>NW_020825289.1:10000000-12502500 GCF_003286085.1 Drosophila persimilis
GGCTCCCAGCAGCTTCAGGCAAAGCATGTCCTGTCAGTATCGCGTCCTGTCAGGCTGCCGTGACAGCAGCAACACAGTGAACACTGCTGGCATCAACAACAACAAGTGCCGGAGCGGAGGAGTGGAGAAGCGGAGGAGAAGTGCTGTTGCGGCTGAATTGCCAATTGGGGGGCGATGGTTGGGGGTGGTCTCTAGAAATATTTGCTTATGCAACGAGCGTGTCATCATTTGGAATTGGAACAGCAGCCATAAGGATGTTGTTTGCGAGGACGATGGTGACGATGATGATGATGATGCTGTTCCAGATATACGCCTCCACCCCGGGGCCCGCCCCATTTGCATTGGTTGCTGCTTCCCAAAATGAAATTCCGAAATGTCGAGAAAAAGATGAATTTGTTTGTTTTTCGAAACTCCGTTCAACAGGGGGCATGCCCCCCCTTCCCCCTCTCCAGCAGCACTTTGCATAATAAGACAGACACCGAAACATACACGTGTGTACCTGTATCTGTATCTGTATCTGTGAGCTGTATCTGTGAGCTGTGGCAGTCAAGGCAACAAGTTGCTCACGCATCAACGCGTTCGCACAATTTCTTGCCCTCTGCTCCATTTTCATTAGGGAAAAACCGCAGGAAAATGAATGTTTTCACCCCGTGGCGGATGCTTCGGTTTATTAGCTATTTAATATTGTGTTTAATAAAGGAATTTCCGACAATTCCATCTCGTTGTGGTTTTGCCCACACAAAAATTTAATTGAAGCAAAAAATTTCGTATATACATATAATCATTCAATTTTGTTGTTGGTTTCTCTGGAAAAATTTAATTGCATATTATTTGGCGCTCGGCATTTATGCAACATTTTTTCACCTGATTGAGCATAATGGAATATTCCATATACATATAGATATATATATAATATATACGACAGCTTTATATCTGGCGGCAATGTTTCCCCAAACTGTATTCAACATTTTGCAGCACAGCAAATCATTAAATTTCAGCTATTACGTGGCGAAAACTCTCGAGAGGATTCACTCGATGCGCTCTCAGATACAGCACACTCTCCCCAATCCAATCTTCCTTTATGGTATAAGCCCCACACCATTCTTTGGGGGGGCTCAACTTCCGGCACAGCTGCCTCGCCTCGCCTCGCCTCGGAGATGAACATCTCGAGAGTCGTCTCTTGTCGGCTCTGCACAGTGCCGTTAACAACCGTTACCAAGTTGCCACACCTCCTATTCCCCACTAGCGTGCTAGTGGTGGCAGTGGCATGTAAATTGATCCATGTACTTGATTAATTAATTGCGTTCGGCTTGGGATTGGGATTGGAATCTCATCCGGTGCCTATAACCACCAACCACCAACCGCCTACCACCTACCACAAGGTACTATTCCATCCCATCCGCCTGTTTGGAAAACCGCAGGCTGTCGACGACATTTCGGCGTCTTAATTAGTCCAGAAACGTTTGCCCTGAGTGGATTTTCTTGCTTGGAGTGGGTTTGCTTGACTATAAAAGTTCTGGTGTTTATTAAAGCCTTAAATTGCGTTGCTTGATTTATTTATACAATCAATTGGAAGCAAACATGAAATCCCAAAAATAATCAAATGCTTTATTGTATTTCCCCATTCCCCCCAATTCCTCCGATTCTGCTGCCATTCCACAGAGACTTGAAGTGAGCACCCCAATGCTTAAATAGCACGCAAAATGGTTGGAGCATTTGATTCCAATTAGGAAACATATTCAAACAAGTTCTGGCTCATGGGAATATTTTTGTTTTATTTGGAAATATATTTTGTTGAGAGCAAAACGTGGCAACAGGCGGAGGAGCGGCGACAGCCAAAAATGTCGAACATTCCAAGGTGTATTTGAGCGGGGTGAACCCCTTGAGTTGCCTATTTTGTTTGCCCCCCACGCTATCGCTGATGTGCGAGAGATCTCTGGGCATGGTTCACCTTGCAGAAATATACCATGTGTATTTTCGTGTACATTCATTCACCGCAAAAATACAAAAGAGCCTCGCTGTCTCTGCTCTATGCCTGCTGCCAAGTGCAAAGTCCACTTTTGTGGATTATTTCGCTAAAATTAAATGAAACACAAATGCAAAACCAACTCGAATTCGAGCACGAATCGTGAACAAATTTATTTATTTTCTGAAGCCAGCCACCGGCAAATAACAACAATAGCGAATTAGGCTGGGCAGCGAAGCTTGACATAACCGAAACTTTCGTAATTCTCACTAAGGCGAGACACAAACAAATCTGCGGACCGGGCGCGCGCGCCCCACCTGGCAAATAGGCAGATGGCAAGAGTTTAGTACCGCCCGCCCCTCCACTGATTATACGACTTAACGTCTCTCGTAATACCCTGCAGCGGATTATTTGCTGTTATGGCCTATCATTTGGGTAGGTAGTAAAATCAGGTTGAACCGTGTAAAATAACACAAACAGAATGTAACATCTGTTACTTCACTTGAGCTCGAGCTTCTTAAGAGAAACAGGTACATAGATTAAGAGAGAGCTCTGACCGAGGTAAACAGCAGTGCCAAGAAAGAGTGCGAGACAGAAAAACAAAAGAGCTTCGCATCGTATTGCTTTTCGCTCTTTTACAAACAATTTTTGTTGTTGTAAACGAAAGACAAGTCATGGCAGCGGGAGAGGGGTAGATGGTGGTCCACATGTTGATGTCGTGAGAGGGGACAGGCAAGGGGGATCTGGGTATGACTAGCATGCTGGCTGGCTGCTTCGGTGGCGGCGGCTGGCAGCAGAAAACCCGACCAGTGTCGCTTGCAATGGACTTTGGACCCCAGTCTTCAAAATGCCGTTTGGACTTTGGACTGGCACTCGCCTCGTGAGTGGTTTTGTTGTGATGTTGCTCTCGCATACTTGTTTGTTGGTCTTGCTGCTACATACATACATATGTACATATAATTGTCATTGCTCTTTGCTGTTTGATCGCAGCAGTGTTTGTTGCTGCCAGCCGAAACTGTAATGAAAAAACTCCTCGGCGGCTTGTGACGTCAGTTAGGCGACGAGCCGTCGCTTTGGACTTTGTACTTTTGAACTCTTGTTGTGCTTTTGTTGACCGACAGCCAGTGCGACAGAGAGAGGCTGAACAAAGTCGCTCTTGCAATTTGCATGTGCCGTAAACGTTTCGCTTATCAAATCGAAAAGTTAATTATGCTTATTAAATGATTAATGGGGTCACACGTGCTGGAAGAGAGTACATCGGGAGAGTGGGTGAGAGATCGATCGCTTTTATGATGCAAAAGAGAAATGTAATACGAATGTTTACCGTAGAGAGCGGAATGAATTCCTTCCTACTAATCTTTCTGCCTGCGACGCGATCTACAATGTAAACGAAATGAATAGACAGGCGGGAAGAATGACATATCCGTGCATAACAGCTTCTTCCTCGTTCCCATTCCCATTCGCCTTCTCTCTCTCTCGCTCTCTCTCGCAACCATAAATGGTTAGAACATGTTAAAGTTGTTGTTGCTGGCGGCAGACCATGCGCCAGTCGAGTGATCACCTCTCTCAAACATGCCCTGAGGCTGGGAACTAGGTGGAGTCCAAGAGAGAAAGAGAGAGAGAGAGAGAGAGAGAGAGAGTGAGGGGGTGGTGTGGCAGAGAGAGATGGAGAGATTCCCCCTCTCCCACTGCCTGCAGAACGAACACAAATTGTTGGCAATGAAAATGCACTTGTCTGTAGGAGAATGGGATTGGCCGGGCTCTGCTGCTGCGGCTGCTGCTGCTACTGCTGCTGTGCTGAAACAGGTTCAATGCATTGAAATTAATGACGGAACGCGCTCACGGGCTCTGGCCATAAATTGCACTTAATTACTTATGCGCGGAGACCGAGAGCACGTGTTGGCCATGTGCGCCACTTCTCCTGTGCAACGGAAACTTTTAAGTCAACCCCATCTTTATCAACCTGTCAAGCCCCCCTCCCCCTGCAGACCACTCTCCTCCACTCGCGCTCAATACTTGCTATAACTGTTAATTGCTGACGTGCGAATGGCCAATCATTGCGAATACGAAGCAAAAGCGAAAGAGGTGGAGGAGGAGGTGGAGATGCTGTGCACAGTCTCTTAACATATTGTGGAAAAGAAAATGTATTTTAAATATTGAAAGCGAAAAGCGACTGCAAGTGCAATTTCATTAAAGCAGACTCTGAGAAGCCATCTGCTTATATAATCATGAAATAACACAGACCGTAGATCAATATAAAAAGGTGCAGCGATGAGAACTTTTCAACTGATGAAGGCGTGAACAATTGCGCTGTGGAAACTGGGGGATACCAACAAATGATTCCAGGTGCACCTTTGCAGTACATTTATATGTAAATCAATTTACTGAAAATTCCTCGAAATATTGCTTAGAACAACTTTTCATGGCTTTCGAATAGCTAAGCGAAACCTCTTCCCCTTGGTTCAGCATAAAAATATTACACATTTAGAATCGAGAGAATGTTTTCGAAAGGAAGGTGAAACTGTCAGTAAATAAATGCAGTGCCAATGTGCAATGCCCTTATCAGTCGAGTCGTCGTTCGTTGCATTCGCCAGCCTACATGCGTACATACATATGTACTATGTGCACCTCCCGTGACCTTCAGCTGGAAGCGCCTCGACCTTCAGCACCCGACACAATGTTGAGCTACACAAAATCCAATTTCGCTTTCAATTGAAAATGACAGGCCAAACTAAATAGTTGCTACATATAAAGTTACTAATCAATTTTCTAATCCCAATAATCTCACATTTACAATTTAATGTGATTGAAGGGCGAATTGGAAAGAAAAGGCCAGCATTTGTGCCGAAGTTGTGGATACCCTAGCGCATTGATTGTTCTTCGGCTGAGCTTCGGTTCGTGGCAAACAGCTGGTCAAAGCCGCAATACCCTCTCCCAGGGTACTATGTGAAAATAGCTGCAGTTTCAGTTTTTGCGTGTACTCTTCTTTATTTCGAATGGGAGCACGTGTGTTTCGTACCCTCTCTCTCTCTCTCTCTCTCTCTGTGCATTTAATTTCTGCAGCAGGCCTAGGCAACGGCAGCAGCAACGCCAGCAGCGGCAGCGGCAGCGACCGACTGCACATTGGACTTTGATCGTTTGCCATAAATCGTACAGCAGAAACGAAACAACCTAAAAGCTAAAAACAAACAACAAGAATACGAACAGAAATGCATTCAAAGTGCACGCTAAAAATGCAATAATAGCTTGAGCAATAGCTTTGAGGTGCGATAATAAAGTTAATAACAATTTAGTCGCATAATGCTTGACCTGCCACTGATCCTACTCTTGTGCTTCCGTCTGTCTCTTTAACCGTCTTTCTTTTACCCAATTCAAGAGAGCGAAAGCTGATGCTCTTAATTAAAGCAACATCCTTGTGCGGCTCTCTTTCTGTTTCTATAGCAGTGATCTCCTCCTCTGCCGCCACTCCGCTGCTGCGCCTTTACTAAAGAGAAAGCTGTCTTTTATTCGCCGCCGTTTCGTGTGCAGTTGACATTTAATTGCGGTTCATTGGGGGAGAGCAAAGTTAATGGCGCAACAGCAGCGCAGTCATAAAGCTCTCTTTCTTTGCTCTTTATGTTTTGGTTTTTGTTTTCGCCTTTTGTTTTGTCGGGCAATTATGGGTGTCTGTCCCCAATTTGTTGAGTGATCCAGTGCGGCCTTCTTCCTGCATTTTTAATGAAAACGCTTCTGTTGCTGTTGCTGTCGCTGCTGCTGTTGTACGTGACTTTTGGCACAGCCTGCCGACGGATTGCGTCAACGGGCGGAGCCAGCGCCAAGTGCACGGGGGGCGGGCGGTGGAGGCTGCAGCAGGTCTTAAATAAAAATTATGCTGATATTTGTATGCATGTGCTCCATATAAATAAAATCAGGGCATATCAGTGTGTGTTTGTGTGCGAGCCAGAATGTCCTGCTGCCAGTTGCCATAATTTTTCTCGTTTTTCTCTTGCTTTCCTTCTGGCCGTCGCCGCCGCTGCTGTTGTTGTTGTTTGTTGCCTCTCGTTAAGTATGCGTCATTTTCAGTGGCTGCCACTTTTTTTTCGCATGCGTTGCGCGAAAATGCGGAAAAGCCGCAGGGGAGTGGTCTCGCCCGACCGCCCTTACACTCCATTCCACTACACTGACTCATGGACCGCCTGCCCCCCCACCCCCATCCTTGGAGTTGACTGCAATGCAAACAAGCCCTTAACAAAAGTAACAGCGGCAGCGGCAGTCGAAATATGCACTACGTGATAGGAGAGTGGGGCAGGAGGTGAGGGAGGGCCAACCCCTAATTAGCATGTCGCATTCCCAATTGCCAGGACGTGATGCCAGGACCCAGAGACCCGCTGATTGTGGGTTCATTTTGCGGTCCACATGAAAATCCGTGCGCGAGTGTATTAAATTTTATTAAGTTCCCATCCGCACATCCGTAAACATTTAATGGTAATTATCGCATTAGACCAAACTTTCCATTAAACCCAATAAAAGTTGGGCAAAAAGTTTAAAGAGAAATCCCCCATGGCAACACAAATTCTATATGCTTTCCATACAATTTTTTGTCATAGTTTTCCATCGACTACGAATCACATTTGCAAACTTGATAAATTACATTTAGGGTCTCTTTTTTCTCGGCTAAATGAAATGCCTGTCCTGTAAGAAGAGACGAAAACTTTTACAGCAGGCAACAACAAGGCAATGTGAAAAGTTTGCTAGAAGAATGTCAAGTGCACACATCCTAGAGTAGGGGAGGAGAGCGGAGGGGAGAGGAGAGTACGAAATGTGGCATGCTGTGGCATGTAAAGATGACGAAATTTTCTGTTGCTGGAGATGCATATTGTAGTCCTTTGGCTGTGTGTGTGTGTGTGTGTGTGTGTGCGGCCAGAGGAACTTGTAAATCAGAATCAGAGGTCATGGTCTCTTCTCTACTCAGCCAAGAACTTGGACAATTGTCGAGATTTTATCTCTCGGAAATGTTTAAAATTCCAAGCAAAGAAAAAGTAATAATATAACAAAAAATTGTTCCTACTTAGAGAGGATTTTGTGTGCCTGTGTGGGGGGGGAAAAAGGATGCATAATCAGTTTCCGCATTATGCGGCAGGCCACAAAGGAAGTGGCAGCCACCCAAGTGGCGGTTGTGGTTGGCGGATGGCGGCGTTGGGGGCGCAATTCCAAAAAATACTTGTATAATAAAGATATCAGAAAATCGGTTTTTTGGGGCCTGGGCCCATAAAGTTTACATAAAGCGAAAGTATCCTGCTGCAGCTGCTCCTCCTGCCCCTCTCGGATGATTTATCCGTTCAGTAACACGCCCTCGTCTCCTGCCCAATATCTTCGGGCCCTGGCTCGGAACTTGTTTACCCATAAATCCGGCAGGCAGGGCTGGCAGGGCAGCCAGGGATTACCATCCAAGTTTTGCAGCTTCCCCGCCGCCCACGACCTGGCTTGGCCGTTCTCCAATGTATTTCAATTAAGTTATCAAATACATACAGACACACGTCTCTCTGTATCGCCGTATCCGTATCCGTGAGTTGGCAGCAACAAAATGTATCTTTTTTATATCCCACACACAGACGGAGCAGAGCCTGTTGCCAGGTGCCACAACCGCTGCTTCTGTCTGCCTTGTATTGATTTTCTTTTTGGCCAAAACCAGCCCACACCCCGCCACCCCCCCACCAGCAACCCGTGGGCCGAGCCCCGAAGCCATTCCATGTTTGCACTTGATAATTCCGCTTTGGCATTTGATATGCAAATGGATGTCGGGCCAAATACATAATAATATATCATTTCCTGAGTTTTTCCTGAGGCGCACACACTGAAAATTGCCCAAGGATTGGCGTCGTGTCCTGACGTGTCCTGCCTGTCGTGCCAAGCCGCATTTATTCTAATTGTAAATTGCATTCGACCTTGAGCCCGTTTCGGTATCGTTTTGGCGGGCTTGCAGGGCTCCCAGGGCTCACAGGGCTCACAGGGCTCACAGGGGGGATGATAGGATATCGGAAATCGCGCGCGACAGGCTTAAGCTAACAAGAAAAATACCTCCCACACTCCCACCTCCGGGCCACCCCCCCAAAAGCTCTGATGAACATTTGATTGCGGACCATATGCCAAATGGCAATTTTCACTTCGTTAAAATTGTAGAATTTTCTTTTCAAAGCAATTAAGTAGCGGAAAAGGCTGCTTTCCCAGGCAAGGGACAGGGGGAGGGACAGGGGGAGGGACAGGTGCACTCCCTATGGGGACTTTGCCATCTGTCCAGACTGCAGGTCTCGGCTCCCAGACAAAGATTAGAAATAATTGACGGCTGTCCGCTGCGATCTGATTAATTCGCAATCAATTATTCAAAGTTAAATAAATAATACTTTTTAATGGAATTAATTTATTCTATAATCCTACAAGTGCCTCGGGGAAATTAATTAATTATACAATAACTTGCATTGCATTTACGCTCCCCTGAACAATTTCCAATAATGCTACAAGAATTATTACCCTTCAATGCTTCATATTTTCTTGCCATAAAATTTTCCCGGAAGCCCAACTCGAAGAAGTTTTCCATTCAACAAATTTCTGCTGTCAAGCAAATTTTCTATTCTGAGAAATCCCGCCTTAAAGCCAAGAAATGTTCGTCAAGGCCGAAAGTGTCCCTTAAAGAGGCTTAATTAAAAGGCCATTATCCAAGCGCCGAATGGGCCGTTGGCAGTGGAAAAGCCTTAAACAATGCCAGCCGCTGGGCACTGGAAAAATCACATTTAATTAAGAACACTCGAGGTGTGGGGATCGGGGATTGGGAATTCGCTGTGGAATGGAAAACATTTTGGAATGCGAGCAAAATAAATTGACATTTAATTGGATTCGGGAAATTCAATTGAATTTGATGGGGAAATCCGTTTAGGAGATGAAAACTTTATGAGTGGGATTAATGGCACTACGGAGGGGCTGTGTGTGGGTGGGTGGGTGGGTGGGTGGCCCCAATTCCGAGCAAATTGAGCAACATTTACCTTCCATTTTCGATTCATTTGGCAGACATAACATACGTATATATACTCTCTTCTTTTATGGGGCTTAATTCCATTACTGATGGGCTCCTGGCCCCGCCATACATATCCCACCATATCTTATGGCCGTCTGAAGTTCCTCTGCCAGATGGAAGTTATTCCCCAATTTCACGTGTAATTTCATTATCCAATCGTTGTCTTATGACTGGATCCTTTTCCTGATCGGATTTATAGACTCCTCAATGTGTGATTTCATTTTGTATTATTTTTTTTATATGAGCTTTTATTGCGTTTCTTTGTTTTACAGGGCTCTCGCTCGCTCTCGCTCACCTCCAGCTCACCGCAAACATGTGGGTAAAAGAAAGGCCAAAGAAAATAATAGTGAAAGCCACACAGGACTCTGCCGGGGGGCCAGGGGGCAGAGGCAGAGGGCAGGGTGTGTGTAAAGAATAAAAAAAGACGAATACGATGGAGAAACAAAAGCTTTGCCATTAGAGACACATCAAAATGGCACTCAGCGTGGCAAGGGTGTGCGGGAAGGTGGCAGGGGGGGGGGGGGGGGGCAGTGTAGTTGGTGTGGGGCCTTCGAGGTGGTTTGTCGGCTTTTATGGGGTACCATATTCGAATACAATGGAAAGGCATTCAATGCATTCCCACAGCTTTGTGGTTTCGGTTCTACGTTTGTTTTTCCCTCTCCCTCTCTCCCTGTCTCCCTCTCTCTCTCTCGCTGTCGTTTTTTCGGTTGCATTTTCACGCAATTTATTGTTCTCGCGCTTGCCTCTTAGCTCCTTTCTGGGCCCCCCCTCTCCCTCTGCGGAACCTTTTTCCTGGCGAAATTTCACTATTTTTTATTGTTTAATATTGTTCTAAGCCGTGTTTGCTTGGCCCACAGTAAGCTTTTGTTGTTGTGGCATGCAGGTGGCGGTTGCAGTTGCACGCGGGATGCGGGGGGGGCATGGATGGGGCTCCATATTTCCGCTCAGTTGTTGTGCATTCAGGTTTCTATGGTTTTGCCTCGTCCGCCCTCCTTCCGTCTTACTTTTAACCACATTTTTCTACTAGCTACGGGGAAAGCAGTTCAAGGATAATATGCAAAAAACCATGGAAACAATAGATAGCACTAGAGGGGGGTGGTGGGGGTTTGGGGGGCGGTGTCGTGGGCTCCGTAGAAAAGTGCCGGTCGGCGTCCGCCTGCTTAGCAAATGACATTATCATTTGACTCCGCCCCAAGCCCCCACACCCCCCCCCACCAATCCGCAACCCGCCGCATTGATTTTACTAAAAATTTTGTCATTGTCATGTGCAGGCACGATTTCTGCATCGCCATAAAAGCATTTCAAGCGCTTACACTGAGAGAAAAGGGGGTGCTCAAGAGCCGAGCCTGGCCTTCCCTCTTCTTCGCTGGCCATCGCTGCCTCCCGCTGGTCTTTCAGTGTACTTCTATGGGGAGCCATTGCTCGGCCAGCGGTAATTGCATTAAGTGTTGGCTTAAAAGCAACTGCCATCCATCCCCTCCTTCGCTCTTAATGCTTTCCCTTTCTCCTTTGAGAGCGCATCTTTCCGCTTTCAGCCTTGTGTGTGTCGTCATTGTCGCTGGATTAGCTCTAGCCTCCATGTCATGCTTCTAATTAGCCACTGGATGGCTGATGGCCTGGCCAACACACACACACAGGCACACACAGGCACAAATGCACAATTTGTTTGGCTTTAACCATTGAATCGATATGCGAGGAGAATCACAAGACATGGGATCCAGTCGGGTCGAGAGTTCGCGACTCCCACTCAATTCTTTTATAGTTTCCTCTCGCCCACTCTTTATGGCGGGCCTTGGCACGCGAAAATAATTTCCTTTTGATTGGGCGCGCCTCGACTTCTTCGCGGCGAACGAAGAGCTTTGCGAAGCCATTTTCCAGATAGATTTGCGGGCGCGTTGCCAGCACACGGTGTAAACATAAACTGGGGTCTGGCAAGGACGCACATTAAAGTACGGGCCGAGGGGGGGGGAGTGGCGTGGAGTGGAGTGGAGTGGAGCGAGGACGCAGACAGGCTGGCGCGCGCACGCACAGCACAGCCTTGGATGCCCGACCAGCAGCCCAACCAGCTGACGGGCTCCAGGAACTCCACAAACCTCAACACCCAACAGAGCAGAGCACACACATGCCAAATGTCCAATCGCAGGCCCAGGCACAGGGTCATCGGGGTAGCCAGGGTAGCCAGGGTAGCCAGGGTTGCCAGGACTGCCTTAAGCCATTCCTCCTTCGTTTTACCTTCACCTATGACCTTGAAACTGCCACTCTCTCTCTCTTTCTCCCTCTTCTTTTGTGTGTAATCGAATGGCAACCCAATTAGAAATGACTCCTCTGGCAGCAATCCCAATTGGTTGGGTGGCCTGGCAACCCTGGCCTGCGGCTTGTTCTGCATTTTGGGGACAGGCCCCAGCACCAGCACCGCACGCACTCAAATGTCCGTCCAGTGAACATGATAAACGCCCTGGCTGCACCCAAAGCGACATAAAACTGATGGCACCCCCCGGGAGCTAGCGGTAAACGCAGGGTTGCATTGTGTGTACAAAGAGGGAGAGAGAGCGAGAGAGAGGGAGAATGAAAGTGCATTTCTGGCAACTGTACCAATTAATTCCGAAATTGGCAAATGCCATTGGAGTGGATGGAGAAGCAGAAGCAGAATGTTTCGGATTTCGGTTCGGATGTAATTGCTTGGAAAATTAATTTTTGCCTTGCTACCGAAACAAAGGGTGTTAAGAGAGAGAGAGAGGGAGAGATCGAGTAAGTAGACAAAGAAGAATATCGAATTGATTTGCATAGAAATGGCCTACACAAATAAATAAATAAATTCTCGGTTGAATATTAAAATATTTTGGCACAAAATATCTGCGAATGCATTTTATTGCCACTGCCAAAGGGGGGGTTGGGTTTTGGGGGTCGATGAGCTCTGTTTTCGCATTTTACGATTTTTCGTTCCCCGCCCCCCTACCCCATTGTGTGCTCTCTGTCCGGGTTCCAGGGCTGGACTAATTAAACGGTAAACAACAATTAAACAATGCCACCAGGCAAAGGCAAAAGCAAAATTTATGTCTTTGTTCGGAATAACATTGCTTGCCCTATGCGTTCATTTGTTTTCCGGTGGGAGAGAGAGAGAGAGAGAGAGAGAGAACTTTGGAGCAAAGTCTATAAAATACGATCCCAGGCGAATAAAGAAATATATTACATAATCTATATAGTACAAATACCAACACAGTGGCACGTATGGTATATGGCAGCAGGTTTTGTTTTTGCAGCTTGTTTGAACTTTAAAAATTGATGGCACATTCCTCTAAATAATTCGGTCCTAAAGCGGCCTAAGGTGGGGCAAATATAGAAACTATTTATAAAAAAAATACTCAAAGAAAACTAATCATTAGACTCTTTTGATTTCGAACAAAAAATAGATTTATTGCCCCTGAAAGGTGGGTGTTTCGGTTCGTAGGTGGACCTCGCCTTAAATAAATCTGTATTGAACTTTGGTTATTTGCTTAAATTGTTAACAGCACAACGAAATCCCAGCAACTGGAACAGGCAGAACACTCAGATACAAATACATGCATGGGCTACAAAATAAATACAAATAACAAATAACAAATACAAAATACAACAACAACAACAAAAAACATATTAAACTTGGCAGAAAAATACACAACAACAAATTGGTAAAATCTCGCTTTGTTTTGTGCCTTTTTGCGTTTTACATTTTGTTTCGCAACAAAAACCACTCAAAATGGAGAAAAGACAGACACGCAGATACACAGATACAGAGATACAGAGATACATATATGTATGCATGTATCTCATTCTTTTTGTATAACTTGTGGCTAAAACTCTGTGGCCCGGAAGATCTCTCCAGTGCCCGTGGCGTGCCATTTAGGCCAAGGCTAAAACAGGGCGTATGCTTAATATTTCAGCACTTTAAAACTGTTGCCCCAAGTAAATAATAAACTAAATCGAAAAGTGAAACATAACTGGAGGCAAAATTTCAATTCCAACATCTGTTTGGGGGGGAAAGAAAGAAAAAGAAAAAAACTACAACAGAAATTGCGTTTTAAGAATGTGGAAAAAACAAAAAAAATTCAGCTTATTTATCATTTTTACGCTTTGATTGCGGGCTGATATCTGTCTTTGGTATCTACCTCTGGTTCTTCTTCGCCTTCGCCTCCTCCATCTACCTCTTTCTCTGTCTCTCTTTGTGATTCTGTTTTGTGTTGTTGACACCGCGAATTATAAGATATTTCCACGCTGCTTATCACAAGAAGGTGATAAAAAGGCAGAAAAAGCGAGGAAGCGAGAAAGCGCTGAGAGAGTCGCACACTTTTTCAGCGCCTCTCTCTCTCTCTCCCTCTCTTTATGGCTAATTATACGCATAAATATACACAGATGGATAGGTACATAGATACACAGATACACAGCTACACAGATGGATAGATACACATGGCAAATGCCTAAAATGCTTATCTTTGGAATACATTTCTGCCTTTCTGCCTTCTGCCCCAGAGCTCGGAGCTCTGTTGAATTGGCCTTTTGTCATGGCATGAGGCAATGACAAGCAAATTGGCCAGCGGCTGCTGCACTTGACCCACCCCTCCCCCCTCCGCCACCGCCGCCGCCTGCTCTCGGGGCTGCAGCTGCCACTTGAGCTGCCTCATCAAATCTCGCCCCCATGCCTGCCGCCTGCCGCCCAGTCGAGAACTTGCCTCGTTGCCGTCTTTCAATTGTTGCAAGCTGCACACTTGAGCAGAGCCCGCCCCCGCCTCTGGCTTGCCCCCCACACTTGAAGCGTGTTGAAGGAACTCATCATCCAAGATGCCCCCCCCCACATTCCTCCCGTTTGGCACAGTGCTCGCAAATAAAGTTATTTGCCTCATCTGGAATCCCAGTAATCAGATATTGTATCTCCTGCCCGCCAAAGTGAAGGATATCTATAGGAAAATGTCGTGTCTCTAGAGTATTAATATTCATTCGATAAGGTCACTCCCCGTGGGCAGCGCAATCCGATAAAGAAACGCCAGCCCGAGGTTGACGTCATCCGCAGAGCCGGCGTACAGTGGAATAGAGCAGGGAAATACTGAAGTATAGAACTGCATTTGACCAGGGAAGAAACTGGTTCCATTGCATCATCGATCGATGGATGGATCTATAGATAGATCTGCGATTCCCGGCACGTGGTTTGTCGCTTAAATCGTCACAAAGTAGTGGAGTGGAATAAGTATTCGCCATGTTCGCTGCGACTTGGACTTTGCCCTGTAACAACAGTTGCTTGGAACATGCTCGAAAAGTCAATACGGAAGAAGGGCCCACTCCAGCCGCAAAACAGAGTGAACAGTCAACAACTCGAAAGAGGCAACGAGAATTGCAGTAAACAGCAATTACAAGTAGCTCTGAGGATAATTGCAACAACTGTTGCACACTGTCTCTCTCCCAGAGTTGCTTAGCTGCGAAGGGCAGAGCTACTTGGGCGATTCCGACATGAGTATTACAGAGTTTGGCAGTTGCAAATTGGTACGGCCTGCTGACTGGCTCACACACCCACAAGTGGCATGCCACATGCAGCAGTACGGACACAATTGTTAAATCGGTGAGGTGGGGGGGTGGGGGGCAACAAAAAAGTAATACCACTTTGACATGCAAACTCGTCGAAAGCGTAGCGTAGCGTCTGAGCCCTAAGCCCGGAAGCCCACAACCTCTAAGCCCTGAAGCCGTCAAGACTTGGCCCTGACGTCAGGCGCAAGGAAACTTTTCGGAATGCGATTTCGTTTCTGAAACTTTGTGGCTCTTGTTCGAGCTTTCGCCAACTTGTAATTAAAATGTGCAGCCAGCAGCAGCAGGAAAGCAATCCGCCAATGGGGCCGGGGCTTGGGCTGGGGAGGCCGGAATCGCGGATTGGGATTGGGGTTCATTAGCCAGGGCGATAAGGCAGCAGCAGGGCAACACAAGTTATGTAAACTCTCTTATCAGTTCATTTACACCCCACGGTGATTATGTACATTTCTCTGGGCTGACCTTCAAATCTCTTACCGCCGTCTCAAGAGGTTGCTATGCGGCTCTGGCATCGATAAGAGGCCTTGATACCTTGAATTAGCCTTGTGAAATAATTAATTAATTATTATTTTTAGTGAACTGAGTCACGAGTTACATTTGGACACTCCGCTAGCTATCGGTTACAAGAACGGCGTCATTCATGTGATAAGGACTCCCAAGTCATTCGAAACTGGACTTGGGACTCAGTCTGACGCACAAAGACCATGAAATCAATTGGCCTAACAATGAGATTAAGTGATGACAAATCCGCCCTGACCCCGAGGGGATGTGTGTGTTCAGATTCTATAAATATTTGCCAGATGAGCCCCCCAGATAGGGGTGTACGTGGTGGACATTGAACTGCTGTGCAGGGGCTTGGGGATTAGAGATGAGAGTCCAGAAATCAGAGATGACAAAAGGATACTTGATAATTTATGATTCCATTATTCGAAGAACAAAAGTTTCCTTGGTTCAGGGGAAAAACTAATTGAACTTTAATTTCAAATCAAATAATCCCCCCACCGATTAGGTTTAAGCCCCTCCTCCCTTCTAATAAGTTATTTACGCCCCAATTTTGGTTGTTGCTGCCAATGTTAACCCTCAGTTAAGAGCTGTTCATCAGATATATGGCGATAAGATAAGCAAGTCGAAAAAAACACACACTTTCTGTTGGCTTTCTTTCAAGGAAGATAACGAATACATGGGAACATAAATGCGTGTCTGTGTGGCAGGACTTGATAAGTTTCTGCCCGATTAGATTGCGCACACAAATACGAGCCAAAGTCTTAATTGGGCTGGAAAACAAGGGCAGGGCAGGGCAGGGCAGGTATTGTCAAATTGGCTTTAATCTTTTCTGCCAAAGGGAGGGGGGGGGGGGGGACTGGCGTTTATTGGGCCCTGAGTAACAGAACACAGAAGCAGCCGCCTCAAGTGTTTGCACTAACCGTCTCTCAAGTGGCTGCCACTTGGACATTGAACGCCAGAGCCCCAGTCACGGATCAATGCCAAGACCATGTCGGGGCCAATCTTCAATCGACCCTCTAGAGAAATTCTATGAACATTTAAAGCTTTCATTGGCAATGAATGCATATCCCTTTGCCACACGGCCGACTGTCTGTCTGTTCCCCCAAGAGACAGCATGTACTGTGTACTTTGCCTTTGCCTTCGCTTTTTGTTTTCCCTTCTTGTTGTTTACCGCTCGAAAGCCACCTCGAACCCCACTATCGATAAGGGAGCTGCTGGAACCTTCATGGGTGGGCAGCGGCACCTGCCAGTGGCGGGCGGAGCAACAATTCGGCATTTAAAATGAATTGGCGCAAAAACTAATAAACAACAAAATTAGCCATGGCCCCAAGGGCTGATAAGGGGAGCTCAAAAACACTCGATCTCTCTCTTTCACTCCTCACCGGCTGGTGATAAGCGTAGCCGCCCCCCTCCAGGTCCAGGCCCCCCTTCTGGCATTAAATTGAATTTGAGCTTGAGATTAAATCGAGTGCTAAAATAACACAAGAACAATGAATTCAGAGTGGCATTAAATTAACATTTTTAAATAAGTTTTTTTTAATGAAAACAGGTCTTGAACCAGTCTTAAAAATTCCATCATTAAAATGAAATGAGAAAATTATAAGCTGTCAAGGAGTGCTTTCAAGTGCAAAAACTGGCGAGATCTTTCCCTTTCGCCGGCTCCTCACGAGGGCCCCTCATGGTCTCAGAGGGTTACATCGATAGATGCGGCACGCTTGGCAAAAGTTGCCTCATAGTCGATAAGCAGGAGTGGGATAGGATGAAGGGCGATCCGACCACTCGAAGAGCAGCCCTTAGGGGATCTGTTGTAATATTTGTCAAGTGATTCTTCGGAAAGCAAAGGTGCCTTTTTGGTAATGGAGGACACTTTTTGCAGGCTTTTGGAGTTCCTTCTATCCTTGTTGACATGGCATTCACTCACCTTCTCTAGACACTCCTGTCCATTGGCTTTCGGATCCCATTTGACGGCCTGTTGTGTGCCGTTTGGCAAGTTAACAATGCACCACATTTTGTTGCTGGTTGCTGCGTGGTTTTGTTGTTGTTGTTTAATCGTTGATTAGTTGTTGAACAGGTAGAAGCGCGGCTCAACGTTGGTAAGTGCCTGCAGCTTTATGTTTGAAACAATTGCATTTGTTCGGGTTCGATTGGCTTCCGCCTAACGCTGCTCGCAGCTTACACAAAAGCCAAAAGCCAAAGCCAAAGCCAAAATCAAAGCCAGAGCCAGAGCCAGAGCTACAGGTTGCACTGCGGTTGTTTTGTTGCTTTTGTGCTTTTGCTGCCGTTGGATATCTTTTCAATTTGCGTACCAAATCCAATTAGACTTGGGTATTTGGTTCAGTTTCAGTGCCCGGAATATCTGGGGATTCGTTCCCTTTGTACGGGTGTTATTCTGTTAAATTTTTAACAATTTCGCACTGGTATTTTGTTCACATTTTAGCGGCTGAAACGCACGCACAAGTTTCACTTTTTAGCTCTTTGCTGCTACATAAAAATGTTTGATTGTTGTTGCTCAGGTTTTTTATAGCGTGTGTTTTCGTTATTTTTACGCACAAAATATATTTCACGATAGATAGTTGCAACTGCGACTGCGGAACCCTCCGCTTATTCACGTTCGAATAATAGTATCAAGAAAATCTTTTAACGCAGAACCGCTTGGCTCAAATAACGGGCGACTTTTGAAAAAATCAGTTGGCCGGTAACCAGAATATATATGGCGCATATAGTATATGCATTCGTTTGGGCAAAGAGAGCGTTCTCTTTCGCTGTATGTTAGCTTAACAGAGACCAGCAGCCGAGAGAGAACATAAGAGCTGTTAATGTCAAGCTATTTGCCTAAGAGCGAGAAATATTGCCCGCTAAGAGAGATTTCTGTTGCTAACATTTCTTGTGGTGTGTGTGTGTTTCAGACGCGCTCTCCCTCTCTTTCTCTCTCTGTCTATTCCAGCTGTTGCTTTGTTGTTATTCCGGCTTTTGTTATCAGATTTTTGCGTTGTTTTGTCGCTCTGCAGGTAAATTGTTCGACGACACGGGCGCATGTGCAACTCTCTCAATGCAGCAGCTGTTTTCCCTTCCCTTTGTCTGGTCTTTTCCGCTTTTCTGTTTTGCGACCTGCACAATGCAAAGAAAAATGGATTGGCCTTGTCGGAGTTGTTGATTGTATAATGGGATGAAATGGATAAGGGCGGCAATGGAGTGAGAGTGGGAGAGCTTGGATCTTGTCATTCATTGTATGTATGTATGTATGTATACCCTTGCAGAGAGTATTATGATTTTGAACATCATTTCAAGATACCTAATGACAAAAAAGGCACAAATAGCTGCAATTGTAATGATCGACCTTCTTGATGGATCAAGCATTTTATAGGGCGACTCGATGTGCCATGTAAATACTATGTATTATGTAAATATGTACATATGTATGTATCTGCAGGCCAGACAAATGACAGTGACACAGACAGACAAGGAAGGGCACAGCTCACATGTTTTGTGGTAGCTATTGTGGTGCATGGTCTAGAAATGACTTTGGGGGCAAACGATGGCCCATTTGGGGTTTCCGTTTCTATATGTACATAAAATCAATATCACTGCAATGCCCATCGGCAAATGACAATAGACAATGATTGAGCGACACAACTGATGGATGGGGCGAGATGGCGAGAAGGGGGGGTGCTTTGTTTAGTGTCCGCCCCAATATCGAAAATTCATTTGTCTAACCTTTGCAACAGAATATGCAAATAGAGAAGCCCCTCCTGGGCTTCAGCTGCATAATGCATCCAACACATTTGCCAAATGTACATTTAATTAGATTTTGTGGACATCACAGGGGCAGCAGTAAAGATTGATAAGGGTGTAAGTACATCCATTTGGAGCATTTTGATATGGAGCAATTATCATAAAATATTCAAGAAGCCAGGACCGTAAACATATTCATGCCGTTGGCAGCCAAAGAATTTTGGTACTAGGTTGATTTTTCCTATGCCTATGGCCTGTGATGAATTTTTGAAAAATACCCGTGCTCTTTGCTTGGCCTCTAGCCCGAGTTAGCCCGAGTACCGTACCACACCCAGACCTCTTAGTCAATGATCGAAACGCGCTCTGGTGCCTATAAATCAGCTTTTAGCATCGTCTAGTAGTCCGACAAGGTTGTGGTTGAAACAGAATTAAAGGCAATGGAAGGAGCTGTGGAAAACATAAATAATTATTAGTTCAGTTGGTTAGTAGACATGCATTGACTAAGATATTATTCTCAGTGTATGATCTTCTGTTAGCTGCGGTTCGGTCTCTGTTATAGATTAGTCTACATGCAATGCCCGTGTAAATGTAAAGTAACAAGAGCAGAAGCAAATTTAACAGAAGAGCTTTTCGGCTCTGTTAATTCAAATGAGTAGCTTTTCTGTCTCTGTTAGCTTTACAGAACAGCTTTTCGGATCTGTTAAAAACAAATAAACATTATGTAGAAAATAATTTAATGTAGAAAGTAGAACATACATATATATAATGTAACATTTTTAAGGATAAAGAGAATAATTTGCATTATAATTATGAATTATATTACTTTTATTTTATTATCTTTATTTTCATAGATAAATATTTATCCCACAGATACAAATGGATCTGGCAGATGGCGGTCCATCGATGGCATTTTTTATTTGTTGCTTAAACAAGTAGGGGGCTGGCGCACGAGCGAAGCAGGAGGCTTGCCCCCTAGTATAAATAAAGAAACGAATTTATTTAATTGTTCCGTTATTAGCACGTTGGCTATTATCAATGACGGCTGAAATCCCTATGTGCAATCAGCCGTGAAAGCGGAAGATAAAGAAGTTATGCCGTACGACTGTTTGCTGTTGAAATTGGATCAATTATACCACTTTATGAGCCGATAGGAAAGTCTCCCATTTATCAAAAGTCATTATATTGTATCTTTCTGTTCCTTCGGTGGCACACACTTCAGCCTCATGCCAGGGATCGGATCCATGAATCGTGATCATGATTATGTTGTTGGACTTTGAGCACAACCAAAAGACCTCGTGCGGCGTGCGGGTGGAATGATTTCTGAATTCTTGAGGCGTCTAGGTTGAGTACTACTTGGGTATGTACATATATATAATTCGGCTGATGACATTACTCATCCTGGACAGAGACGGAGACGGAGACAAACAAACAAAAGCGGTGGTGGGTGACCTCGTTCTGATAAGAGATTGGATCGATTCGCCGGAGCAGGAGGCGCTTCGGCCGAGAGGCATTTTGTAAACATTCCTATTTATAGTCACCATCGCGAGCAATCTTCAATCGGCTCTTTGTGGCTTGACTCTATAAATACGGAGTAACAGTTTCCTTGTACATATGTCTGGGATCTAGCCTCCCACCACACCCTCACCCACAGCTCTCCAAAAGGCCCATGGCAACAGCTCCTCGGATCAGATCATGCAGCATACCATTCCATCGTTCCATCAATAGTGCCGATTGACCGAATCTTTTCCAAATTTTAATGAAATGTTTCATGATTTATGCTCCATGGAACGTGCGCGATCTGATAAACGAAACCACTTGTCTGGCCAAATACTATATTGGGGAGTGCTTCCCTGTCCGATCGAGTGGACTAATTAGCACAAAAAAAAAAGACAGAAAGAAAGAAAGAAAATATGAAATCAGAAATGAGCACGAATGGTGGCTGATTGCGATAATCTTTTGGCTCCAAAGTTCATTGTCTGGGCCAAGGAATCATTGCTTATAATTTGGTGTTTACACCTAGACAAAAGTGAATTGGTTCAAAATGACAATGCCCTGGTGCGTACCTCCTTCTTCCATATGTGTGCGTGTGTTTGTATGTATAATTGTTCAAGTACTTTGATGTAAGCACGACTTTACTTTACTGTAGCCAATGACAATACAGATGATTCGATTAGTGTAATCAGCTAGTGAATTGCATTGTTTGTTTGCTTGGTTTAGTTTTTCATCTTGCTTAATTACTTCAAACTGGGTCTTCAAATATGGACTATAGAATACAGGAATGATCTGCTTGTGCGATCGGTTCATAGACTTCATCCAGGGGAAGTTGCCAGGGTCGCTTGGATCTCAACAACACCCCTAACACGAGAAATTCCCCGGAATTCCAAACTTATCTGCTGCGATTTGTAGCTATTTTGTTGTAAATTGTAAAAAGGGAATTACTTACATTTGTTTTCAAATTCATTGAGCAAATGAACAGAGCAAAAGGTTACATCATATCTGATTAAATTTTGAGATTGCTCACTTGAACAAATATTGTTTCCTTTTAAGCTTCGGACGGACCCTTTTTACTCGTTGCCAATTTGCCCTTCCCATCGTGACCTTCGGTAATATATTTATGAATGATGCATGTATTTTTTATACCCGATACTCAAAATGAGTATAGGGGTATATACATTTATGGTGAAAGTGGTAACATCCAGAAGGAAGCGTTTCCGACGCCATAAAGTATATTGATTTGTCCGTCTCTATGAGCGCCTAGTGCTCAGAGACTATAGAAGCTAGAACAACTAAATTATCCATCCAGACTTCTGTGATATGTCACTGTTACAACTGCATTTCAAAACTTCGCTTTGCCCCCTTCCGCCACCACAAAGGACGAAAATCTGTGGCGTCCACAATTTTCAAGATACGAGAAAACCAAAACCCAGAGTCGTAATCGTTACTATATCTTCTAGACTGCAGATCAGGAAAAGATCGTATCGTTATTATAGGCAGAATGAAGGAAACAATTCCGTTCTCTCTCGCTCTGTCTCTCTCTCTAACACACACGTTTAAAGGTCGGCTTTGCCGGAGCGCCTAGATCTCAGAGCCAAATTGGGTATCCACACTCCTGTGATATATCCAAATTTCGCACCACATATCGAGAATAACCATATCTACCATATTGCCGAATCTGAAGCAGATGGGATCATTATTATGGTCAGACGGAACAAATCAACTTTCAATGGCTTTTCGGTCTCTCACTCACCCATCGTCGTGCAATGTGTGCGTCCTCTGTCGGAGGAGAGCCATACTGGCTAAGTATCGGGTATAAATGTAGAGTTGCGGCCGCAGCAGCAAGTCACAACGTAGCCCCTCGTTTTTCTCTGGAAATGCGGAAAAATAAACCAATTGAAAAAGTTTTCATTACATTATTGCGTTTATAAAAAGGGGGTTAACAATACTGTTTCCTAGAATCTGATATGCAATTACAGACATTGTTTCGACATTAATTAGTTTTGCGTATCAATTTGAATGAATTAAATAAACAAGACGGGTCTGACCAGAGAGAGAGAGAGAGAGAGAGAGGGAGACGGAGAGGGCAGAGTGAGATCATCCGTCATCCGGGGAATGCGTGTGTTATAGTGTCGCCGGAGATTCCGCATTATTGCCGGAAGGGAATTCTCTATGGGAAGGCATTGCATCATATAGTGGCGCATCAGGGATCAGGCCTATCAATCGGTTGTAATCAGTTTAGCGCCCATGAAAAGTCCATTATCAGCAGCATGATGTTTCACTAATTGACTGTGTCTACGCAACATGAATATGAATGTGATTCTGAATCTGAATCTGAATGTGAATGTTGTAGTATAAATATGCGTCTGTCTACTATACATATGTGTACATACATAATGGCGATCGATCGTTCGACGGTGGAGTGTAATGAATGCCATGGAATGTTCGGTAGCTTTTCAGGAGTAGGGAGGCTACTTTTGGCACTTCTTCTGGCACTGTTCCTGCTCGTCCTTTGCCGGGATATTCTCTTTGGCATAGGCGATGCCCTTCTGTATGCTCTTCTCCAGCTCGGGCAGCATTTGCTCCAGGGACTCCCGCTCGAAATCGTCCAGATGCGGCAGCCCCAGGTTCTTCTCGATCCCCTTGTCACTCAGCACCAGGGGGGTGGCGAAGAAGGGCAGGCATGGGGACTTGTAGCCGACAAAGGCGCACTCCATCACGTCCGGCTCTTCGTTGAGGCCACGCAGCAGGGAGTTGACAAAGCGGGCTGCCGCATAGGCCATGGACAGAGTGGCCGAGCCGGCCCCGGCCTTGGCAATCACCACCTCGGTTCCTGCCTCCTGGATGCGATGCGTCAGGCGTTTTATATCCTCGAGCTGGCACTGGAAGCTCGGACAGCACTGGGAAAAGACGGGAAGTATGGTCTTCCCGGCATGGCCACCAATCACGGGCAGATCCACCTTTCTGGGATTCAGATTGAGAAAGTCCCCGACGAAGGTACTGGCCCGCACCACATCTAGAGTGGTGATGCCGAACAAACGCCGCGGGTCGTACGCATCCTTCGACTTCAGCAGCTCCGCGGCAATGGGCACGATCGAGTTGATTGGGTTGGTGACAAAGGCCAGCAGGGCCTGGGGACAGGACTCGCTGACGGCGCAGGCCACGCGTAGGGCCACCCCTGCATTGGCCTCGAACAGCTGGTCACGGGTCATTCCCGGCTTGCGGGGCATACCGGCGGGCACCACCACCACATCGGCACCGGCCAGGCAGTCCCCGAGCTCCTGGTCCTCGTACGCATTGGTCTGGACCGAGGTGCAGATGTGCGAGAGATCCGCCTGGACGCCCTTGATGTTCTTCATGTCGTGGATGGACAGCTCGCCCACCAGAGGATTCTGCTTCAGGAGCAGGCTAAGCGGCTGCCCAATGCCACCGCTGGCCCCCACGACAGCCACCTTGAACTCCCGGCGGCAGCTTCTCGGATTGATAAAACGTTGCAGCAGTCCCTTGGTTGTCGAGGCCAACATCTTACAGTTTTCTGATAATCAAAATTTTACAAAACTCTAATTTGTGCCTACAATCGATTTGGAGATGAACGGAATTTCAGTTGACTCTAAATGAATGATATGTCAGAGATACTATGTACATATATCAATGAAACGTGCGTGTCCGAAGGGGCGTAGCTTCTTGGGCCTACTGTAAATTCCAACCCGCTCTGATTAGGGTGGGAAAAGCCCCATCGCCCCCCATCTCCATCGCCACGCCGAACCTTCAAGTCCCCAGCCATGACGAGACGACTACAGTACCTGGGGCTGCCGAGTGCTGAGGTACGCTCTTGATAGACGCCTTCGGGTTCCGATCGCTGACACGAGATCGTCGCTCTCGGGAGTGAGTGCTGGGACTTCGGATGGTTCAGTTCATGTATAAAAAGTAATGCCCCATCATCGCTGATTTCCAGTTGCGGGCAAGCTAGGCTATCAATACGTATGGCAAAACCATCGAAAAAAACCCACAATATACCTAAAGTAGATTCAAGCAATCAACATTTTCGTCTCAGTCCGCGGTATTCTCCATCAGCGGAAATTGAGAAAGTATTATAAATAAATCCACAAATAAATCAGCTCAACCAGCGGAATGGCTCAGAAAGTAAGCAAACATTGGTTTAGCCTTTGAAATCTTGAATGAATTTTTGGATCCAAAGTCTAACGACACCCCATCGAACATGTCCAACTCAAAGATTATCGGCAATCCAAATAAAACATAATCAAAATTACACTTAACAATGATGGATAGCATGTGCCAAAAGGAAGTGAAGTTAATTGAAGAATCGCAGCGTATTTCGGTATATCACTATTGGATCTATACCATACAAATCCCCGAAAGTGAATGAACTTGCTTTGATTTGCAGAGCGTCTATGGAGGTGCAATATCATGTTAATTGAATCGCAAAAAATATATTCCAATTTGTGGAAATAATTTACTTTAAAGTCTAAACCTGTTCGAACTGCCGAAAAGCAACTGGTGCATCAGTGGGCTTGTTTGATCTTGCGACAACTAGAAACAGAGAATAAACCAATTTAAGCATTAGTACACCCACCTAAACATTATTAACATTGATTAACGGTTTCATTTCATCATCTTTCCAGATGTTCCACAATATACTACTACTGATAGCGACTCTGCTTCTAATCACCCTGAACGATGGAGTAGAGGCGCGACCCTCGCCAGAGGAGAGCAAAACAAAAATGCTCGTGGATCCCAGTGAATACAATGGGGATTTGTCGGTGGAGACCATCATGAAGGTTCAGCAGTGCGAGATGGATACCGCCACCATGGAGCTGTGCATGCGCTGTGCCAAAGTCACCAAGTCAGAGATCATATATCCGATGTGCTGCAGCAACGACGATGGCATCAAGAACTGGTGTCACTCCTATGTGTATTACGGCAACGATGAGGGCTACTAAGTAGGAGAAGATGCGGCGTGAATCGAATGAACAAATCTGACAATTAAATTATTTTGTACTCGCGCATGTATTGGCTGTGATAATCTAATGTATTTAAATTAAATTATATTTATCTAGGAATAAACAAGACAAGGCTAAATTAGCACATTCAATTAAATCTGGTTTTTCTTAGCCATAGAGGCGCTGGCATTGGCCTCTATGCCCCTTGTTTTTGCGGTTGTGAACCGTCGCGGCCTCGAGAATGTTTCGAAATGGTTTTAGCAAAGGCATGTAGTTCCCTTGGTGTCCTCTTGGAGGCATCTTCCATTGATGCCAGCACCATGAGAGAACCACCAGACAGTTACAGTGCGTATTCCCTCCAACATTCTGCAGATTCTGCATTCTTTCGGTCTGTATTCTTACCCACGGAAACGCTTTTATTTATTTTTAAAATCCTTTTTATTTAATTCTCATAAATTGTTTGTGTTCTGAATTTTCTTGTAAATTCAGTTGGTGTTTTTTTTTTAACTTTATAATAATTACAAATATATAATGACTATTTAGAGTGATTGGAAAATATAAATCAATATCGGCTCTAACGATCCTACCAATAAAGTTTTGAAAAGCAAGCAAATAATCAATGAAACTACGCGAATGTAACTTAACGAATATTACAGGTCTTGCTGTTGCCTTTTAGGACTCATTCTGAATTTCCAATTGGTAGATTTGTGGAAAATAAAAATCAAAATCAAAAAGGAAAAGTATACTAGTAATGGTAAAAAATGCACATCCGCTCGAGCGGTTCAAACTTGTTTGTACAGCACCGAACATCGAACGCCATCGAACATCGAACTTGCACGGCACGAGAGAGAGAGGTATATATAAATGTAATTAACAAGCAAGGTTTAAACAACTAACGGAACGGTGGTTTCTCTTTTGTTATCTTGTTGTTCATCATTTTTCGGTTTTTGCTTCTTTAGTTTTTTCATTAAAATTTGGTTTTGGTTTGTTTGTTTTTGCACTCATTTTGGCTGCTGCAGCTGCCACTGCAGCTGCGCTTTTTGCTCTGCTCTGTTCTGCTCCTTTCAAAGATCAGCTTTAATTGTTCGATTGCCGATTTGTTCTTTGTGTGTTTTACTCATTTTTTTTTTTTTAACGTTGACTGAAAACAACATTTAAATATTAGTAGCGTGAAGAGTTCAACTTACCAGAATTCAAGCACGCTATTTAAGAATGTTATTTTTGTTTCACGTTTGTGTTTTTTTTTGTTTTTGTTTTAGGTTAGTTTGAAAGAGTTTGGTTTTTGGCAGCTAAAGGTCCCAGAGCAGGGACTGGGGCTGGGTCTGGGTCTGAAGCTGGGTCCAGACGGTCCAAATGCAGGTAGGAACAGTCCGCATCCTCGCAGCGTCCCATCAGCTCGAAGGGACAGATGGTGGCATGGACATCGCAGGGGCTTATCGGGATGGAGTAAAAGCACGGAAATACATTTCGCCAACCGGCCGATCCGAAGATTTTACTCACCTACTGTAATTCCGCGGCATGATCGATCGGTACGCCGGAAGGTACGTGTCCCTCACCGACGCTGCCTCCTCCTCGCGCAGCTCCCTCATAGTGCCCACTGTGTAGGGTCCTGGCCGAAGTTTAGATACCGGTTCTGGTTCTGGCTCTGGGTCTGGCTCGTCCAGGGGTTGATTCTGAAAATAAACTCAACCGTTTCGTTAGTTTGGGGGCTTTTTTTGTGGGCCACAGTTCGGCGAGTGAACTCAGCACGGATGAAACACAGCCGTACATGAGTTGAATGACTTGAGAACTTTCTTAGCATTAGAAACGAAGCAATTGGTATATGTATAATAAAATCCACGCACATCTGGCATCAGTTGGGCCTCAGACTCGGTGGCTTTATCTGGCGGTGGTGGCTCTGAGCGTGCAACTATCGCAGTATCACTCGATATTCCATTCGCCTCCGATTCCCTCGCTGCCTCAGAGGCAGTTCGACTCGTCTCATCCTCCCTTGCCGACTGGGGCTCCATCGCAGTCAGTGGCGGCTGGCTCTCGTTTTCAGCTGGTGGCTGCGGCAGAGGTTGCTGCTCCTCCGTCAACTTCTTAAGATCGTCGTATTTCACTATTGAGTTGTAGAGGCGGATCTGCTTGGATAGCTGCGTTGATTTGTAGCTGATTTCCGCCTTTCCCTCGTCGAGCAACCTGCAAGAAAAGCGAATCTATAATCGCATAGAAATATTCCGGTGTCCCGAGCTCTGGGCATTTGGAGCTCGGTCTTGCTCGTTTGTTTCCACCATTCCCACGTGGATCTGCAATCTGGCTGCTGTTGTCGTTGTGGTAGTACCTGTAGTCGTCGCCCCTTAATCCTTTGCCCAGGTCCATGGCCGCTGCGTAGAGCTTGTTGCGTTTTTGTTTGAGTGATAAGATGATCTGGTGGGTGGTCTGAATCTCCGGCTGAATGCGGGCCAGCTTCAGCTCCTCCTGCTCGACGACCTGCCTTACGGCCTGCATCTCGCTGTAGAGCTCTTTCAGCCGATGCGAGCCTCGCATGCGCACCGCCTTCGACTTCTTAGCCTCCTCGACCAGTTGCATGGACTTTTCCAAATTTGCTATCATGCTTCCCCTGGAACAGACACACAATCAGAGATGAGCAACCCTGAGCGCTATGCAAGCGTGTATATCTACCCGATTCTGGCAAATGAGTTTTCGAACGACTTCAGCCGGGACTCCATGGGCGGTTGAATTGGCTTCACGATGGTTTTGACCTGGTTTTCATTCCCTGCCCCTGTCCCTGTCCCTGCCCCTATCTCTGTCCCTGCCCCTGCTGCTTTACTGCTGCTGCTGTGGATGGCCGCCTTTTGAACTGCCACTTGGCTGGGGCCGTTCGTTGTTGGAGCTTCCCCCAATGCGGCTGTTGTTGCCTTGTCTGCAGTCTCTGTTTTCTTGGCTGTCTTCAGCTTCTTCTGCTCTAGCAACTGCATGCGTTCGATCAGGCGGAGATACTCCTTCTGCGAAGCCACAGGCAAATGTCGCACTGCCTGAAATGGAAAGAATGGTAAAGAATATTTTGATCGTGGCTAGTGTTAGCTTCTACCCACCAGAGGAGTTTTCTTTGTCTGTTGTTGAGTCTTTGTAGTGGCAACATTTGGCGGAGTTTGTACCAACCTCTCCTTTTCACATGTATTTTCCGTGGCCTTGTCTGTCTTAGCCTCTTTGGTGCCATTTGTGCCTGGTGTAGGGACCTTGGAACGCGCCTGCTTCAGATAATCATCGATCTTCTTCTCAAAGTATTCACTCATGACCGATCGCCTGAGGTTGGGATTGGAGGTGGATGCTGGAGTCGATTCTAGTATCTCCGAGTTGGGAGTATTCGATCTCGTTGTAGAGCCACTGGGACTGCCCATGGCCAGGCTGAGCGGACTGGCATTTTCAGTGTAGTTGGAGTAACCAAAGCACGAGCTCAGCTCCAGGTTATCATCGCTCCCCGCTGAGTCATCGGCCAGGCTGATGATCAGCTTGCTCACCTTGATGCTAGCCGGATCGATATTGGTGACCAGTCGCGTGACAGGGGAGCTGGCATGGACCTTCAACGGGTTAAGGGGCTCCTTGACCAACAGTGTCGAGGGTCGCTTACAGCTCAGCTTTGCGGAGGATTGCTCCTCGGTGGGAATTTTGCGTTTGGTTGTGCTCTTTTTATTGATCACCTTGTTGGGTTTTACAATTTTTATAATTTTAGCGCAGGGGGACCTCTGAATCATCATATCTTTGCTAGATCCACGGCTAGATTCAGGCTGAGGTCCGATGGAGGATTGGTTTGAATCTTGGGACTTAGAAGCAGCCTCAACGAGGTGCTGTGAGGGCACTTCCTGCTCGATTTTATCCGCACCTTCAATTGGATAAATATCATCCTGGGGCTGTACAATTGGCTGACTGTCGTTCTGGGGCTGTTCAAAGGGCTGATTATCATCCTGGAGCTGTACAATGGGCTGACTATCATCCTGGGGCTGGCCAATTGGTTGACTATCATCCTGGAGCTGGCCATTTGGCTGACTATCATCCTGGGGCTGTTTGTCTTCTTTACTGGGCGCCACAAAAGCACAGGACTGGAAGCGGCGCACCGCATTCTTGAGTATCTCTGGGCTGAGACGGGACTTGATTGTGGGGAAACAACTGCCCTTTTTGGTGGCAATGCTGGACAGAAGCTGCGAACGCAGTTGTTCGGGATCATCGGAATCGTTGGAACCAATCGAATCCGATTTTAATGTAGACACTGCCAGAGTCGGGGCAGGTACAGGCAAGGGAGGTAATAATTCTGGAGGAAAAGACAGGACTGGCGTCGGTAGAAGAGGTTGACGCGTAGGTTCGGCCTCCTTGGCGGTCTTCAGATTAGACAGGAGCATGGCGCGCAAGGCTCCAGCTTCATCGTCACTCGTTTCCGGATGCGATTTGTCCAAGCTCTTCGTTTGCGTCTCTGTGTTTTCCATAGAAACGGATTGAGTATACGTTAGGGAGCTGTGATTGGAATTTTGCTCATCGACCAGATGCATGGCATCCCTGGCATCCTCGTCCAGATGGATGGGATGAATGTGGAATGGCGGCGGTGGTGGCGGCTCCTCGTCATCATACAGATCATCGTCCTCGTCTATCACAATTGGCATGGAAACGGGCGGCAGCGAGCTATTGGGCATAAAGCAGCGCCAGCTACCGCCGGCTCTGTCCAATGAGTTCCAGTTGTTCGTCCACACATTCCAAGTGTCTTTCTGCTCATCGCTATCCGTTTCGGCTAAATCCATGTCCACCGGTTTCGTGTCAACAGCATCCTCCGTGTGGTAGCTGAAGGGACTTGGTTCGCGCTCTGGCGAGGCAGCCGGACTTATCTCCATTAGGTCATCTATTTCATCCGTGTTACTGACTGTGGGAAGAACGCGGTTAATCATGTCGGTGGGTGAGTAGGCTCGCTCCGCATCGCGCTTCTTACGCGCCATATGTTTCTTGATTATGGCAGACTTGAGGGCTATCAGGCGCAGACTAAGCTCTGCGGGGTCTCCGCCTGGAGATGGAGCGGACGGTAGCGCATTCGCCTCCGCCCCCTCTTCCAGACAGAGACCATCGGGGAGTTGCTGCACTGGCGGCGACAGCAGCTCCTTGTTGGGCGACTTGCGCAGGGGATACTGCAGTCGGTCTCTGAGGCTGCTCTTGTACTGTCCCAGGATATCATTCCGCTCCTCTCTGGCCAAAGCCACGCGCAGCTTGTCCCTGCTGAGCTTCAGGCGTTCCAGGTCCAGGACGTCTTCCCCCTCATTCCCGGAGGTCACATCGTACTCGCGTATCTCGTCGTCTGTCAAGCTGTCGAAGGAGTTCAGCAATAGGGCATCCTGCTGCTGATAATGTTGATGATGGGTCGGCTTCTGATGCTGATAGTTCATATAGCTTGGGGTCAGCTGGCGACTGCGTAGATGCTGTGGCCTGTAGCGCCGCGCTGAGGTACTCCTTTTGTAGTCGCCATTTAGCAGTCTCCTGCCATTATCTACGCGTCTCAGTCTCGATCTTTGGTAATTGCGCTGGGAATCGTAATCGTTATCCGAATGGCTGGACACATCGGAAAGCAGATAGACCGGAGATTTTCGTGGAAGCCGCACAGTTCGCTCTTCGAGCTCCGGATAATCTGTAATTTTAAAAGAAAACAAAAACCTTATCTCGAGTGAGAGGAAGGGGCCATAACACCAAACTCAAATAACTTTGGCTGGAACTCGACCCGTTCAACTGGAATTGGGCGCCGTTTTGTAATATTATCCCATGGGAGAAGCCCTATGAAACACAAGTATGTACGCGTACTTGCAAACACACACACACGCACACACAGCCATTTTATTCTACATGTTGCTTACTATATTGATTTGCCAAATTTGCGGCCAGCATATCCATCCGCTCCACATCCTTGTTGTTCTCCTCCAATTGCTGGATCCGTGCTCGCAGCTTGAACTCTTCATCCTCTGAGGATATTATCACCTCGTAATCATCAACAATTTCGCCTTCTTCGCGATCATCCTCATCCATGACCTCGCGGTCACATATCGCATCACTATATCCGCGATCTGTCGCGCGCGCGGATTGCCTTAACTCCGCTGACATGGCGGGGCGGAGAACCATCATTTAGTCAAATTCCCGATTCTTATCACCTCTCTGCGTAGCTACACAAATGAAAGAAAATTCTGACTATTCAATTGTTTTATAGATCGTATCGTCAATGTGACCGTAAATATACCGATAAAAAAAAAACGAACTTAGCCCAATTTGGCCCCCTTTATTTAAACACGATAAAAACTTGAGTTATTTCTGGCTCATCGCTGTATCTAATATCACCTAATAAATAAATATATATAATATAAAATAATACAATTTTCATTATTTTCGGTGGAATATTAAAATACCCCTTGGTCTGTAATGGGTTAATCGTTCTCCGTCAAGGATTAGAAACCATATTCCTCGATTTTTATATTCGATTGATAGATCTACAAGACATTTTAATTTGTATTACTCTATTTATTGAACTTTTTCTTAAATAAGGTTTAAACAAAGTCATTTGCCAAAACGTAAATGTGTACCGAATGAAAAGTAAGTGTGTCTGAAATTTTAATTCATTGTCGCTGGTTATGACCTATTCATGCATTTGTTTATTTCCTTATCTCTATCCCCAAAAGCTTTTATCGGTCTCCGTAAGAAAACCATAAAATCTAAGACAGAGACTGACTGGTTTCTGCACTCAAAGAGAAATTGTTTGAAGTTGTCAGTTGTCAAACTTTGACGTTGTCAGTTGTCAAAATTTTACGCTACGTCAAAATGGTATGGACCCGACTCATGGGCCGAGAAAACGATCAGAAAACGATGCATACCCTAGGGAAAAGGATATTAAAGAATTAAGAAAATGTTTGACATCTCAGGCGCCGATATATGCGAAATCTAGTCTACAGAAACGAAGAATAGGTATCTCGATCTCGTTGTATATATACAAGACACTAATCATATGCATGAATGTGTCTACAACACATCAATCTGTGAAATAGGTCTTTGTTAATAACGTTTTAAAACAGTTTGAAAATTATGTGGACAGGAATATCTATTATGTACGCTACAACTTGAATTCATCAGTATATTTACGGTATATTTTTTAAAGGAGACGGTATATTTTGGTATATTTTATCGATAGGTCCCGACAAATCTGGGCACACCAACTGTCAAACGAACTTCCGCTCTTTTCTACCCAACTCGCGGATCAAAATGCAGCAAAAGGTATTTGTGCTTGTGAAAAAAGGCCGAATTGTGTGTGGAATATCAACTAAAGTAATGCAAATGTTCTTATTTTGCAGCGCAGAGAACCCGTGCAGGCAGTTCAGGTCTTCGGACGCAAGGTGTGTGTGCCATAAAGCATTCAAATCAAACGAAATTTTCGCACGTGTCGCACAGAAAAGCGCGTCAAATCGCCCAGTCGACGCGCTCTGCCGACCGCCGCTTCGGTGCTGAGGTTATGTTTGGGTGTGCGATGATTTTGATTTGGTGTGAAGCTTCTCCAGTGCAAAACATTGTAAACGGACACTAATTATTGGATTATTGCAGAAAACCGCCACCGCTGTCGCATATTGCAAGCGTGGCAGTGGTCTCCTGAAGGTGAACGGACGCCCTCTGGAGCAGATTGAGCCCAAAGTTCTGCAGTACAAACTGCAGGAGCCTCTCTTGTTGCTCGGCAAGGTATGTAGTCCCTCACCGTCTTTGGTTGTTGCTCTTAACACGACATTGATATGATGATAGCATTTATCCCGAACTTGAAGCCCAATGAGAATACAAAAATGTTTCTGATTAAATTAGAGCAACATTTGGACGTTTTACCTACCCCTTTCAAGGCCAACATTGATATATTTACTTCTATCGTTTTGCAGGAAAAATTCGCCGGTGTGGACATCCGTGTGCGCGTTAACGGTGGTGGTCATGTCGCCCAGATCTATGCCATCCGTCAAGCTATTTCCAAGGCCCTAGTTGCCTTCTACCAGAAGTGTAAGTAACAAAACTCTTAGATCAACACAACAATGGTGGCCTTAATAGGTTTTTGTTTGAGAGAACTTTCACTCTTTTGCAAATGATTCAATGCAGGCCAGACTAACATACATTATGAGCATATACCAACCAAGCTGGCAATATGTGATATGCAGATTGGGTGATGCTTCAAAAACATTTGATATAAAGGCACCTTCTACCAGATTTTTGTTGGAAGTTAATGCCATTTCCAACGAAAGACTTGAGCAAGGGAGAACAACTGCATGTCGCAATCAAAAAGAGCAATCGGTCGATTTGACCAAAGCTATTTGAGGCTTCATCGACATTAAAATTATGGAATCCTGCCAGCCTAACAGATTTTGCCCTTAAAAAGTTTTTGTTTAAGAGACTTTATACTCTTCTGCAAATGATTTAACAAGGGCTAGATCAAAGCACATTATGAGCATATACCAACCAAGCTGGCATTTTATTTGATATGCAGATTGGGTGATGCATCAGAAACAATTCGTATTCAAAGATTCCTGTACCCCTTCTACCAGATTTTTGTTGGAAGTAACTGCCTTTTCCAGTGAAAGACTTGAGCAAGGGAGAACAAGTGAATGTCGCAATCAAGGAGAGCACTGGCCAGTTCTGATCATTGCTACTTGAGGCTTCATCGACACTTGATTCGAGCAACAAATTGTTGGAGAGCTGATTGGTGATCATAGATATTTAATTTTTGAATTTCTTTCCTTCTATTACAGATGTCGATGAGGCCTCAAAGAAGGAGATCAAAGACATTCTGGTGCAATACGACAGAACCCTGCTGGTCGGCGATCCACGCCGTTGCGAGCCCAAGAAATTCGGTGGTCCAGGAGCCCGTGCTCGTTACCAGAAGTCGTACCGTTAAACTCTTCTGTCTGGTTTTCAATTTGGATTAGAGATATTTTTTACAATTTGAAAATGGTTTGCGCGCAAGTGTGAATAAAACGGAATAATTAACAGTAAGATTCAATTATGGCTATTTGTTGTTGGGTGGGTTTAAGTATAGTTCTAAAGGCACATACATATCATGAGACAGAATCGCTTGTGCAGGTACACGTCTGTGGCACTATTTGAGACATGGACATGTGTCCGTAAATACATATGTTGTTGATATGTAGAAACTGTGTAGTTACCATGTACAAAATACATTTTTGTTGACCTTTGTTCAAATCAAATTTTATAAACAATCAAATAAAGGGGAAAACTTAAAATTAGCAGAACTGGTATAAAATTGATTAAACAATCGGATATAATTATTTTTTCAGCGCTGAGGGTCCCAATTATCTAGTAATATTCAAGCGAATATCAAAAACAAGGAATATGATTTCCGAACATGACGGAGAACGATTAACCCATTACACTCCACGAAAATTGTGAATCTTGAAGAAATTTAGCAGTTCAGGTGAAAGATAGGAAGAAGAATTTAAAGATATAATTTTCCGCGATTTAACTTAAGTTGTTCACCTGTTTAAATAGAGGGGTGTTAAGAGGGTTAAGCACGGTTTGTTATCGGTAACAACAACAAATAACAATAAGTGTTAGTCATGGGAGCCTTTTTTGCGAAAAGTAGCAAAAAGACGGCCCCCAGTCGGATAACCGACCACGACAAGGCTGTCTTGGTAAGTCGCTATTCCTCCAGAGTTTCCTGACCCCTGCACTAACCCCCTCCACTCTTCCGATGCCCAGCAACTGAAGCAGCAACGGGACCGTCTCAAACAGTACCAGAAGCGCATTGAGCTGCAGCTGGAAAATGACAGGCTCCTCGCCAAGAAGTGCCTACAGCAGGGCCGGAAAGAGTATGGATTTCATAACGCCCAGACGATGTTAGTTTAGAGCTAATTTGAGTATTCTTTCAGCCGGGCCAAGCTGTTGCTGCGCAAGAAGAAATACCAGGAAAGTATGCTGACGAACGCGGACAAGCAGCTGGATAATCTGGAAAAACTGGCAGCCGACCTGGAGTTCGCCCAGGTGGAGATGAGGGTGCTGGATGGCTTGAAGCAGGGCAATGCCGCCCTGAAGAAGGTGCACGAAATGCTGGACATAAACGAAGTGGAAAGAATCATGGATGAGACAAGAGAGGGCATTGAGAAGCAGCAGGAGATAGACGCTATTCTGACGGACGCACTGACGCCGCAAGACGAAGAGGATGTCCTGGCCGAATTGGACGCCCTCGAGGCCGAAGAGGACGGCGTCCAGTTGCCGGAAGTGCCCACCGAGATACTGCCACCAGTCGACGAGGCGGCAGCAGAGGAGAAAGCAGAGACCAAAGCGATCAGCAGTAAGACGAAGAAGGTCCTTGTGGAGGCCTAGATCTATTTTCAATCGAAACTAATGCCATTTTGTATGTATGTGTTTGTATAGCCAGAAGCTAAATACTTCTATAAGTCCAATGTGAAATATATATTTTTCTAGAATCTATAATGCACAGGAACCGCACATAATTTAGTCAACATGAATTAAAACGGACTTCTTTGACCTGCGCATGTCCTCCTTGACGCGGCTGCGTAGACTGTTGTTGGTCTCCCGCAGCTTCTCGATCTCCTCGACGAGCACAATGTTCTCCTTGAACAGTTTGTCGTATTTCTTCTGCACCGACTTGTCCTCCGCCACCGCCTTGTAGCGCGCCAGAACGTTTTCAATCTGCTTGCGCTGGCGCATGAACTCATCCCGCACCTCGGCATCCAGGCTGACGAAGCGCTTCAGCTCGTCGTCGCTGGCATGCTTCTGGAACAGCGTTTTGACGGCCTTCTTGAGACCCTCGGCCGAATTGACCTCTCCGGCCACATAGTAGATGTCCGTGCAGATGGCGTGCAGGCACTCGCGAGACGCCTTGGCCCTGTGCCGCTCCGTATGCAGCTCCGCCACGTTGCTGAGGTACTTGTCGCGCATCTCCTTCAGCTGAAGCTCCAGCTGGATGTTGTTCTGGTTGAGACCCTCCAGTTCGCCCTCCATTTCGAGAATGTGCTTGCGCTTGTCATTGATCTGGAACTCGCGCGGCTCGATTTGGGCCTTAAGCTCGGCTATCTTGTGGCCCAGCACCTGCTTGTACTTATCCAGTTCCTGGTTCTTGTGCAGCAGATCCTGGATGCGCTTCTCCTTGCCGTTGATGGCATAGTCCCGATCGGCGATGTCCTTCTGCAGATCCTCGATATTGTTTATCTGCTTTTGGATGCAGCGCTGCGACTTGTAGTGCTCATCCTTGAGGGTCTCCACTTCCTCCAGCAGATTGTCGATCTCCTTGCTCTGCGCCTCGAACTTCTTCTGCAGCACACCCGCTTTGCCGCGCCACATCTGCGTCTCGTTCCGCTCGGTGGTCAGCTTGTTCTCGTACTCGGTTTGTGTGGCCACCATGTTGCGGTCGTTCTCCACCTCCACCTCGTGGCAGTACTCGATAAATTCGGCCTTCTTGTCCTGCATCTCCTCCATCAGGTCCCGGATGAGGCCCTTGCGCTCGTTCAGCTGCTGCTTGTAATTGTTCTCGAGGGCTTCCACCGTGTCCTGCAGCGTGCCAGTAGAGTTCTTCAGCTTGTCCTCGTAGCTCTCGCGGAGTTCCAGCATGTTCTCGCGCAAATTGGTGAACTTCTGGTACTCGATGAGCATGCGCTCCGAGTACTGGTTGGCCAGGGTGTCCAGCTGGAGGCGGTGCTCCTCCCGTATGGAGTTGATCTGGTAGGTTATGTGGTTCATCTCCTCGGTGTGCCTCGCCTCAATCTCGTTGTTCAGCTCCTTGAGCTCCTCCAGCGCCGAACAGTAGCTGCGATGCACCTCCTGCAGCTGCTGGCCATCGAAGATCTCGTTCTGGCTCAGCTGATATTGGAATTCCTCCGCCTGCTGCTTGAGACGCAGCTCCAAATTGGCAATTTGCTCGATCTTGTCGTTGAGCTGACTTCGCGGTATCAACACCTCCTGGCTCTTCAATAGGTCCTGGTCTATGGCGAGCACCTTGCCGTCTATGTTGTCCATCGACCAGATCGAAAGGGTGCCCTTCTTGGAAATGGCCAGGAGTAGGGTGCCATCGTAGGAGAACCTCAGCTTGTTGACCGGCCCATCGAAGAACCGGAAGTTGGTGAAGGTGCCGCCTCCCGCGTCCAGGAAGGGTAGCTGCATGTTGAAAAGATTACCCTCGTGATCGGAGACGAACATGATCATATCGGACCGGGCCAGACAAAGGTCCGACACGTAGCCCTTGGTCCTAGACGGAATCGTGATCTCCCGCACCAGTTCCGAGTTCTGGAACTCGCGGATGGTGCCAAAGTTTGTGCCCGCGTAGATCGTCAGCGGATCGTGAAAGCTGCACGAGACCGTCACATACTCGGTGCCCTTCTGCACGATCTCCTGCAATCGTGATCCCGTCTCCAGGTCCCACTGGTAGATGGCACCCTCCGCTCCGCCCGAGATGAGGTACTTGTCCGTCCGGGTCCAGGCCACGGACAGCACTGTGCCGTTGTGGCCCTTCAAATTGATCAGCACCTCCAGATTGTACACAGACGTGATTGCTATATTGTTGTCATAAGCGGCAGCCATCAAGTGACCAAGATTGGAGTATCGAACATCGTTGCAATGCGGGAAGTTGTACGTTTTCACAATCTGCGATAGGACAGAGATGGTAGATCGTGCTCTTGATCACATGAGATCATCAGAGTTCCCACTCACATTAAGATCATCCATGAAAATCTGGGTGATGCGCAGCTGATCCGAGAAGCCAATGGCTGCAATCAGGCCCGTGGAATTGAGCTCCACAATGTTGACATCCACCTGAAACTTACGCACCAGCTCCACCTTAGCCGTCTCGTAGTTCCAGATTCGAATGGTCTGATCCCTTGCTGAGTAAAGAATCAAACAATTAAGAAAGCTATAATTCGCATTTAAGAATACCTTCCATACGCATATAAGTGTAATATAAGAGGGTTCAATGAGGGTTACAGACAAACATGGATCGCGTACGAGTTTTCTTTATGAGATGCTACTCACAGGCTGTCATGATGATGGGTTTCCATGCGCAAACGGACACGGCGATGACCTCTCCCGTGTGGATGAGCACGCCGAGGGGCTCGAACTTCAATTGCTTGGTCTTGAGCGTCTCCGGAACGATAAGGATGCCCACATAGATCTGGTCATGGGTGGTGGTTACGATCACCGTCTCCTGCTTGTGATCGATGGCCAGATTGGTGATCTGGTACATGGGCTCAGCATAGAGTGTGGTGGGAACGGTGAGGATGGTCTTCCGCTCGAACTTAAACTTGGAGACGCGCTCAAAGACGAATGCCCGGTTGAACATGATGTAGGCGAAGCCCTTGGGGAAGGCGGTCATGCAGAGAACCCTTTGGTCGTGCGGGACGACTGCCTGCGTGGGCAACTGGAAGCGTTGATCCTGCGCCTCGCGATCTCGATCGAAGATCTCCTGGTCCATCATGAGGTCTACGGTGTCCGCCTCGCTGGCCTTCTGCGCCAGCTTCTGCTCGCCGTTCTCGACGAGAATCAGCTGATCATTGGCCGTGCCCACCATCAGCAGGTCCAGCGCCAGGAAGGCCATCGAAGTGACCCTGTAGCTGACCTTCAGGTTGTTGCTGATTGTGAATCCCCTCTCCGACTTGCTCATGAGGAGTAGGGTCCGGTCTCCGCCCACTGCCAGGAAGCTGCAGTCGCTTGGATTGCCAGCTATGCACTCGGCCCCGCTGTGGGAACCCAGAACTGTGGCCCGGCCCTCGATCACGGTGCTCGTCTTGTCCAGGACCAGCATGATCATGTGCTCATCCGGCGGCCGAGTCAGTATGGTCACTGCTCGCGAGTCATAGGTAAAGATCATCTGCTTGATATCCGCATTGCGATGATTGCCGGGTAGCTCCAAGTGCCGGCGCTTCTTCAGGGTGGACAGCTCGTAGATGGATATAAAGCGGCCACTGTTGATGGAGAGGCGGAAAGAAATCCCTTAAAGAGTAAGAAAAGTCTTAGAGGATGTGCTCATACTTCTTCACATGACGCTCCAGAACGGCCAGCAGCTTGCGATGAGAGCTCATAGCTATTATCTCGGGACGCGTGTCCTCAGGGAATCTGCATGATGGGAAGTCGCATGATTAGTGTCGGACTAACACACAGGATAACCTTGATAACTCACCTGAGGAACCTCTGCTTGTTCAAGACATAGTCGTGGAATGCCAGAACACCCTCCACCGGATAGATGACCTCCTTGTTCAGGTTGAAGTGGATGTTGCCAATCACATCCGATCGGAGGCCGTAGATGAGACGGGGCCGTATGACGACCGAATTATTAATCGAGCCTCTCGCCTGGTCGTCCATTCTGTCTGAATTCTATATAAAATATATGTGTGGTGTGATAAAGACAATTTTAACTAGGATTCGAGGCGAATTTCTCTCTCTCTCTCGCTGACAGACGAAACAAAATGGGGAACTGGAATTCGATCAAACAACTCAGGATATTGTTAAGGGAACGTTCCCCCAAAAGGGGCGCCACCGACGCCTGACAGTAAATTCCATGGCATCCGGGCGAGACCCTAACAACAAGAGTGCGGGGTTTGGGGCTGGACAAACGATTACCTCAATAGGAACGCTATCGTTTCTGTCTTAATCAAAACTGAGTCAAGAGCACCATGAATAAGTAACTAAAAATGCCGCTAAGTATGCTATTCATTAGGGAGGCGTTGCTAGTGGCCTCAGGCACCATCCGCCTCCAAAGTCCGCACTTAAGTTCAGAGTTGACATTAAGCATTTGCCAAAAACAACAATGAAATTTCCGCTGGAAAATTCCGCAATGTTGGCTGCCATTTCCTGGCCAGCGTCGCACTTGAACTCTGGTAGTGCGCTTTCAGCTCAATGTGGGTCTGTCTGTCACTCTGCCAGTCATCCAGTAAGCCAGCCAGTCAGTCAGCCAAACAGTCAGGCCAGCCAGTCAACCCTATCAAAAATTACTCCCTCCCTCCAAAGTTCCCTTCTTGCCCAAGGCAGGGCAACCGACCACGACCTAACACAAGGAATTCTTAGTTGAAGAAAAGCTGCTTTCTCTTCAGTTCATCGAAAAGAGAGGAGAGCACACCTGAAAGAGCTTTTGTGAGTGCAGTATGTACTACAAGTGGAGACGCTAGGACAGCTAGCTAAGCACGTAAGACAAACAATTTTATACTCGTATGTAAGAAACTAACTGTAAAAATCGTAGAAATCTTCTTCTACATAATTACATTTAGACACGCTAAAGAGTATATTCAGGAACACCTTGGATATCCGTATGGGCATTGCCTTTGTCACAGAAAAAATCTAGCTATATATAAGCCAAAATTCCATCTCATTTGCATTCACCTCTGAACAGGCGAAAGCTTCTGGCTGCGCTCTTGCACTCTCTCAATGTGCCTCTCTCTTTGTTTTTGGTTAAGAAGGTAGGGGCCTACAGCTTTTTTAGGGACCTTTGTATGAATATTGATTGCCGTTCCATATGTGAAGAGAGAGCTCTTGTGTCCCTCAGAAAGAGACCTGTGGAGTTGTCCGTACCTTGTACAGATTTACCATGGCTTGGCCACAGCCTTCCACCGTTGGTTAGGCTTTGGTTCAGTTTCGTTTTCGTTTTCATTTTCATTTCAGTCAAAGCTTTCGCGTCCGCCGCAACACTACCTAACGGGAAAAGCGGAAGAACCTTACTGAGTGAAAGACGACAGAAGAGACGACAACGACGAAACAGAAAGCACAGAAAAAGAGACCAAAAGTGTTTGTTGTTTGGTGTTATCAGTGGATGCAAGTGGACGACATCTTGTCCTGTAATTGAGTACTGGAGAGTGGACCGGTTGCGGAGGAGGAGCTTGTCAGCAGCACAGGTGGCTGGTAAATAAAGCCGGTTCAATAGACTCTGACCCGACGCATAAATGTAACTTTAAGGGATAGTCCATCTCTCTCTTTTTACGGAATGTGTGTGTGTGTGTGTGCTTAAGTGCTCAATTAAGAACCGCAAGGAAACAAAAACAAAAATTTCTGTCCTGTCCCTTTGGGGCTTCCCAAAAGGGGAAAAGAAAGCGGGATCGGACCGACCGAGGGCTGTTGAATTTTTTAAGCCAATTAAATTTCAAAAAACCAAAAATGAAAGCAAAGTGAAATGAAATGAAATGAAACGGAAAATGGCCGCCTAATGGACTCTGTCAGCCTTTCAACCTGAGGGAGACACCAGCAAAAACAACAGCGACGGCACCAGCCGCTGTGGCAATTAAAAAGTAATTTTAATGCTTCTGTTCCGTTTATTTGCACAGAAACAACAACACCAAAAGCAACAAAAATTCACAATTCATTTGGGTGGGTGGGTGGTTGTTTGGCTTAATTCCGCCCGTGCCCCACAAACACCCCTAACCTAACCCAACCGCCCCCTCCATGCCGTTTCCAAAGTTGTAAATCTTTTTCATCTCTCTATTCTTTGTACTCTTGAAAAGAGGGATACTTGGATTTTGACAACAAAGCATTTCCAACTGCATAAATAAATACAAAACTAAAAGTGAAACCTTGTCAAAAAAAAGGCCAAATTGCAAGAACAAAGCTCATTAAAAGGTGCATATAATGGAATATAATTTCGCTCATAGAATTAGCCAATATTATAGAACATTTATTTATTTATCTGATAAAACTAGTTTTCTTTTGAAAATCTTGATAGAAAAGCTCTTAAAACAGCAGTCAACTCAAAATTGATTGTTTCGGAAGATAATCTATGTAGTTAAACTTAGAATGATACGACTCATAGACTCATAGATAGGGTAACAAAAACTTCGAAGACCGAAGGTGGCCTTCTTACTTGTTTAATTTGCTTTTACCCCTGCTGCTATTGTTGGCCATTTCAAGCGTAACAAGTCGCAAATACCAAAATTATCGTAAACAAATTGTTTAAACAAAGAATCAGGGATATTTATACGATTATATCAGCATACACATTTTCGTATGTGCGTATATATACCGCAACTAGAACAGGTCAAATGGGAATCCGTCCGGCCAGAGCCCGGAAAGCGTAAATGTTCATTTTAAATTTAAATCCGTCGCAGCCACAGCCGCAGTCGCCGCACTGCGTGCATTGCACCACAGCAGAACCGTGTGGCAGCAGACACAGATACATTTGTGAACAGTGAGCGGTCGCTAGATAAGAAACCCAACGTTTTTACCACATGAACCATAACCAGAAACTGTCAGAAATACCTTTGAGCAGATCGGGAATCTTCTCTGTCCCCAAAGCTAAAAATAAAAACGTTTTCAAAGATTATTCGGATTAATAACGATTCGAAATTCTTGTAAATGAAATAAAAGCCAGGAAAATAAATGGGAATACAACTTAGATCCCAGGTCTTAGGAGGGCTGGCGCGCTTGGAGAGTCTTCACTGCCCACGAATGCTCATTTCTATATACATATATTTTTTAATACAACTTGTTGTGGTATTTTTGGACTGCTGCTGAAGTTGTGGAAAGTGCAGCAAAAGTTTAACCATGAGAATATATGTATTCCGCAGCACAGTTTTACCAAAAAATAAATTCAAAATGTTGAGAAACCTTAAAAAAACAACAATAATTTAATGAATATTTTTTGAAATAAGCCAGTTTATTTAGATTATTTATTTATGCGAAGAAAAGAAAAGTTGAGAAATATTTTAGAACAGGAAATAAATCATTCGAATTGCCAGCTATATTTTTGTTTAATTGAAATGAAGAGACTGACTATCTGTACGTTTTCTGAAAACTCATTTAACTATTTTTAATTGCTAGTATTTAATCGTATACAATCGATGAGGCAATCGATCGTAGGATATGTTCCCAAAGTTTCCAGGCGTAACACCAAATGGTTCAGAAAATATTCAAATCATTTATTAGTTCCCATAGGAATGTTTGATCTGCAAGGCTGTCTTTAAGGGCGTTGTTTTGTCCTCCATGGACCTCTTGTTTCTAGTCTTCCATGGAATGCTCTGTAAAATGGTTCCTCTGTTGGTTAATTTTTAAAGTGTTTACCATTATGTATATTTCATTAGTTTGTTTTTTGAGTAAGCTTAAAGCTTTATGTCATCCTTCTTCTCTCTCTCTCTCTCTCTCTCGGCATCTCTTTCTCCCCTAGAGGAGCTGCTGAAAATCTCGCTAAAATTGAAGTCAAGCTGTGTTCACGTATTTTTGACTTTTCCGTTTTTACAGCCAGGGAATAATGGCATTCTTTCGTCCTTTTCTGGCTACCTCAAGCTTTCTCTCTCTCTCTGTCTGTGGAACTCTGGCAACATTCTTTTATACTGACACACACACACACACACACTCCTACTTATGAGTAAAAGAACCGAGTTGGAGCAGAACTGAGCGCTGCACACAAGCCTTTTTCCCGTTTCGTTTCGGCGTTCGGCTTCAATTGTAGCGACTAAGTTGACCTTTTTGTTAATAGCATGCCAGTAACACACACCCCAGCACACACACACACACACACACAGGAAGGGAGGAGGACAGCATTGTCTGTGCGGGAATTGGATGTTGGCACAGCTGATTGATTTATTGTCGGCTGACTGGCTGGCTGACTGTTGGTTTGTCCGCGCTGGCAGCCACAGCAAACAGACACTTCGCTCCGCCAAATGCCAAAGACCCCAGGGAAGCAGCGCGTATGCAATAAAAATGATGAACCAGCCATCTAAAGCAGTAATAACGACTAAGGGATACCTGGTATTCCCCAAAAAGAAAGTGGAAAAGAGGCAACATGATGACTTTCGATAGATAGATAGATAAATAGGTGGAAAACAGCTCCAAAAAATTGTGGATACCAATACCTTTTCACTTTTTTGACAGAGTAATAGGTAAATGTCTGAAACAAACTGGATCGCCGCACACCGGCTTTTACTTACTTACGGGCGACTAGATCCATGATTCCAGACAAAAATATATTGGTTTATGGGATCAGGAATGTACTCCCACGAGTGCTAAATAATTCTGGGACCCCTGTATACGTGTATACGGTTTGTGTGTGTGTGTGTGTGTTTGTAACCTGTGCATGTGCTGTCGCTATAATTAAGACCGACGGCAAAGGCGACGCCAGCGTCGACAGCGACAGCGCGTACTAGCCGCCATTTTCATTTTACGATAACGGCTTTCACCTACTTGTTTCCCATTGCGCGAATGCATGCACTCGTATCCTGCCCCCACCCCCCACTACCACTCTGCGACCATGCGTCACCACTAATAGAATTTCGGGCTTTATTTTGATGCGTGCCGCTCTTTAATGAGGAAAACATTGGGAGGAATTTTCAAATTCACCGTTTTATGTACCGCTCTCTTTCTCTGCCAAAATTATCATTTAAATTGCAGAGCGTGTGCACACGCATTACACATTCTCTTAGAATATCCCTCTTCTCCGACGGCCAGGACCAAGCATGCCAAAGTGTGCGTCGAAAGTTCATACAAGTTTTAAGGTCATAACCAACAAACAAAAAACGCAGAACAGAGAGAAATATGTAAACTGAATGCATAAATTTAATGAGAATCGAGCGGTTGGACAGCCCTCGTCATAAGGCGTAATGGGGACAGCGTACAGCTGGCACAGGACAGGCGACAGGAGGCGGTGCGGGGTGTCAGTGTCAGAGTTTGAGCTGCTGATAAGCATGTCTCTATAGACAGGCGAGTACTCTCAATTATCCGCTAAGTACACTCTGAGTCAACGCCAGCTGCTAACTAAATTCATTTGCCTGAGTGCGACTTCAGCCTGAGAGGAGGAGGCAGTTACAAAATATTTTAATGATAACTTTGGAATATATATATACAATAGTAAGAGTATCTCCCAGTTTGCAAGACAAAAAACAAACTTCTTTTCCGTATGTTTTCTTGGCCAAAGTGGAAATCTTTACTGCAGAACTTTGATACAATTGGGCACTTTTCAGATTAAAAGCAACTTAAGGGGATTTGATTTGTTCATTGCTTGGTGGATAAAGTTGAAAATGAATCTTGAGTTCAGGTCTCTAAGGTTCTGGCACCCTCAAAGCTCTCTCCACCACCAAAAAAAAAAAAACCAATCAACACTTGTAAAGCTGTGGAGCTGATTGGCCGTCAGCGTTGCCTTTCTTGTCCCATCAAAGCTCTTGCTCCTTCAGTTCGACCACAAAGCGTTCGTCCTTTCTATACAAGTATTTGATGGTCAATTCTCCCCATCGGTTGCCCATAAAATTTGTTCGGGTTCGATGTTTTCAGAATATACCAGGCCTTTGTTTCACTTGAATGTCTTGTTCCAGAGTGAATGTTAGAAGCCGTAGCTGTTGTTGTTGGCTCCCCAAATAACCCAAAAAGTTGCCCAAACGTGTATCATCACAACAGGTTGAATGGGCCTTCTATTGTAGTGTGTTTCCATCAGAATCGGGGAAGGCAAATACACGCATGGCGCAAATTGAATTGTCTGTTTGGCAGAGGAATATGGGATTATGGCTCCGAAAACGAGCTATGTATCATGAGGACTAGCAGTGGATCGGGGCGGGTAGTTGTGTGTGGCGTATGCGCAATGCCAATTAAAAACTGAAAGCCGTGCCCCAAAAAGTATGCTTTACATTCGCTGGTATTCCGCTAATGAATATTGAATCGAATAAAAGCTTAATTGTGATTGAACAAAGCGCACAGCACAATATAATTAATGGTAATTCAGATCATCCGTATACAAAAACATATGAAAATGCGAGAATATACAAATTTATGTGCATATTTTTACCATTGGCCATTAATGCCATTTCTGATTTATTACAGCTCCTCACCACAGTCCAGCTGTACGGAGAAAGTACCGCAATAACAGCGGCGGGGCATAATTAACGACAAAAGCGGAAACAAACAAAACAAATCAGAAAAGAGAAGAGAGAGAGAGGAAAACGGAAGGAGAACGGTAAAGGGACCAATCAAAGCGCAACAAGAGCGTTTGAACGACTAAAATGTTTCCTAAATGGTTTGGCAGCTATGCCAAAATTGTTAACAAAATCAAATAAATGCGACAAGAACAAAAGGACGAGAGCGAGAGAGAGAGCGGGAAGCACCGGAAAAACCGAGCAGTGGGTGAAGCAGGCGGCGACGACAGGTGGCCGGTTGTTGCGCCCCCAGCCCTACCGCCAACCATCAGAGCGAGCCCTCCGTCGCCGTCTCATTGAATGAATTTCGTGAAAGGGGAGCCGAGCAACATTCCCTCCAGCGATTGCCCAAAAAAACCGAAACTCCCGCACTTTGGGGGCTAGAGCCACCATCCAAATCAGCGGCTGTCAGACAGAAAGTCGCTTTTTATTGATTTTTATAAAGTCGAGCCAGGAGCAGCAGCAACAGCAACAGCAGCAGAGAATAATAACGCAAGCCGCAGAAACAACAAAATAAAGAGTCAAACGCAATGTGAATAATTCCCCAGTTGAACAGGAACGAGCAAGCACGACACAGAAACAGCTAGCGGCAAGGAACCGTTGGAATATTCCCTAGCTCTCTCGCACTCGCACTCGCAATCGAACTCTTGCCCTGCTCCTATTGCTCACCTCCCACCATCTGCCAGCTCGCTCCCTCTGTCACACTATCGAAACGTTCATCAAATGCGATTCGATGACGCTTCAGCAGAGTCAGAGGCACAGACAAAGAACGACGGAGACCGAGACCCACCCCAGAGCTCCATAAAATGTGTTATAAAAATATACACGCATAAATACCACTCACTCTCTCTTTGTCTTGGGAAAAAGGGCATAAATATCAGAACGAGCAAGGCGCTGGTAGAGGAAACAACAGCCAGATGCAAATGTCATTGGCAAAGTCAATTAGAAGAGTAGCCGGCCACAAACTGAGGATAACTTCAGGCGAAACTAAGCAAGTGTCACACAAGCGTGTCTCTGTGTGTGTGTGTGTGTGCGTGACAAAGCAAGACTGATTTTTATGTTTAGTTAGATTATTTTTAAAATAAATCAACTATACTGCAAACCAAAGGCAAGAGAACCGCAGCAACAGCAACAGCAAGCGGAAACCTTAGCAAAGAGGAAAACAGGAAGAGCAAGAGGAATCCCCCCACAAAGCAGAAACAAAAGCAACAGCAGAGACCCAGCGACAGCCACAGAACAGAATCATACGCAACCATGCTGGTACTCATAGCCGTGTTGTTTGTTAATGCCTGCCTGGCAGGTGAGTACAAGAAATATATCTCAATTTTAATTCAATTCCATGTTTAAGTCTAAGTTCTGTTTAAGAGTAGAACAAGTGTACAACAATTTAGGGCAATCTTGTAGTGAGTTATTCTTTTATGCGTGGGGACAGGTGTAAATGTTACTTACTTTCATTTGGCATAAACAGGGAGGGACGAAATGGTTCAATGCTCATTGATCGAGCTTCTTTGTGCACTTTCAACTAAGGTGTATTTATATAAGATGACGCATTGCCACACAGAAATCCCTAGAGTAGTGGTGTAGAAACCCCCTTGCTTGCAACGATCAGGGTTTTTATTTTTCCCACTGCAAGCCATAAAGTAGAAGTTCATATTACTCAAGTTTCTCAATAAAACTTAAGCTTATCTGATTATCCCATTCCTGAGGCACATAAACTTAGCTGCGCAGTTGTGGTGCCTCGCATTCACATCATTTACAACGATAATCACATAATAACAAGCAATTATTATTGTAATAGGCACCATTCCCGCTACGCCGGAGAACATAACCGTAACCTTTCTGACGCCCACTGCGGTCCGGGTGTCGTGGCAAACGCAAATCGACCTGAAGGCACATCCCATCGAGAAGTACGTCGTGACGTACAAGCCGACGGACGACAGGTAGGTACCACTAACAAAGCAAGAACTCAATCTACCCACTTGACTAGGCTAAATAACGCCAGAGTACACTTCAAATGTAACTGACGCGCTGACGGTGCAGGGGCAGAGCCGAAGAGGCGGCAAGTCAAGTGCATTTATGCAGGGAACAAGTAAAATATGTATTTTGTATGCAATTGACAGGCGGGCCGGGCGGGACAGGCCGCGGAGTGAGCCGGAGGCGGAGGCGGAGGTGGCAGCGGTCAGTCAAGAGCTGTGTGTGCGTGTGCAAGTGTGTAAGTGTGTTACTTTGCGTGTTTGTGTGTGTGTCTGTGTGGCATTTGGCCATGAGCTAAATAACGGCCCAAGTAAACCAACAGAGAAAGAAAAACCAAAGAAAAACAAAATAGGAAAGTTAAGGCCAATTTGACCGCGAATGCAGGCCAAAAAGAAAAACAAAAGCCGCGTGTACTTGTAGCAAAGTTATTTAAAACAAAAGCCAACAAAGGAACTGACTAGAAGGAGCACCGAAAAGGGGAGTTAGCCGTAGAGCAAGTACATACAGTATATATGTATTTAATGTGTGTTTATGTGTAAAGAGTAGAGCGAACATTTCTTTGAGACTTTGTTGCTGTGTGCCATTTAACTTGCTCTCGTGCTCTCGTGCTCTCAGTCGTACGAATGCAATATTTTCGATGATTTACCGTAATAATTTTGCTCAACTGCAGCTGTCTTGCCTTCCCTCCACTCCTCCCGCATCGCCATCACCATGCACTCATCGCCGCTCTCACACCATCTCTCACACTTGCTGCTCCCTTGCTGATTGCTGTTGCTGTTGCTGCTTCTCATCGCCTGCGTGGCGCTAGGCACACACAGTGAAACAGTTAGAAAGAGAGAGAGAGAGAGAGAGTGGTGGATTGCCGGAATGGGCTGCATATTTCGACTACAAACTAAGCACTTCCGCTCCGACTAGTGCTCACAGAATGGGAATGCTGGGCTTTAGCACCGTTTGGTGGCTCGCATGCCGTGTAATAACTTAAGTGCTCGACTTTTTCACTTTTTGACTGCTGCAGTCCGCACAGTCCGCGCAGTCCAGGAGCCAAGCTGTGTTCTTTTGTTGTTTTTCAATTTAACGGCTCACATTGCGTGTGTGTGTGTGTGCAAGCGTGTTTTTTTGTCTCTTACTGCCGTCCATTCCAATGCCAAAGCATTGATGTTGTTGTAGTTATTGCCCCACTGCTGTTCTTCCATAAAGTTCACGCCTATGTCAAAAATTGTACTACAAAAACTAGGACTTTATTTTGGCTTCTTGTTCCACTGGTCATTATTTATAAGTGAGTTTGTTTTTAATTTTTGTGTTTCTTTCGTATCGATTTTTGGTGTATTACCCACTTCCGTCAGTCAGCCAGGCATTATGGTGGGCCGGGCCGGGCCGGGCCGTTGCGGTGCGGTGTACTATTCGTTGTTAGTTCTATCTTCCTGTCGTTTTTCGAGTAAATTGTGGCCGTGAATAATGTATGATTAGTATGTACATAGACACGTTGACGGTGAGTCGACGGATCCGGGCTCTGGTTTTGGCCCTGGTTCTGCCCCTGGCTCTAGCTCGAGTCGAGTGGCGCACTCAACTTTTGTCCTAGACATTTTTCCACCAACACACTCGTGCGGCGACTTTTACCTTTCCCCAACACTCGACGAAATAATCAAGTCGAATATTATATGTTGGAATGTTGTCATTTTTGATGTTTCAGAACTTATTAAGCCATTTCTCTCAGTGTCCCATACATGCTCCAAATTACTAAGTGGTTTTATGAAATTCTTGACGAACAATGGGTCCTGTGAGAGGCAAAGGTTCGAGTTGAGTTCAATATGTCCAAGCATGTCAAGCACCATCAATAACAATAATAATTAATAACAATTACTGTCCCACCGAAGGAGGTACTGGGGGGTCTGGGGCAGACAGTTGGAGAACACCAATCAATAAATAGCCCTGTGCCCTAGATTATATTCATTTATCGTTATCAATTCCTTTAGAGCCAATTTGACATTATTAAAATTGAAATGTCAAGGACCAGGCCCACATAAAAGTGCTTCAGGTACACATACACGTAGCTTTTGTGGCACGTCAAAGCAGATAAGGCATGTGCGCCTCCCCCCTACTGTCTCTCCGATGACCACATACATTTTTCCCGTATAAGCCATACAAGTCCATGGCAACATGGACAGAAACGGAGAACATACTATATGTACCTGCCATAAACCTGATTTGTACGTGGTTCACATAGTCTACGACACTATTACTCGTGTTGCAGAGGAAATCCTAAACCTAATCCCTGTATCCATTATCTTTCCATAGAAGTTTTTTGTCTTGGGAACGTCCGGGATAAGCAGATATCCTTCATTAGACATTGATGGAACTGTCCCAAGGGGCGTATGCGGAATTTTCATTGAATTTCGAATTCCATGCAAATAGGAAAAGCCCTCAAAGTCATGTTGTTCTAGGAAAACTCAACTAAAAATTCTGACTAGAGGGACAGCAGACCTCCGATGTCACCACTCCACCCACAGAAGCAGAAGGAACATCCGGCCTAGAGTAAAGTTTGGGAGCGTGCACTTTGTACATCATAAGTTATTTAATAAGAACAGAACAGCAATTCCTTTCCCCCACATATCGGAAAGCCACTGTGGAGTTCCAGAAATGGACAGGGATCGGGGCGAACGACTCATTCGAATGGGATTCACTGGCCTGTAAACTGATTATTTATTAATAAAACCAGAAAAAATAAATACATATGAAAATTGAAACATAAAAAGAAATTCATACGCGAGTAAATATTTTGTGCACCTTTGCGAAAGCTCACAAAACTTGGCCAGAGCCCAAGCCGGCAGTAAAAAGGTAATGGCCAACGAGTGAGAGGCGAGGAAGGAAAAGCTAAGCAAAGAACATCATGAAATTGAGAAAACTCCTTCGTGCTGCTGCTGCTGCTGCTGCTGGAAATTCACGTGCATTTCTAATGCCATTTAAGGACAAGCAAAGGGTACGGGATCCGCCCAGAACAGAATTGAAGCCATGGCGTGTGCTTAAATTGTGGATAATAAGCGACTTCCACACACAGCGACTAGCGAGCGGAAGGGGGAGGATTAAACTTGATTTGCCCCAGGCGTCGCCACATGCTGAATTATAGCTGGGAAACTTTAGACAACGCCTGGCCATGCCACATATGGCTGATGTTTGCATAAAACGGCCCAATTTCCATTTGCCCGGGGGCCTCGAGTCTATTAGCTGTGTGGCAATGTATGCGACACGTGTGCAAAGCCAGTGGAGCCAGCCGCCCAGAATCTCGAATCAATTATGTGTGTATTTAGCCCCTGGACGGAGGTAATTCATTAATTTATAATGAGCCAACAGTACGGGTTAAGAGATGAATATCTGCTTAAAATGGTATCAGCCGAATAAGCAGCTTACTCGTACAGAGACATTTTCATCGGCCTGAAGATGATGCCTTTCTGACTAATGGTCAAACGGATATGGCCTCCTTTAGCTTTTGGCACTAGATCGATCTCTAGCTTCAGGATTCCCATTAAATATATTTCTGTATTTAATTGGTCGGCTGTTGGTGTCCCTTCGGTGTCCTGGCTTTTAACATTAATGTTTACTTGTACGAGTATGGCGCTGTTTTTGTTTTGTCTGAAATCGGAACAAGCGAAATGCGGGCAACTTCTGTTTGGTCTTTAGTTCCTCTGGGTGCCATTGCGATGGAAATGTACTGGTGTTGTATATATGTGTACGGATACGGGTGTGGAGTGGATATGGAGTGGAGTATGTATGAATAATGAATCATTTGTCAGACTGTTGTGGCGGCGGCCATAGTAATGGGAGACAAAGCCGAGATCTGGCCACTTTTCCAGGCCACGCACTTGCAGGGCGGCGAGTGGAGGGCAGGATAATTTAGAAGGCAGGCAACAGCTCGGCTCTGGTGTGTAATGTGAGCTCTCTCGATTGGCAAAATCTAGGACATGTGGGGTATTCTGTTCTGGCGGAAAGTGACAAAGTGAAATATTGGCCAATGCTGTAATTACGCACACGTACCGGCCTCATATATCACGCCTGGATTTGTTGTAGTTGGTCAATTAGCAGCAAAAAGACACACACGCATACTCGTACAGAATGCACTATCCTACCGCACCGTTCACCGCCCCGTCCCTTAGTTGCCATTCGAGAGTGGTAATTGAATTAATTTAAGTTACAGGGTTGTACAGGACGTTGCCGGTAGCAGCGAGGCTATCGTTCTGGATCGGCTATTGCCCAGCACACAGTACTCTCTGGTCGTGACGGCCATCTGGCAGGGCAAGAAGTATCGCAGCCGTGGCCAAATCAAGTTCCGGACCCTGGGTGAGTATCTTATAGATTCAATCGGCACACAAATAGATAAAAACGGGTTATTTCCGCCTGCAGATCTGCCAAGGAACACCACAGAGCAGGACTTTCCGCCTGGCATCTTTGGGAACGGCAATGGCAATGCCAGCGGCCGGAACGCAACGGGAAACGGAAGCATCTTTGGCGACGATGTGACCTCCACGGCCACCAACACACTGACGCACAGCACGACCCGAGAGTTGCCCACTGTAAGATCAGCAAAAGAAAGAGTTTTAGTATATAATCGCATAAAATCGATTTATAAACAGATACGCGGTGTGGAAATCGGCATTGTGCTGATCGTGCTGATGGTGTGGGCCGGCGCCATAGCTCTGTTCTTCAACCGATGGGGCAAGATCCGGATGCTGCTGCCCTACCAGCCGGACTACAAGCACGAACAGCTGAAGGTGCCGGGCACGGGGGTGTGCAGCGCCGGCGGCTGCAATGGCCAGCACTCGCATCAGGTACGCATCCACGGAATTTCGCCACACCAGACGGGGGCATGGTTGGGGATGGTTGTGTGTACGTGTGGGATTCCCCCGGAGATTCGAGTCGCTCGCGTCTTGTTGTGGATTCCATCATATTCGCGAAGAACTTATCTATGTTTCATTTCTGTTATGCTTCATTTTTAGAACCTACACCCCGATTTCTTTGTCAAGGTATTCAAAACTAACAAATTCTTCAAACTACTTGCAATATGTATGAACCAAAAATATTTTTGCATTTAATTAGCTTTTTTCTATGCATCAAACTCAAGTAAACATTTGACTCTTATTGAACTACGTACACCGTTTCCTTTTATCTCGTGCACTCGCCCGCCCGCCCGCCCGCTCCCCAGCAAACAATTCAATTCAACCAGAAAAACTGTTCGTGGAGTTTGTCTATCCCCTGACCTGACCCTGACCCTGACCCTGATCTCCTACTTTAGAACGCTTTCTCCCAACCACCACCATAATTGAAAACCAAGAAGATAGCCAGCAGACTTTATAGACTGCTGTATAGTGGCCCTTTCCAGATTATTCTTATGATTTGCTTAAAAGGAATGGCACCTGCTACCTGCTAGTTTCGTATTGATTTTGGCTTTTTTAACCGCAGAGAACTGACCCTAGTCTCAACACTTATCGATTCCGTGCGACGAAAGAAGGCCGCGGATACATAATCTTAGCTTTAGATTCCACTTAGATTCGTTGAGCCCAGGTCGGGTCGCCCTAGGCATCCTGCAATACCCAGAGCCCAGAACACTTCAATCTTTGACTCGTCTTATCCACACATTCCCTAGATCTACTACTATACATATTTATTGCATTTAGCGGTTTTGGTTTTGGTTTTGAGCTTTGCTGTTCAGGTTCGAGCTTTCCAATGAAATCACTGACAAAACGTTCCTTACTTTCACTTCGCTCTCGCCCGCCCTGCCCTGCCGACACTGCTCGTGCCGCCTGCCGCCTTCTTTTGGTTTTTCTGGGTATTGCTCTCACGGCAGTGCCTGCCCCGCTGCGAGGGCTGCGGACTGTTCGATCGCTGCTTCCAGTATCCGCGACGGGAGCTGGAGCGCGACTGCGGCTGTCAGTTCGCCCTGCTGCACAAGGCGGATGTCGAGAGCTAGCAACCAGCGCACCGCGAAGCGGCCTCCTCGGCAGTAAGTGCTGCGGCCAGCCACGGCCATGGCCACAATCATGGAACGCCCATCAACACGTATGTCCGGGGACCCAGCGTCGACAATCAGTCGATTGTGGGGGCCAGTGTGCTGCAGAATGTGGACAGCCTGGACAGCCACACCGCGCCGGAGGAGCCCGATGTCGATGCCGATGCCGATGAGGGGTTGGCCAAGGAGAACGAGAACCAGCATCTGCTGCAACGGGAGAGGGAAAGGGACCTGCTGTCCGCTCCTCCCCAGCGCATCCTGCCACTGCAGGCGGGAGCCAGCAAACAGCGGAAGTTCGCCCAGCAGCGTAGCATATTGAAGAACTCGCAGGAGCGGACCTTTGTGGAGGAGAACGATGTACTCGAGGCCAAGAAGCAGCTGATCCTGCGTCGCCGACGCCTCTTAAGCCACTACCGACAGTACGATCAGTGGCGCCGGAGGCAGTTCAGCTACGATCCCAGCTACTTTCGCCCGCCTCCGGCACTGCCTCGAACGCTGGCATGCGCTGATTACAATGCAGCCGGCTTCGGCCCAGTCGGCATGGGCCAGAGCATGGGAGCCAGTGGGCCAACCAGCTGTTCGTCCTCCATCAACGCAGGACGACGGCGGCGCCAGTACCGGCGACAGTACTCTTGTGCCGATCGCAGTCGGGAGGGCTCGCGCGACGTCAGCCGCAGCTCATCCCGCCTGCAGTTGCAGAAGTACCAGAGTATGGTGGCCAGCGACACCATACGCACCGATTCGTCCGTGCTCATCCACAGCAACTACAGCGAGCCGGCCAGCGTAAGTCGTTCCCACACAAACAGCTTGGTGCACGGATTTTGTTTCGAAATGCAAATACAAATTCAAATTCAGATTGCAGCAAGAACCGTTTCGCTCGTTTCGATAACGATCTCGATAATTGCACGATCGACTTGCACCCGTGTGTGTGTTTGCCGTCGCTTTGAGTCAGCGCCAAGCACCAACTGCCACCAATCGCACCTGCAACCAAACACACCAACACACATGCAACAAACACAAACACCTGTACAGAAGAACAGTTATCAATTGTAGCAATGAAATGGATCTGATCCTGGCGCCGCACACTTCCTCACCTCTCTCACAGCATACGTAGACACCATCGCAATCGCAAACGCAATCGCCACAGCATCTGCATTTCCTGGCTTCGTAAAAGTATCTTTGTAGTTGTTAGGTAGAGGCGTCGCCGCCACCGCTCCCACGCTTTTCGCTTGCTCTTGTTGTTGTTGTTGTTGTTGCTGTTGCTGGCTGTAGGACTCTGAAGGTCTGAAGGTCAGTTGTTCGAGTGGCAGACGGCCGTGTGAGGACGACCGGTGTCCAGGCTTATGTTTCTGTGTTCTGAGTGTGTAAATCCTTTTCCCCGATTGCCGAGCGAGACTGTGACACTTTCTCCTCTCTACTCTTTCCTATCTCTCTGTCTGTTTCTTTCTGTGCGTTCCTCCGCTCTCCTTTGGTGGCGCAGTTCGACAGCAGTGACTGTGCCAACGCAGACCCACCGTTGCACTGCAATAGCCGCGTAAGAACCTTGAGCAGAACCAGCGGACCACCCTGTCGAGGCCCTTACTGACACTCTTTCCATTGCAGCACATCCACATGCTGGCCGAGGAGCACTCCACATCCATATCGGAGCGCTGCACACGGAGTCGCATCAATTCGGCCATATTCGTGTCGTCGGAGGGTCGCGGATTCGACTCGATTGAGTTCCTGCGCCGCCACGGCTCCCAGAGTGTGCTTTGCCGGAAGGCCAAGAGTGCGGAGAACATCACGGACAATGGCAGAAAGGTAACTATACGAAACTATTCGAAGTCAATTCTAAGGTCCTTCTTGTCCTGTAGAAGAGCCTCCGGCAGTGGCGAACCGATGACGACGCCGACAAGCATCAGAATCTGTCACAAGACAGCAACGACATCGAGCTGAGGGAGTGCGTAACCGGAGGAGAACTGCTCCGTCTCCCGGTGATCCACGACGCCAAGCCATCGGGCACAGCTGTGACAAGCCTATTAGCCCGCTCGGCTGCCATCACCACGGCCAACATGATTGTGGGCAGCATTTCGCTTGAGGCGCCGCCTCCGTACATGCAGGACGACGACGCCGATACGCATTCGACCGCTGCTCTGATTCACAGCGACGCCGCTGCCGTTGTGCACGAATCGCATGACTCGGCGGAGACGGTGGAGGAGCTGGTACATGTACCGCTGCTGGCCAGTGCCCACGCCACTGCCACAGTTTCCGCCTCATCCTCGCCCAGCTTTGCCATCGAGGCCAAGCCACGAGTTCTGGTGCACCAGCGCTCGTCGACAGCCTCCTCATCGCCGCATAGCAGCCCCAAGAACCTGGGATTGGGGCTGAAGATAATCAAGCCGATGATCAGCGCCGTGCCAATGGTTTCCGTTTCGGGGCCTTCGCCGCCCATTGAGAAGCCGCCGCTGGCGGAGTGCTTGTAACAAATGGCAACCGAAACATTTATCTAAGCGCGCGCTCAAGGCATCTGGACATGAGACTCGGTCCGAGCACCGCCAACACACACCACAGACAGACCCCAGACACATCCCCAGCTCCCCCAAATCTTGTAAAGTGAGAAATGAGACGAAAAAGGTGGACTTAGAATGCCAGCTGCTCAAATAAGTGTTTCGGTGAGAGAAGTGAGAGAATCTAAACGAAGGAGGAGTATAAGTAGATGTAGGAGAAGTACTGTACCAAAGGTCATCACCCGTCACCAGGGAAGAAAGCTTTGTATATTCAACAACGACTGAAGTATACACATACCTACATTAATCGGAACCTATAGAACTTTATATGGCGTTATATTGTGTATGTATGTATATACGAATATGTACTATATACATATGTATAACTGATAAATCAGCTTTAACAACAAACGAGTAAACTATCAGGCTTTAAATATTATGATTATGATGATGAATTTCTGGTTTAACCTAGTCTGTAGACGCACATAGCTGTTGTATGTATGAAATAAGTCAAACACTACTCTATTTTATTGTTCTCCTATACATATAGCCAAAAACCAACCACTTTAGGCACCACAACTGTTATACACGCGACCTAAACACATACACAGATATATATTTATACACCTCGTACACCCACATACTCGCATGTATGTATTTTTATGAAAAATCTTAGACTACTAGAGCACCACCCGCTAAATGCCTAGCTCGTAGCGTTAAGACCAAATGTTACCTGCTAACATATCAGACACATACTCTGCTCTACTCTACTCTACCCACGACCAAAGCGAAACGTTTGAAACTGTCAACTAGTCTATAAATATATAGTTATATGAATCCTATTGCAAACTAAAAGTATAGTTAAATGTAGAGTTTAAAGCGTGTTTTTAAAATCGAGTTCTATCGTGTAGTCGTTTCTGTAGCTCGAACTATAGCTATTCATGGATTTATATATATACATACTACATAAATACATACATAGGAACATTACTTGAAGAAGCTCCAACCAGCACCATACCAAACGTTTGCTCCCCCAACACCGTTTTAGGTAGTCTCTATACATTTTAGTTATGATACTCAAATTTATACTATCTCCATACTATCCACCTATCCACTACTATATTTGCTTACCACACAATTGAGACCTATGCTATTGAATTCGTTGGAAATCTTTATATATAGGTGTATAAAAAATCAAATGTAAATATATCCAGCACTCGTACCTACATATATATTTGAGTTTAAATACTCTTCAGTGGAACACAAAATGTTGCTATTAAGGAATTGTCAATTTATGGTCCAAAGCTACAATAAAGAGAACGAACACCACTTGGATGGGTCAAACAATAGCTTAACTAAGTTCTAGTTTACGTTTGATTCGCTAATAAGCAAAAGTAAAATCGTGTAAATGTGTATTTTTGAAATCAAATAAACGAATTACATATATTAATAGTGGTTCTCCTTTAGCAAAAGTGTTAGCTACTCATGGCCTCGCTGTGCAGACGGCGATTTTTTTGAAGATCACACAATGATTGCCCTGATCGTAGTAGCTCTTTGTAAGCTCAACCTCTGGCACCTGGGCCACTAACTTCTCCAGCTCGTTCTCCTCAAAGACGTGATAGTAACGTAGAAACGTGGTGCGTTGCTCATCCTTGGTCTTCCAGGGTACTAGGACGTCCTGCTGCTGGAACTCAGTGCGGTTGGTGTGCACTGGAAGGGAAACATGATCCTGTGGCCGCTGTTCAAGTTCATGTTGCTGCTTCTGTCGCTGCTCCTGCTCGGTGGTGCGTTCCTTGTTCACGGCCTTGTTTTGCCTGAGGTAGGCGGATTTCCTATCGTTGCGTCGCTGTTCCTTGGCCCAGACATAGACCAGAGCCCGGCCGCCTGGCCGGAGGACACGTGCCATCTCCCGTAGAGCACTCAGCCGACGGTCAGCACTGGCCAGATGATGGATGACCGCAATGCTGATGCACCCATCGATGCTGGACGAGCGCACGGGTACACTTAGGCAGTCGCAACGAAAGACGTTCTGGCCCTTTTGTTGTCCGACTGCGAGCAATCCTTGGGACCGATCACATCCAATGGCTAGGATGTGGGCATTGCAGCCGAGGTACTTTCCATTGCCACAGCCGACGTCCAGGACCACAGACTCGGGCTCGAAGCTATCCAGAAACTGGGCCACCAGAGGCCACGGCGAGTGCCGCGTCTCACTGAAATGATTTGCAATTTTATCGTACACCTCGTGAACATTCTGCTGCTCAAGACTAACGGCTTGGTCGGCCAGTGTGGACAACTCTTGCGGCACTTTGGATTGCTGGCTATCACACAGCGTGGGGTAGGAGCAGTTGCAGTTGCCTCGCCGGAGGCGCCTAAATGTGAGGGATGTCCTCTTGTTGCGGACTTGCGTAGTCAAACTTCCAGTGGCTGTGGGCACCACATCGATGTGCTTGGGCTTAATCCCATGCGTCCAATCGTAGCGAGCTTCTCCGGACATGATCAATAGGGAGCGGCGGGGCAGCTTCACCTGGACCTGCGCCTCACCACGCCGAAAATCCATAACCACATCAGACTGCAAGGACAGTGAGAGAATGGGATCCAAAAATGCACTGTGGGTGTCCACATGAGGCGGTATGCCATGTCCTGGCTCGTACTCATTGACCGTCAGTTGGTCCGGCGTGCTCCAGTCCCAGGAAGAAGAAAAGCTCTCAAGCCGCGGCCAGAGAAAACCACAGGCTGTGGGTACAGATTGCTCCAGAGGCTTCGTGGGGTCGACGTTGTTGCTGCCATATAGAAATTCGTAGCCAAAATGCTTTACATGACGGTGTTTGAGGGTGCCCTCATAAGATCTGCCATCTTCGGCAATGGATCTAAGCAGCGTCGCCTCCTCCGCATCGCTGACAAAGTCTGGCAGTACAATGAGCCCACTGGGCAGCGGTTTGTTCCATTCACTTTTCCCGGCCAGCGTAGGCAATGCCTTGACATAGCTTAGATAGGCCACTGCTCCCTGCTGTCCGATGGTCGACACATTGTGCATGCCCGTGTACACAAGCTGTGAGTCCTCAAGAGAGCAGCAAACGAGAAAACAGTACGATTTTCCGGTCAACATTGCCACCTCAGAGACGCTGCCGCCTGTCTGGGCGGCCGCTTCGAGCAAACTCTCCTCTGTGAGTCCATTGCTTAGTCCCACGTTCAGAATGGCCAAGTACACGGTGGGGGTGTCGCTAGGAGACACATCACAGTCGCTTTTGATAATTGCCAGGCATCGACGCCGTTTTTTATCCGCTTTTTTGGCATTGTTTACAGTTTGCTGCTGTTGCTCAACGTGCATGCTGCCACCAGTGTGTACATATCACCCCGAAAGGAAATATTTAGAAAATCAAAAAATAATAGGGGGATATCAGTTGCAAATGAAATATAATTATTGTATGGTATACCTCAAGCCTAACTAAGTGCTTATAGTTATTGATAGGGAAAATCTTACAGATATATATTAGTTTTAGAACATATTCTACCAGACTCTGTCAATCATGCTGTTGTCCTGCGGCTTCTGATTCATCGTGGTCAACTGCTGATGGTAGTTGCGCATCTGATTGCTGCGTCGCGGCTGTGCCAGATACTCGAACATGCTCTGCAGATGCTGCGACAACATCTTGCTCAAGTCACTGGGCATGGGATCGGTCCAGAAGAAGTCGTGGTTCAGTGCTGTATCCGCATCAATGCGCTTCTTGGGATCCAAAGTCAGGAGTTTGTCGAGCAAATCGCACCCAGTGGGATCCTTGACATACGGACGCAGGCGCTCCTTGACGCGCCGTTTCTGATTCTTTGGCAGTTCAATGGACTTGTACAGTTCCAGTTCCTCCACTCCTGGCCAAACGTCTGGCGTAAACGATCCACACAGCTGCGAGATGAAAGTCAGCTGCTGCTGCTCTGTGTTGCCCTGCATAATGGGAGACCGTGTCCACATCTCGGCCATGATGCAGCCAGCGCCCCACATGTCCACGGGCGGACCATAGTTGCGATCTCCCAGCAGCAACTCTGGCGGCCGATACCACAGCGTGACCACTCTGTTTGTGTAGCGATTCTTTGAATCATTCTTTGGGATACTAAATGCGCGTGCTAAGCCAAAGTCTGCCAGCTTTAGGATTCCATGTTTTGTAATCAGAACATTGGCAGCCTTCATATCTCTATGCAAAATCTGGAAAATAGCACAGCCAAAAGATGGAGTTCTCGTGCCATCATAATAAATGACATACACACCTTGTTGCTGTGTATGTAGTAGAGGCCGTTCAGCAGCTGCTGCATAACCTTTTTGATCTCTCCGAGGCTGAATTTCACGTTCATGTTCGACAGCAGCCCAGCCAAGTCGTGCTCGCAGAAATCGAAGACCAAATAGAAAGTGGACCTGTAACCATTGGTGGCTGTGGCCTTCGTTCGGCAGATCTCAATCAGGTTGACCACATTTTCGTGCTTCAGCAGTTGCAGGATTCGAATCTCACGCAGGGCTGTGATGGGAAACTATTCAGAAGAAAGATATATTGTTTCCGATTCGCTGTGAAATAATTTGTCCACTCACGCCTTCCTTTTCGTTGTCCATGAGCACTTTTTTCATGGCCACAAACTTTTTGTTGCTCTTCTTTTCCCGGGCCTTGAACACCTCACTGGAATACACAAAAAATGCATCCTTTATAGGGATATGTACAAAAATGCTCTAATTAACTAACCCAAAGGTTCCCTGGCCAATTTTGGCCACCTTTTCATATTTGCTGCTCTCATCGCAGTAGGGAAAGTCGTAGTCTTCAATGTACTTCTGCTTCTCCATCAGCGACATGGTCCGCGACGAAGTTGAGGCCACGCTGGAGGGCGTGGACGGTTGCTGCAACATGTGGGACATGTGCGCCATGGTCAAATATCAAAAATTTTCACGTTGCACAGTCACAAATCAATTCGAAACGTAGGAGCGCAACAATTAGTGGTTTGGTGGCCTCGATGTTTATTCCAAGTTAAATGTGGACACACCATGCTGAAGATATCGATGTTAGTACCGATGGTTCTGCGATACACAGCTGATACACAATTATACTTTTCTGTTTGTTTGTGTACACTGGCCAAGTGATATAACCTATCGACCACTTAAAAATAAAAACCGAAATTAATGAATAAACTATTAAATATAGCGCAGGCTGTGCCGCGCCAATTTATTCGTGAATATGCCTTTAAGTCGGACCTAAAAATCAAATGGGTGCGCCCAGAGAAGATCTCCTGCATTAAGCCAGAAAAGAGCGGAGATCTTTCCAAGCTTCCACCCCTGAATGCCGACGAAGTTATTCTGGACTACAGAGATTGCAAGGAGTTGGAAAAGTAAGCGCGTCTGGCAAACAATTCGATGCGGAAGGTATTAAGTAGTGTTGATTTGCTTTTGTAGTGCCGACGATACGGTTAAATCCCTGTTTAAGCTGTGCAACAGCGCCAACCATCTGACGACACGTTACTACCGCGATCAGATGGTGAAGGAAGTGCAGAGACATGCCCAGGACTACGGATCGATGGAGTCGAAGTGTAGGTATCAAATGATCAAAGGTTAAGAGCTCACCGGGATATTTTCACCTTGCTACATGCTAGTCAACCGTTCAGAAACTGAAAACTGACTTATATTCTTTAAAATTCTCGCTTTAAATAGAATGCAAATGTTTCTCATACGATGACAGGGTATACGCAGGAACCCTAGGTAGGAGATAATGGTAGTTTGCAGGAAAGCACTCTCCATAAAATAGTTAGGTACCCAGTTCAGCCAGATTTTATGGGTGTGTTTTGTATTTGGGTTTTTTTCTAGCTGGTTTTACTTTTTCCTCAAGTGCTTCTGCATAGTGACCAATATAACATTCGTCCTTTTTTAGTGGCCAACATGACCGCCATTATTCGTCGTTATCAAGAGCATATGGATAAGCACCCCCGCGACAAGATGATTAAGGTGCGGCTCAAGGAGCTGATTGATAAGCGCAAGAAGTTCCTTAAATATCTGAGACGCTGGGACTATCCCCGCTTCGAATGGATATTAGAGAAGCTTGATTTGGTATACAAGCCACCGCCAGCACATTTCCATTGGATCACCCGCAAGGAGTCGCTGCAGAAGTTAACCGACGCCTACTGCGAAAACTTGAAGGAGCAACGACTTGAAGCCTATCATAAAGAACTGCAGGCCCAAAAAATACCCTTCTTAGAAGATGCCATCCGTAAAATGGAATTTATACGAAAAGAGCAAATATCGTGCGATATTCCATTGACGGTGACCGAGGAGCAAATCGAGAAGTCGAGGAAAGAGTTGGTTCTGTTGATAGAGCAACGCGATGCGGCAGCGGCTGTTACCAGCAAAAAACAAGACGAGGATAGCTTCAATTAGGCCCAATTTTTGTATATTATGGTGTCTTACAATAAATGTAAATGCTGCTGTTCTTAAATTATGGCTTTTATTATAATTTTTAGAATAAATTTGACCTTATTTAGCATGTCATGATCGGGGGCAGCGCAGAGTATGTAACGTAAATAAATAAACAAATAAATATCCCCTCGGAAAGAAGTGAAGAGAAACGCAATAAAATTTAGCTAACGTCTGCTGGGCGATGCTGTGCTCTTCTTGCCACGCCTACTGGTGGACCCACTGCTGGTCGAGCTGCTCGAGGATGACGACGACGATGACGAGTCGCTTGAGCTGGACGAGCTAGACGAGGACGAGGATGATACGGACGATGGGGAATCGCGTGAGGTCCGCTTGCCCTCCTTGATGTCTCTGCCATTGCCCGTCGGCTCCTTGTTATTGACTTCGGATGAGGTTACTTCATTGTCACCCCATAGATCGTACTTGGACAGATCCCCATCATCATCATCGTCGTCCTCTTCCTCATCCTCCCCAGCGTCACTGGCCCTCCTTGCTCGCTTAGACCCATCGCGCTCTTCATAGCTCTTCCGCTTCTTACGCCGCCCAAACTCATCGTACTCGCTGTCCGACTCCTGGCGTTCCTTGTACTCTACAACTCCGCGATCATTATAGCCACCGCCAAAGCCTAAAATCGGTAATTAGCAAGCTTATTTGGATTGTGCTCTGCATAGAGCTTACCAGTTCGCTCCTCCGAGTCCGTAAACTTGGGCGAATTACACATGTTGCAGGTCTGCCGCCTGGCCCAGTTCACGTTTGCACACTTGGCGCACTGCCAGTCCTCGGCGCTGAAGAGCCCTCGCGACTTGTCCGCTGCCGCTTTGCCGATCTCGGTGCCCAGCTTCTTCTTGCTGGAGCTGCTGCTGCTGCTGCTACTGCCATTGCCCCGGTCACGGTCGCGCTCTGGCTTATCAATGCTATCACGGTCGTGATTGCACTTATTGCATTGCGTGCGGCGCGCGAAATTCAGATGCCGACAGCTGCAAAGTCGTGGGAATATATCAAAATGCACAATTTATTGAATTTGTCTCCTGGCGCTTCATGGGTATTCGCGTTTCCCTCAATCTTTACGCGCACTCACTCATAATCTGGGCAAATCCAATCACCAGGCGAGACGACGCCGCCGCTGCTGCTGGTGCCGCCCGCTGCTCCGCCACTCCCATTGGAATTGGTGGACATATCTAAGCTCGATTGTAGCCTCTCTAATGCCACTTACTGCTCGGAGAACCCTCTTAGCCTGAGCTGAAGCATTTAAACGACTTTTATACAATTATTTCTGTATACGAATCCGGTTGAAGATTTTCCAACAAAAAAAATATGCACAGCGTTGCCAGACGATAGCACAATCGATGCAAATATCGATAGATCTGTACCAGAACCGACCGGTCACACTGCTGGCCATTCCACCCCTCCGACAATGTCCTTACCATTAAGATCCACAGATTTGACTTGGATTTCCTTTTCGAACATTTTTCGCCAATATACTACATATATGCATACTTTTAATGGTGTTGTGCATATAATATTTTCAAATGAGTTCATTCACGATTTACTTTTAGAGTTTTATTTACTTAGTATACAAACAAAAGCCGCTCCAAAAGTAAACACTGATTTTGTTTCGTCCTTTGTTTGTTGGTGTAAAGGTGTAACTAACGCATAACCAGCTGCTTTTGGGAATTGTCGGTGAGCGTTCCAGCAGGCCGACAACACACACGCACTCAGGATTTGTCAGAGAATTTACTTCTTGCCAGCACCAATCTTGGCCTTGGCGGTACCACGGACCTTCTTCATCCTGTTGCGACGTTCCTTGCGCTGCTTGCGGGTCTGCTTCTTCTGCTCGAAGAGACCGTGACGGGCCAGGCGGTACTTGGGCTCGAACTTCTTGGCAAAGTCCAGGGTGTCGTAGATGAGGGCAAAGCCAGTGGAGCGGCCGCCACCGAAGTTTGTGCGGAAACCGAAGGCAAAGACGACATCGGGAGTCACCTTGTACATGGCAGCGAGCTTCTCGCGGATCTCGGTCTTGTTGACCGACGAGAGTCCCGGGTGCAGAACATCGCAGACCATTTGTTTCCTGGCAAGCAGGCGGTTGGTCATGAACTTGCGGGTGCGGACTGTGGCGGTTGTACCGGACATTTTGACGGAGCTGAAACACAAAATCCACAGATTAGTCAAACGTTTTACACAAATACTCTAGCAAATGGTTTGCCACCACAAGTTGTTGTTGTCTCTGTGCAAATCAACATAACCTCACTGCAATGAGAATGCTCCGCTGACCAGCTCGAGACTCCACGTGTGACACGCTGCTCGCGGCACTTGTTTACGCACACTCTACGACCGCTACCTTCGTCCGCAGGCATGTGCAGAATTTAGCACGGTCCTTCGGGCTCGTTTTTACCTGTTTTGGGGCTATAATTACCTATTAAAACACTCGAAAACGCTTTAAACACGTCTCACTGCGAACGCGAATTTTTAGAAAGGAAAATGGTAGCACTTATCGATAAAATATACCGTCCGACCCTGAGAAATATACCGAAATATACGGTCTCATTTTAAAAATATACCGTAAATATATTTTTAGAAAGGGAAATGATAGCACTTATCGATAAAATATACCGTCCGACCCTTAGAAATATACCGAAATATACGGTCTCATTTTAAAAATATACCGTAAATATATTTTTAGAAAGGGAAATGGTATCACTTATCGATAAAATATACCGTCCGACCCTGAGAAATATACCGAAATATACGGTCTCATTTTAAAAATATACCGTAAATATATTTTTAGAAAGGGAAATGGTAGCACTTATCGATAAAATATACCGTCCGACCCTTAGAAATATACCGAAATATACGGTCTCATTTTGAAAATATACCGTAAATATATTTTTAGAAAGGGAAATGGTATCACTTATCTATCAAATATACCGTCCGACCCTTAGAAATATACCGAAATATACGGTCTCATTTTAAAAATATACCATAAATAAATTTTTAGAAAGGGAAATGGTAGCACTTATCGATAAAATATACCGTCCGACTCTTAGAAATATACCAAAATATACGGTCTCATTTTGAAAATATACCGTAAAAATACTATTTCTACTATTATATTTTACATATTCCTCGTTTTTGATTTTCCGTGGAATATTACTAACTATATAGAACATTTAGCCATGTCCACATAATTTTAACCGATTAATGAATAAATTTTCTACTTAACTGGCTTATTTTTATTACTTGCTTTTATTGTATTTATTGTAAAACAAGGTTTAAACAAAATAGTTCACAAAAAAAAACAGTCGCACTGTTGCTGGTATTTGAAGACATGATGCGTGTATAGGCCTTGCATACCCTATTTCGTTAATTTAATACTGGCATCTAAACTGTTTTTAAAACGTGATTAATAAAGACATTTTCCCCAAATTGATATGTTTTAGACATATTCGGGCATATGAGTATTAACTTGTATATATATACATATATCCTTATACCTGTTCTTGGTATCTGTAGAAAGACGATGAGCAGCAAAATATCATTGAAATAGGTTTACAACAGAGACTAAATTGTTTTTGCATTAATTGGAACGTGAGATGACAAACATGTTCTCAATTCTATAACACACATTTCTCCCAGGGTATTCCCAGAAACATTTTGGAATGAGACTCATTGTTGCATATCGGTTATTTCCGATTCAAATAAATATCGCAGCTTACGGTCTAATTTCCAAAATATACCGACGAATTATTCAAATTCCTCGTTTTTTATATTCCGTTGAATATTACTAGCTAGATAGAACCCTCAGCCCTGCCCACAAATTTGTATCCAATTAATGAACTTATTTTCTACTTGACTGCCATATTTTAAATACTTGACTTTCACAGTTTTTGCATCAATTTTTATTCCTCAACAATATAGAGTAAAAACGAACCTAGCTCACTTAAGCCCCCTCTATTTAAACAGTTCAACGACTTGAGGTAAATGGTAGAAAATCCTGGTTGTAAATTCTTCTTGTATATCCATTCTATCCTTTCTATTTTTTCTTTCCGTTCCTTACGATATCTTTCACCTGAACTGCTTTAAAAATTATTCAATTATTCATTTTCGTAGAGTGTACTTTAATACCCACTGGTCTACAATGGTTCTCTGTGCATGATCAATATTCTATGATTTGGATACACACATAGGAATGCTCACATAGGAATGCTTCGACTTAGTTCCTGACCGTCACTTCCATGGTTTCCCGGGCTTTATTGACTTTAATATTTCTTTTTAGCAACTCCCTCATCGCACTCCAAATATACGGATGATTGTTTTGAAAGAACAGTCATTACAATGGTTCAAGGTTCCGTTTGATCCTTACAGGTCTGAAAATACATAAATATTTGAGAGTTTCGTCCCTTTCATTAAGTAAAGAGCGGATCTTCTATACTGTCTCGTTCTTTATTTTTAGATGGAAAATATGATATAAATATTTTTTTTTTAATTTTAGTGCAGTGCAATAATATAGATATATGTGATTTCAAAAGTAAATCGGAAAACTTTTGTGAATGTGAAAAACGGAGCCTGGCTGATAGTGACATGTCCACAATTCTCCACTTCACATACACATTATGTTTATGTCCAATTCACTCACCCCATCCACAAAAGTAACAGGACACCACTCAAGAATCAATAACTGATTCTTCCCACACTCCAAGCTAGAGTCCACTAATATAAACAATGGACCCCATTGATTCATGAACGCCAGAATCACGCCACTCTCGAGAAATCGATTCTTTAGAATCATGCCACTCATGAGGACCAATCAGAGCTAGTTATAAAACTAAGGAGTATCACATTCCTAGCTCCCTCATGTAATGCAACACCGATCGCCAGCAGCGGATGCCTTTCATCAAAGCCGACGCATCCCCAAATATCGGTCGAGGCACGTACGCCACCGACACGAAGATGCAGCCGAGGAAAACAACACAAACGACAAAGACTGTCTTGGCTCCCAGAGCTAGGGCCTTGAAGATATCAATGCCCTGCATGATGCCCCCATCCAGCATGACCACCAAGTCGTGGCCCACAGCCTTCACCACTTCCAGAAGGGCTTCTATTGAGGCTGGGACTGTGTATAATTGACGCGCCCCTTGTTTGGATACGATGATCCCGGTACAGCCAAACTCTTTGGCGAGTACGGCGTCTTCTGCAGTCAATATCCCCTTCACGACGATGGGAAGACGAGTGACTTTCTTCAGCCACTGGATGTCCTTCCAGGTTATTGTGCGATCCAACTGGCCGGCCACGTACTCATTAATGCCAGAGGTTCCCGTTATGGTGGGGCCACGCCGCCGGCCTTCGCACCCTGGAAGTTGGCCAAAGTCAAGTGTGGCGGTAAGCTGAAGTTGTTCCGAGCATCGGCTCTCCGTTGATCGGGGCATCAATGGTCAGGCTGAGAGCCTTGAAGTTGGAATTCTCCGCACGATGTATCATCTTCTCAGTTATCATGCTGGGTTCGGAAAGCCATACCCACACAAGTGTTAATAATACTCAGGTAATGAGACCCTAAAGCGACCCCATGCCTACAGGTCTTTGTAAATGTACAACTGAAACCATTTGAAGGTGTCGGGTTCGCCGGCGGCCAAGTCCTCCAGCGATGTGTTCGAGAGGTTGCTGAGAATGAAGATGGATCCGGCTTGTCCGGCAGCTCTTGCATTGCCCAACTCGTCATCGGGATGAGCCCTTTTCTGCATTGCTGTGGGTGCGATCCCCAGCGGCCACTTCATTTTCTCCCCAAAAATCTCACATCCGATGTCCAGCTGGGAAACGCCTCTCAGGCAGCGTGGACGGAGACGAAGCCTTCGGAGCACTTTGCCGGAGCAGTAGAAAATCATCATTTGTTGAACTTTCTTTTGGAACCAAAGTTTTTATATGCTTTTTTAATGCCCGCTAATATCGATCCTACAGCTGACATAGCTATATGATTCTCCAGAATTTCCACTCCCTCGGCTTGTACTCCTGTTCGAGGTAATATATAGATATGACAGGGTCGGTAATACTCTTCTTCTGTAATATCCTGAAATATAACGAAATTTACTTAAGCTATTTAAAATAGATTTTAGCTTGTTTTGACTTACTTGCATCTCTGATTCAGCTATATTCGGCATCACTGTTTAAAACTTGTTTGTTTTCTTATCGCTGTCTCTCTCTCTTCGTTAGTTACTCTCTCCGCACTCATTTACGGCAACTCGTTATACTCTCTTTCCATCTCCCTCTCCCACGCAAACAACTTATTTCAACCACTACACTATGATCTTTCGTCCCTCTCATCACTGGAATGACACTGTTGTTGTTTTTTCTGACAAACAACGCGTCGGACGACGATAACGGAGGCGAGTGGAAAATAACCAGGGACTTTACAATGGAACCAAATGTTTTTGCGTCTTGAATTTCAGTCTGAAATTGTATAAATTTCTACTAAATGGCTAGACTGTACTGGTTACACGTGTAAGCCGAGGAAGTCTCCTCCAAATGTCATTCAGAATCCCTATCCAGCACTTGGGGGTCTTATTTCCATCTTCGGTGTTGACTCCATTTAACCAGCTGGGTATCCGTTGTCCGAAACAATCCAGTGTCGGCTTTGCAGGTTTCCATTCCACTTTTACAGCTCCCAAGTTGGGACAAGATCTCTTTGGAACAGTCTTTCGCCTTCTGACACAGTGCTCTGTCTGGCCAAGACTCGAATGCTCCTATCCGTGAACACCCAACGGGGAGCGCTCTTTACTAGTGTGGCGGATTTCCATGAAGTTCACCCACACAGGCACACAAAATGTCTCGCTCTTGCCCAGAAACCCACCAAACAGGAGGCTCGTTCCTGTCCGTGGACCCGTGGAGAGAGCAAACCTTTGCCAGTGTGCGTGTTTCTACAATCCCTCACCAACACCTTCACACAGCGCGCTGCTCTCTTTTGTCACGCACGCTTACTGTCCGTGTGGGAGAGCGATGTGTAGTGAGCGGAAAAGTGAGCTGGTATTGGTAATTGTAGGCTAAACACCAACACCAATGCAAAGGCGACAGCTCTCTTTCGCGCTTTGGACTCTCTGTTTATGTTTGGAGCCGGTTACGGGCCGGAGAGGATCAGCTGTTTCCACAGCTGTTTGGCGATGGAATTCCTGAAGGAAATTCCGGGATCTTTGCTAATTCGAAGCGAATCGAATAGGAAATATAGGAAAGAGGAGGAAACTGTACTTTTGCATTCCATCACGAGTTTCATCACAAAGTCCAGAAATTTCTGTTTCTCGTTTTGGGCGAGGCAAGCTAGAAACAGAAAAAAGGCCTCAGTATAAGTATTATTATAGGTACAGAGGCCTTGCACGAGGTCTCATATACATACCCCCTCTCGCGCACAGCTGCTTAGAATCGCTTATTATTCTATATAATCTATACACAACCATAAACATGCGATAAGGCAGCGTCGTACTCGCCTTTACTCCCTCTCCCTCTGTGTCGTTCTCTTTCGCTCTGGTCGAGCAGGTTCCAGTCTGTCGGATATAAAAGCAGGCGACGCCGCTCCATGGGTATTCAGTGGAGGCACAAGCAAGCAAGCGAGCTAAACAAGATTTAAAAGTAGTGAGATTTATTAACTAAAAGTAGTGCAAAATGCGTCTGGGACAGACTGTACCTAACTTCCACGCCGACACCACCAAGGGGCCGATCAACTTCCACGAATGGCAGGGAAACTCGTGAGTTGCATCCAAATCGCATTCATTTCCACTCCCACTAAATACCGAATACCTACTAGATGGGTGGTTCTGTTCTCGCATCCGGCCGATTTCACGCCCGTCTGCACCACTGAGCTGGGACGCATCGCGGTGCACCAGCCCGAGTTCGCCAAGCGGAACACCAAGTGCCTGGCGCACTCCGTGGACGCTCTGAACTCGCACGTGGACTGGGTGAACGACATCAAGAGCTACTGCCTGGACATTCCCGGCGACTTTCCCTACCCGATCGTTGCCGACCCTACCCGGGACCTGGCCGTGAGCCTGGGCATGCTGGACGAGGACCAGAAGAAGGACCCAGAGGTGGCCAAGACCATTCGGGCTCTGTTCATCATAAGCCCTGATCACAAGGTGCGACTCTCCATGTTCTACCCGATGTCCACTGGCCGCAACGTTGAGTGAGTATCCGCTCCAAGATTCCCCCAATGTCCACTCTAACAATCTGATTCCCAGTGAAATTCTGAGGACCATCGACTCGCTGCAGCTGACGGATCGTCTGAAGGTGGTGGCCACTCCAGCCAACTGGACTGTGAGTATTCGTATACCTGAGCCAGCTGAGGGATCTCCAAACTGATTGTGATATGTTTTTTCCCCTAGCCCGGCACCAAGGTCATGATCCTGCCCACAGTCACAGACGAGGAGGCTAACAAGCTGTTCCCCAAGGGCTTTGACAAGGTCTCCATGCCCTCCGGCGTCAACTACGTACGCACCACCGAGAACTATTAGAGCCATTCATAGTCCTCTCACATATTTGTATTTCCACATTTTCATTCTTTACTTTTGTGCCGTAAAACAATCAAATAAAGTTAGTTTTTTTTACGTAATGAGCCGTGTTAATGCATTTAAAAAAAAAAAACCAAAGCCAATGGGCATGCTGGAGCTGCTGTTGTATGAGTTGTCGTAATCTTTACCACTAACTGTTCAACAATTTTGTTCCATGAAATTATATTAACCCAACTAACGGAATTGCTGAAGCTGAGCTGACCTCAGCCTAATGGCCGCTACTGTGGAGCAGAGCTTTGCTCGCAAAAGCTTTCTGCCAGCTGAGCTTAGAGTCATCTGTTTTTGATAAGGGCTGCCTCCCACGCACGCCGCCTGTTTCGTTCTTTCATTCTTCTTTCATTCATTTGGCGCCTGGTCCGCAGTTCAAAATTGTCGATGAGCGCGTGTGGTCGTTCTGCAGGCGAATAACGGTGGACAAAGCTCGAGTTGAGGCTTATTTGTTGTGCGTTCCGTGTTTTAGGCCGGCCGCCTCCCTTTTAGGCAAACTACACTACAAAGGAAACCACTTTCGCTTCTCGTTCTGTTTATCTCCTCTCCTCTGTCTACACGGACCTGCCTGCCGCCGCGTATTCTTCATCACTCTGCCGTGGGAGTGTTTCTCACTGTCGGTGAGTGAGTGTAAACGTGCGTGTGTGCGTGGAGTGAGAGTGTAACCCAAACATGTGAAGCAGTGAACAAATCATCTTAACACTCCACCTAGCCCCCAGTGATCTGATCGTTTGTGCGTGTCGCTGAACGACCTCTGCTCTGCAGAACCTTAAGGGGCCACAAAAGTTTTGTGTCCATCTGTAACGATAAATGCAACAACAGCCTCAAGCCGAAAAAGTTTCGCTCCACGCTGTTCTCATAAAATATGCCAAGACATTTACATCTCCGCCGCTCATGCCCCGGCTGCCAGTCGCAATGGCCGGCAAAGTGTTAAAGAGCCACAAAAAGGTACGAAAAACATTTTCCATTGAATAATGCATTCAATTACGACTGTCACATAAACAAATACTCGTCCAGTGAAATCTCCCGTGGGTGCTTTCAAATTTACACTCATGGTTAAAATAATATGTGCACTAAATAGTATTTTTTAGTTTATTGCAAATATTCTCATTTAGAGTGTAGTTCATTTAATCAATTAAACATCAGACAAATAAATAATCTCTTAATCTGGGACCATCACACTTTTCACCTAAATTGGGAATGAATAAAACACCAAAATATAATTTCCAGCTTATCTGAGATCATTTTGCCCGGGGATGGGAATTGTAACTGAAAAATGAAAAGTCAGCAAAGGGACCAAATTCCATGGCGGTGAGTGAGTGAGGGCGGGTGAGGCAGACAGACAGACAGACGGACAGCCAGATCGTCCTGGCATAAGCCTTAAATATTTATAAAACGATTAAACAATCTTTTATTTTATTTTCTGTTTTGAAAGCTCTACTCCCAACCTCTCCACCTGCCCTTCATGAAATGTTAATTTTAATTAAGCGTCGCTTCCCAGCTTAAAAAAAGGAAAATGCAAGAAAACTGGGATTAAACAAATCCAAAGGGGAGGTGGACGCAAGGAATGAGGGAAAGAGACAATGTGAGCAGAGAGAGGCAGATATATGTATAGAGAGAGGAAGAGGAATGGAGACAGAGGCAATGCTGAAGAAGCGACAATGATAAAACAATAAGTCGGCGGTTGATGAAGAACAGGGGAACACGAAGAGAGGTGTGCGCTGAAGGAAATGCGGAAAGCGGGTCAAGTTTTTGTTATAAAATATTCCAAGTGCCGCAAAAAAGAAAATAAAGCTACGAAAAAATAATAATACCAAGTGGAAGCACGGAGAGAGGTGGGAGAGCGTGGCGCCACCGCGGATGTGGGACTTGTTTAGCAGCTCGGGGGTCCCTTGGATAATACTTGTGCCAGAGACAACTTGTGCGACTTCTTGTGGGACACTGTGTAGGACAAAGAATAATAAAGCTCAAGAAAAACAAAGACAGCAAAATGTCTCCCCCTGCCATGGTCCTGATGATGATGATGATGATGAGAAACTAAGGCCAAACAGGTTAGGGTCCACGTAGAGAGACACGACACGCGAAAGGCTTGAGACCAGGCGTAGGTAGGCTCGAGAGCGCGTCTGGGTAATTATTGTTGATGAAAACTCACACACAAGCACGCATAAACAAGCGAAGAAAATATGAGCCAAAGGCCCTCCCCCCTCCCCAACTCAATCCCCTACCGGTAAACAAAATGAAACTTTTCTTTTTTGGAAGTATAATGGATGCACTGTGTCCCGTCGGCGCTCCTTGGCTCCTGCCTGTTCAAGGCGAACAATAATTTGTTATCTGTCCGCTTTTCGGCCCACAGAGTCAGTCGTCTATAAATCAAGAAACCCCAAAAATATCCATCTCACAGCCATCCCATTGTGTGCCGGCAGAAACATAATTAAGATATTATGTATTGCGAGCCCATTGTGCCCATACTCAAATTCGAACCACAAAGGGCAGACTCATTTAATGCGGTGGCATCCCCATAAATAATGATTAGAAATTAAATGGGAAATCCCCCATTTACTATTATCCATTTAACACAACACAAAACAACACAGCCCATAACTAGCGAAAACAAATCATTGGTGGGGTTTCATTAGAATGTTGATAAATCCGAGCAAATTGAACCGTTTACTAATACATATGTACATATGTATGTATGTACATGATGCAGCAGTAACAGTGAAACTAGATTATTGCAAAGTGATGTGTATTTAAACAGTTCGTTAACAGTTCTGATTTATGGATTATGTATAATTAAGGGGTTCGATTTTGATCGAAGATGTGTCTGATTGTCAAAAATATATATATTTTTTGGATTTTCTTTCGCCTAATAACTTCAATCAACATTTTACTCCGATTCTCTACATGTAAATAACAGGCGCTCTACATGTAAATACCAGTCTGACGACACGATCATGTCTTAAACTTTGTTGCATTTCTTTGCTTTGTAAAGCATATTTTTGGGTGGAATTTGGCGGTGTAGAATTCATGTAAAATTGATGTAGAATCCGTTACCTCCTATCGCAGAAATTTACTCGAAAAGATTGCGTTTACGCATTTCAAAGCAGCATTTACATTTCTAAATATAATCACGCTTTCGTTACATAAAAACAGTCAATATTTAAAATACGTGTACATATATACAAAAACAATATCCACACTCATTCGAATTGTCCATTTGTTGGCAAATAGAAAAATCTTTTCAAATGTTTATTTAACAGAGTATTTGCTGGTTGTACTCGTAGTTTACAAGTTTTTCGACAGCATCCATTTACATATATGAAAAACAGTCAGATATCGAATTTGAGCTACTAATTAATAGCATTAAATAACGAGTTTAGATAATGTATGGGATATAATTTTATAGAATAGATTTAATTTTTGTTTCCTTAATTCGTATGTACCCAACGCCAATGGGGACCAATCATCCAAGTCATTCCTATCTGGAATACGATATAATATATGTAATTCCACGCTTCACTTTATCACTTTATGAAGTTTTTCTCAATCTGTTTTCTGCATGGACTAGCTTGAAACTTCCGCCTGTGCGGACTAAAACTTTAATGCGAAGGGAAAACTATAAATCTAATTGAAAATTTAATTTGCCAACGACTCCCGTGACTAATGACGGAGCCAGACCCGCACCGAAGGCAGCTGCTGGATACAAATTTGTTAATTTCGCCAGCGCTAATTTGCTGTAACTAATTAAAAAACACTTTAAGTAAAATATTTCGCTGGCATATAAATATGCCGAAGAATGGAGAGGACAGGTTTGAAAGGAAGAAGGACACTGCCAAGCAAATCTAATTAATGTGCGAAACAAACGCACGGGAAATTTATTTAGCGCTTTCCAGCAGGCACCGGAACGGCAAGGTACGGCAAGGTACGGCACGTCGCACCTGAGCCAGCTCGGGCTCGGGGCTGGCGGCTCGTTCTCTAGCGGCAGCGCCTGGCGGCAATAATCGCGTAAATTTTTCACAAACAGACAACAACAAGTGGTAGAGCGAGTGGCTCAAGTGGTAGCCAGCACTGCCAGCATCTCCTACCGTCCATTGTCTGAGAGATGATTTGATTTGGCTGCCTGCCTGTAAATAATAGGCCCGATGCTGAGGCTCCTGCCCACCCACACTCATATGTCCAACTGTCTGTGTGCTTGTTTGTTTTCGCAGTCCTTCGTCCTTTGTCCTTGTTTAAGTGTGTTGTTTGAATTGAATTTGTTGCTCTTTGACGAGAATGCGGCACCGACAGTCGAGATTTATAGGTCGAGATGAATGGGTTTTCAGCACGGCAGGGGCCGAGCGCAACAATAGGAGCACAACAAAGCGAGTGCCTCTGAAAACGGTTATGCATTCATTTAGTAATTTCAATACCACATCACCTTTCGAAAATCATCATCAGCGTTCCTGCTTAACGTCGCAATGGAGTAACATTTTGTTTCTTTCAATATTTTGCAGAACCATGACCGAGCTGGGATCGATATTTGAGCAAGCACCTGTCGCGAGATTGTTGGTATGCCAATAAATTTGCCCGTGCAATCAGTTTAATTAAAGAGCCGTCAGCGGTAGGGCCCTGTGAATTGTGAAGTGGTTCCAGGTGCGCGGAGCACGCAAGGGTCTGGGGCATTGTGCGTACAGAAGGACACTCGCCAATCTGTGGACGCGCCTCCGCTCGCCGCGGCCCAACCGGGCCAGTGGCGGCTACTTGCTGACGGGCACAAGTGCGCCGCGTGACGATGAGCTCGTCGGTGGGTCGTTGCCAGGACGAAGGCGTCAGCAACCGCAGCAGGACCAAAAGCAGGAGCAGCAGCAGCAGCAGCAACAGCTAGGTGCCGGATACGCAGCCCCCAATGAGTGTTTAATTAATGTGACAGACTTTAGTGATATTCAAGAGAGTAGCGAGGCTGGCGCGGCTAGCGGGGCTGGAGCAACGACTACGGCAGCTGTCACTGAGCTGAAGGTGCCGCCCATAGCGACCACGAACATCAGCAGCAACACCTCCAATACCGACACCATCAACACCAACAGCAGCAACAGCAACAGCAACATGTCACGCATTATCCAACCTCGTTATCGGTTCCGAGATCTGCTCCTGGGCGATTTTTCGTTCAACGACGATGGCGAAAGGTAAGTAAAGATGACCATTTGCCACCTGCCACGGTGGCGGCATTGCGCATACGCCGCGTGGCAGACCCATCCCTCAATACATAGAGCTAAGCGGCAACCGACTGAGCCCGGAATAGAACGTTAATTACGCTCGCCAACTGCAATTGGCAAACCGATTTACCATATTTACTTTATATGTACATATGTCCTCTTGCTGGCGATCGATGAATCGATTTCCGCTTGACATGCAATGCGTGGTAGAGGGTCGAGGGTCGAAGGTTGACGGGGGTTGGGTGTTGGTGCTATCCTGCCCCGGAGTCTCTTGAATTATGCAATATTCACCGTTGCGAGGCTTGGACTCTGGGGTCAGCTAATCTAGGTCTCGGAATGGGATCAAAGCACTTTCAGTAAGCGATTGGCCCCCTTTTTTTAATTCCAAATAATTATATTGCTTGAATGTTTGAGTAAAATAAAAAATAAAAAACTCGTATATATACATAGGGTATACACTGTGGAAAATAATCTCTTGAAATCTATAATAAAAATCTGATTCTAGAACTAATTTTTTACAAGAATGTATTTCTTGAAGTCAGTAAAAATCCAAGTACTCGTATATTCGGGCTAAATTAAATTGGTATCAAATCCGCCTTTCGTTCAACTAAGAAAACAATCTAACGAAAGAATAAACCACTCTGGTCTGTACTGTCATTGTTCCATCCCGATTTTGGCAGCAACCACCCGACCCCTCCTCGACTGCATCAAATAGAAACCAGTGGAAAAAGAAATTCACCGAAAATCAATCAATAGCCGCAGCTCTTGTCATTCTTTTTGACTGTCCTTTCAGTGACAGGAATTAAAAAAAAATATAAACCGAAAGGTGGCCACCGAGAAGGGATACGTGAATAATTTGATTTAAGGGAAACTCGTTTAAATATTTTGACCAATCGTTTTATTTGTAGAGTGCTTTTTTGACGATAATCTTTATGAGTTTTTAATTGCTTATTTAGTGGGGAAGCAGTTTGAGGCTGCCTCGGCCAGAGGATGGATGAACCACGCTTAGTACACATTCAGTTGAAGCTATGATTGGCCAACGCTCTTCCCTCTTTTTGGTGTGTATTTGTGTGGTTTCTATGATAACTGAAGCCAAGGACGCGGTATGTACTATTCGGACACGTCAAGAGTCTCCGCGTTGACGATTTCGCATTTTGTAGGGTGTTGGCCGCAAAATGAAGACCACGCTCTTGTCCACAGAGTTTAATTATGATGGAAATTACGTAGAATACTTTGGCTTGGATCCTGGAAAATCCAAGGGCGTACTCGGAAATTTAACGAAACCGATGACAAACATTTTCATGGACATTCGAGTCGTCAACGAGGTGATGCAGCGGGTCGTCTATAAGATAGATAACTTCGACGGATGTGCATTTCTAAACAATCGCGTGATCTCTCGGATATTCTCCCGCTGGTACGATGCTATCGTGGGCAACACCACGCACATCAAGTGTCCCGTTCGGCCGGGAATCTACTACCTCGAAAACGGGGCTACTACGGGTTTGGTGTCGCAGTATCTTCCGGCTGGGACCTTTCACGTGTCTGTGCGAATGAAACCGGTCTACGGCGGACCCTTTGCAATTGAAATCATCTGGCGATATATGAGGAAATAACTTGTTGTCGCAATGATAATTGCTGCTAAAATGCGCAGAAAGCAAATAATTAAAGCAGTAATGCTGCCTAAAAATCTCTTATGCTTGGACCACAACAAACACAGGTCTGAGAGGGTATCATATTGTCTTATAAGTAATGTATCATTCAACATTCAAACATTCATTGTTTAGTGGTTGTTTCTGCCATTTCGCTTCCATCGGAACGTGTCCCCAATTAAGTACAAAGTGGACTCATCAACCCATCAGATGGTTAGCTGTGCTAAATAGATGTTTTACTCGTGTAGAGATTACCACTAATGGCTCATCAATCAAGGGTGAACAGGGGAAGGATACATGGCATGGCACTAAAAGCCAACGACTCACCTGACTTGGCACAGAGAAATTGAGCAATTTTCTGGTCTTGTCGCTTGTTAATTTGCCAATTAATAGCCCATCAATGGGATGGGATCAAAACTGAATGGACGAATGATTGTAGGGGGTAGTCCAACATGATCGCTGGCTCTGGCAGATGGGTGTGGGCTCTTCTGGGCCTTCTTTCGGCTGTGGCCTGCAAGGAGGTTTGTCTCTTCTCGAGATCACGATGGTCGGTCTTCCAATTTCATTCTTCCACAGCAGCCGTCGGTTTTCCGGAATGGAAGATTAAAGTTAGTTTTGGAAGCTCTGGAAACCAGTTGCGACGGCAAAAGCGTGGAGTATTTCCGCAGGGTTTCCAGTGAGGGATCACTGTACACCTTTCGGGTGGTTAAGCTGGCACCTGCCTTTACCATTGACATCGCTCTTCGGGTGCAGAAGTCGAAGCGGCTGATGTACAAGCTGGACAACTTGGATGGCTGCAAGTTCCTCGAGAATCCGCTGGTGAGCAAGGTCCTTGGGTATGTCTACAAGCGGCTGATTGTCAACGGCCGCTTCTTCAAATGCCCCATCCAGCCGGGTGTCTACTTCCTGAAGAACGAGGGCACAGTGGAAATCCTGCCCAGCTTTCATCCCACGGGACGCTACCAGCTGACAGTGCGGCTCAAGATGCCCAACAGTCGGGGCCCGTTTGTGATGCAAATGCTCTGGATATACAACATTGTGCGCATCAAATAAAGCCTGCCCACACGAGCAGTGCCTATACATACGAGTATGTATGAACATATGTATATAAGCCCCGGTTTTCTCTGACCATTCTTTGCCAAGAGTGTTGTTTTCTGGCTGAATGACTTTGTTTGGGGGTCAATTAATTGCTCATTAATGGCATAGTTAATAGCCGCAATGCAAATGACGATACATGCCAGTCGATTGTACGTTGTCATGGCATTTGGTTTTCGTGTTTGCCTCTGTGTCCTTGTACTTCCCTGTCTCCTTGCTGTGGTTGCTAAGGAGGAGGTATAATTAGCCAGAAGTTTCCTCAATCCATTGCTGAACCTATTAGTTTTCAGAAGCCGCTTGTCTTCAGGAAGGGAAACATGAACTTCATAATGGAGTCCCTCGAGACGTTCTGCGATCACGACTATGTGGAGTACTTTCGCAAGGTGCCCGACGCTGGGCTGCTCTACACCTTCCGCGTGGCCCGGCCGGCCGCTGCCTTCTCCATTGACATCACCGGGAAGGTGCTGAAGACCCAGAAAGTGATGTACAGGACTGAAAACATAAACGGGTGCGAATTCCTCAGGAATCCCCTAATGAGCAAAGTTTTCGGCATCGTTTACAAGCATCTGGTGGTCAATGGCACTTTCTTTGAGTGCCCCATCAAGCCGAATGTGTACTTTCTGAAGAACGAGGGTGCGATGGCGGTACTGCCCTCCTTCCATCCGCCCGGACGCTTTCAGCTCTCCATGAGGGTAAAAATGGCCGAGAGCCGCCAGCCGTTTGTCATGGAAATGCTCTGGAAGTACAGAATTGTTCGCATAAAATAAACACATTTGCATTTGGAGGTGTGCAAATTGGTTTAGTTGTCTCTAACCCTCGAGGTACATATGCTTCCTTGCGTTGCGCATACGCCACGTGGTACGCACTTATTCCCGGTGGGGTCGTAAGGTCACGTGTGCGCTTGTGTCTGTGTGTGTGCCACTCGCGAAATCATAATTTGACGGCAATGCCTTCTTTGCATTTAATGTAGCGTAAACATTTTAATTTTTTATGAGCCTCGCCTGCCACAGCCATGGCCAATGTCTCATGCTCTGTCCGGATATGGAGCACAGCTCTGCCCCCCTCTCCCCTGCCCTGCTCTGCTCTGCTCTGCTGACTGCGACGTGCGCAAGTGGCCGTGGCAGTTGCCTTTATAATGCCACGTAGTCCCAGCCACTTGCCCAGGCCCAGGCCATGGCATGACCCACGCCACTATGGGCTCAGTGTGTGTTTTGGGTTGTTACTGTGTCACGGATGCCTGCACGTCTTGCCTGGCCGGGCTGCTCTACCTGAAATCGGTTATAAACGATTTAGCAGGCTCTAGCAAGGCTCCCAGTGTTCACTTGGGTGTGCGGCATCCAGCGTCTTTGCCACGCATGCTGTGCGTTTCTGGGGCCCAAACGAGTTGTCGACAAGTCCCCCAAGAGAGCTCAGAAATGGGAATTTCATTTACTGATTCGTTGACTGGGTTTATCTGGCAACGGATTCAGTTGAGGAATAAAGTGCAGTGATTTATGCCGAATAATTCAATATTCTACCAAGAATAAATTCTTTTTTTTTTGTAGCAGGCTTTAGTCAGAACAATTTTACACCTGGCTGCACTTTCTCAGGTAGAACATTTCCCATTTCCCATATGTCCATAGAGGGTGAGAACATTTCCTGTTCGGTTTGATCGGCTTGCCACCAACCATTCGTATTGCTCTCTTGAAAAAATCCTTGTGGGCGTCGGATTAAAGGCTTTGCGGCACGGCATACCTTTTCGGAACCCTTTTTTTATGAGAAATATTTATTAAATACGCGGAAATTTCGCTTTTGTTTTTCGTGCCTTGACGACAGCATTTCAAGATCAAGATTTATGGGGTCTTAAATACAACATTTTATGGCCTAATCCGACCTATAAACTAAGGCCAGGCCTGACCAGGCCTGGGCCCAAAACTGTTTAATTGCCCTTCCAAATGGCTTTGGAATTTTTGGATTTTAATGGCCACACGTAGCCGGAGCTATATGTCAAAATAGCTTTAGTAATTTGTTGGCACTCGTTAACCGATGAAATGATCCCAAATTCTGTGACGAATGTAACAAAATATAACATTTCAGAGCCTCCCACACTCGCTTTAGGTTCCTAATAAAGGTCAAAGTTGAGGCTACTTGAGCGGATTCAGACATCCCACTTTGGCTTCATTAGCATCGAATTCCCAAACACAATTTTTCCGCTCGCAAGCACTTGAAATGGCTTGGAAAATACGCCCAGCACTCTTCTTGACGTAACACGAGTAAAATGTTCAATTAGGCAGCAGTGGGGGGCCTTCGCTTACCTTTAATAAAAAAGGGGTTTCCATCCAAAGTTTTTTTTCTCATTATATTTAAGTGGAAAATGCCCACAAGCAACGGCGGAGGCAGCGGCGGAGAACCCATCTCAACAAGTGTAAGGAACAGAATGGATCGAGAAAAACCGCAAGCTCAGCAGGAAAAGGGCTCGTTGAGGACGAGTAATGGAAAATTACATATTTTTTTCGCACGTTTAACACAATTTCCGGGCCAGAAAGCAACAGAAATTTGTGCACATGATAGCCAAGCCCTCACTTTGATTCATCCATCCAGCGTGCAACTTTATCTTTCGTTGGAATACGTACCCACACCGACTGCTGATTATACGACGAGAAGCGGAGGGACTACAACATGAGGGCCTGTTTGTGAAGCACAATTTCCCATCACATTCGCACAAGTTTTGGACCAGGAGCTGACACACTTGTGAAATGTGCACCGTAATGACTTATGCAAATCGCATCGCATTTTTCACCGCATCCTGGCCCAGGTACTTCAATTACAGCCCTGCCAGAACAGGCCTGCCTTCTCCCTTTGCCCATCCTGTATTATTATCCTTTGGATCTAAGTGATTGTTAAATTATTTAATTAAACGATTAAGAAGATACATATATGTATGGCGGTCCCGACTGCTGATGCCAGCGTTCTGTTGTTCGTGTTCTCCCCCTTATTTGAAGACCAGACCATCGAGGGTTTGTGGAGGGGTCCTTGCACAATCTGGGCAACTATAATTATCCTAGCATTGTGCAAGACACAACGCAACTACAGGTTGCTGCTGTACTGCGTTCAGTAATGGATAGGTTTGGGTCGACATGAACATGGCTCGACCGGAGGCCCCCAAGGCCGTCTTGCAGGCCAAATGAAGTGAATTATGCATACAGTTCTATATATATATATCAATGGGTCCCACGCTGTTCAGCTATTCAGCTGTATTCGGACGCATTCTGTCCGACGTCAGCGACATCAACAATTGGTGGGGGGAATGCAGTTCTCCTGCCCTAATGGACTGCACTTTGCAGGATACTCGTACTCTGCAGATTATCGTTATACTTAACGGCAACGATCATTCAACGAGAGACAGTGAATTATTACCAGGAGTTCTGTAATGCCTTACTAGCATTGCAGTAATTTTGTAGTGAGAAAAGTTGGCACTGCCAAGCGTTGGGATGTAAGCCATCAGCCAGTCAGTATTGTCCTGATGCTCGACATTAATGTTTTACTAGCTGAATGGCGGCCTTGGCTGTTCCATTATGACACATCCACGGACTGGAGGAATTCTGTGCAATGTTGACAAATGAAAGTATCCAACAAAAAGTTGATATTAACAATAAATTATATTGTTTTAGTTCACTCAGATGAAAAAGCCATGGTAAAAATAATCACATATGTACATGTTTCAATTAAATGTGGCTCATTTTTAATATGAATATAAAACAATTATTTTTGTTATATCCAATTTGAACTAAAAATATATATTTTTGGTATCTAAATGTGAAAATATTTATATTAAATAAATTAGCGGCCCCTGCGACTTTTCGCTGTGGCGCAAATTTTAGTAGTACAAAAAATGATACAAAATTCAATTTCTTCGCTATTTTGGGTGGTAAATACTAAAAACTAAAGAAACATTTGTGCCAAAGCGGTCAAACTGTTCTCAATTGATGAAATCCAATACAATTTTATTTATATTTATATTTATTCAAAAAAATGAAATATATTTATTTTAAATATGAAAAGTATTTGTATTTATTTTAATTAATTATTATGAAAACAATTTTTTCGAAGTTCTCGAAGATAAATTTATTGGTATTTAATTTTATTTTATTTTTAAATATAATATAATATTTAATATAATTAATTTATAACTATATAATGTATAATTTCAAGGAATTTTTTTCTCTAAGTGTATTCTACTTAGTTAGCTTAATGTCCGATTTCTTAAGAACTACTTTCTACATCTATCCTCCATTCCCCCCCATCAACAACACACATTTACCATTTACCACAAAAAATAAGGATTCTCAGCAATAAAATTGGCCGTCGGACTTGTGTACATACATACATATGTACGTATGTAAACACTCGTACGTTCATATTTATGTAAGTAGAGATTAACATTGGAGTACATACAAATACAGCTTACCCGGCGGCTATTCGGAATGTTTCCGTTTCTATTTTCCGACTGTGGCAGCGTCATCGTCTATTTTTACACCTGGCAACAACAAAGAGCGAGCTGGGAAGCTCATCGCAGCGGGTGGCCCGGACTGAACTCTCACATTTTGGCATTGGGTCGGTGGGCAAAAGAGCAATACAAACAGCGCTTGTGTTCATCAATGAAAGAACACTCGTAAATAAATAATTATGTGCTCCGCAACTATAGGCGATGGCCCAGGGATCGATGTGGTGTTCGGACCGAGCCAAGCCCGAACCCAAAATCGAAACCAGCAAAGCCACCTGGCAAGGCCAACAGCATTTGCGGCAAAATCTAAACTGCAGCCGTTTTATGGACTCTTTTGTGCTCAAAGTCGAGCTGCTTTTGTCGGTGTGTGAGTGTCTTTCAGTGTGTGACCGGGTGGGAGGACGGGTGTCCTGGCCGAGACAAAAAGAAAAGTTCCAAAATCAATCAACGTGCGAAAAAGGCAATTTGTGGCTAGCAGCCAGCTTCCAAAGGTCGGATGCCAAAGACCGAAACCTTAAATATACTATTATCATCGTCGGGAACTACGAGTATTCATCAGACAGGGAGAGAGATCATGGTAATACTTACTGTCCTGCTGCCATCCAACCTGGTCTTCAGATAGGCTGGAAGTTCCACAGATGCTTTGTGGATACTCATCTATTAAATACAAATTTTCTCAATATTTATGGAAAGGGAAGTGGTTAAAGATCGGTCCGTTCAAGGCCTATTTTTATTGTTTTAACTAAGGAAAGTAATTTTGTAATATATCATTAATATGTTCTTCAAAACTTTATTTTATATATTTTTATATATATTCTCTAATAAAAATCTACAAAAATAATCAAAAATTAGTGTACATATCAAACAAGGAACTAATTGGATTGTAAAACTCTTTTGTGGGTTGCTAAATACTTTATTAAATTAATATACCCTACCATCAATGAGGGTACACTATACCAATGCTTGAAAATTCTATTATAAGTAAAGTTCCCTTGCTGTTGCTTTTCCGGGTGTGGGAGCGGGTGTGGGTGTGGGTATAGGAGTGGGTATCTGGAGGTGTGCTGCGGGGATGACCGTTTTATGTTGACAACTTTTTTGTACCGACAAATGTGGCGTAAAACATGAGCAATTCTCGACTTTTTGGGACCCGACGCGAACCGGACCGGGCTGGCCTTTCTTATTGCTCGGCAAAATAAATATTTCGGCTGTGTCCTGTCGCTTATTGTCCCCGGAGTGCCGTTGGTCAATGATGCATTTAATAGCGTTCGCTCCAGAAATTTCGCTTTCTTAAGATTTTCGCGGTGCTTACGAGTATTTGTGACAATAAACAATAAAGAATTTTTCAATTATCGGTGGAGGAGGGTATCCACGCCTGCGTGGACCCCTGCCCACGCAAATTTAATTAGCAGAAAGCCCATGCATGACTGGGACATTTTAAATTTAGCAATTACGTGGGAGGCGAAAGGTACAGGTGCGATAGACCGACCTCCGTCAGGGGCCGGTGCCAGTGCAGCCAGCCAAAGCGGATATCCTTTCTGGCAGGGCAGAATCAAGTGAAGCCAAACGAAACCGAATCGAACCGCCCAGCACAAAGCGAATCAAGGGAAGCCAAGTGGAAGGGAGGGATACTGCACGGAGGCCGCTGACTGATTGCCGGTCCAGGCCAGCAGACAGAGCAATCCATCCGATCCGGCAGCCAGCCAATTCGAATGGCTACGGATTTATGCAAATTTCAACGTACTTTGCGGCTGAGGCTGTCATCTTGCAGCCGTTGCAAGTGCTCAGGGAAACAAAAGGTGCCACGGAAGCGCGAAATTGTATATGGAAATACGCGACTCAAAATCATTTAAGTCGTCAAGGGAGTTTTTCCTTGATTTGCTGGATTCAGCAGAAGTCCCTTTACATAAGCCTTAAAATGGAATACAAATATTTGTGTGTCTATTTGTGCTATTTATTTACTTTGAATGGGGTATTCACCGATAGTTAAGAAGTCTGCTAAACTTTAGATTTATTCAGACCTTAAAGTCTTGGACTTTCGATAAGGAACAGCCTGTGTTATATACTCCGGCTCTGGGCAGCCGATGAAAGCCGTGCTATAAAAAATATATACTGTATCTGCAGGGGCTAATCCTTAAGCCGGCCTAAGAATGGGCTCTTAAAAACGGAATCCGCCAGCTCGAATGACAGACTTGAGGCTTCGCGGTTCGTGGTGCAAGCACTCCTTGGTATCATCCGAGGCGCAACTGTACAACAATCCGACACTAATTACTTGCAAAACGGCAAACGAAATTCTGTTCAAACCCCAAAACCCAAACTCAAAGAATTTCAATTTTCAATTGAAGTTCCTTCCATTGGAGCAATTAAAACTAATTGAATCGTTTCAAGTTTTCGGCGGGTGCGAGAGTGAACTGATGTGGAACTGACGCAATTGCAGTCAACTCGATTGCTGGGTAATGAGTGTGGTCCGAAAATGAGGATAGGAAGGCACTATCAAAACGAACGGACAGGAGGAGGATGATGTGTCCTAGAAGTGTGCTGTGTGCTGGACAGAGAAAGTGAAAGCAAACATTTGCTCGCCCAGCAGGAGTGTTGGTGAATATCGAAGAGGCGACTGCCGGGGCAGAAAATAAAAGAAAGCCGTAAGGCAAATAAAAGAGTTTTACTCTGTGTCTCCGCTGTTCTTGTTATTTAAGTAGTTGCTGTGACAAAGTGCAATGACGAGCAACGGTTTTATTTACACTATGACCCTCTGCCAGGCGGGCGTTTCTTGTGGGCGTACACACACACACACCCACACCCACACGCTCAACAATACAGAACAGTGTCGCCATTTTCGAGGGGAATCTTGTGACGTTACCGTCCTTCAGTTTCGGGCCAGAACCCAGACAGGTAAAAGAATTTGCTGCTTCACCGGTCCATCGCTCCTCCGGTAACCTCGTGGCTAAAGCTTCTGAGCCAAGAGATGGTCTACGGTCCTCCCCATCACTGTCATTGTCTCTCTTTTTCAGTGTGCAATTTCCTAATGGAGCAAAGCTTAAAGTTTCCAAAAAACAACAACACGACCAGATTCGGGGACGTACATGCTTTCCATACCCTTACCCTCACCCTGCCGTAAAGTGGCATAAGCTCGAAGGAATGATTGAGTTCGTGTACCCTCTGTAAGGGTATGCAAAAGCAGAAAAATGCATTGCAGAGTGCAGAGCAGGGCGAAACTCGATACAATTCGAAATGGCAACGGGAATTGTCCGAGAAGCGACACTGAGCGGTTGACATTCGAGAGTCCTGCGCCGCGCCGTTTGCCTTTCAGTGGGTATCCCCCAGATGCCCGGCCAGGCGTATCCAGTACCGAATCATACATCAATTACTGTCTAACCAAATGGCGTTCAATTAGCCCACAAGCGAATGGGACCTACGTCCCATCCAGTCACTGCCCCAAGCCCCAAGGAACTGCTGTTTCTTATTCAAAATTCAAAGCAACCCAAACCAAATAGAGGGGTACAGTGAAGGCTCCCACAAGCGGATATGCATTGAGATCCTCGACTGTTTCGTTTTCAGAGATACCTCCTTCCAGAAGTCCTTCCAAGAGATCCTTTTACCTTTTAATGTGAATATCGTCTACTTTTCCTGAAGTTTTTGTGCAATTTCCATAAATTGTGGAATCGTTTATATATTTTAAATCTATTTCTGTTCGTTCACATGGGGGTTTCACTGTACTTTCCCGTCACGTTTTCCTTGCATAATTGAACGACCTGTCTGTGGTCTTTCTACCGTTTCTTCTACTTCGATATTCTCTTTTATTTTTTTTGGTTCCGTTTAAGCAACTGTGTCTGGAGGATGGAGCGATGGTGAACGCGCATCTATCGATAAAATATCCAAATACATATAACTTTTATTATTGCTTTAGGAAACACACACGAAAATATTATATGCCCACAAGTAGCACAATATTTTATAATATAACTTCCAGAAACGGAAACCCAGTGCGAGGGAGACCCACGTATCCTGTGCGTTGGATGAGAAAGGATTCTTCCAGGAAGCTTTAGTTAATTGATATGACATTGTGAGCGGCGTGGTTTTTGGAGGCTTTGGCACAAATTCAAACAGCCCCTAAATTCAATGTGTCAATCAAAAATTGTACCCGAAAATACGGACGCGAAGGTTCGATCGAGTCGCACCCACACGTGTTCCAAAATAAATATTGACAGTCACAACAAGCGACAAAAAAAAAAAAACAATGAATATTTGGAAACAGTCGCGCCCGCGAGATGCTGCCCGGACGCGTCAAAAGGCAAAAAATGAAAAGGTATAATAAAGAAAAAAAAAGGAAATACGTGAAACGTTACATAATTCATGGTGGCAACGAGCACAGTCTGGCTCCATCACGCCCACTCTGGCTCTCAGTTTTAGTATCAGTCACAGACTCTCGCAGGATTCGCATAAATATACAATTTAGTTTAGGCATTTGAATATTTCTTTTCCCGCCCTCCCTTCCCCTTCAGTCTTGTGACGAGCCGAGCCGGCAGCAGCTGCGTTCCAAGGTTTCCTTCAGGATTTGCACGCCCCCTTTATTCATCGGAACCTGACACTAATGAAAAAAGCGAAATCGTGTCGAGAGCTGAGAGTTCGATGCGACTAAAGGGAAACAGCATTAAAGTGTGTTATTCGTTTTTAAAGGTATTTCGGGGAGATACCTTGTGCTGGAAATAAACATGGGAAGGAATCGAAAAAGCTTCGAGGGACATATTAGATTGTGTTTAGTTTAGGAAGGATAATAGTTAGGGTTAAACTTTTCAAGAAAGCACGAAATTTAAAGACTTTCCGTGAGCCGTGCTTTTTACAAACAATTTTGCATAATTAATATGCGGCTTAAATCGGTAATCAAATTACCCAAATTGTGTTAACGCTATTCACTCACGTTCACCTTTTTGTTTGATTACATTTGGAAATTGGCTCGACGGCTCCGCCGCATGCGAGTGAAATCAAATGGAATTGAATCAGCAAAATTACACGCTCTGTGCAGTAGTGCGTACACAGGGTTTATATACGAACATTGAAGCTATAAATAAAATATGCCAGAAAATTTAATTCACTTAGAAGCGACTTTAAAGCGTTATACCAAACATAGTTGGTTTCAAACGACTCGATCTGCTGTAGGAATGGAGCGCGATCTCCATCTTTTGAATACAATTGTATCCAAGCTTGTAAGTGAATAATCCTGAGTTTTTGTTCTTGAATGTGCAGTGAAACGTGCAGTTTAAGCTTCTTGAAATATGATTTCTGCAATAGGTGTCCAATGTGATAAAGGTATTTATGTTAGCTATAATCAAGGTTGATGGTTTAACCTGAAATGATGATTATTTTGCTTCTAATGTGGGATGATTGCTTAGTTTGAGTTGCCTCTTTGGCACTCTCCTGTGCCGCTTTGACCAAACTCCATGCCCCCAGTGCAAATATATGCGTTTCTGCCTGTCACCTGCCACAGTTTCAGGTTTTTCTTCTTTTTTTAGTGTTACTTGAAAGCTGCATCAAGTCAGACATTTGTGCATCTATCTGCATACTATTTGGGAACTTTAAAAGGTCCTCTAAGAGCACCAGAGGAGGACAGCGTGTGTCCTGTCTGTCATCTGTCTGACTGAAATGCAATCTCAGCCTCGAGACCCTAGGGGAAGCATCCCCCCCTCGTGCAGCTCGTTTGAATACAGACTCGTGCATATTGCATCATCACGCGTGAAGATTCTCTTTTCTGATAACTCCATGGGAAATACATATATCAAAAATTCATATTTGTCGGCCTTCTCTTTTTCTTTTTTTTTGCACTTGGATGCCAATTTATTTGTATTAATGTCCCAAGTGATTTCGGTTGCCCCTATCAGCACGAGGGGATGGCTCGCAGGATGTTGGCCTGAAAGAGATATTATCTTTGTGTCGGCTTTCCACATCTTTCCCTTGCGGTTTTAGTAAAAATAATTCTAGGGTACTCTTAGGATACATTGGGCATGTCGAGGCAAGAATGGATATCAGTTTATCAAACCAATATTACTTTGTGGAAAACATTTAAATCTGTCATCGGGCCTCTGCCTTTACATCGAGTTAAAGCTGAAAATTCTTCGTTGCCGAGTGTCCTTACACACAACGAATGGGGTATCCCCTGGTCGTGAGTGCCAGTGTCTGTCAAGGATGTCTCGAGCTGTTTCTGGCCACCGACTGTTGTTTGGGAGCGAGCCCCGTTTGCTCCTGCTGCCTGTTCAAGGGTGCTCTCTTGTCTGTGATGTTCATCTCTTGTTCCGTCTGTGGGTACACAAAATAGCATAAATATTTTTGCATTATTGCCCGCCTGGCTATCTCCGTGTCCGGCCAGTAGTTTCCACTTTTTACAAATTTTTGTTTCCCCATTGTTTGGAGTTGACAGCTGGGCGAACCGCACACTAAGCGCATAGGTCTGCCAGAAGGTACTCGTACATATCTCGGACTCGACTCCTTGGATCTGTCGGAAGAATGCGGCATGTAAATTCGGTTTGACATTTTAATTACACTACAACTCAAGAGCCCATACGCCCATCCGTGAGCGTCAGCCTGGGCCTGAGTCGGTGTAGTACGTGTTAACGAAAGTTCAGTTTGCACGGCTCTTCTCTGACATATTAATGCATTCCGGCAAGATTAAGCAGTCAGAGAGGGCTGTGCTCTGGCATAATTGGAACCACCTGACGCGAGTCAGGCTCCGAGGCATGGTAGGCTGTCAAGCACTCAATTTAGGCCATCAACTAGTGCCTGACTCCACGCGCTTGGCGTCGAAACAAATTACTGAGTAAAGTCCTTTCTCCTGGCGGCAGTGGCTGTGGCGGTGGCGGACTCCTTTCTGGCATATCTTCACATTCTAATTTATTTTTATATTATGCTGCCTTGATTGTGTGCCCTCACTGCGGATCCATTTCGGGATGTTTGCGTGCCATGTCCTTGTAACAATGATTTTTCTGCCTACGACAAATGGCCGGAAATTGACAAGAAATTTCCCCAACACACACATAAGCATATAAGAGCACATTTACTAATCAACTGCACACAAACACACATAAACACTTGGACTTGGGTTTCGTGTTTGTTGAGGTCTCGTCCCTACCTCCTTCGCTTGCTCCTTGGCATATCAATGGACCAATCGTCCCAAATATTGACCGGAATTTGTAATTGAGTCAAGCGCAAAAACAGCTCCAAAAACTTTGAACTTTGTCAAACCCTTTAAAAGTTTGGTCGGTAAACTATTTATAAATTATGAATTGGGGTAAAGGTCAACTGAAACGGAGGGACATGTCCGGCATTCCTAGCTTAAAGCTATCTTAAGCTATTCTACATCTGTGGTTGTACAGTCTTAAAATCCGAGATATCTGTAAAATTCATCCCTGAAATTCTATTTTTATGAGTATGAAATTCCAAGCCAAATCGTAGTCAGGAGCTAGGATTCGACTACTGCCAAGATAATAGAAATATTTACCCCAAAGCCTTATATGCCTTAACCCCTTTATTTATTACTTTTCTATTCATTTCCACATGAGCCTTGGATTTAATTGGGGATACAAGCATTAAAGCCGTTTCTAATACATATTTCATAGTACTTTTGGCCTGGCCCTCTGTTGTGGTGCAGTTGCTGTTGATGTTCGGGGATTTGCATGTTGAATAGAGGATTTCCGAGTACAACCCCATACACACTCACATGCTCACTCACTTGATTCCCCCGAGCACTCCAGCCACACCTCCTTGGCGCTGTCAGTTGCAGTTTTGTTTCAGTCCATAGACACGGCTTTATATTTTTGTCATGGGCGGCATAGAATTTCGTCTATCGATCCGGATTCAGTTCATCAATCACTTATGGAAATCAATACGCTTACCTAAGTGGGGCGACCTTTTGTGTTTTAATGTTTTAGAATTCCCAGATGGAATGACTGACGGCGAGGATGGGGTGTGCGTCGGTGTCTCGTCCACTTAATTCTCCTGCGGCTTTCCCTACATACTGTATATACGCTGTATGGTAATGTTTTAGTCGGTACTTTTCCATCCAATGTTTGATAAGCGATTGTTTGCGGTCAGTGTTGTGGCCACTGGAACGTGCGAATAAAATATCACCCAAGCGGGTACTCATAGGCCCCATGGCTGGGTCCAAAAAAAAACACAAGCAGCCTCAAAAACACAAAATCATACTCAAAAACTGTGGCTGAAAATAAATTGCTCGACTTAATTTACATTTTTTAGATTTATTCGGGTCTTAAATAAATTAGTTCCTGCTTCCACCGCTAGATGGACATCATTTGCATTTCGAGGCGGCGACAGCAGATGGCGCTTTGCAGCATTCTTTTGTAGACTTTTCTTTCTCATAGCATCTGTCGTCATGTGGCCCCAACTGACGTCACAGAAAAGCTGCAATGTTTACGCACAGAGAACCGACATGGAACTGGAACGTCCGTGTTCCACTTCCACACGTGTCTCTTTGGCGCCAAATTTCTTGGTGCCACAAACTTTTGCCATTTTGTTTTGTTGTTGTCATTCTTGCGGGCAAGGTTCTCTCTTTAAACGCCATGCCTGTTATATAACACGTGCGTGGAGGGAGCCAAAGTATAGTCGCTGGATGCACTGGCCAAAATTACCAGTAATGTTGTGAATTAATAGAAAGCCAAAAGCCAATAGCTATATTTACAGATGATAACCTTATTTCTCTTCAAAATATGTTCAAAATATTCAAGATTAAGATTGCTTTATAAGCCTAAGATCGAAGAAGATTTCTAAGATCGATTAAACAGTCCTAAAACATTTCGATTAAATGAGTTTTTGTTATGGTTTCTACCAATTTTCGGTGTAAATCCCACTACTTTCATGAAACACAACAAAATGTTCATGTGATATAAAGTTCAAATCAATAAAGTATCTCTAAGACTTTCAAATGAAAGAAGTCAAAGTGCACATAAATTATAACAATTTGTACGGCGATGTGGCAGCCGTGGTTGCAATTTACCAGTTGCTTTGGCAACTCTATTCGACTCCCGCCAGCATAAAGTGCTGCTGAAGAGAGCGAAAGAGCGGGAAACGGCTGGCAACGAAACACTCTCAAACAGTGGCTCGACACATGGCTCTGTCGCCCGCTCTGCTCTGCTCCTGGTGGTGCGTGGCGTGCCTGCAGACGCTTCTGGGGCCAGAAACAAAAAGATTCGGTTCGACGCTGCCAGTTGGTGGCAGCAGCAGCAGGCAGGACACAATGTCTTCAGTTCGTGTGTGCCGTTAGTTCGATGCAGAGCGGAAGAGCGACCAATATCGAGGCGGCGTGCACCGAGCACCGAGCAACATAACGGTAACGGTAACATTGTGCGCGGCCGTGCCCGTCCCGCCTTCAATTGTGCGCCGCGAATTAATCAAAACCGTTTTTGACGGTATTTAAATTCTTTGCGGTTCTCCAAAACCCAAACCCATCCCCGGTCTCCCACCCGCAGCCATGGCACGGCCAAGGCCATCGCCATCGCCGTCGTGTTGGCCAGATTTTAAGTGTTAATCAGCGAGAATGTCAGGCAAAAAACAGGCAGCGAAAAGCGAAAGTTATTCTGTCCTTGAGTTAAATGGAAAAAAATGATAATGTGTGCCGTGAAGTCAGCGAAAGAGACAAATATTTCGGGGAAATGGGCCAAGCGAAGGGCAGGAGCAGGAGCAGGAGGGTGTCCAGTGTCCATGACAGCGCCCTCGCCCAAATCCTTTAAGCAGAACCAAATCAAGTGTCAGCATTACAAAGCTGAAATAAAACTAAAGGATATACGAGAGGAGCAGTTTTGAGGCGTGTGTTCATGTGCGTGGCTGTAGAGCGAACATTTGTGCGCAGAGTTTGAAGAAATTTCATTGGGTCGCTGCTCCTTTTCGGGACTCCGCACGGACTTGGTATCCCACATAAAATCGATTCGTCCTCTGAGGCCCTTGCTCACATAGCCCAGTGAATAATTTCCAACTGGACCTTTTTTATTTTCACATAGCTCATTGCATGGCCGTGGCCGGGGCTGGGGCCGGGGCATGCTCCACGTTTCATATTGCAGGCAGAACTTTGCTGTCATGTTTGCCTATGTGAGAGGCCCTGCAGGTATCTCGCCTTTGCTGTTGTCGCTGTCGTTGTCTCTGACTTGACTTGACACATTTTGTTTTGGCCACTGCTCCTTGCGATGGTGTTTTATGGGCCGGAATGGGTGGGGATGCTGCAGCTGCAGCGGCGACGGCGTCGGCGACGGTAACGGCGGTAGTTTGTTTGCTTATCTATTTTCACTGTTTTTCAATCACATGGAAACTCCCACACACACACACATCCACAGACACACCGTCGACAGTTCGTGGCTGAAATTTTCAATTAGGTTTTATGACACATTCCTCCCGATCACTTGCCCTGTTGGCTTTCCGTGTCCTGCCTGCCTGCCTGCCACAAATTGGCCGGAGAATGGTACGGAAATTTGCATAACAATTAACTTTATTGCATATTTACTTTGGCTCTCGATGGGCGCGACCCTTAGATTGTGGTTTCGTTTGCTAATCTAATTGTGGGAATCATAAGTTGGGGACTAAATAAGAAAGTTAAAGAACGAACGAAAATTCCACTAAAAATCTGAGAATGTAGATAAATACATTTTTAATAATTTGAGGTGTGGTTTTTCATTTGATTTTTTCTTGAAATGTTAACAAGAAAATGTATAAAATTTTCATACAGCAGATATTGTTGCAATGCTTCTGTTTTCATCTGCTAAATTTTTGAAAACCTTTAGTTTAGTTTTCAGATAAATAAATAATATCAAATAGTAGAAATATCTGTTTAAGGGGGAAATAATATCACATTACGGCGAATATTTTCCCAAAATTTTCAAATTAATATTAAATTTTGTTTTCAATTATTTCCAAATAAGCGAAAAAATGATATTGCTGTGCAATAAATTCAATTGCCAAACTAAATTTGTTGCTGGGCTGAGACCAAACGCCCGCAAACGCAGCCAAGCCATAAATAAAATGTAATTTTCATTCAGTTAAAAGGGGAAACGGAAACGAAAGCGACAAAAGGACGAAACTGTATAGAATCGAAAGACCACACAAAACCCTAAAAAAATAATAAACATAAAAATAACATCAAGAGCAAACTCATATTGGATTTATCGTGCGAGTATCAAAGGCAGGACAAAACCATACAAAAGGGCGGATCGTAAAAGTTGTTTGGGGGGCTCGCATGGCGTATGAGTAATATTTTTTTATTTAATTCCTCACTTATTTGCCTGCGGCGCCTCCAGCATTCAGTGACTGTGCAAGCCGTGGAAATGCCTTAAAAAGCTAAATGTGAAAGCTTAACAAAATTGAGAAAAACCACAGAAAGAAACCGGGAGAAGAAAGACCGAAAAAAAGGGGAATGCGGCAAAAACTTTTGTGGCTACGTGGCTGGGACCTTTCGGCAGGAGGGCTTTGGCGGCTGTAAAGGGATGAAACAGGCTAAGCTAATCCCCGGCTAACGGCCCAATAGCCAACACAACAGAAGTAGGGAAGAAAGGCCAAGAGGCCTACGGCCAGGGACTGCAAAAGGTCGAGTTAATCTATGGGTATGCCACACGGCAAATTGTGCCTTTCAGAGACACAGAGACACAAACAGAATGTTGGAAATTGCAAGCGGAAATGACAAGGGAGTTTATCTAGGATCGAGCATCTACATGGAGTGTATCTTACACACTCGAATGTGTGTGTCTGAACAATTTGGAAGTCTCGCTGCAGTCGTTTCCATGCATACCAAATGAAATTCGGGGACTCAAACAAAGTATCCGTGTACGAGTTTGGTGGGTGGGGTAAAAGTTTTAATCAAAGTCTCCACGAATATACTGGGGACCACCCGCAGCCTAACTAATTTATAGAATGTATCTCCAAACACTTGATTTTCCACTTTTGCGATTAATTAAGATATGTTTTCGAACGATTTGCACTTGCCCAAAATCAAGGACTTGTGGCTGTGAATGACTACTGGTATTGTTCTGATGCTGGTTTGGTCGTGCCCACATTTAGATTGATGAGTGTTTCATTTTCTCGACACTCTGTCATTCTGTCAGTGGAGGATGGAGATTGGAGATTGGAGGATAGTGCTCTGCTCTTTCCCCCTAATTGACTAATGAGCCGACATGTCAGGGGCCATTGAATGCTTTGTGTTGTCGGGACTACTTTGATGACCTTTTGACATGGCTGGGCGTTGAATCGTTTTTCCGGGATTTGTGGTTTCTTTTTTCGTGAATTTAATCCAGTACTTAGCAACAGGCGGAAACGAGTGTTTCGATTAAAATTCGATTGTTATCGGTAGGAAAAACTCTATTCGCCGTAGGAGGTTATAGTCTATAGCCTTAGGTTATAGGTTATAGGTTATTATACCATTTCTCTCACGAGAGTTTTCTACCCTGGGGTATTGAAAACCCGGTAAACTACTTTTCATTGTTTTGTCGTCTAAATTTGAATACTAACTTGTAATAATTTCAAAAAGCATAAAAACAGTGGAGTATAGTTTAGAAATTTGTCCGTCTTTAGCTTTGAATTGAAATATTAAATTGTAAATCCTTTTTTTTATCTCTAATGAGATGCTGGTTTACTTTTAGCTAGCGTGCATCAAAGATTTAGTCCTTTTGACTGTAAATACTTCTCCCCAACCCCAGGAACATCTTCAATCAGTTTCTCCGAAAGCTTATTTATTATTCCAAACACATACTTGTGGCAGTCTGCACCACACAAATTGATAATCCAATCATTGCCCGGTGAAGCAAGCAAACTTTCGCCTCAAGTTTCTGAGCCAGAATTTGTGGCAGCAAATCGTGTTGCCTATTTGTGTGTGATAAGTGATGACGTTTTCGCCATTTATGGCCTTGTAAGCTACTGTACATACACACATTTGTATACGCCAGCATACGGGATGGATCTGGGCCCAGACAGAGCCGAGTCCTGTTCCTTTGTTTGTGCTAAATGTATAACACAGACAACTTATCACGCTGTATTAACTCCTACGATATCTCTTCTAACTTTTCTTGCTCTTTCTGCTTTTCCTCTCTATTTTCCCCTCATTTGTTCTTGGACTCCGTCCAGACTTTCCCTCAGCATGGCCATCGCTTCCATGCACGTTATTTGTCTGTTGTATTCCGGAGATTTTTTCGTTGCCAGGGTTTTTTTATCGTCGAGTCAAAGGCAGTTAAGTGATTTCTGCTCTAGTTCCGCTGTCGGATTTTCGGCAATTTTATGTAAAATTAAAGGAAACTTTCAGGCTCACAAGCTTTAATATTAAAGCAACTGAATGTCTGACATCAAATATCTAATGTCCATTCAATCGGGAAAGTTGCTCCACAACTTTTCCGGATGCTGGACAAAGTTTTCCCCTGAATGTGGGATAACAACGGGAGATATTCAAAACCCGTTAAGACTGTTGGGAAGAGATATTCTTCTCCCGGATTAGAGTGCCAACTCAACTTGTTTGACTTGCTAATTTTGAGCTTTTCCAGGACAGGTGTGAAAACCTCGAGAATTCGTGGTTCAGAGCCAACTTTCGCCACTCATATCGAAATGCAAACAGATATAAAGTCGAAATAAAAATTCAATTTCCCCACCACAAAAAAGTTAAACTTTTCTCCGCAGCCACAAATCAATTTTCAACTTGGCAGCGGAGGCCACAAGAAAAAACGAGCGGTAACGTTTCGAGTCGCAGCTATGGCCGCCACTCTACATTTATACCCGATACTCAGTTAGTATGGCTCTCCTCCGTCGAGGGCGCACACTGCACGATCAGAGTGTGAGAGAAAGAGAGAATGAGTAAGAGATTTGTTCATTCTGGCTATAACAATAATCAGATCTGATCCGCAATTCTGCTCTTTTAATTTTCTTGTATCTTTACAATTGCAGCAGTGTGGCTACACAATTTGGTTGCTGTCTGAGTCTCTGAGATCTAGGCTGACAGACGGACATGGCTTCATCGACTCGGCTATTGTTGCTGATCAAGAATATATATACTTTATGGGGTCGGAAACACTACATTTTGGGTGTTACACACATCCATTTGCACCAGAAATCTAATATACCCCTATACTCTTTTTGAGTATCGGGTGTAAAGAACAAAAATTGAAAAAGGAAACTGAACTTTTTTCCTTGGAAGTTGGCCAAAAATGAAAGGAAAGTGCTATAGCATTATACTAGAAAGGGAATTAAATAAAATGAAATAAGCAAAAAAAACTTCGTTGACAATCGAAATGACAGGAGCTCTCAAAAAGAGTGATTCTGTGGTATTTTAGATGCTTGGAAGATGAATTGCAATGGATTATTGCTTCAGAATAACAAGTGATAAATTTCTGCTGTCGTAAATGTTTAGTAGTCGCATAAGTCTTAAACGTTCTCATAGTTCTCTGGGGGCAGATGGTGCTATGGTCATGCCTGTAAGAACATTTGGTATCCCTTATGTTGTATCCACTATAACTATAGTCTGAAGGCTCCGCCAAATCCAATTCATATTCTTGTTTAAGTTTCTAATGGAGATGACAACTTCTATTTATTGCACGCTCTATTCCCGCCCTCTGTTCCGACATGATAGAGTGACCTTCTTCTAGCAACGATTTGAATCCTAGAAAGGTCAACTTTTGTGTACAAATTGAGTTCAAAGGGCTGCTGATGAGGGTAGCAAAGCACACTGCTGACAAGGTCTGCCTCTTACGGTGGAGAAAGGTGAAAATTCATGCAAAACGGCAAAAGGCAATCCCATTCATGGTCTTAGGCAAAATGTCATCATAGGATCATCCTTTCTACCGCATTAAAACGCATACAACTTCGTTGACATGAAATTTACTTCCAGTTTGTGGATTTCTTTAATGGCGGAGCATATGGCAGCATAAATATATTGTGGTCTCATGTGTGGGCTTTGCTTTGGTTCTTCCCATGTTATTTATGGCCAACACATGCCTGGCCAACACATTTTTCTATTGCCTCCCCCTCCGAGCCCTGTCCCTGCGGCAGGCAACGGCCACGGGAACAATTGCCGCCTGTTTACACAAGTTCTGTTTGAAAGACATTTCCTTTCGGCACCACCAACTGTAAATGTTCTCGCTGGTGATATTCAGAGGAAGGAAATATTGTCACATGTTTTACCTGTTTCGCATTTTTCCCTTGCTCATCACGGGACAGGGGAGTGGGGGTGGGAGGACATTCAGTTCGTTAATTGATAAGGTCAGAAGTTTGCCCATGTGGGTCACATATCAGATCAGGGAATTGTTCTGAGGTCAGCTTCCGTTAATAAGGGCAGAAAGTTTATATATACTTCTATGTTACAGTGGGCGTCACAACTGTAAGGCAACCCTGAACTTTGAGGAAATGTAATCGGCTTAGGCCTCCTAAACGGTTCTCTTGTCCCAGACTCCTTTTCTCAACAGAAGATGTGACTGAACAGGATGAATAATGGAACCAAGTAATGGAAGTACAGAGTTGAGTCCTCGCAAAGTATTAATTAAGTATTGATTAAATGCTGCAGAAATATCAATTGATTGTTTAAGGAAAAGCCATTCATAGTCTGACACTTTTGGAACGCACTGTACAGGCAGCCATGTGGAAGCTTCTGCCTGCCTCTTCGTTCGCTTGGCCCGCTCCCTAAAGGAGGGCACCGTGGCACAGAGAGAAAACATTTGTAATCATGACCTTGCAAGTGTCACACCCGGGCTCCTCCTCCAACCACCTCCCCATCGGAGTCACCCCTCCAACTGAGCCTTCTCTTCCCCTCTGACATCGCTCTGAGATAGGCAATTTAATGTCTTAGTTGTGCCAAACTCTAGCTGCCAAATCGCGTGTGTAACTGGAGTTCCATTTCTAAGGAAGTGGGCGTGGTTGGTGCGGGTTTAGCACCCTTTACATTTGTTAATTGTGGCACTTAGTTGGCCAAGTTAGTGCGTAGCATGCAAATGGCAACGAGGAGTTTCCGGACCAGCTTTGCCTCCGTCTCTGGGACGGGTGGATTCTTTAAAGCCCGAGTAGTCCTGCGCTGAGTCCATAAAACCCAAGTAGCTGAAAAGAGCATCATAAAATGTTTGCTTATATAGAATAAAATTACCCAAAAATAATGACAAAAGACGAAATGTTGCACTAAAAGCATCAGCAAAAACAGCAGCAAGCAGCTGCGCTTGGTTCCGCGGGGATGAGCGCCACAGAAGCAGCCCAAAAAACAATTCAATTTGTGCCCCCCTCCTGCCGCAAATCCCCTACTCTCCTCATTTTTTCCATTTAGCGAAACTGCAGCTCTCGCGCCTTCGGGGTGTGTGTGTGCGTGGTTGGGTGTGTCTTGTTTGGAAATTCTTGTTTCATTATGCTGATGAAAAGCGTGGAACGACACGCCTCAAACTAATTTTCTCTCTCCAAATCCCACTTAGCCAAAGGCGTTTTCAAATGGCATTTTTGTGCGACAAAAATACAATTGAACAAAAACCAAAATTATGAATAATTTATAGATTCAAAAAGCGTAGTCCGAGTGCAGTATCAATTTCCAAACATTGAAGATGGTTTTTTCTACCGTATAGGGTACATTGAGGGCGCAAAGAATTTTCTTTATCATATGTTATTTATGTGTTCTATATGTTCAATGAAAATATTCAGGGACTCTGATTGATTGAATGGTTGCCTGATTGATCATCCCGATAGTTGAACTTTAATCTATGATAATATCTGCGTGCTGCATGCTGCATGCCGCTTGCTGCACGTCTGTCCAGTCAATTAGTCAGCGAGCGTGAGGAGCTCTCGTGAGCAGGCATTTATCAAAGTCACTTGGAGAACAGATAGAGCTCGTAAATCGAAAGAGTGAGGGAGAGAGGTACAGTCAATTGTCTGTGCTGATTGTGCTTAATGAAGTGTCGGAAATGTCATGAGCCCAGACAATACACAAGTGTTTTTTTCGCCAAGACCCTGCGATGCGATGCAGATGCAATTAACGCCGCATTCCGAGACGACACCCTGAGCCAGCGAACACTCGGCCAGTGCAGTGCGGATGCCAGTGAAATGTAACAGTGCCAGCTCCAGTGCCAGTGACAGTGATAGTGACCGTGAAGATCTAGAAGATCCAGCGAAATGATGTAGAGCCACAGGGTAAACTCGGACCGAATCCTGCACATATCCCACCCGCGACACGCACTCCCTAGTGAAGGAAATGACCCACAAGCTCCAAGCGAGCTACACAGCACTGGCCATGTCGGACGATAACCAAACCTGCAGCTACTCGATGCCCTCGATCGCATCCCCCAGCCACCAGCATCGCCTGCACCGGAATGTGAACTTCAACGAGGAGCTGCCCGCGACGGCCGTGCGGCGCTTCTCCAAGTCGATCTTCCAGCGGCCCCGCTCCATGTCCGTGTGGAGTGACATAAGTCGCAGCAGTATGCGTCTGGATGAAAGGTGAGTGAGCAGGGACAGAGCTGTCCAGAGCTGAGGCCCTCCTGCTGTCAGCCTGCCTGCCTTTGGCATGGCATGGGATTTATGTGTGTTTCTGTATTCTTGGGCTGATTGCGTGCGCAGAAAATCTACATAAATATTTGCTTTCATCTGGGTTAAGTGCCTGACAAAGGGGAATATTTCTGAGGCGCTATCTGTAGGACCAGGCACCGCACGTGAGCCGCAATCAAGCGCCACACGCCGAAGACCTAACTGATTACCCAGCTTACATATACATATATAAAAGTCCTCTATCATTTTCACATAAAATCGATTGATAGACGAGTATACATGCTGGGCGGACAGCACCGGGGGCTGCTCATCAAATCGTTTGGACCTATCACAATTCTGATAGATTCATATCTCTGCCTCCGGACTGCGGCTGTGGCTCTATGGATCCTCAGAACACTCCATTTCTCCATATTCCATATTCAACAGATATAGAAAACACTTTAAAGTCACTTTAAATCAAATATTTGCATATTAATATAAAAATCTATGTGAAAACTCTCTATTGGAGTAGATTTTTAAAGCGAAGTGTAAATATTAGAGTTGTGCTGCTGGTTTTCTCTGAGTGTACGCACATAAATGTATGTGCTTTATGGACAAAAACAAGCATGACACTGTTTACGTATAGTCATCGAAAGTGAAACCATAAATTTCTAACACACTCACTGATTTTAGGATGTTAACATACCCGTACATAATCGTATTTTCGCTTAGCATACGATTAATTTATAATTGTATCCCATAAATACGGACGCATTAAACTTGAACAGCTTGCTGACACTGCGCACCCCGGCCAAGTGGCGGGGCCATTATATTCCGTTCTTGAGCGGGACAGGGCCCAAATCAACTGTGACACCCACGCACAAAGTGTCTCTGCCCGAAGCAGTTTAATTTCGTCTCAGGACTTTGACATTTATTATCCTGTTTTTGAGTTTTTTCTGTGATTATTGCTGGGAGACTTGGCCGGAAGGTCCCGGAAAAATATTCCCCTTGTTGGAATATTTCAGCCACATTGAAATTCCGTTCCAAGGTTGTCCCTTTCATTCATTAGCAACGTACTCCAGCCGAAACTATACACAGTTTGACCTCAGTCAATCTATTCATAATTCAAACGGCGCCACCGGCACATGCAACAATTGTTAAATTTTGTGGCTGGTACATATATTTGTGATTGAATTTACTGTGGCTGCTTTTCTCCAGCGAGTTTGCCAGGGGTTTGCCGAAGCAGAAGTGGCACGTAGGAGGCAGCCGGAAATTTGCCGCCAGCTCGCAACGAAAATGTTGAATGGAAAATCCATTTTGTGGGCTTTTGCAAGGCAGCGGAAGGAAAGAATAATGTGGGTGTCGCAAAGGCACTACTAGGCACAATGTCGTGGTCCTAGCCACTCAGGGCGTTCGACAGGGTGTTTGACAATCAACAGCTCGGCACGTTGGCTGGGCCAACTTCTGCGGCTTGGCCCTGCAGTTCAGGCCAATTTGCGTCATCTGCCACTCAGCAGGCGCCGGCACTTCCACATCCCCCGGTCCCCCGTCCCCCCAGCCGTGTGCCAATTAGCGTAAATAACTCAATTATGCTGGGACTGCTTTCTTTTCAGGGCACTCATACAATGCAGATGCCTTCCTGGCAGCTTGCATCGACACCTCCTTGAATGGCGATTATGCTGGGTGTAAGCCGTTTTGGTAATTGCCTTGTCAGCCCTTGTCCCTGTCCCTGCCCCTGCCCCAGACATAGACATTGATTTTTTGTGGCCAGAAGCGTTTATTGACCTTAATTAGACTGAGTCTGTCTTTAATATCCATTGGCCATTAAATGTGTGAGTGAGTAATGGAAATGGATGACTTTGGCTCCCCTCATCGTAATGTGAGCTGAGAAAGAAAGACTTGAACGCTTTCTAAATGAATTTCGGACATAGAACTCTTGGCTTTAACCACTTAATAATGGTTAATAATAGCTGCCCAGCTCTCTCTATGCCATTTTATTGCTCCGAGAAATCTTCTAACAATGGCCCCATAAAAGCTAGCACAGACACCCCACCCCACACCTCCACAACATCAGCACTCATATATCAGGGAGCTATTGAAGAGCATTAAGAGCTTTGGTCTTTAGCAAACGCCCACATTTACCACACATGCATGGCTTTACTGCTGTTTCATTTTCTCAACTTTTTCTCTCTTTTCAGGTGAGTGGAGTGCTTTAGTCTATAAACGAAGAAAGATTTGTTCGCCCATGGGCAACGGTACGTATGAGTAATGTATGCGATATGTATATATTGTCGATGCGATAAATGAATCGTGTCTTGACTGGAGTTGCTGTATGTTAAACATTCTATCAATTATACCTTATCTGAAGAGAGAGAGAGGTGCAGCCTCTCTCACTCCTGTACTTGTGTACCAATCCTCCTTCGATGGTACGGAATGGTAAATGGCTTTTCCCCATGCCGACATGGTCTCTGCTCTGTAGGCATCATTTCCCTTTCCCCCGCCCCCCCATATATATGACTGTTAGTCACTCATAAAGTAATCATAAAAAATGCCGCAAATCAACACGACTGAAGGACGAAGCGACGTCTCCCCCTTGGGGCTTGCAAGCAGGTGTGTTCCTCGTGTGTTCCGGACCATATCATGCCGCGCATTTCGTTATGTTTTCCGTGCGCCGTGCGTTGTTGTGCTAAATGTCTTCGAATTCTACGTATATACGTATGTATGTCATGCATGTTTATGCCGTGCCATCTGGAATGAAATAAAATGTATTCCCTCCTCCGTGTACGTGTGTGTATGTGTCTGACTTCTAATTGTGTTTTACGTGCGTGTACACCCCGTCCGTGCATGCGTAGGGTATATCGTGTCGGCAAGGACACACAAACACGTGTGTTACGGACAGAGAGAAGTGCTTCATGTTGCACTTTTGAGTTCTCAATCTTGATCAACATTTGCGTAAACCGAAACCGAACAGTCTTTGCCGGCGATGGGAGAATGGGAGGAGTGTGTGCCATTATTACGGAATGGAATAAAAAAGAGAGATAAAATGTTTAATGAATATAATTCAAAATAATATGCAATGAAATAGATGAATATTCCCTGTCTTAAACGAATACTGTCCTGCTCGGAACGGTTTTGCTGATTTTCTGATCGGTCTTCGGGTATTTTAGAATCTACTAGAGATCGAGCTTAATCCGCTGCTCTTCCTGTAGCTTATATCTAGACATTCTTGAAGGGAATTTCGAGAAACAAAACTTGAGAGACAGGTATATTCCATTCGAATCACGGGAGTAGCTTTGGGCACATCATACAAATTTATTACCAGTCTTTTGACCGTCTCACTGCTTTCAGTTGGCTGTTAAATTATCTGTAGGTGAAAGTGGATTCTTGGCTTGAACACATATGGGTGTGTGTGTGTGTGTGCTCATACAGACAACGGTTGCTCTCTAATTCATATCTAATTCGTTTTTATTTACATAGCAAAACCACTTTTGGCCTTTTCAAACTCAAATCGCTTATGTGCTCAGCATTCAAAGCGCTTTTCCGCAACGTTATGAACTTCTTTATCCAATAAACTAGTTTATGGAATGCAGACTCGATAAATTGTCATCACGATGGGGGCAAGGCCACATCAACGCAAAAATGTTTGCAGAGTGAAAAGCACTCATTCCCCTCCCCCCACCGCCTCACTGAACTCCTAAGCGTTGCGCTATTCAAAACCACAAGGATAATGCCATTCGATGCAATGCTGCTTGAACGACTAAAGCTTTTGCAGTGTACTATCCGGCGGGCTTTATATGGGGCACGACGTATACGACACGTTGCGTCATAAGATTTCATTAAAAGATTAATGCATTTCAATGGCTCCCCCAGCAACGGTGCCCCACAACCCCACCACAAAAGAAGGCGCAACAAGTCCTTTGCGCGAGAAATTTAAACATTAGGTGGATTTTTAAATTAATTTACACATTTAGCGAGCTGGTCAGAGCTTGCGTGTCTTAAATTCATTAATCGAGAGACGACAGGAAGCCCGCGCAACCTGAACAGGACGACAAGTAGCTTTCCCTGATATTGCCAATTAGGCTGGTGAACGCCTGCATATGCTGGGCCCGCCTTCATATGCTGAAGGCCGTCGAGGTCATCTGAGGTTACCCCCAGCCCTAGCCCCAGCCCCAGCCCCAGCCAGAGCTCTTGGAAGTGTGATGTGCCTATTGGGGGCGACGCACATGTTTCCCATTCGCCTTTCCTAATCCATTCTTCCGCTCTCTCTTGCTGGCTCACTTTCACTCCTCTCTCTTAGCAGGCCTCCTGCACCGCTCTTCCATCGGACTCGACCACGTGTTCGTGCTGCTTATCCTTTGCTCTTGTTATTCGCAAGAAATCCATGGAAGGCAACCAAGCGAGAGCGCGAGAGCCAAAGCTTTCACCATAGCAGTAGTGCTGTTGTTGCTGCTGGAGAGAGCTTTTTTGTAGAGTTTTCCGCTCAGCCATCCCGACTGTCAGACTTCGACGTCAGGTGTCTCTTTCGCGATTAGTAGCTACTAAATTCTAATGTAGTTGCCATGTAGCAGAACCTAATAAAAAGGATCGGCTATAAATATATGCTGGTCCGCCTTTAATACTGATTTTCCCACACGACATCCGGGCTGTAGTTTCCCCACGTGGAAGTCGAGCAGAATAATCAATAGTCAATACAGAATAATAAGAAAAACTCAACTATAAATATAATTCTTTAGCTAGTCCTCTGGGACATTAAATATTTCACTAATCGCACAACCAATCACTGTCGAATTATTCATAGAAGGGAGAATTACCTTCGGAAAACACCAGAATACTGTCTATGGCCGTAATAATGATGATGATGACATCCACACCAGGCAATTGAAGCTGTTGTCACCCTCCAACCGGTCCCACCATAAACACAACACAACAGAACATTCCATTCCCATCAACTGCCAGCATGCCCATGCCCAAGCCCATTCCCTTTGCCCGAATATTACATCCTTTGGGCGGATAGGAACGGAACGACAGCAACAACGATTAAGATGCAAAGTGAATATTAGTATGTTAACACACTTTTGCCAACCCCACCTCCCCCCCTGTAGAGGCCAAAGTTTGCTGTCTCCGGCCTCCCTTCCACTTGACTTGACTTGGGGCAGCTGCTGCTGTGGCATGTCCTGCCGTCTCTGGTGGCTTGAGTGCTCGGCTTGAGTGGCCATCCAGCTGCGTGCTCTTGCGGGCGACCTCTGTGCTTGGCATTCGTAATGAAATTCAGTAGAGGAGAGGAGCATGCTCCTCCAGCTAACCCTACGAGTCGGTCGGTACGAATTGATTTATTGGCTCAGCCTCCGTCTAAGGCGAATATCTGTTTGTTTTTTCTGCTCCGTCCGCCCTTTGCCTACCGCTTACCCTCGTTTGTTGATTCCATTCCGTTGTGGCATCTGCGACATTTATTGCTCTTTACAATTGCGACTAAATATTCGGGTATAATCATTCCAGGCCATAAGCGCATTGCGGTTGCCACACCTGTTGCAGCACCGAAATTTAATTAGAGGCTCGAAAATGATTTGCGGCCCACCGCCCGACGCGGCCTGGGGGCGATGTCGAGAACAAGTACGAGTCTCTCACTGCACTGATTCTCGCCGGTTGAAGTTTTTTGACTTTCGGATTGTTGGACGGGTCGCAGACATAAATAAAAGTTAATTACACTGTGAGGTCGTCTGCTGTCTGCCTGCCTGCCTACCTGCCTGTCCAGTCCGGCTTCAATCAAGCGCGAATTATGTGCGAACTCGGAAAACGCGCCGCCGGGGCTAACAGTGCTGCAAAGCAGTGCTGTTAACACTGCTCGAGCGTGCTCTAACAGTTCCAGTAACAGTCACGGCACCGCAGAGCAAAGCTTCTGGAGAGGAGCTTTCGGCGCATATGTATATCCTGCCTGTCCGGTAACATTTCTGCTGCTTGGCGGCAGGAGGTGATGGGATGGACCGTTAACGTTAACAGTGGCTTCCTCGGCTCGGGGTACCATTACACAATGGAGCCGCTTTCGGCTGTCAGTTTGTTTTTACACTTTGCACATGAAACATGTGATTTCCCTCGAACGCTCCTCAACAAAGCCAGAGTTTTCTTTAGCGATTTCCCCTCCTCACTCTAAGTAAACAGAGTGTGACAGAGATAGCGAGACTGTGTATGTGTGTGAGTGTGTGTGTGCGTGTGTGTGCGAGTGTGTTTGTGCGTGTGCGTTCGTGAGTGTCGTCCATTCGTTCGTGTCGGTGAAATTTTCAAAGCGAGAGATTTTTGTAACGGAAATCGCTAGAGCGCTAATTAAAATTGAATCAAGCGACTAGAATATGCAAAGTGAATGAAATTTTTGGTGCAATTACGCTGGCATTTACCTAGTCGTATTGATTACTTCATAATCAAGCGCACAGAGTCTTTCTACAGAGTAGCATTCGAATCTTCGCTGCCCTGGCCTATAATTTAAGAGCCAAAAAACGCCACTCCGTTGCCACATAAATCTTCGAGCAGACTACATTTTGAATTTATTTGTTTCTCATCTGCACTGGATTGTACTGCACTGGCCCACAAAAAGAGGACAGGACAGGATGATGCCACACATAAATCAATAATCAACAAAGCGCAAATTAAATATTTAGTCTCTGAACGAGTGGGTATAAGTGGCCATAAAATTTCCGTGCGAATTTGTTGCTGTCGTGAGTGCATAAATAAGTAAGTCGGACAGCCCGTCCCAGAGAGCTGTGTGGCCAGTCACTTGACCCGTAAACCGTAACTTATCCCCGGATAAAACCTGAGGACAGAACAGAACAGACCCGAATCGATGCCCACATCCACATACGCATCCGCGGAACAACGAAGTATCGAAATCAAGCCGAAAGTTCAAAAAGTTCACCATTAAATTTATTGCAAATGCCGCGCTCGCGCACTCCGCCGTCCTCTGGGCATCGTTCTGCCACACGAACAACAGTTGCCGCCATAAAAGTCTACAGAAAACACCTGCAATCATAAACACCCAGTCCCCGACACCAACTCCGACCGTGCCCCCACTACACACACACACACACACATTCTATTCTGTATCCGGCTCAGACGTGCGGAAGAAGGCCAAAGGTACGTACGTCCTTAGCTGGTGTGGGGCCCAGCTCCCAGATCTCTCCGGCGTCGACTCAAGTGTGCAATCGAAAGTGACTCCACATCCGTGCCGCATCCGCATTGGAAATGTTGTCTTAACCAATTCGCGCTATATTTTTTCCTGGTATTTCCTTTGAGTTTCCTTTTCCTTTCTCGTTTTTTGTTTACTTTGTTTTCTCGACGTGGATAATTCTTTATATCAATAAAAGTTTATCTATGTATGGTAGGAGTATCGGTATACTCGAAAGCGAGTATTTACGGGTAGTATATAAGTATTTATTTGGGCTTGGCCCTGGACTCAAGGATCCTCTATGCGATAGGGCGAAGAGAATGGTCATTAGAGGCACTCAAAGAGGGGATAGAAATACCATTATATTTGCCGATGGTTATGGGGGAAAGACATAAATGACATAAGATAAGAAAGGAGATCCCTTCGATATGGAAGACTATCCATCATTCTATCATTCTTGCAGCAATTTCTATCAAGGAATAGTTCCTTTAGCTTGACCGAGCTCAGATTCATTTAGAAAGGGTTCAACTAGTGCTATCTAATCTAGAGGCCTCTACTTTATAGCAGTATCTATGAAGTTTCCATGATTTAGTTAGTGCAATTTGTGAATATGTGAACTTATATTGTGGCCCTCAACTTGGTTGAAATCCCTACCATACCAGCTTTTCTGTTGTCTAAACAAAACCGCAGCCAAGGCAATGGGGGTTTTGTTTTGTGGTTCTTGTTGCATTTGACATTATGAGCATTAAATGCGCTTGAAATGCTCCATTTCCTCCAGCTTCTTGTCCACCTCCTGCTCCAGCCGGCACAGAGTGACACTGGCAATGATAACGTGGCCCTCAAGCAGGACAAAGCAGAGCCGGAAGTGTCGGTAAGGAGGTATTCGGGCAGCAGGCAGCAGGCAGTCAGGGGACTGGGGACTGGGGACAGGAGACAGAGGTAGACAGCTGCCAAAGCGCTTTGTAAATTATGTCGTTGAGGGGCTTCAACTCGAGTGAATTTTATGGGGAAAAGTAACCAAGAGCAGATGAACAGCACTAACTGCATGGCAGGACATCAACATGTGTATGAAAGTTTCCGACTTTCGTGGGCAGACTCTGGGACGGAGCAGGGGGGGCATGTGCACCATTTGTGTGGCACAATGTGCTCAGCCTTTAATTAAATATACAGCACACACGAAACAAATTTTGAATTTAATATTCATGCTAATTTTAATAACAAAACGCAGTTCGCGGTTGCGAGCGGCAGGCAGCAGTGCGTATACGTAATTTTCGCTTAGAGCAGTAACTTTTGATTGAGGGTTTGAAAGCACTTTAGATTAAAATGACATTTAAATGGAATTACCCACTGCGGAGATCTGAAAAGATATGGCCTGAATCCCCACTAAAGTCAGCCAGAATCAGTCAGAGTCTCAGTTAGGATCCTGTAGTCGGTGGCTCATCATGAACGGAGTTTCAGCTCTGCTCTGGTTGCTGCTCAGTGAAACAGTAGCCCCCGTCGAGCAGCTTCGAATTCTCCACGAAACCCTCGAATCAGTACACAAGGAACATGGCATTTCCACGCTTCTCGTGATGCAACGTCGTCACCAGAAACTTCCTGCCCCGGACCCACTGCAGCCATTCTATCCGCTCGCCTGGCCCACGCTTCGGTTCGACGAGGGCCAAAGGCTTGAGCTGGTGACTCGGTACAACAAGGTGGTGCTGGCCCTGCTGTACATTGACGCCAACGAGGATTTGCTGTTACTGGATGCCCTGGCCGAGATATTCAATCAGATGAGAGAGGCAAGGATTGTGGTTTAGCTACGAGTCCCGCTGTCGAAGCAGTTGCTCGCAGCGTTCTGTCAGAAGGCAGCTCAGCACATGTTCCTCCAACTTCTGGTACTGGAAGGAAGCTCCAGCGCGCATCGCTTACAGCCGTTTCCTCATCCGCACTTTCAATCGATTCCGAAGACCTTCAGGGAGGGTAAACTCTTTCCCATTCCTTGGTTCAACTTTCAGGGTAAGGAGGCCAAAAGTCTATTAGACGAAGTGCCACCGCGAAGCTTCGTCTGGCAGGACCGCAATGGTATCAAGAGGTACAGTGGCCTTCTCTTCGCCTTGATCCAGAGTTTCGCAACGAAACGCAACATTAGCCTCAAGCTCGGAGAAGTCCAGTCTGGTGGAGGACACCTGTTTCGCCAATCGGATATCATCGCTATGACACTTAGAGGGGATCTCGACCTGCCGATGACTGCCCAGATGATGAGCTTGAAACATCGTAAACAGAGTTCGACGCTTCCCCTCATCGGAATATTGACCATGTCAATCGCAGTTCCCTGCGGAAAGGAGTTGGGCATGGGGGACATGTTTAATAGCATCGTTGTCGTGCAAGCAGCCTATGTTCTACTGGGGGGGTACATCCTCTTCACAGTGGTGGAGAGCCTCATGGGAGCTATATACAATCGCCTGGCCCATAGGCGCTGCGACTTCAGATGCTTGAGTCTGCTCATCAATCAGCGGGTCTTTCGAAGTCTCCTGGGGATGCCAGTCCCCTTCGTGCACCATCGGGTAGGCAGCGCCTTGGGCCAGCTGTTCGTGGTGATGGGTTTCGTTGGTCTGCTCGGAGGCACTTACCTTGGAGCCGAGCTTAGCACTCTCCTGACCACGAACCCCCAATACCAGTACATCCGCAACCTAAAACAGCTGCGCGACAGCAACCTGACCGTGTTCTTCAACGCCATGAGTCTCAGGATGATCAGTGATAAAGTGGAACCCGATTTCCTGAGTAGGCAGCTGCCCAATGTCCGAGTCATTCAAGGCAAAAAACAAATGGAGCTGATCTCCAGCCTGAACACAAGCTACGCCTATCAGATCTTCTCGTACGACTACGGCCCTATCTGGGCTCTGCAGCAGCAAACAAGCCGCAAGGCTCTATGCATTTCGCCCGGACTGGACCTCCTCAGAGACGTCCCGACCGCTTTCGTCCTGCAGAGGAACTCCCTCTTTGGAATGGCATTGGCACACTTCGTGGACTGGACATGGTCTGTTGGGTTGATGGACCGCTGGTACAAGCAAGCGATTCGCGATCTGATGTCAATGAGCAATGTCCAGAGTCGCCGAGTTCCACCGAAGGTCGAACGAAGCCCAATACAACTTGGAAATTTCCACACGGTGTGGACTGTGCTCGCTGTGGGCTATGTTACAGCAGTTTGCGCTCTCATCGGAGAGTGGGTTGTGGCTCGCACAGGGATTCTTAGACGTGCTATCTATTAAATTTGTATGTATTCCATAATTGCGTGAATAAATGCTTACAAATGAAGTTCAAGGCAGTCTGAAGTCTGGGGTCTGAATCATGCCTCTCCTTTGACTTGTCTACTTTCCCATCGAGGACAATAAAAGCTCTGCCATAAACGAGAATCAAATGACATATGTGACGATATCCCAGGCATTTATAATGGAAAGAGGGCCCACTGCCAAGAAGTTACGAAACTCTGTCATGTGCCCTGCCGGTCGGGGGGTGTGGGAACAAAGCATATTAACAGCATATGGGAGGAATCCTTATTCCCTTTTTCCTCTAACCTTGACCGCAATCAGCTTTTCTTTTTTTTTTTTTTTTTGGGATTTTGGGAGTGCGACAATTAATTATCGCATAATAAATGTGTATTGACGATATTGATGAGCCGGGCGTGTCCGGCAGTCGGCCGTCTCCAAATGCAATTAGGGATAACGTGAATCGGCAGGGGACACTCGACAGTCAATCGATTGACGTCAGTACAGGAATATTGTGATGATGGAGACAAAAAAAATGGAGAGTGACACAAGGCACACAGACACAGGGCGGTACACAGGGCGGCACACAGGGAAACACACTGGCCGGTACACAGGGCGGCACACAGGGCGTATGCGTATGCGTATGCGTATGCGTCACGTCTCCCCAACCGAATGGGAATGGGGTTTAAGTTCTCAGCTTACTTCATGCCTCAGGATTGCGGCAGAAGCAGGCGACTTAACGAGGAGAGCAACTGAATCCGTTGGCAAAGGTTACGTTTCATGCCGGCTTCTGCTGCTTTATCATTTAATTAAGATTTAAATTGTTACCGAGGGCAGAAAGAGAACCGGGAAGGTACGAACCAATTTTGATCTCATGTAACCTATGGTCGTCGGTGGCACTTCCCCACCTGCTTTGAATTTTTTATATGTCGCACAATTTGCATTTCTGCTGTTTGCATTTGTCAGATTGTTATTTGCTGATTGACATGGTGTGCGAGTGCGTGAGTGTGAGGGATTTTGATTGTGTGCTGTGTTGAACGATCTCCCAGGGGACGTTCCTTCCGCCCACAGAAATGGCCGCCTCGCATGTCAATCTCCACTCAAAGGAGTGTGGAAATGTGCCTGTTAAACGAGTGTTACGCCAAAGATATGGATAAATAATAGAATCAACCCACACGAGAATCATTACCAAGAAACATATGAATATAGTCGTATTTCTCGTATTTATTTATGACCATTTTCAATAATTCTAAAGAGAAAAGGACACCGGAATGGAAAATTTGCCATCAAAGCCTGCTGTAATTGCAGCAAAAATGTAATATAATTTGATCAGCAATAAATTTACTGTACATCCCATTAGGATGCACATTTGTTGGTCAATTTACAATTTACTGTCAAAATATGCCGCAGCAGCAAAAGTGGCCGCCAGGTCATGTCGGTTTGGGCCACTTGACCGCATTAGGGCCGTTCGGGCAGCAAGCCGACCAAAAACTCATTTCATGCAGAAATATGTATGCATGCTTTAACTGAGATGCAGACCTAAGCAGGCTGCCCAGGAAGCATGCTTCCGGCTACTGCACGGGACACAGGAAGAGTGTGAACAGCAAACAGCCCCATGGCCATGGCTGGCGCTTTTTTCCCTCCAGTGGGCAAGGAAAAAGTTCACTCGAAGTTCAAATATTTGCCTGCCACACAGCCAACGACTGCCCCGCCCAGACACTGTCCGCCAAAGCTCTGGGATATTAAGTAGAAAAGGCAACAGGATACTGCAACAGAAATCAAATAAAAACTAGAAAAGAGAGCTGCAAAAAAGCGTAGAAAGGGCAAAGAGCTTAAAGAGTCAGGCGAGAGAAATTTTCCATCAATTATCAGCGGGGCAAATGCAATTGAAAACGGCTACAAAGGCGAGCTTAAGGATATATCAAGATTTTATTATGCTTTGACCTCCCGCTACCCACTCGAAAATCGTAAATTTACAGCTGACAGCACTCCAAGCCAAGGGAACGATTGCTGGCAGGCTTATGGCAGGACCATGCCCTGTCCGGGCCGGCTGGAATGGCTAAGTGCACGGCTATAACAGACAGCCGGGGGGGTGTAGCCCTCTGATGGACTATCCAGCGGCTGTCCGGCTCGATTCTGTTTTCCTATTGCAAATAAACAAACAGAAATGCAGACAGATGGACAGACAGACTGACAAACAGTAGCTTGACACATTGCAACAGAAGGGGCAAGGAAGGGCACGGACAGATGGACAGCTTGTCATCGTGTAGTCTGTTCATATTTTACCATTGCACGGCCTGACAATCAAACCCTTTTCAGCGGAGTCACTGAGCCAATCTAATCTCGAATAGTTGGATGGTTAAAACCTGCAAATGCTGTTGATGATGATCTCCTCCGGGATGATGATAGACAAACTCTTCCGCTTTAAAAGTGCAAACAAAGACAGCTTCTTCTAGAATTTTATTTTAGCTTTTATAAATATGCAACTCTATAAAACAAAATTATACATGTACATCTTTTCCCTTTGGGACGTTCCGAGTGGCAACTCATCTAAATATTTGACAACCCGGAGGAGGAATAGACCAAGAAAATGTGTACGCTTTAAAGTCCAGACAATACTCATAAATATCGATGGAAGTATGTGTTCATCTAGGGCTGCGGGTGGCCTTTTTTGTAAGTTGCATTAACATGAAATTTAATTGCATTGCCCGGCGAAGCGTATTAAGATGGCTACTGTCACTGCCACTGTCAGTGGCACTGCCATTGCACTTCAATTAAATCAACACATTGATTTAATTAAATTTCAACCGTTTTACGGGCCGAGTTTCCCAGTAACCGCTCCCCTTTTTCGGGCTCGACTCGGGCGTCGTAGTTCAATTAAAAATGCCATCGATATGCGCATCGCCAACAACTGCATAATAAATGCGGTGTGGCGAGGACCTCCTCCTCCCTCCTCCTCCTTCGGACAGCAGTCAATACATTTCGATGCTGTCGAGGAGAGGCCAAAAGCTGTATGATGGAAATGAGTTTAAATATTTTAAAAATGCCTCAGGGATTTATACATTACAGAAAATTGTTGAAATATTTATTAAATGACTAAGAAATTATTTGGAAACGTAAGAAACGGTCTATATGGATAATAAATCGATGCTTGGATTGCGGTCGTGGTAAAAGTATGAAAGAACTGGATTAATCCCATGTTTGGATTTGCGAGTATTACATTGTTCTCCGCCCGTACCGGATAATCAAAATTATACAAAATTCCGTGTAAGAAGTTTGTCGTGATTAGAACATTCCTGATGTGCTCCAAATGGCTCCATTAGCGGCATTCGCACACGGGCAATGGCGCGTTAAATACTCGTCAAATGTTTTAATTACAAAAAGCGCGACAAACAGCAAACAACAAGCCAAGAAACGACAATCCCAGGCGGCACAGCACATGCAATCTTAAGCCGCTTAATTTATTTACACGGGCAGAGAACAGGCCTACAGACCTACAGGCCCAGAGCCCGGAGCCGTCTTAGTAGGGCAGCCTTGTCCCAGCTAAATTTGGCTTAAATGCTTAGAGCAATATGTTGACATGGAAGATAGAGGGCCAGAGCTGGAGCCGAAGCCGAAGCCGAAGACGAGGCCGTGGGCCTCCGCCCCTTTGGTTCGTGTCAACAATTTATTTTTGTAATTTATGCTTGAATAATTAGGGCCCTACCGGCTCAGCCTGTCGCATTTCGCACGGAACTTAGCCGAAAGGAAGGTGGTTTTTAATTGTGTAAATCCAATTTGTCCCGAGTCGGAGGACAATTATGCAGAGAAACGGTTTCCACATGATCAGATGCGCTCCACTCAGCTGTGTTTAATTTCAGATTTCGGATTCCCGTTAAACCCTTTAACCCAACATATACGAAAATTCCCAACGACAAAGTCTATAAGGGCTTTATCATCTGTTCTTTAGTGGGTTCCGCTTTCAATGGTTTTCAGTAGAGTCTTCTTTTAAATTCATTTCTTACTTTCCTGCTGCTCGTATTTTATTCAAAAGAATTTGTGCATGGAATTTTCTTCAATTTTCGGAAACTACTTTTTCCTATTCTGTTCGTTCTTTATTTGTTTTCCACGTGCTTGTGGAAAGTTTTATATTTAGACGAGAGAAAGTTTTTGTGTGCCACATAATGACTGTTGACAATCACCGATAAGGGGGGACGGACCAGGGGGTCAGGTCGGTAGCCGCCCCCTTGTTGGACCTTACAATATTTTTGGGGCCGCCCAAAGTGCGATGAGTTTGCCATTTTATTGTATTAACAGCAACAGGCTGTTCAAACAGAGTACACTCGAATAAATCGTTCAGGGGATATGACGAAGTTTGACACGGAACACCCGTCACACTTCTCGCAGTGCAGGGGCATGTTTTATTAGCAGGAACAGCGGGACGGCACAGCCCAGCCGACCAAATGAATTACCTTTCTCCAGCCCACACCGACAACAGGCAAATGCTTGTTTTGCTTGCAAGTATACACGTTTTGTATACGCCCCCACCCAGCCACAGCCACAGCCACGGCCACGGCGAGAACTTTCATTATCCGAGTGTGTTTCGGTGCAGGGGACTAGAAGAGAAGGTAGTGTTTGCTTGCCGACTGCCAGGACGGCACAGGGACGGGACAGGGACGGGCGAAATTCATTCATTCATTGCCTCCTGGCTGGCGCAAATTGATTGTTTACATAATTCCATCATCGATTTTGTCGCTCGGAAAGTTTTTAATCAAGACAAGTGGAGGGGCAGCGCGGGGCAGTTCATTGATCATCATCATCATCATCCATCCCCATGTAAATTGGCAGAAATTAATAACAATTATAATTTACAAGCAAAGAGCATTTTGTGGCCTGTCAGCAGCCAGCAGCCAGCAGCTGGGCTACGGATCCCGACCGAGTTCTCCCTTCGGTCACAGCTGGTACAACGCCAGTCAAAGTGTAAATTTTACCCCCTTTTTGAATAGTAAATTACACAGTTTTTGGCCTGAAGCTGCAGCCTGCGGGAACATTTTGAGATATGTAGGATAACTGAGGGACAGAGACTGTGACTTCTAGTTGGAAATTTGCTGTAGTCCTGTAGTGAAGCCTCTAAAGCACCTGTTAAAGACTTATAATATATGTAGATTCCACTGCTCTACTTTTGCTTCCCTGCTGGGGCATGTTCAGCGATCAATATTGTATTTGCTCACCTGGCGACCTTTGTGCATGCCAAATGTTGTACGAAAAATTACCTGTGGAAAACTTTTTCAATTTATCCACACGTCTAGGCGGTGTGAAGTACTGTAAAATGTCACCACAGTGCTAAAGTTTCCCTGAAAACCGAAACTTCTTCGAGCGTTGATTAAAGAACAATGGCATCTATCAATTTAACTATTCAAACTGTTTCATTCGACTCTTGTTGCAGACTTGAACGAATTCCGCTTAACGAATCCCAACTAAATGTGTGCTAAGTGGCGGAATTCCTTGAAATCCAAACTACTTCATGCCAAAAGTGCTCTACATTTTTCAGTATTTATCTGTTCATTGCTCTCTCGCGTTGCGACGGGGCTCTTACCGGTCTAATGGTAACTGACAGCCAGATAATTGAGTACAAAAGAAAGATAAATAAATAAGAGCGGGCGAGAGCATGTGAAAGCTTTTAAGTGACAATTAGTGGTCCGCACAGCACCGATATGACGCGAATTGACGTGCAGAAAACTTTTACATTAAACACTGCGGCTGAGCCGAGCGGAGCCGATTCCAAATTAATATTAATCGTGTTCCATTGTATACCGATACCTGCTTCTACATCCAGACAAAAGGAAGCCCGGCCCGTGTGAGAGGACTGACTATAATAATTGAATTTATTACGGACGGACACACGGACACGCGGACGGAAGTTCCCATGGTCTAACCTGAGGGAAAACCAGATTTGCCGTTGATTGAATCGGCTGCCGTTCGTCGGAGGCACTTTGATATCCTGTACTCCTGCAGATGTTTTCTTATGCATTCCAGAAAATTCAAATTTTCGCAATTTAAATAAGGAAAGGCAGCGCATGTTTCTGCCGTTGCCCTCGCATTCAAATTGCGATCCTCTAGCTACACAGTTGTACTGTACTGGAAGCTGGTCATAAATTTGTGTTCAATATTTAATGAGCTGAATGTTTGCCGCTGCTGAAGCGCGTGTGGGGCCAGTGGGGCTTTAATGTGTGCTCGGCTGGCCCTAAATTGTTTATGGGGCGTATGAGTAATGTCGCCGAACGCACTTGCCTGCTGATGTGTGGCAAATGCAGTGCCAGCGACCAAATCAGCCATAAAATCCACATCCACGCCTGTCAGGGCCATGCAGCTCTGGCTTTTGTCCAAATTTTACCCAGCTCTGGGCCACATTCTCCCCCCCTCCAACATTTCCCTCTCCGCTACGCTCCTGGTCACATTAGCCAACTCATTTGCGTTGCATGTCGAGAGCATCAAGTCGCTCAACTGGAGTGCAGCAGAGAAGACTGGCAGCCTGGCAGCCTGGCAGCCAGGCAGCCTGGAAGCCAGGCAGCCACACATTTTTGCCGCTTAAGTGTTTTCCCAGCGTCGAGTGGAGCCCCATCTTGACACGTTTAATTTGTGTAAGTACACGTACTTTCCATCGCCTACTTTGCAGTCGAGGCCAGGTCGGTCTCGTCTCTCTGGCGGAACGTTGAGAGAGTCGAGTAGTCGCGGAGTCGCGCTACCTCGCATCCTCCTTATTGGCTCGAACAGAGGAAATCAATGAAAAATACTGCATAACTTCATTTGGCCCCAACGGAATGACATTCAAGTGGCAAGTGGCACGTAGTGCGATGCAGAAAGGAGAGGAGGACACACACACAAAGCGATGTCTCCATTTAAAGTCATTTTGCGTTTGCCCAACGAGTATTTTGTGCGAGTGCTCCCTGTGCTCCACGCTGCTCCCCCATCCACTTCGGCGAGCCCTTATCCGCTCACTCTCAGTGACACATTTTTACCGTTGCCAGGCGATGCACTGCATTCTTAAGCGCATCCTCTGCCCCGCCCGCCCCTTCGGTTGGGGATAGCTCTCCACGGTCTGCCTCTTGTTTGCTAATCGCCGAGCACATGCAGCACTGTTTCCTGTCAGTCCGGGATTCCGCTTCATTCTTTTTCGTTTCTGTTTCGTTGCGTTAGATATTCCATGAGAGTCTCGAATCGCATCCCGGGTGCTCCTTCGCGTTTCGGTTCGTTCCGATTGGATTTGGCAAACGCATGCAAAGTGTGCGGTCTGTAAGTATCCAGCTGGAGAGTGCACAGATTATGTATTAGGGTTAGGACACCACGCTCTAGTCGCACATCTCCTGCGGATGCAGCAATCAGCAGCCCCAGCATGTCCATGGCAATGGCTGGGGGGAAGTTGAGCTAAAGATTAGTCAACGGTTTGTTATAGTTTATATATTGCACTTACCAAGCATCAAGCGTTTACTACGAGCCTGGAATATCCACAACACTGGAATTTCTGTATTAAATTCTCCCTTAAAATCATTCTCCCCGTAAATAATTTAATTTAATTTAGATTTCCTCGGAAATGCTTAGGCAACTCCCCAAGCGCTCGCTCATTCATCATGTAAAATTGTTGCGTATACGTCGCGTTGCCCCTTTCTTGAGGCCAGTGTCGAAACATTATGCTCAAGGGTCCATTACGGGGCCATTAGAAACTTTGAGAGCAGCAGCATCCGCCTCAGCCCCAGTAGCAGCCCCAATACAATCGATTTCCCCGTCCCTGCTCGTGTATGGGTGTTGGCTTCATATTAATTAAAGTTTGTTAATGCATTTACATGGGCAAAAGTTATAACGAAATTGAAAACTTTTCTCGCAATTGAAAGTTATTTAAACATTCATAAGCTAGCCATTTGCCATACCCTGGCCGGGGACCAGACACACTCCTCGGTGCGGTGCAAACTCGCATAAAAGTAACTAAACTAAACCAAACTGCAGCTAAATGGCCCGTTCGTGGAACGTTCGGCACTTAGCCAGTGCCAGTGTCAGTGCCAGTGCCAATTATGACATAGAAAGTGTGCAGAGAAAGGGAAAGTAATTGGGTGAAACCTTGAATGGCATCCACCCATCCAGCAATCAATAGGGTCCTTTTGGGGTCTCGGCCTGTCAGTTAATGCGCACAATTAAGTACCAAAAAACCCCGCAAAGGAGTGCGGCGTGAAATGCCACCGAGCACAGAAGTGGCAGAAGCAGCAGTTGGCCAAGTTAACACCCCCGCCCCCCCGCACTACGCATTGTTGCAGTGGATGCGGCGGTGCTTTAATTACATGAGCCGCTCCTCAGCTCAGGCACAGTCCGGTCACGGGTCCTGCTCCTTTGTGTATTCTGCAGGGGCATGGGCACGGACACGGACCCAAGCAACGTGCCAACAATTAAACTAAGTGGGGGCCATTTTCCTTTCACGTTTCTGTTGCCATTTCTTTTGCCGCGAAGTTCTCAGACCTGCCCGTAAGTCCCGCCAAACATAAATTTCCTCTGACAAATGCCCTCGGCTCAGCATAGTTTTTATTTTAGTGAGATTTTTCATAATTGCCCCCAGGTAGAATTTCCACCAAGCGCCGGTGCAGGGCATCTTCATTTGATTTCTGTACTTCCAAAGGAAGAGAGACCTTTGAAATCTTTGTTCTTCTCAATCCTTTCCTTGGCATTTGTTAAGAGTGCCCCTGCCTGACCTTTCCCTGACCTGTCACTGTACTACACAATTTCATTGATTCATTGGCATAGAGTACTCTTGGCTTGCTTTCGTTCGTGTGATTAATGGCTTTTGTTTACTGGGCTAAATATATTTCGTTATTTATGGGCACAGCCAGAGGATTTTCTTTGGCTGATGAATGCAAATTTGAGGAGAGTTCAGTTCTAGCTAATGGAACATATGTTGCTTCAAAGAGGAGTCCACTTGAAGCTCCAATTATTATTGATGGAATTAGTATATTTAACTTACTTTGATCTGTGTCTCAAGTCTGAAACTTTTGGCACTCACTTCATCCAATTAGCCATGCTTCATCAGAATTTCCTCTTCACTTATTTATAAGCCACCTTCAAAAGAAAGAAAGCCGCAATCAGAGCACGAATGGAAGGTCTGACAGTCGGACAGACAGATAGACACTCGGTGGCGTATGTCTAATTTGAGAGAATAACATTGTGTAATTTTTGAATCCTCTTGGAAAATGACCAATTTGTGGCTGTATGTGTTTGTGGTGTGAAAATGCCAGGACAGCATTTGGCACTGCAGAACAGAGCAGAACATATACAGATTTAAAGACAAAACAGCAACTAACATGTGCTGTGACTTCCGTACAAGAGCAAAACAATGGGAAATCGAAAAATAAATTGAAACGAAATGATTTCTCTGTGGCCTGGACTCTGCCTGGCTCCCGGGTCCCGGCTCCCTTGAGGACTCGCCTCTCGCCTCCGTTGCGGCGTCTCTGTTTGGCATTTTGATCTTTAAAAATTGCTTTGAACTTTTGGCATAAAAAATCGTAGCTTGCTATCTGTTCGGAGGGCAATAAGCCCCAAGATAAACCTATACGCCCAGGGCGTGTGGGGAAAGTCTCTCGGCGGGATAGAAAATGGGTTGGGTTGGGTTGGATTGCGTTTTTCCGAGCTGTGTTTTTGTTGGGTGGGACTGTTGTCCCAGCCGAAAAGTTGCCCGTATACGGAGAGTGTAAACTGTCAAGGCACCAGCTGTTTCGGTTGTGTGTGTGTGTGTGTTGGCCATAAATTCAATTTTGAAAGTGGGACAATGAAAGGATGGGGAAAAAGCTCAAGTTGCGTGTGGGGCTGTGTGGAGACTGCAGGTCCCGTATTGTCACTTGAAACTGCAGCTGCAACTGCCACTGCTTGTCGCCTGCGAAACTAATAATCAACGAAATTTCATTACCTTTCCGCACGACCCTTTCCGCAGCCCATCGACAACGGTGGGGCATATGAGCGAATTTCTGTGTAGCTATTTATTGATTTTATTGTGATTTTACGGTGTGGGCCCATCTAAATTTAGCCTAAATTTAGAGCTGCTGGATTCCAGGTCATTTGGTCGTGGTTTAGTCGGCCGCCTCTGGCCAAACGGAATTATTGAACAATATTAAAATATATATTCCGTATCTTGACACTTTGGCAGCCTCCAGCTGGGCGCCGTTTAAACGCTTGGGGATCAAATTGTTTAATTTAATTAAACACTTTCTGTGGCATTCTGTGTAATCAAATTATGCTGGCTGCAGTGGCCAGTGGCAAGTGGCAAGTGGCAAGAACTAAATGGCACAAAGATAGCAAAAATTCTGCCAGGCACGTTTTATTTGAACTTGAGAAATATCTGAGGCTGCTGGGGGCTGGGCAAGCCTTCTGTGCTCTCAACGGGTGTCCCAGACCGCAGCAGCGCTCTCCTATCTTTCATTTTATTATTGCAAAATATCTTGGCCCATAATTTCATTTGGCAGGCAAATGCTCTGTCTCTCCCGGGGGAGGCAGCCGGGGCACACTTGAGTCGATGCGGAGTGGTAAAACCCGTGGTCCCCTAGTCCCTTAGTTTTCCCCAGCCATCAATTTCTCTTTTCCAGCAGGACAACGACTACGACCAGCAACAGCAGCAGCGCAACGAGAAAACAAACAATAAATATCAACAGGAGTCCAATAAAACAGCTTTATATTCAATTAAACAGAAACTGACCAACTAAATTTAATAACCAGCTAAATGTGAAACATATAAGCAAAGAGCTACTCAACTGAGCGGACCAAACCCGAACCCGAACCCGAACCCGAAATCGAACCCAAACCCGAACCGAAACAGTTACCCATATCTAATTGTAAGAACGTATTGTTAGCCTACTTTGTAAGTGTACATATGACCAGAATGGAACGCAACTTGGTAAAAGCTTTAAATTAGTCAACTAGGACCACGGGAAACGGCAAATGCTGAGGACTTTCTGGGACCCTTGCCGTCAATTTTTGTAAAGTGTAAAGTGTAACTGAACGTGTAACTGTAGACTGTGCCGTAGACATACTTATTCGAACTATACCTAAACCCCTACCTACCCTCCCTATAAATAATCGCCAGCAAGCAGCATTTAGATAACTTTGCAGAGGCAAACACTTAAAGAAAACTTCAGGTAAACCAAGACAAACCGTAACAAAACTCAACAAAACTCAAACCGCAACACGAGCAATCATTTCTGGGAGCTTTGTACACAGATGTCTATTCCAATGCATTTATGTGGTCGTGCCCCCATGCCTGTGTGTCCTTGTGTGCGTGTGCGTGTGCCCGTTCCTAGCCTAGTACTGCTACCTCCCCTTGCTCTCGCCTGCTGGACTCTGCACGATGAGCAGCAGCAGCGATACCAACAATAAGAGCAGCACCACCACCAGCACCAGCCGTAGCCACCGCTTAAGCGGCATCCGTAACAGCAAGTTAGCTAATTGGTTTCCACAAGTAAGTTTTATTTGATTTATTCTTTTTCCTGCTTCCTGCATCCCCCAACCCCCATCGCCCCAACGCCAATCCTCCATTTACAGTTATCACTATTATTTTCCACACAAGTTTCACACAGCGAAAGGGGGGGGGCGAGGGCCTCGGCCTGAAGAGCTGAACAGCTGAAGAGTCGGTCCCAAATCCCTCTCAATGGCAAATCGAATTAAAATGCCAATCCTTGGCAACACGTACACCGTCACGAACAAACAGAACCCAGACACAGGCACATATTGTTGCTAGGAATCCATTGTTGTCGCAGTAGGCTGATACCCCGTAATCATAAGGGAACGTAGGTCGGCTCAAAAGAGGGTCAAATAATCAGACTGTCACTACGACGGCCACTGCCCTACACTGGGTATCATTTAGGGCGACCCAATGCTACTGCACCTGCCATGATATTGCAGCATAAACCGTACCCAATCCAATCATCCTCATCATCATGCTACACACACACACACACACACACAGCTCTTGCCCCGTCCCTGGTCCTGCGGCTTTGAATTTAGAGACATTGTTGATTCTCCCATTATATATTTATATAAAGAGATTTGTATTTGCTGAAGCTGTGCATGTGTTTTGCTTTTGGTTTCTGCTCTATGCTTACCACAACATGAGAACCCTCACAGAACCCATGCTCATAATAGAATATAACAGAGAAGAAGGGCTTTATTGGTGCGAACTTTGACGACATATGGAGCATGTTCTGCTGTGGAGTAAACAGCTCAACGCTTCAGCGTCATGTAGTCGCCCTGCAGCCAGCAGATTGCGTACAGCAGCGTCTTGGCCAAGAGGGTCAGAGTCAGCTTTCGGTCGAAGGCAAAGATATTGAGAAATTCAACCCGCCTGGGATGCAGCGCCAACTCCAGCGTGACATACGTCCTGGGGTAGCTTCTCACCATGCGATCCATTCGATTTGTCTCCAGCAGAATCCGCAACGAGTCCTCTCTAAGCTGGTTAAGGTTCTCGGCAATATCTGTGCTAAAGTAGAGATTGACGGCGTCCAGTAGATAGATGTAGCTGAGTATGACAAAGAAACGCAGGGATAGGCTCAAGTCCAGGGACTTGGGGGTGGCAGGGGTGGAAGGTGATCTGGAACCAGCTGTTGCAGGCCAACACACAGACAACGCAGAACGCGTACTCACGATTCACCTGCTGGGTGATCCTCAGCATCTTCGAAAAGAGAAGCAGCCACCTCCTCATCTGTTCCGCTCTGTTCCTTTGCCTTGTATTGGGGTTTCAGCGGGGTGCCACTCGGCTGTCCCTTGAAGTACTGCCCCTCCAGATGAAGCAGGTCCTTGAAGAACTTCCTGACGCCGTGTCTCCCCTGCCAGCATGTGATGGCGATGCAGGCGGTATGCTATGGTCAGGGTGGAGACACAAACCCGGGGATTGTCGTGCAAAGACTGTGGTGGATTAGACAGTAGGCCCGGAGCATCCTCGAGTCCACCAAGCTTTGCTTAGCCAACTGTAATAGCACACCTTGCTGAGGTGCTCCAGGAGCTCCATCGCGAGCATTTTTATACGCCCTCGAGCAGGAGCAATTAGCTTTTAATTAATGGCCAAACTATTAATAATCGAGGCGGAGTCATCAATTTGCGCTGAAAAATTGTTGCACACTTTGCGGATCATCATCCAGTACCTATGTACGTACCTCCTCTCTCAAGTAACCCAATATTATGTACTTTATGTACATCAAAGCCAGGGAAATCCTATTGAATTTCGAGCCTGAGGTCGATACAAAAATGTTTTGGCAGGGCTGAATATATCGGCCAAAGAATACCCTTTAATCGAATGGAAAATGATTTGAGGTGAAAAATGCAAGTAAAGTGAATATTCAGAAAACTCAATTTGCACTGCTACTAATAGCTCTCTATTCTGGTCGTAATATCAATCCAATAGTTCAGATTATTTGCTGGTTAGATAGATCCTTTCAATCTAGTTTTCCTGGAGCTGCGTACAAACATCTGCTCGAAACCAATGTATCCCTGCACTCCACGGATACCATGTACAATACAAAGATGTCAAAAGGTAGCGAATGGAATGAATTTCAATACTGATAAATCAAATAACGTCACTGGCAAAGCCCTTTGTGTGGCAAACTATAATAAAAGTATGGATACAAAGGTCCTCAGGGTCCACTCTGGAGCCCCCCTGCTCCCGCTGTCCGTGGTCGGTTCGTGAGGCAATCAATACTGCTTTTTAATGAAGAAATAAAAGTGGAATGTCCACTTGTGTTGTTCGGGCAGTGTCGTAAAAATTGTCTACATTTTTATTGCGTATCTGGCGGCGGGGAATATTGAGGCCCCTCAGCACTCCAGCCAGGGTCGGGCAAAGGACCGTGAAAAGATTGTATCCTGTCTGCCGTCCGTCTGTCCGTCCCACTCACATGGCTAATGGTCTCAGGACAAGGAGAGCCTGAGCAGCACGCACCAGCGCCTAAACGCGTGCTGAGCTGGAAAATATTCCCTTTTGTGGTTCGAATGCGGCCATACCGTAGCACCAACACCACCACCACCACCACCACCAACTCCAATGCTCGCCAGCGACAAGTGTTTATTTTGGCATTTGGCCCCCAACTTTTTTGTTCGACCATCTGCCTAGTCAGCATTTGGCAGCGCACTCAACCCGATAGAGGAACCTCAACAGAAACCCCGAACCCGTGACTGAAGAGGCCATTGTTGGCCCTAATGATTATTGCTTTCCTTTCGTTATTTTGCTTCCTGCATCGGCATTGTTCGCTTTCGGGAAATTCCCCACATTGTTTGGCTGCTCTCCGACGTTTTTTTACGACGTTTTTCAATGGGCGTACAAAAATAATTTGCGGCAAATCTGAGGCTGGTAGGATAAGGATTTTATGCTTCTTAAATGATTTGCTAATTTTGGTAAGCAACTCACGGACTTATGGGCTCTTCCTGAAATGGCCCCGAAAATAGTCTTAATTATGAGCAAACTACACGCTCAAAATGTCAAATGATCCCAAGAGAACTTATCCGATTGCGACAGGTGGAAGAGCTGATATAATATTATTGGAAGACCTAACAGTGGCATACATGTATGGAAATTTACATTGAATTCTGATTCCTTTCGGAAATGCTTTCCCTAGTTATGGCACTGTGTATGGTTTTCTCGTTCTTCTAGGTCTTCTAGTTCTTGGTCCGGTATAATTCGGATCAGGTGTCATTGGCGGTAACTGTTCTGTTTCTCGTATCGTAAACACCGTTGGTTCCGTTTGTTTCGTGGATTCTGTTGATTCTGTTACCATATCAATGCAGTTGGTCTGGCATTCTTGCCTCGTCTGGTAGCCCTGAACACACGTGAGGCCTTGTCTGCACTTCCACTTTCTGACGGTCCACACCCAAATCGGTGGGTGGCACACGGCCCGCCTGTACTGACTTATCACCGTCGGAAGGTAGCAAAGTTCTTCAACGCTCAGCTTTCTCTGCGACGATCTTTTCGATTGCACAATCATTATCGCAGCCAGTAAGAGGGACAGCCGCAGCATGTTTCCCATTGCGTCAGCGACTGACGGACGGAGACCCAGCAATTACTCAGTTCTTATTCATTCCCATGGTTGCACAGTGCAACGAATTCGTTTTTTCCGCTCAACAATCCCTCGCCATAGATAATCTGAGAATTCCTTCACGCGGAATATGGCCGAGCGGACCTGCATGAGGGTTCTCTTTATGTGCTCTAAATTTGAATATAATGGCACTCCAGCTGGGATTTGGGCCAAGACTGGACCATCATTACCACTAATGGCAGGTGAATTGTAACCAAAATGGTATCGTATCTTGCCAGGCACTTTCCTGAATACTCACTCCTCTCTCTGGTTGCTTCGCTATTTGTTTTTCTTTCTTTGTCACTGTCTGCAATTTGTTTGAGTTATATCATTCTGGGCCGTAACAAATTAGTAGATTAGCCATGCAATTGGATTTAAAAGCGTCCCAAGAGGGACCTCCGACCTCCATCTGGGCTGGTTTTCCAGCGAAAAACACATAAAATGATGAAAGTGGTGCAACTGGGATTTTAAATAAGTTCGAAAATATTATACAATTTCTAAGCATTAAATTAGGTGTTTTCTGTGATTGGACATGCAATATTTTGACACTATTGGATGGTATTTTAGTAGGGATATCAGGAATCACTCGTGGCGAATGTTCGTAACGAATATGGAATTGTAATCTTCCATGCATCCCATAACAATTGGAAACACCGAAACTGTCTAAAAAACTGGACCAATGATGATGCATGGTTTTTTATCTCTTTATACCCGATACTCAAAATGGATGTGTGTAAAAGAAGGAAGCGTTTCGGACCCCATAAAGAATATATATTCTTGATCAGCATCAATAGCCGAGTCGAATGAGCCTTGTCTGTCTGTTCTAGGATCAGATCGGATTATTATCATAGCAAGAAGGAATAAATCAATTTGCAGTGGCTACGCCACCCTCTCTCTCTTACACACTCTTCTCAGGACAAGAGGAGCCCTACCGACTGACTATCGGGTATACGACAACGTTCCCCTCGTTTAATTTCTGCCCACCGTAATTGTCTTACCCCGACACTCGTACACTCTCCTCAATCCCTCCTCTGTGATGGCATTTATAATTAAGTTTCGGGTGCGCAATCATTTAGAGTGTTTTAGAGTGTTTGGCGGAATGTTGGAGCAGACGACGGGACAACGCCTCCAGACCAAAACAAATTTATGTAAATTTTTGATTCATTTAATTTTGGCTCAGACTGGCTCCACTCGTACAGCTCATTAGGCGAGGGTATTCGCCTGCTAATTGTACGGAAATCTTGGGCTGATGACATCCTCCACCACCATCCCCCCAGCCATATATCCGTGTTTGTAAATCAGTTGATTGCAGCCCCTCAATCAATCAATCAATCACTTTGCGCTCTGCTCAGTCTGGTTACATTTGAATACTGAAGTAATGAGAGCTGGCAGCCCTGCATTGCTCGGGAATCGGGCTTACCCATGGCGCTTCCGCTGGTGCCAGACATTGTAGGAGTGGAAAACCCGCTCAGAATGTGGTCCCATATTTCAATTTCCGGCATGGAAAGAGAATTTCTACTTTTCAGCTTTGAGCTGTCTGTTTGCTTGGACAGTTGCCGACCACTCCTTCCACCCCCGCCTTCCGCATTCCTCCTACGAGCCGTATTGTACGCTTTCTGACTTTTTTGAGCAAAATGCCATTTCTCTTCAAATTTGATTGATGCTGCGGAAGTTGGTTGCGCCCTCGAGCGTGTGTCGATTTGCTCGATTTTTGTTTTGCTATTTTCCAGATTTCGATTTCTGCTTTGCGGAGATTAAGTTTGTGGCCTTGCAACTGTGATAGCTTCCCCAAGCCATGTATAAGCCATGTGAGCGAACATTTCAAAAGATTACAAAATACAACAAATATTACGACGAATAAATTGTGGGAAATAGTGGAAAAGAGCATAGGGGAACAAACATATTCTTCTTTCTTTCAAATCAAAACAGTTTTCGAACCCTACATGTGTTTAAATAAATATATATAGAGATTCCATCCCAGAACCGATCATCAGAATAGATGCCTTGCACAATGTGCATTCCATTAGGTTTTTTTTTACAAAAAAAGTGTCGGGTTTGTCGGTAGGGATTGTTCATTCATGCATGCTCCGGATTTCTCTTTGCGAATCCGATATTTATGCTTTTGCCTTGTGTTTACCGAACTTTTTTATTATTTATGTCTATAAAGCTCCCAAAAATAGATACACGCACACAAACACACACACACACACACACACACACGAGCATCGCTGCACACATTAATCGGAAAACTCAACGTGCTTCTAACATTTTCCATAAAACAACTCAATTGAAAAACTTCGACGAAAAATGAACATGAAATGCTCTGCCAAATTAATAAAAATACAATGCATAATTGGACAAATAACTACGAAAATTTACGCACTAAAACAACAACAACAACGTACAATAATTCAATGAACAAAATCGGAAATAAAATCGAATCAAAAATTGACATCGAAATTACGCCGCTATCAATATCAACCCCATCAACGCTACTTCCGTCACCGCCACCGCCTCCACACCAAAAACCACCACCACCCACCGCCCACCGCCCACTGCCAACCGCCCGCAGAATGTCAATGTTCTTCTTTCGATTGCATAACCTGCAGCGCGCCGAGGAGAACAAGCGCAAGAAGCGCGTCGAGCAGCAGCGCCAGCAGCAGCGCCAGCGGCGGGGGGCCAAGGTCTTCAAATGTGTCAACGACTCCACCGGCCACCTGACCCTGGCCCCCTCGCGACTGTTCGAGCGCACGCCGATGAGTCCGTCGGACAGCCTGGACGAGATTGCGCTGCAGATACCCAGGTGAGTCGAGTGCCGTGCCCCAAGGCCGCCAAACACCTCGAACATTTCTCGAACCCACGTGCGAGAGGTAATAGACGTGTCTGCGGTTCTTTCGGTTGCCAGCCAGTAATGAGTTTCGCACCTTCTTTTCCAACTGTCTCAAAGAATGGGAATCCAAGGTAACAAAAGCCGCATGAAGATTGAAAGCGGGCTTCATCTGTTTTCGGGACTTCTTGGAATTCGTCTGTTGCTGACTGAGTGACAACACACTCCTCAGACGTGTGGTATCTGGGAGGCCTGTGAGGCAAGCCGCAACATTTAGCACAGCGTGGCTTGAAGAAATTCAAGGGGAATCCACATACATAAGTGGAAATAATTTAATGTAACCGCAAATTCATTTTCGAGTGTGCCAAAAGCGCAAAAGTAAAAAGAAAATGCTGAGGGTATGACTCTGCGTGTATTGTAAACACTGGTGGCATTGTACATATATCTCGAGTTTAGCTTTTGTTAATCATGTTTCGCCAAGTCAACCATTGTGACATGTGGAGCCTTTGTGGAGCTGCTTGTGGCATGGAAACCATTCTCAGAATGAGAGTACAATGAACAGAATGCCAGTTGTGCCTGGAGGAGATCAGAATGTACTTTTATTTTCCATTTGGGGCCAGTGGCAGATTGTTTATTGTATCCTTTGCTGGGACAGACCTAATCCCAAATACTTATTTAAATTGGCTTGCGAAATCCTTCAATTAATTAACTGCGGCTGCGAGTGCTAAGCCGAGGACTCTGAACTTGGCTTTTGTGGGGGGACTGTTAATTTGTCTGACTGTTTGTGAAAAAGTTATCCCAAAGCAGGCAGCGAGATTTACATTTTCCGCTTGAAGTACTCGGTTATTTGGAAAACATTCAGCATTAACTTTCGACAGCTACACACCTCACAAAATTAGAAATAGGCAAACATTTACACAAATCCAGAAGTTTCCAATTTGTCCAATTAGCCCCAAAATGAACATGCTGTGTGAGCGTGTGTCCGCGATCCTGGCGGGCACCCTTGTGGGCATGTGGTACGCCAAGACCTTTCCCGCCGAAAAGGATGCCAAGGATAGCAAGGACAAGAAGGACAAGAAGGGAAAGAAGTAATCGAAACCACTTCCCTTCCATCCTGGACTTCTCCAGAACCATTACCTTATTGACTGTGAGTTTTTAGCCCGTTTAAGGCCAGGCCATATATCAGAAGTGTTACAATTTCCCAATTATGATCTACTACAGCGCCTTAAATTAGCCACAGACTTGAGCAAACAAATGGAACCTAGTCGTCGGGACAAAGATCTCAAACCAGCTTCAATTCATTCAGTTCTCGTCCGACTTTCGAAGCGTTCCATTTTTTGTTAACACCGAAATTTCTCCGTTTATTTTTTTAAAATTTGATTTGATAAATTAGAGCAAGTTAAGATCGAGTTGGAAGACCTTTGAAACATGCCCTGTTGCAAGCGTAACGAAATCCGCCGTAACCCGTGCCGCAGCCCATCCATTCTGGCCCGCCTCAACTGCGTTGAATGCAATCGACTGCTAATCTTCATGGTCGGAGTAGGACTTGGGGCGCTCTACATACGCAAGTTCAATGAAGCACCGCAAACTGACAAGAAGAAAAAGTAGTCCCGGTCTAAAGACGGAGCAAAGCAGTGCTTGGGATCAGTCCACAATGGATGCATCGAGATGGATGGTTCTGGACAGTTCTGAACAGCTCTACACCGTATCGATGCCACTTGGAAGGAGTGATAAGGATGGTTCTGGAAGTCAAGAAGATCCGAGTCTCCGATCAAGCCATACGCAAGGATCCGAGAAGTCCAACAGCAGAGCAATTCGCTAAATTGGCAATTGGTAATCGATCAAGTGACAATAAGCAGAAAGTCTGAGGATCGTCATCCAGTTATAAGCTTGTGCCAATGATTCGATTATACCATTCTTTCTAAATTAAGCTGTCTTAAAAAATAAAAATCCCGTACCAAATTTAAATTTGAAATATGTATATAAAACACTATGTAATAAAGAATCAATTGATCTATAAATTTCCTATCTTAAATAGGAAAACATATATGAAATTAATATTAAGGAAAAAGTGTCTGTGAATGGTTTCAGCTAGATAGTTTTAAAACGAAAGAATGTACTCATGTAGTTTCCAGAGACAGACAGTGGCTATATCCCTATAATACGGAGACATCGCCATCTAAACTTATCTGTTGCTTATGATCGGGAATATCCTAGGGATCAAGCCCCCTGCACACTCGCTTCGCTATAATAGAAAGATTCCTTCGGGGTTGGAAGCACTTCCTCCGATAAAACACTATGCAAAGACGGTGTAATAATCTGCTGTTGGAGTATTTATTTCTGGAATGTTAATGGTTGTCTGAATATCTTTTATCCGCTTAATATGGAATTCCAAACTGTGCAAACAGCTATAGATTTGTATGCACGAACCCCAGCCCGTGCTGCGTGAAGTTCGAGTCATAAGAATTGGTTTATTGGGATTTAAGTTTGAACTGAAAATTTATAACTTGGGGATGGGGATCTTCTTGGTGGTAAACAGCTGGAGAAGATTCTGCGCGAGTGTTGCTCATTTTTTTTCCTTTTCCTTTTTCTCCCTCTCCTTCCGCTCCTTCTCTTGCTGAGCCTTCTCTTTCTTCTCCTTCTCTTTCCGCTCCTTCTCCTTCTTGTCGCGCTCCTTTTTCTCTTTCTCCAGCTCTTTGGGGGTCTTCTGGGCCTGCTTGGCCGCCTCTTCCTGGGCCTTCTTCATTTCCTGCTTCATCTGGTCGTAGTACAGCCCAATGCCGGCCCCGACCAGAAAGAAGGCCAATCGGTTGCAGGGAACACAGTTGAGCTTGGACCAGAGAGTCGGCCCGGGCTTGCATGGCGGCGGGGGACACTGGGGCTTGGGCGGACACTGGGATTTCGGAGGGGGGCAAGCCGGACGCTTACACATTTTGCTCTGTCTGGGCTCGAAGACACGTCAGAGAATATTGACCAAATGAAGATGATTTTTACCCAAAATTAATTTTGAATATGAGACCAACTTTTACACAATTTTTTTGTACTGAACCAGAAGCAAACTGTGACTTTGATCTCAAATTGCCTACGAAAGGATTTGGCAAACTGTTTTCCCCAGCCCATGCAGTTGGCCTATGATTTGACGTCAGTCCCACAATTTGTGTGTTAAATTATTTCGAGCACATTTTTGGAATCCTCAAAATTCTCGCTGCCATTTCGGGCATGGATCGTCTTCTAACTTTGCTTGTGGGCGGAATTGTCGGCTATATCATTGGCAAGAAGATGTAAAGGTAAATGAGAATTAAGCCAGGCTATCCCCATGCCACGGAGACTGTGGATAGTTGTGTATATATCGTACATCTTTCAGCTGTTTTTCGAGGCATAACTATGGAGAGCTCTTGGCTGTTGACCTTCATCGTTGGCTGCATTGTTGGCTATTTGGTTGGCAAGAACTATTGACAGAAAGGTGAGAAAGTTTCCGCTAGCTCGGAGTAGGCTCGGGGCTGTCCTTTACTGTCTTTTAGTCTCATTCGTTCTGTTCTCTTGCATTGATTTCGACAGACAAAAGTGAACAAAATTAACAGAAATTTCGTTTCAAGAATGGAATTGGACTGGGTGCTTACATTTGTGATTGGATGCTTGGTGGGCTATCTGATAGCCAAGAACTTGTAGGTTTTCAAGAAATTATCAAAATTAAAAGTCAAGAACCAAGCAAATATTCCACCTGTTTCCTGATCCTTGAACCAAAATGACGCACGTGATCTCCTTCGCCCTGGGCATAGTTATTGGCTTGATGCTGTGCAAGCGATGTTGAAGCATTCCAACCTGAATCTAGGCCACTGCTTCAGCATCTTACTGGAGCGACCACTCATCGCGGCCGAGGTTCTCGTCCACATGGTCGTGCTCCTGACAGCACTCCATGTCGCCCACAAGCCAAATGCCCATCGGCATTCTGTGTCAGCAGATGACCCTCCGACACATCGAAGCAGATCTTTCACCCACTCTTGCCGCTAAACTAAATTTATTAAGCAGACTGTAAAAATCAAGAATCAAAGAATGAGAATGATACTATAGTCGAGTCCCAGACTCAGTAGAGTTTTCTTTTCTCAGTCTGGCTGCAGTGATGATTTGATGGCGGGGTTGAGGGATACTCGGGAATACTAATATGTAGAAGGGGACGTGGAGACCTTCATAGAGTTTATGGGTTCTTTTGAGTAGGCTTTGCATAAACCAACAGTCAAAACATGTACGGAAAAGTCATTCAAATCAAGTCGTTTACCTCATACGGATACAACTTGGGAGTTTTTCGTACAATTTCTGGTTTCTTTGGCACCTGATAGGAAAGGCAAGGAAATGGAGTGGCTTTTGACATTCATTGTTGGTTGCATTGTGGGTTACTTGATTGCCAAAAACAGGTGCGTATTGAACGATATAAGTTCTACAAAAATTCGAAGTAGGCTTTGCTAATATTGACTCCCTCAGTCGATAGATAGCCGGCATAGTGGCAGCCCAAAATTGTATTTATACAAATTTTTAAGTTTTGGAAAACGAGGAAAATGCAGCGTTTTCTGACATTCATTGTTGGTGGAATCGTGGGCTACCTCATAGCCAAGAATACTCGCGTAAGTGACATGTTCTGGGATTGTTATTCTTTGTTTCTACTCTTTCTATTGCAGTAAGCAAGAATGACCCATTTGATCTGCTTTGGTCTGGGTGTGTGGGTCGGCATGCTTATGTGCCGACGCTGCGGTTCCTGAAGAATAAGTCCTCGAGCCTTTGCAGAATCTATTCGAATTGAATGCCAAGCCAAATTTAAGTTTTTTTGAACGTTAAGTCACACATTTAATAAAAGAACTATGCAGTATTCAATATTGCATCATTGTTTTTGCATTCAGGTAACTACAACTCCTTTAAGAATCAAAGTTCCAATTCCAAAGACAGGGAAATTCTATAAACAAGTCCCGCATTATGTACCTCTCATTAGACGACTTTCTGAAGGTTTATTCTATAACGGGTACATGCTTAAATGATAAATCATAGAATACAGCACGACGTCTAAATTTACTTGATCTTTTAACTAGAGTAATATATGGGGCAATCGGTTTGGGATTTTCAATCGACAGCCCAAAGTTTCGGGACGCACTGTAAAACGCAACCCCTTTCAACAGTTTTCTGCGGTCGAGAGGGTTTTGATGTTCCGTTCAATGCATTTATGACTTTGCTAAGAAACTGGGGCAGCCGCAATAAATATATGTGTCAGGCTGTGAGTTGGGTAAAGTTTGAAAGTTCGGGGAAAAGGGAAAACTTTCCATTTCCCGTACCGGCCCCAGGACGGAGGTGTGGGCCAGAGAGAACAATTTGTTGTTCCATGCGTGGGCCTATGAATACCCTTTGACTGGCTTCCACCTGCCCCACACCTGCTCGCCCCATTCATTATGATTGATTATTGAGAAAATCCAGGGCGATGTGGTACTCGCACGACGACGGCAGGCACACAAAACGTTTAACAAATGAGAAGACAGGCGAAGAGGCTTTCCTGAAGCACAAATGAACTCGTTGCGGCTCCTAATGGCATCGCTGGCTACGGCATTTCAATCAGTCTTAGGCCCCGGATCCGGTTCGGGCCACATCCGCATAAATAAATATTTCATGAGTTCAGCATCAGCTCCATCTCCAGCTCCAGCTCTTGCTCCGGTTCCAGTTGGGTTGAGCTCTAGCTCGAGTGCGTCCCCCTGCATAACTTACGACGGAGCTGTTTGTGGTAAGTCTTATCTGTGGGGCAAACAGACAAAGGTGGCCTGGGCGCCCTCTGCGTCCTCTTTGGTGGGGTAATTGGTTGAGGTGGCGTTCATAAGATTGACTCGACTACCGAATGAAATGGTTTCCCCCAAATGATTGATGGCCATGAGCGCGGTGGCCGGGTGCCAGGGTGCCAGAGTGCAGGCCGAGTCTGGGGTAAACCCAAAGGTTAAATTGCTTGCGGGCTCTGTGCGGGTCTGGAGTTTAGATTTATATGCCAGCCAACAGGTAGGGTAGCTCAAGGGTCTCGTCTCTCACTTGGCCTTGAAACGGTGCCCATCCCGCGCCCCAGCGTTCCACCCCCACCACCCGCACTGGTTGTCACTGATTGGACCCGCTCCAAAGAGCCTTTCAAGAGCATTCTGTTGAACCCATTCCGAATGCTAATTTGTCAATAGAAAGTTTTAATTGAATTTTGTTCACAAGCTGAGAATCAATTTATGCAGTTTTCCCGGTTAACAGAGGCGTTTTGAATTTCGGTTAAGCTCGGAAAAGCTTCGGCTGGGAAGAGCTTTCGCTTAACAGTGTCCTGTGGCTGTGGCTGAGGGTGTGCTTCGCAGCTTTCGGGCTCTCTCTTTCGGTCGAAAAACGTAAACAAAGACAGACAAATAACAGTGGCCGGCATCCGGGCGCGTCAGCTGTTGGCGCCTCCAGGACTCACCTCGCTGTGGTGGATTTCCCAGGGAGCCTGCGCCGCTTCCTTGGTGCCTCGTTCGCGTGCCACTCGGCTTCAGTCCCAATCCCAGTGCCGACACGTGCGAAAGCGTATCCGCGCGTATCCAAACGAGCTATTTTCAAACCGTAACGCTCGAAAACAAGTTTCAAATAGCAGGTGTTGTGGCTCGGAAAACCGAAGGACAGTTCGCTGAGAGACGATGTATACAAGCAATTGCTGGAAATAATATTTTTGCTCAAAAAAGTGTACAAGTGAATGAAGAATATAACAAAATAAAAGCACAAAAATCATATCAGTTAAAGAGCAAATAAATCCATTTTAAAATCAATTAATAAAAGTATTTAAATAACGATAAAACAAAACAAAGTATGGAAGCACAGATAGCATTAAAGAGACATAAATAACATCAATTTGAGGAGTGGAGCTTAGAAAAAACTAATTCAATTCAGAACCGCCATGTTGGTATTTTTGCTATGGGGATCAATGAGGGCTCCACACAGAAGTTCAGTCACTTGCCGGGAACTTACATTCTTCCTGCCTAGGCTTCTCCTTCCCTCGACAACAGCCAGCACAACAGCCAGGGACATGGATGTGGATGTGGATGCGAGATCCAAAGTTTTTGACAAACTTTCCAGAAGTCAAAACCATTTATGGTGGCTTGACACGCGCCACATGTTACGAGCTAGTGGAGTCAAATGGGGAGGATTAATTGGATTCAATATTAATAATCAAACGGAGGGAGGGCGGCTAGAAGCCAGAGAAGCGAATAGCCAAGTCTCTAATTAGCAGCGTTCCGAGTGGGGCAGGAGAGGGCTGCGCAGCGTTGACAAGTCCTCCGTCAGTTTGTCCGCCTGTTGGCCCTTCCTTCATTCATTCTTTCCGTACGTCTGGCCATGTAATTGAGTTATTTCTCTTGGATTTTTACCATTTTATTATTATTAAATGGCTGCTGCGACAACAAGCTGTTAATGGCGTCCCATAAAATGGCGTTTCTCACACATACAGCCAACCATTTGCGTGTGTGTATGGCTCTCCAAGTGTGCTCAAGATCCAGCGCGTTGCCTAAGCGGCGTCATGATTGTTTTAATGGCTACTTGAACGGAAATTAACTGACAGCGACAGATGAATGAAAGCGACAAGCTCTCCGCTTTTGTGGCACCCAAGTACAGCCGCCGCAGACCCTTAAAGCCGCACATCCTGCCTGCCGAACCGACTGCAGTCGGGCATGAAATGCGGTACGGTACGGCGCTTTCACGCGACTTCCAGTCTCGCCTCTCGCTCGAACTTTTCCAAATATTTGCACATTGAAATGTCAAACAAGCTAATTTGGCACATAATTCCAATTTCAAATGCATACGTACGCACACACACACACATATGTACATGCTCCTACTCGTGTGTATAGGAGGTGTGTGTGTGCGCACTCACACAATCTTCTCTACAAATTTCCGCCCATGATAAACAGAAATGGCAACCAATTTTTACCGAAATAAGTGTAAGAAGAACAACAAAAACAAAAAACCCAAATGCAAATTGCTTTTCGGGCGAAGAATATGAAAATCATGAAATATGTGCGACATTTATATTTGCATACATTTGGCCAAAAGCAACGTAGGAGTGGCGGGGGAGGGAGGAGGGAGGAGGCAAGAGGCGAAGGAGCGGCCCAATGGATAAACAAAAGTCAATTTACGTGAGAGGTGAAACACGTGGAGGAAGCACGAATGAAGGAACAGAGTTCTAATTGAAAATCATCTCGAAAAATCATCAAAAATTATGCAAATCTTCGAAAATGCATGCGGGCGTTATGGGCGTTAATTATGTAGATCATGTTGCACAGTTCTGTGGTTCAGGATTCGATAAAAATATGAATTTGATTCATTGTGCCTCTCTTTCTGATATGATACTTGATCTTGAACCATGAAACAACGTGCAAAATTGCTCTGTACCGATGTGTACACATCAAAGCCTTCGCCTGGCTGCCCTCAACATCCACTACTAGCACTGAATAATTCAATCTAGGAAAACATATCTAAAACAGCAGGAAAAAGTTATAAATAACATTAGCATTCAAATTGAACGCAAATTGCATTTTGATGCGCTCTGCTTTTTCCACAAAAAGTTCAAAACGCAATAAATTATGTTTCGATTTTCTAATTTTCAATGAATTGTAGTACGTCAAATTTAATTAAAATAATAGCAAAGGGCATGTGGTATGTGCCAAATGTTCAATTGTTAATTGCATGTAGCAAATATTATTTTAGTAAAAAGACTTCCACTAGGAGTTGGGAATAATGGCCACCTGTAATGCTACGGGAAACATTTGATGACCAACCAAGGACAGGCATAACAAAAGCCGCACTTTTTCCCTATTAGTTGGACCTGCTCCGCCCTCATTAACTCATTCATTCGCCCACTCACTAGCCCATTCATTCGCTTATGACTTCATTTGCGTTGCGGTTCATCAACTCTCACTTAAGCCCCTCTGGATGGGGGACAGAATAACTTCACCTTTGGCGGCCATTTCACTTTTGTTCACCTTTCCGTTGTTTGTTTTGCACGGCCATCGCATGCAAACGTACTCAAACAGCCACACAAACACTCGAACGGACACTCGCACGTGCGGTCGGACCTCAGAGGGATCAGGGAATCGAGTGAAGTGTAAAAAGACTAGGGAGAAGCACGCTAAACGCTTTGTAATGCGCTTTTGTTTGGGCCAAGAGCCATTAAGCTGGCCAAGTGATAAATTTGCTACGCTTTCGGCTACTCAAGGCGGCTCTGCATCTGCTCTGCCATTGGCCCGCTCTGTTCTGTGCTGTTCTCTATTGTTCTTCTCTGGTGTATTAACTGGCACTGGCTGAGGAAGGTCTCGTGCGGTTTTTGGCCAAGTTTAGAGCACAGAAGTGATTTATGTTCGCATACCGGGTGAGGACATTACCCTTTGCCTCTATGGCCATGACTGTGGCCAAGGAATGCCCTGTGCCTGTGGCTGTGGCTGGGCCTGTGTCTGTGCCCGTTTGCTTGTTGCATGTAATGACGTCATTACGGACAAATTGCCTCCTATTTAACGGCAATCGATTGCTTCCGCACGATTAGGTATGCTAAGCGAAAGGGGCATGCGACAGCAACAGTTTGCCTCGGAGCCACTGTCTGCTCCTCTTTCACTTTCACTTCCACTTCCACATTCACTCCACTTCTTTCTCGTTTCTCTGCTGTTTTTTGCCCTGTTTTGACATGTCGTGCCCTTGCGGGGGTGACGCCTACTTTTTAAACTGTTGCGCGTTTGGCCGACAGCCAAGGCGTGCCGTTGTCTCCGGCACTTCCTTCCCTCTACCGCGCTCCCTTCTCTTTCTGTGCGTGTCCGTTTGGCGCTCTCCCGAGTTGGACGCGTGCCAACTTTCACTTGAAACGGGAAAGGACACGCAACGCAGGAGCACCAGTGGCACCAGAAATAAATACTAATCAACAAGTTTGGGAATTCTCGAGGAAATCGATGCGACCAGCTGGTACCTCGAAGGCGATGTGTACAGTGCTCATTATTATTCTGAAAGTCCATCTGAACTGGTGGAGCAGGTTCATCTGCCGCTCCCGCATATCCTATCCAATGCCAATCCTTTGTAATGTCTGGCCAAACGCCGTGCCAAGTTGGCTACTTGGAAAACGTGGATGGCTCGATAGCGTGGGAATTGGCAATGTGCTGGGATGCCCACGCTGCCTGCCAAAACTATTCGTAGTGCTCATTTGGGTGGATGTGGAGCTGAGCGTCTGCTCCAGCGAGCAGCTGCTCGAAAGACATCAAAGCCATTTCTGGTCTGGCATTAGAGGCGAGAGGGATATCAGCATATTTTTTTGCGGGATTTGTGTGCAATCAAGACGCCAGCCCATTAAAAAGCGACCTTCACTCAATTTAAACGATTCAGTCATCAAATTTATTATGCTGCACATAAAGCCAGGTCATAAACTCTGTGCAGAAATCATAAAACCGAAACGAAACGAAGGGTAGGGTCTCTAAAAGAGTTCACGAACTGTGACGTCTTTCGACTTCCTTCGTCCGGGGTCGTCGTCGGCAACGGGTGCCCAGGCAGACGCAGAGGCAGAGGCAAAGGCAAAGGTCACCGGCTTACCAGTGTCTATTCGCAAGGCTCCCCGAAATGAATAAAGATATTTCCAGTATGCAAATGCCAGGCCTCAACGGCGAAACAAAGCCAAACTGTCTGGACGATGAAACAAAAGCAGTGCCATGAGAAAACATTTAAATTTAATGCACTCAAAATTGATTCGTTGGCCACCAGTGAACAGTGCCCCCTCGAGCCGCAAGCCGTACTCTAGTTCAATGCTCTTCCACTCGTCCGTCTACCGATTCCGATTCCAATTCCAATTCGGATTCGGATTTTGCCAGCTCTGCTCCTGTGCTTGAGTGTTAATGCAAATGTTTGCATACATTTAGGCGACACACGATTCTGACAGCCAGAGAACAGCCAGAACTTTTTCTCTGTCTCTGGTCTCGGCATCTGTCTGTCTGTTGTCCTGGCAAGTGGGGCACAGAATACCGAGCTGAACCGCACTGAGTGTCGTTCCGCTTGTGCCAATCGATAAACCTAATGAGCTGTGAGACAGACAGCTGAGCAGCAGACAGAGCGAAGGAGGAGCGGAGTGGGCGGGGTGGAGCAGAGCACCGCGAGGGGGCTTGTTTTAAAATTAACCTTCAGATGAGACTGAAAATAACTCGTAGAAAAGAACACTAGCAACACTTCCGCGAGCAGTGATGGATGATGCTCGGAAGGGGCGGTTCTACAAGTCAAAATTTGGGTTACTTACCCCCCTGAGACCCCGACTGGCAGCGGCTCGACTGTAAGCCCATAAAAAGTGTGAGCTATGGGGCCAGCCAATTATTGTAATTGCCACGCACACGATTCGGGTGCCACATCACACTTGCATTACGACTACGCGCAACTACTTATCAAGCCAAAACAGGGCGTATACTTGATGTGGAGCAGACAGATACAGTCGGGTACACGCACGGGATTTCCAAAGAAAGCACTTCGATTAATCACTTGGAATGCCTAAATAATTCAGAGCCCAGTCGTTGCTATGCAAATTGCATTTGGGGGACAGAATGAATGAACGGATACGTGCCAGTAAAGAAGGGTCACGGAAAACTGCAGTAAAGAGCACAAAAGCCAGAAGACCTGAATCAATCAGCACCCATGGGGCAGCAGTCGCTGGCAATGTCGTTGTGGCAAAGAAAGTTCAAAGTTCATGGACTGGAGACAGGAGCCAGGCAAAGGGGGAACAGCTTTCGACGTTTTCTAATTGGAAGTCCCGGGCTTAAGGGCAAGAAGCGAGACAAGAGAGCCAAAAGCCATAAAGAGCAGCCGCAGCTGTCTTCGGGGACAGTTCGAAAATGTAAATTCAAGACACTCCTAGGAGAAGGACAACACAAAACAGGACAAGACAAGAGAAGACTGAGGTATCAAGTTTGGTGTCGAATTCCTCAAAAACATGGAAGGACAACCGCGGAGTGTCCTTTGACTGTGACAATTCATGTCCTGGTGGCTGTCATTCATCAATGTGTCACTTAAGGAGTCTACTCAGGTCACGTCTAATGATTTGGCTTTCTGTCTATCTGTCTGTCAGCGAGAGTCGAAAGCCGTAAATCTGCTAGACCCTTAAGAGCCACTCGATGAAAAATGGATCCACTTAAAGCCAACCAGTAGCGGGGTGCTCAGAGGCTGAAGAAATCTCTGTTTAATATGAATTTAATATGCCATTAAACAGCAACAAAAAATCAATCAAGAGCTTGCACAGCAGAATTCCGGCTTACAATTACAGCAATAAGCAAAAGGGGAAGGACGCGATGGTAAATAGCCGATTCATGAATTTTAATTAATGCAAAGAATTGAAAAGTGTATGGCAGACAAAAGGGGAAAGCTATAATTCGATGTCAGGCAATAAATGGTGTAAAAAGAGGGCTTTAACGGCTGGCTCAGCTACCGGTTTCCGGTGTGCCAGTGTGCCGTGCTCTTTCTTTTCAAGGCTATGACCGTTGGGGCAATAAATTTATTAAATGACCAAGGAACATACAGAGGAATGACCACAGCACAACAGCACCCACTCGGCCAACAAAAAAAATCATGTTAAACAAGCTATAAATAAGTGTGCGAGTGTCTGCCATCGGGTGTGCGAATGTGTTGTGCTCTGTCCTCAATTGCGTGCTCAAACAAAACAAAATTAATTGCCGAGCCTGGGCAATGAATTCTGATTAAAGTTGGAGCACAGCCCACAGTGCGGCAAACTCTTAAAGCCTCTTCTGTGTGTGAACCCCAGACCACCCCAAAAAAACAGCCTCATTGTGACGCCCAGAAATAGTTTTAAGAGCAGGCCAGACCAGGTCGCACACATATCGAGAATAGAGATCACAAACTGTAATGCAATCCGACGCGACGCTCAGAGTGTGAAATTACCTAAAGTGCTACGTGCTTTTGCGCCTTTGAGCCAATGGAACATCTATTATGCAACATGGCGGCCAATAGTCGCAACTCGTCCTACAACTGTCTGTCGTCATGGGACTCCTACGATCGAATACCCAGGTAAGCAGAGAAGCTGAGAAGCAGGAAATCAAGTACTCGCAGCGGGGGCCTAACTCAATTCGAAATTCGATTTGAGCGCCCTGCACAAGCTGGCTGCCATTAGAAGGTCAAAGGCGGAGCGAGGCATCTCGATGGCCCGCCAAGGTGTTGAATCATAATCGAATCAGGTCCCAACTAAAAGCGTACCCTTGCGTGGAGAGGCACTGCGATGCTAACTGACGTAATAAATAATTAATAAACCTGAAACAGGCCGAATGCAATGCTAATTGAAATAGGAATAGGAAATTAGTGCCGGAAATCCCCTCATCCTCTGCAGAACGCATTCTCCTTGCACTCCAGTTTAAAGCCAGCTCACGTCCTCCTTGGGGAAGTCCTCCTGAGGGCTCTTTACTCTTTACGAGAGGCAATCAATGCAGCCTTTCCGTCGGACGGTAGACTTAATGGATACTCCAGCAGAGATACGTTCTATATGTACGTACAATAGATAAGATCCATTAAGGCAGCAATAAACCTGCACGGAACAAAAAGGAAGAAAAAGTCGTGGGCCGGGTGGGAAAACGTTTTCTTGAAACTCTTTCGGCCCTTTTCCGGACCTGCCCAGAAATGCAATTTGTTGCCGCCTCCCCCACGCATAGAATGGACAAAGAGCCTCTGAGTTCCCCTGCGTATGCCATTGTGTAGAACTCAAGCCGAACAACAAAAAAACCTTTGAAGGCTTTGGTGGGCCAGGACCTGGGCCTGGGCCTGGGCCAGGGCCAGGGCCAGGTATTTTCCAGGTCCAGCCAGGTCTCCTTTGTGGTCTTTGATTCGCCTGGCTTTAGCGGTTTCCTTTCGTTTCAAGCCAACTTTCATCGAGGCGGGAATGTAATGAAATCTCGCACGAACACAGATACTCGAGCCCCCGACCCCAGCGAAGTTAAATCAAATTTCCACCCAAAAAGCGGCAAAATCAAAAATCAATAAAGGTAAAACAATCTTAGCAGAACCGAACCCCTCCGGGCTGTGCTACCCATTTTGGTAATAGCTAAAAGACTTCAGCTTTAAACTCAATATCTATAATCGAATGATGGCACAACAAAAACACATTAACTTTCAATTTGTCTTTAGCTTGGCTCAGCCTCAGGCCAAAAACAGCTCAAATTTAAAGGCAACAAAACACTAACAGAAATTTGGAATACCTATCGCCTTCCCGTAGTTTGCTTAGGACTCGGAAAAGGCACCTATACCATATGTATATATCATCAATATCAATCTAATATTAAAACATGAACTTAAATTATTAATACCAACCATAAATCCTTCGATTCTAGTCGGGACTACAGACTCGTATGTTTTTGGGTTTGCGCTTTGGGTTTTTGTGACATTCAAAAATTGATTTGGTTCCCATTTCCCATTTGAAAAGGGAATTCCCATCAGGATTTTGCCACCCGCTGTTGCCGCTGCTGTTGCTGTTGCATGCGCTTCCAGAATTATTTTTTGATGCAAATATTTGCATTCATTTTCCATATGAATATTTATTTAGTTTTGATTGCAGCAGCAGGTCAGCCAGTATCTGGAACCAGGCAGAGCTCTCTGCTCTGGGTTCTGGGCTCTGTGTTCTGTGCTAAATCCTTAAAGCGGTGGGGAAACTACTCAAAACCGCTTTCCCTCTGGCGGGGCTTGGCCCGAACTTGTGGCCATGTGGCAAAAGATTGTGCCGCGTTCAATGGCCAGAAAGGAGGAATGAACCCGCCGAAACAAACCGCAAAAGAGTCAGCCCAATGTTCATTCCACTGTGCGATTTTCTAGGAGGTCAGAGTTGATTGTATGCATTCGCTCTAGGAGCGTTCTGGCCTGGCCATAACTGATTGGTCACTTGCGAGTGTGTTTATGAGAGTGGATGTGCATGAGGGAGGGTGGTATGGGTGGCGCTCGTTAATTTCACCACGCTCTCGGTGCAGTCATCGTCCTCAGCTTTTGAATGGCCCCCAAGGTGCCATTGCTGACGGGAGCAGCTTGAACTATTTTCTCTGTCTCCTCGACAGACTCTTTCCCGGGGCTGTCTCTGCGTGCGTTAACCTTGAAATGAATATTCACAGATCGCAATAAGCTGAGCCGCAGTCCTGAGTTCCCGGAATACATCCCCGAAATGTGCCAGGACAGAACAAAGGCTGGCGGAGCCCCAAAAGGTGCCAAGCAGTTAATTAAATTGTTCTCTTGTCTCCGCCTTTGTGCCGGCAGATGGGGTCTGCGCTTTAAGATGCTCCTTTAATTACTTAAGCCTCGAACTCTGCCGCCTCGCCACTCCTTACACAATGTCTGGTGCAGTCAAGTGACCAGTGTAAGATAGCCGCTTGGATGTTTCGCAAATGCTTCCTTTGGCTGTCTCTTCCACCCCGGAGACCATTTGTGGCCTCTCCGCCAGCTGGAGACATTTGATGCAAAACTTACGAAGTTCATGGAAATTTTCTGCACTTGACTTATGGCCATCTCCTCCATTCCCTTACCTTCCCTTCCCTTCTATCCTTCTGGGCTTTTGTCGAATAAACGATTGCATGGCGTCTTGTTGCTCATACGCCATGTTGTCAGAACATCTAAATACTCGCTCTGACAGCGGATGTGCTGCAACAGACATGAAGAGGAGCAAGTATAGAAGGAGAGTGGTAGTCGATCCTAAAAGCTACAGCATTTATTGAGAAGAAGAGCCGCCAGGCTCCTTTGATCTCATGCACACACGCATCGATGGGAAAGCCTTTGACAAGAACGGACGTTTATTGAAGACCAGATGTTATCCCCCACTGGGAGCAGAGCAAGAGCAGCCACTCACAGACGCCCTTGGCCCCTGAGTGGCATGAACGCGAATAAGACAGTCACGTGGGTGCACGTCTGCCACGTGCCACCGTCTACTGCTGCATTATTTCACTAAGTACCTTTGTGGCGCAGAAGGGGGCTGTAGTGCAGCCGGCTGCGTCGCTTAATGTGATAAGTAAGCGCATCCTTTATCAAGTGCAGGAGCAGTGTATGTACCTGATGTGGGGGGAGAGAGGGAAACGGAGGCAACTCCAAGTAATAGTTCTTATAAAGTCTTACAAAGGCTTTGTTCGAATTTAATTTAGATCTCATCGTTAACATTTTCCTCTTTTGCGTCTTTGCAGAGTTCGTGTGGAGTACTACGTGAATGAAAACACATTTAAAGAAAGACTGCAACTCTATTTCATTAAGAATCAGCGTTCAAGTAAGTGCCCTCTCCGTACACACAACACATCTCTGGGGGCCACTCCATGTACACACATATTATCTTTGAATTAACTAAAATATTTGGGTTGATTAAAACAATCAACAAGGTGGAGCGTGTAGTTGAATTTGATTAGTGATTCGGGAATGGGAAATTGAAGACGGAAAACGTCTCCTGACCACACACTGACATCCACTCATAGATACACTCACCCACGAACACAGACAGACAGGCAGACAGACAGACAGCCAGACAGACAGCCACAAGAATGACATTACAAAGGCGAATTCGATAATCTTGGGTAAATATTGATTTGGAAAGGAAATAATTGAGCAGGTAAACAGGAGGAGGCACTGCGATTGGGGAAGGTGGTGGTGCTGAACCACCCTCTTCGGCCGACATTCGTATTCGTATTCGTATTCACATTGTATTCATTGAATTGACCCAAATTTTTACGACCTTTCTCCGCTTCTTCTTGCACGCCCTGCCCACGAAAAGGCTTACGCATACGAATTGCCGATTTATTCCTTAAGTTACTGTCGTGTGTTCTGTACATAATACGTGTGATATTGGATAAGAATCCAACATTTATAACTTGGTGAGTACGGAGCACTGAATAGGCCTTAGGCCTTGAGTACATTGTTGATTGATGGCCTTCCCATTCCCCCACAGCTATGGCTGCGAGGTGGGCAATAAGACAGAGTTCATCATTTCGGCCAAACTCACGGAGGAGGAGTTCCAAGAGAGTCCGATCATCAACTGGGATGCCATACTCTGGGTGAACCGGCCCACGGTGCTCTGGGTCCTGCAGCTGCTCCTAGCCATGGTGTCGCTAACGCAATCCCTGGTTCTCACATATCTAGGCTATAAGGTGAGTAGTCCCGCCCACTGGGCTCCCCTCTAAGCGTTCTCACACTTGTCTTTGCAGGGCAACATTTGGCAGCAGATACTCTCATTTCACTTTATACTAGAATTAGTAACGACAATACCCTTTGCACTAACGGTAGGTCCATCCATCAGAGAGAAGGTGAAGGTCAATCCATAGTGAATTAACCCCTTTGCAGATCGTTCATCCTCCACTACGGAATCTCTTCATTCCCATCTTCCTCAACTGCTGGCTGGCCAAGCGCTCGCTGGAGAACATGTTTGTGAGTATCAAACCATACAGTTTTCCCCATCTCCCACTTACGCATACCCAAAAAAAAACCCTACATTCCCCTCCTAGAATGATCTTCATCGGGCCATGCAGAAGTCTCAGTCGGCTCTGTCCCAGCAGCTGACCATCCTGTCGGCCACGCTGCTGTGTTTGGTGTTTACCAGGTGAGGACAGGAATGTGGCATATGTACTTCTGTGGCATACCGTACAACCACTGTTTTTCAGCGTTTGCGGCATCCAGCACTTCCAGCGGGCTGGCCATCGGCACCTGAACCTATTCCAGAGCACGTACTATGTGGTTGTGACCTTCTCCACAGTGGGCTACGGCGACTTTGTTCCGGACATTTGGCCCTCCCAGCTGTACATGGTCATCATGATTTGTGTCGCCCTCATTGTGCTGCCCACGCAGGTGAGTCTACAGAATGTGGGATGCCATTGGATGGAATGGAATGGGATAATTTTGTATGCGATGGGATTCGAATGAATGAGGCGGGATCCATTGCCGAGTAGTTCCATTGAGAAGCTAATATCTTATGGTCGAGCAAACTGCACATCAAATATTTATGTTCCATAAGCCAGAACGAACCGTATCCTCATCCATCATTTGTTTTTATGCTCGTGTCTGTATTTGTGTGTGCAGGCGGGAAGACTTTGGTCATCAATCGATATTAATAAGTATGGATGCTGTCAGTGGAAATTGTTTACCATTTTTCCGTCTGGCTGTCTATGGACTCCCGCCCCTACCGGACGGAGCAACTGACGGACTGACGGACTGACTGCCATGTTGAACAATTTGCAAACAATTGTTTTATCAGCAAAAACAGGCATGGACAAGAGTAGAAGTGTAGATTCCATAGAACAATAAACGCCAGAATGGGAGCAGAGCTCCAAACGCCGAAGCGCACACACCCTTGTTGGAGGCGGAATCAAAGAAACTGGGCATTCCGTGAGGGAAACCAGATCGGGATACGACAGCGGAATGTGCATTTTATACAACCCCATAAACGGTGCCTTGGTGTTTTCAACTATCACCGAATCGATAATGGTCGTCCGGGGAACTGGAGACAGAAACTAGGATAAGGAAGTTAAATTCGAATTGGAGCTGGGAAAAACACCGTGTGGATACAAGAGAAAAGAAACTTGAACGACTAAAATATAAAATGGGAAAGAAAGTAAATGTCATCAAATCTAAAGAGAGATCTGTAGCTGATGGTATCTGTCGAGAAAAGGGTGTGCATCATATAGATGGCGTATCGACCCACCCACCAGTGAGCCATTTGGGCGAGCGGCAAACAACAGGAGCATCAATCAAAGCTACTTTTTCCGACATGCCCTATGCCCTGTTCCAGGGCATGACACACTTTTGGGGCACTTTTGAGGGAGAGCGGGCGGCAAGCAGCACTAAAAGTTTCAAGTGCATGTCAATATGCTGCGGAATTTATGACCTTTAGCGGCCCCATAAAAACACAGCACACAGAAAAAGTTGCAGGCGATTTAGACAAAGTGTGGCAAAGGACCTAATGCACAGGGATGCAATTAAATTTCCCATGCGGGACAATTGACTTATCCCGATTAAATCTGATAACACTCTCTCACGTTGCAGTTCGAGCAGTTGGCCTTCACCTGGATGGAGCGCCAGAAGCTGGGCGGCAGCTACAGCTCGCACCGGGCCCAGAGCGAGAAGCATGTGGTCGTGTGCTCGACCACCCTACACGCGGACACCATCATGGACTTCCTCAACGAGTTCTACGCCCACCCCCTGCTGCAGGACTTCTACGTGGTGCTGCTCAGTCCCATGGAGCTGGACACGACGATGCGGATGATATTACAGGTGCCGATTTGGGCGCAGCGTGTGATCTATATTCAGGTGCGGCTTCGTTCCTGCTCCCGATCCCATTCCCCAGCTCTCTGCAATTCAAATGACCTGCGCCCTTTTCTTTCTCTCTTCTGGCAGGGCTCTTGTCTGAAGGACGGCGACCTAGCCCGGGCTCGCATGAACGAGGCGGAGGCGTGCTTCATCCTTGCGGCCAGGAACTATGCGGACAAAACGGCCGCGGACGAGCACACCATCCTACGCTCCTGGGCGGTGAAGGACTTTGCGCCGAATGTGCCGCAGTATGTGCAGATTTTTAGGTGGGTACGAAGACTGGTATATCAGTCGTGCGTGAAATAATTCAATTTCTACTATTTGCACACGCCAAACAAATCCCATCGGAACCAAATCCAACCGTTCGTATATCCTGCGGAAATCCAATTTCAACATCGCCAGGCCGGAGCACAAGCTGCATGTGAAGTTCGCCGAGCATGTGGTCTGCGAGGACGAGTTCAAGTATGCGCTGCTGGCCAATAACTGCACCTGTCCGGGCGCCAGCACCCTGGTCACCCTCCTGCTGCACACCTCGCGCGGACAGTACGTATGGCATTTCCCATTCAGGGCCCCCTCTGGGCCAGGTCAACTGTTAACCAGTTAACACACATGCAAAGTCGTCTATCTGACGTGCGTCATCTGCTCGCCTGGATGCGTCAGGGCTCCATAGATATTCGGTATCGGTTGGCTGGGCTGAGCTGAGCTGAGCTGAGCAGGCCGCTTGACTGCCCATTCAGACTTTTTTCGTTCCTCTCATTTCTCGTTGGTGGGCGGCTAATTCGGCTCCGACGGCGGTTAGCTGGATAAGGGAATTACGGCTTTGTATAGATTTGTATACCATTGCCCAGGTGACTGGGGAGAGAGTAGTACTTTGAATGATATTCGGGGCATCTTCTACACTTAAATGCAATCCCATGTAAGTAGTGCCGCTAAAAGCGGTGGGTGTATTCTGTATTCTGAGAGTGTATTCTGTACATGACATCGAAATTCAATTAAAATTGAGAATTTTAATTGAATGCCATTTGTGTCGTGCACAGAGTTCCCTTTCAGGAGGCAACGCAGACAGAGGGAGAGAGCCTTTGGGGGCATGGGGGCACATGTGGTAACCGTCAATTAAACGCGGCTTTTAGTTTTCGCGTGCTGCGGTCGAGGCTTGCAAAGCCAAGTTAAAACCAAACACCCGACACTCGTTACGGCAGGTGGCACATGCTAATTGGAGGTTGGGCAAACCTGCCAAATGAGCCCTGACTCATGCATTTAACATGAGCCGTGTTCCGCCTCAAAGACAACACCATCTCATTTCATTGTGCTTCTTCTTTGGCAGGGAGGGGCAGCAGTCTCCGGAGGAGTGGCACCGGCTGTACGGCAAGTGTTCAGGAAACGAGATCTATCACATTGTCCTCGGCGACAGTCGATTCTTCGGGGAGTATGAGGGCAAGAGCTTCACCTACGCCAGCTTCCACTCGCATCGCAAGTAAGTTTTGGGGTCCGGCGTCCAGTCCTACCATTCAAATATGAAATTTATGTTAAACTGCCAACAAAAAAAACCCGTATTCTCACCCACTCTCCTCCTCAGATATGGCGTGGCCTTGGTGGGGGTGCGGCCGGCCGAGCTGCCTGAGTTCTACGAGGACACAATACTCCTGAATCCGGGGCCCAGGCACATTATGAAAAAGGATGACACGTGCTATTATATGAGCATCACCAAGGAGGAGAACTCGGCGTTCGTCGTTAATCAAAATCAAACATCGGACCCCTCCACAGCCGCCAAGGATGGGGCTGGAGGGGCACCATCCTCCGCCTCTTCTCATCATCCAACAGCTGCAACTGGTGGGTAGAGCCTTTGGATGTGTGTGTGTACTTGTGTGTGTCGGTGTGTGTGTGCTGTGTGTGTGTGTGAGGATGGGTTAGTCCAGTGATAACCCCATAAACTACTTACAGCGAATGAATGAACCTTTATGTCCCGAATAAGCATTCGATACATGCATAAATAAATATGTATTTTTAAGCTTTCCATTTTTTAGCAACAATTTCCTTGCTCTGTCTCTCTCTCTTTCTCTCTCTCTGTCTCTGTTTCTGTTTCTCTTTTTCCCCTTGTATCTTGATATTTGAGTTGAGGCTGAGTTCAAAGTTTTCCTTTCTGGTATTCCCACAAGTTTTTCATTTCGTTTCGTTTGGTTTGGTTTGGTTTTGTCTGAATGAAACAAAAACCGCTTTCAATGTCAGTTTTGTGAGCGTGTCTGTCTCGAATTACAGTTATTAATGATATTCGCCTTGCCCGAACTTTGTTTTTGTAAAACTTTCCACTTTAATCGATTTGTTTGTGTTCCGTTTAACTTACGCCTTTATTAACCCTCCGAAGGAGGCTCACCCGCTTTGTTATGTTTTGTAGCTGTCTGTCCTCGGGAGCCGAGCAAAAACCGACTAGGGATGCTCAAAGGAGCGTCCACAGTTTTCCTTTAGAAGGAACTTAGCTCCTGTTTAATGACAATAGCAATAGTTATGGGCATTTTCATAACCTTAACTCACTTGGGATTGCCACACTCTAGGTTAGCTTATGTCCATAACCCCTTCTCCCCCGTCCCCCCACCCCCCACACACACTCACACTATCCCAGACACACACACACACACACACACACTCATGGAAAGAAAACACACTCCCAAGCAATCCTTTTGCCCTCGTTAGTGTGCAGTGAGAGCTCTCTGGGGCGGACACTCGGGGTGAATGTGTCCGCTGGCAGAGCTCCCACCGTACAGCCACACACACACATTACCTATACACGCCCACGTAAACTCGTTTAATCGTCTAATGTTATGTGTGAATGTAGCCAATAAAACAATAACCAGAACTACATCATCGACTACAACAACAGCAACAACAGTACAAGCAACAACAACAGCAACAATAAGCACTACTTTCACATCATCAACATTATTATCAGCATCTACTACAACAGCAACAATAAACGCTGGATCTGCCCCGTATGCAGCAGCAGGGGCAGGGGCAGGCGCCTCCATTGCACCAGTGCCGTCTGTTTGTGTTCGTGTGCCCCATAGTCCCAGCTACGAGAGTGGCAGCGGCGCCACCGGCACGACCCACTTGCAACCGTATCCGCATCCGTATCCGCAAACGTATCCGCATCCGCAAACGCATCCGCAAATGCAAACTCCAGACAGTGGAGAGTTTGCATCACTATTTGTGCGTGAGTGTGACACCAGATCCAATCCAAACAACAAAAAACCCTCACCCAACAAATCCCCCAAACAGAAAAATGAAGCAACACAAAAATACTTCTTTGGTCTTTGTCTTTTAACTCGTTTTTGATCTCACGCTCTTTATCCCTCACTTCCTCTTATAACCCTCATCCAGCTAACTGTGTCTGTTCCCCTCTTACTGTCCTTCTCTCTTCCTGGGTCTATTTGGGAGCCTGAACCTCCTCCGCGCCCATAACCCTAACACTATGCAACAAGTTCTTGGAAGGGTCATCAAGTAGCTAGAGAAGGAGTCCACACTAGCGGCAGTTCAAAACTGGCCTCCTCCACAAAACTTACAAGAGCTTAGAAGTTTTTTTGGACTGTGCACCTATTATCGTAGATTTCTCACTGGATTGGCTTGCCTACATGAACTGAGAAGAAAAAATCAATGCTTCAAATGGACAGAGAAAGAAGGAAGGGCTTTTCCATAGTTAAAAGTTATCTATCCTGTGTTTAGCGCCCATCCAGGCTTATCCGGTACCGATAGAGAAGTTATTCTTGGATACAGATGCGAGTGCCACAGGAATTGGTGGAGTGCTGCCCCAAGTAATTGACGGACAAGAGAGAGAGAGAAGTTTTGTCCGATTGGGTAGAAGAATCAACTAGATCCGGTCCGCCTTATCGATTAGACTGGTATTTTGGATACCTTTATCGTTAAGGTATCATCAGCTTAAGAGGCTGTATTTTTTAATCCATCATTTTAGCAGCTATGAAAGTGCCTGTCTGTCCGATCTACTCCTGAGTAGCATTATCATATAAAATACATTCTTGTACCATCTACAGAAAAAGGTTTTCTTGTACTTTATGCGGTCCCTGGTGGCAGGAATCTAAGTATATTTCCAGAAAAGTGTCAAATTTGTTGCAAAGTGTTAACCCACGTCAAAAAACATTTCCGCTGCAGTCAAGGCTCACACACACACACACACACATACACTCTGTCTCCCTATCTCTGTATTCTACTGGCTTTCACACTTAAATGCCACACCTAGCCACGCCTTGCCACATCTTCTTTCTAGCCAAAACTATTTTTGATGTATGCTTCATTTTCTGGTTTCGCTGTTTTTTGCCTGTTAGCCTTGTACTTGTTCTCCTTCGCTCTCTTCTTCATCTGCCTGTCTTTGCATTTCCTTATTTGTCTTTCTGTTCGTATTGGTGTTCGTGTATGTGTATGTGTGCGAATATGTGCATGAGTATTCGGTTTCTTGAAGTTTCTGTTAATGATATTCGCACCTCACGCGGCGATTCCTGTAAATTACGTCATATAGAAGTAGTTGAGCTTGTTGTTCACTCGAATTAAACTAGCGTGCCCCATCACCACCACCACCACCCACACCCACACCCATACCCCCGACCATAGCTCGGTACCCTGTAATTAAGTGTCCGGAAAGGAGAGAGTCAACATTTTGCCAGAAGTGCACGCTAACTAAACTGAAACACTTTGCCGAAAGTTTCCGGACAGTGCAGTCTGTCGCTGTATCTGTCGTGGACTTTTAATGAGTTGTTTTCCCTCAGGTTTGTCTTGTAGAACTGCCCGCCCACGCCCGCGCCCACATCCACACCCCCACCCTCACCAGCCCCTCTTTCTCTGTCACATTTTCTTCGCTCAGCTGAAATTAGTGGACATTCGTTTTGTATAGCAAGCGCCCAAGTAGATTCGATTCGATTTGGTTCGATTTCAATCGATATCCGAATTGAGTTTATCGCAAGGTAAACCGGACTAACGGCATTCGTTCCCCGTCCTCAGCCTGCGATAATCCGACGGCTGTGATAATATCGGACTCCAGGCAGAACCTCAAGGACACGACGGTGACCCAGACGGCGGCCACCACAACCACAATAACCACAACGACGCTGCCACCACCGCCCATGACGATGGGCGGATCTTCGGGAATGCCCGGGGGCTCTGGCGGTGTTGGCCACGGAGTGGGCAGCGGCCACAGTCTGGGCACGTCGCTGAGCATCACACCAGCCACGTTGTCCACGGGGAACCATCTGGATGTGCCCTTCGGCAACAATCCCAATCTGCTCAGTCCGGACGTGCTTAACCAGCGGAGGGGTAAGTTGGATAACAAGCGGATAGCCGTATACATCTGATATCTGGTATATCTGATATCTGAGCAGGAAGCAGACGTCCCTCGATCCTGCCCGTGCCCGATATGTTCACCTCCTCATCGTTCACCATTGCCGGCAACGACGATGGCGAGGAGGGAGACGAGAGCGACGACGAGATCGACGATGAGATGCCCTGGCGCTCGCCCTCTGAGAAGATAGCGTGAGTATTCCACCCACCAGGATCCATCTGCCCGTTCCCCCACTTTCCGACTATCGGAGGCACCGTTTCCCTCTCCCTGTGTAGTGTCTCTATCTACATAGACTGTACCTCGTGTATGTATCACTAACTGTACTTTTTAGCAAACTAATTATTACGAAACGAAAAGAATAACCCCCATCCCCAAAAACTTGAATCCCCGTGTACATAGCTCGTGCTAGAAAGAGATTTGCAATTCAGAATGATCGAATAGGAGGAAGAAATCTATCAATCTATCTATTATTATTGGACAGTTCCAATTGAAAATAATGTGATCGGTACTGCTTCCAACATAGATATTTATAGTACCTGAAACTATATCAAATGGGAGACTGACTCATTATCGATCATTCGGGAGTGTGAATATCCAATGAATGTTAATTTTATATGTTGTACTTAAGCACTAGACTCCCTACTCCCCACCCCGTCCCCCCGTAATTCCTCCCCCAACACATACATATATGTACACCGAACTAAAAGAAAAACGATAATTCGCCTCAGCTGCTTGGGCGGGCACTTTCCCCAATCGCGCACCTATTCGCTCATCATGAGCTCCTCGGAGGATTCGTATCAGCGCAGTTGCAGCTTTTGCAATGCCACCGCCACCGCCACCGCTACTGCAGCTTCTGCCGTCACTGCTTCTACTGCTGTTGCTGCTGCTGCTGCTCCTGTCATGCACCAGTCGCCGCCCCTGGGCAGTCTAGGACTCCCTCTCGAGGAGTACTCCACTACGGAGCTACGCAGGCGCGCCATGAAGAAGAGTTACAGCTGCGACAGCGAGTGTCGCAATGACCTGGGCCCCAGACAGGGTCTGGGCCTGGGTGGAGGGACTCTGGCCATGCTGGCGGCTCGAAGGAGGCAGCTGCAACGGTGCTGCTCCTGCAGCTGCTCCACCACATCCTCCACCACCAGGACTACGACAACAGCAGCATCATCAGCAGCAGCAGCAGCCGCAGCAGTGGCGGCAGCAGCATTTACATCGAGCAGTACCGTTGAGACGCGTCGCCAGGCGCGTCCGGTGTGGGCCTCCGACTACTCAGGGTAAGTCTGGGGGCAGAGAACCATTCTACGGACGCCATTTGTTGAAGAGTTCTTATCGTTGTTGTTCCTTACTGTTGCCGTTGCCGTTTCTGTTGCTTGTGGAGTGTTTTGTTTGCCTGCCGCAGGACATCTTTTAATGACGCCCCCGTTTAACGTGGAAAAGCCGTGCCTACCCGATACCCCTGCGAGACTCGTTTGTATCTGTGTGTGTTGATGTTGCAGCTTCTGCTTTGCCTTGAGTTTGCTTGCTGTTGGCTTCAGTTGCATTCGTTTGCCGTGGACTTGTCGTTCTAGGAGGGAGTCATCCTTGGAGTCGCTCTCGGGTGGGACATGGACATGGACAGGGGGAGGAGAACACACGTGCAGTTTTCCATTTGTTAATTCGTTCGTTGGTAGTGAATGCTTTCACCTCGTTTACCTCGTAGTTTGAACCCGATCTCACCTCCCAACACGCTCCCCGGCCTGCGTTCTCTCTTAGTCAATGTCACTGCTCGAATCCCAGCACTTAGCTTAACCACATCCCCGCCACAACTCATCACCTGCTCTCCAGCCCGCCGATTTCCGGAAGGAGCATCCCCCATATAACGCCACCTCTCGCTGCTATTTCAGCATTGTCAAGGGGTTCCCGCCCGTGTCGCCCTTCATCGGTGTCAGCCCCACGCTCTGTTTCCTGCTCAAAGAGAAGAAGCCTCTCTGTTGTCTGCAGCTGGCTCAGGTGAGACTCGGGACTGACGTGACTGACGGGGCTCCGTTCCACTGAAAACACGGTAATTCTCTACAGGTATGCGAGCACTGCAGCTATAGGAATGCCAAGGAGTACCAGTGGCAGAACAAGACGATCATTCTGGCCGCCGACTATGCCTCTAGCGGTATATACAACTTCATCATTCCGCTGAGAGCTCACTTTCGCTCGAAGACCTCACTCAATCCCATTATCCTGCTGCTGGAGCGACGTCCGGACGTGGCCTTCCTGGACGCCCTCTCCTACTTTCCCCTCGTGGGTATTTCTTATGCCACGCCACTTCACCGAGCTAAATCTTTCATTTTGGGGACAGGTGTACTGGATGCTGGGATCAATCGACTGCCTCGACGATCTCCTGCGTGCGGGCATCACGCTGGCCGAGAGCGTGGTAGTGGTCAACAAGGAGCTGTCGAACTCGGCCGAGGAGGATTCCCTCTCCGACTGCAACACCATAGTAGCTGTGCAGAACATGTTCAAGTGAGTGCAGTACAGTAGTAGCCAGTAGTTTCGGAACCGGAATCGATCCTTTCATTCCCTTACAGATTCTTTCCCAGCATCAAGAGCATCACTGAGCTGTCGCAGAGCTCAAACATGCGGTTTATGCAGTTCCGGGCCCACGACAAGTACGCCCTGCACCTGAGCAAAATGGAAAAGGTCCGTAACGAGTTGGCCCCGCCTGCCCCCGGCAGATGTCAGTTGGTTAATTTGCCGCTCACTTCTTTGCAGCGCGAAAAGGAGCGTGGATCGCACATCTCGTACATGTTCCGCCTGCCGTTTGCGGCGGGGGCCGTGTTTAGCGCCTCCATGCTGGACACGCTGCTGTACCAGGCATTCGTGAAGGATTATGTGATTACGTTTGTGCGCCTCCTGCTGGGGATTGACCAGGCCCCGGGCAGCGGTTTCCTGACCTCGGTAAGTACCAGCGGACAGCCGCTGACCGCCTCCAATGGGGTAGATAATGGAATCGAGTGCCTATGCCCGACAGATGCGCATCACCAAGGAGGACATGTGGATACGCACCTACGGCCGGCTCTACCAGAAGCTGTGCTCGACCACCTGCGAGATACCGATTGGCATCTACCGCACCCAGGACACCTCGAATGCGGACACGTCACATGTGAGTAACTCGCCGGTCGATAGATGGGGACCCTTCTCGGCCTTCGGCAGGCATTGTGTGCGCTTGCGTCCATCGGTGAGTCCAAAGCAAAGGCAAACAGCAACTCAAGATTCGGGCTTCAAGCTTCCAATCTCCACCTCCTCCTCTTCCCTCGGTCTTCTGGGGCTTTCGGGGCACGCCGCTCCAGAGACAGCCCCGCCCCATCACTTTCTAACCCTACTAACACGCTCACTCACACAAACTCACACACATAGCCTGTCTATCTATCTCTCTCTCTCTCTATATCTCTCTCTTTCTCTGTATCTAACTCTATCTCTTATTCTGTCTCTTGCTCACATATTCGTATTTCGAGTTGCGATTAGGTACACACACCAGAACAAATCGAAATTAAATTCAAGAAAATAATCGAATCGAATCGAATCGAACAATTTTAAACTTGATTTGCCTATTACTGAATTGAGTTCTCCCGTTTCCCAGTTAACGCCTGATCGTAATTTCTGTTTTAGTTTTCGTTTCACAATCCCCGAGTTGGTCTTTCGTTTGTACTTTTGATTTCTCAATCACACGCTTACGCCTTGATATTTTCAATACTACTCAACTGCATTTGGGTCTGAAGTCTGTCTATTCATCCTAAAAAGTTGTGCATTACCTCCAGTTTCGTTAAGTGCATAAAAAACATGTAAAGTCTTTCTCGCTCTCGCTCTCGCTCTCTCTCTCTCTCTCCTTATAAATATATACATATATATATCCAAGTATATACAGTCTTTTCCTCCTATTTGAGTAAATGGGAGATGTTTAGATTTATCAAATATACAATATATACCTCCTAATGCTCGATGCCACTAGCGGAGTTTTCCCACTCAAATTAAACTCCCCCATCAAAAATCAAATCGAATTATACATATATACATTAAGTACATATGTACTTGTACATATACTCTCGTATAAATAATGCATAGCGTGCTGATTCTGGTTTCAGTTTCGATTCTGCCTCCCGTTCCCGTCCCTTAACCGATTTCAATTTTTTTATTTTTACTGCCAGATCCCCGCCCATTCCTCCCTCGACCTTTTCCTTTTTGGCTTAATTTGCTGCAGTAAAATCATTTTTCATTCGGCTGAAACACTGAACGGATCCCAATTACCATATGAAAGAGTTGTGTGAGCATTCCCGATCAGGTCAATCAAATTACTTACAAATTACACATACGACCCGTTGAACAGTTCAAAAAGAAAACCGAAACAAATTGAACAAAAATTAATTGCGTTTGTATTGGACCTGACGCACACGCACGCAGTGAGTCCGCCCCGCCCCCATATCCCCCAAAAATATGATACGATAAAAAAATCCAAAGAAATACCGTAAATACCGAAAATACCAGCTACACTTCATACAATCTCATACCCGAATCCGTATGCTTGCCCCATTAGCCGACCGGCCACCAATTGTGTATCCACGTGTGTGTGTGTGTGTGTGTACGTGTATGTAGAACTAGCAGTAAATACGCCCCTCCGGGACTGTGGTAGCCGTAGTAGCTCTCTATGTTTCTATATGTTTCTCTATAGGGTCCTGCGTGACCTGTTGGCTGCTGCATGTTTGGTTTTTCCGACTTTAATTTGGTTTTCTGTTCTGTTCCTGTTTCTGTTTCCGTTTCTGGTACTGTTTCCGTTTCCGCTTCAGTTTGTTCGGGCTTGTGTTGTTTGCATGCCGCTTTTAATTAGCTGATTGCATTTTCTTGTTCTGTCAGGCCTTGCCAGCCCACTTTCCCACTTGCCCACTATCCTTTCCTCAAACTCATTTTGAAGCATGGAAAATTCTACCAATTGTTCCTAGTTTTGTCGCCGGTTTGACATGGAGCTCATTAAAAATGTCTGCTTGATTTAAAAACCAATACGTGTTGGCAGAGGAGAAGAAAGGAAAGAATCAATGGTATAATTGGCAAAAATAAAGAAAAATAATTAGAAATTTCATCAGATTAGAGAACCCTGAAAAGTATAAGAAAAGTATTTCCCACAGCGGAAATTTATTCTTCGTAAAGCATCCGCTTAGCGCTTGCCCCGCACTTTTTTGCTTAGTGTTTTCTTCTTTTTGGTTGAGAAACTTTTTTTGTTTCGGCTTCTTAAATCAATAAATCGCGTCAATTAATTTCGTTAGGTTTTGTTTTTAATAATTTAAATGTGCTTACGTACATCGCTTGGAAAAGATGTTCTGTTCCACAGCATGTTTATACTCGTATTACATAAATGTTAACTTTTTTGCTGTGGCCAACACCAACACGAACACGAACAGAACCAACAAAACACCACCACCATACACCTCTCTCGCACACACATACTGCGAGTATACATACATACATAAATGAAAACGAGCACACAGAGAGCAGTGAGAGCAATTTGCCATTTCAATTAAAAACCAATTAAATATGTAAATCATTTTGTGTTTAACCGAACCTCATCGAAAAATTTGCATACACCAAAAAAATCTATGCCATGCCCCAGTACGACGAGGAGACTGGCACGCCCGACTCCACCAAGGACTCCACGGAAATGCTGCGCGGGGTCACCTACCGGCCGCCGTCCTCGGCAACAGGTGGGGCCAGCAGCCCCAGCTTTCGGGCCCCGTCGCAGCCGCAGCAGCGCCAGAGGTCGGTCAACTGTCTGGGCGGTTGCTCGGAGCGTAAGGGATCATCTGTAAGTAGTATTCGATTCGAGAGCACTTTCCATTCCCACCTCTACTCGACGCGACCCGACCCGACCCGACTCGACTCAAATCTTGTTTCTGTGTGGGCCAAGTGGGTTACCGTTTATCGTTTACCGTTTACCGTTTACTGGTTGAGGTTTAGGTTAAGGTGGCTAAGGTAGGTCGTCTTGACTCGTCCTATCGCTTTTGCAGCATGAAGTTTTGTTCTACTAGCATGCCTCACAACAACTAAAACAACTACCGCTGATGGCCACTGGTCAACCAATCATCATCGATCATCTCAGCAACAACACTCACACAGGATCAACCAGAACTTTAATATACATTATCGAACATACAGAGAACTCCTCTCCACTATTGAGTAAACGATGGCTTCCTCTTTTAGTACTCCATCAATCTGGCCGACGAGGCCAAGGACAATCATGCACAGCAGATCGAGCGCGCGGAGATCGCCAACCTGGTGAGGAGTCGCATGGAGTCCTTGAACCTGCCCACCAACGACTACGATGACGTGAGCGAGAAGCGGAACCACTTGTCCTATGTGATAATCAACCCGAGCTGTGATCTCAAGCTGGAGGAGGGCGATCTCATGTGAGTCCAATCATCCCTGCAGCAGGACCACCATCACTTTTCTCTACCACATTTCACATTTCATTCCACAGCTACTTGGTGCGGCCGTCGCCGTTCTCGGCCCAAAAGACCTTCGAGCGCCACAATTCGCGTCGCAAGTCGAACATCTCGTTCTGCTCGAACATCAACCTGGGCGCCACTTGTGGGCCCCAGATGCAAAACATGTCCAACACCGCCGTCGGGGCTGGGTCGCGTCGCGGCTCCGGCATCGCCGGTTTGAACCCAATGCAAATGCAGAGCGTTCAGACTTTGGCCGGGTATGGATCATCCTCGCAGCGCTGTACCCCACCGATGCAGCAAATTAAATCGAATTCTCTTTCTCTACCCGACAGTCCGACGGTGGTTGGCAATCAGCGTGGACGGAGTAACTCATTGCGGGTTGGCTATTATTCCTTCTTCCACACCCACACCTATACCCACACGTACACCACCGCCCCACCCCCACACACCTCTTCCTCGCTCTCCCCCCCTCTCTTTTTCTCTATGTTTGTTGATTTAACTCACCTTCCTCTCGTTGGTTTGTTCGATTTCCGTTAAGATACACCAAGAGCTAACTCTACGGTCTCCAAGGTCTAAGCATATCTGCCTGTAAATCATCTTCAAGAGAGTTTCTTGCTTATTTTGTTTATCTATTTATGGCTTTGGGTTCATTCAAAGCAGTTAAACGCACAGTTGTATCTACAAATTTAACCCACACATTAGATACATAGATACATAATGTATTTTATATTGCTGTCAAAACAATGATTCAAGCTTAGACCTTGGGCTTTGCCTGCGGCCGCAGTGTAGACGCTGTCCTAGGGAATGTAAATTTGGGCTGGCCATGGGTCTTCAGCTCCAGTTCGCAGTCCATCACACACCTCGTTATCTTAGTTAAGTTTTTTTAACAAATTGGCTACAACAAAATACATAGAGGCTCGGTCCATTCGGGGCCAGCAATTGCACTCACACACTGAGCATCAAAATTCTCGTATCAAAGTTAAGCCGCAGAGCACTCTACCGATCAGCACGGCAGCCACATCAATAGCAGAGGCAGAGGCAGAAGCAGAAGCAGCACCGGCAACATCCAGAAGCACACCACTGCAACAGCAGCAACAACAATCCCTAGTCATAGTATCAACGCAGGGCTTGGCCCAGAATCACAGACCACAGAATACTATCAGAACCAGAGTCAAATGTAGATCAGTATGTCGGCAGGAGCGAGCAGAAATTCTAGATTTTTGTCGCTGTGTTTGCTTTTTTTTTTGAGTGACTGTAACTGCAACTGCAACTGCAACTTCAACTGCAAGAATAGCCAATTTGTATGTGTATTGTAATTGCGTTTTGTTGGTATCACAAGCACCTGCGCTGGGTTATCTCCCCTCACTAATCGCCAAACACTTGCGTGGATATTTCCTTGCTCCTCTGTCCTTGCAGATCGACAACGACATACTGCTGCGTCGATCCTCCTCTCTGAGGCAAGGCCTTCCCAGCGTGGGCGTCAGTCATGGCCGGCGAAAGTCCTCGCTGGAGGAGATCGGCATCAGCCATTTCACGACCCTGATGCAGGCCACGAATCACAGCAACCCCATCAAGATCTCGCTCAATGGCAGCATAGGCATGGAGGTAAGTTCTAATCGCGCACAGATCATATGAATCCTATTGACGACTAACGCCTGTGCTAGAATCAGATTTCTCTCCAGGTCACCCCGCCAGAGGAGCCCACACCCATGCTGGGCGTGCCCTGCATGATGGGTGGCGGTGGCGGCGGCGGCATAAACCCATCCGGGACTGGATCCTCAACTAGTGGCATGCTGGGGGCTGGCTCTTCGCTGGCGATCAACACGGCTGACCTGGGGCCAGGACCCAGCACCTCATCGGGGGCCGGTAGCTCCCTGCAGCCCCAGGACTCGCTTGGCCCCCAGTCTTCGCAGGTGTCGTCGCCGCAGCATCTGCAGGGAACGATTGTATGATACAACCTGATGTGGGGGCGCCGTCTCCGCTCCTCCATGTCAAAGAACAAATGGATATAGAACACGGCCGGCACACACAGACACACGCGTAGAGATAAGTTCTGAGAGTAAAAGTATTAGGAGAGACCAACCAACCCACCCCCAACGTCTGTGGTGTGCGTCCCAGTCCCTCTCCCTTTTTAGACGAGCCCTGCATAGGGAAGGGTTTAGCTACGGATATAGTGCGATAGATTTCCATAGCGTAGAAACGTCTATAAGGAACATGCATATAGTATAGGAATAATTACGAGTATATGCTTTACAAACAACAAACAACAAGCAACAAAAGTTGAGGCAAATTGTGTTTTGGGAACAAGATATGTAGTTAAACTATTGGATAGATTGGATGATGATTTGGCTAACTGTACATATATATCTGAGCCTAGTTCTAAGTACCCGATTCGTTTCTAGCATATCCGAGGAGCATAGCAAACTATCAAATTCTCAAGCCCCTGTATCTGTGTGTACCCTAGGTATATCCCACATACATATATGCAAGTCCTATTCGGATTTTGGTCGGCTTAACTTCCTCCCACATACATATAATATACCACATATAGATACTTGTCTGAAGGTGCTATCAATGTCATGTACTATACACATACACACGAAAAACATCCCAAGTTTTGTAAAACTCTTTGAATTGTTTTACACAATTGTAAAAACAAAGGCAAATGAAAGAAAAACAAACTAAACAGGAAACGGTTTTCATAACATAGTTTGGAACGGGCTTTGGTATACTCTAATGCTTTACGAAACCAACCAAAAAACTTATATATACATATAGAAGCAAGGAATTTGTATATATACACTGTATATTAGAACCAACCAACATTCAAGGAAGCATTAAAAGAGCAAAACTAAAACAACTATTAAAACTTAAGAATACCATACGGAATACGGAATACGGAAAACGCAAAACAACAGAAGCTAGGATCTAGAGCTTAGAGTTATTCTATAGTTAAGAGTAGTATCCACCTAAATACCTTACATACATACCATACCATACCTATAACGCCGACACATCGAGAGTGTCGGCCACTGTACCAAATACCATGAGCTATACACACACACCCCAGTAGCATAGTGTTAGGAAACGCAACCCCAACTCAATTGAATTTCGAAGAAACGTCCCAATTATATAGCCTCTATAGGTAGTAGCTAGAGAAAACACACATCCCCTCACACACTTGAAAATGTTAGTTAAAGCACAAAAAGCAGTTTTTTAAGGAAATTTTACTCAACATTGCCGATGACGGTGAGGGTGAGGAAGATGAAATGCATTCCAGTGTCTCAAAAGAAAGCCTAGTTAAGCATATGCCTGTCACACCAGATACTTATTTACATAGATCTGTACAAACCAGCATTCATATACCCACTGTATGTACTTAGGTGAGAATGTATCTGTGTAAGAACTAGCACTTAGATCGAACCGATGTCTCAATGTACAAAAGATAGATAACTAATCCGCATCTGGCACCTGGCATTGGCATCATTAGAGTTTTAGTGTGGACTAGAATATAAACTTGCTGTAATATTTATCGATGCTCTTTAAGGCATGCCGAACAGAACTCACAATAAACTCAAAATATATAGTTGGAAATATTGTATTGCGAACGAAGTCATTTCATGTTCTGAGCTGTATAATAAACCGAACATAGTAGGTTGTATTCCTGTATATCCTGTATATCTAGCAGTGAAACTTGGATATCAGACTACTTAGTTGTGTTTAATCTCTAGACCCACGCCGGGTGCTTACTTTTATTTTATTAAGTTTTGAGTAGCTTTACATAAAATGGCACACAGGCATTCCTAGTTAGTACATTTAATTTAGTTAGCGTTTCTTAACTCATTGTTTCTTTGTGTTTTTGGTTCTGTATACGTATCGAAAAATAATGTCAATTTAGTTGAATATTGACTTAGTAGCCGGGATAGGGCGATGGCTGCAGACTGCAGCCGGTGGAGGCGCTGGTGCACTTGCAGCTCTTGCCCGAAGGAGCCTTGCGGTTCACCAGACAGAGCCGGGCGTCTGTGCAGCCGCCGTTGTTGATCTGGCAGGGGCTCTGGTACTGCGGACAGTTCTGCTCCACGACCGTCATGCCGTACATCTTGTGGCTGCCAAAGAACGGGGTCTGTATTGGCTTCTGGCGGGTACCCAGGGCATCCACGCTCTCCAGTTTTTTGCTGGAAAATAGCTTGGTTAATTCTTTTCCATTTGAATGTTAAGAGGTTCTCACGTAGTCCAGTCGGTCCAGTAAAACTGATCATGGGTGAAGGTGAGGCCAAACGGATAGGACAGCTCGTTGGAGATGGTGCGGGTCTCGCGGTTCTGGGGATGGATGCACTCCACTTTCTTGCTTCCCGCATCGGCGTAGCACAGCTCGCCCGTGTTCTCCAGCACTACCAGAGAGTTCGGCAGGGTGACAGCATCGTGGCCCAGCAGCAGCTCCCGCCCAGTGCCGTCCAAGTCCGAGAACTCAATCTTGGGCGAGGAGCGGTCCCAGTCCGACCAGAAGAGTTTCCTGTGAACCAAAAGGAAGGTCAGAAATGTTGATCTTCGGGTGTCTGTCGTCATTGCTTACTCTCTGTAGGGATCCACGGCAATGCCGCGGGGATTCACCAGCTGCTTGTTGATAACCACCGCACGCAGCGTGGGATCGTCCAGGCTGGCCACCTCAATGGTGTCCTTTACGGAGTCAGTCCAGTATAGGCGACGAGAAATGACATCTATGGCAATGCCCTCAGGAGACTCGATATCTGAGCGATCAGGAAAAAATAAGCGCAGCTCTCATGGACCTAGTTAAAGCCATCTTACCCGTGGTAATGAAGGGACGGGCGTCGGTGCCATCGTACTTGGCACTCACAATCTTCTTGGCCGAGATGTCGCCCCAGTAGACGCGACCCTCCACGCAGTCCTTGTCCAGGCCGATTGCCATCGAGGCCACCGATATGGGCAGGACATTTCGTCCGTTGAGAGGTACTCGGACAATGACCACTCCCTGGCTGACGATGAGGAAGTCCGAGTCATGCTGCTGGCGCTCGAAGCAGGTGGAGCCGTTTCCATAGAAACCTGGAATTTAGGCAAGGCAATTGGGGTTGTTTAAGTACGTAGCTCTGGAAAGTCATGATCCCAGTAGTCTCTACCAATTCTCTCCATTCATTCTCCATTCGTAACTCAGAGTTCCGACATTTTTCTTGGCTAAATCCAAAATTTGTACAGTTTAATTTTCAATTCAAAAAAGACTCCTCCGACACCCTTTACTTAATCTGCCAGGATGCGTCTTCTGCAGACTCTGCTCACGAGGATGTCGCGCTTGGGAGGCAGCGTCGCCTGGCGATCCTCGACTCAGAATCAGGCCGCCGGCTCCAGAGTGAAGCACCGACCGACTACGAGCAATACTTTGGCAGATCGTCGCTTCGCACAGAACCTGAGCGGAGATCTGAAGAAGCCAGGCTCGTCCTCTCTAGCGTCGATGCGCGAGTTCTTCATGCATCCCCATACTTGGGACCGCAACAACGGCTACTTCAACGTGGTGCTGGCCCTGTCCATATTCGGGTTCTGCTTCTTCAACTCGTGCTCCCCCAGCGAGGAGAAGGTCGCCGCAGCTAACGAAGTGGCCCCGCCCAAGAAGTGATGTCTCGGGAGTGGAGGCGGAATGTGCATCGAAGCACTCACCTTGATTGCACGCGCAGACCAGGCCGGAGTTGGTCGAGTGGCACTTGGCGTTCATGTCGCAGAGCGTGGGGTTGTTGAGGCAGTTCTGCTCCTCGATGCACACGTAGCCGTCGCCGTGGTAGCCGGCGATGCACTGGCACTCATAATTCGCAGGATCCCTGGAATCGCAAAATACAAATAAAATATACGAATGACCCCCAGCTCTGCTGCTGTCCGAACTTACTCGGTTGGCTCGCAGGTGGCATGGATGCCGCAGGTGTTCCTCACGTTGCAGGGCGTGGGTTTGCTCAGGCACCCCGCCAGTGCGTCCCCCTGATAGCCCTCGAGGCAGTCGCAGTACTGGACGCTCTGCACCGAGTCCCATTTGCAGATGGCGTTGGAGCCACAGAAGACGGCCCCGCAACGGCCGGCCGGCACACACCTGTCGCTCACATCCCGCTCGTAGTCCTCCTGGCACTGGCAAACGCCCGAGTCACAGAAGGCGTTCTCCCCGCAGTGCTCCGCGGACTCGCACTCCGGCGCCAGCTGGCAGCGGTATCCATCGCCCTCGTAGCGGCGCTCGCACACGCACTCGGACTTGCCCTGTTGGTCGTTGTAGTTGCACGTGGCATGGGCGTCGCAGATTTCGGGTTTCTGGAAGCAGGCGGAGTATACTAGACTGCTTGATCGGGAATCGACTAGAACTTACAATAGCGCAGGAGTCGTCGATGGGCTCACAGGCGTAGCCGTCGCCGCTGAAGCCGGCGTTGCAGGTGCAGATGTGGCGCAGCTCGTGCTCGTACCAGACACAAGTGGCATTGATATGGCAGTTGGCGTCCACATCGCAAGGAACTATAAAGGGAGTCATTAGTTGCCATAGGGATAATTATACAGTCACAGTCCGGAGTAAAACATCTTCTTATGTCCTTAAGATTGAAAGCCAACCATAAGCATATCCTAACTGTGAAGGATATCACTCACCCAAGTCTCCATTCTTCTCCAAATCGGCATCCAGAGTATAGCGACAAATCTGACCATCTTCGGAGATTAGGTAGCCCTCCGGGCAGCGGCAGTTGCCAAGAAAATCGCACGACGGGTCCACCTCCAGCTCCAGCAGGATGGGAACGCAGCGTCCGTGCTCCCAGGCCTCGTCATGGCCGCACAGATTGGAGCACTGGTACCCATCGCCGGAGAAGCCTTCGCGACAGGCGCAACGCCCCTCGTAGCAGTCGGCATCGGGTGAGCAGCGCTGGAAGAAGGGTGAGAGAGGTAATCATTGGACAGTAAGCGGTGGGGCTCCTCTCACTCACATAGCACTCATCAGAATGTGTGGGCCCTTGTTCCTCCTCACTGGGATAGGGGTAGGGATAGGGGTTGGGATCGGGATTGGGATCGGGATTGGCATTGGCATTAGCATCAGACTCGGAATCGGCTTCGGAGCTAGGTTCGTCGACAACCTGGTTCGCTGGGGTGGAGTACTCGATGTTGTCGGCGGTGCTGTCACTGCTGTTGGACAGGCACCTGTAGCCGTTACCCTGATATCCCTCGGAGCAGAAGCAGGTGAATCCGCCCTCGTTGTTCTCGCACAGAGCGTTCTCGTCGCACACATGGGTACCCAGGGCGCACTCGTCCACATCCACACAAACCTCGAGGCCGCGCTCGTCCAGCTGGGCCGCGTAGCCGTGGCGACAGTCGCAGCGGTAGGTATCCTCATAGGGCACGCACACGGAGTTCTCCACGCACTGGCCAGTTCCGTCCGTGCAGGCATTGGACTCCGCGTCCACCCCAATTTTGCTCATGGCGCTTATGCGCAGCGCCTGGTCACGCTCCACAAAGTCCAGGGCGATCTTGGATACCTTCTGCATGACGCTGGTGTCGGAGGGGTCCGCCTCGTCGTCGCGCAGGCAGCTCTGGTACAGGATGCGTTGGTCCACCTGGAGGCTGATGACGCGCTGGTCGTCCACCAGCTCAAGCTGGTGCGTCTGCACCGATTGCAGCTCTCCGGGCCGTACGAAGCGGTACTCATCGATGTAGTCGGGCAGGTGGAGAGTGGCGCCCGACGGGATGGTCGGCACCTCGCCGTAGATTTCGATTTTTACGGCCAGCTGGTCCCAGTAGTTGAGGCCCTGGAAGGTCTGGTTTACGTGCAACGTTTCTCCCGACTCGAACTGGATGCGCGAGATGTGCTCGTAGTCGCCGCCCGTTAGCTGGTAGCCATTGGAGGCTCCATTCACCGACTTGGCGAAAAGCCAGGGCACGGTCGTGAGCAGCGGCAGGATCAGGCGGATCTGAGCTCCCTGCTCCACGCTCAGCGGATTGATTGTCGTGTAGGACCTGGCATCGGTGGTGACAACGTATGATTGCAGCTTGGCCTGCTCGTCGACTGGCCGGCCATTTAACTCGCCTGAGAGCGTGCCCGTCACCCGGATGGGCAGGTCGTTGGCCAGACAAGCCTTTCCGTTTCCGTAGAAGCCCGGCTCACAGGCGCAGCAGTATCCCTCGGCCTTGTCGTGGCATTGAGCCTTGTCGTGGCACTGATGTCCAAGAGCGTGGCAGCTCTGGGCCAAAGCAGGCGACTCTGTGCGCGTCTCGGCGTTGTCGGGGGCCCGCACGCTCTGCTGTGCTGCCACCGGAGCCACCTCGAACAGCCAGACTCCGGACACTCCCAGGTTGGTGCTCTCGCTAAGGAAACGGGCCTAAAACAGTTAACAGAATACAATTAGAGAGCGATCTCCCCCGAACAGGTACTCTCTTGAACTTACATTCTCCGATCCGGATCCGTTGAGGCTGTAGTAACGTCCGTCCTCAGCTACGAATCCAGCCTGAGCGCGGATATCGGGCAGTCCATTGCCCAACGACTCGCCCTGGAGCCAGTTGAGGCCGCCCTCCGGGTAGATGAACTGCACGAAGGTCTGCTGCTCATTGGCTATCAGGGCCACCTGGAAGGTGTTCACTTTGTCCGTCTTGGAGTCGAAGTAGCCTACGTTCTGCCAAGTGGCCACAACCACCTGTTCCGCCTCGAACGCGGCCTGTTCGCTGAAGGCGTAGCGCACCAGCTGCGAGGCTCTGTCCAGGGTGGCAGGGTCTTTGGTCTGGAATAGGGAGACGGAGGTCTCATCCCCGCTGTTTGATGTGTCCACGTTCGAGTAGAAGGCGGCTATCGAGGGGTACTCGAGTGGGAAAGGCTGGTTCAAGTACTCGGGGAATTCCACGTTGAACGTCAGGATTCCATTGGTATTGATCTGTGTAAAGGAAACGGAGGCAAAGGAAATTAGGAAGTGCGCATCAGGGATCACAATCGGTTCAAGTGGCAGTACTTGGCTTCCATATGGCACTTCAAAGAGCCCTCTCCGCCGCCTCCCCTGCCATCCCATTCCATCCCATCCCATCCCATCCCATCCCATCACCGTGAAGTGCTAACGGGCCACTTAACTCCGAACGGGAATTGTTCTCATGGCGGAAAGCAAACACCAACAAACCATTAACAAGGCGGCAAATGATCATTTGAAGGGATGCGATAAGTGATCTGAGACGATCGCCCTCTAACTAATTGAGTCCCTCCCCAGAAGCATCCACATCCGCACTCCTCTGGCTGGAATTAGTTCGATCTAGTTTTGCCTACTTCAGTTGCAACTTCATCAGCATCAGCATCAACATTACCATTACCCAACCCCATCCCCAACACCACTCCGCCACTCTTCATTCTCCATCCTCTCGAGCATATCCAGCGATGCATTGTTCTAAATAAACAACAATTTTGTTTCTAGCAGAATGGATTTGGAACACAGGTGTTCGAAATGTGGCTCTAAAGCGCTGACAGGCCCCATGCATAAATCAGATTGCACTGTTGCTCCTCCAGATAGCCGGCACCACGGGTGCACTTCATCTCTGCGGGCCGTTGGCAATGTGTTGCAATGTGCCTGGACTGGCAAATGGTTGCCAAAGCAAGGAATCTGCTGGGGCGCTAGGAATTTCGGCATCTTGGCAGGTGATTTGTAGCTGTACAGATTCCAAGATCTTCAAGGGGATGCCACAATTGGAGCTCTCCATGTTTGTTGTTTCTACGCAATTTGGTAAATGTTAAGAGTCTGTGGCAGGCTTTTGCTTGTGATCACATTTGTTTTCCAGTGAAAGACAGTCCAAAATTCCTTAATCGTCTAACAGAACAGCTTAAGAGCCGCTACCAATGTTTCACAGCGAGAACATACCAGGAGAAAAATGAGTAATCCCTAAAAAATAATCTGACAACCGAAAGAATTAACAAAATAGAAATATGCGGAGCTTAGTCTCTTTTGATATTCGAAAATTGCAATGTGCTGGCAAACAAATTCTTATCATGAATATAATATGTACGATTACTATATGTGTATACCTATGTCTGAACTTTCGAAAGTATCTAACCTCTCCGGTTATTCACACGATAATTGACGATTGGAATGGGGAATATGACGAATCTATTTATATGATTTTGGATTGGCTCCGGCAATAATTAAAGTCGAACGCTTTGGAGCTGCTGTCTGACACTTCTTCGCGACTACTCCGGCAGGAATTCCAATGAAATTTATGTATTCCTTTGGCCATAATAAAAGGCGGCGTTCCGATTCTGTGCCGCGTGCTATTTTTCCACGTCAGACACATAAATTCAGTTAATTAACTAACAAATACAAAGCACAGCAACAACAAAAGAGAAAAGACAAATACGGTTCAAAAATAGGCGACACTCTCGCACTCTCGACGCGGAGAACTCATAATTCTCGATGCCAAATGCTGAATACCACTCAGAACCGAAATGCTCAGGAACTTTGGCAGATGGCCAAGGCGGCACAGCGACATCAATGGGATGGGGGTCCGGTTCGCCTAGGCTTTCGGTATGGACCACCCTCAAGAGCGTGTAAATTGTACATGTGCGATACCTCGACTCGTATCGAAAGACATAGATGTAAATTTTGACGCTCGTGGGTGCTGTGTGGTGTGTGGAAATCGATGTCCGTCCTCCTGTCATGTTTTGCCGAAAATTAATGTCGTCTATAAATACTCGCAACACAACAAAGCATGCTCTATCAACCGAAATAGAATGACTGCCTGCCCGCCTTACTGACTATAAGCAAGAAACTATTGAACTGTTGAATATTTGCATAATGATTGACCGCTCATCGATTATCAGCGATCGAGGCGGATGGGGGATCGGGGATGGACGTGGATGTCTTATCGGAAACTGCAAAAAAAATTCATTCAGCGCAGTGCACAATCTTCGAGATACTTTGTAACCTGAATTCTGGAATCTAAAATGGGGCACCGGAAACACACTACTCACATAGAGCTGCTCGTACTGCTCGCCATAGAAGCTGATGGGCTGCTCCAGTTGCAGGAGGGTGCGTTCGCTGTCGCCCTTGGGCAGGAACTGGATGCTGCCCGAGGAGCCGTCGTCGACGAACTCGTACAGCTCATTGGAGCGCAGGCTGTCCAGATAGTGTTCGTACTGAGCGCTGACCAGGATGGAGCTGCAGCACACCACCAGCAGCAGCCAGGAACACAGTTTGTTGCTTAAGTACATCATTGTTTCGGGATTTATGTGTTTATGGATTAAGTGCTATACTGGATTTTTACTCGAGAGGATTTCACAATTTTGCCAACGGCATTTTCACACGGACACGCAGCACACACAAAACCGAGACGGGACCGAATTCTTAACACTTTTGCTTTCGCCCCAAGTTTGATCCAAAAATATAGAGGATTTATAAATAAAGTGCCACTGGCCGCACCGCACTATCTGCGTAGACTATTTTCTATATTCACGTCTATGCCTATGTCTATGGCTATGAGTGCCTATAGTTTGTCAGATTTTTTGGAACTGGTCGCTCCAAGTGGCGACTGTCTCCTGCGCCTCCTTCTGCTTCTTGCCTTGTGGCTTTCGATTGCTCTTCACGCGGGCGAGACCGAACGAACCGCACGCTTTGACAACAGAATTTCGATTGACTCTCGCCGCTGCTGCCCTGTGGATTCTTCGGGTCGGGTCGGTGCTCGTCTAACCGTTACATGCGGCACAGCGCTCGCTGTGTGCGTGCGAGTGTGTGTCCGTTCCGTTCCCGTTTCCCTGTGTGTGGATGCCACATAGCGCGAGTGCTGCAGGCAGTGTTGCCTCCAGGCAGGCTGCTCCAATTGCCTTGGGACAGAATGCTTCGGTTTAATTCTTGCCCTTCGAATAGAATCCACAAACTCCAGAAGATACAGAGAGCGCGACATGCCGATGAATGATTTTATTTTATGTACTATATATGCTCGTAGAAACAAAAGCACGGAATCACATTTTTATTTTTTGCGATTTTAGAGATTTTTTAAATACTAATTTTTTAAGGTTTTCTTAGCTTTCAGCAGAAACAACCTACAACAAATATGTAGGTGTATTATAAAAATTCCCTGTTTTCCATCCACAGAAATCTCATGAACGGCACCCCACTCTCAGCATGGAATCGGAATGTTGCGAGTACTCATTTATGGAATACTTTGGCAGCCCATCGGGGAAATATTCAAATATTATAAGAATTAATCGTCATACCATTTCACGAACATCTACTAAATCCCCTCCCAGAATGAAACTTAGAATCAAAAGAAAATATAGAGAAATACTTTTTACCCATAGACAGAGGACCAAAGGTTTTTCTAGGCTGGGCTGGGTTTCCGACCAAACACGGATGCGCCCAGTTAGTTACGGCGTTCCAATTCCTACGAAATGAACTTCAGGCGGCACGTGCCGCTTGATTGCTCTTGCCCCTAAATTTCCCATCTCGTCCGAACTCCCTAATGCGACCGCATGCCACCGTGAAGCGCCGCCATATCGAAATGGAGCCTCTGCCTGGCACACAGACATAGAATCCACACCCATTCCCCATTCCAACCCATCCTCCATTCCGGAGTTCTGTTGTGCGAGTCAAAAATAAACAAATGGGGACTTCTGAGGCAGCGGCAGCGACGCAACGTCTGCGCCTTGACTGATGACGATCGTGTGTTGCCGAGGAACTGGATATGGAGCTGGAGCTGGAGCTGGAGGTGGAGTGCAGGGAGCGGCAGTTTGACTATTTATGATGTATTTATCGGTTAATTAGTTGCAGCTGAAAACAGACGGAATGGACGTGGGATGTACGGGGGATGGGATGGCGGGCATGAGGCAATGCAATGCTTCCGCATGCATTTGTGAGGCATCGTCATCATCGTTGCCGTGGGCATGTCCAACAAGAAAGTGCGTGTTTCGGCAGTCTACCATATTTTTGCTATATTTGGAAGCGTTGAACATTGTGCCCCGCTTGATCGGTGATGGATGCCTTCGCCTTTTCATCATTTATCTTCGAGTGCTGCCGCATGGGCATGGAAGGGAAATGCGTTCCAGGAACTGGAGCGGAACGACGACGCTGCCACTGCACCCGTGATGCAGTCTGCAGACAGCAAACTCATGATCACATGATGCCGCACTTTGGCTGGAATAATTAAACAAGTAAATTAAGCCACAAATTAAAAACCATCAAATTTTACGCCAAATTACACTTCCACTCTGAGAACTCTGGACTGAAAACCGAACTATAAAAGCCCCCGCCCCACTCATCGCCACCCAAAGCGAATCGGAACATGAGACTCCAACGGGTGGCCGTGGACGCACTTTGGCTACTCCTCTGCTGCGGCTGGGCGATGGCCAACCCCGCCCCTGAACTGGACGAGGATTGCGAACTGAATTCCATCGATACAATGGTGAGCCCAACTTACATCTTCTGTGCGAAATCTAAACGTTCCAACGGTTTCGAATGTCTGGACACAATTTAAACCAAAAGCTAGGGTAAGGGGCTATATGTATACACATATTGTTAGAGACCAATGGAGACCTACGGGTTGGTAGGACATACATCCTATTCTGACGAGACAGAATAGAAAGGGGGAGAACATTTTACAGAAGCTAATTATTATAGGTCTTCATCTATCTTCAAGGGTATATAAGTTCTAAGGTCGAAGTTGCCTTTCTCATTGATTTTATCATTGCAGCACGACTTTTGCTGCGATCTGCACGACGAAAGCCCCCATTTCAGCCACTGCCAGATGGAGTGGCACGAGAAGATCCACTACAGGACGGATCAGGAGGAGCAGACGTACATGTTTGTGAGTACGGCCTGCCGCATCTGACCAAAGCCCATGATCAGCTCTTTATCCAGTGCACCGCCGAATGCACTTTCAATAGCACCGATTTCGTGGGCAGCAATCGCCAGTCGCTGGATCTCGCAGCGGTTCGTGAACATTTGGAGAGCGAACTGGCCAACGATGAGGATGAGGCACTGCTCTATCAGACATACAGCCAGTGCGAAAAACACGGTGGGTTGCCAATAGTTTCATCTAGTCAGATTTGCTGATCCATCTTCTTTTCAGCCCTCTCGTTGCTGCCCCACAAGAGCGTTAAGTTGCTGGCCAAGCGCATGGCTAGTTTCGGATGCCATCCGTTTGCCGGTCTTGTCATAGAGTGTGTGGCCAACGAGATGATCCTCAACTGCCCGGCCAAGCGCTTCCATCAGACGCCGCAGTGCGTGGAGACCCGCAACCAGCTGCGCCAATGCAAGCAGTCCCTGAAGTAAATATCCTAAAGTGATCCGGAGTGAAATAAAAAGATGAACATGGGAAGATTTGCGTTCAGCTTACAACATTTATTTCCCCACTCTTGATCCATCGCTATAATTAACCTATGTATAACTTCCATGGATGCTAGCACGACTTGACCAGGTCCCCATCTAGCCGCAGCGTCGCACACAGTTTCAGTTGCTTGTCGAACCGTTTGTGGAACTTCTTCGCCTGCTTTTCGCTCAGCTCCTCGACCGAGACGTGTTTGGAGTACTTTTTCAGCAGTTTCTTTTTCAGCTTCTCCAGATAGATGCCGTCAGCTTGCTTGGACACGATCTTCGACAATTGCGTGGTCCAATCAAAATCGTTGCTGTTGGTGTTTTCGGATTCCTCAGGAGCGGCTTCTACTTCTGCATCAGCTGCCACCTTTGACTTTTTCTTGGGAGGAGCGTCCGTCTCTAGCTGCTCCTTTTCGTCCTTCTTTTCGGCCTTGCCATTCTGAGCCGCCTCCCTGGCTGCTTTGGCCTGGGCCAGCTGCTCCTGCTTGGCCTCCTTCATCTTGTTGAGCTCCTTCTCGAGTATGTCCCACACCTGGGTGGCCTGCTGTCGGGGCATGCGCATGCAGTTGCCCACAAAGTTTTCGAACTTGGCCCTCTTCCGGGGAACATTGTCGACGCTCTGCAGCCGCTGGAAGGCCGTGCGCAGGGCCGGCGTCAGGTTGTATTCGCTGCTGTCGAGTATGGCGCGAATGATGTCCATCCAGCTCTCCTGCTTTTGGGCATTCTTGTTCCGCGACTCCTTGACCACAAAGCTCTGACTTTGGTTGGCATACTTCTGGGCCTCTGAGATGCACTTCGTGTGGGCAACGTACTCCTCGCCGTAAAAGTCTTTGAGGCAGTCCATGCAGGAAACGTTCTTCTCGTTTCCGCGGCACCGAGTCTGGTAGTGCTTCTCCACCGATGGCTTCTTCACGGACTCGCCGCATATGTTGCACGTGAAGAATACCATTTCCAGGCGGGGTTTTCCAGTTACTTTTTTTAAGAAATTCGAATAAATTTAGCGGCACAGGCCAAACAAACGCACGTGGAGATTAGTGTGGCAGCTCTCTATTCGACTGATAATACCAACACTTCAGTGTTGATCCACATGATTGCCAGGGCTGCAGCGAGTGCGCGTAAATTGAATTCATGTAAAAATCATGTAGAAATGGCTATAGCATTACTGTAAAAAGTTGTAGATCACTTTTTTTTCGCCAGGTGTCTGAGGGACGAAATCATCACTGTGTAGGTGCCATGTAGAAAAAAAAAATGTTCTTTGTTACCGTTTAAATATATTTTTTATATATTTCTTAAAAATAATACAATTAAACTACTACTGTAGAAACTTCCATACGCAGGAATTAGAAATTTCGCTCTTTACAGAGACCAAGAATTGGTTTCTATATTAATTAAGTTTTAAACAATTCATCGTATTAAATTTACAAAATAGGCCGGTTGACAAGCAACAAGTCTTCAATGACATGACACAATAGCGGCTGTTTTAGTCAAAATACAATAAAAGGGAGTACTTAAAAGTAGTTAGTCCTGTTGCAAATTTGTTCATCAATGGGATTAAATTATGTGGGCCGGACTAAGAGTTCTATCTAGCGAGTAATAATAGACGGAATATCAAAAACGAGGAATATGGAGAATAGAACTTGAATTCGTCAGTATATTTACGGTATATTTCAGAGGATCTGAACAGCTGTTCATCGGCCCAACACGCGACCAAAGTCAGTTCCGCGTCGAACGAAATACGAATGATTTTGTTGAAATTAGCGAGGGCCCCGCTTTATGGAACACTACGAAATCTGAAGATGAGCAGCTCTGTGGCCGCCATTGCCTCGGCCACGGATCCGTTGACGGGCCCCAAGTACGAGCGAGAACCGAATGTGCTGCGCAAGAAGCTGGCTTCGGTGGTGCCCGGCACGGTGAACCTTCAGGTGCTCGGCGCCGGGGCCAACGGTTCCCCCAGTGCCGTCTATCTGTTCACGGACCAGTCCCGCTACCTGTTCAACTGCGGCGAAGGCACCCAGCGGCTGGCCCACGAGTACAAGACGCGGCTGTCGCGCCTGGAGCAGATCTTCGTGACACGCAACACGTGGGCGGCTGTGGGCGGTCTACCTGGCCTGGCGCTAACGATTCAGGATGCCGGCGTGCGTAGTGTGGGCCTGCACGGGCCGTCGCACCTCTCCACTATGCTGCAGTCGATGCGGCGCTTCGTCGTGCTCAAGAATCTTCAAATGCAGACGGTCGACTGCACCGCCGGCAGCTGCTTTGAGGACTCCATTCTGAAGGTGACGTCCCTGCCGCTGGATAGCGTGGAGAACCCTGAGAAGACCGTAATCAACTACATCTGCCAGCTGAAACCTCGTCCGGGTGCCCTCAACTTGGTCAAGTGTGTTGAGAAGGGCGTCCCGCCAGGCCCGCTACTGGGGCAGCTAAAGAACGGCCAGGACATCACACTCCCCGATGGCCAGATAGTTCGATCCGTGGATGTCACGGAGCCTGGCGAAACGGCGCTCTCTTTTGTGTTCCTGGATGTGCCCTGCGAGGATTACCTTCCCGGTCTGCTTTCCCATGCCAAGACCATCAAAGATCTGGGCGAACAGCAGCTCACTGAGGTGTGCTTGGTGGTGCACTTTACGCCGCACGAAGTCTCCACCTGCCAGAAATATCAGAAATTTCTGCGAAACCATTTCTCGCCAGGCACGCAGCATATCTACCTGAGTTCCCCGCACAATCAATTCTCCGGCTATGCGGCCGCCCACCGTATCCAGCATCAGCTGCACCAGCTGGCTCCTCGGATATTTCCCCTCCTGGGAGAGCAGTTCCCCTGCCAGAGTCAGAATCTTAGCCTGAACCTGAAGAAAACCAAGCTGGATGAGGCAGATCCCGAAGGCGGGGTTGATGCAAGCACAGAAACGGAGCAGGGCGTGGTGTCTATGACGAGCTTCCATCTGCGTCCCAAAAAGGGTGAGTACCACTGCAGATATATTCGTTATTTCTATCTCATTGTATTTCGAACAGGACTGGACCAAACCCTGGCGGCCAAGCTTACACCAGAGGAGTACGTCAAGGAGACTCATGCCGTGCCCGGCTTTACGGAGCTGCTGGCTAAGCTAAAGGCGGAAACCGACTTCCCATCGTCCGCCGCCAGCAGCTACCCAAGGATCATCTTCCTGGGCACGGGCTCCTGCATTCCCAACAAGACGCGCAACGTCAGCTCAATTCTGATCCAGACTGCGGCGGAGGCCTTCATGTTGCTCGACTGCGGCGAGGGAACCTATGGACAGATTGTGCGCCTATACGGCAGCGCTAGGGCCGTAGAGGTACTCCGCCAGCTGCAGGCTGTGTACGTGTCCCACCTGCACGCGGATCATCACATTGGATTGATTGGACTGCTAAGGGAGCGCAGACAGCTGGCCCCGAAGGCAACTCCGCTTCTCCTACTTGCGCCGCGCCAGATCGAGCCATGGCTGGAGTTTTACCACCGCCAGATCGAGGAGATTGAGGATGCGTACACTTTGGTGGGCAATGGAGATCTCTTGGCGGGTCCCCTGACTGGAGAGGCAGTGGAACCATTGGGCATAACTGCCATTGCCACCTGCCTGGTCAGGCACTGTACCAACTCCTTTGGCGTGAGCCTCACCCTGAAGGCGCATCACGATGGCGAGCCCGTCAAGATCACCTACAGCGGCGACACCATGCCTTGCCTGGACCTGATTGAGCTGGGGCGCAACTCTACAGTTCTCATTCACGAGGCCACCATGGAGGACGACCTGGAGGAGGAGGCGCGCATCAAGACGCACAGCACCATCTCCCAGGCCATCCAGCAGGGACGCAACATGGGAGCCAAGCACACAATCCTCACCCATTTCTCGCAGCGCTACGCCAAGTGCCCGCGACTACCCAGCGTGGAGGACATGCAACAGGTGGCCATCGCCTTCGACAACATGCAGGTGACTCTGGAAGACCTCCAGGAGTACCACAAGCTCTATCCCGCGCTTCTGGCCATGTATGCAGAGTACACCGAGGAACTGGAACAGCGGGCTGTCAAGCGAGAGCTCAAGCAGGAGCGAAAACGGAAGTTGGCCCAAACGTGATTGAAAGGTAACTCTAGCAGGAAAAATGGTGGAAGTATTTACTGAGCTACTGTTAAACTAATCTTAAGGAAATAGTGAGTAAACCTCTGTCATCAGGTGGTATAATTCTGTGGCCTGTTAAATGTAACCCAAATCAAGAATATATTTATTGTATATACTCTGAAATTTTGTTAGATATACCCCGGATAATGCTTGCACACTTGCATTGGATCAGTGTAGTATATATATGTGCCGTGCCGGTTCATAGACCGAACATGTCGCAGAAGAACATGATTCCTGTCCCGCGGGGCTGTGGTCCTATGGCCCTCTCCATTGTGTTCCAGGCTGTTTTCTCTGCCTTTCCAGATCGTTCGCCGTCGGTACATCCACTGCAGGTAATTCCGCCGTAGCTCCTCGTCCTCTCGGGATGTCCAAGGGATGACTCCTGGCTGGGCTGTGACAGTCACTTGCTGTCCTGATGCGAGCCATAGCCATGATGCCGCTGCTGTGTCGCTGAGTCGACAATGTGGTGTCCCGCCCGGTACAACAGGGAACAGTGGTCGACGGCGGAATTGTTGGTTCACGACCACGGAAAATAATGTCAGCCCATAAAACCCATCGTATCCCAGCAGGACAGAAGCGCACGCCTTGCTAAATCCAAACCTAACAAGCCATCGTCATCCTTCGACCTGGCCATCGACAACTATCTCAAGGACTTTGGCTGTGGCAACCAAGGGAGGAGCTACGTGGGCTACTAGACTCTAGATATATGTCGTTATTATTAGGTTTAAGGATATATGCGTCAATATATTTATATAGTAGATACAAATGTATTCAACTTGTTTATTTATTAATACTAAGCTAAGTTATGATGATTAAAACTATTGAAAAATCATCCTTGCTGTATCCTGTATGGGGGGAACTATCCCGATTACAAAAAGGCGTGGCACTCCCAGATCGGTTCTCAAATATCGGAGAAAACTAAATATTTTAGAATGGGGAATTTGTCCTTGATCCTTCATAAGGACTCCATTAAATCAGGGACATTTTTTTGATCACAGGAAGCCGTCGCACGTCCCGATCGGGCCACGAATAGCCGAGAAAACTTAATATGTATGGTTGGGGTTGTTGGAGTCCTTACCGAAGGACCAAGGACTTTTTTCTGATTACTGCGAGCTATGGCACGCCCCGATCGGGCCACAAATAAGGGAGAAAATACGATTTGTATATCTGGAGAGAATGTCCTGCATCCTTGGTCCTTGATAAGGAATACATAAGCTCAAGGAAGCTATTCCGAGCACGGGAAGCCGTCGAAAGCCTGGAACGGGAGACAAATAACGGATAAAACAAAAAAAAATTGTTGTCAATTGTTGTACAAGAAATTTTTGTTGTTGTACAGCAACAACTTTCAACTTGCGACCGCTCAAATGGCCAAAATCAAGAATTTCAGATCTGGGATACCAGGCGAACAGAAATCAGCAGAAGGTGGCTGGTTTTTTAAAATTCCTTTTAATTTTGTCTTTACGTTTTTTCATACTTTCTTTGGCCGCCCAAAATGGCCCGCCGTTACACCAAAATTAAATTAAAAGTAATTTAAAAAAAAACCACCGACCTTCTGCTGATTTCTGTTCGCCTGGTATCCCAGATCTGAAATTCTTGATTTTGGCCATTTGATCGATCGCAAGTTGAAAGTATTCCTTATCAAGGACCAAGGATGCAGGACATTTTTTCCAGATATACAAATCGTATTTTCTCCCTTATTTGTGGCCCGATCGGGGCGTGCCATAGCTCGCAGTAATCAGAAAAAAGTCCTTGGTCCTTCGGTAAGGACTCCAACAACCCCAACCATACATATTAAGTTTTCTCGGCTATTCGTGGCCCGATCGGGACGTGCGACGGCTTCCTGTGATCAAAAAAATGTCCCTGATTTAATGGAGTCCTTATGAAGGATCAAGGACAAATTCCCCATTCTAAAATATTTAGTTTTCTCCGATATTTGAGAACCGATCTGGGAGTGCCACGCCTTTTTGTAATCGGGATAGTTCCCCCCATACAGGATACAGCAAGGATGATTTTTCAATAGTTTTAATCATCATAACTTAGCTTAGTATTAATAAATAAACAAGTTGAATACATTTGTATCTACTATATAAATATATTGACGCATATATCCTTAAACCTAATAATAACGACATATATCTAGAGTCTAGTAGCCCACGTAGCTCCTCCCTTGGTTGCCACAGCCAAAGTCCTTGAGATAGTTGTCGATGGCCAGGTCGAAGGATGACGATGGCTTGTTAGGTTTGGATTTAGCAAGGCGTGCGCTTCTGTCCTGCTGGGATACGATGGGTTTTATGGGCTGACATTATTTTCCGTGGTCGTGAACCAACAATTCCGCCGTCGACCACTGTTCCCTGTTGTACCGGGCGGGACACCACATTGTCGACTCAGCGACACAGCAGCGGCATCATGGCTATGGCTCGCATCAGGACAGCAAGTGACTGCCACAGTTTAGCCAGGAGTCATCTCTTGGACATCCCGAGAGGACGAGGAGCTACGGCAGAATTACCTGCACTGGATGTACCGACGGCGAACGATCTGGAAAGGCGGAGAAAACAGCGTGGAACGCAGGAAGAGAGCCATGGCAGTGGTTGGACCGAAAGGCCACAGGACCCAGAGCTCAGATAACCTTTAATTAGAATCGACCAGCCTTTAAAAATTAACTGAGTCTGCAATAGTTAGATAGAGCATAGAAAAGGGATAACTCGGATGGTTGTCGGTTGGTTTTTTTTTATTTATTTATTTACTAAATACGTTTGCAACAGTGTCTGTGTAATAAACGCTCGTTTGTAATGATTAAAAAATGATTTTTTTTCTGTTGGATCGGCTTGAGAATATTATGGTTTTACGATCTCGTAGAATGAGTATTTAACTCATTTTCATCGACTCAACAGAGGCACTTGGTTCATAGCACTTATCAGCTTTTCTTTGTTTTATTTTCCATCTTTCTTTTGTTTAATTTAATTTATTTTTTAGTCATTAAAATTGCAATTTTAAGGCACTTTTTTTGTTCAACGGTTCTCCATCATTGTGTATTGGTTTTCTTTTTGGAAATTAGCTGTGACTAGTTAAAATTAGTAGGTAAACAACAAAAGTATATAGTATATGTATGTATGATCTTAATTTAGTTCTCTTTGATATCGGGATTGTGGGGAGGTGGTTGTGGTGGTGGTGTTTGGGGCAAACTTCTGGTTAAAAGTGTGTGCTGTGCTCACTTTTGCGAGTATAAATAAACATAATTCCAACATTGATAAAATTAATGCTCTGTTTAAAAATAAATAAATAGATTTACGTTACGGCAACGCAAGCAGCAGAACAGAATTAGGGGAATAAGAAGAATTCAACAACAACATAAAGTAATCCAGTTAAATCAAATCAGAATTAATCTTATAACTGCCTGTGTCCTGTTTCCAGCTGCACTGGCCTGGCCTGGCCGGGTAGGGCCTCGGTTATTTCACATTATTCTCAGTATTAGACTACAAATTCATTAAGATTAGAGGTGAACGATTTTTTGGGTATTTTGGTACTCGTTTTCGGGTGTCCCACACCTGTCCTGCCAGGATGGCTCGATGGCTCAATGGCTCCGCCTTAGGCGCGTTCCACATAGTTGCCGGGGAATGTGCCAAAGCAGCCGGTGCGCTGCGAGGTGCCCACGAACCATCCGTCGTCGCACTTCTCCAGCACGTGCACCAGATCCCCCTCCAGCAGCTCCAGTTCATCGGAGTTCTGTGGCCGGTACTTGTACAGGGCGCGATAGCTGAAAGGGAGAAAGGGAAACGGAGCATCTTGGATTAGCAGATCTAGGCAAGAGGTCAGTCCTGAGGGTCACTCACGCCAGTGGCTCGGAGCTGGTGTCCACGTGGAGTGCGTCCGTCTTGTGCAGCGTCCGCGTTTCTTTCAGGATTCCATTCACGGGCTGGGCTCCGTTCTGGGTCAGCGTGTTGAACTCATTGTTGATGTTTGTGCGCAGCACATCCAGATTGGGCCGCAGATTTGTGGTGCTCTGGCTGCTGATCACGGTCGTCGTTCTGGCCGCGATATCCTCGGCTCCAATGTCCGTGAGCACCTGAGTGAGGAAGTGGGGTCAGATCTTGGCTAGAGGTGTACCTCTCAGAGGTATGACTCACCTCCACATAGGACACTGGGAATATGCCCTTCCTGTTGGCGATCTTGCCCTCGAACCAGTTTCCATCCACCCTACGCGTCAGCGTGACCAGCTCTCCCTTGTTCAGAGACAGCTCTACGCCCGACTGGGCCTGGAAATTGTATTTGGCACGAGCCTGGCCCTCCGATGGCCGCTTGGACGGAGTGCGGGCGCCATCGCGGCTAACAATCTGTGGAAAGGGAAGGGAAAGAAAAGAGGCTTAGAGGCGTGGCAATCGATTGTTGATAAGAGACACGTACCTCCACATAGCTCGCTGGCAGCAACCCGATCATCGCATTATGCTCACCCTCATACCAATTGGGATCGATCTGCCGCCTTATGTAGATGGTGTCGCCCTTGCGGAAGGAGAGCTCTCTGCAAAAATCCATTCATTAAAAACTACTGGATCCACCGGAGTGCAACTGAAGAACTTACTTGGAGCTCTGTCCCTGGAAGTTGTAGAGGGCCCGGGCAACGGTTTTGGGACCCACCAGCGACTTGAGCGTCACGTCGGTGGGGAAGTCATCGTAGCGGTTTAGGGCGATCGGGGACTTCTGCGAGGGCGTGAAGTTGTCCGTGTGGCGTCGAGAGTTCATGTCCTGCAGCTCCTGTAGATACTTGCGGCGTCGCTCCTCGTGGTACAGCTTCTGCATATGCTCCGCTTGGCGTGTGGCTAGTTCCTCCTCCGGTATGTGCTGCTTCTGCTCATGCCTTATTGGTGTCTTGAAGTGAATGTTGACGTCTGTGTCATAATAACGATTGGGAGATTCTGTGTGAGATGCAAGATCGACAAAAGGGTGTTCAGGCTGTGGCTGAAGCTGAAGCTGGATCTGCGGCATTAACCCAAAGGGCGTTGGTCCCTCTATCATAGCCTATGCTATGCTATACCCCCGTCATTTGATTTGCTCACAATAACAAAACTAGTTGCCAGCTAAGATAGAAGGCTGTTGACATTTCCGATTGATAACTATGCTTGAATTCCAGCTAGGCATATCATTCACGTAAGACTCCAATAGTCCTCTGCGAGTAGTACTTGTTTATTTTCAAAATAGCAAACCGAATCGTAAGACGATCTAACCGCAAATCGTTGTCATAGTTGTCGTTGTCGTTGTCGTTGTCGTTGTGGCTGTCGTTGCTGCTGCTGCTTCTGTTACGAAACCCGTGGCTTATCTGAGTCGCGACGAGGTTTGTATCTGTCTGCCAATTGGTAAGCAAATAAACAGTCGCCCCCCCACCGCCCATTATCCCCCACCTCTCCAGCTAAGCAGCTGGGAGAGATAACCCGCCCCCTATAATGGGTGGAAGGGGTGCAGAGAGGAGACGTGACGTGTCACAATCTCAAATTGAATTAAGCTTCTCTTGCTTCACCATTGAAAATGAGCTGCAATTGAAGTTAATGCTCGTTAGCAAAATAATCAGTTAATTGGATACTGAATGGAATGGGTCTCCGGGGGGCAAGGGAGCTAGCCTCGGACTCCGCACCCATACGACTAGTAACCGAAACGTTTTAGAGCTGTGCTAAGCCACTTAGCCTCGAGATAAGACTCATCCTCATTTGCATATGAATCGCTTATACATAAGAATATCTATATGTATGTCTGTATGTACGTAAGTGGAAAAGTTCGCCTCAGATACATTCGATTCAATTGATGCATTAATGGAACTGCGCTGCAAATTGATAAAGATGGAATACTACGCATCCATCAATTGACCCGGTTCAAGGAAATCCCTTGATGGGGGAAAACCTTGCGCAGAGAGGTGCGGTCTGGTCTTGGGACTGGGGCTAGGGCTGGGCAGCTGTACAAATGTTAGTGCAACAAATACCCCGCCTCGTAGCAAGCTTAACAATTAGGAATAGTTTTGTACTCGTACAGACACATACAATACTATGTAGTGTTGCAGTACGTGTTGTGTATGAGGCGTAAAAAGAGATTTAATTGACACTTGAGAGATTTTCACTTTCACTGATTTGTTATGGCGCATTTTTGCCAGCGTTCGAAAGCGTTTGAAAGCGTTGCCGATTTTCATCTTTAACTGGGGAAGTCCACTCACACACACACACACACACTAGTCGGGGGCCTTTAAGGCTTTTCCTTCCTTTCACGCTCAATTAACTTTTTAAATGGTTTTCTGTTGTTTTTCCCTCTTTCGTATTTGTCTATTTGCCGCTTATTAGTCACAACAATCAATGAGAATCAGAACCAGACCGCCGGATCGAAGGCTGAGAGGCAATTGTCTGATAAAGCAGAGAAGAACGAACAGCAACAAGCACGAGATTCACGCTCCACTTGATCCCCACTCCCACCAACAAAGCGAGAGAGAGACCGCGAAAGAGAGAAAGGGGCAGCTTCGTACCTACCCAAGACCCCAACTACACCGTAGCACGCTTTGTGCTCAACTGAAACCGAAATCGAAACCGAAACCCAAACTGAATGGGGCTCTGACTCAGTGTCGAGGAGGGAAGGGGGGGCTCCGGCGCCGACGTCAAAGACTTTTGTCTCTGGGAGAGTAAGAGTAACGTGGGGCGATATCAACGGTCGCGTACTACGAGTTCCGTTGTACGAAAGTCACGTTTAATTGTTGTTTCGGGGTGTGTGAACACTGGGACCAGGCTGACCAAGAATGCGTCGGTCTTTGATTGCTGGACATCAACTTTACCAAGAAAGATTATTTTCTGGTATGTAATGGTACCTTTCAGAACTGAAAGATTGAGTTCATTGATATGTGGATTTGTAGTTCAAATAAAGACCTTTAATCTTTGAATTTTATGAAATTCCGAAATATCTGTCTGTGCTGAGTTTGTCCACCAAAAGAAGTTTTCCCTGAAGTCTTATTTTTTCTATCACATGGAAACCACTGTATTTGATCTTGAAGAAAAGCTTTTGCTCACAGTTACCGGCACGAAGCTTTTATCAAAGAGTTCGTTCGGAACGTGAGAGCAAGTGCCAAGCTTTATCTCAAACGCTCTCTCTCACTCGTTGGCTCTCACAATCTCTTAGAGTAAGGCTGATAACGAGTTTTTTTTGGTTTTTGCAAAAGAAAAGCCGTGAGAAAGTGCAAAACAGGAAGGTCGTTTGCCCGCTTAATCAAATGAGAAAGTGCCCAGTGAGATGGGAGGGGAGAGGAGGGGGTCGATTGATCACTTTTCCTTCTTTCACATTTGCTTGAAGTCTAATACTAACTGCCATGCCACTGCTGCTGCTGCTGATGTTGCTGCTGGTGCTGCTGCTGCCACGCGAGCAGAGGAATAGAAGCTCCGATTGCATGTCGATTGGCCAAGTACGCCCGTCGCTGGTCCGGCAGAGGGGTGTGCGGCAGACCCACTATGTGATAGGACACCTCTCCCACTACCCCATTAGACTGCTGATGCGGGTATGGGTGTGGCGGCACCATGGGTGCGGGGCCGGAGTAGTCATAGCCCCCACGATGTATCCAAAGGATTTTTCCGCAATTGGCAATGTCGCAGCTGCTACCCGACGCCGGATGCCTGACCTTGTTGTTGCTGTTGTTGTTGAGGTTGTTGCATGAGTTGCTGTCTGCCCCACTGCTCTGCGGCCGCAGCCAGGGATTCTGATTGGCTTCGGGGCTGCGCCACCAGCTCTGCTGATGGGTCTGCTGCGGCTGGGACAGCCTGTCATCTGTCAGCTCTAAATCATTGCAGCTGCGATGCAGCTTCTGGCTGGGATGCGACTGCCGCCAGTGGACACTCTGAGTGGGACGGCTCCTCCTCACGTGGACGTTGTTGTTGCCGTTGCCATGGAGGTTCTGGCCATGCTGGCTGGAGTAGGTGCTGCTGCGACGCGGCGCCAACGTTTGATGTATCATTGTTTGGGAACGGGGGAGACAGTCCTCTCACAGTTGCATAATCCCGACACGAGGCATCTATGCATGCATGCTGTTAGGCCGGCCAAAGGCTGAGCGTTGCGCGACTCTCACGTTTTGGCACGGAAAATTGAAACTAACTAACGACCACGACAGGTATTCCAGGTATTCCACTGGAGAGTACACGCGGGGTTTGTTTTGTTGACGCACTGTCTTGGCCATGGCAACGTGGCCGCCGCCGGCAAGGTGAGCTTGCGCAGGGTGGCTCCCTTACCTACACAACGGGGTGGTGGTGGTGGCAGTGGTGGTTGTTCAGGTGCCTTTTGGTGCCGAGTGCTTGATAAGCAGGTCAGCTCCGTCAGTTTCAGCGTCGCTTCAGCGTCAGCGTGGCCGGCATTTTCAATGGACATATCGATTAATTTGGCCCAACTAATGTCCGGCGCGCCTTCAAAGCGAAATTGCACCAATTGCGGAAATTCGTTGTCCGCTGCTGCGGTAGTAAAAAGCTTTTAGTTTTCCAAAGGTCATTGATGGCAGTGCGCGACAGCAGCAGGGGCGTAGCTGGTGACCTAACAGGGTTTTTATTGAGCAGTAAAGGGAACTCCTTTAAGTTTATGTTGTGGCATGTGGCACAAATATACAGATAGACAAAAGGACGTGGAAGATCTCTAGATATATACCCGTACGTACTTTTCATTTCAAGGAGCATAACTCGGATTGATTTCCTAATTTTCCTAATTCTAATTCAATATTAAAGATTCCATTTAAGATTTGAATAAACTTTACGCGAAATACCACATAATGTTTAAGGAATTTACCGAAAAAAAACCACACGATGTTTTTGTGCACCTAAAACTTTTGGCTGTTCATCAGCACTGATCAGTTTTCTGCTCTAATTTTGTAAAGAAAATTTCTCCCAAAGTTTAATAACAATATTCTGTACACTCTTAACATAAGTTTTAGAACGCTTCGCAAATTGTTCATAAAAAATTCCTTTTTATGTGCAGTAGCTGTGCCACCTTTGTCTTTTGAGCTGCGCCTTTAATATAAGCTGATTGAAGGACGAATAATGAAAATAGAGCAAGATCGACTAATCGACACAGCGATTAATAATCGATTGCAAAAGGTGCAGTAAAATCCATCCGTATAGCCGTTACTTAAAAAAAAGTACCCCCAAACAAACCGCATTCATATTTTGTAGCACATCTGAAAAACTTTGGCGGGTAATAGGCGTGACGGACCCCGACGACCTGGGGTCTCGACAACAACTTCATCACTCACCTGAGCCATCGATAGTGTCAGTGCTGTACGGTAGGTCGTAGGTGGAGCTGTAGAGGCCCTTGATTGGCGGCTGTGGGGGTATGGGGGGCGCGTTCGAGTCGGGATCTGCGCCAACGATTACAGATATAACAAATAAAAGTCAGGGATAGATAATTTCGAATAGTTACAGCCAATGGGAGGAGACCCTATAGCCTAAAGCGGTACCAAAAGCAGCAGCTCTACGAGATTAGCCGACAACCGAAGCATAGCCGAGCGTAAAAGTTGTCCTAGTTAGAGTTCCCAGACCCAACCCACACAAGACCCACTGCTCCCTGGAAGTTGTTCGCTAATCACCAGTTAATCACCTTTGAACGTTACCGCCATCGTCTTCTTGAGGCGCTCCAAGGTGGCACCCCCAGTAGCAGCGCCGGTGGCGCTCCTCGTCGGCTCAGCGCCATCGGGCACATAGCGTGCCTTGGGGCGATGCATCCTCGGATCGAATTTCTGATTGGCAAAGATGTCGTCATAGTCGCCGCGCAGGGAGCTGGTCAGCAGGCAGCTCTGCTGGTGACGCGGCGACTTGGGCGGACGGGGCGGCGAGGTGGAGCTGGCGCGTGGGACCACCCGTTGGGGCTTCTTGGGCAGAGCCTTTGGCAGCCTCAGCCGTGGCTGGTCTGTGGGCTGGGGGTGTTTGTGGGCCACCCAGTCGGCACATAGGTGGGGCGAGATGTCGTGCACGTCCCTCAGATCCGGATGCGACGTGGAGAGATAGCTGATTGTTCGCGTTTGCGACTCAGCGGGGTCTGGCGACTCGTAGCGCATGCGCAGGCGCTCGATGTAGTTGCTGCTGCTGCTGAGGCTGCGCAGAGGGCTCCGAGCCGGCTTGGGCTGCCGCTGGAGCTCCCGTTTGAGCGCCGCCGTCTTGCTGATGACATCGATGTGCGGCATGAGTCGATCCTGGGCACTGCGCTGACGCCTTCGACCGCGTTCAGGGGAGGGTGTGGCCCCGCGTTGGTCAAACTTGTGGGTCGTCATTCGACTGACGTCGTCTGCCAGGTGTTGTTTTCCAGGCGCAAGCGATGATTCCTTCTGCGGCTCCGCCTCCGTAGCGGTGCCCGAGGCGTCTTTTGATCCCGCACCAAATTCGGGATCGCTGCGCGCCTTCCGCAGCGGGCTAAGCCCAAAAAAATCGCTGCACTGTTCGTTGGACTGCTGCTCCGTCTCCGCCACCCGGTGGATGCCCTCGAAGTGCTGTCGCATCTTCTGCACCTCGCCGGTGTAGACCCGCTGCAGGTAGGAGCTCGAGCAGGCCGACACCTGCGACTGGGGCGAGAGGCTGCGCGAGCGGTAGTACGACTGGCTGTCGTACAGCTCAAGGCTGGCATCTCCTGGCCCGGGCGAACCATTCTCGAAGCTGAGAAGCTCTGCCTCTGCCGGGTCGTCGGGTGGCCGCAGCGGGGGGCTGTGCAAGTGAAAATTTACCCGTGCTGCAGGTCGCTCCCCGTAAACGCCGCTCAGATCCGTCAGCGAGTTGCTCAGCTCCGTGTGGGTCAGCACCTGAGTGTTTCTGGCCTTCTGGTGCGCCTGCATGTTGTGCTCGATGAGGCGCATCACCTCGGCCTCGTCGGGCGAGGAGTCCTCGCGAGCGTGGTAGATGGTCTTGGCCGGCTCCTCGAACTGGCGGTCCTCGAAGTACTGTATCTTCTGGTTGATATTCTCGGCGGGCTCCTGCTCCACTTTCGGCGGGGCAGCACAAGTCTTGGCCTGGCCCTTGACCTCGCTGGGCTTCGGCCGGGGCGGCACATCGGGGGCCCTGGTCAGCGTGAGTTCGGCATTCTTGGCCGCAATGGCCCCGCGCGTCTCCCTGGCCACCACCACGGGCGACTGACTGCGCGTGGGGCGTGGCAGAGTCTGCGGCTGCTGATGCTCCTCGCGCTTGCGCAGAACCGGTCCGATCAGCTGCTCCTTGGAGATGTTCGAATTGCAGCGCACCTTCAATGTGTTGGCATGGGCGCCCGCGACCGGCTTCGAGCCCTTCTCCACGGTCACCACGTACTGCTCGTCGACGGCTGCGGCGCCCTTGCGGTTGCCCGCATAGATCTCGTTCAGCTGCTGGGTGATCTTCTTGATCTGATCCTTGGACAGAGTGCTGACCAGGTCGTTGCCCAGGTGACGGTCCAACTCAGTGGTGGCGTCTGTTACCATCGCTGCTCGATGCTCCAGGCTGCTCGCCAGATCCGCCACAGTGTTTCGTCGCCATTGGCGCTGCACCGGCTGCAGCTGGCAGTCCTGATGGTGCTGCCTGAAGAGATTCAGCTGCTCAAAGTTCTCGCGCAGATCCTCCACGGACTTCTTCTTGGCACTGAGGGCCTGCTCCGTCTCCTGACGCCACTTGATTTCGCCCACGTCCTTGGAGCGGAAGTGCAGGTCACGCTCCCGCTGGTCGTGCTGCAGCTTGCCCACCAGATACTGCAGCTCCTTCTCGGCCCGCTCGTGCAGCCGCACCTTGCGCCACTCGTCAAAGGCCAGCAACTCCGCATCCTTGCGCAGGGGATGGAAGCTGCTCGAGGACGTGGCCCTCTCCAGCTGGCCCACCCGCTCCAGGGTGCTGTAGAATCGGTTCAGATCCGTAAAACGCTCGCAGTTGTTGCGGTACCGGCAGCTGGGACTGTGCCGCTCCAGATACGTCAAGGATGTGGCGCTGTGGGCCAGATCTCCGCACTGGTAGAGAGTTCCCGGAGCCGCGGCAGACCGCTTGCTGCGATCATCGGCGCTGCTCAGGCTGCTGGCCCGCGCGATGGCCTGTTCCCTGTCCTGCCGCTGGCTCGATCTCAGGCTATCGATGCGACGACGCGAGGGGGAGCGCACCTCCCTCTGGTTCTGGGGCACGCGAACCTCCCGTGTGGGCGAGAAACGACGCTCCAGGGACTTCTCGTAGTCCGGCTGGGGCGACTGAGGCCGGGCAATGTCCGTGACCGTCTGGCATGGCTTGGCATGGCGATCGCGATCACGATCCTTGTTCTCGTACTTCCACACCAGATCCTCGATGCAGCTGCTTGGGGCCTGATCCTGCACGGTCCCAGCATAGTCGTAGACATCCTCCGGCTCCAGGGAACAGTACTTGTACTCCGTGGCACTGGACGCGGTCTGCTGAGGCAGGGACATGGACATGGACATGGAGACGGACTGCTTGGCGTTGTAGTCGTTCCAGAAGTTGGTCTTCTCGCGCACCGTATCGCTGTACGACTGCACGGACACTGGAGGATGCTTCGCCTTGCTGTTGCTGGAGGCGGGTGGTTTTCCTACCTGACGCTTGCGCGGCACATGACCCTCGCTGCGGCTGCTCTGCAGCGGGACCAGCGACTTGGACTTGGGGCTGGGCTTCGCCTTGCCCACATAGATCTTGGGCGGGGCAATCGGCACGTACTCCTGGCGCACCATCGAGTCGATGGAGAAGGTGGAGTTGCTGCGCGGCAGGCTGTCGTTGGAGGCGTTCTTCGCCTGATTCTTGGGCAGCACCTTTCGCAGAGAGCGACCGCAGTCGATGAGGGTCTGGGGGCGCACCTGGGGGAAGCACATCGTCTGTCGGGTGGTGGTGCTCACGGTGCTCTGGCGCAGTCTGGGAAGGGATTTGCTGCGCGTGTGCTGCGCCTTGCAGGTGGCATAGGAGCGCACCGCCTCGCGCACCTCCTGGGGGGACTTGAGGAAGGGGTCCCGCAGGATGTTGGTGCTGGCCTCAAAGTTGGTCCGGCTGGGGGGCAGCGTGTTCTCCAGCCGCTTCTTCTCCTCGGCAAAGCTGCGCTCCTTGGAGATGCTCCGGCCGAAGGCCACCGGACTGCGACTCGATTGTCGCAGGGCCAAAAGACGGCCGGTCGGACGGCGACTGGGACTCACGGAACGGAGACGAGACTGCTGCTGGACGCGGGTGACGCGACATGCGCCGCCGTCCTTGTGGCGCGTCTCCTTGGTGGCCGTGAGGGTGGCCAGCAAGGTGGATACGGCACCCGCGCTCTTGGACCGGGAGATGGGTTCGCGACGAGTGCTCGTCGACGAGGCGACCTTCCTCAGGGTGATGGTTCCTCCGCCCGGAGGCTGGAAGCACTGCTCGTGACGGGACTTGGTGGAGCTCGACACACGCACCGTGCTCTTGGTGCAGGAGGACCTGCGGTTGGGTGGCATCGGGGCAGGTGCCTGATCCTGCTGCAGCTGCTGCTTCTTGCTCAGCGGAATGAACGAGGGCAGATTCTTCGACAGCTGCGAGAACATCTTGGGGTTGCTTCTCTTGTGACTTGTTGCTGGGGCTGGCAGTGGCGGCGGCGGCGGCGGTGGTGGAGGGGGAGGAGGTGGTGGCGGTTGTGTTATTACTGGACTGGGCACAGTGGGCTCGTACTCGTCCTCTTCAAGCTCCTTGGTGCTCACACGTATCTTGGTGAGGGTCGGAGTGATCTGTATGAATTCGAATTCCTCCACAATTTCTTGGGAAAGGCAAGACTTGGATTAGGCGGCGGCTTTTTGCTGGATTGTTGGTGCCAGTGCCTGTTGGTGGGTGCTGTTTTTCTTTTTCTTTTCTGGTGGTACAACTGGTGCCTACATCCTTGCCCCTTGAGGACAGAACGAACAACTTCAAGTGAGAGCAGTGTGTGTATGTGTATGTGTGTGTGTGTGTGTGTGTGTGTGTGAGAGAGGAAACGAAACCAGGAACAACAGAGTAGTAAAGTGATCGATAGACCCGATAGAACCAACACCATTTGGATTACGATTAATTAGTGAATTAGTCCGGGGATTAGGCCAGCGTCTTATGTTTATGTCAGGGATTATAAATCAAAAGAAAGACTCTCTCTTCACTTACCTCTGGGCCTCTCGGGCGCTGGCTTGCGGAAGCCGAAAAGGGGCGGTTCTCCGCCTGCCTGTAGACTCTTGTAGGCCTGTCGCTGCTCCACGGGGCTGAGGGGACTGCTGACTGGCAGCTCCTTCTTGCGGAAGACTAGGTTGGAGTCGCTGGTGTAGCCGGATTCCTTGGCCAGAGCTCTGCAACGACCAGAAGGAGGAGGAGGAAGAGGAGTGTCAGGAGCGGTGGATGTTCGGGTATCCTTGGGCACACTTACCTGGACAAGTTTCCTTCTGTGTAGAGCGGTGATAGCTTCGATTGTTCTAGATTCTATCGTAGGGAAAGAGAATACATTAGTCAGCGTTTAAGGGGATGTTCAGAGTGGATTTGTTGATTTGATTTGCTTAAATTTGTGGTATTTGTATTAGTTGAGGTGCCTTGGCGATGATCCTGCCTCGCTCTCTCTCTCTAATGAAACTTACTCCGATTCCATCGAAATCATCGACAAACTCTATTATAATGCGCGGTATGCGCGTATGATCCCTAAGCCACTTTTCGCATGGTATTGCATGGATCGGTTAGACGGGTAATTAGACAGGAAACAGGAGAGATACAGTAAGCAGTAAGGGAACGGGCTTAAATCGACTTGAAATTACGGAAAACAATCGGAAACTATAAGCTAAAACTAAAACTGTGGTAACAGCAGTTAAGATACGATCTAGGAATAAAAATATAGTAGAGTGCCATACCCCGTTAAAGATGTCCATCACTTCGTCCCACCACTAGAATTGTGAACAGAATATATATTTGCTGTGAGTTAGAATATTGACGCGATCTGAATGACTGTATGAGTGAATGAGTGTATGCGAATGAATTGGGGTCAGGTATTATCATGGCAGTGCTGTGTCAAAATATTCGGTTGTAGCAGAGAAAACATTTAAGACCGCCATAGTCGAGTAATCCGACCCTAAAATACCCGACACTTTATCAAATTTATCTACGAGTATAAAGTCCCAGATTCAACCACTAGGTGGAAAAAGAAAGATATTTCCACCCTTTTCTAAGTGAAAATTTTCAAAAGGCTTGGTACCTCAAGAGACAGACAGACAGAAGCTGATACATCGACTCAATAGGAAAAATATACATATGTAGGTATAAATGTACAGGACTGAAATTATAATATATACCAATAGTTTTTCTCCGAGAGTGGTAATTGTAAGATGAATCTTTTTTCACTTAAATTTTGACATTGATTTGAAAATATATTATATATTTAAATGAAATACATTTCATATTTAAATTAGATATGTATTTTACTATTTAAAATAAATATATTTCCCACATTGAATATATTAAATTTAACTGCAAGTGTTTTGTGTTTAGATTAAATGTGGGACGTATTAAAAGATTTTTTAATACATTTAACCTATATATTTTTACATCGAAGTGAATTCTACTTAATTTTCTGTAAGTCTATTAATATATATTTCCAAGAAACCAACAAGTGTCGGGTATACTCGTAAGTAGATCAACTAAGCGACTACCGACTCTTGGTCTACAGTGGGTTAAAGGTGTTAAAGAGGTTAAATGATTGTGAGCTTAGCACCGAAATTGGCAAGCCGTGGTGATGTTGATGAATGCTCGCCTTCGGTTCGGACTTACCTCCTTCTTCTCCTTTTCGGACACAGACGAATGTCCTGTGGTGTAGTCCTCGATGCGACCTGGCTGATTTTTATACGAATTCTGAGCCGACTTGATGGGATTTGGCATAGTACCATACAACCTGAAAGAACACTCTTTGAGTCGACTTCAATGGCAAACTCAATGCTGGGGTGACCTACTTCTCGTCCTGGCTCAGGTTTCGCACATTGACGGCCGAGGAGACTGACTGCACTCGATGCGGATTCTGTGTGCGGTACCTCACCGTGGAGTAGTCGGAGTCGTAGTTGGGTTCGGGCTCTGATACGTAACCGTTGCTCTTGTACGACGGACGGGCTGTAGGAGTACGCAAGGGGCGAATAGAAGAGACACACATTAGTCGGGGTCGCCAGCTCGATGCGGGGATCTTCGGTATCAGGTTCTACCAATGCGGTTATTACTCGTACATTGCTTGGATGGTGTACTGGCGGCGGACATGATGTTAGGCTAGCGTTTGTGCTGTGGTTGGCGGGTGGAATTGGTGTTTGGTGGGTGAGTAAGGCCTTAGATTAGGTTGGTTAGTCGTGAAATTTAGTACGTATAAGCTTCCAAATTGTCAATGAGCTAGAAACTGAGATACTCGTATGAGAGAAATAAAATATATAGATAAACCAAATAATAATAAAGCATGCACTACGGGTAAAGCTCTCTGCTTCGAGCAGGCACCACAGCCTTGGGCTTCTATCTCTATCTACGAGAATGTATGTACAAGCAAAGCGGGTAAGTGGCAAATGGAAGGCTACTTAGGGCGGAAATTGATATAGTTTAAAGATCAAAGAATCACCTCTGGGACACTTGTAGCGTATCACGAAATCGTCTGAGGCAAAGCGAATGGGAGAATGAGATATTGTGAAGAGACAGACCAAAGAGGATATATCATTGACCGGACTGAAGCATTAAAGGGGGGTTAGGGATTTGTGGATTCGTAGGATTCGGGGAGGGTGGTTTAGGGATTTTATGGAGTTCCACAATGCTTCAGACCAATATGAGAGGGTGAGAGAGGGAGAGAGACATTTACCGCCGTTCTTCTGCTTGTGTATGGTCTGATAGAGGCGCTTGTACCACTCATGCTGATGCGGCTCCTGGACCTCCTGCATGTGGGGGGGTGGATAAGGAAACAGTTGCATATCACAAATCACATTTCACATCGGACCCACATCAAGTGGCAATTCCCTCCCGGCCCCCTGTATCCTTTACCGATCTGAGTATGATGGGCATTCCATCGTTGGTCACCGGACCGATGCCATCGTACTGCCTCCGACCTAACTGTGCCATTTTGCGCGGACGATCGTGCTCCGTTTCCGGTTCGCTCATATACTCGTGCTTGACTTTGTAGACTGGAAACCGCAGATTAATTAACGGTTAGTGGTTGGTTCATTGTGGGGATGTGAGACGGATTGGGTTGTGGGTCTTCGGGTGGAGACACGGGTGTACAAAGGTCAGTGTTGTGCAGCAACGTGAGCGCGAGCTTTCCCTGTGGTCATTTGCCAACACTCTGGGTCGGGTCCCTAATTGCATGGATACTTACTGACTTCATTGGGCCTATAGGCTGGGCGGCCAGTGTCCGACAGTTGGCGGCGCACGAACGGCCTCTGCAGCTCCGAGGTGGAAGCCGAGCGTTCAAAGGCTTTTGGGGCGATAAACGAGAATCGAACGTTAGAAAGGCAGAACGAGAGAAAGGGACACAAAGAGAAAGAGAGACAGAGAAAGGACTAGCACAAGGAGAACTGTATCTGTCTGTGTGTGTGTGAGTTTGTGGGTGGAAAGTACTACTTCTGATCTTGTCCGAGACGCTGGCTGATGGCGCCACTGGGCCAAAATGGGCGGAGCAGTCCGTTTCGGTGTAGTCGGAGTAGGGGTCTCCGTTTGTATGCGACCAGGGTGGTATCGTCGTCGTGCTCTTCGTCTGTGGCTCCTGCTGTTGCGGCTGCGGCTGCTGTTGCTGGTGCTGGAGTGCCGTATAGCGGCGTGGCAGGGTGGGCGACTCGAAGCGCACCGGACGGAACTCCTTGCGGCCGCTCAACGACGGCGATGGCTGCGGTGTCCACACGGGCTGCGTGGGCGGCGGCGGGGGCGTGGGCGCCGCCGATGAGCTGTGGTTCAGATCGCTGGCGGAACCGTACGGTGTCCACACGCCTGTTGAAAGTTTTCAATGATTGAGAGCGTGGGCGTTTGGGGCACAGGTGGGGGGGCACAGGTGGGGGGGCACAGGCAACATGACATCTTCAGGGGCGCCGGATATCGAGATCGTTCAGAGATTGAGTTTCCCCTCCCCTGGACATTTACACTTGTCAGCAAGTTCACGCTCGCAATCTGCGGTTTCCCTTTCCCTTTCCCTACCCTCCCCTCCCTTCAGTTCTCTTCCTTCTCTCGAATATAGTTTCGTTTCGGCAGTCAACAAACCGAGCGAAGACAAATTGACAAACAAACATAGCGACGTGGAACAGCAATAATTAATACGACGGACGGCGACCAAGGAAGCCTAGCCGCCATTTGGCAGCCATTCAAAAATCGCCCAAAACACACTCACACACACACTCTCGCACCGCTCTCACGCATGCACACAGCCACACTCTCACACACGGTCGGATGGATGGTCGGACGAATGGCCGGAGGGGAGTGTAAAGGCGCTGCGGATGAGTCACAGCATTTGGCGCATGTTTAGCATTCACAATCACACAAATAGATATTCACGTACAAACGTATCTGTATATTCTCGAACCGTTAAAGAACGATGCGAGGTGTGTTCCAAGGGTTTGTTGGCCCGCAACGAATCGATTATCCCAAAACAAATCGAAGAAGATCGATCTATCTTAATATCAGCAAAACCATACGAATATTCTCATCGATTGCTTCTCAGGTGTTTCGCAATCGATATCGATAAGTCTCAAATATCAAATGATCAATAGGTCTGTTGAACGGCACCGAAAACCTCTAAAAGGCATCTCTGTCTAACTCATGTTCATGCTATCAATATTTGTAATATCTCAATATCTCGCATTCTACAATCGCAATCAAGAAACAAAACATCAGGAGCATGAGAAAGATCCAACATTGGTTTCTTTGAAAGATCTATACACCGAAAACTTCGACTAGCTGTTCATATGGCATACAAAATGTATATTATATTAAATGCATTGAATGCATTAGTAGCTAACTAGTAGTAGCTATCGTCAAAGGTCGTGTATTTTATTATCGGACTCCGAGGACCGACTCAGCTGCCAAGGCATTGACGAGCAGACGAAGCCGACTAGGTCAGAGGCGAAGGATGGCCCGAAGGAGAATTAAAGTACCAGAAACAGAGGAGTCCAAACAACAAATTCTTGCCCTATTAAGTATTTGTGTTATAATGTTTCAGGAAGACATACCCTTCGAAATTGTCCTTCTTTATAGGTATTTGTATCTTCTTTTAAGAACATCTCCTGATGTGTAAATTTAAGACAAAATGGCCACCACAAATAGATTGATTCAAACGTTAAAAGATTAAATTTGACAACCAGCTTGCATATTTTTCACTGCCATGTGAAATCCTCCCTTTCCGATTATCCGAGTTTCTCTCTTACTTGCGAAGAAACCCGCGCTGTGTCTGTGCAGTCTTTGCATTGGGTCTAGCCAAAATCTTTCATTATACAGATTTATTTGCCACCTGTAAAAAAACAAAACCCATAGATAGAGGCACGGATACACCGATACAGATACAGATACATATGCCGCTGCCGCTGCTGCTGCTGTCTGCCCTAGGCGGCGCATTGCCTTCGAGACATTGACACGTATTTCACAGAGGAGGCACCATCGATGCTGCCTCTAAATGTGTTGGCGGTTTTCGTTGCTGTTTCTGGCGGGGGCGGGAGGGGGGTGGGCGGAGGTCTGATGTTTCGTATGTGGGCGCGCTGACGTCTTTATTCAATCAGCACTTAATTGAATTATACAATCGAATCAAAAGGAGAAGTTTCTCCTCGCAAATGTCAATCAAATTCACACACACACTCGCACACACAGAAATCCATTGGTCACTTGAGTCACACCCGTTTATGGATGTCATTTTGATTTGTATTCGGATTTGATGGATTTACCTAGCTGATGGGGCACAGGATGGGGCACCGATAGTCGCACAGATACACGCTGTTATGGACACGGAAACGGATTTGGAGAGCGATGTCGCTGATTGAGTTGCTGACTCCGCGCACGGCTCGAGGCGAACTGAATTTTGCGTGACCCGGCAGCAGCGAGCAGAGCGCGCCAGCGTGGCCCAAATGGGGAATGTAATGGGATTGGGACTGGGACTGGGAATGAGAATGGAGACAAAAGGCAAAATCAGCCAACGAGCAGCCAAAAGCAGGCAAACAACACACCCAGTTCGGTGGGGCAGTCGCTCCTCGGCAGTACCCAGTAGCCAGCACCCAGCAGAAGATCAATTACTCGAATTGTGGGAGCAGTTCGGTGCTCGATCAAGCGCGGAAAGGGGAGGCGGCTCGGCCTCTGGCTCCCTCCCAGATACCCAGGTACGGTACCCAGACTTGGGCGCCAATTATGCGTGCAATGCGAAATGGAACGGAAATGTGTGCGGCGACAAAAGGTTCCCCGGAATGATTTCATTGCGTTTCGTTGGCTTTTTGTTGCTGGCCAAAAAACAAAACAACTCTTCGGCAAAGCCAGACCAAAAACAAAAGACACAAAGACAATTGTCATTGCAACCGACTCTCGAGCTCGAGTTCGGCTTGGCTTCGATTGGTTCGGTTTGATTTGGTTTTGTTTGGCGGGGCACTTCCGGTGGCCGGGCAGACACTGCTGCCCGGGTGCTGCTGCTTTAGAATCAAATCAAACGGAAAATTCGCTTGGAAAAAATGTTAATAAAGGCACTTGAGTGCGATAGAGCGGCACACCCTCAAGGAGCGCCCGCAGTCGAGCAGAAGTCGCATTTCGAATATCGTTGTTGGAGGCAATTCATTTGAAATTTATCGATTTGCAAACAAGAAAGATTCTGAAACGAATCGGGCACAGCGACAACAACAATGACTGGGGTAACCATTTAATTCTCACTTTAGATCATTTCCAAAGTGTTTTCCACATAGCGGAACCCGACCCGCGTTGGCCTTGTGAAAATCCAGCACAAAGCATGAAAAAGGGCTGGGGGAGGCGGGGGATAGATACATATATGTAGCTGCATAGACGCCTGTGCAACCTGTCATTGAATCTGAATGGCAACGGGAGTCGGGAGTTCCACTCGGAACTGCTTTCGAGTCGGAGACCTGTCACTGCGACTGCGACTGGGGCAGGGGCTGGAACTGGGAATGGGTGCGGCCGCCTCTGGCAAATTGAGAGCATTTCCTGAGTTGATTTATGTGGAATGCCTAGGGAGAACGCGCCCGTCTGCGGAGTGGGATCGGGGGACTCCCGAGTTTCGGTTATTTATGGAGTGGATATTTGTGGCTTTGCTAATTGAACCTGGAACTCTACTTCTGAATGAAGAAGGGAAGAAGGGGAGGGGGAATAGATTGTATCGAAAACGGAAGATTTGTTTGATCGTTTATATTGCTAAATTATTATGAAAACAAAGCTAGAAGAAAGTCGCATAGCTGTGAAACCTCAAAAACTATGTTTTTAAGACAGATATGGCATCTTGTATATGTCCGGAGATATCTAAATTTCTCCTCATAATTTCAACTTATATTTTCCATCTTTCAATGATCAATTTCTAGTCAAAAACACCCTTCCATATGCTAAAAAACATCAACCAGAAGGAGAAGCCCTAACTACCCCACTTTGATCTGTTATGTTTGACGTTTAGCCACCTGCGATCTCACACTTATCCATCATCAGAGCCCCATTATAATCCATCATATAATCCCCGTTTCATCCCCGACAACGTCATCAACCAAAATGGGAATCGCCGTTCCGCCCCGTCCCGTTTCCAACCGAAAGGAAGATACGCGAACTTTTCGTTCAAGTTCAACTGAATTTATACCAAAAAAAAAAACTATAAATTATTTTCACTCACTAAAAGTCTTTGAATTTATACTTTTCCATTCTTTGGCATAGCCAAAGGCACAACAACAACAAAATATAAAGAAAATAGAACCAGAGAGTAGAGAATGTTAAAAATAAAAACATACTCGCACAGATTAATGCTTCGAATAAATATGTTATGTGTATGGGATCTTCTACCAATCTCCAAAGCCCATACCGGCCGTATAGCATAGATAAAGTCCGGTCCGGAGCTACATATCAGCCATCAGATGACGCCAATCGAGAAACGATGGATTTTTGATGGATTTGTGTACGCCCCCGTGGAGCCTTATGGGGATCATGGCTGGAATGGAAACGAAACCCCAAGGCAAACAAATCTGAATCGGGCATCACAGCACATCAGATGGAATGGAATAGAATGGAATGGTCAGGGCGACAAGGCAGAGAGCATCCAAGTATCTCTGGCAGTGTTCGTGTTGCTTTCGTATGGCGCGAACTTTTATTGGAGACTGTAAAAGGCGGAATCCGCGTGGGCGGCGGCTAACAAGAACAACAATTGAGCACATTGCAAATATTGTAATAAATATTTTCCCGTATTTTCTGTTGCTCTGCGTGATCGTACGTCATTTCATATATTTAGCCATGGCGCACCTCCAGCAACATCACCCCACCCCACACCACCCCACCACATCAGCCCGCCCCCCTTTCCAGCCTTTGGATTTTCCAAAATGCTCGTCTAAATCATGTTGAAATTTTGGTGTGCGCACAATTAACATGAACTAATGTGAAATATTTAAAATAAACAATCCGAAACGACCCAAAGCGAGTGAAATCAAGTTCAGAAAAAGCCAAACAGAATAGAAAATCTTCATTAAATAATCTATAAATAAGGGCGATAAATCGCGAGATGAAAAGTTGATTGGGAAACGATGGATTTTCGCGGGAAGTGAGTGTAGTCACTCAAGTCTCAAAAAGATAGAAATTTCCATTCACAGCCCGAGATTCGCCGTTGAATCATCATCTACATACATCAAAGAAAACAGCCAGACAACCCACTGAAAACGTCATGTGTGCCATTTGTCGGTGCAGGCGGTGCAGACGGTGCAGACGGTGGTGCATCCGCTGGCATAGCTGCTGCCATTTACCTGATCCTGACGGCGCGCGTGCCTTGAATTTTGGTGCAAACATCGTCGTGCCCGTGCTCTGAGTGTACTCTGCAAAAGTCGGAGGGCAGATGGCAAAATTTTGGGGGGTTTTAGATACGGTTTGTCGGGGGTCTCTCGAAACTTCACTCAGTTCAGTTCACTTCACTTGGAGACTGCTGGGGCCCGCGTGTATCTTTCGTAGGGGGCCAAGTGGCAGCCGGGGAAAGGCACGGAAACACACACAAACAAATTTGAATACAAAACGGTCGACTAACCCTGCCCCATTTTTTTTTTTCTATTGCTGTGGAAATATAGAAGCGATTTCTGATTTCTGATTTCTGACTTCGGACTATTTTCTATTTTTTCGTTTTCTTTCTTTTGCTGACGCGCCTTCGCGTTGCTCACACGACTTTAACACGACGACGACTACGAAAAGTGTTTCATTTTCATGCAGGTTGCTTGGATTTTCGTTGGTTCGTTTTCAAAAACGTATTCAGAACGGCCCGCCCCAAGAAATCCCAGCCGAAAAACAAAAAATCTCAATTTGTGTGCGAGCGCAACCAAACAAATTTGTTGAACGAACGAAAGTTCTCAGTTCTGTTCTCGCATCTCAGATGAAAAATATAATTCGTATTTCCTTCGCCCAGTGCGAGTAGTATAAACAACATTTTTATTTTGGATGCTTTCGTAAACAGAGACCGGAGAGGGAGACCCTGAATGGTAGATCGTTGGAGAGCGAGTAAGAGCGAGATCTTTGACTCAAGTGGGTCATAAATTATGAACGGAATACAGCCAAAAGATATACATATATATATATATATAGTTGAGTGAGGGAAATGACCAGAGGTGCGGTGCTCACGTCGTATACGCAATATGCTGAGAATTTCCTGAAAACCGAGAGCCAAATTCGCTGCATACTTTCAGGCGGATGCGCGAAATTCACTCGACACAAAAATGAAAAACTAAAATTAAACTCAATTTAGTCGTAATTATACCGAAAATGGGGTTAGACACTCAACAAGCAGCTGCACAAATTAGCGGGGGGTGGGGAGTCACAACATTTAGGGGGCCATGGATGGGGGGGATCGGTTCAGTTCGGTTCGGGGCTCTGTTTTGACACACCATTCGCGTAGAGGAAGCCCTTGGCCAGCTGCAGTTCGCTGTCGATCTCCTTGAGCAGATCGCTCTCGGACCAGCTGCGTCGTTGCCTCTGACGCTGCAGTTGCTGCGGATTGAGGAGGAAGCGCGTCTGCTTGGGCGGTCGTGGTCGCAGCCTTACACTCATGGCCGGTCCAGTCTCTGTGCCAGTTGCTGCTGTTGCTGTGGCTGTTGCAGTGGCTGTTGCTCCTCTGTCTAAATGATAGCATTCGGTTAGATTTCTGCATTCCCTCTCATTCTCTTTCGCAGTCGGCGCTTCTGTCTTGTGTCTCTGTCTCTCCGCTCAATTGCCCCCGATTCCGTAATTCTTCTTTGAACAAACGAGACGTCTGTCGGGTCGGAGTCGGGTCGGACTGCACTTTGTTTTCCATGCAATTGAATGGAATTAATTTAAAATTTCCGCTTAATCGCGATTCGGCTCCTCTCTTCTCCTCTATCTTTTCTTGTGTCTTCTCTTGCAAATTCTCGATTGCCTTTGAAGGGGAATTGGTATATTGTACGAGTAGCTGAAGGGTTAAGCCGATTTTAGCCCTAAGACATTTGAGCGCAGAGTCTGAGCAGATTAAGCAAAGCATTTCATTTACAAGGCAGTCTAAACATTGACTTAATTTAAGCTTAAATTTAAACACGTATTTATCTGTGGGTGTTTGGTTGCAGTGCGTTTCAAAGCTACGGGTATATATATAGGGCATAGGTTGCGTTTACACGGTAACAAGAAATTTAGAAGGAAATAATATATTTAAATGATCTATTAATGGGTCATTAGCAGGTCGTATATTGAAATGAATCGATCAAATATGTATCTCATATACATACATCTGAATATTTTTCTTGAACAGTGCCCTCAATTGTCTTGATTTTTCTCCGGTTATCGAATGAATTTCCTCATTGAATAATTTCATTTATCGAATTAAATTGATCAAATGAAAGCGATAACTGTATTAGACCGACATCTGGTAACAAGCATTGAATAAAGATCAGTTAAGAAGGCACTTCGATATAATGTTTCAAATTAGGACGCATTTCCAAGGCAGTCAGCAGTTAATTAATTAAGTTAGGGCATTGCAATGGTTATGTCAGTCCTATAGTTTCCAAACGCACTGTATGCATATTTACACTGTGCGACAGTCTTTTTAAAATTTGCTAGAGACAAAAATCTTTATAACGTCCAACATAACCGCCACAAAAAAAACCCTGATGGGTTTTCAAAGAGATATTAATATATATGATCTTTCATTGGATTTAATACAATGGCCACCCTGAAGATTATATCAACCAATTTAACATGTTTTTTCAACTTTGAGATTAACCAAAGAAATGTTTGTTTTGTAGGGTATTTTTTAAGATTTTATTTTTTTTCACTGCAATTAATTCCTCAACTAAAAAAGCTTTTTGGAATTATGTAAAATTGTGCAAAGAATGAGAAATATTTTGATATCTCAACACCATTTTATATTACCCTAAAAAATCCTTGTTTTGTACATCTTTTATGTAGGATATCAGCACTATAGATACCGAGTGAAAACTATTAAAGTGCGTAAAGTCATGCAAGGTTTTGCATTTTTAAAGAAGATTTTTGGAGTATATTGCCAGGCAACAACCAACCTTTTGTCTCGTGTAAGACACATTCAAACATTAATTTAATCGCACAGTGTTATATGGTATGACTATGTACACTACACATCTATAAAGAATATATCTGTACATGGATTAGTTTGGTTTCAAGCATATCATCCCTCTCTTTGGACATATCACACAACTATTGTAAATGGAAAATGTTTCAGCATGCGGAATGGAATACAGGAAAATGCAACAAGTAATCGAATATCAATAAACATTTTCTGGTTAATCGAATAGTTTTCGTTTATTAAACATTAAACAACACTAAATATAAATTTTGTTTTTATTAATTTTTCAATGTCAAACATTTAACAAGAGTTTCACAAAACAATATTTTGCACAAATTTTCACCTAATTTAGGAGCTGAGTGTAGAGAGGACATGGGCGGGGGCAGGGGCGGGGACGGTGAGGCTGCATGCAGCTGCGTGGAAGGGTGGGAGAGGGGTGGCTATAGGGGGTTAAAGCATTCGGATTGGATTGTGGTTCTGCTTCCGGTTCAAAGGGGGGTTCGGTATGCTCTCTAGAAGCTGTTCGACGCCGAATGCTCAAAGTTTCGCCAGTATTTGTCGAACTCTTCGAAGATCTTGGAGCGGAAGGGCGACCCGGCAAAGAGCTCCTTCAGGTCGCCATTGAACATGCTCGGGAGGGGCGACCGCGGCAGGCCTGTCGAAGAGCTGCTTTCGTGCGCCACGGGATGACTGTTGCAGGTGGATTCTGTTGCATCGTCTGTGTGGAGGAGTAGAGTAGGAGGAAGGCGCACACAATGAACAATCGGGCGAAAGAGAGAGAGAGAGAGAGAGATAGAGATACGTACAACAGAAAGAGTGAGACAGACAGAGAGTGTATCTACAATATGGATGGTGTGTGAGGGAGATGGCCGTACACCGGTGAGTGGGAGGGAGCGGGAGAGGGATAATGGAGCTATGGGATCTAGCTAAACTTATTCCAGGCCGTCAGCAGGGACAGACCTACGAGGAGGGCAGTGCCCAAGATGGTGGGTGCGGCAGAGGTGGATGTGGACGCCTGGGCGGGATCATTAATGGCGGTGCTTGTGGGTCGAGGTGGCGATGGAGATGGAGATGGCGATGGAGTGTGAATGGGGGAGTGGGACGACAGGGAACCTTTGATGGGGGAACGGGAACCACAACCACGACCAGATGGGTCTGTTTCGGGCGATGAGCGGGAACTAGTTACGGAAGCAGTTAGTCCAGTTAGTCCAAGTGGAATATTACGACTAACGAGCCTCGCCGTTTGCGAGCGATTGCGATAACGATTACGATTATTGGGCGACGTCCCAGCAGCTCCTCCGCCACCGGAGGAGGAGGAAAACTCACCCTGCACGGAAGGCGGCAGACGCGACACCTTGTACGTCTTCACGATGCTGGTCTTCTGGCTGGCACTGCTGTGCGAGTGGTCCGTGGCCTCCTCGCGCCGCTCCTGCTGCTCGTGCCGCTCCACCTGTGCCCCATCCGGCATCTGTTCGCTAGTCGAGAACTTGGCAAATTCGCGCAGATGCCTCGGAAGCTGTCGCAGACTGGCCTCCGCCTGTCCCTCGAGGATGCGCACGGGCGCTGCCTCCACATCCGACGACGACTCGTTGGCGGCCACGCCCACCTGGGGGTTGGCCTGGGGCTGCGATTCGGCCCCGCTCTCCCAGTCACTGTCCGCCGGCATGGCCAGCTTGTGGCGTCGCTCCTTGACGGCGCTGAGGAACTCGTCGCTTATGTTGGCCCGCTCTGTGGCATGGTCCTGCTCGTCCTCGATCTTGGAAATCTTGATGATCTTGTGCTGGCGCCGCTCCTCACGCTCGGCCACCTTGTTCATCCACTCCTCGGCCATCTGCTGGCGGAACACCTCGTCCTCGCTGAGCGTCGGCAGCTTGGCCGCCGGCCGATAGCTCTCCCGTCGCTGTGGCTGCGGCAATATGGGCGCCCTCTGCATCTCCTCCATCAGGCGCCGGCGCTCCAGCTGCAGCCGCTCCACCTCCAGGCGCAGTTCCTCCTCCTTGGACAGGATGTACTTGAGCTGCTGCTCGTGCAGCTCACGCGGCAGCGAGGATCGCCTCTGCTGGCGATCATAGGCTGGCGGCGGTACGCCTATGACTGGCGATGGAGCTGGGCCCGGGCTCACGCCTCGCCTGGAGGTGGTGCTGATGTACTTCGGATTCGGATCTCGCTCGATCATCGAGTAGCAGCTGGCGTAGTGGGGCCGCTGCTGCTGTGGCGCCTGGCTGAGCATGGGCGCGTGCGTCCTCCTGCCGCCGTACGCGTTGTAGCTATCGAAGCTGTGCTGGTGGCCACTGCTGCTCAGGTCGTTGGTGCTGGCAGAGAGGCGTGGCGCCCGGATGGGCTGCGATTGCCTGGGAGTCGGATTCTGTCCCTGACGCTGGTAGCAGATCTCCACCTCTCGGGCAAAGGGTCGCGCGATATTCTCCGAGTATCCCAGATCGCTGGCATAACGCGCCCAGTCGTCCTGCGACAAGATGCTGTTGTTGTTGCTGTAGTTGTAGTGCCCCACGGAGGTGTGTGGCCGGGGGCGTGGCTCGCTCAGGTTGCACATGGATTCGGCGCGCCGGGAACGCTGCTCCTGCCCCTGCTCCAGCTCCAGTTCGATGGGAATCTCGTGGGTCCTGGACGTGGGTGTGCTCTCCAGGTTGCGTGGCACCGAGGACATGCGCTCCTGCCGCGATCGGGAAGATCGCTCGATCTCACGCTCAAGCTCCTGCATGTGGGCGTGCCGCCGCTGCTTCAACTCCTCCAGCGGATGCTTCCCCTGGCTCCTGGTCATCCCGCTGAGATCGAAGAGCGAGGCGGACTTCTCGCGCCGCTCCCTCGTGGACTGCAGCTCGGCGTTCATCTGCTGCGAGAGCCGGTCGAAGTCCTTGAACACCTTCTCATTGTCCAACCCGTTGGTCGGGGCTGTCGGTGGTGGTCGGGGTCCTCCAATGGCATCCACGGCTGCCTTGGCACGCTGCCGAAATTCCTCATACGTGCCGCCAAAGGTAGAGGTAGAGGTAGAGGCAGTGCCACTCTCGCGATTGCTCGCGCCATTCTCTCGCCTATCCGGCTCTTGCCGGCTATTTTTGGGCGCGTCATCATCCTCAATGAAAGTGTTTGCCGTAGTCGAACCGTTTAATTTCGTTGCTGACATAATTGGCGGCGGTGGGACGGGTGGCGGCGGGGCGTGTTCGGGGGAATCCGACCTGGCCTCTGTCTCAGCTACCGGGAAGCGGTTGCTCTGCTTCTCGTGGCTGGAATTCGTTATGTCGTAGATCACCTGACCGTTCTCCGTGCGCTTCTTCGACTCGTACGAGCTGGTCTCGATGTTCGAGTACCGCTTGCTCTGCTGCGCCCTTGGCTGCTGGCTGTTGGACGTCTCGATGTTGGAGAAGCGCTTGCGCTGCTCCTCAAAGATGTCGCCCTGCTGCTGGGCCATGCTGGGGAACATCCTGGCCAGCTCGCTCTCCATGCCGCCCATTGAGGTGGCCGGGAATCTGACGTCCGTGCTGCTGTTCATCTGGTGGCTGGATCTGGTCTGCTGCTGCTGGTGCGGCTGCTGCTGCTCTTGCTGCTCTGTCGATTGCTGCTCGATGGGATCAGCTGCTCGCCTTGGTTTATTTTCAATCGATGACGATGCTCCCACTGATGCTGCGTTCTTCTTCGGGTCGCTTGCGTCATCTCTCTTGGCGCTCGCCTTGGCCGCTGTTTCGGCGCTCTTCACTGGCACAGGCGGCGGCGTGGGTGTCAGGCTCTTGCGCAACTCTCGCATCATGGCCGCCGTCTTGAGCATCTCGCTCTGCTTCTGCTGCTGCTGCTGTTGCTCCTGCTCGCTGTCGAGGGCACGCACTTGGGCTTTGCTCAGCTCGTGGTAGCCTCGTCGCTCCACGAACTTCTGATGGTCGTCCAGCAGCTGATCGGGCTTGGTCTCTCCGATCAGTGGACGCTGTGCCGGCGACAGGCATACCAGCAGCTTGGGATCCGCCTGTGTGGGCATGCCCAGCCAGGCGGAAGAGGAGAACGACGACGACGACGATGACTTGCTCTCGTGTTTAGTGGATAGCTGCAGCTCCCGAATGTGGGGCATCTCTGGCAGGGGATAGGGCATCGTGGTGGAGTTGTGCGGCTGCGCTCCTGGCTCCGCTATGTCCTGGGCCACGCTGGCTAGTTCTTCGAGCACCTGCTCGCCATACGGCATAGACGCCAAGGTCTCGGTGCACAGCAGGCGAAGCTTCTTTATGGGATCCGATTCTGATTCCGGTTCCGGTTCCAGTTCCAGTTCGTCATCTGCAACTGAAATCTCTGACTCTTGCTGCTGCTGCTGCTCGGTGGGGGGTTCTGGGTGCGTGCAGGTGGAAGCAGGAGCAGGTGCAGGAGCGGAAAGAGGAACAGGGTATATTGGTGCATGGTACTGTTGTTGTCTGAGGGGCGGTGTGGGTGGCTGTGGCTGTTTCTGTGGCAGTGGCTGGGGCTGTGGCGGGGGACTGCTGCTAGCAAAGCTGGGCGGGGGCGAGGCCAGATTGATGGCCGTGCACTGGCTGTGCTGGGTGCTGTCCGAGCAATGCGACTCCGCGGACTCCTGGCGGCTAAGCAGGAGAGGCGCCAAGGCACCGGAGGACACTGTGTGGGGGTGGTCGGGACTGTTGGTGGGATTGTAGTGCTGTAGGCCAGCGGGTGGCGGCGGAATGGGCGGGGGCGATGGCGAACGTGGCATACCGGACTGCTCCGGAGCAGTCGGAGCGGACACGACTCCATCTCTGGTCTCCTCGTGCTCCTGCTCGCGTCGCGTCATCTCGATCAACTCGCGCACTTTTTCCATATTGCGAACGAACTCCTCTCGCGTGGCCGACAGCGCTGACGCTGCACCGATACTGCCGCCGCTGGCCTCTGGGGCCTGTTCGCGAATCGATCCGAAAGATACAAATGTATCTTCTGCTCTCGTTGGCTGCTCTGCTGTGGGCGTCGGCGTTGCCGCACTCAAAAGAGAAGACAACGAGCTGCTAGCCGACGCTCCCGCTCCCGCTTCCGCTCCCGCGTTGCCGACGAATTGGTTAACAGGTGTGCTCTCGCGACTCTCCGCGTCCCTCTCCGTTTCCGTTTCCGTCTCCAGTTCGCCCTCCGTTTCCGTCTCGTTCGATGACGTGGCCGGATCCGTGGTGGTCGTGCTGCTCATCTCGTCGTCGGGCCGTCGGAACAGTTTGCTGGCATCCGTGTCCAGGTCGACGAGGGCGCGCTCAGCCAGAGCTGCGGCCTGCTCCAGCTCGAGCTCCATCAGATCGGACATGCTGCTGGAGGCCGAGGAGCTGAGGTACACCAATTCCGCGTCCTCGGACTGGGGCGACAGTGCGCTCTGCAGTCGAGTGCAGCTCTCGAGGTCGCTGGCCTCTTCGATCAGCTTCGTCTCCAGCATGAGGGCCACCGGCTCCTCCCTGCGCTTGTGTCGACGGCTAAAGTCCAGCTGGCTCTTGGGGAACGTTTCGGTCACCTTCGGAACGCGCATCCCCGCCAGATCGTTTCCGGAGGAGCTGCTGCGATTTAGGCCGGGATGCCCGACACCTGCCAGATCGCTGTTCTCCTCCAGGATGCTGTCCAGGTAGCGCGGGTGCATCAGCTGCGGCAGGAAGTGCGTCTCCAGGGCGTTCCGTTTCTGGGCGCGCTTCTGCCGCAGCTGCTCTTGTTGCTCGGCGCGGCTGGACGGCTGCAAATCCGGCGGGGATGTTGACGTGGGCGTGGCCGGTGCTGCCTCCGTTTCGGAGTCCGCCTCGCACACAAGCGGCGAAGCCAGTACATTGAACTCCCCGGAGCTGCAGTCGCTGGTCAGCTCCAGCTCCTGGATCTGCACGTCGCGGGCAAAGTGCGTGAAATGTCCCACGGCGCCGGACACGTTCTTGGGCGACTCTACCAGATAGCGCGGCGGCGGCGACAGAGTGCCTGATCCTGATCCTTGGCTGAGGCTCAGCGAAGCGGGGGGTGCTGGTGAGGTGGTGCTGATCTCCACAAAGGTGGGCTTACCTTTACGCTCTTGATCGGCCGCGTGATCGTCCCTTTCCAGGCGTATCTGGTGGATGATCACTTTTGTGCTGCGCTGCAGCGGCGGCCCCTGCGGATGTGGGGCCACATGAGGAACAGGGACTTCTTCATTGCGTTGTGCGACATCTTCTTTCAGATCTTGACTAATGTTTGATTGCTGCTGATCCTGTGATTGATCCTGAATGGGGGACTCCCCTTTTGGCTGCTCTGCCCCATCTGTCTCATCCGCTTCCCGCACAATGCGATGCACTATGACCTTGGCTTGTCGGGGACTTCCCGGTGCCTTCAACTGAGGCACCTCCTGCTGCTCCAACTCCTTTTTGTGCTTCTCCGGCTCATTGCTGGATTGCTTGCCGGATTTATCCGTCTGATGCTTGGAGTTTTTGGACCCCATCTCTGTTTTGTTGCTGCTCGAAGATGGTTCTTTTTCTTCCGTCTCGTCTTTCGCTGCGTGATTTGTGGATTCCTCTTCTTCTACTGTTGCTGCTGCTGCTTTTGGTGGCTCCTCCCACTCTCCTAGCTGCGGATCCACAGCAACTTTGTTGGTGGCGCTGCCCGTGTCCAATTCATTTGAAACGCTGCCAGAATTTCCATTATCAGCTATGGAAGAAGATGATGCCTCTGCCTCTGGCTGGGGATCCTGCTGCTCCTCCTCCCGCTGTTCCTGCTGCTGCTGGTTTTGGTTTTGGTTTTGATTTTGGTTTCGATTGCGTTTGTTGCGATTGCGATTACGATTGCGATTGCGATTATTGGGCATCGTCTTCGTCACGTCTCACGCCTCCCGATCACTCGACTAGTAATGCAATTGGATTCTCTTAATAAATGTATCTGTGTATGTGTATGTGTGTATCGTATCTGTGTGTTTTCCTCAATCAGCGAAATCTACAACTATATTTTGTTGTTCCTATTTCTATTCCTATTGCTATTTCCTATTTCGTTGTTGTCGTTGTCGTTGTCGTGGATTCTTTCTTCTAGTATTTTTCTCTGTCTCTGTTTCTGTTTCTATCTCTGGTTATGCCTTTGGCTTTGCCTCTGACTCGGTGTGTCACTCGTCGCCAGAAACCCAACTAGAACTGAAACCGCTCGGAGCGGATCCGCCGGCAACAAGCCCACGACGACACGACCGACAGCCGGCAAAACATGGGAAAGTGAAAAACGAGGAAAAATAATATTAAAAAACACGTCGTCAGCGTCGACTGCGACGCCGGCGTCCAACGCCCCAGTGCCTGGCACGCGTCCGGCCCCTTGCTGCACGAATAAAATTCGCGTATAGATCGTAATATTCTGCGGTCTGCGATCCGTTCTATGTCATTTGGTTGTTTTTCGACGGGTTTTTTCTTGGTGTTGTTTTGTATGCCAAATTAAATTGCGTTTCAACTCTCAACTTTCGATGTTTCGTCGGAGATTCCTCGGAGATTTTCGATTTTCACTTTTCGTTGCCCGATTCGGAAAATCTTTTTTCTAAATATTTATCCCGGGGGGGTTCGTGGGCCGCGTTTCCCGCGTTCCTCGTGGCGCTGGCGACTGACGGACAAGGAATGGGCCATGGGCTGGTTTGCTGTGGCAGCCGGGAGCCCGTTCCCGACACACACACACACACACACACACCACGCACACTCTTTTATACGCACACACTCACACCAATGTCTAATTGGTTGCACAGAGGCACGTATTTGAAAATATACACAAAAATCAGAAGCAGCAAAAACAAATCGTGAATTCATAAAGATCTCGAGAGAGAGAAAGAGAGAGCGGTAATGAGTGGGAGTGTGTTGGGGTGGGGGCTGTGGGGGAGTCAGTAAAGCAGTGCAGTGCAGGGTATTCCAAAGGCAACGGACGACTCTCCGCGAAAAACAACAAAATCTCCTCTAGGTCAATGCAATTTCCTAAAACCAAACAAATACGACAGATACAAAATATAAAACTTTTCATTTCGAGAATATTTTTGACACCTCCATAAATATTCGAAACTGTTTTTGGAACAAACTTATAATTTGTTGGTATTTAAGCTGCATAAATTCTTTGTTAAATGTCTGAAAAATATCATTTCGAGAAATATTCTAGAGACATTTTTGTGTTGGAAATGGCTTTATGTTTCACCCCAAGACATTTTTCAAATCTTTCTTTCCGAATGATGGAATGAAATGGTACAAAATATTAGTATTTTGCTGTCAGAGAAACCAAAGAACTTTCAAAATTCAATAATTTACTAGCGATTCATAGCCTAATGACTCTGAAAAAATGTACTCTTATTCGCATAAGTCTGGTAAAACTCTCAGTGCAATATGCCCAAAGAAATCGTATGCAGGGCATTCATCGGAGAAGAGAACTCAATACGGAAATAGTTTGCCACAGTTCGAGTTTGTCTATATGTATTGTATGTATCTGGCTGGCTGGCTGACTGTGTATCTATACGTATACAACTTATGGCATTTTCGAGATATTTTTCGTGCGTAATTTCTTTTGATTTTGATTTTTGTGGTCACAAGTCTCCGCTGCCGCCGCTCCTGCTTCTGTTTCTGTTTCTGCTGCTGGGTACTCTTGAATAATTGAAGCACATACATATACAATAGCATATACTCGTACAGACGTACATACATATATCCCCATGTATATATAGCACTTGGGTGTATCATCCTAGTGGGCCATGCGGTTAGTAGTATTCCGCTTTTATTTTTAAAGGTACTTAATGGACCGCAATCTCTCTTGTTTGTCTGCCCCTCCATCATCATCATCAGCAACTTCCTCCTATCCGATCCGATCTGATCTAAAGTGAAATAAAGTGAAGTGAAGTCTGTGGCCCTTGTCAGGTGCCAGACAGCCCAGACACGTGATGTGCATTCGGGGGAAGGGAAAGGGAATGGGTTGGCCTGCATTGGATTATGCAATCTCTATTTTATGCACAGTGGGACAAGGTGCAAAATGTGGGGCCACACAATTGGGAACCATTCAAGCGTCGTCTTCTCCTTTGACTGAGCAAAACTATTCAGACCACACGCCATTCTCAGTCGCTGGTAAACTACAATCTTGCACATAAATACAGAAACAATTGATTCGGTTTCCGTTGGAAATTCTCTTCTGGGTGGATCGTTTGAGTCATTTCGAGGTGCTTGAATTATGGACGTAAGCAATCTATAGAAATTTTGTATTTATTAGTTTAGAAAATTGATTTCTTCATTTCATTTTCGATTGCTGTAGAACAGCGCACATTTGTGTTATCTTTTCTGGCCCCAATCGCTGATAAATTTTGCATTTCTGATAAAGCATGAGGAACGGAACACTGGCGAAAAAGTTTCCTGTTGGAGTAATAGGTATGGGGGGAAAATGTATAGGGGGATATCAATTCTTCGGAAATTTCTAGCGAAATATGAATTTCAAAAAAATGCAGCAAGCAAATAATAAGGGGCACTCTAAAGAAGGTTCTTTATGCTATTTTATGTCGAAAGAATATGTCGCTACAAGAATCCTTTATACATACATATGTAGATATGAAAAGGAACGTCGATTTTGAATGTTTGTTCGGAATAAGAAAGAATGAGTGCATTCTTTCTGTGAAGAAAGATTAGAAATAACTATATTATTTCCAAGGAAAGATTCCTAGTTCCCACGATCGCTTATTATTGTTCATCAACGTTTTGTCACTTATAGGGTATTCGTAGTACCGTCTTCCAGTTTCCCTCTCATTTCATTTGTTATTTTTGCATGGATTATTCGCTCTGCCTCTCTTTGTTTCTCCCTCTCTTTCGGTGGTTGTATCACACTGGCTGTTGTTATTGTTGTTGTCGCTTCTGCTGCTGCTAATTAGCATAGATTTTTGAATCGCTTTGTTGTTTCTGTTATTTATTTGGACAGCGCTAAGCATTCCGTTTTGTTGCTCTGTTCCGTTCTCCCATAAAGAGCGAAGCACATGTTTGGCCCTCTCTCTATCTCTCTCTCTCTCTCTTTTGGCCAAAGTGTTGTGTTTTTGTGTTTTGTTTGGCTTTTACTCAGTCATGGACAAGGTATATTAAATAGAGGGTAAGGCAGGAGGAGTATTGTATCCCGCCCGTCTACCCTGTCCGAATCGCTCACATTGCGCCGCAGACATTTTTTGTATATTTGCAGATTACCGTTCTGCCTTACCCTCTTTTGGTATATACCCTGGCGATGGGGAAGCACAACCACAAAAACAGACTCACTCACCCACACAAACAAACAAACAGACAGACAAACAAACAACAATGTGTTTAGTAAATTAATGTATGAAGCGCGCTCGATTTTGCCACCCACCCACCAACAGGCGCACCGTCAGTCTCTGACGTCACGTTCTGTATGCAAACAACACACACCACACACACATGTACATCTGTACATACAGATGCATACATATGTACATATGTTCGTATGAGCAGGGGTCAACGGAGTCTTACAATTTAATTCCCAATTAATTGCAAATCGTCGGCATCGGCTGTTTGCCTCAAAGGAGAGGAGCGCACTTTTATCCGCCGCGTACGTGAGCCAACTGAGGCGACATCCAAGGGGCCGTCCGGCACCGAGGCGGCGCACTCTCTCGTTGCCCGCACAGTGGGCCCGGCCGTCGGCGAGCGGGGTAATGCGGGCATAATGGATGTGATTTTGTCATATCAGACTCGTACGCCCCGCCGCCTCTCCGCCGGTGTCTTATCTGAGCATAATGAATTTTTCGAATCAATTTCTAAAATCGAATAATGATCTCAGCTCCCGACGACTTCGCGGCTCTGCGGCCTCGCATCTAAGTGCCAAAGTTTGCGCGTAATTGCCAGCGATTTGTGAAAACTATTAGTATTGTACGGTATACTGGAGCTGAACCGAATCGCACCCCTCCTCCTTTCCTGTTCTCTTAAATGGTATAAACAAACACATTACACTTTCGGCCCTATTGCGTCAGTGTCCGTCGTCTTCGTCTCAGTAGCATCCGAAGTGTTCTCTTCGCTCCTTCTGTCTTTACAGTTAAAGTTGAAGGCAAACACAGATACACGCACACACAGAAACAGCGTTACAATGGGAAACAAAAAGAAAAACACACACAAAGCTATTTATAAACGGCAAAATCAATCGGCGGGCCCCAAACAACAACTGGGGAAACACTACAGCGGTACTCGAGTTCGTGTGTGTGTAGTGCAGTGTAGTTCTCGATGGCTCCGCTTCACTCCGCAGCGATCGACACAACGTCAAAGTCGAAGTTCTAATGTCAAACTGAAGCTTTGAAAGCTCCAACACCTGGAAGCACCGGTTCTTTCCTTCCCTCCAGCCCAAGCGGCGGCGGCAGTGCCAGCCTCAGCCGCGATAAAGTTTCTGCCAGAGCCGTTAACTTTTGCTGATTGCCGAGCTACACCTTCGCCGCTACCCCTGCCCCATCGCCGGAACCCCATCTGGAAGCGGGTTCCGTCGGCTGCTAGCCGGCTCCCAGCTGATTTGCTGAGCTCTTGGTATTGCGAATAGAAATGTTTTGGCGTTCGGCCAATCTATTGACAGCTGGAAGCAGCTTTCGATTTCTGGAGCACTTGACAGGCGGCGTCGATAGGGCATGGGGTGAAGAAAGGTTAGGACTAGATTATAATGTAATTACGAGCATTGTACGCCAGACTACGCTGTGAGTATTTCAGCCCACTGCTGGGGGTTCCATGAACTTAGAACTGCCCTAACTGGAGGCTCTATAAGCGGAAGGAAAGTGATTTTTCTTTGAAAGATAATTCACTACGTGTGGAAAGATTTCCAAATGGAGGAGGATGTATGGATGCATGTACATACATACGTATGTATGTATCTATGTACATCTGTACACCCAACACTCATATGGAGATTCTGGTTCGTGTATACTGTTATGGGAATTCCCCGTATATCTAGAATAAGATTAAAAGTTTAAAGTTAATCTTTTGATAAATGATCAACATTTCTCTTCAAATTCGAGTACCGCTGTGTTGTTTACACCGATATTAGTCGTGTTAACTTATCGCACAACACGGCAGGCGAAATGCGATAAGCAGGAGACATTCTGCAAGCCGAAGAATATTCTTATCAATGTTTATTCAAAAGTTTGTGCTGTGATTTATTTGTTAGTCCCCAAACAGAACAACAAATAATTATATAACACGAACACATCGAAGTTCATTTCTTTGTTGAATAACAAATTCATGCTAATTGCATTGTCAGAATTTGCTTTCGCGATTTTTTTTTGTATTTCTTTTATTTTCTGTTTTTTTGGGGACGACACTGAATCACAATTCAATACTGAAATGCTGTTTTGTTTCGCTTCTGCTCCCAAAATCATTGCCAAAAGGCCATCGCAGAGACAATAAAAACTGCGCGGCAGCTGCGGCAAAACAACTTTATAGATACCATACCAGCCACCATGCACAAACAAAATTATTATAATGAAATAATGGCCAAGCGAAAATGGTCAACGATTTGGGGAAATATTCGGTTTGGGTCGATCTGTGTGGGCGCTACCATAAAAGAAGAGTTTCGCTCAAGCAAAGAAAATTACCCAAAAAAATACTAAACTAAAACTAAAATATTCACCGAACGAGGTAGCAATTCTTTTGGAATCAGGAAAGGCTGATATTAGGACAAGGAGAAAGGTATTTAACATTTCAATTTGCGCCAAAAAGTATGCAAAATGACGGACTGAACAGATTGGCACAGATTTCAGTCAAAACTCCAGATTTTATAAAACTGACAACCCGTCAACATGGCTAATAAATGTGGCACAATTCATTAAAAGTGACTCCCGACAATCAAATTAAATAAAGCGCTGCCCCCCACTCCGCCAGGCAACCAGAAACCGCAACAATGTCTGTCAAATCAAAATCCAGTGCCCGGGGACTAGCCCCAAGGGCCTTAACGAGCGGAGGGAGTCCCGCTAGGCAAGCCAATGACCGCACACCGAACTTGATTGAGTCACCACAGGAGAACGATAAATGATGATGATAATTTCCTTAAATTTCGTACAAATTATGCATGAGCGGTACGAGTGTGTACTTGAAAAGGGGGCATGGCACTCTTGAGACAATGAACAGCTGCACATTACAAATTTAGGGGAATACATATAATATTCACTCGCTTTTCGGTTCACTATGTCAGGGGCGCAGTTTTCTGTCTGTCCCAATAATCGATTTGGTAAACAAAGAAATTGAAAAGCTGAAAGTACCTTTGGGAATATATGTATCGTCCAGAAGATAGACTTTACTATTTTGAAGATTGAATAATTCTAGATTTCCCGTTTTATGGAGTACAAAAGTTTATTTCCTTTCGTTCCGGTCTTTTGCTGCTCCCCAAATTCGTGGTCAACCTCCCTTACTGTTTTGTCGGCTCTCTCTCTCACTGCCTCTCATTTTTATCGCTTTTAACAATTGACAATCTATTTTTTTTATTGTCTTAAATTTACTAACACGAAGGTAAAACACACACTCACATATGAGATACAGCAAAAGAGAGAAACCATTTGAAATTTTTGCCAGCTGAGGCTTATCAAAATTGTGTGCGCTCTGTCGCGGCTGTGGGGAGCGGTAACAAACAAAAGCAAAATAATAAATAATAGTACATAGAAACTGTTCGTATTGACTCGGCTTTCTTTCTGCTTAATTCGAAGCGCAAGAAGAATGTCAAATGGGAATTATAATTAACCATTAATCATCGAGTGCGCTGGGTGTGCCGCGGAATGCTGGCCCCCCGCTCGAAGGAAATTTAATTTATAAAATATAATTTCACAATTAAATCAAAACTGAATTCTGGAACAGTTTCCGAAGTTCATTTGCATGCATGGCACACACACTCAAACACAGACACACAATAAAACACACACACACACACACTAACATCCGGTCATTAGAGACTTAATTGAACTATAACCAAATGCTGTGGCCTGCCCCAGAGGAAAAGGGTTGCACTGTATAATTTAAAACAAATTAAAACCACATATGCACACAGAGACTGCCCATCCAGATCCATATAAACATATAATATATGTACATAGATATATAAATACAAATAGCGAACATTTTGCGCCGTTTTTGGGGCATCATTATCGCCAGACACAAATACAATAATTAACCCAAATTCGGTCTGCATTCGCCTATCAGTTGAATTTAAAATAGAAATCCAATATTTCCCAATGGGCGTTTATCGGTTAAACAGAAATTGATTTAAATACTTAATGAAGCCGCGCGCCAAGGAGGCAGGCACGTAGAACAAAGCGTTGAAGGTTCTCCGCAGAACAGTGAAAGTTCCCTTTACCGGACACGGTCCACTTAAAAAAGATATTTGCCCCGAAATATGATGTTTAGAAAACAACGATTTCCGCTTTCGGGGTTCCACTGTAAAACAATTACAACGCCACGGCGTAGCACAGTCTCTGGCGTTTCTTGTGTCAAATCCCCGCTTAGCACAGTGGCACGGAAAAAGGGCGCCAAGCCAAAAAGTGTCGCCGGAGCCAAACTCAATCTCTGAACACATCCGAACAATAAGGAGGGGCAGAATTATAATACTACTCGTACTCGTACTCGTATCGTATGTATGTTAACAACTCACTTTGTGTTTGCCAAATTGTTAGAACCTTTCTGCTTTCTTTTCCAAATACACTTTTATTTTTGCACAAGCAAACAGAAGTACATTTCACGCACACGTCCTAACTGTTTGTCGGTTTATCTTTACGCTGAGCTTGACGATCGCAACGCAGCCCGCAGAATGTTATTCGCTTCACTCACGACGGCTACGGCAACGAGAACTTGACTTGGCAAAACTTTGGTAGTAACTAAATAGCTGGGGCCCACGGTATCGCCTAGCACAAACAAACACACGAAAAGTACGAAAGCAACGGCAACAACGCCAATATAGCAACAACTACGCTTTACGTCGCTGTCTCCTCGGGCAGAGCAAATAGCTCGCCTGTTGATTAGTCTGACGCTCGCTGACTTGTTGCTGCCTCTGCCGCTGCCTCTGCCGCTGCCTCTGCTTACGTCAGCTTCAGCGCGAATGCGCACAGTGGCTTGTTTACTGAAAACTCTTGTCGAAAAAACATATCCCCATGCAGTGAACGATTGATTAAGTTTGATGGGCCTGTATTTTTAAATGTACTAAAATTTGGAATATTTTTCGCACGTTTTTGCATATTTGTGAGACACGTATGAGCCGAGAACTTTTAATTTTACCATATGATTTTTGAATGCGAGCCACAGTGCGTCGAGTGGGGTGGGTGACTGGACTGCTGGTCTCTGCCGACGCCGATGCCGATTCCTCTGCCGTAGCCGGCTTAAAGCCGTGACTTGTTGATGCTTTGGTAGGTCGTTCCTCGTTTCTGCTTTGTGCTGCGTTCGTTCGGCGGGCACGAACCACAGATCCGATATTTTTCAAATTTGTATGCATAAATTCAGACACACACAGACGCACTGCATACAGCGAGGGTCGCATAGGTCAGAGAGGGGGCGCTGGTTCTAGTGTGGGGGCGGTGGTGGTTCGGGCTGGATAGGGGGATGGGGATAGGCTGGGCAGCACACAAAGAACAAAAGAATCCAATCATTCAGTATATGGCCGCACCATGTGCGCATCTGGTTCAGGGCACAAGCTGGAATTGCAACTGCGACTGAGGCTGGAACTGGGGAGGAATGTAGAGAGTGAGAGATGCAGGAGAGGGACATGTGTCTGGAGTGGAGACAGCCAATGGCATGGCTGACGATGACGATGACGATGACGACATGGTCGGTGGGACTGCACATGTTCCAAGGGGTGCTTAATGAGTTCTTCTAGATGGGTTTTCCCCAAGGTTCCTCGGGAAAGTTTAAGGGGTTTGGATCCGTTGCGATAGGTATTTTATTAACTTTATAGTTAAACTAGTTAAAAAATGTAAGCCATTGGTACGAATGTGAACCAGGTATCAAGAATTTTTCCTCAACAACTGCTGGAGTAGCCCTCGGCATTTACATATGTATATGTATGTAGATTTTTTTATGTTTTGCCGGCTTTAGGCAATGTTGTCCACTCGCTCGTTCCACACCCTACCCTGCCGTTTTATTGAGCCCACCATGCCCCCCTCACTCCCTCTCTTATTATCCATAACGACAGCGTCATTGTCATCGACGCGACGTCAAGCTCCAACAGACAAGAGGATGGCAGCAGAGCGGCCGTCGGGGGCCAGGAAGGTGGGGTGCCAGTGCGACTGCCAGGGCCCTAAAACGGGGTTTTCTATGGTAAGGGTGGGGGTCGGGTCGCCGGCGTGCACTGTTAGTTATTATTCCCATTGCCATGTGCGAGAGGGTGGGAGAACAAGCTCTCTTCGCTGCACTGCTCTCCTATCCATTACCCTCCACTTTTCTCATTGAATTTTGTATAGTTTGTTAGCGTTCATGCGCGGGCATGTTCCGCGAACAGAACGAACAAATACATATATACAAATGCTAAAGCTACAATCAGGACAATCAACGTGCTATGCGAGTAATCCATATGGAATTTCAGATGTCACCAAGAAGCAAGGTCGATTAAAGCGGATAAAACTGGTTAGCAATGGTTACCAAGGACTGAAGCGTTAGGATCTAAATCCATGGCACAAAATGTAACTTAAATGTTATCACAAGCCAAAGCTAAGTTTAGAGGCATGCGGTGAAAAGCCATCTGGCGGTGGAAGCTCACCTGTTGCCTCCTCTGCTCCCCCGTTTTGAAGCACCTTGCGACTGGCATATGGCGTGCCGCAGTTTCGACACGCTTCCGTCGGACTCCCTGAACTGGAAGTGCAGAAATGGACAGGTCTCTCTTGCCGCCAGGTGATGGTGTACTCACCTGCTCAGGGCCAGTATCAGAGGACCACGTTCCCGCTGCGCTTGGAGCATGCGAAGCAGCTGGGCATCGCTCAGCGGGACGTCCTGCAGGCGAAGCGAGGACTGCGAGGGAGGAGGAGAGTAAAACCGTATCAAGTAACATCACAAATCACTCAAGCACACTTTATTAAATATATCATAACACTTAGAGGAACAACTACAAATGCAACTTAGCCTAATTTGTCGTACACTCTTGGACACACGTTGGGCTGGACGCGGGCACGGCGCCGACTCCTTGCCGCGGCGCAGGGAGCAGAACTTCAGCATGTCGACCGGCGACTGGCGACTGGCTACTGGCGACTGGCTCAGATCAACCACAGCACTGAACTGAACGGCGATTCGTTTCGGGTTCCAGCTTAGATTTTTCTAACCCGCAGAGATCTCTGTTTTAGGGGGCGTTCGGTGGTACATATGGGGCCTAGAGATGGGGGACAGCGATAAGACTACGCCAGCTCGCAGATGCCGTGGCGGTCCATGAAGACCTCAAGGCAAGTGGTGTCGACGCGATCGAAGAGCAGCGAACCGAAGCGCCTGGCAGTGTAGTCCACGATAAGAACCATCTTGCAGTTGATGCACTTGTCGCGATAGTGGAAGAGCAGCCCCACCGTGGGGTGAACCACGTGGTCCACGAAGCCTGGAGCGGAGCGGTACACCTGGTGGTTTCCCATCTCCACGATGGAGCGGGTGTTGACCACCAGCTTGCTGCGCACATAGGCGGGCATGATCTCCAAGGTGCGACGCACCTTGGACTGGGTATACAGGAGCCGGTTGAGGACGTGGGTCGGCGAGTTGAAGGTGTCGTTGCTGTCTTTCCGGTAGAAGAACACATTGCGAAAGACGAAGCCGGCGGTGCGGCCTTCGTCGCACTGACGCAAGTAGTCCGCCAGCGAATTGTGCTTCAGGGGCATCAGCACCTCGTCCAGATCCACCACGGCTGCGTACCGATAGTTATCCACGACGTTGGCGCGGTATACGCAGTCGTTGAACTGGGCCACAATCCCAGCGTAGTGGAGGTCCTGCAGGTGCGGTTGCACGTTCCACTCGAAGACGTCCGCCAGGCCATGGCGCTGGTAGTGGGCCAGGACACGTTGCACCTCATTGCTGGCCTCCACGTAGTAGAAGTAGAAATGGGCGGCGCCCTGCAGCCGGTACATCTCCACGAACTCCACCAGTCGCAGCACGTTCGAGTAGTTCTCCTGGAGCGGACCCACGCACACGGAGATGGCGGGTCGCGACTTGGTAAACAAGCTCGTCATGTTGCGGGGGTAGCTATTGGGGGTTGCACGTGTGCTGTTAGACGAAACTTCACTGGGGTGGTGGGGTCTAATGATGCACTCACCTTATCTGTATGAAGCTGGGGCTGAGGTGGCTCAACCGATTGGAGGCGTAGCTGAGGGCCACCGCCTGTGGCAAGCGCATCGGGTCGCGCCTGGAGGCGTGTAGCGGGCACATGATGCTCCAGGCCGCAAAGCTGTTGTTGTGCACGTCGTGCATGGCCCCCGCCTCCTCGGCCACGATCTCCTGGCTGCTGAAGTCAGCGAAGCGCACGATGCAGCTCACCTTGGAGTCCCGCAGGCGCACTGGCAAAGTGGCGAATATCCGCAAGGAGCCGATGGTAATTTGGTCCTCATCCATGCGGACATTTCCTATAGCCCAAATATGGAGACGGAGCATAAGGATGAGTACGATTCAGAGGAGCTGTGGGTGGGTGACCCTCACCTATGATCTCTGTTCGGGCATCGAAGTAGGCCGAATAGATCTCGTGCCTCAGTGAGGCGTTGCCGATCCTGCGCCAGCTGTTGGTGTAGTTCCAGTGCGGATTGGGCTTCTCCAGGATCAGCTGGCGCTGCAGGTGCTCCAGGTCGACACGCAGGCGCTCATTCTGCAAGCAGGATATGAAGAGAGAGAGAGAGAGAGAGAGGAAAACCAACTGGCCGTCAGGTAAGCTGCTGTGGAAGGATGAGCGGGCACCCACTCACAAGGCTCGTGCGCATGGAGATGTAGACCAGGACGAGCATGGCGCTGGCCACCAGGCCGGACAGCGTGAAGTACACGTACTGAAATCGGTTCTCTTGTGCCGCCAGCATGGCGTGGCCTTGGCTGGAGGGGCAGCAGGTGACAGGCGGCACTTGTGGCGCGACTAGCCGCGTGCTATGCTCTCCCCAGGAATCACCGCCAGCAACTAAAACTGTTTATTTATTTCTACCGTTAGCAGTGAGTGCCGTTGGCCGATGCGTTGACAGCGATGCCGACGCCGACGCCAACGCCAACGCTGACTTTGTTCGGCGCCGCTTGTGGCACAGACAGTCGATGAGCGCGGCTCCTGTTGCTTATTTGCTTAGCGCTTTGGCGGTTGATGGGCAGCCATCGATTAGTAGACCAGTAGACCAGATACTCGGTGGGGCGCGGAGGCGTCAGCGTCCCTCCAGTGTCATCATCGGCCTGCCTGTCCTCGGCCACATTTGCGCTGCCACTGACCGCACCGCAACACAAGTTCGTTTGGCGCCCACTGTACGCAAATTATTACGACAACCACACGCACGCACACACACACACACACACAGACGCGCACTCTGTCGAATGGGGAAGGAAAGGGGGTGGTAGGTGCTGAAAGGGTGGTGGTGGCTGGCCTGGCTCCCTTTGCTCCAGGACGCGCATGCAACAAGTTAATCAACGCACGCCTCGCATCAAACTGGCGCCTCCGTCCGCCATGAACGCTGTCATCAGAGCCACAGAGGCAGAGGCAGAGGCAGAGGCAGCAGCGCTGCAGCAGAGAAGCAGCTGAGACACATCGACAGCGACATTGGCGTTGCGGCCGGGCTCCAACTAGTGGAATTGGTGGGGGCGGGGGAGGACGGAGCCTTGTAAGGGTACTCCATGCGCCATGACGGGGGGTGGAGGGAGACGGGACTTAATAAATTTTGTGTGTGTGTTTTTGTCTCTCGATTGGATTGGAGTGTCCATGGGACACTCTGCCTCTCCTCTCCTCTCCTGTCCTCTCTGTGTGAGTCAGCGCCGCCTTTCCCGGCTATTTTTAAGAAAATGAAAACGTCTTCCACTTTTATTATGGAAAATGAAAACATTTTAATTATACATATGTACATAGCTACATACCTATACAGTTCTATACATATGTATGTGTGTGTGGATGATTTACACATTAAATACATTTGTCTTTGGAATGGGAATCGAAAGTGAGCGAAGGCGATGACCACATGACCACTTGATTCTGAAGAGATACTATTTATTCATATCCCATAGTGGGGCAACGCCATAGATAACAACCGAGTAGTACCCGAAAATTGGAACACACTCCTCTTAGGGTTAATCCTCTGTTTAATCTATGCACCTCGAATACAGATTTAGATGTCAGATTACGTTGTCGAATACCACACCCGATAAGATCAGTACCCAATTGCTTGGGTACTTCTAATAGATAACATGATATCTCAAAGATACATATAACATACATATGTACACATATTCATATGTATGGTACATACATGCAACATTATTAAATTATCTTGTTTTTTTGTATGGTTTCTCTGATTGAACGGTACTTCACAACGAAACACAGCCCACCAACTCACCACTCAACCCACTGTGCACGATTGTACCTTTAATTTCCACGCGAAAGCAACAAATTTCTCTTGATTTTCATTTCAAAGAGAAATATTAATTATTCCAACCATTAAACACGTAAATGGGTCCCATGTTGAGATGTTCTTTCGGTCGTAATAATTGAGTGCCCCTTCGGTGCAGTTCATTTCATTCACTCACCTGCACATTTCTGTAGCCAAAGATAAGGAATAGATAGACGAAAAGTACCAGAACCGGAACATAAGTTAATCTGGGCCGCATCCAGTGGGAAAATCGAGCCATTTTTTCTAGGGAAACGTCATGACTTTAACTGGGGAACACACAGGTGACTACTGAATAACGGTTGCGTGGGTGCACGGGTGCCCGACTCTGCGGGCACTATCAGCTCATTGAAATAAATGTGTTATCACACATTTGATAGAGACATGGATAGAGAGGTGTGTGTGTGACCGGGTACTAAAAGTAACGAGGGGGAACGTTGTGAGTTGCTGCGGACACCGCAACTCTACGGTTATACCCGATACTAAGTCAGTATGGCTCTCCTCCGGCAGACGCCGCTAATATTTAACGACACGACAAAGAGTGCGTGCGAGAGAGACAGAAAATCAGTCTGAGCGTGACGTCGGGCGCTGCGTAGCCACTGCAAATTGATTTGTTCCTTTTGGCTATAAAAATGATCTGATCTGATCCAGATTCAGCAATCTAATAGATATGGTCATTATCTATGATTCTGCGTTTTTAGTTTTCTCAAATCTGCAATATTGTGGATGCAACAGATTTTCGTCCTTTGTGGGGGCGGATGGGGGTGGGGCGAAATTCTGAGATATACGTTTTATAGTGACATCTTAAAGGAGTGTGTTCACCAAATTTGGTTACTCTAGCCTTAATAGTCTCTGAGATTTGTGGTTGCCTCAGATTTTCGTCCTTTGCGGGGGCGGAAGGGGGTGTGGCGAAATTTGGACAGGAAACGGTCAAGGTCCGATATCACAGGAGTGTGGATACCAAATTTGGTTGCTCTGGCTTTTATAGGTTCTGAGATCCTTGAACTCATATTTTGCAATTGGCAAAACCGACCATGAAACCTGTGTGTTAGAGTGAGACAGAGCGAGAAAGAGTGAAATTGTTTTCGTGATTCTGGCTGTAATAATTATACGATCTGGTTCAGATTTTGCACTCTAGAAGATATAGTCATCTTCTACGATTCTGCGTTTTTAGTTTTCTCGTATCGTCGAAATTGTGGATGCCACAGATTTTCGCCCTTTGTGGGGGCGGAAGTGGGCGGGGCAAAGTTTTGAAATATTTTTGGAGCAGTGACATATCACAGAAGTCTGGATCCAAAACATCGTTGCTCTAGCTCTTATAGTCTTTGAGCATTAGGCGCTAAAGGGGATAGAAAGACGGACAGACGGACGGACGGACAGACGGACAGACAGACAGGGCTCAATCGACTCGGCTATTGATGCTGATCAAGAATATATATACTTTATAGGGTCGGAAACGATTCCTTCTGGACGTTACACACATCCACTTTTACCACAAATCTAATATACCCCAATACTCATTTTGAGTATCGGGTATAAAAACTAGTGCACAATCTGAGAGATCTGAACAAAGCGGAACGGCAAGCAGTTACCCTGGAAATTCATAATCTGTTCATATATTCACATGGAGGAGGCTCAAGCTCTTGGGAAGTTTGATCAATTATTATGCAATTTGGTAGTATAACTGTCCTACAGAGGGTTGTGATTAAAATACTTGTTATCAGATTTTGCAAAAAAAAAATTTAATAAGAATTACCGTCTTCGAGGACTATATGAAAAAATTTAATTATTCATCGTTCGCTGAGCCTCGGCTGAGACTGATAATTTTGTTTACCCAGTCGGACTTTGCTACTTCCAAGAAGTACATCTGGCACGCTTAATTTTCCACTAAGATCTCCACTAAGTTCTCATTTCCATTTAGGTAAGGGCGGAACAGGCAGGCTGCGAAAACATTCGCATGCAAATGTTTTTAGTACATGAATTTTTTCTCATAAAGAATGTTAAAACCATCTTGGGGGGAAAAAAGAACGATCAGGTAGCGAGTCGGGTCTAATTTCATCTATTTTGGTGAAAAAATAAGTAAAAACAACCATTCTTTTGTGAAATTGGTTCTACAGATTTTCAACTTTTTGATAAAACATGAAATTTGGCAAAAGTTGACCTCATTTTCGTAATCGAGATTTCGATACCGATCGACAGTATGGATCACGATCCTGAGTGCTTCGCCGATCTGGTCCTATTTGCCAGAGTTATAGCGCCCTGAAGAGTAAGCGTGTCAATAAATAAAATACTATCTTTTGTCTATAAAGCGGCCGATATGGCCGTGACAAGTATTTTCTTTATCGGCAGTGACAATCGACTGGCTCCCAAACATCAACATCACCCAAACTTACAAATTGTAAGTTTATTAACACATATGTAACTAACTATAAACTATTAGCCTCTACTGTGCTATGCCTTGGCCACGTCCGCCTTTTTGACGTACTTCATTATCCTCACTATTGTAGAGGGGGTGACGCCTTGGATTCGACTGGCAGCAGCGATGGTCTGTGGCTGAATGAGGCTCAGTTTCTGTCGTTCCTCGTTCGAGAGGCTCAGCACCTTGGAGAAGTAATCAATGTCAGCAGGAATGGCCAGACGCTCTTCCCGTCGTACATCCTCCACGTCTCGTTGTTGTTCCTCAACAAAGAACGAGTACAGGGCCTCTATCTTCAGCCTCTCGGCCAGGTTGTTGTCGTCGCGCAGCCAACTCAGTTCCGTGGGGAATAGATTGATCAGCTTATCCACCGTGATGTTGTCCGCTGGTATGGCAAGCATGTCAAAGGCGGTCTTTTCCACAGAGGCTTTGGACGTGGGTAGGTCCAGAGACTGGCGCCAGTAATTGCTGTGTTTCCGCAATCCCCTCAAGGCCTCCATGCCCGACTGTAGTCTTTCTTCCGCTTGCTTAAAGTGCCGAAAGCGATGCTCGGAGACCAGACCATATTCATAGCCCTTATTGGTAAGCCGCATGTCGGCGTTGTCTGGCCGAAGGGACAATCGGAACTCTGCCCGACTAGTGAACATGCGGTAGGGCTCATTGGTGCCCAAAGAAGTAAGGTCGTCTACTAGTACACCGATGTAGCCTTCAGTTCGACTAATTGTCAGCTGCCTGCCGTCCGCGTGGCGAGTTTTGCCCGCTGCATTGGCACCAGCCACAATTCCCTGGGCAGCAGCCTCCTCGTAGCCTGTGGTTCCATTTATCTGCCCCGCAAAGAAGAGGCCAGGCATACGCTTTGTCTCTAGCGTGGGGAACAGCTCACGGGGATCTATGAAATCGTACTCCACACCGTACCCGGGTTGCACCACTTCGGCATGCTCCAGACCCTTGATGGCGTGTACCAGCTCCACTTGCTGCTCATGGGGCAAGGTACATGAAATTCCTTGTGGATAAACCAAGGGGCTGTCCAGGCCCTCTGGCTCTAGCCATACTTGATGAACTCTTGCGCCAAATCGTAGAATCTTCGACTCTATTGAGGGACAATAGCGAGGGCCTGTTATCTCCTCGGTAACATGGCGATTAACGTGGAGATTATTCCGCACGATGTCATTGACCAGCGGTGTCGTGTAGGTGAGATGGCACGGCAATTGCTCCTTGGCTGGTAGCCACACATGGCTATTGAGAAATGAAAATGGCGTCGGGGGATCATCTCCTTCGTGTCTCTCTAGTTGGGAGAAATCCACGCTGCTCTTAGCTATCCTGGGCGGCGTTCCTGTCTTCAGGCGTCCCATTCGGAAGCCCAGTCTGTCTATGGCCTCGCCTAAAGCCTTTGCTGGAGCATCTCCCATGCGTCCAGCCGGTCTCACCTCCAGTCCAATGTTGATGTGTGCCCTTAAGAAAGTTCCGGTGGTGAGCACAACCGAACGACTGCGAACCACTTCCCCATTGGCCAGTAAAACACCAGTACAGCGTCTGTGCTGATGTTGCTCATCTTCTATGAGGATATTGTCCACAGCCGCCGCTCTGATCTCCAGGTTTTGCGTACTATGAAGTTCCTTCTGGACAGCTTTCTTGTATAGCTGCCGATCGATCTGCGCCCGCGGCCCCCACACCGCCGGCCCGCGTCGCTTGTTCAGAACTTTGTAGTGCACTCCAGACACATCGCAGCAGCGCCCACAGACTCCGTCCAGAGCATCCACCTCTCGCATCAAGTGGCCCTTTCCAATGCCCCCGAACGAAGGATTGCAGGACATCTCGCCAATGGTCTCAAGCTTGTGTGTCAGCAGCAACGTGCGGGCACCCATCCGTGCCGCCGCTGCAGAGGCCTCTGTGCCGGCATGTCCTCCGCCAATGACAACCACATCGTACATATCGGTGCTGGCATTGTGTGTGTGCCTCGATTGGTGGCGACTCCGAGCCAAGCCACGGATCACGCAGTGCCGGAGCTGCTGCATCTAAAAAATTTAAGTTAACTTAAAAACAATAACAACAAATAGAATTGCACAACACATGGCGCGAGCCGTGGGCGTATCGATAGTGGCCTGCGCTGTATCGATAAAAGTACTCGATAGCACGAAACTGAGTGAACGGCGCCAAAGTTCGAATTGCTGCCAAAAGAAAAACAAACTTGGTCACAGCCCAATCTTGGGATTTGGTTTGCACTTTCTTTTTAAACTGCACTAATTGTTTATTTTGATTTATTTCCTTTCTACTTAGAAATACTTAAATTACGCAACAGCCGACTAACTAATTAAAATCCGTCCATTTCAGCTTTCCTTTTGCGCTTTTTCAGCTTCTGCTTGGTGTCTGGCGCCTTGCCACGAATCACCGCTGCCTTCAGACGCTTCGCAGCCTTCTTGCGCTCCTGCACTCCCGCCTTACGCTTGGCCGCTCGCTCTGGATCATGGACTTTCTCCTGGGCAACGGCCTTGCGGCGTTCAGCCCGTCGCACCATCAGCTTGGTTTGCACCGCATTGCGAAGTTTGTCGTAGATATCCGCTCCTATTCGCTTCCTCAGCCGACTGCCAACACGCAGGGCTAGCTGACGAAGTTCCGCATCGACGTTCTGATCCTCCTCTGACATTTCACGCACCAATGTTTGGAGAAGGGCGGGAGCCAGTCGGGTAACCGCCTCCACACTGAGCAACGTGCTGAGGGCCTCAATGAGCGTGAACATGGCAGTGCGCTGTACCAAGTAAAGGGTATACTTAAGATCAATAGGTTTGACAAAGGGTATATTACGGTGTACGTACTGTGCTGGTGTCGTGCGGTGCCTTGGTCACTTCCTTGTTCACCAAAAAGCGTATGTTTCGCACCAGCCAATTGAGGTTGATTTTGTTAGCCGGCCCCCGTTCTCGCTCCTCCGTCTCCTCTTCCGTTTCCTTCTCCTGCTTGAGACTGAAGGGGACATCCCTTAGCATGTGCCCCACGTACAGAAAGATCTTGGACAGTTCGTCAATCATTTCCTGTGCCGTCTCGCCAGGCGTGACCTGGGCACAAAGGTCCAGCACCAAGGACTTGATATCCTGGGCAGGTTGGGCGTAAATAAAGTCCAGCGGCTTCGCCTCGCCATCCTCCCGCTTGACGCCCACCAGCTGTTGGCCCACGTAGACGTAGTCGTAGTGCGCCAAGAGGTGTGTCAGCAGCTTGGCCGCATTGCAGCGCACCCAGTTGTGTTCGTGCCCCAAGAGCCGCTGGCAGCCGTAGGCCAGTTGATCTACGGTATCGGAAATCTCCTTGTCAGCCAACATCGTGTCGCCGCAATGCTCCATGATCTTGAGCAGGCAATACTGCAACTGGATGATCTGATGGTCTGCGCTGCGCTGCTGGTGCTCCAGTCGCGACTCAGTGTCTAAGCCGGCCAGAAGCAGGTCCTCATCGGGATTAGATTGAGAATGCTGAAATATGTATAGAAATCCGTATAGTATCCTGTACAAATCAAAGAGAACTATCTTACCTTTCGCCTCTTTTTCTTTTCTAATTGTTCCTCTTCCACCTCCGCTGCCAGATTTCCCGGAGCACGCACATATCTGCCGGACGCTTCCGCATCGCCCAGCGTCAGAACATTCACCAACGTGGGCAGCACCTGCGGCAGTCTCTCCGCGAATCCAGCCCGCTCTGCCTGCACAAACCTGGAGAGGAGCGCGGCCGCCATTTCCCTGACACCCGGCTTCTGGCTGGACTGCGGCGACGTGAAGAACAGCAATGTGAGATCCAGCAGAGGCTGGCGCTCCAGCTTGGTTAGGCGCCCAATCAGCGCCTCCAGAGCAGCGGCCACACTGCGACGACACGAAGGATCCTCATCGTTGACCAATCGCGTGCCCAGCGAGAGGAACAGAAACTCGGATTGCTTGGCGAGCAGCAGGAGGGGAAACTTGTTGATGATGGAGTGCATGAACTGGATGGCCGACTGTCGGCCAGCGATCTGGGTGTAGCACAACTGGACGGACATGAACTTGACTAGCTGATCCACGCGCTTCTGCAGCGGGTACTCCATGATGTAGGTGAGCAGGATGCCGCGGGCCTCGTCCCGCACGTAGTCCGACTGCGATATGATGGACAGATCGCCGAGACGCTTCATCAGATCGTGCAGCGAGCGAGTGTCCACCTTGCGGCCCACCAGAGCCCTGAGCAGAGTGAAGCACATGGTCTGGCTGCTGCACTCGCCCTCCTGCAGCTCCTGTTCTATCTGAAGCAGCAGCTGCTCGATTTGCTCAACGCTTAGCTGGTAGTCCTGGCATTTGCGGAGCAGCGCCACGACTGCCTTGAAGCTGCCGCGGACCAGCTGGGCGTTTTCTTCCTGCCGCGTAGCCCCAAAGCTGGAGAAGTTCTTCAGGATCTCAAACATTCGTGCCACCACTGGCTGCAGCTGCTCGGCGTCGAGCTCGGACAGCTCGTACTCCCCAAGCCAAATGGCCGTGTAACACTTCAAGGCGTAGGTGGTGGTCCTGACGTGGTGGCTGCTCAGCGCGTCGCGCAGCAGAGGCAGCATGGGGTGCAGAAAGGGCTGGTAGTCGAGCTCTGACAGCTTCTTTCGCTTGAGCACGAAGTGCAGCAGCTCCAGTCCAAACTCCACCAGTATGTGAGCATTGGCCTGGGCATTGGACTTGACCAGCTTGTTGCCAACGGCCACACTGCGTCGCCCTGGCGCCGGCTGGAGGATGAGGCAGTCGGGACGAGCGCGTTTGATCAGAGCCTGCTCCTTGGCGGTCAGCTGGCGCTTCTGGGTGCCCGGCAGCAGGTCGCTGATGCTCTCCGACATGGTGCCGTAGATGAAGATCAACAGACTCTCCCGGGCGATGTGCGTGTTGTCCACCAGGCCGGCCACAATCTTGGCAAAGCACTCTTGTATCTTCTGGGTAACCTTGCGGGAGTGCGACCTGAGCAGATGCTCCTTGAAGGGCAGCAGCAGGTCCAGCAAACAGTTGTCGCGGATGTGCTTGGCGGCGATGTGAAGGGTCAAGTAGCTCTTGGCGCTGGGCTTGGCCTCGGGCGTGTGGGCCACAATCTTCTCTACCTCTTTCTCGGCGCTCACATCTCCGAATATGTCGTTCAGGGCCACCTCAAGCAGGTTATGTAGGCAGCTCTCAATGTGCTCTGGCTTCAGCTCGCCTCGGAGTGCGTCCAGAACTCCGTGCAGCGTTACGGACAGGACGTGCACCTGAAAGCCGCGCGTGAGCAGCGACTGCAGTTGCTCCAGTAGCATGCCCACGTAGCTGCCGCCGAGCGTGATCATAATCTTCTTGAGAATGTCGCGGGTCAGCATCCGCACGGATTTCAGGGGGGAGCGTAGGAAGGTGCAGACCTTCATAAAGATTCCTATGGAAAGGGGTCAGAGTGGTAGTCAGTATATGCCGGGAGATACTTTGCCGGAATCTACTCACCTGGGAGGCTGTTTTCCAGCAGTTCGACGGGCAGCTTCTGGAGCAACTTCACCATGGCCAAGGCAATGGGCACGCGCTGAATCTCCTCCTCCTCGCGCTCGTAGCTCAGCCGCCGGCGGTTCACCTTGTGCTTGGCGTCGTAGTTGGTCTTCTCAGTGATGGACCGGTTGAGGGTGGGCAGGAGCACGGTGGTGATGGTTGACATGACGCGCTTGGCCGCATTGGGGGCCAAGAGTTGGGTACGCTGATGAGCCAACACTGCCTCCACTGGCTCGGCCGCCTCCTCCCCCTCGAAATCAATGAAGTCCTGCTCTTCCAGTTCCTCTTTCGGTGGCTTCTCTTCTCCCTCCACTTCCTCCGGCTGTGCTTGTGGCTTCTTCTCCTCCGCGGCTTCAGTCAGCTTCTGCTTGAGCCGGACGAGCGTGGCCGGGTCAGCCTCTGCCTGCGTCAAATCGAAGTGGAAGGCATCCAGAATACGGACCACCAAACGGACGCACTGCTTCTGCTGGGCGTGGGCGAATCGAAGCTTCTGCAGGTAGTAGCGAAGCACGGCATGATACTGCGTCCAGGGCAGCAGCTCGCTCATCACGCCCACCGCCTCGATGGCGGCGTCCACCAGAGTGTGCTTGCCCGTGTGCCGCTCGCTGAGAAGGTATCGTGTGGCCAGCGGCAGGAGGAACTGCGTTAGCGTGCGGGCACAAGGCGGCGCCTGCCGCCAGCTGCCGCCGGAGATGTTGACGAGTCGCTGCAGGGCTCGACCATGACGCTGGGTCTGCAAATGCAGCATGTTCTCGAAGAAGTCAACCTCCAGGTCGTGCTTATCCGCCAGAGGAGACAGATCGCGGAAGATCTCGTGAGCTGCGGGACAATGGCGGGCGAGTTCGCCCAGCAAGCCGATGGCTTCGCTTCGCGCATGCTCGTGCTTCTCGTCCTTCAGAGAGCGCTGCAGCAGTGGCAGCAATGTGTCCTCCAGCCAAAACTGTGCCTCCTCCTTCGCCTCCAGCTGGAGAGTCAGCAGCGGGAGCAGGGCCTTCAGCAGCTCGCCAATGTTGACCCTAATGCCCAGATCCGAGACGTGGCGCAGCATGTAGAAGCAGTTGTAGACAACCAGCACTCCCAGCTGCAGATCGATCCTTTTGTCCTTATGCTCCACCAGCTGCTTCAGCTCCGACAGCCCCTCCAGCCGCTTATCGTAGTCGGGCTGCTCCAGCCAGCGCTTGTCCCACGCATTCAGCAGCAGCACAATCCTCGCCCACTCCCGCAGAGACGCCGCAGTGGCGGAGAGCTCTGGGTTCTGCTTGGCTTCCTTGTGTAGCCGCTTAGCCATGTCTGCCAGAAGGTCACAGAGCAGCTTCCTGGCGGGCAGGACGTGCACCTGCTCAAAAAGCGGCGCTAGTTGGCGCACATAGTCCTGAGGTCGGGGTACACGCTGGCTGAGATTGGAGAGCGTGGTGATCAGCTGGACGACGGTCTCGGGACCAGCGGATGCCGCCTGCTTCGTGAATATTGGCAGGACGAGTTCCAGCAGCAGTTCGCAGGTGGCCGGCTCCTGCACGTGCGCGGTAATCAGCGTCAGAATATTGAGCTCCCGCTTGTCCAGCATCTGTCTGCCGGCCTTACGGTGTCGCCAGCTAGTCTGCAGCTGCTGCAGGATGGCCGGGATGTGGGGATGAACAATGGCCAGGGCCTCGACACCATACTCTTCGGTGGCAGCCGCCTCCAGGAGCTGCTCCACAAGCTGCAGCAGCGAACGCTTCACCACGGGCTTGGCCTTGTCGTTGAGCAGCAATACCATCAGCTGATGCATGATGGCAGGCTCATCCGCGGAGGGACTCTGGTTCAGCCACTTCTGATAGCGAGGCTCCCCGCCCCAGAGGAGCAGCAGCTTCAGCAGAGGCGTGGGCGTGTGTATAGAGTCCTGTGGCAGTCGGGCGAGCCCTGGCCAGACGTACACCTCGCAGATGGCGTTCATCTCCTGCTCCTGCCACAATTCCTCCATGTCCACCAATTGGCCAAAGTAATTCCCCAGTGTCTGCAGTCCCGAGTGCTTCACATTTTTGTAGGCGGTCGCCAGCTTTCCTTGTCCGTTGATCACCTCCTGGGAGACACTGCCGACGAGCAGCAACAACTTGAGAACATAGACCTGGAAGTCTGCCGTCAGACGGCCAGCGAACTCCTTGCGTATGAGCTCCAGGAGATTGACGATCCTCTGCAGCTGCTTGGCCGCAATTACTGCCGAGGAATCGTACGAGCTCTGGACATAGCGGGGTAGCTCCTGTATGGGTTTGTCTGTGTATTCGGCGAAACGTCCGAATGCCATTTTTAGAAATTCGATGATCTCCGTCTCCTCGAGCTGTCCCAAGAACCTCAGGATCAGGGTCTTCCGCTGCTGGGCACTCAGCTGCTTTTGGACACCCTTTGTTAGCATTTTGCCGTAGAGCACGCGCAGCATGAAGGGCATCAGCTGGGACCTCTGATCCGCTGGGATGCTGGCCAACTCGAAGCCACTCAACGTTGTCTTGAACTTTGCCTCATCGATCAGACCCGCCAGCTGAGCCTTTTGCTGCACCAGAGCCGCTGGCTGCTTGTAGGCGGCCAGGCAGTCGAGGGCCAGCTGCTGCAGCTGGGCGTTGGGCCCAGCGAGGAGCTCCAAGTAGAAGGCATGCATCTCCGCCTGTCGGTGCAGGGCCTTGGGGTTCGGCTGCGACACGAAGCAGGCCAGCTTGAGCTGCAGAGTTTGGAGTATGAATTTGGCATGGACATTGTGCGTTCTCCGCTTCTGGCGGGATCGGACGCCGCTCGGCGCTTCGTTATCCTCGTCTTCGTCGACGTCAACGTCCTCCGCTGCAGGGATAAGATATGATCATTCAATGAGAATTTTGTGAACCCTGTTGGGCATACCTGTGGCCTCTTTGACGTTCCACGTATGCTCTGTCCTCTCCAGCTGGGCTCGGTACTCCTGCTCGACGAACTGCAGGAACAGTCGCACCACGTCTGCATTCTTCACCTCCGCCAGAGCTCCCAGCTTGGGCAGGCACTGCCACAGCAGTTGGCGATAATTGAGCGCCTGCTGCAGACTCAGTTGCTTCTCTCCAGCCTCCTCGGGCAGGAGCATGGTCAGGGCAGCCGACGCATAGGTTGCCCGGTGGGGCTGTGGTAGTGGGGTCGTGGAGTTCACCTCGTAGTCTATGCAGGCCACCGTCTCGAGCAGCTTCGCCTTGAACAGGTTCCAGAACTCGTCCGTTCCCATTACCTTCACGTAGGCGGCCAGGAGCTGCTGGACCGGGGCCCACACAAACTTAAAGTTATTGTAGAGCAGCCCGAGGAGCAGGCTCACCGCATGCTCCTTGAACTGAGGCAGCTGGGAGCACTGCTCGAACTGGGCGGACGCCGGCTCCAGTTGCTGCAGCTCGAGGAGCAGCTCGCGGTAGTTGTGCACGGTGGGCTCTACGCAGGAGGCGGCGTAGAAGTGCGAGTAGGGATTGCATTTGCAGCCGGAGTTTAGCAGATCCAGGCAGTGGGCCGCTATGCGTCTGTATTGTGTCTGGGGCTGGCTGAGCAGAGTGGAGACAGCAGTCAGCAGCTCTGTGGAGGCCGAGAGCTCCTTCTTTGGGGTTTCCAGCAGAAGCAGCTGCAGGCAGGCCACGGCGCGGATGTCCTTGACCAGTTCCGGCGTTAGAAAGGCATACAGTTTGGTGGCAAGAGCAGGGGGAAGCTTGAACTTCAGCAGGGCATGGGTCTGCAGTAGCAGTAGCAGAAGGGTGTGGTCCGAGCTGGCGCTCCTCAAGCGATCTTCAATGTTAGAGTGAAGTGTCTTTTCCAGGGGCTGCTTGCTGAAGCCCCTCAGATGGGGAACCAGCACCAGCAGAAGCAGGTGCTCCTCTATTGCCACATCCAAGGTCAGGAGCTGCTGCTCCACGCATTTGATAGTCTCCTTGTGCTTCAGTTGGAGGGGATAGACCACCCATTGGGCCAGGGATGTGCCGTCCACCTGCAGCGGCCTCTTGTGCTGGACTATGCGGGCAAGCAACTCCAAGGCTCTTGTCTGTCTTGCCTCCTCGTAGTAGGAGATGACGTGCGGCAGGACCAAAATCTCAAATTGCTGATAGTCCAGGAGCTGCAGAATGGAGTCCTCGTACAGCGACTCGGATTTTCTGCTTACGACCAGCAATTTCTGCAGCAACCGACTGGCATCCAGCTGCGGCAATTGCGTGTGCTGGGCCTTGAGCAGGCTTGTAACCAGGGTCGTAAGCGGTTGCAGGGAATCTACGCTCCGCTCAAGCAGCTTCAGTAGGGTGGGAACCACGAGGGGCAGCTCGGCCACGTAGCGTCCGTCCTTGTGACTGACCAGGGGCAGCATCAAGTCAATCAGTGGCGCTGCGTCGACGCCCTCACGGCTCGCTGCAGAGCAGAGCTGTTGCCATAGAACGCCGCTCTGGTCGGGGCGTAGGAAGTTCAAGAGCAGTCCCAATGAATACTCCACAATGTCGCCCAAAAGTTCCGCCTGAGCCGTTGTGTTATGGATGCCATCCTGGCTGATGAGCACATCCAGGACATGGGCAAAGATTTCGGCAGCCGAGTTGTGCAGTTGTCCATTGACTCCCCGAAGTATCTCGTAGATCAGCCTGCCACAGCCGTGGACACTTTCGACCTGCTCTCGCAACACTGTCTTCAGCACGTAGGCCAGAAAGCGGGGGAAGTCGCGAACGTCTCGGGCTATGTACGCGAAGCATTCCACGGCAAAGTTGATCACGTGCTCGGCGTAGTGCTGCTCGTCTAGTAGTGGCAGAATCGCGTTGAACACAATGCCAATGTTGCGCTTCAAATAGGGCTTCAGAGTCTTGAATAGATGGGCCAGGCAAATCAGGGTCCACTCCAGCTGCTCGGCATCCTGGGTGTTGAGCAGGCAGATGAGGCGGTCCAGAATGCGTTGGAAGTACGGATAGAATTCCTCGCGCAGGTCCCGCGCCAAAACATAGAGGAGTTCCAGCAGAGGCTGCTGCGACAGATTCGTAGCTGTGGAAAGTCGCTCCAGCAGCAGATCGACCACAACATCCTTTTGGTGCAGCAGCTGCGGCAAAGTCACGATTTTTCTACAGCGCTTGCTGAAATAGTTGTACTCCTCCGTGAGGTTGAGGACATTCCACTTCTGGAGTGTCTGCTGGAAATAGGTCTCATTCTCTTCCTCGTCGAGCTCCTCGTTCTTGTGCCCTATGTGGTACAGGGCCAGGTGCCGCAAGTCGATTTCATTCACGCGATCTCCGAACGACTTGAACTGCAGGCAAAAGTGCAAAAATGTGAGCTGCTGCGGACCATGTGAGACTTCTCTGGCCACTTACCCGAAATGTGTTTGTGTCTTTCGACTTCTCTGTTATGGCTGCCATTCTGTTATTGCTTGCATAAACTCACGGATCACTTCATCTATGTTAAACTGGATTAATTATGCGCTAAAAACACCTTTTGTTTGGAAACACTTTTCATTCAAATGCAACACGTGCAGCCCATATTTACGCACAACTATCGATATATCTATCGCCTATCGAACGACCATGGTTCGATAAGTCGCAAATGGCGGTTCATTCAAATACTGTTGTTATTTATATACATATACATTATATCTTTAGCTTAGGCAGACTCTTGAGCATAAAGGTAATTGAAGCAGCGAACTTTAATTTAACAAATGCCTGCAAATTACGTTCGACTTTGTTAGATCCCAGCTTTCCTGTCCAGCCCTGTCGCCCGCCTGCGATCGCAGCTCTCGCTAAGTACTTTGGCTAATTGCGTGCGTAATTTGGTGGATCGAGACGTTACACTGCTGCTTTATTTGGAGTCTCGTAGTCTCCCCCCAAGGATCTGCAGGAAGAAACAGCCAACATCCTCGGCTGGAAAACTTCATTAAATTCGGAAATCTGAATAACTACTTTTATTTTTGATTGTTCTTTATAAATGTATCAAACATTGTGTATTTAGCAAATATATTATTTAAGTAGGTAATATGCATACATATACATAATATATATAGTCTGTGTATGTATATGTGTTTAATTAGTTTTACGAGGACATTATTAGCTTAACTCGAGTGTTATTGGATCTGGAGTGGAATATATTTAAGAAAACAAATGTAGCTATAATATTAACAGTAGTAAAGGCATGCTCTATGAAGGCTACTTGTAAAACATAAACGCTGCCAATTCAATTGGACCCAGTGCGTCTTGGGGGGAAAACAAGAACAAATATATGTATTTTATACAACAAAAAAAGGTGAACAAGCTTCCAATCTCCTTATTCCACATCCTCATCCGCATCCACCTTCGTGGCCTCCGTTGTCCGAGCCTGGCTGCTGCTGCTGGCGCTGGGCGAGGCTGTCGGTATCGGCGTGGGTGTTGGCGTCAGGGAACTATTGGACATGGCGTCAATATCGTCATCAAACTCCACTTCCTCTGCACGCATCAGCTTTGAAATATCAAAGGGAGTTTCCTAGCGGATGAAACGCATTAGCATTCGCATTTGCTCAACTGTGGGATCGGTCTGTCTATGTGGCACATACCTTTACATCATCAACTCGCTGGCGTTCATGCAACGCGCTCAAAAGCTCGCGCAGGTGTTGATTCTCCTTACGCAATCGCTCCCGCTCCACGTCGCGCTCATTAATTTTTGGCTGTGGGGAAAATCAAACATTGTGTTGATTGAGGATATGATTGATCAATATAAACTAATTGCACCTACCAATAGCATGGAAATTTGCTCATTTAGTACTGTCACAATGCTGCTGAGTGCATGGCAGGGAACACTGGGCTCCAGCACACTGGCATGCTGTATGCGGTTCGGCCCACAGGAGCTACTGCCCGACCCAGAAGGCGCCGCTGGTACTGCTGGTTTCTCTGCTTCAGTCGGTGCTTCGGTTGTCTGTGTCGAGCTATCGACCATAGACAGCGGGATATGCTGCACCTGCAGAGGATCACACACATCAGTGGCTTTACAATGGACGAACAACTCGTAGATAGCTACCGATTCTTCTTCGCCGGCGTGGTCTTTGTCTGCATTCGTTGCTCCTGCTGTTCCCGCGCCGCTCTGAGTCTGTTGCAATTCATCCACAGGTGCAGATCCAGATGCCGAAGCGGATGCCGATGCCACATTGTCAGAGTGCGCTCCAGCGATTGCCAAATCAAGCTTTTCCTCAGTTTTCTCGCCATCAATAGTTTCCTTTTCTGCGCACAACAGCTGGTCCGTTTGTTCATTTGTATTTTGTGGCTTATCTTCTGGTGCTGGCTCAGTTTTAAGAGCTTCGGCAGGATTAACAGTATCATTCTTGCCCTCCGCTTCGGATTGTTTCTTCTGCGACGGGGAATCCTCCTGAGCACCATCCGTGCTTTGAGTGCTCTGTCGTTTATTAATATCCGCGTTGGAGTTACTGCTCTCAGCTGTCACTACTGTGGTTGGTGTTGATACTGTCGCTGTCGCTGGTGCTGGTGCTGGTGCTGGTGGAGCTGCTCTGAACGGAGCCAATGGCGTGGTGGGTGCAGTCAGTGGCCTTAGGGGTACTACAGGCAACCGCAGTTCATCAATCTCACAGTATCCGTCATCGTCCTCGTGTATGGCCACATCTTCAAGATCGAGAGTCTGCAGTTTGGGCATCATCCTGGAAATTGGTATTTGTGCCTGCGCTTGTGCATGCTGTCTATTCGGTGGGGGCAGAGGAGGCGGCGACGCGGAAACCAGAGTCGCCTTCTTGCGGAGCTTCTCCTTCTCGTGACAGTGGCCGCAGACCACCGTCGAGACGGCGGAGACCTCTTGCTCCGGCGTCACGTGCATGTACTCGTTCAGCATTTTGGTTAGGATCTGCACCTGGTCGTAGGCGGCCAACGCAATATCTGCACTGTCCTTGGGTGCCTCCGGCATCATGGCAATGTCGACAATCTCATTGAAGTGCTCGACTGGCAAACGGAAGATATCACAAATGATCTTTTGCTTCTCCAGCAAATTGCCTCGTATGGAGGCGTCCAAGCGGCGTAGGCGCTCGCCCGATGTCAGTACCGGCTCGGCGGTATGTGCTGGACTAATGCTTATCTGGATAGCTGTGGGCTCCACCAGCGGACTCTGCATCAACAACGTGCGCGTGTTGTTCGAGTTGTTCGAGCAGACAATGCTGGCGCTGTCGCGCTTCGAATGGCCCCCCACCAGCCCGTAGCTCGAGTTGCGCTCCTCGCCGGCCGATTCCCCCTTCCTGGCTCCCTGGCTCTCCCTCACAGACTGTGAGTGGCGCAGAGTGACGTCGTTCTGGTCCGCTGACCCATTGGTAGAGCTGCTGGTGCCAGCACCATCGCCACTGCTGCGTATCGACATGGAGCGGTTAACATCGTTCTGGCTAAGACGCTGCTGCTTGGGCGTGTTGACATAATCGGCATCGGTGTCGCTTGGTCCCGTCGATTCTCGGTGAACATTTCGCAGCTGGACGCCACCAGAGGTGGTGCTGCCGCTGCTGACGTTGCTGTTGCTTGTTGCAGGTGCGGGCGTGACTGTGGCTATTGGCAGCATCGGTGCCAATGGTGTCGTTGTCACAGTCGCGGTGGCGGCCATTGGCTGCGGGCACTCGGACGCCAGCTCCAGGGACTCCTTGGTGTTGGAATGCGGTATGGTGGTGACTGCCGGGTCACCGATGCTCGTGTCATGGCTATTGGAAGCGTTCTTCGGCCGATGCTTCGAGTGCTGTGCTGCAGCATCCGAGATGTGCTTGAACCATCTGCAAATGAAATCACAAATTCAAATCAAATCTCAATTTGGGCACAAAATCCCAGGGAACTCACGTCTTGCACTCGGAACTGCTGGGGGCACGCAGCTCCAGCATTTGTGATGTCTTTGTTTTGATGAGAAAAAAGGAATTCTTGTCGGCCGCCTCCTGGCGCACCAACGTCTCCGCATCAATGCTCATGATGGGGCTAACCGGCTTGTTGTTGACCACCAGAGGAGTGTGCAGATTCTTAAGCGAATATTTGTCATCCTTAGGGGGAGAGAGATCAGACGTGTAAAAGGGCTATCCGCTTATAGAATGCCTTGTGGATAGACTTGCCTGTTTGGTGAGTAACACGATCATGTTTTCGAAGAGCAAGCCGTGCAGCTGTGTGCTGGGGTTCTTCTTCATTGTCAGGTTGCCGTCGTGTATCAGGCGATGTTGCGTCAAGTCCAGCTTCTTAAACTCCTCCTTGTCATAGGAGGATCGATCCAATTTGCGCTGGATGTTTTGTAGTCTATTCAATTGAGAGAAGATTGTTAGTTTCTGTTGAAAGTGATGTGGCATCATGAGATATCATTACTTGTGAGCATCCTCGGCTGTCTTCACGGCCTGGTTCACCTCCACGAGTATCCTCTTCGAGGATTCGACGGCACGCTGTATGGCCTCCGCTTCGTCGGTATTCTCGGGCAATACCCGAACCGTGACCTTGTGCAGATTCTCGAAGAGCAATGGATATTTGGTCAGGCGCTGCAAAACGGTCGGCAGCAAGTCCTTCAGCTCGAGGCGACGGCAGGCCTTGTGCGACTCCGACTTCCGCAGCAACTTCTGCAACTGCTCGTCCTTGTTCCGCTTCTCCTTCAGCCCCTCAAGGGCGATCTGTTGTCGCGCGCAAAACTGAGCCGCATACTCGCACAGAACGTCCCCGGACTGGCCATCAAACATATCCGCGAGCAGGTCCCCAATGTGATTCACCACGTGATTGTGCTCGATGCGTCGCTGCTTCAGCTGCTGCTCGAAGGCTCCGTGAATCTCACGCAGCGTCAGCAACGCGGGTGGAAAGAGCAGCAACAGATGGTCCTGCGAGAGCATCCCGCTCTCATAGAGGGGCAGGAAGAACAGGCGATCGAGCAGTTTGAGCGTGCGTACGTGGTTGCGTTCCGTTTGATAAATTTCTGCGTGGAAAGGCCATGAATTGAATAAGTTGATACACATCGAAAAGGAGTTTTTCTACGAGACCCACCATTAATAATTTCCTGACGCTTCTTTTCGGCATCGGTGAGGGCTGCAAGCATCTCGGCCGCCACCATTGAACTCCAATCGGCCTCATTGAGATCCTCGTCGTCGTCGCTGTCCATGTTCCATTGCCGGTTCAGCGGGTGTCCGGCACTCCAAAAGCTCGAATTACTGGAGGCAATGCTGCTACCACCGGCCGCCACACTGCCGCACTGAAACGAGTCCTGCTGACAGTGCTGCTGGGCATGCTGCTGTCTGAGTAAATAGGGATGCTGATTCAGGTTCAATTCTCTTGACATGGCAAGGGCCCCAGCACTGGCGGGCCCTCCTGCCGCACCACTAGCCGCAAAGTGTTCCATCGATGTGCTGGGGCTTTCGGAGCCACCAGCTGAAGAGAGACTAGAATTGGAACTGGCCACATAGTTGGCATTCGAAAGCCCCAAATCCAGTTGTTCCTCACTTAAAGACACAAAAAAATCAAATATTTATATTAATATTAATTCACGAAAGGTTCCCCCCAAGGTCTGCTAGGAAACTACCAACAAACACAACTAGCGATACAAATTTAAGACACTTAAAGGCGAGCGCATGCTGCCTGGAAACCGAATCAATCATATTTCCCCATTCGAATGGGTGTCTGCTGCAGGCCTTAATCACAAGACACTTGCACTCGATACACACTCGATGCTGAGGTACTCCTTAAATTGACTGATTTATTTACTTGTAGTTACAGTTAAGAGTCGCCTTGAAACTTTTACTCCGATTGAAGCGTATATTTCGTTCCATTATCACCGCGTTTGTTCAGATAACTAGGTTTATTCTATTTCGATTCTGCCGCTGCAACCACGATGAGTCAAATTCAACACCAGAATTGTCACTGGTCACTGTTACAAGATACCAACGACGACGAGTGTTCACAGCTAAATGTTGTACTATGTGGAAGCCAGTCACTCATGCAGTTTGTCAACAGGAAACGAAGAAATTACGGACGGCCAGGACTGCCCACGACGAGCCGGTCTGGGATGGGAAGGACGATGGACGATGGGATTGGCTTGGCTTGGCGTGGCGTGGCCTACATTACGCTGCAGAAAGCGAGGCGGACAATATAATCGATGCCAATGCCGGCGTCTAATCAACTATCCACAGTGTCTGCTAAATACATATACGTTAATAGTAGCCGTAAACAAAAGTAGACGGTCCGGTCCGCTCCGACAACACGTCGAAGCCGGGATGCCCTATCAAGTTATGCCGTTGCCCCAGAGGAAAGACCAATGCCCTGAGGCATTCCCATTCGGACACAGGCAGAAGAGAACGTCCCTCACATTGAATTAATTAAAAAGGGAAATTAAAGCGCATCCTTTAGAGTAAATTCCAAATGGAATGAATGGAAAATTTTGCAGCGCCGCAACAGCGGAAGGGGGACGAGTGCGAATCCATATTGATTGCATTGCGACGCAATTCGCATTAATTAGTAAAATTAATATCCGGTTACTTGTGCCCCCAGACAGCAGACAGCAGATAGCAGACAGTGGCAGGACACAGAAAGCGAAATGTTTTCGTTGAGAGAATTTAGGGAGCGGCAAGGCAATGTCCTTGGAGTGTAAGTACAATTTATAGAAGGCAGAAAAGAGCTGATGAGTGGGTGGGGGACAGTGAAATCGATGCCACCAAAACTTACTTCGGACGTGACGATAAACTTGGATCAGAGGTCTTGCGGCGACTGTTGCGGTTCCTTTTGTTGGACAAGCGCTCCTTGTACGACTCCGAGCGATTCACAGACACTGGCGCGCTCTTGTGCTGCGGATTTTGGGTGTATCTGCACGGAGGATCAAAGGATAACGAATTTAAGACTTGTATATGTGTGGAGACCAAGTTCCTCTCGTCTCACCGTTCTCTACGCGCATCTTTATCCACCGTATCCGGTGCATTCAGCTCGGCAAAAGCGCTCAGACCGGCAGAGACTGAACCACTGCTCGATGGGGCCGTTGACGCCACACTCGTTGACAGTTCCATGGGGCAAATGGCGCCGCCACTTGGGTTAATACTGTCGTTGGCGCTGCTGCCATGAAACGAACTTTGCAGGTCAGTGCTGTTCAGCGCAGAGGTGTTGCAGGATGCATTCCCATTCGAACGCATTGATATATTCGCATCCGGTCGACGATCCGATGGTTGGCGCACAATCGAGGACTGTCCGCGCTCTAAAATCACAGAAAAAGAGAGTTGGGGATTAGGAGAGGTAATTGGCTAAAGACTAGACACTTACCTGGAGTCATATCAACGTCCAAGTCCTCATCTTGCCGGCTGCGTTTTTCATCTGAAGTAATGGAAATAAACAGAAAATATGAATATGGTTCGTTTCCCATTGGAGGACTTAAGAGCTTGAACTTACTTCCAACTACATCGCTGGTGCGTGGTCGAATCTTTCCCATAAATTTACTAATCTTATCGTTATGGGCAATCCGCTTGGCCTGCGGCAGTGGGCCGGGACAGCTCTCGTCCAGGACTTTCGAGCACTGACGGTGTATATTCAGTTTACAGTCTACAAAGTGGACAGCAAGTATTCGGATTAGTCCGGAATGGGGGCGAAGTATTGAGAGCCACTCACCTGTACAATGATAGCCTTGGGGGCTAACGCCCCATATAATCGTTTGACAATGATTGCAGTGCGTCACTTCATAGTATTGACGCAATATCAATGCATGACCACGAACATTCATCTACAAGGGGAGGAATATTAGGCATGGCACCTATTGGAGGACAGTGAAGCACTCACCTTTCGATTTTTACCCATTATACGTGACTTGAAGCTCTTGTCTCTGCTGACAAAGTGGTGCACACGTTCCACAATACTGTTGGGATGGGGACGCGTATTGAAGATGCGATAGATCACCGTTGAGAGGGCCGAGCACAGGGCCTGTTTGCGCACATCCTCTGTCGGTGAATCCTTCTCAAAGTCCTCGCTGCAACACATAAATTAAAAATGAATAATCCTGCAAGGAGATGGATGGCAACTCACGTTAGCAATTGAAGATTGGGCATTAAATACTTGTCGATGATTTGCTCTCGCTGCTTGTCCGTCTTCGCTTCGGCCAGCTTCTCATCCGTCGGACCGTAGATGGTGCCCAGGCCGGCGGTACGCTTCTGCTGGAACTCTCGCAGCTGCTCGCTGATGAGATCTTTCGCGCGCTTACGGCTTCGCAGGAAGACGGTTCGCAGGATCTCTACCTTGTCGAACTCCAGCTGCAGTACATTGTCCACTTCCCTGGCCAGCGACTCGTCCTGGCGATACCACGAGAGCGGGGCGCGCGGCACAAGGAATGTCGAGTGTATCTCGTACGCCCACTTGCGCATATCCTTCGAAGTGCCCTCCTTGTAGAGTTCTGTGATCAGGTAGAACAGCAGTGGCGCCGGCTCCGAGTTCGAGAGTACGTAGTTGAGGAACACCGCCAAGAAGGTGACATTCTCCGCCTCGAGCAGGCGTGTGAGATTGTTGAACGGCCCGTTTTCGTCGATGAAGGGCCCCTCCTGATCGGACGAGTTCTCGTCCTCCATTGAGATGATCTCCTTCTGCGTGTCGTTCGACTGTGCCGCCTGTATGGAATGGCTGGAATGTAGAGACGTCGGTATCGGCGACGGAGTACCTCCCATTGGCGTATAGTGATGCGATTCAATGAAGATTCCAGCTCCGGCGGCCCCCATGCACTGTTCGTTCGGGTCCTCGGGCACCGTCATGTGAGAGCTGGTCAGATATGGTGGCGGCGGTGTTCCTGGCGGCGTCACTTCCCCATCCTTCTCCACAATCTCCCACGAACCGGAAGTGGTTTTCGTCAGACGATCTACAGATTGTTTAAATATCAGTTAGAGCTTCTTCCAAGCATCGATTATCGAAGGATTCTCACCTGGATGTCGTGGATGCATATTGTCCGGTGAGGAGCCAACGCGTCGGTGTTTCTTCTTGCCCAAATTGGGTGTCTGTCCCAGGGCCTGTCGGTGGGAGGGGGATAAATTGTGTTTGGAAGATGAACAAAATATAAGATGATGCTATGCTGTCCATGTTCTATACATTTCTCATACCCAAATTGTGGCACAAGAATACGTCTAGGCATATGCGAGTACATATAACTCCTGCATTTTGTTACTCTTTCAAAAGTCTAAGTCTCAGATACAAAGAAGCCCACATAAATGATAAGATAATTTCGAATTTCCGCACATACATACGAGTATAGTATCAGTATATCTGTAGTGTGTGCTCGAAAGAGTGTGTTGCGGTTGCGGTTAGTGGCAGGCTAGCACAGAAGCAAAGTAAAGTTAATGTTAGTGTCAATGTTTATGTTTCTGTTTCTTTTTATGTTAATGTTAGACTGGGATGAAGCTTCAGGCCTGGCCAGCAACCAGACCTTCATTTGTTATGTAAAAGCGAATGAGATACAATAAAATGTTAGAGAGATGGAAAAAGGAGGCAGTGAAGGATTAAAAGTTACGAGTGCTTTCAGAGTGATGGATCGATCGATCGATTGGCTGGCTACTTACGGCTGTGGCCTGGCCACTGCTTAACTGCTGCTGATGCTGCTGCAACTGCTGGACAATGTTCGGCCGCTGGGAGAGCGGAAAGGCCGCCTTCAGGTTGTCGCTCTGCACGGCTGTGCACGTGGAAACCAGGGGATAGTTGAACATCGTGTTCAGGGAGTTGGGCTGGGCCAGATTCTGGCAGCTGCCACGACTCATATCCTCCGACATCATGCCCGGCAGACGCGGGGGCAATGGTGGCGGCCCACCGTCCACTTCGAGTGAACTACCGGGGGCTCCTCCAGGGGCACACGCCGATTCCATTTGCAGAAACATTTGCGTGGACATCTTTGGATCGGACAGTGCCTTGGTCTTGACCTTCGATCGCTTGGACTTGCTGGCATTGCTGCTGGGACTGTTGTCGTTGCTGTTGCTGCCGCTGCCGCTGACGCCCAATTGCGATCTGTTCAGCTGTGGACTGGTGGCTCTGTCCAGGTCGGAGACGGGCGCCATCAAATGCCCGCTCTGTGGTGATGCGTTGCCGTTCTTCAGGTCGAGATTCAGCTGCCTGGGAGGGTTCCGCTGCGGCAGCGGTGGCGGCACATCCTCCTCGATCAGGCTCTTGGATATTTGGAACTTATTCTTGCTCTTCGAACCGGCGGCTGACTTGGGAGTCTCCTTGAACCGATGCTGCTGCTGCTGCTGCTGTTGTAGCTGTTGGAGGTGCGGATGGAAGAACGGTTGCTGCTGCTGCTGCTGCATGGTAGGTGTGGATGTGTGCTGGTGCAAAGACTGGGACATGGCCTCGGCCTGGTGCTGCATCCGCTGGTGCTGCAGGAAGTCCGCCGTGTTGTTGAACGGCGAGGAGGCAACAAAGTCCTTCTCGATCCGATTCTTGCGTGTGCCCAGCGACAGGGACGAGAGAGAACGCGGCAGGAGGGATAGGAATGCGGGTGAGGAGTGGTGTGCTAGGGGCTGCGGTGGCAGTGGCTGTTGCTGCTGATAGTTGTTGTGGCTGTGGCTGTGGAGATGATGGAATTGCTGATGCTGATGCGGATTGTTGTGAGTGGCGGACGTAGACAAGTGTTGGATTTGATTGGGCGTTAGTAATGCGGTGTTCTTGTTGCTCGCGGCTGCTTGGAGTTTAATTGTTGGTGCATCCTGCAGTTAGGGTTCGTTAAGACAGCACGAAATGGAAGAGAAGAAAGAGAGATCATGTAGCAATCATCCATATCATCCGAAGCTGCTTCGGTTCTCGCGTTAATTTCTCCACAAATCTCATACCAAATCATGTTCTACTATTGCTTAGCGTGAGCGCTTCGCCACGAATGGCTGCAGGTGGCAGGTTGGTTAGGATTTTTGCTGGAGATTAGCTTCGTTAATTCAAAATTTCCTGCTACTGCGCCTAATATCCGGGAAGGGGAAAAACAGACGGACAGACGGCTGCTGCTGGTCCATGGCAGCACTCACCTCGGCTCCCACTTGATGGAGCTGCTCTCGCAGCTTACGGATATTCGCCTCCGACAACTTGTAGCTGGGATTGTTCTGATCGCTCTTCAGTCGCTCCAGATTCAGCTTCTCCTGCTCCAGCATTTTCTGCAACGTCTGAATCTTGTACGATTCCATCTCACGACGCTTGATGCTCTGAAAACCAATCAACACAAATCGATTTAGTATTCAATCGTATTCGGAATCACATGCTCTTACGTCGACCGGCTGGGGCCCTGTAATGGATGCGGTTCGATCCCTTCCCGACAGAATCGGTGTCATGGGCGTGGTCACCACACCAACGGACGCTGGACGTGTCATCTTCTGGCGCTTCACGGCCAACTCCACAATGGTAGAGGCTGCAAAAGGTACGGGGGAAAGGAGCTTTGAATTACTTGTCCAAATAAAGCGAAAACCTCCTAAATTCCATTGGTTTTTTTCTGGGACAAGATTACCCACAATGGAAAGAATTTCCCGGGTAATCCCGCACTCAAAATTAAGCATGTTTGTGGTCAAAATTTTAAAGGTAATGGGTTTCGCCGGAACCGTATTATTCCTCAATGGATTGGGCGAGAGGGACGTTGCTCCTGCATTGGCCGACTGCCAGCGGGAGGAACGAGATTCCGCTCCCGAGGAGGTGGCGAAGGATGCCAGCAAGAACATCCTCTTCGATGAGGATGACAAACGCGATCTACAGCGCAAGACGGACGACTTTAAGCGAAAGTATTGCACCAAAGGCGGCATCTGTGAGCCTCCACCACCGAAACCATTTTCGCAGAGCATCGCGGATGCCTGGAGCGATACGGTGAGGACTCTCAAGAAGATCCCCGCCTTCTGGAGCGGAGTTGCGCGCGACTTCGGGAACAGCATATGTCGGTTGTTTAAAGGAGATGATAAGTAGGCAACGGCCCACCCGTGACAATAAGTATACAGAAATCAAGCAGAAACAAGCAAAAGTTTACCAAAATTATCATTATCATGGCCTCTCAAATAATAACTGGGGTGCGTGGACTGTTGACAGCCGCCAAAGGACTGTTCCATGTCGTGTATGCCATGGACCAGGGATCATTCGATGCAGAGGCCCTCGCACCGTCACCGGAAGCCGAGGGGAAGTTTGTGGCCCACTACAAGTGCAACTTGGCCATTCAGCGGGGAATGTACTTCGCTCTCCGTATGCCCGACTGGGCCTCCGAATTTAAGAAGCAAACCCACGACATTCTGGCCACAACACTGAAACATCACGTGGACCTGCCAAAGGAGAAGCCGAACAACGCTTCGGGCTCCCAGAAAAAGCTGCGGGGATGCTTCTATGAGGAACAACTGCATTCCCCCCCCGAGGAGAGCAAGCCAATCCGATCGCCCAAGATCAAAGACGACATCACATGCGGCAAACGTGTGCCTGTCTAGATTCCCGACCTTTAAACTTCATCTATATCCAAATTCTCAATTAAATAGCAATTCCGAACATTTTTGGCACAGGATGATAATCGACTTGATTGTGCGGGCAGGCGTGGTTTATGCTGTGGTTGTGGCCACCAAACACTTCGGTGTATGGGGCCCGTCGGATGAAACGGAGGAGCTGTACAATAGAACCGCGGAGAAGATCGAACCGTATGCGGAGCAGGCACGTCGCCAGCTGAAAATATGTGCGCCACGTCCACCGCCCGACGGCAGCTGGAGGTTCTCTGGTGTACACTACTACAACCAGGTGGTGATTGCCTTCTTCGAAGTTATCAGCGCCGTGCCCTCGTTTCTGCAGCATTGGCTGGAGCAGGTGCCTGGGATGTTGAGCTCCTTGGTCGCGCGCATTCGCAAGTTCTACAGCGACTTCATGTCCAAGAGATCGAAGAACGAAGTTACAACCAAGAAACATATCGACGAAAGGCCGCTGGTGCAGCCGATTAAACCCGGCGCCGAATCGAAGTGCAAGTGTGGCCAGCCGACGGATCCGGGTCTGGTGCCCAACGACGGGACACAATCATCGTTCTGCAATGACAAGGAATGTCCCAAGAGAAAGGTTCCGTGCAAGGAGCGATTCAAGGATGATTTCATCTACAAGCCGCGAATGCCCAAGAAGCCGCAGTGCGATTGCCCCAAGTGCAGGAAACGACAGGAAGAGGGCTGGGCAGACAAGAAGCCCAAGTGCCCGGCAGTCCCGTCAGCCGAAAGCCCCCCCAATCCCAATCAGCATTGCGATCCAAAACCCAAGAAAAAGTGCGCAATCTGCTCTGCCCCGCACCCTTTTGATACCGACTAGCCAAATATTCCACTGGGCATTTACAAACCTTTTATCAGACTCACGACCGTGGGATGCTTCTCGAGGCGCACTTCCTGTCCGTTCACCTGAAAGTGGAGACCAGAAACATGAGAATACCCCGTCGAATACTGGGTAGAAACGCTCGAAGAGACGACAGACCTTCAGTATCATATCGCCAGCGACGAGACCAGCAACCTGGGCTGCCCCGTCAGGCTTAACGCTCTCCACGAACACTGGATTGTCGCCGGAAACCTGGAGGATAGACGCAACGAGGGAAAGATGTTATCCTGGAGCACAATAAAGGCTACTGATGCCCACACTCACCTTCATCCCATATCCGTTCTCGTCCTTACGCACTGTCAGGGTTAAATACTGAAAATTTTTTGGTAATGCTAAACTTGGCGTCGTTGGCGTCGTCGCTGGCGTTGTTCCCTCGCCCGCTATCGGTGTCTGGGGATGGTTGCCCCCTAGGGGTGTTGTCAGGTTGAGGCTACTGCGATCTGCAGGCCCAAGCAGAGGATTATCCCCGGCTACATTATTGTTATTGTTGTGGTGGGCTGTGGGGGTGGCTGGTGCTGTGCCACCAGCAGTGGCTTCACCATTCATTTGGCTCTGTTTGTTCGCCTGCTGGTAGCCGGCTGGCAATGGCGGGGTCTGTGGTGGCACGGAACTGCTCTGACTCTCCCTATCCCTATCCCTATCCTTATCCTTATCCTTCTCCTTGTCCTTATCTTTATCCTTGTCTCTGTGGCTACTAAAACTGCTGGCCAGACTGCTCAGGCTGCTAGCCAACGATGGGGATCGGGGTATTTTCGATTTGTTCGCCAACTGCTTTTGCTTCTGTTTGTTTTTCGAATTCTTCACAGATTTCTGTTTGGGCGAAGGCAGCTCTGGCACTGAATCCACGGCAACAACAACTGCTGTTGCTGGCGTTGACGCAACCACAGATGGCACAACTGTTCCAGTGCCAGTTCCAGTTCCCGTTCCCGCGCTGCTGCTACCACCGTTCGTCGTGCTACTCGTTGTGGCGATTGATGATGACTCCAAGGGCTGCTGCTGCTGCTGCTGAATGCTTGACTCTTCTGGCAGCTCCTGAACTTCATCGTAATCATGTTCGTCGGTGCACAAATCTATTAACCTGCAAGGATAAGGAAGCAGAGGATGCCCGAAAGGGAGAGCAATTAATATGGTATCGCGGTGGGCGAAGGTCTTTTAGCTACCGGAACCACAAACAATTGACATTCTGTGATTAGCCAGATTAGTGGATAATCAAAAGAACCAACCGACGGACAGACAGACTTGTAATGAAAGTCATGGCCTGCGCCCGATTCGTTCGTTCGTTCGGTTCAGTCTCTCTTTTAATTGAGCTAAAATTAAATCAGCCCAAAGAATAGATACAGTTTAATTGATGTTTATTTGATCGTTTTGCATGTGAATAGAATCGCCGTCGCATATATGCGGCTGGGCTGCCTTTGCTTTGGACTGCTATAAAATCTCATTTCCCGCCTGCCGAATCCATCAAAAATTATGATATATATTCCCATAGCAGCCTAGCAGCCGAACAGCCGCCAACGAGCAGAGCAGAAGCCCCAAAAATAAAACCAATGTTTACCTTAACGCTGGCCCGAGAGTGACCCCCACTGCCAATCCAATAATACAACGTATTCCCCCTGCTCTGGCGCTCTTTGAGGAAGTCTGACTGCATCACATCAGAAAACGATGACTAGTGGACAGATGACAGACAGTAAAACCTGTTAAAGCCCACAATGTCAGGCAAACAAATTGAGTAACACACGCATTCCCCCTCTCTCTCTCTCTCTCTTTCTCTCCGACCAAGAGTCGATATAGTTAACTGATTTTGCATACAAACGTACAATACATACGTACATATATAACAGTTTGTCTCTCAATGGGTGTTCGCTTTCACACTAACTTTTCAGCTGGCCAAAACTAAACTTATCTATTGGGGCTGAAACTTACCCCAGCCAACAAAATAAAGGTAGTAGAATGTGAAAACCGGCCGCTCCTTAGTTTCTGTTGTATGCGGCGGGCATTAAGTCATCGAATGTGGTTGAACCACGAACCACCAAACAAAACCAACCCCATTTGAGAGAACCTATGGCCAAAAAGCAATCAGCAAAGCAGCTCAGACTGCTGAAATCTGGATTCCCTTCCCTGGCTGCCTGCCCCATTAGTTTTCCACGACTAATCTAGCTAAGCAAATAAAATGGTTCGTCATTAATGGACGGCACTGTCCCCCAAAGCTTATAATATTCGAACGAGAGGCGAGTGTAGGCCAGAGCATATGTCATACTTTGGATACGAGAGTGAATAGTACGTAGTGGAAGGAAAATACATCGTATATTACATTACGGAGATAAAGATTTATCGTCGTTTTTCACAATTCAAACTACGCCGATGAGTAATATGTGGATTCCTCCGGCGCTTGAGTCTTCCTCAGAACACAGCATCTGGATCTGGTTCTGGATCTGGATCTGGGAGGACCATTCTGGGCATTCATTTCAGGGCTTTAGCTCACCGTTTCTTGATTGATGGGTCATCCATAGGGTTGTTTTCTGCGCTGGCTGCTGGTGGGTTGAGAATTCAGCTTGCAATCAGCGACGGTCGATGGTCTGGCATCCAATGATGGTGGTGGTGATCCTCCTCCTCCTCCTACCCAGAATCGGGGGTGGAACTGCGTTTTGTAAATGTTTTGCAAAAAACTTGCACTGCACTGTTCGGAATTATTCCAGAGCACTCACTGCACGAAGATGACTTAATTGGGATTGATCTAGTTCTGGATTCTGACTTCTGGCTTCTGGCGGCTGTTTGTCTGTTTTTTGCAGCTGTTTGTCGAGTTTTCCTTTATTATTATTGATTTTATGGCATATTTTTGTAATTTTGTAATAAGATTTCGCTATATTTATTTTCACTCGCACCTAAACACACACAAACACATAGACACACATTAGGAGGGGGTGGAGAAGAGGGAGGGACGACCACGAACATGCAACGATCTCCTTGCAGTTCCATTGTTTTCATTTCAATACAGTCATCTCTTTCGCTCCTCCTTGTCTGCCCCCGCCGCGCCCTCTCTCACTCTCACACTTCCGTTAACGTCTGCGCTCTGGCGCTCTGTTATTTCGTTGTTGTTGTACTCTTTTTTTCTTCTTTTTTTTTTGCTGACTAGTTTTCACGAAACACTCGAACGAATGACGACGACCGATGCCGATGAGTGGATGGGGATGGCGGGGTAAAACAAGTTTTGGCCGAAAAAATAAGTACTAATAAAATACTAATGGGTCAGAATGGACAGGCACAAAACGCATATACATGTACATATGTATATGCAATTATATATTGCCCTTATGAAATATCCTCAGAGGGCATAGGGCAGGATAAAGTACAGATCTATTTACAAGTGCAATATCTACTTATTTGATGTTCTCATCATCGCAAACAGCTGATTGTTCAATTAACTGCTTACGGAGGGGGAATTATCGCAGCGGGGCACACTCTTATCGCACTGATCTCAATGTGTATATACAAAATTAAATCAAACCCTGCAGTTTCACTCCTTTCATAATTAAACGCAAATATTTAATTGAATAAATGTGTATACATACAAACACACACTAGACGTGTTTGTGGGGGTGCGAGTGCGATCATCGCCGCAAACGCATTTTGTGTGAAATTTTCGTCTGTGTGTGCGCGTGTGAGTATACATTTAGGTGCGCGGGTGTGTGTGCGCCTGTGCCTCTGTGTTTAAGTAGTGAACTCTTGAACTGCAGTACGTACATCGTTTTAATTCGATTTTAGCGAAAGGCGGCTTTACGGCCCTGGCGACGGGTGAATTAATGGAAATTTGATAAACAGCGACGAGTTTTCTTTCAATTCGCGTCTGTTGTTATAACTAACAAGTGGCGGTGGCAGCCATATTGTTTTGCTGAGCTGCTGTTGGGTCATCATACACAAACACACCAACAGCAACTCACTTGTGGCTGTGTGTGCGCCAGCGCGTATGTACGTGCCCCTATATGTATCCTTATGTATGTGTTCAATAGGTTAGAGATCGTTTTTAGATGAACTTAGGCCGTAATAATTTTCCAGCATTGCACACACGCGAACCGACTTTTGCAATTTGATAAATCACCTTCACTTTAAGTACACAGCTACGTGTGTAAACTCATCGTACGTATGTGCATATAATATGTATGTACATCTACAAATCTTATTTATTGCCCCAGCTAAAGTGAGCTCACAAACCGAAAACGACAACGAACGGAGCGCGTAGCAAGCTGCGCATCATATCATACATATCATTCTTTCTTACTTTCGCTGGGCAGCGCTGCCTACTAACAATGGCGCATTGACTCCATATATGTACGCACGCAAAATAACAGCGCACTTATTTTGATATTAATTATTATTCTTACAACAAACAACAAAGCAGAGAAAATTGTTTTTCACTTATCGCGCTCGCACGCACGACCAGTGTGACCTATCGATAAAATATACGGTCCGACCCGCAGAAATATACCGAAATATACCGATAAAAAACACAAACTTAGCCCACTTAAGCCTCCTCTATTTAAACAGTTCAACGACTTGACGTAAATGGCGGAAAATATGACTGATTTAACATTCTTTTTGTAGATCAATGTCATTTTTCCTTTGAACAAAAAACCAACGATATCGTGCATCTAAACTGCGCTAAAATCCCTCTTGGTCTAAGGTTAATCATTGTCCGTCAAGAATTGGAAACCATATTTGTCGATTTTATATTACTAGGAATTCCATACCTTCACACATAATTTTATCAATTTTCTACAAGATAAGCTATTATGAATTACTCAGTTTTTATTGAATTTTGTATATATAACAAGAGAGCTTTAACCGATTTGAAGAGAGCAAAAAGAGCCAATAACCGTTTCGAAGAAATCAGTTTGGCCATCGATACTATCGACGACAAACGAGTGTTGCGCGGCAAAAAAAAATTGTTTTAAAGTGAATGAGTTACATTGACGAGGATATGAATGGAAATTTAATATATTGATGAAACTGTTGAATATATGTACATACAAGACTTCATTATTAGACTAAAACTTAAAACTATTTATGAAGAAGGCACAATCTAAATTGCCCTGGTACATGTGTGTTTATATTATTTCAAAAGTAAATCTGAAAACTTTTGTGAAAGTGATAGACGAAGCCTGGCTGAATAATTCATAAACTTCATTTTTTATCCGCCGGGAAGTCCTTTGGCCATCACAGCGCCAGGAGGCTGATATACAGTCCTTGTTCATGTCATTTGTCACTATTCCTCGCCACTGCGGCCGCTGTCAATGCTATGGGCTATGACAATGTCGAAGGGTTGTCCAGAGCTAAGACTTTTGCCTTCGATCTGGAAGAAGTTAAAGTCGGATTAGGGGAATCTCTACCGCACTCAGCCTCTGTTAATCCGCTAATAATCTGTTGATTAACAGTTAATTCAATGCGTGTTCGGGTCATAATCCTTCAAGGTATATTATCCTCAAACTCGAAGCGACGTTCGAACCTTTCAATTTACCTTGGCCTGTTATACCCTTTTGTATAGCCCATTCAAAATAACGACTACTTTTTATTGTCCCAAGAGAGCAGCAATGTGTCCGTCTGACCTTCAGAAATACCTCAAATATTCCGATGAAAAACGAACTTAGCCCATTTAATCCCCCTTTATTTAAACAGGATAACAACTTAAATTAGACTCTTGGCGCGCTCTTACTTGTGAAATTTAAGGTTTTAATGAAAATGAGAATCTTCAGGTGCTTCATAGAAATATTAAATGAGGTTCTTCATGGTTGGCGCTAGCGCTGGGCACTACACTATATATTCCTGCTGCGCTGCGTCAAATCATTTCGTAATAAATCTAATATTCAGATTTTCCTTGATCCAGATTTGTGATTTCCTTGATTTTGTGTGACGCAGACATTGGGGCGCGGGTGGTTTCCCAAACAATAGTAGGGCATTGTCCCCCTGAATTGGAATCCCTTTTACGGTTCCCTAGCAATACACATTTATTTACATATATGTAAGCACTATGACGCATAGTGCTGGTTGAGGCAGTAAAATATCATTGCGACTAAGTAAGAGAGAATTAATCCTATAAATGCATACTGGAAATGTCCATTGCCCTCACCCGTGCGCCCGGAAGTGGCGCACGACTGGCGTCATGAGCTGCATTCGTCGACAACCAGCGGCGTCTCTGCCTGGCTCGTTGCGCTAGACTCTGGCTGCAAATCCCCAACGACATCGGCTCCCTCGTCATCAATGCCCGCAATTGTCAATGTGGGGTCAATTATTCGAATGTCCGACAGATTCGCATACTGCATGTCACTGATCATCTCGCTTGCGAGCCGTTCAGCCATCTGCAGATGCATCGACGACCCACTCGGCGGCATGTGGGGATTTGTTTCCAGAAGTTGCAAATGATAGTAGACGCCCTCGTCGTCTATCGAATAGAACTGCGAGAACTTGGCGTCGGTGAAGAACTGGTTGGCCTTGTTGCCCACAAACTTGATGCAAGCCAGCAGCTCCGGCCGTATGGCATTGCCCCGTTTGTTCCGCCACAGATCTACTTCCGGCTGGGTGTCGCGAACGGGTTGATGGCTAACAAATGGCAGTGGCTCTGACATGTCCGAAACAATGGGAGCCGCATCGACAGCATCCTCCTGCGTGACACTGTGCCTCTTGTGCCGGCGGCTGCGTCTTATGGCCAGCTGCGACTCGATCTGGTTGTTCCGCATGTGGGTCACGTTCCAGAAGCACAGCTGCTCCCCGCAGCTAATGAGCAACAGTTTGCACGGCGAGAACCGTAGCTGTGTGATGCACTGCTCGTGCACTTCCTTTATGCTGTAAACCAACTGAATGGCAGATGCTGCCAGGGAGTAGAGCTCGATAATGCCATTCTGGAAGCCCAGTGCAAACAGGGAAGCGTCATCTGAGGCAATCAGGTAACTAATTTTCTGCTCCTCTGTGATCCGTTTCCTGCAGATGAAATCGTTCCTTAGCCCCGTGTCGTTGAAGCTGAATCGGGAGACCTTTGGGTAGGGGGGGCACAAAGTTTGTAGTCTTTAGAGTTATAAGCGTGTGCCTCACTCACCTCAATGGTGTTGTTCCCGAAGGCCAGAAAGAGCAGACCGTTCTTCAGGTCGAAGCCCATAAGTGGTTCGTCACAGTTTTCCAGTTTGATGAGTACCAGAGGGTTGGATATATCCAGTTGCTGGAATATAAATTTCAAATAGACAGGTAATAAGTCAGTCTCTAAAAGAATAGGCATTCACTCACAAAGACTCCGTGCTCGGAGAACAAGAGCAGAAACTTTCCACCCAGAAGGCAGGCATATTTGGTGTCCAGCTCCAACTTGAGCGGCCAATCCACTGGCGCTGCTCCAGCCACTGGCAGCGATGGCAGCTCTGGTTGTAGCTGGAATATCACAGTTTTGCGTGGACCGTGCGCCGATGCCACCAACAGCTGAGAGTTGACCTGCTTGAGGTAGTCGATGGGCTCCGTAATATACTGTTGCGGCAGCACCGCATCGCGGTTTACATCGATGATCACCCCGTCCATGTAGCCGACAAATATGTGATCGTCGTCGTGGGCGGATATTGCGGTTATGCGTGTCTTGCTGGCCGCATGCGTGGGGGTTATCGTTGACCAGGACGAAATACTGGACCTGCGGCGAGCACTTGGGTCGGCGGTGGTCTCAATCTGATGGATACGCTCCTTGGAGTCGATGGCCAGCAGTTGAGACCGCTGTCTGGTCATGTCCAGGAGCGGGCGCAGATAGACATTGGGCTCGAGGCAAGCCCGTGTCATGCCCTTTGTCTCGTCCACATTGTGGACCCACGTAATACCCGAATCCACCTTTCGCAGTGTGTGCACGTGCAGGAGCCGCTTTCCTTTGGCACCACAAAGCACTATGTACTTGTAAATAGGATCGCACAGCTCGTAGATGTCCACGCATTCGATGTGCTCGCTCACATTGCTGCGCAGCACGGGACTGGACAGCTGGATGTCATACACAATGAGGCCAACCGATGTTCCCAGGATCAGATAGCGACCATCTGGCGATCCCTTAGCGCAGGTAATGAAGCTCATGTCCGGCAGCTGCACAGGCTCCGACTTGAGCCGGACTTGAGGCTGTTGACAGTCGCCAGGTTCGAACGTCAGCCGCCACACGCTGTACCTGTGGATGAGCAGCAGGTTCGAATGCTGGCTACGTTCATTGTAGACTTCAATCGCAAGCGGTGGGTCATTATGGACATCGTAGCCACTGAGCTCTGGCTTGTCGCACGAACCGTTGTGCAGATCCCAAACGGTGAGGGTGCAGTCAGCGGTGCATATCACATAGTAGCGGTTCAGCACCTGAACGAAACACCGCACACGAAGCGGATGCGTCTCGAGGGTGGGCGTGTTGGAGGACTTAAACACTTGGTCCCTGTCATCCCACTCACAGATGCAAACGTCGCCGTTGCTGAAGGCCACATGCAGCTGAATCTTTGAGTCTCCAACGGTTGCTTCCTCGTTCAAGTAGAACGCTGCAATGTTCTGTTCCGCTCTCTGGTAGCTATTCATTGAGCGCTTGGCGACGCCGTTGACCAGCTGCTTGTACGTACGAGTCGCCGCATATTTCCGCAAATGGGAAAGGTGTGGCGGTCGCACACGCTGGCGACTTCCGCTGCTGTGACGCCGCCCAAAGCACTCGGCCCACAGCGACCAGAGCTTCACACTGCCATTGCTGTGAAGCGTGAGCAGGTGCTTCTGGTTATTAAACACGGCCATTTTCAGGATGTCGCTGCTGTCGTTGTCATCCTTCAGCAGATACGTGTCCTCCGCCTCCAGAGAAACGTCGGTCAGCAGCATTTGTTTGCTGTCCAGGGCCATCAAGCAGAAGTCATTGTTCAGGTACAGGACGTGTCGAACCGTATTCTCCCCGAGGTTGATAATTTGCCGATGCTGGTGAAAGCGACCACTGCCAAACGGATTCAATTTAGATTTCAGTTGCAAAAAGAGATCATTTACGTACTGCTCTGTGAACCAAACTTGATCACCGAACCGCTGCACTTGTCGGTGGGCCTCCTCGTAAATGGCCTCCTCCTCGTCCATCAGAGCGATTCGCAGAAGGCGGGTAAACTTGGACCGTATAAGGTTCTCCTCAATCTTTGGAAGGAAATCCAGCAAAGCATTCACCAGGCGCTTAAACTTTGGATCATTGTCTAGATGGCAGCACCAAGTTAGTTTTTTACTAGTTTACGATCGAATGGCGAATGCATACCAATAATGTAGGAGCTGTAGAATTTAAGCTGCTGTAAAGTGTTGAGTATCGATCCGCTGGCATTCCACGCTGTCTTGTCGTATCGTATCTTTTGTTCAAGAAATCGAAAATCGAGGAAAATCTTGCGGAATAGAGCCACGCTCTCGGAGTGCTCCAAATTGGTCAGATGGTGGCCGATATGGCAATAGAAATAGCCATCCAAGAAGGGCACTGTCAGATCGTCATCATCGTCGAAAGCCTTTGTGATGCTGCCGCAAGAGGAAGAAAGAAATTTGAATTGTAAATGCCTCTCGAAGGAAATCGGGCAGTATATATAGTATAACACCTACTTGTAATGATCAACGATTCTCCTGTGGAGTGCAGCAGCGTTAGTCACCCTCAGTTTCAACTCCAAGTATATCGTGGGTATACTTATGGTCGACGGATGGGCCTGCTTTTCCACCAAGGAGTACCGGTGCAGCTTATTCACCACCACCATCGGATCGTCGCTATCTGATTTATCGTCTGACCAAACCAGAGATAGGAGCTACATTCGAAAATAACATTAAAGATAAGATATTTAATTGGCAATGAGCTAATCGAGGCACTTACATCGATTGGTATGTGGGCGGACGGAGGGAATATGAAGAGCTTATCGAACATATTCCTATTTATAACCGGCTCCAGCACCTTCAGTGAGCTCTCGATAATGCTCGTGAGTTTATTGCAGTTCACACTGGGATGAAAAAGAACAGATTTAAGAGTTGTGGCTAAGATTTCCCCTATATTCATGTACTCACTCTTTCCAATTCTCCCAAGTGGCCAGGCCGTCGCGTATACTCTCGGCAATAATGCTCAGGCTGCGTGGATTTGTCGTCAGAACTTCCCTGGGCAGATCCTCTGGCCTGCAGTGAAGGTACTTGACAATTAGCGACTCAGCCTCGTGCTCGGTGAGGGCATCCTTCAGCGGCACATGCTTGGTGGTCGCCGCGGACAGGTAATCGGTAACGCACTTGTAGCGAGTGGTCAGGAGTATCTTGCAGCCGAGATTGAACGCCTTCCAGGTGCGAACGCTCTGCACATTTCGCAGCACCAGCAGGCAGTTCTCGTATGGCTTGCTCTTGAGCAGGCGCCGGAGTTCAATTTTGACGCTGTCAATACGCTGCATGATGTTCCAGGTGCCGGAGTCGCATCGGCTGCTCCAGCTCGGATCGATCTGGTAGAGCAGAGTGAGCAGCATTTCGAGGTCTGCCTCGGGGCTGTTGCAGTTCTTCACATTCAGCCAGAATATCTTAAAATCCATCTTCTGCTGCACTTTGTACGAGGAGCAAACGTCGAGCACTAGCCATTGCTTGCCGGCGCCCAGGGGGCCATCGACCAGGACATTCTTGGCTGGCCTCAACTCCAGCAGGGCCTTGGTTAAGTCGAGGAACTGTCCACAGAACGTACATACATATAAATAAAAATTAATTTTAAATATTTCATTAGTGCCAATATCTTACCGGTTTTAGTCGCGGCACATTGTACTTGGAAAACACTTGATTGTCATTGAACAGACGATCCCGCTGCTCTACGTACAGCCTGGTGTTGGGGCTCGGCTGTAGGTACTCGGCTTTGATGGGCGTCATCAGGAATTCGTAGTTGGCCCCATCGCGATAGTTGAGAACCTCCTCGACGAATCTTTTAACGATGCTCTCTGGCTTCTCGAGCAATTTCCAAAACAAAAGGTAGATTCTAACATCCGTTTGATCCGATGCAAAGATGAAATCGATTTCCCTTTTGGTTAGTATCGAACGCAGTGAGTCCTCCACATCCTTGCAGTCAAAGTCCTCAATGAAGGGGTCCAAAAACACCGACAATATATCCTTATAATGGTAATGCATCTGATTCACATCGGTGTCCATTGTGGTCTATAAAAATAGCCTAGTCTATCTATAAAAATACACACAAAAACAACTACATTTTGTATCAACAGGTCTTGATCGCAAAAAAAATACAAACAGAGAACAGAGTTTCCGAACTATCAGAGAATGGTGAAATTAGATACGTGCAGCGATCGTGGACCATGACAACTCCTTCTGAGTGCTGATCGTCAAGGAAATCCAAAAAACTTGATCAACTCGAACAGATTCGGAATTCGTGACACAGAAGCATACGATCATAAAAGGAAATTCTAGTTCGAATCTGTGCACTGTCTTTCTTCAATGTCTCGTCTCCAAACTCGGACACTAGCCTATTACTATTTACTTATTCAATTAACTCTTCGATTAGATTATGTATCTGTCGATTGCTCGCCAAATCGACGACAGGTGAGTCATAGCCGAGAATCCCGAGTGGAAGCCTGGATGGATGTGCGGATAATGTGCTTAAGCATAACAACAGATACAAGTGAATGAACTTGGAGCGTTTGTGTGTTCGCTCTTGAGTCACAATGCCTTGAGTTTATTAAAAGAGAAACACACACAGAAAATCGGGGTGGAAAACAACCACACAACCACGTATGCACACAAGGGGGAACGGGCTGGAGTGCAAGCAAAACAAGTAAATTAATTATATTTTAGAATTTTGGCACTAGTAGAACAATTATACTGCACAATACCAGTGCATTTGCACCTGCAACCTGTATACGTACGAACAAACGCCACACACTAATACTTACATTTGTGTTTATTTATAACGAAACCGTTGTCCTTACATTAAATGAGAACTAATTCTATATGTATGTATTGCACTTTATCTTATGCTAGTTGAGACATCGGCTGAACGAGTTCTGCGTTCTTTTGTCTTTCACATTTTCTTAGTTACGAGAACTGCGACGAGATTTCAAAATAATAAATAAAAATTGCAAAAAAATTGCGCACATTTGGCACAACAACAACACAATCTATAGTGTGAACGTTTAGCGGAAGCGTATAATTCCCATGAAAATGATGAAATGAAACTTAAGAAGAAGAATTTACAAGCAGTATTTTTTTCCGCGGCTTAAGTCAAGCTGTTCGCTTATTAAAACAGAGGGGGGTTAGGTGGCTTAAGTTTGTTTTGTTTGTTTTGTTTTCATAGGTAGATTTACGGTATATTTCGCAAATGAGATGGTATATTTCTGAAAGTCTAGCTCACACAGCTTGCATAGTGTTTTCCAGTATTTTCCAATATTTTTTAAGATGCTTTATGGACCAAAGCATTAGTATGGAAATCCCAGGCCACATCGAATACAAAAAAAAAAGGCATGTCAAAAAGTGGTTTCACACTGGCGCTTCCATGGGGCTTATATGGAAAAAAAACGGCCAAACTTGTCAACAAACGTGCACTTCAGGTGACGCTTTTGTTAATTACATACAAATGTAGTTAATATGTACCAACTGTCTAGCTAAATTAATTTAGTGGAAATCATAGTTGAGCGTATCTGTTTAAACCTTATTTTATAAACAATCCAATAAAGATCAGATTTTTAAGTTTACCAGTCTTATAGGAAATTGATTTATGAACGGGATAAAATTATGTGTTCAGGGCTGAGGGTCCTAGCTAGCTAGTAATATTCAACCGAATATCAAAAAGGAGAAACATGATGGAACTGTAATACAATTAATTCGTCAGTATATTTACGGTATTTTTTGCAGTTTGTGACGTATATTTCGGTATATTTATGAGGGTCTGACGGTATATTTGACGAATAAAGCGCTCCCGACAGTGAAAAGGCGAAATTTTTAATTATCTTTTGCAAAAGAAATAATTGGTAAAGTATAGCGACAACAAATCAGTATAATATCAGCAACCCGCATCTTAATATATGCATATTACAATCACGTGAACTTGTCGGCCATTAATATATATAATTCCGACAGACACGGAGACACGAGCAAGCGAAAGTTGAAAGGCAGCAAAGCAAAGGTGACAACGCAAGCAAGACGAAAAAAAAAGAAAACCAACGACGTATACGTTTAATTTCGATCAAATTAAGGTAGGCATTGAAAACTGAAGCATCAGTGTCAGAAAGATTTGTGAGTCAGTGCAAGTCTGTAAAGAAAATATAAGAAACGACTTTTTGTGCTTGAAAAAAAATAAAATCACCTAGCGAAGAAACAAAATGTCCGCAATTGTGGCGGAATTGGCGTCGGCGCTCGGCGTCCACGTAACCGCATCATTGAAACATGAATGTGATTTGTTTGGTGCTTTTTAAAACGTGTTCAGAGCTAATTGTGTGTTTTTATTTTTAGTTTTCGAAATCGACGCCGCTATCGCTATGTCATGCCGCGCACCCTTCCAATCCGAAGACAAGTATGAGCCACTACGTCGACCGAATCCCGGGGGCAATGCCGCCGCCACTGGCTTGGCCCATGCCGCCGCCATCCCTTTAGACCAACAGGCGCACTTATTCAACGATTATGGAGCTGCGGGCTATGCTCAGAGTGAGTACGCTCCTGGTCAAGCAGTTGGTTATGCACAGGCCCAGGCCCAGGCTTTGTCTGAGCTGGCCAGCGGCTTTGACGGCTCATCGAAATTGTCGGCGGCCGCCACAGTTTTTATACCGAGGGCAGTCGCGCCCCCACAACCCCACTCGCGACATCAGCAATATCAGCAGCACCAGCCTGGAGGAACAGCGCCTTACGGTCAGCAGCAGCAGCAGCACCGCTATGTCAATGGCTACAAGCATCATCATCAGCACCAGCAGCACCACCATCAGCATCAGCAGCACTACAACAACCATCATCACCACCAGCATCAGCAGAAGTTTAAGAATGATATGCAAAATCTACCGAATTCTCTCCAAAGCCGACTGAACGTATCCAATCAGCAGTCCTCAAACAATGGATCAATGGGGGGCAATTTCTATCAGCAGCAGGTACAGCAGCAACTGCCACACCAACAGAACACACAACATCAACACGGGAAATTCCAACGTTACGCTCATTTAAATAATTCATTCCAACAAATCGCACAGCAGCCGCACCATCAGCAGCAACAGCAGCAGCAGCAGCAGTATTTCCAAAATCAACAGCAGCAGCAGCAGCCACAAGCCTCTACTTCGTCCGCAGCTGCCTCGTCCTCGTCGTCGTCGAACGCGTCGCAGCCGGACATGGCTACCATTGCATTGGAGTATCTCGATACAGTGATACATTGCCTTAACCAGGTGAGAGTAGCTAATTCCATATGCTTTGGGGTCTGGCCCACTAATCGCGTTCTATTCGGTCCATCTTTCAGAATCCGGGCCAATTTGATACAATCGCATCACGTTTCCTAACCATTTTCGACGGCATGGAGAACAACCACTACGTACTCTCGATCGCCATGGAGGATATATTCGAGAAATCCATCGAGCAGCCGAACTTCCGATACATGGGGGCCAAGCTGTACAATTTGCTGCACATGCTGAACCCCAAACCAGACTCGCTGTTCCACACTCTACTCAAATGCAAGCTCGACTACCACCAGGAGGAAGTGTCGAAGTATATGACTTCTGGGGAGCAGCAAAAAGTGCGCGAGACTGCGCTCTTCCTCGCCGAGCTCTACATGCAGCTCCGCGGGGATGACGACGCCCGTATCCAACTCATTGCCGTTAACATTGTGTACTCTCTGACCAAGCTCCTGGCCTGTGAAAGTGCTGAAAACGTGCGCTGCATTTGCCAGACCCTGAAGCTGGCCGGCTACGACCTCACCGCCGACTGCCCAAAAGACATGCTGAATATAATCACAGCCCTGAAAGAGATTGAACTGAAGACCAACGGCAGGTACGCAATGGCCGCCAGCGTCATTGCCTTGCAGCAGAACAACTGGGGCCGCAAGGTCTCCAACGCTCTCGGTGGCGAGGAGGATACTGTGGCAGAGCCACCGCGCCTCAGCGATGAGCCCGTTTTCTACGGCCCCGATGGCCATGAGCTGACTGCCGAGGAGACGGACTTTCTCGCTGCCGAGGACGATGCCAATGGCAGTGAAGGCGACGAATTCGATGTACGAGACGGCGACCTGGATCTCGATCCCGAAATGGACGAGGAAACCGAGCGCGCGTACAAGGACTTCTGCAAGCAGGGTCAGCAGCAAGCGCAGGCTAAGGGCCAGTCCAATCGCAAAACTTAGACGGGTATCTGTGTGGTTTAATGGCGTGGCAGCTAGATATATAGTACTCGTACATGTGTATGCACGAACACCAGGAAGCGAATTAATATATGTATAAAGCATTTTTAACACATTTCTCGGTTGTAGGATGATCGATAATTTCAGTTGCATGGTTCAGAACCAATTGTAATTATCTTTTAAATTATTTGATAGCAAATTGTTTGTGATATATTTCGTTTCATGCGCCACTATGACATGTTTATAACCATTTTTTTCTAACCATATTTTTGTGATACGCTTCTTTTGTATCTGTATGTCGCCACATGGTCGGCCCTCCCAAACCACCCCCGACTCAACAGCTAATCATTTTTGGTTTGTTCTTTTTTTTTATTTATTTGTGTTTATTTGCAAGGAAAACATCAATTGAATTTAATTAAATTGCTTAAAACAAAACCACGATAAAGATCCACTGCCACGCCGCTGCAACAAAACACACACCAGCTGCATTAAAAGCGTCATACATATGTACACCCACACTTACATAGCATATGTGTAGACTTATAACGGCGGAACAAAGCAAAACAAAAACGAAACGAAACAAATGCGAAAAAAAACAAAATAATTTCACATTCAATTAAATCAACATTCTCTTGATCATACAAATCGAAATGGAGCAGCAGCCACGTCTAATTTTTAAATAATTGTAATTAATATTAATGAACCCATGATTTAATTATAAATAAAAATTATCGAATTGCGTTTAAAACAAAAATTGGTCTGCGATACATAATTGGGCTTAAAATTAAAATGCAACGCAGTTTATTTAACAATTTGCGCGCAAATCAATTAAACCATTTCAACTATCGATAGCACTTTTCTTGTCTGCAGCCCTGAATATTGGACTTAACTGTGTCTCTAGCAGTCTACACTTAACGTTTCATTGAATAATTTTTGTAGCCCTGGATTTGTTGTGCGAAGAATTCCGGAATTAAATATATGTAGTGCAGCCCTGGGATATTGTTTTGTGTGCGGAAAACTCGAGGAATTAAATGTATGTTGGGCCGTGACAATCCCGATCTCGTGCAAGTCAAGAACACTCGCGAAGCCTCAAGGAGCAGTGTCGTTGCCCGTATCAAAGCATATAAGGCCTTGAAAAGAATTCAGAGACCAAAACAAGAGTGACGTCATAATGGTGCTATTTATGTATATACAGACAAACATATTCATATATGTGGGATACAGAGTTTTGCTAAATATTGGATTGGCTAGTGAAATATACTGAAAAGCGAACAACACGCAAACAAACACATACACAGGGCCATTAATAGATAAATACAAAACTAGCAATAAGCTGTAATTCTCTAAAGTATTTATAAGAAAAGCAACAAAAACGCGACAAAAGTGACAACTAAAGGTCACAAAAAACACAGTGCAATGGCAAAACAACAAATACTACTAAACGATACATAGCGTGCCGATGGTGGGAGGGAGAATTGTGCGTATCCGTGTGTACTTCTGTTCGGGTCGAGTGTGTGTGTGTGTGCGTATGTATTTTTTGAGTATTTTTGCAGACAACAAAGCGAGAGGAGACGAAATCCTTCAAGGGAAAAAGTGTTAAAATATGATAGATAGAATAAAATCCATTAATGGCGACTCGGTCTAGTGTCGTAGGCACTGTTTTGAGCAAAAATCTCAAGTACCTCATGACCATGCAATCTGGATTGTATCTGAAGAGTGCACTCTCTTTGTATGAACGACCCAGAAATATAATCCAGATCATACATAGCATAGTGTCAGGCGTTTGCGTTTGAAGCGCATTCTAATCAATTATTGCGCTCTGTGCTTTTAAGGTCGACTGCAGCGGTAGCAGCTGATTTATGACAGGACATCATGCACTAAGGAGACTTAAGTCGACGCCACCCACAACGAGAATCAAAGCGGAGATAATTTTATACAGAAGCCCCCACCGCCCCCCTCAACATCCCAATAAAACGGTCCCACGAGGGTACCACAAGTGTCGTCATGGGCAGCGTCTGGAAGCGTTTACAGCGCAATTTCAAGCGAGCGGCAAAGTTCCAGTTCACCGCCTCCTACCACGACCTGCACCTAGAGACCACCGCCAAATGGTAAGTGATTTTATCTATGTATATCTATGGTTGGGATACAAGTATTCAGAGCTCTTCTGGACAGCCGAAAATTAGGAATTTCTCGTTTTCAAGTGGCCCATAAACCCCTTCACCAATATGAGTGTGCTTACATATATACTCGTACATGACCCCACTTCCTGTTGATATTAAAATTCTTTATGCAGACTGCTCTTTTTAATCATCATTTGCATATATGAACCAATATGTACAGGCGCATATCAGCTCAAGGGCCCACATATCTGTATAAATACGGTCATTTTCCGGGAACAAAAAATGTTATTCATTTCATTTATACATACATGAAATGTACGAGTATGTATAATAAGACCGCGTATGTTCTTAGAATAGATTCGAGTTGAAAGCACTTTCAGATTCCTCAGAAACAGATAATCCATATATTAATTGAATCATCTTTGAAGGCGGCCATCAAATCTCTCCATTGTGTGGACAAGAAGATCGAGACGCGTGGCCAGTGCACCATTACCATGGGAGCCGGATATGATGAACCCCCTGGTGGGCAATATATCCTGGCCAGTGCCGGACAATCACACCATATCCGTCACCCTGTTCAAGGATCCCCGCACTCACGAGCTGGAGGATAAGGACTGGACCTTCGTCATCGAAGATGTGAGTGAGCACTGGGTGGTAAAACACACACATTACTTATATCTTGTAACAGGTCACGCCCATGGGAAAGAAACGTGTGCTGGCCAGCGCCAGCATTAATATGCGAAGGTACGCAAGCATCGAATCTACTCAGCAGAGCTTTACATTGAGTCTTAAGCCGGTCTCGAAGAAGATAACCGCAGCCAGCCTGGAACTAACCATCAGCTGTGTGTTCCTCCGAGAGGGCAAGGCAACGTGAGTAAACACCGGCAGGGATCCAGAGATCCAGTAAAAATGTACATATGTATGTGTGTTTTGCAGAGATGAGGACATGCAGAGCGTTGTCTCAATGATGTCGGTGAACAACAACTGTGATGTGGCCCCGCTCGACGATCTGGAGGATATACCGGACCTCGAGAATTTCAGCGAAATCACGGACAATCTATATGATTTCACCCATCAACTGGAGCAGATGACAACGAGCCTCAATGGCTGCATAGATGTGGCCACGCCGCTAAGTGGTAAGTGCCGTCCGTTCATCCTTTGTATGCACAGACTCTTGATGTTTCGATGTTTTTCTAAATGTACGCAAAATAGATCAGACTAGATTAAGTATGTTAATTCTACTTTACTTAGTATATACTATATATATGTAACTCTTAGCTGTAGATACTATCTGTACAATAATTCCTCATACTCAAACAATGTTTATTTCCCTTTCTATCCAATTCACACCACACCACATGTATCTTGAATGATTTACCCCGCAACTCTCGTATTCTTGTGCGTAAATTGTGTAAATTTAAATGTAAATTTCGTTATTCTTTTGCGTTTATTTTCCGTTTGTTACTCTGTGTAGTACCTTCGTTATCTGAAGATCCCACACCATTGGCCGAGTCCTTTAATCAATTGCATTTTGAACTAGAAGCCGATGGCGAAAGGGAAGCTTCGCATACACTTGAATTGCCCGCAGCTTCTGCTGCTGCTGTCGAAGAGGGTTCGAAAACGCCCAACGGATTGCAGCCAGTGGTGGAGAGCACGCCCACCAGGGGCACAGGTGAAATCAGGCAAACGGATCAGCAGAAGACACCTGCAGGCTCACTGGGATACAATCACAGTGAGGGATTCGCCAAGGTGATCACATCCACACCGCTAGAACCAAAGGCAGCCACTGCCAAGGAGAGTGCGAAAGCAAAAAAGGGAAAGGCTCTAAACTTCGACGCGAAGGAGGAGTCTCGCCCAGTTGTCGATCTACCGGCTGAGCCCAAGAAGGAGGAGACCGCGAAGATCGTTAAGAACAACAGCACGGCCACGGAAGTTGCCCCACCAGAGCAGACCACAAGGAGCAGCAGGGATGCCTCGTCGAATGCGAAGCGTGCCGAGCTGCAGCCGCTCAATCTGAAGAAGAGCTACGAGCCAGTAGCCCCTGCCCCCGCCCCAACGATTAATGATTCTGTCAAATCGCAGTCGAGTGCAGTGGCCGGTGGAATGAACAGCCTAAAGCCTGTCGAAAAGATTGTACTAAAGGAGAACACACCCGGCCAGGATCTGCTCGAGTGGTGCAAAGAAGTTACCAAAGACTATCCAAATGTAAAGGTTACAAACCTAACGACCAGCTGGCGCAACGGCATGGCATTCTGTGCCATCATCCATCATTTTGTCCCGGATCTGATGTGAGTGCTCTTTGAGATGCGCCAGAGATCGTTCATCTTTCATTATAATCTTCTGTCACTATTGCAGCGACATGACGAAGCTGAGTGCCCACGATGTGGTTGGCAATTGTCGCATTGCCTTCGATGCGGCCGAATCGCTGGGCATACCCCGTGTCATTGAGCCGCGGGACATGAATCTGCTGACTGTGCCGGACAAGCTGGCTGTCATGACATATCTGCACCAGTTGCGGGCGCACTTTACTGGCAAGCAGCTGCAAATCGAACAAATCGGTATGTAAACTATTGAAATTCTTATAAACAATCTATTTCACGGTGTGTCATCTCGCAGGTACAACTTCGGACGAGTCGAGCTACGTTATTGGCAACTACAAGTCGGACAATTTGTCGCAGAACCTCAACTTTTCGCATCTGAAGACGCAGCTGTTGCATCAGAATTCCTTCGACGATGACATCTTTTCGTTGGACAAAGCCCAGCAGCTATCGCCGCAGAGCAAAAAAGATGTGAAGAACATTATTCTGTATAACTCGAAGAATATCCTGGGCAAAGTGCTGTCGCCCACAAAGGACAAAAACTCGATCAACGCATCGCAGCATGCCAATCAGTCATGCCTGACGCCTCCGCCGCCCCAGAGCCAGTTTGTGGAGGACGCCGATGAAAGCTCATTGAACGCTACGCAGGTGGGGGGCAAGGAGAATGCATCCCTATCGGTGCTAGATGCACACGCGGCCAATGTGAGTAGATGCCAGCAGCAGAGTAGTAGCTGTAGCTTTTGCAGTGCTTCGTTATGTTGCAGTTTTGAATTGATTTCATGTTGTAGTTAAGCTTTTCGTTTCTGTAAATATGATTTGGTTTCTTTGTGTTTTTTTTGCTTTACTTTGGTTTGTTTTATAGCGAATTTTAACGCGCCACAAGGCAATGAGTGAAAAAGCTAAGCTTATGATGGAAAAGTTAAAGTTTTCCAACGGCAGCGGCGATCGCGGCGATGCGAACGACGTAAGTAGCTTTTGCCAGAGACACAGTCCGCCCGCAGCGCAGCCTATCTCTTGCATGCATCGCGACCCCACGCTAATCAATCAATTCTCACACAATTATCGGCTTTGTTTGCTTTCGCAGGAGGAGCGAAAGCAGCGGTTGCGGGAGCAGGCACGTCGCCTGATACTGGAGACCCGCACCAAGACCGGAGCCGGCGGCGGCTCTATCGACAGTCCCACCAGCCCCACGAAGGGCAAGCGCTTTAACTTTTCGCCCGAGCGCACCATCTCGCCCATTCAGAATGGCTCCGACGATTTCTACTTCGAGAACCTGAAGAAAATTGACGAGGCGGAGCCAGGCAGTGTGGGAAACAAGATCAGTCCTAGTCATAGATTAAGCAATGCCCTATCCGGGGGAGTCAACATCAATGGCAGTCCCCTGCAATCGTTCAATGCGATTGTGGACCGCATCTCACCAAAGCACGAGAAGAGGGTAAGGAAAGATGGTCCTACACATTGAGATGTTCGTTTAATTCTCGTCTTCTGTGTTTCTGCAGGGCGAAAAGCTATCCTACATCGAGTCCGAACTGGAGGCACTGGAGCGGGAGCAGGAGGCCATCGACCAGAAGGCCAGCAGTCTGGAGGCTAAGCTGCGCGCTGTGATGGGCGGCAATCCAAGTAATAATCGAACCAATCGGAACGGGAACCCGTTCCTTAGGCTAATCCGAAATAGTATTGGTGGTGGTGACTTAATTCGCATTAAGCTGCTCGATTCCGACGATGAGAGCTTGTTCGGTAGTAGAGCAGCATGCAGGGCGGGCATGGATACGGGCACCGGTAACGGTGCCGGAACAACAAGCGGAGATGATGAAACCTCCAGCGATAGCGCTTGTATCTCGGGCGATGAGGTCCAGACCTTGGGCCAGACACGGCCGCGACCCCGCTCCCATTCCTGTTTTGTCAATGTGAATAAAGACCATCATCCATCGAACAGCCCCAACACCCATGAAAGCCATCAACATCACTTGCGGCCGCGACCGCATCATGTGCATCATGTCGTGCCCTACAGTCATCTGCTAAGCAGTTCCGCCTCGGGCATGTCCTCCCAGCAGTCCTCCTATGACAATCTGCCAGCGTACAGCGACGATGATGATGCCCTGGCCATGGTAGCCACAGGACATGTGGCCTCCATTCGGCGGCAGCAGGATCGCCACAAGCGGCGCCACCATCAACGGCGCTCCCGCAGGCCCCACTCTCGCACCCATTGCGGTAAAGTGCCAGCCCGTCCATCCACTAGATTCATTGAGTTCCTAACTGCTTCCGCCATGCGCCGCTAGAACAGCACTACCCAACCGCCGCCTCACAACCGCCTGCCGCCGTTTTCGCAGCCTAATCCGCATCGCATCGCATCGCATCGTTCATACCTTGTACCTTCTGCTGTTTCCTGTCTGCTCTGTGCTGTTTGTTGTTTGCCGTTTGTTCGTTTTGTGTGTCTTTTGCTTTCCCTATTTAAAAATACCTGCTTCCGATTGTATCTAACTTCGTTCGAAGGAAGCTCTAAGCTTCAACCGTCTCACTAATTCTCACTAATCACAGAGTCTGCAATCTCTGCAACAGCTTTTAAAACCGCCGAAGGAGTCCTAGTTCTTAGACTACACTAAACTACAACTAGCATTTTTGAGATTATAGAAACCATACGTGGTACCATGCATGCATTTTAATCCTAACACGTATTGTTCCCCACAGAAACCGAGGAAACGGAGGAGCAACTGCTATCGCAGTGGTTCACGTTGGTCAACAAAAAGAACGCACTGCTCAGGCGACAGATGCAGTTGAACATACTGTAAGTGTTATCTATCTATATTTTCCCCGGCACGGATTACTCATGTGTGTTGGTTGTGCCCCCAGCGAACAAGAGAAAGATCTGGAGCGGAAGTTTACAATGCTTAATCAGGAACTGCGAGCGGCTCAATCTGTAGAGGACTGGCGCAAGACGGAGGTGCAGCGGGAGAAGGAGCGACTACTGCTCGAAGAGCTGGTTACGATTGTGGACAAGCGGGATCAGCTGGTTCAACATCTGCATAATCAGGAAATTGCGTAAGCCATACTCGTCAGAAACTCGTATTTAAAACCCTCATCATTTATTATTTGTAGCATTGAAGACGACCATGAGATAGCCAGGGAGCTGGAGCAAGTGGATATTAGCGGTGGGAAGGAAAAATGTGTTCTACAATAGAAATCGAAATTTTACGAAACTTGACTGGAGATTAATACTTATGAGTAGTACACACACGAACCCAAACCGAAACCCAAAACAAACACACACAATCTTATCTATTTAACTAGTTAGATATCTATGTATGTTTGTATGTTCAGTGGCACACGATGTGGCTCTGCTCTGTGGTTCGCTGTCGAGGCGATCGCTTGACCGAATCGAATCACAAATATGGACCGGACCATACATGGCCCTAGAAAATGGCTATAAAACAAAGAGTACTGTGACACTACGAAATTGCGTTTGTATTTAAGTAAAGAGTTCAACAATAAAATGATCAAAACGTCCGTTAGCAAACTAAGTATAACTCAAACACTGAACAGAAAGAAGGAAAGAAACCTCAAATGCAACAAGCACTACGCTACATTGGAAATCAGTGGAAAAATAACGAACAAATATTCATTTGAGATTCATTTGTAGTTCAAACGTAATTTCAAATCATTCATTTTGTTATTCTATTTATTTCCTGTTTGGTGGTTGTTTGTGCCATCCCGACGACAACATCTGACGATCGATCATCATTCATAACATGAACGCTAGACGGAAGGAAGGAGAGGAGAGGCAATTTTATGATAATTTTTACTGTAGCATTTACCCCCCAATTTACAAGAAACGCTTCATCCAAAAATATACATATGCATACACCTACACCTACATAAAAATATATATATAGTATATATATTTATTATTATTATGAACCACTTTTGTGCAAAAAGGGAACTACATATGTATTAATTTTAAATTTTTATCCATACCTTACATATGCTCTAAGTTTAAGGCAAAGGCAAAGCGCTTTAATAATAATTTAAAGGTGGCTTATATACTTATATTATATACTACCCTACGTTGGCTGGCCCCCCTCCCAAGCAAATGTATGTAAAATATAAAGAACTGTTCAAACCGAAGGAACCGAACCCCTAGCTAATAAAGAATAGACAACGCGCCGATGTTGTACGAAACAAACCCAAACAAAAAACATTTCTGAATAAATATGCGTGTGCGTGCTGTTGTTTTTGTCAGTATTATATATAATTTATTTAAATAGATTTGAGAGCCGAATGAAGAGTCAAATCGAATGATGCCAGTTGCCAGTCAAAAACAAGTCTTTATTCGATTAACAATTTTCGTAGAAAAATATCTTTGTCTAATACAACGTATGATATGCAGCAGTTGGTCTTTATAATTATTTAAATTTGTTGTTTAAATGTTTAAACATATTTCGATAGATATATATATATATAAATCGCACTTGGAGTTTGACACTTGAGATATTGCTTGATTGAGTGATTGCTACTTAGACTTAAAGAGATTCCTTCACATTGTACTCTTGATATATTCGTTTCACAGATTTTTTCTGTAAGGAAATCACATTCAATAATGGATATTGCTTAGATTCGACATTAAAAGCATTAACAGGGATATAACAATTAATTGACGTCATGATTGCATCACCATTGCTCTAGCTGCGCATTAAACAACTACAAAAGAAGCGAAATCAGAGTTGAGAATAAGGCAAAGCTACAAGCACGATAAAGGCGAAGGTCAAACTAACATTTGGTGTACCGGGGGTTGAGGCGCCGGCATGGGTCATTTCATGCAACTCCTCGTCGGTCTGATTAGCAGTCTCTACTTTGTAGTTGAATGTCGCAGATACGGGCTTGTGGTCGGAGAGCGTATACTCCATATTCGACTGATAAGACAGCTGGGTGGCGCTCAGAGTAACGGCCGGATAAATGTTGCGCTGCACGCGATGCAGGATCCTATCACACCAGGCCGGGCGCCGCTTCAGGTCGTAGTCATTGGTGCCCTCAATGAACTACAAGAATATACAATTTTGTTATGTCAGATAAGGGAAATTAAATTGTGTTTTCAATCACCTTAAAAGTGGGGGCAAAGTTGGGGGCCTGCTCCTCCAGCAAGCTAAAGGCATTCCCCGTCTCCCTCAGCAGGTTCAACTGGTCCTGCTTGAGCAGCTCGTCATAGCGCATACCCTCTGCGGCGGTCCTCACGTCCCATGCACTGCTGTCGCCGGACAGCCGGAAGTTGAGGTCACCAAACCAGAAGACAAAATCGTGGTCAAAGATCCGACGATAGCCCGAGGCTTGGTACTTGTGGTTGTCCACTATCTGGTGGTAGTCCTCAATACGTTCCTTCAGCTTGTCGTCGTGGGCCGCCAAATGGGAACACACAAAGACAGCTCCAGTTCCGTACAGACTGAGCCGGATGCTTACTGCACCCTTGTTACCCCACAGCCCTCCTAGGCCTGTTCTGGTCGCCTCCGTTTCAATGTTCTTCATGTGGGTAATGTGCTTATGTTTGGTAAACATCGTTATCAGAATTCCCTGGAGCTGCTTCGAGTCCACCTTGAAGTACTCGTGATCCTCCAGATGGGAGGCTATTTCCAACACCCACGGGTCGTCTTTAAAGATGTTCAGCACCTGCTTGGTGCTGACCTCCTGCAAGCCTATGACGTAAATGTCGGGCAGCTGGTTGCCCGGACAGTTGGTGGTTCCATTCAAGGCCAGCAGCGATGTCAGCGACAAATTCCTGGGCGAATGAGTTCCAACATTCCAGGTGAGCACAAAGATGCACAGATCGGCGATCGCCGTAGTCGTAACCATTTTCGCGACTAATTAACTATGATTAATACAACAATACTACAATAATAGACGACGTCACAAAGATGAGTTCACGGAGATCCGGTTTTGGATTTTACAGCACGTCCAGGGCCGCCACTTGCAGCTTGTAGCTTAGGCACACACACCTTCCAGCAATTAATTTCACAAACACAGTTTATTAATTGGATTAAAAACTCGCAACGCCGCAATTATCTAGAGAAGCGCAATGCAAAAAACGGTTCGCTTGTTTGTTTTCGTTTAATTAGCTTATCGATAAGACATACGGTCTGACCAGTGTGACCGCGGATTTATCGTTAAAATATACCGTCCGACGAGAAATATACCAAAATATACCGTCTCATTTAAAAAATATACAAAAAATACCGAAAACTTTATGCTTTTTGCGGCCGCAAGTGTGTGCACACTGTTTCAGGATTGTGCATAAAAATAAACAAATCTTAATCAATTCTTTATCATCTGTTCAACATAAGTTAAACGCATGGCTAACAGCTACGACATACCCAGTTGGTCAGTAATTAAACGCAACATAATCTGAACACATCAAATACACGCAAACACACACATTTTAGGGCTGGAAAACCGCCGACGGGGCTCCACTTGGATGTTCTCAAGGATGAAAAACTAGTACAAAAACTGATGGTTGATGATAAAAAATGCTATTTATTTGGTCGAAACAGTCAAATGAATGACTTTTGCATCGACCACGCGTCGTGCTCCCGCGTGCACGCGGCCTTTGTGTACCACAAGCACCTCAACATTACATACCTCGTGGATTTGGGTTCCAGTAAGTGTGCAACTCTTCAATATTGTGCGGAATAACACATGTAATGGTCTTTCCCAGCTCATGGAACGTTCATTGGGACCCTTAGACTGGAGGCTCACAAGCCGACACAGCTTCAGATTAATAGCCAATTTCATTTTGGGGCTTCGACAAGGAACTACATCCTCCGCGAGCGACCGTCTGCCGGACAGCACACCAACATCATGGAGGATCTGCCCATCAGCGAGACCGGTGATGGAGCCTTGCTGGGTCTACCCGAAAGCCAAACTGAATTGGATGTGAGTTTAAAGTCATTTCGGAATGTAAGCGAAGCCGATCACTGGACCTTCCCTTTTAGAATCTCACCGAGTACAACACGGCCCATAACAGGCGTATTTCAATGCTGGGCATTGACGATGACACCAACATGCGCAAGCAGAACGCATTGAAACAGGGGCGGCGGTGTCGTAATGTCACGTTTAATGACGAGGAGATCGTCATCAATCCAGAGGATGTAGACCCCAATGTGGGACGCTTCCGTAATCTTGTGCAGACCACAGTGGTGCCGGCGAAGCGGTCTCGGTACGATCTCAACCACATGGGCATCCATTCAGGGCACAGCAGCTTGGCGGCTGCCAATGCAGCCAGTGTGCAACAGATGTTCCAGCAGAGTCTGGCAGAAAATAAACATCATCAGCACCGAGACTTGGCAGCTTTGCAAGCGTCTCCGCAGTCACCCACGAACTCACTATATCAGGGACTTCCAGAGGTTCACGGCAAGAGCGATCTAGAGCCCATCTCGCCTCTGAGCATTAGCTCCAAGTTGGGCCTGCTTCTACCCAATCCCGCGCCCGAGGTGATGCCCGTTTTTGAAGAGGAGGTGGAGCCTACTTCTACTTTGGCTCAAAAGCTGGCCGTTGCCAATGCAGGAGGTGAGTGATTTTAAAAGTTTTCCTCTTAAAGTTCCTCCTCAAATAATATTCTGTTTTGTTAAAGTGCGTCGCCATGCTGAGGATCCACACGATTCGAGTGGCGAGGGCGATGGTCTGGGACCACAGAAGAAGAAATATGCCAAGGAGGCTTGGCCGGGACGCAAGCCAATGCTGGGACAGTTGTAATTGAAATCCAATCTGATCAAAGAAGGCACAGCGACATAATCCTAAGCCTTCACAATTAAGAGTCTTTCCAAGAATAATCGGTAATTATATAAAACATAAAGCAATTATGTTCCCACACAATGATCTGGATCAGCGATCGGCAAGGCTCTATCTTATGTGAACAGGAAAGTGCAATGCTGCCGCTCTCGTACACGCGCACTGGTACAGTGGTTGGCAGTGTGTGTGCGTGCCGATCACTGATCTGGATCGACGACAGTTGCGATCCAAGCCATCCCCCAAAGTAATGCAAGTTTATATAGTTGTCAACAATAAAAAGTACATATTTTTCACTCACATTAATCACATTTTGCAGCTGTGTGGATATCGGGGAAATGGTATCACATCCCGTATGTTCTTAACACCCGTCACGAGCTGCAGATATCGCTCAAAGCCCATGCCAAAGCCGCCCGTAGGGATCCCTCCGTATTTTCGCAGGTCCACATACCACGACAAGTCCTTGGGAAACTGTGGATGGGAGCTCAAAGTGGCTGCATCGCTCTCACGCAAGCTGCCACCACACAATTCCCCCACAGCTGGCATCAGCAGGTCTAGGGCGTGGACACGATCCGGATTATTGCGAGTGATTTTCATGTAAAAAGGCTTTTGCTGGGTGGGCCAATCTACAACGAAGACGGGAGTGCCGCAGTGGGACACAAGAAAAAGTTCCTGGTCCTTGGTAAAACCCTCGTCCAAGCTGATGGGCGTCTTTAGACTCTCCTTGTTGGCCAGGAGCACGTGGAGAGCATCATCGTAGCTCATGATCGTCCATGGAACAGTCAGCCAAGGCAGATCCGAGCTAGCATTGGCATTGCGCTGGCAGAAGTGCAAGTCCTCTGAGCTCGTCTCGAGTACGCGATTTGTAATGGACTTAAGCATCTGCTCAATAAATTTCGCCAGCTTCTCCAGCTCATCCAAATGCGCCAGCTCGGCTTCAAACATATAGAACTCGGCTAAATGCAATGGCGACTTGGAGTTCTCGGCTCGAAAGGCGGGGGCTAGACAGTACGTGTTTCCCAGGCCATAGGTCATGGCCTCAAGGTGCAGTTGTCCCGAGACGGAAAGAAAGACCTTGCTGTCAAAATAGCTTTGTTCTGCTGGGACATTGGGCCGGGCCATTTGCTTAAGCAGTTCCTCCGAGTCGGGCTGTACACGGAAAACCTCGCCGGCACCCTCACAATCGTTGGTGGTCATCAGAGGAGTGTTGATTTGCACAAAATCCAGCTCATCCATGTAGTCATGTATGGCTTTCTGAGCCTTGTGTCTGATTCGCATCTGGGCGGCTACGTAGTCGACACGGGAGCGGAGATGCAGATGCTCTCGAACATATTCCGGTGCGTGTTTCTGCTTGGGGGTGAAAGGATAGCCATCCTGCAGGTGTCCTTCGGCTTTCCGAAAAGAAAAAGGTTTAATAAGTGCAACAGGCTTCAACAGTCACAAGATTTACCCAGTGATTCCACGCGATCTGCATGCAGCTCAAAGTTTCCGTTAGGTGCCACTTGGATCTCTCCCACAGCCGAGATGACGCTGCCCGGTGTTAGGTTTTGTGTTTCTGGATTGCGTGGCACAACGACTTGGAATCTGCTGCTCGAAGATCCATCATCAATGTCCAGAAATGTGTTGTTCTTCAACCGGCGAATGTTTTTTATCCAGCCCTGACATTGATAAGACTGTTATGTCTATGTAACCAGTTGAAACTTAGAATCAGGGCATTTACCCGAATACCGAGTGAGTCGCCTCGCTTATTTGACTTGGCTATATGACTTATTCGCTGAGAGCTACAGTAAAACCTTCTAATAAGTAACATATTTTGTATTTAAGCAAAACAGCGGAATACCTCAATAGAGAATTGATTATTAGTTCTACTTCTAGTTCATTCCAGGGATGCATCGGATCGATAAGAAATCGCAATAGAGTCACCCGCGTAGTTCGTTTTTCGCAAAAATTGAAATAGCCGAAAGCTGGTTATAATATTAATTAATAAGTTACCTTTATACACCACAAAAATTGCATCAATGTAATTTTATTTTCCGCCATTTATATATCTTCCGCATTTACGTCAAGTCGTTGAACTGTTTAAATAGAGGGGGCTTAAGTGGGCTAAGTTCGATTATACCAGACGACGCTGGTATTGAAATTTTCTTCTTTTATAATGGAATTGTCGCCAAACAATCAAATCGAGGACAGAAAACCCATCCTTACAGCCGACGGACTCGTGCAAACCTCCAACTCGCCCTTCGAGCCGACTATATCGCAGGAGACGCAGACTTCCAACGGCATCGGCACCCAGTGCCAGCTGACGGTCGACCAACTGGACATCGAGATTCTGCCGATCATCTACGACGTGGTGCGCTGGTAGGTTCTGTGTCCGCGGTGGCAATGTTCGAAATGTCATTCGTTTGAATACTTACATGTATTGGATATGTACATACATATTTCCGAAAGGCGCAATTCACTCGAATCTCTTACATAAGACATATATGCTTTTATCTCTTTCAGCGTGGAAAAGGATCCACTTGAGAACGCTGTGAAGCTGCGCGAGTCCCAGGACTGCAACCACAAGGTGGGAAGAGCATAACTCAGAGATATAGTGTAGATGTAACTCAATATATTTGCAGATCTTTGAACTGCAGAAGCGTTTTGAGTCCGCGCGCGAGCAAATAAGGCAGCTCCCCGGCATCGACTACAACAAAGACGAGCAGTTGCAACGTCTCGAACTGCTGCGGAATCAACTTAAGCTGAAGCAGCAGCTCATACGCAAGTACAAGGACACGGAATTCTAGGGGCACGGCACAGGAGCACGCGCGATGGTACTGCGACTACTGATGCGGTATCTGGCCAACAATGAACAGCTTATCCAGCGCATGGCAGACAGCTATCCCATGCGTCGGGCTGCCCAGCTGGTCGTCTCCCTCATGTACCGCACCAAGAGTCTGGCCAGGGAGCAGGGGCTGCACGAGATGACACCGGAACGCTTCAAGTGAGTACAGCAGCAGGACGGAACACCAAGACAGCGACTATAGTCTTATAATCCTTTGTGCATTGCAGGTCCTTCGTCAGTATGTTCAAGAACAATGTAAAACAGGAGCTGGAGGGTGTGAAGAAGGATCTAAAAAACAGGAAAGACTAGACATCCGGCGACGTTGGCATCTGTAAATAGAAACGGGGAAAGCAAAATTATAGTCAGACATACTCTAGGAACCTTTTAGGAAACTCCGAAGAGATAGAGGAATCAATAAAGCAGCAGAAATAAGTTGTGAAATCACTTGTTTAATGTACATTAACTTCTCCGTTAAGTAACTTATATTTATAGTCAAAAATAATAAATTCAATGTGCAGTGAAATCGGTGAATCTTAAGTCTAGGAACAGAAGAACAAATTCGATTTGTCAACTCATTTTACAGTGGAGTGGACGAGAACGGAACACGGTCCAATTTATTACAGGCCAAATGTCTATTATTTTGGATTCCAGTAGCAAAATAGTTTCTATCTTTTCAACTTTTTAACTGATTGGGTCGCCAGACTTTGGCAGAGTTTTTCAAATACTTTTGCTTACAGAACTAGAAAGAACAAAGGAAACGGTTCTCACTCCGGGCATGCCGTGGAGGCAGCCGAGGACGGTGCCTCACCGCCGGGAAGCGGTAGCGTTAGGGCGGCAGAGCCGTTGGATTGATTCGTCCCGGGCAGTGGCGGGCGATTGTTTCGTTTCCGCTTGCCGCCTCGACGGCTGCCTCCCTCGCGCTTGTCGCCATTCAGCTTCTCCTCGCCACAGTCCTTGCTGCAACTAGCTCCGGAGGAGCTTCCCTGGCCCTGCAGTCGATTGTTGGTGCCATTGCTTCCGCCGTTCTGAGATCGGGATTGCATCTTGGCAGGCTTGGGGCGGTAAGGAGAAGCGGCTGCGTGGGGCATGGGACGCAGGATGTTACCCACTGCCTTGGTGCGTCCCTCGCGGAATACCAGACGCTGACCGGGTCGTATGTACTCCGGCTGCTTGATGAAGCGGAACTTCACTTGGGCCTTGTCGCCAGTGCGGAGGCAGTCCCGCGACATATGTATGATGGATGCCGTCTGGCGTATGCTGCCGCAATGGACCATCGCCTGGTATCTGGCTGAGATGGTGGTGGGGTGATGGAGCACCAGAATCTCTCCCTCGAACTCCCAGCAGGCCTGGGGCTTCAAGTCCGGCGACACCATCACCATCCCCTTCCTCAGGTAGGCCCGCTTAATCTTCTTCAGGGCGAAGCTTGCCGTCTGACCACAGCGCACGCGTGCCACGTTCATCCTCTTCCGGTGTATGCTCTTGATAGTGATCGGCACGAAGGCCCCCACTGCATCAGGGCCAAGCATGAGACCGTCGTTCAACTTGATGGTGCCTTGGAGGCAAGTTCCCGAGACTACCGTGCCGACGCCTGGCACAGAGTAGACATCGTCGATCTGGAACTCGGCTGGTAGACTCTCGGAGCCGGCCATCCGCGTGCTCAGCAGATTAAGGAACGTTTTCAACAGCTCTAGGTTGTCTCCGGTCACATTGGACACCTGGAAAATGGGGCACAGACGCTCGCTGACAAAGTTCGTGGCACTAAGGACGACGTCGTCCTGGGTGCGCACCACCACGGGCACCTTGCGGCACCCCTGCGACTTGAGCATCTTAAATAGCATCTTCATGTTGTCTAGCAACACGTTGGCAGGACACATGTCGATCTTAGTGACCACCACGAAGACGGGCACGGCCAGGGCAAGGGCCAAGCCTAAGTGCTCTTTGGTCATTCCAATGATGCCAGCATTAGCCCCGATCTGAAACGAGGGCGGATTAATGGGCGGTTCCATAGAGTGCCAGGCAAGGGTAGAAGTCTCACCATCAACATCCCGAAGTCTGGAGCATGTCCAGTCATGCCGAAGACTGTGGTTTTAAGGTAGCGCTCGTGCCCTGCCAGATCGATGAAGGTGATGACCTTGGCAGAGTTCTCGCAGATTTTGACCCAGTCCAGGTGTCCATGGTCCGGCTTGTTGACCACGTTGCCCACCCCATCGAAGCCAAGTATGTCGTTGCCCACGGAGCTGGTGCGTCCGCTCTCAATTTCGTGCTTGTGCCGAAAGAGTCGCTGGCGCGCATGACCGCGTCCATTGTCCAGCTCCCCATGGGTGAGTACGCCCAGCAGGGTGGACTTGCCAGCGTCCACATTACCCACAACGGCCACTCTGGAAGATTCGAATGTTAGATTCGGGATGATCGCCAATGGTCACTCGCTCTGCTTACCGTATCTCCATGAAATCGGTCGTCTCGATGTGCTTCCGTATGAGGAACTGGGCCGTCTGTCCCTTTTCTGCCCGCCGCTCACGCAGCTTGACCACGTCTGCATCGATATTGGCTGCCAGCAGATGCAACGTGCTCACGGAGGCATCGAATTGCTCCGGATTCAGACCCTTATCGCTGCCATCTGCGGAGGAGTCGGAACAGGGAGTCACATGTATGGGCCATTGAACCGCAAATATGACTCACCCTCGCCAACGCCAATCTCGTAGATGGTCTCCCCACAACTGTCCGCTATGCGATCAAGGAGCCGCTTCTGGAGCAGCTCCATTTGACCCTCATTCGGCTCCACCAGCACATCCTTGCCTCGAATGCTGGAGTAGTCGATGGTCAGGCTGGCCATCTGCTGCGGCAAACCATCCACATTGAAGATGTTGCTCCGGGCCGTCTTAATGCCCACGCCCACGCCCGCACCAGCCACGGGGGGAGGCGGGACGCTCTGTATGTTATTCATACTATTGCTATGCATTGGTTGCTGTCTAGTGTTAGGATCACGGTCTACTGTATCCTTGGAATCATTTCCTCTCAGATGTGTCTGCGTGAGTGCGGGATGATGCTGATGCGTGATGTGTGATTGATTCTGCAATGGGAAAAAGTGGAAGATGCACATGCGGCTGGTCAGATGAGAATTACTAGTCTGAGCTCGACCCCGAGCCTGACCTATCCTACGCCCATCTGGCTGAGTAAAGGCAGTGTCTGGTTACGCGTGCAGCTTGCTTGCATCTCGATTGCGAAGTAAACGCAAGGAAGCGACGGCCCCTGCATTTATACCCCAGCTCATGGGCTGATGCAATTTGAAGAGCGGTTTGGCGAAATCTGAAGCCCAGGATGATGAAATACTAGCTCCCTATCGAATAGCATGCGAATTTCGTTGGAAATCGTAGTCGACGTTATATGGTGGGGGGACGCCAGAGAATAGTGACTTTGTTGTTCAACAGCTGATCTTTCTATTTTTACATAACGAAACACAGATGAATATGCGCATATTTGTGGTTGACACCAAACAACAGATTCTAAAATCGTTTATTTTTAGCGGCAAACAATGATATGAATTCAAGTTCTTATTCATACATATCATACTTGTACTTCATGTACATGTACATACATATGATAAACTTGACAAACGAAACAAACACAACATTTGTTGTCTTGCGCCATTTTTTGTTTTGCTTTGCAAATTGCGAACGGACGGTACGGGAGGGACGGTAAAAAGCGGCGGCTGCTGCCATTGAGTAACGTAACGCACAAGAAATCAGCTGAATTATCACCTGAAACCACTCACACGCACACACCTACAATAATGTCGTGTGCTCAGGAGCAAGAAAACGGAGAAAAGAAAAGTGAAAGGATGTTTTGCCTTTGTTGTTTTTGCAGGCAAATGAAGAAGATGCGACAGAAACAAATAGATGACGATGCTGGGTCCCGTCCCGCAAGCTCTCACTTACAATTCATGTAGCTCTGTTTGCCTCACCGGCGGTTTCTTCGGCCTTTTTGTATTGAAATTTATAAAATTTTAGCACTTTTTTTTAATTTTGGGAAATTTGTTGTTGCAAGCCACGTACATTAGTTAAAACATACCGTCCGTCCCTCAGAAATATACCGAAACATACCGAAATATACTGTTTTATTTAAAAAATATACCGTAAATATACTGACGAATTCAAGTTCTATTATTCATATTCCCCGTTTTCTTTGTTCCGTCGAATATTACCAGCTATATAGAATATTTAGCCGTGCCCACATAATTTTAGCCAATTGATGAATCAATTTTCTACTTAACTGGCTTATTTTTATTACTTGCTTTTATTGTATTTTGACTAAAACAAGGTTTAAACAAAATAGTTCAACAAGAAAAACAGTCGCTAAAGCCCTAGTATAGGCCTTTGTATACCCTATTTTGTTAATTTTATATGAAGATGAAATGTGATTTATTAAGACCTTTTCTCAAATTGATATTCTTTAGACATATTCAAGTACATTATTAGTATCTTGTATATATTTATGTCGATCCTGATACCTACTGAGCCTTGGAAGACAAACGTATTCACAATTCTATATCATCCATTTCTCCCAGGGTATGTGTGCATGGAATTAGCAACATGTTTGTGTATGGAATGAGACTCATTGTTGCAAAAGCTAAACTGCGGCGAATCGGGTATTGCCTATATTTCAAGCTATAGATGCCCACTTTATCCCATAGATAAATGCATTCTCTACAAGATTGCTTCTTTTAATTACCTTAATGTATTTTATTTTGACCAAAAAACGGTTTTCAAGTAAATGTTGCTGCAACAGTGTGTATGGAATGCGCAACATTGTGTATGGAACGAGACTCATTGTTGCTAAAGCGAAACTGCGGCGAACTGCGGCGAACTGTGGTGAATTCAAATTTTCTCATATTCTTTGTTCCGTTGAATAATACTATCTATATGGAACATTTAGCCATGCCCACTTAATTTTGTACGATTGATGAATCAATTCTATACATGATTGGCCTATTCAAAATACTTGCATTTATTGCATTTTTATATAAAATTGAAAATTAAATTAATAGAAGACAAAAATACCATTTAGCACTAAAAAACACCACATGGGAGCGCGGCGAAAACCAGTTTCTACAGTATATACGGTCTCACTTGAAAAATATACCGAGTGGTGCGCGCCAAATCGAACTTTTTTGAATGTGAGCGACAAGGACTTAAATGTTGCCAACCGGGCCTTTATCTATGCCCTCATAATTTTATACGATTAATGAATCAATTTTCTACTTAACTGGCCAGTTTTTAGTCCTTGCTTTTATTGTATTTTGACTAAACAAGGTTTAAGCAAAATAGTTCAACAAAAAAACAGTTGCAATGTTGTTGGTAATTTAGCAACATTTGTGTATAGAATGAGACTCATTGTTGCAAAAGCGAAACTACGGCGAATCGCTGTATAGATTTGCCCACTTAGCTTTATCGCATAGATAAATACATTTTTTACAAGATTGCTTCTTTAAATTGCTTGTAAGTATTTTATTTTGACCAAAAAACGGTTTTCAAGTAAATGTTGCAACAACATTGTGTCTGGAATGGGACTCATTGTTGCTAAAGCAAACTGCGGCGAATTCAAATTCGATTCAAAAAACGACCAATTCCTCATATTCTTTGTTCCGTTGAATAATACTATCTATATGGAACATTTAGCCATGCCCACTTAATTTTATACGTTTGATGAATCAATTCTATACATGATTGGCCTATTCGAAATACTTGCATTTATTGGATTTTTATATAACATTGAAAATGAAATTAATAGATGACAAAAATACCATTTAGCACTAAAAAACACCACATGGGAGCGCGGCGAAAACCAGTTTTTACAGTATGACGCTCAGAACAGCACCGAAATATACGGTCTCATTTTCAAAATATACCGGTGGTGCGCGCCAAATCGAACTTTTTTGAATGTGAGCGACAAGGATTTAAATGTTGTCAACCGGGCCATTACCGATTCAAAATATACCTAAAATATACCGATGAAAAAACGAACTTAGACCACTGAAACCCCCTTTTCAAACAGGGTAACAACTTTAATTAAGCCGCAGAAAATATGCTAATAATAATAAGAATTCTTCTTGTAGATGCATCCTATCCTTCATCTTTACTTAACAAAAAAGACCACGAATCTCTTCGAAATTCATAATTTTCGTGGAGGGTACTAAAATACCCAATAGTCAGCAATGGGCTAATATTTTCTGTCTATGATCATATTCATCGACTTTGATTTTTGGTTAAATGCTCAACTCTACGATATTAAATCCCCGAAAAAAACACTTCGACGATTAAATTGAAAGTTTACACATTTATTATACACTCATTACACATAAATAAGGTTGGTACGAGTAAAATGGTATATGTATGCGACTCATTTTCATTAACACCTCTACTTTCCAAGTTTAAGGTCCGTTCAAATCGAGTGTCATATGCTACACGACCTTCTAGTTTACGGCTCGAATTCATTCTTTGGTATTGAGCGGGAATATATTCAAATTTCTGGACAATAATTCAAATTACATCTAAATATTTGCTCTAAGATTTTGTGTATTTAATTTAGGTATGCACGTATGTACATACATACACATATAGTACCTATAAGTATGTTTCTGGTGATAACACTTCTCAATGCACTTCTATCTGCTTTGCTTTCGACTATACAACTTGGGCCATTCGCCAATTGATATTTTGATAGTACACCATTCCTTTAAATTCCATTGTGCTGCAATAGTTTGTGGATTTTTTAATCTCCATATACTCGTATTTATAAGACATTTAATAGACATCTATGTTATGTATATTGCACGACGGCTAATGGATTGACTGTGTCTTTCCAACGCGTTTAAATAGGGTACATTCAGAGCTAAAATTCTCAAAATCCAGAGACAACAAAAAGCGTCCGCTCAATTTTCTTGTGGACTCTTCTGCATAATAAACCGCATGTAAAACTAATTTATAACCCGCAGCAACTATTACTCTGTGTGTGCCTCTAGTGTTTCTCTGATTATTTAATAGTTGTTTTTGTTTTCGTTTAATTTTGAAATGGTCCCGACTAATACATACATATGAGAAACCTAGGGACGTGCCGGCTGTCAGTGCACGATGGGCTTCTGCAACAAAAATAGTTTGTTGGCGTGTCAAAAACAAAATGGATAAGAATTATGGCAAAATGTTTCTAATTCTATGTAAGCAAAAATTGCACAATGTGTAGTAAATATTCATGTTTTGTTCGGATATTTTTTTGTTTGTTTTTCTGTTTTTGTTATGTGTTGAACATTACATCTAGAGTTTTCAAATAACAATCATATTCATATTTATATTTTGTAATTTTAAAATGCAATTAAATTACCATTACACATACATACATATATAATTAACAATAAATTCCATTCGGCATTCCATTCGGAACAAGTGCCAAACCTTCAAAAAATCAGTACAATTTCGTCATAAAACTATGTATCTTCTACCTCAATCCCCTATTGGGAGTAAAATTTAACTTTTCAAAAATTACAAAATTATTGCTTTTGATTTGGTTTCCATTGGGTTGCGTTTTTAAATTCTCTCAATTAAAATAAATCAAGCCACGTAAATCAAAGTAAATCAATTCAAAAATTGATTCCAACTCAGGCTCAATGGAAAGAGAAACGAAACGCATAAGAAATTATAAATAGGGTTTTTATATTTAAGCAAACTATATACAGGATTTAATGTAGAAATGACTAGAGTAAAGAATACGATTTAACTAAAATTATACAATATGTACAAATGAGTCATCGAGTCTGTAACTTAGGCAATTTTTTGGGAGGCTCAGCGCCCTCTTATACTCTATAGGAAATCCTCGGGATTCGGTTTAGTGTTGCGTTCTTTGGTTCTTTCTGGAAAACAAACGCACATTATGCAATGGAGGGGCATCCTCCAATTGCTTAGAGCACATGCAGATTCTCGCAGCTCTTGGACTTGGAATCCCTGGTCCAGACACGTCCCAGTAGTCCCTTCACCTTCAGGCTGGTGGAGGTTCGTGAGCCGCGATATTTACGGGGACTGCAATAGAAGAAACAGGCCGATTAGTGTGGTTCCAAAGCTCTGAAGATTCCGTGGACTCACCTGCTTTGGGAGCTTCCTGGTGGCGTGCCGGGGGCCTCGCCCAGAGGCCCGCCCAGCGGTCCCAGCGGGCTGTTGGCATTCAGGCAGCCAGCGTTCAGCGGTGAGCAGGCGCGACGCTTTGACTTTCTAATCGAACGCTTCCGGAACAGATCTCTGAGGAATGACAGCAATATTAGTAGGATGAAAATTGAGTATAGAGCCACGAATGACCCACCTGGACTTCTCGGGGTTCTCCAGCTTGAGGCGTATCTGCGAGAGCAGTCCCACCAGCAGCTCGTCCACGTTGTGATTGATGCCCACCGAAGTCTCGATGAATTTACAATCGTAGGCGGTGGCCATGGCCTTTCCCTCTGCAAGTGGTCGAAGGAGAGTGAGAGGTTAAGTGAAAATGCGTGGAAATTATGGCCAAGGAATCACAGCCAAGCTCAGGCGACATCACCCATCACCCATTACCCATTAAACATTACCCAGTTAATCAAATCAAATGGCTTCGCTTAGTTAACTCTGAGTTGGTGGTCATAAAAGCGGAACTTGGACACGGATTTATATCTAAACACATGTGGACGGGGCTCGACGGGGCCCGACGGGGCTCCCTGCCCAGTCACGCCTGTGGACCTTCTGTGCACACAACTCGTAAAATCTGAAGCATCAAAGTTCGCTCCAAACGGAGGTACATCATGTGCGACCCTCCTGCTGCAAATTTTATGACAAGCTCACATTTTTATTAACGATGTGACGAAAGTTGTCCAATATATATGTGAATATATATGTATATTGTTATATGTGGGTTTTATTAGATTTTGATAGGATGGTCTTCCGTTCCGCTGCGGGATTTTCTCGTCAAACCAAAAACACTTTAAAGATTTAATCTCGAATACGCACACAAAACGGATTCGGGGCATCGAATGGGGTTGGGCTGGAGTTGGGCTGGAGTTGGGCTGGAGTTGGGCTTGGGGTTGGGGTTGGGGTTGCTTTCTAATTAAAAGCCAACAAAAGGCACAACATTGCGTCCAATATTTACTCAAATTGAATCATTGGAGTGGCACTAAAATGAGGCAGACATCATTAAATATGCCAGCTGCCGAAAAGGTGCAAATGGAATTCGCGTGAAATGCATACATATTTCAAACATTTGAATGCCATGGAATGCCAATCAAACATGACTCACTGCAGACTTTCTGTTGGCTACCGCCTCACCCCACCGCCACATCTCATTTTTCCAATCATTGTGACAATATATAGATTTATGAAAATATCTTTTATCCGGACATTCTTGTCCACAGCGTACGTTTTTATTGCGAGGATTGCTGGGGGCATACAAAATTCTATAAATACTTTATGAAATTAGGGCGCTGTACCCACTTGGGGGAGACAAATGGTTGGGGAGGTCCTGGGTGGTCTCTCCTTATTTACAACAATAGGCTTATGTGCCTTAAACAGCCGGTTACTCCAGACCCCAAACCCTAGACCCTAAACCCCAGCCTGAGACCAACACATGCCACACGGGACGAAATGTAATCAATTTTGCGCTGAAACAATTTCCCCGCCATTAGCCCGCCGCGAACCCCTTCCAGGACACACCCGGACGCACTCCAACCCATTTTCATAATAACAAATGTAATTTAACAGAAAATATTGAATTACTTAGATGAAAGAGCCCGAGCTGCGTTACCTTGCCGGGAATTCTCTTTAGGGAATCCGATATAAAAGTCAAGTGCCACAAGTGCTTGAGCACACAAAACGGAACGAAACGGAGCAGAGCGGAGCGACCTTCAAACGAGGGGCTTTCCCCACTTAAATCGCTGCTGGGTGTTTGGGTAGGTGGACCCGCTGCCTGTTGACTTCCGCGTGGGCAAACTTTTAAGCTGTCCAACTGTCGCCACCTCCTCTGGCTGTGTCTCGTACCCCATGGACCCATGGACCCATGGACCCACGCACTGACTACATCGATATCTATTTTTAACAAACGCAATCGAGCGCGCTTTCAAGTGTTAATGAAGAGATAAATCTCCGGGTTTCGGTTTCTCCACCTTAACACGCTTCCATATGTATACAAACATATGTATATGTGTACTCGCATGATGTCACCTACCTTCAGATGTAACCAGTCGACTCCTGGCCAGGTCCGATTTGTTCGACACCAATATGACTGCTTTCTGCGCAATGTTCTGATTGGTCCAGAGCACCTGGAGCACCTGCTCCGCCACGGTGAAGCTGCTACGGTCTGCAGCCGAGTATATGACGCAGTAGCCATGAGGATCATAGTTGGTCAAGCACTCATCCGGCTGTGAAACGAGATGACACCGAAATGACATTGAGTGAGGTTGAGTTAAAAGCTTTATATGTATGTATATAATATTTAGAGAGTGCTGTATCTGTATGTTGTATCTGTGTGTAGCTGTAGCTGTAGCTGTAGCTGTTTGTATCGCTGTGAGGGTTACTCCATGGCTGTGCATGTTAATGACATTATGAAATGTCACGAATAGAGTGGACGGATGGGTGGATAGAGGACTGAGGAGTAAGGAGGGGACCGGTCTGGACTGGATTGAAAGGGTTGAGGTGGATTTGGAGGTTGAGTGGATATACTCACAGTCATTTCGGTGTATCCATGGTCGATGAATATCAATTCCGATTCCTCGCCACTGAGTAATACTGATACGGCCTTCTCGCCAGACTCATCATCTACATGTATGCAAATAAATAAATTTGAATTAATATCAAAGCAATGCCAACACTCGTCAAGTTCGTATAGCGGTGGAAATAGGTTTTAGTCAAATGTCAAGCTATGATTATGATACGGGTATGCAACAGCTAATGTGAAAGTGCAATAACAAAAGGAATATGCTGGTTTTCAATATACAGTACGAGTACGAGTACGAGTATGCATGCCAACAAACAAAAAAGAATTTTATTTTGCACGTCCCCGAGCGCAGTGCCGTGCCCCAAAAAGTATGCTATTTTATGTGGTGGTTCGATTGGTCCCAAATTGCAAATGCGATGCAGGACCGAAGAGGTGTGTCTGTGTGCACTGCGGTTGTGAGTACTCGTACGCTGTTCAGTGAGTGCTTTCCCCATTATTATTATTCATTAAAAAAATAATAATATACCATTAAGTTGTTCAGCTTTCGAAACTGAATTGCATACAAATTTAATTAGTTTAGGCGATCGATAAGCCACAACTAAGCCCCACTGTTGACCCAATCTTTATTAATTAGTGATTATGCAAAATCATTCCTATTTCGGGGGGGTGGCGGTGGAAATCCTCAAGGCCGAGCCAGGCACATAAATCACAAGTCAAACAAAGGCCGCAATCATTTGACAAACAATTGGAAAAGCCGGAAAACCATCCAACTAACTAAACGTGTGTTTGTGTGTGTGTGTTGTGCGTGTGTGTCTAATTCGTAGGGCGTGGCTGGTGGGCGGGCTTGAGGGGCTGGCGGGTGGGAGTCTTAAGAAGGCCAAATTGCAGTGGTAGTTTTGTGGTAAGAAAAATGTGTATTTTGGAGAGTTGAAAAGCATTTCGATTACATACATATATAGTAAGTATAGAAATATTTGAATAAGTTGAATATTAAAGAGTACTATTAACATGATTATCGCTATTATTAATAGAGTTATTATTGCTATTATTATGGTTTATTAATCAGTTGGTTAGTTTGCTTTTACCGTCGGCGGCTTTATCAATATGAATGCGTATATCACAGTTGCCTAGATCTTATTTCGAGCACGATTTCGATTTCGATTTAGTTGTTGTATGTACAGAGTTGTAGTTGTTGTTATAGTTGTTGTTGTTGTTCGAGTTTTGATAGAGAGAATCGATTTGGAATGATACATACATTAATTGATTCGGAATGAAGAGAAACAGAGCAGAAATGATCATTTCTTTATAACCATACGTACATACATACATTGCATATTGCATATGAAAATAGTTCAGTGTTGGGTTTCGGTGTTTCTATCAAGCATTCGGTTTCTATACCGAGGAAATAGGCAATAAAACGAACCAAAACAAAAGGAGTTTCCATTTCAATTTGTTGCATTCTTTTTTCTCTTTTTTTCTAGGAAACGACAAACGACAAGGCAGGAGGGGGTGGGGCGTGGGGGGGCGCAAAGGCAAATTCAGATTTGAAATTATTAAATTTTCCATTCGTTTGTCAGTCGCTTTTATTGATTCTGTCTTTATTGTTAAATTTCTTATTTTTTTTGGTTGCCAATGGAAATGTTTATTGGAATTTTCCCACACTCTCTGTTAGAGAATGGAACACATTTCCATCCACTTTTTGATTTGCAAAATTTTCCAAAATGAAGAGAATTTATTTTCATTGCAGCTCTTTGCCAATATCTGTTGACCCTACGCGCTCATAAAAGGCCAGAAAGCCCAACGTAACCAAACAGAACCGAACGGAAACGAATAGATGAAAACACGGGGGCAAATATCCAAACTAAGAACCCGAAATAGCTACGAGACAACAAAGAAGCAAAATCAACAGATAATGAAACTGAAAAAGCAACAAACACAACATTGACAACATCCAGGATGGGGACAACCACAAGAAGAACAGCAGCAGGAGCAGGCGCCATGACAGCGAATGAGTCACAGAATGAACTGAAGTCTGGGATTACGGGAGAAGACGGGACACAGACACAGACACAGATACAGACAGACAGACAGACTGATAGATGGACGGGCACAGCGTGATGACGGGGCTATGTGGTGTGGGCAGGGCTATGATCTGGACGGCACTTTTCCACCTTGTGGCACTCACCGATGCTCGTGTCGTAGGCGTGCAGATACTCCGACGTCATGAACTGCGAGACCAGCGAACTCTTGCCCACGGCCGGACCCCCCAGCATGAGTACCCTGCAACCAGAAACGGAAAGCTTTAGCCTTTGCCCGTAAGTGAATGCCATGCCTTTTCGGGCAAGTGAAACTCACCTGTATGGCCCGTTGCCCGGATTGGAGGTGCTGCTCTCCCGGCTGGAGGCGAGCGATGTTCTGGCAGAGCTGGAGGTGGGGGCAGGCAGCTGCTGTATCTGTTGCTGTTGCTGCTGCTGCAGCTGTAGCTGCTGCTGCTGGGCGGTCAAGTGCTCTGTGCTGGAATTCGAGCTTGCCACACTGTTGTTGGAGCGGCTGCGGCGGCTCTTGAGCGAGTCGCCGCGGTTCACCACACCCTTGCCCGTGATGGAGAAGTGGCGCAGGCGGTAGTACTCCTCCTCGACACCAGTGTTGGGCATGGAAGCCACTCTGCAAGGGGCGGGGGAATGGTTAATAGCTCCAGTTGCAGACTTCTCTGGCTCGCCGAATCTTACCTGGATCTCTGTTGGGGGAGACATAGCTGATTGGGCCTGCCGGAGGCGCGACTGCCGGGCATCTTCACCGACTGGGAGCGGCTGTGATGGGGCGAGCCGTAGCTAAAGTCGGATAAAAAGGACACCATAATAAAATAAAGGAAAAGCGATTGTAAACTTTAGTCGAAGCTCCTGCTTTTAATTGCATTAGAACTGTCATCGTCAAGACAATGCAAATGTCCCCTGCTGCTATCAAAATAGATATTTTCATCCCCTCAACACCCAATGTTGCACTGCAACTGACATGTCCTTGCGGAAAGGAAATACCTGGAGTGTTCTTGGCAAGGCTCTTTGTATGGTTTTGGGGCTGACCACACGACAGCCACAAGGCGACGCCCGCTGTCGAGAATGGAAATATGTTCATTCACCGACAGCGTTTCCAGGGGGGGATATAAATATTCGAATATTCGAATATTTCGCGACATGACAATCAACTACAGGAGCGGAGCTGTGGCCACGCGCGGGCGTCAGAAATGTATTTGTTTGTTTATCCAGAGACATTTGAGAGGGAATGGAAATTGAACAAAATTCTAAATTCGCAAATAAAATTCATCAGAATTGGAATGTAGGAATGCACATGTAAAAGCTGAATGCGAGTGCAGCGTGCGTCAACTGGCAACTGGCAACAGGTCGAATGCGTTATGCGATTTGTTACGGGATCTTCAATGTGTATGTTGCAAAATGGCTGCCAGGTGAAGGCCATAAAAGCCAAAGAGTTCTCTTTGTTGGCGGTGCTCGTACGGATTTTTGATTACTTTGGTCCGAGCGTTTAACGGGAGAGCCCTTGAAAATCGACGGCAATCGGAAATTAAATCTCGAGCCGGACCATAAAACGTAATCTTTTGGGAAATTGGAGGTCTCCTTATGGGCTTACCGCATTTCAAAGTCGCGCAGCTCCTCAATGGTGAGCGTATTGGTCACATCCAGCAGCTGCCTCATGTTCTCGTCCCGCTTGTGCTGCTGCGGATGATGGTGGTGCTGCTGCTGCTTCTGCTGTTGATGCTGTTGATGCTGCTGCTCCTGCTGCTGGTGATGGCTGTGATGATGATGACTGTGGGTGGGGGCATGGGCCAGTTGTTGGGAGTTGCGTTTGCGGGCATTCAGCTCCTTGCCCTGCTCCACGCTGATGAAATCGCCCTCGTTCTTGATCAGCAGGGTCTCCACGGTGCTGTCCAGGCTCAGAGATGGCTGCGGGGGAGAGGGAAAGTGGTGAAGATATTGTTAAGCGGATTGCACCAATTGAGCACGAGTAGCATTCCCTCAAGTACTCATGGCCGAGTGATTCTATTGAGTAGCCTCTTATAAGCTTATGAATTTCCGCTACTTGCAACACTCGGACGGACCAAGGACTAACTCTAGCGCCACTCAAGGGCTTGCTTGTTTTCTGATTTCAAAGTTTTTCTTTATCCACACCTTGAATGGGCCCTGGATAGGACCTGCATTGCGTGTCTGCAGTTGCAAATTCAAATTTTTTCGCCATTCGTGTCGAGGCAAACTGCCGCCAACTGCCCCCACCTCAACGACCCAATAAACCGCTGGGCAAGGTCCCACCGCTCGAGGTCTAATGAGGGCCAATATAGCACTCCTAATGAACTGCTGCTAATGTTTCTCCGCCAGCCCCGTCCGTGTCCCAATGAATGTTCCAGTTTGTTACAAAATCTGCCTCCAAGTGCGGCTTTAAATATGCCTGTCTGTCGGAGGGTAATCATTTATGGGCGCAAACGAATAAATTTCGGCAAGGTTAAATTATCAAGAAATTCGAGCGGGCAGAAAAACTTTGACCATAAATTACACCGAAACTGGGAGGAAAATGCTACCTGGCTGCCCACAGACATGCCCGTATATACACATACATACATATGTATATTTATTTGGCTAATGCCGAAATTAATTTGTATATTTTATTGGCAGGCCTGACACAAAGGGAGACTGGGAAAAGGCAAAACTTTGCCTGCATTTCCCACAACCGCTAATTAATAATGCCAGTATAAATATATATACATATATGTGTGTGTGTGGCCGTAATGATTCCGCTTGCCTACACCTTTCGATTGTGCCCCCAGCATTCGGGAGAATCCAAAACGAAATAAATATTTTAAGTGGCCTCAAGAGAAAGTTTTCGGCTAAATCTGCCCGAGGGAGCTATTTGGCGATGCTGAGAGGGGGGCGACACTTTCACTGATGACGACATCAGCCAAGAGTGGGCTTCGTTCCCGTTGCCGTGCCCCTGTATTCGATTTCCCCTCGCGACACCCCTCGTTACACGCGTCGTATGAGTAATTTTGTTTCGGTCATGCTGCTGCTGCTGATGACGTTGCTCTTTTTCTTTGAGCTCTTTCTTGCGGCTGCCATTTCCCATTTTCCCCATTACACAAGCACCGAAAATAGTTTTTCGTGCATCGCCGAGTGCGTCCGTATCGTTTCTGTTCTTTTTTTCTTCTTGATATTTCTGGGTGTTAGCAGCAGATTGCAACGGGTGGAAGGAAATAAGTTGAAAAGAGTTGCCACAAACAGAAACAGCAATCAAACCCCGAAGAAGCAGGTACAGCACAAATAAAGGGCATAAGTTCTAGGGTAGCTCTTGGCTGAACACAGTTCTCGGAGTGCACTACATTGAAGGAGCTCTGAAAAAGCAACCAAATAATCACCTGAAAGATTTCACAGTGTGGCACTTGAATGGGGGGTATCCACTAGTCAGTAGGATTCCCTTTTCTTTAGCTTTTTCGGGAGCGGGATTATCCGACCAGCTCCCCTCTCCTCGTCGTGGGAAAACTACGCAGTGCTAACGCTTTCGAATTGGCCATTAAAAAGCAAACCGAGGCGAGGTGTTAGGAAAATGTTAAGCATTTGCCCAAAAAGCAGACAAATAAAATGTTAAGCGGAGCAATTCAGTGAAAGAATCCCACGAAAGTGAACGAATATTCTGGTTCTGTGTAGTTTTGGAGGAACGGATTTTGATTGTCAAAGGCCTGGCCTACGTGCAGAGTGGCAGGAGTGGCAGGAATGGCTGGAATGGCGTACATTTAAACATTTTAACCATTCGTGGAGTAGCCAGATAGGAATGCAATTGGTTATCGAGTGTTTATCTCTGTTTATGCGGAATGCAAATTGCACATTGCAAATCAAATCAAATCAAATCGAATGGAATAGCCTTCCAGCCAGATGCACCGGCAGCAGCCTTAGCCTCCAGCCTTAGCTATGCGAATCGTTTGCATAAATTAGAATAGATTTTGTAGGGGCAGGACGGTGCGGACCGGTGCGGAACGGTGCGGAGCTGCTGCCAGCACTCATTTCACACCCGATCGATCCCGCCCCCCCGGGTGGCACTGTGGCCATTGTTTGCATCGTTTAAAAATACATTTAGTTTGCTAAATATGTATTAAAAATAATCTCGCACACAGCCCCAGCCCAAGAGCGCCATGCATGCAAATCACTTCTCAGGTTATGTTTTTTTTTTCGTCCATTTTACGCCGTTCTGTGTTCAATCGCCTGTGAAATCCGGCCAAAGGAACGAGTGTGGGGGCAGGTTTTCTGGCTATTTTCATGCCGCACGAATATTAAAAATAATCAAAAAAAAACTGCTCCGAAAAGAAGCCTGTTGGGGGCCGGCCCAGCGATTTGTAAAAAGTTTGTGTGGCCGACTCGCATCGGTTAAATTTCCATAATCCCAAACAGAAGAATTCCCCCATTAAACGCAAACATTGTTGTATACAGCGGATTGATGGACTCTTCCCTGAATCAAAGTGAAATATTACCCCCAGAGGTTTTTCACGTTAAAATATTCCCCCCACAAATCGTTCACGTGGCTGCCGCATGGCCGGAGGTGCATGCAAGATGCAACATCTCTGGCGTGCCTCAGGTAAATAACCTTCCTGGAGAAAACTATTCGCATATCTTGGAACGCTTTCCGTGTGTGGGGATGATTATTTTTGGCATGCCCGGCAGATGGACAATAACAAGAACAGAACAAAAACAACAACCGCAATGCAATGCAATGCAATTTACAGCTAGAATATATTTTTAAAGATACGCGTATAGCTGCATTTATCCTCTCTCTATATATATACTCGTACTCGTATATGCTTTGGTGTTTATTTATAGCAAAGGTTTATTTATGGCTGCAACTGAAGAGAAATGCAACTGCAGCAAATGCAGCAGCCTTCGCCATCTCGAATGGGGTCAATGAATCCGAATCCACCGTCAAAGAAGCTGTGGCAGAGAGGCAGGTGACGGTGCTGGTGCTGGTGCCGGTGCCGGTGCCGGTGCCGGGGCAGGTCCATAAATCAGCCAATAAATGACACTTACAAGCCAATTGGCCTCCGGTATAATGATAATGATAATGGCTGCAATGAAGCCGCCCAGAGACAGAGACCCACTGCCCTCAAAAGCAGACGATTAACCCCATCCCCCCTGGGGGCTGGCGCTGACCCACCAGGGGAATCAAATCATTATCAAGTATACGCAGCATTCAACGGGGGGCAATTAGCGAGTTCAAAGTACCCCTGCGCTAAGGTTGAGGTGAGCCTAATCGACTCCTTGGCCACAGCCCACCACTTGGTCTAAGTTGCTGAACTTTCTAATATTTTTTTTGGCATATTTCGCGTTATAATTAGCCGATGGGGTGGCCCTGGCAGGGCCGTCTGCGGCTGGGCAGAGTCAATAACCGTTTTGGCCATTTATCATTTAACAATGATGCGGCTCTCTGCCCCAACTAATGCTCGCAGGAGTGAATGGCCCCGGCGCTAAGTGAAAGTGGCAAAAAATGCTAAAAGTATTGACCTTTGAAGGTTGCGGCAGCCAATATCAAAGGGAAATCGCAGGAAAATCGATGATACAATTTATGGGCAATTAATGGTCGAACATCTATGGAAAATGTTTTGGATTTCCGTTTGCGTTTCTGATTGAAATTTGTGGAGGTGGCAGGTGGAAACTTAGTCCGCAGCAAGGACACAAAACAAGGCAAACATGTTTTGTTTTGCAACAGTCGCGTGGCAGCCAAGGCCCACACAAATGCACTGCCACTGGCGCACTGGCACTTCCATTTCCATTTCCACATCTGCCTGCTGCACTCAAAGGAAGCCTCTGACCACTCAATGTAAAATCAATAGGAAACAACAAATCCGACAATGGGAAAACTGAACTGAAAGCATGTTTTCGCCTGCCGCCCGATGTTTACGCTGAAGGTGGCATTTCCACCGTGAGGAGCCAGGAGGGTGCGGCGAAGGTGGCGGTTCCCCCATGGCACAAGGCTGCACTCTATAGAGGTGCGTGCCTGCTAATAATTCGCCAAAGACTACAACAGATTCGTTGCGGGTAGCGGGGCACGGGGCCCACAAGATAGATGGCATAAAAATCGAATGGGACCCCAGAAATTTATGTAGATATATACATACATATATAAGTTCGCTGGGGCTATCGATTCGAGTGAGAAACAATTACAGTTTACACCTAATTGAAGGCTGGGGAGGGGGGTTATTAATAGAGGAAAGCGCCTCCACAGTTCAATGGAATAGTATCTGCTCCGGACGTGCCTTCGTCTGCCTCGCTTTGGAGGAATACTCATTTGTTCTTCTCGCAATAATTTCCCTTCCTCTGTTTTATATACGTAATATATATATATATATATGTATATAGATGATGTTGTTGTTGTCTGTTTGTGCACCAGGAAATGCTTTCGAGCCGAACATCTATAATCTTTCAGTGGCTACATATATCCTGTAGATACATGGCCCAGATGATGATTCCCTCTTTATGCATCATTTGCGATACACTCGTACTGCACATAGTACAACAAAAACATGGACAAAAGTTCTCGGAACAATATGCTAACTCACTGAGGATTACAATGAAATCGTTAAACCTATATCTACATTTATGCACAGCATCTCGTACGAGCATCTGTGTCTGGGTCCATGTCTATGACAAGTTCTCCGGCCCCCCTTCGGCCTTTCCAGCTGGCGGCCTTTGCTTTTATGTTTTTATTATCTGATTTAAACAAGTAAATAAATAAAGCAAAAACAACCTGTGTGCCCAGCCGATATCGGACTCTATAGAGAACTGGGCAACTGTGCCTCCCGCGTTCCGTTGCCGTAGTTTATTTTGACAGCTGTCATCTGGCGGCGCGCACGAGATGGACAATATAATACAGTGAATATACGCGTAGTACCCATGCAAATATTTTGCCTGTCACTTGCAACATTTAAATTATTTATGACGAACCGATTGTGGGCCAGGAGCTCGGACTGAATGAATTTCACTCGGAGTGGAAATTATGAAATAATAATTATGGTACGGGAGGTGGAAGGCGGAAGGCTCCCCCCTCCTATGCATCATGTACCGGGTATGAATCTCTAGGTTAATCAATTTCGTGTGGGCCGTGGAGCCAATGACAATCTCTACTACTCGTATCAGAGGCCCAAGCAGAGAGCAGCGCACAAATTGATTGTCAAATTGACGTCAGAGCAGCGTGGGGTAGGCTGGCGATAAATCTGCGCATATCGGGGGTGTTGTTTGCCAGGATCAGGGCACCAAAAGCTACTATCTTATCTGGGCGGTGATGCCCCATAGACCTCCTCGTTGGTCGTTGTTAACTCGTTAGCAAAATCAATCAACCTGGTGGCCCCGACGTGTCGGGGATTTACGACTGTCTATATGGTTTACTAGTAGTTACCTCCTTGCACCGTTTGGACAGGCTGCGGCAGATGCGCTTGTAGAAGGGCGCCATGATTCACGGGAACACTTTGTTGGGATTCTATGTAGAACGGGAACCGGCTTTATGGTGTCACCACAGTTGGTCGAATGCTTGTGTAAGTGGATAAATTATCTGCGTTCTGATATTGTCTCTTTGAAGGCACAGCGTTTACATAGCGAACAGATTGCGACTAGATTAGTTATGAGCAGGAGATTTGATAGATGCTTCACTGAATAACAAGAAACCGATAAAAAACACGATATGTAATCGATACTACGCAGCGATTAAATGCTTCTTCCGTTACGATGCCAGACGATGCGTTGCTTTACCGTTGCTTTGCTTTACTGATTCGATCGCCGCCTGCGCGTCGTTTTTATGAGCTGCCAACATCGGCCAGAGAGAACAGATACGTAGATACAAAGATACACTGAGAGAGAGAGAGAGATAGAGCGACCAGGGAAATTGGGAGAGAGTGAGAGCAAACAAAAGCAGACCGTGCCGATAAACAGCGAGCGGCGAACGAAGACAGAACGGAGCTGGAGAACAAAAGAGAGTTTTCCGCTTTCCACTCATATATTTACTCATACGGGAATTACGGGTATGGGTATAAGGGACTATACGGGTATAATGTACGTACTTGTTGGACAACGATGGTGGCGCGTGGCTGCTTGCAGACAGCAGCCGCCTCCATGGGATTGGCGGTCACATTGATGGGCCCGGCGCCACGCTCCTCCAACTGGAAACCGTAATCCCCCTTCGGTCTGTTCTTCGACTTGCTCTTGAAGGAGCGCTTTCGGGTGGCGTCCGTCGTTGGACTGAGGGCCTGCTGGCCGGAATCGCTGCCCGGACTGGGCATGTGCAGGTTGAGGGTGGAGCTGGAGCCGTGCTTGGGCGGGATCTGCTCAAACTTGTTGGCTATGTCGTCGAACTTGTTCAGCTCCGCGTAGGAGTGGTCGCTGGGCGAGGAGGAGGATTTGGCCTGGGGGTAGAAGGCGTCCGACTGCGGCACATACTGCTGGTTCTCCCGGATGGTCGTGTGGATCACCGAGTCCGGCCGGATACGCTTCGAGTTCTTCCGGGATGGTGGTCGGTCCCTCTCCCACTCCCGTTGCTGTTGCTGCTGCTGCAGCTGCTCTTGTTGGGTGAGCCGCGAGTACTGCTGGAAAATGTCTGCCCCCAGCTTCCGCTCGTACACCGAACGGTTCTCCGCCTCGTCCGAGTCGCTGCTGGCGCTGGCCGTCGACGAGCTGCGGGCAAAGCACTCCCTCTGGATTCTCTCGTGGTCCAGGGCCTCCCGGTCGAAGGGAAACATGGTGCCCGGCGCCGCCGCCAGCTCGCGCAGACAGCGCTCGCTGCTCCCGCTGGAGGAGCTCGAGGAGTACTTCCTCTGCTGGGCACTCATCGAGGACGAGGGCGACAGCTGCTGCGGGGTCTGCCGCTGGTTCTGGTGCTGTTGCTTGCCAGATGCGCTGAAAAAGTGCCCATCCTTCGTCGTGGGCGGCGCCGAGCTGACCTTGGCGATGGCGCCCGTGGAGGCGGAGGGTGTGGTACGCTTCTTCTCCCGCTTGGGGCTGCTGCGCCGGCTGTTCGATGGCGAAACTCCGGGGGATATGTATGTTCGAGAGCTGTCATTAGCATTTGGGTCGCGCTCCCTGGGCCGAAGCTTCTTGTTGCGATTGGCGGCGCTTGCCCCGCTCCGCTCGTCATCCTCCTCATCGCCCTCGCTAGCTGCCACAGTGCGACCCCCACCACCTCCGGGTCCAATTCCTCCCTCCGTTCCGGCTCCAACTCCTTTTCCCGCTGCTCCGTTGGTGGATCCCGCGTTGTGCGAGTTGTAGCCGCGCCGCGTCTGCTGTGCTTGTGCTTGTGCCTGCGCCTGTGCTCGGGGCTCGTCCTTGAATGGGAAGTGACTGCGGGCCTTCTCGCTGCTGCGCGCCGACTTGGGCGACAGCGGGGGATCGAAGGTGAAGTGGTCCCGGGCCCGTGTCGGCGGAGGCGCCGTGCTGGGCTGTCGCTCCTCCCTCCGGCTGCCGGGTGAGTGGCCACCCGCCGCTTGGCGCCGCTGTGACGAGAGCAGTGGAGTGGTGGACGATTGGTCGCCAGTCAGGATGGATAAACAGGATTCTTGGCTCTGCAAAAAAAAGGAAAGTGCCAAAACAGAGACATTTGTTAAGCTGATTCAGTGTTGCAAAAGGTTTGGAGAAAGAGTGTTGTAAATCGCAATAATTGGAAAATATTATGTTCTTCACAATCGCAATTAAAGAAAGCCTGTTTAAACAAAGAACAGGAACGGGAGTACTCTTCAAATAATCCATGAAAAATGGCACACGACCATTAAATCAGTCTGTTGAATCCTAATGAATCCCTGTCCTCACCTCTGTGCTGTCCTGCAGATTCATGTCGGGCCTCGGCGGATAGCGCGAGCAGCTCGTTAGTTCCAGCTCAGTGCCGACGCCTCTGCGTCCATTAGCAGAACCACAGCCGCCCGTCTCGTGCTCGGAATCGATTTGAATGGCGGTGAGCAGGGGCTCCTCCAGGGAACTGAATAGCGGCTCACTGGGACCAGAGTTGTCGCCTAGTCGAAGGAGAGCATACAACAAAAGATGCAAAAACAGGGTTGAGTTGGAGACGGGGAGCAGATTGATTAGTTGATTAATTAAACGAGCTCTAGCTGCAGCTCTGGCTGTGGCTGTGGCCCGGACATCCATCAACCAATCAATACATACCCAAGTCCAGGGAATCGCACGTCTCCGAGGTGTCCGTGTGGGTTACGTTCGTGATGAGAGTGCTGGCCGAGTCTGTGGACGTATTGATGTTGGTGTCCGGAATAGAGGCCGACGATGTGCCCATCACCACCAGCTGCAAGGCATGCAAGGAGACCCACGTCACATGAGGTCTACAAAGGGATTTTTAGCACTCACCTTGGGCACCCCACCTCCCACGCCCACGCTATGCATCGCCGGTCCGCATCCACTCACGGAATTGTGGTAGGCACTGGACACGGGATTCAGGGCCAGACCGTTCAGTGGCGTCGCTGACGACGAGGATGTCGAGGCATTTATCTTGTTCTTGATGCTGCGACCGCTCTTAAAGTATAGCCGCCGCAGAGCCGTGGCCGTCGACGAGCCGGAAGTACTGAAGCCATCGTTGTCCGACCCGCTGGAGTTGCTGCCGCCGGAGAAGATTCCACCGCCGTTCAGAGCTGCGGCCACTGCTGCCCGCGTTGCCGTTGGGGTGGATGGCTTCGACCTGGACGCGCTGCTGGTTGGTGAAGCCACATTCGGGACGTTCCTGTTGGTGGGACGCGGCGATGAGCTCGGACTGGACACGGCCTGGGCCAGAACGGGAGTGGAAGTTTGTTGGGCGGACGAGGATTTCACGTTGGAGCTGCCCCCCGATGTCTGGCCCAGAGTCAGGGCCATCATGGCAGCCGATCGGGTGCTCATGTAGCAGGCGGGCGGCCTGGATTTAATGGCGTTGGAATTGCTGTTGGTTCCTCTGCCCTGTGCTGCATTCGTTACGGCCGCCGTCATGGCTACGGGGAGAGATAGAGCGAGAAAGAGATAGAGATCAAACGGGAGTTTAAGTCAAGTTCAAGTCAAGTTGCGGTCTCTGCTTCCAAGTTGGCTCCCAGATTGCTTCCGTCTGGCAGCAATGCTCTTGGTATAGTAATCGCACAAGCAAACACGGCTGACCTCACCGCTGCCTATCAGTAAAGCCCATCAAAAGGCCACCATTCGTCTGAATTGGCCACAAGAACAGCCAGCCGATTGTCCCTTGGGGGTCCTAAATCAACAAATATAATCGATAAACTATGGCGTGACAGAGGCGCCTCCCTGCCAGCCCCAGCCACCCATTTGTCGCTCACATGTTGCTCCATTAAGTGACTCAGTCGCAGTAGGGGTTGCTCGATTATATTCCATGTGGAGGGCTGGGGCTAGGGCGGGGCTTGCAATATCCGCTGGGGACTTTCCCGGTTCCCAGAGAGAGAGAGAGAGGGGCATGGTGGATTTTTGCACGTAAACAAAGCAACATTTTCGTGGAAACACAGCCAACAATCAAACAGCATTGAGATAATAATAATCGAATTCCATTCCACAATTAATTGATGCGGGAAGTGGACGTCGCTCCTGTTGTTGTTTATCCGATTGCGGTATCAATGAGATTCCAAAAAGGTTTTCAATAGAAAGCAAGTATTTCCCACCTCTGATATATTTATAACGTTTTGCACTCTTTCAAGTAGAAGAAATTGCAAATTTAAAATATATAAATTAGTCACAAGAAAAGCGAATGGAAGATGGAAAGGCAACCGTTGAGAACCCCCTGGGTTTCCATAACGACCCGGTAACCCAAATACCAAGCGGCGGCAGTCAAAGGTCAAGAAACCCGAGTGCCAGAAAAGAGGTCGATTCTGGCGAAGACTTGGCCCAAAAATCGCAGAAAGTTTGACAGGAGCCGGAAATGATATGGCCTCAGCCATTTGCATATTTTCGCTGTACATTATTTACCCGAATCCGAATGTCGCGAAAAGTGTGTCAACTAGAAAATGAGGGAGAAAATGAGTCTGGTACGTACCTTTGGTGCGGCTCCTGGACGTGGTCGGGGCAGGCGCAGCTGTTATAGGCGCCCCTGAGGCTGAGGTGGCGGGGCGCGCTGGACTGCTGTCGCGAAAAATGGGGGAGCCGGGCACATAGCGGTCAGGCTGCAAACGACACGAAACAAGAGAAACGTTTTCCCATAATTACAGTTCAAGTCGAGTTGCATTCAGAGGAAGGGAAACAAGAGTTCTTTATCGGAAACCCGATAAGATATGTTCCATACGTGTGTGTGTAAGGTGTAGCATGTGTTGAGTACTGATGTTTATTGTGTATCGCGAATGGGCAAACATCATTCAAGTGTCAATCATCTCGGACAGCAATCGAACTCCGCTCGAGTCAGTCAAGTGGCAAATGCCAACGCGCAACGCCGTCGCAGCCGTCAAGAAAGGCGCTTCGAACAGTCAGAGCCGGAAACCAATAGAAGTCAAAGCGGAGCTCACAAAGCGTGTCATCGGCATCGGTATGGAAAAGATGTGTGGAGTGTCTAAAGCCCCCCTCGTGATGGGGCTCTGCGTCGCCTTACTGTCGCTGGCCCTCACAAACGGTTCGTCCACCCGCCTGCTGGAGGGGTTTCCCCGAAAGCAAACCTAACCTTACTCAACCGACAGCAAACCCATCATAATCATAGCCCCCACCATCATCATCGAACAACAACAACCGAAATCATTCTCGAGTGTTCACTTAGCAGCTCGTTTTCTGTAGAACTAAATTAGCTGTTTTATGGCGAAATATAGTGTTCAACGACTCATAAGTCACCGTCCCCGAGTTTAGCGAGAAAAATCAGGTGAATTTTGAAATGTTCTTGGCACGATTGGCATACTCATGGATCGCTCTCGACACGGACAGGGGACCTCCAATTGATTCAACAGAACTTTGCCATCCCTCCCATGCCATTTCTATTCATACACTTTTGGGAAAAACGCACAATTCCGTTCAGTTCATTTCTTTTTCTGGTCAGCTCCGTGCTGGTCTCTTCTGTTGTTGAGTTCAGCTGTCGACGTCACTCGCCTGTGGCCGCATTCAAATTTATTGATTGCCACACAAAAGATGATACAAATCATTTCTCAAAGATCTCCGAGTGCAGAGCTGTACAGTGGGGCAGTGTCTATTATTTGAACCACAGGAACAACCTATTGGAATTCCACTAAGCAATGCACTCTGCGGTGCATTTATCTATTATCTGCCCTATCTACTGCAAACATAGTTAGGTCTTTTGATTTATATTACTTTACAATGTTCCTTATCTATAGCAAATATCATATAACTAATACTCAAATGTTGCCTGATTTGAGCCCACTGTGGCCGTGGCGATGCCCGTGTCCGAGGTGATATAATTGCCTATCTTTCGGATACCGCGAACCGAAGCGAAGTGTGCCAAGAATCAAGTTTTATGCAGAACTCAAAATGCAAAATCTCTACAGAAATAGCGAGAGTAGACAGCGCAATTCTTGGTAATTGTGGAGGATTTGATTTGGTCCCCGAGGGCGCCCCAAAGACTTTTGGGCCAGAGAGTGATGCCAAGAGTCTCGTGTCATCGGTCCGTTTACAAATCTCTGGGGTGTAGTGGGGTGGGGGGCCCATTGACGTCATTGTTATTACACAAAAAGGCGGATTCGAATTTAGAATAGATCTTTGCATGCGAGTTTGTGGGGGGTGGGGGGTGGGTACGGGCGATACATGTCGAGGACGTTGTCGTGCCACTTGGCAAACAGACAGAAAGTCTGCTGCCAAAATTCTCACTTTAATTCAATTAATTATTGTGTTTTTATAGATGCTCATGCTTGTTGTTGTTGCGGCCGCTGGGGCTATTAATAAATTCTAAGAAAAGCACAGCGACAACATGCACAAATGATGATCGTGATGATGATCAGCAAAAACACATTCGAATATACTAAATATACATCATATTGAAAAACAACGAAACGAAAGCGAAAGGCAGAGCAGCGTCATGACCTCGTTCAATATTCTCTATGTCTCTCTCTCTCGCTCTCTCACTATCTCTCTCCCTCTCTTGCAGCACTCGAATGCTATGTTTGCACCTATTTGGACGGCTACAGTGATGACTCCTGTGTAAGGAACGCCAGTGCCGTCAAGGTTCTCAACTGTCACAAGAAGTACTGCCTCACGATGCGGCAGGAGTCGATTGTAAGACTATAGACTTTCCTTCATTTAATACCATTTCCACTTTTTGGTATCGTATCAATAGATCTAGAGCTAGATTCGCAGATCTAGTTTCGGAAACGTGCTGGCAGACGTCGGTTTTCCCTGAGCGTGAGTCCTTTTCGAAATGGTCGTAAAAAGTCGGTGCGGAACGTGCCGCAAATGTTTCCAGACATGGCCGCCACGGCCATTGCCTGGCGTTTAACTCTTCACGTATGCTGGCAGCACAGCACCCTCCCGCGCACACAGTTGTAGCTGTTGGGGCACGGCAACAAAGTAGTACATGGAATGCCTGATTTTTATGCACCGCTACAACTTTGTTGAAAAATGTTGCCATTGCGATAGTTTTGTTCCTGCTGAAATTAGCGACTCTCACGTAGAGCAGGGCAGGCCCCAGCAAGCCCAGTGCAAAAGAAAGCGACCATTAACTAGCTCCTGCCTGTGGCAGAGCCATGATACTCCAACTAATTGAATTCAGACCTGGCCTGGCCCACGCGTGGCCACGCGGCGTATGAGCAATGTCTGACATCTGTCTGTGGCTGGCCAGGAGTGTCAGCTGTGTGCTTTTGTTTGTGTGGCCTGGCTGCAATCAAATGCAAAGTCAAGCACTTGACGGAGAGCCCCTGTTGAGTGCTCATCCTCGGATCCTGTCCGAGTCCTAGATTGTTTTCGTGCTATTGAAAGCTTTTCCCGCTTTAATTTCACACTCTAAGCAGCTCAAATCAAACACAAAGAGTGCGCGACAGTAAAATAACCAGCCCAAAAAAAGAAGGGAGGCAGCCAAAAACAGACTGCATAAAAAATCCATTACCATAATTTAATGGAAAGCCAGAAAGGCGTATAAAAAGCAGCCCCCACATAGAGGCACAGGCACAGCGACACTCTCCCCCACACACCCAACCAGCGACACCCAGAGGAGTGTCTGAGGCTGGCTGTGGCGCTGGCACTGGCTTAAACTGGCTTACATGCCCCACAAAGCCAACGTTGTCGCTGCTCGAGTCCTCAGCCCTCCGTTCTGTTTGCATAACCAGATGAGTTTTAAAATTTTCAGGCGCCTCATTAGATGCCCCAAAATTGCTGATTCAATTTGGGAGGCATCAAAGACGATGGTCTAGCTGGGATTAGGCTGCGATTCTTTAAAGTTCAGGGTACAGTATATAGGCATATAGGAGTCCATATTCCATGCAGTTTGTTTACTGCTTTGCTTCATGGCAATTAAAAGTTTGTGCGACTCGTCCCCCTGGTCTCTTCTGGTCTCTGCTAGATGTCTCTGATGCATCGGATGGGGGGAGCAACTGTGGAAGGCAAGCCCCTTGCCCCTAGTACAAAAAATCTTAATTTAAATTCCATTCAGAGAACGGCAATAAACGAAATTCAAGTGAAGGCCTAATTGTGATGAATGCCTGGCAATATCATTTATCAGGCACTCGAAAAGTTAGCCCATGTGGATGATTCCACAACCCTTATTGCTGTCTACCATTCTGCTTTTCTTTCAGCGCAATGCGAGCAAAGTGATATCCTTTTTACGTGACTGCCAGGACAGGCCAATGGTGAGTGGAGCCTGCCCAAACTATCCCTTTCTCCTGCACCTTATATACGGACATTTGACAGATGCCGAATGGAAACACGCCGGACGGATCCTTCCGCACCTACTACAGCTCCTGTCAGCAGAACCTCTGCAACGGTCACAACGGACGCCTCAAGAACTCCACGGGTGGCTCGGCCAGCAGTAGTGGCATCCACAATGCCATTGTGCCGGGCAAGAATGCGGGCCGCAGCAGCCATGGCAACCTCCATGGATTCGGGGCGTTCGGGCTCGGCCTATTCATTCTGTTACCCATTCACCTCCGATTCTGCTTGCCCCAGCTGCAACTAGCATGGGCATGAGCATGAGCGTTGTCCAAGCCAAGGGGAAACGCAGCAGAACGCAAAAGTATGGAATAAAAAGTTCGAGCTCTATCTGTGCTGGCGTTTTATCTCTCGGTGTGTCCCTGCAGGCAATTAAAACTGCTTTTAGGCCTCGAGGACACACACACACCCACAGGGTATAGGACTAATTAGTGCTTCCCGAGGGCTGTAACATCCTTTGACAGCCACCGAAATCGTATTACAAACTTTTGCGTGGTTTCGCGGATTATTGACATGGGAGCTTGGAGCCTGGATGCTGGAGCCTCGATGCTGGAGTTTGAAAGCAAAAGGCCAAACCGCACCACACATCGGTAATTGCATTGACCGCCAGGCTTTTAGGCTCTCAGCATTGGATGTCTCTCTCTATCTCTGTCTGTCTGCTCTCACTTCCGGCATATCCGTGCCGCCGGTGTCCCTCATCAGAATCGAATTTTATAAAATACATGTACATAGTCCAGCTAATAGCACTTTTGCGTCCCACTAATTGTGTTTGTCTAATGGTCCCGCTGACATCTTTACGCATTGAAACACGAAAATTCAAGTGCAAATTTTGCAAAAATGCCTATGAAAATTATTCAAAACCATTCCCAGAAGGCTGTACCCAGTTGAAGATATATCCCATTAGCTATATGTGTGCTCATTTCTCTCTCTCGAGATCTAGTGGAAATTTTTGCAAACAACCAATTCAACTTCAACTCGATTCAACTTCCAGAGTTGCTTTATTTGGATTCCGTCCCAATAAATCAGAGAATTTGTCGAGTCCTTGTCCATACGAGAGTAGGTACAGTGCACCACAGTACAGTGTGACAGGCAAGTATTTTGACACTACATGCCATGAGGTATGTCGTTTAAAACAGGTCAAAGCAAATCACGACGCTAATGGAAAGACCAACTTCTGTCAATTGAAACTGTAAATAAATGAATATGTTTTCAGAGACACTGTACTTGTGTTTGTCTAGTACATGGCTTCTCACGCATCAAAGTTGCCATGTGTGGCGCGTATGTACACTCGAGGCAGCGACAGTTTCAGTTCTCGTTTTTGGGGGTGCTGTGCTACTCCCTTGACACGCTTTTGGCGCTTTTGCAGAGCGCGACGACAAAAAGCAAACAATCAACAACAGCAACAACTTGAACAGGAAAAGTGACCTGGCACGCCCCATGCCGCCTCCTGCTAGCACATCAACAAAAATTTAAACTCGTCTACGCGGAGGCAAAACGGTTCAACCGATCCGCCCGACACGTGTTCTGTTCAACTTTTTAGATGGATAAGCTCTTTAAACGCAAAGAGGTCAGGAGGCATGAGGCATGAGGCCAGAGGGGCAGATGGAAATAGGAAGCTTATGAACAAGTTTTAAATATTAAATATATATGTATATATATATCCATTTTATTGCGCCAAATTGCACTCAGCGAAATATATGAAATTACCAGGGATGCGACCACTTCCATCCACTTTGTCAAATACGAGGGAGCAGAAAACAAAAGGCAAAAAGGCAACAAAGGACACGGTTGCCTTTTCATTTGTACAACTTGCTCTAACCTCAATATTAAATATTCCCCTAATTGAAATGTTTCCAGGAGAAGGAGCAACAGCCGTGCAAACAATTATGTTTAATTTATAAATGAATGCAAACATCCATCCAGGTGGAGAGTGGTGGATGGGACATACTTAAGAAACGCTCGAGTTTCGGGCGGAAGTAATTTTTACTCTGCAAATATTGACTTGATCCCAATTGCGAGTCACCCAAAGAAAAGTTGAAAGCATTCCTCCAGTCGACGGTCCCGCGGAGGTGCCACGATGTGGGTGGGTTGGGGTGGGGTGGGGCGTGTAGGTGCAGGCGATGCTCACTTGACAGTTGGCCACCACAGCGGGCCATAAACAACGGAGGCCCCCAGAAATGGGTGGCCACGTCTGTGGTTCACTTTGTTCTTATTTACCGCCAGCCAGCTCCCATTGCGAGCTCAGGGAAGACTACCTCTTGAACACCCTTTGACATTCATATGGTATGTGAAAAGAGTTTTCTGGGATTACCATACAAGATCTTGTTGCAGCAAAAGGCGACATTTAATGAAGCAGACTCTGCCCTTGATACTCACTACGAGTAGACAAGCTTATAGGAAAATACGGAATGCTACATACCCTCTGGCAGGGCATAAAGAAGGTGTGCACTTGCAGACACTGTAAATTTACTCGACTTGAAATGGGGACGCGCCGTCAGATAAACGCTGACTATTCTGGATGGTGGAATGGAGGGATGGAGAGGGGTCCACATTTCTGACTCAGCGGGCTGTCTTTTCTGCTCTGTGGTCTCCCACTGCTCCTCGCCCACAGATGGTGGGGGGATTGGCAATAGTTGAGTCCGATTGTGATCCCTTGGTCTGGTTATTGCCAATTGCCATTCGAGAATGGCTGTCTTTAGCCCATCCCCGATGCGAGCCAACTCCGGGCATTCCATCAGTGCGTTGAACCCCCTCGGTCTGGACAGCAGTCTGTCCGCTGGGTCTTGGTCTCGTTCTGCTCGTTCCGTCTCCCTTTCTGGGAATTGAAAATAATGGCACAAAGCGAGTGAAATGCGTGCCGGAAACTATGGAATGGAACCCTTGTCTGCAACATCTTCCCATTATTATGGCACTGCACACAGTCACAGTCACTGTCACAATTACAATTGCAATGCAGCTGTGTGTGTCTGCCTGGGACTGGGACTGGGGGACTCTCCTATAAAAAAGAACAGGCAATTTATTATGCCCAAAAGGAGGAAAGCGAAAACACCTACCCTACCTATGAACAATCACACACGGACAGAGAAATACTCAGTTACGGGCCCCCATCAAATGTAAGTGCCCGAGTATGTGCTATAAAAATCATTTTGACAAAAAATTCCCCATAACAATAACACAAAATACAGAATAAAATTAAAATTCAACCAAGAACAACATGAATAATCGAAAAACAAGATAAAGCAGCCGAAGGCGGAACCGGGCAGAGTGAAAGTCGCTTGATTTATGCCCTCTCCTGGTAGGGCAGCGGAATGGAAATCACAGCGCGGGGAATGTGGGAAAGGAACGCAAAAAGCGGCTGCTGCAGCGGCGACCTGGAAATGTGGAGCACGTTCCGGCAAGTGGGCGTGCAAGCTGCCAAGAGGCACGTCCATGTCTCCTTCCCTCTTTGCATAATATTAACATACCATTTTTCCATTTGTTTGCATATCTTTTTGGTTTTTTGGGTTATCAATGAATAAAATATGAAATCAAATTCCTGGTCTCATTTCGACGTAGGAAATGGTAATTAAATAATTGAAGCATTGAATTAAATAAGGAAAGTAATTAAATTCAGGGAAATTCTGCGAAAAGACCGCCACGAATAGAGTTCGATATGGATAAATGTGCTTTATACATTCGTACATCCGATGTAAATACGTAATATGTACGTTTCTACCCACAAATTATTATTATTTGTGATGTGTGAAGGATGCACACACACACAGAAAATGGATTGCCCTGAATGGTGTGTGGAGCGGGCGTTCATTTTGTAAAAATAATTGCTTTGCTCACGGATTTTTACAGAAATGATTATTGATGAGCACTTTGGCCTATTTTATCAAAATCAAACCCGACGCGACAACGTCACCGCCGGCATCCGTCCGTCCCTCTGTCCGTTTGGTTTGCCCGTCGCCGGCAAATGAAGCGTGAAATGTGGCCCGACAACGCGGGCACCGCGCCAGCATACATTAAATCTTTCGAAAGTTTTGCATCAGCTCCCCCCCACGTACACCCTCTGGCCGAGTGCTTAGCACACCTCAGGGCGGGGAAAGGGCCGATTGGATGGGGTTTTTGGCAAGTGCCGAGACGGCAGATGACGTCAAGAGGCCGGCACGGCAGACATAGACCACAGACCAATCCGACTAACCATCCGACCAGCCATAGATCCCCCTCGGACTGTGTGTTCCTCTGTAGGCGACACTTGCTTCCAGGAAATCCCCATGATTCACTCGAGGATGATGTCGCCGCGGGCTCGGATTTACTTGAGATGTGTAAACAACACAGTCACTCAAATTTCACGAGCCCTGCGCGATGATTCGATGAGGAATGAGGAAAATGCCAGGAATGCCAAAATATTGATGGAAGTCAAGCCGAGGCTTCGAGGCTTTTAGCCAGGCGACGCGTGCCAATCCGCAAGATCTTCTCCCATGTACGAGTACACTTGTACGTGTGTGTGTGTGTACACGGATATGTGTGAATGTAATTTCATAGCTGACAGACGACGCGGCATTATCTACTCTATATGCGAGTGTGTGGCAACAAAGATCGCCTGCTGAATGACCAGACACATTTATTTGTTGCCGCTGCCTCATCTTGACAATCAATTAATTTTCCCCCTCCCCCGCTCCCACCGCTCCCTGTCCCTCTCCCTCTCCATCTCCCGCTGTCGACAAAGGAAAGTGGCGTCGCGGGCGCTAATTGTTTTTAATGCAAATGGCAAAGGATTTAATAGCGAAGGCGAAACACATTAAGAATGGATTTTTAAAACCATTTCAATTATGCCACAAGTTCCCCATCAATCTGGCTGCGTGCCTCTTCTACTTCTGCCGCCTGATGACGCCTCTGTTCCAACGGCGATGACGTCAACGATTGCAACACTCTTCAGCTGTGTAGCCAGTGCATCCCGTCTCGGCCGGATTTGTCTGCGCCAAAGTTCACTGACACTTTCATGAGTTTTCTTGGGTCGACGAAAATAGTTTTTCCACATTTCGCATTCGACCGAGTGGAAATGAAATCCCCTTGGAGCATGAATAGAATATTTCAGAGCAGTGCTCGCTGCCAAAAGCTTACTGTTACACATTCATTCTGCGAAACAAAGTCCAGTTATTTAAAATGTGGCAAGAAAATAATCAACAAGCAATTCAAACTAGAAACAGACCACAATTCTGCTTCCTCTCTGCCTTTGCCTGCCGTAAATGGCCGTCCAATTGGTAATGGCTCGACAGAAATCCCACATTCATATTTACGAACCATAAATATGGACCTGTACTGCCAAAAAACAAAAACGAAAAGGAGGTTAACCAATTTGTCCGCTTGCGGCTGCTGTAAGTGACAACAAAAGAGGTGGTGGAGCCGGCCAAGGCATTGTAGCTTTTTACAAATGAGTTTCCGTATTTCATTCGGATTCCATGCATATTGCATTTTCTATAAATACAGTATTTGCCAACTGTTCTTTTTTATTTTCACTCTCAAACTGAGTCAATGCAGTGCGTGGGCGGAGGTGCACATGCAGCTGCAACAGCAACAGCAACAGCATCGGGGTGGCAGCATCAGCACCGAAAATAAATTTCAAATATGTCACAAGCAAAATGAGATAGAATTTTTAGGCGAATATTCGCTGTGCCATGCTGCGTGGGCAGCGATGGCCAAATGCAGGGGAAGTCAATGCGCTCTAGCCGAAAAAGTGAAAGCCAGCATCAATCATGTTGCTCACATGGGCAGGCGAGGGGATAGAGTTGTCAATCGATTCGCAAGAAGTTCAGGGTTGCCTACTGAACTGAACTGAACCGTTCGACAATAGTTCTCTACGATCCAGACTACAAGTTGGCAAAACAATAACACTCCCCCACACACCAGACGTGCGATGTCTCAGCTAATTTTCATTGCCACAAGAGCGGACGGGCGTCCTTCAGGGCCTGCCAAATTCTAAATTTTGGCTAATTTGTCAACAGCCCCCCAGCATTATCCGCACATATCCGACAATTTGGGTAGAACAAAACATCTACCGAACATCTACTGTGCACATTCGCTACTTACACTATATGGATAGTACGGATTGAATTACTGGAACCATGTGTCCGCTATAGAGAGCTTAGCTTTTACATACATATATGGGCACGTAGCACTTTTATGTTTTGTATGCAAATTCCAGAACCCCAGTGTGTACCCGTAAGTAAAAACGATGCCAGAAGTTCCAACTGACGAAGCAGATATGCGATACACTGCATCAGCAGTAACCCACCAAGATGAGGCTCCTCCGTGCTTAGCCGCCTCCTTTGGCACTGACTCTTGGCCTTTCGCAACCTTCTCGAGCCAAGGCGAGCACTTCAGAAAATTGAAACTTTCAGTTTTATGCCACCATCGAGCACACAGCTCAGTACTTTTACATGGCCAAGTGCAACTCTTTTGGCTGACTTTTCAATTTTCTAATATGCTTTAAAGCTTCTGCTTGATGCTGCCGGGAGCGGCGCCTATTGCTTAATTCGATTTGGCTTGACTTTGATGCTGGCAAACTTCATTTGTCCGACTCTAAAAGCGTGAAATAGGATTAGGCCGACAGAAATGCATCAAGCAAACTTAAATCCATTTCTAGTTGGGCAACGATACGAAGTACAAATTAATAATCTGTAGGAAATCAGATTTGAGAGGAGCTAGGGAGGAGGGCGTGCACGCAGTTTATGGAAGAGATGCGACCAAATCCAAATTAAATTAAGACTGCCAGATGTATTCCACAAATAGTTACTTTGTGCCAAAACGATGACGGGCCAATACTTTTATCCAGGCTTGTAGATTGATTGTGTAGATTGTTCGGCGCCTTAATGCAAGTCTGTGAACGAATTGTATTTGGTAAATTTTCTTTACAAGAATCCGAAAGGATCGAACAAGGTGAAAATATGCAGCGTACGAATTAACAATTTTACCATTTGGTAACTTGGTAGACCATTTTTTTGTGAAGCTCAAGACTCAAGACACGGAGTACCATTAATAAAACGAAAATTTCAGTAATTAGTATCTGATCTACATCCGTACTACATTGAAATGCAGCTCTGAATATCGCTCCGATTATAATCGGGAGACAGCTCTGCTTTTCACTTTGAATTCCGGTTTGAGGAGGCGACGACTTTCAGTGTGAAAATCCGAACAGTCATCCTTTCGAAAATTGTGCCAGCGAGCGGAGCTCATGTAAAGTGGAAAATTAAATATAAAAATTGAAATTCCTCTCAGAGTCGTAGTGAGAAGTGTCGAACAAAAGTATTCTAAAACTGTATTTAGCACGCGCGTGTTCTCAAGTAAGTTCACACACATTTAAAGTGAAAAATTTCGCATTTGTCGCACACACCAACACACGCACGCACACATAAACGCCGGTTCTGTAAACTCACTTGAAGAAAAGAAAGAGCGAGAAGAAAAAAGTTGCCAAATCAAAATGGTCACCGATCCGAAGTCCGTTGATCCCAAGGTCAGCACCAAGGAGGTGCAGTGCCAGTCATCGGACGGCGAGACTTCCCAGCAGGAGCCGGGCTCGCAATTGAGCAGCCCGAAGGGCTCCCGTGTGGGGATCTTCAATGCCGAGGACTTCTTGTCGCGTGCTCAGATGAACGACAAAATCAACAACATCTTGCGCTCGCCCACCAAGCCGTCCAACGGGGTGCGCCAGCGCTCCGTCTACACCAACAACCCATCACCGGTAAGTGAAATTCCAAGCAATAACCTAAAAGTTTCTTCAATTTTCAGACATTTTGTTTTACAAAAATGCCGCATCATCGCGCTAGCAGGGTATCAACAGCGCGTTAACAGCCGCCGCAGTCTTAACAGCTCGACAACAGCAACATTGCCACATCACCTCATTGCCTTCTGTTATTTCAGACCTTTTTATTTTCCGTCTCGCTCTTTTCAATCATTGCTCTCTTACTTTTCGCCATTAATATTCGAATTTTCCTTCTCTATTCCCCCCTCTTTTCTCCACTTCTAATACTATTCAAAATAGTTTGGTTAATTTCTATAAAAATCAAATGCAAATTGGGAAAAAACGCACACACGTACATATGTAATTACATATATGTATGTATGTATATGCATGCGTTAACAGCATGTCAACAGAATGTTAGCAACAGTTGCAAAGTCATTCGATTTCTGCGCTGCTGACACTTCCTCTCGTTTTTGTCGTTTTCTCTCCTGCCGGTATTCAATTATTTTCTCTCACTTTCACTTCCTCACCTCTTCATTTCCTTCCGGATCTAACTTCCGCTACTACCTCTCGCCTTCTCATCCCCCTCCCTTAGCAGTCAAGCTTGCGTGTCGGCATGACTGGGGGGCAGCTGTCCCAACGCACGAGCAACATCTCGCTGTCCTCCGGGACGGACTCCGTGGGCCACATGGATCGCGGCAGCAGCTCCAGTCTCGCTAGCAGCGCCACCGTTGGCACCAACACCATCACCAGCGGCATTCCCAAGGAGTGCGCCAATTACCCCGTCGGCAGTCAGTCGGCCCGTCCATACGTCCAACTGCCGGGCATACACATTTCCAGCCCTCCCCAGTACGGGCCCGGGAATATGCAGGAAATAGACGCTGGCAAAATGGCGCACAACGGCAAGGCACTCACAGGGCGCTACAATGCCACGCCCACCTATGGCTTCGACAACGATCAGAACTACTGCCTGGTAACTGCCTGCATATCTGTAAATCTAGCCTAAATCGATCTCTAAATCTAGAATTCCCAACAGTTGCCGTCTCCAATGCCCCCTCCACCATACGCCTTGGCACGCGTGAGCAGCACACGCAACTTCGAGCTCGAGAACCACACACCGCCGTCATGTCCCGGCTCTGGACCCATTGCCATGTCGAACGGCACCATCCAGTTGCGCCTCCGCGATGGCGTGCGGTGAGTGTGGACGCCCCCAGCCCCCAGCCCCTTGGCTCTTCTTTAAGAACGACCCCTAATGCTAATACCTTTCTTTGCATGGGACAGCATTGACATGACTCTGGACAAGGCGGTGCGCGTGCTCAATCAGCGCAGCATGGTGGCAGTTGCTCTATCACGCAACTGCAGCAACTCGGCTTTGATCCACCCCAATGGACGCATCTTGCAGAGCGGCGCTAAAGTCGAAATAGTCACCTACGACGGCATGAAGGGCAATAACTTTGTGTGAGTGGGATTGGCCCCCACCCCAAAGTGGCATCTATTGAATCCTTTGAATTATCTTCCCATTACAGTCGCTATGCCAAGATGTGGTACAAGGGTGTGAGCTTCACCAGCGAGGCCTGCGCTCTCATCTACCTGGTGGACACAGCCGGGACGCGCACCACAACCGACACTTTCACCGATCTGACCAAGGACTACACCCTGGCAGTGTTCTATGAGTGAGTCCGGCCCCCGGCCAATTGCAGCGCTTCTTATTTGGCTAATTTCGATTTACTTCCCGAACTTCTCGCAGCGACTCGCGCCATGGTCCCTCTTATATGGCTGAAGCCCATGACGTGATTGCCAATTCAGCTTACACTTGTACCGAGGATGGCACTGAGATCTATGACATAAACGGATTTCGCATCACCCAGGCAGCCGATGGCCTGGTGAAGGTCACTCGTGTGCACAACAAGTGCTTGATTCGCACCAGTCCCGGCAATGGATCGGCCACTTTGACCACACCTGGCATCCATTGCACTGCATCTCTGGGCAAGACCTCGCATCTGTTTGTTCGGTGAGTGTTAAACCGATGCTCTCAACCTCCCCCTCCCCCTCCCCCTCCGCCTCGTCCCCATCGTCCTGCTCTGCTAACTTCCGTTCTGCTCTGTCCTTTGTAGTCGCAATGAGAAGCGCATGCACTTCGATGGATCCTGTTTCATTGTACGCAATGCCGGACACTCCGCAGGCTTCAATGAGAACAACCTGCTCATTGTCTACTGAGCGGCGTTCGTAGTCCGGAGATAGATACGGCGCAGTGGTAGCCCATCCCACACGCACACACGCACACACTCACACACGTCAACACATTTCACCTGGAACACATACAGCAGACGCACACAGATAGACACCTACAGCAGCACACTTGAGGGACCTTGACGTAGAGAGGGATTCAGTTAGGATCCCGGAATTTAGGAATATCAAAAGAATCAAAATCAATTTGGGAAATAAGTTAGAAAGGCAAATATGTTCGTACAAAAACCAGCATCACACCACACTACACAGACACACACCTCAGCGAAGGGAACTCAGCCCAGCACTATCTGGGTTTCGATTGCTCGACATGGGCCCAACACAAGCACACCACCAACAGCCAGGGAATACTAGTTGTATTTCGTTTACCATTGCCTACATATATATCATGCCGTATATATGCGTGTATTACTAGTTGTTATTGGAAATCGGGAGCGATCTCCTGCTTCCTCAAATCAGTTGGCCAAATCAGACCGATCTCAAGCCGAAGCGGAACCAATCAGGGCCGTGCCAGCGTTTCCATTTCGGCTTTTTCGGTTCTTCTAAATTGTTTCTTTTACGCAGTTCAGTTCTAAATTTTGTTTGACAGACTTTAAAAATGGCAAAACTCAAGAAAAAAAAAATTTCAAGAAATATCTCCCAAAAAGAAATTTACAAAATTATGCACAATTGGTGCGTCTGATTTAGCAACGTGTATTCAATAATTATAGTATATCAGAGGACTAGTTCTCTTGGGCGTTACGTTTAGCCAACGTAACGCCAGTGCCGATACAGTATTTCTAAGCTACCAGTTCTTTCAATGCAATCCAATAATGTTCATCCACACCCGTCGCATACAGACACTCGAACATGTAACCCAAAATCACACGCACCGCACACTCTATACAAGAGGCAAAAGAAAGTGAATTATTTTCCAGTGGCACAGCGCCAGCCACGGGACACACATGAAAGATAGAACAGATCCTGTGAAAGGTAGAAAGTGAGGGTTTATTAAATTAACCCCAATTGTAATTTGATTAAAAGACACTCGTCCTGTGAGGAGGACAATGAAAGAACCCCCCCATACCAACACAAAACATAGGCTTAATATATACATAAATACGAGGGGGGATGTCCAATTATAATACAAAGTTAAGTCCAGTGTGAAAAACCGGGACTAGCCTTACGTCAATCTCCAACACCAAAATTTTCTATCATGTAAAGAGAAATTCATGTGCCCCAAAATCAATACCATGGAAGTATAATAAATTTAAAATGCAATCTGTTCATTCTATAAATTAATTTATTCCTCCAGAAGAATGGTGGAGCAATGGAGCTCGTTTCGTTTCCTTCCCTCCATCCTCTGCTAATTTCTTGGTGGAAAGAAAATGTCGACTGCCTCCTGCCCCGTGCCTGTATGAGTACGAGTATTTATGTACCTTCTGTCATACATGGCCGGGGGTATCGTAAATTTACAACAAAATTGTTTTATGGCCCCACTCCATGCCTGGCTCCCCTCAGGCGGAGCTTGGCGTTTACGCCGTCACCTGAAGTGCCATCAGGAGTTGGACAATTTCAGGCCCTAGACGACAGTTTGGTTCGGTTTCCCATCTTTAAGAGCACTTGGAATTTAATCATTTAAATTTCTGTGAGGATTTCCAAGAAAATAAATTTGAATATCTGCCGCTATAGAGTTTATATTTAAATCCGATTTAATGTAAAAGTGGATTACGCTCTTCCATTTTGAAGGGACTTCGGATAAGCCCTATCTTTGGAGACATCGGGATATGGAAGACCTTTTTGATCTCCAAAAACCAAGCTTCGCGGGGATACAAATATGTTGTTGAATTTTTAAACGCACATTTACGACACAGCTGTTTTCATTTTATCGTGGCGTGACAACCCTGGGCGACCAGTGTGTACACTCTTTTGGACTACAATATTGTCTGTCTTGCTGTTGACAGAGGTAAATTAGGCAAATGGAAGGAAAAGTACATTGATATTTAATTAGTAAAATGTCTTGAGCCTTGTCGTTACCTGCAAACAAATCCAAAAGCACAGGGATATCGGATCGGCTGTCATGCAGACTAAAGTTTCCAACAAACTTAACCTGGAGCTGGATGTGGAGGTGGAGGTAGGCACGCGGCGCGGATGCTGCAGCGCTGGCTGTGACTGTGGCTGTTGATAAAGATTATTGGATAATGTCTTGGCGGAACTATCTGCCACGTCTGTCTCTGTCATAAGAAGAAAGTTGTTCCATGGTTAGAGATACACAAAGAGAGAGAAAGAGAGATGCATACGGAAAGTGTGTGAAAGCGTGGAGCGGTGAGAGCAGGTGCGGAAGCCACAGCGTGGATACAGAAGCAGCGGTAAGTACAAATAGCCCAACCAGGGAAGGATCAAAATATTGATGTCTGGAATGGCTTTATTCAAGTGTGAGAGCCCCAATGGGACTCGTGCGAGCAAAGGACCGACCCCACATATGTATCTGTGGCATATTCAATGCTCACGCTTGTGTGACTGCGCCCCTGCGAGTCCTTGTCTGCATCTATTTGCCGCTCGCACCCGTGTGCCCAACATCAAAAGCTTTTCACACTTAATTGGGCGTAAAATTAAATCAGAATTGATTAGAACACTTGAATGACAACAGCCGTGGCCGTGTTGCTGATGTCAATGGCATCGGAGGCAGCCGCATCCTGCCAGCATCCAAGCCCCCAGGCCTCCCAGCGCCCAGCTCCCACTCCACAGCCTGCCAGCAATTTCGCTGGCATTCTAAGCATAAACAAACTTTTTGGTTTCCATTTTCCCCAGCTGACGCACGGCACGGCAAGGCACGGCACGTCGCTGACTTCGGCCACGTTCCTGCCGCTTCTCGGGGCTCCTGCCACTTCCGAAGCCGGGCACTCCCGGGGCAGAGCGCACTAATTGCTGCTGGGAACTTCCCTGGGGAGGCTCCCCCGCAACCCTGTTTTTTATCGGAAAGTTTATGAAATTCAATTTCCCCCAAAAATGGGGAATGGAATGGAAAAAGGCCGGGCATCAATTTTCCTGCATTATCGTTTAATGAGCCGACAATTATGCGAGGCCCCTCTGCTTCGGCACCAGGCACGTCTATAGATATTCAATCAACTTGAATTCACAGCCATAATTCTCCGAACGAGTTCATTCCACATGCATTTGGCCAGGGCATAGGGAAAGTCAATCCGATTTCCGGCTATTAATACATGGCTGAATTTCAGGCGTGGAATGCAGTGCCATGGAGTGCCGAGTCCAGGCAGGATAATTACATTTTAACCGGGTGATTCGAGCGGAGCGGAGAGGAGAGTCGACGGCAACGTCAACGGTAATGGATAAATGCACATCTTCCGCCGCCCTGAGGGTCCTGGGAGCCGTCCTGGGGCACGGCACATTTAATGGGAAATGAATGGCAATGTTGGAGGTCGAAAATTATGAAAACGTTCCCAGGGTAAGTTGGACGAAAACCAGCACGAAGTGCCCTCCATAATCTTCCACTTAAAGTTGATAAAAAATGTAAACGACTTTCATTTCGCCCGGGAGCGATACCTCTGACGACGACTTCAAAGGACAGCTGGAAGACCCAGGACAAACTGCAGGCTAAAGTGAGTAGCTCATTGAATTGGATGGATTGTCATCCCATACCCAGTCGGTGACAGCAATCAAATCAATCACACCAGCCTCCACCTGAGTGGAGCAGGCAGATCAAAGTGCGGCAGCCTTGGAGGATGAAGAATGGACCCCTTTTCTGACATTTGGTAATGTTTTGCGATGCGGCAGAGGGAATTCCTACAGCGATTGGGGCAAAACTTGGCCTAAGTACTGCTGGCAAGGCCGATAACTTGATCCGATTCACAAATAATTGACAGCTAAGAGCACTATATGTTTTGATTCATTGGGAATCCGTGCGTGGTGATGTCTAATGCAATTTGCGTAATTGAAACCCACTCGAAAGCAATTAAATTTCCTGTGGTTGGACCACTCTCCGGCAATGAGCTTCGTTGGAGTAATTGCAATCGAGATTCCCAACTAATCTGCAGGCAAAACAATCCATAATGGAGCAGAAGTTTTGTTCGCACTCGGCATTTATCAAGTTTGAAGTGTTAATTCGCTTTCCCCCCAACAAAAACAACTACAGAATACTTGGAATAACAAAAGTGTCAATACGATTATAATTGAGTTTAATTAAGCCGCAAAGTAAAGCCTCTCAGCACTCTTGTCTGTGGACCGACCAACAGAAATGTAAAATATTTGCGCTAATCCACTTGGCAACGGCCTAACAGAAATGACCAACTGGTGCCAGTCCAGGCCTCTTCAATGGGCCAACTTTCGGATAAAAGAGGTACGTGCCAAAGGCTTCAAATACTCGTATTTGCTGGGGCCAAAGTACGTACAATAAACTCGTAGCCATCCGAAGAGCAAAGTTGCGATCTGGAAATTTATGCATGGCGAAGGCCAAAATGTTTCGCTGTAGGCCCAGGCCCAGGCCCAGGCTGAACCCATTTGTTGGCCCAGCTCTGTAAATGTCACATGCTCCTCACACCCACCCCCACACCCACACCCTGTGTGGTCTGGATCTGGGTCTGGGTCTGGGTCTGGCCATTGTCTGTCATTGATGCCAGTTGGTGTCGGCATAGGTTTTCAAAGGATGCTATTGCCGACTTAATTAAGTTGATGCCACCGTGTTGTACGTGAAATCTCTTCGATGCGCTGCGCAAAAACTGAAAGTCTCATTATTTCCCATTTAAAGTCATTACCACGTTGTCTGCAGCCTTCAATTGAAGTGGGTTCTCGTTCTCCTGCAACTTCCAGTAGTCCCCATTTTTCAGTTAACGATTTCATTTCAATTGACGACTTAATTAAGTCTAATGGTAAAATGTTGTCAAGCAATTATCATGCTTATGTAGCTCTTAATTTTCCGTATTTTTCGTATTTTTCGCGCTCCCCCAACCTTGGTAAGGCCATTTTCCTGGCCAGAGGTGTATGCAAATCGAATTACAAACGAGTCGAAGGCCAAAAAGTGCTGCATACGTGTTGTGGCGGGAAAAAACTAGTATTTACATACAGATGTACATGCGGTAGTCCAAAGCCACAGGTTTTGTATGATAAAAAGCTGACCAATCCAATTTGTATCTCCTATTCGTTCAGTTACTGTAGCAATCAGGATGTGGCAGCTCCCAGCCGCATGAAAATTTGGTTTCGAATAAATTTATGCAACGCGGAGGAGTTTAAAGACTAGATGTAGACTAGCTCCAATCCAATTATTATCTCCTTATCGATTCCGGGGACTCCCGCTAATGCTGAAAGCAGGATGTGGCAATCACTAGCCAGTCGTTGGAAATTTGATTAGAAAAAGGAAGGTAAAAAAGGTCGCCGGATGCGTTTTGCAATTGCGTCATGTGCCATAAAATGCAGTTTGAGCAGCGATTTTTTAATTTCCTGACCTGCAACGTCAGATATAAATTCATTGAGCAAGAAGTCAGGAAAAATTCATCACCCACATCCGCTGTTCCCGGCAGTGGAAATGTATTGCTTATAAAATGTAGTTATGTTTTGCGAGAACTCCTAAAGAATGCTTTAAGAAACCTATCACATAGCGACGGATTCTTAGAGAACTCTCTCTAAAGCTTTTTCTATTGTGTATTTTGGGTAATTGCCATCATCCTTGGCAACCTTGTTGGCCAACTCAAGCAGTGCTGGAATCTGGAATGTGGCTCAATTTCAAGCTTTCGGTGTACTGCAATTAAAGTTTGGTGTTGTGTGGCATACCAGCTAGCTATCCGCATTTGCGGCTTTGTGTTGACTCAAGCAGATACAGATTCATATAGAGGTATACAGGTACATATTTGCTACGAATACAGGGGAAGCGGGCTCTTGTGGTACTGCTGTAAGATGATTTTATGGTACTCACGTTCTGGACGAGGCCATTGATGCGGTTCCCATCTGCATCAGCAGCTCCTGTCCTGGCTCCTGTAATGCGAGCTGCCCCTGTTCTAGCTCCTGCGCTTCCAGCGGCTTCAGTTTCAGTTTCAGCACCAGCACCAGCCCTCTCTCGTCCCCTTCCCCGTCCAGTGGCCGTTGCCGATGCCGATGCCGCTTCCGTTGGCTTTAATGATAAGACCGCGTTAGAATGCGGCAAGACGGCAGCAGATGTGGGCGATGACAAGGAATTGGCGGCTGGATGCTGGTAGGGATTGGTGTATCTGGAGTTGGAGGTAGGCAGGGGAGAGGTTGGCGGTGTGGGTTGTTGTGGAACTGAGGGGCCCGTTCTGTTGCGTAAACGGGCCAAGGCACTCCTTAAACCCTCCGTATTGTCTTTGTCGGGGCCCCTTCCAAATGAAATGCATCCGCAGAGCACTCTCCCAGCCTCCGCCTCGGCCTCACTTCAGCTGCCCTGCCACGTTCGGCTCTCAGGTGTGTCTGCCTCTTGGATGGAACTCGACTCGTTCGTGCAAATGCAGAATATGGTTACGGCTAGCCTCAAAGTTTTGGACTCATCTCTGGAATTTCAAACCCCAGCCACAAGTGCAGCGGTCTGGGCCAATTCAGAAAACTAATTCCAACTTTTGTGTCTCGTCTCACCACGTAAGGCCTGTGTGCGAGTGTCTGCCTAGACCTTAATGCACTTTTAAGCGAATTAAAATGTTCCAGAAGCGACTGTACTAGAAGGTAGTAGCTGCAGACAGAGCCCGACAGTTTTCTCCGGAAAAATAAGCAGATCGGAGAGTGGCTGCAAGAAAAGAATGCAAGTTATTCGAAGATTGTGCCAAATTCGAAGCTTTATTTATTAACATCCAGAGAAATGTCAGAGAAATTAAAATAAAATAAAAGAAGTGCATTTCAGATTTTAATTAAATATTTTTCATAGTTATTTTATATTTATTTATACCATATTTAATGTTTATTAGAAGAAAAGAATAAACTATAATTTTTGAATGATGGATAGAAAGATGATAAGATGGAAAAGATAATTGAAATATCATCCAAATGGTATCCCAATATTATAAACTTTTAGGGGGAAAAGAACGCTTTTCTGTTTTTGAAATTCCAGAGATTTTCTAGCTGTCTTTATTGCGCTCACAGCTTTGGGTCAGATTTCATACCCGGACCAGGGATGACCCTACGCCTTACTGGGGGAATCCAATCCATTGTAAAACGACAACTTTTGGCAGCAAATGTCCATTAAATTTGTCCCCAAGGAGGGAGCCAAAAGTACGCAGGAAAGTCGAAAACAAGTCAAAGGCCAAGCTTTTGCTTTCGGCTGGGTCTGCATGGATGCCCAGAATGGGGGCGTACTTCAGTTGAGGAGCCCTCCTGGGGGGCTCAACAAAAGGTTGAGGACGCTGAAAGTGAAACATAATTTCCGACACACAATTAAAATCATGTCCCAAAGGCTGTGTCCCCTTGGCCCTCTGACAATGCCTCACATTCCAGCCACAGGCTGCTTGACTCTGTCTCCGTCGCAGCTCCTGTCTCCGCTCCTGTGGCTGCTCTTGTGGCGTCTGTTGTTGCCATTTTAACTGTGCATGTGCGCCCCAAGGCTGACGGTGGGAGGTTGCGGCCGCAGAAAGAAGAGGAAACACACAATGAAATTTAAATGCCCTCCGAGTAGCCATGCCCTGAGTGAAAGGACTATTTAATGCAGCAAAATTCTGCCAGGTATTCTCTACTTAAATGCTTTTTCCTGGAACAGCTGCCGACAGCCATCTGACAAATGTGGCGAGGGCACACGACCGAGCCATGAGATACTTCTACCTCCCAACAGGTGGAAACTTTGATAAACGCTTGCATACGAGAAGAGTTTGCTGGCTGCCAGCTAAATGCCTAGCAACGGCTTATCATATTTGATACGAGTACACTGAAATTCCATTCAGATACTGCATTTCCTTTGAGCTCCACTGACTACTGGCTCTTTATGGGAAATTGACAACGCACCAGTGACCTCTACTGATTCCAATCTACGTCCAAGAGTTGCAGAAAGAGCAGTCGGGCGGAGGACAGAATGGGTTCCAAGGTCGCTGTGGACATTCAGCTCCTCATATCACAGGCCACTGCCCTCTCTTTTCAGATGAAACTCAACTTATTTCGATAGAATTATCCCTTCACCCTCCACACAGCACACTTTACCACCACTAATGTTGCGAATGCCCAGGGGTGTCCATATACCGAGCATTCATTTTAATGCCCTTCCACTCGCTGCTCCTCAATAAAAGAGCAAAGAAATAAAATAAACTTTAAGGACCGCAAACAAAAGCTGAAACAGCACCGGAATGCAAATTTGCATTCATAATCAAAGAAAACGGCGTCTGGAGAACATCTTCCCGCTCAGACGTCAACAGTAGCGGCGAAGCCTTTAAGCCAAGGTCTCAGGCCAGAATTTCAGAATTGCCAGAACTCAACCTCAAAAGCTCGTCCCGCCCCTCGACAGGTGAATGCAAATGCCCAAAGTCATTAAAATGTTGCGGCTGTTGCTGATAATCATGATTTATGGGAAATGAGTAGCGAGGTGGCAGGCCAATGACAGCAGTCGACTCGAGGCGGGAACGTCCTGTTGGCATGGAACGAATGCTTTGGTCAAACCAGAAAAGAGGCCAATAAACACGGCCATAAAAACACCCACTCCAGCCCCCTTGGCTTTTCATCAGATCAGGGAAATGTATGAACGAAAGAATGAATGTGGGAGTGGGGAAACCATTGTAAACGAAATCATTTTCTGGCTTTGCTGTTTAAAAAACTTTTTTTGCAGATTCATCATTGTTGGACGAGGATATGTGTGTGGTGTGTGGAGTGTGGAGCGTGGCGTGTGGCCTGGTGTGCTTTGGTCCGCTTCGAAAGCAATTTCCAGCCAGCCATGGAAGCAATTATTTTCTCATATTACGTATACGCAACGCGTGCCCAATGCGCTGCTAACAGATTTATTCTTTCATTAGAAGACAAACAACCGCTTTCCATTACGCTGCTGCCGTTCCTTATTAAAACTCAAACAGAAGCGAGAGACCAGCTGCAGAAGCCATCGCAAATTGCGCGTCCAGCTTTATTTACATAATTTTTTCTTCAGGGACAAAAAGTGGCCCCAAGAAACGCAACAAAATTCTCATTAAAAGCCAGAAAACTGTACGCCCATTTAGCTTGGGGCCAGCTTGGCAACCATGAGAGTGGGTCCAAGAGTCCTAGAGTCCTGCCAAGTGTTCCGAAAAGCATTGCCGGCCTGGACAGTAGTATCGCCTCCAGCTCGAATTTGCATTCATATTAAACACTGCTCGGTCGTAAGCTGATTATGTGCAGAAATACATGTAGCACTTAAATCACCTGTAATTGATTTCCACCCTCCGTTCGCACTCCATCACTCATACGCAGCGTTGCCCCTGGCAGCCCTGTAAACCCTCAACACGACCGCTGACAGGTAAATAATCACAATCACAATCAAAATGGTCATCATCGTGATGAGCAGCCTCGAAATCACCCCCCACAGCTCCACGGATTCTCCCCAGCTTCCGCCCACATGTGGATCATCGATTATTTCCCATTGGTTTTGATTGATGTCTGCTTCCGCACACCGATAATGATTATGTTTATGATGAAGCCACTAATTTATAATGCGGCGAAAACAAAGCCACCGTACCTGGCCAGCCAATAAATCAAAATCGAAGTTTTCATGGGGAAGCTATTTGCAAGAGTTCCGGTGGAACGGAAGCTTTATTTGTGTTCATGGCTGAATAATTAAATGGAAAATGCGATTAAGTGGCCTGCAGCCATCCAATTGAATGCCGTTTTTTATGTAGTACATTATAGAAGCCTGCCTCCTATGGATTCGAATGAAAATGTAGCTTTGAATTACGCCGCAACAGGCAATTAAAATCAGGGCATGTTCGCGATTGGTTTTCCACTAATTGGAAGCGTGCCATGGGAAAGGATGCGATCTATCCACCAACAGCACCACAAAAACTTTAACAATAAGAGAAACAATTTCTTCGAACTGTTGCATATTTATATTCATCCGAGTACAACATCTGCAATTCCTCTGCAAGTACTGGGTACATTCGAGTTGGCAAGAATAATTAAATTCAGCAAAAGCTCATCAAAAATATATGTGGGGCCCTAAAAGGATTCCAAGAGACCCCCCTCAAGCCGAGGGGTGGGGCTCGTGGCGGCTCTTTTCAGCTTGAAACTGAACTTTGATGACAGCTGGGGCTCCTGCAAAGCCCCCCCCACAGTAATAGCCACTTAATTAACAGTATATAGGCCAAGCTATGCCTGCTCTGTTCGGGGGCAAAGTAACTTTATTTGTTCGACAAGAGGGTAGCGGTCTCTAAGGGATAAACCGAGCCAAGTGCTGAAACAACACAGACTAGTGAGCCAGAATAGTAGAAGGACCAGTGCCAGTGCCAATCCATGGGCCAGGGCCAGGGCCAGGGCCAGACCACGCCCGAGTCAGAGTCAGAGTCCCACTCATTCAACATCAAACGCATTCGGTAAAGGCGTAGCGTTGTTTGTGCGAATGAATTCCAGTTCAATGAATGGGCCAACATATCGGCAGCAGATACCGCACTCACAGGCAGTACCCCACACAGAAAGAAATCCTCGATGTAGGGATGGGCCGGCTAAGATATTGGTCCCTCCCTCCCAGAGTGGTTTAGAGCTCGATGCATAAATTCCGGCGAACTTCGAATTGATTCATAGAAATTTCTTTATTAGACAGTTGGTAAGCCACATCATCGGGAGAATGACTGGATCTCGCCCAGGAAAAACGAATTTCGTTGCCCCAGCAACAGAACGGGGGCAGAGTAAACCACATTGAATGAAGCTGTCAGTCAAGGAGAGACGAGCATTATTATCCACAGCCTTGCGGGGCGTTTCCACATTTCCCAGCCATTCGAGGACACAATCCAGAACGGCTTAACCTACATGTGGAGAGAATGCTTGACCCGGCCCGCCAGAAGGTTACCTGGACAACAGGTTAGAGAAGTCCTCAAAGACCCATTCAATCTGTATCTCTCTGTGTGGGTAAATAGCAAATGGTCTGGTGTCCCTCTTAATGAGAATCCCCTTAAAATATTGACCGCGTATACGTATTTATTTATGTACAGTCTGTCGCCCCCGGGGCGGAGAACAATGTCTGGGGTAGGACGCCGTTACGCGCTTTACTGCTGTTGCATGCCAAACGGAATACAGTTTGTGGCTGCTGCTCGAGGCAGGCGACGCAGGAGACGCAGGCGACGCAGGAGTGCATTGCATTTCTGTGGCTGGCCAAGTGCAGAAGTCATTGGCCGGGACAATGCTGCTGTGCAACAGGAACATGAATAAGTCAATGTCTGTGCTGTCATTGGGGTTGGCTGGGGGGTGGCTATGGCTGTGGCTCCTCTCTGTCTCTATCTCTGTCCCTGTTCCTGCCCTCTGGTTACATTTCCACTTCGGTCTGCCACTGGCATTGTGTATGTTCAGAGTAACTTTGACTCCGGGCTATATTTGCCGCTTGGCTATGGGTTTAATCAAGCTTGAAATTGTCTAATGTCGGTGGGAAAAGTGCAGGGACCCTATGATTGGGTTGTTGACTCGACAGCTGGATCGAAGGAGTTGGGGAGTTGCTATCACTGGGTGCACAATCGCTCTGACTTCGAATGGGGATATAAAGAACGGTCTTAATTTCTGAAGTGCTCAAATTACACCGCCCCATATCTCTGTAATTAATTTATCCTACAATCAAATGCTTTTGAATTGGCATTCAACTAAAAACTCTAAACGCCAACCCCTAAAGTAGCGCATAGAAACGTCAGTCATAATTGGTTCCTAGTATTATGGAGCTGCTTTCCCGCTTTTCCAATAAAATAAAGAATCCGCTTACCATGAAAGGAAATTGTTCTAAGAAAAACCCGTTTGCTGCTCTCCAACTCAAGAAATCGCTTTTCATTTTTAAAACTATTTTTCTCTTCGCGTTTCCAGGAAATGTGGTTCTTGAATGTTTTCATATATACTATATATGTACCTGCTCAGGTTTCAATCAAGATTATTTCGTTTAATTACAAGGAGTTCTTGCTCTTTATGATTTCTTTGGGCATGACAAGGGGAAGGGGCAAATTCTCTGGCAACAGCTGTTGCCAGCCAGCCAGCCAGCCAGCCAGCCAATCAGCCTAATCCTGTTACCTCGGTTTGGAAATTTTTGAGCAATTATCCTGACAAGTCAACTGAGGCAACACACATGTCTAACGAGATCCAACAACAACGGCAGCATGGCAGCAGTGGCACCTGATTGATGCTGTCACCTGAATGGGAAAAGCCTGAAAGGGGAGAGCTCATCCTCGCCAGAGGTGCGTGTGTATGTGTGCTCATAAATCACAAACGAATCGGCGAATGCCACAAATGACTTCATTAAAAAGCGTCTCACACGCAGAACGGAGCCGGGGAGAGGGAGGTGGGGGCGGGGGCGGGCTTCGTTGGCGGAGCAGGCTCAGTCAAGTGTGTATAGGGATAAGAATCCATGGGTAGGGGCGATTTGTAGAAAACGAGTGGAGAGCACATCCACATCCCCAGGCGCATCGCATCCCTTCGTTAAAGCCAAACAACCCAAATTGGACGGGAACTACTGAAGCATTGTCTATAATAAACAATGGGTAAGGGGAAACTTTGCCTAAGGTTAGCCCTGAACTTTTTTTGGTGACATTTTGCCTGCCTGCCTACTGCCTTGTAAGCAATAATTGTTTGAAATCTGTGTTGCAGGAGGAGTAACTTTTCTCCCCTTGACAATCTATTCAAATCACAGCCCAGCAAAGGCCTAATTGAAGGACCAGTGTCTACGCCGTGTCCTGTGCAATCACAGTGGGAGTGGGAGGACCATACATTTCAACAAAATTGAAATACAGAACAATCATTTAATGCCCAAACAAGCAACAACAAATGGGACACCGCACGAGTCCGGCAATTGTATAAAAGATTTCTGGGGGACTTTCTGCTTCAGCCAACTACTGGGAACTTATCTGGGAAAGTTTTCTGCTGTTTTCCCAGCTTTGTTTTGGCTATTTTCCGTTCTCGCTTTTCCTTTATTATTCTTTTCATGTTTCTTCGCACTTCCTTGCGTGCGCCTTGCCGCTCGCCCTTGCCCCGCGTGGAAGCCACTGATTTTCCGGCATTGTGTCATTGTCCAAAATGTTATTATGAGCCACAAAAAGCAAACGAAGGAAAAAACCAAACGGAAAAGTCGCTGTCTTGGTTTGGGCCATTGTCTCATAAAGGAAATTCCTTAACGGTATCCAGCTGTGGTTAGGGAGGCGGTAGCTGGGGCAGAGGCTAATGATAATCGGCTTGGTCAACGACCTGTTAGCCCAGCGAATTAATCTTGATAAACGTGGCTCTGTATCAGGCCCCATAGTCAAGGAAAGCGAAATGCCAACTTTATTTGAAATCAATAAAAAAAAAATACCAATTCAATTTATATTTGAAGCTCACAAATAGTCAATTTTTTGTTTTTGCAAAGTTTAGTCATGTTTTTCGTAAACTTTCGATTGAAACTTTTAATTGATTTGCCATAAATAACGCCTGTCCCCGAATCCCGAAACTGAAACTGAAATCTACAAATTCAGCAAGCCAGATTTTGCAGAAGACCCCCCATTTGTGGATCGAATAGATTTTCAGATCTCATCTCCAGCCGCAGCGTCCACCAAACAAAATGAACTCCGACTTCACTCACATGTTCCGTGGGGGCGGCGGCGGCGACGGGTGGCACACTAAATGGGTGTTCGCCAGCTTGCGGATAGACTGTTATTTCCGTTGAATAGAATTTGCATTTCCTTGGGTTTGGTTTATTAAAAAATTATATAATTTTTTTTTAGCCAAGAAGCTAGCAAATAGCGTAAACTGTCACACAAACACACACACGCGTGGACTCTGGGCGGGCGCCTCATAAGCACATTTGCCACATTTGTTGTTCCTGTGTCTCCTTTCGAGCTGACCGAATTTTGAGGCGCTTTTCCGAAGACTTTTCCGACCGAGGGCGACGAGCATTCAAATGCGACTGAAAGCTGAGGCTGAAGCTGAAGCCGAAACAGCGACTGCGACTGCGACGTAAAAGCGACTGGGCGCCCGAAATGAACGCACGAGTGGGGCGGTGGGGCGGTGGGGTGAGTGGGAGCGAGGGATAGCACGAGGTAAAACAGCGCGAATCTGCGTGGAAAGCGGGAAAGGCGAGCATAAGAAGAAGCAGCTGACACATATTTCGCTTTGTTTTGGTTGTGACCCCCCGTGATAGTGTGTGTAATAGGGTGGTGGACGGGTTGGTCGAGAGGGCGGGCACGTTCACAGCAGAGCCGGCATTTCATATCTCTCTCTCTCTCTCTCTCTCTCTTCCCCTCTCTTGACGCCTGCGCCTGACGCACCTCTAAGCCTAGTCTATTCAAAAATAAAATCTAAAATTGTACTTTAGCCAGCGCCAGTGGAAATAGTGGCTCGGTGGATGTTTCAACAAAAGAAAAGTCTCCGTGCACAGATTGCGATTCCAATTTGATTCTTCTCATTCGGTTTCCATTCAATTCTCATTCGGTTTCCAATCCCCACTTGCGTGCCTGTTTATTCTATCGATTTCCTTTTGACCAATATTCCGATGAACGTTTTTGTTTACGAATTTGTGTACCACAAGCCAAACCAATGAATAAGTGAGTGAGAGAATGAATGAATGAATGCACACACACAAACGCACAAAGCATGGGCTCCTTCCTCCATTTAGGTTGAATGACATTGGGCACAGGCTGCCCTCCCTCCTCCGATCGCCCCCCTTTTCTGCATTTCCCGTTAATGTAATGTCACACGTTGTCCTCAATTCCGAACGGGAAGCCCGCGGGTGTCTGTGTGTGTGTGCATGGCACGTCATCGTTGTCTAATGCGATGCACATGCACCATGGAGATAACGACCTGAGGGCTGGCGACCCTAAATGAGCAAATCAACAGCCAGCCTCCTTGTGTGTGGCGTGGCTGCTCTATTTGCTCTATTTTAGCTGGGGCGGTGTAATATGGTAAGTGGGAATGCTGGTCGTCTCCTCTGCTCCTCCGGACAGTTTTCAATTACACGAGTGCTCCAGTGGACCAGAATCAGTTGAGTATCAATGAAGCAGACAAACGGAACAATTTGACATCTGCTACTCGGCAACTAGAAGAACAGCTGGACAACTAGGCTTGTTAGCTTCTGTTAAGAACTAGTCACCTCTTCTCAAGGATCCCAAAAGGATACTGTTTTAAGACCTTTTCCATCGCGAATTTTAAAGGATAGTTCTGAAAGTCGAAATATTATATTACTACAACTACATGACAACTACATGTATTCTACACCAAAAGTCAACCCAAAAATATGCTACGATACATCACCTTTGCGTCATAGTGTGTGCGCATAAATAAAACGTAATTTACCAAGAGTCAAATACAATTATCGCCCGAAAGTGTTCAATTATCTGTGGCAATCAACGCTTTAATTTAACCCGTTGATAAAGCTTTCGCTGGTTCACAATAGCAATTACACTATGCAACAGCAAACAAAAAAATCTGGCATCAATATTCTGAAGAATATTAAATTTTTAATTTGAAAGTTTATTATTTTTTTAGGTTGCATTTTATTATCGAAATTTACCGATCAGTACCTCTGCCTCAATGTAGTTCTTAATTTCCTCCGAAAACAAACTTTTTTAAAATCAAAAATAATAGAATTTTCAGCGTATTGAACGATTTTTAAAATTCCCAATTGTAAAGTTCTTAAAATCAAAAAATAAGGAAAGAAGAGAACCGTGCACGTTACGTGCAACACATATGTATGTATGTACATATTTGGCGGTCAGTTATGCTTATTTTTTAATGGAATGGAATTTAATGAAACTTTCATTCATTTCATTTTTGCAATAATCAAGTATGCTTTTGAAAAAAAAACTGTCAAAATTTGCACAAATTATTGTTTTTGTTGCTATTGCTGATATTGCCGTTCGCAGAAAAACATTATTTTAAAATGCGCAATACCATAAAAAAGGTGGTTTCTTTTGCTGCATAGTGTTATTTCAACACACTCACAGATAAGTAAGCAAATAACACAAACAAAGCGTCGAAAATAGTGGGCAATAAATGAGTAAGTGTAAACAAACAAAAAACTGCCGGTAAAACAAATGCTGAACGGAATAAATTATTTAGAAAATAATACGTGCCGCATGATATTCAAATTCCACGGTAAACTGCCGTATTAAAGCGCGGCTTGTGGAACTTTGTACATCAGTTGAGTAGACGCGCGTCGCGAGAGAGCTTCGCTGCTCAGAGAAGAGATCAGGTCGAATCTCAATACAAAAGTGGAAAAGAGAAAGAGCAAGATTCAACAACAAGAACGATTTCCAGAGTGCAGCAACATCAGAAAAAGATATAACATCAGAAGCAACAACGAGAAGGTGCGGTTAAAAATGAGCAGCGACGCAGAGGAGAAAGAAGCGCAGGTACAAACTTCAAGCAATTTAAACTTTTGCTGACCCTTCCCTTGGTTCTGTCACTCTCTCTCTCTCTCTCTCTCTACCAAGCCCTCTCTTTATACATATATGCACTGGGCGAAAAAGGAAAGTTTGTAGTGTTGAAACGTTCAAAGTTCATACTAATGTCGGGTCGAGGTGGGAGATCATTGGGAATGTCTTACCTTATATAAATAAACCTTGTGTGAGAGAGAGAGAAAGAAAGAGCGAGAGCGTGAGTGTAGAGTGGTGAGTGGTGAGTGTACTCTCCGCGATTATATTGTTTGGACTGTGTTCGATAGCCACAAAGGCAACAACACAAAACTTGCGTTCACACATGGTACTATCATATTAGGTGAGGCCCGCTCATCGTGGAACATACACAGACAACGAATTTTCCTCGATTTTTGCCTTTTATTTATGCGTATACTTTATATTAATAAGTGTGAAATGAGTGGTATTTTTTTGCAGCAATGGAATTTTATCTGTTTAGGCAGCGAGCTCTAATGAGTTGTCCTTACCTTATATAGTTATGCCATGGCCAATGGCTATAGCTATCAAAGTTATTCCAAGTTATAGATACAGTTTTCAGTTCAGTTACTGTTCGATCAGTTGAGCGCGTTGCGGCCAAGCGAAAGGTTGCCTCCAATTGAAGCAGTGCAACCAGTTAGTGGTACGATGAGTGTCAGTGGCAACGACAAGAGCGTGCGGCGACGCGTCATAACGCCGACCAGTGATCCTCACAACACAGATCCTCTGTTGCGGCAGCGGAATTCGCACCTGTATGAGGTAAGTGCCTCAGCTGCGAGTAATTGCTCTACGATTAGATTGCCTAATTTCGGGTGGGGCATAGGTAATCTTCCCGTTGATTGGATGGCTCCAACACGAGCATTAAAATAACCGTGAGCCAATTCCTACGTATCGGTATTGTTTCTTCTGCTCTTTTTTTTTTACTCTGTCCCCCACTAACCCTTTTCCGGCCATTCCTTATCTATGTTCACTAATTAACGAACCGCGGATACCCTTGAGATATGATACCTTCGGAGCCCTAGTTGCAATCCCCGACTATATCAGCCCCCTGTCTGGCCCACTTCCGTGGAACCGCCAGTCGAACTGAACCCCTGGCAGAAGGAGCAGCCGTGTACCCGCCTATCGAGAACTGTTTTAGGTGGCAACCGGCTCTGGGGGCTTCGCCAACAAGTTGACCAGAGATAAGATAGCCGATGATGGATTAAATCTAACATACGAGTCGGTACACGAATTCGGTCTGCTTTCTACAGCTGTCGTTTCGGGTGTTAAATGATTGGAAACTGACTCACGGACTGTCTATCACGGTAGCCCAATTCTATCGCAGCAAGAAACACTAACTATTCCCACTTAAATGTATCATAGGAACGGCTGTTCCTACAAGAACCGTGTGATATGCAAGAGCATAATGCTTCTGACTCATAATGCTGAAATATTAAGGAGGGATGGGATCTTGATTGCACAGAAACAATAATATAATCTATCAATTTCGAAATGGTTTCATTCTTCCAAAAAATGGCATAAAGCTAATGATTACACCCTTTTTTCTACCGATCTTTAGCAGAATAAACCCAATGGCTGTGAGCGCGCCTTCGTAGAGTACAACAAGATCAAATGGTTTTGGGCACCGGCCTTCTTTGGGTTCTGGCTGCTGCTGTACGTGGCCATCTCTATTCCGGCCTGCCATCGGCTGCCGCGCCCGCTGAGCATCAAGGATGAGGCCAAGTATCCGGATCGATTCATTGCGGAGCGGGCGGAGCTCAATCTGCAGCAGCTAGTGGCGCTGGGACCCCGTGTCGTGGGCAGTAAGGAGAACGAGATGGGGGCCGTGAAGGTCCTGTCCGGCAGCGTGCAGAAGATCCGTTCGGGACTGGGCTCCGCCAACGACATCGAGGTGGATGTGCAGGTGGCCTCCGGCAGCTACGTCCACTGGACGATGATCAACATGTACCAGAGCATCCAGAACATTGTGGTCAAGGTCAGTCCCAAGGGAACCAACAGCACCACCTATCTGCTGGTCAACAGCCACTACGATTCGGTGCCGGGTGGACCTGGCGCAGGCGACGACGGTTCCATGGTGGCCACTATGATGGAGACCCTGCGAGTATTGGCCCAGTCCAAGCAGGCCCTCAAGCACCCTGTTGTTTTTCTGTTCAACGGAGCCGAGGAGAATCCACTCCAGGCCTCGCACGCCTTCATCACCCAGCACAAATGGGCCAAAAACTGCAAGTAAGTGATCTCTGAATGTTTCTTTCGGTATCCAGCTAATCCTGCCTCTCACAATTCGCAGGGCTCTCATCAATCTGGACTCTGCCGGCAACGGCGGTCGGGAGATCCTCTTCCAGTCGGGCCCCAACCATCCCTGGCTTATGAAGAGCTATCGTCGCGCCATCAAGCACCCGTACGCCTCCACCATGGCCGAGGAGATGTTCCAAAACAATTTTATTCCCTCTGACACGGACTTCCGCATCTTCCGCGACCACGGCGCGGTGCCCGGCCTGGATATGGCTTACCAGTACAACGGTTATGTGTATCACACCCGATTTGACCGCCCGGAGATCTTCCCCCGCGGCAGCTTCCAGAATACTGGCGACAACCTGCTGGCTCTAGTGCGGGAGATTGCCAACTCCCAGGAGCTGGAGGACACCTCGGTAAGATGCGCTCAAAGAATACCAGAGAACTGCTCGACTTCATCACCGATCTGATATCTGCAGAAACACGCCGAGGGCCACACCGTCTACTTCGATGTGATGGGCTGGTTCCTGGTCTTCTACACCGAGACGGAGGGCATCATATTGAACGTGATTGTGTCGCTAGTGGCCATCGGAACCTGTTTGTATGCCTTCAAGCTGATGGCCTCCAACTCGGGCATCAAGCTGGAGAAGATCTTCAAACGGGTGATGCACACCTTCGTGGTCCAGCTCTTTGCTGTGATTACCGCCGTCACGCTGACCGTATTCCTTGGATGGTTCATGGATCTGGTGCACCTGCCGATGTCCTGGTTCACGCACTCATGGCTCATCCTCGGGCTCTACTTCACCACCTTCATCTTTGGCCTGGCCATAGTGCCTGCCCTGTACTATCACTACACCCAGCATGTAAGTAGCGAAGACCAAATCAAACCATATATCCGCATTATTCATCTTTGATTTTATTTCTTTTCCAGGACAAACTGCCCATTGGACAGCGGGTCCAGATGCTGCTGCACTGTCACTGCCTCTTCCTGGCCATCTTCACCATAGTGCTAACCATCTGCGGCGTCCGATCAGTTTTCGTCCTGATGCTGTCCTGTTTGTTTTACACAATGGCCCTCATCATTAATCTGGCCACCAAGCTGCACAGCAAAGGTGAGAAATAAGTTCATGGATGTTCGCGTAAAGCTCCGTTCTAATCAGCTTTCTTGCTCTTCATTAGATGTGGCCTGGGTTATTCCACACATCATATGCGGAGTGCCTCCATTTGTGTTTTTCGCCTACTTCTCGCACGGATTCTTCCTCACCTTCATTCCCATGTTCGGCCGCTTTGGAGAGAATGTTAACCCGGACCTGGTGGTTGCCGTCTTCAGCATTGCCGTGGGTCTCCTCACCTGCGGCTTCATTGTGCCCGTACTGCATCTGTTCCGCAAGTCGAAGACCATTATTTGCGCCCTCCTGGCCATCACGTTCGTTTGCGTGATCATTGCAATAACGCCAATGGGATTCCCCTACCGACCAGAGACAAGTGTTCAGCGATTCTCCGTGCTGGTAAGGATTTCCCCTACGATCTGCTTAGAGTGGGACTAATACGCTTGACTGTTTTTATATAGCATGCCAAGCGGACCTTCCATGATGCCGATAACAAAGTGCGTCGCCAGGAATCGGGCTACTTCATCATGCCCCAAGATAGACGTACCTACTCCGTCAAACGTATGTTCGATTCTTTTTTCTGTTTCGTCATCTCGCTTATCATATCCGAATTTTAGATGATGTCATTAATATGACACTGGCTCAGAAAATCGGCGACGATTGCCAGAAGGAGATGATGTGCGGTCTACCCTTGTACAACCAGCGCTGGCACAAGACTAGGTAAGCCCATGCTCTTTTTCCCAGTAACTCATTGAACTGATTAACCCCCAATTGTGAACCCCAGACAGAACACCTTGTGGATACCTGCCTCCGAGCCATTGCTGGGCAGTGTGCCGGCCGTCAAAGTGATCAGCAAGAAACAGGTGTCTCCCAGCAAGATTCGCTACGAACTCCAGTTGAGCGGACCCGATCATATGGCGCTGTTCATTCAGCCCTTGAACGGAGCTATCATGAAGGACTGGTCCTTCCATCAGGTTGGGACTCTCAAATATTTATATAGTGCCTGGAAACCTCTAATGCTATCTCTCTACCTTTAGGCTCCACTGCGACTAAGCTTTCAGCCTCCTTACTTTATCTACTTCTCGTGGGGCGTCAATGGAGATCCCCTTAACTTCTGGCTTGAGCTTGAGGTATGTTTCGGTACGACACTTGAATCCAGTATCTAAATATTCCCATTCGATATTTGCAGAAACCCAAGGGAGACTTCAAAACGCCCACATTTGAGCTGGGCCTGGGCGGCCATTGGACCCATCACAAGGAGATGTTGACGCCAGACTTTAAAAAGTTCCTCGACAGTTTCCCCAAGTATGTGGATGCCACCCCTTGGCCGGCATCTTATGAGACCTGGATCTACTAAGAATCGGGAATTAATTGTTTAAAATAAATGTACTTTTAATTAAAGACAACACATAAATGTTAAACAATATCTAGTGAACTTTGGACTAAAGATACGAGTAGACTATAGATGACTGATTGGTTTCAGATATGCATGTAGTGCGCTTCATCAGTAATCACTGAACCATGGGAATTAAATGAATTATAATTAACAACACATCAAATGATAAGAAGTGTGCTTCAAGTTCATTAGGAATAGCTATCCTGATAATGTACCTATGATTATGAGTATACTCGTAATGTAAAATTCCCTATTCGCCTCATGAGTACATGACAAGTCCAGAAAGTGTATAGCCCCTTCGGTGACTTCCAATTTGAGATTATCAAATTTAGTACAAATCGACTTTTATGATTGCGACGGGGGCTAATCAGCAATCGATCTTTAATTTATAATCCATTCCTGTATCGGGCTTGTGCCTTCGACATCGACGCAACGGAAGACCCAAGAAATCCCCGCTCACGAACAATTGTGGAATGTACATTCACCAGAAGTGTGGTGCAGTTTCGCATATAAATATAAATCTGTCTGATTTGTAGACAGATTAGAAATCCTTTTTAATAATTCAATACTTAAAGTACTCATGTACTGTATATATATGTGTGGTAAGCATATCCGATTATTAGCATGAGTAGGTAATTGATATCAGAACTAGATTAGGGCAGTTAATTGAATCGATCAAGAATACGTATATGTACATCATTTATAAGGTCTAAATTGCTTCCTTCTATCATCTTTTGTGTAGCAGACAAACTCCACACTAATAACAGAATATATAAATATTTATATATGAATCTTTATATGTATTTACGTAACGCATTGAATACAGTTGCCCTGACGATCACATAAATTGAACTCTCTGCAGTATGCATATGTGTACTCGTATGTCACCCGACACTCGACACTGGACCACCCAATATCGTGGTTCGGTTACATATGTGCCCAGTACTTACATTTGTACTTAGATGGAGGGCACTAATGCTGATCGTGCATGTACTCTGTAGACAAACAATCACTTCAACACTCCGATGCTCGCTCAAGTCTTAGCCTAAGCCAATCAGTCCTTCTCTACACTGCAAAGCGACCGGATCTTTTTACTGTAAAGTATTCAGTGTTTATTTATTAGAAGAGTTCTTTAATAACAGTGAATTATTTCTTAGAATGGTCATCAAAGATAATAAGGTAACTCCCCCAGACAGTTAGTCATTATTTCCAAATAAATTGTTATTAGTGCGAAATTGAAAATTTTTTTATTTCACCTATGGAATGAATGAAGTTGAATAGATAGGTTCTGCCAGAGGCTGGTTAAATTTAAAGACCTTCGAATTTGTGAGATTTCAGGGATTCAAGTTTTGGATTTATGCTTATCGATAACAGGGGTGTGTGTGTATCACCCTCTAATGAAATTATCATAAATGGGGGCCCGGTACCCCACGCCAAGAATTCTTCTGTACTTATGGCACTAAGATCTCTGCCGCCACGGGAGCGGTGCCCTAATCGGTTTAACTGGCGGCCATCAAGCTATAAAGAGCAATAGCTCCTGCTGTTTTTAAGATCGACTATCGCTAGGATGTAATCTTTTTATGCCCAAGAACCCCAAAATGATAAGGGTTCTGCGGCGGCGCCGCAACCATTGGGATCGAACCGGACCTGGCCCTACTTAATACTTGGGACACGGTCCGGTGCGTGTCAGTTGAATTTATATTTCATCCAGTTCAGGTCCAAGTCGCGTGCTAGAAGGTTGGTGAGGCTCCAAACCGGTTGCCATAATTCACAGTGAACGGGCGAAAGATTACGATCTGAAGGAATTTTCGTTGTGCTAGAGATTGCAGTGAACAATTTTTTCCGTTAAAATATAAGACATGCTGTAAAAAATGTGGAAAGAACGTCTGTAGATAAGCATAGCATAAATGTCGAGTGAAGGATTCAAGGAACCACCGATATACATATATTGAAGTTAAAGTGTAAAGGATATATAAAGATGAAGGCTCTTTTCAGTTTTCATTCCTTACTCTGGATTTGTCTTCAGTATCTATTTTAGATAAGAAAGTGAGAATATCTATTATATATGAATCAGTGACATAAGTGATATATGTACATATGGACCTCGTATAAGGTATATGTGATGAACGGGGACATACATATGTAGTTATCTTTTATTTTTCCTCTCTTTGGTTGATAATCCATTCTGATAAGGATGTTTATATCCGTTGTAAAATATTATCGGATTCTTATTTTAGCCCACCAATGGAATTGGCCATCAGGCCATTTGCATCATATAGTCGAACACTCTTAAGGTTTAATTAGTTTATGATCTTCCTACACTTTCCCACGAAGTTTATTCTACCAATAAAAACATGATAAAAACGTTCCTGGCTGAAAAGGTTTATGGTTCCAAATCGATGGCAGTATTCCGATCACGTTCAATTTCAGTATATTCATAGATTGTGGGGCTTAATCGTAGATCGTAATCGTATGCCTTTTGATAATCGTAAGTTCCGTAAAGTATGCAACATAGGGAATCAAGTTGAAGATAGCAAGGCCCGAAAATATGTTACAGAATTTCTCCCTTTGTTGGATCTTTTGCATCATCTCTGGACACCCAGCCTGAGTATCTGTATTTCTTATCGGATTCCCTCAATTTCAGATGTCGTTCTCCGCCGTTGACATAACCACCGAAAAGGATGGGGGGAAAACTAGGGATAAGAAATGGCCCTGGTACGGAGCACCCATCTATGCGGCCATCTGCTTTGCACTCTTCTATGTGTCCGTCCTGCCCAGCTTCTACTCGTACCCCGACATGCTGTACCAGCGCGACGAGGCCCAGCACCCAGATGAGTTCATCGGGGAGCGGTCAATGAAGCAGTTGGCAGAGTACGCGTCCATCGGAAACAAGATGAGCGGCTCGATAGCCAATGAGGTGCACACAGTCAATTTTCTGCTGCGGGAGTTGCAGAAAATTGTGGACGAGTCGCGCACCGACCTTTACGATATCGAGGTGGAGAAGCAGTACTCCTCGGGCTCCTTCTACCTCTGGGGCATGGCCATGACGTACACCAATCTGTCCAATGTCGTGGTAAGGATCACCCAAAAGAGCCAACAGAACGACAACTATTTGCTGGTCAACTCGCACTACGACTCGGAGGTCGGAACGCCGGCGGTCAGTGATGACGGAGTCATGGTGGTAATCATGCTAGAAGCACTGCGTGTAATCTCCCGCTCGGAGAAGACACTGGCACATCCTGTCGTCTTCCTCTTCAACGGGGCCGAGGAGGCCTGCATGCTGGGGTCACATGGCTTCATTACGCAGCACAGATGGGCAGCCAACTGCAAGTAAGTAGTGTAGACGCATAGCCTCAGCTAAGTCATCAGCACTGACTGATGAACCAATGTCCTTCGTATGTAATCAGAGCCCTGGTCAACCTGGACTCGGCCGGCGCTGGCGGACGCGAGATTCTCTTCCAAACGGGACCCAATCACCCGTGGCTGGCCAAATACTATCACCAGAGCGCGGCTCATCCGTTTGCGAATTCGATGGCGGAGGAGCTGTTCCAGAACAACTTTATACCCTCGGACACGGACTTCCGCGTCTTCCGCGACTACGGAAATGTGCCCGGTCTGGACATGGCACATGCATTAAATGGCTACGTGTACCACACCAAGTACGACAACTTCAAGAACATAGAGCGAGGCACCTACCAATCGACGGGTGAGAATGTGCTACCCCTGGTTTGGGCCCTGGCCAATGCCCCCGAATTGGATGACACCGCCGCCCACGAAGAGGGTCACACGGTCTTCTACGACTTCGTGGGCTGGTTCATGCTCACCTACACAGAATCTGTGAGCATAGCCATCAACGTGACTGTTTGCCTGATATCCCTGGCGTGCATCGGCATTTCCGTCTACCTAATGACAATGGACAATGGGGCAGATGCGGTCAAGGCCGTGTTCCTACGATTCGGCATCATATTCTTGGTTCAAGTGGGAACAGTATTTGTGGCCTGTGGCCTAACCATTCTCGTGGCTGTCTTCATGCAGGCTGTGGGCCTGTCGGAGTCCTGGTACTACGGACACTGGATGATCTTCGGACTGTACTTCTGCAGCCTGTTCTTCGTGCTGGGTCTGCTGCCCGCCGTCTACATTGGCTGGACGAAGCGGAAGACCAACATGAAGCTAGACCAGACCATAGCCTGCTTCATGCACGCACACTGCATTGTGATGATCGTTTTGTGCATCATCATGACCAGTCTGTCCATTCGCTCCGGCTACTTCCCCATGATTGGCATCTTCTTCTACACGATCTCGGTGGTTGTGCAGATTACCCTCAAGCTCTCCTTGAAGAGTAAGTTCGTTAGCAGCCCCAAGAGCAGCAGTGGATTCTAATGGATTCTCCTTTCGTTTAGAGAGCTACTTTGTGACGAGCCACTTGATCTGCCAGGTCCTGCCCTTCATTTACTACACCTACATGTGCTACGCGATTCTGATTGTGTTTTTGCCTATGCAAGGTCGCGACGGCCCCGAAAGCAGTCCCGATGTCCTTGTCTCCGTGTTCATCATTTATATGTCTGTGCACTTTGCTGGATTCATAGTAAGTGATCTTCGAGAATTCCCATCTGTCGATCGATATCCTAACACTGTCTCTTTGCAGATCCCCATTATGCACAAGTTCCGCAAGCCCAAGATTATTTTCTCCATTTTTGGAGTATTAACCATCATATTCATTATACTGGCCACGACATCCGCGGGATTCCCCTTCGTCAAGGAGCTGGCACCACAGCGATATTATGTCCTGGTAAGTCACTAGCTCTAGAAAGTAGAGTCCTGGTCTAAACTAATCGAATCACTTGCAGCACACCACGCGAACATTCCACAATGCGGACAATACCGTCAAACAAGATTCCGGCTTCTATATACAACCCGTGGATACGCGGCTAGGCGAGCTGGACGGTACTACGTTCCAAAATAGAGAACCCTCCAGTTGGACTGATGCTTCCTGTGCTGCCGAGCCCTTCTGCGGATTGCCCATCTACAGCGGTCGCTGGATTGACTGGAAGTAAGTTCTACCTCACACAAAGCCTCAAAAGGAGGATGGGAATGGTTTATCTAATGCTATGTGTATTTGTCTGAATAGGGACTCTGCTCGGTGGATCTATAGCACGCCTCCACAGCTCCCCATAAACATCGATCTGACGGAAGTCTCTAAGGCATCTCTGGGACAGAACAAGGTTCGCTACGAGTTCAGCCTGCGGGCCAGCGATCGCGTCATGATCTACATAGCTCCAATGGATCAGGTCAAGGTCTCGGACTGGTCATTTGACAAGACACCCCTGGATGAGGGGCACACTCCGCCCTATCTTATGTACCACATATATTCTATGACCGAGGAGCCCTTCGACTTCTGGGTGGAGCTCGAGCACGAGGTCAGTAATACGGAGGGACCGTATTTTAAACTGGTAGTCTCTGAGCACTTCCTCTACCACAAGGAGCACTACACCGAGGACTTCCGGGAGTTCCTCGGCACTTTCCCCGACTGGACCTACACCACCGATTGGTTTTCGTCCTTGGAAAGCTGGGTATTGTAAGCAGCGAATAGTTTTAAGGATACATCGATTTGTTAACTTAATACAAAATTTATAGTATATTTTAATAAGCTAATTATAATCTTAAATCTTAAAGCATTTATGACGTGACCAGGAAACTGGCACTTTGTTCGATGGATTACCAGGATAAGGAGGATAAGGCTATCCCGGGGGACATACATGGAGAAACATTAACCAAATTTAAGAGTGACTGAATGGCAACATTGGGATTCAGTTTGGTTCGATTGTCGACTGTACTGGGGAACACTTAGAGCTGCCAGCTGTTGTAGGAACCAATCCAGGAGCTTACATGCGCCCACGGCGGAAACGTGGCCAGGAACTCCCTGAACTCCTCATCTATGTACATGTCATGGTGTGTTCTATGTCCCATTATGGCAATCTTGAACGTGTCTCCAGACCAGTTATCGTTTTCATGCTCGAACTCCATGCTGAACTGGAGGGGAGTGGGATCCAAGGCGTACGACCAATAAACATAGTATGGTGGCTTCACGTTCTGTTCGAGAGGCTCCTTGGTGAAGGTCCAGTCCACCAGCGTAGTGCCGTTCACCGGCTGAATGAATATACTCGTGTGGTCGGGCCCCGCGATCTCTAGTGTGAACTTGATGTTTTTAGCAGAGCTGCTGGACTTGTCGATTATGCTCAATGTGGGCAAGTAGTCCTTGTTGGGCTCTGGGCCCGGGACGAAGTAGCTGTTGTCACTTCAAAGGTACTGATAAGTCATAAGCTCACTTCTGGTGCTCAGCTCACTTACACTGCGTTCAGCCATCGAGAGCTGTATATGGGGTAGCCGCACATAATCTCTGAATCACAGTCAATTGGCTCGGCCTTGGAGTAGTTGGTGTTGTCGAACAATATATCATCAAGGGTATGGGGACGACGATCCACGGGAACGACAAAGTATCCGGAGTCCGTGTGGTTTACGGTGCTTGCTCGATCCGCATTGTGGAAGGTACGAGCCGTGTGCTGTAAGAGAAGGCAATCAAACGGATTTAGCAAGTAAGATATGGAAATATTTGATAGATAGCACTTACCACAGCAAAGAAACGCTGGGGGGCTGTCTTCTCGGCATAGGGGAACGCAATGGGGGTGGCGGCAAATATGATAAAGAGTAACGTACACACGCCGAACATCGAGATGATAGTCTTCGACTTGCGGAAGAGGCAGAGCAGAGGCACCAGAAAGGGGGCGAATAGAATGACCATCAGGGCCGTAAAGAAACCCATCAGAATCTCGGGATTGGTGTTGCACTCTCGCCCCTGCATCGGCACGAAGACCACGTAGAATGCATAGCAGCAGTAGGTGTAGAACATGAAGGGCAGCACCTGGCACAGGCAGTGTGGGATGAGCCAAAGAAAGTCTGAAAGGACATGCAAGATATGTGTGTTGGAGTAAACTCAGAGATGCACTATCGAATAGATACATACTTGTCTTGTGTGCCCGCGTGACCATATTGATGATTACGGAAAGGGTATAGAAGGCAATGCAGAGCATGATAACAAAGGCCGATCGAATGCTGTAGCTGATCATGACCACTGTGACGACGGTCAGGATGAGACAATGGGAGTGCATCAGCAGTTGTATGCCATAGCCCAAGGGAAGTCCATGCTAATGAGGTAAAAGGGGAAATAGTTAGTTATCAATGAACCAAAGCACTTTTATTTAATCCACTCACCTCCTTTGTGCGGCTAAAGTAGATGGCTGGGACGATGCCCATGCCGAATAACATGGGACAGAAGTAGAGGCCAAAGAGCATCCAGTTTTGAGTAAACCAGGACATGGGCAGATTCACAGCATCCAGGAACATGGCTATGGATAGGACCAGCCCGATACCCAAGCCCACCCCAGCCACCTGCAGGGCAGTGAGAATACCGAACTTGGCCCAAATCCTTCGCCTGAACATGCCTGTGCTGCTCGACATGATCCAAATGTAGCCCACAATGGTGGCGCACACCACAACACATACGGATATATTGATGATCTCGCCCGTGCTCTCCGGATAGTAGACAAAGAACCAGCCAAGCACATCAAAAAATATCATGTGTCCCTCGGCGTATTTCTGCATAATTGCTGAAGCTATTAATATGAAATTGTCGTTTGTTATGTGAATAAAACGCACCGAAGGATTCTCCAATTCTTCGGCATTTGCTAGTGCCTTCACCAGAGCCAAAATATTATCTCCCGTCAGTTGATAGGTGCGTCGCGGGATAAGATTGAAGCGATCGTATTTGGTGTGGTACACATACCCATTCAAGACCTGTGCCATATCGAGTCCTGTTTAATGGGAATATATACATACATTTATTATCTGATTTTTGGAAGGCAAAAGAATTCCGTACCAGGTATATTGCCAAAGTCACGGAATACTCGAAAGTCCGTCTCCGATGGCACAAACCCATTCTGGAACAGTTCCTCGCCAATAGTGGAAGCAAAAGGATGAACTATGTTCTTGCCGTAGTACTGAAAAACAAAATAGGAGATTAAAATGAGCTCCAAACTGAAGTAATGCCAGGGTCTGTGCACCTTCATCAACCAAGGATTGTCAGGACCAGATTGAAAGAGAATTTCCCGTCCTCCGCTGCCTGCCGAGTCCAAGTTCATAACCGCCCTAGGGGATAGTAAAGTTGTGATAAAAATATATATGCTCGAGGTCCCAGCATCACTCACTTGACGTTCTGGGCCCAAGGGTGCTGTGTGATGAAGGCGTGGCTTCCCTGCAGCGGATTCTCCTCGGCTCCATTGAAGAGGAAGACCACCGAGTAGGTGAGCGGGGTCTCGTACTTGGTGATGACCCTCAATACTTCCAGCATGATCACACACATCATGCCGGCGTCTCCCGCTCCCGAGCTGCCCGGCACCGAATCAAAGTGAGTGTTGATCAAGAGGGCGGCCTCGCTGGTGGCGTTTTTGGGTGACAGCTTGACCACCACGTTCTGGACACTTTGATAGACATTCACCATGGACCAGAGCAGGTAGTTGCCCGACGCAATCTGCACATCCTTCTCGATGTTGTAGAGATCGGTACGAGCACCGTCGATGATGTCGGTAATTTCACTGAGCAGGAACTGCACGGCCACCTGCTCGTTGGCCGCACTGCCCACGACCTTTGGCCCAATTTTGGATAGTCTCAGGAGGGTGTTCTCGGCCCGCTCCCCAATGAATTGGCCCGGCTGCTGAAGCTCATCCTGTGTTGTCTTCAGGCGCGGCATCCGATGGAAACTGGAAACCGCCACCAAGTAGAAGAGCAGGAACCAGAAGGACACAAAGAGAGGCGCCCAATACCAGCCGATCTTACTCCGGTTATAGATGATCTTCATGTTCTCGTACTTTGATTTCATCTTGAGCTGCAAGTGAAATCGAAAGTTAATGAATTCTTGTATATCGTTTGTCACCAAAAAATGAACAAAAAGTGTCACTGTCCTCCCCCATTAATTGACTTCAATTGTCTGTCGGCACTCGAATATGGAGTGTGACACATTCCGCTGATAAAGCCAGATATTCCACTGTCGTGTCATCGTCACTAATCTCTACACTTTCGTCGGTCAAATGGTCTGATGGGGAGGGACTAGGGTTGAAGCCGCCAATTCAACGGCGAGCACCGATTTAATAATTAGGCTCTCAGATAAGCGAGTGCGATCAACTCGAAGATGTCAGGCCACAGCGGATTTCCACTGAACGATCCTCATCGGTTATGTAGAGTGGCACATGAATCAATCAGAGGAGGTGTTTTCTAGAATTTTGACTAAACAGACACTGATAAGAGCACAGAAAACATCGATTAATAGTGACTATCATAGACCTCGAAAGTTGAATGAATTTTTCCTCACAGAACGACACTTAATCAAATCATCTGCTACAGATAATACCTATCAGATTGCTCAATAAGTAGTGGGGAATGGGCAGGAAATGAAGTGACTGGAGTGTATAGACTAGACGAATATGAAATCTTGAGTGCCCTCAATTTTGGGGGAAACATGAACGAATCGGAGCAAGAGATTAGCTGGGAAAATACTACTATTTTGTTTACCAATTATATGAGCCACATCTAAATTAAAACTGTACCGGACAACATCTGTTGACCATTCCGCGGCATTAATGACAACGACGACGATGAAATGCTGCAGGGTTTCAGATAGAATGTATCGACAGGAATGGCTGTTGGCAGAGATGCAGCCTTCCAAAACAATAAACAATAGACCAAATATTTATATTCAGTATTTGAATAATCTGACATTTCGGCAAAAGTACAAGAAAAGTCGTAACCATCAGCATCCGAAGCAAATCAGCATTGAACGGGACACAATTTGTAATTTTTTGAGCGATATTTCATTCTTATTTATAGCCAGCTGGGTCGTAATATTTTCGTTTAATGTTCACACATGTGTGTGGGGGAAATATCTAATAACAAATTGGGTACATTTTCTCAGGCTGAATAGACGATACACTACTAATCTGTTAGAGAAAGATCAGGGGATTTTCAATCATTCAACATTTCTGCAGGGCATACAAAAGTGTTTCACTTTCGTACTTGCACCGCACCAGATGAATGCAGTAAAAACAAAAGCTCTGCCAGAAGATCGCCCAGTATCGCATGGTCCATTTTGTTGAATGTGTACCACAAACAACTTAAGCTGCTGAATTGCGCGGAGGCAAGAGGATCACCGACTAGTAGGGCAAACGGCGACAAGTGTTCTCTCTGCTGCCAAGCGAATCAGAGTGCTCTGCATATTGCAATTTGGGTCGCACGGCGTCGCGACTTCGACCCATTTCCATTGACTTCCAAGTGACCCTGCAGAGGCGGCGATTACGAGTGCAGCGGCATTGTGCATCGATTGTGCAGTGAAAAAGTGTCGATTAGCTGCTGCGGCCTACTGGGAGTAGGTGTACACCCCGCTCTCTGCATGATTATTCCGTTATCGAGCTACCCAATCATCTCGCGTACAGCCACTCAAAACAAACCAACAAACAGTGTCGGAGCTCTCTGTGTGTGGGTGCCACGCCTACTTAACAACAAAAAGAGAAACGGCAAAGGAGGGGGGGAAGAAGAAGGAAAAACTATTTAAAGACCATTTGAATGGGGGAAAGGAAATGCAGAAAGATCCAAAACAAAAGTAAAGTCATGAATAAGAGGAAAAAGAAAAGAACGAGGCGGCGGCAATCAACTGTGACAAGATGAAGCGTGAAAGGTCAGCCTAGGGTTCGACGCTTTACATACCCTTGGATATCGATCGTAGTGGGAATTACAGGATATAGTCCTACGGTTCGTATGTACTGCTTATGGTAATATCTAGGGCTTTATTTACATTCTTTTTATACGTTACAAACACCTGATGAAACAAAGCATACTCTCTGCAAGGGAAGGGTATACCAACAGCAAGTGATGCCTGCCGGCTACAGAAACAACGGTCGCGACAGACGAAGGCAGCCGGAAAGAAGAGGTTCAAAAAACAATCATAGTATCTGCCACAAACAAATGCAGATGCTTGCCGCCACACACACACACACGCGCACACAAACAATACAGAACAAATACATATGTATATAACGCGACACGCTGCAGGCTAAAGTCAATAACCTGACGGAAAGGAAGTTTGTTGCGGTTGCACTTGCGGTTGTTTGTTGTCTCTGGAAAGAAGGCAAGCGGAGGGAGCGGACGATCTCGCCGAAGCCTTGCAACTGGAACTCCTGCACTCTCTCACCTCCCGCATCCAGAACTTTTGCGAACAGAACACTCCTATGTGTTCTGCTCTCGACGATCGCTTGGCACTTGGCACACTGTGTGGAGACACCGACAACAAATTGTTGGCACACGAAATTATTAGCACATCTGCCCAAAAATAAACCCAAACTATTCGGCTTTCACGTTGACAGAATTTGGCCGAAATCGTATTTGAAACGCGGTCAGTAGAGACGCGAATAAGTGTCCAAGTGTCCAAATGTCCGAGGGATCAGCTGATTCACCGAGAAGCGCATCTGTCCCGTTCAACGGTCGGCGGAGGTCTGCGTCTGCGTATGCTTCTGCCTCTGAGGCTGCTGCGTTTACCAACTGAATGCTCTTACAGGAGAGATGCGGCAGAGACACGATCGCTCGAATGTCGGAGAGAACTGGCTCTCCCTTTCGCTCTCTCGAAGCAGTGGTGTGCTTCGGATCACTCTCACTCACTTGCTAGGCTGATGCACTTGTCACGTCACTGGCTATTGTTGACCCGATCCTCCTCCGCTCTGATCTGAAGAACCCAATGTTCTCGGTGGACGGACTGGGAGCCGACTAAAACGATCGCTTATGGCCAGTGGCAATTTTATAAGTACTCAGTTGATGGATTTGTGTGTTGGATTTCGGCTATTTCCAAGTGCTTGAGCCTCAAGAGCCTCCCGACGCTCTGCTGGGGCTTATCGTGGAATTATCAGAATTGGACACCTAATCAAGTAATTTGACAGGAATAGAACACACACAAACACACCTGCCCAAGAGGGGGGCTGGCAGGCGGCAGGCAGTATGCAATAGGCATTGACATTGGCCAATCTGTTTTCGTTTTCTGGACACGTTCCTTGGCTTAACTTGGATAAGCACCGCAAAGTGCCAGGGATTTCATCAATAATTAGCCGCAATCACGATTAAGGGGGGCTTCGTAGACAAGTGAGACGCACTTGGCGATACAGAGGCTGAAATCATTTATGATAAGGATGCGGTGCGCATAGTGGCGATAACTTGGTCTCAAGTGCCCATTTCTCTCCCCACGACAGATCTTCGGCAGACATATTTATTTTATTGTTCCATTGCAATTTTGAACGATACGAATTATATGGCCCATTGGAATGTGTGTTTTATCGTACTTAATACAGTACCTAAACAGAACTTCTTAGGCAAGATAGTGGCTAATTGGCAGATATACTCAATAAATGCATCATATATATTCCTTTTGATGTTTTGCTGAAGCACTTTCCGATGCATTCTAATGCTTCTGGATGCTGGGGAACGGGAACTGCCAGTTAAGGTGACTCTGCGCCGTTCAGTCGAGCGAGAAAATGGGTTGACATCATTTGATGGCAGCAGCCCAACAGTTTTCCCAGCTCTGGAGTCCACTCAGCCGGAACGCGTGCAACAACAGCGATGATCCATTGGGCAGGTGAATCTGAAATACATACGAAACTAATTCAAATAACGCAAAATAGTTTGTTAATCAAGCGAGTTAAACAACGGAACCCGATCCCAGATGGAGGATTCGCAAATAGGGGGGACAAGGCGAGGCAAACGATAGGCAAACAAAAGTGGAATGACACATAAACGAAACGAAATGAAATCAACGACAGACTGGCAACAACACAGCACAAATTAATTAGTAAACTCTGTAGAAATGCTAGAGCAGAGCAGGCAGGGGCATTGCGAAACAAGTGCCAGTGCCAGTGCCAGAGACAGAGGGCATGGGCTTCAAATAGTACAGGGATCGGAACTGTCATTGGGGCTGGGTGTGTTCGGAAACTGAAGCTAATGTTAGTCAGTCAGAGACAACGATAGCAAAGACCCACAGCTCGGGTTTACGGGAAAAGCTGGCGCATCTGGTGAATCTGTACGGAAGAAGAACCTTCCAAAGTGGCAATCTTTATGAGCAGTAGTACAGTAGTAGTACGGACTAATCAAGCCGTTTCTACACCGTGTAGATTTAATGGTTCCAAACTTCCAATTCGAAGGTGCCGCCGCAATTGTGTATCTCCGAGGGCTGCAGGCTGGCAACAACAAGAAACGGGGAAATACGAGTATCTAGGAACTTGTTTCTGCGCTTTTACGATACACAAAGGCATTTCTTCATAATAAAGATAAAACTCGGTTGGCAATGGCAATGGATCTATTGTTCTACCGCACACTACTGTAGCCCCCGAATGCGAAAACAAGAAGTCTCATAAAATCCCATCCGCACGCGATCGGAACCCAAAGGGGTGTGTGGTGTTTCACAATCGGAGCAGCACTTAAGATATTGTCGAGCCCACGATACCGATAATTTACCTATTCGGCGAATTCCTGAAAGCGTTGGACTCTCATATATCTTTGGAAGACCGACCAGACTCGAACCTCAATCGGAATTCAAGGGTGACGGGGCCCAGACGTGATCGAGCTTAAGGAGTTACGAGCAAATCCTTAAAGTGTCAGTGCTTCGGATTTGTCGAAGGATAAATCCTGTGGAAATCTCAATATATAGAAGTTCCAGCAATCTATAAAAATGAGTGTACGTATGGAATTTGTGTGGATTTATGGAGTGGCAACAATATGAACAGTGCAAAACAAGTGATTTATGAAGTGAAACTAAAATCCTTATAGTATTTTACTTTGTTCTTAAGAAGAAGCACGCCCCACAAGTGAATACAATATTTTGAGAGAGTCAGGAAGTTTTATTTAATTCTGGGAAACATATTAGAAAATGAAAGTGTTTGTTACATAATTAGGATGTATTAAAATTGAAATAGAAATAGGAGAGATCCATAAGCAATCCAAGAAAGGCAAAAGGATGAGAAGAGCTCCTGGTCAATGTCCAGAAAAAATAAAACAATCGCTATGACAGATTATATGCTCATACGTACGAGTAGATAAGAAATCGATTAAAAACCATGAACCAATACAAAAATTACACCCTTCAAAGATGCCGCCGGTCTCGCCAATTCTTTTTCTTCGTTTTTTGCATGTTCACTCCATATGTTTGTAGGGTTATTTGTTCTTTATTAATCGGTTATCGGTTTATGGCCTCAACTTGAACGGTTGACGGTGGATCCAGCGCAACCTACCGCTGAGCACACGCCCGTGAATCATGGATTAACACGCGACGATGAATTCCTTCAGTGCTGACCGTTGTTTAATCTAGAAATCAAAAAAGAAAGTAGAGAATGTCTTATCGGTTAACGGATTGTAAATCAATAAATGTTTAACTTTGTATTCGCCCAAAAGCCTGGGCACAATTGAAATGCATCGCATCGGATTGTGAAGTTCACGTGTTCCGGTATTGCTTCGATTAAAAGTCCAAGATTAGATATGGATAAGCTATAATTACCTATATACACGTAACGGAAATTTATAGAGCAACCACCTTATCACTGGACACTGCAACACTCTCTCTTCAACAGTTCAATTCCAAGTATCACATCGACGTGGACTTCGAGGTGCCCAAGAAGCTGCAATGGTACTACGCCCCCGTCTTCTTTGCCTTCTGGCTCTGTCTGTACCTGTCGCTCGTCAACACCCAGATAAACAGCATGCCCAAGGCCCTGATGCGTAGCGATGAGGCCAGCCATCCGAACTCCTTCATAGCCCAGCGCGCCGAGGACACTCTCATAGAGCTGACCCGCATTGGACCCCGCGTCGTGGGATCTGCGGCCAATGAGGTGGCTACCGTTGACTTTCTGCGCGCAGAGGTGGCCAAGGTAGAGGCCGAGATGAGCGATCGTTACGAGATTGAGATCGATGTCCAGCAGGCAAGCGGCGCCTACATGCACTGGGAAATGGTTAACATGTACCAGGGCATTCAGAACGTGGTCGTGAAGCTGAGCGAACGGAACTCCAGCAACGAGAACTTCCTGCTGATGAACAGCCACTACGACTCCGTTCCCGGCAGCCCCGGTGCCGGGGATGATGGGTCCATGGTGGTTTCCATGCTAGAGGTCATGCGTGTGATAGCCAAAGCAGGCGAGCCACTGGCCCATCCAATTGTTTTCCTGTTCAACGGGGCCGAGGAGAATCCCCTCCAGGGCTCGCACGCCTTCATCACACAGCACAAGTGGGCCAAAAACTGCAAGTAGGTGACCCAGCAGCTGCAGCTAGTCAAGATCATCCTCATTCGCTCATCTCCAACTCCACAGAGCTCTCATCAATCTGGACTCTGCCGGCAGCGGCGGTCGGGAGATCCTGTTTCAGTCCGGACCCAATCATCCCTGGCTGATGAACTACTATCGCAATGTTCCGCATCCGTTCGCCAACACCCTGGGCGAGGAGATGTTCCAAGCTGGCATTATTCCATCCGACACGGACTTCCGCATCTTTCGCGACTATGGCGGCGTTCCCGGCCTGGACATGGCCTACATATTCAACGGCTTTGTCTACCACACCAAGTACGATAGGATAAACGCTTTTCCCAGGGCCTCCTTCCAGCACACGGGCGACAATGTGCTGTCCCTGGCCAGAGCTCTCGCCAATGCACCGGAAATGGACGACACCGCCGTAAGTAGAAAATATTCTTAGTCCGCTCTCGAATGCCTCAAAAAATGCCGCATACTTTCAGGCGCACGCTGAGGGCCACAACATCTTCTATGACTTTCTGGGCTGGTTCATGATATTCTACACGGAAACCACGAGCATCATTGTGAACGTTGTTGTGTCTCTGCTGGCCCTTCTGGCCATTGGCATCTCGTTGTACTTCATGTCCGTGCGCTCGGGATGCAGCTGGAAGGGAGTCCTGCTGCGTTACGCGATCACCATTGGCATGCAGCTCGCCTCCCTCGCTCTGGCCGTGGGCCTCGCACTGCTCGTGGCCGTCTTTATGGATGGTGTGAATCGCTCGATGACTTGGTTCACCTCCACCTGGACGATCTTTGGCCTCTACCTGGCGCCGATCATCTTCGGAATGAGCATCCTGCCAGCCCTGTATCTGGAGAAGACGAAACGCGATCCCCTAGGCCTGGGGTTCCGCATCCAGCTGTTCATGCACTCGCACTGCTTCTGGCTGATCGTGATCATGGTTACGCTGACGGGACTGAGCATTCGATCGGCCTACTTGATTATGCTCTGTGTGCTCTTCGATATAGTGGCTTTGATTGTGAACTTGGTCACCAAGTGGCACCGCAAAGGTAAGTAGAAAACATAAAGGAAACTTAAAACTATTTCCATCCTTCGACAGCCTATTTGTTTGCCATTGCTGTCACGGTCTGTCAGATCCTTCCGTTCGTCTACTTCACCTATTTGTGCACGGCGGCTCTCCTAACTCTGATGCCCATGCAGGGACGCTCGGGTTCGTCCTCCAACCCCGACATGGTTATCGCAGCCCTTGTCTGGTTATTTTCCCTCATGTTTGCTGGTTTTGTTGTAAGTGAAAATTGGATCGCTTGTGCCTGACTTGTGGCTAAGAGAACTCCTTCGTAGGTTCCACTGATCATGTTCTTCCGCAAGACGAGAACGATTGTGCTCTGCTTCCTCGGGATTACCATTCTGTTCATTGTAATCGCCGTCACGAATGCCGGATTCCCCTACAAGGAGAAAACCTCAGCTCAGCGCTACTCATTGATCGTAAGTGACACCTTAATCGCTACTTAAACTATCCTGCTTGGATCTGATCGTGGCCCTTTCTTAGCATGCACATCGTCGGCTACATAACGCGGATGGCACCACTCGCATGGACGAATCAGGCCTGTACATATATCCCCAAGATCGACGCATCGAAATAGCGCGAGGTAAGCTTACTCTTTAAATTCATAATTCTCTGGATTAATACGAGTATCCCATTTGATTCTCAGACGAAATAGATTCCATCGGAGAGGTGCAGAGGGTCAGCGACACTTGCGACGAGGAAATGTTTTGTGGGCTGCCCCTGTACAATCATCGCTGGAACAAGGCTCGGAAGTACAGCCTGTGGGTGCCTGTGCCGGAGCTGCCAGAGATACCCACGGAGTATCCATCGCTCATTCTGCAGGACAGCAGCGAGCTGGAGAGTGCCACGCGGCGGCGTTTCAGCTTCTCACTGAGTGGACCCGACCACATGGGCATTTTCGTGAATATGAAAAATGATGCCAAGCTGGTGGACTGGTCCTTCAACGACACTCTCGTTCGGGAGAAGGCAGAACCACCGTACATGGTGTACTTCTCCTACGGACTGGACAACAGTTCCCTAGAGTTTACTATCGACGTTGAGGTGAGCTCAATCCACATTTAATGGTATTCCATATTCCATAAGTATGTGACCTAACAAACCAATTTATTGCTTGCAGAAGACAACTTCGACATTCGATACTCCCACTCTGGAGATTGGCATTGGCGGACACTGGGTTAATCAGGATATAACTGCCATTGGAAGGCTGAGCAAATACATAGATCGATTTCCCTCGTATGCCTACATACAGGGCTGGGTTGGGACCTACGAGACCTGGTATTTCTAAGGGGAATTACTCACAAGAAGAGATTGGGCTTGCTTTACTAATTGTAGTCATTAAGCGTTATCGATTAACTGTATAGAATCTGATAAAAAGTATATATATTTTATTAAACCATTAAACCTACGAATACTACAAATATAATGGAACGTCTTTTTGAGTATTTGTTTTGGTAAATTATGCATTCCATTCCCCGGTTGGAAAGGCATGTTCGTGAAAGGAAAAGTGTTTACTTAAGGCGTACGAAACAGGGCCAATATAAACAACAGGTGGTACGGTGGAAGCAATTAGCCACAAAAATATTATTCCACTAGGACTATCTGCTAAATTGTAGCTAGAGAGCCACTAAGGCACATGCTAAAGGCCCAGTCTATCTTCATTTCGAGACCGGGGATAGCTACGCTCGGAAGACGCTCTCCAAAACCTACGAGATTACACACTACATACTGTAGAGTGTATATGTAGAGTGTCTATGATAGAGAGCACTGCTACAAGAAACAATATAGGCTCTTATAAAAAGCTTAAAATAAACACAGAGAGCCCACGAAATTCCAGATTAAATAGTCGAATAAGCATCGCCCATGATGATGATGATGAGGCTGAGAGAGATCACATCTCAGTTGGATTGTTCATGCCCAACGGAGATGTGGGGAGCCCTGCGTACCCGATTAGATTCTTTCGAGAGCGAGGTGAGGTGACTTTTGGTGATTAGTGATTTAATGGGCCCGTCCACAAGGTACAATTATGATAACACAATTCATATATTCGAATAAGTGTGTGCATCATTTGATTAGCTTAAGTGTCTGATATTAGTGCCATAAATCGGTTATCAAGTTTATAAACTCAATTAGGGAATAAGTATGCATATGTTCAAAGTTTGTTAATGGTGTATCCAATTGATTTTATGCCTCGCCTTTGTGAAGATATTCGCCAAGCCCCAAATGATTTACATACATGTGCAAATACTCGTACATATGTATGTATGTATGTGTGTATATACTCGGAATATAATAGGAAACAATAGATGTTCGGTTGCGGTGGTCTGGTTTAGAGCCATAAAGATCTCCTATCTGTGAAGAAAGGAGCGGAGGTGATTGAGATAAGGCCATTCAATTGATATCAGTAATTATACAATTATACAAGTAATGGTTATAAAAACATAAATTTCTTGCTCATAGAAGAGGGCTGTTTGAGAAGTCCTCTAGGAATGGATGACGGATGGTTATTTTGGTTATTGTTCCGATATATGTAGTTCTCCAGGATATTCTTCTATGGCTATCCGGATTCAAGAATGGAAAGCCTGGATGGGTGGCAAACTATCCTGTTATTTGGAAATTAATTTCGTTTTGCTCCTCATTTAACGCTGGTTTCGTTATAGCCACCCTCGTTGCGATGAGACTAGTATCCAAGAAAACCTAATATAAATACATCCATGAGCACATATCAACGTAGCACATACAATAAATTAATTTGTATCATGGAGTATTCAATTGGGCCCCCTTGGTTTTTGGCGGATATAAAAGGAATTGATGTTGGGTTTAGGCCAACTAGTCCCATTCTGGAGGGTTCAGAGTGCAGAGCTGTAGCTACAGAAAAGGGAAATGGGTGACAAGGACAAGCTTGTAAGGGCCACATGGAAAACTGACATTTTCCGTTTCCACTAAATATCCGGGGATATTTCTATTGCAGATTTCTGACGAACCCGTCGAGGCTGGTTTGCTGTCGCCGAAGAATGCCAGGAAACAGGAGCAGACCTCCAGAGGTCCCTGGTACATGGCCAGTGGCTTCCTTCTGTTTTGGCTGCTCCTCTTCTTTGCCGTAGTGGTGCCACTCTTCTACCGCCTGCCCGCGGCCATGACCATCGAGGATGCCTCCAAGGGTGTGTTTATTGCCGAGCGTGCACAGGGTAACCTGTACGAATTTGACAAAATCGGACCCAAAGTGGTGGGCAGCGATGGAAATGAGAACAAGACCGTACAGTTCCTGCTCAAGGAATTAGCGCTGATTGAGGCAAATGTCCTGGACGAGTACTTTGACATTGAAATTGACCTCCAGATTGTCTCCGGCTCCTACATTCATTGGACTATGGTCAACATGTACCAGGCGGTGCAAAATATCGTCGTTAAGCTGAGCCCCAAGAACTCGACCAGCGACACCTACCTACTGGTCAACTCCCACTTCGACTCAAAGCCCACTAGCCCTTCGGCCGGCGATGCCGGTCAAATGGTTGTCACAATCCTGGAGGTGCTCCGCGTGATGTCCTCTACCAAGCAAACCTTCGAGCATCCAATTGTCTTTCTGCTCAACGGTGCCGAGGAGAATCCCCTACAAGCCTCCCACGGCTTCATCACCCAACACAAATGGGCCTCCAAGTGCACGTAAGCAATGCAACACGACTCCCAAGCTAACAGAGCAATCAATAACACAGACGACTCCCCACGTTACAGGGTACTCATCAATTTGGATGCAGCTGGCAGCGGAGGTCGCGAGATTCTCTTCCAGACTGGACCCAATCATCCCTGGCTTGTAAACGTAAGCAACCCTTAAGCCGCTGCCATCTGATGCAACGATTCTATACCACGATTTTCCATATTGCAGTACTACAAGACGAATGCCAAGCATCCATTCGCGACCACCATGGCTGAGGAAATTTTCCAAACGGGTATCCTGCCCTCAGACACGGACTTCACCATATTTACAAAATATAGTAAACTCGTCGGTAAGAATGACAGCAACAACAGCAACCGAAAAATGTGCAACTAAATGATGACAAATATAATCGATTCCTTGCTCTAGGTCTGGATATAGCCCAGTGCATCAACGGCTACACGTATCACACCAAGTACGATCGCTTCGATGTCATTCCACGCACTTCTATTCAGAACACGGGTGAGAACGTTCTCAGCTTGGTCCGCGGCCTCTCTAATGCCACAGAGTTGCATGATCCGGAGGTAAGTTGATCCAGCCCAACCGAGAAAATTCTCCTCATAATTTGAACTTATATCAGGCATACGCCTCGGGACACGCCGTCTTCTTCGACGTCCTGGGACTGTACTTCATCAGCTACTCGCAGAGCACTGGTGTGATCCTCAACTATGCCGTGGCTGGAGCTACCATTGTCCTGATCTTTGTGTCAGTGTGGCGCACAGCGAGTGTCTCCAATGTCTCCACAGGCCACATTGTTGGCTTGTTCATCCTGATTTTGGTGGTACAGATCATTGGCTTTGTGCTCGGCCTGGGAATGCCCGTTGTGGTCGCCTATTTGTTCGACATGTACGGCCTCTCTCTCACCTACTTCGCCACTCCGGCGTTGATGATCGGCATATATGTGTTCCCCAGTCTCCTCGGACTTAGTTTGCCCTCGTTCATCTACTTGAAGCTGCAACGGAGTGTAAGTAGATTGGATACCATTCATATATGCTTGGGACTAAATACATGTAACTTTTGTTGCAGGAGAAGATTTCCTTTGCCCATCAATTGCAAATGGTGCTGCATGGACACGCGATTGTCCTGGCCACTCTCGGCATTGGAATAACTTACTACGGCCTGCGATCCGCCTACGTGATAACATGGACGCTCATCTTTTACGTGGTTCCCCTGACCATCAACCTGCTGACGACTCTGCACGATCGCGGCTTCTCCTGGACGGGCGTCGTGAAGATTGTCCAGATCGTTCCCTTCCTGTACAACAGCTATCTGTTTTACACCTTCCTGGTTATCCTCAGTGCAATGATGGGCCGATTCGGCAGGTCGACAAACCCCGATCTGATTATCTCTGCTCTGAATGCCTTGGGAACTATTCTTGCTATGGGCTTTTTGGTAATGACTCTTTTTATGAGCTTTCTACAGTTATCTAACGATGCAGTATCATTTAGATTCCCCTTATCAACGTCTTTCGCCGACCAAGTATGATCCTCTTCGCCCTGCTGGCCGTAAGTGCCCTGAGCATCTACACAGCCAGCTCCACCCAACTCGGATTCCCCTATCGCCCCAAGACCAATGTAGAGAGAGTGCCATACCTGGTGAGTACTTACTGGACAGTGGTATCTCTTGGACATTCCATTATAGCTAACTAACTCCATTTCCAGCAAGTGCGACGAACCTTCTACGAGTACGATGGGTCCGTCAGCAAGGAAGACTCCGGCTACCTGTTCAACTTCCAGGATCGCCGGGGACCTGCACCCCTGAAGGGTACCAAGGCGAACCTAACTGGCTTGGTTGGCATCGAGGCGGATTGCGCCAAGTACATGATGTGTGGCTATCCCCTCTACGATCACCGTTGGGTGAAGAACCGTCTAAAGGGAATGTGGCTGCCGCGCGAAACACCCGTCGAAACCCCATCGGTGCCCACTTTCGAGCTTCTGAACAAGACCGTGCTGGAGGACGGAAAGACGGTGCGGTTCGAGTTCAGGGCGGAGGTTACCGATCACACCAGTGTGTTCATCCAGCCCTACGAAGACGTGGCCGTAACCAACTGGTCCTTCCCGATCGATTACATTGGACAGCAGACGACTTATCACATCTACTTCGCGCATGGCAAGGATAATACGGCACTTTCATTCTTCATTGAACTTTATGTAAGTGTTCGGCGGATGGTGTACAGTTTGGAGTCCATTTTAATTTCTGCATTCTCATCCATTACCACAGAAACCCGATGGCGACTTCGACGTGCCCGTTTGCCAGGTGGGAGTGTCTCATCATTTCATTGGCGACGAAGGCGATGAGCTCAGCCAGAAGTTTGCGAAATCCTTCCCGTCTTATGCGGCGCTGGTCCAATGGCCCACCTCCTACCGGCAATTCACTTACTGAGTGTTTTCCTTCTGCCTGTATTATTGTAAGACCCCTCTACAGTGGAGCGCAGACAGTCCATGAAAGCAATCGTCCAGCCCGAACTTCAGCTTTAGATCCGACAACGCACCTTGCCTTGTCGTAGTCCACTTGAAACACCAATTATTCTTGTCACAAAATAAAAATATGATGAACACACGCCCGTGCAATCAAGCTCTAAATCAATCGTGATAAAAATCTGCGCCATAAACGTTTTATTACAGATTTAACCAATTATACGATTGTATAGGAGGAATTACAGTCAATACTGGATTTTTCTAAGTGAAAATTTCGCATCTGGGATCTCATCTGAGCAGCCCAGCCTCAGATTTTGTTTTGCGAGCTGAAATAATTTGTTATACTTTATTAAGAAGATTTGATCTCCGGTTACCAATTGGTGAAATATTCCAAGACAAGGTTTGGCATAATAAATTTGATTATCAAGCGGCGATTAGGATAAGTTGTCTCGAGTACGTGCTCCAGTAATTGAAAGGCGGCAGATTAGTACTTGGTGAACTTGACGCCCACGCCGCATATATAAGAGTATCTCGACCTTTTCTTTAGGCAAGCAGTTTTATTCCCGACAGCGGCCAGTGTGTTTCTGCAAAATACTAAAGTGATGGGAGACAAGGACAAGCTCGTAAGGAAACCCCTTTCGTTTCCCCTATTATATTTATGAATATGCAAAATTCACAAATTGGCAGATCTCTGACGAGGAATCCGTTCAGGACAAGGCGGCGATTGCCGAAAAGGTAGCCACACTGGCAGTGAAGGCGAATCGCCACTGGTACTTTGAAGCGGGATTCCTCCTCTTCTGGGCCACGCTCTTCCTGACCATCGTGGTGCCGCTCTTCTATCGCCTGCCCACACCTCTGACGGTTCACGATACCAACCAGGACGTATTCATTGCGGAGCGGGCCCACAAGACATTAGCCGGTCTGGCCAACATTGGCACGAAAGTGGTCGGCAGTCAAGGAAATGAGGTCTATACGGTGCAGTTCCTGCTAGCTGAACTGGAGCTGATCAAGCAGCAAGTCCTGCTGGAATACTACGACATTGAGATCGATGTTCAAATTGCCTCGGGCTCCTACATTCATTGGACCATGATCAACATGTACCAGGGAGTGCAGAATATCGTCATCAAGCTTAGCCCCAAGGGTTCCACCAGCGAAACCTACCTTTTGGTCAACAGCCACTTTGACTCGAAGCCCACTAGTCCGTCGGTGGGCGATGCTGGACACATGGTCACCACTATGTTGGAGGTGCTGCGGGTGATCTCCACAAGCAAGCAATCATTCCAACATCCGATTGTATTTCTCCTAAACGGAGCCGAGGAGAATCCCCTACAAGCCTCTCATGCCTTTATCACCCAACACAAATGGGCTCCATTCTGCAAGTAAGCAATCCATCCCTTGATCCCAGCGATTACTAAAGAGTTAAGATTGCATATTGTATAATTACAGGGCCGTCATCAACCTCGATGCCGCTGGATCTGGTGGTCGCGAGATTCTCTTCCAGAGTGGCCCCTACAATCCCTGGCTTTTAAAGGTAACTGTTCCGTCAAAACATTTCCCCAAAGGGCACTAAATGTACGTACCAAATTTTGTACAGTACTACAAAGAGAGCGCCAAGCATCCGTTTGGAACCACCATGGGCGAGGAAATCTTCCAAACGGGTCTCCTGCCCTCAGACACAGATTTCGGCATTTTCAACACCTATGGAAACCTCGTGGGTAAGTCCAAAGGAACATCTGCACGTGGTATTTGGTTTTCAGATATGTTTTGCTTCCCAAAAAAGGGTTCGACCTTGCCCAGTGCATCAATGGCTTCGTATACCACACCAAGTACGATGAATTGGACGTGATCCCTCAGGGTGCCCTTCAGAATACGGGCGATAATATCCTCAATCTGGTGAGGGCCTTGTCAAACGCACCAGAGCTCTACGATACTGAGGTGGGTCCCACTGCAGCACAGTATAGAAAGGTGTCTGAACGGATCTAATAATCTATCAATTTTTGTAGGCCTTCACTTCAGGACACGCCATCTTCTTTGACTTTCTGGGCCTGTTCTTCATCAGCTATTCGTCCAGCAATGGCGAGTATCTGAACTATGGAGTGGCTGGTGCCGCCATTATCTTGATATTTGTATCCTTGTGGCGCATAGCGGCAGTCTCGAATGTTTCGCAGGAGGATGTAAGGCAGTGGGCTATCCTGGTGCTGGTGATTCAAGTCATCGCCTTCGTTCTTGGCCTGGCACTTCCCATTGTTGTGGCGTACGCTCTTGATCTCTACGGAAAGTCGCTAAGCTACTATAGCAGTCCCCTGCTGGTTGTCGGTCTGTTCGTGTGCCCAAGTCTCGTGGGACTGAGCTTGCCCTCCACCATCTACTACACACTGTACCGCAATGTAAGTGTCCACTGGCACCCATTAGCTGCCACTTACCAAGTCTTCACTCTATTTATACGTTCTATCGTAGAGCAAGGTCTCCTTTGCCCACTACATCCAGCTGGCGCTGCACGGACACGCTGTTGTCCTGGCCGTTCTCGGGGTCGCATTAACATACTATGGCTTGCGATCCGCCTACGTTATAACATGGACGCTCATCTTTTACGTGATTCCCTTGGCCATCAACTTACTGACGACTCTCCACGATCGCGGCTACGCCTGGACAACCATCCTTAAGCTATTCCAGATCTTCCCGTTCCTGTACAACAGCTACCTCTTCTACACATTCGTGGTTGTGCTCACTCCCATGATGGGACGCTATGGAATGTAAGCAATGCGAAGCCACTAGCTGCACTGACTTCCTAACCAACCTGTCTCATCCCATTTTAGGGCAACCAACCCGGACTTGATTGTCTCTGCCTTGACTGCACTGGGCACCATTTTGTCAATGGGCTTTTTGGTATGTTGCCCTGTCCCGATACAGTACTGATCGGTGATCACCTTCTATAACTGCATCATTACGTCTACAGATTTTGCTTGTGAACATGTTCCGCAGACCGAGCATAGTTTTTGTCATTCTGCTGGCCGTAAGTGCCCTATCTATATTCGCTGCCACCTCCACCGATATCGGGTTTCCCTATCGTCCCAAGACCAACGTGGAGCGGATCAACTACTTGGTTCGTTCACTATCTTACTAATCTACGGCAATATTTGACACATTTAAAATTCGATTACAGCAAGTGAGGCGAGTGTTTTACGAGTACGACGGAACAGTCAGCTGGGAAGACTCCGGCTACGCGTTCAATTTCCAGGACCGACGTGGGCCAACTCCCTTGGAGGAAAGCGGCATGCCCCTAGAGGGCTTGGTCAGCCTCGAATCGGACTGCACCGAGCGCATGATGTGCGGGGTTCCGCTGTATGATCAACATTGGGTAAAGAGTCGCCTAAATACAATGTGGCTACCGCGTGAGCAGCCCATTGAGACACCAGCGATGCCTACCCTCAAACTTTTGAGCAAGACTGTGCAAGCCGACGGTATAACCGTACGGTTCGTGTTTGAGGTAACGGGTCCGGATCACACGAGTCTCTTCATTCAGCCCTTCGAAGATGTGACCATAAGCAACTGGTCCTTCCTGCAAAGCTACCTGCAGACCACCTCTACGTATCCCCCACCGTTTCATATTTACTTTTCATATGGAATTGATAGTTCCCCGTTGAACTTTTTCATTGATATTATGGTAGGAAAATGACTAATTCCAAACTGTTTAGAACTGGAGTTTACTATATTACTCATTTGTATTTCACACAGAAACCCAATGGCGACTTCGACGTTCAACTGTTCGAGCTGGGTTTGTCGGGACACTTTATAGGAAGTGTTGGAGATGCTGAGAGCGTGAAATTCGCTGAATCATTCTCAGCGTATTCGGCCATTGTCCAGTGGCCAGCTTCCTATCAGAGATATATCTTTTAAAATAATTGCTTCAACTGGTAAAGCTGAAAAATATATAAAATTATACATGCAAATACGATTCTTTGTGTATCATGAGTGATACGGATACGATACGGATGCGGATAACGGATAGGTTTCATATAAATACATACCAAGGGCTATTTTTTTAAATCTTGTGCTACGGAAGAGGGTAAATTGTCATGGAAAGACGCTTCGCTATAGCACAGTCCGTCTGTTTTTAAGGTCAACTAGTTGCAAAGTTTTTTATAATTCACATTGATTTATGAAGGGGCAGATCATTCGTAGTTATCGGAATGATCGAGTCATTAAATTAATGGTTCCGCGCAGAATGGGACCACAAAACTTTAGCAGTTGTGTTTATGATTGGTTTTTCTGTAGGATTTGTTTTATAGAGTATTATAAAGTACTGCATTGAATTCAATTTCCAATCGTATTTAGATTGTTGTTTAGTTTGCAATGAAAAAATTAATTTTAAATGCCACAAATGTTTATTTATACAAAAAAAAAAAAAAAAAAAGTAAACAAAAATGTGTATTTGGAAATACAAGAATCGAATAGCCTGTCAAAGTAAGTTTAACGAAAACCATCCATGAAACTTTGACATCGAGAGAGGAGAGGGAGAGGCACTCACGCAGAAAGTATAGTCTTTGAGATTTGGGCCTACAATTCATATGAGTATGCCATAAGTGCCTATGAATAGAGAGATCTGCTTTAAGAGAGCCAACAGGGAAATTTTTTGGAAGAACATGAAATTTTCATTTAACATGAAAACCTCGCATTTCAGTTGGATTTGTGGCGGGGACTGCGTTTGCGATTGGATGTCATCCAAAGAAAGGTGTGCGATGTTGCCTAGGAGTACGTTAGGCAATAACCAAATTTATTTATAATGCTTTTGGGTTTGATTATGTTGATTTATCAAGATAGTGTCGAGTTATCAACAGAAGTGTGTCTCATATTAATTTTCCCAGTAATAAACCCCATAAAAAGTCTGCGATAATTGAACATTCATGCATTCATAGATTACAGGGATTCTGAATTGGCAACAGTTGTTGGGTTGCGGTGGGTCTGAAACTATAAAGATCGTGTTTATCAAAAGAAAGAAATCGGAGCATTAAATTTGTATAATCATATACACGTTTTAGTTATTACCGAATGGGGGGAAAAACGAGAAGAATAATAATGCGATAAATGTACAAAAAATGGAGTTTTTAATGACTGTAAAGCATATTGAATGATATGTCGCTTTTCGAGGAAGTATTTAAAAGCCGCTGGCATTTTTCGTTCAGTCTCGCCCGGGAAAAAAGAAGACCAACATGGGCGACAAGGAACAACTTGTAAAGACCATTTCCCAAGAACAACATTAATCCCTTTCCTTAACCACATTTCCATTGTATTTCCTTCAGATATTGGACGAACGCGTCGAGTCGGCGTCTCCTAAAAATGTTAAAAAACAGGAGAAAGATTCCAAAATTCCCTGGTACATGGCCAGCGGCTTCCTTCTGATCTGGCTGCTCCTCTTCTTTGCCGTAGTGATGCCACTCTTCTACCGCCTGCCCGCGGACCTCACCATCGAGGATATCTCAAAGGGAGGATTCATTGCCGAACGCGCACAGGCTAACCTTTACGACTTTGCCAATATCGGCACGAAAGTGGTAGGAAGCGATGGAAATGAGAACAAGACTGTCAAGTTTCTGTTGAAGGAGTTGGCGCTGATTGAAGACCAACTCCTGGACGACTACTTCGACATAGAAATTGACGTGCAGATTGCTTCTGGCTCCTACATCAAGTGGGAATTGGTCAACATGTATCAGGCGGTGCAGAATATTGTCGTTAAGCTGACCCCCAAGAACTGCACCAGTGAAAACTACCTCCTGGTCAACAGTCACTTCGATTCACAGCCGACAAGTCCCTCTGCTGGCGACGCAGGCCACATGGTTGTCACGATCCTTGAGGTCCTTCGAGTGATCGCCACCACGAAGCAAACGTTCGAGCATCCAATCATTTTTCTTATTAACGGCTCCGAGGAGAACTCTTTGCAGGCCTCGCATGGCTTCATCTCCCAGCACAAATGGGCTCCATTCTGCAAGTAAGCTACGGGATAACTACATTTTGGTGTGACATAATCCAACGATATATCTAATGTTTGCAGGGTTGTCATCAACCTGGATGCAGCTGGCAGTGGAGGACGCGAGATTCTTTTCCAGACTGGACCCAATAACCCCTGGCTCGTAGACGTAAATAATCTGGGGAAGCCCTTCCATGCCTAAGATTCTTATTTCTGTCTACTTTTTGTTCTATTTCAGTACTACAAGCAGAACGCCAAGCATCCGTTCTCCACCACCATGGCTGAGGAAATCTTTCAAACTGGGCTCATCCCATCGGACACCGATTTCGGAATTTTCCGCACATATGGAAACCTTATTGGTACGCACCTATGAAAAACAGTTGTGACAACCTATCTACGAGAGACATAACATATCCTTTTCCCTCCTCAGGATTGGACATAGGACAGTGCTTCAATGGTTACGTCTATCACACCCGGTACGATCGCGTCGACGTTATCCCCAGGGCTTCTCTTCAGAATACAGGCGACAATGTTCTCGCCCTTGTGCGAGCTTTTTCCAATGCCACAGAGCTCCACGATACCACGGTAAGACAACTGAATTAACAAAGCCTTCACAAATTATAAGAACATTTGTCGTAACAGGCAAACCCTTCAGGGAACACAATCTTCTTCGACGTCCTGGGACTGTACTTCATCAGCTACTCGGAGAGCAATGGCATCATCTTCAACTATGCCGTGGCTGGAACTACCATTGTTCTGATCTTTGTGTCCTTATTGCGCACCGCAAGCTCGTCCAATGTCTCCGCCGGACACGTCGTCGGCTGGTTCATTCTGATTATCGTACTCCAGGTCATTGCTTTACTGCTTGGCCTGGGTCTGCCCGTTGTGGTCGCGTATTTGTTCGACATGTACGGCCTCTCCCTCACCTACTACAGCACTCCAGCGCTCCTGATCGGCCTTTATGTGTGCCCGACTCTCATCGGTTTCAGTTTACCCTCTTTCGTCTTCTTGAAGCTGCAACGGGATGTGAGTAGCAACCAAATCCGATTCTATACCATATACTATATCCATCCATCTGTTTAGGAAAAGATTTCCTTTGCGAAGCAACTGCAGCTGGTGTTGCATGGACACGCCACTATCCTGGCCATCCTCGGCATTGGACTCACGCTCTATGGACTGCGTACCACCTACGTCGTCACGTGGACCCTTCTCTTCTACGTGATTCCCTTGGCCATCAACCTTCTCACGACTCTGCACGATCGCGGCTTTGCCTGGACGGCCGTCCTTAAAGTCGTCCAAGTCATCCCGTTCCTGTACAACAGCTATCTCTTCTACACATTCATTGTGGTGCTAACCCCCATGATGGGTCGCTTTGGCCTGTAAGTAGTGTCTGACGGTTTTGTGGGATGATTTCTCGTTCAATCCCTCTCTTTTTAGATCTACCAATCCAGACTTGATTGTTTCTGCCTTGACTGCATTGGGAACTATTTTCTCCTTGGGCTTTTTGGTACGTTATTCTGCTGCTGTACGCCACAGTCAGTATGTAAAACCATTTAAATATTTCCTCAGGTCCTGCTTGTGCATATGTCACGGCGCTCCAGTCTTATTTTCCTCGGCTTGCTGGCTGTGACTGCCTTAACTGTATACATTGCATCTTCCACCCAAATCGGATTCCCCTACCGTCCCAAGACCAATGTGCAGCGAGTCCCATATTTGGTAAGTATTTTAAAAAATTGGGTTTATTCCTTTAATTATGTCACTCTTTAATCGTGGTTGCAGCAAGTGCGCCGAGTGTTCTACGAGTACGATGGAACAGTCAGCAAGGACGAGTCCGGATATCTATTCAATTTCCAGGATCGTCGTGGGGCTGCTCCCCTGAAGGGAACCAAGGTAAACCTTACTGGCTTGGTCAGCATGGCATCGGACTGTGAGAAGCACATGCTGTGTGGCGTGCCTCTGTACGATCACCGCTGGGTGGAAAGTCGCGAAAATGGGATGTGGCTGCCGCGGGAGCAGCCCGTCGAGACACCGTCGGTGCCGGTTTTGGAGATGCTAAGCAAAACGGTGCTGCCCAATAACAAAACCGTACGGTTCGAGTTTAATTTGACGTGTCCGGATCACACGAGTCTGTTCATTCAGCCGTACGAAGACGTGACCGTTAGCAACTGGTCGTTCCTGCTCAGCTATACGGTACAGTACACCCCTCCGTACCATATATACTTCTCATATGGAATAGATAATGCACCATTGAACTTCTTCATGGAGCTTACGGTAAGGAATTCATCGGTTATGAACTTTTAATAAAAACTCTCTAAACTTGCGTCCTTCCTACTCATCCCACAGAAATCCGATGGGGATTTCGATGTACCTCTGTTCCAGCTGGGAATATCGGCTCAGTATATGCATACCGAAGGCGATGATCTGAGTAGGAAATTCGCTGCATCATTCCCTTCATATGCGGCGATTGTTCAGTGGCCAGCTATATATCAGAGATATATATATTAATCTGTATTTTATTTATACGAGTATAAATATTTTGAATATATTAAATCTGAGATTTATATGCAAGTATATTGAGCTAGTTTATTTCTAATATATATCGACTTGAAAGGCAATTGGCATTCTTTACTTGGTACAAACGTATTGGGAAAGAATTTCCATCTTTCCATATGTATAATCCCCTATGTGAAGACTGAAAATATTGATTATATGCTTCTATATACATATATAAATATATGTTTCTTTCTTATGAATGGCCTCTCCACAAGATAATACGCAGGATTTCGCGAAGGGGGGATTAAAATAGGTTTCAAAATAGGTATTCATCTTATTGGAGAATAATTTTAAAACCAATAAAACCATTTTAATTACCAAAGTTCGCTTTCTCATAATTAGGCGACAAAAATAAATAACATGTCCTTCAAAATCAAGTCCAACACACTTCAGATGCAACTCAAGATCCATATAATAGAATAATCAATATTTAATTTTTTCGGCTATAGTTTCTGCATTCAAAGCATGCAAGTCTATAAAGACAACAAACTCTTCAATTATTTTCATTGGGCCTTGGTAAAACAAGGGATTAATTGAAGGATGAAACTTTAAGGAAATTTAAAAAAATGTAAGTAAACATACCCCTCTGGGTACGCCCTTGCCTCTCTAAGCAATAAATGTTCTGGCATTATCATATTCAAAAACTTATCGGAAGATACGAAAAATAAAAAGTACCATGAACATAATATTTTATCTATTTAATCAGTGACCGATAATATGTACATATGTATAGTCTTGGCGACATATGTATGTATATATGTATGCAATAAAAATGTAGGAGTTCGATGCAATTAGCAATTTTTGCGCTAGGGACAAGTGTATAGATTGCTGTTTATATGGGATCCATAAGGAGCTCTTATCTGCGAAAGCGAAAGAAGAAAAAGACGGGAAGTAATCAAAACTGCTTCAGATAAAACACATTCAACTTTGATCAGCTAATACTCATGCTTTGCTTTTCAGATCCGAAATTTCCATGAGTAGTTTGTATAGTTATGAACCAAAATAGTCCCAATCAAAATATAAGCTTATTCAAAGAGTTTGAGGCTAAAGGACAATGAACATACATTCATTAATTTGTTCTTAAATATAGTTTTTATTTACTTATTTCGTTAAATATTACACTGGCCGCAGTTTCATATAAGATTAAATATTAATGAATATATTTTAAATATAGTTATTCTTGTATACCGCACCACTTTAGATAAAGTATATTATGGGATTGCTTTTAGTTCTTTAGCCACCCTCGCATAAATTGTCTTATAATCATATAAAACTGGTAAAAAACTCTGAATTTTAACTATCATTTGAACGATAAATGCGAATAAATCACCCCTTATAAACGGCCATTAAATCATATCATAATCGCATTTCGCTTTGGATATATAAGCACCTAACTCTATTATTTACCTTCAGTCGCGTTCTCGAGGAGTTGAGCTGGAGCCACCGAAAATGAAAATGGGTGACACGGAAAAAACTGTAAAGAGGATTCTCGGATTGTAACCCCTTCACTAAATATTAATATGCCTTGTTTCTGTAGCAGGTTTCATATGAGCGTATCGAAGATGGAGGAGAACCGCAGGAATATAGGAAAAAAGTGGAGCAAGACTCCACAGGTCCATGGTACTTTGCCAGTAATTTTCTTCTGTTCTGGGCTCTCCTCTTCTTTGCCATTGTGGTGCCCCTCTTCTACCGGCTGCCTGCCGCTATGAACATTGAGGATGCCTCGAAGGGAGGATTTATTGCTGAACGCGCTTACGACAACCTGTACGAATTTGACAAAATCGGATCCAAGGTGGTAGGGAGCGATGCAAATGAGAACAAAACCGTTCAGTTCCTGCTCAAAGAACTAGCGCTGATCCAGGAGAATGTCCTTGATGACTACTTTGACATGGAAATTGACGTGCAAATTACTTCCGGCTCATATCTAAAATCGGAATCCATCTACATGTATCGAGCGGTGCAGAATATTATTATAAAACTCAGTCCCAAGAACACCACCAGCGAGACCTACCTCCTGGTCAACAGTCACTTCGATTCAAAGCCGACCAGTCCCGCTGCTGGCGATGCGGGTCACATGGCTGTTACTATTCTTGAGGTCCTTCGAGTGATGTCCTCCACTAAACAGACGTTTGAACACCCAATTGTGTTTCTAATCAACGGAGCTGAGGAGAAATCACTGCTTGCTTCCCATGGCTTTATTTCCCAACACAAATGGGCTCCATTCTGCAAGTAAGTAATTTAATAACTACCTTTTAGTGTCACATTATAATCCAACGACTAACCTATTATTTTGCAGGGTTGTTATCAACCTGGATGCAGCCGGCAGTGGAGGACGCGAGATTCTTTTCCAGACTGGACCCGATAACCCCTGGCTCGTGGACGTAAGCGATCTGTTTTGGGCAAGCCTTTCCATGGACACGAATCCAAGCTCTGAATATTTTTTCTGTTCTATTTCAGTACTACAAGAAGAACGCCAAGCATCCATTTGCCACCACCATGGCTGAGGAAATCTTTCAAACAGGGCTCTTACCGTCGGACACGGACTTCCGCATCTTCACTAAATATTCGAACCTCATAGGTATACATAAATAGAAACAATTGAATAGCCCTAGCTCACATACGTCTTTGTTAGGCTTGGACCTGGGCCAGTGCATTAATGGTTACGTGTATCACACAAGGTACGACCGCATTGACGTCATTCCCCGAACCTCCCTTCAGAACACTGGGGACAATATACTTGGTCTTGTCCGAGGTCTGTCCAATGCTACAGAACTACGCAATCCAAAGGTATCTTTTATCTTTATATGATATCATAATGATTAATAAAGCCATAATTCTATCTTCGCACAGGAATACGCAGCGGGACATGCCGTCTTCTTTGATGTATTAGGATTGTACTTCGTCCATTACTCGGAGAGCACTGGTGTAATCCTCAACTATTTCGTGGCTGGGGCTACCATTGTCCTGATCTTTGTGTCCTTGTTGCGCACCGCAAGCTCGTCCAATGTCTCCGCCGGACACGTCGTCGGCTGGTTCATTCTGATTATCGTACTCCAGGTCATTGCTTTACTGCTTGGCCTGAGTCTGCCCGTTGTGGTCGCGTATTTGCTCGACATGTACGGCCTCTCCCTCACCTACTACAGCACTCCAGCGCTCCTGATCGGCCTTTATGTGTGCCCGACTCTCATCGGTTTCAGTTTACCCTCTTTCGTCTACTTGAAGCTGCAACGGGATGTGAGTAGCAACCAAATCCGATTCTATACCATATACTATATCCATCCATCTGTTTAGGAAAAGATTTCCTTTGCGAAGCAACTGCAGCTGGTGTTGCATGGACACGCCACTATCCTGGCCATCCTCGGCATTGGACTCACGCTCTATGGACTGCGTACCACCTACGTCGTCACGTGGACCCTTCTCTTCTACGTGATTCCCTTGGCCATCAACCTTCTCACGACTCTGCACGATCGCGGCTTTGCCTGGACGGCCGTCCTTAAAGTCGTCCAAGTCATCCCGTTCCTGTACAACAGCTATCTCTTCTACACATTCATTGTGGTGCTAACCCCCATGATGGGTCGCTTTGGCCTGTAAGTAATGTCTGACGGTTTTGTGGGATAATTTCTCCTTCAACCCCTCACTTTTTAGATCTACCAATCCAGACTTGATTGTTTCTGCCTTGACTGCATTAGGAACTATATTCTCCTTGGGCTTTTTGGTACGTTATTCTGCTGCTGTACGCCACAGTCAGTATGTAAAACCGTTTAAATTTCTCCTCAGGTTCTGCTTGTGCATATGTCACGGCGCTCCAGTCTCATTTTCCTCGGCTTGCTGGCTGTGACTGCCTTAACTGTATACATTGCATCTTCCACCCAAATCGGATTCCCCTACCGTCCCAAGACCAATGTGCAGCGAGTCCACTACTTGGTTAGTCTTTCATCCCATATCTGAATTAATCTGAAACTAACCCCGTTGTTTGCTGGTTGCAGCAAGTGCACCGAGTGTTCTACGAGTACGATGGAACAGTCAGCAAGGATGAGTCTGGATATGTGTTCGACTTCCAGGATCGTCGTGGAGCTGCTCCCTTGAAGGGAACCAAGGTGAACCTTACTGGTTTGGTCAGCATGAAGTCGGACTGCGAAAAGTACATGATGTGTGGAGTTCCCCACAACTACAAAAGCAGTCAAAGCAGCCGTGTTAATGGGATGTGGCTTCCCCGTGATCAGCCCGTAGAGACGCCATCGGTGCCTGTTTTAGAGCTGCTAAGCAAGACTGTGCTGGAAAATAACAAAACCGTACGGTTCGAGTTTAATTTGACGTGTCCCGACCAGACCAGTCTGTTTATCCAGCCGTACGAAGACGTGACCATCAGCAATTGGTCGTTCCTGCTCAGTCACTTGGAAGAAAATACATCTAGTGGCAGTCCGTTCTACATTATCATCTCGAACGGAATAGAGAGCTCTCCACTAAACTTATTCATGGAAATTACGGTAGGATATTTGGATCATTTGTTTTATTGAATCTAACGGTTTTCAATTTTACGTGCATTCAATTTTGAACAGAAACCCAATGGCGACTTCAACGTACCCCTCTTCCAGTTTGGCGTATCGGCGCTTTATATACACAGTAAAGGGGACGCAATGAGTGTGAAGTTCGCGGATTCCTTTCCATCATTTGCGGTTGCCATCCAGTGGCCAGCAGTCTATCAAAGATACATTTTCTAAGATGTCAGAAATATACCGTTTGACTCATAGAACTGTATGTTCTATGTTTTATTAAATTTGAATGCTTTCAACGTTTGAATTTAAGAATTTAAATAATTTGGTACTTTGCAACTGTACAGAAATGTAGTTGTCACGGAGGCACCTGGCGACGAAATCTGTCAAAACGGCGTGTCTACATGACTTTTACATGGGTTTTACAGGGGTTCATTGCGACTGATTTTTTGTTGAACTATTTTGTTTAAACCTTGTTTTAGTCAAAATACAATAAAAGCAAGTAATAAAAATAAGCCAGTTAAGTAGAAAATTGATTCATCAATGGGCTAAAATTATGTGGGCACGGCTAAATGTTCTATATAGCTAGTAATATTCAACGGAAGAAAGAAAACGAGGAATATGTAAAATATAACTTGAATTCGTCAGTATATTTACGGTATATTTTTCAAATGAGACCATATATATATGAGACGGTATATTTGAGCGATAAACAAGCGATAACAAGATGCCGCCGCTTTAAAAAAAATCTAAAAAAATTTCTGCCAGATAAAAAAATTTAAATATAAATACAATTCAAGTAAGTAAAATCAGAGACGGGATACCGATACAATAGCTAAAGTACATATCACCCCTAGATGCACGTCGATGACAATGGCCTCGAGACAGACAATGACTTTGGAATTGCGCGAATCGCTATTGACCAAATTGACAAATAATTTGGTGGAGATACGCATGCGGGCCCTGGAGCAGGTTGAGACGCGATTCTTTCGCTGCTTGATGCTTCACGAGAAAATCGCGGTGAACCCAGTGTTTATGCTCAAACAGCTAATACGATGGTTTGGCTGCAAGCCCCCCCTGGCCGCTGACCGTGTGCTGGCCATTCTGAAGGACTTGCTGCGCTCCGAGTATGCCGAGGAGGTGGTGAAGAAGATACCGCATGAGCGGCTCTCTGCGGAGTTGGACAAGATCAAGAAGATAATACGGTCCCTGGAGTCCACGCGAGCAATGGAGTTGCTGGACGAATTACAGCTTTTGCTGCCCGATATATATTTAAACCATAAGCCCACCCCGCCGCCATCGATCAGTGAGGCCGAATTGACGAGCGAGACTGAGTGCAGCTGGAAAGATCAACTGGTGGCGAGATTCCAGCCAGAAGACTTTGAACCGGCCTGGACACAACCGTGCACGGAGGATGTGGTCACCATGAAGGCCATGATCGACATGGAAGACCCGGATGCCGAAATGCATGAAAAGCTTACCAAGTTAACAATCAAAATGGGCGACTATCCCAGCGAGTATTTCCTTCAGGCGCCACACATTTTCTTCAAGCTTGTAAAGATTCAGGAAAGGGCAGACTCCAATCTTCTCAATGTGAATCGGGCCCTCATCAAATATCTGCTGCAGATGCAGAGCAGTATAGAGGTGCGGAAAGCCACTCTTAGCTATTCCTGCAGCATCGACCCACCAGACGCTCGCCCCAAACAGCTGCGTGTGGAAAGTGCCCTGTGCTTCCTCCTGAACAGCTGCACCAAGCTGTTGGACCCGGTTCTGCATCAATTTACCAGCCAGAATTGGCTCATCCTGGAACTAATTATGACGGCTGTACGAACCTATAAAGCTCTGTGTTGTCCCGTCTCAAACTTATTTATAGAGCGGCTAGTCGGCCTAGTCAAAAAGGCCCATACATTTTGCTACAATACGGAAGGGAACGACCTGGCAAAACTGGTGGATAAACTCGCGATGCCCCGTTTGCAGTCACTTATTTGCAATGGCCTGCTGCATGATTCAATTGCGTTGAATATAACCTACGACATATCCATGGACAGAAATCAAGCCAAATTACGGCTTCTACCTGTCATGATGGACAGCACCTATATGATGTGCATGCCAGAACGCGAACAATCGATCAAGAAACTTGTCTCTGCTATTTCACAACCCTCAACGACGGATAAACAGCTGAGTAGGCTATACAGGGGCTATAATCTGGCCATCAATCAATTAAATCCGCTCAAAAAGATGACTTCAGAGGACGTACTCCTACTACAGAAGCACATCTGCCTGGTCGTCAACCAGTTGGGCAGCCACAGTTTGCTGAAGGAGCTCTGCGACGCCCTTCTAGACTGCATTCTGCAGTATACCAAGAACCCAAAATTGCGTAAGGAAGCCGAGAGCTTGATGTATAGTCTGATGAACATTCGCGATCCAGAGCTGCGCGGCCACTTCTATCACCTTATGTGGTATCCTTGTGGTTTGTTCTTTCACGCAATCGTTCAAAACAGCGTCTATCAGAGGGGCTGCAGTAATCTGGAGCTGATACGTCAGCGTATCTTTGGACTGCCGCTGAACACCAAGCTGCTACGTCAGTTTGTTTTGCAGAGCTGGCTAGAAGATAAATGGGATAGGGTCCGAGTCTGGTGCTTACAGTACCTGGACATGCTACTCAATTTGACCTGCACCCTAAGAGATAATGACTTCAGTGCAATGTACGAATTTCTTCAACCCGTGATGGTTCCCCTTATGATCTGCCGTTCCGTTACGAACAGTACCATGCACAACAAATTATGGAAGATTGTTTGTCCGGCCGAAGGAGATGTGCTTCTAAAGCTGCGCGCAAACGTCTGCTACCTATTCCATCCCGATCCTCAGATAAGAATAGAGGCCGCGGCTAGACTGGCTTACATCCTGCAGTACGTTTCCAAGGGCGACGAGAAAAAGGTGCAGGGAAAGATATTAATTTATGACTTCGGATGGGTGCAACCACCTCGGCTGTACCAAAGCATTTTCCCGGCGACCACCGAAGAGCCCTTTCTGGGAGAGCGCAGCGTGGACGCCCTACTGCGGCTGCTGGAAACCAAAGATCTCAAGCCAGCTATCAGAAAGTCGTGTCTGACACAGCTAAATGTTTTGTTGCAGAACTGGAAGGCCTGCGAGCACTTTTCGAAAACAAACAAAGGCTTAATAGTGGTCATGCAGGCTTTATACATTGGTCGCGCCAACATAAGAAACTCGGAACATGCAGATAATCTACTGACAACTGTGAGTATTCTGATCAAAATCCATTTTTACAACAAAGTCTTTCTGCAAGAGTCGGGGTCATCCTCTGAAATGTATTTACTTCTAACGTCGCTCCTCTTTGAAACTGCTAACGATCTGGAGTTTCGGGAGAGTGTCCTCATCTGCCTATTCCAAATGCTCTTCCACGAACATATGACGGCCACCAAATCGAAGCTCGTCTTGGATGTGGATCTTAGTTCTTTGATCATCCCCATAACATATGAACTCGATCTAACTGAACCACCGTGCACCGCCACGGAGGGGCTGGCCTTGGAGCATACCCTTCGGCAGACCCATTTCGGCCAAGATGCCGACAGGGCTGCCCAGCATTGGCGGCTAAATACGGCGATTTTCATATGCGGGACCCTGGAGGATATTACGCTGGAAGCGATCCAGAAAGTGGACATCAAGGAATCGCTAAAGCTGACGGCTGCGGATCTTGCCCTGATCCAAGCATCACAAGTCGGCCCACAGCTGGGTCGCCAACTCACGGCAGCCAGCAACTGCAGCAGCCACGACGAACTCAAGCAGATTGTGGCAAAAATCCAGATATATCTGGTGCTGCTTCGCACTAGTGTGCCTGAAGATGCGGGAATCAGCCTGTGGAACTTTATGCACAAGTATCTGCGCGTAGCCCCCGCAAACGCAGCCGATCGAGAGGTATACATGTCCGTGTCGGAACTGTGCCTGAGCTGCATTCGCTTCGGTGTGCAACATGTATGGAGCGGTCTCAATCGGACTCTGAAACTAGACGCACTCCACAGTTTTCTGTTGATATTGTACGATCGCACCACCGACCTGAATTTGCTCCAAGCGATCTGCCAAATCTTTACAGCTCTGCTCGAGGCCAAGATGCAAGTCCCCGCTAAAATTAGCTGGCACGGACAGTTCTTTATTCAGCTGAGTGCCGTGGCCAGGACTCACTTTGAGCTGCGCCAGCTACTGCACGTGCGCTGCATTCTCAGAGTGCTGCATTTTGTCAGCGAGCGGGACCTGATGTTTAGCGACGATCAGCTGATGGTGAGTGCCAAAACAGATTCTTCCGTATTTCGACTTAGCTAAGACATCTATTACCTTTGCAGTTCTATATCCGACACTTTGTGCAACTTTCCTCCGACCTGAGAAACCCCACACAGACTGGATCTCAGTGGCAGCGGGACTGTCTACACATTGTATGCCAGCTCCACACACGGTACTTGGGAAAATTCGCAACGACTGCCACATCCGACGATAGGGATCAGTTAGCCTACAAGATAATTACGTATCTTTTGGGACTGTGCGGGCACAGTGATGGACAAGTGCGTTCACTGGCTTGGGTAGCGATAGCCAGTTGGCTATCCAATAGTGGCTCCAGCGCGGGAAAGATCTTGCCGCACCTAAAGTTTCCGCCTGGTGATCTGATTGAATGCTGTCTGTCTACCATGCAGCATGTAGCGGAAATGATGCTGGTACGAGAGCTGGCTGGTCGTATGTTTATAACGCTGATGCCGCAAATGGATGCGGAGAAAATCATCGAGCTACTGCAGCGTCATAACTTTCTGGAAGATGCGCATTACGCTTTGGAAACGCTGCATGTGACTCCCTGGCTGGACAAACACGCACACGGAGAGAAGAACTCTTGTGGAATAATCAGCTGTTACATAGCTATTTGTTCGCGTCTGGTGGTCCTCAAGCCGACTTGGTGTGCCCTGCTCTGTGAGCACAGATTTATGAACTGCCTCAGCGATGTGATGAAGAGGTCGCCGCCACCACAGAATTTCTCGGATGGCTTTCTGGAGCTGTGCGCTGATATCAGTGAACTCTATGCCCTTTGCTATTCTACTAACTTCGAGTTCTTGCAGCGCAGCATTTGTCGTGATCCCGCCCTGCTGCAGAGCTACATAACGCTGATAGATACTATACTGGACCTGGAAGAGCCCGATCGCTTTTTGACAAGGTTTATTAAGCTATTTCTGGTTTTCTGCAAGGACCCCAACGCATATGACTTTTTGTTCGAGCAGCTTTACATTCGACCCACTATTTTAATCGAGATATTCCTATACGGAACGAATCTAAAGCACAAGGGAACATCTCTCCAGCAGCACACTCTCTCGGCTTTGACTATGGTGTGCCTCAAGGCTCAACATGCACCTGAACATCTCAATTTTGTGAAGAAAATGGAAAAAGCCAGCTTGCCGGTCAGTGTTGACACTAAAGATAAGACTATGAATGAGCAGAACAATATGAATGCCTTGAATAACCAGCTAAAGCCGAAGTCGAACCGAAAATTTGCGAAAGGCGATGCAAAGCTTTCTTCGGTTACAATATGCCACGATGGTTTGCCTGTTGTCAGTGCAGTGGTGATCCTCTTTCAATGCCTGAACCGTCTTTTTGATCATTATTTCCCAGCTAAGACTTTTAACTTCTTGCACCCTCCCGGAACGGGTCATGTGCAGATCTGTGAAGTGCTCGGAGCATTGCTGAAGGTCTCGCCCTATGCTATTGATGTCGCTCAAACGCTTAAGCTGTTGGATCGAGTGTTGGGTCTGCTCGACGCCTTTCTCAGCGACCTCGACATTGGAAACGCCACCACTTATGTGAAGCGCGTTGGCGCCCACAAGTCGCGTGATATACTGAACAATCTTGTGTTGCTGCTTAACATGATGGTGCAATGGCACAGTTCACCTTACTCAGTGATCAACGAAGCATCGGTGGCAGTCATATTTGTACGACTGCAGATACGCATTTGGCCCTGGTTGTCGCACTCTCCACACCTAAAATTGCTTTGCGTTCAGCTGGCCATGTCCCTCACCGAGTACTCATTGGAAATGTGCAAGCATAGCTCCTTGTTGCTGTCCGGACAATCCCATTCGCTGCTGCAGCTGATGGTGCGGGTGGCTGACTACGAGACCACCAGGAAGGAGACTCCCAACGCCATACCCAATCAGAGTCTAGTTCCTGCTTTGCGTGTGATGGTCAACTGCTGTGCCTGCCTCGAGGGTCGTCTCAGTCTCTTCAAGATGCATGTGTTGGACATGTTTGACACGATTCTGCCCGCCACCGTAAGCGGGGCTCATGCTTCCAAGATCGGACCCGCTGCTTTGCTCGCATGGCTTAGCTTTTGGGAAGTCTACTCGCGCTATGATAGTGGTTCCAAGATCTGCCATTTGCATGGTCTCATCACTGCTATCCGGCGCATGCCACCGCTCAGCCAGGGTAGGATTCTCTGCCTTCGCATCCTCCGCAACATGAGCTTCTCCGTTGGAAATCGCCTGCCACTAGTAAACAATGCCGACTTTTTGTCTATGCTGAGTGACATTGTCTCCCAACCGGTCAAAGATGTGGATGGTGGCGGGGACGGCAGCCTAGAATCATATGAAGAGCACAGCTTGGTGGTCCTGATTCTGTGGAAACTCTTCTGTTTCATAGCAAAGTACCAGGCCATTCTGCGAGGCACCAAATTGATGAAAAAGTTGTCCTGCCTCCAAGAGAAACTGGCCGTCTTTAAACAGGAGCGTCCGGGATTTTTCCAAGAACTATCTCATGCCGCAGAGCTTGAAGAACTGCTGGAAAAAGTCATTGAATGTATGGAGAAGTAGCCCGCCAATGTCCACCCAGTATCTGAATAAAGTACAAACCTATTGCATAGTTATACATACCATGTTATTTGCATTATAAGTACAATTGCTTCTTAAATAAGACACCTTTTAACCATTAACCTTGTACTTTAAAAATCAGATATATCATAGTCGAATGGAATTCTCCTCAAAAAAGGTACTCGATTACGGCCCTGCCAGGGGGACATGCGATTCTAATCTCTTCTGATTTATTGTATTCTAATAAAATTCAAGTGATAATGGTTGTTTAGGTTTTTCCAGCTGTAAATGCTTTCTTATTGTGATTTACGCTTACGACTCGTCAAAGTTCCATTCAACTCAGCCTCTGTAGTGTGAGGAATCTATAATTCTTTGTTGCCTCAATAAGAGGATGTACTGAGGTAGCGAGAGGTGTACTCGATAAACACAGCAACCGTCTAGAGATATAAAGATAGGCATTGCAATGCTCAGCATGTGGCTATTGGACAAACAAGCGTGCCAAAAACATTCCAATTTTAAAGCGTTGTAAAGATAGGCAGGGCAGGGCATAAATCTGCCATTATTTAGATACCACATTTCCCCAAGGAAAACTATGGGGTTTGTCACCACCTCGTATCAGGCGATATATTGCTAGCAGGAACCGATTTATCTTTATGGGATTCAAAGTGCGAATCAGTGCTGATAATATCCCTCTAGCTCCAAACTGAAGCTCTCAAGGCAGATATAGTCAGTGTTCCGACGACTGGACAAAGGCATTGTTAGACCTTTCTTAGCTCTTGCCAAGGACAGAACGCCATGAAGCTACCGAGCGGGAAGGTAAGTTTAAATATATGAATCCATCGCTTCTAAATGATTACCTGGTAATCTTTCTTTTAGGACTCCAGCAAATCCAAACATCATTCAGATGTCTCCCTCGTCCGGGTCTTGTCACAGCAAAAGCAGCTAAAATCAAGACTGCCCTGGTACTATGCACCTTCGTTCCTTCTTCTATGGGTGGCGCTCTTCTATGCCGTGGTGATCCCCCTTTATAATCGACTGCCAGACGGAATAAGCATTAAGGGGGAGTCCCTGAACCCCGGCGAGTTTGTGGCAGAGAGAGCACAAAGATGGCTCTACAAATACGATCGCATTGGACCCAAAGTCGTCGGCAGTGTGGCGAATGAGGTGACAACTGTTGCCTTTCTTGTGGATGAAGTGGAAAATATTCGAACGGAAATGCGCAGCCATCTTTACGAACTGGAGATTGATGTCCAGGCGCCATCTGGCGCTTACATGCACTGGAATATGGTGAATATGTATCAGGGAGTACAGAACGTGGTAGTCAAACTTAGCTCAAAGGGCTCCAACAGTATAGCGTACCTTCTGGTAAACAGCCACTTCGACTCGAAGCCGACCAGTCCAGGTAAGTGATTCTCCTCCGTTTCCATTGATGGATCTAAGCAAATGCGAACAGGTTCCGGAGATGATGGCACTATGGTGGTGGTCATGCTGGAGGTGCTGCGTCAAATGGCTATATCAGAGATGCCCTTTGAACATCCCATAGTCTTTCTGTTCAACGGAGCGGAGGAGAACCCTTTGGAAGCCTCGCATGGCTTCATCACCCAACACAAGTGGGCGCCCCATTGCAAGTAAGAAGAAATTGAAGATCAATTTGGGTTTGCGGCTAAAGAGGCTGTTTTCTACAGGGCCCTGATCAATTTGGAAGTCGCTGGCAGCGGAGGACGCGATCTGCTTTTCCAGAGCGGTCCAAATAACCCATGGCTTATGAAGGTATGTACAGACATGCATACTTTGTATCGAGTGTACACACTTTATAGAATGCTTTCGCTGAGAACGTGAGGCAATGAGCATAGTCATTGGCAGTTTATTAGCATTGTAAACGGTCATTGTGTGCCGATACTAAAACGCTTGATTGCCCCAATTTATTTGTTGGATAAAAGTGTGCCGAAAAATTACATGATTAATTGTCGTTTTATTTTCCCGTTATAGTACTACAACCAAAATGCCAAGCACCCGTTCGCCACTACCATGGCGGAGGAGATCTTTCAGTCGGGAATTCTTCCGTCCGACACAGATTTTAGAATTTTTCGCGACTATGGCCAGGTACCAGGTGAGCTGGAAAGCTTACAACTTCCATACACAAACGATAACAACCTCAACTCTATCTATCTATAGGTCTGGATATTGCCCAAATCAGCAACGGTTACCTATACCACACGAAATTTGACAATTTTGAGGCGGTTCCCGGTGATTCCCTTCAAAATACTGGCGAGAATGCACTCGCCCTAGTGCGGGCCTTTGCCAACGCCAGCGAAATGTATAACCCAGAGGTGGGTGGTGAATTTTACAACTATACTTGGACCTAGTCCACTAATCTAATATTACTGCAGGAACACAGCGAAGGCCATTCCGTGTTCTTCGACTTTCTGGGGCTCTTCTTTATATATTACACTGAGACCACTGGGATAATCCTGAACTGCGTCATTGCGGTGGTCAGCCTGGTGCTGGTTGGATGTTCACTACTGAGAATGGGTCGCGAGTCAGAGGCGACACTGGGTCAAATCCTAATTTGGTTCGGCATCATTCTGGGGCTGCATGTGGTGGGATTCTTCCTCAGCATTGGTTTGCCCCTTCTTATGGGCGTGCTCTACGATGCCGGAGGTCAGTCGTTGACTTATTTTAGCAACACCTGGCTGGTGATCGGCCTGTACATCTGTCCAGCTATGATTGGCCAGGTTCTCCCCTTGTCCCTCTACTACACATTGAGACGAAACGTAAGTTAGCTGAAGGTCGAGCCTTTCGGAAGGGCGACTAATGGTGAATTTCTCCCATAGGATAAAATAAGCCACCCGAATCACCTGCACATGAGTCTGCATGCCCACTGTGTACTCCTGGCACTGATCGCCATCATTCTCACGGCAATCAGTCTCAGGACGCCCTACTTGTGCATGGTCTCGATGCTCTTCTATGCCGCTGCCCTGTTGATCAATCTGATAAGCACCCTGCATGATCGAGGTAAGTACCTGGCCGACACATGTATTCTGCTTTCTAACATCTTGATTCATTTGAAGGCTACTATTGGGTGCTGATTGTGCAAGTTCTTCAGCTGATGCCGTTTCTTTACTTCTGCCACCTGTTCTACATGTTCCTGATTGTATTTTTTCCCATGCTGGGACGCTTCGGGCACTCCACTAATCCCGATCTTCTAATAGCGTTGATATGTGCCATGGGAACTTTCTTTGCAATGGGATTTGTGGCTCCTCTGATAAACATGTTCCGCTGGCCGAAGCTCATATTGCTAGGCCTAGGTGTCGTCACCTTTATATTCAGCATGATCGCTGTTTCAGGAGTGGGTTTTCCCTACCGCGCTAAGACCAGCGTTATGCGGGTGCACTTTTTGGTAAGTCCGTTTGCAATAATTATTTCCCCAGTGCTCGATCCAAATCTTATGATTTTCCATGTTCCTGCAGCACGTTCGTCGCATCTTTTATGAATACGATGGTTCCGTAAGCCTTAATGACTCTGGCTACTACTTTGACTTCCAGGATCGTCGTCTCTATTATCCACTCGAGGACACTTCGCTTAATCTTACAGGTTTGGTCAGCACGGAATCTGACTGCAGCAAGTATCTGATGTGCGGCGTGCCGTGCTTTAATCATCGCTGGTGCAAGACCCGCTCAAGCAGTCATTGGCTGCCCCGCGATGAGCCGGTGGCCATACCAGGTGCATCGTCATTGCAGCTCTTAAGCAAAACCGTTCTAGACTCTGGAACAGCCGTGCGATACTCATTTGAAATGTCTGGTCCACCACATATGAGCTTATATATACAACCCCTGGATGGGGTCACAGTGGAGGATTGGTCCTTTATTCGAAACATTCTGGACGAACCCGAAAAATACTCGGCGCCATATCATATATTCTTCGCCTATGGCAAGGACAGTACGCCATTGAAGTTCCACATTGATTTTGCGGTGAGTTCATGGGATTCTTTTGCAAAATTGGATTTTTATGATAACTATTTTTCAGATATCATCTGGAAACTTTGATGTGCCTGTCTTTGAGCTGGGATTTTCATCGCACTTTGTCAGCTATGATTTTGATCGTGACGCAGTTGGCTTGCAATTCATTTCCGATTTTCCGGACTTTGCTCATCCGATGGAGTGGCCTACGTTATTTGAACGCTATGTATTCTAAGTCCATGAAACTATTGTGATTGTCTCTTATTTCGTTTGTATGCCTTAACTAAGTAGATATTAACTAATATAATAGATTGTAGACCTAGATTATAGAAATCCACAAGTAATTTAACAGAATTATTCCTTCTACATAAGCATTTAGCAGAGTGCCCAAAAGTCGATCTTAGTTATGCATAGACTATATTCTGCCCCGATTGAAGTGGCCTTCGCTCTCGCGTTCTCTCTCTTTCACTTGATTAAAGATTTATTGATAAGATTTGCAGCAAACATCAAAAACGCATTTAGATTTGAAACTGCTAAGAAATCTACCACAATTCAGATACTACATATCTGCACTTGGCCCGAGTTATGGGAACTTTTGTTTGCCAGAGAGTTCGCCTTCGGGCCTCGGTCCCCTATCAAGGCACACACGACTCTATCTATATAGGCTTCAGAGGGAACAGAAGCAGCACCCCGACAACGTTCAGTTTAAAAAAATCCGGCCATAGGCAACGTTCCGTCTTGCGGAGAGTTTGCAGAAAATATGGAATCGAAAGCTCAAGGAACTGATAATGTAAGTTCATATATTTATATACATTTGTTATGCATTAATCACCATATTTTACAGGGCAACTACTCGGGCACAGTACTTTACAATGTGTTGTCCAAGGAAAGGGCACTCAGATGGAGACTCGCCTGGTACTATGCGGTGGCCTTCCTGCTCCTCTGGGTGGCACTCTTTTACGCTGTCGTGATACCGCTCTTCCATCGCCTACCGGAAAAAATAACCATTGCACAGGAGTCACTTAAACCCGGAGAATTTGTGGTAGAGAGAGCGCAGAATATGCTTTACCAATTCGATCGCATTGGACCCAAAGTCGTTGGCAGTGTGGCGAATGAGGTGACAACAGTTGCCTTTCTCGTAGATGCTGTACATAATATTCGCAGTGAAATGCGCAGCGATCTCTACGAGCTGGAGGTGGATGTGCAACAGCCAACAGGGTCCTTTACAATTGGGACAATGACCAGCATGTATCATGGCATCCACAATGTGGTTGTCAAACTCAGCTCGAAAAGCTCCAACAGCTCGTCGTATCTCCTGCTTAACAGTCACTTTGACTCGAAACCGAGCAGTCCAGGTAATCAATTACTCGTATATTGTTTCCATCACGTCGATAGTAATACAGTTGAACAGGTTCCGGCGACGATGGAACCATGGTGGTGGTCATGCTGGAGGTGCTGCGTCAAATGGCCATATCGGAAACACCCTTTCAACATCCCATAGTCTTTCTGTTCAACGGTGCCGAGGAGAATCCACTGCAAGCGTCTCATGGATTCATCACCCAACACAAATGGGCAGCCAACTGCAAGTAAGTATATATATATATATAATCGCTTCCGATCTTAAAGCTCTATTGTATTGCCTGTCGTCAGGGCCGTTATCAACTTGGAAGTGGCTGGCAGTGGGGGACGTGATCTACTATTTCAAAGCGGTCCCAACCATCCTTGGTTAATGCAGGTAATCTTTATATTGACCTAATATATTTGTACGACAATTCATTCTCAGATATATGATTGCAGTATTATAAACATCATGCTAAGCATCCGTTTGCCACTACCATGGCTGAGGAGATCTTTCAGTTTGGAATGCTGCCATCTGACACAGACTTTAGAATTTTCCGCGATTATGGTCAGGTGCCTGGTAAGATGCTCTTTTAAAGTTTTGAGTACTCGCTTAACACACTGTACTTCGTGTTTGAAGGTCTTGATATTGCACAAATTGACAACGGTTACGTCTACCACACTGTCTTTGATAACTTTGATGCCGTACCAGGACGTTCCGTACAGAGCACTGGTGAAAATGTCCTGTCGCTAGTACGGGCCTTTGCCAATGCCAGCGAGATGTACGACACGGAGGTAGGTCATCGATATTTAACCAAATCGTAGAACAAATGTATCCTCTATTTATAACAGGTGCATAGCAAAGGCCATTCCATCTTCTTCGATTTTCTCGGTCTCTTTTTTGTGTCCTACTCCGAGAAAACTGGGATAATCCTCAACTGTGTCATTGCCGTGATCAGCCTGATTCTGGTGGGAGTTTCCTTGTGGAGAATGGCCCTCGCGTCTGAGGTGACAGCTGGTCAGATATCTGTTTGGTTCCTCATCATCCTAGGGCTCCATGTGGTGGGGTTCGGACTCTGCCTTGGGCTGCCCCTGCTCATGGCCGTACTGTTCGACGCCGGCGATCGATCTTTGACCTACTTCAGCAGCAACTGGCTGGTGATTGGCCTCTATGTGTGCCCGGCAGTCATTGGCCTGGTGCTTCCACTGACCCTCTACTACACGCTCAAGCCAAACGTAAGCAGAAAGTATGTTAGTGGACCACATTTTTAATATCTTAATGTCATGCAGGGACAGTTAAGCCATGCCTACCATCTGCACATGAGTTTACACGCTCATTGCGTTATCCTGGCCTTCTTTGCCATCATCTTGACTGCAATAGGGCTGCGCATACCGTACGTCTGCATGGTATCGATGTTTTTCTATGCTGCCGCCTTGCTGATTAATCTGCTGAATTGCTTACATGATCGCGGTAAGATCTCTGTAGCGAGATTTGTTACCTTCTTGCTGAAGTTTGGCTTATTTGCAGGGTACTACTGGGTATTGATTGTGGAAATTTTCCAGCTGATGCCGTTCGTATACTTCTGCTACCTCTTCTATACATTTCTCGTGGTCTTCTTTCCAATGATGGGCCGAAACCGAGACTCAATCAATCCCGACGTGCTCATAGCCTTGATTTGCGCTCTGGGAACTTTTTTTGCTTTGGGATTTGTGGTAAGGAAGATTACATTTAGTCAGTGCCGCAGCCACTCCCACATTTGTCTTTTTCTTTGAAGGTTCCCCTAATAAACATGTTTCGCTGGTCTACTCTAGTATTACTCGGCCTTGGAGTTGTCACCTTTGTATTCAGTATGATTGCTGTCACGGACATTGGTTTTCCCTACCGCCCCAATACCAATGTGATGCGGGTGAACTTCCTGGTAAAGAGATCACATCACGCTTGTATTTACGGATATCTTATTTTTATCCCTCTTTTTACCAGCACACTCGTCGCATTTTCTATGAATACGATGGCTCCGTGAGTGTAAATGATTCTGGGTATTACTTCGACTACCAGGACAGGCGAGCTCTGCGCCCTCTTATGCATTCATCCGTCAATTTGACCGGGCTAACGTCCATAGAGCCCTACTGCGACAAGTACGTGGTGTGCGGTATGCCCTGCTTCTGGAGCAGCTGGTGCAGAGCTCTTTCCAGCGCTGCCTGGCTGCCCCGAGACCAGGAAGTTATTGCACCCGCCAACTTAAGGTTAGAGCTCTTGGATAAATCAGTTATCGTGGGGGGAAAAACCGTGAGATACGCATTCGAGCTGGCCGGTCCGCCGCACATGAGTCTGTTTATACGACCACGGAAAGGGGTCGTTATCGAGGACTGGTCCTTCATTAGAAATATGCTGGACGAGCCGGAGAAATACTCTGCGCCATATCAAATATACTTTTCATACGGCCCGAGCAGTGCGCCCATAAACTTTCACATTGATTTCGCAGTGAGTAGAGTTTATTTATAATGTAGACGGATGAGAGCTATAAACGTTTCGATTACAGACATCCGACGGAGATCTCGATGCACCGATCTTTGAGCTAGGAGTTGTGGGTCACTTCGTTAGCTACGATTTCCAGCGGGACGCCGAGAGTCTCAAATTCATGGCGGATTTCCCAGACTTCGTTCATGTTATGGAGTGGCCGGCATTATTTAAGCGATATATATTCTGAAATCTTGAAGATCTTTATAGACGTAGATACTAGATTATGTATTATTTATTGTGTCTTCCCCAGACGCTTGGAGTCGGGACTGAGATAAGAATTATCGCGTTAATATAACAAAGCGTCAAGCGTCACATCCATCGGACTTTCAGTCAATGGCTAATGATGACTAAGCTGTTAATCGCTGCTCTCGTGCGTCGGAATCTCCGGCTATATTGAAGTTGGGCAGTAAACTTCCTCCAATTTAGATACTCTGAACTGGCACATGCAGAGCCCGCCAATGTGAGGTGTGCCTTAAGGCAAAGCGACCACTACCAAAGTCGGCAGCAGCTCCATATCTTGCAGCGATACACGACCCTATCTTTATGGCCTTTAATTTGGGGTTTCAAGTCGATCTGCCCGCGGTTCAGACGTTCAGTTATGCGACGGCCGGACGTCGCTAGGGTTTGACTCTGCAGAAAAGATGGAAAAAAAGACTGATAAAGTAAGTATGAATTCTTGGAAAGACGGACTATTGAACTGAATAACCAGCGTCCCGCCCAACCAGGACAGCTCATCCGACGATGCGCTCGTCAAAATTCTGTCGGGGCCAACCGGAAACTCCCGCAGACGCAGACTTTCCTGGTACTATGCGCCCTCCTTTCTGCTCCTTTGGGTGGCGCTCTTCTATGCCATCGTGATCCCGCTCTATAATCGACTGCCAGACAGAGTGACTGTTGCCGACGAATCCCAGAAACCAGGACAGTTTGTGGCGGAGAGAGCCCAGAGACAGCTCTACGACTTCGATCGCATCGGACCCAAAGTGGTTGGCAGCATAGCCAACGAAGTGACAACGGTTGCTTTTCTCGTGAACGAGGCGGAAAAGATACGTGCCGAAATGCGCAGCGATCTCTACGAGTTGGAGGTGGATGTGCAGGCGCCTTCAGGTGGCTACGTGTTCATCGACATGGTTAACATGTATCAAGGCATTCATAACGTTGTCGTGAAACTGAGTGCCAAAAGCTCCCAGAGTGAATCGTATCTCCTGCTCAACAGCCACTTCGACTCGAAACCGAGCAGTCCAGGTAAGTGATTCTCCTCCGTTTCCATTGATGGATCTAAGCAAATGCGAACAGGTTCCGGCGACGATGGCACCATGGTGGTGGTCATGCTGGAGGTGCTGCGTCAAATGGCTATATCGGAGACGCCCTTCGAACATCCCATAGTCTTTTTGTTTAACGGCGCCGAGGAGAATCCCCTGCAAGGCTCGCATGGCTTCATCACCCAACACAAGTGGGCCAAGAACGTCAAGTGAGAATACTCAATAGAAACTAAGAAAATATCTTTACCGAGTCGTTGCTGCAGGGCTTTCATCAACCTAGAAGTGGGTGGCAGTGGGGGCCGGGAACTTCTTTTCCAGAGTGGTCCCAACAATCCGTGGCTAATGAAGGTGAGACATATTTCTGCGAAATGCTGCTGGCTTATGGCAGGCCACAAAATTAACTTTGAAGCCAATTTTACTGCCTATTTTATGGCCAGTTCGTGAAATGTCGGAACGTTAAAAGGTTTTGCTTCTTTTCTCTAGTACTATAGAACCCATGCCTTGCACCCATTTGCCACAACCATGGCTGAGGAGATCTTTCAGAGTGGAATTTTGCCATCTGATTCAGATTTCCGAATTTTCCGTGACTATGGAGATGTTCCTGGTGAGTAACTAAAACACATATGTATATGCCAATAATTGAATTGCAATCCATGTCTTTCTGCAGGCCTCGACATTGCCCAAGTTAGCAACGGTTACGTGTACCACACCGTCTTCGACACTTTTGAGGCCGTTCCTGGACGTTCTGTGCAGAACACAGGTGAAAATATTCTCGCCCTAGTGCGCGCCTACACCAATGCAACCGAAATGAGTAACCCAGAGGTCGGTTAGAACTCAATGTTGTTCCGATCTATGGATCCGATAATAATCGTATATTTTTTGACAGGAATATGATGAAGGGCATGCCGTATTCTTCGACTTCTTAGGTCTATTTTTTGTGTATTACACCGAGACCACTGGAATAGTACTAAACTGTGTCATTGCCGTGATCAGCCTGGGTCTAGTCGCAGTTTCCTTGTGGAGAATGGCCCGCGCGTCTGAGGTGACAGCTGGTCAGATATCCATTTGGTTCGGCATCATCCTGGGGCTCCATGTGGTGGGCTTCGCACTCTGCCTTGGGCTGCCCCTGCTCATGGCCGTACTGTTCGACGCCGGCGATCGATCTTTGACCTACTTCAGCAGCAACTGGCTGGTTATTGGCCTCTATGTGTGCCCGGCAGTCATTGGTCTGGTGCTTCCCCTGACCCTCTACTACACGCTCAAGCCAAACGTAAGTAGAAAGTATGTTAGTGGACCACATTTTTAATATCTTAATATTATGCAGGGACAGTTAAGCCATGCCTACCATCTGCACATGAGTTTACACGCTCATTGCGTTATCCTGGCCTTCTTGGCCATCGTCTTGACTTCTGTTAGTCTGCGCACTCCGTACCTGTGCCTGTTGTCGATGATCTTCTACTCGGCCTCGCTGCTGGTGAACCTGTTGAGCACTCTGCATGACCGTGGTGAGTGTTGTTCAAGGGATTTGCCGGAGATGTGCCTGGACTAATGAGATACTTCTTCAGGCTACTACTGGACCATTACCGTGCAGTGCCTTCAGCTGCTACCGTTTTGCTACTTCTGCTATCTCTTCTACACCTTCCTCGTAATATTCTTTCCTGTCCTGGGCCGCAATAATAGCGGCACAAATCCTGACTTGATCATAGCCCTTATCTGTGCCCTCTGCACCTTCTTTGCCCTGGGCTTTGTGGTGAGTGTGAAAGTTTCCTTGGGAGCCTTTACCTTTGCTTTTCTCGTTTTCATATCTACATGCGAGTATGTATCACACAGGTGCAATTTATTAACATGTTCCGCTGGCCAAAGCTCATATTGCTCGGACTGGGGGTGGTCACTTTCATATTCTGCATGATCGCTGTCTCGGATGTCGGTTTTCCCTACCGCCCCAAGACCAATGTAATGCGGGTAAACTTCTTGGTACGTATGGACTCCTCATATACATATGTACTTACAGAGTCTCATATTTTCATTGCTTTGCAGCACACACGCCGCTTTTTCTATGAGCAAGATGGCTCAGTGAGTCACAATGATTCTGGGTACTATTTCGACTATCAGGATCGTCGAGAACTCAATCCTCTGAAGGACTCCTCCGTCAACCTAAGTGGTCTGGCTCGAGTGGAGCCTGACTGCGAGAAGTACGTTATGTGCGGCATTCCGTGCTTCTACTACAGCTGGTGCAGTCAGCGTACGAGGGCTGGTTGGCTGCCGCGCGAGACGGAAGTGGTTCTGCCCGAGGTGGAGCTTAAGTTTGAGCTTCTGGGGAAGAGTGTCTCAGAGTCCGACAGAACGGTACGTTTTGACTACGAGCTGGCGGGGCCGCCCCACATGAACGTGTTTGTCCAACCACTGGGAGGGGCAAAGGTTGAGGACTGGTCCTTCGTCAGAACAATGCTGGACGAACCCGAAGAGTTCTCGGCTCCGTACCAGATATTCTTCTCCTACGGAAAGGATGACTCTCCGTTAAAATTTTACATCCTATTATCGGTGGGTTTCTGGTTTTATAAATCATCAAAAAAAGGAGATAAAGATTCATATTTTGAATTATTCTAGAAATCCGATGGAGATTTCGAAAGCCCCACCCTCGAGCTAGGGATTGTGGGACACTACGTGAGCTATGATTATGAGAGGGATCCAGAGGCTCTGCAGTTCATTAAAAGCTTCCCCGACTACGTCCATGTCATGGAGTGGCCATCGATATTTAAGCGTTATATATATTAGACCTATCATAGCTATAAGTGTGCCAATGCCCGTACCCATACTCATACCACTCGAAACATTTCCACAATAAAACGCGATCCATAACCTGCCTGAAACTGGCCATGAAAATGATTGCCTTCTTATTCTCACGGTTGCCGAAAATTCTGCTGCTGATTATGTTATCTTCACATCCCATTTGATCAAGAGAATATAAAACCGATACATTTATTCCTATGCTAATAAAATAAGGTACAGTTTACGTACCCAATTATTGTATTGCTTTTCATAGAACACGGCCCGCAATAGTGCCGGAGAAAATAAATCAATGAATTCGACTTTAGCCCTCGAAAGATTATAAAATCTATATGCTCGTGTGCTAGGCCATAAATATCGGGGGGGAACCGTACTCAACCCAGCATATCAGATCTGGTAAAAAGAACCTCGAATTCGCTTGAACTTCAAAAGCGTGTCCGTTCGGAAACCCGCCTGAAGCTACCTCTTCGTTATCAGAGTTACCAACACATACATTTGATTTCACTATAAATGTTATCATTATATCCCATTTGATTTAAGGACTATAAAACCGATACATGTACATAACGTAAAGCCTATATTAGAGGTTGATATCTTTGAGCAGAAACCAACTAGGAACTCACAGACTTTCACTCGATAAGATCGGTACATATGGAGGATTGGTATCGTATCTAGATGCTATGCAATGACAATAAATCAATAACTTCACCTTATTAAGATTGAACTCGAAGCGACTTTGGCCCCTTAATGGATTGTAAAATTCATGTGCATTGTACAATAAATCTCGTTGGTAAGGCGTGTGTGCCTATATTGCTTATGGGATCTCGGCTGCAGATAGCATATCCAGTCTGATAAAAGAGAACATTTTCGAGAAGTTCGCTCAGTTCTGCGCCACTTTTCGCCGTGATCTGATGGTGAACACGGCAGGCAGGGAATCAGGCAACATGGGAGAGAACAATACGGATAACTTTGCGGATGCCGTTCCGGAGTACACGGATCCAACAAACGGTTTTAAGAGCACCATGCAGCTAATGACGGACACGCAGGATAGCGAAGACACGAGAATCGACTTGAATGAGAAGGGTAGGTCACCCAAGCAGCTGCCCTGGTACTATGGGCCGGTGTATCTGCTGTTTTGGGTGGGTCTCTTCTTCGCCGTCGTCTATCCCCTCTTCAACCACCTGCCCACGGGGGTCAAAGTGGAGGAGGAGTCCGCCAAGGCAGGCAAATTTGTGGCACAACGAGCAGAGACCACTTTGCTAAAAATCGATCTGATGGGTCCAAAAATCGCTGGCGACTATGTGACCGAGGTACTCATGGTTCAGTTACTCCTCGAAGAGATAGAAAAGGTGCGTCAGGAGATGCGACAGGATCTCTATGAGCTGGAAGTGGACGTGCAGAGGGCACAAGGCGCCTTTCTCCACTGGCAGATGATAAACATGTACCAGGGCATCCAGAATGTGGTCGTCAAGCTGAGCGCCAAGAGCTCCAACAGCACATCTTACCTGCTAGTCAACAGCCACTACGATTCCAAGCCCAGCAGTGTGGGTAAGTCCATCCTCTCACCCGGTTTACGAATACTCTTCGGTTTTGAAACTCGAAGCTCTTTCCTGCAGGCACCGGAGATGCTGAGTTCATGGTGGTGTCCATGCTGGAGGTGCTCCGCCTGATGGCCATATCTGACGACCCTTTCCTACATCCCATTGTCTTCCTCTTCAATGGGGCCGAGGAGCAACCGTTTCATGGCTCGCATGGATTCATCTCGCAGCACAAGTGGTCCGCCAACTGCAAGTAAGTGGAAGCACCACGGATCATACAGCACTATGACCACTACAATTTTTGTTATCTTCTCCTAGGGCTCTCATCAACTTGGACTCCGCTGGCTGTGGCGGTCGTGAGCTCCTCTTCCAGGGGGGTCCCAACCATCCGTGGCTAATGAAGGTAAGTCGATATCGTGAATATTATCTAAATTAGTGCTTGGCGAACTGGTTTAGTGGCCTTGTTTATCTAATCTGCACTTTAAGCTCCCTCCAGTCGGCTCGCTTATCTAATGGAAACTGCGACCTTTTTTATTCCAGCATTACAAAAAGAGTGCCAAGCATCCGTTTGCTACCACAATGGCCGAGGAGGTCTTCCAGGCTGATCTTATACCCTCGGACACAGATTTCCGCATGTTCCATAACTTTGGACCAGTTCCAGGTGGGGTTTATTAAAAGATTGACACAAAATACATGAAACTTCATCGTATCCATGAATCTGATCAGGTCTGGATTTGGCGGGCGTCTACAATGGCTTTGTATACCACACGAAATTCGATCGCTTCAGTGCGGTGTCCAGAGACTCGCTGCAGAACACTGGGGACAATGTTCTGTCCCTGGTACAGAGTATCTCCAATGCTGAGGAAATGTACGACACTGAGGTAATATTCACTTTCTGAGTAGCCTTTTATTAAAGCTATTCTAAGCACACTTTACCTATCTTTACAGGCACACTCTGAAGGCCATTCGGTGTTCTTCGACTATCTGGGCCTCTTCTTCGTGTACTACAAAGAGTCCACGGGCGTGGCACTTAACATTTGCTTCTCCCTGGCGGCAATAATTCTTGTCTGCCTCTCGCTGTGGCGCATGGCCAGGGTGACGGACCAAAAAATTGGCACCTATGCCGGCGCCTTTGGAATTATGTTTCTGCTGGCCATCCTGGGATTCCTTCTCGCCCTGGGCCTCCCCCTGCTCATGTCCGTGTTTTATGACTCAAGCGATCGCACTATGACCTACTTTACAAACAGTTGGCTGGTCATCGGTCTGTTCATTTGCCCCTCCGTGATCGGCCTTGTTCTGCCGATGACGCTCTACCTGTCTCTTCGACCAAGCGTAAGTTGAGCAGAATAGTTTTAATTCTGTCACTAAACTCTTCCGATTTATATTCCAGGAGAAGATCCCGCACGCCTACCACCTGCAGATCGCGGGACACGCCTACTGCATCTTTTTGGTTGTGCTCTGTATACTACTCACGGTGGCCAGCATTCGCACTGCCTACCTCTTATTGATCTGCATTTTCTTCTATGTGTGCGCTCTCATTATCAACCTGCTGAGTCGTCTCCATGATCGAGGTAAGTTGGCGGAGGGGACTCGAATCCCTTAGGAATTCTTTTAATATATATCGTTTCTTTTCAAGGCTACCTTTGGTCCCTGGTTCTGGGCGCTTGCCAGATACTGCCGTATCTCTACTTCACCTACTTGTTCCACAGCTTCCTGGTCATCATCATACCCATGACCAGTCGCAAAGGCATGGAATCGAACCCGGACATGTTCGTTGCACTTCTGTCTGCCTTAGGTTCGATCTTGTCAATGATTTTTGTGGTAAGCAAGTGATGCCACCTCGTGGGGATTATAGACAGCATTTAAGCTCTTTCCAGGCCCCTCTGATTAATCTGTTCCGACGACCCAAGAGCATGATAGGCGGCCTTGCGCTGGTTATGTTCATATTCTGCATGATCTCCGTCTCTGAAGTTGGATTTCCTTATCGGGCCAAAACAAATGTTATGCGTCTGCACTTTCTGGTGAGTCGGTAGCATTCCAATCGAAGCAACTCCCAACTCACCGGAACTGTTCTTTTCGATCTCTTTAGGAAGTGCATCGAAAGTTCTACGAGTACGATGGATCCCTTAGCCTGGAGGACAGCGGCTACTACTTTGACCTGCAGGACAGACGCCTGGAGGAGCCGCTGCGTGACAAGATCAACCTCACAGGATTCACGCGCCTCGACGAAGAATGCAAGAAGGAGATGAAGTGTGGCATGCCCTGCTTCAACCACCGCTGGTGTGCCGCAGTGGAAGATGCCCACTGGCTGCCCCGCGATGAGCTCGTCGAACTGCCCGATGTCCCCACCGTGCTGGAGCTGCTGAACAAAACCGTTCTAGTAGGGGAGTTCGATACACGAGTTCGATACGACTTCAAAGTGTCGGGTCCGCCTAGGATGAGTCTGTTCGTGATGCCCCTTGATGGGGTGAAGATCCTAAAGTGGTCCTTCCTAATGGGAATGCTGGATAACCCGGCCATCTACAAACCGCCGTATCACATCTTCTTTGGCTACGGTAGCGACGACTCACCAGTTGAATTCTACTTCGAGCTGAGGGTTAGTATTGCAAAAATTCTTCCATCAGGTGAGAGTTTATCTAATACGGGGAACTTTCGCATTCCAAATGTTTACAGAAAGACGATGCCAACTTTGACGTGCCCCTGTTTAAGCTGGGCGTCTCCGGGCATTACATGAGCCACCTCAACAAGCGGGATGCGGCCACCCAGAAGTTCCTGGATGATCTTCCCGATTTCGCCCATCCCATGGAATGGCCGACCTCCTACGAGCGATATATATTCTGAGAATTCCTAGTGTAGAGTTGTGCTATGTACATATGTATGAATAAACGATTAGTATAATAAAACGGAAACTGAACTGGAGACGATTACTAATTGGCCGTTACCGTTCGGATGCGACACAATGAATCCATAAATCCGCTATTAACTGCTTTACGATATGGGGCAAAGTTGGGCGTTATGATTTCCCCTAATCGGCCTCACAAAAATCGTCACGTTCACGTTTTGGAATCAATCTACATAGTACGTACTCATGTACATATGTATGTTCTGCGAAGTATTGCCAAGAGTTATATAGATTTTATATATGTATGTTGATTAGTAATTGTGAAGCCATTAGGGCCATTAGGCCATAAATATCGAATATCTTTATACTATGCTGCCGATACCAATACTACAACCATAAATGCAAAAAATACCATTTTAAAATAGGATGGCCATGGCAGACCAGACCCTTGTTAGTAGTACTCTGGCTGTAGGCAGAAATGGGCGCTCCAACGGATGGAAAGGTATCGGTGTGCCTCCAGATTTTTCTGGAATTAGTCACGGAATGAGTAATATTTATTTCCTTTTCTGCAGACCATTCAGGCTACGAGCATCGGCTCAGACTCTGCCAACCTGATCATTGAGCTCGAGGGGCGTGAAAGGGCGGCCAAGCAGTTTCCCTGGTATTATGGCCCCACCTACCTCCTCTTCTGGGTGGGTCTTTTCTTCGCCGTGGTCATACCACTCTTCCAGGCGGTGCCTACGGCTCTGAAGATCGCCGAGGAGTCGGCCAGTCCGGGGAAATTCGTGGCCGAGCGAGCCCAGGGCATACTGCTGTCCATCAGCCAGATGGGACCACGAGTCGTGGGCGACCATGTCAATGAGGTGACTATAGTGGAATATATGCTCGCCGAGATAGCGAAAGTCCGTTCGGCAATGCGCGACGATCTCTTCGATTTGGAATGTGAAGTACAACGGGTCTCGGGGTCTTATCTTCACAATGGCTTGGTCAACCACTACCAAGGTGTGCAGAACGTGATCGTAAAGTTGAGCACGAGGACGTCCAACAGCTCCTCATATTTGCTGGTTAACAGTCACTACGACACCAAGCCCGGATCGCCGGGTAAGTGCAAGATATAGTCCTATCAGAGAGCAAAAGAGATAATTCCTGACGGCCCAGGTGCCGGCGACGATGCCTACATGGTGGCGGTAATGCTGGAGGTTCTCCGACAGATGGCCATATCCGCTGATCTGTTCCTGCATCCCATTGTGTTCCTCTTCAATGGGGGCGAGGAACAGCCAATGCTGGGCTCCCACGGCTTCATCACACAGCACCGATGGTCCGCCAATTGCAAGTAAGTGGACAGACCGCCACCGGACTCTGAAGATTGCGAACAAAAAACAAAACACTTTCTTCCTAGAGCGCTGATTAACTTGGACGGCTCGGGCGGTCGTGAGCTGCTCTTCCAGGGCGGTCCCAATCACCCGTGGCTGATGGAAGTAAGTAACTTGCCTCATTCACCCGATGACTACTACTTGCTTTGTTCTACGAGTATTGCTTAGATATGAACGAAATCGGTATCGCCTGTCTGGCAGCCATTTTATCTAATCGGATTCTACTTTCAACCTTCAAAATATCGCTACAGCATTACAAAAAAAGTATCCCGCACCCGTTCGCCACAACCACGGGCGAAGAGATATTCCAAGCTGGCCTAATACCTTCGGACACCGACTTCAGGATCTTCCGTGACTTTGGCGTCGTACCGGGTATGTGACACGTGTCTTGTTAATTTAGTTCAATTTAAGAAATATCTTCTACTAGGCCTGGACATGGCTGGCATTTACAATGGATTCGTCTATCACACTGAGTTTGATCGGTACACCGTCATATCCGGCGGCGCCCTCCAGAGCACTGGGGACAATGTGCTGGCCCTAGTTCAAAGTATCTCCAATGCCCACGAGATGTATGACACGGAGGTAATCAATGCTCGATATCTCCTCATTTGATTACTTCTTTTCGGACACTCTTAACGCCGCACTGCTCTTTTCAGCCGTACTCTGAGGGCCATTCGGTGTTTTTCGACTTTATCGGGCTCTTCTTCGTGTTCTACAAAGAGTCCACTGGCGTGGTACTCAACATCTGCTTTTCTATTGGGGCCATGCTGCTCGTCTGCCTCTCCCTGTGGCGCATGCGCAAGGTGTCGGGTCACGCCGTTGGAACCTTTGCCGGCGCGTTCGGAGTACAATTCCTGTTGGCACTTGCCGGTTTCGTTCTGGCCCTGGCACTGCCCCTGATCATGTGCGTCTTGTACGATGCAGGAGATCGTACCCTGACTTACTTTAGCAACAGTTGGCTGGTCATCGGTCTCTTCATTTGCCCCTCGGTGATTGGCCTTATTCTGCCGCTGACCCTCTATCTGACTCTTCGGCCAAATGTGAGTTGTCCAAAACAAAATACTCAGGGGACCACGACTAAAGCTCCCCATGATTGACACACCTTGCAGGAGAAGATCACGCATGCCTACCACTTGCAGATCGCGGGGCATGCCTACTGCGTCCTCCTGGCGGTCCTGTGTCTGGTGACAACGGCTCTAAGCATCCGCAGTGCCTACTTATTCCTCATTTCTATCGTATTCTATGTGGGAGCTCTGATCATCAATCTGGTGACCCGTCTGCATTGCCGAGGTAACGTTAGTTACGTTAATTATTTGTTGTCTCTGATGGGATGAGTATTTCTTTATTTCCAGGATACTACTGGTCCTTCGTGCTCGGAGCTAGCCAGCTGATGCCGTTCCTCTACCATGCCTATCTATTCCACATGTTTATCGTGATACTCATACCAATGGTCGGACGATTTGGTGTCACAACCAATCCCGACACCATCATAGCCGTACTGTGTGCGTTCGGCACGATTCTGTCCTTGTCTTTTGCGGTAAGGAAGCAGAACTATCCCTCAACTTAAAGTAACTGAACGCCTTATGTGTGTAAGCAGGCTCCCCTCATAAATATGTTCCGGCGACCCAAGAGTATGCTCGGAGGCTTGGCGCTGGCGATGTTCGTGTTCTGCATGATCTCCGTCTCCGATGTTGGATTTCCCTACCGCCCAAAGACCAATGTGATGCGTGTAGATATGATGGTGAGTCGACTAATGTTTACCAAGAAATGCCACCAACTGAACTGTTCTATGGAGTAGCAAGTGCACCGCAGATTCTTCGAGCACGATGGATCCATGAGCTCGGAAAACAGCGGCTACTATCTGCATATGCTGGACAGGAACAAGGACGGGCCTCTCCACGATACGATGAACCTCACTGGTCTCACTCGCCTGGGCGAGGACTGTGACTCGGAGCTGATGTGTGGCATTCCCTGCTACCGTTGGTGCTCCGCTCGCAAAGAGGCGCGTTGGTTGCCACGGGAAGAGCCCGTGCAGCTGCCGTACCCCACTGTTCTGGAGCTGGTTAACAAGACTGTCCTGGCCAGGGGCGATCAGGCCCGCTTGGAATTCCGGCTGTCAGGCCCTCCCAACATGGGACTCTTCTTCAAGCCCCGCAGTGGAGTGAAGCTGCTGAGATGGTCATTTGCTCAGGGCATGCTGGACAACCCCGCCACGTATAGGCCACCGCTGCAAGTCCAGATAACCTACGGCATAGACAGCACTCCCATTGAGTTCTACGTGGAACTATCGGTTGGTATTACTATTTAAACTTTACAAGGCTATTTAAATGTTTGCAACCACAGCAATGTCTGTCCGTCTCCATCTCAAACTATCCTAATAGAAGCTCTTTCAGAGTCCAAAGACTTCTAAAAGTAGTTTTATAGTTGGTATATTAATATGATTCTCGATTATAATCAGGTTATCATTTCTAAGCCCCAGACTTTTCCGAGCGTTCATTCCATCTTCATTCTGAATTGATTTTGCAGAAGGACAATGGAAATTTCGATGAACCCATTTGCGAGCTTGGCGTCTCCGGGCACTACGTGGGTCCCAGGGTCGAGCGGGACGCTTTGAGCGAGCAGTTCCTGGCCACGCTGCCCGACTACACCTTCTCCATGCAGTGGCCGAGCAGCTACGCACGTTATATATACTAAGAATGTATTAATTTAAGCGCCAGATTAAGGAGATCTTGTATAAGTAAAAGTAAAGGTACCATAAGTGTGGGCCCAGACATTGACTTGCTCAACTTTAAAAAGGCCGACTAGCATTGGAAGGGGAATGTGGAAGTGGAAGTGGAAGAAATGATGCATTTCAACACTTGACAGCCGCAAGACTAACACAACACGGGAGCGGAGATGGGGAATGAAGAGCAAACAAAGAACAATGGAAACATTTGCGCAAACATAGGCCCGGCCCGCTCGTACAGACCTGTTGCATTCGGCCCTTGGCAGGAAAGGGGTTGGATCACGTATAAAAAGTGTGCCATGGCCCACAGATAGACACACTTCGAGTTGAGCAGCCTCCAGCAGCATCACAACCAAGCAAGCCCCAAGCCCCAAGCCCAAAACAAAACAAAAAATACAATATGAAGTTCTTCGCATTCGTCGCTGTCTTCGCTGCTGTCTTGTCGCTGGTCTGCGCCCAAACGCCGACAGGAACTGCAACTCCGACAACAGCGACATCGCCGACATCACCGACATCGCCTACGACAACCACCTACACGTACACGACGTCACCCACTTACACCACCCCAACCGTCACGGTAACAACAACAACCGCCAAGCCCTTCAAGCAGGCGCTCTTGTCGCTGCTGTTCAACAAGAAGTCCGGATAGAGACCTGCCACTCCGACCACCGATCCCGCCGATTAGTAGGACGCCAATGATTTGATAAGCCAAACAATAATAAAAACAACAAACAAACACAATCCCACACTTGAATACTTATTCCCCCATGGCCGAAAAGATGTTCTTTCACTGAGCGTAGCATCTCCGGTTCGGTTCTTTAGCTCTCTGGGATAACTGATATTTGCTCAAGTGTGGTGGGGCCTGGCCCATCACTAACCACTAACGCCTTTCGGCCATTCGTAAAGACCAATCATGGGATAGAAATTGAGATGCATCTGTCTCCGCCAAAGGTCAAGCAGTACGAGCACTCGCACCGTTCAGTAAGTCAGTAAGCCAGTGAGCCAGTGAGCCAGTGAGCCAATGAGGCAGACTTTATCATGGTCAGGTGGCCGTCATAGTTGTGTACATCATAATGATCATCGAAAATCGGACTCTGAATGCCACGCCATGGGTTAAATGTCTAATGATTAGCTGACAAATTGATATAAGCATTTAATGGTGCTGTCCTTGTCTGCGGCAGCGTGAGGATGAGGAGTTATGAATGCCACAAGCCGGCCACGACGGGTTTCATGTACAACACGACACAAAATGATCGAAGCACCAACGCCCCCTGAATGCAGACACTGTACAGTGGGCTCCAGCCATAGATGGATTTGAATTCTTTGGATTCTGTGTAACAAATTTAAGAAAATCGTAAGCGAGTTTTGTCACTAAATATATTCATCACTGTGTGTTGGACGACACAGGCATCGACAGGTCATCATGTATACGAGTCGTTCGACAAATTGCAGCAGCAAACACAATTTCAAATCTGTTAGGGCATCTTTGACGGGGGCCTTGCATGTGTAGTAGTGGGTGGACGCGAGCGATGGTTCACGAGCGCGCTATGGGAAGATGCAATCAGTGGCCAGGCTTCCGATCTGTGCGCCTTCAAAATGCTATACACTTGCCCAGCTTTGGGCTGCAAATCTTTTGCCTCAGTGCTGCCGCTGCCGCTGCTGCTGCGCTGCCTTCTGTATACTTCTATGGCTGTGTGCGGTAACTGTAAAGTTCAGGCCACAATGAGAGTCCCCAAGCTGGAGCCACTGAATCGAGCTTGGGTATAAATATGCAAACGGCTGGCAATTCTGGCCACAGTACCCAAACGAAGCTAGGCCGCAGCAGACGGTCGCAAAGGATCAGATCACAAATCAGAGGATACAAAATGCAATACAGAGTAAGTTCCTACCAGACTTTGTTGGCTTAATGGAGACTCAGTTGGTTCCGTTCCGCCTGCAGCTACTCATCGTCGTAGCCTTGCTGATGAGCTTGGCCCAGGCAAGACCACAAGGACAATCCGGAGAACCTATTCCCATTCTCAGGCAGGAGCAGGAGGTGAACTTCGATGGGTCCTACAAGTACTCCTATGAGACGGGCAACGGCATCAATGTCGAGGAGGAGGGCTACCTCAAGAACGCTGGCACCGACGATGCTGGACAGGTGAGTTCAGCTCAGTGAATCGTGCCCAGACAGCTTGGCATTTGCTGGAGACCTGCACCTGCCCCTCGGGCAGCTAATTTGCCAAATAAACTCAAGCTAATTTTGATTTACATCTTGTGTGCCATTTGCAAAGGTCGCGCAGGGCTTCTTCTCCTACACCTCCCCGGAGGGCATACCCATTCGGATCACCTATCTGGCTGATGAGAATGGCTTCCAGCCGCAAGGCGATCATCTGCCCACGCCCCCACCAATCCCTCCGGCGATCCAGAAGGCACTAGCCTACCTGGCCACGGCGCCGCCGCCGCCTCAAGAGCAACCGTCTGGTGGGTTCAACAACCGACGGGGCTAGACAATGTGGATCACCTACATATGTATTCCCCTGTGTGAGCAATAAATCGGGACACACAACAAGCGAATGTGGAAACGATAATAAATTGATTTAAATGAAACTGTTTGAACGATTTTATTGGTATACTAAAAACAGTCAACTAAGTTGAATGAATAAGGCGCAGAATAATTAGTTGCTGATACTTACCAGAACAATTTATTCATCCCGAAAGTATGCCATTCCATTAGATTCTATAGTCCCCTGCAGAGGATTGCTATCATACACATTCGCATAGCATACTTTTAGGCGAGACGCGGAGGAATCTCAATGAGAAACTACTGGTAACTGGTAGCCTGTCCAAAATTATCTTCGCGTGACCCCCCCAAAGAAATGTCAATGTTTGGTCCAGCCTTTGGAGATGGCTCATCGAATCACTGCAATTAATCTGCATCAAGTGGCGGCATCCACTGTGCCGGCTGCTTTCCAACAAATTATGAACTAATCGCATCGTAAACCCCGACGCTTAATTGATCAAGTCCCCCACCGGTCAGATCGGTGCCAATTAGGCACAGCAGCAGTCGCACACTTGGCCCAGACCAGACCAGGCCGGACCGTGGGCACTTACAGAATAGAGCTCGATTCTTCTCCATGTGGGCGTAGTGCGGCGTACCAGCGAAAGATATAAAGCTGGGGACCACTGGCCAAAGCTTCTCATTGATCATCTTCAACCATGTGGCTGCGTATAACGGTAGGTTGGGTGCTTCACTCGGAACAAAGGCCACGTCGGGTTTCTTACGGACTTCCTGTTGCAGATTGCTCTACTACTGGCCTGCGTGGCTGGAGCCCTGGCCCAAAGCGACGGAAGGTATCGGCCTCCTCCAGCTGCGGTGCGGGCGACTGCTGGCGACGGACGCTATAAAGGTGGTAACGACGGACGCTATACGGGTGCCAACGACGGACGCTATCGCGGAGGAAACGACGGACGCTACTCCGGCGCCAGCGATGGCCGCTATGTACACGTGGACAACAAGTATGAGCATGACGATCGAGCCGGCGGTGCTTATACCGGAGACCGTAACCGCTATGTGGGCGACAAGAATACTGGCGGCGGAGCAGGCCGTGCTGGGGCAGGAGCAGGAGCAGGGTCAGGGTCAGGGGCTCGACCAGGCGGCGGGGCAGCTGGTGCGGCAGGCGCAGGAGCCACCAAAAAACCCCAGCCGCGACCCACCATACCTCCACCGCCAGCCGTCGTCGATGTGACCGCCAATTTGCCCAAGGGACGGGGCACAGGCGAAGGCGGCAATGGTTGGGCCATCATCCGACTGGAAGATGATGTCGAGCAAGATGGCTACCACTATCTGTGAGTATACTCGAACCAAGACTGCAGCAGAGAATAAAATCGGGGATAATTCGATTCTCCCCCTAGCTATGAGACGGAGAACGGCATTCTGGCCGAGGAGAGCGGACGCATCGAGAAGCTGGCCGAGGATGATGGCCTGCGCTCGAAGGGCTTCTACGAGTACACTGGCGACGATGGCATACTCTACCGCGTGGACTATACGGCCGACGACAATGGTTTTGTGCCCAGTGCTGCTCACCTCCCAACGCCACCACCCCCGCCGCCCTATGTGGCCAAGCTGTTGGCCTACCTGGAGGAGAATGCCAAGAAGAAGAAATAGATATTGAATCGAAAGTGTGAAATGAAATCTAAGATTTGATAATAAACCGATGTGCCATTAGAACTGTTCATGGATTACAGCTAAAATAAGTGCTTTAAAACCGATTCCAGTTCCGCATTACATTTATTTCACCAACTCCAATACATTTCATTTATCATTCATTTTACCGCAGAGTGGGCAGGATACGCTGTTGTATGTACTCCAGGACTTCGTTAATGGTCTCATGAATCTTCTCGGGCTGTCAATGAACCAAGCTTTAGTAGGAAAAAGTGCGTACCCACCACATAACATAGACTTACGTCCTGTTCGGAATTAATGTTGCTTTGAGGCTGAGCCTCGTGCTGTTGCTGCTGCTGCTCCTCGCTGACCTCCGCAGGTGGCTCACAGCTCACCTCTGAGCCTTCATCGGGCTGGTGGTAGTGATAGGGCTGTTCCGCCACTCCCGTCGCCTTCTCCGTTCCCGTCTCCCACAGCTTATTCTCGTTAACGTAGCTATATTTTTTCATGTCCGGATGGGTCTCGTCGCCATCGCGCACCCATTCGAATTGGATGATCTGCCAGCCCGTGCCGTTGTAGTTGAAGTCGATCATGAAGCGCAGATGATCGCGGGGACCCAGGGCGAAGTTCTCGTTGGCCTCCTGTACACTGGCGGCCAGCTGCTCCTCGGCCTTTCGGAAGATGCTGCGCAGATCGGCGGAGTACGGCTGTCCCCGGTCCCCGTACCCGCCATCATAGGGATTGTGCTCATGCCGGTACTTTCCGCTGTCGTCCGGCATATACCAGCCCGTGGCTCCGTGCAGTTCGGGAATGTACCGGCCCCGCTTGGGCGGCCTTGGTTCCAATTGTTCCTGGCCCCAGGAGCAGGTGATGGCCAGGCCAAGCAGCGCCAGAGCACTCAATGGCAGCGTTAAGCGTGTTTTCATGTCGACTACCTGATTACGTTTGATTCGACCCCAATGCACTCGCTGGCCATTTTAGTTTGGGTCTCCACGCCCGATAGCCGTTTGGCTAATAACACCCGAGGTTTATGTGCCAGATGGCATCGTTTAATTGGATTAAATATGGGCGGGACTGAACCCGAGCTTATTCGGCGGCAGATGATTCAGCAGCCACTGCCTGGCAATAAGTAGAAGCTCTTTGCATACTAACAAGTCATCAAATACTGTAAGCGACTAACTAAGCAACTCGTTTGCATTGGCAACAGCGGGTCGCTTTTAACCTTTCGGAGACCCAATGCATTGCAGCCCCCACCAAAACGGAGACGACCACTTCGGAATAGAGATCAAACTGTGTCAAAGCCATCACACCCAGATGTTGGACAGAATGCCACCGATGACCGACACAGGATAGGATTCCACAGGCTACCACCAATTGAATAATTTATCAATTGAACACTTAACACATCCAACACAACGCCTTTCCATTGATTTGCTCAGTGCTTATCATTCAACAGCTCTGTTCCTTCGAAAGCCTTTCAACCGCATCACTTATCGATGATCGATTTGTCAGACATGTTGCCGTTTGTCACCTTAATTGGCTGGACTTTCGGCAAACCAAACCCAATAGGATCAAAGGTAATTAGTGTCGTTTAAATCAAATTTAAAACGCATTATACAAAATGAGACGCTCGTTTGTCTTACTTAAAAGGCATTTATAACAACCACAACTGTCAGTCCATCGAGCTGTGAGATCGGTCAACGGTTTGGGTTCGATATTCATTAATCACCTTGTCAGCCCATTGATTTGGGCAGTCATACCATTCATAACATCGCTGTAGATCCCATAGCCCGACAACTCTAGAATGTTGAGGCGGTGTCAGAAATCGAAAGCGACCACGCCCACGCCTGCTGCCAGACAAGGTATCGTTTCCGTAGGCTGGGGTCTTGACTTGAACTCTTGACTTGATTGAACCTTGCAAATATTTCAAATACCTGATCGTGGTAAGGAAGTGAATGATGATTGGGTGCCGTGAATCATGAGGTCGTAGAACCTACGTAGAATCATCACGGATTACTCACTTATAAGTGATTCCGTTCGATCGATGGATCGCTCGTAGGAATGTGTATGTATTCTATTAAAACTGCAACAACAGGTTAGCATTTATCTCTCTCTCTCTCTCTCTTTGGGATCTGGATTGGTGGCGGGACTTTAAATTATTCGCTGGAGATAAATAAAGAGAGACTGCCCCTGGCACTGAGTCGCCAGAAACGCGTAATTTGGTGTTTTGCATGCAATTAATTAATTTCACAAAATGTTCGCTTGCATGTTCATGCCTGCACCTCCCCACTGCCCCTCTGCCACCACTTGGCCCGCGGAGCGTCCTTGGGGGGAAATTTATGAGAGTGCCGAAAAGTATCACCGCTTTAGGCTGACAATTGGCAGGATATGGCCGTTTACTCGTAAATTGAACTCAACTTAAAGTAAAATATTTAACGACAGTTCTGTGGTCAGCGTTAACGTTAACCCATTCGAAAGAAGCTCAGCCAGCGGAACTAGAGATTTCTGGGGAAGTTTATACAAGATTGAGATTCCATTGGCATGATGTCATACCGGGGGCGATTGTGAAATAAAACACATTTCTCTTCTTCGCACTTGTCGGGCTGGAAATTTATTTATATGCGATTTTTCCATTTTATATAAATTTATTTTATGCGCTTTTTGGCCAAACGACAAGAGAGATTTAAAAATTGAAGTCACCCAAAACATGAATGCGTATTTTATTTAGCACCTTTAGATTTTACAATCGCGGCGGTCGGATATTGCTGGGGTCCGACAATAATTTAGGAGAGGATCTTTGAACTCGCTTGCAATTTGGGTCCCTCAGTCCCAGTCCCAGGTGTCAGGTTGAAGATCCCACATATCACATATCACGAATACCAGACTGAAGAGGCATCAACTCGTATCCAATTACGCCTCATTGTGGCTGGTAATTTGTTTCATTGTTCTGGAGTCTGCTCCAATTGCAGTTTGTCAGTAAGCCTGATTTTTTTGGGTGGGTTTGCCTCGGACCTACAGCAAAATGGCGCTTTGTAAATTAATTCGTTGGGCGAAACAAATGCCAGCAATTAATGGCACAAATCGTTTGTATTTAATGGGATCGATTAAAATGTGAATGCGCCGTGTGCTACCAAAAACCATCCATCTATTCTGGCATTCGGTGGCCAAACTGGCTTCAGCATCCACCAATATTTATAGACGTTCCATTTTGATTTATACCACCCGTGATGCCTCAGAACATACTAATTAAACCAAAAAGAGAGCAAATGATATATAAGCAACAAATATTGAGAAAAAATCAAACCTAAATAAAAAAGGAGACGAGTCGCATTGACAGTTCCAGTGTGTGTGAAAACCCACGCAAAGTCGGGGGTAATTTATGGACAGAAATACAATGCCAGCCTATAAAGATTTCATTTGTTTTGCACGAAATGCTAAAGGCTGTCTGTCCAAAAGGCCGACTTAGAGGGGGTGAAAATACGCGTAAATCATATGTGGGGAGCCCAGTCTCTGGAACGGGAACGGGAACAGGAATGGGAATGGGAATCGAACTGAACAATGCTGTCATTATAATATCCAATTAAATTCCACTGGTAAACCCCGGGCTTGGCCAAGGGATAAAGTGCTCAAACAATCGATAGGAATCGATGAGCGCAAATACATATTCGCATCTGCGACGCATTGGAATGGCAAAAGAAGAGGCATCGATCGCATTCTTGATAAGAGCTGTCCGCCTCCCAATACAGAGAGCGAAAGAAAGACAAAGAAGCAAACAACGGTGCATAATGAAACATCTGTTATCTGGAAGCATTTGGAGAGAGAGGAACGGGGAGTGGAAGCAGTTGCTCAAGGTTTATTCGAATAATCCAAAGAAATTTCATGCATACCCAGTATGTTATTTCATTTCACTTCAATTGTAATGCTGCAGAGCACTCGGTGATATGAGAACGCCCTCCAAAAAAAATAAAACTTTTGTCGGTTGAGATTAATTTTAGTTGATCAGCGACTGCTCCAGAAGGGTGCGTATTACTCATAAATTATCTTTTTTAAACATACGAGACTTTCCTTTCCCACTGTGCCTCCAGTTCTCTTCGGGCCCTCGAAGCGCAAAGCTTGTATCGGAAACGCAAGCGCAAACGACTTCGGAAGCAGAGTTACTCGTATTCTATCCCCGGAAATAATGGGCATCGGAACCAAGCTCTGGCCGACTGTGGGAGCAGTGGTTTTCCTAATCGGAAGCGTGGCAGTCGGCGAGATTCTCAAGTGCTACCAGTGCAACGAGGCGGACCAGACGTGCGGCGGCCCGCAAAAGCCCCTCGGACACATTGGAGAGTGCCCCCACTCAACCATGTGCACGAAAACCGTATTAACCATGAGCCTACTGGAGGGAAACCAGTGGATCAAGACGATGCGGGGATGTGCCCAGCAACTGAGCACCACACACGTCTTCGTCAACAAGTCGTGGGAGGAGAAGTCCGTCGTGGAGGAGCCGTACGAAGAGGGCTGCATCGAGGAGAAGGTGAACTTCAGGAACACCGTTCTGCTCTGCCACTGCCGCGGACACTTGTGCAACGCATCGAGCAGTCCCGCGCTTGACGGCCGAATGCTGCCGCTGATCCTCATAGGCTTCATCTGGTACTGGAGCTATAGGAAATTACACATGTGATCGCCTACTAGTCGGGGGCACTTTTTGGGAGTGCCCGTGTTGATACTTCCTGCTCTCTAAGCCGACTCAAATTGTTTGAAATTAGTTTTAAGCAGATTAAAGATTTATGTGCGACACTTTCCGGAGGAGAGATGCCTCGTCAATGAAATAAAACACACTCAAACTTGTTCTGACATTGGATATGGATCGTAAATACTTGAATTCAGCGGAGATTAACATCCAACCGAGCCCATCCAAGCCGATCCAACCTGGTCGTGTGATGTGATAGTGACGCATCGTATCGAAGAAAGTGTGAGATTTGGACAGAATGTGATCCAAGGTCAATGCCAGTGCTGGCCATTAAAAATATTTCTCCATACAGATATAGTCTGTATGTGTGGATTTTTATAATAAAATAACACCAGCAGCACCCTGCGGTGTGAAGATCTGATCTGATTTCTGATCGCAAATACTTGTAGCATGCAAATCAAGTGACAACCGCCCGGGCATCACAAATCGAACTTGTAATTGATTAAAAAGACATTTTATTTAAATATTTATTAAGTATTTGTGACTTTTATGAATGCCCCCCCTATATAGTATGTAGAAATCGACAGAGCCCAAAAACAAACGAAATGATTCAAAAAGTAACAATAACAGCACGCGCCGTGATTCACACAACAATCTGGCTCTGCTTTGGGTCGGGTCTGGTATGGCCTGGTCTCTGGTCTCTGGTCTGTGGTCTCGTTTCATTCCATCTCTGCTGGTCTGGCTCCCAGCCGTGGGTTCAGCGTACGACCTTTGGAGTGCACTGACTGTGACGCATCATCGATACTTGGTACTTGGTGATCGGTGCTCGGTACTCTTTACCCTCTGCCCGTGGCCAGCCCGACACTCGGCTTCCCGTGTCCCAAACTGTTGCGTTTTAATCACAGTTTATGTTTATGGTCGTTATTAATTGGCTTAAGACCGGCAATGTGCGCTGACAATCCTTCTCCGTTTCGGCTGCTTGCATCTACATACAAATGGATGTACCTAGTAGTATATCGGTAATCTTGGATTCATCTCCAGACTCCGAAACCGTTAAGGACAAATTCCAAGCCGATCCCCGAGCTGTCACTGCCGCAGCTGCTGGCGGTGTCAACGTTTGCTACAAACAATTAAAATCATTTTTGTCAACATTTTTCTTATGCCGGTTCAATCCGAGTCTTATTCCGATTCCGATTCCGGTTATACTTATGCATATGTCTGTACATATGTATGTATGCTGTGAGAGACCCAGCCCCAATCGCAGCCCCATCCTCATCTCCACCTCGAAATCTCCATCTCCAGCGTCGAATTCTGCTTCAGCTTCAATATTAATGCATTTCGCGTTGTGGCAGGCGCGCGCATTGTCTGAATGGTTATTTATTTTTTTTTATTTATATTTTTTTTTTGTGTTTTTTTTCTTGGCTGTATTTCCGCTGGTGCGTAATTTATGATTTCATTACGGCACTTTTATGGCGCTTCCGAGTGCCTCCAGGTAGTTGGGACATGTATGTATCTCCGATGCCGACGATGTTGTCATCGGTTGCCAAAGCTAGTTAACGTTGGACCCCAGCTGAGAAATTAACGGGCGTCTGAGCATGGCTAAAGCGATCCAGGGAAGGAAGATCCAGCCCAAGACCCTAAATAATGCCATCCTCCGCAGGATATTTATCTTTCCCGGAAACCATGCACATCGTCAATGTCAATGTATCTTCGAGCCTCTCTTCAAGAGGGGGATTTCGTATTTGTTTAAAATCATATTAAAAGAATTCGGGGTGTTCCCCGAACAAAGTTTTGAGTGTCACTTACATATCGAAATATGCTAGTTAGCTGTTGAATTCCTTCCTAGCAAAACTTTATCTGTTAGACTCTTCAGTATACAATTTTCATTGGCTCTGTTTTGCCGCATGTCCTTGACTTAAATAGGTATTTTCCCTTTATTGTGCGACTATGACCAATCAAAACAAATTAATTTTTATTTTTCAAAAGTCGTTATCTGCGCTGACTTTATGACGTCTGGGGCCTGAACTTTACCTTCGATTATCAGCAAATGAAGCGATTTCCAAAAAAATTGCTCGCTCTCATTGTTCGGCAGAATTTTGATGACAGTTCGCATCGAAATCACGGGAATTTCTTCAGCAGAAGCGTAGTAAACAGCGCGTCATCCACTGCCATATATCCTGAGCTGCAGATCGCTATAGTTCAAGTTCAAAAGGTCGCTGAACCCGAGGAGACGACGTTTGCCAAATTATACAAATTTTTAATTGATTATATATGTAATTACGATTATTGACGACATTGATAGCCTTATAAATGATTACCTCAGTTATTGAGCTAATGAGAGCGTCTAAGCTGCATTCCATGCGAAAGCCAGTAGCGAGATGAGACGCGCACAAGACAAGAAGAGTGCGACTCGTCATTGTCGAAAACCCATAAGGGAGTAGCCGGAGAGAGAGAGAGAGAGAGGGTGCCAGAGCTGTTGTTCTTCTTTCTTATCGAATTGAACTGAGGTGAACCGGTACGTACACACACACACACAATCTCACACACGAAGCAGAAACAGAGCAGCCCACAGCAAACGAGCGCGCGGATGCTGAGCCGGCTGAGGCTGAGAATTTTAGGAGCGTCGTTGCGCCGAAAGCACAGCCACCGGCACATCTCTATATAAATGGGGCGTACTTGATCGAACTCCAAACATTCCTGTTGCAGTCGCCCTCAGAGAAGGATTACCAGCGAGAACACATCAGCCAGCAGAAAACAGCAGCAACAAGCCCGAGGATAATTACCCAAAGGATATCGACTATAATCTAAGAAAAGCAAACATGTTCACCCAATCCATGCTGAGATTCTCCGCTGTGGTGGTCGTGGTAAGTAATCCAGTGCCCAGATCCTGCCAAGTGACCAGAGTGACGCCCAGTGCTGGCGGTAAACGTGGTGAACAATACGTGTATTACGTCTCCGTCACGTTGCCAGCGCGAGTTCAATTAGCAAGAAAAGAAATAAATACGCATTTATTTAATTACCTCGTGCCGACTCGATTCGGAGCAAGTTTTGGCACAGGCGCCGCTGATTCATTAGATCCGGAGTACATTCAACCCGTCCGCACTTTGGGGGCCACTTCCTGTCACTGTTTTAATTGCATTATGCAAATCAGTTGGTAATCATCTAACCCCTCGCCTACAGGCTCTCATTGCTGTCTGCCACACCAGTCCCGTCCCTGACGAGGACCTCAATGGCAAGTACACGGTTTCAGGGCAAAATTCTAACGCCGGCAAATACAGATCAGTGGATGACGGACGCTACCATCCCAGCTCGCAGAATGAAGGTATTTCGTGATCCAACTCTATTAACGCGCCTACCCACGCCCACTGACTGCATGCGGTTGCTGTTGCCGCCCACTAACCCCCAGCCAAGAGCGAATTGGCTGCCACCAGAGCAAGCCCGATCTTGCCCAGCTACCAGTACTAACACACATGTACAGACGTGCCCGAGAGCATGCGAATATGCGTTGATTCCGATAACACACTTATTTATACTCGTACCAATAATCTGTTGACTCTCTAACCAAGTTCAAGCTCAAGGTTGGCCCGGCCTTTGAAACGTTTTAAAATTGCAAATCCAATTCCGAATCGGAATATCGCGATCTTGAGCTGAGCTTCTTCACTAACCGGAGTACACTCTTCCCCCCTCTCCCTAGCACTTAAACATGATATTAAACATTCGATTTCTTATAGGCCGGAGTGGTACACAGGATAGTTTAGGTAAATCATTGAAGTACAAATGAAGGAAAGAAGCCATTCCATTCTTTCAGTTCTTTGTAGAGAACACCATCCACACTATCACAAAATCGATACTCATCTGCAGATTAGGGATGAAAGCTGAACTTTTGCCGTTCTGGCCTCACTGTAGTTGTTTGACTGTAGTTTAACTCAAAACCGAATCACTTTCAGACTTAACTGCAAATCCATTTGTACATTTGTACATAAAGGAAACGAGAAACTAACGAAAGTTGTAAATATCTAATGGCAGATATGCTCGTAACTAAAGGGTCCGAAGTTACCCGCACAACACCCATACTCACACTCACACAGACTCACACAGTGCTTTTCCTATACACAGACCCACTAACCATTGACTTCTGTTGCACCCCAAAGGTCGCTACAATCACATGCCTCAGCCCTACACTCATGTAACGGATCACCGCGAGCTTGGAGCCTACCATCACGTTCCCTACCCCTACGACGGTGGCTATGGGCCATATGCCGGACTCAATCTGCCCTACGTCCACGATGCCAAGCCCTACAAGTGAGTGTAACTGAAAATAATAATCTGTAGTGATATTAACGGAATGAAATCGTTTCATTTGCAGCCACGATCTGTACACAGTAAGTAATGCCGAGTTTAAAGTACCTGAAATCCGCTTGGAGTACGGCTTTCCCGAACATGAACCGCAAATCGCAACACAAACCCATCTACAACCGAGCATCCAGCACTAAAGCGCCAAAAGCCCCAGCCCAGCCCCCAGAAACCCCCCGCAATCCGGCAATTCCCCTTCTGTTCCACCTCCTGCTTTCATAACCAACCAAAATGATTATTTACGAACGTTTTCGGCTCTGCAACTAAACCAACCATAACGCGCTACATGAACACCTCATAAGGTATCCTGCATGATCCAACCCGAACACGAACCCGAACCCGAACCCGCATCCGAGCCCAAAAACCCTTGAACCCTACTCCTAAATCCATGCCCACGTACACGCATGCAACCCACAAGCACACACACACACCCACACAAAAATGAGCAAAATGATAACAAAAAAAAAAACACCAACTACAACCACACAACACCGCACCACCACTCACAGTCCACGACGACGACAACGACGAAGAAGCCGACTACAACGACAAAGCGGACCACCACCACCACCACCACGACCACGACCACGCCCAGGAACATCCTCTACAACTACGACGATGAGGGACGCCACAAGATTCTGCACCAGGAAGAGATCCGCAAGAAGGACAAATACGATCATGCGTAAGTTTTCCATCAACGAAATTCCCCTTCCGTCCAAGCTAATGTCCCGAACATGTCCTATCCGAAACAGTTTCCTGACCGAGAACGGCATCTACGGCGAGGAGGAGGCCAAGATCCATCACACCGGCGGCACACACGCCAAGGGATACTACGAGTACACCGGCGATGATGGCATGCTGTATCGCGTCAACTACGCCTCGAACGATGGAGGCTTCATGCCCGAGGGCGATCATATTCCCACTCCTCCCCCCATTCCCGAGGCCATTGCACGCGCCCTGAAGTACGTGGAGGAGCAGCACAAGGCCAATGGTGGAGCCCAGTTCGATCATCGTGGCTTCCGCATCAACCACATGACCAAGGACATCAAAGCCCAAATCAAGTCCATTCATCTGGAGCGCATGCCTAAGGAGTTGAGTGACCAGATCCGTATGCTCGAGCACGAGGTCGAGCTGGCCGAGGAGGAGGAGCGCGAGGAGGAACGTGCCGAGCAGGAGCGGCAGAAGCGTAAGCGCCTGTCCGACGTACATCCCACAGTGCAGCCAGTTGTGCCCCACTAGGTTCGCTCTCAGACTTGCCTCATCAACAGCCATAAGGTCCCTCTACCTCTACCAACCACCCTCCCGCCCACCCAAACAATCCTAGTCCAACCACCAACACCCCACCATTCCCTTGCATTTGCCGAGTGATCATCGGGCAAACCCTATAACAAGCCATCGAAAAAATCCAGGAAAAAATCCACAAAAAAAGGAAAAGGAAGGAGACAAATGGAGGAATCGAATTGTAGTCGTATATGTAGTACTCTCCTATGTTATTTCGTATTTATTTATCTATCTAACTCAATGTGACAACGTTGCTAAGCATAAGATAATTAATATTTGTTACTTTATATATCAAAATACACACCCAACTATGATATCTGTTACGAAGAATCAAGTGTTTTTTTCCAACGAACGAAAAACTTGAAGATCATCTTGAGCCCTTGAGTTGAACGAATGTTTTATTATTCTGAACCAAAGGCCACATCGCATCGCATTTGATAATGAAACTGTCTGACATTTTGCCAAATTATATTCCACATTTTGAATACCCAATATACGGGCTCCGTTTAAAATTAATGGGTTTCTTGCTCTCCCAAAGTCGAGACAAAAACAAGTCTCCGTCTAAGTAGTCGCTGTATACTCGTACACCGAGTACTCGTACACTCACTATTCACATTTCCGATAAGCGAAAGTTGACCCATTTTTGTCGGCAGGCCCAGCTTGAGCTGGGGGTAACCCATAAGAGTGATTTACTTAGTTTTAAAAAATAAATAGAATAAAATAGAAAGAGACGACTTTTTCGAGAGTAAATGATTTTGTATTAAATATAATTTTAGGTTTACTAATTATTTCTCAATTGTTTTCAGAACAATGCTCTGCATATCCAGTATTCTCCAAGCTCACGCTAAGAAAAATGCTTCCAATATTAACCAGTTCTTCAACAATAAGCTTAAGTGGGTGTATTTGTATTTATGTTATCGAATTGTACTCGATTAAAATTAAGCAGTATATAATAGATATATATATATATATATATAATGTACTTAAACTTATTTCAAACAAAGCAATTGGAAAATAAATGATTCAATCAACTGTGGAGAAATTTTGTTTATATTGGCAAAGGAAGGAATGAGTATATAATAGATATATAAATAATGTACTCAAACTTATTTCAATGATTCAATCAACTGCAGAGAAATTTTTGTTATGTTGGCAAAATTCAAATGTTTCATAAAAAAAGAAAAAAATCGATTGTCATCCAAAAAAATAAAAAATTTTAATAATTAAAAATGAATTTAAAAGCACACTTTTGTGCTGAAGACTTAATTGAAAAAGCTTTCGTCGTAGTATTATTAAGAAGAGCTTATGTGGTTTAAAAAAATCAATCGAAAGAAGCCAAAATGGCGTTCGTCAGTTAATGGCCACATGTGGTTATGGAGGAGGAGAAGACTATAAGCATTACGGTACAAACTCATGTCATTGATAGCGCTGCGCTCTATTATTTGTATGAATTACTTTATTCGATCTATTTTAAGCCTGTTTGGCATCTATTGATAGATAAATCTAAAGATCGTCAAACTATAATATATCTGAGTGATTTTGCAGGGAAATGGTGGATTCCAGATTGGTAATACTCTTATCAATAGTTAAGAGGATCAAATACAAATGTTCTGAATCAATGGACAAGCAATGCCTAAACTAACTGCGGTGTGCATTTTTAGAGTCATGATTCAGGGGCGTTCAAAGATCAAATACGATTTGTAAAGATTATATTTTTATTAAGAAGAAGGCTGAACACACTTATTTCACTCAAGTAACAATGAATAGGAAGGAATCTTGCCTCAATGCTTCGTGTAGACCACATTTGCCGGGGCAGGCTGGCTGGCATAGAAGGCAGAGTTTACGCCATCATCTGAAAGAGAAATACATCACTGTAGTGTTTAGCTCTTGCACTATCACACTGGGCATACTGACAGGTGATCACTGGACGGAAGCCGTTGGCATCGGCCACGTATTTGACGCCCACGCGCAGACCCTCCGGCGAGATGTAGGAGTAGGCACCCTCGACCTGTTCCTCCTGCTCCTGGTTGCCTATATTGACGGGCACACCGCGCTCCTCGCCGTGGATGCCGTTCTCCGTCTCATAATTGTAGACATAGGATCCCGTGCCGTAGTTGGCCTCGTTGGACTGGGCCACAACGCGGGCCTGGGCGTTGGCAATGAAGGGGTTGTACTTTTTGTAGAAGCCGTCGTAGTAGCGGCGCAGGTTGTACAGATCGCGGTTTTTGTAGTACAGGTCCCTGTAGTAGGGGTTCCTCAGATACGGATTGTATTGGGTCTGCCCCTCGCAGGCGATCGCGGCCAAAACCAGCACGAAAAGGCACGACAACTGCAAACACATCAACTTTAGATTAGAACACATCACTTCCTGGAGGGCACACTATGATTTACCAATTTTAGAGACATTTTTAATAACAACTTTCAACGCTGATCTACCCGACAGAACTGTAACAGTTTCGCAGACCGACGGATCGTTTTATAACCAACTTTGGAGACCAATTTAGCATAAGCATCAAATTTCAGTCTATAGTCCATAAAGTTCATTGTATTCGGTCAACGCTCATCTCTAACTTTTGCGAACGGAGAGTTTTGTCAATTTCCGTTTAGAATTTAGATTGCTTTTTATTATAATTTGCTGACTGTATAAATAATTAAAATCAAGAGCAAAGAGTGAAGCTTCTTTTGAACCAATCGCTGCCAAAATGCGGCAAAACGGTTGGCAAGGCAATCGAATAAAATGGCTAAAACACAGTTGGGGGGCGTTAAGTGTTTGCCTAACCATATGAAGTTGTACATACATACATATATGCAAATGTCTGCTATATGAATTTTATATATTCAGTAGTGAAATTCGAGAAGCCACTGAATAAATTATAAATAAATGTTTCTATTATTTTCCAGCTTCTCCCAGTGGCTTACATGAGCACTATTGGAAATCACATAATAATTAACTTTCTTTATATAATTGCATGTTATATTAACCAAACAACTTTTAGTATCTTAAGGACCAGAGTTAATCAATGATGAATAGTTTTTTGATAACAGTATGTATGAAAAGTTATACCTAAACAACAATTGATTCGGATCTAACTTCAATTAATTTCATTACAATTATTTATTAATCAAGGTTGTATAATACGTATAGTCATCGCACCAACAATTTTATAATTACCTCATATTTAACAAAACAATTAGAATATTATTTATTCAATAGACAATTATGTAAAGGACAATCGATGGACGTTTTCCTCCCTTGGAGGGTATAAAGGCAACGATTGTCGAAAAACACAAACCAGTTAAGAGCTGGAATACAAACCTTTCAAAATGTCAGAAGTCGGAAAGCAGCAAAACAAAAAGATGCAGGAGAAGCAACGCGAATACCAGGACTTCACCTTTTTGGCGAACATAATGTTCAAGACATTGGGATACGACTTTCTGGACTCGGTCAGGCCATCGTGGCAGAAGGGTCTCCTCCGCTGCTACTTTTTCGTATGCATTGCCAGCAGCTCTTATGAGGCTTTCTTCGTGGCCCTCGAGTGTCTCCAGGTGGAGTCTGTGGCCGGGAGTCCATCCAAAATCATGCGCCGGGCCCTCCACTTTTTCTACATGCTCAGTGCAGCAGTGAAGTTCGTCACCCTAATGATATACCGCAAACGACTGCGTACGCTTATCCTAAGTTTGAAGGAATTGTATCCTGCGGACGAGTCGCTGCGGAGGGAGTATGAGGTTAACAGATACTATCTTCCCCGATCGACGAGATATGTGTTTTACTCTTACTACTGCTTCATGGCCGTGATGGCAATAGGGCCTCTTCCTCAGTCGTTTATGATGTATTTTCTAAAGGGACATTTTCCCTTTCTACGGACCTTTCCAACGCAGCTCTGCTTCCGCTCGGATACTCCCGTAGGCTATGCGGTAGCCTATTTCATGGACTTAACCTACAGCCAATTCGTCGTCAATGTCAGTGTGGGCGCAGACCTCTGGATGATGTGTGTCTCGAGCCAGATCTGCATGCACTTTGGATATCTGGCCAAGAAGCTGGCCGCCTACCTTCCGAGTCGAGAACGAGAAAGAGAGGATTGTGAGTTCTTGGCCAGCCTCGTGCAGAAACATCAGCTGATCCTCAGGTGGGAATTTTTCACATCACGGGTATTTAATAACTGCTGATGCTTTGCACTTTGTTAAAGGTTGCACAAGGAGGTGAATCAGATTTTTGGCATTCTCTTGGCCTCCAATCTTTTTACCACAGCCAGTCTGCTCTGCTGCATTGGCTTCTACACCGTTGTCGAAGGCCGAAGTGAGGAGGGAATGTCCTACATGATCATCTTCGTCGTCGTTTCTGCCCAGTTCTATATGGTCAGCTCCTTTGGGCAGCAGCTTATCGACTTGGTACGAAGTACATATATATAATCTCGGTAAACACTAAACTTTTCCCCTTCAGAGTTCCAGCATTTCCATGGCTGCCTATTCGCAATATTGGTATGATGGATCCTTACGATATAAGAAAGACCTCCTCCTTATTATGGCTCGCGCCCAGCGTCCAGTGGAGATATCCGCAAAGGGTATTATCATTATATCCCTTGACACCTTTAAGATCGTAGGTAAACCTTTCGTTTTTTGTTTTAATTTGAATAATTTTCCAACTGGTTTGACAGTTGATGACCATCACCTATCGATTCTTTGCGGCTATTCGACAAACTGTGGGAAAGTGATCTATTCTTCAGTATATAGAATTTGATTAAACGTCATTTACTATTTATTCTCTGTATGTATAGAAAAAAAATTACCTAATTTTTTAACTTTTATTTTTATTTGATCGATAATAAATTATGTTTATTGAAATATACTCGTGTGTCAGAGTTTTCTAATCCATAACTGGATCTCTTTCAGCATTTTCTTTGTATATATTTTCCCATGTTTTCCCACTCTTCACCTCAACTCGATTCAGTCAAATTTAATTTATTATTTCCATCAGAAATTGAGGTGAATAAAGCATGAATGGGGCGACTGAGACACGGCCCCATGAATGAATATGAATGAAGTTGGTGTTGGAGTTGGAGTTGGCGTTGGAGATGATACATGGAGTGGAGAGTAGTGTAGGGGCATTCGGGCTGGGGAGGGGAATCATCTCGATTGCATAGCCGGCCTTCACATTTCGCGTGCGATTTGACAGCACTCAACAAGTGCAACAATAGCGCTGTGATTGCAGCTACACTGTCCAGCCAGAGTCACGTGCCAGCCGGCCAAGAATAGTTAAAAATTCCACTTTTGTTTTATTAATTGGAACCTTTTATGCCTATCTTAAAACGAGAATATGGCTCATTTGATATAATAAAATTTGCATACGATATCGTAGAGTCTCGTACAAATTGAGATCAGTAAGCAATAAGAATTTGACACCCAAAGGTCCAAACAAACTCGGTTTTCATTCAAATCGAAACCACACTTTGCTCTCAACTGGACCCATAAATGTCCAAACGCTGCCCATTCGGAGACTTTACTGCTGGAGTCTTGGGTCTTTTGGAAGAAGATCTGCGGAATGCGTTAAACAGATTAGCCCAAAGCCCAAACAAAAGATCTTTATTGGCTGTTTTACATAAACGAGCCGTTGAATATTTGCCATCCAATTAATTTGCTCGAATTTATTTAGCTTCAGTCTTTAAATATTCACTCCGGAATTATGTCAGCTCCTAATTCGCTTCATCTATCGGAAGATAGCAGCCAAACTCGTTATCTGAGGGCTTGATAAATGTCTAACAAATGAATTTATCATGTAATCCAAACTAAATAATGGTTTCTTGTAGATCGGCTCGTGGCAAATGAATAACAAACTTTCAATTTAGATGTTCGATGGTCCTACTGTATTAGATCAGTACCTCTGTGCTGATTGCTAATACATATAGTACTGAAATATTAATATACGTAAATCATACACCCATCAACGGCTTGGTAATAAAACTAATTACCTCACACTTGAGTGCCAAGACAATTAGAACATCGTTTATTCAAGCGGCAATTATAGTACATATGCATGGAAGTATTGACGAATCGTGTAAGCCAATCGATTAACTTGATATCCGAAAGCTTTTGAATTCCGTTTGTTCTTAATATTAGTTAAAAGAGCGTAACAAAAGTGTTTAGATTCACTTGACATATGACAATTGGGGAGTTGCTAGAAGACCCACTCCCGCATATCAATTGTCTTGGCCGCGATTTGCATTAATTAGCCATGATTCGTAATCGACGATGCCTACGTGCTGCGGATCGATCCCTCTGCCATTTAAGACCGCTGTCAATTTGCATAAATCACATTAATGCGAAGACTATGAACTGTGCCCAAAGATACCCCTACTCCGACGCGTACCCAGACGGATTAGCATCGATATCAGCATAAACTGCAACTGCATTTTAGTCGGCGTCATAGAACCCATTCCAATGCTGCTGGCTTCAAGGTCAGAAGATGATTCAGCCCCGACAGAGCTCCAGTTACCAGTTCAGCTTCCCTGACCACACCAGACAAAGGCGAACCAGTTTACGCTGGCAAAGCGGAGCAAAGTTACTCAAGTGCATCCTTGACCATGAAATGGGCAGCACCAACGTAACCCGCGCGGGGTAGCCATTGCCCATTCCAAGATCCCAGCCCCATGCTCCGCGTAATCTCCGCGTGATGCCCGCAGCGGTGCAGTAGCTGTTTTCTCGACATGACCAGAACCACTGACATTTAACCACCGCAACTGGTTCGACGTCTGCAGCAGTGCAGCGGTGCATCGGAGCAGTGGTGCAGCGATGCAGCGTCTCCAGCCATTGAGTGCTACTGCTGCTTCAGCCCCAGCTATGCGCAATTATTTATTTATGCCTTCATTGACATTAGCATTAGCCGTTTCAAAGTATGCCAGGCCAGACCGAAGACCATGCCAAAGGCGGCTCTAGCTTCTTACGCAACAGCTAAATCAACGCGGGCCTATTCAGGTGGAGAGTCGAGCTCTAAATACTCTGGTAAGGATCTGTTGGTGACATGAGACTTTTATTCTTCTCAAATAATCTATCAATTGGTTGTTGGTGGTGAATTCAAGACTCATTTAAATTAAATCCTCTTAATTTGTTAACAATTCAAAATAGTTTGATTTATCGAGGTTCGTTGAGAACCTCATGTTTTGAGTGTACTGCTGGCTCATAATACCCTGCTCTGTGCTAGGTATCAAATTGCAGACGCTGCGCAAACATCTTTAAAACAAATTACATTACGTTGTGTGCCATAAAGAACCCGCCGCGACCTTCAGAGTGGACAGCGGGCGAGAACAGGTTGAAGAAAAGTACCAGAACCAGACGGCAGACAGCGACTGACATTTTGTGGCATCTGTGTAGTTTGTGGCTCGTAATCAGAGAAGTCATGCGTAATACATATTTCAAGGTTCTTGCCCAATAAAATTTGCACACAAAAAGCCCTCATCTGGGAGCGGAAATTCAGTGAGCAGCGAGCGAGCAATCCTAAATTAAACATATTAAAAAGTAGAACAATAAATATTATAATTATTGCAGCCGAATGTCTTCATAATTGCGGCCACCAGAAACGCCGAGGGAAACAATCATCAGACAAACGGCACCCGAGTTGGACCTCCACTTCGAATCCAACTTTAGCCGAAAACAAGCTTGGATTTTCGGTTGCCAAAGACAATAGCAATACAATAGCAATAGTACGAGTATATGCTCACAATCTTTGGGACAATCTTGTCACGAAATTCTACCGCCGTCTGTGTCGGGGCTAGAGTCGGAGTCTTGGAGTCTTGGAGTCAAAGTCTGGCCCCATCTGCTGGCCCAGGCTAAGTATTCATTAGACGCGCCTACACTTTGGCAGCGACGACGACGACTACGATGGCCCCTTGGCGTTTAGCAATTTCTGGCATTTTGACCTCCTGCACAGCTTCGACTGCAACTGCAGCCTCAGTCTGAGGGTCTTGCCGCCTGACTTTGATGCCAATAGACGATTAATGGAAGCGCATTTAAAACCCCGAAAACTCTGAGGCTGCCCCATTTCGAGTCAGGTGGCAGCGCCGCCGGGCCTGATGGGAGTGATACCGATATCCCTCCCCAGTATCATTAAACCTAAGACCATTTTTCGTTGGCCGTTTGCTCGGTGTTTTCTTGGTGCCTTACTATTTCCGCTGGCTGATGCAATTACCATTACCGGCAATCTATTTAAATGTGCAGTCTGTCTGCAAAAACCTGAAACAATTGCATAAATTAAACTTAGTACAAAGCTGATTCTGAACTGCTTGCCCAGAACAGCTGAGTGTCGTGGCTCTGCCTGCAGGCCTGCCTGCCTACCCCTCCGGTGCCTCCTAGCGGCCGGTGCCTGTGGACAGACTGACTCTCTGCCTCTGCTGCTCTTTCCGAGCGCTGCGCCGTCGACATCGGCGACTTAGGCGTTGAATCTTTAGTTTAGTTTTTCTTCTCTCTTTTTTGCCTCCACATACCGCCCACCGCCCGCGCACTCTATTGGTTTGGATTCGTACTCGTGTAGTAGATGCTTGCCTCCGTCTATGTGTGTGTGTGTGTGTGTGTGTGTTTGCGATGCTCTGCCGCCGCACCGTGCATTTTCGTATAAATAGACTCACCTGCCGGCATTGGGTATCATTAAATAGAAAACGTTTGTTCAATTAACAACTCCAGTGCTAGGCCCAAGCCGAAAGGATAATTCTGCCTTTGGATTACAATATTGTGTGTGGAACAACATGAAAAATGTAAGTGAATCGCACAAGTTTGGGGATTTAAAACCGTTGTTGAAAAGGATTGGATGAGCAATATGGGATTGGATAAATAGAAACATAATTAGAGGAGGCAAAAGAAAGGATGCGATACCTTTCATTATCCTCAAACTGCTTTCATTAATTCTCTGCCACACCGACTCCCAGACAGAGCCAGACACACATTTGAGTAGTAAAAGTGCAGACAGCATAAATCAATCGTAAAATCGTACACCGCTAAAACGCACATTAACACATAAGACCCTTCAAGACCCTTCAGGGACCTTCGTCATAACTTCCGCAATTAAAGTACTCCCCAGGCGTGGGAGCTTAGGGCACAGGGAACAGTGGGGAACAGCCTACGGTGGCAGCAGCAACAGTTTGCCATTTAGAGCGGCTAAAAGGCAAAGGCAATTAATGGATGCAGCGAAGACGTGTGCTCGAAATGGCTCTCAGTAGAGCTCGGGCCCGCATGCAATTCAAAGGTCAGACCAACACCTGGCAGCTGTCCATCTGGCCGGCACATTAAACTGAAAAGTTCAGACACGAAAATGGAACCGAAGCCCAAACCAAGTTCCATTCAAAGTGTTTTTGGGCAGCCAATTGCCCAAGAGTCGATCTGGGGTGAACCTACATAGGTTTCGAAAGAAACAGACACTGGGAAGGTGACGATGATGGCGACGGCGACGATGGCGACGACGGCGACAGAGATGAGACGGACGACCGACCACGCCCCACAATTTTCAATGCACTTTTGTGCACAAGTTAATTGGGAATACGTCGTGTGTGTGGAAATGTGGAAAATATTTAATTGGCATCTATTTGCCGACCTCAAAAGGTGTCTAAAACATAGTATGTGAGAACAGCAAATAAACGCGCTAAGGCAATAAATCTCGGCTCCCAGGTAAACAAGTGGCGGGGTGGGGGGCCTTGCATAATATCATCGGAGCACGATTTCAAGATGTTTACTAACTCGAGTAACATTTGCGGCCAACACTCGCTGAAACACTCTCAATGCCTTTCTGCCTGTCTTCCCTTTGCAGTTCGTTTTGTGCCTGGTCGCCACGGCGCTGATGTGCCTGGTTGAGGCGGCACCGCAGCGGGCCGAGGAGCCCATTGCGATCATCAGCCAGGAGTCCAACATCGAACCAGATGGTTCCTACAATTATGCGTAAGTTTGACTCCATATTATCCTACTATAGAATTCTTATTGCTCTAACAAATGCTTGGATTCCCAAAGATAAAACTACAAAATAAAATGAAAGCCCATCCTTCATCTTTCACCTAAACTGCGCTAAAATTAATTTGTTCAAGGAAGTCAAATTTTGATTTGATATAGCTAGCTAGACAGGATTCTCAGTCCTGAGCACATAATATGACTGGCTAGTTTTAAGGACTCTTTGGGATTGTATCTAAAATTTAATTGAAGCCAAATAGAAATTGTTTGAAAGCGAATGAGTGACACGGATATGAATGCAAATTTAATAGGATAATACTACAGTATTATATTATAATTATACCCGATACTCAAAATGAGTATTGGGGTATATTAGATTTGTGGTAAAAGTGGATGTGTGTAACGTCCAGAAGGAATCGTTTCCGACCCTATAAAGTATATATATTCTTGATCAGCATCAATAGCCGAGTCGATTGAGCCCTGTCTGTCTGTCCGTCTGTCCGTCTGTCCGTCCCCTTCAGCGCCTAATGCTCAAAGACTATAAGAGCTAGAGCAACGATGTTTTGGATCCAGACTTCTGTGATATGTCACTACTCCAAAAATATTTCAAAACTTTGCCCCGCCCACTTCCGCCCCCACAAAGGGCGAAAATCTGTGGCATCCACAATTTTAAAGATACGAGAAAACCAAAAACGCAGAATCGTAGAGAATGACGATATCTTTTAGACTGCGGAATCTGAATTGGATCGTATTATTATTATAGCCAGCATCAAGAAAACAATTTCATTTTTTCTCGCCCTGTCTCTCTCTAACACACACGTAGCATAGGCGGCTTTGCTTAGAGTAAAACATTAGCGCCTAGATCTCAGAGACTATAAAAGCTAGTGCAACCAAATTTGGTATCCACACTCCTAATATATCGGACCGAGACGAGTTTGTTTCAAAATTTCGCCACACCCCCTTCCGCCCCCGCAAAGGATGCAGATCTGGGGATATTCATAAATCTCAGAGACTATTAAGGCTAGAGTAACCAAATTTGGTATCCGCACTCCTGTTAGATCTCACTATAAAACGTATATCTCAAAATTTCGCCCCACCCCCTTCCGCCCACACAAAGGACGAAAATCTGTTGCATCCACAATATTGCAGATTCGAGAAAAACTAAAAACGGAGAATCATAGATAACGACCATATCTATCAGATTGCTGAATCTGGATCAGATCAGATAATTTTTGTAGCCAAAAGGAACAAATCAATTTGCAGTGGCTACGCAGCGCCCGACGTCACGCTCAGACTGATTTTCTGTCTCTCTCGCACGCACTCTTTGTCGTGTCGTTAAATATTAGCGGCGTCTGCCGGAGGAGAGCCATACTGACTTAGTATCGGGTATAACCGTAGAGTTGCGGTGTCCGCAGCAACTCACAACGTTCCCCCTCGTTTAATGTTAATACTTATTATTATAATTTCATTATGCTCTAGACCCGTTATGTTTTGTTCGGTGCGGTGCAAGCACTTTTATACCAATCAGCTGCTGTGCACTAGCACCTGTTAGTGATTAGCGCAGCGCTGTTAACCTATAACAGAGTTTTGTGGTGACTGTTAGGCGCAGCATTATGGCTTGGAATGCGGGTATAAAAAACGTCTAGCGCCAGTTAGTGACTCATTCAAATATAAAAAAAAGCCATTAATTTTAAACAGAAATCGCGAACTTAAATTAATATTGTCAAAGAAATTTCGCAAGATTTCAAGGTGAATTTGGTTAAACCATTTTAAATTTGGTTTTTATTTCTTTCTTTCGTTCATTTCGGTTGCGCTGCCTGGTACTTGCAGCTATGAGACGGCCAACGGAATCAAGGCCGAAGAAACGGGCACCCTGAAGAAGGCTACCTCCCCGGACAGCAGCGACGTGATTATCGCCAGGGGCTCTGTCTCCTACACCTCGCCGGAAGGAAATCTGATTACCCTGAACTACTCGGCCGATGATGAGAACGGTTTCCAGCCACAGGGCGACCATTTGCCGACTCCGCCACCAATCCCGCCAGCGATCCAGAAGGCCCTCGACTATCTGCTGAGTCTGCCGCCAGCCAAGCGCCGTTAAGGCGCTTCCTCTGGATGACTCCTTCCAGTCCGACCCATGCCAACATTCTGACCCTGATATACTCTACGGTCGATGTGATGCTGCTCTGTTGCTGTTACCACAATATGCTCGTACACCCCATTATCTGCTCTCCCCCCACTATCTAGACAATCACACAAGGGCTGAAGCCTCCCCAGGAGGTTGTTAGTGGATTTGACTGAAGAACACAATCTCAAACGGAATTGAGGGACATGACACGATACACACACACACACACACAACCAATACATTGACTCTATTACTTCATTTTGTCTGCTATCTTGCTTTCTTCCACTTTCACTTTGACACGAATTTCTTCAGATCTTTTAGTCGCCGGAACTTTGCCATTTTCGGACTCATGTGATATCGTCGATTTATCAATGAAATGAAAGAAAATGTAAAAAAAAAACATACAAGAAATAATATACAGGAACACTAATTATCCACAGCAAACTTTGTGTAAATAGTCTGTAAATTAGGAACATTTACACATTATATATAAGCGATGACGTCGACGAAGACGATGGCCAGCCACCCGAACCAGCTTATGGGACGGGTTAGCGTTCCCGTCCGTTCGCGTCGGAAATTATGTAAACACTTGAGAAGACCTACATATAAAAAAATTCGTTAGGCTTAGCTGCAAATAAAGAACTAAGGATTCTTTCGAAAAACGAAGAGCAGCCTTGGGTTTTATTGGTTTACTATTGCCGATTCGAAAAGAAGAGCCAACAGCTTTTAAAGTCCCCTTTCGAATATCCTACGCATCCGCATCTTTAATAGGAATATTTTAAGCTTCTGTCGAAGCCATAAATCTGGATTCGCAATATCTCGAATACCTGCGATGACAGCAGCACCCACAAGACAGCTAATGAATGCATATAACTCGTTGGGAAGATGCACACTTGAGGATATACTTAGTAGCTTATAAGCCAATCGATGGGTTCTTAGATTGATCTGTCATATATTCATAAGCTGCGTCCAAAAATAACGCTTGTTTTTATTTTTATTTTTACACCTCAAGGCGAGGATTTATAAATTTATTTTATGCAAATTCGATAGACACAGGCGACAGGCAGTCAGGCAGTCAGGCAAAAATGCTGTCACGTTAGTTCCAAACTAAACAAAAAAAAAAAAAAAGAGTGAACGAGAACCAGAATCAGGGTGATGCTGATGCTGGTGACAAGTTCCCATAGAAGTCGACACGGCATTATTATTATTTATTTATTTTGAAAACAACGTGGAAGCGTACGAAACGAAGCGCCGGATCGGGTTGAAGTTGTCTGCACCAAATTTCACACCCATTTTCGAAAGGCCAAACGAATCGAAACAAGTTCAATATTATTTATTGGCCAAATTTTAATTCATGTTAAATATTTTAGTACAGGAATGTTTTTTATGTGGCTCTCCTCTCGGAATCCGCTAATTCCGTTGCCTATATAAGAGCCTTTGTTTACCAACTGGAACTGACAGTCGCTTCGAGACACTTGCTTGGACTGTTTTAAGATTATTGACTAAACATATTACCGGTTACTGATTGATCGCAATGAGGACTCTACTGCTGCTTGTCGTGTTCGTGGTCGCTGCTTGGGCCTCGGACACGAGTGACCTGATCTCCCAAGAATCCAATGTGGAGTACAACGGAAAATATCACTATCAGTAAGTTCAGTCCAGTGGGAGAATCTCGGCAGAGCAGAGCCTAACAGCCACATACTCCCCATCCAGCTACGAACTCGCCGATGGCTCCAAGGCCACTCAGGACGGACTCCTAAAGACGGTGAATGCCGAGCACGATGGCGAAGCGGTCCATGGCAAATACTCGTTTGTGTCCGACGATGGCAACACCTATGTGGTGTCCTACACCGCCGACGAGAATGGATATCATGCGGTGGGCGATCACCTGCCCACACCGCCGCCCACGCCCCTGTCTGTTCTAAAGACTCTGGAGTACCTCAAGCTGCATCCCTACAACCCCCCAGAGAAGCAGCACTGAGGATCCGACTAGGACCAAGCGCAAATGTGATTAGAACCAAAAGAACTGAGAACAATTAAACAATACTATGATCAACTCAACAGGCTGACTTCGACTTGGAGCTTCCACGCCCAAAATATGTAGAAAAACGCTGATCAGAATGCTTGAAAGTCAGGGGCGTAGTCAGGAAGGGAGAAAACTGACTATTCCGGTGGTTCCTTATGGATCCCCCCCTTCATCTGAGCCCCTGTCTCCGAGTGCCCAACTAGCCACATGTGTGCCAAAATGTGTGTGAAATTTGCCTTAGTTTGCAGTTTTTGCTCCGCTGCCAGTCTTGCTAAACAATTACTAATTGAAAGCTAACTTGTTAAATAAGCAATTTGAACCCCAAGCAGACTGGCAAACAGCTGAAGGCCAAGTCCGGTATACCCGAAGATTCAGTGAGAGTTGGTCGAAGAGATCCAATGAGCCTCAGAACTCCAAATTCGATTTGATCAGAATCAACAGGAATTATGTAATCCAAACAGAAACCGAAAGTGTGACTTGTTCGTTTCTGGTTTCATTCGTTTGATTAGCAGACAAGTGTTAACTTTAAGAGCATATCGTATGAGAAATTCAACTTAAAGGAAAGAACAATGGAAACTTGGCTTTGTCTGCCCCAAATTAATCAGATATGCATCTGATGACAATTACCTCTTCTTTTTAAAGAGTTCTTTTGGTTTTTTAGCGAAGTTCATTGACCATTCTGTTCCATGCCCGCTGAAGTCTAGGGCTCTATGACACAATTGTGGTTAATATTCGCAGCATATAGCCATCATATGTGTGAATGTTCCGAACCTTATCAATTCGATTTATGGCCAACAATACTCTACATTTTTATGGCCAGCTTTGTCTCCATCGTTCACCGTTAGAGGCCCGGGCAGGTTTTCGGCCAAATTATTTCCATAATTGAAACGTGTCCGCCATGCGGAATTATCAAAGTATTCTTACTCTCTCATTGGGTATGACTTATAGAAATATTCCAAAGCACTGCCAAGCAATCGCCAAGAATGCGTGCTCTCCCTCAACTCAAATCCTTAACGGAATCTCGAGGAACCGCCATCCGACTCAACGGAACTAAGTTGCGATGACTCCCAGCCTTAAGAATTATTCGACTACGAGTATTCTGCTCAGACCCATCACGTATGTAGCTGTCAAGACCGCCAGTCAGACCATGGGGCGCAGAGATATTGTACATTGGATAAAGGGAGTAGAGGGGACAACTGTCACCTGTTGACACCGTCGCTTCATCTTCATCTTCTTCTCTGCGATCTGGCGGTCTGATCTGATGTTTACTCATCGCGGACAATAAAACTGAAACCAAAAACCGAAAAAAACCCCAAAGAAAAATTAAGAAGAAGAGCGCCCGCTCGTAATTTCTGCGAGAGAGTACTCGAGAGTACCCGCCGCTTATCTAGTGCGCCCATCGTAATGGCAATCGCAAGCAGCGCTGCCGAAGCTGCCCAGAGCAGACCCAGAGTACTACCAGAGTACCCGACCACCAGACGACCAGACGACCAGACGACCAGACACCAGACTATAAAAAGACGCGGCTCGGCTGTGGCAGTCAACAGTCGCACCGCAATCTGCTGGATATCACCCGCACCCAAGGAACACTCAAGGATAAACGGCCAATCAAAATGTACAAGTTCATCTTCATCGCCTACTCTGCTATGCTGCTCAGCTATGTCCTGGCCCGGCCACAGGACCAGCGTGCCGCTGGAGCAGGCGTCACCACCACGACAACAGCGGCCACCATTGTGAAGCAGGACAATGTGAACAATGCCGACGGCAGCTTCAACAGCAGGTGAGTGTGGGAGTAGTTAGATCAAGGGACAAAGAGCGTTTCCTAAGAAGCGACCTTCTATGACAGCTACGAGACGTCCAATGGAATACGCGTGGAGAACATTGGCTACCTCAAGAAGATCATCATCCCCAAGACGGAGACATCCGATGGCCAGGTGATCGACGAGCACGAGGAACTGGTCCTCGTCCAGACAGGCTCGTACAGCTACAGCGACCCGGAAGGCAACATCATCACCCTGCGCTATGTGGCCGACGAGAACGGATTCCAGCCAGAGGGCGATCATCTTCCTGTGGCACCGCAATAAGTTCTGGGAACCGTCCTGAATCTAAATTATATTTTGATTGAAAGTATTATACACTGCCTAAATGCCATACGAAATTGAAATGTTTTGTGTAAATCTTACCTTCCGTAGTTAGTCTTAAGCAAACACACACTCACACACCTCACACTCCGAGTGGAGAAATAAATATTGGGAACGATAATGAAAATGACAACACAGATATAAAGGTATTTGTCCCATTGCCGGGCCATGAGCGAGTGCTTCTCAGCCTCGGATGGCCTATAACATTACCGAACCTTACCCATTACCGAATTTGCCCTTCACGCTTGCGGTTAATGCTGATGATAGCGATCGTGGAGTAGATGCTGTGGGTAGTGATGATATTTGTTTGCACTCGCCAGCATATGGTAAGAGCCCCAAACACTTGATATTTTCAGTGATACAGATGGGCGTACGGTTTCACTTGTTTAGCCAACTCAATGGGCCATACCAGAATATCGAACAATAGCCAAGACATCAGGCAATAATGTTTTAATTGCTTTACAATTTCAACAATTAAACTGTCGTTAGTCTTGGCATGTGGCATGGGGCATGGGGCATTTCATTTCATCAGGGGCTAATGGATCAGTTGATCATCAACAATTGAGACATCGAAATGTGGAGATTGCTCTGGACCATTGGCTTTATGGCCAGCTTCCTGCAGACGCAGCGTGCAGCAGCGGCCAACGTTTTGATAGTAAGTTACTCTGTACGTCTCTACTTTGATCTAAAGACTTCACATTATCTACGTTTCAGCACCAGGGCTACTTCGTGGAGATGAGCCAAATGAACTGCGTGGGAAATCCCATATACTTTACCAATATAAACTGCAAGATTTTGCCGCCTCTGAACAGGACCATGGAAAGTTCTGTTGAACTTCTGAAAAATCTTCCCACTTTAAGCGCTACTCTCAGGGTATCACTGCCCAATCCGAAAAAGGTATACACCCAGATATTCGCAATCACCTTCGATGTGTGCAAAGTAATACGAGAACGCAAGCGGAAGATGCTGATTGATTTTTTGGTGAGCACTTTGGCCCGAAACAGTAATGTGGTCATGCGATGTCCCTTTCCAAAGGTAGGACATGGAACATCAGCATCTCAGTTCTGTACTAAGTTCTACAATTCCAGGGTAATTACTACTCGAAGAACATATCGGTAACCGACCTGCCGCCCATGCTGACCGAGAACGATTTCATGGCCCATTTTGACATCTTCATACCCAAGGTCGCCGTCGTGTTGAATGTAACAGTCCGGGGTCATCTCTTTGACACTGCCAAGGAGAATGCCAGGAAAAAAAAATATCTATAATGCTTTCAATCTGCAGAGCATCTCAATATCAATTAAATTGCACATTCAGACCAAATTAATCGAGTCTTCAAAGTCAATCTAACTGACCGACTGACTGGTGATTGACTTGTTTCAGCGGTGATTCTATTCTTCACTACCTGGTGGTATGCAGTATCCCGCATATGTAACGTTATCTGATCTCCTGATCCTAATCTGATTGAAATAGTTAAATTTTGAATTAATTATAATTAATTATATTTTTAAGTGGCGCCACTAAAAGCCGATGGAAAAATTTGTCAAAACGGTTTCTCCGATGTTTCGTCAGGTGTCGCCACCAAAATGTAGTTAGAATGTAGATATTTTGGGGCTTCTTCGCCCATCCCACTTGCGATTTTTCAAGAATTAACGAGGCTGTCGTTTGGCCCTGTGAGATACATTTGCATCTGTAAGATACATTTTTATCGACCCATAACTATTTTATATTATAGACAGATAAGTATAGACTGTTGTTATTAATTGTTATTTTCCGACCGCATAAAGTTAAAATCTGTGGCATCCACAATTTTGAAGATACGAAAAAACCGATAACCAGATTGCCGAATCCGGTTCGAATCGGATCATCCAGAATAACCCAAATCGTGGATCCTCCCCCATTTACCAACGAATCAGGGTTTTTACGCAGAATTGATCGCTTTAATCGTTAGATAATTGCTGGAATATTATTGTATGCTATGGATATTTTATTATTGCAATATCTATATAAAAATCTATGAATCAATGAGCTCACTAGCTCACTAAATCATTCAGCCTTAGTTGGTTAGCAACTGACCAAGAGTGATGTTCTACAAGTGGTTAATCTTGGTAGCGATCCTCCTCATCACAGGCAGCGAGCCCAAGGTACGAATGAGGGTTATACCTACGAGTGTTATCTAACAAACTGAATATAATCATTTTCAACAGGACAGACGTCTGAGGTGGGATTGTTTTGATTGCCAAACGTTTCCACAATATGCAGACCATCTGAAATGCCAGATTGCGGACCCAAGGCAATCTCTCTTGAATGTGGAAGTTAATTTGCTAGAAGCAGTACCATCCATTAGGACTTACATGAAGATCTCCACCCGATTCAAGCCATCGGAAGCGTATCGGAAGTTCCTTGACATTTCCTTTGATGGCTGCCGCCTAATATCGGATTTGTCAAAAGGCACTACCATGATGGCTAAGATCTATAATGCCGTTGTCAGATTCAGTAATCAGCAGCGAAAATGTCCCATAAAAAAGGTAGTTTAATTAATGGAGTAGCTAAAAACTAAGTGACATCTTTCCATGATTTTCAGGGCTTCATTTACTATCACAACATAAGTATAGAGGAACTTTTACCCTCGTTCCTGCCGGCAAGCAGTATTTTAGTAGAGATCCACTTTTTCCATCCGAAGAAAACGTATTTGAATATGACTCTAAGAGGAGACATTTCAGAAATATAAAAGAATCCATACAATAAAATTCTGTCAAGTTCAGAACACAACTAAATTGGATTCCGACCTTTTCGTTTGTACCCGTGTCCATACAGTGATCGGGAGATAAATACAGAACAGTATTCCACTTAAAAAACAATCACGAAAATAGGTATCTATTACTGGGGCACAATTATCAAAACAATCAACCGCAACTGTTCACACTTATAAGCCGTGATTGGGCCTTGCAGCCAGACAGTACTAATTGTTCGGAGCCCGATCATGGTTAAATTTCACTGGCTGTTCTTGATCGTTTTTCTGCCCTACCATGGGAAAGCAGCGAAGGTATTCTTAGCCAAAAATAAATTGGAAATATTTGAATCAACTCTTCGACAGATTTCGCCTTCTAAGAGTCGCCTGAGTCTGCAATGGAAAACCTTCAATTGCGCATCGAACCCACTCCATGTGAGCCGGCACAAATGCATCATCCTGGATAACGATAAGTCTCTGATTACCATCGAAGTTGACTATCTTCAGGCTATATCTCAGCTCAATGCCACGTTCAAATTGTTTTTGCCTCGACCACCCTTCAAGGAATACCACAAAATTATCGATCTGAATGTCGATGTCTGTCAGTTCTCCAAAGGCCTGTATGGCCACAAGTTTATTGGGGTGATCGTGAAGTCGCTTGGCAAGAAGGCGAGCTCCCAGCTGAAGTGTCCCCGTCCAAAGGTGAGCCTCGATGCTAGCTTTGGCTGCTGATTTGTGACTACAGCACTTCTAATTTTTCTATAGGGCCTCTACTCATATCCCAATATAAGCATTGCCGATAATTTGCCAGGCTTTTTGCCAACAACCGATTTTAAAGTCGAAATCAGTTTTCTATCACCTGACTCTATGTTAAATACGAGTCTCAGTGGAATGTTATATGATCCAGCCAAAACGAGGGGCAAATAAGGTAATTGAATGAAACTTAACTGATTGCTCAGCGAAGGAGATTCTCGATATGAAGAGGTGAAAGAATCTGAACGAATGCAGAGAAATAAACGAAAGCACTTTTGAACAAGTGGTGTATTAAAGTTTAGGAATTAATTTGGTTCTTTATGGCCAGACACTTGTCGCCTACGCTGTACGTGATCTTTATGTCAAGTACTGTGGACGAAACTGTCATCGCCATTCCTTACTAGAGCGTTATTTACGATTCAAGCTCAAGATTCGCAGCATTGACAAGACATTTCACAACCACGAGCCTGGAAATTTATGGCCAGCATCGGGGTTCTGTAAACCAGTCGCTGTCTCAGCGGATGACACTCACACACCGACAGAGTCAGAGCCAGAGCCAAAACCCAAATGTCAAATGTTGTTCAAAAGAACAGCCACAAAAGCAGCAGCAGCAGTAACAGATCACGGCAAATGCTAAGAATGTAAGGGTAAAAATCGTTTGACATTTACAGCTGCCTGCCCCCTTTCGGATGTGGCAGATCCCAGTCTTGTGGTCAGTGTGTGAGTGGGGCAAATTTGGTGGGGAGACTGCATTGGACAGCTAACCTTGCCTAGCTTTCCTTTTCATTTTCTTTTTGGTCTGTGCCTGTGGCAGCATCAGCATCAGCAGCAGTTGCACAACTTGGCGCGCCAATAAGTGACTCACCAGACGAGGAGGAGGCTTGGTTGCTGTTGCTGTTGGAGTTCCAGTTGCAGTTGCAGTTGTGGGTGCGGAAGATGGAGACGCCGACGTGGACAGACACAGAGGCACAGAGGGACGAGGCTTGGAGCACAGCGAAGAGGTCGTTTGTTGCAATAGGCGTCGGTGTTTTCTGCTTTTGGTTCGCCCGGTTTTCATACCCTCACCGAAAGTCCCATAACTTTGGCGAAAAGCTGCTTGCCACGCATGGAAACCATCCGTTGTGGCACCATTTGTGGTGCACTCACATATTTTATTTCCATTCTACTGAATATGAAACCAAGGGTATCTTCAAAATCGATCCCCAAAGTCTGCTTTGACTTTATGTCTTTTTTCGGGTTTTCGCCGGCTCTCCGCCGGTTGTTCAACCCTCGGCGGCATTGTGTTGCAAGTGTTGGATCTCGATGATAGTTAAATTAATCTTTTTTCCTCTCATTGCTGCTGATTTGGATTCTCTTCCCCACAAATTTTTGCAGATTAACCCAATTGTATGGCAACTAATTAACATTTGCGAAGACAAGAGAATACCAAGACCGACCCCGATGCGCCCCGCATTGAACTCAATTATCGTCTTGCCTCACCTCATCGGCAAGACACTTGAATTGTTACAACAATTTTCGTTTCAGTTCACTTGTGGTGTTGTTAGTATGTCACTCTCCTCGCGGATGGCATCCCAATCCAAGCCATCCACGAATCGTCTGCAATTACAAGAATCCGAGTCCGAATACGAATCCGAATGTGAATCTGAATCCGAATCCGAAGCTGCGGAATCTCTGCTGCGCCTCAGATGCATATATCATGGGGCAAGAGCTGCAGAGAGCCCCGAGTAATCTGCATTTGGCAAATACAACAACAAATGCAAACAAAAAACTCGTTCTGGCTTGTTTCTAAATAACGGCATTACGAAGATGAACGACCGGACGAGCGCACAGATGGACAGACAATCAGCAGACATTTGAGCTGTACCTATGTACATATGTTTGTCTGTACGTGCCACACAATCGAAATACATGCAACCGAAAACTCGACTTAGGTGTGGGCCAGAGTTGGGGCATCTCTAGATCTCAAAAAACGAATTTCGAGCGGAGTCTACTAGAGCCAATGGAACACCCTTTTTCCCCCAAGAATTGTCAAAAATTCTGTCTTTGATCGGTATGAGATGATCCAAAGTATCCATTTCTACTGTCGTCCAATAAAATACCAAAATTCTGAATATGTTAAAGTTTCCATGCCACGTGATGGAAAACTTTGGTACTTTGGTCTGTAATAAGTTCGACAATTGATTTTGTTTTTGATTTTAACATTTAAGTATCACTGAGCGTACAAACAACAATTACCCATCGGTTGGATCTGTTCAGTCGGACAACTATAGCAGCAGCAACAACGACAAAGAGAGCTGCAGCAAGAGCAACTATGGCCAATGCAACTATGCAGCCTCTCCAACCGCTGCATCTGGCGCTGTGTGCGTGTGTCTCTCGCTCTCCCGTGGAACCACTGGCAACACTGCTGTGTGGGTAATGGACGAGGCCAGATGTGCAGGAGGAGGCCAGACTCGGAGCGATTCGCCTATATAAGGCTTAAATAGGGCCGCGCTTGGCACAGTGTCTTGCGGAGCTGCTTTCACTTGCCAGTCGTAGTGCCAGCCAAACGGGCGACAAATCGGTCGAACAAAAAATCACCAATCAGTGGATAAAAGACCAATCCCAACGAAATGAAAGTGCTTGTAAGTCCCGTGCCGTCCCCCTCCCCCAGACGTAGAGACCATCCCAGCCGCATCTGTGATTTGTGTGAACTGTGAACTATTAAACTGCAACTATCGTTTGCAGATACTCATCTCGATGCTTGCTCTGTCCTGCCACGGCCAGCATCAGCACCAGCATCATAACCAGCATCACAGCGCCAACAACATACCGCGGGACGAGAAGCCCGACCATCATCGCCACGAGGATCTGCGCGAGACGAGTACATGGATACCCATTCTCAAGTACAACAAGGAACAGAGCGAGGACGGCAGCTATAAGACGGAGTACGAGACGGGCAACAACATCATCCACGAGGAGACGGGCTTCCTCAAGGACTTTGACACGAATCCGAATGGAGTCCTGGTCCAGCATGGCCAGTACTCGTACCAGTCACCGGAGGGCCAGCTGGTAAACGTTCAGTACACGGCCGATGAGAACGGCTTCCGTGCCACAGGCGACCACATACCCACCCCGCCCGCCATACCCGAGGAGATCCAGAAGGGACTCGACCAGATCTATGCTGGCATCAAGCTGCAGCAGGAACGACTCGAGCAGCGGGCCAAAACGGACCCAGACTTTGCCCGGAAGCTGGAGGAGCGTCGCGTTGCCAATCAAAATGGGCAATATATCGGTCTGCTCGAGAATCAATAGATGTGTGTTCTTCAGATTCCCCCATCCTTTCCACCCCCCACCGAACTGATGATCCTGGAAACGTGCTGAAAACATTTGCTAAACATTACTAATCCGCCAACCAACATTCCCCGCCAGAACAACAACAATAAGACTGTGATTTCATTTGCAAATTCGTCCAAAGCTTCCCATCTGGAATCTGGAACCACTCTCCGCTCGGAAAACTATATCGACTAACATGAAATTTGCATAACTAAGATCCACTTACAGAAACACACACGCACTCGCACACGCACTCATCGCATCGGGCACTCAATAAATTATAATTTTGTTAACGAGTGTGAAAGTTTTGCCGCTATAAAACAATAAAAGAAAAACTAACGTTTCCATTACGCCAAACCGACTTGATGATTTTCCCATTTTTCCCATTTCACTACGAGCCACTGCTCCTCCTCCACCCTCCCCATCCATCCATCGTCTGGTGTCCATAATGCTCAGACAGACGTGACAAAGCGTTTATGGGTCTTCATTATTTTTTTTTGTAATTTTTCCTTATTTATTGTTATCATTTTCGTTGCTGGTTTACTGTCTTTTTTCGCAGATCGAGTTTCCTCTGTCAGTTTATTGATCCCATTCCATGCAGCGCAGGTTGAGCTTTTCCCATTTTCCATATTTCTACATCGACTGCCGTCGACTCTTCGTCTTCTTCTAGTGCTGCTTGCTGTTGCACTTACTGCTGCTTGATATATGCATGGAAATTGTCTGTCGAGCGCCTCTGACTGGTTGCTGGTTGCATAATTATGACAGTTTGCGAGATTGGGATTGGGAACGGGGAGAATCGGGTCCACGAGCCGTACAGACGTAGTGGTCCATGAATGGGTTAGTGGCCCAACTCCAGCCGGTCTCTCCACTCAATCGGCCAATTATTTCATAAGCTCATGGCCCAAAACTATTTTACCGTTGGCCTTCGGTGAAAAGTAGCCCTTAGCCAAACAAGCAACGAGAAGAACCAAAAATAGCTGTCATCAACAGGCTGAAAGAACAAACACCAAACGGGCAAAAACCAGCTAGATCTTTTGTGCCACGAAACGGCAAGCGATTTGGCCACATATTTGCATAAGTGTAAGCATACACCTGCGGTCAAAATATTGGTATGGCCAAAAAGCTCTTAAAAAAAATATAATAAAAGCCGTTTAGTTCTATACCAAATATAAGGATGGGTTTGAAGAGCTCCATTTTATAATCATCTAATTTTGTATGATTTAATATAGTATTCTATGGCTAATAATATAACTTGGATTAAATTTGGTGCAATTATTTAGGAGCCTTGGAAGGTGCTACTACTATAAGAAGACAAACTAAATTTATTCGTGTTTAGAACATGTCAATCACAATAGTTTTACCCATAAAACTATTCAGATAAGATCAAACAATACCAATAATGCTTTAAGTTTTCTATTAAGAGTTATTCAAAATTGCAACAAGTTCTACAAACCACCCTCTATAGTCGTCAAACCATAAGCAATCATAATGCCAGTGTGGTGTAGTATTTATTCTATAATTGCGACCCATACTGTCGTATGGTATGTGTTAAGAAATATGGAGAGTCCACCAAAAAATAAATCAATTCCGCTGCATTTTCACCGCCATGGCAGGCAGAGCATAGACCCCAAAAGCAAAACTCCAAAGACTGTTTATTCGCCATTAAGTTTCAACGCTCTTGCGCATAATTAAAATGAAAAAAAAATAAGTTTAACAAAGGAAAAATTTCTATGGCCTGTGATTAGAAAGAATCTTTCTTCTCGGTGTCTGTCTGACCAGAGCTTGGGCTTTGAATTGATTTGGCCAACGTCAGTTGCCGTTTAGAAGCCGTCGCGTGCAGATCACGAATCATCGTCTACGGGAAACCCGAAGATATTGGGGAAAAGAGGAACAGAGGTACCTGGAGAATCTAGAAGGGGCGGACAGGTGTTCGTCGGTTGGTCGAATTCGCGGGAGCGTTAAACCGAGAAGAGGTAGCGGTACAAGTGTGGAGTGGAGTGGAGTGTGTAGTGGCGTGGAGTGGAGTGGGGTGAAAAGAAATGGAGAGAAGTGGAGACGGGGAGAGCAACAAGAGCAAGAAGTGCGTGCGAATATCGAATTGACATCGAAGCTCCGTTAAAGCACGCGCACAATGGTTTGTTATTGTGGCCGCCGCTGAAAACGAGAATGAAACAATAAAGCCGCTGAAAAACTAACTGTAAAATATACGAATAGGTATACTCCAGCAATCAGCAGAAGTGGCACACGAGAGGCCGCGATAATATAAACAGAAATCGAAAACAAAATCCCATCCGATAGGTGAGATCCGAAGATGGTTAGTCACCCGCACGAGTGGATGCTGTGGCTAGTGGCCCTCAGTGGCTGTCACCTGATCAGCGCCCAGCAGCTGCAGGGGCCGCCGCCCCGTCCCCGGGGACGTATACGCATTTCGGATATGCAAGCACAGATTCCTGGTCCAGACCCGATTCTACGAAGTTGGGCCAACGTGGGCGCAGTGCCGGTCAGCTCCACGGTGCACACCCACATTCCGCTGCTGCGAGAGGAGAGCGCCAGGCCAGCCACGCCCAGGCAGGAGTCGTCGGTGGTGTACGGCAACTGGAAGCCGGAGCATCCGGAGAACCCCTACGAGGCGGACACGGAGCAACAGCCCAAGGAGCGGGTCTACGGGCGGTTGGAGGCCATGCTGATGGGAATGCCAGCTGAAGGTAAGAGTGCATGTTTCGGTGTGTTCCAACCCTAAACGCCTCAGTTTCAGGCATTGATGCGCAGCCATCCAGATCCAGCGAGGAACAGCAGGCTCCCATCGCTCCTGGAGGCTATCAGAGTCCAGGCTTTGCGCGTCCCGCCAGCTTTGAGCGATCGCCGGAGAAGCACGGACGTCGGCGCATAAGCTCCCAGCAGGCGCCGCACCAATTCGAAGTGGTACAGTTGAATGCCACCGATCCTCTACTTAGGGCCATGGCCAAGCAAATCAATGAATCTGTGGAGACGACAACGGCGGCCCGTCGACCATCTCAATCCACCACGGACGACAGCTGGATGCCTTTGCCGTATCCCTATCCCTATGACACTACAGTGCCGGCTCCATCTTCAACCAGCTCCTCGAGTTCAAGCCTGCCGCAGTCATCCATGGTGCACCCTCCGGCGCCCACGCAAGCCACGAGGTCAACAACGATCTCGCTCAACTGGCCCACGGATTTTATCGACAGCTCCTCGAACACCGCGAGCACTGAACCCGAACGCGTGGATAGGAATCTCAGCATGAACATTGACAGGCGCGACGATAGCGTTGGGGATTCTGTGGATGACTACAAGTACTACGAGGACTCGCTCAACTCCGCCCAGATGCACAGCGAGCTGAGTGTGCCGGAGACGCTGGTGCCGCAGCGGCCGCTCAATATCACCCGCGTCGGGATACCCTACGAGGAGCGGAACGCGGCCGAGGAGCCTACCATATGCGTGCCCCTAACCGTCACAGAGACATCTCTGGCCTCGGACAGTGCCACGCCTCTGGTGTTGGAGGTTGAGCGTGTCTACTGCTTTCCCCTGCCTAAAGTGGAGGTCCGTCCGGGCAGCGTCATACGCCAACAGGTGGAACAGATCACAAGGTCGAGTCGGGGAGAAGTCCCCGAAATGGACATGGAACCAACGGAGCAGCCAATGCCAACCGAGGTGACAGCCGGGGCCAGCCAGACAACCAGCACACTCGCTGCGACGCTATTCCTCCTCATCGGCTACTGTACCTGGCCAAGGATTTTGATTTAGAATTAGAATTACCACAGATCACTTAATAACTCAGGGGCTAATCGTAATATACAATTAGTTACACAATAAAAGCAAAGCACACGCATCCTATCGGCTCTGCAGATGCTATTTGTTTATTTTCCAATCGGAGAGCGTTGAACGATAAGCCATTATCAATGTTTATTGGTCCGATAAGACGTTTCCATTCATAAAAAGCGAATATTATTATGAATGGCTGAGGATAGTGAGGGCCATGATACAAACACAACGATAAAAGAGTACTCTACTCTTTTAAATAATGTGCTCTGATTCCAATGATTCATTTTTAACACGCCAGACAATATAAAACAATCTATTGCTTCCCTCTTTAGCGTTTTCAAAAGAGAGCAGAGCACCCATCGAAAGACTGGAAAATGTTCTTATGTCTCCATTCTATTGCTTTTAAATGCATATCTTTTAAATCATATTTTAATCAACTAATTAAAGGATTGTAAATATTCATATGTATCTATATACATATATATATGTACATATTATCAGATCGTTCAGATCTCACTTGCCTGTTCCGTTTTGGGCAATAAATAGTTCGCGTGACGTCTTGCGCAAAGTCTTGCCATTGACATTGGCCGGCAGCTTATGGGTGAACTGGACTCCGGCATGCAATTGCTTTTGCAGTGCAGGTAACCGCTTGGCCACGTGATCCGAAATATCCTTTGCTGTTACTACAGCTCCTTTGGCCTTGACCACCAAGGCGCCGGCAGCATCGCCCTCCCGCTCATCGTACACTCCAATGACGCACACGTCCTGCACTTGCGGCAGCTCCGAGATGACACTCTCGATCTCAGTCGGCCAATAGTGAAGGCCCTGGTACTTTAGGATCTCCTTTTTGCGATCGACTATGTAAAGGAAGTTCTGCTCATCGAAGTAGCCCAGATCGCCGGTGTGGAACCAGCCCTCCACGTCCTGCATCTGAAGTGTAGCCTCGGGATTTCCGAAGTAACCATTCCATGTCTGCCCCCTATCCACATAGATCTCCCCAACTTCATTGTATGTCAAGTTCTTTCCATCCTCGTCCACAATGCGCATTCTCACGCCCGCGACGGGTTTGCCAACCGAAGCTATATTGCTGATTCCAATACTACTCGTTATGATAAAGGTCTCCGTCAAACCATAGCCAGAGGTAAGCATCGCATTCTTGCAGAGCTCTTGGGTCCGCTGCAGGGTGGCCATCGAAACCGCACCGCCGACATAGTGGACGTTCTTTAGGGGTGCCAGATCTTCCGGCGTGGCGTCCGGATAACTTATCAGGGCAGAGAGATGGCGAGGCGGCAGCACGGCACAGTCGATCTTGTACTTCTTCACCAGCTGCACAAAGTACTCTGGAGTGAAGGGTTTGCTGGTAATGATTCGGGTGGCACCAAACGCAGTGCTATAGATAAATGTGACCACGCCGGTGACCCAGTCCAAGCCACTCGATGATAACATGCTCAGTTCGCTGTTGATCAGGCTGTGCAAGAATAATATAGAACAAATTAAAATTTTTAATTTTAATTCTAAAAGTAAATAGTTCTATACTCACGGGTTATCCTGCATCAGAACATTGTTGGAAATGCAAACCGCCTTGGGCAAGCCTGTTGTTCCCGAGGAGCACAAAATGGCCATGGTCTGGCCCCCTCCCTCCTTCAATGGCTCTGGCCTACAAAGCATCTCGCGTTAGTCAGAAAATAGATATTTCCTTCGTCACTCACTGGTATCCCGCTTCAGTAGTGGTGGGATCCAGAAGATCCTCTATCTTGTGCACTCCCTCTACGGGATCTGTGATAGTGTAGATCTCCGGCTGCCATCCAGCAGTCGCCGCACGAACCTTGTCGTACACATTTCCATCGCAGAATATCAGACTTGGATTGGTTATCGAGAACACATGGGTTACGGTAGCTGCGTCAACAGATTCCCATACTTATTACTCAGAAATTGTTAAGCGATACTCTTGATGGCAGTACCAACCTTCGTCTTGATCCGGATTAACCGAGTGGAATGGTGTTCCATTCATTAGGCAAGCCACTCCCAGGGGCATTAAGTAAGTACAGTTCTTAGCAACAATGCCAATAACATCCTTGTTACTGAGCGCACGCTTCTTGAAGTACTGAGCAATCCGAATGGCCCAGGTGAGACCCTGTTCGAAGGTGACTGTGACTCCATCAATGTCGTTTATCTGCATGGAGTAGAAATCTGTAGGTGGGTCTCTTCGGGGCGAACCCAATTGGTTCTGACTCACCTGCCACACGTTCTTGGGCCAGATCCTCATAGTGTTAAAAATAATTTTACCAATGGACGTGTCATAGTGGTATAAGGGGCTGCGTTTGGTTCCACTCCAAATTCTCTCCTTCTCATCGTATGTCGTGGGTATTCCTGCCATATTTGAAGAGCTCCAAGAACGACTTTGTCGTTCTTTGTCGACTGTGCCGTTCTCTGTTGTGGAAGAACCTATTTATAGGGACCCACGGCTGAGCACTGTATCAATGTTTGAGGTCGATAGTACATCACAAGACGCCTGTTGTTGCGCTAGGCCCCGACTACATGATACCCTGCACCAGCAGGGCATTCATATAGCAAATAATCTATTTCGCTTGAGCAAAGAGCTTGCAGCTCTAGTCTAAAATATATTTATCCGAAATACCTACTACTGACAGAGACGTAAAATCAGACATGCACATAATCGTTATTCAGCAGTTTTACATATCTTATCAGTGCATAACCTACATATAGTCCACTAATTTTATATACTTGAAGCTATCGCACTTTGATTGTTTAGACTTCTCATTCTATGTTCTATGTTAGAAAAAGCTCTTTTCTACGACATTCGATTCCAAAAATGTTTTCAATTTGTTTAGATACATTTCACCATCCAAATTGATATCAGTCCTAAACAGCTAGAATTTAACCAAAACGTTTGCCTTTGCCTTATCTCTACAACTGTAAATCCCAATTGAAATCAAAAGATTTCATTACCAACGTACGAATAAGTCGTATTTGAGTATTTTTCGGCCTAAAAATATACCATCAAATTTGTAGGGCTTTTAATGAAATCGAGAATACGATATTCTTAAAGATTGATTAACTATAAACTACGTTTGGTGTACTCGTAATTACAAGTATATTTTAAGGCATTCTGATATTTTGTACACCATTCTTTTTATATACTTTTTATATGCATCAAGGACCTAATGTGTCTGCCAAGCGAAGGTATATATAGTTTTAGTCAATACAAAAATAAGATTCCGAATACTTCTGTGAAATCTACCCATCAGTACGGCTATTTCGTTTATCTTAATAGCTTAACAATTGGGAAAGAAGTATTGCTGGTATTGCTCATAAAATTATTGATCAAATTTAAACAACAAGGTCTAAAGTCGATAAACTAACCTGGTACTCGACTTTGAACATGTGGCAAAAAAACAGTCTCCAACATCAGAATAGATTTAACCATGTCCGTATGCATGAACATCTGTATCCTGGAGATTATACCTGCCAAACTTTGTTGGTGCGAAAAATCTGAAGCTTCTATTGGGTGGAGTTTTTTTAATCAACTCATATATAACTTATCTTCACCGGTGCATCGATTGTGAGAGGTGCGTTCTTTCTTGTGCACATTTCACATACATATGTATGTCATTGATTCAATTCCTTATTTGAGAGCGTTGATAGAAGCCCCACCGATATAGAAGCCCATTCATAAGAACTGCATCTTATCAGCAATGCCTAAGAGCTCAAGCTTGCTGAGATATCATAGCTGGTCTTTACAAATCCAGGCCAAAGCATGAAAAAGGACGGATTATTTCTGTTTCAGGAACACTTTATTGCTGACCAAAGGTTCGTCTGTATTGTCGAGTGCTCAGAACTAAAACACTCCAACTGAATATTATTCTTTGAACTTATCTGACACACTTATGATTGCAAAATATAGGAATATATATATGTACTTGTTAGACCGTTGAGAACTCACTTGCCGGTCCCGTTTTGTGCAACAAAAACGTCGCGTGCCGTCTTGCGCAACGTCTTGCCATTCACATTGGCCGGCAGCTTGTCGGTGAACTGGACTCCGGCACGCAGTTGCTTTTGCACTGCAGGTAACCGCTTGGCCACGTGATCCGAAATATCCTTTGCTGTTACTACAGCTCCTTTGGTCTTGACCACCAAGGCGCCGGCAGCATCGCCCTCCCGCTCATCGTAAACTCCAACGACGCACACGTCCTGCACTTGCGGCAGCTCCGAGATGACACTCTCGATCTCAGTCGGCCAATAGTGAAGGCCCTGGTACTTTAGGATCTCCTTTTTGCGATCGACTATGTAAAGGAAGTTCTGCTCATCGAAGTAGCCTAGATCACCGGTGTGGAACCAGCCCTCGAAGTCCTGCATGCGCCGTGTCTCAACTGGATTGCCGTAATAGCCATTCCAGGCCTGACCTGTGTGCACATAGATTTCTCCAACCTGATTGTATGTCATGTTCTTGCCATCCTCGTCGACAATGCGTATTCTAACCCCTGGAATGAGTCTGCCGGCCGAGGAGATGTTGCTGATTCCAATATTGATCGTTATAGCTCCAACCTCTGTCATTCCGTAGCCGGAATTGAACATGGCACGTTTGCACAGCTCCTGGGCCCGCTGCAGTGTGGTGGTGGAAACCAAGCCCCCGCCATAATTCAGATGCGTTAAAGGTGCCAAAGCTTCCGGGGTGGCATCCGGACAACTGATAAGGGCCGACAGATGGCGAGGCGGCAGCACGGCATAGTTAATCTTGTACTTTTTCACCAAATACACAAAGTATTCGGGGGAAAAGGCTTTATTGGTAATGATGCGAGTGACACCGAAGACCGCGCTAAAGACGAATGCCCACAGGCCGGTGATCCAGTCCAGACAGCTGGCTATGAAGATAACCGATTCGCTGTGGACCAACCTGCGTACGTAGAACAGGGAGGATCACACCTTGGACGCGATTAAATGGGGTTCTCAAACTTACATGGAGTCTTGTATGAGGTTACTGTTGGAAATACAAACCGCCTTGGGCAAACCAGTTGTTCCCGAGGAGCACAATATAGCCACAGTCTGGTCGCCTCCGTCCTTCAAATTTTCCGGCCTAAGAAACATCTTGGGTTATCCTCTGTATATTTTATTATTTGGATGAGGCAGTTCCACTTACTGGTACATCTTCTCTGACGTTGTGGGATCCAGAAGAGTTTCAATCTTAGGGACTCCTTCGACGTGGTCTGTGAGCGTGTAGATATCCGGGTGCCATCCAATGGTTGCGGCATGCACCTTCTCGTATTCATTGCCATCGCAGAATATCAGAGACGGCTTAGTTATCGAGAACACATGGGTTATTGTAGCTGCATTTAGAAGCGGATTTACAGATAATTCAGTGAGTTTTAACATTAACGTGCAGAATGGAAAAACGCACCTGCATCCAGCACTGGATTGACCGAGTGAAATGGTGTTCCATTCATTAGACAACCCACTCCCAGCGGCATCACATAGGATGAGTTTTTCGCTGCAATTCCAATTACATCCTTGTGGTTGAGTCCACGTTTCTTGAAGTACTGGGCAATCCGAATAGCCCAGGTTAGACCCTGTTCAAAGGTTACTGTCACGCCATCAATATCGCATATCTGAAGTGAAGAGATAATCTATAAGTGTGTCTCTTCGGGACGATCCTTTTCAGCTAACTCTTACCTGGCACACGTTCTTGGGCCAGTTCTTCATGGTATTGAAAATGATTTTACCTACGGACGTGTCATAGCTGTATATGGAGTTGCGCTTGGCTCCACTCCAGACGTTATCCTTCTCGTTGTAGGTAGTGGGTATCATTGCCATTTTGGGGTTTCTGGAATAAATTGCGTGCTGTCACAGCCTGCAGTTAACTGTAGCGTAGGGCCAGGTGCAGGTCTATTTATAATGATCCACAGCTCTGAAAATTCAGGCCGGAGACACCTTGAGTGGATCCACTTGCAATGGCAAACACCTGTAACATCTTATCTTCTTCCTGGAGACGATAGTGCACCGCATGAAGAATGTCGTGAGCTTGGGCCATGCCTGTTGGATACCCTGTATTAATGTACAGAGTTATAAGTTCCTTTCCGAAAGCTATCAAATTTATCATAGTTTTCCACATTTCGTCTTTTTTGAGAGAAACATTAAAGTGATATTCCATAACGCAATAGGACCCGTGATAGGTATAGCTCAAAACTGCAACTACATTCATGTGTAGGCAGTTTTCTTTATCTAATCTGTTCAATTCAATACTGAATCGAATCAAAAGGAAATTCCAAATCACGAGAACTACGCTATTCCCCAGGAGGCTACTCACTTGTTTATGGTATCTACGAGTATTGCAATGTATTACTTATAAGATTTCCACAATAAAATTTAACGAGCCCTAATCCACAGAGTGCTCGTCATACTGGTTCAAAACAAGTAGTGAACAACTTTTTAATTTGTGTCCATGAGCGTTTGATAATCATTTATTTTCTTGTCTTAACATAAATATTGCCGATTATTTTGGAGTTGAAAACGGAGATAAAACGGAAGCTGAAAAGTATAATACTATTAATGTGACAAATTTAGTTTGCATAGGAATAGGAAGATAAAGCCAGAATCTTAGTTATCTTAGTTGTATCTTATCTTAGTTTTAAGTTTGTACAAATGTGTTTGACCCGACCATTGATCACAATAATAAATTTTTTGATCGATATACATATATACATAGATATGCAGGCTCAGAAAACACTGCTCACACGGTCTGCACTCAAATTGTTCACCTTTTTAAATGGAGGGGCGTAAACTAGGTTTAGTTCGTTCACTCGATTATGGTATATTGGTATAAAATGCTATATTGGATCAATTTTATCAATCTATTGAATCTCATTTCAAAGGTATATTGCATGCATCATTTATTCCAATGGATCGCAATTAAATCATTTTCGCTTATTCACTTTCAAACAATTTCTATTTGGCGCTCAAGTTTGGTGGGACTTGCTCTCTTTTTTTGGGATTTGCTCTCTATTTTGCGATATCATCTCTTAGTAGAGGAATTGCTTCTCGCCTTTCCCTTTTTTTAAGCGCAATAAAATAAAAATTAGTACTTAAAAGTAACTAATCTCTTAGAAAATTTATTTATCAATGGCCTAAAATAAGGGTTTTAGTTAGTCAGCATTATTCAACGGAATATCGAAATTGAGCTTTAGGAACTCTCTTTTTTGTTTGACCTTTTTCGCTAAAACCTTTTTTAATCAAAATCCAATAAAAGCAAGTATTTCAAATAAACCACTCAAGTAGAAAATAGGTTCATTAATTGCAACAAATTATGTGGGCAGGGCAGAAAAATCTATCTTGCTAGTAATATTCGACGGAATATCAAAAAAGAAGAATATGTAATATAACTCGAATTCGTTATTATATTTACGGTATATTTTTAAACTGAGACGGGTTGACGTTGCTCTCGCAACGAAAAAAATGTCGTGATTTCGAATAGGCTTTAAAAAAAGGTATGGACAACAGGCACAAACAGACATGGCATATTGCAATTGAACCTCACCTCGCGGTTGAAGGACAATTTACCTTGAAGACAAAAAGCCGATTTGTGTTCAAGGTATATTTAGCAAGTGGGGTGGACTTTACCTTACATACGTTTCATTTTCTGGCCCTCTTGCCAGTTGTCCATACCCTCTTTATAAAATAGCCTCCATGGTATATTTAGCAAGTAGAGTGGGTTTTACCTTGCGCTCACTGCATTTTCTGAGCCATTTTGGCCGTTGTCCATACCCCCTTTTTTCGACCATTAGGTAACGACGTAACAGACTCGCAATTGAATTTCATTAAATTTACTTTACTTTCAAATAGCCAGCGGAAGCGGCGCTTTGTGATCGATCAGAATCACGCAATCAGTTAAACAAAGTTCAGTTTGGAGAAGTGCTTCGTCATGCAGTGTCCGTTTTTAAACAGATTTACTACTAACTTCGTCCGCAATTATGCGGAGGTGTTGTGTCAGTCATATGGAATGTACTGTCCCGTGGTTGGCAAGACGTTGAGTGGGAGTGAGAAAAAACTTTCTCTTGTCGCCTCATTGCCATATGCAGCAACTGTTACAAGGTCGTTATCCAAACGCGAATACTCAACCGAGAGTAATCGCTTTGGGAGTGACGTTAAAGGGAACCATGAGAAGGAGAGGGCAGTCGCCTCCGCTAGGGATACATTTCCCTACGAGAAGTTCTTCAATGAGCAAATTATGAAGAAAAAACGGGACCACTCCTATCGCGTGTTCAAGAAAGTGAACCGATTAGCTGGCGATGGGCTGTTCCCCCACGCACTGGAATATTCCGAACGGACGGAGCGACCAATTACTGTGTGGTGCTCCAATGACTATTTGGGCATGTCTGCACATCCCAGTGTGAAAAGGGCTGTGCAGGATGCTCTGAATATGCATGGCTCTGGCGCAGGTGGAACACGGAACATTTCGGGGAACTCCTTACATCATGAACGACTCGAGGAGAAACTGGCCGATCTTCATCAAAAAGAGGCAGCTTTGTTATTTACCTCGTGCTTTGTGGCAAACGATTCAACGCTGTTCACGCTCGCCAAGCTTCTGCCAGGATGTCATATCTTTTCTGACGCTGGGAATCATGCCTCAATGATTCAAGGAATACGGAACAGCGGAGTCCCAAAGCACATATTCCGGCACAACGATGTTGACCATCTGCGCATTCTCTTACAACAATTGGACAAAAGCACTCCCAAGATCGTTGCATTTGAGACCGTACATTCCATGACAGGGGCGATATGCCCACTTGAAGAGCTGCTCGATGTGGCCCACGAATACGGTGCTATTACGTTCATTGATGAGGTCCACGCAGTGGGACTGTATGGGGATCATGGTGCCGGGGTTGGTGAACGTGACGAAGTGCTGCACAAAATGGACATCATATCTGGAACCTTGGGAAAGGCCTTTGGTAATATCGGAGGGTACATAGCAGGGTCCGATAAGCTTGTCGATATGATACGCTCATACGCGGCTGGATTTATTTTCACAACGTCGTTGCCACCCACGGTGCTTTGCGGCGCTCTGGAAGCTGTCAATGTTCTGGCCTCGGATGAGGGTCGTCATCTTCGTAGTCTGCACCAACGAAACGTTTCTTACCTAAAAAACTTGCTGAAAAGAGAAGGTACGTGTAATTTTACGCTTTACGTAATTTGAAGGTTATTTTCTGAATAATCTATTTTTAAATTATTTTGTCTATGAATAGAAAAACCATTGTAATATCTTATGATATCTAAATGCATCTGATCTAATTGTCTGTTTTGTGTACTTTTTGGTTTTAGGTTTTCCAGTAGAGGACACGCCCAGCCACATTATCCCAATTAAACTTGGGGACCCATTGAAGTGCACCCAAATCTCAAACATGCTAATCGAACAATTTGGACACTACCTACAATCCATAAACTATCCAACAGTTGCCCGCGGCCAGGAGAAACTTCGACTAGCTCCGACACCTTTTCATACTTTCGAAATGATGAACGCCCTAGTTACGGACTTGAAGAAGGTGTGGCAAATGGTTGATCTGTCGACAAATGTTCCGCTGTCACCGAACGGCTGCATGTTCTGCAACACTGAGAGCTGCGGACACCAGGATACGTGTCCCGACCTCGAGTGTGGTATCCCCAACTGCCCGCGTCTGGAAATCTCTGTAGCAGCATAGTTAACCAAAGCATTCAAAATATTCAACTTTGGCTTAAATTCTTTTAATGGTTTTGGACAAATAAACAAATGGTTTTGGTGCTTTAACATGATGATTACTTACTTTAATTTATTTATTATCACGCGATTCCCTCGTTTGATGTGCACATAAGTCTTCGCTCGGAGTGTCATCTTCGATAAGAAAGTGCGTGTGGCACATGCCGAGTTCAGAAGCAGGACAGGTGGCATGTTAATCAGAAAATGGACTCGAAAACTTCTCCTTGAACTTTGCCCCAAAGTCGAATAGCGAATTGCTAGTACCACTAGTTCGCTGACCATCTACCGAAACGAATGATGAAATTGATAGCAGCTTATTCTGGGTAATTGTGACTCTGCATTTGGGAACAACATATTTTTAGTAACCTGATAGCCATTGTCCGATTGCTGATTATTATTATAATTTCTACAGTTGTAATTTATTAAAATATTTAGCTTAGTATTTGAAGATTATAAACAATGATTCTGCCAAACAGATCTGAACTAGACTCAAATACAAACTTTATCTTCGAACAACTTTTTGTAAGAGATACATCCTTAAAGTAAAAACGCTGAGAAGAGTTGATGTCTTCGGGATAAAATGTCTCTTGGTAAGTGGGATCTCCTTCACACGAATACACCAAAGCCGTAAACTGCTTACCAGCAAATCCACCCTGAAATTGCAAGCTCACTCCACTGACAGTGCGTGGCTCATCCAGCGTCAATATTATCCATTGAGGGGTTCCCTGGCCAAAGTTAAAAATTGCAAAGAGAATATGGTAAAGACACTTGTGCTGTCTCAAGATGCAGACTATATAATACCTCAGCTGAGCTCCAAGCGGAATCATCGTTCGTATCAAACATGTATTGCTTTCCATACTGCTTCACATCTTTATTTAACACGGAACTCACTCTGTGGAGGTACAATAGATAATTTACTGATACTGGCTCATAAAGGTACGCTTGTGAGACATAACCTGCATGTATAGTTTACTTTCGTCAAAACATTCATCTCAATTCAATCATATCAATTTTAATCAATCGGCATAAACAAAACAACAAATCCACGTTGGGTGACATTAGTGATGGCGATAACACGCACCTGTTACTTGTGGTATTCTACTGCACTTCAAGCTAAGGCCGGATCTGAATAACCTATAGTGTCGATATAGTGGAAGTGAATCAGCAGTGAAACGAAAAAATCAATTGATACTATGGAAAAATAATTTGGCTGGTCTGAATCTGCAGTGCGTTTTTATCGACTGTCTCACTTTTCAGATCCAATTTGGCTAGAACACATAATTTTGTTGCAAATCGGAGACGGCTGCAAAAACTAATTTTGCGTATTGTCTCTAATGCTGTCTCTCGCTCCAAACAAAGTTAGTTTAGTCTAGTGTCATAAAGCTATCTGACTAAAGGGGTAGTGAAGAAGTGTAGTGGGTTCGGACAAAATATAGAAAGGAAGCGAAAGTATCGTAGCATTCGATAGCTATCTTGAAAGAAAACAGCTGGTTGCTCAAACATTGCAGGTTGTGGAACTACTAAACAATTAGAAATGATTAAAGCTATTCTTGTATTTAACAACCATGGGAAGCCGAGGCTCTCCAAATTTTATCAATATTTCGTAAGTTTATCTCTTTTAGAATCAACTGTGCCCTCAGTGCTTGTGCACTCAATCGTTCGTACACTTATGACGACTGCAGTTTTTATACACTATATTTTATTTTCCAGGATGAGAATCTGCAGCAACAAATCATTAAAGAGACTTTTCAGCTTGTCTCCAAGAGAGACGATAATGTTTGTAACTTTCTAGAAGGCGGCAGGTGAGTTCTATAAATCCCAAAGTCCTCCGTGGACGTACATATTTACATAGTATGTGGCTAACAAAATTTGTTCTTACCAATAGCTTGATTGGTGGATCGGACTATAAGCTGATATACCGCCACTATGCCACATTGTACTTTGTCTTCTGTGTGGATTCTTCAGAGAGCGAACTGGGTATTCTTGACTTGATACAAGTGTTTGTTGAAACACTAGACAAGTGCTTTGAGAACGTTTGTGAACTGGATTTAATATTCCATGCTGATGCCGTACATCATATTCTATCGGAATTGGTTATGGGTGGGATGGTGCTCCAAACAAATATGAATGATATAATGGCAAGAATTGAGGAGCAGAATAAGATCGTCAAACAGGAGGCGGGTATTTCAGCAGCTCCTGCTCGAGCCGTTAGCGCCGTAAAGAGTATGAACATTCCTCAACAGATTAAAGATATAAAGCTACCCGATCTGCCCCAGGCAATTAAGGACTTAAAGTTCTGACAAATGTATGTTCCACCATAGCGAGAGAAAAATGTTTACCCATTTCATTGACTCTAATATCTATTTTTCCTCAGCTCTATGAATTCCCATGAGCACAACGCCGTATTCCACGTTTTGATGCTTTAATAATATTAGGTCATGTTGGATTTATGTACCCACTCTCATTTATCGAATAAAATGCAGCTTATTTATCTATAGATACTTATTTATTTTGTTTAACATGTAACATGTACATATGTCAACTATTGGGTCCAGCATTTTCTCTATCATCCTCTTCTCCGACTTCCAGCATAACTTGCATTATTTTCCGTTTAAGTCTCTTGCGTGAAATGTCCGAATTCAGGTTGCGAAATTCATTAGCTATTAGTTCACCAAACGAGTCCCACTGATCCCGTGCAATGCTGACGTGTGCTGGGACAGACACCGTTCCTGACGCATCTACTTGTCGTGTTGGAATAGAGCTTGTGCAAGTGGTCGGTGCAGATAGGATAGTGGATGCATATTCAGGAACGCACGTTTCAATTGTTTCACAGATGCTTTGATGCGCTTTACTTTCGTCTACAACAGTGACCAGTTGGTCCATGGACTCGAATTGGCCTTTCGATACTAAAGATGGGCTTTGTGTTTCTACTTCTTCTCCATCGTTACTGACGCCCTTCAGTTTTGCACTCAGTTTCTAAAATAGCCAACAAGAATGAATTTAGAAGGAGAATACTTCGGTGATATTTAGGCTACTCACCTTGCATTGTGCAGGTCCATTTTGTTGATATCCAGGTCTCGGCTCAATAATAGAGCGCAAAAACATCAGAGATTGAAAATGTTCCCACCGACAAGTCGTCTTGTCAGCCATGGGACTGGAATCACCACCCGTCTCCTCCTGACGACGCTCCAACTTTTTCAATTCTGAATTGAATTGATTTCGCAAGTTATGCACTTTTTTCCCATAATCGTTTTTGGTGATTCCAAGAGATGAACAAATGCTTTCAGTCGCCTTCGTGCGACAATCTTTGTTTTTATACAAATCCGAGTAGTGGTTCCATAAACAATCCGATTTTCGGTACAGCTGGATTAGTTTGGAAATCTTCTCGCGGCTCCATATGGTTGGCTTGCGCCGCACTCGGCCCTGTCTCTTAGCTTGGGAATAACATCCGACATCATCAAAAGGTGCAGACATTTTAAGATAATTTATTTAATTAATTAGTCCATGAATGTTTTGATTTTTCCTTCCACCAAACCAAACTATTGCGATAGCTATCGATGACACAAGTCGCAGGTGTTTCAATATTTTGTTCCATACCATACATATTTAATTTAATTTAGAGTTTTAGACTTTCAACCTGCAAATCTGTGGCCAAACACTACCTGAACAGCCGAAATAATATTTATTATAACTATAGCACCTGACTTGACTCTGAGTTCTATCGATAGTTTTCAAGTGCCATCAATAAGTGTCAGTCAATTGGTCGCTATATCGTCATGCAACTCTACAACCATCGCTATATAATGTTCTGCAGATATAAATAAAATAAAAAATACAGTTAAATTAAATTATATTGAATATGTATTTTTGCTGGTTTTAATCTATAAAAAATTGTGTACGGCACATGCAATTCAAAACTAAATCGTTATCCGTGCTGGCTATGGTGACGAGGGACCATTTTACTGATAAATACGGCCGACGCCCACTGAGCAGAATTTCCTTTTCATGAATTTTGGACAAATATAAATAGGGTAATGTAAATAATTAAACTGCCCCTTTTGTATTTGATTGTATATATGTGTTGGTTTGAAATTGCAGACTGGATACGGAACACATTTCGGCTTTTAAGGAAACTCAAACGTGAGCGTAATGTCACAAGTAGTAGCAAACACGCCCACACCCCAAATGCTGACGACATCAACGTTAACGCCTATAGAATCCATGAAACCACCACCAGCGTTTCCGACACTAGCAGTCGGCACACATTTAAATGAACAGGCGTCAGATATAATACTTAGAGCCTCGACCATTTTTGGCGATCTTAAGCATGATTCGGCGCCATTGGATCTCGAAAATGTACACAACGGAGTTGAGACTGAGAATAACCGGAATTCAAACGGAGATGGTTCACAATACACCGGGAATTCTAAAATTCGCATAATGCCCACCATCAAACTACTAGCTACTCCACATGCAGCTGACCCCAAACGAAAATTCGTTTGTCCCTACGAAAACTGTACGAAAAGCTATGGAAAAAGTTCTCACCTGCGCTCCCATCTCACATGGCACACAGGCATCAAGCCGTTTGTTTGCAGCGAACCCAAATGTGGAAAGGGTTTCACCCGATCGGACGAACTCAATAGGCACCTGCGCACCCATACGGGGGAGAAGCCTTTCGAGTGCGTGCAGTGCACCAAGAAGTTCTCCCGCAGTGATCACCTAACAAAGCACCTGGCCACACATGACCGGCAACTAAAGAGCAGCACTCCTAAACGTTCGATACCCAACAATGTTCGGTTAAAATCATCCAGGAAACAAACATCAGAGCCAGAGTCGGGGTTCCACTTCATGGCTGTGCTGGGTACAGGGGAGCAGAACATAGACCGACATCAACAACAGCCTGCGGATATAGTTGATTTTCAGCACAAGCCACTGAAAATCAAATTGGAACGACCCGAGCATAGTGACAAGTACCAGATTGTAGCACCTTTACCTGAAAGTCAGTTGCCATCTTTCCTTAACTCCAAACCTGAGGTCAAGTACGAGCCTGCCGACGAAATTGTAAATACACTGTCTCAATTGCCGCCACAGGATGGTCCTAGTACCTATGGTATACCTCAGTTTGTGCAAGATCGTCCTTTTCGCTGCCGACAATGTGAAAAGCGATTTAAACGGCAGGATGATCTTAACCGGCATATACGAACGCACACGGGCGAAAAGCCCTATGCCTGTCCTCAATGCTTACGACGCTTTGTACGAAGCGATCACTTGAAAAAGCATCAACAGACGCATTTGAAAATACGATAGTCTCTTAAATATTCAATAAGTTACAAAGCCATTGGCATCCCAATTTATATTGGCTAAAACGGGCGTGTGTTGGGTGACACACAGTACAATAAAAATAAATAATTCTGCAATTTAACAATATTCCTATAAATATTTATTCCTGGTTCTGTAAAATCGTAACTTTTATGTGTGTAAATACTTTTCTCTCTGTATTTCATATGAAAATTTTGCTTAAATGAATTTGTGTTTATCAGAACATTAAGATGTATGTATTTTTAAAATGTTTGCCTTTTGGACTGGGATGTTTACATTAAAAGAATATATATATACTACATAGTCAGTATATCTGTGTCTTCAAACTTCAAATGAACTTAGTAAATTGATCTGCATGCTTAAATGTACAGTGGGACGATCATTCCATACGTTGAATTATGTCCGAATGGTAATTAAAATATTCTTCACGCAGGAAATTAAAATAGGTATTTGAATTTTTCTTGAGCATATCGATAGTGATACCGTAGTATCGATCTATTTTTACACTATTCTGCAGGGTTACCATTTACGGTATATTATATACCTTTATTTATATTTCCATAACGAAATTGTTTTGAAGTTATATTGATGGTTTATATTATCAATCTATTATTCACTTATTCACTTTCAAACAATTTCTATTTGGCGAGCACTTCTCGTATAAAGTCGATGGTATACTCTCTTCCCCGAGGTGATTTCAAATTCCGTTGCCACTATTTTTTGTATAACTTTTTTTAACCTTGTTTTAGACCTTTTGTTTAACCTTTTTCGATAAAACACTTTTTCTAGAAAAAATTCAATAAAAGGCAGTAGATAGAATTAGCAAATCTTGTGAAAGTTGATCTATCAATCGGGAAAAATTATGTTTTCAGGTATGAAAGTCCTACCTAGGTAGTAAAATCAAATCTAACATCAGGTTTCCAATCCTTGACGGAGAACAATTAACCCATTGTAGACCAAGAGGTATTTTAATATTCCACCGAACAATATATAAATTAAATAATTTTGCGCTGTTCAGGTGAAAGAAATCCTGTTTTTTGGAGGTTCAGAGGAAAGATGGCATGGATCTGCAAAAATAATTTACAATCAGTAATAGTTACCGCCATTTCCCTCAAGTCGTTGAACTGTTTAAATATAGGGGGACTTAGTGTGCTAAGTTCGCTTTTTCACCTGGTCTGCAAATTATTGTTTACATTTTTTAATAGAATAAGATGTGCGACTTTGATGCTGTGTGGCTGGACGTGCTGAAAATATTTCCAGTTCTGGGTGGTGGGGTAGGTTTTGTTATTGATAGCATGGATATTTTTATTATTTGCATATTTTCACAGAGCCCTGGGCCTTCTCAGCCGGTTGAAGATGCGGTGTACGAGAATGTTCGCCGGCACCTACAGGAATTGGGCAACATTGACACATTTGCGGCAATTTTGGATCTAGAAATTCAGTCGGTGATTCGAAATGTACTTTCGCCCAAATTCTGGAAGCATTTTCAAGGAGACAGCGTACCAACAGATCTGCAAACATGCATACAAGACCAAGCGCTAGTAATAGAAGCCCTTCCGGATAAGAACAAATTGTTCACCCAGTTCATTGATGCTATTAACGAGCTGTATCATAGCTTTAACATTTTAATGCAAGTTAAACCCCGACTTGCACGTCTTATGAACCCGGAAATCAGTTCAGGCCTAAGCTCTGCGAAATTATTGCACGAAGATTCCATCAAATCCTACCTGCGTGATTCGTTGTTATCCCAGTTGCCACCAGCATTCAGTGTGGTTGTGGGAGCCTTCTATTGGGTTCATTTCAAACTCTACACCAAAGCTTCGCATCTTGCTTTAACAACAGTCGGTACGTACATACAAAATTATGGATAATTTACTTTGCAGGCTTATGATTTATAATTTGTAGACTCTGAGGTATTCGACGAACTGTTATGCGTCGGTTGCAATTTCGACGTAGAGCAGTGCTGCTGTCTACGACTTACTGAAATGGTGAACAAGACCAATATGAAATTGTTTGAGATGAACTTAATAGATCGTTTGACTGGCAGTGCTTTAACATCCCTCATAAAGCTCAAAATCAAAGAGCATATAAACGACACGTGCCAGGGTATTTTTGATAGAAGTCACCTTAAGCAACTGGAAAAGGTAGGCCATGCAGTCCTCCAATTGGAGACTAACTTGTGCTAACTGTAGGATATCCTTTACAGTGGCTGGCAGATGTTATAATGACATGGTTGAAGAGCATTTTCACAGATTGGCAAACCAAAGATAGTGCGAAGGAACTGGAAGTTCCCTCATCTGTTCAATCCTTTAAAGTCAAACTCACGTATTATATGTACGAAACGTTTGCCCAGAGCGTTATTGGCCAATTCTTCAGTATTATAATTGGTAGGTTATTATATATTCATTCCTTTCCTATCTTTACACATAAAACCATGTACATTTGTACCGCAGACTATCCAGATTCAATACCAGCCATAGATGACTTGAAGATTTGTATGGAGAAAATTGATATGCGAGTCTACTTAACGGAGTCACTGAGAAGCTCGTTGGAAGCCAGAATTCTCCATCCTGGGGTTAATACGATGGATATATTAACTGGATACGTAGCCGCCATAAAAGCAATTCGTCATTTGGACCAATCTGGGGTAATTTTGGAGATGGTTACTGCCCCGATCAAAGATTATCTGCGTAAACGCAGCGACACAGTTCGACGCGTTGTAACAGGACTTACAGAAGAGGGACCAACCGACTTGTCCGAAGAATTGGCCAAAGGGGAGTCAATCAAAGATGGCAAGGAGTCTGGCCCCGACGAGTTCAGCAATTGGGAGAACTGGGAACCGGATCCATTTGGAATAGATGCTAATCTCATGAAATACAACAACTCAAAGATAATGCGATCCGCTGATATCATATCAATGGTGGTTGATATATATGGAAGCAAAGAGCTATTTATGACTGAATATCGCAATTTGATGGCAGACAGACTGCTCGCACACCTCGATTTTAATTCAGAAAAGGAAATTCGAAATCTAGAACTGTTGAAAATTCGCTTTGGGGAATCGCTTTTGCACAGCTGCGAGGTGATGTTGAAGGACGTAACCGATTCAAAGCGAATCAACGCGCACATTCACGGCGATGGCAATAGCAATGAAAGTGAGTAGCAGCCAATCAATCAATCGAAGTTAATCAGATGTATTAGCATTATTACTACTGCTATTTTAGATCAGATGTTTGACATCTCTTCGCTCATTGTATCTGCACAGTTTTGGCCATCCTTTAACAAGGAGAGTCTTCAGTTGCCAGAGGAAATCGAGAATGAGTTCAAAAAGTATACCAAGGCCTATGAGGGGTACAAGGGAAACCGTACTCTCAACTGGCGTACGGTAACCGGTCGCGTCAATATTGTTATTGAAATCGGAGACCGAACAATGGACATGGTGGTGAGCCCAACGCTGGCCGTGATCATATACCATTTCCAGAACAAGAGTAAGGAATATGCCATTGAAAAGAACTATCAGAAATCCATTTTAAAAAAACCAATCTCAACAGGTGAATGGACCATTGAGGAACTTAGTTCAATCACAAAAGTTCCTGCATCAGCGCTCAGGCGTCGGATAAGTTTTTGGCAAAATCATGGTTTGATTTCAGAATCTTCCCCGGGACTATTTACACTTCTAGAAAAGGAAACTGAAAAGTCACAGTTTGAGGAAATGAGTCTTGCCGAGGCCGACGATGAAGATCTGGAGTCGGCCATGGCATCTGCTAGCGATCAAAGGGAGGAGGAACTTCAAGTAAGTGCAGGTCAGACTCTATTCAAACAGATTATTTAATTGGAAATTACTTTAGGTATTTTGGTCCTATATTGTGGGCATGCTCACGAACCTCGATTCCATGCCCATCGATCGAATCCATCAGATGCTAAAACTCTTTGCCTCGCATAGTGGTGGCGTGGAGTTTACTCAAGACGAGCTTAAACACTTCCTGCAGCGTAAAGTTAGAGAACATAAGCTTCTATTTTCTGGTGGAGTTTATCAATTGGCCAAGTAAATCGGGAGCGTTTTGAATAATGAATAGTACGCACACGAATGAAGAAATCAGTTCATACAAATGATAACATTTATGAAATTCAACGTTAGAAGAATCGATTCTCTTATCAAACCGTAATCGCACCTTATCAGACTGTTTTTCAAGTGTTCTCTTCTATGAAGAGTCACTCCGCTCAAAATGAAGTCGTTACTTTTTGAAATATATAACTTTTGGCTTTGTTAGTTAATGGTTTTTGGTTATTTATGTAATATATGTATATGAAAGGGTGCACCTTTTGGTTTCCAGACACAGTAACGCTATAAAAAATACATCTAAAACTTATTTTATTTAGCAGTTTAATATTATCTTATCCCTCTATCAACAAATCCAATTTCCTTATGGTACTAAATATTAGCGGAAAAGCAAAATGAAATTTCGTTTGACGTGCTAGCCATTACAGGTTGAATATTTTTTGGCTTGGAAAAGGTCAATCACAAACTCAGCGGATACATTGATTACTCAAACAGTGTGCTTAATAAATGTCGTAATCGTAATCTGGCTAAATTGTAATATTTACATCAACGAATAATTCAGGTATGAATACAAAATATAAAACGAATTATTCTACATTGCGGAATCGAGCCTTGTAGACTTGTTCTCTGTGATTTGGAGTCAGGATGGGATTTAGAATTGGAGCTACACGATGTATCCTCTGCTGGAATCGGAAACGATCCCGAGCCATCACTTGCCACTCGCTCTTCCGCGCTGCCCGATAAGCAAAGTCCCAGGCGAGCATAACATGTACTTCGGGCTTCAAGTTGAAACGCACCTATTAAGACACAAATTTAAGGATCAAGAGCATTTATATTTATGAAGAATTCTATCAATACCTTTTTGTTTGTTGTCGAGCTGTCGTTGCTGCACTCACACACCTCAGACTGTTCGTAATCCTCATCATCATCGCTGCATGCTGTGTGTTGCACGCTACTTTCGTCATCGTCCTCGAAGCAAATATCAAAACTATTATCGCTGCATTCCGAAATACTCCTCTGCCGCTGCATAGACTTCTTAGCAGATGAACCAGCCGTGTCATCAGCATTATTGTTCTTGTCGTTGGATAGATGACTAGTGCTATTGCCAAACTCTTCTTGAGAGTCCTTAAAGCGGTTTGTAGTGTTTCGCAGATCGATAAAAAAGTAGCAAGAAGACGACGGTTCGCATTGATGAAACGCATCGAGCCCGGGCATTGCAGCGTTTGTTGACACCTTCGACGTCGCTCGTTTCTGCAAGGCCGTTTGCATTTGGTTGACAACATTAATCGCCATCAATTGGAGAGAATTGAACATGTTGGCCAAAGGTTCTGGCTCAAGTGCATCCATGAGCAGGTTCTCCGTACCCGTTCGCTGTTCAAGCGAAGGCGCTGGCTCTGATTCCTGCATATTGTTAGGTGTCCACAATGATCCAGCATGCTGGCGCGACGGCGCGCATCGGTAGTGCTCGTATATTGGGGAGCTCATGCTGCCAATCATTCGAAGAACAAAGAGGAGGAAATAGTCAAGCAACGTTCCCATAAGGGTGTGAAATTTCGACATCTATTCTTCAAAACACAAGTTTGCGTGTGGAATTCCTTTTGAAAAGCCATTTTCTTGTGTTTTGTTTTGGGTGGCATTTTCCAAAGCCAACTTTAATTTGAGGCAGATTTATACATGATTACTGATGAATTTGTTCAAGTGGAATATAGAATGAAATCATGCATCCAAGTTGTGAAATGTTACGTATATTTCTCATCAGTTCCTTTCCGAGTAGATTTTTAAACAATTGTAGCCTTGCACTGCGTTGTTTTTGCATATACACATATGTTGTCCAGTTACGAAAATATATTTTACACGTTTTATTTATCGCAAAGATTTTCCGTCCGACCCTCATGAATAAAACCAAAATATACTGTCTGATTCTAAAAATATACCGTAAATATACTGACGAATTCAAGTTTTATTTTACATATTCCTCGTTATCTTTCTTCCGTTGAATATTACGAGCTATAAAGAACATTTAGCCATGCCCACATAATTTTAACCCATTGATGAATCAATTTGCTACTTAACTGGCTTATTTTTATTACTTGCTTCTATTGTATTTTGACTAAAACTAGGTTTAAACAAAATAGTTCGATTTATATGTTACAAATACTGCTTAACCTTCCGTCTTTTAAGTGTGACCGCGGACTAATCGATGAAACAGACCCTCATGAATAAAACCAAAATATACCGTCTCATTTTAAAAATATACCGTAAATATACTGACGAATTCAAGTTCTATTATTCATATTCCTCGTTTTTCATATTCCGTCGAATATAACCAGCTATATAGAACTTTTAGCCGTGCCCACATATTTTTAGCCCATTGATGAATCAATTTTCTACTTAACTGGCTTATTTTTATTGCTTGCTTTTATTGTATTTTGACTAAAACAAGGTTTAAACAAAATATCAAATACTGCTTAACCTTCCGTCTTTTAAGTGTGACCGCGGACTAATCGATGAAACAGACCCTGATGAATAAAACCAAAATATACTGTCTGATTCTAAAAATATACCGTAAATATACTGACGAATTCAAGTTTTATTTTACATATTCCTCGTTATCTTTCTTCCGTTGAATATTACGAGCTATAAAGAACATTTAGCCATGCCCACATAATTTTAACCCATTGATGAATCAATTTGCTACTTAACTGGCTTATTTTTATTACTTGCTTCTATTGTATTTTGACTAAAACTAGGTTTAAACAAAATAGTTCGATTTATATGTTACAAATACTGCTTAACCTTCCGTCTTTTAAGTGTGACCGCGGACTAATCGATGAAACAGACCCTCATGAATAAAACCAAAATATACCGTCTCATTTTAAAAATATACCGTAAATATACTGACGAATTCAAGTTCTATTATTCATATTCCTCGTTTTTCATATTCCGTCGAATATAACCAGCTATATAGAACTTTTAGCCGTGCCCACATATTTTTAGCCCATTGATGAATCAATTTTCTACTTAACTGGCTTATTTTTATTGCTTGCTTTTATTGTATTTTGACTAAAACAAGGTTTAAACAAAATATCAAATACTGCTTAACCTTCCGTCTTTTAAGTGTGACCGCGGACTAATCGATGAAACAGACCCTGATGAATAAAACCAAAATATACTGTCTGATTCTAAAAATATACCGTAAATATACTGACGAATTCAAGTTTTATTTTACATATTCCTCGTTATCTTTCTTCCGTTGAATATTACGAGCTATAAAGAACATTTAGCCATGCCCACATAATTTTAACCCATTGATGAATAAATTTGCTACTTAACTGGCTTATTTTTATTACTTGCTTCTATTGTATTTTGACTAAAACTAGGTTTAAACAAAATAGTTCGATTTATATGTTACAAATACTGCTTAACCTTCCGTCTTTTAAGTGTGACCGCGGACTAATCGATGAAACAGACCCTCATGAATAAAACCAAAATATACCGTCCCATTTTAAAAATATACCGTAAATACACTGACGAATTCAAGTTATATTTTACATATTCCTCGTTTTCTTTCTTCCGTTGATGATTACTAGCTTTATAGAACATTTAGCCGTGCCCACATAATTTTAGCCCATTTATGAATCAATTTTCTACTTAACTGGCTTATTTTTATTACTTGCTTTTATTGTAGTTTGACTAAAACAAGGTTTAAACAAAATAGTTCAACAAAAATTCAGATTTATATGTTACAAATACTGTGTTCCAGTGTGACCGCGGACTAATCGATGAAACTGACCCTCATGAATAAAACCAAAATATACCGTCTCATTTTAAAAATATACCGTAAATATACTGATGAATTCAAGTTATATTTTACATATTCCTCGTTTTCTTTCTTCCGTTGAATATTACGAGCTATAAAGAAAATTTAGCCATGCCCACATAATTTTATACGATTAATGAATCAATTTTCTACACAATTGGTTAGTTTTTAGTCCTTGCTTTTATTGTATTTTGACTAAAACAAGGTTTAAACAAAATAGTTCAACAAAAAAAAAGTCGCTAAAGCCCTAGTATAGGCCTTGGAATACCCTATTTTGTTAATTTTATATGAAGATGAAACGTGATTTATAAAGACCTTTTCTCAAATTGATATTCTTTAGACATATTCATGTACATTATTAGTATCTTGTATATATTTATGTCGATCCTGATACCTACGGAGTCTTGGATGACAAACATTTTCTCAATTCTATAACATCCATTTCCCCCAGGGTATGTGTGCATGGAATGGGACTCATTGTTGTGAACCGGTTATGACGACTATTTCTTGGTTAATCTTTCTTCCGTCGAATATTCCCAGCTATATAGATCTCTTATTTTTGCCCAGATAATTTTATACGATTGATGAATCAATTCTATACATGATTGGCCTATTCGAAATACTTGCATTTATTGCATTTTTATATAAAATTGAAAATTAAACTAATAGATTGATGAAATTGACAAAAATACCATGGGAGCGCGGCGAAAACCAGTATTTCTACAGTATGACCCTCAGAACAGCACCGAAATATACCGTCGTATTTTAAAAATATACCGTAAATATAATAACGAATTCAATTTAATTTAATTTAACTAAATAGTTAGATCGTTCAGCCATGCCCACATAATTTGATCCAATTAATGAATCTATTTTCTACTTGATTGGCTTTTTTTAAATACTTAAATTGGTTTGTTTTTGCCTAAATTCGGGTTTCTCAACAACAATATATAGTCTCGTACGATGAAAAACCGAACTTAGCCCACCTAAGCCCCCTCTATTTAAATAGTTCAACTACTTGAGGTAAATGGCGGTAAATTTTACCGATTGTAATTGGGTAAATTGTTCTCCACCAAAGATTGGAAACTATAACTTTATCAAATGAACCTATTTTCTACTTGACTGGATTGTTAGAAATACTTACTTTTATTGGATTCTAAGGTATCCAATTATCGCCGAACAATATTCTGAATCTGCTCCACGTGAATATGGGTTGACCTTTTCAACGGCTAATTTGCATAATTTACAAGGACTCATTGTTGCCTCATTGTGGATGGTGCCAGTGTGAATCGGAGTTTCACATCCATCAAAAAATCCCACCGTTCCCCCGGGATGGGCTCAGTGTGCAGAGCCTATTACCCGCTTCAAGTTCGGTTATCGATAGTTCCATAATGTTTCACAATGAATAAATTGTACACCCAACAAATTCGACCAGTTCAAACAGCTTCGTGCATATAATCGGATAATATCTATATTGAAAAATGTTGTTAATTTATTTGTAATACCTGTACCGAACATATAACAGAACTGATTCTGATTTTTGAGGTGATGAACAGCTGTTTCATGAAATCCATTTTATGATCGTATTGCACCGGAATTCAAGTCCAATCTAGAGTGCAGGATAACGAGACGATGTTAACCAAGGCAAAATCAAGCCAAATTATACATTTATAGTAGATTTTCGGCGAAGCAAAACTTGATAAAAAAAAACTTTCGATAAGATTTTTATATCTGGTCTAACTGCGTGGTTTTAATAATTACAGTACATAATGTGTTCTTATAGAGTTATTTGTGTTAATTGTTATTATTAATAACAAGCGACCAAATCATAAAAAAGTCAACCTGCCTTAACTGGTTAAGCAGATGAGGATTTATATGAGAATATATGATACAGGAAGAGATGTATTTACATAAAAGCATGCACACATATAGATGCATTTATCACATTATCAGGATGCGCATAGGTGATCGCAGAATAACAAAATGAATTTGAATTCCGAAACCATTTAAAGCATCATCTTTTTTTATGACGTGCAAAATTTTTAAAAACTAAACTATTTAGAATAGAATAGAATATTTAGAATGCCCTAATAATACATATTTGACGGAATGTACAAAAAAAACGTGACTTGATCCGCGATATGACCAAAAAATTAATCACGCGTGTCCAAACACGATTAAACACCAAAAATTATTGTTTTTTTTTTTAATGTATAAAATGCAGGTATAAACCTGCAACTGTAAAAAAATGCAAGTGCTTGTTCCGCCGCGTCATTCTGGGATATAGATGCATACATATTCACATATGCAAGCATATGTGTATCCATATGTATATGTATATATGTACTTAGATCGCTTTGAAGTAAATATGTATATACATATATTTATGTGCATTAATAATTAACTTGAATTGCTTATATGTATATGCATACATAACCACATCAATATATGGACATACTATATATGCGATTAGATACATTATTATACATATATATGGATTTATAATACGTATTATTCAGATTTTACATGCATATGCATGTACGCAGCCAGTATTCTCGCTTTTTGTGAGTATACATCTTTGGATGTGTATGTATGTATCTATGTGTGCCATATGATTAATACACACCGAAACAGCTGATTCATACGCGTTCCATACATACACACACACACACACACTCTCTCTCCCACATGTTACTCACACCAGCTAGGTGCAACAGTTGAGAGTCAACAACAGGACCGAATCGAGGGTTGGTCGTTTGTTCTGATTAATCAGACGCAGTTTTGATTTTCAATAAATTGGAGAGTTCATTTAGGGACACCTGCCCAGTATAACAAAGTACAATAACTATTTAGCATTAATATGCTTAAATACTATATCTGTGGCCACAAAAATATATGGAAAATGTTTTTGGAGCCCCAAATCAACTTCGATGCGTCACTGGCTGGTCGAGGAAATAAGTCTGGTTGAGAGAGTCATTGGGCACAAACACAAACAAGAATACACAACCTGCTCTCTCGCTCTCGCTCTCGCTCTATCCCTCTTCACTGCTTAGCAAAATAAATGCACAGCTCGCAAACAGTGTGCGTGTGTGTGTGTGTACTTTGTGTGCTCGTATGCGAGGGATTCAAGTCGTAAACTTTGCAGTCTGTTCATTCGAACCGAACAGCTGTGAGTGATCAAGACGCCGTTGTCGGGGACAAAATATAATACATATATATGCGCCATACATATATGCACATATATTCATATATATTTACATATATTCACCGTGCATGTAGCAGAGCGCATAAGAAATAAGTACAACAAAAAATAATAAGTATATGCACAAAAAAAGTAAAAACGTAAAATCTTTTGCGTAGTTTATTTGCTCGGGTCGTTCGTTTGCTTCACTTGAACTCGTATCTTCGTCGCGCTGGATGTCTTGTGCGGGCGCAGTACTGACTGGCTTATTTGCTGCTGCCGATGTTTTGACCAGGACAAGAAATGCCCTGGCTGTCGCGACACTGTCGTTCGCCTGTTCCGTCGTCCCGTCCCCTAACCACCCAGCAGCACTAACCGTAGCCGTAGTGAGCCGAGACACCAAATAATAACACAGTTACACAGCGCACAGTACCAGACCGCGATTAGCCCGACTATCACGCAGTTCAACTGCAGCTCAGCTCAGTTGAGGAGAACTGAATCTTGTAACAATAACAGGAACGTGTGTGCATACATCAGATTGTGATTGAAACGAAAAACACTAGAATAAAATAAACCAAACCCCGTTTAGTACCCGAGATACTTATACGCAATTGGTCTCCCATTGCACTGGGAAGTTGTGAGAAAATTCTACGATAACGTGATAACATTGAGGAATATCCAAAATAAAATTCAACAAAACTGCAGTACGTAAAACTAACATTTCACAAGTGTGTGTTTGGGTGTGTGTGTGTGTGTGTCTGTGTTTGGTAACCAATTCAATCCAATCTATTAAATACAGTGCATTTATGTATAAATTAATATAATGCTCAGCTGAGAGTGTGCATAAAAAACTAAAGATATACATATACATATACGTATAAGCACATATATGTACATAAGTATAAAACCATTGCACAGACGCAACGCGAAGCGAACGTGAGTCTTGGAATATTGCAAACACAAAACAAAAAATAAATAAATAACGAGGAACCAGTTTCACCTTGAGCACACACATTCACATTCACAATCAAAGAAGACAGAGCAAAGTATCTGTGTGTGCGCGAGTATATTGTTAAATGAAACAGCACGATCGGGCAGGCGACTACGAATACATAATCGTACATAAGTTACATGCATAAACATGCACAGCACAGGGTAATGTGCGGTTAAAATGCTAACCGCTCTATTTAATAATACCCGATAAAATTGGAAGAGCCGAACCTTATCACCAGCTATACAGTTCCAGCTACATCAACATCTCCATCTACAGCTACGACGAGTGCACACAAACAAACCAATCCAAAACCAAAACCAATACCAATACCACTGCCAGCCAGACCCACAAATATGTATCTACTACTGCGAATGCTGCTGCAGATCTAGACGAACGCACTCGGAAAACTAACTGTGCGATGCACCCCACTAACACAGCGCCCCACACGCTGCAAATTTGAGATACAAGTGGAAAGATGATAGCTGAGCCAACTCAGGGAACTCTTGATACCAACACCAACACCGATACGGATACCGATTCGCTTACCAACGGGCCTGCTATTAGTATTGCAACCACCCCAATAAACCCAGCCCCAACTCAACCGATACGGATACGGATACGGACACCAACAAGTAAAACACAAAGCGAGCAAGCTATTACTCATTCGACGACGGCTGTGGCTGGGACTCTGCCTGTGCCTGTGCCCTCGCCTGTTGCTGCAGCTGCAGCTGCACCGAACCCCCCCACACCCACATCCACATCCAGATCCAGATCCAGATCCAGCATGGACAACGAAAGATCTCCAGCACAGGGCACTCCCAAAATGACAGTCATAGTCCTCGACGCAGATGTGGTATTTGGTTCGGCACGGGTGCCTGTCAATTCCAGTACCCCGTATTCAGATGCAACTCAAGTAAGTTAATGATGCACTCCTTATCGGCTCTTATGGGGAAACTGAACACTTACATAGATAAGCCCTAAGAAAATTTTGCAGATATTTTTGGGCAAAAGGCCTACATTTATACTCGTATTCTACATGTGTGTGTGTGCTTATTATTTTTCCAGACTGGACAGATCAACAAAAAGTTTGACTGATAAGATTTCCTGTAGATTAGATTCTATTTCTCTTGCGATTATTTCTTTGTTTACAAACACAAATATGGCAGAACAATTAAGCAAGATTAGTAACCGAATATGTATACGAATGCGTACCAATATCATGGTATTTATTTAACTTTTGACGTAGGGCTGGATGCAGCTGTGTGTTCTTATGATGAAATACTAGTTTCCGCGGACGATATGTATGTATGTATGTATGTATGTATGTATCGATCATGACCGAATACCCTTCTGATGTATCCCTAGACATGGGTAGTGCTACCATCCATGGATTCAGTGGAAGTGCAGTTTCTTTTATTTATTTTTTGCACCCATGCATATTTTTACGGGGCGGTCGTACCCGCGATTCGCTTCCCTTAATGATGACTCACTTGCATTTGTCGTGTAGGAAATACGTACGTATGTACATGCGAGAGTGTATGTCTTTATTTATATGCATTTGTGTGCAGTACACACGAATAGTAGGTGATTAAGAGTACCAATCATGATATTACACTCTGACCGATACCGAAACTCGTGTCATATGATAGCAGCGTCACTTCCATGCTGATCAAAAACTTGATATGGTAGGGGTAAACGTGATCAAAATCCGATTGATCTGATCATCACCCAGCATCGTTTCTAGAACATATCTAGAACCTCTTCTTAAGGACTCCAAATGCAATTTGAAATATACATATATGTACATGTGAAGAATATATAATATTAGCAATGAAATGGAATGTCCGATTGTGTGCACATATACACACAGACGTACGCGTACAAACTCATAGAACATTTGGTGCATTGACCTTGCTTAGCAGTTTGTTTTTTACGGTTATTAGTGCGGACTCGGGGGAGTGGAGGCAATGGCTCCGCCAGCAGCAGCAGCAGCAGAAGCAGCGTCACGAACGCCAAACTCAATTGCGTATTACTTACTATACGTAGATATATGTACATACATATATTGTACACACACAAGACGCACATAAGGACACATGTATTTAGTGAGACGTCGTTGACTTCTGTTTATAGTACATTTGTATCTTTATTGCAAAAATATTGTATATGCATTTAATGTGGCTTGTCAGTGTATGAGTACTTGGACTGGATGACCTTTGGCTCTAAGCGTGCAGCAGGAGCGGCCCTCCGCCCACAGCCGCCCGAGCGAAGAACAGTTAAAATCGAAAGCCAACGAACAGCCCTCCCAGCCCCATTTCATCACTTTTACTTATTCGAGTGTATGCATACATACGTACAAATGTACGAGTATCTTACGGATGCGGGTGTCTGCACAGTCAACTTCTGTTTATGTTTGCGTGTATCTGTGTGCACTGTCTGTGTTATGTGGTGTGCGTGTGTGTGTGTGTGTGTGTAGATCTACGAGAGTCGGCTGCTTATTAGACTTGAACTGTCTGACGCGACATTGAGAGTGAGTATTGGAGCAGACTTGTGGCGAGGGCAAAGGCAAAGGCAACAGCAAGAGCAACAGCAACACCAAAAGCAAAAGCAACAGCCACGGCGATGGCAATGGCCGTTGGAGCATCGCATCACATCCAGCCCACCGTCGGTGCCCAGCTCTCTTCGGCTTCCATCACTCGTTTCGGCGGAAAGTCTGCTCACTGCTCACTGCTCACTGCTCACTGCTCACCGCTGACTGCTTGCTGCTCCCTGCTCAGGCGTCGTTACTGCCAAGGGTATCGTGTGGATGAACTTTACGAGGTACACGAACTGCTGCAAGGTCGAAGTTAACGCTATTAATAGGTAGTTTTTGCCGTCTCTCTTTTGTGTGAATAAAACGGTTATTCACATTGGCCATGTTCTCTCCTCTGGCGTTGGCCGGCCATACGTTGAGGGCGGCGCGTCACAGCGATGACCTATTCCAAATGGTTGTCGAGTTCCTGCGTTCCTGCGTTCCTGTGTTCCCCAGACACGACACTGTTCTGTTTGTGATTTCGTTCGATCTGTCTACTGATTTAAAGGATTAAGTGCACAAAAGCATAACCAGGAAGCAGCGGCGGAATTGCTTATTAATTGAATGCATGCGAGTACATTCGTGCACTTGTCTGTGTATCTTAATAATCGAATGTGAATATACACAAGTATACTCGAACAGATACAAATACAGATACAGATACATACATATTTCGTTTTTAGGAGCGTTTTATTAACCTTGGCGAGGGACATTGAACTTCAAACGCTGCGAATACGTATTTTTCGTACAGATACAAATGCATACAACCGAACATAGACAAGGCGATACACAAAATGCATATATGTAGGCTACACAGATATACGGTACGTACTATATATCCGTGCAAGTGTGCGTGCAGTCAGTGCTTTCGCTTGGTGTGAATTTGTATTTCCTAACTCTTTATCTGTGGAACGTTAATATGGAATGAACACTCATATGTATATATGTATGTATGTACATCCATACGTATATAAATGAATTTATAATAGGGAAATGTGTTTTCGTATAAAAACAATACGAACAGAGTGTTTTACATATATTATAGATGTATCCATTCGAGGTGTGCTTTCAATTCCGCGATTGCATACACTTAAAACTTATTCGGGGAACTTATTGAAATTTAATTATCATTCCGGAATCAACATCAGCGATTAAGATCTATGATCATCTTAATACTATCTGGTTTCACAGTTAAAACACTAATGATTGTTCAGTTTCCCCTTCACTCTTACTGTGTATAAGTAAATCTGTTTTAATTGACAGATTAATTCTTTAACCCTCGCTGATGATTGTTTCACCTGTTCTTTTATTCCAGACGAAGAAACATTCTCCCGGCCATATCAAGAGACCCATGAATGCATTCATGGTGTGGAGTCAAATGGAGCGTCGGAAGATTTGTGAGCGAACGCCAGACTTGCATAACGCCGAGATATCCAAAGAATTGGGTAGACGATGGCAGCTCCTGAGCAAAGAAGACAAGCAGCCCTACATAGCCGAGGCAGAGAAGCTCAGGAAGCTGCACTTGATCGAGTATCCTAACTACAAGTACAAGCCACAAAAGAAGCAGTCGAGATCTCCGGGAGCGCTAAAGCAGAATCAGGATGCGGATGGAAGCGAAGTTAAAAATGACACACAGAATAGCACTTTGTCCACTATTGCAATTAATGGAACCCCCACTGCCGGCCGGAAAAGCAAAAGATCTACCTCTACATGTCAAACTGGTTCAGTTTCGAAACGTATAAGAAATAATGACACGGGTGATACTTCGAAACCTAAATACAATGTAAATGTAAAAGCTCCGATAGAGCAACAGCACAATAATGCCGTTGATATTATGTTACCATCAACCGATAATCTTTTAAGCTATCAATCATCTGAATATTTACCTCTGAACACGAATAGCAATGCTGATTGCGATCTAAAACTACACTCAGACCTAAATGCAGGTCAAATGGAAAATCTTTCCCCCAATCCACGAGAGAATTTAACCGACGATGTTTACAAGTATTACTCATTTTTCGCAAACTCCACCGACAACGAGGACTCCCAGTTGGAGGTGAACTCTTCGTCCAATAGCCACCACAATCAATCGGATCCAGCCGCAGGGCTGATGGAGAATCTATCCGATATAGGTCCGCTGAATGCCACGGAGGAGTTCTCCGAAGATGTCCAGAAGTATTTGCCATTCTGTGACGAATCCTTGTTAGATGTGAACTCTGTCAACAACAATGGAACCAACAACAGTTCCCATACGAACTTCTCGGATTGCCACAATATTATTGAAGACAACATTTTAAATGATGCCAACTTGCATTCGGCCAGCCATCAAATACCTCCGTATGTGCCTGACACTCCCGAGTGTTTTGTGGAAGACTGCGCTGGTGGCGACAACTCGTCCTCCCATCAAGTTCAACCGCAAACTGTTACGATGAACATCGAGATACACAACAGCACTCGTCTATATGGGGGAGGGGGAGATGGCGGGCATACATTCCAAAATGACGATTTCAATCCGATTCCGACGGCGGCTGAAGACAGCGAGTGCAGCATACTGACCGCCTCACATTCGCCCCAATTCGTCTTCAGCAGCATAAGTAATAGTTTCGTTGAATCAGATGCTATGGGTTCACACCCATGTACATATATAACCCAAGACTACACCGGAAACGTAATTGAAACAAACAATGATCTCAACTACACCGCACATGATAACAACGGAGCTCTCCTAGCTTACACATCTGAGGATTTACCCCTTCAGCCTACTGGTAGTCATTTAGAGTTTAACACTAACAAATATGAGTTTGAAAGTTATTATAAAATGTGAGAAATACCTTTAAGTTTTGTGTAATTTATAACTAATATAATTATACGTTTGTAATTTTACACCAAATTATACATATATATATATATATATTCCATAAATTCTATATATACGATTATATACATAAAAAAAGAATAAAATGCTTTGCATTGAAAATATTTATACCGGAGCGCTCTTTCCTTTCCTTGAAGTTTTGCTTAGAGACCGTATGTTCGGGATCTAAACACTGGAGGTAACCGAAGAACCGTATAATAGCTAGCTCTCAAGGAACTCAAAATAAAGAAAAGAAAAGAATCGTTTTGTTTTGCGAAGTATCTACATATGTTTATTTACACGTATATATATTTTACATCAATCATTGGTGGCACGGCACAGATCAATCAACAAGAAACATCCAACATAATAGAGTACACTATGACATTAAACTATGATCATTTGGGGGGTTACACGATAGAAATAATTTCGATAATAAATTAGTATACTTTAATTTCAATTTTGCACATTCCACAGCATGATAGTTTATCCAAATTACAAGGTGCTCGCTTCGATATGTGGGATATTGTGTAGGCCGGTGTCGGGATTGGACCAGTAATAGTTGGGGGGACCTTGGCTGAAGCAATATTTCATGTCAAGAGTCTCCCCATGGTCCACATAGTACATAAGGTAAAAATTGCACATTTCATCTTCGTTGGTGGGGCTGCAAAGGACACGAAAATGTACTTCCTGGCGGTAGAAACGGTACACGAGTGCGTGTGCTATAGATATGATGTACATACCCAATTTTAGTTATCCGATGACGGGTATTTTTGATGGTACACCTCATGGCGAGCTGATCGCCGCTCAAAATGGGTTCGGTGTTCGTGACATTGTAAAACATCTGAGGCGTAAGCGGATCCCGCTTTCCAAGTTGAACCCATTCTTGAATTCCCTCGCTATTCGATCGCACTCTATATCCAGCCACAACCTTTCCCATTTCATGAGTGTGCACACGATAGGCAAATGGAAATAGTACTTTATTCTCAGTTATTTCGCAAGCTGATTCCATGTGCTCTGTTTTCATTGCGGGAATTATTCCGTCTGTGCCCAATAATAGTGTGCCAGCTAACTTTTGAAGGCTGTTGAGAAAGTGTGTAAGACCCTAATGCAATCGCTTAAAATGAAAGAGCAGACTTACGGCTTTTCTGTGTAGTCCAGGAACACGCCAGAGTCATCGGTGGAACCATCTGGAAACCAAAGCAAAAACTTGTTTCACTCGTACGAGTACCACCCTCCCACTGAGGAAACTTGTTGTTTACTCACCTTTGAATCTGTCAACGTGAGCGTAGTGCACTTGCAGTACCAAATACTTGGTTGGCGAGTCCTTGCCAACCTTAAAGCCAACACCCGCAGGCAAACTTACCTTTTGGGCATCTCTCGCCCATGCATATAGGATCTAAGTTGAGAACAAATATATACCATACACACATTAATTTGGTAGGCACTTTACAAATGTACACAATTAATAGTAAGCCACGAGCAACCTCGGTTCTACAGTATATGTAGCTACTCCGCACAGTGTAATCAGTTAACCAGAACAAAACGTCTGCATAGACATACATATGTACATATGTAGGCATTTGCTTACGAGGTTAAAGTCAAGGACTGGTTACATTACAGCTTTTGCCTTGAACACAGTAAAACATTTACGTATTCAAAATGTAATGGAATCACTATCGTAGTAGTATCTATCAGAATAAGTTATATTTAGTTTTATTTACGTATTTTTATAGTAAGGAATTAGTATTGTTTTGATTCTAAAATCCCCTTTGGACATTGCAAATTTTGAGTCTGTAAGTTTTTCACCAAGAATTTAGCCAAACATACATATATTGTTATATATGTTATATGTAGTTTAGAGGATACCCCATAGGTACATATTTGAAATATGGCCCCTACGATCTGCTGCAAGTGCGATAAAGAAATAGACGACCAGGCAATATGCAGCTCTGGCAAGTCGTACCATCCGGAGCACTTCACATGTACGGAGTGTGAGAAGCCCATAGGAATGGTGGAGTTTAAGCTTCTGAAAAACGAGCTGGTTTGCAGCGAGTGCTTTCTGAAAAAGCATGCCTCTAGGTGCTATGCCTGCGGCTCTCTTATTCTGGAGCGTGCCATTGCTGCGGTTGGACGCAAGTGGCACGAAGAGTGTTTCAAGTGCGTCGGGTGCTGTCAAAACCTGTTGACTTCGACGTTCTTCGAAGTCAACGGGTATCTGTTCTGTAAGGATGACTTCCGGGAAGCCTTTTCGTCCCGTTGCGCCGGCTGTGGAGAGCCCATCGACAAGAAAGCCATTGTCGCCTTGAACACGAAATGGCACCCTCGTTGCTTCGAGTGCTTTAACTGCGGAGAGCGTATTGCCACTGATAACTTCAATATCGAGGACGGAAACCCGTTCTGCCTAAAGTGCAGTGGAGAACCCACCCGAAATCAAATTACAAATTAAAATGTTCCAAAATTTAAACTGTTAAATAGGATTTTGTTAGCTTCTATCACACTACTGGTTCCCAATCGAAGGATTATCACATTTACCTGAGAGTGAGAACGAGGTCCGCAGGGGCTGGCCTTTTCCTCAGCCGTTGCTTGGGCCATTTCTCCGCAGTTCCTGTTTCAGAGAAAATACATACGATATTTTATTGGTTGTACAAGTATATTGAAAAAAACTCACCAAGTGCTTTTGGTTGTTCCTGGCTCGCCACACCCGTACAGAAGCATGTGATGAGCCGTGTTCATGGTTGCATTCGGATTAAATCCAACTTTAGAAAAACAATGAAATTACAAAATGTTTAATGGAAAGCTTCTATGACTTTTTGACGTACCAATATAGTATGTGGTAGTTGGATCGACTTTTATTGGAGTGCACAAGTACAAATCCGGCTATATGTTAGTAATAAGTACATAAAAAAACAAACAAAATAATTTTAGATTAGTTATTTAGAAACAATATGCATACTCGAGGGTTCTTACAAGTGCAAAGTGTATATTATTAAAAGTATTTCCCCCACGCATATATTTTTTTGTATGTACATGTGTAATTATGTATCTATCTACAGAGCACCGCGCAACTTGCAGGCCGTGTCCTAGGGCAAACCGCAATCTACAGGTTTCAATGCATCCCATATGGCAAAGTATATTTGTGTGTATCTACACAGAAATAAAAGAGTAACCAACCATATGGAACAGTTTCTCTGTATAACTTATTAATTTGTACATAATATTATTGCTATTGGATTTTTTGCGGAGCATCTGTAGATTGTTATACATACATACAGGCACATGTAATCGTACTTTTGTGGCACAAACCATATGACACTTGAAAAAAAATTAATTTCCGATGTACTACTCACAGTTTTCGGTGAAACCAAGGGCATCAGGAAGGGGAAAGATCCTGTGGAGCCTGTTGCGGATTCATAACTATTCCTTCGGTACATCCCCTGGTCCACCAGGCTGTAAACACTTATTAAATTGACTAGCAAAATGTAGCAACAAGGCATTGAGATTCCAATCTTTCGAGCCATTTTTGCGTCCTTTTATGTGTCTATATTCTATTTTAATATTAATTAACGAAATTAAAACAAAGAATCTACGTGGAAGAACTGTTCTGCTCGTTTCGTTTGCCTAGGTTTTAGTTCTGTGTATTTGTGAGATACATTTTACACACGTAGGCCCAGCTTAGTGTATGTGAAGGTTGTTATCGATGTTTAAAACCCACATATCGATAACATTGCTGGAAATATCCACAAACCGCCCTGAACATATGGTTTATTTTTAAAAATGCAACAGCGTAATTTGCTTGTAATTTCATGCTCAATATTCTGAACAGAAATAAAATCTTATTAAAAAATGTGCAAGTGAGACCGTATCCAATTTGAATGGCAGTAACATTATGAAAATGTTTGTTCGCATGCGCCAACCAATTGATTTTTGTGATAAACACAGTTCCGTTCCCATGTTTAGAGTGTCTTATTTTTATATTATTGTAGGCTGCTTCAAATTATAAGATTGCACAAGCTGAGCTGGAAAATATTTTAACTATAAATGGCGGATCAAAGCGTCATGGTGGAACCTACTAATGGTATGCCCCCATAAACCCAGTCCATCTATTGACCCTGGCGTAGCTATGGATTTGTTTTGATTTTGTCATTAAGAATTAAACATATAAAAAAATGTTAAAAGCTTCTACTATATAGTATTCAATTGAATGTCAATCAGTATTTTGTCAACAAAATTAAGCAAGTAACAGCAAATAGTAGCTCAATGATATATTATTTGCAGAAAATGCGGATTTCATTTAATTAGTGGCAAATTATATGTATTTCAGGCGAAAGCACTTATCAAGACACATCGAGTATTTTAAATATGATGGATCCAAACGCCTTTAATATGCCGCCTCCCAACTTACATTCGTCGAAGGGGATAAACCCAAATAAGGCGATATTTACGATAGACTCAAACACCGGACAGATCTTCATTGTGAACAACAAAGCATGCCACTTGTTGGGATATACGTCGCAGGAGTTACGGAACAAAAGTTTTTTTGATTTACTAAATTGTAAAACGGAAAGTCACATTTCGTCATTGGCGGAAATGCAGATTGATGTCGATGAGGGAAGAGTTGTCCTGCTCAGTGGCAAAGTGATAGAAATGAAGACAAAACAGAGCACTAAGATATTGGTTTCGCTCTGGATTCGACAAATAGACAACGAAGGACGGAACATAGCTGTCGCCGAGCCGGTTCAGAGACACATTTGCCAAATAGGCATTGACCGCTTCGGTGCGATAACAATGGCCGACGCTGCCACTGCTACAATATTCCTTTATTACTCCACCGAAGACGTCGTTGGAGTGAATATTACAACACTAATACCCTTCATAAAACTCCCAGATCCGGACAGTAGAGAGATACCGAAGATCCTGCGCAAGCAGAGAGCCACAGGACGCACCACTGACAATGTTAAATTTCCGCTCTGCTTGCTTATAACTACACCGGAAGCGATTGGTTCTTCAACAACGCATTCCTGCAATACGTGCTTCAACATAACCGTGTGGGTTTTCCAAAATCTGAGTGGGCTTATTGTGGTAGATGAAATAGGCAACATTCAGACTTGCAATCAGCCGTTCTCTGTGTTGATGTTCGGATACGGCCAGGAAAAAATAACAAAAATGCATATATCTTCAATTTTACCTAACTTCGGCAAAGATTTTCGCGAAGATAAAAGCCCAAACGTCTCGAATACATCCATTACCAGCAATGATTGGGAGCCCGATACAGATCCGTTTATCGTTGACAACGAGTCCTCACTTCAATCTTGTAAAAAACTGTCTGCAATCCCACCTGCAAGTGAACATTCTCTCTACGACGCGGGACTCAATGGCGGAACCCACTTAAGCTGTAACCAGGAGGGTAACAGCGACATGATTTCCGAAATTCGTCCACTCGAAGACATTACAATAGACGAGATTTTGACACCAGTGAATCCCTCGAAAAAGTTCCCCTCTGACGAGTATGAAGAGTCGCTATCCCACCTAAATGAAATGAGCTTGGACAAGGTGAAGTCCCAATCTATAGAGGCTTGTGATGCTTCAAGCAGTAATCCAGCCACGAGGCTACTCAGTTCGATTAATGGAAACTTTCTGGGAGAGGCGATTCACGCTGATGGCACTGTCATAGACGTTGTGTACTCGGTATTGCTCCATGTGTTGCCCTGCTCCCGCCGAGTGTATTGCATTTGGGTGTGTCGAGACCCCTCCAATCGCTTAGAGAGCGACAAGTACAACTATGTCAATCTCACATCAACATTCAACAGCATGGCAAGCACTATCGAGCAGTCCCTGGGGCAAGTAATTAAGACAACAGCAGCTCAGAATTCCAGCAGGCCCAACTCTCTCTCATTGATGTCCAAATACGAAGACGAGCTGTACTCGGGGGACTATAGCAAGCACTACACTTCGATCCGGCAGATTGGCAAGGGAGCTTACGGCTATGTTAATATGGCTTTTCGGAACACTGATCGGCTATTGGTTATAACCAAGTTTATTTTGAAGGAGAAACTTTGCCCTCAATTTATGATTAAGAACCGGGATGGTAAGGAAGTTCCTATCGAGATCCACCTCCTGCAGACCTTAGATCACAAGAATATAGTATCGGTGTTAGATGTTTTTGATAATGATTTATTCTACCAGCTGGTGATGGAGAAACACGGTTCGGGAATGGACCTATGGACGTTCATTGAACGACGGCCTTTAATGGAGGAGAAGTTGGGAAGCTATATTTTCCGGCAAATTGCGGATGCTGTCTATTATTTGCATGATCAGAAAATACTCCATCGTGATATAAAGGACGAGAATATAATCATTGATCATCATTTTAACATAAAGCTAATAGATTTCGGTTCAGCGACATTCATGGAAGAAGGTAAATACTTTTCAACGTTCTATGGAACGACCGAGTACTGCAGTCCCGAAGTCCTGGCTGGCAATAGATATGTCGGTCCCGAGCTTGAAATGTGGGCCCTCGGCGTCACTCTGTACGTCTTAATGTTTTTCGAGAACCCATTTATCGACGTCGAAGATACTGTAAAGGCAGAAGTCCAAATACCAAAGATGGTATCGGAGCAGCTGAGTCGTCTTTTGACCTCCATGCTGAACAAAGATCCCAAATACCGCTGCACAATGCTGCAGCTAGTAAACGATGCCTGGCTCACGCAAGAAGTCAATTCTGCGCACTTTAATTTTGCATGGATTGTTCCATGCAAGGCGCATGAGGCAGAACCGGACACTCATTTCATGGGCTACTACTCCAGCACATCAGTGTTGTCAACCATTTCGCCGCAGGAGAGCTTCTCCCATATTGAAGACTGCTCCATAGGCGGGCCAGACGAGGACACAAAGCTGACGGCAACACAAAAAACAGGCATAAAACTATGGAAAAATAATGAAGGTAAGCGATGCAATGCCTATTAATGTATATTTGTATTTTTTTGAGTAAGTATTTTTGGTTCTGTCTATGCCACAGATAAGCACAATAAGATGGAAACACTTTATGCGAAGCAATTTCAATTGAATTCCTCAATCAGTAATCATGAGCTGAGATTATCGCTTCCTGCTGCGAGCCACACTGAGACAGAAAAACAAATATGCTCTTCAAAATCGGAAAACGACATATTTAAACACAAACTTGAACCATGCGTCTCTGCCTATAACGTAGTTAGCTTGCACGACGTTAACACAAAACCTAGAACCCTGAATTTGAAGTAATATGATTTTGGTTTTATTATGTGTGTAAATTATTATGAGTGTCACCAATGTAAATAGCAGTATATGTGAAGAAGACAATTAAACAAAGGTCCTGGAATCTTTTAAAATGAACAAAATAAATCGAATATGTATATTACTGTTACTATCACAGTCTTTATGTTCGAATCGGGGAATCCACCATCCACCACATACGCGTCACTCATAGATCGGGGGAGATATAGGTTACATGCCAAAAGGTAATGTCTTACTTGGGAGATCCCAGTTAAAATCATCCTGTTGCTTGGTAATTTCATTCAGCAGAGGTTACGATACTATACTCGTACCGTAGTTGTAAAAAATGTCCAACATATTATAGCGCAACAAATAACTGAATAACATTTTAATTGCATCATATGGAATTGTCAGATAATTAACACCTACACACATAGATATATTTGACTACGAAAAGTAAGCTGTAACTTAATATCTGTTTTAAAACAATGAATGCTTGTGCGACTGGATTGGATTATGTTTACTGTATGCCAAAAGCTCATATGAAATTGCGTGGTATTTCCATTTTTTGTTCAAAGCCATGGTTTGACATATTATAACTTTGGCCAATTCGTAGTACATTGAGCCATGTACTATGTACATATGTACATCTATCCAGTTACCAACGATTGCTTAGTGAATACACCTCACAAACTTTATACAAATACAATATATATTACGTAATCACATGTATACTCTAAAATTGTTCTAAAATATTGTATTGGCGATGTCGTATTTACGGTCCCAATATCCTCCAGTATAGTTCCAATCTTCGGTTTTGGTGTGGGGGTTTGTTACAGGCTTAAACCATCTAAAAATAAGAATATTTCGACATATTTTAGCTGTAGATCATGTAATTTATGGGTAAGATTGTTACCTTGGTATCCAATTATCGCCATTAGTGGTTTTTCGATGCTTGCGAGTGTGTCTTTGCTTTTCTTCTAGGCGAGTCTTCTCCTTAGATGCACCATCTAAATTTCCTTCTTCGAGGTATAATATATCAGGTCGCAGACGCGAGTCGGTAGGGCAAAGTGTTAGCGGTGGTTTCATATTTTTATCCATAGCATTAAGCTGCAGCGCAAAGTTTGTAAATTGGTAGTACTGCAAGTATAAGGTTATTGAAAATAAAATCATATAAGATATCTAATATATTGTACCTCGTTGCAGTTGGAAGGTCGTGGCTTGCAACTCCATAATACGGTGGAGTCTGGTACATCAAGCGAATATGCAGAGTCGCTCTTTGGTATGTCATTTGTCTCTTGCTCAAGAGGTGGAATGTTGTCGCTCTACAAAATATTTGGATGTTAAAAAAGAACTTATGTTTTTGGGATTCTCGAACTTACATCTTGTATGGACATGCTGCGAAAAGAGCTCAGCTTAAAGCTGTTCAATTTAGAAAACATCCTCTTCGGGGTTCCATCAGGTGAATCACCCGGGTCGCCACCGTCATTCTTTCTGGTTCCCAGTTTCATATATTGCGCATAGGATTCCGCAGAGCAGCATTTAATAAAGTCTGTCCATTTACCATACAGAAAGAATATATTCTTTTCGCTAAAAATATGTGATTCATAAATTAAGATTCATTCTTCCGAGATTTTTGCATCCTTTACCTTGAATCCCGTACAAAGCCCTCAACTCGATGCAAGTTTTTGGCCCCAGAACCAGCTGATTTGAAAGTTAGGTTCGCAATGTGACCGGTGGAATGATTTGTTATCACCATCTTTCCATACTGCTCTATCCACAGTGTTCCAACTATAATGTTGTGCACGCAACAGTTTACATTAGTCCAGGTGTAAGTTTCCTTCCATCTGACAAAAAGCGGATACCGTTAGCATGATTTAATGAATTTATATGTGCATACCCACTTTGGAAACTCAATGGTGACCGTGCCTTTGGGATTAACTTCGACACTTTTTCCCCAGAACTTAATCTTTGGGTTAATGGAGCCATGGAATTTAAAATCATTGGACTCTGCGTGAAATGCAGAAACTGGTGGATGGTGAGAGACCTGCTCACAAACTATTCGATAATCGTCTCTCTGCAATTCGTAAGTTTCGCCCAAGAGAGGGTTAAATGGTTTTCCGAGTCTCTCCCAGTTGCAAGCCAAAGCAGAAACGGCAAAAGCTAAAAGTATTTAAATTTATTAAAATAAATTATAAATTATAAATTAAAATAAAAAAAAATATACTTGGTCACACTTTTTCACTTAACACTTGTTGAAAATACAAAATTTTTGCCGTGAACACCCTGTTATTGTTCAACAAATCCATACTGTTTGTTGCTTTAAAATAACTAGTATAAGTGAATCATTACTACCTGGCTAGCTGTGAAAGAAGTGAATACCGATTTATTCGGCTGTCCATAAATATGTCATGCGTACAAGACATAAATACTGTATATAATGTATGTACATATGTGGTTAAGTACATATGCACTTACATGGTCTGCTTGCTGTGTAATTAAATGAAAATCTACGAACCACTCAATTTAGATACTTGCCTGCAACATATTTCATTCGATCTTCTGGAGTGTCCTGGCGAGCTGCTTGTGTCAAAAGCTGTGCATACTCCATATATTCGCATAGCCTCTGCAGGAAGCTCAGGGGTTCGTTTAGCATTACCGGCATGGTAATTTTACTCAAATCCTTTCCAATGCAGTTCTTGAGGATAGCCCAGATACTTACTTCCCTCCGTGATATCATTGGAGCTGGAAGCTCGGTTCTGCGAAGGCGAAATGTTATTATTATTACAACCGAAAGTAATATTTTAATTTTGTATTCTTACTGTTTGAAGGAACGGAACTTACCTTTCGACACGTTCGATCAAATCTTCCTCTGCCATTTTTGAATTTAATTGAACGTATACTATTGATTGACTTTTGTGCTGTTGGTTTGAACACGTTAAAACAGTTGAATCTGCTTCTACAAAGACTTATGTGGTAGCGTTGGGAAGAGACATGTGGGAGAATGAGTCCAAACTCTGAAAAGGGTTAAGTAAAGTAGGTAAGGCATTAGATTAGTTAGCTACTTGATTACACATTCACATATCTATACATACTATATACATATGTATGTGTACGTATGCGTGTCACCAGAAGTGTCTGTCTGCTTTTGAACCTAGCTGTTAATTGTTGGACTGTAAATCTTGTGACCAAAAAGTGTCGTTCATTTATATTCCAAGTGCAAATAAATGCTCTGATGTATGTTTCAGGTGTTTACAAAATTTCAACCTCCGATTTTATTTTCGTTACATTGTGATAAGCCAGTGGTTTGGATTAATATACATTATTAAATTTTCGTGTTGTATCTGCCACTTACTTCTGAGTTTCAGCTTCTTGGAAAAATTTAATCAATAGAGTGATAAGAAAGCTTTTAACAGCTTTGAAAGCAGGAGCTTTTCTTCAGAGATGATTTTATTGAATCGATTCATGAGTTCAAGTGCACCGATTTTGATTAAATATAAATACATACATACATACGCACCTAAAAATACATGCATACATATGTGTGTGCGCACACAAATTGGCCTTTATCAAACAATTAATGAAGCTGTGGCAGCCGAGTGTTTTGACTCGACAGTAAAATGCCCTTTATTCTGATTTTATTTACGGCGGAGCGGAAAGCTTTAATTTCGAAATGACCAATATGCATTGCGGTCATAAATGTTTACACATTCTGTGCTCTGTGAAACACCTGATGACCTTTATCTATTTTTGACTCGGTGAAAAAGCTATATCTATTCATTTATGGCCGTTTTCGCGTTTATAGGTTTATGGAGGGGAGAACGTGGGAGTGCCGCGATGAGTCGGCAGACGTGTGGGCGTTTAGAAGTCCAACATTGTAAACAAAAATTCAAGCAATTCAAATCAGAATTTTTTAATTAACCAGATAATATATTTATATATATAGAACTTTGGATGTTGTATAATTATTTATATTCCATATATACAAGAAATAAAAACAACATTCTCTTATGCGTACGTCGGAACTAATTGACTAAAATGTTGTGAGCAGTTCCTCTTGGATGCTATTCGATCGAAGCAGTTGAGTTGGTGTAGGTCCACCGGAAACCGTATTGAGGACTTTGGATGATGTAGCTGTGGCGTTTTTGTGGTCATGGTATTCATCGCAGAAAGACTGATTTTAAAAGAGAAATGAATAATCAATTTCAAACCATTTATTGGCATAGGATCGATCGAGCATTACCTTCAGACGATTACCCAAGAATATAGCGCGCTCTCGTTTTCTAACCATATAATCAGAGGACATGAGCCATCTATGCTCCAGGCAATCTTCTGTGTATGGCCGTTTGCTGAAATGATTAATGAAATGTGTAAAATGAAATTAATTGCATTTTATAAATGCTCAATAAATATAATCGTGTATTTCTGGTGTACTTACGTAGGATGACGCTTAAACAAGAGCATAATAAATCGTGTTGCCTCTGGGGTAACTTCCCTGAACAGATTTTCGAATCTATATCGCACAAAGGAAATATTCTGCTTCGTTTCGTATTCGTCGTTTCCGCGGAATGGGCTGCATCCGGATAAGAGCAAGTATGTCAGTGCACCAACAGACCAAATGTCACTCTGAGGGAATATTGGCTCGTCGTTGATCATCTCTGGCGGCTGGAAGTCAAGCGAGCCGCATGGTGTAACCTTGACGCCCAACTTATTCACCTTCTTGGCCGCACCGAAGTCCACCAATTTGACTTGAATCGAGCGAACCGAGGCCATTACCACGTTGTCGGGCTGTATATTGAGATGGCAATATCCACGCCAGTGCAGATATTGCAGGGCGTCCAGCAGCTGGGTAACAACGCTGGCCACCATTTGCTCGGAGTACTCGTGACGGCTGCTGAAGTAGGTGAGGACGTCGGCTCCCTGGAGCTTCTCCATCACGAATATGGCTATGGGCACGTTCAATGGCTTGTAGGCACTGAAGAGTGCGGGTATGCGTTCATGCCGCAACGTCTTGAAGTTGTCAAACTCGGCCACAACCGAGTCCTCGTTTTCATCGGTCACTTCGAGAATCTTGGCCACCACCACTGTGTCGGTGGACTTTTGAATTCCTTTCACGATGGTGCTGAACTCCCCGCGCGCTATCTCCGAGATGAAACTGTACTTGTCGCTCACGGACGAATCGGTGACCCAATTGGGGGGCTCTCGCTCGCAGTGATAGTCGGTGTGGACGCGCTCTTCTTCGGGTATCACCTGATGACCATTCTCGGTGAGCTGTTGTAAATGCTTCATTGCCTTGGTGATGTGGATCTTGGGGGCGTCCTGGCCCACGGTGGTTGCGGCCACAGGGATTCCCATTTCACTCCAGCCAATGCGATTTTTAGAGGCCAGCCTGAACTGGTAGCTTGTGTTCGGCTTCAAATCGTGCAGTAGGTAGAATTCATGATCGATATTGTCGGCCACCGTGGTCCAGGCATCGCAGTTGCTGAGCTTGTACTGCAGACTGTAGCACAGGACCGTAGAGTGGCCATCGTCACGGGGCTGTTTCCATCTGAGCAGAATCTCCGTGCCACTGCTGGCAGAGATTTCGGGTGAGTCTGGTGCATCTGGGAGAGTGGCCACCACGATGCGGCATCTGGCCACAGTTTGGCCCACCTTGTTCCTAGCCACCACCTTGTAGACACCAACATCGAAGTGGGTGGCTGGCTCAAATCGCAGAATGGAGCGACCATCCTCATCGACTGAGATTTTGATGCGCTTGCTCTCAGACAGAACCATGTCGTTCTTAAACCACTGGACGCACGGCTTGGGATCGCCGACTGCAAAGCAATGGATATGACTGGGCTGGTTCTCGGTTATTGCAATCGTCTGCGGCTTCTCCCGGAAGAAGGGTGGATAGCCCTCGCGCTGGGTCTCTATCATGGCCTCGGCTTCAGTGTACTCGTCCAGACGTGGGCCCAGCTCCGTGCGCAGGCGCCTGATGGAGTAGGAATCATTGGCCGCATACATGCTGATGCGACTGCGCGTGCGTTCGTCGTCGATTTCCTCATCCATAATATCGGTGAACCGACGTCGTTCGCGGATCACAGGCAGCTGGAAAGGATATATAACAGTTAACCTAGATACCACGAGTAATTAAGTAGGCTAGTGTACTTACCGTCCAATCCACAGAATCGTTTAGTGCAAACGATGGGGATCGCCTATGGGCCACCTTCATGTATTCACGCAATCTTACGGGGAAGTTTACATCCCGCAGTTGCAGTAAATATGTATCGGGACCATACTGGTAACTGGGAACATACACAGTAAGAGAATTGAAACGATTTATTGGATTGTATACTGGCTTATACTTACTGGCTTTCCGATTGAATCAGGCCTAGCTCGTAGTCGGGGTGCAAGTATTTCGAAACAACTTCCTCGCGCTTCGCTCTCTTGCGTGGCTCTGGCAAAGGCTCTGGTGTCGCCTCCGGGGTATAAACGTGACCGGGGGGATATACCATTTTCGATGGATGTTGGAAGCAGCCACTCAGACGACGTCTGCGGAAGTAGTTCTTGCAAGATGCATTGGCATACCAGTCCCTGAAGTGATCGTAGTAGTTCCTCAAACGATCGGTTCGGATTTGATAGTCATGGTCGGAGGCCTGGCGATCGAGCATAAAGAACCATGGATGCTTCAGAGCTGTCTTCACATCCATTCGCTCCTCTGGGCTGTAGAGGAGCAGACGGCTAATAAAGTCACGGCCATCATCAGAGATGTGAGTCCACAGCTCGTCCTTGAAGTCCCAGCGACCTTCTCGAATCTTGGTCAAGGTCTCCCTATCATCTATGCCCAGGAACGGATTATGCCCACTAAGCAGTACGTAGGTGATCAAGCCCACGGTCCACATATCGTGGGAGTAGTTCACGCCTTCCTTATTAACAACTTCGGGAGAAACAAACTCTGGCATGCCATAATCCAGTGTCGATAGGTTGTGCTTGTTGATTTTCCTCGACAAGCCAAAGTCCGATACCTTAATGTAATCACTGCCGACCACCGAAATGAGCAGATCCTTGATCTGTAATTAAGAATATTTAGAAAGATTACAGATTAGAGTTTGCTTCCAGGCGTCGTCACATTTTCACTCGCTTACCGTGAGACCCATGTGGCCCACTCCCATTTCATGCATATGCTCGAGACCCCAAAGGGTTTGTCTGACATAGTTGGCTATATCCCGCTCTGTGTAGTAATCGCGTCTGAGTAAATTGTCCCTGACCAGCTCGCCTCCCGCCGCCAGTTCCATAATAAGAGTCACGCTGCGGTCAGTGTCGTAGGCATCGTAGGGACGAATCAAGTGCTTGTGATTGAATGTGTTCATCATCTCCAGCTCGTTCAGCATGAAGGGGCGCAGCTCTGGCCTACCGTACATGATTTTTGCAGCATAGTTATCACCGGTAGCACGCTCGACAGCATGATAAGTAATGCCCTGAGTGCCGCGTCCAAGCTCATCGCCAATATCGTACTTGTCCTGGTAGCGCAGCTGCTTGGATCGCACATACGGATGTCTGCCGTACGTCTTGTAGATGTACTGATCCTCGTTCTCCTCAATGTGCACGGTTACCGAGGTGCTAATGGAGCCAGCAATGTTCCTAGCACTAATCGAATATAGTCCGCCATCCTTGATGATCGAATCGTGTATGGACAGAACGTAGATGTCGGGGTCATAGGAGCTAATCTGGTCTCAGAAGAACAATAAGCAAAACTGTAAATGCCCTGCCGTAGGAAAATCGAATCCGATAAAAATATTTACCTTGATGCGAGATGATTCTGCGATTGGCTTCCAGTCCTTATACCAATGAACCTCTGGCAAGGGAATTCCCACCAGTTTGGCCTCGATTCTTCCGTTTTTGCGAGACATTATGAAGGTTTCATCCGGCCGCTTCAAGAACCGTGGATGCTCGGCAATTTCCAATCTCACTCGCTGTCTAGCCTCACCGTGCTCGTTCGTGGCGACCGCCTCATACCAACCCACATCGCGGTCCAGCATACTATGGGTATAAAATCACATATATATACGGTAATAAATATCTTGGAAGTATAGTGGGTTACGGCTCACTTGTTTATGAAAAGCGTGGCCTGTCCATTTCGGGTGTAGCTCTGATCGAATCTGCCACCCGACTCGATAATCATGTCATCGAAGTAGTAGGTCATCTTTGGTTTCGGATAACCATAAACGAACCACATAAGCTCTGTATTGTGGCCTTTCACTCCGTAACTAATGTCGTTCTCGCGAAGCAGGAATCTGTATGGCAAAAATAAAACCATGTTTATGGGCCCGTTCTGTATGATTTAGCCATGCTATTAAATTACTGAGGAGACTGGGCTAATCCGTCATGTGGCGGCCTTTCAATATCAAAGTCCTTGGGGAAGTAGGGCGAAGTCTCCGGTCTGAAGTCCGTGCCTGGTGGCAGGTAGGTGTACGTTTTTGGTGGCTCTGGCACCAGTTTTTGCCTGAAACAGAACAATTTAATTTATAAAAGTGTATGCTTTAGAGGCGTCTTCTGCTCACCTGTAGGTTTGAGTGTAAGGACTAGGATCGCTCACGCCGAACTTATTTTCCACTCGTATCCTAAATCTATAGTCTCTAAATGGCTCCAGATTACGGATGTCACAGGCACAGCTGCGTACTCCAGTTCGAAGGGTACGCCAGTCTCCTTCAGGTAGGTCCATCATTTCAATCTATTATGTTGCAAGTGACGTCAATAATAATTGGGGTTAAGTTAGAGTTGTATCATCATTTACCTGATATGTGATGGGATAACGTGGCGTCAGAGGGACCGAAGGGTTCCACGACAGGAGCAATCCCCGGTCTGTCATACGAGATATAATTGGACCGTCCGACAATGGTGGAGGAGCTCCTGACTTTTTGTACTTCTTGAAATCGGTGTATTGATCTTCCAGTGGCTTCTGCTGGCTATCCAAGGCTGCAACATCAATAATCTTAGAATAATCTGAACCCAAGCGAGAGCACCTGTACCTACAGTCGTAGAACAGTTCCGCGTGGCAAATATCATCTCCATATGGATTGAAAATGCGGCAAGAATAACGTCCCACATCGGACTCGGTGACATTTTTTATTGTCAGCCGCAGGAGTCCGTTCGGCTCGACGTCAATCAGGAACCTATCTGAAGGGAAGAGCCTCTGATCGTTTTTAAACCACTCGACCTCTGGCTCTGGATATCCCGTGGCACAGGCTGTGAACTTGGCTATCATGCCCTCGTAGATGTCGCAGTCGCCAATCTTCTTGAGAAATACTGGGGGCTCTGAACGCGAATGCTTCTTGCTGCGATGAGTGGATCGAATCGTATCAGAAAAGATCTTTAGGATATATACGGATACTCACATTTCATTGACAATATCCAGACGTCCTTGGGTTATGTCTTTGCCCTCCCTGTTGCTGGCGATGCATTTGTAGACGCCTTGGTCACCCTTTTCGCAGTTGTTGACAATTAGCATGTGATGATCGCCATCGTTCTTGATGCTATACTTGTCCGACTTGGGAATGGGCTTGTCCTGGAAGTACCACACCAGATCTGGATAGGGAACTCCGGATACAGTCACCGGGATCTTGGCGTTATTGCCAAACACCTGCTGTTGATCGGAGATCTTTTGGGTGAACACTGGCGGCTTGTACACTTTCCGGACATTCGCGTTGCAGGCGGATGAGTCCTCGCCCAAGGGATTGGCCAGCAGGCACGTGTAGTTGCCCGAATCGGCAGCCTCGGCTGGCTTTATGCTCAGTCCGATGTGTTTGCCATCGCAGGTCATCAGCAGACGCTCGCTGGGAGTGAGCGTGACTCCATCCTTGGTCCAGATCACCTCGGGCATTGGGTTTGCAATGAACGGCGCAGATAGAACCAGCTCTTGACCCTCGTCGGCATTGACATCCCGTAGAGCCGAAACAAACTGGGGCGCTTCTTCAGTGGCCGTTTCGTCTGCTTTTGGAGCCACATAGAGCTTGGCCTTGGAAGCAGTGGAGCCCTCACAGTTTTGAGCTATCACCTCGTATAGTCCAGAGTCGCCGGGAACGGTTTTCTCTATGATTAGGCTCGTGCTGTTGTCTGGATTCTCCACAATCGCAATGTGCTTGGGGTCTGGCAGGATTTCGTGGCCGTTGTGGAACCATTTCAGTTTTGGTTTCGGGTTGCCAATCACCTTGATGTCCATTTTGACAGGGAAACCTTCGATGCTCGATGAGTCCTGAAGCTCGGCCACAAATGCGGGCTTGGACTCCTTGGGCACGATTTCCACCTTGGAAACGCCCTCCATCTCTCCGCCCTTGTTGATTATCAGACATTTATAGACTCCGGCATCTTGCGGTTGTGCGGCATCAATGCTAAACATTAGGTAATACATGTAATTCGTATTTCCAGTAATATATCAAGCCTTACATCAGTCCAATTTTTCCATTGGGATTGTTGATAAAGTTAATCTCCGGACTAGGACGAAGCAACATGCCGTCCTTGTACCATTTAACCTCAGGAGCTGGGAAACCGTACACTTCAGCCTCCAGCTTCAGGGGTTCACCCACGACAACAGTTTGGTTGGCAATTGGTTTAGTGAACCTCGGCTGCACCTCCTCAGCTTTATTTCAAAGGATTCTAATGCAAATATCAGTGGGTAAAGAATAGTGGATGCAATACACACGTTTAACAGCCACCGCACACAGGGCCACCTTCTGTCCATGTGGATTGGATATGATTAATTTGTAGGCCCCAGAATCGTTGGGTTCGCAGTGGTTAATCTCCAATTTGACCAAACCCTCTGGGCTGGTGGAAATCTTCACACTGAAAAGAAAGGCATAAGTGGTATATCATTGGGTGTTCGTGCTCGTGGCATACCTTTCGCTGGGCTTCACTTCTTCGCCGTCCTTTAGCCATTGGACAGTGGGCAGAGGACTTCCATCCACGGTGCACTCCAGCACTAGGGGTTCGCCCTGCAGCACGTCCAGGGCATTGTCCAACTTCTTGACAAAGCTTGGTGCCAGGGAAAGCAGAGCCAGCTTGAAGGGTGCCTTTGTCACTCCGATTTCATTGGTGGCCACACATGTATACTAATAGAAAAACACTCCAGTTACTATACTTTTTATACTGATTTCTTATGGATGTTTTACCGTTCCAACATCGTTTTCCCTGAATGTTTTTATATCGAATACACCTTCGATTTGATCGGATCCTTTCTTGGTGTCCTCTTTTTTGTAGAGCTTGTCCTTATGGGGCTTGTTAATGGCTTCGTAATTAATCGGCTTGTCGTCCTTCAACCACTCAAGGGTTGGCAGGGGGACACCGTGCACCAAAACCTTAGTGGAAACAGGCCTATAATCGTGAATGCTCTGGCTCTCAGGCTGGACAATGAATGTGGGCTTCTCCACTGAAAAATGTTTGAATAATTAGTTGTAGCAGTGAAGAGTCGCATCAAGGACAAGATACCTACCAAGCACAGACAAGTTGAATTCAACACTGGACCTTCCCTCGCTGTTGACCGCCGTAATGGTGTATTTCGAGGATTCACTTGGGGACACCGCCTGGAAGACGAGTCGGTACTTATCGGCATCCACGTCGGCGATCACCTCACAGTTCTCGTTGTTGCAAAGGTTCTCATTCCCCCTGGTCCAGGATACCTTCGGCTTCGGGTTGGCGAGCACCACGGCCTCGAAGCAGATTGTGTCGCCGGGCATGCACTTGCGGTCTTCCAATCCGGAAATCTCTGGCTTGGCCAGAACATCGATCCATCCGCTTGTGGCCAGCTCTCCGTACTTGTTCTTTACCTTCAACTCATATCGTCCCGAGTCTTTTATATCAGCTGCACTCAAACATAGATAGATATGTAGTTTTCTAACTTCAAATAATAATTTTTACCGCAATACCTTCCAAAATATTCAGCGTGCAAGTATATTGCTGCAGACCATGCTCAAGTTCTTTCTTTTCCACCTTTAGCTTGAGGTTATTGCTCTCCTTCACTGGCTGGCCGTCCTTGAGCCACACGATTTCGGGTGCGGGATCGGCTGTGAATATGACCGGCTCAGAAACCTTATCTCCCTTGTTCACCTTTATGTCCTTCAGGCCCGATCCCTGGGTAAGTATCGGCTTGCGATATTCAGCCACACCTTTAAACGCATGAAAAAAAAAAAAAATAATTATTATGAAAACGACAGATTTTCGAATGGTTTATCCTACCTGAGAGAGACAGATCTCCTTGATGCGACTTCTCGCCACATTTGTTTTGCACAACCACCTTGTACTCTCCAGCATCGACAAGATCTAGGGACTGCACCTCCAGCTTATAATGATCCTGGAATATATAAGCCGTTTTACAACCATATATCAACACAGATTGGCATTCATTTGAAACAAACCCCATCCACCGTAATCGCCGTATGCTTATCGGATGTAATCGGTTTCCCATCGTGATACCATATCGCTTCCGGTTTGGGTATGCCCGTGGCGATGACTTCATATTTGAGTGGAACACTCTCGAAACTGTGCGTCTGGAAGACGTCCACGTGGAGGATCTCAGGAACAGCTACAAAGTAAGGAGCCATCAGTACTCGTGGATCTGCTGGATGCTGAACTTAAATGCTACTATTTTATATCTGTACAGAGATTCGAGAATATCGAATTGTATGGTTAGTGTTTGCAGTGCAGCGTTTATTTATAAAGTTGGATTGTAATCTTTCAGAATTATATCACTGAAAGTAATGAAAGACCCCACATATCCAATAAAATAGAGAAATAAATATATTAAAAAGTGTTTGTTTCAGTTCCAGAACGATGATGATGGAGATCTTCCTGTGCTGGAGCTCTGAATTGTTTGCGAAAAAATCCAGAAGATCCACATTTGAATATTTTGAAGAGAGACATATACAAGTGATCAAAATGATATCACCCCTAAAGCAGTGCATATGTACATATAAAGAGACATTCAAAAAAATCATCAGCCTTATAGACTAGTTCTTACAAACTATTTTTAGGTTTTACTCGTACTATTACTCGAACACTGAATAAAAAGTTCAGTATAGTATGTATGATTCGATTTCGATTCAGTCGTGCGTTCTCATTTGATGCTCGTGCATTTTTGTAAGTACTCCAATAATTTCCTTAGCACGATGCACACAGAAATTCGCGTTTTATACAGATTAGAGTTAATAGTCTTCTGAATTAGTATTTCTCTTTGTACAGTTGTAATGATGAAATTATGTTAATGTTGTATGCTTAGAAGATGTTTGATCGTGTTCGATGTTAATTTGTTGGTACTGAGATTACGACTAGACCAATTATTCATTCACATCCATATGCATTTTCCAAATATGTACAAGTGCAAGTAGTGTTAGATTATGGTCTTTAGTTGATGTATTGAAAATGTTTGTGGTTTACCCCCTTCTTCAGGCTGTTCAGTCGTCGCAATCATAGTTTTAGTCACTGTTTGTTCCAGAGACATAGTGTCGCTTGCTGTATCGAAATTGCATATTGAAGATTAGGATATTTTAAATGTAATTTCAAAAAAGAAACCGCTATGAGACAATTTTCACCAGTTCTACGCCCTAAATTTACCAGTCGTTTCCCCAATGGAATAATATAGAGAGAAATAATAGGCCTTGCATCTGTTATGTCTTGGAAAACTTACTTAAAACAACGACCTTGCAGGTGGATGTCGTCTCGCCAATAAAGTTTGCTGCCTTGACCTCGTAAGTACCCGAGTCTTCAGTTTTAGCCAGATTCAGAGTAAGGTAATAGTTTTCAATGCGCTGCGAGTCGCGGGAAATCTTAATGCGTGCATCTTCATAGATTTCATGGCCGTCTTTGAACCTAAACACAAGACAATGGTTGAGTATTCGCACCCACAAAATATATCAAATGCATACCATTTAATATTCGCCTCTGGCTCGCTGTACACTTCGACCTCTAATGTAAAGGATTTTCCTTCCTGTACTTCAATGTTCTTAAGACCCCGCTTCACCTTGGGCTTGCCTTGAGTTGGAAAAGATAAAGATTAGGCAGGGAAATCAAGCAGTTTTGATTGACACTTACAGTTGACGGTCACAACGGAATTGTCTTCCAGTTTTCCGTAGTCGTTCATTATTTTGCAGCAGTATGTTCCTTGCATATTGGTTGCCGCCTTATTCAAAACCAATTTGAAGTCGTTGCCCTCCTCCACATGACGGAACTCGTTCCTCTTCTCGTCGATCTCGATGCCGTCAATGTACCACTTGACGTGTGGACGGGGATAGGCATCGACACCCACAACAAGCTCCACATTACAGTCGCCTTCTGCTACGGTAATGTTTTTCATCTTCTTGGTGAATTCCGGGGAGCACTTGATCAGCAGCTGGGTGGAGCTGGTCGCCGACCCGTGCTCATTTGTGGCCTTGACCGTATATTTGCCAGCATCCACGCGAGTGGCGCCAGTTATCTTCAGAGTGTAGGCGTTGCCATCGGTGCTCACGCTGTACTTCGAGTCTGTTAGCTTGATCTCGGTTTCATCGTGGTACCAGATAAGCTTGGCTTCGGGGTAGGCATCTATCCGGACTGTCATCTGCACGTTCTCCTTTTCCCCGTGGATGTACTCGCTCTCGAAGGGCTTGACTATCACTGGCTTGGATTTGACGGTGCAACTCCAGTACTCGGACGTCTGGCTGATATCGTTGGTGGCCCTAATCGAGTAGTTGCCCGCTTGTGCTAGCTTTATGTCCGAAATTTCGACAACAACCTTCTCCACGCTCTTTCCAACGGAGCTCGATGTGATCTTCACGTTTTTCTCACTGCTCACATCCTTCGCATTGTTAGTCACAATCACGGCGGGCTGGGGGAAGCCTTCCACTTCGATTTCCATTTTGATTGTCTCTCCAGCCGAGCAAGTAATGTCCTTAATCTTCTTTATCTTCGGTGGAGCTACGAGCGCAAAGGAAGAGGTTATATCCTGATTCAGATCGTAGATAATAGTGTTGCAGTATTACCTTTTACGACTAGATTAATCGTCGACTCATCATGGCCCAGTTCATTCACAGCCTCAATAGTGTACTCTCCGGCATCAGCGGTGTTGATGTTCTTTATAATGAGCGACATGCTCTCCTCGTCCTCGTACATGAACTTATGGCGGTCATCCACCTCGACGACCTCGCCCTCGTGCTTGAAGAGCACGGCTGGCTTGGGGAAGCCCTTGCACTGTAGTTCCAGGATGGCCGTTCCACCGATGCTCGTGTTGGCCTCGCGGTGCTCGATCACTAGTGTGGGCTTCTCAGGCTCCCTGTTCAGGGTCTGAATGGCGCCCTGAACCGACAGCTCGGCGCTGCAGGAGATATTTCCAGTTGATGTTTGAGCCACACAGGTGTAGATGCCGGCATCCTCAGGCTTTACATGCTGGAAGACCAGAGCCAGCGAGTCCTCGTCCTCGCCGAAGAGTACTTTGAACCGTTCCTCGGGATCGAACTCCTCTCCGTTTCGCTTCCAAGCGAACACGGGCCTCTCCCCGGCTGGCAGAATTTGTCCACTGAGCGCACCGAACGGATTCCTGTCCTCTATATGTCAAATATGCACAATAGGCACATTAGAATTTCTCATCGACTAGTAGTACTTACCCACTGTGGTTGCTACAGCTTCACAGCTAGCATCGCCATACTTATTCGAGGCCTTGCAAGTGTAGGTTCCACTGTCAGTTTTCTGGACGTCGGCAATGACCAGCTCATAGAATCCCAAATAGTCCTTGTCTCTGATTATCTGAATGCGATCGTTGACTTCCAGGATTTCCACCTGATCCTTGTAGCTGAAGGCAATTGAAATCAAATATAAAATAAATGCCCTTTTGTTCTAAGGCTTTCTTTTTCTACTTACAACTTAACCCTGGGCTTGGGATCGCCTTTGATTTTGATCATGAAGCGGAATAGAGTGTTCTCAATCATTTCAGCATCCTTCAAGCTAACCAAAAATGCTGGCGCCACATTGGTTTTAGTCTCATCATGGCCAGGTGCTGTGGGCGGAAGAAAAGTGTGAAATTAATGAACAAATCTTCATAATTTGAATGTGCTAAACGCATACCTTGGCCCACAGCCAGTTGCGCCGATAAAGTGGTCGTTTCGGACGCGGATTGAGCGCGGATGGTGTAGGTTCCCGCATCGCTCTCACTGCAGTTCTTGATGTCCAACCGGTACGAATTCATTGGAGCACTAGTCTGAATAACTCGATCAGCCAAACGATCTTCCAGGGGCTTGTTATCCTTTAGCCAGGTCACCAGTCCGGGCTGGTCCTTGAACTGGATCTCAAAATGTGCGGTCTCTCCAACTGAAAATCATACATTGCATTGCAGCCGGAGGAACTTATGTGTGAGAGTACTTACTGTCCACCTGGACGCTCTTTAGCATCTTTACGACAACAGGCTTGTCGACAGAGCGTAGTGGTCGATCCTCTAGTTGACGGGAAGCAGACCGGATGCCAGATCGCGATTCGGCCACTGAATAGGAAGCCCGGCTCTCAGCTCGGCTCTCGGCGCGGCTCTCTGTGCGGCCTGTCGCCAGGAGGGATGAGCGTGCCTCAACCTTGTCAACGGAGCTACGATCGCGTCTGGAACTTACTCCATAGTGCTTCTCTGCAGTGCTGTCATACGAAGTACCTCTATCGTAGTCCCGAGTTCTGGAGGACGCTGCTTTCGAGATCGAAGCATGGAAAGTATGGCAAAGTATATTTTAATACGATTTCAATTATCAATTTAAGACAATGAAAAATATTTGCACACTCGTCAAAGATTAGTACATATATTTTTGCATCGTTTTTCTTTAAAATCTGAATTGACTTGCAACCAATTGGAAAACTGACAAGGATTGGAAATACGAGTATGTGGGATTCAATGGAGGATTGTGAAGGTAGACACGAATAAATTGTTAATTAAACAAGCAGAGTCTGTGTATTTGATCTGAACATTGAAATGGTTGTTTTTAAACACAGTTATTTACGTGGAACGGAACGTTTGTAACTCTACAGAGATTTGAATGAAAGACGTGCCACAAATGATGTACCTATAAAATTAAGACTTTGATTAAAACAATGCACGAAACTCACGTAAAAGTACATGAAACTTTCTTAATTGTATTGCTGGAAGATAGAACGTAAAACGTTTCATACGCAACCTATACTTTACATTTGTTTACTTTTATTAACATTTAACAAAGGCATCCCAACGATCGATAGTCACACAAATTACTTTTAGGCACGAGTATTCGTAAATAAATATATTTTAGCTGGAACGGAACTTTCTGGAACTTACTTTCATAGCGCCGTTTGGAAGCCACTGAGTAGCCAGAATAATAATCATCCATGCCACCGACGCTTTGGCCTCTGGCTTCAAAATCTGCACTTGGCTCTCTGAAATCGTCAGCAATAGACTCAGTATAATCGCGTTCAAGCTCATAAATGTTAACGGGCTCCTCGACAATCTCATAAATGGGTCTTTTTTTAACGGGTGGGGTAAATATATGCAAGAAGTCGCGTGCTTTGGCCTTTTGTACAGTATCCTGAGCGTAATTAGTGGAGTCCTTCGATTTGAGAACCGTATTCTTAATGCTCCGCATTTTCTGCTTGGCATTGCGAAGCGAGGTGTCCGACGAGGATACGTCGTAGATGCCTTCAAAGAAGTTCTGTGTCTTCTGCTCTAGACTCTCAGTATGGACTAGAAGGCGCTTAATGGTTGGCGGCGGCGGCGGAGGCGGTGAAGGTGGGCGGGCTTTGACAATTAGTATCTCAATGGTAGTTTCGTACGAAATGAGCGGAAGCGGTTGGAAGAAGCCGGGCATTCGTGTGAAATGAGGCGGAATAGGAGGCGGAGGCGGCCCTGTCTGCTGCAGGAATTGATTAGCGCCGCTCCTGTCGTTGGCGATATTGGTAAGTCTGTTATTCCAAATGGTTAATGAAGCATTATCGGTTATATTAGCAGTGTATCCCTGTCGGCCCTGCGAACCCCTCGGCGCAGTGTCGCTATCCTGAAGGGATTCGCTGTAGCCAACGATATCTTTGAGCTCTATGGGTCTGTGCTTAGTTACAACAGTGTTATCGTTTTCTACTGGATTGTATACTTGGATTTTTGGAATCGAATATTGTGAAGTATTAGGCTTTGCCTCTTCGGGGCTCTTACCAGCTAATATATCAATCTGACTGGTTTCGGTGGTAGATTCTTCTTTCAGAACAACTGATTCGATTGCAGTTGACTCAGTTTTCTCAGATACAGATACGATCTCGTGTATTTCTTGCCTTGCAATTGAACTGGTGACAGCCACAGGCTCGATCACTGGTTCGACTTGTGGCGATGTTTCGACTCCCTTGGAATGTGAAGCCGATTCTGGAGCTAAGACTGCCTCCGGTTTGGGCTGCGGTGGGGGTGCAACCTTTTTGACGGGCGGAGCCGGTGGAGTAGTCTCTGCGGCCCTAGAAATGGACTCTTCTCTGATGGCTCCAGTCTTGGTATGAATTTCCGAAGTAGAGTGCGACTGCGAGCTAGAAATTTGAACTGCCTTGGACTCGACCTTGGTATGCTTTTCGGCAGTTGTCTTTGAAGAATATTGCCGGTCGTGCTGTTTCTTGTACAGCTCGATGGACTCCTGCTCAAGCTTCAGCAGTTCCTGCTGCTCGAGCTGCAGCCGCTCTTTGGTCTCCTTGCTCAGGAAGTAGTTCTCAGCAACATCGGAGGGACGAATACTGGAACTTGGATCATGCGCCTCTGCGCGTTGAGGCAGGTGCAGGAGCAGCTCACTTTCGGCAACTACTTGGGAGGAGTCTACTTTCAGATCATCTGCGTTGTGCTCTTGCAGTGTAACGTCTTGGTTGACGTACGAGGAAATCTCTTTGAACCAGGTCAGGGTAGCCTCTTCGCCGTGGGGCCTAATGTTAATCGGAAAGATTGAGTTTGCGTCCGGGGCTTTCAGGCTTATAAGAATCTGCTTCTCGTCGGCTTTGTGCTCGACATTACAGAGAGGAAGCTTGACGATGTTTTGCAAAATAAATACGGATCTGCTCTCTGATATTTTGCGCACCTTGGTTACCAATATTCTTGACTTGAACAGAAAGCAGTAGCGCTCGTGCGCCTTGCCGTCCTTATCAATCAAAGTGCACCACTCATGCAGCAACAGGCGCCCCAATTTGTAGATGTTGCCGCGACAGCCCTCGATGCTAGAAAGAAATCTGTTGTCATATGCTCTACCCGGCACACTAAGCATTAACTCTAGGGCCCGCTCCAAATCTTTAACATTCTCTTTCAAGCTTTGTGAGTATTTAATGAAGTCCTGCGAAAACAAACATTTATAGTAGTCTTAGCATGAAGCATGATGATTAATGGTAATAGTTAAGATTTGCTTGCATATTATTTTAAGGTAAAGTAAAGTAAAAGATTGCAGAGTACCACTAAAAAATTATATGTACTATATGTATGTATGGGCATGTCCAAACCTTGAACAGAAGTTGATAGTCGTTTATCCGTTGGATGGGGAGCTTAAGATGTTCCGAAAGAGATTTATCGTCCCCAAGTTGTTTTGAAAGTTCCTGCAAGACATGAAAAGGTTATACATTAATGAAATGAAACCCTCTAGCGATAATCTTCGAATTATAATGTTCTAGAACATTTTGAGATGTAAAAGACTCATAGATACTCGTACAATATGTACTCTATGAAAAATCGAGTGTATTGAAAAATGGAAAAATGGAATAATAATATTTGTTGATATTTGCGGATTTGATAGTTTTCTGCATCCGTTTGGATTTGCGCCAGTCCCAGTCTCAGTCCCCGTCCCCCTCTCCGTCACCGTCCCCGTGAGCATTGAATATTCACTTATACATTTAAAACAAAATGTTCTCTATCTCTCTCGCCATGGGTTATTTTTGGAACGATGTTTAAAAATTTATCACTTGTTGCAAAAATGAATATGTGTGCGTGAATGATTTTCGGTTTGGAAAGACATAGTCAGATGTATGTACCATACGAATATGAATATGTATGTATACTCAATATCTGAATACTAGTCGCGAAAGATGTGAATGATGTTTAGAAAGTTTCACTCTGTCATAGACTTGGGTGTTTTTTATTCACTCTTCATATTCACAAGACCACGAATATTCACTGCTGAACCAATTACGAGTAGACACGATCTCTTTAAAGTCAATGTTACAATATATTTGCTTGTCCCGTATATATTTGAATACTTTTAGATGTGAGGTCAAATATGTGTGCTGGGAAAAAGTCTTCGCATATGTGCATACATATATATTTATAAATATATATGTACGTATTAATGTATCTTTAAATATATATGTACACAAGTATTATCGTGCACAGTAAAATGTCGGGGAAATAATGTTGCATAACGGGAAAACGTCACAAATATTAACAAATTGATTTCAAATATTTTTTTCCTTCCTTCCTTCCACTTTTCACACTTGTATCGAAAGCTGGCCGATTTCAAATCGATTTTTGATGGGTAAAAGTTTTTCAACATATATTTAAAGAGTTTCAATTGAAGATATATAGGCCGATAGCAATAACTTTGTGGGTCTCATTTATGACAATAGTATAACTTCAAGTACCTAAAGCGAAACGATTACGTATAGGAATAATTAGCACGACACGACCGCCAACACCACTCAGAATCAACTGAAAACTGCGAAAGCTTTAGGATGGAAAGCGTCTGCCTTTAAAAATAAACCGAACTGATATTCTCGCACATACCATACACCATACCCACACGCATAATATGTGTAGACGATCCCACGTTTGGGGCAGCGCAGCTTCAATTCAACCAATAATTACAGAAATAAAAGTCAAAGATATTCGTTTTGGCCAGAAGCTTGCCAGGAACGGAACAGATGAAACGAGAGCATTATCGACACCGAAAATGATCTATGGGGCACGGAACCTATGTACATATACCCGCGCACACCCCCAAATCAGACCCGGGCCTCTGTAGATGCCGATTTTGAATCGCTTGTGTTAAGGATACTTACTTGAAAGTATTTGCTTGCTTCAGGGTCGGAGCTCAGGTACTCCTGGGCCAATGGCTCGTTCTGGCAGTACTCCACATGCTTGTCAAAGTCCCTCTCCAGGCGTAGAAAGGTTTTGGCCACCATATTCGGCTGATTACTGTAGCACTTAAGTCCTTCCTTGAGTACACTGAAATGGTAAATGTACGATACTCTTCTCTGATCGAATCGACCCTGGATAAACATACTTATTATGAAATTCCGCAATGTGTAGAAAGTTGCAGAATATGACATCCTTGTTGTCTCTCACTGATCTGGGGACTACCGGTTTATCAATGCCTTTAATGTATTTTTCCACTACGTGGAGCAGATCCCTGGAAAATTCTTCCTCGGTTTCTACCAACTCCCTTAGGATGGTCCTGCAAATAGCCAGAATAATGATCCAGAGAGCAGTAGATCTTTAGCTCTTGACGCTTACTGCTTTTTAAACTCCGCATCGCCGGTTTCTTTACCATTCGAGTTGTTCATGTTTGGATTAAATTCTAGTATTTCAATTGGTACCCAACCTTCCTTGGGGGCATCGCCACTATCGAACATTCTCACAAAGCATCTGAAAGGCGGAAACAAAAGCCTCAACAACAAATCGCCATCGCTTTTAAAACTTCTGAATGAGATTGTCATTCCAATCTTTAATCAATCTTTGGTTAGTGCAACGTACCTTGATTTTTCAGCGGCTTTTGTACTCAATAGTTCGACGAGGTCTCCACGGGAAACACTGATCTCGTCAGCGGCCAACGTTTGAGCCTGATAATCCCGACTCACGAACACAATGTCTGGAACCTGTTGAGTTGATTACATTTTGTACAATAAATATGCAAAAAACACTATGTGTAGTATTCTTCAAGTACAAGAAGAAGAACCACAACGGAGAGTTAAACAATGCTTCGATGTACGATTACGATAAGTACTGCGCGCAGCGTATATCTTTATATTGAAGAGCGGGAAAGCTTTCCGTTTGTTCAGATTTATCGGATCTGGCCTCATAACATGTACTACTGCGTGTACGAGAAAAGAAGTGCCTCTGTGCAAAAATTAGCTCGTTAGCTGAAAGTCTATTTTGCGTTGACATAGACAGGCGAGCATGGCTCGTCTATTTATTCCGCTTTTCAATTTTACTGAGTGCAAAGCTTGATACGATCGACATCAGCTGATTGCACGGCAGCACAGTGTCCTCTCGTTAGTAGGGTTTCCGATCGATTCGATACCCTTTCGCACATAAACTCGGAGTTTCCCGGAGTCGAATATTACACTTGTGAATTTTGCTAGTCTGGATGCACTTTTTGGAACAGTTTATTGATTATATGTGTATGTATCACTGAAATATTTACCATTGGAAAAAGAAACTTTTCTCAGCGATCAGATAAAGGGCACTTATAGGGATTTATTTTCATATGATCTATTCGAAAAGAGCTCAAGTTTAATCCAAAGAACGCGTTCGAATTCAAATCCTATCGATTGTCTCACAGTAATAGTGCTCTATATACATATGTGTGTATACTCTCAGTGTATGTATTTGTATATGTGTGTATGTAGGTTGCGTTGCACAAATGTATTAATAAGTAATTTTTGGCACATGTTCATATCTCGCACGAATTTATGTTGTATGTTTACGGGCACGCATGACTTACGTTATCCATGGTTTTGGATCTGATTGACTGGCTATCACTCGATTCACTTCACACTCTACATAAATGTATGCACTTCTGTGGATGGGGATGTGGATGTGTATTGCATAACTTATTACTGCAGGCAGCTCAAAAATTCGTTTCGATTTATTTGCACAGGGTTTTTGGACATGCTCTAGCCCCGTAAATCGATGATCGGTTGGTTGTTTATATTCGGCTGTGTGCACCGGAATTCGTTTGTCATAATATGTTCGCAATATTCGATCGGTTCGGATGCGGGCATGGGCATGCAGCGTAGTATATTAGATTTCCCTATAGACTGTAGTCGCGAGACAAAAGCCAGCCGCCGCGTGCAGATACCAATGATTTTAACTGCATCCCGACAACTGTACGACTGATCGATATTTGCTGATCACAACAAAAGCTCTCCTCGAAAAAATCGTTTCAGAATTTAAAAATAATGCACATGCACCTCGCATGCATAGCTACATATGTGCTTAGATTCTCATCTACTTAAATACAAACACACACGTTCTAAAAGTTTATAGCTGTCACACGCTACTATGTATTAATATATGTGCATATGCATGTATATTGCAACACCACCCTTCCCTCGCATACCTCACTCGTACTGTATATACATACATACATACACATATAGAAATCAGTTTTATAAACATATAATTTAAAGATTTATATTATGTTTACATTTTGTAATAAACACAGGATGAATTATAAAATATGTGTATTGTGGTTTGGATGACTATTGGCATGATGTGTAAGGGGGGGCTAAGCATCCGAGTCTAATTATTCCCAATACTGAATATAGAACCATCTGGTCCCAAGGGGTACTGCAAAAGCTTACAAACCTGAGCAAGATCATCATTTGATCAAATCTCATAGAGAAATTCTTGAGCTTTTTCTCTCAGTTTTAGATGATTCATCCCCCAATTTCCAGCTATCCTAGCACACCGACTAGGAACACCAACTGAAAAAAATGCGTTCAATCTTTGTGGTAAAGGGCGATTTCTAGTATCTTACAACTGAATGTAAGAAAAAAGCTACATTTCTCTTGAAAATAATCATCGTTTTGTTGCAATGCACTTTAAAGCTCCGTTACTGTATTGAAAATACTGAAAATAAGAAAACTTATTTTAGTTTTTCAACAACCAAGAAACTAGTTTTGCTAGTCATTATAGCACATAAGCCCAAAACTAGGCAAATGCTTTAGATCTGGTTGGAAATAGTTTTGGGTAGGCATCGGACATTACATTTGGAAGATGTGTAATATGAATTTTCCCTTCATTCCGCCACACAACTAGTGATATCCCACACTTTCACGGGGCAGAAAAGCACAGGCGATGGCTGCGAGGAATCCAACGAATCCATAGATAGATACGGCTTGTACTCTGGAGGTCTCCATCAGCACTTGGGCCACGAATGGGGTAAGCATGGCGCCGAGTCGGGCCAGCACAGAGCATCCAGAGACACCTATAGATCTGAGGGCAGCGGGATATATTTCCGGAGTGTAAACATATATCGCTTGGAATATTCCGGAAATCGCTCCTCTGGCAATGAAGAGAGTCACTGAAGTTGAGAATCGACTGGAAGACGAACAAGTTAATATTATATATGTACGAGTATAAGATGTCATTACATTACCTAGAGACTGTCGTTAACACGAATGTACAGAAGACAAGCACTAAGTATTGTAAGACAATTGTTTTCCTCTTTCCGAACAGTTTAATCACTTTAATTGTCAACAGTATGCCGGGAAACTCCGACAGGGTGATCCAGAGTAAGTCCATGAAATCTGAAGTCATAAATGTGACGCACTCATTGGGATATCTTTCCTTGTTTCTGGCGACCAGCAGCTCTGTGGTAACCAGCACCAATCCGTAATAGCAGAATGCCGAAGCTAGCCATATAAACCATAACAACAGAGTGGTCCGATACAGGCTGGGACTCAGAAGCGACCTGAAGCTCTCGGTGGAGTTGGGCTCTTCATCGGCAATCAATCGACCAATAAGCATATGACGCTTATTATTCTGAGCTATCTAAGCAAATCAAATTATATATTAGGATTTACACGACTATATGCATGAATTTATCCTTACCTGCTCCAGAACCTTTAGAGCTTTATCATTACGTCCATTATTTGAGTGATATCGAGCTGATTCGCTAAGCCACTAAAAGTTTTTAATATATTTCTTTGATGTTAATAGATAATCCATTTAAATACCGGGGAGAGCAGTGTGAAAATTAATAGCGGGGTCGCCGACAATCCCAAAAGTCCTCGCCATCCAAAGTAGGGATATATAACCAAGGCCAAGACCACCTCGAAGCACGCTCCCAATGCCCAGAAGCACTAGTAAATATAAAACTAAGCTATATCCAATGTTAGAGAACCAACTCTGAAGCACTTACATCCATTAGGACAACGCACTTCCCTTTGTGTTTGGTGGGCAGAAACTCTGCATACAACGTCACACTACAAAGTACATTTATTGGAGAATGGAAGAGTTCAATTTTTACGCCAAGGCTATACTCACGATTGCGGTACGCATCCGATGGTGAACCCAACGAGCCCTCTCAGCGTTAAAAGCCAAGCATAGCTGGGGGCAACTGAGCTTAGAATGCTATATAAAACTAATAATACTCCAAACAATGTAAGTGCCTGCAAAGATATTTACTGATTTCATTTAAGACTATTAAAGACTAGGTCGAATCTCACCGATTTGCGGCCATATCTGTTGCTCAGCTGGGTCCAAAAAGTAGAGCTGATCATCATTCCCAAAAACACAATTGTTGTCACAGAAGCCTGCTGGAACTTGGTTACGTTCCACTCGCAGAACAATGCCGGACCGATTATGCTCAGAATAGCCATCTCCATGGAGTCCGCCATCCAGCAGAGCCCCACTAACAGGGACAACTTCACATGAAACCATCCAAATCCGAATGCATTAATAGCTTGCTGAACCGTGTAGGTATCTAGTAATGTGATAGAACCAACAAAATCTCAATTATCTTGAATGTTTAGTTGGGATTCGTTACGTACCATCGGGGTTAATGGATACAGTCTTTAGCTCTAAGTTGGATGCGTGTGCTTCTCTTTGGGCGTAGTTTTCCGTCGAGGGAAGAGTTGGTTCGTTAAGATAATACATGTTGTAGGCTGTGTAATTAAAATATATAATTTAAGCACATCCGTTCAACCGAATAATGGATCCGCTCACCTGGCGACCAGCAGCACCTGCGCAGCCCCTCCCTGTTCTGAAAAGCAACCGATCGATCCGTTCTATTTGCTACCTTTATTGGGAAGTCTGTCAAAGAAAGTTGCTTAAGAATTTGGGAAAAGGGTCTTCGCGGAATTAATTTACAAAATGCTAATTAAATTACTAAACATTTGAAATGTTTCTGCAAGTACTACTACAATCAGCACATCGAAACTTTCTTAAGCACTTTCTTTTTTCCAAACACCAAACAGAGAGGAGAGAATCAGATGTAAGGTAAACAACAGGTAACAACACACAAACACATTGCAAGCAGCTCCCATAACTCTGTTAAAAGGCAACGACTGGCTGATATCGATAGACTGCGTGAAAATCGACTGAAAAATTCAAATGAAAATTATGAACAATGTTGGCTGTTATTTTGAATTCCTGATTCACATATCTAGCGCCCATAAGGCATACAACACACAGTTTTTTCAAGTCTACGAATAACAAGTATCAAATAAAATAATAATTCTACGATGGATAACAATTCCTGCCAAAATTTTTCATTCGGCTCAACATCCAGCTCTGATTTTGGGCTACCACCACCTTGTGTTACCAAGAAGAAAAAACCAGATAAGATTATTGTTGAGCAGGAAGCGTCGCCACAATGCTCGCAGGTAATTACCTCGACATCATCGTCCTCCTCGACAACCATATCGATGGGGGCATTCGACTCCGATTGCCATTTCAACAAAGCCCTAGTTAAAGAGCCTCCAAATATTGACTATGAACTGAATGTGGCCAAGGCTATAATGCAGCAGTACAGCACATTAAGTGGCGATAACTTGTGAGTATTAATTGTGACTGTAAGTATTTTCTATATCCCTATTTATCTTTGAAACAGATTTGATCACTTGAGCGACATTATCAAGCGGGTTATCGATGAACGCCCTCCGAATGTGATTGATTTTTTTGAAGAATTCAGCAGAAATGTACGCGAACAGAAATTTCATTTGCCCGAGCGTTTTCCTCCCAATGGAATATTTGATGAAGTTCGCACCTTCAGGGTCGCAAGGCAGATTCTCCAATCAATGCAGGTACTTACGATTTATTTAAGCACAAAGTTGGCTATGTTTTAATGCTTAATGGTCCTGGTAGCTCCCATACAACATTGAGGGCGAAGACTTGGCAGGAGCAGAAGATTTATATGGCGAAGATGGAAAAGCAATCGACGACGAAGAGCTTAGGATCGTCATCGACGATTCCATGCGTCTGTTCGTTACATTCAACGAACGCGTTCAGCAACTGCAGTTTTACTGGAATCAGTGCGGCTTCAGCATAAGCAATGATGACATCTTCCAGTTGGCTTGCGCCATGAACCGATTGCAGACACATTCCTCCATAATGCAGTGCCGCTTTTGGGGCTGCATTAATGGGTTGAAGGCTTCCTACTATATTGTGGAGGCTACGCTCACTCGCGAGGAAATACAATCGCGTATGGCGATGATGGCGGACGAGCTGCGGGAGAAGCAGCTGCCACTCAAGATGCGGCACGACAGAGAGGAGAAACCATTGCCGCCGCACATTGGTCCAGAGCTCACTCCAGGAGTCTACGGTTGGGAAAATTACCCCATTGAAGAACTAGAGATCATGAAGCCAAAAGCTCCAGATGTCCCGCTGGTTGAGGAAATTGAGTTCTACGATATACCACCAGAGTACATCGGAGTTGGTTGCAATCGCTATTCGTACTTTGTGGTGAATTCCTTATACGATGATTGGATTGAGCTACCCATTGTGACGCCCCGCCAGGTGGTCGTCTCCCGGCAAATTAAGAAGTTTCTCACTGGCGATCTAGAATCGGATGTTATATCGTATCCATGTTTTCCGGGAAAAGAAAAGCATTATCTGCGCGCCTTGATCGGCCGCATTACTGCTGGTACTTACATCGCCCCCATAGGCTATTACAGGCGTATGACTAAAAAGGAGAAGCGTATGTTTGAGGGCAATGATCTCGATGAAGGCGAAGAAGAGGAGGAGGAGGAAGAAGATGAAAGCGTAAACGAAGGCGAAGACGACCAGATTGAAGGTAAATAACGAGTATTCAAATGGGTTTTAAGCCCCATATTTTCATTCTCCAATTATCCTGTTGGAAACATCAATTTACAGATAACGACGTTATGCTTCTAAAAAATGAAAAATATGAAACTGAACCGCTGGGATCCTTGTCCACTCCAGTGGCATGGGTCCACGTCCGATCGAATATACTAAACCAAGGCCGCGTCGTATGGTTTGATGAGGAAAAAGCCCAAAAAGAACGCGAGAAGGCCCTAGCTCTCTACCTGAAAATGCGACTTTTAGAAGAAATGGAAGAGGAGGTGGAGGAGGAAGAAGAGGTCGAGGATGAGGAAGAAGGCGAAGAAGAAGGCATGATTGACGGTTTTAATCAACCGGAAACAGGACCCAGTATTTTGTCCTCGTGCGCCAACGACATGAGCCCGGAAGTTGCAGTGCCGTGGCTGATACGCCAAACCAGCAAGTACACCAATCAGAAGGAACGTGTCCTCATCATGCAATCGAATGTGTGGCCAGGTGCTCACACATTCATATTTGAACACATTTGCGAATCTATATATCTGGGCTGGGGGCATAAGTATTATGCGCGCAACATGCCGTTCAATCACTTACCCATGGTGCAGGAAGAGTATACCCATGGGGCAGAAGACTTCATCGAGGCCAGTGATCCGACTGTTGAAGAGGAGGCTGCCTATCGCGAATGGCTCCTCAGCAAGCAAAAGAAGCCTGCTTCTCTTGGGGAAGCAATCGAAGAATATGACGATGAAGACGAGGACGATTCCGCTGAACACTCTGAAGATGATTAGTACGTAGCCCACCGAGGCGAAATTATGTTAAATTCAATGTTTCTTGTTTATTATGTATTGAAATAAAATGTATTGTGATTACAATAACTAGCATTGACTCGACTCTCTTGCTTTGTCTGACAAAAAATATCAAAATTGCAATGTCTTATGAGCTTGAATTGTTTATTATTTGGACATAAAATGCATATTGTACCTATAAAGAAATATATTGCATTGCCTTACAAACTTTTATTTACAATTACCTTTTCTAAGACGGACTTTAAAAGTAAACTTAACTGAAATCACACGAGTACTCGTACAACCCCCATCATATTTTTGGTCATTAAATTAGATAGCTCTCCGAACTATATGTACATTGCAGTTTTCGTGTGTTAAATGTAATATTTTTCAATCGTTGGCTGTGACTTTCCTACTTAGAGCCCACCAAGGCTTATGGGCTATGGGGATTGAATAAATGTTAGCTTAGACGAAATTCCACCAATGTACTTGTACAGTATTGCATTTCTTACAGTGTGGGGCTTTCCTGTAATTTGACTGTGGCATTTCCTGACGGATTTATAAATTCCTGACCAGAGGCTTTGACGTCGGGCTGTCGAACCAATTTTTGTAAAAATGAAAACTTCAACAAGCTCGGTTGCTCATATAGACTTTACCTTTGGAATAATTGATGCATCTTCGCCGTTTGTATCCATACGCTGGATGCAAAAATTCTTCAACTGCTCAACAGCAGCAGAAAGCATTGTATTCTTGTTGGTTAAGAGGGATATCTTAAAGGATAATGAGAAAGAAGAATTAGGAAGGAATCACAAGGCAAATATTCGATCAAAATATTACTTCTTTTTCAGTTTTATCCAAGGCCTCATCAAAGTTTGTTACTTTTTGCTTGTATTCCGGCCAGCTATTGCTTATGGTGGCCACATGCGATGTTACATTTTCCGAACGATCCATCAAATCATCTATTTTGGTCTGAAAATGGTCAAAGGTAAAGTAAAGCAAATATTGAGGGCCGAATTAGTTACTTTGTGCAGTGATATTTCCTCTCCCAGCATGTTCGTTGTTTGGCTTAATGTATTATTCACGACTTTCAAGTCGTTTGACAGCATCTTCAAGGAGTTAAGTGTGGTTCGATTAAGATCTGCAATATCATCCGATAAATTTGTGGGCAACTCGTTGGCATGCAGCATGGGCAACTGTGACAAATTAGCCTGAAAAAGTTTTGACACTCATTAAATTTCGGTATTATTATGATTGCAGAACAAATACCTTCAAAGCTTCCGTTTCCGCTTGAATACTTTTCTGAACCTCGATATACTTGTTGTAATGCTCCTTTATACCTTCAATGTCTGTAGCGACTGCTTCTATCTTGGCTCCAAAGTCGGCCACCATCTTCTCATCCTTTCCGTGATTCCTTTGAACAGCCACTGCTGCCTCCAGACTGCTAAAGTTCATGCGCAAGCCCTCTACAGCTTTTTGCAATTCATTTATTTCGTAAATAACTGCCGTTTGATTCTTCATCAGATAGGACGATGTCTCATGCCACCTTTGCAGAGTATCCGGGAAGTTTTTGCTCATGGCAGATACTACAACACACGTATAAGAGTTACATAATTACTACACATGTCCCATATGCATGGTGGTTTATTGATAATTGTGACCTTACCTTCTTCGATTTTCTGACGGTAATCAGACATTTGTTGGCGAAGATCGAAATAGAGCCAGTACAATATAGAAACAATTAAAATGCCAATGATCCCTAAGAGTAGGGGCCCACACATGCGAAAGTATGCCATTTTCCGATGGCTACGACGGGTAGCGCCAGCAACATTTGTCTGGAAATAAACCAAAGGTAGGTGTAAATGTATTCCTGGTATTTATTACATGCGTTCAAAATAATCACGTAGGTATGTACTTGCTTTATCCACTCGGCCATGACATCGATCAAGGTTACAACTAATTTCATATTACATCGTAGATATGTATATATATAGGTTGTTAACGAGGGGAGGAAAACTCCTCCTCGATTTACACGTACATATTTACATGGATACATATGTATTCACCAATTAGAATAACCTTGTACTTGACGTCTCGGTTCATTATTTTTTGGTCCCTTCTTACCCATGCATAATCCTCTGGGTCATCCGTTGAAACTGAGAGTAACTTGTCCTGGGAGTGCGTCGCTCCTCCAGTTCTACGGGTGTTTCTTTTGGACGAAGATGACTGTGCTATAAGGGCATCGAGCTCCCTTCGTTTTTTCATTTTCTTTCCACCTCCAGATCGCAAAGGAACTTCAATCCGATGGACGTCCATTGTGTGGCACCAAATATAAGCGTATATCCAATTGAAGCCCGCAATAGAATACTTTGTAGTCTATACAACGCTCAAACTATTACATTTTCTTAATGTAAATCTCTTTGTGGTTTTGAAACAACATATACTTATACTGATAAAAATATTACTTCTGCGCATGATTTATTTTATGTATAAATAATTCTTAAGGGCCCTCAGAAATATACCAAAATATACCGTAAATATACCGATGGAAGCACAAACTTAGCCCACTTAAACCCCCTTTCTTTAAACTGCATATCAAAGCCGCCGAAGACAATACAAATAATAATAAGTACACTTGCAGGTACACCTTTCCCTTGATCTTTGCTTAAAAAAAACTCGAGCTCAATTTTCGTGCTATGCGGCTTGTTTGAAATTTTGCAGCCCAAGTCAAAGTGGATATCGACACGACCCGACACTATCGACTGTTCCAGAAATATTAACATTATTAACAATTAAGAGTATATTATATTATAATTATAAATCTTTGTATATTATTTATTTATTTTATACAAATATTCTTTCGATACTATTGAATCGATTTTGCCAACGATTGCAGCCCAAGCGAAAGATCCGTTATGTTATGTTTTGGCCGTCGCCTCGTTGTTTTTGTTGTTGTAAATTTGAAATACAGCTCATGGAAAAATGGAGCGGGATCATCTACAACCTAATTTCCACTACTTCAGTGGAGAATTATCCGGCCAGTCAGTCATCCGAGTCCTTGCGAACATTTGTCAAAAAAAAAACCAGCGCAAGCAAGAAGTGCTAAGTCCAGGAGAGAAACTTTCTTCTCTTGTAGTCCAATATTTCTTCAATAAAATGACATCAGAAGACAGCAGATATTTGGCGCTAAACATGAAGAGAGTCTTTCCGTTGGAGGCTGAAAATTGATGTTTGAAATAGACAAGGACAGGACTAGGACTCTCAGGACTCTCAACCAAATATCGATTCATCGCTGGTAAATTTCAGAGTTTGAAATATTGTCTGACAACATTTTCTGGCCCAAAATTACATTGATGATGAGAAAAATCTACCCTCCAGAAAGTGCCGATCCACATAATAATGTAGAAATAAATTCAGCGCAATATATAAATATTTTAAAAACCGATGTAATTTAAGAAAAAACATCGATGTAAGCTGTCTAAAAACATCGATGTCCAACTTACTTGCATTGATTTTTACACTGGACATTGGTGCTTTTATTATATCTTTTGTAGTTAAATTAAAAGTTAGTTTAGTTTAGTTAGTTAAAATGTTTTGTGCGCTATTACTTATATGCTCGAAGTTCCCATTTAGTGTATTCTAACAAAAGATACTTATTTGTTCGTGTATTGTATTGTTATGATAGGTGCAGCTTAAACTCATTTCAAAATGGCAAAATACAGCTTTAAAACAATCAGTCAAAAGCATAAAACGTTTCCTACAGACGGTAACATGTATGGTATGAAGTGCAAGTCGCAGTTATTGGAGGAACAGGAAAATGTGACATTAATCATCAATCGTCGAAATTCCGTTCGTCCCAAACCAAAGAGTTTGACCTGGAACGTACTTCGCTGCAGATGGCAAAAGAAACTAGTTTTGTTATTAATACTAATTTGTATGTGTGTTCTTATTATTTACGCCAATACACATCTATTAGTTCGAGGAAATATATTATCAGCATTTCTTTCGAGTCGGCTTAATAAATTATCGCACATTGAAAAACAGGAGACAAGAAATTCCGATGTTCAACAAACAACGACAGCCGTTCAGCCCATCCTGAAACCTACCCACTATTTGCTGAACTATTCGTCCACGCAACTGGAATTGGGCGGACAATTAAATGACTTTTCTTCAGACTATAATATATTTATAATTTATACCAGAGAAAACTACCATCTAAACTTAAAATTCGATCTATTTGCACATAGTCTGCTTAAACACACGAGTGCCCAACTTCATCTACATGTCATCACCGATAAGGAGTCGTCACCGAGCGTGATGGAGATTCTTCAAAGGCAAATTCGAAGATTTCGGAGAACGGTGATATATACGATGTATGACGTCAAAGTCTGCTCTAATATAATAGAGGATATAGCTGCTAAGTTATCCCCATACTTTAGCTCAGCACCCAACTCATATTATAGCGACTCACTGTTTTTTTTGTCCCTTGGATTGCATAGGATTGCCGATGCAAGCTTAAATAGAGCTATTCTGCTTGATTGTGATATAGTCTTCCGTTCCGATGTTCGACTACTGTTCAATGAATTTGATCACTTTCTGCCGCATCAACTTTATGGATTGGCGCCAGAACTAACTCCTGTATATCGTCATATCCTGTACCGCTATCGCGTACGGTATCCAAAGACAAGCTTTGGAAACCCATATTATCCAATGAACCACGACATGGGAAATCAACATAATCACAACCATGAGCGCCATGGCTATCCAGGTCTCAACTCTGGAGTCGTACTGTTGCTTTTTAATCGCATAAGAAACTCGAAATCATACCTGGAAAAGCTTACAAACTCGGAAGTGCAGACGCTCGTCGCCAAGTATTCATTTAAGGGTCATTTGGGAGACCAAGACTTTTTCACATTACTGGGATACGAGTACCCTAACTTGATATATAGATTAGATTGCGTATGGAATAGGCAGCTTTGCACTTGGTGGAAAGATCATGGCTACAGTGACATATTTGATGCATACTTTCGCTGCGAGGGCAATATAAAAATGTATCATGGCAATTGTAATACACGTATTCCAGAATAAATAAATAGTTAACAAATTGTTATAGTAATAGAAAAAGGTTTTGTATTACTTTAAAATCTCTCAATGATGATCGCCCACCGCGATTTTGTTTAGATTTTGTTTCGCTGTTAAAATTTTCTTTGAAATCATATAAATTAGTGCTCCCGTTTTCAAACTCGGTAAGATATTAAAATGAAAACACTTTCCTCGACGAAATGAAAAGTAAACGGCTTTTTATATAACAAAACGAATCTTAATTGGAAAAGGAACAAAATATATGACTTATTTGAGAACGTTAGCAGGGCAATTTAGCTTGTGACTTTTCTATAAATAATTTTGTGTGACCCAACCTCAAATTTGGGTCGGAAATAATTGGACTGGGCAACAGCACCTTTCGTTTTCGTTCAAACAGCTGGCGCTGTCCGATTTGGTTATCGGAACTTTAGCAAGACTGGGCTTGTAACATGCGCGTGAGCCTACCTGATAGAAAAATTAATTTGAGAAGATATTCGATAATTTATTTCAGTTTAGTTTTTAGTTAAAAATGTTCTTAAAAACATAAAAATGCATTGCAAAACATATTGCTGCAGCAAAGCTTTTACAATCAGTAATATTTACCGCCATTTTCCTCAAGTCGTTTAACAGTTTAAATAGAGGGGGGTTAAGTGGGCTAAGTTCGATTTCTTACCGAAATACGAGAGCATATTTTATCAATAATCCAATAAAAGGAAGTATTTAAAATAGGCCACTAATCGGATAAAATTATATGGGCATGGCAAAATGTTCTATATAGCTGGGAATATTCGACGAAAGATCAAAATTGAGGAATTCGTCGTATTTTTGGAATCGGTAATGGCCCTGTTGACAACATTTAAATCCTTGACATTCACATTCAAAAAATTTATATGTGGCGCGCACCTCTCGTAAGGACCTCTTTTACCTTTTGACAACAATGAGACTAATTCCATACACAATGTTGCCCATTCCATACACGGGCAACGTACAAATTATGTGGGCATGGCTAAATGTTCTATATAGCTGGTAATATTCGACGGAATATGAAAAACGAGGAATAAGTATAGTAGAACCTGAATTCGTCAGTATATTTACGGTATATTTTGAAAATGAGGCGGTATATTTCGGTATATTTCTGAGGATCCGGTCACACTGCCGAGTACACGAGTATATTTTGAGTTAAGACTAAAGTAAATAGTTTTGTAAATAAATCACACGATGGCGCCGAATTTAGCTGTACCAGTGGAGCGATATGAGCCCCAGACTATTGGAATCAATGCAATTTTGTTAGGACCGCCGGGTTCCGGCAAAGGAACGCAGGTGGGTTCAATGTTACATAATGTGATTAATGTGACAGACGCACGTTTGCATGCATGTATGGCGTGTGTGTGTAAACGTGCACCTTGGACGCATTTATCTCTTCCTTTTTATTAAAGAAATTAATATTACATAACTACATATACATATATATAAAAAAAGCATTCATTCAAGCACATTCATACACGTGTCCATATTTACATCACATTTATCTCACTTAATGATGTATTTCCACCTGTATATAGATTATGAAATTCATACTCAGCCATATAAAACCGATTTCAGGCCCCCCTTCTGAAGGAAAAATATTGTGTCTGCCATTTGTCAACAGGCGATATGTTGAGGGCGGAAATTTCCTCCGGCTCCAAGCTTGGCACTGAATTGAAAAAAGTTATGGACGCTGGAAAATTGGTATCAGATGAGCTTGTGGTGGATATGATTGACTCCAATTTGGACAAACCCGAGTGTAAAAACGGATTCCTTCTCGATGGATTCCCCAGGACTGTCGTTCAAGCTGAAAAGGTAACACAGATTTATTTGAGTGTGTCATGGTCTATACCCTTAATGCATTTTTTTATATTAAGCTTGACTCACTACTTGACAAGAGGAAAGCTAATCTGGATGCTGTAATTGAGTTTGCCATTGATGACAGCTTGTTGGTGCGGAGGATTACTGGGCGATTGATCCACCAAGCAAGTGGGAGATCTTATCACGAGGAGTTTGCTCCTCCCAAAGTTACAATGAAGGATGATGTACGTAGTTTAATCTCATTTTCTATCAGAGAAAAGTTAGTTCCTAACACAGTTGTATTTTAGATTACTGGCGAACCTTTAATGCGACGAAGCGATGATAACGCTGAGGCTTTAAAAAAGCGACTAGAATCATACCACAAGCAAACTCGCCCATTAGTTGACTACTATGGCCTGCGGGGACTGCACTACAAAGTCGATGCCGCCAGGAAATCCAGCGATGTCTTTTCCACAATTGAATCGATATTCCAACGCCAACGTACCGCCCAGCCACAATCGTGATTTTTTCCAAAAATATGATTACGAACTGCAACTGCCTCCTGACATTTTACTATGAAACACACAAAATTTAGGTCTAAAGTTTATGATACACCTAGAGATCATAACAGGACAAAACTAATCATTTGAAAAAGGTCTACAGATACTTTCCTTGTACAGATTTCCAAATTGTATATGTGTTTGTTACTTTTTACATTTCAATATTTGTAACTACAATAAAACATAATTAAAAAATATATGTATACAATTTTTCGTTGAATTGATAAAAAACAAACTTCAAATTCGGAGAATACGATTCGAGCACGGTTCTGGAATATCCAAGGACATACAAGTGCTTGAAGGAGCAGAACATATGGGTTCCTGAAATAGTTTGCAGGGATTTATGTTGGGAAGCACAACAAAAATATTCCTTGCTTAAACGTGTGTAACAGACTGGGAAAGGTCATTAATTTTATTGCGTTTACACGTTATACGTTGAGTATCCACAAAGCACTTTGAGTCTGAAGTGGTTCATTCGTTTTAAAGTCATTTAGCACAAACACGACGATTTGATAGTTCGTAGAATAGCTTCGTATGTCACTTGCTTAATATTAAAATCAAATTAAGCATGTTTAACTATCCGCATACACATTATATAAAGTTATAACGTCGATTGACTAATCACCGGGTTGACTTTTTAGCAATAGCAATTTGTGCTTCAAAGTCTAAAGTATCTACAATCCTAAGTCTCTGGTCTCTGGGTCTCTACTCTCTGGGCTGTACATATGTACAGCCTTACTACACGCTTACAAATCGATGTCTGTACGTATATATTACACCTGAAGTTCAATCGTAGCTAGGTATAAAAGCGAACTTCATAGACACAGTTTGTCAGTTAGTTCAAGCTGTTGCATTGCTACGCATCTACCTGTCGTTCGTCGTTAACTTGTCGCTCTCCACTGTAAGATAGCTAATATTTACATTTAGTGCTGCTGATTGCATATCTAATTTATTCAAAGCCGAATCAGCCGATTCGGCAGAGGCTGAACCTGTTTTTGCTAGTCTAGTAATTAATGTGAATCGCGTTTAGCAGTGATCAAGCCTCAGTAGGGCATCTGAATCAGGCAATCATAAGTAGTGCTTTATGCAGTCCCACTCAGATACATTTGTATCAATAATCAGATTGAAAGCGATTTCATTGACTCTGTCCATCAAAGCCCCAAGATTGTGTTAGACTTTAAACTGGTTTGTTACCAAAACATATATGCATATACTGAGTATTTGAGCTGTAGAGTGTGACCAAAAGTGCCAATCAACGACTGCTAAAAAAATTTCGAAAGTACTCCAACTAACACTTCATTGTACTTTTTTCGCAGCTCCCTTTCAAAATGAAAATGCTACTCACGCTGTTGCTCCTCGGAGTGGTGCTGGTTGCTGCCGAAGAAAAATATACCACCAAATATGATAACCTTGATGTGGATGAAATTTTGAAATCGGATCGACTCTTCACAAACTATTTCAAATGTCTGATTGAGACTGGCAAATGCACACCCGAGGGACGGGAGCTGAAAAAGTCCCTGCCGGACGCCTTGAAAACAGAGTGCAGCAAGTGCAGTGAAAGGCAGAGGTCCAACACTGACAAAGTCATTCGGTTCATTATCGACAACAAGCCGGAGGAGTGGAAGCAGCTCCAAACCAAGTTCGATCCCGAGGATATTTACATCAAGCGTTACCGTGCACAGGCAACGAATGCCGGAATCAAGATCTAATTCTATTGATCTACATAATTCGATTGCCAAAAAATCTATAATTGTTGTTATCTGTTATTATATATCTATCTGCTCATCAAAATTTTATATATTTCGATCGTACGCTGAATAAAGAGATTCGTTTTGTACATAAGGCTTTGTCTATCACATCGGATTAGATTAGGGGATTTCGAAGGTGGGATAAGAGCAGTAGCTTTTGCCAAATCAGGGAATGATATTACGTAGGTGTATTGTATGGACTATAATAACCCACTTAGAATGTGTTCTATTAAAGCCAAAGACAGCAAATTATCGATTTGATAATATACAAATGATACTTTCCGTCCCGTCTGTACATTATTATATGGTGAGTATATTTGCGTCATCTTTGGCTACAGCCAAGGCAACAGAGCTACGACTATTCGGGCATTGCATTGCGTGCGTGTCTAGTCTCTGACGTGTTCCTAATAATATGTATATTATATAGTTTGATGGAGGGGCAGTGAAACGAATCCGATCGCTTGTCCGTCCACTCAACCGTGAAAGGAAGAAACAGCATGGAAGGACAGTCTTCAAAGAACGTCCAATGCAATAACAATGGTTTTGTATGTCATGGAAATTGGTAATACATAAAAAAAATTATTCAGAAAATATATGCAATAGCTAGGGGTTTATCATTATTTTTAATTGTCTTATAAATGTACAAAGCTTAATATAAATGTGAGAACATAGCTTGGGTTGAATTTACGTTAATGTTTCCCCTTGAGCTACACAGGCTTCCAAATAGTCTATGCGCCGCTCTAGGATCGTTAGTTTTTCGTTGAGTACCGCCAATCGAGACCGACAGGACATATCTGAAAAGACAAAAAGTTACATATGAGATTTGTTAAACGAAATCTGACAATATTAGACCAATTAATTAAAAAATCACATACAATTTCAGAAGGATAAATCATAGCTTACAATATATGTACAAAGATTATCAGTTTGAGAACGCTATAGATGTGTGGACTCGTGAGTCAAAAAAGCTCTGAACATCCGGAAGAGTTTATCGTGAGCATCATTCATTTGTAAGCACATAACAGCTACCGGATAATAATACGAAATCAGCACCTGATTTCGGACAGACAACGTGCAAACTACGCCAAATTCGCACGTTATATGTAGAGTTCATTTAAAATTCATAACAAGTGTAAATATGTACACTTACTGGCAATGACACTCTTTACGTCTGCCTATAATCACAAATCGTACACACAAATATGAATATATAAATTGTTTGTATGAACAGGGCCGGCATTTGGGCCCATTGGTGGCTTGAAGAATCGAAAAAGAGTTTAAAATATAACATTTTTAATTCAGGATCAAAAGTGAGCGTCTTCGCAGCCAATGAAGAATCAATCGAATTTTTAATCGAAATTGATTCCCATTTGATATCCGATAATCTAAAGTTGCAGACGGAAACGCCTGATAATCTGTTAGAATGATGTGAGTGTAAATGTTTCTGGTAACATTGAAATTTCTCCTGATCCACCTCGATGGCCAGAAATCCTCAACAACAAAAGTTTCTGAATGACAAAACACATAATTGGAAGCGTTTTCTAGAAAGTCTTATTATGATAGCTACGTTTCTCGCTATACACAATCTATCATTTTGTGACTCATCAGACAATCTTTTCACGCAGAATACGGGAAATTTATTCGGCCTAGTGGAGTTGTTTGGTAAGTTCGACCATTAAACGACCATTATTGTGGTAAAATGATTCAAGGGAAATTGATATATCTTCTGGCAAACGACGTTTTAGCCGAAAATTATATAAGAAGCGCGATATTACTCGATTATCTTATCCTTGATTTCAATCCATACTGAGAAAATGTAATTTACTGTGAGACTTGTGAATGTCAACGATAACAACGTGAGCATCAAAGAAAGAGCCTTTTCTAGGATTCGAAATTGCTTCTTCGTCGACGGGGAGGGACTGACGAATCTTCTACTTAAAATTCTTGAAGACAACTTCAATAATTTCCTTGGACAAGGCATAAGCCTGTAACACGAAAAGAAATAACTAAGAATTCCAAAATAGGGTCCTAAATCCGAGAGCCGCATTTGGCCGTGTGGATTTTGCACAAAGCGTTAAGCAGACTGGGCACGGCTAAACCATTAAATATCAAGCGAATGAAGTTTATTAAGCTCTGATGGAGATTTTATACTCCGATTTAAAAGATCCTGGTGTCCAGTAGTCAAGATGAGTCTACAAACATCACACTAGAAGATCAATGCAGAACTGATTATTTAATTTATCTTGATACGGCTCTCGCTGCTGTGAAGGAACGATTTAAGCAGTTGATTGATTTAAACATCATGAAAATCGATGGAACTTTTAATACGATTTCTGTCCTTGCTCACAATCTCAAGAAAGGTTTTTGATGTGAAATTTCGGGCTTGTGATTGTGAAGTTGCGTACCGCCCTCATACCTGAAAGGGAATCGGAAATAGATTGATTGGATCTGTATAAACAGCTGCAACAATTAACCGACCTTATAAGTTCTTCAATATCTCTCTTTTATACTAGGTATACAAAAATGTGTAGGGTGCTGCGTAGGCACTGCAAATTTATTTGTTCCTTTTGGTTACAATAACCATCTGATCTGATATAGATTCGTCAATCTGGTAGATATGGTCATTCTCTGATTTTTTGATTTTCTCACATCTTAAAAATTGTGGAGGCCACAGATTTCCGTCATTTGTGGGTCTAGTTCTTATAGTCTGTGAGATCTAGGCGTCAAACAAGACGGGCGAACAGACGCTGAGCAATAATATATGTATATACTTTATAGGGTCGGAAAAGCTTTCTTCTAGTCGTTACACACATCCACTCATTTAGAGTATCGCATATAATAACAAAATCATAAGACCTAAAGCCGGCCCTGTGTATTTATGCATTTATGTACATATCGGCAGATGTGACACACTCCCTCACATGTATGTACGTGCTATATACTCGGCTATGTTTTCTTACCAAATGAGTTTAAAAAGTCCGTAATACGTTTAATGCTGGCTGTTATGACTTCAATGTATTCCCTATTCGCCCAATCCTGATGAATTTGCTTCTGAATCGCCTCTCTGTGAGCACCACTCATTTTTATATCTTAAAATGTTTATTTTCTTTATTTCTTGAATGTGGGTGTGAATGTGACAGTGTGACCAAGTAGAAAAGTAAGGCTATTAAATATCAGAAATATCGAATCCTAAAATACTCCTTATCGATGTACCGCAAGATTAAAATGCAAATATCTTATAATTAAATGAAATTACACGAATATTTTACTTATTGACTTTTTTCACAGAGCCCATCTTCGGGGAAAAAAAAACAGCTTATAATGAATAAATTTGGAATTTTTCTAGCTATAATCAAACTCTACAAATAACCTAGGGACAAGCAACCTGCACAATCGCTTCGCTCGCGCGAATATAAATTTCTGGCGACGACAGCCCTACACATTTTTATATCAAAATTTGAAGCAGCGTGGCTTGGAATTTGGTTTTCTCCTTCGTGCTTCTCCTCTCATTTCTGCTGATCCTTCTAATGTTCATCAGGTGCCTTTTGACGGATGGGGAATGTTGGATGCCAGTGTGAATCGGTGTTTCACGTCTGTCCAAAAATCCCACTGTTCTCCCAGGATGTGCTCAGTGTGCACAGGGTATTAGTGATACCGATTGTTATTTTTCAATTCTATTTGTTCCAATTAATTTTTTTGACGTTGTGTTGGCACACATACAGCATATACATATACAAACATACATTTCGGGCTAAGTTTTCGTAAACAAAAATGGATTTTATTGACGATTTCATAGAGGAATACAAAGTGAATCCGTGCTTATGGAAAGCGGATTCCGTGGACTTCAGAAACAGGAGCAAACGGCAGGAGGCTTACATGAAGCTAATAGAAGTGGCGACTAAGCATGGAGAGATGTACAATGTGGAAAGAACAAAGCAAAAGATAAACAATCTGCGGTGTGCATTTCGTCATCAATTAAGAAAATGTAATGAAATTAAAAAGAAAGGCGAGAAATTTGAGCCCTACTGTCCCAAGCGGCGATATTTTGAGTCGCTTATGTTCCTAAAAGACGAAGAAATTCCTGATAAAAAGACAAAGCGTCACGATAACCCCCCGCTGCAGCAACAATATTCCGAGAGCACTGTAACTTTAATCCCGGCGGAAAACTGTGAAGAACTATCCGATGCCGAGAGTCTGCCAAAGCCACAAAAAGCGGATAATCAAAAGTTATCACCCAAAAACTGTGCAACCGAATATTTATTCGAAGATGCATCTGCTGCATGCACTGCTGACCCTATTATCAGTATTCAAACAGTCAATGCCAACAACAACCATCCATCAGGAGCTACTATCAAGGAGGTGGAAATTGTCATGACATCGTCCGACAGCAGGGTTATTTCGGAACGAAGAAAATCCCTACCCGATATTCCCAAACAAATAGATTCCGAGCAGGCCAGGCCAGTCCAGGCCGCCATCCAACAAAAACCGAACAAAATAAGTCGAAAGCGCTCTTCTTCCCTATCATCTCAAGTATCCGACGATAATGAAGTCGTGGCGCCCGCAGCCAAGTTTCGAGCGGATATATCTACAATAGACTTTGAGCGGTTGTTTTCGCTGGCGCTCAAGAGTGCCGACCACCAGCTCGACGATCACTTCTCGAATTTCGGAAAAATTATTGCCCACAAGCTGCGTTCCATGGAAGCCACCCAAGCTATATATGCGGAGAAAATAATCGCTGATGTTCTCTATCAGGGCCAGATGAAAATGCTCTCCACATTGAGTATACACCAGTTCTTGGGCGTAGATAATGCAACAGTTTATGTTGATAGTCACAGTAAATAATTAATTGTCTTTAAATGCATATATAAATTTATAGATTTTATATAATAATAAGAAGAAGAAAATATACATTCATGTGTACAAAAGTTGTATCACTTTATTTTGTTTGTTTAATCGGAGTTTTTTTGTTGGCATGCCGAACCAAACCAGGATCTGGGTAATGGTACCTCGGAAGCAGCAACCAATGATCACAAAGCCAAATGCAAGGACGTTGTACGTGAGAGACCCCGAACAGACCCTGCCAGACACAAAGAGCACAACAGAATACAGAAGTAATGTGGCAATTTTTCGATACTACGATTTTATTTTTGAATTCATGGGTATAAATAGCCTGTGTGGGTATATTTAGACACTTTGATATTTCCTTATAAGCATTGCCCAGACATCGGGGTATCTTGTTTGTAAAAATGTTGTTAGCTTTTGCGCCTTTTGAGCTTGTTGAGGCGAACAGTTTCTGCATTTCCTGGTGATAACTTCTGGCAGAGCAGCTGCGAATGGTTATGATTGAATAAAATATTGTGAATGTAGCGTCGCAGCTTTTCGATGTCTATAGATGTTATACGCTGTTATACGCTACCTTTAAGTTGCTGCCCCAATTGGTCGCATTCGCTCTTCTCAAGAATGCACATTATTTGGCGACTGACCACGACCTGGTTATTCAGCAGCTTGTTAATATTTCTCTCTTCGGCTTGGGCCTTTGAAGAAATAAAAATGATGAAGAAAATAAAATAAAGAACCAAAAACTGCGCCTGATTTTTATTTAGTGAAAGCATTACTACTCCTTCGAACACGCGACTGTGTGACTGTATATCTGAACGAGAGCCAGAAACTGTGTATCCCATTTATTCGTGCATGCGCAAAAGAGGCTGGACCTCGAATGCCATTAAAAAATATCTCCGCGTAGTCACCATTAAGGTACGGATAGGAATCGAAATCTCAAATGAGACGGCAATAGTACTTATCGCTTGAAAAAAAACACCCATGCCAGATGAGCGATTTTCTACACTAAATACTCTATTATCTAAATAATTTATCATCTAAGCTAACACAAAATACGAAAGAATTAACATAAAACTTCCAGCAGGAGATACTTTAACTTTCAAGATACAATCTTGCTGTGATCTTTGGATCTGCTCTAGAAACAATATCCTTTATACTTGTCGCCTCAATCATAGATTGCGATTCGGATCTAATCTCAGCAGAAGCAATGCTTAATCGATTCGAAAATGGCTAATAGCAATGTTACATAAAGCTAAAAATCTAAGAATATCTAGTCAGGATACAGGCTGGGCCGTCGAAACGGGGTCTGGTCTGTCGAGGAAACTATCCCGGGCCCGTCTCCTCTTGGCCCGATTACGTTGCGTTGCGTTGAATTATCAATGTAGAAGGGCCCCTAAGAGCCCCAATGCGGCTGTCGACAGCCCTTGGTATGAGCAAATAAAGTTACTTAAAATATTTAGAGCGTTGTGCTTAAAAGTTCTGCTTTACTAAAACACAAATTACTTTGAAAGGCAGTCAAGACAGAAGTAGTTCCTACGCTACAATTATATAATAGTGTGTAGAGTAAGACAGCTTAAGTGTAATTATATATATTTATATGTATGTATTTGTATGTATGTATGTCTTATATACATTTCCTAAAACTTGAAAGCTTTATTTAAATATTTTTTACATGCAAGTATGAAAATACATTTGACAATATAGCGAAATATGTTTTATTAACTTCTATTGCGATACAATGGGGCTCTTTTTATCTATATCAGATATATTCGCGTTGTTCTGCGGCGCAGCACCGTTGCCGGGACTGGCTGGAATATTTCCCGCTCGGTCAATACTCCACGGATTCGAGCCAGAGATGGGCGAGTCGGCGTGACCGAATCCGGTGTGATTATCGTGCTCCACGGCATTGGTACCGTCATATTGCGTGTTCTCCAGCCGCGTTATCAACCGCTCATCCTCCTCACCAAACTCCCCGCCCATCAGGGTGGGCTCACCCACAACCATTACATCTTGCGAGGAGAGGGAAAAGCTGGGGCCAGAGGGTGATCGCTTCTGATTTGTCACAGGCGGAGTGTTTGCATTATTGGCCCCGCCGCCCGAGTTGGAGCCTTTCCGCTTGCGCCGTTTATTGGCCGGCCTTTGGGGATCTTTTTTGCCCGGCGGTGCTACCATACGCTGCCATTTTTGAAATAAAGTTGTCTTCAGGCAGTCCCGTGGACTAAGTGCATAGGCCTTGTGTCGAGACATTAGCTCCTGCATCGGTTCAAGTATAACACATAATCGTAGATAATTTAGTGTTGAGTTGGTTATGCCAGCTCTTGTAATGTTCTTAGTGATTTGATCTAGAAGCATCGGATCGGGGGGAAGCGAGGTGCCAATCACGGATCTTGGAATGAGTTCCCTGTGTCCCTTAATGGTCATATGCCAAGACTTGATGCGCATATAGTCGTCATACATGAACTCCAAGATCAGCCTGGCATCAGCACATACTTTCGTAAAAAACGGCTTGCCATGTTGAGTTATTACCGTGCACTGATCACAGTCCAGGGTTATAGACGTATTGTGAAACGACTCCTTAGCGTGCTTCAATTGAAAGTACAAGTCAGACACTCCGCCTTCATATATGCTTCGGAAGAAGCGCGGGATGAGTGTTCGGCCAATCGTATACCTTTTTGGTCCGTCTTCCAGGCAAAACAGGATTGTCAATCTGGCATCGTCCTCGAAAAACTCCGTTGTGAATGAGTCCCACCAGCAATTGTCGCTTTCTTCGTTCCGCTGCTGAAGGCGTTTGTTTAGCTCGAATACTCGGTGCTCGGTGTGACTGAAGTACGAGTTGTGCCTCCTAAAGCCTTGATCAATTCGGTCCATTTGCTGGGGACCGCCCATCATGGGATGATTCCCTCCGTGACCGAAGGGAGATGCTGGTGGCATTGGGTTGAATTGACCGCCCACTCCAAAGACCGTGGGCGATGAAAAGTGGCCAGCCTGTCCGCTGTTGAAGGGAGTGCCCGAACTGGCTGGTCGACTGAACTGACCCAAGCCAGAAGATGGCGATCCAAAGGGTCCTCCCACAGGACCATTGAAGTTTCCAGCTGTCGCCGACTGTGGATAGTTCCCAGGAATGTTCTGTGAGCCAACAGGACCCGGCGTGGATGACCCCGAGGGTGCAGGTGAAGAGGTATATTGAGGTGTATTCGATCCAGGTTGATTAGAGTTTTGAAACACTAAAGACTGATTTCCAGCGGGAGAGGATTGGCCAGCAGGTGGATATGGATTGCCACCCGAGTTGTACGGCAATCCTCCTTGTGAAAACCCACTCTGGTTGCTCCCATCAGGATTCAGAGCTGACGAGTTCGACGTGGGCAACATAGATCCACCCTCAGAAACTCCTTTCCAGCTACCGTCGTCAATATTTGATTGAGAAGACATCGTATTTCCAGAATTTAAACCTCTACGATTCATGCCTACAGTAATTATTTAAGGACATGCGGTTCGGCCTGAAATTAATAAACGTATTTTAGGTACAATTGTATTATTCCGTTTAAATCATCGTGTTTATAGTCGTTTTGTATATTAATACGCATGTACGTATGTATGCACTTGTCTTAAGGCCCAAGTGATTTTAAAAATATGTGTATATACATTTAAGAACACTGTTTTTCAGCCAATAATATTTTAAAAACGAATCGTGCTAATGTTCCGCGATAATTTTTTGTTTTAATTTGACTTGGATGTTGCCTATATTTACCTTTGCAAAAGGCATACAATATTTCAATTCTTAAGCCACAAACACATATAAATGTATCTACATTTCAAGAAAACGGATTGGCCCCTGCCGATAGTTTGCCATCGCTTTCTGTGCGACCCTGTGCGATATACACGCCACAAATGTGAAAACATGTGAACATCCCAAATGGGATGGTTGAAACGGAACATGGCTGGATTTGTATACATTCGGGCAGTCTTCGGTTTTCCTTTACTTTTGCGAATTGGCAAACAAAAACAGAAAATACGCGATTTAAGAAGATTAAGACATCTTAGATGCATAACAAATTAAATTGCTAATTACATTTTGAATTATGGGTGGCGGAAAACAGTTTTCTTTACCCAGATGTTCAGTTACGCGCATGTTACGGGCACGTTTTTAAAAAGTAGATCACAAAATTTGTGTGCAAGTGAAAACCGGACCCTGCCTTAATATTTTCTGCAATTCTGATACAAAAATCTTCTAAGGATTTTTTACACCAGACTTTAAATAAATCTAGACCCAAACACAGAGATAGCGAGAGACACAAGGATAAATCAATATTGATCCCCATCTCCACAATGCCATCCGTCAAACAGCTGTGTCACTATTTCTGCCATAACGATACTTACCAAAGCCACTTCTAGCCACAAAGCCAAATCATATTGGTATACTATAGTTCTTCCTGCAACAAGTTCGACTACATAGCCCGACTAGAATATATGCTTCTCTCGCTCAAACCGCCTGATTTTACCATCATGTCCCACTCTGTTGTAAAATAAATCTATACATTTATACCATGGATACTGAAGTAGCTAACACAAATTAAACCATTATAGGTATAACTATAACAAATTAAAAAGTATTGCAATAATAATAAGCAACATTAATGAAGCCATTAGCTACAGTAAGCTACCACTTACTTCACTCGTGATTAATTTTATAGTTATTTCCTCCGATAGCAGAGTATAACATCGATGTTGCGAGAATTATTTCAATTCATGTGTTCCATTGAAATGCATTTGACGCCGCACCCTTGACTGAATGATTTAGTAAGTGCCGTATGAATTTGTAATCAAAATATGGTGTTTGAAACTGTTGCTTGAAAACAAACTACAGTTTTCGTTTATATTTTATGTAATTAACAATTTATATTTTGCAAAGTATAGATTTATGTGATTAACTCATATGTTCAACTCGTCCAGTCCACGTGTATTTGTGTATGTATGTTATATTCCAAGTGCATGAACACTCGCTTCGATGTTTGTGAAACTATAAATAGTTTTGAAGAATATTTTGGTTGAAGCGACTATTGAGTTTTTATCCACATCAATATACATAACTTCATCGGATCCTAGATGGATTTAAGCAATTAATACCAATTTAACTCAGTTGTCGGCCCAAGTGTACATGCGGACATACATGCATAATAACATATTTATCTCTGCTGAAGTATGCCGAAATCTAAAACACTTATTTTTTTAGCATTAGAACAACACTCACATATACCATTTACTATTTCTTCTTACAGATAACATATACCTAAAATGTCAACGGAAAGCTTAAGCAGCCTGAGCGACCTCGAACTGCATAGAAAGCTGATTCAATGCGGATTTCCAAGCACTCCTGTGACGGAAACAACCAGAGCGGTTTTAATTCAAAAGTTAAAAAAACACAAAAAGGCGGAGAAACTAAAGAGAAGAAGTACCAAGTATGCCCTGTACTCTCCAGAGCAGCGCGAGCAACCTATATTTAAATATCCACAGCGTTTGTCTGCTGTAGACAACAACAACGACATTGAATTGTGCAGAAATCCTTCAGTATTTAACCAGCGTAACTACGACGAGCCCGATTTAAACACACTGCAAATGTCGCCTTCCAAGATGTATGCCCCACCACCTGTTGTGGCAGCCAATTACGATAGTGAGTGCATGCCGCACAATATGAATATGAATGGCACATACCGCCCACAGTGCTCCATGCCCTTCTCGATTGACTCGTCCAACAGCTATGCCAAGCAGAGTGGAAAAGTAAAAATTTCAGATGGAGGCGTGGTTAATAGATTGCTAAGCTTTCGGGACACCACACTGCAGAGGAAGATCAGTCCCAAAGTCACGCACGCTGCTCAAATGTCGAGGATGCCGCAACCAAGGAATGGAAAATTTAAACGTTTCGTCTTATCCGATCTTAAGTCGTCTTTTAAAAACCCTGATATTAGACAATACATCATACCACAAATGCTGATTGGTCTCTTGGTGATATTTCTGGCAATAATTACAGTCCTCTATACGAGCAAGAAATTCGATCAGAGCCCCATGGACAAAACAGCATTGAAGTATACATTGTGTAACCAAAATGACTTGCAATTGGCCACCGAGAAGGTGCACTGCATAGGAAAAGAATCTTTAAAGAGTTCGTTGCTCATGAGTGAGGAACTTTTTAAGCGCTTGAACGAGCGAGCCAGGCTCCATCACTGTACAGATGCCAGCCAGTCGCCAAGCCTTGACGTGAGCGAGTTTGTCAGAGAGCTAGTCATTAATAGCAAGACTCCGAGGGCGAATATGGAGAGCAATCTGCTGGCCATTCAATACCTAATCTCGGAGAATCCGCAATGGATGATAAACATTTTGGGTACAACGGGCTCGGCCAACACTCTGGAACAGGGCTCCTACTTTGAACTGTCTGAACCAAATCTGCCTCTCAAGTGCGTTGTTTTTAAGAAAATTAAACGCTTTTTTGCAGTAATGGGTACTCTCATACTGGTGGTATTCGGCGTCCTCATGGTCTATTTTGGCATAGTAGTGTATCGCATGCAACAAAAGAAAGCCCTGGTTGCTGTGGACCAATTAACAAAAGACATCATACAAGAACTGAAAAACCAGAGCTTGCAGTCTGAAAGCCCTGAACTGACATTGAACCAGCTGCAGGAAAAGCTTGTGCCTTCGGAGAAACGCTCTAAGCAACTATCGTATTGGAATAAAGCCATCAAGATGTTGGAGAAGATCGATAGTCGGGTGCTGTTCGGCATGGCCTTACGAGACGGGAAGACACTGCGCACCATTGCCTGGAACCGGAACTTGGAGAAAAATGAATTGGGCAAGAAGTGGCAGATTTCCGCACTCGATAATTCAAACAAAATTGCGAACCCACCGACACCCTGTCTGAAGGTCAGGCACATGTTTGATTTGACAGAAGTCGAACAACCCAACTTGAAGCAGTCCATCGTGGAGTCAATCATTGAGAAGGTCGGACCCCGCTGTAAGATATGTGACGTGCAACTGGATATACAGTCGTGCTGCGTCTATATCCGATGTGCAACTGAGGAGGACGCTGGCATGATACACAATGAAATCAATGGATGGTGGTTCGACAATCGCCTAATATCGATTAAATTTCTAAGACTTGAACGCTATCTAAGCCGTTTCCCAAAACCAGCAGCCGAGCCCCCATATTTTCTTCCACACGAGGCAGCCAACACTCACTCATAAAATACAAATCTTCAACTAGATACTTAAGTTATTAAATGCGAATTTGTTTTTACATGTAGTAAATGTGTTTCCTCCTTTTTTAAAGTCTATTTATGTGGTTTCCCCGGGACCGGCCAGGGGCGGGTATGGGTGCACTCTAGAAATTATTGGTACAATTTTGATTGGCTTTTCATCAACAACCTTTTCATTGTATAAAAAAGTTACAAACACATGTTAATAATAGAATTGGCTATTGCTTCGATAAGGAATTCGAGGACAGTGCACTTTCTCCTGTTTCCAAATGTTTAATGAGACGATATAATGCTGCTGCTTCCTTAATTTTGCTAAAGCCAACGCAGAAGGCCTCAATTTCAATGAACAATTCCTGCAATTGATTGAATGTAATATTAAAGCCATACTAAATCGATAACTCCGTCACTTACCTTGACGTTAACGATCTTATTTCGAATTAAAGACTGTAGAAACACACATACTAGCCGTACCAGACGGGACTGCATGTACTTATCTTTGACTGTTTCACAGGTTGAGATGCAATTGCTGATGTACAAATGAATGAACTCTGTGGGTAGAGGACCAGACGTTGTTAATCTGAGTAGGGGGAAAGGACGAGACAGAGTTAACTTAATGTATAAATAGTGAATTTTTTGTGACAAACTTACCTGTTGACCACCTCCATGGAATGCAACGTTATGTCCATATTAACCAATATGTTAAAGTACTCTGTAATATCCGAGGTCATCATCAGTCTTAATAAGATTTCGATGGAAATGAGTGGATTGTTTTCAACCAGCAGGGGAAGCTATAAAAGACATTTGGCTATCAATCAACACAATTTCAATGAAATGAAACATACCTTTGCAGGTGTCAATCCATATTGGTGCGTAATGTCGGAGTTCTGTTTCAGCAAATCATCAAACAGTATCTGTTGATCCTGAAGACTTAGAGGCTGTATAAATGCTTGTTCAATAAGGAGCTTTGTATTGGGGGTAACATAATTCGATTTGTCATATAATATTTTCAGTTTTCCACTGTTTGACTGATTTATCCACAGCAATTCGTCTTCAAAGTCCATTAATGGGGGGGCGATAGATAGAAACATGTTTGAGTACAGTACTGATATTATGATGGAGCTCCAACTATAATTAATCTATCTTAATAATATTGTGTAGAAATTTTTGTATAAACAATGTAAGATGCAGCTTAGAGTGACCTTAACTGGAGAGCTACAAAACGGCACCGCATCTTCAGTGAAATATTCGGAACGAAACACAAGTCACTTTTCACAATAACATGTTCACATATTCACAGTTAAAAACGAGCAATTAAATCTAAAAATGCTTCTACTTATATAGACGGGTTGTTAGAAAGAAATCCAATTAATTGCTGTAAAGTTTATTCTTAAAAATTCACTTGTAAATTACTAGACTCAAAAAACAAAAAAGACAAATAACTCTTATTTGTTAATTAGCGGAAGGACTTTATGTATTCAGATTTACAACATTCAGAAGACATTTTTACTATGATGTTAATAGCAACAAAGTTTATGTATGAATGTGTATTTATTCCATCGTTTCAAAGTCGTCCCAACAACGTGGAACCCGTTGGTACACTTCTGCTCTCCAAACTGCCACTGTCGCACTTCATGGAAGCTGGTCACACCTGATGTGTTAATCCTCATAATAAAGTAAAAAAATGGATCGCGGAAAAGGTGGATCGGGTAGATCACAGAAAAAGGTGCCACTTGGTGGGGAACTGTTTGCGCTTGGAACAAAGAGCTGTCGAGATGATCCAAAATCCAAAATTATTCCCATTAAACCCATATTGTCATCAGAAAGAAAGCGGGAAGCATCGTCCGCCCTAGGAAATCCATCCAAACGATTCCGAGGAAATCTGAAAGATTCTGGAGCGGACACCTCCACTGGCAGTAGTCAATATGAAACATGGGAACAGTTTGCCGTCGAATGCGACTTGGAAAATATTATTGAAGCCATATATGCAGCACTGGAGCAAAACGACACTGATTCCGTGGGTAGACTAGTATGTGGAGTCATAAAGCACACGACAACAAATGCATCCAGATCCAAGGTGGATAATATTGGCATTCTTGCCCTGATATACGTGGCGAAACTGCAGCCACAAGTATTCTGCACAGATATCGTTGCCTTCGCTCTGTTGTCCTTTTTGCGTCGCGAAGCCAATGTTAAGATGCGGTACAATACTAATCTGCACATACTGTTTACGAACCTGCTAACCAGGGGATTTGTGGACGTACCGCAGTGGCCAGAAGTACTGCTGCGAACGTACATCGACGATGCTGTCAACGAGCGCTACTGGGCGGACAATGAGTACTGTGCGTCCTACGTTAAGAATGTTTGCGCAGCTTTCAAAACACGCACTCCCCACCTAAGCCTACTCCGCTGGGATGCGAGCACGGCCATACCCTCGGCTCACAGGGATAGTGTTACCATCGACGACGACTCTGGAGATAATTCGACGCAAAGTCTAGATGCCAGCCCCTTAAATTCCGAGCTAGAGCCGTTGCCAGACTCAATTGGCGCCGTCAAGGCACGATTCAGCGATGAGACTGTTCAGAAGCATGTCAGCGAAGCGATTCGGGACCAGTTGAACAAACGCCAGCAGCAGGATAATTACACTAGGAATTTCCTGAAGTTCCTCTGCACCACGTCAGGCATAGCCGAGGTTCGCTGCCTGAGTATTTCCCGCCTGGAGCTGTGGATACACAATGGCAAGCTCGTAAAGTTCGCCCAGCAACTTCTCTCGTATATCTGCTTCAACATTAAGGGGCGCAACACTCAGGATAACGAAGTTCTTTTGGTGTTGGTAAAAATGCGTCTAAAAACTAAACCCCTGATCAATCATTATATGTCCTGCCTCAAGGAAATGATCTACTTGCAGCCCGATATATTGGGCACTGTCATGAAGCTGGTGGTTCAAAACGAGCTTTCAAACACCAGAAACCCAAACAATATGGGAATGCTAGGTGAGCAAACAGTTTTACTAAACATTACCTTTTATTTATACTCTTCTTTTTATAGCCACAATGTTTCAAACATCTGCGGACCAATCGGCTGCAAATCTGGCCGAAATTTACCAGGAATTTCTACTACAGAGGGACGATTGCCTGAGGACATTACGGGTCTTCTTGAGGGAGCTTGTGCGCATGCTGCGCTTCGACGTGAATCTAGTTAGGTTCTGCAAAACATTTCTTAGCGAACGAGAGGACCTCACCCCGCAAATAGAACAGTTTGAGTTCAAGGAGCGCATATTCCATTCAATGGTAGACATTGTATGCCTCTGCATGTTCCTTTCGGCCACACCGCAGGCGCGTGAGGCCAGCCTCTCGCTGAAGAACAATCGCGATGTGAAAAATAACCAAGCCCTGCTCAAGCTGTATAACCAAATGGGACAGATTCAACTGGACACGGTGTCGTGGATGTACGAAACGGTGCCGAACGTTTTCAAAATAACTGGCATTGAGTACCACCAGGCGCTGCACAAGCTGCTCCTGCTGGACACACCCGAGCAGTATTCACGGTGCGATCAGTGGCCCTCGGAGCCAGAGCGGGTGGCCATATTGCGGATCATCTCGGAGACGCCCATTCACGAGGAGACCCTGCTGCGCATTATTTTGATTGGAATCACCAAAGATATACCCTTTTCGATTGCCAACACCTTCGATATATTGTTTTTGGTTATCAAGCGCGTTTCTGGAATGAAGACCAGCAATATTCCCGCCGTGCAGGCCAATAAGTTCGACATAATAGACTTCCTGTTTAATATGTCCGAATACCACCATCCGGAGAACATTCGACTGCCCTCGGACTATGAGCCCCCAAAGCTGGCCATCATTGCCTTTTACTGGAAGACCTGGCTGATTCTACTCATGATATCCGCCCACAATCCCTCGACATTTGGGGCCTTCTGCTGGGATCACTATCCCACAATGAAAATGCTGATTGAGATATGCATCACGAGCCAGTTTGTGAATACCGCGGCCAGCAAGGACGAGTTGCAGGTAAATTGTAAACAAAACACTAGCATTTCCATTATCCGATTATCCCTCTTGACATTTACAGATAATGACTGTGGAAAGAGACCATATCCTGCAGTTTGAAACATATTTGGCGGCGCAAACGTCTCCGAATGCAGTCATTACGGAGGAGAACGCAATTCTGATTACCCAGCTAATGCTAATGGCTCCGCTGGGTGCACCGCGCAAGGTCCCGTCTATGGTATTGGATCAAATGAAGTTCCTCAATCAGACCTACAAGCTCGGCCACTTGTTCTGCCGCTGTCGCAAGCCCGACCTGCTGCTGGACATAATTCAAAGGCAGGGCACCACTCAGTCGATGCCGTGGCTGTCGGATTTGGTTCAGAATAGCGAGGGAGACTTTAGTCACCTGCCGGTGCAGTGCCTGTGCGAGTTCCTCCTATTCAATGCAGTTAATATTAACGAGGAGAACAGCCGTGATGCTGAACTGGTGAATTTCCTGCGCAATTTAACATTTGACGCCAGCCTCAACCATCAGATCGTGTGCGAGCTACTTGATTATATATTCAGACGGCTCTCCTCCACTGTGAAGCAGTCGCGGGTGGCCGCTCTTTCCGGCCTCAACATCATCTTCAGGCACTCGGATGACTACGAGCATGAATGGCTATTGAAATCGATCCAGCAGATACCGCATTTCTTCGAGGTGAAACCGTTTATAATTCCACAGCTGCGAGCTGCCTGCCAAGTGGAGAACTGCCCAGAGCTGATCATGGCCTACATTCAGTTCATTACGGCCCACACGATGGGCGATCCCGTGAACGAAATGCTCGACCATGTGATCGATATGGCCCAATTGATTGTGGAGCGCAGCACCATGTTCCAGCACATTATCATATCACAGGAGGACTATGACTATGCGCCAGACGATACTCGCATCCAGACGCTCAAGTGTTTGTTTGTCATGTTCAACAACTACATTATCAAGCTGAGGGAGTACCACGAGCCCTACGAGTGGACCGAGTACCCGGATCTGTTGATGGTACAGTTCGATGATGGCGTGCAGCTTCCTCTGCACATCAACATCATACACGCCTTTATTATACTGCTCACGTATTCGAACAACAACATGCCAGAGTCCATACCGATTCTGGATTACTGGTTTCCCCCCGGACGACCGGCGCCCGTCGCCTTTCTGCCCAGCATGCCGCAGGAGCAGGTGCAACTGCTGCCCGACTGGCTGAAGCTGAAAATGATCCGATCCTCGGTGGACAGGCTAATCGAGGCCGCACTCCATGACCTGACGCCCGACCAGATTGTGCTCTTTGTGCAGAACTTTGGCACCCCCGTGAACTCCATGTCCAAGCTACTGGCCATGCTGGACACGGCAGTGCTCGAGCAGTTTGATCTGGTCAAGAACGCCATACTCAACAAGGCCTATCTGGCGCAACTAATTGAGATTCAGCAGGCGCGTGGTGCCAAGAATGGACATTATACGGTCCAAGCCCTCGACCTGCACTCCCATTCCCAGACGGTGCCGGATCTGCCCAGACTCAGTGTGATTATTCAGGAGAATATTGAAATTGGGGACTATGATGCCAACGATGCCAGCAGTAGCAGAAGCATTAGCAACATCACCAGCAGCAACAACTTAACCAAACAGTTGGTTCAGAGGGTACTCACCCAGCCAGATCAGGGTTTAATTTGCCGCACCGATTGCCGGGATCTGATCCATCATCTCCTCGAAATCGTGATAAGTCCACATAGAAGCAGCAGCAACAACGATCTGCTGGCCACTGTAACCGAGGTGGTGGCCAAGCTGCCGCCCGATCGTAGCGTGGATTTTGAGAGGGCCATCATAATGAGTCGGCATGCCAGCACCCTGCTGCGGGCATTCTTCAGCTGTATGCTGCACCGCGACAGCTATCGCATTCTGGAGAAAAGCCTGCAAAAGAATTTCAAAATCTTCAGGCAAAATTTTAGCCTAGATCTGAGCCTGCTGCAGAGCACTGAGCTGTATCACGATAGCCTGGTGTTTATGCTGCGAAACTCCCGGGACATTTACTTTCAACAGTTCAAGGGCAACAGTGCTTTATTGGCCAGGAAGAAGATCGTTAGGGACACCATCAAAAGTTTCGATGCACCGAAAATGGATAGCAGCAGCAGCATAAGCCACAGTTGCCACAATGAACAGATCTTCCAAAATGGTCTCTTTATCGATTGGCTATCTGAAGTAGATCCCGAAATAGTGTCCAGCCAGCTGCTGAAGGAGAAGTTCCTGTTCTCCAAGTCGTGCAGTGAGTTTCGATTCTATCTGCTGTCGCTGATAAACCACCAGACAAATTGGGACACCATCGAAAGGATAGCAGAGTTCCTGTTCAGGGAGTTCCGGGCAGAATACGATTATAGCACGGTACTTAACTATTTCGAGGCACTGACCACCAATCCGAAACTGTGGAAAGGGAGGGAGAAGTCCTCTTCCAAGAATGCCCGCCCCGATCCCTTTTTCCTGCTCAAAGACTCAGAGCTGGAGCCATTCACACATTTTATGCTGCACGAAGGAGTCTCCGAGATTAAGGTCGACAGCAGAGGCTACGACTTCAAGCTATGTTCCAGAATGCAGCTGCTGTTCAAGCTAACAGAGAAGCGAAGGGACCTGATGGTCAAGGTTATGGATTATGTGGAGGAGAGCTCGGTGTCCGATTATCTGAAACTGCAGGTCCTGCAACAGATGTACATCATGTATCCGCGCATCAAGTTTCTGCGGCCCAGCAAAGATGGCGAGAGATCGTATAAGTTACAGACCCTGAAGGGCTGTCAGGCCGACAATGTCTCGAATAATTTGATAACGTGCTTGGGTAGCCTAGTGGGAAAGAAAGACTTTGAAACATTGTCGACTGACACGGAGCTGCTTCTGCGAAAGCTGGCCGCATCCCATCCGCTACTCTTTCTGCGTCAGTTGAGCGTACTCTCTTCGATAATGCAGGGCCGGGCACAGATCACCATGAAAGCGCTTCGCGAGGAGCATCACTTCCATCGGTTCGTGCAGATCCTTAGGACCCTGGAGCTTTTGCAGCCAACTATTTTCGAAGACTCGTACAAGACCGAAATCCAGACAACCCTCTCCTGCTATTTTAACTTCTTCAAGCACCACAGCTCGGTCAAGGAGGCCTTCCAGATGCTCAGCAAGTTTGTGCAGGTACTGCAGGCATATATCAACTACAACCCGTCCAGTGCCCTGCTGTTCATCGAGCAGTACGTGGGCATACTGATGGAGCTGGCCGCCAAGTACACTTCGCTGGGCAAGCTGCAGGTCCTCGTCCAGGCAGTGGCCCTGCTTCAGCACAAGTCGAACTTCCTCTCTGAGCTGGACGACGAGGAGGTTCGGTACGAGTATGAGCTGGACGAGCACTTTGAGGTGAAGCCATCGGCTAGCAAGCCAGTGGTAGCCGAGATTGAGCCTTTAGAAGGCACCGCGAGCAATGTTCCGGTGGCAGACGTCGTGGGTGTCCGAGGGCCCTCTTCAGTTCTGACTTTGAGCTCGTACAGCAGATCGAACTACACGGACATATCGCCGCACTTTCTTGACCTAATCAAGATCATCAAGCAGTCCAACATGGAGGACGTCGTGCTGGGGCCAATGCAAGAACTGGAGTGCCTCACATCTAAGAGGTTTGTGTTCATCAACGAGCTCTTCGAGCGGCTGCTCAACCTGATATTCTCGCCGAGTGCCCAGATACGATCGATTGCCTTTATAATCCTGATTAGGCATCTGAAACACAATCCCGGAAACTCGGACATCAATGTGTGCACCCTAAACGCCTACATACAGTGCCTGAGGGACGAGAATTCGTCGGTGGCAGCGACAGCGATCGATAACCTGCCAGAGATGTCGGTACTACTGCAGGAGCATGCCATCGAAATCTTATCGGTTGCATTTTCCCTGGGCCTCAAGTCGTCACTGAACACCTGCCCTCCCATCCGGAAGGTTCTGCAGACATTAGTGATCCAGCATGGCTATTAAGTGTCCATTGGAGGTTGTTTTCACTCCTAATCGGTGAATACGTATTGTAAAGATAGTCTTATCGAGTGTTTAAGTTGCTTGGCCTGCGGGGCCCTGCGGACAGGGTGGCAAACAAATAAATAATAAGTTATATGTTTCATTCATTTTCTTTATTTCTACTGAAAATACAAATTATGTAGAAAATTCTCTTACAAATTGGCGATCTCAACAGGATACATATGTTTTGATCGCTGTTTTATGCATGCCTTTCTTGTTCGTTAAATGCAATGCACAGTGCTTTCTCCATACAGTTTATTGGCGGTCAGTGGCGCGAAGCTTCTCCTCGACGGCTTCCCGGGAGGCTTCGGACAGATCGGTGGCTTGTATATACTTTTGTACGCCCACCAGCGATTTCTTGAGAGCATCGAAAGAGCTGGAATACAACATCTTCTTCTTAACCTGCAACAAAAAAGAACAAAGAACAAATGTGGCATTAATTAACTGTAATTAACCCACACATGGCTGGGTTGGGTTATCTTCATACCTTAGCAGTATCGGGACACCACGACATAAGGAACAGCTTTTGCTTCTTTGAACTCTCAGAGGTGCCTTGGCATTGATGCATGTACTCAAAGTCGAACAATCCATATCTGTTGAATTGAAATAGAAATCGGTTATTATAGGCTGTCGAGTTATACGTTTTTACGAAGATTAAGCTACATTTACAATCGCAGATCTGCTTGGTTCGTGCGGAGGACACCAATGCTTGGTGAATCCCGCTTTTAAAGTCTTCGATGTTCGGATGCGATCCGGATACGAATAGACAAAATAAAGATAAAATAATGGGAAAAACGTAAGAATCTCAGAGGAACAGGTCCCTTATACTATTAAGAAATAATAACTGAGGGATCACATTTAATTTGTCTTGGATTTTAAAATGTGGATGCATGCGGAACAGACACTACTATATATGGTACATGGAAGTAAAACTTACCGGCATTCGCCAGGACCGCATTTCTGGATATCTTCTAGAAACTGGTCGTATTCGCTGTTGCGATCTGCCACAGTTTCCACATCGATCTGCTTTTCGTCACGGATGTAGAAAATGACATAACGATGCTTTTTGTCCTTTTTGATTTCCTCGTATGTAGTCTTGCAGACATCGGACACAGTTACACCTGAAGCCTGTCAAAATTCAAAGTAAATATTTTCCATGTTAATGGCAAGAACTAAATGATTAATTTAAAAGTTTGTAAAGGCGCCAAAAACCATTCTACCGTTTACTATACATGTGTACCCCTGTGTGTGTATTAGTGTCTGGTGTGCGTCAACACAACTCAACTCCCCCTGTGTCTGAGCCAACACTATTGCCGTCTCTTTTTAACTATATGAAAATGTTGCAGTCATTGCCGGCAATAACAACAAATAAGTATGCAAAGTAATAACTTTTTCTTTATTTTATCCGTATTTATGCACCGTATTTATTCATAGCTTATTTATTTATCTTAAAATGGTTGCAATAAAATCATTTTCCGAAAATAATTTACAGGGATGGCAGTGGGTGTGGCACCATTTACAGTTTCAACCCGGCAAAAGTTCAAGGGTAATTTTACAACTGCCGGCAAAACTAAGGGCAAACAAAAGTAATAAAACATGAAATGCTGTGGGTTTTAGTCGAAGTTGAGAAACGCCACATGGTTTAATAATTTGAAGACCCTTACTTTCTAAGTACTCAAGGATTTACACATATTTTCGTGCAATATTCGGCAATCGGGAATACATTTTTCCTACATACAAACGTCTGTGGCCATCACACACACATTCATACAAATGCAAGCGAGCATGTATTCAAGCATACACACGCACAGGCGGCGGCAGGGAAATGATCGGATCGCTCTCCACACACCTTAAATATGTATTCCGGCGATACATATATGGATATATATTTATACATATTTCGGTATAGTTATATATTTGTACATTCGTCCGTGGGAGAACATGCAGATACATACAGACATGTGTACATATTAATAGCCATCGAAATAAAAAAAGCGGCATATACCTACACACACACATGAATACATATATTTGTGTGTAAAAATATATACACATGCAAAAGTGTGTGTGTATAAGCGTGCCTATTTTTCTCCAATTTTTCTTTCTGGTTCGGTTCGGCCAAGACGCCGCCTCCGCCACCCATTTGGAAGAGAAAATTGTACATACATATGTGCATATGCACCGCCTAAAACCTTTTCTTCTTCGATTAAGTTCTGCAATTGCCATTTGGCAATTTGCGTGAATCGCGAAAAGTATGGAAGCACTTTAATAAATGAGTAATATCCGTTCCTACCAATGACTAATTTGGTTTACATACATGTGTATGGAAGCATGCATACACATGAACATATATCGCCGAATATAGCCAACGTTGGTTATATATGTATGTATATTTGCAAAAAGTTTGAACAGATGTACTATTATTTTATATATATTATAAATATATGCACACCCTTGTAAAAATATATGTCCAGATATCAAACACATATACAGTTTTCAAAGGAGCTGCATATGATTCATCCAAACATACAAATATGCATGGATTTGTGTATCAAGATATACACTTAAATCAGCTATACCTATGAATATATATGTACATATATATGTATAAATATATAAATACATATATATTTATATGGTTGGTCCTTTTTATTTTTATTAATAATTAAATCGTTTAAATACATACCATTTTTCTTTTAGTTTAGCACTTTCACAAAATTTCAAAAAATCAGATTTATATGTTACAAATACTGCTTAACCTTCCGTCTTTCGCTAGTGATGGTGTAAAAAAACATCGATGAATCGAGCATCGATGTTTTTCTGCCGATGTTTACTGATGTTTTCCGATGTTTTTACTTCTACCGATGTCGAGTAATGTATCGATGTTTTGCAAAACATCGATCAATTAATTTCAAATCTGTAAGCAGCAAACACAGCAATGCCTGCCTCATTTGAAAGCAATCCTTCGTGTTTTTGGGACGGTGTAAAAAGTACCTATCCTAATTTATACAAAATTGCAATGCAATTTCTACGTTAATGGCATCTTCTGGGTGTATTTTGAACGGGTGTACTCAGCGGCTGCTAACTATTAAGTCGAAAAGGTAATAGATTTTCACCTGTGCGACTAAGCCGCATTTTGGTTTTTGCTAAGCATTGACAAATAGTACTTATTTGAAATATTAGTTATCTCTGATGATACCTACAGTGATACGTAAAAGACTGCTATGAAAGCATAATCATTTCTTTTATGTTAAATATTGTTTCGTTTAGTCCTATGATATGTAAAACTCTGCTATGAAAACTCAAGTTTAATTTTTCCTTTGTTGAATATTCGGTTTTATAATCAAATGGGAAAGTTTTGAAACATCGGTCATCATCGATGCATCGAAGAATCAATCAGATGTATCAATCCAACATCGATGTTTGATTTTGAGAACATCGATGGACATCGAATCCATGTTTTCATTTAAATTTACATCACTAATTTGGTGTAGAGGGTATATAGGGTAATATCGATGGTTCAATGTTTCGATAGTGGGCGATAGTGGGAAGCACAGAATAACCGTGCAAGCGTCTTAGCCCACTAAAGCCCCCTATATTTAAATAGTTCAACTACTTGAGGTAAATGGCGGAAAATATTACTGATTGTAAATTCTTCTTGAGGATTCATGCCATCTCTACTATAAACTTTAAAAAAATCACGATATTTTTCAGCTGAACTGCGCTAAAATGATTAAATTTTCATTATTTTCAGTGGAAAATTGAAATACCCCCTTGGCTTGTAATAGGTTAATCGTTCTCCGTCAGGATTGGAAACCATATTCCTCATATTCTTTGTTCCGTTGAATATTACCAGCTATATAGAACCTTTAGCCATGCCCACATAACTATATCCGATTAATTAAACTATTCTGAACTTGACTGGCTTATTTTAAATACTTGCTTTTATTGCATTTTGCGTAAAAAGAGGTTTTAGCGAAATCAGTCAAACAAAAAACAAGTAGCGAAATAGGTCAATCAAAACAAACGAAAAAGGAAATTCGTTCATATTGCTCAATTTTGATATTCCATTGAATAATGCTGACTAACTAAATCTCTCAGCAATGCCCACATAATTTTATACGATTAATGAATCAATTTTCTACAAGATTGGATAGTTTTTAATCCTTGCTTTTATTGTATTTATTGTAAAAAAAGGTTTGAACGAAAAAGTCCAACAAAAAAAGAGTCACTATGTTGCGTGTAGGCCTTTGTACACCCTATTTCGCTAATTTTATATGAAGATGAAACGTGATTTATAAAGACCTTTTATCAAATTGATATTTTTTAGACATATTCAAGTACATTATAAGTATCTTGTATATATTTATGTGGATCTGATACCTACGGAGTCTTGGAAGACAAACGTATTCACAATTCTATAACATCCATTACCCCCAGGGTATGTGTGCATGGAATTAGCAACATGTTTGTGCATGGAATGAGACTCATTGTTGCAATAGCGAAACTGCGGCGAATCGGGTATTGCCTATATTTCAAGCTATATAGATTTGCCCACTTAGCTTTATTCCATAGATAAATGTATTTTCTACAAGATTGCTTCTTTTAATTACCTTTATGTATTTTATTTTGACCAAAAAACGGTTTTCAAGTAAATGTTGCCGCAACTTTTGTGTATGGAATGCGCAACATTTGTGTATGGAATGAGACTCATTGTTGCTAAAGCGAATTGGGGCGAAATGCGGCGAACTGCGGCGAACGGCGGCGAATCCAAATTCGATTCAAAAAACGACCAATTCTTTGTTCCGTTGAATAATACTATCTATATGGAATATTTAGCCATGCCCACTCAATTTTGCACGATTTATGAATCAATTCTATACTTGATTGGCCTATTCAAAATACTTGCATTTATTGGATTTTTATATAAAATTGAAAATTAAATTAATAGATGACAAAAATACCATTTAGCACTAAAAAACACCACATGGGAGCGCGGCGAAAACCAGTTTCTACAGTATATACGGTCTCACTTGAAAAATATACCGAGGGGTGCGCGCCAAATCGAACTTTTTTGAATGTGAGCGACAAGGACTTAAATGTTGTCAACCGGGCCTTTATCTATGCCCACATAATTTTATACGATTAATGAATCAATTTTCTACTTAATTGGCCAGTTTTTAGTCCTTGCTTTTATTGTATTTATTGTAAAAAAGGGTTTAAGCAAAATAGTTCAACAAAAAAACAGTTGCAATGTCGCTGGAATTTGAAGACATAACGCTTGTATAGGCCTTTGTACACCCTTTTTCCTCAATTCTATAACATCCATTTCCCCCAGGGTATGTTAGCAACATGTTTGTGTATGGAATGGGACTCATTGTTGCTAAAGCGAATTGGGGCGAAATGCGGCGAACTGCGGCGAATTCAAAATCGATTCAAAAAACGACCAATTCCTCATATTCTTTGTTCCGTTGAATAATACTATCTATATGGAATATTTAGCCATGCCCACTCAATTTTGCACGATTTATGAATCAATTCTATACATGATTGGCCTATTCGAAATACTTGAATTTATTGCATTTTTATATAAAATTGAAAATTAAATTAATAGATGACAAAAATACCATTTAGCACTAAAAAACACCACATGGGAGCGCGGCGAAAACTAGTTTCTACAGTATATACGGTCTCACTTGAAAAATATACCGAGTGGTGCGCGCCAAATCGAACTTTTTTGAATGTGAGCGACAATTACTTAAATATTGTCAACCGAGCCTTTATCTATGCCCACATAATTTTATACGATTAATGAATCAATTTTCTACTTGACTGGCCTATTTTAAACATTTGCTTTTATTGCATTTTGCGTAAAAAGAGGTTTTAGCGAATATGGTCACACAAAAAAACGAAAGAGGGTAGTCGTTCCTATTGTTCAACTTTAATATTCCGTCGAATATAGCTAGATGAAACATTTTGCCATGCCCACATAATTTTATCCGATTAGTTAATCAATTTTCTACTTGACTGGCCTATTTTAAACATTTGCTTTTATTGGATTTCTTTATACCGTCGAAAATACAATAAACGGTGACCCGAATCAATTTTTTTAGCGGAGTTGCAAAGCGAAGTCACATGTCTTTCAAATTGGCACGATGGAATCGGCACATCGGGAGTACACGGAATTATTTTGTATCAGCCATGCAAGATTCTTACGATTTAAGAATGGTAGTACATAAATGCCCAGTTTTAAATATATTCCTTTATGCTGATGTTTGAAATTTCTATTAATACAATCGGAAATTTATTTTCGTATATCTTAATATTTCAATAAAATTATTTTCGTTTTCCGTTGACAGGTTAAATATCAATATCAATAGCTGGCATCGGTTACAGATGACGTTCGGTTGTTTTTTATTATTTTATTTTTTTCATAATAATGAGATTGCCAAACCGGATGCATGTTTCAACTCAAAAATTTCAATTTTCAAAAGAGAAACACACACATTTCTTTATCAAGTGATATATCTCAAAACAATTTGGAAATTAAACACTATCGAATCCACAGCATTCGATACATATTAAAACCATTCAATGTATTTCAATTTAATTCCTAGTTGTCCATTAATTTATAAATTAAATCTTTTGCTATTAATTGCCAATCGAAGTGGCAGCACAACGATCTGGCAGTGTCAGACAAAGCAGCTGTATATTTGTGGTTGTGTGTGCAGAAATGTGGAAAGAAGGAAGCGTTCGACGAAGGATCCGGTAAACATCAATTACTATGAACAAACTCATATTATTTGTATTATTTTGTCGCTATATATGTTACATACATACATTCAAATGCTTGTAGTATGTATATTTATAAGTTTTCCTTATAGATCAAACATTAAAATATTTTTTTATTAGAATAAAATACAACGATTGTGATGAATATTTTATTTAACAATTATTTTAAGGGGGGTATTAGCTTGCAGATTAACTATAATTATGATTTTCTAGGGAAGAAAGCTGTAAACCTTTAACAAAATTAGCATATTCCTTCGTCCTCGTCTTCGTTGGTTGCCTAGGTGTTAGAAAAAAATGATAACTTAGTGTACTTCGTGTAACTCGCGAAAATTGAACTTACAATGCCAGCATTATCTTCGGATTTCTTCTCCAGCTGCATACCTTCTGGTAATGGAATATTTTTAGCTAAAATCGCGTACTCCACATCCATATGTCTGATAAATGGAGTTGCCAACATTCTGGACGCCATTTCAGCATCTTCTTCATCAAATGCATTTAAAAGTGTTTGCAGTGTAGACACCTCTTCGGGCTCGCAACAACTTCCCCATTCCTTGAATGCCTTTTCTGCTTCCACTGAATCGCCACGGGCTAATTGAACCAGCACCAAAGCCACAACCAAGCGCCCGATTTGGCCATAGGATTCCGTTTGCTGATATAGATCCATCTCTTTCAGAATTGCTTTTGCTGCTTCATCGTATCTGAAATAAGTGGTGGACTTTATACATAATACTGTCATTGAAATTGTAACTGTATTACCTCCTTAATTTGACTAGTATTCGTGACACTTTGGATGAATATTCAGTTGCCTGACGGATGGAGTCGTCAATCTTAAAATTAATCAATTAATTAAATTTTTTCCAATGTTATTTAAAAAGATACTTATATATCAAAGACTTGACTTACCATTATTACTTCTATAGCATGCTGGTAGAATCGTAGAGCCATCTCAGGATGCTTTTGTTCAGTTAATTTGGCAGCTTTATCCAAAGCGGATGCGGCTGCTTCCGGCGAACCATGTTGTTGGTATAAGCTACAAGCTTTGTTCACGTATTCTTCAATCTCCAATAATTTGTCTGTATCTTTTGATAGCAAAACAATCTTAAAGATATTCAAATGTAATACAATATAAAGTCAGTTCTCAACTTATTTCTTTTTGGAAAACCTTGTAAGGTTGACTGTTAAGGCCTTATACAAGTTGCAGGTAAAGTTCGAGTAGGATTATACACACCTGCTCGTAACATTTTGCGGCATGGAACCAAGATTTGTTGTTTTTGTAACACTCAATGGCCTTCAATTGATAAACCTTGCTTTTATCAAAATTTTTTGCTATTCGGAATGCAGTAGCTGGAAATAATTGAATGATAAATGGTTATACAGGTACTACTTAATCGAATACAGGTACATTTATGCACAAAATATATGACTGGGAGAAATATTAATGAGGTTTTCGATTTAATCTTTATTTACATGTACAAAAACATGCATTCATATGCACATATCCCTATACACAAAGTGTATACATATGTATATACACAGACAACTACAAATCCAACAGAGCCACGAAAACAGTTTTTAAAGCTTTGTTACGTTCATTGGTTTACTTATGTATGTATAAATATGTATATATTTATATAAATTTTATATTTATATATATATTATATTTATTTATTTATTATTTATTTATTTATATTTATATTATATATATATATAAATATAAATATAAATCCCGAAAACATATCTGGTAAAAATATATAAACATAGATTTAGACAAATGTACTTTACCAGCTTTGGAATACTCATCAGCTGCACTGTCATAGTCAGGTACCCATTTCAAGAGCGATGTTTTTAGACTGCAATGTCATGATTTGTTCATTGGCTATTTAGGTATATAAAACATTGACACCTACCTTTTCTCTGCCTGTCTAACTAGTTCCTCCGCTTCGGCCACTTTTTTGGCAGCAGACATTTTTTATAAATTTTTTGTAGATTTTGCAGGAAAAATCAATTGTTTACATTTATATTAGTGTGGCCGAGTGTTGCAGATAAAACACCACGGCTTAGGTACAGTAATTTTACACAATCGATGGGAAGCGCATGCCCGTTAGTTGTCCCAGTTTTTTGCATACACTGGAAAAATGTTCTAAACTAGTTTTAAAATGGGTTTGTTCTAATTCTGACAAAATAATGTGCTTTACAAAATTGTGTTTGACATTGTACTATCTTGCGACTTCTGAAATACATTTACTTAACAACTACAGTAACTTTACTTAAAAAATCATGGTAGAAATATAATTTTTTATCTTTGAACTAGCTATGATTTTTCTCTGTGTATTGCATACTGCGTTCATATTAATATAAATATGTATGTGGGTACATTCTTGAATCACTTTTTGGCAAATTCCAAGCAGATGTAAAGATTGAAACTGAAAGGAATTCCTTTTTATACTTTAATTAAACTGTGCACCGAGGTAAGAGGAGGAGTGTGAAACTTAGGATTGCTTGACTGCCGCGGCGTGATTTTGATTGGATATTTGTAGACCTAGATTATTCATGAGGTCTATTACAGTGGTCGATTGGCTTTCTAGATCAAAATCTAAATTTTATTACTTTTAAATATTTTACAGATATTAAAATGTCCCACAAATCTTGTGTAGAATTAAGCGAAATCCGAAAATTGGATAAGATAGTGCAACAGTGTGAGATGTACATGTCCAATAACAATATCAACGATGCCGCAAAAAAGCCGCCTTTGAAAGAGTTTAAAAGAAATTGTGTAACAAAGTCTAATAAATTTGTTGAAAGAGAACTATTTTCCCTCATGTGCAACCTCAACAAAACTGAAAAGAAACAAGTTTTTGTTTCAGATATATTGATAAACGCCAGTATGTTCGATGACAAAAAGGAGAGTTTATCAAGATTCCCGAAAAATGTGGCGGAGCACGGCACCCTCGTCTATCATAAATTCCTACGGGCCAGTGACAGCAGCGTTTCCATTGATCTCAAAATCAAATCGAAAGCTGAAGGGAAATACGAGCACAGTGAAAGGAATATAGCCGACTGCTACTTTTCGCCTCTGATATTACAAATTAATAATAAAAAAGAATGTTTGAAGAGAGTCAAAACTATTAGAAGTGAACATCAACTTGAACCATCCAATATTACTTCGAGAGGTGATATTAAGTCGACACAATCAAAAAGCTATATCAATAAAAAAACGGTCAAAAAATGTGTGAAATGCGATAAAAAGAAACTATATTTTCGGTATCAGAGTTCAGAGAGAGAGTGCGAATCGTTTTGCTCGTATAAAAACAATAATGATGTTTATCGAAGTCATAAGGGTAGTAGCAGCTCTTATGAATGCATGCTTAATAATATCAAGTACAACCGCCCGATTGAGAAGTCGGTTGAGAACGGATTGGGAGAGCACTTCGACGATGTTTTGGACAAAGAAGCTCTGCTTGGATCAAAGAGTGAACCCAAGATGCAAGAACCCATTGAGACGGTATGTATATTTTAATCACATGAATCGTACTCTACTTCAGTAACTTTCATTACTTTTCAGATTATTTCTTTACGCGGGAACATATTACATGACCAAAAGCTGCAAAACAACAAGTACCATAAATGGACACTTTTGCACTACTCGCCATTTAAAGCTGTATGGGATTGGATTATTTTAATACTTGTTATGTATACTGCAATATTTACGCCATATGTTGCTGCATTTCTGCTGGGTGAAAAAGATTACCAAAGAAGAAATAACAAATATATAAACTCAGATCCCATTGTCATAATAGATTTAATCGGTACGTATTTGTACTTCAAGGTCCTCGAATGTTATGAATTTTGTAATTTAATGAATAGTCAATGACCATTCTTGTAGCTCTTACTAATCTTCATGAATTATTTCAGTCGACGTTACATTTATCGTCGACATTCTTATTAACTTTCGAACTACTTTTGTGAACGGTCAGGATGAAGTGGTATCCCATCCAGGACGTATAGCCGTTCATTATTTGAGCGGATGGTTCCTTATTGATTTGGTGGCAGCGGTTCCCTTCGACTTGCTTCTGGTTGGCGATGATGAGACCGATGAGGTAAGCGATGAGGTATATTTGACCCACCCATGGGTCCAAACTAAGATTAACCTGCGATCAGCCACTAATAAAAGTAAAATTCTTATAAAATTTCTCAGACTACTACCCTAATCGGACTACTAAAAACTGCTCGACTCTTAAGATTGGTTCGTGTTGCACGTAAAATTGACCGGTATTCGGAATATGGTGCCGCTGTACTTATATTGCTAATGGCCACGTTTATTTTGATTGCCCATTGGTTGGCCTGCATATGGTACGTTCTTAATGTTAAAATTACTGTTACTGTGAGAATTTGTCTAATTTTGTATATCTATTTCCTTCAGGTACGCAATTGGAAACGCTGAAAAATCAATGGCTACGAAAAATATAGGCTGGTTGCATTCCCTATCTTTTGATATTCAAGAGCCTTATTTTGAAAACAAAACTGGTGGACCTTCAATAAAGGTACTCAAATATTTATTTTGAAACATTAATTCTGATTCGGTTTTGTGCATAGTCACGCTATATTACAGCTTTGTACTTCACATTTACGTCACTCACCTCTGTTGGATTTGGAAATGTTGCGCCTAACACGGATGCCGAAAAAGCGTTCACAATATGTGTTATGCTAGTTGGATGTACGTTAACGAGTTTCCTTATATGTTAAATGATCATTTGTAATGCGATTAATTTGTGCACGTTCTTTTTTATCTGGAAAGCTCTCATGTATGCCAGTATTTTTGGAAACGTGTCAGCTATAATACAAAGACTTTACTCGGGAACTGCAAGGTACCATACTCAAATGTTGCGCGTTCGGGAATTCGTGCGCTTTCACCAGGTAATTTGTGAAGATTAAAACCGATTACAACCATTTAGGTTTATTTTTATGATTTCCTAGATTCCAAATCCTCTGAGACAGAGACTGGAAGAATATTTTCAACATGCGTGGACATACACCAATGGAATTGACATGAACTCGCTCTTGAAAGGCTTTCCAGAGTGTCTCCAAGCAGATATATGTTTGCATTTGAATAGAAAGCTATTGACAACGTGCCCAGCCTTTTCAAACGCTAGCCCAGGATGCTTGAGGTGTGTATATGACAGAACTGAAGTAATTCCACATATGTACATTTATAAATTTGTTGCAGAGCTTTCTCTCTTAAATTCAAAACCACTCATGCGCCACCAGGGGATATTTTAGTACACAGGGGAGATGTACTTACCTCTTTGTTTTTTATTGCACGAGGATCGATAGAAATTCAAAGAAACAGTAACGCGATCGTCGTCTTAGGTAAAACATAAAATTTGAATTATTTAAGGCAATCCTTGTTACCGTTGTATAATTTTTTTCAGGAAAAAATGACATATTTGGCGAGAACCCATGCATGTACCCAACGCTTGGTAAATCTAATGGTGTCGTTAGGGCGCTGACCTATTGCGACATTCATAAGATACACAGAGATGATTTGCTGGACGTTCTTGATCTGTATCCTGAATTTCTTGAAAGTTTCGTTAACAACCTGGTCCTTACATACAATATGAGAGATGTAAGCAAGCAAATTTGAATTGGAAATGAAATTTCCTCACTTTATGTTCAGAAACGTGTAATACTTTTAATCATGCATCTTACAGGACGATAATTGCGGTGTCGACGTTAAACATCGCTACTTGAGGGCAAGGAATTCTGATAATATGAGGAGCTCAAGTGATATACCTTCTATAAGAATGTAAGCTCTATACAATATAATTACCCTTTAAGGTATAATTCATTTCTTTATTTCAGAGTTGGATTACGTTATAAAAATCATAAATTAAATACTTCTGTCCATAAAGTGAAAACGGAGAATTCCCGAGATCTTAATATATTCATTGAAAATGAAATCGCAAACTATCATTTAGATCTATTTGAAAATAATAATTAAGCACAGATACAATTAGATTGCAGATGTATATGGCCATTTAAAAGGCACAAAAGCACCTTGCACCTAAGTCTGTACAACCAGCAAATTAAAATGTATTTATATCCGGTATGTCAAAAATTATGGTATATTAAATGATATTTTAGATGCGCTTAGATCTCTCTCTCACAATCTTCCTCGACCAGTGTGCACTCTGGTGGAGTGGGCGAGATATAACCGCCGGATGTAAATTCGTTGGTGGAACGAGAGAGAGAGAGATTCGACGGAATGTGCTATGTGGAAACTGCGACTCGTCTAATTTTTAAACATAAGCCTAATCTTAGAAAAAATCATTGAAATAATTTCCAAGATGTTCAACAAGGATGCACCAGTGAAAAGGCCAATTACACCTCCAATGGCAACTGGAAATCAAAAAAGTATATTTAAATAAACTCTACAAAAATGCTAATTCCAAGAACTTTTGGAAAATAACATTTTACCTACTAAATCCAATTTTGTTTGAGTGACTGCTCTGAAATATCTGGCTGTTGGTGGTGATGTTATTTCGATTTCTACCATGATTGAATCACCGTATTTGTTGAAATTTTTTTCTCGAGACCTTCGATGTTTTAGTTAGCGTAATCCGTTTCAAAATAAACTTTTTCACTTACCCAACGTAGCTTATCTGTTGTTCCATGCAGGATGGTAAGCATACCATATTAGAACCAACATAGCTCTTTACTTTAGTTGCTAGATTTTCTGGAAGAATTTTATATCCAATATTTAGAATGTATTTACTTTGGAATAACTAGAATACCTTTGTCCAAGCACACGATCCCTTCAACTCCGCAATATTTTAGAGGATCTAAATTAAGTTAGAAATAAGATAGATTGGAAACAGATTTTAAGATCATTTTATGAGAATGCAAATACTTTGTTCACTCTGGTTAAATAAAGTACAGTTGCAGAGTTTCATTTCAATTTCACTTCGAATTTCGGACATGCATGAGGAAAAACTGGAAAAATTTTAGATTAATATATCTCTTATAGCTATGTGTATGCAGTATTACAGCAAAGTACTGATGACTTGCCTGTATAGAACCTTATTGTCATTGGTCTCCGTGTCGAATTTGCACATTCTTTGAGAGACTGGTTCATCAATAACATCGTGGTGGTTGTCTATTCCTTCCACATTGAAACTGTGTACTGATGGATCCGATGTAATCGTATAGGATAAAGCATTAAAGTAAGGCTGGTTTTCAGGGCTGTGAATGTATAACTACAATCATTATTATAAATACATGTTTCTATGTTTTATTATTTGAATGTAACACACATCGTATCGATATATTAGGCCACTTCGAAGAACTAATCTTAGATTCCGGTATTCGTCCAATGAAGAATATACCAAAGGCATTGTTTCGATATTTTGACTATAAACATTTTAAAATATTAATATTCTAATAATAATTTAATTCTGATACTTACTAATCAATCAAGTTGTTGGCTAGAAAGCAATATCCCATTTCTAGTTCGTGAAACTTGAATATTTCCTCGCAGTTGGGTAGAAGTTTTTCAGAGAAGTAAATTTGTTCCATAAACTCTGTACACGAGCTGGCAAACAACTATGATACGGGATAATATTACGAGTACATATTTCAATAGACAACTACATCTGTGCAACTGGAGAAATGTACCTCTTTTCTCATATCTAAAATATCAACCCCACAGGTCGAATTGAATTCCTTGCAGTATTCTTCTTTTAAATACAAGTTATTTGGATTTATAAATAGGTAATCATACAATGTTCTTATGTATGTATACGAAGGAGACTGGTTGTTAGCAGCGCGACGTTTCACTGCTTCCGAAAACTCTTTTGTAATCCTGTTTTTAGACAAGCATAAGCTAACGGCAGGGAAGGTATTTATCCAACTAAGATACGACGTGGTTACCCCAATGCTTGTCGAATCTGTATCAGATCTGTTCTTCATAAGAAGAAAAATCGTAGTCATATTCCAAGCGGAAAGAAGGATCACACATATCCAAAAAAACCTGAAATTAAATGAGAGTAATCGAATCAAAAGAAGTATCTGTATTTTTTAACTTATTATTATTATTGTAAAACTTTGTAAGTATATTTGAGAAATTAAAACATACCTCCTGTTGGAAAAGCTGTTTAGTAAAAATCCTATAGCAGCTTTGCAATATTTTCCTGCCATTGTTCCCATACGTTTTTACCGTTTATTTAAATCAATATCAAAAGGCAATGAAATGATATAATCACCCCCTACATTCCGTGCTTAGTGCAATTAGTCCTTCTACATGTATTTTGTGTGGTTCCCGTGGACGCCCATACTTCTGTTAAACGTGGTGAATAATCATACGTACTTCAGGCAAGGGTATAAGGATGATGCAGAGATGCAACAATTACCAAAGAGAAGATGAGCTTGCCCAAGCGTGTATTTTCATGCTTCATAGCCCACACGCCGAGAAATAAGAGATTGCAAACAGAATCTGCAAACTCCTAAAACAAGATCACTTACACTTAATCAAATGTATGTGGAAAGGTCATTCATAAAATATCAACACCTACCTAGTCATAATTATTTAAACACATCTATCAGCTGCTGGTTAAACTTGATTGACACATCAAGTGCTTTAGAAATTTAATAATGAAGATGAATGGATAGATTGAAAATAATGATATTATACCTTTTCAGAGTGAATGATTACCAGGTTAACAATACTTCAGTCATCTGTATTAACGTTGTTGCCTACATACACACATCGATATGTATTACAACAAGATAGCAAAATGGGAGTACTTCAGATACACAGCTTACTAGTTAGTGCAAGTAGTCTTTTGTAGTCTGCAGCAAAAAGGTATTGACCAATATGTTGGGGAAAGTGAAAGTTAATTTTGTTGTCATTTACATGACAATAGGTAAGAGATGCTAAGAACCTAACATGTACGGATATTTTTACTTCAATTGGATTATATTACATTAGGAATCGCTTACGTACTAGTTAACATAACTGCATCTTCTACCTACATTGGACCGAGTAGACAGGTATGAATTCAAAATTGAACATTTATCCAAGAAGAGTACGAAAACTTTTCAATAAACCAAAATTAATTTTTTAGATGTGGCCTGTAGAGCCTCCACCTTACATGTTCTATAGACAACAACCAAATGCTTTGAGAAAATTCTATTGGTACAATGCCAGGACTCCAATTTTAGTTGGCAAAATGCGATTAAAAAACTTTATGCGTAATATCCACATGTTACCCAGATATGTACATTCTCCTACACCATACCATGATATATATGGATCTTCCAAAAGGTATCTATTATAATGTATAATAGATTTACAATACTTTGTCAGCATATCTTAGCATTTTAATCATTGACGTCTATATGATTTTCCAGAAGCGTCTTTAGAAATGTTAACACTGTTCCAACTACGCCAACAACCACAACGGACTACAGCCTGGGCCCCATCAACCCCTTTGTACCTCTGACAGCAGGAACGATTCCCAATCCTGAATTTTCAAAAGGCGTCGAGAATAAGAGGAATTACTCCGACTTTTCAAATAATGGCTGGTCCTTATGCCAAGAAAGTATAACAAACACAAGAACATCAGATGACTGTTTTAAGAATGCTTTAAATCGTTTTCCAAGAGAGGAATATACTCGCAGCCTAAATAGCGTGGCCAGCGATTTAGCACTGACAACAACTAGTCTTCCATACTTAAATTATATTACTCACACCTACTTTACCCTTGATGATGTGATTCTACCTCGTTCAGGGAATAGGTTTACAGACAGCTCAGCAAAAGAAACCAATGAGTATCGTCTGAAACCAATCATTATAACAACTGAAATGCCCCCTTCCATTACTACTGAGGTTCTTCAGACTACAACTAAAGCGATACCAACGACAGAAGCGCCGATCCCGATCCCGATACAGACAACAATGACCGTTTTTGATGTCGAGTACAGCAGCAGCGCGAATCCCGTTATCTCTACAGAAACAACTGAATTCGCACTTCTATTAGAAAATTACAAAAATTGGACAACAGTGCAAACCATCAAAGAAAATCCATCTTACTTACCAATTGTAACAACAGAATCTTTTAAACCCATCCTAAAACCGGAAAAAGTTAGAAAAAATATGACACCAATAATGCGGAGAAAATTAAAATCACTAAAACTACATTTCAAAAATATTGTAACCACAAAAGAAACCCCGAAATACCGACAAAATAAGACCGAAATAGCTAGTAGTGACAATTATAATAAATTAATCGAAGCGTCAACGTCCACGATTCCAGCGACGATGAGGCCTAAGCTAAAGCGGACATTTAGAAAAGCCCGCATTATAACATCAACAAAAAAAACTCCCGTTGAAATTACACGCAACATTACTGAAACAAGTAATTTTAAACTGAAGCAAAAAAAAACAAGCAGGATCTTTCAAAGACGGAAACAATTAAATACTACAATTTTGCCCGAGCCTTTAAAGAATATTACAAGTGAAAATGACTTTAGCAGCAAATTTAAACGTCGTTCAACTGCTACAACTCGCAAGTCCAAGACAATTGAAGATACCGAACACGCACACGTACGCAACTCAACGAAATCTAGCAACAGTAATGGTCTTCGATCACGGGCAGACGGAATAATAGAAGACAAAGCAACGTTGGTCACAGAATCGGCCATTATGACTATATCTAGTGGCAACATTAAGCTGAAACAACCAATATTGAAACTAAAGTCACACCCGCACAGCGGAAAAAAGATAAATTACATAGAAAATGATACCGTAATTCCGTCCCTTCCAATTGAAGTTTATTTTAAAAAAGTTAACCAACAATAAGAAAACAGTTACAATTATACATGTCAATATTTAAAATAACAGAGATATTATTTCGCACCTTTCAAACGTTAGTTTTATTATTGTTTTTTCTGAATTAAATAATTTCGGAAACTATCGTCAATTCGAATTAGTTTAGTTTCATCGTTCCAAAAAATGATAATCTATCGGATGAGCACATTGAGAAAAATTCAGAGTGGCATTGGGCATTCCTGTTTTGTTGATTATCGACCGGAAACAAAACGTGAGTCTCATTCGATAGCAGGGTTCTTTCGTTTTACATCTTCGGTTGGAACAGTCGCTTGATTCACAAGTAGGTGTGCTATTTTTATAAATTTGCGGCTTAAAAATTTGCAAATTCATTCGGCCTACTTGATAAAAGTTTTGACCCCCTGGTTGTGCGCTTGAAATGTTAAAATGCAGTCGGCAATAAAATTAACCTATGACTGCATTCATGTGCAATCTAGGTGGAAGAAAGTGTGTACATACAGACATACACACATATGTACATATCTTGATTACACAAAATGATCAGGTCTTGGCATTGTCCTATGTCTCAACAATTTTAGCAAAGTAAATAATGGAACATTGCAGTGTAACTTGCCAATTTTAAACTAAGTGTGTGTGTGTGTGTACATATGTATTTCGGAATATACATATGCAGACATGTATTTACATACATACATACATATGCCAATGAACTTGCAAATTTATGAATGGATATACATATGTAGCATGTGAATGTACTTCAGTGCTCTTGTGCGAGGCTGGTAACAAATAAATTAACTAATCAATACATTCTTGTGTCGTGGCAGATATGGCAGACCTAGACGATCATTTTGACACGGCCGATTCCGGAGCATCGACCACTTATCCGATGCAATGCTCGGCCCTACGCAAAAACGGATTTGTTATGTTGAAGTCAAGGCCATGCAAAATCGTCGAGATGTCTACATCCAAGACCGGAAAGCACGGACATGCTAAAGTTCATATGGTTGGAATTGATATTTTTTCCAACAAGAAGTAAGTATGTTTTATGTGAGCCAATGATTTATTTAACGTTTGCATTTGTATTCGGACGTTCGTATTTGTGTATGTATATGTAAGTTCTATATGGCGTGATAATCTTATCTCAAAATTATCACCCTTAAGAAAGAAACAAAATTAAAAGCGACGTACGAACCAGTTTCTGACCAATACATACAAATATGTCCAAAACATATTGCATTTATAATAAAAATTTTGATTGCAGGCAAAGCACCTTGACATTTCTTTACACACGTGTATTTTGTTGCTTTTTATTACAGATATGAGGATATTTGCCCATCTACTCATAACATGGATGTTCCCCATGTTAAACGTGAAGACTTCCAGTTGATTGCCGTCAGTGACGACAACTTCCTCACCCTAATGTCGGACGGCGGAGACTTGCGTGAAGACTTGAAGGTACCAGATGGTGAGATTGGCGAATCATTACGTGCTGATTTTGATAATGGCAAGGAGTTACTGGTAAGATACTTTAAATATTTCGCCTACTGGCATTTGTTCATATTCATTAATTTCTCCTTTTTGCAGTGCACTGTGCTTAAAGCATGTGGAGAGGAGTGCGTTATTGCAACTAAGAACAATACGGCTCTGGACAAATAAACAAAACGTGTTGCCGTTAATTTCTGTTGCATTTACATCTGAAGCAAATTTATTCAAAGATGCTGTTATAGGCTAGTTGGCTCTACATCTTAAATCTGGTTCTGAAGATCGTAATAAATAAAACAGAAACTCGAAGCATCCATGTTTGAATAACTAAGTAACAAAATAAACGTTTGCCAATAAAATTTTTTACCTAAACGTCAACATCAATTGCTACAGTTTTAATCTTAATAAGGAGTGAACTGAACTTGCTTTACCCTCTTGAACTTTCCATGCACATATAGACAAAACGATATTAAAGCCTTTACACCCGGCTGCCGGCCGGTAATACATACATATGTATGTATTTATGTTGCTGATTTGGTCTTGAATTTCTTGGTGAAGGTAGGTCGTGACGGACACACGAACGGAAATCGTGGACTAGTAGACGCAGAATATTTTGATCAATACAAATATTTCCGCCCAAACGTAGCTTCGGCCGACATCAACGCTACGTATGTGCGTACATACATGGGCCAATCGAATGGTCAAATTACAGAAACAGAATAAAAGCTAAAATAATCCAGTCTATATACAAGTACATACATACTCTTACGTTATTTAATGGCTGAAAAATGGTTAAATTAGCAAATAAAACATGGTCCGTATGTATGTATGTATGTATGTAAACAATAAACAAAGAATAGAGTGACCATCACTGAGCAGACACGCTAATTTTTTGAGTGACCTTACCATCGCATTTCAGTTCATTTCACAACAAAATATTCATATGGTTAAAATCATAACTTATTTTTACCCGAATAAATCTGATATTATATAAATAAATAACAAACTAAAATCATTGAGTAAAAACAACAAATTATTGCGCTTATATTATTATTAATATTAGTTTCACTTCCACGTTCCATTCGATAGTAGTAATAACGATTTGTATTATTTTTATTTTCGATAAGTGTCGACGATAGGTGGTAATAACACACACTAACCGGAAATCGATAAGCTTCTTCTTTCTTTTTCTGTGTGTCTTTTTGCGGTACAGTACAGAGCTAAATATGTCTGTAAAGAAATCGTCTAATATTAATGTAATCTTAACATTACAGCAGCCTTTTGAGCCACGATACAACAATGCCTCCCAAATTTGATCCTACGGAAGTAAAATTGGGTACGTTTAAGAATTTCGTTGTACATATATTTAAAAAATTACTCATAAATAAATGTGTAAATTTTTGCATGCCAATTCATTCTAAAAATGTCTATTAAAAATGCTGTGTTACTTTCAAATTTCAGTGTACATGCGATGTGTGGGTGGCGAAGTTGGAGCTACATCTTCCCTTGCCCCTAAAATCGGTCCACTTGGTCTGGTGAGTACATATGTGATTTGTTTACCTGCCGGAACGGTCTCAACAAAATGACTTCAGTCCCCTAAAAAAGTAGGTGATGACATTGCCAAGGCTACTTCCGACTGGAAAGGTCTGAAGATCACCGTGTGTCTGACAATTCAAAACAGACAGGCAACCATCTCCGTGGTTCCATCGGCTGCGTCTCTGATCATCAAGGCCCTGAAGGAACCTCCACGTGATCGCAAGAAGCAAAAGAATAGTAAGTTTATAGCTCTGGGTATATCCAGTGCAGTATCCGATTTCTAAATTCGTGTCTTATTCCAGTTAAGCACAGTGGCAACATCGCCTTTGAAGATATCTTGGCCATTGCACGTACAATGAGGCCCAGGTCGATGGCCCGTGAACTGAAAGGAACCTGCAAAGAAGTCCTGGGCACCGCCCAGAGCGTTGGATGCACTGTCGATGGCAAACATCCCCATGATGTTATTGACGAGCTCAATGACGGCTCGCTCGAGGTCCCCGCAGAATAAACGATTTCTTTTTGACAAAGACTAAATAAATCGTTTGTGTTACACTTTGTAATAACTGAATTACTCGGGAATGCATTTTACTTCGGCTATACATAGTGCAAAGTGAAAAACAAATTTAAGGAATGAAATAATAGAAAAGCTATCATCGAGGCTCACTACGGCAAGAGTCTTGTTAACATGAGCATTAGTTGCGGAATGAGTCTTTAGTAATATCAATTGGATGAATTCAGCCGAGACTATGGGAACTTGACAATGTTGGCCCAACTAATAGCAGGTGGTTAAAGTCGACTGGGAGTCTGATAACTAAAGCAACGTCGACCCAACGAAAGGTTCCAGTTTGGTATTTATGTAGATCAGGACTAAATAGATTGATTTCAGACATGGTCAGTGAAGAATGTTCATTGACAATGTGCATTCTAATCAAAGTCAAGCGAGGCCCAATGCAAGAAAGTTTGAATGAACCCGAGAGATCGATACAATGCGAAATGAAGAGACGAAAGCATATATAGACGAAGAGTGGGCAGTGCAAATATCGAAGAGTATTAAGTATTTACTTTAAGCTAAATCATTGGCTATCATATATAGATATCAGTGCTATCGGGGTGATTGACCAACACAATACGTTTGCGCCATCCTCCACTAGGACAAACAAGTTTTAAAATGCCTTAATTTTGGTCGAATTTTATAATTTAATGGGAATTTTATAATAGAGCAGTACTCGTAGCAAGGCAACTCCTGGCTAACAACAATGCCGTCGAATTTACTGTGGCCGGTAATCTTTTTTGTAATGCTTGATTTGCGCATATCCCAGATCCATGTGTATCATAAATGAAACCATTGATTTAATCCGAACTTCGGTAACGAATCTTTATTTTATATTCTTGAAAAGATATTTAGCATTTCCACAGGATTAAATGCGTCTACATCAGCTGCTTACAGCTTCAACTTGGTGCGCCTCCAGTGACGACGCTTAGCGTTGTACCTAGAAATAAAAGTTAAATGAATATTAATAATTACGAAATTGTCCATTTGTGTGTTTGGGAAGAGTTTCATAATATTGTGCGCCAACTATCAAGTGACTAAAAATTCAACCTATTTGTTACAACTAACCGCAAATAGACGTTTTGTTTTTGTTTTATCCGTGGCGGCAAACTTTGTTATCAGTCTTGATTTACACAAAAACCACGTGACAGCGCGTTAAAATTTATATATTTTAGATCACTAAAAAATCATTATCACAACATAAAAACATACTGTCCACACAAGAAACATTACATGAACACAATCCATACTGGTGAACAAATTAGTTAATTGGAAATATTTAAGTGATTTAACAACAAAGGGAAACAAAAGAAAATGGACACGGGCCACAAAGCATAATACCACAACTTCAGTACAAGATTTTCAGCTAATTGAGATATTAGCATTACTTACCGGATTGTGTTGCCAGTACGTAGGCGAACCCATTGCGGAACCGATCTGTTCTGCTTCAGCTTTTTAGCCAATTTCTGCTTTATTCTGAACGATTTATGTGCAGCCTAGTGGAGAAAGACAGTAAATTTGTTTTAGTAAATGAAACTTGACATACAGTATTATGATTTCAAAGAATTTCATCGATTACGTACCATTTTGTCTGACCGATTCAACGAGCCACACCGGAAAGAAGGAAAGGACAGGGATGCGCATCGTTCGATATTTGCATGTATACATCGAAGAACACTATTAGTGTTTGCCGATACTAACATTTCGGAACGGTGGTAGAAGAATATGTTCAATTAAATATGGAGACGGGTAGCAAACATAAGACCATTTTTTATCTTCCTATATAACATTTTATATGCGTAAAACTTTTTGAACAGCGTATAAAATAAATATAAGTTGTCAATTTCTTCACAGTTCCCTTAATATTTCCACAGATATAATTATCTCCACAATGCAATTAGTTGAAGGGTTGTTCCACTATTTGTTGCAAAACACGCACAGCTGATGAGTTCCAGCTAACATGTTATTTCATAGCCTGAATTGAATCAATATTTTGTATGCTCACTAAAATTCAAAACTAAAACATTTATATCTCTCGCTATATCTAGTCTCATTGCGTTGGAATACTGTAACAAGTTCAATATAGGGTAAAGCGAAAAGAAGAAGAAAAAAAAACAAAACACATATGTGCACAACGTAAATATGACAGAAATATTCCTTTACTCCATGCTCCTATGTTTCATGTAATGCTTCCTACCAACATATATTAAAGACCATTTTTTCGCGACTATCTGTGTTGTAAAACCACACACGGATGTGATGTGTCGTTAACTCGAACGAAGTCTCACTTGGATATATCCAGGCAGTAAAGACCGACAAAAAGAGAGAGAGAAAAGAGCAGCTGGTATGCTATCTTTAGGTATATGGCATCCATGTAAATTCCTACTTCATTAGTAAGCAACTATGTGGGTGTGATGTGTAATTTCCCGTGGGTTAATTGCTATTTATATTCCCGCTTTTATACGGACCGAAACCAGATTCAGAAGCAGGAGTGGAGTTGCCTTCTAATTTAATATAAGCCCACTACCTAGATAGGATAAATTTTTCGCCAGTGAAAACAGATGTGAATGGGTAGCTATAATAGCATATTTATTTATTTATTTTTGCAGATCGGCACCACTTGATGATTTATTTACTTACTAATTTGATCCGTTTCATTATAGATGTTCTTCTTCCATCACTTAAGCCATCCATAATTATACTCTTATACATCTAGCAGCTTCAATATGGCCAGCGTAACGATTGGTTTAAAGTATTTTTGTAAACGATTTAAGGATACTTTTATCTCTTCACTCAGCCTGTTTTGTTTTGGTCACTATTTATGTTAGTTTCGCTGATAGGCAGAAGGGGGCAGCAAAGCGCACATATAATCTATTATACCGAATAAACGACGCACCAGCACCAGTTATATGACGAAACTGTCTGCCACCACTAGCGGAACCGTATTTTATTATGGCTATAAGAAGTCACGAAATTCCGCGCCCTGGTACTCAGGCTTGATAAACAAAATACCGACTATCATCAGAAATCAGAAGATGTTAAAGTAAAGTTTAATCTTATTAATGCAGTCGAATAAAGCCCGATTGTATGGGCAAATTATAGGGAGATCAAAAACACGCTAATTTCATTTCATTCCAGCAAGACTTCTTCCGTCTTCTCGTCTTCTACCAAATAAAAGGGCCTCCAATCTCGAAAACTTTCATTAGCGAAAAATGTATCTCATGTAAATACATCTATAATTACTGATATATTTTGTATGTAATTTTCCAAGCGCCATAGTGTGACCATAGGCTACGCTGCTCAGTCAGCTGTTTATCTTCGACGGCTCTATTTACGCATATTTAATATATCCTCGGTCCAAAAAATATTGCAACTATTTTTTTGTATTCTCTTATCTGCTGTCGCCAGTGGTTGTTGTTTTCAGTTTCAGCTGAAACATTTTTTTAGTACAGCTAATTCTAAATTAAGTATAGAAATACACCACTAAACATAGTCATTCTCTATATATCTGCCTTTTTGATTTTATTTTCTTGTTTATCGGGCATAATTATGTTGTTATTGTATTTAAACACACAAACATTAAATTTTCAACATTATTTCTCTATTACATAAAATAGTTTTGGGTTGTCGTCGTTTTCTTTCGGGGGATTTTTATTGATTCTTTTGAAACTGACATCCGTTTAATTTTAAAATAATGTTCAGAAATATTATGTCTCAAAAGTCTAACTACTAACTACTTCTAATAAATTTCTGCAATAAATAAATAAATCTTGATAAATTGCATTCCATTTTTTTTTTTAATGTGGGCTTGTGGCCTAGTTTTCATATTTAATTCTATATTTTCAGGACACAAAAAATCTTTTTAAGCCCATTTTGATTTTAGTTTAAGCAAATCTATCAGTTAAGACTATCGGGGGAGCTCACAAATCTGGGCACACCATCGTGTGCAACTGCCTTAAGATTTTTTCGTTCTAAAACCATTATTTCATTTCCTCCATACATTTGCTCCGTTCCATTTTCAATAAGTGTCAGTGTCATCATTTATCAATTATCATTTCATTATATTTTATAATATAATATGTGTTTGATAAGTATAAAATACAATCCATTGTAAGGATTATGGAATAGTGAACGACAATTTGTCAACGTATACATGCATTTCATGCACTAACGCGCAATGCCAATCCATCAAAAATATCTTTCTCTGTAAACTGTTTTTTATTTAAATAACATATACATAAACAGTGTACAGTATAAACACGTACAGGAGATACATTTGCATCTATATTATTCGCATCTAATACAAAAACTCGATTAAATATGCGCGAATTTAAAGTTGTTGTGCTCGGATCTGGCGGAGTGGGTAAATCGGCCCTTACCGTTCAATTTGTTTCGGGATGCTTCATTGAAAAGTATGATCCTACAATTGAGGACTTCTATCGCAAGGAAATAGAGGTAAGTAAATTTTCATATGGATATAAAACATAGCAGACATAATTAATTTCTACATGAAACACACACACACACGAACGCACATGATATGTACATACATATGCGTAATCACAAAAGGCATGCATATACATATGTACGTCTGCTCAAATATATGTATGCATACATATGTTTGTGTGTATTAATGCGAGAATAAATGTACATATTGTTGTTATATATACGTTTATATGCTCATTTAAATGTAAAAATATAGGTATATATACACACATATGTATGTAAACAGCGTACATTAATCTACTATGTAATTCATGTATATCCGTGCCCACGGGTGTGTATGTAGATATTTACATGCATATGATATGTGCACATTTATGCATACTCGTAGGCGTGGGTGTTAAATCGAGAGGACAGGGTTTTAAAGTCAATTTCAACATCAATTTATGCCGCCGATTCACAATATATTATCCATGTGACATTTATATTTATTTATTTATGGGGCAAATATACAAATTATGCGCCTAAGATTTCGCTAGCATAGTAGTACATACAAAGTACATATTTCATACATATTGTCTTAAGTTTTCGTCTGGCAGGAGGGAGGAGACATTTTCCACAGACAGCACATACCCAGCGATGGGTGGGCGTAAAAATAACCCTTAATAAGGTTGAGTTGAACATTTTCAATCAAATCAAAAGACAGAACTCGTGCTATTAAATCAGCACGTACTATTCCCACCCAAACCCCGTTTAAAGGCGTTTAAAGCATTTTTGTATGTACTTTGCCATTGCATCTGCGCAATTTTAATTTATTTACATTTAGATTGACTGCTACGAGTCCGGTCCGCTAGAAAAAATGTACTATAATAGTAATCCATAAATAAAGTGGAATCAGTTTGTTAATATGCATATATTGTTCCTACTATTTACAGGTAGACAGCTCGCCTTGTGTTTTGGAAATATTGGACACAGCAGGAACAGAGCAATTTGCCTCCATGAGAGATCTATATATCAAGAATGGACATGGCTTTATTGTAATGTATTCACTTACGAACCATCAAACATTTCAGGTATTTATAGTCTAACAACATTAAAGAGAGTTTCTCTAACACTAATATTTTCTCTCTTCTCTTGGCCAACAGGATATTTCTAGTATGAAAAATGTCATCACTCGTGTGAAAGGAAGTCAGCCAGCACCCATCCTACTAGTCGCGAATAAATTTGATTTAGATTGCCAAAGAGAGGTATCCACCGCTGAAGGTAAGCGTACAAATTGAAATAAATCATTAAGAGCTCCCATTTATATCGCAGTCCTGTGCATTTAACTTGATAATCCTTTGAACGTCAAACAATGGCTTCTAAGAATAGACGTACATTATAATAGGTGCTTGCATAAACGATTTAAAAGTTGAGACAGAATAAAGAGATGTGTCTATTAAGAGACTCCCTGGCACATCCTGAAATTATACCACTCAATATTCGATTATCCCAGAAATGTATTGCTCGTCGAATTGCATACTTAATTAACCATTATTTCTCTCATCCTTCTCACTCCGTATATTCAACTAAACCGCTTTTAATTGATTTGATTTTATTTTTTAGGTAATGCCTTGGCACAGCTTTGGGACTGTCCATTTATCGAAGCATCAGCAAAGGATCGGATAAACGTTAATGAAGTATTCGCAACCATTGTTCGCGAGATGAATTTGACGCAGGAGAATCGGCAAAAAAAGAATTACTGTTGTTGTACGCTTTTATAGAAATTTTGTAAGATTGTAAGATTATTATAGTTAAAAATAAAAATACTAATATTTAATAGATAACGAACATGCCAAGAGTGTTGACCATTATTAAAGAAATTATGAGGATGAAATTCAAGTTGAACAAAGCTCAAGACGCCTGCAACTGTGACTGTGTTAAAGGCGGAGTAGTTTCGCAGGCTTCTTCGACAGCCCCCTGTCTTCTATACTCATCAGGATGCCAGATCCTGCAGATTGGATATCATTACGGAACGAATACATATTTCTTGGGGCTCGACAACTCCCACTTCCGTCGCATGCGGAAGCCCTCACCCCAGTCTTCACTGCGATACAAATTCTGCTTCAGAAGAGAGGGGGTGATGTGTTCTTCAGAATGAGTCACTGCTGCTGACCACGCCTATGGTCTACTCAACCATAATCAGATCAGTGCAATCGACAAACCAACGAAGAGCCATCGGTAGTAATGCTTGCTGCCAGAATTATCTGGTGCAGTTTTCTGCAATCTTGGGGCATGTGGGGGAGTATAGCAGAGCGCACAGTTTTATGACAATCATGACTCATATTCATACGTTTTAAATGAATGCACAACACACACCAGACAAGCTTCAATAATGTGTATAGAAATAAATACTATAAAATTTGAAAAATATTTAATTTAGAATAATACAAAATATAAAACTTTTAGGTCTAATACAGTTTGTATACATGTGAATTAGTTTATTTTATACCATTCCAAATCGTCTGGTTTGTGGGAAGACGGCGGATTCACAATGGTCTGTGCGTCGTTGAACAAATTAGTGCATATATTATCTTCAATCTGAAAACACACACCGAACATATAGTGCCAGTACTATCTGATAGATCAGTTACATACCTGTAGGGATGACACTAAGTTATCTGGGCAGTCAAGCCCAGTAAGTCCAGATTCTGGAAAAAAAAAAAACAGATGGGGAAACAGGTGTGAATATACGTTTGTACGAGTACATATGTATGTATTTTATTGTTTATTCAACCTAATCAGCTTTTTACTTCACTTCGAAACTGTCTCAAAAATCCGCACAAAAGAGCCTTGGGAATGACGCGAATTTACCCCAACCCCCACAGAAGATCCACGATATCATTTGTTATCTTGAGATAGATAACTGATAGCGAAACAGATCCCATGGACTTGGACGAGGAATATTCTATTCCCTATGGTATACGCTAGTGTGTTATGGTGGAACAAGACTTACGCATTCTGGGATCAATCCATGAAGTCGTTCGATCAATGTGATTTATAAAATATATATCTCCGGAATCAGTAACTGCCTGTTCCCAACCATCCGGCAGTGGACCCAAGCTGTTAGCAATAGTCGATGTGGTAGTTTGTTTTGTAGTTTGCAAAACATCTATTAAACAAAAACAATGTATTACAAACCAAAATAAATTAAAAGCAAAACAAAAGCGGAATTCTATCTGGAATTGGATGTGGCCTGGCGCCCTTTGAAAATAACAAGTACGCGTGTTAATTGGGGGACACATAATTCGGAACATGTAATAATAGGACGAATTCACGAATACGCTAAACCAAAGAACACCCGTTCTAAGGCCTATCTGTTGGGCCATCTATCAATGCACATTATTGGGACTTATCGTGCGGGAACTGCATCGCATCGCGCTTCTCTTTTATGTGACTCTACCATATCTCTGCTAACTCTCTTAGAGTCCACTGCAGAAGAATGTTTTCTGGGGTTCAGAGGATAGTGTAGATAAAGTTTTCTAACGGAAACCTTTCATTAAAAATGGCATACATGAATGATCTGGGTTTATTAACAGACAGTTGCCATGTGTACAGTCGAAGCTTGATTCATTTTCGGTACTCTACTGAGCTGCCCCTGCCCTTTCCTTTCTTTTCCTTTCCACGCAGGGGTTAGTGAGATCGAACGGTTCGAAATTAAACGAAAGCATCAGTACATTTCTAGCCCCGATTGAAATTCGGATTTAAGACCTACCGCTTTGCTTGATTCGTTCGGCCATTAGGCGCTGCTGCTGTTGGCGATATTGAATTCTTGGATCTTCCCATTGCGTAGATTTTGTTGTATGACTGAAAGTAAATGCAAATGAATCAGATTTCTATATGTTAATGATCTAAAAGCGTTTAGAATTAAATTCAAGGATGGGCCATTATAATTATAAAACGGATATAATTTTATACACATATCTCGTAGATCCATAGTGTCATTCAATACATGTGTACATATGGGTGTATTTGTGATAACTTACTTCAAGTAATAAATCTGGCCATCATTAGTTTTTGCCTGCTCCCAACCTGGTGGCAATGCTCCCAGTTGGCTTTGCAACTGGATGGGGCTTACCACATCGTACGATCGCTGCTTTTTATGCACTGTTTGCGTGGACATGGGCATGTCCTGGCCCCCCATGCAGGTATTCATGCCATCTAGCTCAATAGTGTTGGCAGCACTGTTGGGGAACTCGGCACTGTTCTCGGGATACGTCGGTCCTTGGCCGCTGGGCCCCGGATTGGCGTCGCTCCTGGAGCGCACGTTGTAGTTCTGCTGCAATGAGGCTGGGCTGCTGCGAGCGCGAAAGTGATGTATCGCCAGGCGGCTTTGTTGTGATGGCTGGATCTGTGAGATGGCTGGCTGCTGCACGTCCACGGGCTGCGCAGTTTTGTTAATATTGGATTGGGAGCCTGCGTCGTATGTGGAGTCCGCACTGTTTGCTCGCGAGTGCGAGGGGGCTGGTGGCGTGAAAAAGGAATTTGGAAGCTTCCGCATGCGAAAGGGGAGCTGTAAAGGGCGTTTTGCATCTCCGGGATTCAACACGCTATCGAATAGGGCCTGCAAATTATCATCTGTATCTTGATTCACGCGAACAACCAAGTTGTTGGACGACTTAATGGGCGAGAGCATATCCTCATCGTCGATTTCTTTCTCGATTATGTTGTTTGTATTGCTTGTAGACATCGTCGTTAACATAAAAAGAACACTTATCTTATTGTACAAATGTAACTAATTAAAATTATTTTCAATCATGTATGCGCATATATATATGTTCATCCATATATGTATCACTCCGTCATTATAGGCAAATGTATAACATTAAATTGTTAAATTAAAATTAAACTTCGTTGCAATAAATAATAGTAATAATAATAATTCAATGGAACTGCCAACATAAAACAAACACACTTCGGGAACACCATCCAGCACGCTTTGTCAACATTTTAGTATTCGATTACCTTATATCGATATAGTACACTGAAATAAATGTGACCGAATATCTGAAAATAAAAATTATATTAAATTTAAATTCAAATATTTATGCAAAATGTGAGTTCCTGGCTCGTATATAATGATTAATAATAAATAATGATTATAATGATAGGAGCCAATAAAATTAAGGCTCCGAAATCTTACGGCAGAGCAAGCAGTGTGAGCGAGATAAATATATGAGCTAGGATCTGATAGTGATAGATATTTCATTTCTTTATATGTCGTTTCTAATCGAGCTGGTGGCAGCGCAACTGTAGATTTGATCAGCTGTGTGTGCTAGAAAAAACCTTTTGTCGCAAATAGTACGACTCTTGCACTCTAGATTTGACTTGAAGTCTAACACCCTTGAAAAGAGCTGGCAATATGAATGTTAAACGCGAGTATTTTTTTATTGATCCAGTTTATTTTTTAGAAAGTTTAAATGAATATTGATACAAAATATTTACAATTAATCATTTTTACTATCGCATCACAGTGAACATTCAATAGTGGCAGAAACTATCGGCGTTCAGTGCTTTTCTTGTAATCGAGTGTGCCACACAATCGAATATCGATTACTTCTATGATTGTATATAAAGAAAGACAAGGGTTCTCAACTTTTCTTAATATTTTAAGTCTCAAGGAATTAATGTAGAATCAAGCAAATGTAAAATGATCTTCGAATTACTTAATATATTCTGGATACCTTTTGCTGGATTCATATCGTTTCTGATATTCATATCAGCAATCAACAAATCCATCGGCGTCCGGAGGGCATATGTAAATCTTCTTTTAAGGATATTTGAGGTAAATTTGTTGTGCCAGTGACACCCAACCACCCATCGACATATTAACAGCCATTAATTTCGTGCTCGTACCTTCAGTTGATTGCCCCTGTCATGGCCAACTGATAGTTAGCTATTCCAAAGTCCATAAATATAGTCAGCCTAAAGTACATGCATACATTGATACGCACAGGCGAGCCAATATGCAGAGGCCATACCGATGTATGCTAAAAGGTGTTATTTTATTGTAATTTTAAAGGCTTTCGGCTGTATTCAGAATAGTTATGAAACTGGACAGCTTTTTCTTTGAACACACCCACCTATATGCTCATGTAAGAGTTGCTACGAGCTTATCTTTATGGTCGGTCGGTCGGTCAGGTCAGCCATCGAAAGAACTGTTGTTATGTTATCAACCTGTTTCCTTCTGCTTTCATAACTGTTAACTCTTTGCCCCATCTATAGATAAAGGTCCCAGACATGTAATTAATGTATTATTTTATCTTTTATATTATCGAATTTTCAGTATGGTCGAGTTAGCATAGAGCATCAACAGCTTTCCCAAAATAATCTTAAGACTGACGATACAAATTCAGTGCAGTTCGTCGATAATGCCGATTCCAAGGAAAGTACAAATGGAACAACAATAACCAGAGATGCAGTACTTCTTCCACAACCTCAAGAGCCTGCGCCAGAAAAGCCAGCGTCCTCAAAAAAGGTACAAGAGGTCATCCGATGCCTTTTCTTGTCTATTATAACCGCTAGACGAAACATCTTTATCTCAATTGTTGTTTTTATTCAGGAAGAAATTACCTTTGACTTTGAAAAATGCCTGGACTACTTGAAGTCCGGAGTGGAGTCCATAATTGAAGATGATGTGACATCCCGTTTCGAGGCGGAGGAGCTGAAAAGCTGGAACATGCTGACACGCACCAACAGACACCACGAATTTATATCCTGGAAGATAACGCTCATTTGGATGGTTGGATTTTTTGTGCGATATGTATTCTTAATGCCATTGCGTGTATTAGTTTGCTTTGTTGGTGTAAGTATAAACTTTTATGTATGTTTGTTGTACAGAAAATACTTAAAAGTTGCTAGGATTCCCTTGCCTTCGACAAACATAAAGTGTTGGTATAACTATTCGTATGCAAGTGAATCAACGCAACAAGCGATTAATTCAAGCCGTTAGGGATACATTACCTTATGCTATCCCAGGGACAAAACTGTCACAGCAAGTACTAGGCAGCAATCATTCTTGCGAAAGACAGAAACCAATAGTAAGTTGCCTCAAATGTAACATATTTTACTCTGGAGCCACCGTTCTATAGCTGTTAGCTTATGTGTTCCATATGGGAACCCATTCGTCTATTTATTAGTAGTAAACTCCAGCAATTTATCGCGTTTCACAAATAACATTCGTGGAATGTGGAAAGTTTTGGGTCATCGACGTTAGTTCCCCTGAATAAAGCTACAAGTTCTTTGGGCATCAGGTATGATAATAAAAACGTCCTTACGTGGAATCAGAATATTTAATTGGCTTATGTTGAACCCATATCGACGATTATCGCTGGAAGTTGGTACGCTCTGGATATTTTAGTCCAGAAATTGGGATGTCCTTGCTCCCAACTGCTCTCATCATGACGTGGCACATTGATGCTTGACACGAACACGCGAAGAAAATGCTCCAAAAGAGAATGCCGGAGAATTATGCATAAAAACAACATAGTACGAGTGTCGCAGCACATTCATGCATGACACGCACAAGTGAATGCGGCAAAAGATAATGCCTGGGAGTTGCAAAAACCAACATACATGGCGCGTGCATGACGCAGCACATTGATGCTTGACTCGAGTTTGGCCCAGAAGGGTTTTTTGTTGCTTTTGTTGTTCAAAAAGCCAACCCACCGCTGTTTAAGTCCATTACCAGGGTCAAAAACTGGGACGTGATAAAAAATAAAGTCCTAGTAGGAGTACTAAAATTGATGAATTGTCTTAAGCTTTAATCTTGTAATGAAACTTTTGTTAAACCACTTCTTATGTCGCTTAAAAATAGTTATGTTTATTTAGTTTTGATTTTGTACAGAGCTCTGATTACTCGTACTATTTGTGCTAAGCATTATTTGTAGCATTCTAGCTTTGTTTTCTCAACATAATTGCGTAGAGTATACGAGTACGTACGAGTATATTGTAATCCTTTGCTGTGTTGCAATATTTTAGACGTTCTTTTTAAGATCTTTTGTTTGATTTGATTGTTTGATATTGTTATGTGCCTGTATTTATTATTTAACATTTCTCTAATACAAATATTTGATTCCTAGGTTTTATTTGCAGTTTTAACAAACTCTATTGTGGCTCTAATACCCAATCGATTTTTGCGGCTCCTTTTAGCGGACTTATCGTTTAAAATTACGTTCCGTCTTATAGCAAGTTCTTTGTCATCCCTTATTAAGTTTCATAATAAACAATACAGGCCCACCAGATCCGGGTTTTGTGTAGCAAATCATACCTCTCCATTGGACGTGGCAATACTATCGACAGACCGTACCTTTTCTTTGGTGAGAAAGAAGTTTTATATTTACTGCTACATATAAAAATGGATTGATTTTAATTGTATAATTCATGCATGTAACCCCGAACTCTAAACTCTCGTCCATCTCTTCAATGGTACATTCATATCTTTCGTAAATGCACTCAATCTCAATTCTCAATGCCATTCTCAGCAGACAGGCTATCCTTCCGTCCCTCCCTGGGTACGAGTACCTATGGATTTGCAGAACGTAGCTCTCTCTTGCTCATACAAACATACTATTTATTCAGTAAGCGGTAGTAATACAGACCTGAAATGTACCAGTATCTGTACGTTTTGATAACCCCTCGGGTATAACATTGTGACGAAACCTCTTATCTAACGATAATTCCATCATTAATTACACCTGGTGACTAGTTAAGACCTTAATATGCGTCTGGGAAAAGCACCGGCCGACTATTCGAGAATTCATGCATGAATTTAATTAGAATAAGTTCAGTTTTATGTGTAGTATTATTCTATGTTTCTGTATTCGTATCTTGGCTTTTGTCATTGTCTTCGCGTAGTTGCGCATCTGTATGTACTTTTAAGTTTTGTTTACATTTTGATTGCCACAGCGCTTATTTCTTAGCACAGTTAAGAATCAGGTAAGAGGAGCGAATATATTTAATTTATTACTACCATTTAGTTAATGATTTTACGTTGAGTACTCCTAAAGTGGGCTCGTTTCTCTGCCGTGTCCATTTGGTCAGCTTCCACGCTGATTTTTTGGGATATTTGCTTGGGTTGATTGTACCGACTGATTCCACTGAGCTGATGCGTGATTCGGAAGAGTTCTATACATATTGTTGATAAACATACGTGGAAGATTGCAAGAAACTTGGATACATCGCTGGTCTATGGGCCTATGGGTCCCTGGGAATGTTCTCTCTCTCACCTCCAATGCGTTTTTCACTTTTGTAGGAGTTTAGTTCCCCCTTAAACATTGAGCAAGCAAAGGTATTCCAGCAAACCTCCACACAACACACACAACAATACTTTTTACTTGAATGCAATGCCCTGCCAAAATATTACCATAATATTACTTTAATATTTTATGCCATCTTAGGTAGTATGGCTTACAGTGTGTACGGCCGCTGTGGGCTATCTGAAGGAGGGACAAACAAAGCGTGCTATCGTGAATTTAGTACTGGGGACATGCTTTGGTGTCCTGTCCAGTGCGATTTCAGCAGTTATAACATACCATAATGAGGAGAATCGCCCGTTGTCTGGCATTTGCGTCGCAAATCATACCAGCCCCATCGATGTGCTGGTGCTGATGTGTGACTCGACCTATTCCCTGGTAAGGCAATTTTTAGACCTAAAGGATACTAACTATTGTATGGAAACACTTGTGAATTCCGTTTCGTTTCTAATTACACTACAACTTTTTTAAGTTTTCAAGTTCTGTAAAGTACATAAAAAACCCCGTAGTGGAATGGTAGATGTATAAGCAGAGAGCCCTTATTTCTTCTCCCTTCCTTTGTTGTACATACTAATTATTATTCTTTCCTAAAATTAATAGTTTTTTTTTTGTTGTTGGAATGCGGTTGGTTTGGAAGCTGTTGCCAATCAAGAACCAATGTTATGGGACTGCTGTAACGTTCAGTCAATAATCGTGAGCTGAACTTCTGTGTGAGAGCTGTTTAGACTTTTCTTTTTTCTTATTCTTAGGTTCAGTACTATACGAGTCAGCTTTTATAATGGTTTATCCCAATTCTCGGGCATTCATACCATTAAAATTAAGGTTATATGTATATTCCTAATTAATGTTGACATTCCTCGCCTCGCACAAATGTAGGTACTAATTTACTAATACTTTCTTGGTTGATGATGCTTGATTATTGTTTTAATGTTTGGTTTTTGGAATTTTGTATGTTGTCTGCTTGGTGAAAGAGTCTCTCCATTTGCAGGCACATTAAACAGTTTCTCCAAATATATTTCAGATTGGCCAACGTCATGGCGGCTTTCTTGGCGTCCTCCAAAGGGCACTGGCCAGAGCGTCGCCCCACATTTGGTTTGAGAGAGGCGAGGCAAAGGACCGTCACTTGGTCGCCGAGAGGCTAAAGCAGCATGTTTCGGACCCAAACAATCCACCAATTCTTATATTCCCGGAGGGAACATGCATCAACAACACATCCGTAATGCAATTTAAAAAGGGAAGCTTTGAAGTCGGCGGTGTCATATATCCGGTGGCCATAAAGTGCGTACAGTAGCAGATCTGTTGGAAGAATACAATTATGATAATCTCTTGCCCTTTGTTTCTTTAAGGTACGATCCGCGATTTGGCGATGCTTTCTGGAACAGCGCAAAGTATTCGATGATGCAGTATCTTTACATGATGATGACGTCATGGGCAATCGTATGCGATGTCTGGTACCTCCCGCCGATGTACAGACAGGATGGAGAGTCCGCGATTGATTTCGCGAACCGTGTGAAGGGTGTTATTGCAAAGCAGGGAGGCTTAATTGATCTTGTCTGGGACGGACAATTGAAGAGGATGAAACCAAAAAAAGAGTGGAGGGAAATTCAGCAGGTTGAATTTGCGAATCGTTTGAAGGCGGAATGATAATAATTTTAATGATAATGAAAATACTTCTACAGTGACTGTAATTTACATACATATACATAATTCGTACATACATAATTTTTTTCTTATTTGTAATATGTATAAATTACGATTAATTATTGCATGGTTTAAATAAAAGATGAAGTCAAATGTAAATAGCTATTCGTACGAGTATATAAACTGATTAAATTATATTTGATATACTGGTAACCCAGCAAACCAATGTTTATCTCATCTTAAGACGAGTAGTCTGTTACCTTGATGCGAGCCAAGCCGAACTGTGACAATTATTGATTTCTTTGTTATGTTAAAGCGCTAAGGCAGGTGGGGTCGTCGTGCTTTTTTTCACAGCAATCCCGTGCAGAAAGCGACTCCACTCGAAGTCTTGTTTGAAGGTGAGGCCCAGGCTGGTCGAAAAACTGCTACCAGGTCAACGCCCGCTTAAGTTTCTTGAATATTGATATTCTATCATATTGATAGGATAGGTGGTTTAATTGGGAGTAGTAGGGGGGCATTGTCATAATAAGAGAGTACTCGGCTGTCGACAAAAATTCCTAATAGTTAATGAGCACACCTCGTTCTAGGCACCGTTTTGGGGCGGAATAAAATTGTAAACGCTTTCAGATGCGTGGTATATTCAATACTTTTTCAGTTCCGAGCACAAGCAGAGCAGAATGTGTTTGTTTTTGTTTTACCTCACGAGTCATACCCGTAGATCGGATCGTAGATCTGGCCTTCATAAATTGTTAGGCTCATTGCCAATCGCAATTGAGCGATTTACAATTAATAAATACATACTTATTTATAGATTTTATATTGTATAGGTATATGTGGGCTGGGCACTGGCACCCCCACCATACCATGCATACATTTGCTGAATTACTGAATTTCGAAGGGTATCAAGATTATTAATATTTTAATGGCTTCGAATCTGCACAAAACCATTGTTATTTTCCATAAAAACATACATTCAGATGGCAATCAAACACTTGGGGGCTACATATGTGATCCACTTACATATGATGGGACACACATACATACATGTACATATGTATTTACAAACTGGATTATTTGCACACACTGACCATATGATCTTACGTGTGTGTATGCATGTACATACATGTATGTAGGTATGTACATATATTCGATCGATCACATCGGATAGATAGATCGCGGAGCAGAGGAAAATATGTGCACATACTTGTAGGTTTGTACATACATACATATGTTTGTATGTACTTAATTACGAACGGATTTAAACATGGCCTTTTGACCCCGTTCGCATCGGTCTGCATTTCACATACTCGTACATATCTAAATTTATTCGTTATATGTCCATACATATGTACATCCTACTCCCTCAAATCTGAAAACATACATATGTACATATATGTATGTATATTGTACAGTGTGTATCTATGTATCTATAAAGCCAGATGAACAGATGAATCTCTGTTTTGTTTTTATTGTATCTTTTCCTTATTGTATGCTCGTATGAATTTAGGAAATGAAAAGCCCCAAAAAGATATGTATGTATGCACATACAATGTACAACAAACACATGTAAATATTTCAATATTTCAATATGAACAAATGTATGCGTAAGGTATTTATTTATGGAACTGGGTTGAGCAGTTATGAGTTATTTATATATTTTTAGAGACGCCTAAAATAAGGCCATGAATGTACTTTGATACATATCCTATGTATGCATGTATGTATGTATGTACATATTTATAGACTAAGACCCCCACCGTATGTACATAAATACATATATGTAGATGTACGTACATATATATTCTATAGTCGCTATAGTCGCTATAGTATAGGTTAGTGTGCGTGCAGACAGCTAATAAATTGTCCGTTGTGCAGAATTACTTTGATACACGTACGGACACACACCACACTTTCAGATACAATTTGCATATGCAATTAATATACATAAATAGTTATATGCAAAAATATATTTAGAATCTTATGGATCAATATATGGAACTACTTGCACCGACATACAGAATGCGAAATCCCATTGCTTCGAAATAGCAGAGTGTACGTTGGTCCATTGTCTGGGAGCTGAAAGTTACTATGTTGCTACCGCCCTGAGTGGGTGGGGTGTAGTAGTAGCAGTAGCAGTAGCATTAGCATTAGCCGAAAGCGATGCGATGTACACATAAATGTGTACATACATACCATGAACATGTATTGCATGATAAATAATGATATATTCAGAAAGTGCTGTTTTTATTACGCAAACTGTATTTTCTTAGTTGTGCCGTGTGCATCCACAAATATAGACTACCTGTGTACAGAATCTTTCCAGTCTAGTCCGCGGCATTTCCGACGAATAGGAACTACTTCACAGAGTACCTCCGAAGGTATACATCACATCACATCCATATATATGTACATATATGTATATATGTACACACGCATCGTACGCTAGCGCAGTTACATATACATATGTATACATAAAGTTCTTTTCTGCCTCTGCCCGTGGGATATTACTGAAACGCTGCCAATTCGCATTGGCCATCCAAAATCAATTGCATTTAACCGAAGTTTTTGCCTGTCTTTGCCTTCCCTCTCCCCCCGCAGACAAACACAAACACACACATCAAAATGCCTTTTGTTCCCGTGGAAACTCCCAAGTGCCCAGCATGCGGAAAGTCGGTCTATGCCGCTGAGGAGCGCGTTGCTGGTGGCTACAAATTCCATAAAACATGCTTCAAGTGCAGTAAGTATTGCGAGAATCCATAAACCAGAACTATGGCCTCGATCGAATCGATCTTTGCCTGGAGCAACATGGCATAACGTTTTGCTTTCCGTTCCGTTTAATCACAAAAGGCATGTGCAACAAGGCTCTGGACTCCACAAACTGCACCGAGCATGAAAAGGAACTGTTCTGCAAAAACTGCCACGGACGCAAATACGGACCCAAGGGTTACGGTTTCGGTGGTGGTGCCGGTTGCCTGTCCATGGACACTGGCTCTCACCTCAACAGAGAGTAAGGACTAAAATAAAATATGTTTTGTATGAAAAGTGTCAAATTCCTTGAATTAAATGTGTAGTTTTGCTTGCTATTAGAACCTGTATGTTTTACATGTTGTTTTATTTGTTCTACTGCATTCCCCCATGGATACACCTCGTCTATGAACTTGTCACCTTTGTGCCCATACATTTCTGCGAGTATGGTATGGGATGGTACTCTCGATCAGAACAGCTTTTATGTATACCTTTTGTTATTTGTCCAAATATACACAATGTATTTTATGGTAAAAAACAACTCAATTCAATAATAAAATGTAAAAATGTAACGGGAAAAACTAATAGAATTCAAAATCTTTTGTTCTGTCTTTTGTTCTTTGGTAAATATTGTTTCTCCCAATGACCTTGCGTTGGTCCCCAAATCTGTTGCTAAGGTCTGTCTTCGTTGATGTTTTTTCTTTGTATCAGCAGTGCCATATAATGAGAATCATCCCCTGTTGAATGTACAATTATGTATTGTAGTGGTACTCGTACTCGCTTAATTGAGGAAGCCATCTGAATCACTCACCTCACTGAATCATTATAGCTTTGTTCCACCGAAAATTCCGCCAAAAGCGCCCGATGGTGAGGGCTGTCCCAGGTGTGGCATATATGTTTATGCAGCGGAGCAAATGCTTGCCAGAGGGAAGGTAAGCCTTAGGGTATGGTGTGTTCTTGGGCAACAGACACTTAGACATACATATATGTACATATATGATTATTAAAATCAATTCTTTATGAATGCCTTCTCCGAGTATGATTTCAAAGAGCTTTCATTACGATTCCAGGGGTACCATCGCAGATGCTTCAAGTGCGTTCAGTGTAATAAGACACTGGACTCCACTCTTCACTGTGACGGTCCTGATAAAGATATCTACTGTCGAGGTACTTTTCACTTTCAATTGTTTACAGCTTACGGACAGCTTTTGGGGCTGTTTGGGGTTCAGAGTGTATCAACAAGTATCATTTTACAGGATGTTATGCTCCAAAGTTTGGAACCAGAGGCTATGGCCAGCTGAATGGCTTAATGTCTGACATTCAAGACTGCGAAAGGCAAAGGTACGACTCATTCGTGATGAAGTTAGAGTTTCATTTTGCTGTTGAAATTTATGGCTTTGGTTTATTAACATTGGGCATGCCATTGGCCTCATTTTTATAGTGAAATGGCTCCGAAAACCGCTGCCATAAACGTGGAACAAATTCAGGCACCACTGGGAGAGGGATGTCCGAGATGTGGAGGTGTTGTTTTTGCTGCGGAGCAGGTCCTGTCGAAGGGGAGGCCCTGGCATAGGAAGTGCTTCAAGTGTCGGGACTGCACAAAGACCCTCGACTCCATCATTGCGTGCGACGGCCCGGACAACGATGTCTACTGCAAAACGTGCTATGGCAAAAAGTGGGGGCCGCATGGATATGGCTTTGCATGTGGATATGGTTTCCTTCAAACCGATGGAATTAGGTGGGTATGGGTAGTCCACTTCTACACGATATTATAGTCCAACTAAAAACCTATCCCATGGCCTTCCCCTAGTGAAGGCGTATCGCAGCGACCCTTCGTGTGTCCCGATACGACATCGATCAAGGCGCCCGAAGGCGAGGGATGCCCGCGCTGTGGTGGAGCCGTATTCGCCGCAGAGCTGCAGCTGTCCAAGGGGAAGATGTGGCATAGGCAATGCTTCAGCTGTGCCAGGTGCCACCGACCCCTGGACTCGGTCCTGGCCTGCGACGGTCCAGATGATAACATCTACTGCAAGCTGTGCTACGCGAAACTGTACGGCCCCAAGGGCGTTGGATACGGTCACACCCCAGCTCTAGTCTCCACCAGCTACGAATATACGCCCACCAGGTATGGACCCCTTCATCGCTATCGGCGAACCCGATTGTACATAATTTTCCGTGTCTGTTTCAGTTGGGGACAGCTTAACCGCTGCGGTGGCCAATCGGAGGACGGATGTCCCCGTTGCGGATACATCGTGTTTGCGGCCGAGCAGATGAAGAGCAAGAACAGCATATGGCACAAGCTGTGCTTCTACTGCTCGGGCTGCCGAAAGTATCTGGACTCGACTAACCTAAACGATGGTCCCGATGGCAACATCTACTGCCGATCCTGCTACGGCAAGAACTACGGACCGAAAGGTGTGGGCTATGGAATCGGGGCTGGCACGTTGACCATGGCCTAACGGGTACGGTGTGGAGCCAAAAAAGTGTACTTTTATAAGACTGGACCAGTAATCCAACCAGCTCCAAATGGATATTGAAGTTTCAGTCTTTAAATGAACACTTTAGAGGAGGCAGACCCACAAATATTCGGATTTATTTTAATCAAATCACTGCACGAGTAGTATTGTATTTCTCGGAATAGTTTCCTTTTGGATGATGTATGGGATCAAAGCTCCAAAGCCATACATATTTATTCAACTAAGCGTCGTTGGTGGTTATTAATATTAGAACTACAGATGGTGTACATCCTTCAAGTATCTTTACAAGCGAAATCGATATGTATGTATTGGCGGTCGAAATAAACGAAATATATATTCTGAAATGCTATGAAACAACGAAAATATACAAGTTGTTTACTTTCAGAGAGTGTTAGACCCAGAAAGCACAGTTTGTTTTTATAAAATGGAACGTTTTTTTTCAAGAAATCTTTATTTAAAATATCTTAACAAGTATAGAAATAGTAGATAGTATTGTAATGGTTTTTGGGATAATCAATAAGCTACCTGAGCTTGTGGAATTACAGCAATCGGCTGAATAATATAGAATTCTGGGGTACAACGATTTCCAAAAGTTGATTCTCTGATTTTTGAGTAAATTATCCGTATTGAAGTTCTCGTCGATCAACAGAACCGAATCGTTGCTGGGAGTCATTGCATTCCACTTGACGTATACGTTGGACTTGGTAGGGTTCGAGGTTTTCGCAAAGTTTGCCCATAGGGTCATGATAATTTCGGCAATTTTCTTGTCGGTAGACTTCCACTCCACGGAGTTTGTCATATATGGGTTGCCCCAGACGAAGACCTGATCGAAATACTTAGGCACGTTTATCCAACTGGGAAGATCCTGAAGCACGCTCTTGGGGCGTGTCTTGAACAGGTAGCTGTAAACGTGCTGATCCTTGCTTATCATGTCTGCAAACATTTGCATCGGCGTGATATAGAACTTTTCGGTGTGGGCACTGATTATATGTTTGTTCGCCTTTCTCATATCGTTATCCGTCTCGTTGTTGTACATAAAATGGATTGCCTCCGAGATCAATTCGTAGTTGGAGCACCATTCGTAGTTCTTGACCAGCTTATGCATATCATTCACTGCTATGTCGTTGAAGAAACCCTCCAGGTCGGCGGCGCTGATTTCTGCATCGAGATTATCCTTGAATAAGGTCAACACTTCTTCCATGTCGGTTACTCCAATGATGACCGGCACCTTGTGATAGCTCCCCCTTTTGAACAAAATCTCTGGCTGGTTTTCGATGAACGGATATGAGGTGTTACTCAATCCAAAGTCCAAAACAGGACCCCAACTCACGGAGGGAAGGTTCTCGGAGAGTCGCTTTCCGTCAATTTTCTTGAGGCACTGCATAAACATAGACGTGGGTCTGCGTGGACAGCCGAAAGTGCTCGAAACTTGGTCCAACGAGCCTTCGTAGTCGGATGGTAGTTTCACAGAGTTAAGTGGATTGCCCGACATTATAATAGCCTTATGGAAGCCCCCCTTCGACCACTCGCCCGAGGTCATGTGCAGTGCCACGCTTATTGCTCCGGCATCGTGCCCCATGAGGGTGATGCGATTTGTGTCGCCACCGAAGAAGTTGATGTTCTTTTTTACCCAATACAAGGCTGCTGCCTGATCCATTAGTCCATAATTTCCCTGGGCTTCGCCATCGTCGGTTGTAAAAAATCCGAAAATGTTAAGCCGATACGAAAAGGTTACAACAATCACCTTTTGCTTAAAGACCAATTGAAATGGGTTCACATCAGCAGGGCTTCCGGTGGAGAAGTCCCCTGAATGGATCCACACAACGACTGCATATCCATTAATTTCAGGCAATCCTGAAAATGTGAAAGGAAAATGGAAGAAACGGAATTTTGAATACTTACAAACTTAGGAAAGATAATAATGATTAAATAATTATAATAATTTTCAGATGGACAATTACCACTCACCATCAGGTACAAAAACATTCAGATACAAACAGTTCTCTTCGTATTTCCTGGCACTGCCTGATTCCTGATTGGTATCGGAGGACAAGATTTTCAGGATTTGGTCGGTTTCTTTACCCATGGAAGGCATTGGATTTTGCAAGCAGTCCGCTCCGAATGAGGTTGCGTTAAAAATTCCCTTCCAGGGTGTTAGTTCGATATCTGGAGGGGAAAATCTTCTAGCATGGGCATAGCGAATACCGAGATAAGCTTTAATATTTTGGGTTCGAAACATTTTCAAATATGTTCCAGATATGACTCCATTGCCCGGAATATGGATGAACGGAGCATCCACACATAGCACGTATATACAAAAAAAGCTACTAACTAAATAGAAAAAAAAAGCTAAAAATGTTAGGAAATTCCTTTTGCACTTCATTTTCCGTACGTATCCTTCACATCTTTCTATGTTTTGAAGTTAAACGACACTGTTCAAATCCTGCACGACACGCGAGCCTCTGGTTGCTATGGTGAAAATACACAAAAAAATATTGTTGCTAGGATTTTGTAACTATGGTAGTCGTCATCGTCATCCATCTCGCCTTCCTCTGCTCTGCGGTTGTGTTTATTTATTTCGGCTACGTCAGCCACCAGAATGCTGTTAACCCATTGTTACCGTTGGCCCCACTCTGTAGCCAACACAATGTCCCGACGCAAGAAATAATTGCAAATATTATACTACTATTATTCATACTATGGCTAAAAAGGATCTCCATTAACGATCTAGAATCATTAGACAATCAAATAATGCTTTGCAAGCTGATGTTGAAAAAACACAAAAAAAACTTTATAAATATACTTTTGGAAACAAATTCAAAAGGTAGTAACTCATTGATTATATATCAGTCTAACACAAAGCCTCAACAAACTGCGTAGCTTATCAAAATGAGTAAAGATCAGAAATCTTTGGAGGCGAAGAAATTGGAAGCAGCTCGCGTGGCAGAGTCATCTAGCAAGACCAATGACAAATGCATTACAGACTTTCTTATGAAGGGTGCCAGCGGCTTGATAATCGGCACTGTATTCACAGTATTTTTCACACGGCCCCGAACATATCCGATCTGGTTGGGCTTGGGTGTTGGCATGGGCCTGGCCTACGACTGCTGCCAGAAACGGTTGGCCACCGTGGACGATAATCAACGATAATGACACGTACGCAGAATGAACACAGGCGAGTAAATCTAATGATACTCATCACGTACTTTTTGAAGGGGACTAAAAAAAGAGTTTTATTTACAGCAGACCAGACGATGCTTTGTACCACAAAAAGAAAGTCCATTATGTGGTAGAGGCTCCCTCCAAAAGCGCTGTTTTGGTCCCGTCCCTAACTAACTGCTAATCCAGACTTTCTTCTAATTCAAATTCAATTTATCAGCAGAGCGAAGCATATTTAATTAAATCATTTTTCAAAATGGTTTTTACATGTTAAATATTTAACAAACGCATGGGTTGTTTCACTTAAAGAGTTTCTTTTATTGCAGATTCTTCATTTTCAGTGTATTTTTGCAAACAAAAGTATTAGATATTCGATAAAAAGATGTTTTTTTTTACTGAGTTAAGTATTTTGATCTTTTTTACTCCATAATTTTCATGAGAATTCGCTCATGGCTCACGAAATTTGTTCGAAACGGCACGAAACGAAACCCATGGGGCGCATTGATATGAAGAAACCAAACTGGTTTTCTCGCATCGTGAGTAACCCTAGTTCGGGCACCACAAATTAATGATGTTGACGTTCTCTTCGTGGCGCCTGCGCATGTGTGCATGCCGTGGTAACTTTGTCAGAGGTACTTTATGCTTCGTCGTGGCTTAGACAGCGGACCAAATCGCATTGGACAAATCATACTTCAAACATAAAATATATGTTAAGACATATACTCGTATTTTGTTTCTGTTGCATTGTTGCCCCCTTGTTTAATGAGTTTGTTTGAAATGTGTGTTGGACCAGTGCATATAACGAAGTGACTACATGGATATGTATTTCCAAATGCATTGAATGTATGTATGTATCCATCTATTTTATGTAGCTGCTGTGATTTGTTAGTAGAAACATAAAATACTCGTATCTATTTACAAGCTATCTATGTACTTTATATATGTATGTCCAACAATTGTGTGTGAGTGAGTTATCCAATTAAATGAAACAGTGTTTTTGCAACCAACCTGAATAATGATGTAGGCCTTTCTCTATTCAATGTTTCTCAATGACCAAATGTTTCATTGTCTCTATGTGCGCCTTGTCTTTTCTTTGTGCTTGTGTTTGTGAGTGGTTACATACTGTGGGTAACAAAAGTTTACGGGCCCGTTCAAACATTTTGGCTGGCAAATGTGTGTGCACAGACTTTTTTGACCGCTGAATGGATAAGACCCCCGCTCCACACTGACAATCTGTAGACCTTGGCGCATAATGTGGAGTATGTACAAGTGACCAAAGCAAAGCCACCTAAACAAGAATCAACCCACATCCCCTAAGCCAGCCAACAGCAGACCGAAAGCGAAAGGCAGGCACTGTAGAAATATTTTGATATTCGCGTACCAAAGAGACACCCTACTTAAAATTTGAACGATCACCTTTGCTGAGCCAATGCCACCGGATCGGTGGCGGTGCGGTCGCAAAGTTCGTCCTACTTATTTCGAGATATTATGGATCTCAATTAAGGTCTGAAAACTACATTTCTTGTGGAATCGTGAAGAGACTATCAAATGACTATTGAAAAATATACGTAGGTCACCGGAAAAGAAAGAAACCAAACTTATTAGTATTACAACGGCACATTATCCAAGAAGTTACATAAAGCCCAAAGATAATTGACTGAAGAGATAGTTAAATCACAATACTTATGTATATGTTTCAGCTCTAAGTTTGGTAATATGTATATTCCAACTTAATTATTATAATTCGAATTTTAATGAATAGTAGATTATACGAGTATCACTCATTTGCCATGTATAAATTACGAAATTTTTAATTATTTTTCAGATTGAATTTATTTTTCCCCAACTTTAAATCTGTGCACCCTTCACAAACATGTTAATTTACTTGCTTATACTTTGTGCTTTAAAAAGCGGTAAGTTTATTAAATAAATAGATGGTTTGATTTGATATTTACTCAAGTTTCAAAGTACAAACTACACATGCAACAAAATATTTAAAATTAGTTTATATTGTTATGTGTATTTCGATGCCAGCATCTTGTGGTGAAAATGAGTTACTTACTCAAACTGTTTATGGATTTTTGGACTTCACGACCACCATTGGGAATACCGTAATGGTATTTTCTCCCCAAAGCTCCCCACATTTTGGTGAGTTTTTATTATTTTCAGATAATGTTCCCTAATCAAGAGAATAAGGTCCTAAACATTGTAAACACAAACTGATTTAAATATGCCAATTAACGTTCCTTTTGTTGTATCTTTTAGAACTAAAAGCTAACAACACAAACAACATCATTAATATTATTGAAACCAAGCCAAAATTTTCGAAAAAAGAAAAGGAAAAAGAGGGAATCAAACCTACCCCTCTAATTTTGAGTCAGTCCAATGTACATCCCGAAACATTTACGTCGAACAGTGAGTCGTACAATAAAAGTATATCGAATTCCCCAATACAAACACTATTAAGCACCCCCGAATACGATCTGCTTTCGCGCCAGCCAGAGCAGTTTGCCGAAGAATCGTATCGTGTGGTTAACTTTAAGGGGAAGAATGAAGCTGAGCGGCAAAGAAATTATTTGTCTAAAAAGGAGAGTGTCCATGGTTATCAGACAAGAGTAGCTGACGGCAACGCTAGAAATGGTGTTACTTCCACAAAGGAATCTGGCCGTTTTACAAAAGTTCCTCAGTCCATATCTTTATCGAATACCGAGAAAAAGAGCAAGCCCAGGCAGACCAGAATAAATAAAACATCAACGATTCAACCAAGTAAAACTATAAAAGATTCCACATCTCAGACTCTGGTCTCTAAAAATCCACGGAAAAGTCAACAAGGCAGCCGGGATCACAGAGGATCAAGCACTAGAAAATCATCTCGCCCAAAAGGAAAAAGGTAATGATGTAATCCAATTAGTTAAAAATGAGCATCGTGTCATTAAAAGCAATGCAAATATTATTTGCCGAAATCAATTTTTCGTTCTAGGAGGCATAAATCAACGCAAAATACTAAGATATTAATCACTCCATCATCAACGGAAACTACCTCACGTCACTCATATCGCTCCAAAGTAACAAGTCTACAGGAAGAATCCGTTACAGTTCCAAGTGCTAGCACATTCAAGCTAAATAGGCGACCAGGTCGATGGCAATATAAAACCTCTGCAAAGCCCAAAGTTAATATAAGGAAGAATACCAGCTCCAACAGTCCGATTACCATTCAAAATAATGATACGACCCACGTTGATCAAAGCATACCGGAGGTTCCCATAAACGAAAATCCGGAGCAGATTCTGAAGGTCTTAAACAGTGGAAGAGATCTAGAGGCTTCTGGCTCCCAAAATGGCCCTGTGGCTAACAACAATGACAACGACGAGCAAAAATCAAAGTACTTTGTGCAAACATTAAATGTAGAGATATCGACACCGAAACCTTTTATTGACACTTACTATGAAATTGCAACAATTAAAAGCCCGTTTATATTCCAGGTAATTTCTGACATGTTTTAATTGATATTTGATATTTTTGTAAACTTCTTTAACACGTTTCCATTATCTTAATCCTGAAACCTTTTTTTAGGCGGGAGTGGTAAAAAAAACGAGATTTTTGACCGTTACATCGACTATAGAAAAAGTAATAAGGGAAGAGCACACGAAAGAATACTCTGAAGATGATGGCCCTCTGACCGAGAATATTTTGGAGTCGACAACTCAGACAGATGAAAAACCATTGGATGGAAGTATATCAACATTAAAACCTATTTATATTGAAGATGGTTCAGAGACTCCTAGCTTAGAAACAATAACTGAATCGTTTTCCATAACACAAACCAAGCTTAAAACACAGATTCTTCCTATAATTAATGAAAAAAGAAATGAAACAATCCAAGTAACATTGGTTCAAACATATGATTATACCAGCCTTATAACAGTTACGCAAACAATATCCCCATTAAGCGAAGATTTCAGTCCATCCAAGAACTTTAAAGACTTCGAAGGGAACTTAGACGAAGCTGGATCAGAGCTGAACTTGGATCTGGAGTTCGGTGATGAGGATAATACCGGAAAATTTGATGCGAAAATTAAACCGAAAAATAAAGAAGACATCAAGAGTGGAAGCAACCTAACCCTAACAAATCCATTGATACCTGAAACTATTCATTTTCCAGAGAGCCAACCACCAAACAATTTCATAACCTCAACGCGCCCAGTTGTAAAACTTGAAACAATTTGGGAGTCGCATGTAGTACCTCTAGTTAGAGGAACTGAGACCATTATGAGAACGCTCTCCAAGTCTGTTGGAGTAGTTGAGAAAACAGAATACGTTACTGATATTACTCCACTGTCCGTGCCAACATCACAATATCCATTTTCAATCAATCCTTTCTACAATCCCTTATTGCCCATGCCGCCACATCAGCAGCAGCTGATTACTTCCACTGAAATTTTGCAAACAATGGCAACAGAAACGAGCTCTAAGGTTTTGAAACTGACATTTGGTGCAAGAACAGCTTATACCACAATATTTTCAACTGCCGTTGTACCAACACAAGTTACAAAATTAATTACAGCAACCATACCTGTTCAGCACTCTGGATCTTTTCCAAACTTCTATCCACCCCCATATAATCCATTCGCATATGTTGGTTAATATTTAAATAGATGTAAGGACGAGCACCTAAACCAATACTTCGATTGCTCTAAATATAATTTTTGTTTATAACTAAGTTTGTGTATTGAAAGGCGGTGATAAAAATACAATAGATTTTATTAGATTTAATATAAACTTTGTCACAAGAAAGTGCAAATATAATTGTAAATATTTATCTTAAGTTTAGAAATAAGCTATATTCAAATTGTTTTTGATAGTTACATACGCGTAAATATGGTCGTTGTTTGGTTCAACTTCTCGGATAAAATAAATTTTTTCTACTTTTCCAATCCATGACTTTATTTATTCTCTTTCGTTTTCTCCTATCAAGGAAGAGTGTATTGGATTCTTTTTAGGTACTTGTAGTATACAGGACTCAATAGTGCGTATACACTTTAATATTAGCTCGCTAATACCGCTAAGCAAACAGTACATAAAAACGCACTGCTCACTGCTAGAGCAACAACGTATATTCGTTATTTTTTGTTTTAAGGCATGCTGAAATTATACAAGGTGTTCCTCTCCTGCAACGCGCTCTCTTTTACGGTCCTATTTTGTTCTTTTCTCTCTCGCATCAGACATGGCGTAAGTAGTGCTGAGATTCTATATTTTTATACCGTTAAATATCTTATAAAATATATGTACATATATATTCTTGATCACCCAGCGAGCTATAAACTTAGAAACACAATATAATTCACAATTATTTTTTAAATTAGTAATTCATTAATATTTTGTGGTACCAATCTTAGCAATGGGGTGAAGAAAGATCGTGTTATTAATCAACAAGCCTCAGGATTGGCTTTTCAAAGTTTTCAAAGGAAAGAAAATCCAAATCGACCTGGAGATTTATTTTACAGATTGATATTGCATCAATATGGTTGCACTAGGTGTTTATTTTGTACGCATTTATTTGGTCCCATCTGAAAATATAAACAAATTTAAATTTAATCGTCATCAGTTTCACAAATGCCCATAATAAATAATTAATACGTCAAGATAGTATGAAATCGAATCATTCCGATTCCATCGTTCTAAAAATACAACACTTTGAATGCAAACCTAACCTATAACGATAGATATCGCAGTATCGATATAATTATGTGCAATGCTGTCAAATAAATAGTGTCGAGGCAAAAATAAAATACTCCGACGTTTATTTTTGAGTTGTAAGTAATTGTGCGCGTGCCAAATATTTACCGGTAATATCTTGTAAATGACCAGTGTTTTATGGTAGATTGGCTTGAACTAATCCGTACATTCTTCGAATCACATTTAGATATCTATTTAATGTCTACATGTGGATGTAAAAGTTCGCTCACGCATTTGTATGCTTGTAGCATAAATTGAAAGTTCAGTGTTTTTTCATATGCTATATTCGTTCCATGGTGTAATAATATAGTTAATGTCATTGCGTTTATTTAGTTGTACGTATTTAGCTATACCAATGATTTTTGTGGGTAATGATTCTTCGAGTAATGTTATCGTGGTGATCCAATCAGTGCAAATAAAAGAAAATTGCTAAAAGTACAACACGTCCTTCTTATTTTTCTTCTTATACAGGGCAAACGTCTGTATGTATGTACATACATATGTATTTAGCGTCCTCTTAGCCATTTCAAATCGTTTTCACCATCGTTCTCAGAACCTATCATCGAACCGACATACCTGCTATTTGCAAATCGTCTTCTTCTTCACATTTCTGTCCGGATTTGGTGCATACATTAAATACATGCATATGTATCCACATCATGTATCAAATGTTGACCTGTACTGTAATACAACGTTCTAGTCTGAAACTTTAATTTGTAGCTCAAGCCCCCTCTGTTATATAAATGGTATACAGATGATAGCGGCTTTTTTGGGACATGCACTATATATTTATATTCTCCTAATTGAATCTTCCTATCTTAGATCATACTCACACTTGAAAATGTCAGTGCATTATAAATTCAAAAGTACACTCAATTTTGATACCATTACGTTCGATGGACTTCACATATCTGTGGGCGATCTGAAGAGGGAAATTGTACAGCAGAAGCGTCTGGGGAAAATCATAGACTTTGATCTTCAAATAACGAATGCGCAGACTAAAGAAGGTATGTTTGAAATAGTTTACAAGACAAGTTTGTTCATAAAACTCTCTATTTCCCTTTAGAATACAAGGATGATGGAGTCCTTATACCAAAAAACACTACGCTGATCATTTCCAGAATACCGTTGGCCCATCCAACGAAGAAGGGATGGGAGCCGCCAGCCGAAAATGCGGCCCCGGCTCCCTCTTCAAATAAGCAGGAGAACTTTAATATGGATCTCTCCAAAATGCAAGGCACTGAAGAGGACAAAATCCATGCGATGATGATGCAGAGTACTGTGGACTATGACCCAAAGACGTAAGAAGTAGCCCACAACTGAAAAGCCAATTTCCCTAAAATTTTTTCTTGCTTCAGGTATCATCGCATAAAGGGGCAATCTCAAGTGGGCGAAGTTCCCGCCTCGTATCGTTGCAACAAGTGCAAGAAAACAGGTCACTGGATCAAGAACTGCCCTTATACAGCTGGTAAAGATCAGTTCGAAGTGAAAAGAAATACTGGCATACCGCGCTCCTTTAGGGACAAACCAGACACGTAAGTGACAGGATTTCGTCCTCGATTCAGTAGATAAAAAATACCATATTTTCTGATTTCTTTCAGGGTAACAGAGGAAGAGGCCTCCATGTTTGTAGTGCCAGCGGAGCAGAATCAGGAAATTCCCGACGATTTAATCTGCGGCATTTGCCGGGACATTTTTGTTGATGCAGTCATGATACCCTGCTGCGGCAGTTCCTTCTGTGACGACTGTACGTACTCCTCTAGTAGTAGCTTTGATTACCTAAGCCCTAATTAATTTCCTCTACTCTACTGGCAGGCGTGCGAACATCGTTGCTGGAGTCCGAGGAGAGCGAATGCCCGGACTGCAAGGAGAAGAACTGTTCACCGGGATCACTAATACCAAATCGATTCCTCAGAAATTCTGTGAATGCTTTCAAAAACGAAACTGGATATACAATGCGTGCCGCCAAATCGGGTAAGATATTGTTAAGTGCGGAGTAAAGTAAAAAACTAAAACCATTCAAAAACAGTTCCAGTTAAAAAAGTTGAGAAACCCACTGAAGAGAAGCCGCCGGGCATTGAGGACAAACCCGTCGATGAGAAGCCGAGCATTGAAGAGAAACCCACTGTGGAGAAGCCCGTGGCGGAGAAAGAGCCCGATGAAGTGTCCATCCAAGAAAGGATTCTAAAGCATGAAGAGCCAGAGACAAATGGCAACAAGCACCCCCCCAAGGTGCCATCTACGGAACGGGACGCAGCTGCAACTACAGCCGCTGCCACAGATAGTAATGCTGATCAGTCGCAAAAGGAAAGGGAAAAGGATAAGGAAAAAGAAAAGGACAAATATGATTCGGATTATGAAGATAACATAACTATTACGATGCCCCAACCGCTGGCCGATTCAGCTTCGATTGTCTCCAGCAAGGTGAGTTGAGTGCTTACTTATTCCAAAAAAAAGATAGTTTTTTCTACTTTATTTCACTCGTTTTTTTTTTTGTTTGTCTGCAGTTGTCTCCGACGTTTGCAAGGAAACCTCCTGCTCATCACGTATCACACAGACGTGATCATAAATTGGATTACATGTCCGAGTCCGATATGAAGCGACGTCCACCAGCGCAATCGGAGTCTGGAAAGCCCCACAATGAACGGGGGGAACGGAGCCTCCTGCCCACGCCCATCTCGACACACCAAAGCTACCAGGGACACCATGTGGTGAACGAGTCCGATGAAGTGCATCGTGGGAATGTATATAAGACGCCGTATATGCAAATGCCTCGGGGTCCACCACCATTGCATATGATGGGCCACCATATACCGCCACCCTACAGCAATGGATACAATAATATGGGACAGCGGCCGCCCTTAAGGTATGTTTTCATCCTATTCCACTTGGGATCTTCAGCAGAGTGGATCTCCGAGGAGAGGCCTGCGCAGTACTACTCAAATTGTAATTTAGTTACGATCTATGCTCTATTACGTTACTACTTTAAGCTTTGGTTTATTAAAACAGCATTCATACCGACCAATCATACTTAAGCTTTTCTATTCCCAAAATAACTTCTGAATTTTCAGCTTTGTGCCGTACCAGAACCAGCCTGTGCATCCCATTCGCGCGCAGTATGGACCCACAGGCGGAGGTATGAACATGAATATGTCCCAACAGTTTCAGTCCCCAAATTTAGCCTCAATATATCAGGGCGTGGCAGCAAAAGTGGGCTCCGGGTAAGTATCTCTGTGTGGATCTTGGTTCCTTTTATTATTTGCTCATTTTCGAACATAGCCTTATTGACGACCCCCTGGAGGCCTTCAATCGCATTATGAAGGAGAAGGAGAGACAGAAATCCGAGAGATTTCGGAGCACAGATCATCACAGGTCCAGGTCACCGGATAGGCAGAGGTCGCATCGCTTCAAATCCCCCGTATACGAAAAAGAGTCACTGAGAGACCTGAATCTAAAGGATAAACGACCTAGGTCAAGGGAAAGAAAGCGCGAGTATAGCTACGAACGACATACGCGACACAATAGACCCAGTCGTCAACCCTGTGATGGATCCAAGTCGCCCATAAACAAAATTAAAAGGTAAAACCCAACTCCACACTTAATTTGTCAGAGTTTCTTTAAAGAATTCTTTATATTTTGTGTATGACCAGATCGGCGCCTCGCCGTTCCATATCCCCTAAAGCGTCTTATAAATCGGACTTCAGGGAGAAGTCATATGCCAAGCCCAGTGCTCCCAAACTTGACCCAATTGAGCCACCTCCGCCAGGGTTCGAGGGCATGCAATTGTTTGATGATGCGGCGGCTTACAAACCAAAGCACCATCTGGGCGTCAGTGGAGGGCATGCCAAGAGAGGTGCCGCCGAGGACGAGTTGCCACGCAAGCGGAAAAGGTCGCGCAGCAGAAGTAAGGAACTGAATCAAAAACATATTGACACCAGCTTCAGAAGCCTGACTCCTCCCCCAGCGAAAGTAGCCATTATCGCCCCGAGGCAATCAACTGTTGGGCCCAGCTACGACCACTGCGAAAGGTCTCCTAAGACGCCAGAAAGAGGACAGGACGAGTATTGCATGCAGCCGATACAGCGAGTGGTACATAATGCAGCCCCAGAGGCGACTGCGCCCAATCCCTTGGATGGCATGGGAAATATGGGCAAGGAGAACAAGAGCAAGAGTCCTGTTCCGTTGAAGGAGCGGAAGAAGAAGAAGAAGGACAAGGACAAGACCGAACGCAAGAAAAACAAGAAAGACAAGAAGGTCAAGAAGGAAAAGGAGAAACACGAAAGAGCCAAGAAGAGCTCGTCGATCAATCGGTCCGATTCTGATGTTAACAACATGCAAATAGAGCAGACCAGTAAGATAACCCCACCCTTACGGTCTTTGCCTGAGAGCTATGGAAAATATGAATCTGCCTCGAATTCCCCAGCCCAGAGCAAAACCAATGATATTGTTAAACCCATTAAGGCCCTGTTTGCCGTTGAGGCTCCCCATAGACATAATTTCGGTGAGGAGAGCGTCAGTGTCTCCTCCAGAAGTGGCAAACGAAGTGAGGCAGCGGCGTTGAATGCGGTCAACGTGTCCAAATGGGAGCTTGAGGAGAACAGTTTGTCCTGCAATTTCGATGATTCCTTTAAGAAGGCGGGCTCTGCCAATTCGGGAGGGGAGCACACTGAAATCACCTCGGACGTTATACGCAAGGCAGAAAACGCGATCTTTGCCAAGGCCATAAATGCCATCAGACCAGTCGAATTTCAAGTTGTAATTAATTCCAAGGGCAACAGCAAGGACCGCTCTGTGTCCATTCGAAATGATAATAAAGATCGCTCTCTCTCGCCGAAGCAGCGCCCCAGCAGCAAGTCGGTGAAGGAGCGGCTGGGCAATAAGGTGGTGCGTGATAGAAGTCGCTCGGAGGACAAGTCAAGAGCAGCCAAGAGGCGGGAGATTTCTGCTAAAACTGCACCTGATGATGACGGGTACAGGGGCAGAGCAGACGCCAATAGTGGGTCCCGCAGAGGGGACAAGCAATCGAGAGATAGGGATAGGGATAGAGCTATTTCCACAGAGAAAAGACACTCGCAACAGGTATACAAGAGAACACTGCCCGAGAGCGATAGAAATAGGCGGCAATACAAAGACGCCAAGCACGATAAGATCGGTCAAATCAATATACACGACTCAGATCGCAGAGGAGCTAGGAGCGTCAAGTCGGGCGAAGGGCGCATTGTATCTTCTGTGTCTGTGGCAGCAGCCTTGCCACCGAAGCCATGCCGCCCAGATAATCCGTTTAGACGAGCCGGCGACAGCAGTTCGAAGAGTAGTTTAGTTTTAAAATATGATAATACGATACCGAATGAGGTTTCGCATCCAGTAAGCAGCCGCTCAGCCGCCGAGAGCAGCTTTGAACAAAGGAAACAAAAGGATAAAAAACTTAAGAAACATGCGAAATATTCGTCAACAGATTCGTTGAAGAGCGAGAAGCGCAAAGATTTGAAGAGCAAACGGAAGAGCAAGATATTGAAAAAGAAGAAAAAGTCGAAAAAGTAGAGTTTAGTTTAGTCTTAAGCTAAGCTGCAACAATTATAATATAATATGATTCATTCTAATGATTTCTGTGTACAAATCAAAGATTTTTAAGTGTATGTATTCATCATGCAGACTCTAGTATACAAATAAAAACAAATACACAACAAAAATCATTAAAAAAAAAAAACACACCCAAGGATTTGTATAATATATTTCATTGTTTTATCACGATTAAATTCAAAAGGCGGCAAGCCTAAGCCGCAGCTCTGGAATAACTCCATTGATCCCTATTGGTTGCCACTCGTGTGTTTACATAGAGGATTCGATTCAGAATCTGCCTGAGTATACCTATCTTCTAAACTCGAAAGCCAGAATCTTGGAACAGCTTTTTAACACGATGATTGAGGAGTCAGGTCCACGGCTAGATAATGCTACTTGGGGTTTATTCACGCCATCTCTCATTTATACTATTGAAAAGGTTTCGGTCGTCGTCGTCATCGGCAGATATTTTATTTTGGGTCGTCGGCTAATGAGGGCATATGAAGGCAAAAATGACATGGCTAAAAATAGACAGATAGTTTCTGTACGTATATTCTTGATAAATCGCGGTCCTTCCTTGTACTTGTGCAGTGATGTCACAAACATTTTTTAGAATGCACTTGACACATTTTTGATTCTTCGTAATTCCTCTCCATAAGAAATGTAGCAAGTCTGATGCAAAGAACAACAGAGGTATTTCTATGTTATTCTCTATTCTTAAAATGTTTGAGAACATTTTTACTCCACACTTGCACACTCCACACATCTCTGCAAGTCACTTATGTATATCACCAACTCAGCATCAATTTATAAGGCGGCCATCAACCACCACGAATTTACTAAAGTTCAGCTCTTTCATCATTAAAGGATTTCAAGGTCACTTACAGACGGATTTTGTTTACACCGTTTTTAGCAAAGCATTCGACTCTGTAAACCATTCCCTTCTGCCACATAAACTTGACCCTTTAGGGTTTCCGCCCAACGTCCTGAGATGGATTTCTAGCTATCTTTGTTCCAGGTCTCAAAGAGTCCTCTTCAAAAACTTCCTCTCTTCACTAGTCAAGGTTTCTTCGGTAGTACCACAGGGCAGCCATCTAGGCCGCTCCCTCTTTACTAATGAGGGACATTTAATTTTATTCTCGCTTGCAATCCGGTCTCAATAACTTTCAGTCATGGGGTTGTGCCAGCTCGTTACAACTTAATGCCTCGAAATGTAAAGAAATGACAGTAGTAGTAGCGCCATGCGGCAGAGCGCCTCGATCGGTTGGGCGGGAGGAGAACTGCGTCTTTGCTTAGGCCGCTTGATGGTGCACAGTCATTGCACATCAACGTCCAAGCGAATTATAATATTTTCTGCACTTAAATTATTGATAAATAGCATTCCATCGAATGCCCCATAGTACATTTCCATTTTTGTTGTCTTTGCTTGGGAAAATAAAGGCTGATTTTCTTCTCAGATTCTGAAGTTTCCTTTTTGCTCATAAAGTAACCGATAAGGCGATCCTTGAGGCCCTTTCAGAGTATGGGAGGATTTAAGGCCATTTGTTACCTTTGCAAATCGAAAATATTGGGTGATGTTATTGTTTTTTCATTTACAATCATTTACAAAAATTAACTCTTGAATGCGTTTTGTTCACCAGACTATCTGTCAGCGATAAGCGTACCACGCCATAATATGGTAGGGTACTTAGTACTTCCAAAAACCGGAACCACAGAATGGGATATTCGAGAAATTAAATATGTTTATTACAAACAGCTTCCTTAAAAAATTGGTTAATTAGATAAGTAGATGTAGAGATTGACTGAAACTAATCGTTATTGCTTAAGCCGTCCATAAAAGACGATGCCATTGGACTGGGTGTTCTAGAGATTATATTATCGTTGCCATAGTCATCAGAGTTTGCATCCACTGAAAAACGCGATGCATTTAATAAAGCATTACACTTTGATAAACCTGAGAATAATCACCTTGTTCTAGAAAATTTGATTTTCTAGATGGTATGGAGCTCAGCGAATGTATGATGGGACTGCAGGCCTGGTCGGCTGTTTCGAGCGTGGTTGGTAGATCTAAGAGTCGCTGATTTTGAATGCCATCGCCTGGCCCCATGTGCGAAATGTGGTTGAAATTAGTCGGTGCCGATATCATCTTTGATCTTCGATCACTGTAAAATGATTTACTTGCGTTACTTGAAAGTTATTTAATTTATGAAATATCTAGCTTACCTTTTTACTGTTTTGTTAATCTCACGAATGGAAAATCTTCGCTTGATGTGCGCCAGTCCCTTTCGATTTCCTTCACGGTATTGCAAAAGTCCCTCTGTATGAGAAATGAAACCAAATAAAGACTCCAATGCCTACACGTCTGTGGGAAATATCCGCTTACTTGTGTGAATATTGGACAGGTAAACAATCAAAGGAGTGTCATTGACTGACGCCAACACCACATTTCCTTGATTATTTAGGGGCAGTGACTGCTTCAGGCCAATCGACTGCACCCATTCAGCGGTTTGCGTATTGAAGATATCCAAATGTGTGTCGGAGAACACCAACAAATGGCCATCACAAAAGGCTGGAAACAAACAAAGCACAGGTTGAGTCACTTTCGAGTCGGTACCTGCATCAGCAGTACTCACTTATATATGTGGGAAAAGCGGGGTACATTATTTCTCTGTCGCGGGACTTTCGGCCCTGCAGGTCCACATATATGGCCAGAGTTTGGAACACCAACAAGTACTCCCCGAAGTTTCCGCCGCTGGGGCAGAGTATTTCAATTACTCGAACAGCATCGACTCCGGAATAATTTAAAAATGCACATAGCTGGTTTTCAGGATGAACCAGAGCTGAATGACAGTATATATATGTGTTGATAAGAAAGATGCAAAGGAAAGACCGTGGGCGGTATACATACACATCGCGGTAGCTTCTCCTCTCAGGAAATAGGCGGTAAATCCACTTTGGTGCGCCACAACCAGTCGCATATCGGACAATATCTGCAGATGCTGTGCCAAGTAGCCAATTGTGAATTCACAAGTCTTCTGGTGCCTTGTGCGCGTCCTATTAATCTCGTAGACAACGATTTGTGTGTGGTTATTGGGTCGTTTCAGGGCAATTATAAACGAATAAACAATGTTGGTGAAACGGCGGATAATGCCAGTGCAAGCCGATATACAGTTCTTCGACTCGACCACCTTTATCCACTCAACATCGCTAGCCTCTAGCGCTCTGATGGGCAACAGCCGCAGGTTGCGCTGCTTCCCGCAAAGTATAACGAGAATCTGCTCCTCTTCGATGTACCACAGCTGCAGGATCTTCTTGCTCTCCCCAATACGAGCTATTTCTGCAAGAAAATACAATCATAAGTCAAGCAATTCCCATCCAGGAGGCAGTGTGCGTACCATACTGATCCAAATTGATGTAAAAGAGTCCGTCTTCAGTGCCCAGTAGGATTTGATTGGGGTATATGATGACAGAACACAATGCATTCCGAATGAGCGAGAGCGTGTTATCCAGAATCTCGTAGACCTTAAAAATAGCAGTATTTGGTAGACTGTTTCGTTTCAATATTCGATGTAGTTCACTCAGGGCAATGACCCATTTCGACTTCTCCGATTCGTTGTCGGCCAGCATCAGGGTGTTCAGCGAGAGTCCGCTTTCAATAAGCGCGGTTTTTATCTGTAATAAATGGAACACAAATAGTCACTACATCTACACACATATATGTACATAGCAGAGAGGGGCTATAATTACCTTGAAAATACATGGCACATCTTTCTTGGCCGCGTGAATGACATCGCTTTCGCGCACGCCGCCAACTGAGAACTCAGGATCGCGCATATCCAACACCTGGGAGACGCTCACACTCGGCAGGGCGCATCGGTCGGGAGATATATCGTATAGAAATAGTTTAAAGTCGCACACGACCACAAATTGACGAATCCATCCGCGCTTGATCACCCCCGACTTGGGCACCTTCACATAGCCCTCGTAGGCAGTGCCTATGCCCCGCGTGGGATCTATGCCCAGGGGCCGCTTGGTCTGGTCCATAGGAACTGGGCAGGTGGTCGGCACCTTTTGGCAGCAGATCGTGTGGCAGGCAAAGCCGCAGATTTCGCACACCACGCCCTGACGCGTCAATCCGACCATCAGAGAAGTGCAGTGATTGCATTTCGTGGGGCTGCTGAAGGTGCGCACCAGAAACTGATGGATGGCCGTGTTCGAGGGGTTGTTGGCCCCCGCCTTCTTTTGGGATTCCTTCATCAGCAGTTCGGCGTCCTCTCGCGATATATCGCTAACCGAGGCGTCCTTCATGGCTGCCAGAGAGCCATCTTTGCTCTTTCCTCCCGCATACTTTGGTTCGTAGTTGAAGAGCATGCCAGAGTTCCCTGACTGGAAGAAATTGGGTGTGCCTATGAAACTATCGCTGGAATCGTTGCCAAAACTATCCGCGGGATCAATCATTTCGCTCTTGGATATATCCCTAAAGAAGGCGCTGCTCAGGCCCTGGTGCGTGGATTTATTCAAAAACGACTCGGAATACTCCAGACCTCCCTTTTGCAGGTCGCGCAGCTCGGTTTCCTTCTTCTGAAAGTCGTGCAGAATAGAATCGTAGCGCTTTTTGTAGTCGCGCACCTCCTTCTGTATGGATATCAGGTCGGATCGGGTCTGGCTCAGCTCCTCGGATATGATGGCCTTGGCCTGGATCTCCCTCTGCAGAGCGCTCTGCAGGTTGAGCAGCTCCATCTTGTCCAGCTTCTGGGAGCGCCTGTTCCGCCAGTTCTTGTTGTCCACCCCATTGTTGTTGAACGTGCCGACATGCTTCAGATACTCGAGCTCCTCTGTCATTTTCGTGGCGAGGGCCTGCAGGTAGCCGCGAGCGTCCTTTTCGTCGGATACCCATTGTATGATTTCCGCCATTTGCCGCTCCCACTGGTTGATGGCCTCCCGCTTCATGCTCAGCTCTTTGAAGATCTCGTCGTCTTCGGCCTGCAGGTCCTTCAGATTCTTCGCCTTGAGATTCACTTCCGAGCTCAATCTTTGCTTCTCCTCGAACCACGAGGATTTCTCCAGATCGTGCTGTTTCTTCAGTTCCAGGAGCGCATCGTCCGAGTCCGTAATCGATTCCAGCTGCGTGTACTTCAGCCTGTCTTGCGTCTGATGCAGCTCTTTGGAGAGCTCAAGGTTCGAGCTCTCAATCTCGCCCAGCTGCTCTCGCAGCGTTTCCATCTCCAGATTGTGTCGCGTCTGCTGATGGTTGAGCTTCTCCGAGTACTGCAACTCCAGTCTTTCGATTTCGTACGACGACATTTCCGAGGAAATGCTCATCGGTAGAGTCGTCTCCACACTGGAGTTGCACTTGCGCAGCTCCAGCTGCAGCTGTCTGCAGCACTCTTCGGCGTGCTCCCGCAGCTTTTTCTCCTTGGAGGCTTCGATGACCGCATCCTCGATGTGCAGTTCCAGCTCCCTGCGCGTCTTGTCCGACTTGCGCAGCTCGTTGCGCAGGCTGTCGTTCTTCTGCATGGCCCCATCCAGCTCCTCCTCCTTGTCCCTCACTTGTCGGGAGAGCTTCTGCTTTTGATTGCGCAGCTCCGAGAGCTTCTCCGTGACCTCCGAGTACTCCATCATGGCCACATTACGCTGCGAAACGGCGTCCTGCAGCTCCGACTCTTGCGTCTTCAGCCGCTCGAAAATCTCTGTGTGTTGCTTCGTCAACTCGATCTTCTCCTGCTTGAAGGCCGCAATCTGCTCTGTCAACGCCTTAAGCTGAGCCTTCTCCTGCACGGAGTCGACCGACGCCTCCGAGTTATTGCTCGGCAGATTGCTGGACTGCTGCAGGCTGCACGAAGTATTGTCTTCCTCGAAGCCAGAACTCTGACTAATCTTAGTGTCGCCAGGGGAGCTGGTATTCAGCGAAAAGGTGAAGCCAATGAAAGGCAAATGGAAGCCAGAGAAGGCCGGATTTGCTGATGGAGGCATCGAATCGGTCAGTCGCACGTCGTTGTCGTCGACATCGAAGTTGGAGGTGTCTGTGGGACTCGACACCTCCGGCACGTAGGGCGCCAGGCCGCAGCGTATGTTTTTCCAGTCGATACCCACAAACCAGGGATGATCCATAAAGTCCTGGATGCCGTTCTGGCCCAGCCGGTTCTCCGGTATGCAGATCAGTTTGCACAGCAAATCCTGCGACATTTCCGACACCTTGTAGTTGAGGGTCTCCTGTGTGGGCAGATTGAAGCAGTTCTGGTGATTCATGATCTTGCCATATGTCTCGACCAGACTTTCGGCGTAGAACGGAGTCTCCCCGTACAGCATTTCGTACATGCACACGCCGAGGGACCACCAATCGCACTCGGTGCCATAGCGGCCCTTGCCGTCCTCCATGGCTCGCAGAATCTCGGGCGATATATAGTCGGGCGTGCCCACGGCCACGTTCGACTGAACGGTGCCATCCTTGTCCAGTCTCAGGCACGAGCCAAAGTCCGCCAGCCGCACATGCCCCCGCTTGTCCAACAGCACATTATCCGGCTTGATATCCCGATGAACATACTTAATCTGATGAATACTGTGGATGGCTAGAATCATTTCGGTGATGTAGAACTTGGCCATGTCTTCGGGCAGCTTGTCCTCGAATTTACTCAACAGCGTCAGCAGGTCTCCCCCGCAGTAATAGTCCATTACAAGATACTGAAATCAGAAAAGAGTTAGGATCAGCAAAGCCAGTGAATTGCATTCTGTATTCTCACCAGATTAATATTGTCCTGGAAGGCGTAGTGCAGGTTTGTGATCCACTGCCGATCGCCAAAGACCAGCACGTCCCGCTCTTCGCGAAAACATGCCGTCTCGGCACGCTTCAGCATCTCCCACTTGTTCAGTATCTTCATGGCATACACCTTTTCTGTGGATATCATCTGGACCACGCACACCTCTCCAAAGGCACCACGCCCGATGATTTTCAATATTTCAAAATCATCTCGACCTAGTCGCAGTTTTCGCACCACATGAACGAAAGGTTTGGCTGCAAAAGACAATCAAAGAAAAGGGGGCAGATAGCATTATGAACGGTTCTCCTCCAATGTTTTAACAGATAAAACAAAACCAAAACCAATTCAAATTAGCAATCATCTCATTCGGTGTACCTTCTAAGAAGCACAGAAACATAACCGAGACATAACTTTTTGGTAATACCCATTTAAATGAAAGCTTTACGATATAATGATAGTGGTAGCATTGCAAATGATTTCAGTAAACATACAAAGCGTAAGGGACTTTGGAAAATCTTCTTTCTGTCTATCAAAAATAGTATTACATTACCTTCTGGCAGGGGGGTATAAAAATATCCGGAAATCAAAAAGTGTATATCTGTGTTCCATGCAAATATGTTAATAGTATTAAGTATTTACATAGTTTAAGAAAATCCGATACTCCTTTCTCTCTGCGTAAGGATGAATTGCTGCATTCGTCGTAGAGCACGATGAAGGTGTCGAGCAGATAGTCCAAGGAGAACTGATGCCCCTCCGTGTCCTCGCCAAAGTCGGATGCCCATTTGTGATCGACTGTTGCATCGCTTAGAATATATTTTAGAAATTTGAGCCTTTTCTTGCAGCTTCCTGTGGTTATATCTGGAAGGCATACCAAAAGGGATAATTAAATCATTTTATCATCTCCCAAGGCCCCCAAAAAAACGCCGCACCCAATCCGTCACAAGTAACATGAATGGGCTTTAACGGGTGGTGTCGACGAGACAGAAGAGTTTTACAAACGAAATATAGGTATAGTTGGAGGTAGGAAGGGGCTGCTTTGACCCAAAATGTGATTACGTTGGTTATTCAAACATACAGACAACTTGAGCTGTCCATTCATGGCACGGCACCTATTAGCCAAGCAACGGTTAAACTATTTCCTTGTGATAGGAACTCACTATTTGCGTATTAAAGGTAAATTATTTACATAAAACTCTCGACAGTTCAATCGGACTGTTTCGATTTTTCAAATGCGTATGCGGGAAACTAAACTACATTTAGGGTGCTCCGACCCCCCGTGCAGGAATATGAAATATAAGTATACACATATTGAGGCATGTGTATATATTCATGCGTTTGTTTGTTCCGTCCCTCTCCACCGTGCAGATATAAATAAATAATTGTTTATATGAATATGTATGTGTGTGTATGACAAGTCTGCAAAAACACAAACGCGTCAGCATCCACATACAAACCCAAATTCATTTAACACAATCTCACGTGTCGCGAATTTTAAAATATTACCACTAAATTCGGAAGTTTCGTATTCCATTTTAATGAGGCTTATATTTAGACATTTTCTCCCAACAAAAGTGTAAAAAGCCGAACAGACTGTCTAGTTATGAATTGTTTTTTGATCCGAAATGAACTACACGGTAACTACACATTTGCTACATAATGGGATGAAAAAAGGGGTATGGACAACAGGCAACACGGCCCAGAAAATGAAACGAGGGCAAGGTAAAATCCACCCCTTTTGTCTTAAAGGTATATTGGTGTATTGTCCTCACACGCGAGGTGAGTTTCATATGAACTTTGCAATTTGACTTGGCTGTTTTTGCCTGGTGTCCATACCCTACTGAAATAGGCCATTCGACTCATTTGTTCGTGGCAGAAGAGAGCAGCAGTGTGACCGTCATATGATCCAATATGATAGTTCGTTATATATTTTCGCGCAAATCACCGCCATGCACCTCGCCGGGGTGCAAAATTATCGTTCCGGTGGAAACACCGGCGCGGTCCATCATTTCGGAAGTTACGGTCGCGTTCGCGAGATATTTGTGTACTCTGAGAATATAATTTAACACAAATTCAAATTTCTATATTCAGGATTAAATGGCTACGATTTAAGTGCGGTGGTAAAACGTTTGGGATTCGTGAAAGTGGCTAGCTTTAAATGTGCTGGGTCAGCTTTCGATTCCAGGTTGAAAAGAGCAAGGAATCCGTCAAGGATATTATTTCCACTAAAAAAAATATTAATAAATTAAAAGGCTAATCATTATTTAGTCAAGTAATATTACTATATAATTATATTTGATAATAATTATATTCGATATTCGATACAAACGTTTTAAATTTATCGTTTAGTAAACTACAAAATTTATTGCCATAGGCCACCCATCTATAAAAAAATCAGCTGATGACAGCTTATGATGGCAAAACGCAAAATGTTTTCTCTGAATTGTGAAATTGGTAAAAAACATGGATCAGCAATCGTTTTAGCAGTTGTTCAAAAATATAAAATGTTGTTGAAAATCTGTTGGTGGCGTTGGAAAGAAAGAAAAACAACATAAATGAATTCGACGAGAAAGAGTTGTGAAATTGAGTGAAATTTGGTGTTAAAATGGTACAACACCAAAAATATACATAACGAAACAATACAAAAGGAAGAGAGCAGAAGCTGGTGGTGGTATGTTTAATAAACATTTAAATGTTTATATATGTTTTTTACAATTAGCATCTGTCATCGAGCATCATTAATCCGTACTTCAGGTGGAGCGTAAAAATAGTAGTTTGACGCATTGCTTTTGTCTTACATCGATATGCACGAAAATCAGTTTAAATCGGCAATATCGTGCATCACAGAAGACATTACAGGAGGAGTACCACAAGTTCATCGTGAGATACAGAAAGTTTTAAGGCTTTGCTGTTTGGTCACTGACAAATCCAAAAAACACCAAGCAGAATGTTTTTTGCCTCTTCGCTTATGTAAACTGTTTCTCGATCCAACACACGATTTAAAGAGAAAAGAGATTTTAAAGAGAAGGTCTTTGGTCAAGCGCTCATAGAAAAAGTGTAGATGAGCGGAACCAAAAAAGTGTCTGCGTTAAGTGTTTTTAGTTTTCTGCTTATTTTGGGTTATATGAATTGTAATATATTTTTATAGAATTGGACAAATTTTGCAAACTGAAGATAATAATGAAGATTATACCCGTTGGAAATTGACTGCATTTTGACCAAATAATATCTGAAAAATCGGTTACAAACATTAACGTTGTGTACATATGTAAATAGATATAATTTATTAGATGCAAACTTTGTAATTATGTTTTGATGTATGGTTTTTAATAATTAATAAATTAATATATATATCAAATAATTTATTTATGAGCATGCACATCTGTTTCAATTCCTTGTTCCAATTTCGGGCAATATTACATATCGCAATCGGTGCTATCGAAAACTGTATGTAAAGCCTTACAAATAGTTATACACATATTATTATGTTTGTGTGTGTGTGTGTGTTCTAATACTCAGTGGATCAAACTTGATTAAAAATAAATAATTGATATAGTTACAACATATTCAATGTCTGGAAATACATGCAGTGGTTAGCACTTACTTAGGGCTAAGATATTTTTATCGTCCGCGATATACTATCAATTTGTTTCGCGAATATTTGAATTTTAAATGTACGTACACATCTCACTTGCATACATATGCAAAGTATACCATTCGTGGGAGTTAGTTTTGTGCAAAGTGATACATACATATTATTTGCATGCAATCTAAAAAATGAAAACTGATGCTGTTGGTGAAAATCTACATATATTGCATTTACGATTATCTGCATTATCTATGCGAATACATTCCCATGTTTTCAGTACAAACAAAATAAATTATGAAATGAACCCTGTTTTAGAACGGTCTACCCGGAACTTCAAAACAAATTTGCATATTCAAATGCAAGCACGCAAAGAGTGAAGTGAACGAACCGTTGATAATAATATTAAAAATAACGCGATTCCCTAAGATAAAATAAGTTCGATTTCTGATACATATGTACTCTTCTTCAGTGAACATGATGAGGGAGTCGGCACACGATATCAGCATGGAGACGTGGATACAGTGGATTCTGGAGGCGATATCCAAAATCAGATCCCAAAAACAGAGGCCATCCGTTCAGAGGATATGCCAGGCCATCGGCACGCACCACAAGTTCCACGAGGACATTGTGGCCGAAAAGCTGGAGAAGGCCGTGGACTCGGGAGCCGTGATTAAGGTCTACAACAAGGGATTGCACTCGTACAAAGCTCCCATGGCCAAGCGTCGGGTCAAAGTGGACAAGAACACCAACCTCTACAAACTGGTAGCCAAAGCGGTGCACGATCTGGGCGAGTGCGAGGGATCTACCTTGAAGAGCATAGAGAACTATATTCAGAAATTCAACTGCATCGACCTCTCGCCCAATGTCGACTTTAAGACCGTAATAAAGGCATCCATCAAGAAGGCCGTGGACGCCGGCTTTCTGATCCAGGAGGGTAAACTGTACAAAAAGGGCAAGTCCCTGACCACGCCACGAAAGTGTGTCCCCCAGACGGATGTGGTTATAAAGGGGGAAGACACTTGCACCCATTGCTCCGGAAACTCTCAGAAAAACCTCAATGGCATTCCAGAGCCCCTGAGCTCCTGCAAGCAGTGTGGCATCTCTCTGCACACCACATGCGCAAACATTGCCGGCAGATGCAAGTCGCAGTCGTATGTGCTGCTCTACATGCTCGTCACCAAGGGAACCCTGTGGGACTGCCAGAGCTGCGCCGATTGCGCTGTCTGCAAGATGCGCAACCGTGGACCCTGTCTCCTGCAGTGTTTCGTCTGCAAAGACCATTTCCACTTGACTTGTCTCGACACGATACCCGACAAGAAGCCCAAGCATCCCTACAGGTACACTCTACACCTCTCTCATTCCGCAGATTGTGCTGATCATAATGAACGTTCTGTTTTAGATGTAAGACGTGCTCAAAGCAGAGCATTGAAAACCCAAAACTATTAAAAAAAGATGCCACAAAAATCAAATCGGAGGCTGGAAATGAAAAGTAAGCTACGATAATGCCAAATATATGCTGTGTTTGCATTTTAATATGTTTATTTTCAGGCTGTCGTCGTACGACAGAGTCGCCTTCAGCAAGCGACAAATAATCAAAAGGGAGGGAAACGCCGAGAGTCCCTCAACCTCGAAACTGTGCGTCTACAACGATGGGAATGGCCAGAGAAGGAAACTATCGGGGTCTGGGTTGAATGCCAGGAAACTAAACATAAGTGAGGATCAATTCGAGTTCCCCTCGAAGCAGAGGAAGTCACAAATACTACAGGGAGGCTACATCGCTAGCCAAGAGACGCGAAAGCGCACGTTTTCAGATCTATCGTCGTCAAGCTCCTCCAGTGACAGCGAGGACGACGACGATGAGGACGACGACAGGAACAGGAACGACAATGATCAGGATGAGAGCACCAGCTCGGATTCATGCACTTCCTCGAGCTCAGACTCGGACTCGAGCGAAAGTTCCAGCGACAGTTCGGAATGCGACGACGAAAACGACGACGAAGACTATGACACCGATCGGAGCACGCTAAAGGGAAAGCTATTTGAGAATGTTAAGCAGAACAATTGCAAGCTGAATGCCGGCGGCGCCAATGAACGCCTGAGTTCGCCAGAAACCAATGAAGCGGCGAATGAGAATTGGGGATTCGCAGCGGTTGCCAAGAATCCAATTGATATATTTGTGAAGTCCAAGAACAATGGGGGTGCCAAAGGCATTAACTATACTAAGCAAATGGTAGAAACAGGAGGCTATGGAGCAGCAGCAGCAGCATCAGCATCAGCATCGCTAATCGTTAGGGCACCGAAAGGCACCGGGCCAATGGCCACACATGCTTCGACAGCAGATAAGGATTCAAAATCCTCTGGAAACTTGCAGAGGAAAAAGATTGTGCCCCTGAAGTCGATGCCCCTCGATGCTGGCAAATCGTACGAGAAATGCGAAGATGAGGAGGACATTCCATACCTCACAGAAGAGACTGTATTAAAGTGTCAAATGATGGAGCAAATCGATCGTTGCAGAGACACAAAAAGCGAAGGGAAAACCAATCCGGAATCGGAAGATATGTGTGCGGAAAACATGAAGCGTACCAATCCGTTTGGTACGTAACCGAGGAGACATATCTATTAAATCCATTAACAACTATATTTATAGAGAATCAGCCGCTGCCGCCATGCGTTAATCCAGTGGATGTTGATCTGTATCAGGAAGTACTCCACAAAGCCGTTGTCCAGATGTCCAATAACTGTCAGAAGATGACGGACGTGGCCCAGCAGAAGCAAGGACAGCACACGCTGAGTCCCAAGTCAATTCAGATCGGAAAGTGGGACATTGAGACATGGTACTCCAGCCCGTTCCCGCAGGAGTATGCCAGGTATATATCCCACATTGTTCGGGCTAAAGAACGCCAGCCAAAAGTCGGAAAAAGTCGGATCGATTTGATGTCTTCGTTTGCTCGTTCTAGTGATCGTAGTATCATAGGATATCATTGGTTATTGATACTATCGATTGCCATTCTACATACATGCATATAATCATGCTTAACATTTGATGTTTTACAGGCTCATCAAACTCTTTCTGTGCGAATTCTGTTTGAAGTACACGAAGAGTCGGTCTGTGCTGGACAGGCACCAGAACAAGTGCATCTGGAAGCAGCCGCCGGGCACGGAGATATTTCGCCAGGGGAATATCTCGGTGTTCGAGGTGGATGGCAATGTGAATAAGATATATTGCCAGAACCTGTGCCTGCTGGCCAAGTTCTTTCTGGACCACAAGACGCTCTACTACGACGTCGAGCCCTTCTTGTTCTATATTCTAACGAAGAACGATCAGAGCGGCTGCCACCTGGTTGGCTACTTTTCGAAGGAGAAGCACTGCACGCAGAAGTACAATGTCTCCTGCATCCTGACCATGCCGCAGTATCAAAGGCAGGGCTACGGCCGATTCCTAATTGACTTCAGCTATCTGCTGAGCCGCGAGGAGGGCCAGCTGGGAACCCCCGAGAAGCCGCTCTCGGATCTGGGGCGTCTCTCGTACTTTTCGTACTGGAAATCCGTTGTCCTCGAGTATCTGTACAAGTATCGCAATCAGCCGAAGATCACGTTCAAGGACATTGCAATCAAAACGGGTCTAGCCATATCGGACATTGCGCTGGCATTCGAACTGCTGAACTTCATCAAACTGCGGAAGAACGATGGGGACATTCGGTATCAGATAAACGTGAAAATCGACTGGAAGAAGGTTCTCAGCCACAACAATAGGATGGCGCACAGCAAGACGCGCATTCTCATAGAGGCCGACTGCCTGCGCTGGAGTCCCTTGCTTTCAGTCTCTAAGTTGCCCAATATCATCAAGCCGATCTCCAATCGGGAGTACTTGAACAACCAGCTGATGCAGAAATCCGAGTACAAAGAGAAGGAGTTCCCTGAGGACACCAAAGTCGAGGCCAAACAAAGTATTACCTCTTCGAAGCCGATTCCAGCGATCAGCGTTGATGAGAACATCAAAAGCCGCAGTGGGGAGAGGCTGGAAGAGCAGAGGGAAAACCCGCGCAAGCGCCGTTCCAGCGAGGAGTTGTCGAAGCTGGCCACGAGCGTGGGAAAGAAGATTAAACTGGCGCTGGAGCAGGAAGCGGTGGCCGACGACCACTCCTTTGGCGACAACTCCGACTCTTCGGATTGCAAGTCCCCAAAGAACGCCAGCGAGCTCTCCGAGCACTTGACCAAACGGGCCCAGAGACTGGCCAAGCGCAATGATCTGATTCCGCACACGAACAAGCGCAAGCATTTCGAGCGGCAGCTAGAGAACAATGCACACGATCAGAGCCTATCGTTGGGTCAGAGCCAGTCCGAGCCAGAGACAACCCCTGCGGTGCAGCCTGCTCTCGACGCTGGATCTGCATTGGAAGAGCCACCCTCCAAGGAAGTCTGCAGAAATCAGGCCGAAAAGGCTGAACACACTGATAAGCCAGTGAATATCGTACCCAAACTCAGGGGCAAGCAGTCCAATGGGAAGCGATCCGAGGAGTCGCAGTTCACAGAAGCCACAGACTCACTAGCAGCTCCAGCTTCAGCTCCAGCTTCAGATCCAGCTTCAGCTCCGGCCCCAGCACTCGGCACTGAAAAATCGATGAAAACAACGAACACAGAAGTCGTTGCCAAAGCATTCGAGACGGAGAAGAGCGAGGCCGAAGGCAACAGCATAAGCGAGCAGGTTCTAGATGCCGTGGCTAAGAAAACTAAAAAGACCGTATTCGCGGACGTAACGTCCTACAATATGAACAGTGAGATCGAAGTAAAGTATAGCGCAACGCAAAAGCCGACAGAAAATGCAATCGAGCCAGGAAAAGGGGCCAATGTCAAGGAACATAAAATACTACAGCTTGAAACTCCAGTTCCACCTCCAGCTGCAGCTGCAGCTTCAGCTGCTCCTGAGCTGAAGAGTCCTGTCACAAGTAGCAGTCCTCTGGAGAAAAAAGAAGAGGTTCCCCCTACTGTGGCCCCACAGCAGCAGCCTGCTCAGCCTCTAGATGTTCAGGAGAAGTCGGCCAATCCCGTCTGCATGGCAGAAGAAAAGAAACCGAATCTGGATATGAGCTGCCTGAAACCAGAGTCATCCGTGTTCACAGAACTTCTTCCGCCGGTACAGCCAGCAGGGGCAGTGGCAGTGGCAGTGGCGCATGAAAAAACCAAGGAAATCGCTCCTCAAATGATACCCGAGGTCCCGGTCCCGGGCCCGGTACCGGTCCCAGTCCTGCAGAAACCGATGGAAGTGAAAAAAGTCGATGTGGTGGTCCCTACACATCCATCACCAGACAATGCTGCCAATGGCAATGCCAATCAGCGGCCAGAGGCTGCACATTCATATGTGGATCCGCCAAAGCCACTGCCAAATCAGCATATACAGGCCCAGCCGCAGCCGCAGGCACAGGCACAGCCACAGGCATTCAATGAGCCCCACAACCAGGGACATAATGATCAGCTTAAGACCAAGGACAATGGGGATATCAAGGAGAAGCCGATTAAGTGCAAGCCAGTGCAAGAAACGCCCGTGGTAAAGCCCGAAGTCCACCAGGCATATGCCACAGAAAGGAAGTTCGACAGTGCCAAGATGAAAGCGGTTCCGGAAAGGGAGGCGGTGAAGCCGGACCACCAGGTGGTGCAAGTCAAGGAGGAGGACAGATCGAACTCACGAGGACCCCCCGCTCCCTCGAACGTTGTGCCCGTGGTGCGGGAGAAACTGCAGCTAAAGGGGATACCAGAGCACACGCAGCTGCAGAACCCGATCCCCAGCCAGTTTAACATAAACCAGATGCCCAACTACCATCACACCTCCCAGTACTGGCAGTGGGACTACTATAGCTACAACCTGCATTTGGACTCGGCTACGCAGAAGGGCCAGAAGCAGTTCCAGAAGGACCTGGCCACGACCATGGCCTACACGCACAACCTAACCCAGAATCTGTATCAGTCCGCCAACCACCTGGCCATGCACCACGCAGCGACGCACCATCAGATCCACCAGACCAAGGAGAAGCACAAGCTGGAGCGAAAGAACACCGGCAAGAAGGAAGAGCATCCCAAGCTACTGTCCGGCGGCAATGTGGCCAGCACTTCCCGCGAGGACGCAGCACATGGCCACAGCAGCTGCAACGAGTATGGCGTGAATAATCAGGCTGCGATATACAATCAGAAGTGTGCACCGCAGCAGAAGATGTTCAAGCCATCGCCCGAGCAGGCGCAGCAAATGAAGTCCCTGGCTAATGCTCAAAACGCGCTGCCCAGACAAGGCAATCCCAATGCAAATCCGAACCCAAACCAGGCCGAATCATCGGCTCTGCTATCGAACTCGGTTAATCCACAGGCGGGGGGAACAGTGGCTGCCAAGCAGAAGCTGGAGCACGGCGTAAACTCGGCTTCAGTCATTACGCGCGAGGGTAAAATTAAAATTGGTCATCCGAACATACACGCGGCTCCTCAACACTCGAACCTGCAAGTGCCCGGGCAATCCGAGGTCAATCCGAACATGGTTTACAGTCCGGAGGCGTCGGCGAATGCTGGAATGCAGCAGCAACAGCAGCAGCAGCAACAGCAGCATTACGATTGCGGAATAAATGCCCAGATAAATATGGAATCCCCCGCCAACATTGGCAGCGCCATTAACCATGGCTCCGACAACATCCAGACCGCCGCCTCGAATGTGCACATGCATCAGCCCCACAGGCAGTACTCGGACTGCTCCATGCAGAACCAGCCAGCCACCACCCCCATGCACATGTCCATCCAGAACTCGCACATGCAGCAGCAGAACAACCTGAACATGAATCTGGCCCCCGAGGGATCGCCGAACATCAGTTTGCTGGGGAATGCCCAGCAGCAGCAGCAACAGCAGCAGCAACAGCAACAGCAGCAGCAGCATCAGCAGCATCAGACTAGGAAGTTGAATACGCAGGTAATTCTATTGCAAATGAAGTATTTTTGCTGCAGTTTTCAATTCTTTTTTATTCCACTACAGGCGGATAACGCTAATGTTAGTTCTCCTACACCGTCGCATCGAGCCACTACGCCCAAGCAAATACGCAGCGGAAATGCTGCCCAGCAGCGTGACGCCAAAAATTCGTCCACGTCAACCACAACGACGAATGCGCATCACCAGATTCCGCAAGGCGCCACTTCAAATATTCCAAAGTCGCACCAGGAGTCGTTGCACAACCTACAGTTCTCGCAGCACGGACATCAGCAGAATATGCAGCCGCTGGACTATGTGCCAATTCCACAGATCAGTCAGAATTTTGCGACCAATCCCTCGAACTACGACATTGTGGGCATGCCACCTGCGGTCATCCAGCAGAGAATGTCACTCAACAGTTCCGTGCATCCACTCGCGAACAGCCATCAGCGCATCGAGCAGCCGTCATCGGCATGCGCCGTCAACAATTTTTACTTGCAAAACAACATGCCCGCCAGCGAGAATGCCCCCCGGGTTCCTGTGTCCAGTTCGCTGGGGCCGCCATCTGCTGGAGCCAACAACAACAACGACCAAAGGCAGGCCACTCAAGAGTCTATATCTGGATCGAACAGCAGTGGCACTGGCGGCACTAGCAGCGGCTCCTCTCTGGCGGGCAATCTGTGCAGTCTCTCGAAGCTGCAACAGCTCACGAATTGCCTGGAGAGTCAGCCATGCAATACGTCTCCGGGGGCCCAAGTGAATCTAACGCCATCGCCGCATCACCCGATTCCACCAAACTCAATGACCCCGCCCCCTCACTTGCTGATGCAGAACAGGAACATTTCCACGCCTCCCAACATGCTGCAGACGCAGGTGGCTCCACTGCAGTACCACAAGTACTATCCCGGCAACATGAACATTGCCCCGATTGCGTCCACGCAGAACCCCAGCCGGAACACGCGGAACACACCGTCCGCACCCGTGCAGCATACCTCGGCACCAATAAGCAGCACAAACAATCGCACCACCAACGTCCACATCAGTCCCAATCTGATGGCCTCCTACGGGGCGATGAACAGCTATAGGATGTCGCCGCAGCAGTCCCCACCCACTGGCGGCTACAGTTCGGGGGGCGAGTATCCCAACTCCCAGATACCGATGCAAATGGGAGTCATGAATATGCAATCTCAATACCAAGATGCTTGCGTGTTGCAGAGAGCCACACAATCAAATCCGATGTATCCAACGTATTCTCCTTACTTACCTCTCAACGGCACCATTCGCAGGTAATGGGTGCACACATTTTATATATTATTGTATTGACTATAATTTCTATAGAAATGTGTGCTGTAAATAAATCTTAAATATATATTGTCAATTAATAAAACAAACCAATCCACACGTGCTTTTTATTTTTAGTATACAAAGCAAGTACGAGTATATATGTATATTGGTATTGTATTCGTATGTACATAATGCTCAGGATAATAAGAATGATAGTGACTCGATTATATAGATATTTTTTTTAAGATTACTGGGAATTCTGTACACTCATTCAAGGATCCTGTGATCATATGTACATACATCTCTCTGTAGACATCTCTGTAGGTTCTTTGAAGTCGCAGTTTGCAGCAGATCTCAACATTTTGAGGGAACATTTGAAAAATAATACTGCTTAACTTCATTAAAACCCCAAAAACACGGATTCTCGATTCTATACAATTTTGTTTTTTTTTTGTTGCTCTGAACGATGTTATTTGGAAGAATGAATTGAATTTGCAATTGGAATTTAAGTTAAAACTAATCAGCCCTTTCGGATGAGCGGAATATTCAATATTTGGCGAGTACTCGAATGCGAGACGAAGAAACGAAGCGGATGTAAATGCTCGATGTACTTGTTTGCGTTGATTGCCATTTTCTCTGTGAGTGTAAAGAGTAAGGGGCTTAGATAGCTGCCCTGTGGTACTCCCGATTGGTACTATCTTGTGATTGAGATTCACGCGATTGCTGCATGCTCACAGACGTTTGAGAGGAGTTGAACCACAAGAAGCGAGGTAAGAAGTATGAACTACACGGATGAATGTTTCAGTATAATACCATTACTTTATTTCTTACAGCTAACATTTTTTAATCAAAGCTTGTTTATATTTTCGAATGTTTTTTTTTCATTTGTTTTTAGATGTTTTGTTGTATTTATTAGATGGAGGTAGGCATGCACTACACACACTACCCGTAGCCAAAGAGAGACCAATCTTCGAATGTTTGCTCGAATGAGTTTTACTATCCCATATCCATGGGCTTCTAAATTAAATAGATTTGGATAGAACGAGTTGTGTAAACACTATGTTAAAATCTAAGAATATTTATTCATTTTTCGTTTGTTTCTTTTCATAACGAAAATGTGTAAACTAATGTTATCCATTTAAAGGGAATTAACTATAATATTGTAATAAATAACTTAAATGAAAAATAACCTTAACGGTAAGGAATAAAGCCCCCGACCTTTATCTGTATTTCCAGTCAAGAGTACACGCCCAAGCAACAAAGTAAAAACTGACACAGAACAGGTTTAGCTGTCTGGTTAATCAGACAGTAATAGGAATAGGAAGCATTCTGTTTGGTTTAGCGATCAGTAATAACGATCTGAATAATTATCTAATCTAATGATATAATAATGTTTTGCAGCCAGTTTTTCTAATGGTTTCGAACAGAAAAGATTCTTAAAATAAAAAATATTGTTGCTCTTTGAGTATAATTAAAAGAACAAAACCTAGTCCTACTTTTAAAACAACAGCGAAGAAGCGCAACTTTATAACATTTAAAAAAAGAGAAAAAAGTGTAATTTTTTATTAAAATTAAGTTTGAGGAGTGGCATCTTCGCCCTCAACTGGACACAGATAAATAGAAGCAGCATTTATTTACATTCGTTATTGCGACGACCACTCGTTGATTGGGTAAGTAGTGCTCCCGATGTACGAGGGCTGTCGAATAGACTCATTTGACGCTGGCGTATTTACAACCGAACTCCAGTGTGGTCTGGGAAATACATTTGAGTTTACATACGACGACGGCCCACCGATGTATCCTGTCGATGGGTGTAGGTTGGAATGGTAGGGTGCGAAATTCAAGTTGCCGTAGGAGGTGTAGTTGTTAATGTGATAGCCGCCGGATGCGGGCGGGGTGGCCTTGTGCTTATTGTCATAGTAATCGTAGTACTGGGGTGGATATGAGTGCTGAAAGTGCTTCGGTTGGAAATATGAACTTTCTGCCGTCTCTGTTCCGTTGGGAGCAGGCGGATGCGAATGCGCTAGTGGCACATTCGACGGAACAGGATTGGCACTATTGTAGCCTTCGCTGCCTGCAGGTAGATGATTCTGATGTTTGTACGGCTGCTGTTGCTGCGGCTGCGTCTGCGTCTGTGGCTGTGGCCCCTGTGTCTGCTGCGGAAAGTTCAAGTCACAAGGCATCTGATGTGGATTTGGACCCGCATGAAGGGGGGCGGCTAAATTATTATTTGGTTGCGTTTGTGGCTTAAAATGTTGTAGATTCTCTGTGGGTTGTTTTCTTTCCTTCGAGGACATTTCTATCCGGCTTGAAGTTGTTTGCGCGCCTTCCTTATTCTTCACGATATGTGGCTCGTCATCAGAGGTCAAGTCCTTTACAGTTTCTGCAAAAAATAAAACCCTTTAAGCATTTAGAGAACTATAAGAGTTATACAAGGTATACCTTGCTCGGGCGTTTGTGGCTTTGCTACATCTGTGTCACAATCGGACGTTATGTCAATTACATCGTCCTTGTTCGGCTTTTCTGATTCATTTTTAGCCGTCGTTCTTATAGCTATTATTTTTCCGCTGTCCAATTGCATGTAGATGCCTTTGGTGGACTTCAAAACCATCACCCGTTGTCCAGCCTTCAGAATAATATTGGCCTTGTCCGAAGAGTTCGTGGGGATGACAACATCTGGAAAGAGCATTCAATTATTACGGGGATTGAGGGAGGCGAATCATGTGAAAATACATACCAAGCGGCAATGTCATTTCCTGTGCTGTCATTCCCTGCCGTTGCCACACATCTGCGGGAATCCAACGAGTTGTGCGTCCTCCAGCAGAGACAGAGGTGGTCGACTTTACCTGCAATCCATTATATACATACATGATATACGTTTTATCATGAATTCATAAGGTACTTACCGGTGCAATTGGTCGGGACACAATAGTTCCATCATTATTCACAATCTTGTAGTGCGTTTTAACGGGAGCATAGGCAAACTTCTGATTAACGGCAGCCTTCTTTTCCAGCTCGTAGCTCCGATGAGCCTGCCTTTTCTCAGCCTGCGACAGTTTTCTATCCTTTTGATCAACCAACAAGCTGTCGTGCAAGAAGGGTTCCTTGGTCACACAGTGTCTGTGGAGCTCAAGGAGGGTATTGATGATGGGGTCTACATGCACATGGGGGATCGGGGTTTCAGCTTTTTCCTTTTCCGTCTTAGACGGAGACTCATCACAGGTGCCATTCTGTGGTTTAGGCTCAACTATTGCAGTCGCATCTCCCTCTGCTGGGTCTATTTTCTCCTCTTTTGGCGTTACTTGCTCCTCTGTTGCTGGCAGTGTTTTCTCATCTGCTTGAATAGCCTTCTTCTGTTCTTCTTCTGGTATCGCTTCAGGCTCATCCTTTGGCTTGATTTGCTTCTTTGATGGCTCTTCCACGGGGGGATTTTTCGAAGTATCTGTGGCCTCATCATCAGAGTCATAATCGTGGCACAAGTTCGTTATCTCCTTCATGGAGAGATGTGCCTCGGGATTGCATTCGTCGACAATTCGATCGGACATGCCTTGTTTCTTGATTTGCCTATCATATATCTTCTTCTCCAGGCATTTGTCCATTACAATTCTATACACATAGCATGGCTTCGTCTGTCCGTATCTAAGAACAAATTATTGTTATTCGATGGCTGTTGTATTGCCAGTAGGTCGTTGTGCTTACCTATAAATCCTATATACAGCTTGCGTATCGTGGCAGGGATTCCAACTGGCATCAAAAATGATAACACGATTCGCTCCAGTCAGATTGATGCCCAATGAGCCAGCCCTCGTCGAGATTAGAAATAGCTTCACTTGACTATTTGCATTGAATTCATTGACTAGCCTCTCCCTTTCCTGCGAGGAGGTGGACCCATCCAGACCTGCAATCAATCATTAATTGGGTTAAATAAAAAGGTGGTTTTTATATGACGAAAACTTACGAAAGTATGAGTAACTTCTGGTCCAAAATTGATTGGTGCCGGGCACGTAACTGGTCTTCAGGTAGCCCTCGAGTATGTTCAACGTAAGGAGGGATTGGCTAAACAGCAATATACGATCGCCGAACTGCATGCTCTCCTTCAGGATGCAAAAGAATATCTCCATTTTGGGAGAATTCTCTATTTGGCCAGCCACATAGTTCCTCATTAGATCGACCGCCCATGAACATGAGAATTCGTCGTTCCGTTTAGTCTTCAACAGCTTTTTATTTGCTTCGAAGCCAATGCCAGTGCCGCCGGCTACGTTCTTCAGGCCCGGCACGACACCACAACCACTTGGCTTGAGGGCATTGGCCTCATTGTCCAGCTGATTATTGGAACACGGCGTTTGGATATTCGTTTCGACTGTTTTTATCTCATTCGTGTCGAGATCCACAATCTCCGAGGATCCCGTAATACTTTCAAAGTCCTTCGACATATTTGTATCCGTCTGTTTTATCACCTCAACAAAGCCCGGTTTGGACAGGATGGGACAGCTCGATTCCATCCAATAGTTGTTTTTTCCTATGGTTTCCGCACCGAACGACCCATAATTAAGGGGTTCCCCGTAGGCCAGATTGGGGCTGCTGCAGCTCTTGTTTAGATATTTCGCATTTAGATCGGATGCCACCGGGGGCATATTGAACAGGCCCTCAGTTTCGTTGGAATTAGAGGCCACTTCAATGGTTTCGCTGCTCTTCTTCTCGCAGAGAGGAGACAGAGAGGCCGAGGCCGCCATGTTCGATGAAGGATTGGATTCTTGATTGGAGTCTGTGATTGGAGTGGGAGCGCTCTTCGAAAGCTCTTCGTCGATTTCTAAATCTAAGTCAGTCTCACATTTCTTCAGAAAGTTGTACAGTACATCCGGATGATTCCAGATCTTACAGCAAACAGCAAAGGCCTTCAGGGGATTGGGAAAGGCCTTCTTTCGCACCACATCAGTCATGAAGGTGTCGTAAAGCTTCCGCTGGAACGCTGTCATTTTCACGAGAATAACATATTCGTGCTTCTGCGGCAGCGTGATCTGCAATACTTTGTGGGAGCGTCGCTGCACGAAGCCCAGCAGCAGGGAGTGCAGCACGTGCGCTCTGTATCTCATGAGTTTTATGTCGTCTGGGGTGGAGTCCACGCACTGGCCATTCTGGATGGGCCTCTCGAACATGTTGCAGAACTCTGTGCGGGTTCCCAAATAGTTTGGCCGCACAAAATCCACCATGCACCAGTACTCAAGAAGGTTATTCTGCAAGGGGTAGCCCGTAAGTACAATGCGGCGACGAGTCCGTATCTGCTTCAGGGCCAGGGATATGCCGGCATGCGAGTTCTTGATCCTATGCCCCTCGTCACATATCACCAGATCTGGACCAGGTTTAACGAGTGCTTCGAACACCCGATTCATAAGATCGCTGCTGGCGTCGTGGCCATCGGCCCTAAAGGCGTTGGCGCCTTTCCGCTTGCGGGTTCGCACCAGCTTCAGGGCCAAGAGTCGGAACAATTCGTATCCAATCAGCAGAACGCCGCCTTCCTGCACCCAATTCAATATAACTTTCGCACGCGCAGTGAGTGTCTTCTGCTGGTCGTTCAGAACATAAATGTCGAATTGGCGCGGACGAATGTTGTGGTCGGCGGTGTAGCGGGGCACCCACATATTGAACTCGCTCAACCAATTCTGCAGCGTGTTGATGGGCATCACACAGAGAACCGTCTTGGCGGACGTGTGTCTTAAGAAAATATCACAGAAGGAAACAACTTGCAACGTCTTGCCCAGCCCCATGGAATGGGCAAGAATGCATCCGAAGCCGCTTGATTTGTTGAACCTTCGTGTCGATTCAATGATGTTGTCGTACAAGAAGCGAACGCCTCCGATCTGGTGCGGTTTTATCACCTTGGCTATTTGGGGGGCCAAGTACAAGGTCTCCTCGCCCTCGGGATGCGCAATGTTGACGACTACTTGTCCGTTTTCATCAGGAACATTATACAAATCCTTGACATGCATGCCACTGTTATGGGCATCGTCCGACTCGTTCAAGTCCTCCTCTTCCTCCTCCTCCTCCTCTTCCTCCGACAGGAGTATGCAGTCGTCATCCGAACTGTCATCAATGGTCACCACTTCCCCGGACGGCTCCACGCTGCTGGCCTCCTTATTTAGCACGTCGTCGATGCTACAGCTTAAACTACTATTCGTCTCATCAAATGTGTCCGACACGATTTCCTCCTCGGGAAACTCGACGGGAGTGTCGTTGGCGTTAACGTTTACGTTAACATTGACGTGGTTCGACACGGAACAGCTTTCAATTCCCTCGCTCTCGTCCAGCTGCAATATGCGGAAGAATTGCTTGTGGACAACCTGCTTCTGGATTTCGCGCATTGACTTCTGTTGACCAGCAACGCGAGCCAAGCGTTCGGCCTCCTCCTTCTGGGCCGCCAGCGTGGTTGTGTCCAGATTGTTTTCGTTCATCACATCCCTAATGTTCTTCCTGAGATGGAGGAGGTTCTTCTTCTCCTCGGCAGCCGTTAGATTTAGACCGATTTTCTTGTTCGTGCCCTGCTCTGCATCTTGGACAGAGTTCTTTCGCTTGTGGCCGTGAGGTACTGCTGTAATATTCTTCCCCACATCCTGTGGGATGGCGATGGCTGGATGTGGGATTCTGGTTTTGTCCGCGGATGTGTTTTCCACAGTGGGGATCGGCATCGGGTTCGCGATGTTGATGTTGATGTCGGTACTCATCTCCGGCATCTTAGCAGGTATGAGCGATCCACCGATGGCATTGATTGGCGGGGGATTGTGAAAATACCGCCTCGGATCATCCGGAAACATAAGCGATGGATGAAATTCATGTATATTGGGCCATGCTTCTGGATTCTGCAATCGTTGAGCGCCCGGATAATTGGGGTTTGACTCCTCCATGTTTATTTGTGGTGATGATGTATCCCTGCAAAGGAGGGGATTCGTCAGTTGGAATTTTTTAATCGAATTAAATTGCTTGGAAGGTGAGTGAGTCTTTACAGGATGACGAATATATTTGATTTTTAAGAATGTCGACGGACCTGAAGCCACAAAGGGTTAAACATTGGAGGGATGGGCGTTGTAAATAAACTTTATATACTTTATTCGAAATATTTATTTATGCATTTACTATGCGTGGTAAATAAAAGTTCTTGGACCAGATTAATATTTGCCAACATACGTACATACATACAGATGTAAGTATGTATGTCTGTAAAAGCAAGTGTAATTAATGGGTTCGTCCCGCACCGTCTTTAACCGAACATACATACATATTTACATATGTAGGCATACATACATCACTGCTCACACTTCACTGTTAACAGCCATGAGAATGTGGATGTGGTCTTACATCAGAAGAAGGCGTATTACAACTCTCCAGTGCCATTAAAACGATATGTACATACAGGCCATGACGTGCTCAGTCAATATAGCATACATATAACTGGTACATATAAATATGTCCTGGGACAGTGGACAGTTCTACGGCAGCTATGGCTTAAAGCCGAAAATAATCTCCATTAGCTTTGGACACCAAGTACCTACATACATTTGTATGTATGCATGTACACATTACATACAATGTCATGTAAGTACATACAGAAATCGTAACCGGAATGGAATCATTAGCTCTTATATACCTTTGCATGTACATGACATATGTACATGCAATGCGGACTGTTTATGGTGAGCATTATTAAACACTATCATATGAATACACACAAATTTAATTACAAAGGGTACTTTTCGTGGGATTTTTTCTTCACAAATTGAAAGAACATTATGTGCATAAATAAGGACAACTGCACTCACTACTATACGTACATTTACATGCAGCCGGCAAACTTGATTTTAAGATGAACGATTTAACAACACAGGTTCTTAATTATTGTTAGTGCATACATATGGATGTTTTTCTTTATGCACCAAGTATTTGAAGATTCAGTTTTTTCTATTGTAGGATTTTGAGATTCACAATTTATAGGGTCCAATACATGTTGGAATTGTAGCTTTTAGAACATGCTTTAATCTTTTATTAAAATGTTACTCTCGATTGTATTTTTCTCACTGTTTTCAATGTGTATATATGTATGTATATAATGTATACATTACTCTACATAGATATAATACTGCAGTGTGACCGCGATGCAAAAAATGTGTGTGACCGTAAACAAATGTTCACATACAATGAAATACTGAAATCTGACATCGATAAAAGATTTTTTCTCAGCTGGTTTTAAGCCGATAGACAAATTTAAAAATTCTTTACAAGGAGTTTTTACGTTTTGGTGCGCTCGCTATGAGTTCTGGTGGAGAAGAGGCCAAATGTAAATGGCGGCACCTGTCTCATCAACTCGGTGCAATCTGTCTGTATGCGAGGAAAAATCATGCCATTCACGAAAATCGACAGGATATTACCAAAACGCTGATACAGCAGGTACAACATTGCCATCCACGTCTGCTGATCTACAATTTTATTTACTTCCTCTTTCAGTTAATTCTAACTGCCGTCTAAAGACCGTCGCGACGATCGAAATAAAGTGCTCTTCAAAATGCATGGGATGATATAATAACCGGCAAACGATATACAATTTCATGGTGTGAGATTATACGATTATTTTTAATAAGTAGAAAATCTAAAAATCCCATTCCAACGGGGAATTACATGATGTCGATTCAGTGGTACTTCGATAACAATCTACATTATGATACGAACGTTCTTAGAGGCACAAAATCGCCGATAGTATCGATAACGACTCACATAATTTTTAATTGTACCATGTACAACAAAAAAAGAAAATACTTCCCATCTCTAAGAAAACATCAACTCGTACCTAATTTAATTGACTTCATCGAGGAAATTGATGTAAAACTGTAACAAGTACTCTATAACACAACATCTACTATTCTCTGACTTGGCAATTAGTACCTTCATACAGGCGATCGGCCAAACAATCGCACACCACTGAAGGGCACACTCAAAAAAATTAAACATATAAGAAACTATGGTATGTAAAAGCTGTTAAGCCTTTTTAATGGTTTTAATGTGATCCCTTTAATCTCAGTGCCACCTATCAAATTTGAGTTCTCTAAAAATTGCGCTGGCGATTCTGTTGATAAACATATTCTGGTTGTTTAAGCAGCAGCTGGCAGGAGATGCATCGACGAAATGCAAGAAGGCTGAGCACATCGCTCCATCCCGAAATCCAATCGCGGCGGACTGCCCCTAGCACTCAGATATTGCCTTTTCGTTGATACAGCCGCTTGCAGGATTGGACAGTTTGCTCGCTCCGAACAACACTGCTCCGTTGGCATTTGATAATGCCGACCTGAGCTATGGTCGCTGGGATAGCCAGCATTTGTATAAGATCAAGGATTTTGCGCTCCTAGGGGAACAGTACACCGAGTCATCTGAGAGCAGTTTGGTCTGCCTCGCCACTCAAACTTCGGTGGAGCGCTTGAACTCCTTGCCTCAGGTCGCTACAAACTGGCAAGGGCCGATGTCAGTGGCCGTGTTCTCTGCCAGCCACGAGGAATTTGTTGTCTTGCAATACTTTGTTACATATATGCGGCTTTGTTTCCCAAACATAAGGGAAAACGCCACTTTCCACTTGCTCACCCCACCCGACTACGATAAGCTGCCCCGACTCGTATCCATTTCGTTTAATTTGAGGGGAAAATTCGACTGCCAGTATCCAGACAGAACGTTGAAGGCTTTGCTGAAACTCCGGTCCCTGAAAAGTTTGCAGTGGCGACAAAGGAATCCCTATCCCCAAAATCACATGCGAAATTTAGCCCGGAAAGGTTGTCAGACAAAGTACACCTTTCTCACAGACATCGACATAGTCCCAAGCACGAACAGTGTTCCTCAACTCAACAAGTTCTTGAAAACCGCCAATTGCTCAAAGAACTGCGCCTACGTAATACCAACCTTTGAGATAGACGTTCGAGCCTCGTTTCCCCGCTCAAAGTATGGCCTACAGAGGTTAATGAAAAAGGGTCTGGCGAGGCCATTTCACGAAAAAGTCTTCATCTACAACCAGTACGCGACAAATTTTAGCAAGTAAGTATTATAGTTTCGGCATATGTTTATGGTATGCTTACTCTAGCCTCGTTTAAAAATCAACTAATATTTTTCAGATGGTTATCTTCGAATACAAACGATACGGAGGTCTCTATAAGCCACGTCGTTACAAATTTTGAATTTTTATATGAACCATTTTACATAGCAATCGACAGTGCACCAGCGCACGACGAACGATTCACAGGCTATGGGTTCACCAGGAACTCCCAGGTAAGCAATTGAAGTAATTTATGCCGGGTTTCAATCAAAAACTCAATATTTTTTGCAGGTTTATGAAATGCATATTGCTGGATATCAGTTCTATGTACTGACGCCTGTTTTCACTGGTCATTGGGGCCTCCAGAGGAAGCAGGCGAGGCCCGCTTGGCGAGAACAGCAGAACAATGTGAATCGGAGAAAATTTGATGTTTTCAAAAGCGAAATATTTTTGCGGTACAAAAATGATCCACGCCTGTTGTTACAATCTAAGAAGAATCAAATCCTAATCAAATAAATTAGTTGATAATATAAAAGCTCAGAAATGGTCTATGTCGAAGAAGGCTTTTCCAATCCTTTAGATTTTGGGAATATATTAGACAATTTAGAGTTAATGAAAAGCGAACTTCACTAACAATAAAAGCAAAATACTTCCCAAAATGATTGCAGTCTAGTCGAGGTAAGCAAATTAGAATAAAATAAAGTACGAGTAATGTAATGTCTAATTAATGGTTAGAGTGGAAAATTTTGCAGCATGATTTTGTCGGGCATTTGATATTAAATTCTGAAATAACATCACCGTTTGGGTATTTTATTTGATTCGATATTGTAGTAGAAAAGGTTGTGTAAAACAGTGCCAAGGTGTAAGCAAAGCTCAAATGTTCGGACAGAATTCAATGGGGAATTCTGTTTTAGTGACTCTGCTGGAAGTGTGAAAGGATACATATGTATCCTGACTTCGGCCACTTTCCCATACTCCTCCAACGAATACAGCGCTGACAACAGTCTTACGAAGTGACCAACATGGCTGCGGAAGAATGGTCGTAATCGGTTTGAAAATCTTTAGCCGAGATCGCTACCTCAATGGGGCTGGAACGTTTCTCGAGGACCATCACAAATTCACGCTGGAGCTACACACGAATTCAGGCATTGGGGGACACAAGCTAATGCCCGTGGAGGTACCCTCAATGTCGTTCTGTGCCTCCATCCGTACCTTCTACCGCAGATTTATCAAGAATTCAATTCAAACAGGCTTGACTTTAAGGATGTGGAATGTGTGGCCGGTTCCCAGCCGTACGTATTGGATAAAAGATGTTCTATTCGACACAAGCGACTGGGCCGCCATCATGCCCCGCGGACGGATCAAGGACAAGTTGAACCTCTTGGATGAGGGTGACCAGGTCGGCGGGGTTGAGATTATTAACGATGAAACTTTAAGGACGGACAAAATAAATTCTCAATGACAAAATAAAAGGAAAGCGATACAAGGATGGAAGGAGCGGGGGATTGGTTCTTCATCCACGCGAATGGGCGAGGTAAAGCAGAGCACGCAAGGATTTGTGATGCAAAGCACTAAACGGTGCAAAACAATGAGACAGAATTGCCGGAAGGAGAGAAGCGCAGGCGCCGTCCTTTGTCGAGCTTTCTCCCCTATCTCAAAAGCTTTCTCGTCCGCGGAGCGGAGGACAATAAAAGCTCCGTCCTTCGGCCACCTTTTCACAGTCTGTGGCAGTCAGATCCCGAGTTGTGTGCACGTCTGGAAAAACATAAATGAAACACAAAATCCCAAAGTGCAGTCAGGAAAAGTGTACTTTCTATTGTAATTAGAGTGAAATCGGAGTAACCAAAAGGTTCAAGAAGTTGGAAGTGTTTAACGAATAAATTGATCAGAATGTCTATTTGGATGTAGGCTTCTGGGCAGGTGAGTGCATTCAATCCAAAACACCATCACCATCACCATCCCCACCCTCAGCCGAAGGCTTTGACATGTGTTTTTCGATTTTTCATTGCCTGGCGAGGAGTCAGTGCCAGTCGGACATAAAGAATCGAGAAAGCGAGTGTCCGTCTACCGCAATATGAGTGAAGACAGAATAAGGCAATAAAGTGGCAATGACCAAGCCCCAGAGCTGTTTACACAATTAGGTATCAGCTTTCCAGAGCGAAGGCAGAGAGAGAGACTACATGCCACGGCCACAATGGATGTGGATGTGGATGTGGATGTGTATGGGCCTCGTCGCGTTGCCTTCTCCCACAGAGTCTCCGCGTATTGCGCCGCATTCATTTCAATGAGTCCCGTCCCGTATGCTGATGTCGCTGTCGATGGCGATGATGATGCCATTGTTGGCCATGTCCTGGCTGGGTCCGGCACTCCATCATCGTCGTGTTTTGCTTCTGTGGGAGCAGTGGTATAGGCATTGATATCGATGTCCCTATTCCCACCCTCTATCCTCTATCCCCTATCCCCGATCCCCTATCCCCCATCCCCCATCCCCTATCCCTGTTCCACACCCATCCCTTTGACACTTGTTCGTGTGTTTGCTTACGTGGTCGCACCGCCCCGTCCCCCCTCATTCTTTGCCAGTAATTGCGGTTCGAGTGTCGGCGGGAGCAGCCAATTAATATCCAATTTGCGTAATTGTTTTGCCTTCCATTCATTGATGGGTGTTCGGCGACAATCCCCTTTTGATGGAACCCCAAAATTCAGGAGCATAAAAAACAGAACTTAAATATTCATTCCATTTCCATTTCGCGGCAAACGTTTCCCAATAATGGCCAACAGAAAAAGAGCGCTCACTTTCCTTTTGATTTTATGACCAGACCTGGGCGTGGGGGCAGGGTAATGCTGATGCTGATGGCATCCAATCCAATAACCACAAAGAAAGGAAAGCGATTTGCATCTTCTGCATATAGCAGATACAGTTCCACAGTTGCACAGTTCCTCAGGCGATGCTTTTAGCCCGCAGAAGTGGCCAGAATAGCAGCAAAGGGCTTTGCTGTGCTGCGCTTTGGATTGAACAGGCGGGGGAGCGACCTCGGACGCGTCAAAAACAGTCATATCCTCCTCCTATTGTTCGGGCCACACGATGGCTAAAGTTGAAATGCATTTATTTATGCTTTGTATTTGACATGGCTTGCAGCGTGGAGCCTGGAGCCTGGAGCGGTGTCTGCGGGAGGGAGCTCACATGAAATGGCAATATAGAATTCAGTTGTCTTTTGTTGTTTTTTGTTTTGTAAAATGCAAGTACTATCTGGGTCAGAGGTGGCTATTTATAGCGATCGAGTCACTATGGTCCAGGCACGGTACTCGTACTACATATTTGATGAATTCTCACGGCCAATATGTAATGTCTTTGTTTGCGACAGCTACGAGAAAAAACAATTTACTGCAGGAAGCCGTCCTTTCCTGCCCACGTGGCCAGCGTGGGACAGGACAGTTGTGGGGGCGGAGAGGGGGCAGTAAAACTAGACAGTAAATCTAGGGCCAACTCCCGTCCTGCTCTTTGCTCTTTGCTGTGAAATTAATGAGAATGTCAGATAGATTGTTCTGCCATGGCTGCGAGTCAAAAGTCTCGATTAAAGATTAAGCATTCCCCTTTGCTATATATTGCCCCTTTTGCCATTTACCCTTCCTCCCACTTCCAATTCCACTTCCACTGCACTCCCATTCTATGCGAAACTCATGCGTTTGCCTGACTTTCCGGCATTCATTAAGAATTCATAATCAATGGCTCTGTTGGCTGCCAAGACGTTGCGGGTGGTGTGCATTATAAATGCATGCATCTACCTCTCCTATGGTTGCCAACTGTTGCTCCAAGGACACGCCAACGACATCGGACTGTCACCGCGGCAGAGTATTTCGGTTGTGGTACGGCACACTCGTCCGAGACCCCGCACTCACCAAACTAATCCAGCGGATTCTGAGCCACTGAACCTGAACGCAAGCTACTCCATAGAAAGGGGTTTTTCAGTAAAATGAAGGTACATGCGAAGGAAAGTACATATGTATGTACAGCAGCGAATATGCTCTCCTGCATGGGTGGGTGGGGGGCGGGAAGGATGTTGAAGACTCGATGGCGGATGATTGCCATTGTTCGGGCCTCGCATCGCGTTCCATCCCATCGCATGGCAGCTGCTTATGAATATACAAGCTGGGGATTTGCATGCATCCAATCAGGGAACTGAGCGGGGATCCATACCGCCGTGGATTGTGGGCCTTCTTCTCTTCTGCTTGGCCGAACCTGCTTGCCGAGTCAACAGCAATTGGAAGTTTATTGTCTGCAAATATGCAAGGATAAATGTTTGCGGAATTAACAAGCAAAGAGTGGGAGTGCGCACACAGGGGAAAACCCTCTTCTCAGTGGAGAATCTATCAAAAGATGATTATGTAGTACCGGTACTCAAATAGACGAAACACTTGCCACACTTATGGCCGCCGTAATTGGGATTCACATTCACCCACACAAAGTGCGTCATCCTGCATCATCTGGGTCCCGTCCCCTAAGGAAATGAGTTTTCTCGCCGTGCAGCAGCCAATAAGCATAATAATAGTTTCTACACACACACACTCGTAATTACGAGTACCCCGTAGGTGGTTCTCCCGGTCCCTCCAATATGCGTAGGTGTTGGGTGGAGACCTCCTCTCGACTCAGGTCCTTGGCGCTGCATTTGAATCTGGGTGCTGTGTAATCTGCATAATAATGAGAACAGTCTGCCAGGACAGACAGCTGTTTGAGTGGGCGGAGATCCAAACTTGCAACAACTTGTCGCTTTCTAGTGCTCGTGGAAACTATAAACAGCTCAAGTGTGAGGAGGGGGCGCGCTTTAAATTGGTCAAACAGCCACAGTCAGGTCTCATTAAGTCGGAAATGGGTGCAGCAACAGGCTTCGTTCTATCAACTCTTACGCAAATGTAGCTATTTTTGATTAATTAGATCTGTATCTACATATCTTGCAACGACACATCATAATCCGAATTTTATTTAAATTAAGTTTTTAACATCCAATTTGACAAAGTTTCAAACAATCAGAAAGATGAATTATAGCGATTCACATTTCAAGGAAGTAATTTATATAATTTCAGAATAGTAAACATCAGCGTACATACATTTATGTAAATATGGGCATTTCAATGATGTTGAACTGGACAGTGATCCCGGAAACATTTGACGTCAAAAGTCGAAATAAACCGCATTGCCAATAGGCCTAATTTACAATTTACAATAGGCCTTAATTAGATAGAGGACATGGGTTAATTAAAAATTAAACATACACCATTAGCCGAAATTGGCCCATTTTTCTGAGATTTTTTTAGATAGAGAAATATGTTAGAGAGATTCTCTTATAAGACTGATTTAAATGAATTTTCACATCAAAGTTAATCAAATTATGCGTCAATTGGTTAAATAAACGTTGTGAGTTGCTGCTGCGACCGTAGTTGTACATTTATACCCTATGGCTCTCAGTATGGCTCTCCTCCGGCAGACGACAGAGTGCGTGCGAGATAGACAGAAAATCAGGTCGAAAATTGATTTGTTACTTTTGGCTATACAAATCCAATCTGATTCGGCAATCTGGTAGATATGGTGCGTTCTTAATTTTCTCGTATCTTTAAAATTGTGGAATCCACCGATCTTCATACTTTGTGGGGGCGGAAGGGGGCTGGGCGAAGTTTTAAAATACACCTGTACCAGTGATATATAGCAGAAGTCTGGATACAAACTATCGTTACTATAGCTCTTATTATCACTGAGCACTAGGCACTCATAGGGACAGACAGGCGGACGGACGGACAGATGGACAGACAGACATGGCTCTATCCACTCGGTTATTGATGCTGATCAAGAATATATACTTTGAAGGTAGGAAACGCCTCCTTCTGGGCGTTACACAACGCAAATCTAAAATACCCCTATACTCATTTTGAGTATCGGGTGTAATAATCGCTACATAATTAAATTATAATGTGTTTTTATTGAATTTTAATTTGTTGGGAATGCCACACACAAATAAATATTTAAAGGCATGAACATATATGTATATTGTTTGTGATGCTTTCGGATTGTAATTCCGTCCGCTCTGTCTTTGTGTGTCGGTAATAATCCGATTGTCTCTGATTGCCTGCATGTGTATTTTTGCCGTGTGGGTGTTTTGGTTTGGGGCTTCCGAGTATTGTCCTCCGACTCGTGCAGTTTTAGTGAAATCATAATTAAATTTGTTATCATTAAATTACAGCTGACTGGACTCGATTGGATTCGATTCGAGCTGGGCGTTCGGGTAAGTGGAAAATAATCAGAGGCATTAATTAAGCTGCAGTAATTTATTTAAAACAAAGCCCGTGCATGTAAGCAGGCCAGCGAATAAAGCCAGACACACAAAATCCATATTCAAACATCCATATTGTTCACTCCACTCCACTAGACTCCACTGAAAAGCCACCATGTAAATGCATTGATATCCGTGTAATTTCTATCCATTCACTCTCTATAATATTTGAAATTGTATCCTGTACCTATCTGTTTCTGTATCTGTATCTGTATCTATATCTGTTTCTGTTTATATATCTTCCTCTCTACTTATCTTGTTCTACGTCCTGTATCTTCCGTAATTCTTTCGTTCAATGTCGTGAGATCAGAAGACAAGGTCCAATGCTAATATCCCTAGAAAGCACATCAACGGAAAGTACAGCTGCTAGAGAGAATTGAAGGAGGATCCACCGATACACGTCGATACATACCTACCTACCTACATATATACTCGTATACGTCTCGAGTGGGGGAGACTCAGAGCCATGGCGCCATTTAAGCTGAAGTTCCGCATGGGCAGCTCCCGGAGCACATCGCAAGAGCACGACCCGGACCCGCAGGTGAACGAGGCCCTCTTGGGCAACCAGCAGCATCAGCAGCAGCAGCATCAGCAACAACAAGAGCTGCTCCAGCAACACGTGGTGGAGGCCAGCAGCAGCTCCAGCCTAGACCTGGCCGACTGCAATGGCCTGGGTCCGATGAGCAGCGAGCGAAAGCTCCTGTTGCCCCAGAATAAGGCCCTGAACCTGAACAGCAACAGTATGCGTAAGTACCCGTATTAGGAATGGGGACTGTAGAGATACGTATTTAGATAAAAACAAAAGATACTAGTATTGGAAGTGAAACCCTCTATAAATTAGCCAGCATGAACCTTCTAGTGTACCTTCGAGCATGCACTAAAGCATTTTCCTAACTCTGCATTCTAATGCACCATCCTCCTCCTCTGGATTTAAATATTCCTTTTCGAATTCGTGGTTGCATGCTCATCATTGGATCTCTTGCAGGTTACCTCAACCAGAGCCGCACGCCATGCATCAACGAGTCGCTGACGGACACTGACGCCGACATTTTGCCCACCACCCCACCGCCTTCCTACGAGCATGTGCTAGAGGAGGACACGCGCTTGTCCCAGCATCAGCGACAGGTATCCCTGGACAGCGCCGCCACGCCCAACCAGAACAGTCGCAGGAGCTCGGTGAACAGCTCGCGGCACAGTGCGGCCCATCTCAGCGCCGCCTTGGAGGAGCAGCTGGAGGGGGGGAACAGCAGCAGCAGCACCAGTAGCAGCCTGTGCAACGATCCGGACTGCCAGCAGAACCAGCAGAATCTCAACCAGAACTACTCGCATTGTGGCGGCAGCAACATCAGCAACAGCAACAACAACAACAACAACAACGAGGGGGATCCGATCGCCGAGGGAGTGTTCGAGCTGGAGCAGCAGAGCGACACGGAATTCGACTGCCCGGAGGACGACCTCAACACGATTAGCGTGAGCGAGTTTCTGCTGGAAACGGAAATGGCGGCATCCTCCCGGTGCCCGGAGAAGCTCTACGCCGGCGAGGAGGATGGGGATGATGCAGATGGCCAGTGCACGGACGACCAGTGTGCCCAGTGCAGCGAGGAGCGTGGAGCGCAGGGGGAGGAAGGGGCTCTCGACGGGGACGAGGCCAGCACCAGCAGTCAGGCAGCAGCATTCTATGACCCTCTTCTGAACCGCGGCAGCTACAACTACAACGAGGGTGAGGCCAAATACCATCATGCATAAATCACTTATCTACCCCTTACCCCCTAACCACTGTATCGCAGGTGGCAATTCAAATTCAAGGCCCGTCTCCAGCAATAGCCAGCAGTGCCAGGAAGCCTGCTGTGTCGGCTCCGCCTCTGGTTCGGTGGCTTCCCGTTCCCGCAGCGGACGTCGCCAGCAGCAACTTCAGCAGCAGCATCAGCAACCCAATTGCCACACCAATCTTCTCACACCGGAAATGATGAGCAACAAGACGAGCAAGGAGATATACAAGGATCTAGCCAAGCAATGGGGCATCACATGCAAAATGTCCGAGAGCTGTCGGTGCATGGACTGCCAGAGTAATTATTTCGACTGCGATTACGATGATGTGAGTAGAAGTATCCATCCCCCCATCGCCATCCCAATTCAACTGAGAATTCGCCCGATTTCTTCCAGAACGAGCACCATAAGACAGACGGCGGCTTGGGCGCCGGCACCCCCATGTTCATCAGCGAGGTAATGCACGGCTCTGGATGCACCATTTTGTAGAGCGAGACCCGGAACCCAGTCCCTCTGGTGGGCTATAGATTTGCTGAACAGATGTCCCATTGTCTTATAGAATTAGTAAAACATTAGTCGAAACGAAGCTTCACAAGCTTGTACGAGTATGTGTAAAACGTTATAATACTCCTCCTATTCTGTACACCCGTACAGAGACCCCGTTGGGAAAGAGAAGGAGCAGCTTCACTTAATTTGCACTGAATGTTTGCACACTTTTTTGCCATACAAGTGCACTGATATGTATATGTTTGTTATTCTAGAGTATCAAGTAAAGTAATTCATAGAATGGAATGCCAATTGGCCAGCCAGCGCAAGCGAAAGGGCCTTAAAAAGGTCAATTGGGAATGGAATGTCCCTAAGAAAAGAAAGCGGCGATAAGTACATATATTTTTGGTGTCGAGTGTAGGACTTATAGATATGTAAGCAAAGCCAAAATTTTGGGCAACATTTTGCAAACGAATCGAATCAAATCGAATCGAAGACGAACTAATTATAATATAGGCATTAACCCACCTTGAAGATGAAAATATGAATATCCCTGAGTGTGTTCTTTCCTTTAGGGTTCTTATATCCCTCGAATGAAACGATTGTGGAAGGCCTTGGCACTCGGCTCTCACTACTGCGGTAAAACTCGAGCTTATCGTACCGAAATTCCCCAAAACTTTGCTTTATCTGTAGGGTTTATATGTATTTTTGTACATGCATAGAAAACTAGAAGAATTACTCTGAACATGATCCAACAATAAGGTGTAGTTGGCCGGCATTCCAGTGCCCTTGAAAATGTATACTCGTATTCGTAGCTCTATCTGGGCTTATCCCCCACCCAACCCCTTGGATTCCGCGAATTGCTAATTACTAACGAAAATGAACAGCAGCCAAGCGATAGATTAAGCTAGTCGGCACTTTTGTGCTCTGTGGCGGGGATACTGATGCTCTGATCCGATCTCCTGAAAGTCTATGCGAAACTAAGTTAACTTCATCGACACGATACGACGACACGATATGAAACGGCACAACGTTAATTATTTATGTATTAATCCAAACGATCTGATAAACGTAATCTGAAGGTAAAATAGTACTCGTATTGTCCCAATCTAGAATCTTTGAATGATCAATATATAGTATGATACGTGTTTAATCTTACGCTACAAATAGTGTTCCGCGATGAAGGGGGTTTCATTCGTAAACGAAGCAGATAAAAGCCAAAATTGGTAGAAGAAATGAAACAAAGATAACAAATAGTAAAGGTACCATAATCGATAGTAAAAGCAAAAACTGACTAAGTCTGTTAGCTATTAGAGAGTGTTAGAGTATTAAATGGTTATGAATATTAAACAAACCAAACTAAAACTAAAAAACTACAGAAATGTTGAAAAAATACATCATATATTCCAATTAAATTTGTAATTAAATCACACAAGAAGCAAACCAAACGAACCGAACTGGCCTGGTCAATGTTAGTTCAATTAAAAAAGGATCGTAGGAATTGTAACAATTGTATTTCGGATGTTACGCTTGAGCTTTGGTACTCGTACGACAAGGAAATCATAGGAAGCATAGCATACATAATACAGAATATATGTATATTAAACACCCAAGATTCTTGTTGTATTACTCAAGTCCTCATCGCCATGATCCTAAAGAGGGGACGCACATGGGATAAAAGAGCAGGTGCAGCAGCTGTATATACTGACCTGTCCGAATATTCCTCCCTCGTTGCCACAAAGATGCTGATAGTCCTTACTGGGGTCCGCCTCCCAGATCTGGCAATCGGTGGCAGGTGGTCCTTCCTTATATACATACGAGCCCTGAATATTGGTGAAGTCAAAGTGGCAGGTAAGGAAGTGACAATGCCCTTTGGGCAGGTCGTCACTGCATTCTGTGGCCACAGCGACCCCACAGCCCACACGCGAAACGCGATCGCTGACAATGGTACTGAAGTGACCGGCAGTTATGTCTCTGCTGCCATCAAAGTTTGATATGAGCGACTCGGGATCCTTCACATCTAGGTGCTCATCAAACATCCGATCGAAAGCCAACCTTAGTACATCGGACATGCTGCGGCGGTCCATTGTGGAGCCCACAACACCCAGCGCCTCGCCTGCCATCGGAAACCGCTGGGTGGCCCGGCATTCGGAGTGCTTGAACGACACCGTGGAGGCGTGGCTGCGGGCCATGTAGCCCAGCTCCAGATCCCAGATAAGCTCTCGCATTCGCTTGGCAGCAGGGAAGATTTTATTGCTGCGTGTCTCCAGGAAACCGCTGGCCAACCTGTCTCGATAGGAGTTAAGCTGCTTCAGAATGATCGCATGAAACTTCTTGGTGTCCGGAATGGTGCCCTTGTAAGCAGCAACGGGCGGAAGCTCTGCATCCAGGCGGCACATGAAGTGTTGCCTGTTGGCCGCAAGGCAGAAATGGGTATCATTATGGCAATAGTTGTAGGCGGACCCCTGCGGTAGGAGTGGGATCATCACCATGGCAATGGCAAGGCCCACATGCAGAAGTAGGACCATCCTTCATCAACGATTTAATTTACTGGAAATTTATAGTGAAAAAAAAAAACAATCAAACACGAATATTTGTTTGATTTCTGAAAAGTTAAACTGTCAAGGTTTATCAAACGTTTATTGTTTTCATTCTTTAAGGTTTCGGGAAAAAGATTGCCTCTAAATTCATTCGGTAATAGCATGCCATAATATTAAATTAATTTTAGTTTTAGTTTTGGAGTTTTCGATTTTTATTATAATTTTGAGCGAAGATTGCGCTTGAAAGTTTCAGCAAAATGTGGTTTTTATCTACTTATTATTTCATCATTTTTGGATTTGTCTGCAATGGTTATTACAAAAGGCATTTGGGTCTCAAAATACTAACAATAAATGAATCAAATCAAATAAAACCCAATTAAATATACATATTTAACAAAGAGCAATAGGTACGTGGTTTCTTTTATTTATAAAAATATCGTATATGCTTTCGCATCTTTCAGGGTTCCTACTCTATCAACATTAATCTTAACATTTCAACAAACAAATTGCATTGCGTGGGAGGGGGGACACTGTCTGTGTGCTCGTGTGGCGGGGTTCTGGCTATCTAGCATTGGGGTGGGTGGGATGAGCAGTTTGCTTGATCCTCTGTCTATGCCCTTTTGAATTCCGTTGAGCTCCTCTGCTCCTCTCATGAGGGGAGGACTGGGGAGAATAAACGTATAATAGTTCATTTGTAGATATTTGCACTATACTCTTACTTCCTTTCAGTAAAATTCGAATCAAAAATTGTAAGTTAACAACCCGTACCCGTACTCGTACCCGTACCCTTACCCGTACCAGTTCTGTTCTTTCTGCTCGATCGTTACTTAAATTTCAATTACTTATGCTACAGTTATAGGTATTATTTAGTATGAAAAGGTCAATAAAGGTATATTGGCTGTTCGAGATTTGGTGAATATATATATATGTATGAATATAAAGTTCATTTTCGCTCAGTTTCGGATATATGTACGTACTATGAATGCAACTATGAATATAAGGTATATAATTATCAGTTGTTTTTCCATTTCCTACAAATATACAAAGTTCGTGTTTTACTCTCTCGCTGTCTGGCACGCGCTCACAAATCTATAAAATCAATATGTTTTCGCATGTATACTGTATGCTAGTGTGGGGACAGCAGACAGGGAGGCACTAATTTGAAACAGAAGCGGCGGCCTCAACAACGGGGAAACAATCTATAACTAATTAAAGCGTGTGTTTACAGGTAGGGCTAACTAAATAGAATAGTTCGTATGCACTAGATGCAGGTGATGCACCTGCCCTGCTGGTGATGCTCCTTCGCTCCACAACAAAAGGTGGCTGCGATTCGTAGGCTACGAGACTAGATCTTAGAGACACGCACAGGGCTACATATGGGTCGTATAAAAATATATTTAGCTTTTCACTGCACTGTTTTGTATCACTAAGGGGATGAAGGTGTAGGGGGGAGGGGAGTTTGTCCAGTCTATCGCCTAAACGCAGGTTGAGGAAGCATGGGAGACGCTCGCCGCTGCAGCTGCAGCCGCTGCCGATGACGACGCCGCTGTGGCTGCCTCCAGATTGAAATCCTTGCTGCGGCAGCACATCTCACAGATGCGCTTCGTGTCTGGGTTAAGGAACGTGCAGAAACGACAACTCCACTCATTCGGGCTCGTCACAATCAGTTGCGTGGACACTGGCGGAGGCTGCTTTGGCCCAGCTCCGCTACGATTTCGCGATCCTGTGCCTCTATTGTCTATTGTGGCCGTTTTCAAGGCGGACTTCACTTTCTTCACGCCAGTGCTGCTTCTGTTCGGCACCAACGTGGGCGCTGGCGCCTGCACAACCTTGGCCTCCCTTCGGATGGCCCCAGTCTTCTTCTCCAGTGTGCGTGCCTTCCCCCCACTTGTCTCCGTAGTGGCTGAACTGAAACGTGTTCCCTTCCCACCACTTGCCTCCACAGCAGCTGCACTAGCTGCACGTGTTACCGTCTGCGTCTTGGCTGTGTCGCGTCGCGTACTTTTTTCAGCAGGATTTGCGCTGTCATTGGATATGTTCAACGAGTCCAAATCCAAGCTTTGCACTAGCAAATCCTCACGATCCCCCAAGTCTTTGGAGTAGCCAGAGCGCTCCAGGTTCTTAAATACATAGTTCCAGGACTCAAAGCTGCCGACACCCTCCTGCACCTTGGGCATCAGGGGCGGGGATGCGCTGCTCAGTGTTACGAAATCTTCCAAACTCGCCGTCTCGTAGCCCGCTGTCATGTCCGTAACAGTGGTGGGTATATCAGGATCGTTAACTGCTGCTCTCCTGTGGTATGCATCCGCGGGCGCCGTCCGACTAGCCCGCTCCTTCAATTCCTTGTGCTTTTTGCGATTATTGTCCATCGGATCCTGTAGCCAGAAAATAGTCAATATTTGCACTAGCTAAGGAGAATGTGAACAAGCTTTGGCACTTACCTGCATCAGGTCGCGATCGGCTTGTCGCGAGTCGCAGCCAGACTCCGCCAGCGCCCGTGTCCGACTGCTCTTGGGCACAGGCCGAGCATAGACATACCTGTCTTGAGCAGTCGGTGGCGGCGGCTGCGAGTGTGGCAGCGTCGTGGGCAGGTCGTAGCCCCCATACGACGTCGGCTCAGGGGGTGGCGCGTAAATTACAGAATTGCCACGCAGGTAGCCCCCATGGCTCCGTTGCTCGTACAGCCGCGGATGGTAGTCATGGGCACCATAGTCGTGCTGCATCAAATTGGCACGTTCGTCGAAATCGATCAGATGATGATCTGGCGGATACGTGCTCTGTCTGTGCTGCATGGCTGCCATGGCGGCGACGGCAGCCCCCGAGGGTGGGGCCTGACCCTGACGCCTGTGATAGTCACAGCTGTGTACCGGCCCAGAGGCCAAGACGCCCGTCTTCTCAATGGTCGCGTACATATTGTGCTCTGAATTCGTAAAGACATCGGCGGGCGTGGCATACTGGGCATTCAGTTGGTTGGAGATGTTGTAGGGAAGGGGATAACGATTGCCAGGAGCATTGTAGCCACCGGCGACTGCCGCATAGGAGGCACTGCTGCCCATACTCAGTCCGTCCAGACAATCGTAGGGTTCCTCGTAGAGATGGGGGTGCTGATGCATGGCCTGGCACTGCTGATCGAAGGAGTGTCGATGTGGGAGGACATTGTGAGGCTCCTGGTAGTGATCAAGGCTACGCGAGTGGGTCATTAGCCCTCCTCCAGCCGTTTGCTGGAGCTGAGGCTGCTGCTGCGGATGTGCGGGATATGGCGGTAAGTATTTCCCCGACAACGAGTCGTGACTGAGATTTGGGGAAACAACATTGGGATGAATGGCGCAGCTGTTTGAGCTAGCGGGATGCACCAGGTTGTTGCCATGCAAAGCGCAGGGGCTCGCACTCACGCTGCCATCCGCTACCCTGCTCTTCGGGGGCTGGGTGGCAATTGTCGCCACATTGCTGTATGTGTTGTCCGACATTTTCTCCTTGCGCAGTCGCTTCTCATTCAGGTGGAAGACAATCTCCTTGATCGAATGCGTGGTGCCTCCAATGTGGCGCTCTCGATATTGAAAAATCTCCTTCCAGCTGCATGGGAATCCCTCTGCATGGACGCCTGCATGGATATGCTTCATGATCTGGCACTCTACGTAGGCGGCCATGGCATCACGCGATACATTTGTCACCTGATCGGGGCAGATGGGGCCCTCCAGGACAAATGTATCCTCCGATATGCGCCTATAGCCCATGGCCAGAAAGAGCTGGTCAGCGTCGAGCAGACGAGTCAGGACGTCATGCTGATAGCATCCCGAATAGGTCTGAAAGCAGAAAGTCGGGGAATCCGTTTGATCAACAATCAAATGGGTGAAGAATGGGCCACAAGCCAACCTTGAGGGTTCGGTACTCCTTCCGCCAGGGTTTGGTAAACAAGTTGTTGGCATACTGGCTGATAGTCTCGAATCCCACGATGGCATTTTGCGCCGTGAAGTCGGTCAGCTCTCGCACTGATTTGCGCAGGATGTGCCCTGTCTCTGGCAGAAAGAACTTGCGATCGTGCGGCACCACGCAGAGGAACTCCTTGAGGCAGCCTGCAAATAAAAAACAATTAATTAGTTTTGTTCCAGCATTCCAGCAGAACTTATACAAACCCTCTAGCTTCTTGCGCTCCTCGAGCTTTTGAATGCTCTCCTCCGTCTCGAGGAACGACCAGTGACGCTGAAGTATCTCCTGCCACAAGTCGGGCAGAATGTCGCGGGGCACAAAATCCGACATGTTGCTTTAAGGACTCTCATTCAGCGCGCCTCACGGTCCTGCAACAAGGCCACAAAAGCGATACAAGGTTACAACAAGTCTCGAGATGCTTTGGAATCTCACTTGCTATTGATTTCACAAGGATAATGTCGATGGGTGGATGGATGTGAATGTGTGGATGAGCCTGCAGGCAGGGCAAAGCAATTACCTAACAATGATTGTCCCCTCCCGGCTGCACGTGCCACCCAACATGCATCTTTTAGTACCATACACCGCCTGCCCAACGCCCAACGCCCAACTGTCCATCTCGCACAAAACATGCACTAACTAAACAATGCATGTTTTAGCCTCAAGTGGAGTAACAATAACTGGCCTGATAACAGCAAACAATGGACATGTGCGGGCTCGTCATCGATAGTGCCGTGCCAATAGCTTGGAGCCCGGAAGGTCTTTGTTTCCCGAGTAAAACAGATGGCGTTGGCAACAAGGAGGAGCACCCACTCAACCCAGACTTCTCACCTGTGATTAGAGTTTCAACAAAAGACTGCCGCAATGCAATGAATCATTCAAAAGGCAGGTGATTGGATAACAGAATGATTGGATTAGGGGGGATCATCATCGTCAGGTCTGGCTGTTACGAGTACTCGTTTTCAATGAATCATTGTTGTTTTAGGCAGGAAACACTAACGGATAAAGGGGATTTCCCCTGATCGCAAATTATTGCTTCTACGAAGGAGGAGCTTTCCGCAAAACTCTATTTGGAAATTGAATATCAATTGAGAGTGAAATTTCAAGAAAAGTTTTTCCTGCTTCTCGCACAACAATGCGAAATCGTACAAATGTTCAACCGAAGCCCCACGATACATGATGCGAGCCACACACAAACATACACACGCATAATCGCTCTATACACACACACACACTCGCTCTCGCATTTATAATTATTTTGATATCGGCTGGCTATCGTAAAATAAGCCAAAGATCGTACATTGGCCTTTAGGCAGTAGCAACAACAATTCTGCGAAAAGAGAGCGAGAGAGAGAACCGTTGGAGTAACCTTGAGAAGTGACTCATTTCACGGTTTGGTGTGCAATCAAAATGCAAACCAGAACACCGAAGCAAAGGGTGAAGAGAAAGAGGAGGATAAGTAAGTAAGTAAGCGAAAACAGAAAATGCGATATATGTATGTAGAGAAGAGAGAGGAGAAACTAGTCACGGCATGAACGGTGACCGAGTGCGTGGGAGGGAGATGGAGACAGAGCGTAAAACACTGATAACGGTTGATTGAAAGCAAAACACACTCCGCGCCACTAGAATAGCACACCTGCAATAACAGTATATTGGACATACATATACAAATACATATGTACTACTACATTAGATAATTAATTCAAAGATTTAGTGTTTCTCTGCTTTTCTCCATTTGCTCTCGTTTTATATCTGATCTCCATGATCTTGGACTACGACCATTAGAAAGAGAATATCAATTTTTCAACAAGTTTAACCGAAACCAAAAGAAATTTGGTGTCACATACCAAATGATATTGGCTAAAATGTTCTTTTGTTTTATTGCGTTGCTTATGTACATACATATTAACATATATGTACATATGGATGCATAATGTACTACTATTTAAGTGGCGCAGAGCGTATACATTTAAGTGTACCTCTATACATATGTATGTATTTGTACCAACGACAGTGATAACTAAAAAAACACATATGTACATACATATGTATGTATTTGATAGGATTGGGTGCAAATATTTAGGTGGAGCTTATGGAATGTTTGAAAAACAAGAGGAGGGAGGATGTCCCCCGTAGACGTATGTAACTTTAAGCAAGAGTGGTACGTTTTACTGCCTTAAATGACTCCTCATCGGACAGGGAATGAGCTTTGACGTTGCACAGGTAGCCCTTGCGGGTTCCTGTGATGCTAAAAGCAAAGTTAAGCCAATAAATCATGTTACAGCTGCTGTGTAGTGGAGGTGGGGCTCTGCCTTTTGCTCTGCACTCAACGGTTTTCTTAATTGGATGCAAACTATTTTCAGTGGCGCATAAGCTTATTAGCGGGAGCGAGAGCTCAGCAATTCTCTTAAATGCAGCTCGCCCGTCAGTCAGGTTGCGGGCTCCAGCTTCCTGTTGCCAGGGACAACGAGGTAGGAAGGACTTCTAGAGGCCTCTATGCCTGGACGGTAGGAGTCCAGGGTAAACCCTGGCTGCACCGAAGCTAATTTAAATGCAGAAAAAGATGTCAATGCTGGTGAAATTCGTGTCCTATAATTGTCAAAATCAACGCGTCATTGAATGGACTTTTAATGAAAAAATGTTTGCCGTAGGTAAATATTCCAATTCCCAGTCTAGCGAGAGAATCCACTTTGAAATTACATTTTATTTAATTTCAAATGGAAAGAGAATCAGAATCAGAAACAGAAGTAAAGAAACAGAGAATCCATACTAGAATAATATAAAACCAGAGGTGGGGCCGGGGGAAGGGAATAAGTACAGCACTCAGTTGTGAACTAACAGATAAATGAGGAATTTAAATCAATAAGTGCAATACGAATATGCCAGAACAGCAAAATAGCAGCAGAAATAAATTGGAAACTTCGCAGAAACTAAGATGCCAGCCTGCAGCTGAGAACATGCCTGGGCATGGGCTAGGAGTGTCGATGGATTTCTCATGCAAATTGGGCCAATTGTTCGGAATCCGTTTAGACATGACGGAGCTTCGCTCGTTCTATGAGCTGGTTTTCCCTTAATTTTCCGGATTGGCAGCAGCATGCAGGGAATTTCATAGAATTCCATCCAGTTGCCTGCATTGCGATTGAGCTGAATTGTAATTGAATTTTCAATACATCCTCGTAGGGATGTCAGTTGGATGTCATAAAGCGGTTGACACACATGGTGATGGGCATGTAAAACCGTCAGAATAGCCTGGCTATGATGGCCACGAGAGGCGACATCGGCTCGGTTATGGGCAAACAACACCAGAAGCAGGCGGCGCGCAGGCGGCAGTGTGGAAGCGAGCCAACAAGCCTTTGAATTTGGCCGAAAATTTGCCCAAAATCATGTGTTGACAAAATGACAATGGACACAATATGGTCGGGATTGGAAGCTTTTATTGACTTAGGCTATGGCCCGATGCTGATGGCGAATGTTTGCATTGCTGGTCTGGTCTATTAAATGAAATATTGATTAGCCATTTCAGGTTAACAGAGGATTGGCGATGCAATAAGATGGTGGTAGTCAGTCGTCAAGAGGGCCAGACTTGGCACGATGTTAGCCAGGTCTATAGATTATATGCCCGTGTACGGTGCTCGTACATGTGTGTGTGTGTGACCGGCAAGCGTCGGGCAGGGTGTTCCAATTCTTATTTTCTACAATGCGGCACTAAATTTAGCAAAATAAAAGCTCACCCGGCCTGAGAATACTTTCTGCTGGTACCATCTGCTCATCCCGACCAGCAATCTATTTCCTGCAATTGCAATCTGCCTCTGCTGGCAACCGGATTCCCATTTCCCTTCCAACCCAATGTAACCCCAATTTTGAGGGGGAATGACAGGGAAAGAGAAAATTACTTACGGAAATTCCCAGTGGTACGTTGTATTTATGAATTTTCATTTCTGCATTGTCCCTGCATTGGCTAAACCTTCTTAGCCAGAAGCGTGCTGGAAGAGTCCACACCAGGTTCACCTTGCCCCGTGCTGTTGCCAAAATCTGTAGTCGTGTGGGTGGGTGGGTTTTATTTTTAGCACACCCGAAGGCAACAAGCAACACACGATAAGGCAGTTTCAGCTTCCGCAATTGAGGGACTGGGGCTGGGGGCTGCTGTTGTCGTTATTGGCGCTTCAGCGGCAGCAGCTGCTGCGACTGCTATTATTATTAACAAATACTATGGCGCTGTTATGCTCTTCTTCTTTGTTTGCGTTGACAAATCTTTGCTGCGCTTTCACAATCCAATCTGCTCTTACACAAACTTGTTGCTGTCCTCTTCGCTAGCAACAGGAAATAAAATCACACACAATTTTCTACATTTGGGAATGAGTTAGTGAATAAACATTTCTCGAACACGTTACTCCGTTAATTGTAAATTAAATAAAAATTAAATCCGAACGGGAACCGTGCTGGCTGCGAGAACCAGTGTGACCGCGGATATTCCTATACTGTGTAACCCTAGAAATTTTCAAAAATATACAGTCTCATTTTAAAAATATACCGAAAATGTACTGACGAATTCGAGTTGTATTATAGATATTCGTCGTTTTTGATGTTCCGTCGAATATTACTAGCTACATAGAATGCGCAGCCCGGCCCAAATAATTTTATCCGATTAGTAAATCAATGTCCTACTTGACTGACTTGTTTTTAATACTTTAATTGTTTTCGTTCAACGGCGATTGCTTTTATTGTTTTTGCCTCCATTTTGGTGCCTAGTATATCGTTAACTTTGCCCAGTTAACCCTCTGCCATTTAAACAGTTCAACGATTTGAGGTAAATGGCGTCAAATCTGACTGGTTGTAAATTCTTCTTGTAGACCCATGTCAACTTTCCACTGAACTTAAAAAAAAACACGATATAACTCATCTGAACTACGCTAAAATTATTTAATTTTCATAATTATCGGTGCAATTTTAAAATACCCCCCTTGGCTGACATTGGGTTAATCGTTCTCAGTCAAGGATTGAAAACATTTTCTACATGACTGGTTTATTTGAAATTGAATTGTTATGGAACCATGGTTATGAGATATTGGTTCTTCATTAACTTCTGACTCGAACACTGGCTCTTCTGAACTGAATTGTATTAACTCTACCACAAAACAAGTAAGGGAAACCCCCTGTTTTGAACAAACGTTTTTTTTTTTGCGTACGCCTTGTTTTGATTTGGTTACACAGTGCAATCTGACGACTTGAAACAGCAGGATTTTCTCTGAATATCAATTTCCGCAGCTTAGCTTAAGTTTTTCACCTGTTTAAATAAAGGGGGTTTAGGTGGGTTATACGGTATATTTCTGAGGGTCAGACGCCAGCCTTCACGTTAAAAACATGGAAATTGATTTGGGTTTTGCCGAGAAACGGGACAATAATGGTTGGTTGACTAACCGCTACTTCCCCAGCAAATTGGGTGGACTACCGGCCTGGCTGGAGCTGGAGGCACTCCCGGACCCCAAACAGCTGCAGTGCCAGAAGTGCAAGGCGCCAAAAGTTTTCTTAGCCCAACTTTATGCCCCCCACGAGGATGATTTCAACTTTCATCGGTCGATTTATATTTTCGTGTGCCGGAACGCAGACTGCCAGCAGGATCATAGTGCAGAGTAAGTGCTTTAAACTGTGTGCTTTGTGGCTATCCTGCGACTCATGTTTGTGGCTTGTCCAGAAATTTCACAGTGCTGAGGTCTCAGCTGGCACTGAAAAACAAATTCTTCTCAGAACAGGCGGCGGAAGACGATGGGGAACCTTTGGTAAGCTATGAAACGAAGGGTTTTTTGAACTATCTATATAGACGTGTATACTTTTTTCCAGCCCCCCATACCATGCCTGAAAAAAGTATGTGCCGCCTGCGGCTGTTATGCTCCGCACGCCTGCAGCCGCTGCAAAACCATCTATTATTGTTCCTCTGCTCATCAGCGGGCACATTGGTCCGACCACAAGGCTAACTGCGGGTCATCGAACGCAGTGCCGCACAAGCCGCTTAAAGCGATAGAATTTGAAGAATTTGAGATTGTGATAGAGAGCAATCCCACGAGGCCGGTTGAAGAAGATCACAAAGATGACGACGCCCGTTTGGCAGAGTTTGAAGCGCTACAGGCCAGTGGCAACACCGGCGACCTGAGCAACGTCTCCGAGGCGGAGATGGACAAGTACTTTGGAAATACAGCTGGCTCGGACGACAAGACGTTTCGTCAATTTAAGAAGCAAATCGCCGACGAGCCCGAGCAGATTGTGCGCTACAAGCGCGGCGGGGAGCCCCTTTGGATAACAAACACAGCCGTTACTGTGGCGGATCAACTGAAATCGCTGCCCAACTGCAGCCAATGCGGTGGGATTCGTCAATTCGAGTTCCAGATCATGCCGCAGACCTTGGTGCTGCTCAAAGAAGAGTTTCTGGACTGGGGCGTACTGGCGGTCTACACTTGTGCCAAGAGCTGCCCCATTGAGGGATATGTGGAAGAGCACATGGTCAAGCAGGACGTTGTGTCGCAAGAGCAACATTGATAATAAACTCCATACGTACATTTAATTTAGTTGGTTATGGTTAGTAGAGGTGGCACACATTTAAAATCTGATCGCCAGCCGCTTATTTCAACTTTATAATGGGGAAATAGCTATGCTTTGAAAAATCAAACTCTGGCTGGCGCTTAACATCCTTCTGATGGCCACGGGCCAGCACATTCATCACGACAAAGTTGGTTCGAGCGATTTGAAGAAGGTCCAGCACCTGTAACAGATTTGAGCTGTGAGCGAGATGTTTGGGGCAGAGATTCTGTAATTGTAAACTCACTTCCTGGTCAGGGTTCTGTATGTTTTCCAAAATATTTCGGGCCTGGTCGAAATGCTTTGCTGCAACAGCGTACAGGTCCTCGACGCTAGCAAGCATCATGTGATCGCGGATGCTCTTAAACTCCTGATAGCTGACAGGCGGAGGACTGGTTAGTGCGCCAAAGGGACGGAATCGTCGATTATATCGAACCTCCTCGTTGTCAAAAGTGGGCATTGGCAGACGCACGCGTCCGTCTTTGGTAAGGGCGCCCATAGCCTTGTACATGCCACCACAGAGACTAAGCAGGGCGTGATAGAAGACTATCTCGCAGCGGTACGGACGCTGTAGTTTCTTGTTCTTCCTGGGCTTGGCCGCCTTGCGGTTCTTGGAGACGGTGCCACCATTCGCTTGAATCTTGCTCAGGTGCTCAGCGTATTCCTCCTGGGCCAGAAGAATATTTTCCGTGCGTGTCAGTGCCGAAACGAGGAAACCCACCAGAAACTCATAAGGATACCAGTAGATGTAGAGGAACTCGTGCACAGCATACAGCTCCAGCTCGAAGCCGGACATTAGGTAGATCAGCATGGCACGGAAGCAGTTGTACAAGACCCACGTGGAAAAGTGGGTGCTGTGCTTGAGTGCAGTGGCGTGCAGCTCGTTTCCCTCCAGGGCCCGCTCGTTGGCCAGTTGGTTCATAAATGAGTCCAATCTGGCCGCATCCACCTGTATAGCGTCGAAATTCTCAATCAATCGACCCAGCTTGTCCCGCTGCCTTGCGCGATTGAAGCCACAGATGCGTATAAACATTGTGAAGGTGTTCAGGCTGATGCAGTAGCGAAAGAAATTCTCCAGCTGCTGCTGCACCTTGGGATCAGCGGACACCGAATTCTTGGGACTGAGCACTGGCGGGGAGTTGAAGGCTTGCACCGAGTGCCGCAGAAACAGTTTCATCGGCATTCTACCATGCACCAGACGCAGGTTTGCGGTGAACAAACTCTGCAGAACGCTCCTCGAAAGGATGCACTGCCCCGACTTTTTACTGTACTCGATAAAGAAGTTCTGCAAGTGGACGAAATTAAATGTAGAAATTTCCAAACAGTCCTAACGATAGCCTTACCAGCGCTGAGAAGTAATCCTTATTCCGTGTCACTTTGCAGGCGTATTTGAAACGCGAGATCATCTCCTCTAGAAACTGATAGCTGGCTGGACGGTCTCTGATCTTAATGCTGCGAGGAAATGAGGGCGGCTGAGTGCGATCATGAATGCGGGTCGAGAAACCGATGGGATTTGGGGCCTCAGCTGGAGAATACAATTGGTTAGACACGACTTAAAAAGCAATCGCTGCCATCTGACTTACAGCCCTCAACGGGCTGGGTGCCCCGATCAATGGTTTTGCGCAGAAGCGGCAACAGTTCAGAAGCCACGTTTAGATTTTTGTAAATCTCGCTTATTGTATCTTCTGCGGTGTCATTGGCTGCCATCTGCTCCACCTGGTAGATGACCTGGAACAGGTGCCGCATGAAGCGGAGTCGATGCACCACGGACATTAGATCTTCCGGCGATGTCAGCTGCTTGCATTTGCGCACCAGCTCGTCCTCTACCTCCTTCAGATAACCAAAAATATTGCCGGGATGAGCCTTCTCCGCGGCCAACAGTGCAGAGTTTCCGTACAGCTGGAAATCCTCCTCCTCGTTCACACCTGCTATGATGATGATGCTCTTGATGACCACAATGAGATTACGCACTGCAGTGCAGAAGACGCGCAGCGCCTTGTCCTTGATTTTAGAGGGAGCGTGCAGATAGAGACAGTTGAACAGCACCTGATCCATGGAATTCCCCTCCAGCCAGGACACAACGCAGGAGAATAGAGAATCAAAGATCCCGATCAGTTCGGTGGGCGTAAGGTTGTCCAGCTTAATAACGCCCGTCTGGAATGGGTGCAAATGAAGAGATGAGCTGTGTATGAGACTGACTGTCTTCTCCATTCTTACCGCGATGGCTACCTCAAAGGAGGGCGGAGGCAAATCCAACTTATCGAAGCCCATGCCCACATCCATCTTTGGATCCATTATCTCAATCGCAGACATGGCTTCGAAGAGACCAAACATCATGTCCTGCGCCAGTTCTCCGGGTATCAGTTCTTTACAGGCAGCAAGAAACTCGTCGCTTACATCAAGCCATCCATGCAGTGGATACAGTGTTATGTCTTCTGCGGTACTGCCACTCCGCATTGTCCGCTGCACTTCGGGATCCATAAAGCCGCATTCGCTCACGCTCCACTCATCCCGGTCCGAGGAGCTGTTGGCCCTAGTGGCGGCGGCCGCAGCTGCAGCGGCAGTTGCAGCGGCTGCCTGGAAGTCGGCCGGCTCCGCAACCCCACAGAGAGCACTGGGAGGAACATAATTGCACATATGTATGTGCGTAAGTAGATATGTATTTATAGAACAGTCCGCACTGCTGGCTTACCTTCCGTTCATCTTGTCAATCTTGCTGTGTCTTCTTAGAGCTATCACGACTTATCGTCGTTCTTTGTATTTATGTTGATTGTATATTGGATATATTGGATATTGCCAAGTTGAAGAATAGTAGATGTTGGGAGCACTTGTTTACATCATTAGTTTGCACGCGAAAATATGTGTATCATGCGTTGATAAGTCTTTACAACGCCTTCAGCCTTCTTGTACAGCAAACTTGTAACTTGTAACAGGAAATAGAGTCCATACAATTTTCTACATTTGGGAATTGCTTAAATATTTCTCGAACACTACGTAAATTGTAAATTAAATAAAAATTAAATCCATCACTGTCCGACTCCCAGAAATATACCGAAACATACCGCCTCATTTTCAAAATATACCAGATCAATTTTACATATTCCTCATATTCTTTGTTCCGTTGAATATTACCAGCTATATAGAACATTTAGCCATGCCCACATAATTTTATCCTATTAATGAATCAATTTTCTATAAGATTGGATAGTTTTTAATCCTTGCTTTTATTTTATTTATTGTAAAAAAGGGTTAAACAAAATAGTTCAACAAAAAATCAATCGCAATGTTGCTGGTATTTAAAGACGTGATGCGTGTATAGGCCTTTGTGCACCCTATTTTGTTAATTTTATATGAAAGTATAAATATTGATTTGAAGATAAAACGTAACTTATAAAGACCTTTTCTCAAATTGATATTCTTTAGACATATTCATGTATATGATGATGATGAAGATATATATCTGGAACCTGATACCTATTCTTGGTCCCTACAAGAAGACAATAAGCTTTAAAATATCGTTGAAATATGAAAATAATATTGAATAATATTAAAATATATTAAAAAAATAAATTGATTTTGCCTGGGATGACAAACGTATTCACAATTCTATAACATCCATTTCCCCCAGGGTATGTGTGCATGGAATTAGCAACATTTGTGCATGGAATTAGCAACATTTGTGTATGGAATGGGACTCATTGTTGCAATAGCGAAACTGCGGCGAATCGGGTATTGCCTATATTTCAAGCTATATAGATTTGCCAACTTAGCTTTATCCCATAGATAAATGCATTTTCTACAAAATTGCTTCTTTTAATTACCTTTATGTATTTTATTTTGACCAAAAAACGGGTTTCAAGTAAATGTTGCAGCAACTTTTGTGTATGGAATGCGCAACATTTGTGTATGGAATGAGACTCATTGTTGCTAAAGCGAATTGGGGTGAAATGCGGCGAACTGCGGCGAATTGCGGCGAATTCAAATTTTCTCATATTCTTTGTTCCGTTTAATAATACTATCTATATGGAATATTTAGCCATGCCCACTTAATTTTGTACGATTGATGAATCAATTCTATACATGATTGGCCTATTCGAAATACTTGCATTTTAAGGAGATCTCTATAATATTGAAAATTAAATTAATAGATTGATGAAATTGGCAAAAATACCACAGGAGCGCGGCGAAAACCAGTATTTCTACAGTATGACCCTCGGAACAGCACCGAAATATACGGTCTCATTTGAAAAATATACCGAGTGGTGCGCGCCAAATCGAAATTTTTTGAATGTGAGCGACAAGGATTTAAATGTTGTCTACCGGGCCTTTATCTATGCCCACATAATTTTATACGATTAATGAATCAATTTTCTACACAATTGGTTAGTTTTTAGTCCTTGCTTTTATTTTATTTATTGTAAAAAAGGGTTAAACAAAATAGTTCAACAAAAAATCAATCGCAATGTTGCTGGTATTTAAAGACGTGATGCGTGTATAGGCCTTTGTGCACCCTATTTTGTTAATTTTATATGAAAGTATAAATATTGATTTGAAGATAAAACGTAACTTATAAAGACCTTTTCTCAAATTGATATTCTTTAGACATATTCATGTATATGATGATGATGAAGATATATATCTGGAACCTGATACCTATTCTTGGTCCCTACAAGAAGACAATAAGCTTTAAAATATCGTTGAAATATGAAAATAATATTGAATAATATTAAAATATATTAAAAAAATAAATTGATTTTGCCTGGGATGACAAACGTATTCACAATTCTATAACATCCATTTCCCCCAGGGTATGTGTGCATGGAATTAGCAACATTTGTGCATGGAATTAGCAACATTTGTGTATGGAATGGGACTCATTGTTGCAATAGCGAAACTGCGGCGAATCGGGTATTGCCTATATTTCAAGCTATATAGATTTGCCAACTTAGCTTTATCCCATAGATAAATGCATTTTCTACAAGATTGTTTCTTTTAATTACCTTAATGTAATTTATTTTGACTAAAATACGGTTTTCAAGTAAATGTTGCCGCAACAGTGTGTATGGAACGAGACTCATTGTTGCTAAAGCGAACTGCGGCGAATTCAAATACAATTTAAAAAACGACCAATTCCTCATATTCTTTGTTCCGTTGAATAATACTATCTATATAGAACATTTAGCCATGCCCACTTAATTTTATACGATAAGTGAATCAATTCTATACATGATTGGCCTATTCGAAATACTTGCATTTATTGGATTTCTATATAACATTGAAAATTAAATTAATAGATTGATGAAATTGACAGGGAGCAGTTTGACCGCGGAAATATCGTTAAAATATACCGTCCGACCATCAGATATATATCTATATATTACTCGTTTTTTATCTTCCGTGGAATATAACTAATTAAATAGAACCCTCAGCGCTGCTCACTTAATTTTATCCAATTAATGCATCAATTTTCTACACAATTGGTTTTGACTAAAACAAGGTTTAAACAAAATAGGTCAACAAAAAAAACAGTCGCAATGTTGCTGGTATTTGCAGACTCATTTCTTGCCAACCAGAGTGTGGTCATTTGAATACCCTATTATAATATTATATAAAGATACTGTTTTCCAACCTGCTTTCAAACGTAATTAGTAAAGACCTTGTCTTAAATTGCATTTTTAAGGCCTATTCATGCATTTGATTAGGTTCTTGTATACAAATCCTGATCCCTGTAGCGATTCTTTGTCTCTGTAAGAAGACCACTAATTGCAAAATATCGTTTAAAATAGATACTGACCAGTTTCTGCATTAATTAGAGAATTGGATGACATATATTTTCGCAGTTCTATAACATCCATTTCCCCCAGGGTATGTGCATGGAATTAGCAACATGTTTGTGTATGGAATGAGACTCATTGTTGTCAATCGGGTATAAGAGGTCCTTACCCGAGTCAAGTTCGGTTATCGATACTATCGGCTGGTTACGAGTGGTGCGCGCCAAATCTAACTTTTCTGAATGTGAGCGACAAGGATTTAAATGTTGTCAACCGGGCCATTACCGATTCAGCAAATACGACGATTCCCTCAATTTTGATCTTCCGTCGAATATCAGCTATATGGAAGATTTAGCCATGCCCACATAATTTTATACGATTGGTGAATCTATTTCCTACTTGATTGGCCTATTCGAAATAATTGTTTCATTCATTTCATTTAATAATCTGAAGTGTTAATAAGACTTCTTAATAATAATAAAGTCTTAATAATATACTAATCACTAACATCACTATCGTCACTAACGATGTCGCTGGGATTTTTTAACAGCATTTCAGTGTTCGGTTCAAAATTCTCGCAACCGTTGTTCTTCCTTAGACCTTGTCTCACATATAAAAGATTTGAAATATTTATATTCTTAAATCTATTTCTTGTATTTGTTTGTATAAAGTTCACTTCGGAGAAAATTCTTTCACATGTTGCGTTCGAAACTGGCAATATAAGCAGTACTTGTGCAAATTTTGAAATTTTTTCATATTTTAATTCATTGTTGAAATCTTTTATTTGTCCCAATGTATACCAGAAATTGCCAGAACTTTTGTGTGTTTTTAATAAATTAAAGAACCTCATCATATTTTAAGAGGACAAATTCACTATCGATTCCCTGCGGATCTTTAATAAGTTGAGGAAATATTTTTTACAGGTCATGAAAATTGGCCATTGACTATGTCTTCAGGGTTTAGGAATGAGAGAAGTTTAAAATCCTTCTCGTTAAAAGGCAACCTTTTCTTTAATTGTATACTCAACTCGATCAAAAATTACTGTGCTCTTTGGAAAAGGACTTTTAACGGTAGTTTTCTTCTTTGTTCTAACATTATTCAATGGTTTTATATACAAGAAAAAGCATCAGCCACCATTGCAAAGGTGATCCAATAGCTTTGTTAAGCTTGTTAATTTGCTTATTTTGTGATTGCCATTATGTATATCCAGGTGGTTCTCAGACATGAATCTCCAAAATCACTGGCGAACTATCATCCTATTCCTTGATTTTGATATTCAGCTAAACATTTCTCGCTAGCTAGGATACTCAGCTCTGTTGACCGAGTTTTATTGTTGAATCAATTTTCTACAATATTAACTCATATTAAGTACCATTTTTTATTTTATTGAAACAAAAGTGAGTATTCCACAAAGAAAATATGTGAATGTGTCACAAGAAGAGAGCATTTAACCGTCTTTCAATACCAGCGATTGGATAGTAAAGATTTGCGCTTAAGTTTGAAAATGAATGAGTGAGAAGGATATGATATAAACATCAAGAAAAAAAATGTATAGACAAAGAACTTTTATTTGAAATGTGAATTTCTACCGTTTTGGTGGCTGGTTATCAGTTGCTCTCCAAGATATCGATATTTATAAATATCGCTTATCCGGTAAGAGTGGCATGGTGTGTGACCTAGAGTGGGTCGATATCCATCGGATTTCTGCAGAAGCAAGCAGTGTTTATTAAACTTTTACGCTTCAAGCAGTGAAACTACACTGTTATTGAAAGCAGTCCATTCAAAAATGAATTCAAATTTTAAATGAAGAAAACGGTACGGTTCGCTTTTAAAAAACTGTATATTTTATTTAAATGAAAGACACTCAGTCTTCGTGCAACAAATTTACATGGATAAATGCCGCGTTTAGAATAGTTCTTCCATTCTTATTCGTTTCCATTAATCGTTTTGTTTTTTGTTTTTCAATTATGTATTTATATTTTCATTTTATTTTGGCTGTAAGTACTGTTACGGGGGAGGGCTTTTTTTGTGGTTTTTGTTTTTTGTGTCTGTTTGTAATTGTTATTTCTCGATTTAGTAATAGTACTTTCTTTTCTCTCGTTTCATTCGCTTCCATATAAGCGATACTATTTTGGTTCAAGTCCTTGTGGTTCTTTTTTGTATGTACATATTTAAACTAAATTATAGACTATAAATTACTAGTTTGTTTGTTTGTGTGTGTGTGTGGGTGTCGTGAATCTCGCTTTCAATTGTGCTGGTGTGTGTAAGTACAGTGTGTGCTTGTGTGTGTGTGTGTTATAATAAATATGTATCTCTATGTATAAGAAATGTCTTAAGAGCTAAATACATACATACAAAGCTGCTAGGCAGAGGAGTGGGTTGGGGTTCAGGGTAGAAGGTAGAGGGTAGAGTGGGGTAGTGGAGCGAAAGGGGTGGCGGATAGGTAGAGGAGGTAGGAGGTTGTGGGGCATAGCAGCTGCTACATATAACGGAACACTTAACTCGCGGAAATTAACTAACATGCATACACATATACACATATATATATATAGATATCTCGATTATACATATACAGTTAGAGTTACAGTTAAAGATACTGGCTAATGGCTACAGGAACTAGTGCTAACTCGTAAAGTTATAGCTGCGCACCGCCCGCCCGGGCGTGACCAGCTCCACCTTGATGTTGGCCGTGGCCGTCACCTTGGTGGTGTTGCTGTCCGAGTGCGTCGTCTCCACCGTCACCTCCGGCTGGACAACGATGCTCTGCAGTTCCGGCGGATACTGCTGCTGCTGCTGCTGCTGCTGTGCGGCCTTGTGGTAAGCGGGTGGTGGTGCTCCATACGAAGCGGGTCGCGATCCCCCGCCATGCTGATAGTTGCTGTTGTTGAAGTTATTCGTTGTCTGTGCCGGCGGCGGTGCGGGGGCACTCCAGTCGTTGTGCATCTGGATGGAGGAGTTGCTGGACTTCCAGGACTGCGGCTCCTCCGTAATGGTCGTCAGCGAGGGATCGTTGATGTTGACGTCCTTGTGGTAGTGGTGCGCCTTCTGGCAGTTGTTGCGCGACGACGAACGCGAGCCGTTCCCACTGAACGACTTGTTCGAGCGCTTGCTGCTGCGCACTGGCAGCGGCGAGGGCGTGGATATCCTATCTGGATGTTCCAACGGCACCAGCTCCGCCTCTGGCCCCAGCATGCTCAGCAGAATGGGGAAGACCACCAGACTGTTGCAGGCCCCCACGCAGAGGACCACGATCAGCAGGAAGCAGAAGTGGCGGATGACGAACTCGAAGGGGGACGTAGAGAGCATGAAAACGGCCACCCCAGAGGTGAGCATCCCATGCACCAGGGGACCCAATGACAGCTGCATGGCCAGATGGACGCGACGTTGACGATTGCCCAACGAAGTCATAAAGCCCTAAGGAAAGGTCGAAGATTAGTCGAGGTTTTGAGCCGTGTTTTATATGGGGGACTCACCAGGGAGATGTGCACATTGAAGCAGAGCATCATGCCCACGCTCAGTATGAGTATGACAGCGGGTATGGCCGACAGCTTGATGCCCAGCAAGGTCATGGCCCCAAAGATCTGGGCCAGCGATGCCAAGACGCTGAGGATCACCAGCACGGCGGCCCAAACGGACAGCAGGAGCAGGGAGACCAGCACCAAGGCAGCCAGCAAGACACACGCCAGGATCATGGCCAGCGAGGAGCGTAACGTCATGTACTGCTCCCAGAAGATGAATGGAATGCCTGAAGATAGATCTGTTAGCTTTCGAAAATATACTTTTTGAAGGGTTTGGACCTACCGGAGGGATAGTTGGGCAGACCAAAGCCCTCGAACTTAACGCTCAGGTCGCGTATGTGTCCGATCAGGGTCTTGATCTGCGAGGTGTCCGTCAGGCCGTGCAGATAGAAGGGCATCTGTGCGTAGACCAGGGGCAGGCTCTTGGGTATCTTCAGGTCGTACTCGTTGGGCGCATGATAATACTGACGCGGTTCTGGATACAGTTTGCCCTGCAAAATCAAATTTAGTTAGTAAATATTGCAGAGCAACTAAACGATCTTGAAGGACCTACCTGAGAGGCTCCATAGGCGAAGACATCGTTGGTGGCCCAGGCAGAGAGATAGTTGTAGAAGGCCTTCGGATTGATGATGCCATCGCTGAAGACCAGCCGATTCGTCTTCACCAGCTCCTTGTCCACCGGATTGTCCACATGGCCCGTCTGTACGATCAGCTTGTACGCCAGGATGGCATCGCTGCTGGCATTCGGGTACCACACCTCCTTGTTCAGTCGCCCGTCCCGGATCTCATCGTCGAAGATGCGCTGCAGATTGCTAAGCCAGTCGCGAAACAGCAGCAGCCAGAAGTCCGGCAGGCCCCCATTATCGTTCTTGATCACATGCGGGACTCGGACGAATGCGTCGTGGTAGTCCCTCAGGAGCTGCTGCTGCGTGGGGTACTCGAAATTGCCTTGCGTCACCGCGTACATGCTGTAAAAGCCGAAGAGGCGCGTCTGCGCGTCGAGGAACTTGTGCTCGTTGCTGTGCTTTGGGACCAGGTCGATGATGTCCAGGCCATCCTGCAGCTTGGTGGAGGCGTACAGACTGAAGATCAGCGCCACCAGGAAGCCCATCACGGCCAGAAATTTCACCCAGCTGCGCATCAGGAAGGGCGTGTAGTACTCGAAGGCGAAGCTGGACAGCGAGAAGGACGGCAGGGAGCTGCTGCTGCTGCTGCTTTTGCTGCTGGCAGAGGGGACGCCGCTGGCGTGCTGCTCCAGAAGGGGGTTCTGGGATGGTGGCTGGGGAGGCAGACCCACGCGGTTGTTGTTGCAGTTCTTCACGTGCCGTGCTCCCCGCAGGCTGTTGTTGTTCATCGGCATCACTTTGGACTGCTCCTTCCACACGGGAAAACAGCAGCAGAAAATGTCCGCCCGTCCGGCTGTGCGCCGCCGCAGATCCAAGGAGATCATGGCCGGGAAGACCAGCAGAGCCGCCGCCAGATTGAAGCACATCACGATGGCCGCCTGCAGGCAGAAGACCTTCAGCGCAGGCACCGGAATGAAGGCGGCCGCGAAGAAGGAGCCGGCCGTGCTGCAGGCGCTGAACAGGATGCTGGGTCCGACCTTCTTCAGGATCAGCTTGGTCTGCTCCTTGCGATTGCTCTCCGCATACGCCGCCGTCAGCATAAAGATGTGGTCCACTCCCAGACCCAGGGCCAGGAACGGCACCACCTGGGTGCTGGCCGCATTGAAGACGATCCCCATCAGGGCACACAGTCCCAGGCCAGCCGCTGTGCTGAAGCACATGAGCAGGACACCAGCAACACCCACGCTGCTTTGGCCCCGAACGGGATCCCGCCAGCGGAGGAGCGTGCAAAAGGCGTAAAGGACGGTGACGGCGACGCCGATAACGATGCTCAGGGCACTCGGATGCGAGAACTTGGCCAGGATGTCGTCCAGGGCGGCCGAGCTGAACACGTAGATGTCGTAGTTGGCCGCAATGCGAGACTGTTTGCGCAGGAGGAGCTCCACCTCGCGGGAGAAGTTCCGCTGCCAGGCATTCAGCACCTCGGCGGCCTTCTCCTGGGTCCAGCCGATGTGGTGCACCTTGTAATTGTCCTCCCACTGGTCGTACATCTCCTTCTCGGTCATCAGCTGCACCACCGTCTGCAGGGCCTGGGCCTTCTTCAGGTGTCCGCTGCGATTCCGCTGCGCCCCGCCCACAATCAGCTGCTCCGGCCAGTGCATGTGCTTGGCCGCATAGCCGTAGCACCCGCCCGACAGAATCGCCCCCACATCTGGCGGCGTGGTGCTGTTCTTGTTCGGGGCCGTCTCCGGGCAACTGGGATTCAGCGGATTGAGGCAGGGCTTCTCCATGTAGCCGCTACCGATGGCCGCCCGTTTCAGGTACTGCTCGACGGTCTCGAAGTCGAAGCTGATCTTCTGGTCGGACATCTGCTGCTTCATGAACTGCATCACCGACGCGGGGTTCAGGGTGCTCCACATGAGGCGCTGATTGAGGCCACTGTCAGGAGCGGAGAGTATCGAGGGGCAGGATTAGGTAACTGGAGGAGGGATGTTACGATTTCTAAGGATTACTCACGGTATATTCACGGGAAACTCCGGTCCCAGCAGCTGGCTGCCCTCCCAGAAGCAATCCAACGGCGTGATGATCGAGCACGGTATCAAATGCTTTAGTATCTGCTCGATGTAGTAGTGCCCCTCGAAGGTGGGCGTCGTCGGGGAGTTGCACATGTCTCGCAGTCCCCACTCGGCGTCGTACATGTGCACCTTGACGGAGGTGGCCTTGACCAGCACCTCGAGGTGGGAGAGCAACGCCTGCGGATGCAGCACCGAGGCATTCGGATCGTGGGCCGTCTGGATGAGCAGCTGATGCGTGGAGGACTCGTCCTCGCCGATGGTCTTCTGCGTGTATGCCAGCTCCGATTCGAGGCGGCCGCCCTCCTGTATCCAGAGCTGGTGCACCTTCGAGTGAATCTGGGCGCTCTTCAGGCCCACACAGAAGGTGCTCAGCACCAGGATGGCCACGAATAGCACCTTGCCCGCATGCTTCTGCACAGAGCTGCCGAGCGTTTCGAGGTGGGACTGGAATACTGAACGCAGATAGATGGCCGTCCGGCTGCCACGCGCTTTACCCTGCAACAGAACGGAACGGAACAGAACGGAATTAGTTTCCATGGATCAGATCTTGTCGAATTCGTCGTTTCCCTTTCGGTGGATGCCATAAATAACGCATTAAAATTATAACGAAACAGCGTGTGGCCCCGGCACAGCCATATAATTTATTTGTGTGTTTCTCGTGGCATCTGCGACCGACCACAGAGGGAGCAGAGCAGCGTCCCGATGAAGCCATCATCATCATCATTCCCATTCCCATTCCCAATTCCCGGCCCGGCCCGGCGGGCCCAACCCAACCCAACATCCAGCCGCAGCAGACCTACAAAAACAACACAAGACGCCGCTGTCGCCGACGACGTTGCCAGGCCGAAAAAAATACAAGAAAAGAAAAAGAAGCGAACCTATAATCGCCTGCTTGGGCAATTGGATCGATCGGCTAGGGGCCTGGCTTTCTGGCTTTCCCTCTCTCCTCCGCTCAATTCGTGTCTGTTGCAGCGCTGCACGAAAATTGAGGCACCCCGTTCCCAAAAAATAATAATAATGAGGCGCGCGCTAACGCTAACGTCTCAATCGAAGTTTGAGTCGAACAATCATAAAAACAGTGGGTCAAGGCTGGCAAAAACTGCATTGAAATATTCCCTAAAGTACATTTTTGTGTACCTCAAAGAATTAATGATATGGAAAACTAAAGTGTATTCCCTATTGGTCCTATGCTAAATTGTCATTACAATTGCCATACAAATCAAATCCATCCAGACCCACTGTGCACACAAAGGCACACCCAGAGCTCGCAGGAACAGAACAGAACGGAACGCATTCCACACAAAACGAGCCCGAGACCGAGAAACTTCTCGAAGTTTAGCTCTCTTCTTTGGGGCCGCAGTTTATCGCTTTTCACAGATTTTTCTCCAGCCAGAACTCAGTTGAAGTGCAGTCAGGTTGTAGGTAAAAGAAAGGCCGTCATTGATAGCCGTGGCTTTAGATGCCCTTACATATGGAGCCCCCTAATGGCCAAGAGAGCCATACAACGGAGAGGTATTACTATTCTCTGAAAGAGTATGCGAAAGATGAGTGAAACGCGGGATAGGCTGCTGGGCAGTGGAAAGGAGAGAAGGAGCCACCTTAGAGTGCCTTTGTTGTTGGCGTTTTGAGCATTTTACGACTACCGTTAAGATAGAGCAGGAGTCACCCATAAATAATCCACGCTTAATGTCTTTGTTTGCTCTCCCCCTCCCACTCCATCCTCTCCGCCAGAGTGGGAGAGGCGGCACTTCCTGCCGACGCCACTGCCGCTGCTTGTTTATGCAAGATTGTCCGCTGCACTTCCGCAAAGAGAAAGAGAGATAGGGAGATAGAGAGAGAGAGAGAGCACATCAAACGCTGCGCGTTCGACTTTGTCGCCATTAATTAAGTCATTGGCGGCGAATCCCCTTTGAGAGACTCCGAGGCTGCCACTGCGCCGCCTGTGGCGACCTGTTCGTGGAAATTTTCCATAATGTTGTGTATGCTCCTCGCCGCTCCCTTTTCCATTCAGCTGCTGCTTAGGTGCAAGCGAGAGTGAGGCAAACAAAAGAAGAGGCAACACAGTATTCTAGGAATTTGTCCGTCTCTCAATCTGCCGCCGCCCCTTCGGAGGGGAGGTATAACATTGTTGCAGTGGGCCCCGAGGGGGCAGCCACAGCTAAAAATAAACATAATCTAGATTTGGCCAGGTATTCATTCCAGTTCCTCTCAAACTGTGCGATTTGTTGAGACATCAGCCTGGTCGCTTACTGTTAACGCTTGTCAGCCTGCACTCTCTGTCCCTCTCGCTCTGCATCTGCCACACGATGCCCTGCTTGCACTGTGTGTGTGACACATATCATCAATCTTGTTGTTGCTGTTTTTCCTCTCCTTGATCTGCGTGCCGCTGCGGCACACACCCCCCGAGGCTGCCACTGAGGCTCGTTGTGAGGAAATGTGTCACATATTGATTTATGATCATGGCTCTTTTTCCTGAAACTGTTCCTTTGTAGTGCTCTCTCCCTCCTGGAAACGTCTTCATTAGAAATGCGCACACACCAGCCTTCGTAATCCCGCCGGACTAAGACCCCAGACGAGCTTAGGCCTCGGATCCCATGACCAATCGCTCAGAAGGAGAAACAGAGATGGGCAGAGAGAGAGAGAGATGCAGCGGTGCAGGTGCAGGTACTGAAGAATAGGGTACCACTTGGGATGGAAGAATAACGATGGTTTCGAATCTATGTAGCCCTGGGGTATTTACTATATTGATCTACAGACTATAGTATTCCTCCCTATTCTCTATAGTTTCAAAGTTCTATTAAATTTAAGAAAAAAACAAAGTAATTATAAGTTTCCTAAAATACAAATTTCCAATCAGCCGTCAATCAATCAAAAGAACCGACACATCATCCACCATCAAATCAAATTTCCCCTGGGCGGTGCCGGTCGGCTGGCCGGCCCCCCCACAGAGCTTGACTACTTAATTACACGGCCCCGATTCGGCAGGGCTAGGAAACCACTCCACAAAATGTGAATACAAAAACTTTTCCATGCCGTTTGGAAATCTAAAATCCACTTGAGCGGGATATGGCGCGTCAAGCCATAAAATATGAGCGCACCCAGTTATGCCGCAATAAAAATCGAATGCAAAACAGCAAAAAAAAAAAAAGAAAGAAAAAAAAAAACAGAGTTTTTAGCATAAAATGAAATTCAATATGGCAGACCACCCAAAGGCAAAAGGCAATGAATATGAATATGAATATGAATACGAATAGTGAATGAATGTCTCTATAGAGCACCATATGTGTGGTATGTATATGGAGAATCTCTGCCATTGTCGAACCAAATTTATGGGCAACAGTTGGTCCGAAGAAAGGAAAGAAATTACGGGGAAACTTTGAAGCCCGCACCTGCTTTTCGGCGACAGCGCAGCTTTTGGATGGATGGACAAAGGATGGATCGGATCTGCTCTGCTCGATATATGGGAACCCTTGTGTGTGTGTGTGATCCAGCTTTCCCATGTTTCTCACGTAAACGTGTGCCATAAAACTTGTAGCTACCATTAAAGTTATATGCCACTTGATAACGTTTTGGAATACGAAATCCCCGACATTGCCCCATACATTTCCGATCTTCTCGCTTACGTCTCTGTATATCTTATGGTCTTTTCCTCTTTAGTATCTGTGTGTTTTGTTGTATCTCTTTGCTTTTGGCATTTAAATGGAGCTCTGTGTGCTTTTATTTTCACATGCCATTCACACAGCTGCGGCAGCTGTCAAACGTAATGGGAGAAGAAATGAAAACTGCGTCACTGCGTCATGAAAGACGCTTTTTAAAGACTATTTTTAGTGTGAGGGGGGGATCGACAGGGTCGAGTGTGGTGCCCAGAGCTGTGTGGAGTTTTTACAAGACGGAAATTTGTGGAATCCATTCGTCCCACTGTGCCAGCTAATTTATCTTTCTCCGCTCTCCACAAGGACCACACACCCAGAAAATTGCCAACAACGAAATAGACTTTTGCCTTTTGGCACTTCGCGTGGCGGAAAGTAAATTGAATTTGCGGCAATTAAAAGAGAGGCACAACTAAATGTGAAACCGTTGAATGCAAATTATCGCCTGCCGCCGATTTATGGCGCCCCCAAAACGTGACTAGCAAGCTGTTTGCCGCATTTATTTCCATTTCATGCTCTTCTTCAGGTCTTTTTTTTTTTTTTTTGGAGACCGAAACCGAAAATTTGCATGCCCATAAAATGGAATCGTTAAAAAAAGGTTTGAAGGTCATTGGAGCAGTGCCTTTCAGAGCAGGGGAGAGAGGGAGAGCCACTGAGGTGAGAGGTAAGCCGAGGCAGAATTTTTACAGTTATGTAGCTCCAGCCAGCAGTGCCAGGTGCAAGGGAGAAACAGGGACGGCGAGAGTGGCCACCACCGGCGCAGCTGTCGCGGCCTGAAATGGAGAGGGGCCAAGGATCATGCAAAAGCTCTTCTGCTACAGTCTCTCGAAGAAGTATTGAAACAACTCCAGTTTCAATTTTATATGGAAATAATTTCCACCTGCCTAACAAGTCGCTGTAACAATTTTATTTTCTTGATTATTTCCAGACGAACCTCGAAAACCCAACAGCCCCGGGGCTACCTTTTCGGTCTACCTGGCCGATTCATCTGTCCTCGCTGTCGTCACAGGTACACACACACGCACTACTCGTCCGTCCGTCCGCACAGTGGAGTGGTGGTGGAGTGGAGGCTTCGCTGCCGTCCGGACCGGACCGCTCTGTCTGTCCGTTAACTGCTTTTTTAGTGAATTCCGTGATTATTGCTTGAATGTTTCTTTCCGGTATTCGGGCCCCCTCTCTTCCACTCACTCGCTCTCTCACATTCTCTGTTTCTGCTTCTGTCTCTCCCTGGCCAGTGTCACTGTGTGTCTCGTCTGCTTCTTCTTGTACCTTTTTGTGTACCTTTTTTCGTTGTTACTTTTGGTCATAAGGTTCGGCTCGGATCGGATCGGTTCGACTCTTCTCTTCTCTCCTCTGCTCTCCTCGTCTCGTCTTGTCTCTTTTTCGGGCCCGGGCTCGGACCGGGCCGCGTGCTGTGTGGTCGAGTTAATGTCTTCATAATTCTTCTGATTTTTCTTCTCTCTTTTGTTGTTGCTGTTATGTCTTGCTTCGTTCGTTGCTCGTTCGTGTGGGCCGGCAGACAGACGACTGATGAAGACAATAACAGTTTTATGTGCGGCCGCTTCGAACCCCACCCCCCTCCTGGGAGCACACCTTTGCCTTTGGCCTGCACGAACCGAACCTGGCCCTAATGAAGCCCAAGCTGTGGCCGAGTACATATCGTTTTTTCCGTCTTTTATTTTGAGAGTTCCAGTTCCCCGCGCCAGCTGCAGATGCCACGCACACGAACATCTCTATAGAGGTGTGTGATCTCTCTCTCTCTCTCTGTGTGTGTGTGAGTGTGTTTCGGGGCCACGATTCGCTTGATGAAGCTGTCAATCGTTGGGATCCCCGCGTGTGGGTGTTATGTGGGCCATTGGGTATGGCTCTCTGTCTCCGGTGTTAAAAGCGAGGCGAAGCAGGATCGATAAGCTGATAATGGGTCATGGGATTACGTAAAAAGAGAGAGGGAGCGATACAGTGCGGTGGTATTTATGAATGGAAGAACGTTATGCATAAGCTAAAACGCTGAAATCCGATTAAATATTAAGAATTTATCGAAAGGATCTCACCAATAAAAATTATAGAGTAATAGAATAAATTCGATTTGTTCCTATACATAGAGTTCTTCTATCTTTCCTTTATAGAGAGATACCCTTTCGTATATGGCATTCTTGGAGAGTCATGTTCTGTTCGAAGGGTCCGGCCGTACAGAGAATCTGCATTTCTTGGAAGGAGTGAACATTTCTAGGCGTAGACTTCTTTTCCACGGTCCTTATCTTGTTTTGCTTTCAACACGCCCAGCATGTCGAATTACCGTTAACTTGTTAAGCACTTCCTCCCTGTGTCGGTCTCTATCGCAGTGTCGTGTCCCACTCGTGGAGTAACCGTAAGCCGGAAATGCTTGTAGGCGTGAGATATCTTCATCGACATTGTAGTCGGGGCCGGCCTTCTGGGAAGCAAGCGACGCATCGATGGATCTATTCCACCCCTGCTGAAAGGGAATGGAATGGCAATTTATGCAGGTATCTCTCCATCCATCCCTCTCCATCTCTCTCTTTCCCTCTCTATGTGTGTGTCACTCCTCAAGTGAGTTTGCCCAAGGATTACTCTCCACTCCACTCTACTCTCGCCACTTGAGATCCCGACTCACCCTCGCTTTTGCTTTCGGTTCACTCCCTTTGATCTTTACTGGCTCTTCTTCAATTTTTTTTTTTAGTATTTCGTATTTATAAATACTTTTGGTATATTTTGTATTTTGTATCCCCATGATACGAGTATCTCCCCCTTGGAAATATCATATAATAAATATTGATCGAAAGTGTGACAATGATTTATTTGCCTTACACCTTCCCCACGCTCGAAATCTTATCTGGGAGATAACAATCTGGAAATTATAATATTTGACTAACGGTCTCTGAAAGTCGATAGCAATGCTATCTGCCAGAGGTTGAGGTCTTGATTAAATATTTGTTTTACCTACATGGTGGCTTGAGTAAGGTTGGAAGACACAGGATAAGGAAGTTATCTTGGCTTGGTCTTGAGATAGTTAAAAGTCTTCAGTCCTGTGGTATATTCTGTATATTTTCTCTCTCCCGCTATTTGCAAGTAAACAAAGGCCTTCCCCTACATCTTTCGTACGTCCGATGTTTATCCAATCCATTAGGATCCACTGCCTGATTGACAATTTCAGAGTTTGTGCCACTGAGCTACTGGTTTTGGTTTTCTGCTTTCGTTTTGGCCATGTTAATTTGAGAAATGTTTGCCCATTGTCCGTGCGTGTCTGTGTGTGTGTGTGGATGCCACAAATATTTGTGTTTGTGTTTGTTTTTCATGGACAGTTGTGAAAAGAGTGCGACGAATGGAATGGAAGGGGGCAATGGACAGTGGAGAGTGGACAGCGGCGGATATCGTGGCATGACTAAACAAATTTATTGCCTACTGCCAGCAGCGGCAGCAACGTGAAGACTTCTTCAAAATGCCGCCAATGTTTCCCAACTTCCTGTGCAAAGTGTGTATCTCTATCTTTCTCTCTCTCTCTCGGTGTGTGTTTGCCTTACAATTGGCACAGCGCAAAATGACGAAGGGGAGGTAGGCAGAGGAGTCGCGACAAGCGATTTCATTCATGAATTTATACGTATCTCATAGATACACCGAGCGTACATGGCCTGCATCGATAGTGCGGCATTGCCTTAAATGAGAATTCAGTTTGGCTTAAATATTTGTTGGCCGGACTCTTGGGGCAAATGTCGCGGTACAGACCAAACGGATACAGTAGAGACCTAACCAAAGCGGATTTAAGCGAATTTTAGGGAACTTTTTATAGATCAGTCCAATAATCAATCTATGGAATTTTATCGTATTATGTTTCCATTGATTCATGAACCTCTATACTGACAAACTTGATCCCTCAGCTGTAGCAGCTCTTGAGTAGAGCATCTTTTTTTACGCTCGGCTTCATTTGGCATTCAGATCATGTGAGGAAACGTCATCCCCTCAGAGCCCGCCAGACAGCGAAAGACCCCAGACCTCCCAGTAGCGCAACAAAAATGGATAAAATAAATAAAAATAATAATAATGATCACGTTGAGTAATTTGCATAGTTCCCAAAAAAAAATAAACGCACTTTGGCAGCGTTGTTGCTTTTGTTGTTGGTTGGACGTGTGTGTTCGTCCGGTTCGTTAGACAATTTTAATGTCTTAATATATTTCGTTAAATTGAGTCATTAAAATAAATCGCCATGGACGGTGCCCGATGTCGATGACGACGTCGGCGCCATCACGATCGATCGTTTGCTGCAACTTTCCAGAAGAGTTCAGGGCAGGAGAAGACCACGTTACAACAGAGCCCCAAGAGACTTTACGAGAAATAATTGAGATACAGAGAGAGAAGACAGAAAGCACCAAGTTGCAGGAAGAGATCGAGAAGAGGCAACCGCAAAACAACAACAGAGCAAGACACGCCACGCGGAGCAGCAGCAGCAGCAGCAGGAACCGGAGGAGACCAGCAACATCGACAACAACCATGATGAAGACATCAAGTTGTAACAAGGAGGGAAGTCTATCTTCGGCGGGGTCGAATCGTTTTATACCCTTCCCAGATCACTCAATCTTCCAGCAACTAAGCGATGGCGCAGCAGATGATTGAGTGATATAGTGATCCGATCAAAGCACTGCAAAAAGGCTTTGCCAGCAAGCGAGAGAGAGCCCAAAGAGAAGAAGCGAGAAATTTTGGGGACGGCCGAGCGCAGTTTTACCAACACTGGAGTGCTGCAGCAACAATAAACCGCGTGCGTCAGTGAAATTTTTTATTCGGTATTTTTTTTGTGCCTTTGGGCCACCCGTATCGAACCACCTCGCTCGCCTGCCTGCCCCTTCTACATTTGCACCAGCCGCAACAATAAACAAAAATGCTTTTTGCTTTTGGCACTGATTGTTTACAGTTCTCTTTCGGGTTTAGCAATTGAGATATAGCGATCTTTGCATACCCTTTCTCCGGCTGCCTGCCGATACTTGATTAGCCCGTCCTGCATTACGTCACGCGTCTTTCTAATCAGTCCGCCAAGGAGTGAGAGCATTCCCGACAAGAGCCACGCTACAACCACAACGCATTCCATTCGAAAGAGCATCTGCAGCGGGGGGTGGGACAGAGAGAGCGAGGGAGAGACAGCAGCAGCACGTACGAAACGACTCGACTCTCGCGGAGAGCTCTGAGCAGAGCAGAGCCCGCGCCCACCCATGTTGGGGCTGACTGAGGCTGCGGTTGCTCACACACACACACACACACACACATTTAAACAAACAGCATTGTTGTTTACGATTTTACCCTTGCGGTAGGTATCCCTACTTCGAGCAGATGTTTGCAACGCAGAGAATGAAGCAGTACGAAAAGCATATAGTAAATGCGAGTATGAATATTTTTTAGATCGTATCACTGTCGATATTTTATGTTTGCTAATCGCTCCGAAAGGGTATCAAGGGCTTCGGCACACCCAGCTAAACCTCCTTTCTTGTTTTCATGTTGCGGCTTCCAAAGCTTTTTGCCTTTTTGGAAGGCTGCTGTTGCTGCTGCTGCTGCTGATGTTGCTATTGCTTTCCCTTGGGTCTCCTGCTGCCACACGGACCTGGTCGTTGCTGTTTTTGGCGCTAGCTGCAGTTGCAGTATCTGTTTCTTTACTTCTTTTGCGGTCAGACCCCACTCTGCTGCACAGTAGCGCCAAAGTAATGAAGTTGTCTGTGGATACGTCTGTCCGTCCGAATCCAGATCTTGAGCCCTGCTGTGTGTGGCAGCCCAGAGAGTGGAAATAGTCATTTTGGGTCTGACATGAGTGGATTTCTGTGTGTCAAAAGGATTGGCTTTGAACATATTGTAATGCTTGCTAACAGATACCAGATTTAATGGCGTAGAAAAGTCTTTTTATAGAACTAAATCCTCCACGCTCTTTAGCCATAAAAAAATACATTTGCATATAAGCCGATTGCCGATGCCCGCATATTTCGCATAGATTTTGGCTAATCACTGTAATTAATAGGCTGACTTGTGTGGGGAACAGCTCAATTAACCAGAGGGCGAGCAAACCTGATCAAAAGAAAACGAAACAAGGCGAAATGAAACGAAAACTAAAAATATTGCGAGAGATATTGGCAATAAAATTTATTGGGGACTGTCTCCACGGCTTAATGGCCGCATTAAGCAAAAGTTACACGGCGAATGGCTCTGTTTTTTCCTCTGTTTTTGCTTGATTTTGACCACTTACCTTATCAATTTGATCGAGCGCCACTTGGGCATCCACCCAGCTGGTCCGTATGTACAGATCCGAGAATAATTTCTCATCGACCACGTCGCCGTGGGTGTCCGGTACGCGGGGTAGGCTGTCCCTGTCCATGGCTGCCGTATCTTTAGCTGTTTTAGCGCTAACACGGGCGGGGGAATACTGCCAATCTCTCTCGCTTTCGATATACAGTGCCTGCTGTCTGTCTGCGACCTGAGGTGTAGACAGATACAGTGCGTGCTGTGGAATTGTCTTCGCTTCTTTATTTGATTAGTTTTCCTTGTGTTTTAGTAATTTGTTCGGCTGCATTTTGGCCCGCACTCTGCATTCCCTCTAAAACAGAGTGGTTCTCTCTCTCCCTCTCTCTCTCTCTATTTATCTGTTCTCTCTCGGGCTGTGTATCTCTGGCCTCTCTTTTGTGTTGTTTGGTTTTGTTGTGATTGCTGGCTTCGTTGCTCGAATCTTTTTTCGACTCGGATTTTGGTTAGATCGAGTATCGGGTTTATTTTCTTCACTCACGGCCGGACATTTGGGCACAATTTGTTGGGAAATTCGGTGAATTTTTCACACATCATTTACACATGGAAAAGCAAGCGCGAACGCGACAAACGGACGCCTCACGTTTTTCTTTGCAGCTCGTTTTCTTTGCTTCGCTCTCTCTCTGTATTTCTCTTCTCTGCTTTGCTCTTCATATACACTTACACACACATACACTTTGCGCACGTAGCCAGACGACGGTTTCGATTCGTTTTGGATTTTTGTTGCTGTGGCATTTAATTCATGGATTCGTTTCGTTTTTCGTTAATTTTGAACATTTCCTCTTCTGAGCTGATGTGATACTCTGATCTATCTTTTGCTGTTGCTGGTATATACCACACACTGGAGGAGAGGTCTGCTCTGCACACACAACCGTTTCGTTTGGGGATCGCGAGCGTTTTGAGAGATGTATCTCTCAGATGCGGCACGCCAGAAGGCAGGCAGGCCAACAACTTTATTATGCGAGCGAGACAGTGCTCTCGCTCTCTTTTTCTCTCTGCCTCTCTGGAACTGTCTGCGGCCATTTTGGTTCGGACACGGTATATTTATCATCGGGGTGGGACAGCTCAGAAAGCGGCTTTGTTTGAGCCTGGCAGACAACTTAGGCTCCTGGAGGAGAGCGATGGCAGGCCATACCCCTCTATTGTTTTACCACGGGTCTGAGAATGCTTACTGCGAGGGTAGATCGAGAGATTTTTGTTCGTCTTGAGGAATATCGAATGGTATGAACGATACTCATGATATCGGCTGAACGTCTATTGTAAACTGTTTTATTAGTTACATTTTAAGAGAAAACCGGATTAAAATTGTATTTTAAATTGGCAAAGAAGCATGTTATTTCGTTACTATGATCTGCCTGTTCAGAAGAGAGAACTCGGTATAGTTTTAATATTGCTTGCAGTCGGTCATGGCCATATCAACTCGGATTTTCATGCTAATCATGAATATACATATGCACCCACTGATAAAACTGAGCAGAGGAAAAGCTGAGAGGCAGGGCGCCTGCTCGCTAATTTCTATTGTTGGTGGTTTTTGTTGTTGCCACGACCACCCAAAAGGCTTTTTGATTGTTGTTGTAGCAGACCACCCAAAATATATTTGCTGCCGTTGTTGTTGTTGTTTTTGCTGCCTTCATTAAACTCAACGACCGGCGTTGTGGGTGGTCGCAGCCTTAGCCCGACCGCGTTTCCTCTCTCCTGGCCTGTTGCTGCGGCCTTCAGCGTCGACGTTGGCGCTGGGCAGCAAAGCTTTTATTGTCTGTAACTTTTTTGTGTGTGTTGGTGGGGAGCGCGTGCGTGGCAGGCTTTGGCGCTGGCTGCGTGAACTCTTGGCAAATTTGTTAACTTCGTCTTGCAGTTGTTGTTGCTGCCTCGCTGATGTCTGTTTTTGCATGTTATTTCAATACAAAATGATGAGGCAGGATGTTTTGGTTTTCCTTTTGTTTCTGCCTCATCTTCTCCCCAGCGCGACTGTGTGTGTACCCCACACGTCGAAAATGCAGAAATATATATTACAGTGATTTTAATATATTCTTTGGGCGAAAATCGAAAAAAATGCCACTACAGTTCTACTTAAGAAACAAAAAACAAATACAAATTTTAGCCTTACCAAAAAAATGTTAAACACACAAAATAAACACCAAATAGAGCTAAAGTACCAACAGATCTATAAGCTTTTCAGAACAACCAATCCATGAAGATACCTTTAAAAAATATTTTTCGCTTCCCGCTGAGTATTTTTTGTTCCAACTGCAGCAGAGCAGAGCCCACATCGTCGTACAATTTATGAATGAAAATGCATCTTTTACATGGTGACCCCCACCCCACCCTGATATCCACACACCGCACCACTTCTCCTCTGGTTTCTCTTTCCACTCCAACAACAACAACACCGAAAAAAAGATCCACCGCAAAAATTGGCGCTCGATTCTGCCTCGGAATTCCAATTCGAATGCAACTGCAGCGTCATGGACCATTGGTGGAGGAAGAAAGAGAGGTGGCGGGGCCGGGGATGTGAATGTGGATGGGGACCCACCACCAAGCAGGGGGCTATTACAATCAAACAGTCAAAGCAGCAGCAACAACAAAAATAACAACAACAACAGACAACATTGATGAGGAGCAGCGCACACGCTGCAGTTGCCTCTGCCTGCCCCACTCTCTCTTCCTCTCATTCTCTATCCCTGTCTAACCCACTCACCTGAACACTGCATCAATGTGAATGGCTGGCCTGGCTCTTGGTCTCTCATCAAACGTACTCTCGCGCTCCCGCTCTCTATCAGTTGGCCTGCGTGTGGCGCTTTTTGGCGACATGGGCGGCATTTTTTTGCCATAGCAGCTTCAGCTTGCATATTTTAGCTTTATCCATTGCTCTCTCTCTCTCTCTCTCTCTCTCTTCTACTCTCTGAAGATTGCGCCATCTTTACATACACTCGCACACACGCTGAGCGTGCTCGCTCTCGAGTTTTTGCTCTCAATGACTTGCATTTTGTTTTGCTTTCGCTCATTTCGCCTGCAGCAGCAGCAGCTCCAATCCCCCAGTGGTCCCCCATAAACACAGCACAACAGAGAGACAGAGAGCGAGAGAGCACGAACGCAAGAGAGGGACTTACTCACATGTATACTGTGGGCTGCGCCTGTGTGGCGGCGGCAGCTGCCACTGGACCACCAACGTTGAGAGGAGTTTGCTTTGAGAGCTTCATTTGCCGTTTCATTTGGAGTTGGTGTTGGAGAGGGAGCCCCGGAGACAGAGATGGAGACAGAGGCTGTTTTTATGGCTGGAGTTGAAGTTTGGATATTTTTTTTCCAGCCTGCGGAGGGAGCTTTGGTCCAGGGCTGATTGATCGTTGATTGTCATTCACAATTTCGTTAAGAGAAACATTAAAGGTAGTGATGGGGCACTAGGGGTAGGAAAATTCATCTGCTGGGATTCAAGTCGGACTTGAAAATTACAATTTGTATAGGTGAATATTTTTATGTGTGCCTTGGATCTTCCAAGGTCCAATTTACGGAGAGTGAATGATTTCGTTTCGTTCGTCTCGCTTGATTTCTATGACGCTTGGTCTTCTCTCTCCACCCTCCACTCTCCGGCTAACTCTGTTACTCCTTCTGCGACTTTAACGACAGGCTGTTTGTTTTTAATCGTATAATGTCTTAATTTATAGTGCAACGTTGCCTAGACCTCCACTTGATATCCCGTCCCCGAGCGAGCGGACCCCTTTCCTCTACCCACCATCCATCTACACAAATGCAATTGCATTTGTCACTGGCCTATAACGACATTAACATTACTACATTGCCGGCTGGTTTCATTCTTTCTCTGCCTCGTCCTTCTTGGCCTTGCTTCTCTTTACAGCTTTGGTGTTTACTCTTATTCGTGCTCTCTCTCTCTTCCTGTTGCCATCCCATCCCAGGTGACGATCACTCGCTCTGCCACTTAAAGTTTAACTGCCTCGCATTCGCATTCGCTAAGAAAGCTTTTCTGGCTGCAAGGAGAGCAAGGAGAAGCTCTGTGGAGTGCAGGCAATTTTTATGGCTAAGCTTTGTTGTTGCTGTGTGGCTGTGTTGCCGCTGCATTATTGCGGTGCATTTAATGTAATAATTACTATTTGCCACCGGTAATACGTAGGCCGGCTGTGGCAGTGGCAGCAGATCGCCCAAGTCTCAATTCCCCTGCGATGGGTTGTGGATGGGGATGGATGGCGTGTGTGGTTTGCTCTTTCTGTAGCTTTTGTGGTTGTTGTTGTTTTGGTTAACTCGTTATCTTGGCGTCGGCTTTTGCGGTTGGGTCTGGGACGGGGACTTAGACTGGGACTGGGGGTCTGGGGGTCTGGCGACTGGAGACTGGGTCTGGGGACGACTGGTGCAGAGGTAGCCTTCGGTTCGGTTCGGTTCGTTTGTTCATGTAATCAACCGCCCCGTCCAACAGCAACTGGCAACTGGCAGCCGGCAACAGCAGCGGCAACGGCAACCCCCTCCTGATTCGCTGTGTGTGGGCTTTTCCAGCTTCTTGTGTGGTCCTGTCAGGCTTTCAACTCTGCTTCGCTCCATCTCTCTCTGCCCCTGCCTCTGCCTCTGCCTCTCCATAACCTCTCCCTCTTTGGGTTTTGGATTTTGTTTTCGTGGGGCTTTTTTTTTTGTTGCGATGCCTAGGGATCGATGGCTTTTTGGTTATCATTTGGCAAAGCCTACGCGTGACGACATTTCCAGCCAGAAGTCCATTCCAGATGGAATGGAAAGTGCCAAGCGGGTGGTCTCTCTTTCTCTTTCTGTCTGTGTTGGGTAGATCGTATGTGTGGGTGGCTGAGAAGTTAGGCAATTAATTGAATTAACCCTCCCATTAAGGCATAGACTTCCTTCACTGAATCTTAGCAAAAGATCATCATAATTTTTCCACCTCTTTCCACCTTTTTTTTTGGAGGCACCCGACCCTGCTCTTCTCATAAACACCTCCCACATGGTCGGAGATCTCACTCAGTTTCTGCGATTGCAGCTGCAAATCCTTCACCCATTAATTCTCTGGTAATCCCCAGTCCTCTGACATCAGTTAAGCTCAGCGCATAACCCATTTCGAAGTCGGGATGTGTTAATGTGACTGCAACGACGATAACGACAATAAGAGAAAGAGAGGGAGAGAGAGAAAGATCGGAACGGAACGAACCCAGAGATCGGAGAGAAGCAAGGCAACAACAAGCTTAAGATAGATATAAAAGTAAGGCGATAAGCATGGAACCGTCACTGGGTCTGTCTGTCGGTCGACGTCGTTTTCGATGGAGATGTGTGGATGTGGAGATGGGAGAGCGGAGAGCGGAGAAGGGGCACCAGAAGAATGTTGACGATGCATGCGTTTTGCGTTGGCTGTCAAATTAATTTCGTACGCTTCCCCGACTGCGATTACCCGAGAGCACGACGACAATCCGAGCTCGACTTCGACTTCGACTTTGACTGCGTGGGCGAGCTCCGCTCCAAGGGCCCAGGTCCGAAGAAGTGGCGATATGGAGAGAGGGGGGTAATTTACATCTCTTTGGAGACGCATGCATAATTTTGAGTTTGACAGTGTCCACGGAGCGGAGTGGGATACGGGGAACAGACCCTACACTCATGACGCAGGCAGCGACATCCTTAGCATACTTAAGGCTGGTGAAATGTGAAATGGTACCCCAGCTCCTCCCACTCCCACTCTTGCTTCTCCTCCTCCCCCCACCCATATGTATAGAATTCGCCACAAAAGCCCCCTGCGTCCGAGAATTCGTGGAATGACTGCACAAATCGTTACCTGGGTGGTCCCTCCACTCGACTTGACTCGACTCCACTCCACTCGAGTCGCCTCGACTCGGGTTCGACTTTGGCTTTAGCTCGGACCTCGAGATGGCGACTCGCCCGGTGGTTTATGAGGCACGTGCGCTGGCGTTCACTGCCCATTGAGTTGCTTATTTACGGCTTGAAGGTATTTCGTTCCCCCAATACCCTATCCCAATCCCAAGCCCAGTACCAATCACAATCACCAAACCCCGTGTGCCCCATCCATCCCACGCTACGGCTGTATTTATATTGGTGTGAAGTCAAGTGAAGTAATAAGAGTGGCAATTGCCGGGCCTGCCTGGGTCTGTGGGATACGCATCTGATGATTGGATTGGAATACGGATTGGATACGGAATAGTACTTTTGGGCCAAAGGTACACTCGGCTCATTGGATAAAGTCCCTACACACGTTGCTATTGCATTTCCCTGAAGAATCATATATCATAAAACATCATAGGTATAAAATTTAAATCGCAAACAAATTATCATAACATCGCTCGAAAGACCGCCAGCTGGTAGGCACATTGGCAAAGGATCACCCAAGAGCCATCCACATATCTCCAAACTAGCTGCACAAACTACTTTTTCCATTGGCTAATACGATCAATTAGGCAAATGTTTCAGTTAAGTCATAAAAAGCCAGCATTGAGTTGGCCGCAGACATAGACGTAGATCGGGACTGAGAGCGGTACCGTCATAACTCAACGACACTTCACTTGCCTGCGGAGCTGCGTTGACAACTCAACTTGTTTGGGCCGACATATCTGGCCAGATACGATCGCTAGTCGGAGTTGGACCACACCAATGCCAGTCAAATGTAAGCCTAACCACAGGCCCGCGTTTTTATTGCATTTCAGACAGCAACAGCCCAGGGAGATGGAGGAAGCCAGAGGTAGGAGAGGCAAAAACGACTCAAATCAAATGAAAATCTCTTTCAAATTGATTTGCTGCGACTGCAGGCAGTGCCGGGAAATGAAAACCCATGTCGCAGCAGCGCAGTCGCCGTCCAGCTGTGCGGCTGTCGTTCTGGTCGAAAAGGTAGAAACATTTCAATCGGTGCCTGGCCTGGAATGGAACTGGAACTGGAACTGAAACTGGAAGAGACCTGGTCGGGGGGTGGGGGTGCTGGTATCGGCCCTGTGACCGTATATCATTTGTTTACATTGTATTGAGTTGTTGGCTCGCCGCCTGCTGCCCTCCGCTACATTTTAATTGGTCCATGGGTGGGGGGGCCGGTCAGAGGCCGCACACGTTGATGTCTCGATAAGCCCAGTCAGTGCCAGTGTCAGGCGATCTCCCAGTCGGGGTCATGCGTGGGCCGCCGTCCCACCCATATGATCTCCATGGCTTTTCCCCCTTTCTCTTGTTTTTTTTTGCCAGCAGAAGACTTTATTTATGAGCTTGAGCATGCCGGAAGTCTATGATTAGACCAAGTCATTTATCAAAAATGTGTGTATGCCCCGAGAGTATCTGTAAAAAGAAACAAAATTTCCAGTTAATAACTTGATCGACTCCGAATGCGGGTTTTCTGGGTTCTCTACTGCGGTAGGTACAACGCAGCGAATGTATAGTAAAGAAACTGGAAAAGGAGAAAAGAATAGATGAGAAAAGAAAAGAAGAAACGTTAGGAGCGCGTTAAACCTCTTAAGTTCCTATTCAGCTTTGACAGTTTTCTTAATGTATTGTGGCCGGGCTGCGCTTCCTCTATTCAGGAAAAAAAAATAAAAATGAAAAAAGTCAGAGGAAAATGAACAGAGAGAATGGAAGACTCGAAACGCCTTTGTGTGCGGAACCCACAGGGGAATTTCATCTTGAGAATCTATTTGTTTGTTGTCGCACTCGGTGTAATGATCTGCGTTTGTCATTCGGCCAGAGAATCCGAAAGATACGAAAGCATACGGCACACAGTGCGTGGGAGTGGAGGATGGTGTAGGAGGAGGAGGAGGAGGAGCAGAAGGAGGGAGTTCCTATGAACAGATGTTTCACCAGAAGTGAGTGGGACAGCCCTCTAACGTTTACTCGAGAATCTTTCACTTTTTATGAAAATCACTAGGAATACGAACAAATATTTGGGACTGAAAAGTAGGTACAATACAATACACTCGTACATTGGTAAATACTATTTGTTTAAGCTTCTGCTAATGTGCTGAAGAACTTTCCCAACCTAAGAATTCGATCATCGTGACAAAACTCAAGAGTTCCATGGGTCCAGTACCACTATAAAGCTGCATTCTGTGTGTCACACGGCCAACAGTTTTAAGATCATTTCAGATCAATTGGTTCAGCTTATGTCGGGTTTCGGTTTTCTATGCGGAAAAGTCAGAAATTTACGAGTTCAGTGCAGAGAAAGGAATTCGTTCTACCTTCCAAGAACACTGATTGTTCCCGTTGCCCGTTGCCCGGCGATGGTGATGATGATGATGATGGGCCAGCCAGACACCGAAGGAGGTCTGCACTCATAACTCATCATTAATAACCGAACCTAAATAAGACATTTTATTGTTGTAAACCAAATTGAATTCCCGCTGCGAGAGAAAGAGATCAACGTCGACCCCGGGATTGAGACCGTACATTGTCGATGCGAGTGTCCAGAGAGTTCTCTCAGGTGTTAGCCCAGTGTCGGCACCGAACCAAAGGACCAGACCTGACCAGCGTTACCGGGGGGAGAGAGACATCAAAGAGAACTGGGGACTGCCTGTCCCTGGCCTGTCCTGGACTGTCCTGTCCTGTCCGTTGTTATTATTGTTATTACTATATTATTGTTGTTCCTGACTAACACTTCCTACACAGCCTGGGCAATGTCGTAATTAAAACCATTTTCGGGCCCCTCTCTCCCTCGGCCATAATCTGATTTCGTTGAGAATCTTGGAATCTTTTCTTTCCGTTCCTTCTGTTTCTGTCTCTTTGTTTTTTGTGTTTTTGCGCAAGTGCTAAAGTCGTCGCTGTAGATCAAAGTCAAAGTCGAAGCCCTCTCGCCCCGAGCATTAATCTGGCGTATACGGCTACCGCTACCTGTTGTCTTGGCCCATCTGCTGACGGGAAGGCTGATCCCTACTGTCGGATCTGGTTGTCCGACTGCTGTCGTCGCTCAGCCCCTCTTCTTACACCAGTTTCCGTAATTTCGTAAAAGCGATTTGTGTTCTGTTTTTGGCTGGAACGATTCTGCGAAACTAATTGATTATTTTGCTGGATCTCCCTCTTTCTCTCTCTCTCTCTCTCTCTCTGTTGGTTGGCCTCTTGCTGCCAGCAACGGAAGACAAGTTAATTTTCTCACACCTTTTTCTACGAATTAATTTGTTGGAGATTTCAATGGCTAATCAAGGGAGAACCAGGCCGATCTGATGGAAGTTGCAGATAATTGTACAATGTTTAATGGTCGGCCGATCTACGGAAATGGGTTTCGTGTATCCCAAATGGGCAATTGATGGGAAATTGGCTTCATCAGGCCTGGCCTGGGTTGATCAAAGCGAACGATTTCCATTGAAAATCTAACCAAATACAAATCTGTGCGGCTAAACGTCAAGAAGTACTTATAAATATGTTAGTTTTCAAGTTCATTAAAACCATTCAAGATTATCGTATTGAGTACTGATTTCTACTGAAGATCCGCGTGCTTCTAGAGATCCCATTACATCTTTAAACGTTGTGTAAAATTATTTGAGCAAATATTTGTTGAAAAAGATACACCGAGAACCTAGGTTCCCATTCCCTCGTATGATTAGGCGCCTAATTTAACAAGGACCAGGCGGACCTTTGCCATCCACCAAGCCATTAAAATAATTTGGGAGGGGGAATGGGGAAGCCTCCATCAGGCAAAAGTTTTTCGAGGGACCACCACGAATTAACCTACCTACAAATTACGCAGGAATAGAAAGAGACCAAGCTCGGGTTTGGGACGTCCAAAAACTGGCTGACACACAAACATCCGGATTGCTGTAGATCGTATAGATATATGCATACTCCGATATACATATGTACAACAGACAGATGCTGGAAGCATTGAAGAACCCAAAACGAAGACGAAACCCTCTGCGGTTGCCTTACATTTATTGATTTCATCGCAACAACATACCCGACGACGACGACGATGGAGACGGCGACGCAGTGGCCCAAGAGGAGGAAAGGAGTGGGGAGAGAGATCCCCCTGTAGCCGGGGCAAACGGGTCTTCTGGTTCTGCTGCGAATCGCATTAAGCGTAGAACAGTGGCAGCCCCGCCGCACAGCCCAGAGGGATTTACCCCACACCCATCAACATTTCAACTTAATTCCTTTTTTGAGTCGCTTTCTGTCAGAGCCTAAGATGCTCCCTGGATCAGTCATATGCGACATTTAAGGTCACCTAATATGTGAGAAGTGGTGGCTATGCTCAAAAAGAAATGAATATACAGACCTAATATTCTTGAGGAACTCTTTCCTAGTTCATATTTTCCAGAACCAATGGGGAGTAGCTCATTCCTCACTACTTCCTGGCCGAACCCTCCTGGGGGACTGGTTGTTTGACTTGCTGATTGCCAAGGTGCTGCCTGCGATTGCCGCGTATGCCATGAATTTGTTCCACTCTACGTGCAATCATGTTGACTGAGTCCGACTCTTCGGTGGCGACTTCTTGCTCCTTTCGCCGGGCGATCCGATACAAATGTATCTACATACAGATACTCGTACACATACACATGTACGTATAGATGTCTGCGGTCGTCGCGGCTTGTGTGTAAATCAGTAGCTCCGTATTGAGTCGTTGACGTTACATGAACTTTGGCTACGGTTCAATTCGGACCATGGTCTCAGGAATGGTCCACTCTGGTAGCTCTTGCCTCGTCCGCTGTAAGCGGCTTAGGGGAGTTTCTTTTACAGGATATATGCTTTGGGCACGGGCATGCTCGACTGGCTTTGATGCGATCACTCCGACAGTTTAGTTTCCTTTGGAAATCATTTCCCGGAAAGTTATAATTATTACGTATGGTATCTTGACATTTCTTGGTCATATTTCCAGCTTAACTGATTAGTTGCACCGCCTCGAAGAACAGATCTTTGCTTGCCTTGCCGAAGAACAGAGATTCCCACGCAAAAACGGTCTAATCCTGCGCACCTAATCCAATCAGAGCCGAGCAGGAAACGCGGCAATGGCTGTCACTTATCACTTCAGTTACGGCCACCCGCATACGATGTCAACAGAGTGGACTTATCTCTCCTTCCAGTGCTATCCATGACATAGCCAGACCCAAACACATCCCATGCCCATACCATACCCCATGCCTATAGACATTTCCAATGGCCATTAGTCTGTCTTGGCAATTATCAACGCCCGGGAGTAGATGACTCACGTATGACACTCAACTCATAATGGAGAGGCACTTAGCCAGGGACCCGATGGCTTTTTACGGTCAACACCGTTCGGGCCAAATTTAGACATTATCGGGGGATTGGGCCACATGCTCGTACGAAAGAGGGAGGGGAGACACGACACCATACGGATCATTGTTTGTCCAACTGTTTTGCGGTTGTGTAAATGCGTATAATTCCGTTTTATGGCTCCTGTGCTGCACTGCTCATCATCATCATCAGAGGCAGCTCCGACAGCGACAGCGACCACGATCGCAACTGTGACCGCATCCACCTCCACTTCCACCTCGCATTCTTTGATGGACTTTAGAGACATACCCCAAAGGGAGTGGGAATATGAAGACCGGGCACCGGGTACCCGGCTACATAAAATTGTATTTAGTCATGCTACATCACTTTGTAATAATTTTCATTTTGGCGCTTGCTTTGATCTTCAGCCGCGTACCGTGTGTGCGGCCTCCGGGCCCGGCAGCAGCAGCAGCAGCTCCACCGCATCGCCATCCCCATCCCCATCGCCATCCTCTTCCGAGCCAACTGCCACTGTGCGGCGTTCGTCGAGCTGTGTTAAAATTTGTGAAATTATGATCATCGCATCGCGATGGAGGGAATAGAAGGGGTCCGGGAATCGGAGCGCCAAGTCTCTTGTTTTTTCTTCAGTTGTTTTTCCCCCATTTTTTTTGTGCCGGCCTGGCCCTCGAACCCAACGAATGTAAGTAGTCTGCAATTTGATTGAGCAATCATCAATTGGGCATGAACCAACAGATTTGCGGTGAATGGAATTGAAGGCTCTTCCAAAGGCATAATCGATATTTTGGCATGGGATTGGGCTATGCAAATAAGTTCTGCAGCACTAACGCTCGGGATTATAATTCTTTAGAACTGATATGTACTCAAATTGTACAGGGATTGAGGTTGCAATTCTTCAGATTAATTATATCTACATTTTAATAATGATAGAAGGGGAGCCTTGTAGTAGAGAAATAAGAGACAGTTGTAAAAAGATAAAATCTAATATATAATTTGATTTTCGCTAAAAATCAATGCGTCCCTTTTGCGAACAGCGAAACCAAAAGACACTTAAAATATTTTGTGTGTATTTAGTATATTATCAATTAAATAGATTATAAGCTCACATATGTATTAAATTACTTATTTTTTACAATTATTTTTATTTGTTTACCTTATTTTTTTAATACAGTTGATCTTCTTTATTACAAACCTCCGAACGAGGAAGTTTTCTATACAGCGATTTTATTTTAAATATATTATAATTTCAGTTATAATTTTTAGTACGTTTTGCTATCCTAATAACAAATTTCCTTATGCGAATATTTTTGTTTTTATATATGTACATACATACATATATTGTTATTGTTATGCTCATGAGCTTTGTGGTTTCTTTAAAACATTTATTTTAGGAAGTCCCGAACTATAAATGTGGTGTTAATAATCAATAAACATAATATCACCATAGTTTTTTTTGCATCAGTTCTCAGTTTATAGTTGCTGTAGAGGAAGTGGTTGATAGCAAGAATGTCGAAGCGTATCTGCATTTCAGTGGAGTTGCTCCAGTCTTTTGATAATTGATGAAGTTCAAAAATTTATTCAAAATTGTGGAGTTCAGGATATCTCAGGTCCTGTAACTTTTAAATTATTTCTAAGCAAATATATTCTGAACATTATTCCAGATTCAGATAAAGATGATCAAGACGTTGCTTCAATCGTTAAGGAGGTACCCACATTTCAGCAAAACTTCACAGCAGTTGAAGGACTCCAGAGAAGTACATTTGTGGAGATAAGAAATAATGTTCCTGAAAATAACATAACGTTTCTTTTTACATATTTACTATATCTTATGTATAAAAGAAGAAAAATTGATCTTAGATATCGAGTTCTTTTAGCTTTATCTTTATCAAACATTTGTGCTAATCAACAATAAATATTTTTTCGAGATTTGCAAAATCTCACAGAAATTATAATCTAAACTTTGAATTGTGGATGTACCAAATATCGACCAATGCACTTGTGTTTCTTACTTTTACTGCATAGAGTGCAAATATAAGGAAACATACAGAAAAATAAGATTACTTCGGAATGACTGAAAATAGTAATTTTATAGAGATTTTGCTGAAGCATAGCCGAGTGTTCTTATTATTTTAAACATGACTGTATATCTAGATATTCAAAGAATAAAGATCAGTCCAAGAAATAACTTTATCTTTATAAAATAAGTTTGGCAATTCCAGGAACCAAACTTCAACAATAAATCTGTGTCCGAGCCTTCTATAAGAATACTGAAAAATATCTCAGCATCTTAAGATCACACAGTATACAATCTCACTGCAGAAGAACTAAAGGAACTGAGCCACCCAAGAGCTAGCTACTGAGATCCTTTTGTGCCCCTTCAATTTCCCATATCCCACTCCCTCGGCCTCGGACTCCCCCCCATATGGTTTCTGTTTACCCACAAGTCTGTCACGGCCAACAATTCGGAAAATCGTTGACATGCAAATGGCAACGAGCCATGTAAACTGACCGGCAAAGTGAACAGTGGCTCATATATCATCGTGTACGGGGCAGTGTAGGTAGTTTACCGACCGTTTTTCCCTATAAATAGCACGTGTTGGCTGTGTGTTTGACCTTAGCATGGTTTCCAAGTGCAATGATTTCTTGGGAAATGGCATAGGATCTGAGCTGAGCTGGTTTTATGGTCTGGCCTAACTGCTCTGACCTTGTTTTCTTTTATAGCTGTTGACGTAGGCAATTAACAAGATGGCCCGGCCTGTACTTGGCTGGATGTTCAAGGGGGAAAGGCTTGTAGTAGAAATTGCTGCCCCAATAACTTCCATTTATATTGAGAAACTCGATCATTCCGGTACTCATTAGAGTTTGAAATTAGCATCGGAACCAATTGCTCGGATCGAGTTAAGAAAGCGATTAATTATGGCCATTGGGCAGGGACAATATGCGTGACAGCCATGAAACACGAGCAAGACCGAGCCGAGGGGAGTGGTAAACACTCAGAGATGGGCGCGAGCGACAGGCAGCAGAAACTGGAACTGGAACTGGACAAGGGATATGGGATCTGGGATATGGGATCGGGGATCTGGGATGGGACCACACGCGTCGTGTGTGACGGCGATAAAAATCACAGCATGTTGCAAACAGCCCATTGACGTTACTCTCCTCCCCGTCCTCCTCTGTCCACCTCTCTGTTGTTTTTGTTGTTGGGCAAATCTTTTGACAGTTGTGTTGAAGCATAAAGATGCCAAAAGAAACAACGGCAACAGCATAAAGCCGCCAAGTGCGTATCTGAAGCGTCTTGCCACTCGCAGCCACGAAAAGCGCATCAATCAAACGCACCGCCAACGCCGCTGCCCCATGCCCCAGCCACCAACTGATCCCCACGCATACACACGCATACACACACACACATTCGATCAATCATTTATTATGGCATCGCTGATGGCGGCCCCAACGTTGGTGGCCCCACACCAAAAATACAAAACTCACAGCACACAACAAAAAGAAAGAAAGAAAATACTTGGAAAATATAGCTAATTTTCTATGGGCCATATAAATTTGTTTTTAGTTTCTATTTTTTCGGTTGTGTAAGGGGCAGGGACGGGGGGCGGACAGCCAATTTTGTGCACGAAAAGCAATTGTATCGTATGGCTGTCAGATCCACTTATAGAGACGGCTACAGGGTATTATGAGATGTATGGGAAGTGGTGGAAGGCGCTTGGTTAAGGGTACTTGGAAGACCTGTATGTTTTCCGATTGGTTTGTGGCAGAGTTCCCTTAGAAGTTTGGTTAATAAATGGCATTAAAATTGGTTCATAGGAGCATGAAATGATTCTCAGTTGGATTTAAAACTACATATATACAAATAGTATGTCTATCATCCACTAAAGTTGGGTGAGTATTGGTACTTTGGAACAGTGATTACCCATTAAATTCGTCTTTTGCAAGACTCTTCATTCACAATATATGATACCTTATCAATATTAAATTAATTGAAAGATCCTAAGATCATTGCCAGCACTCAACCCAAGCAAGGCATTCGTATTGCCCAATATGCCTTACAGCAAAAGTATACGTAGAAGCAATCTATTTGATTGACATTTTGTGCCTTGCCGCCGAATAAACATTTCAATTCTAATTAAATTTCGTTGAAATTAATTGCGACACATACCCGATGCCCGATACAGAAACGAAACGAAACGAGACCCAAAGCCGAATAAAAACAGAACAAATCACGCAACTGGCGACCGCCCAAGTGGACGCCGCGGCGTCGATGTCGGCTTCGTTGGTGGTCCAGATGATGGTCGGGCCCCTCCCCTCCCCTCCGCTCCGCTCCGCCGAGTACCAGGGGTATATCCCCAATCAGAGGGCAACGAAAATTTAGTTGTTTAGCTGTGGCTTTCGTTGTTGCTGTAGCGCTTTATCGGCTGCATAAATATGGAAATTTTTCATTAGCGATTTCCGTTTCCGATTTATCTTAATGGCCGTCAAGCTTTGGGGCTGGAGATTCTAGTTACTTGTTGCTTCTGGATGTTGGTGTTGTTGTAATTAAGAGGAGCTACCGTTTGATGTTTGCTTGAAAACGCAATGCTGCCGTTGAGACGACGACAGCCCCGATCGGAGGCGAAGACGAATACGAAGTTCGTCTTCGTGTGTGGTCTTCGATCAGGCTTTTGGCCAATGAAAGCGGCTATTAAGTCGCGGCCGAGCCAGCCAACCGAGGCACAGTTGGCAACTTGGGTGGCAACATGCCATTCACCAATCACACATATACCAGTTCTCGTAGCAGCAGCAGCAGCCGCAGCGGTTGTGGCAGGCAGCCGCGAGGGGAGTCTGTCTGTGAGCTGGCGGCGCCGCACAAAAAAGAAAGCGCGTGCATCGGCCAGAGGACCAGAGGCCACCGCCAATAGGGGCAAAAGCAACGAAAAAAAACCCAACCGACCGGAACTGCAACTGGCGCTATATGCAATTATAAGACGGTGTGTGTGTGCCAGTGTGCATCTGCAGCAAACAGTAGCAGCCACATTTGCCTTTGCCAAAGATTGACAGCAGCAACTAAGCCCCGAGATGGAGGAGATGTCGAGACCACCGTGCAAGATGCCGCCACCGAGTGCCGCAGTTGTCCGGGCTGGCGGGGGTTGGGGATAGCTCTTTGAGTGGCCTCTGCGTGGCATTGTTGTTGCTTGTCGCCACGCCGTTGCGTTATATTGTCAAAAGTACGACTAGCATGTGTGGCTGTGGCAGGACAGGGGCTGCTGCTCCTCTTTGCTCCGCTTGTAACTTTGATTTTTTATTACTATTACTTTCATAGAAGGCAACTTTAGTAGTTGCATAGCAGCCAGCTTCAAAAGTTGAATAGAAGCCGATTTTGCAGCATCTAGCTTATAGGAACTAGAATAAGATCTGTGTAGCGGGTATCTTATAGTCGGAATGGGGACTATACATAGCTCTCTGTCTGATCTTCTTGCCATCCCAAGAAGTTGCTCTTGTTGCTGTTCTGCTGCTTCTGTTGTGATGCAAATTATTGCTATCTATCTTGCTGTCAACATCGGAATAATTGTTGGTAACATTCGATGTTGCTGCCGTTGCTTGTCATAATTTGATTGCCGCCGCGGGGCAATCTTTCTAAATTGTGCTACAGTGCAACGTGCCTATTGGGAATCTCACAAGGGCTCAAGGATTAGTCCATTAAAACTAACTTAATTTTTGTTTTCTGCGGAACCATAAAAGTTTACGAAAAGCTTACGAACTTTTTGCACACTACAATAGTTCCTAGAAACCCAAGAAGAACAACATTAAGAAGGAAGCGAAAACGAAAAAGTTTCGCTCGAATTAAAGCTAAAAAACAAATAATACCACCATATCATGGGAGAAGGGACCGACCCGGCCGGACCCGAGCGTACTGTATCGGATCGGACCACACACAATGTTCGCAGAGGCCCAGGAGCACACACACACACACACACTTAAAAGGCGAATAAAAACGAGGCAGCGAGAGGGAGAAAAACAAATAATTGCTAATTTTATGCTCGAATAAATGAGCTGAGCGTGAGTGTGCCCCAAGAGTAAAGAAGGATCAAAATGGGGCGCCCCGCCACCATTCCACCATTCTGGCGGCATAAATTAGTGCGAGTGAAATAGCAACACTAAAACGTCACGCACTATCAAACGAGAGAATGATCAATGGGGGCACAACCGACCAACCAACGAGCATACACAGAGCGGGCTAATAGACCACCCATGACGATGACGACGACGACGACGACGACGACGAATCAAATGCCACCCACGACGCAGAGCGGAGAGCAAGAGCCAAGGCGCTGCGTGCCTGTGAGTGTGTGTGTAGGGTGTTTGGGTTAAAAGACAGAAGACCTTTGAAAACAATTTCAGCATTGGCTGTGGAGGGGAGAGACCCGCAGCAGATAATTGAAATATGTACAACTTGAACATGTGTGGTGTGCCCTGAAGTGGGTACACTAAATAATAATAAAACAGATGTTTGTGGGCAGGGGGTCATAATAAATAAATAAATACATGGAAGAAAGCCAGACGAAAAACCTATTATATCCATAAAATAGTTGTCTTGTCTAAAATAATTTAAAAATTACAAACGAAGAATTCAAAATCCATGTCAAATATTTCAATTCTGGCGCCAAACTAACATACCTCCCTTACCAAACCTTTTTACACAGAAGTTGTAGATGGAGAGCTGCCAACTCAATTGACGGACTTTCAAAAAATGTCTGTTTGGCGCGCAACAGTCGATAGTATCGGTTGCCGTTTGGTGGGGACTTTCTCTCCTTTTCCCTCTCTTCGTCGATCGATTTTCTTCGCTCAATGTCCATACATTCCGTTGCTGGCAACATTAAATTTGTATTGACATGTGCCGAGAAAACGAGTTGTCCATCAATATGACGTGAATTTAGCAACAAATTTATGCTTACAATTCCTTTCAAACTTCACTTTCAAAAAATTACACTTTGGCGCAACTCTTGTAAACTACGTAACGTAACTACATAAATATGTAGTTAATATGTAAAGAAATACATTTAATGGGCTTTTTTTTACCGTTTATGTTTAAACCTTATAATTATATTATTATTATTATTATATAAGCAATGCAATAAAAGCAAGTGTTTAAAATAAACCAGTCAATTATAAAATAGATTCACTAATCGGATAAAACTATGTGGGCATGGCGAAATTTTCTATATAGCTAGTAATATTCAACGGAATATCAAAAACGAGGAATATGTAAAATATAACTTAAATTCGTCTGTATATTTACGGTATATTTTGAAATATGTGACGTAGTTGACTGACAAACAGGTTGGCAGGGCTGCCTCTCAGTGTAGTTGTAAAAAATTTTTTTTTCTTGTTTCTAATTTGAACTGCCAACTCAATTGACTGACAAACAGGTTGGCAGGGCTGCCTCTCAGTGTAGTTGTAAAAAATATTTTTTTCTTGTTTCTAATTTGAACTGCCAACTCAATTGACTGACAAACAGGTTGGCAGGGCTGCCTCTCAGCGTGGTTGTGCAAAATTTATTTTGTTGGATTTTATTTCTAATTTTTCGATAGTTTAACTAACAAAACCGGCCTCTAAGATGCCGCCGAAGAAAGCGCCGGCGGGTCCCAGCAAAAAAACGGAACAAAAGAAGAAGGAAAAAGTCATTGAGGTATGCTAGAGTTCGGAGATGACTGCTGCTAGACTTTCATTGGCCGAATAATTGATGTTCAAAGATGTAGAACCACGATGTGGCATAATAGCTCTACGGAGATATTTATTTCTGAATGTTTATCGGTAGGACAAAACGTTTGGCTTGAAGAACAAGAAGGGTAACAAGCAGCAGAAGTTCATCCAGCAAGTCCAGAAGCAGGTTCAGGCCGGCGGCCATCATCCACGTCAGGATGGCGACAAAAAGAAAGATGAAAAGGAAAAGAAATTGGCGGATTTGCGTGAGATGGCATCGATCTTCAAGCCCGTGCAGACGCAAAAGGTGGATAAGGGCACTGATCCCAAGTCTGTGGTGTGTGCGTTCTTCAAGCAGGGACTCTGCACCAAGGGAGATAAGTGCAAATTCTCCCACGACCTGTCCCTGGAGAACAAGGTGGAGAAGCGCTCCATGTATGTTGATATGCGTGACAACGAAGATGACCTCATGACCAACTGGGACGATGCAAAGTTGAAGGAGGTTGTGGATAAGAAGCATTCTGAGGAGAAGCGCCGACCCACAACTGAAATCGTAAGTCAAGTTCCTGCCGCTCATTATCAGAAACTAATTACTAAATTCTGGACAGATTTGCAAGTTCTTCCTGGAAGCTGTGGAAAAGTCGAAGTACGGTTGGTTCTGGGAATGTCCCAACGGAGAGAAGTGCATCTATCGTCACGCCCTGCCGCCCGGTTATGTTTTGAAGCGAGACAAGAAGAAGGAGGATAAGCCCACGGAAATTTCGCTAGTCGATCTGATTGAGAAGGAACGCGCTGCTTTGGGCTCCAACCAAACCCGTGTCACCCTTGAAACCTTCTTGGCCTGGAAGAAACGCAAGCTGCAGGAGAAGAAAGCCAAGATGGTCGCTGAGGAGGAGCGCAAGAAGAGCGACTTCAGCAAGGGCAAACAGTTTGGTATCTCTGGTCGTGAAATGTTCAGCTTTAATCCAGACCTGGTCGACGACGGACCCATCGAGGAGGGCGATGCCGCCTTTGATGTCTACAAACGTGAGGACGACGATGATGACAATGCCTTTGAGTTCAAGGAACTCGATCTGGCTGCCCTTTCGCTGGCTGCCAAGGAGGTTGATGGTTCTGGCACCATAGCATCTAGCACCAGGCTACTAGATCAAGCAACGGAAGCAGCCAAAACCGCAGCAGCCGAGGATGGAGCGGCTTCTGATGATGAGAACCCATCATCGTCTGCCCCCGCCAACGATGCTGCACCCTTCAACAAAGATCTCTTTGTTGACTTGGCCGGCGAACTGGATGACTTGGATCTGGATGATGAAGATGACTAGCTTCCTCAATTATTTCTTTTTAATTTTGATTTGTCAAATCACAGTGCGTTCATATAGAGATTTCTGCCTTTAGCTACTTTTGATCAATAAAACTGTAGCTTTCAAATGTTGCATTTCTGAAAAATCTATTAACTGTTTGATCTGGATAAGGATCTAAGGCCCTCTGAAGCCATTGCCATGATAGAATGTTGCCTGAACTATAAATTTCACAAAAGAAACGCTTAATTTTATTACTCGAACGGAAACAATATTTGTACATAAAGTTAGAAATATGCATCAATTGTAAAACTACCAAAAGCCAGGAGGCAAAATACCCACAGTCTGAGGGATCTGGCGCTCGCGGAGGAACTTGGCCAAAAGCATTTCCAGGCGCGTCTTCGGTCCGCCCTCGTCGTAGATGGCCAGTTGTGGCATGTAGGATATGTGAATGTAGAGCAAGAGCTTGAGGAACTGTTTGCCATAGGTGCGCCACAACTCAAAGCCCAGTGTCTGAAGTATCTCCATGATCAGGGTGGCGCTTATGTCGGGCAACGGTTTCACATGAACTACATGAGCCAGCCAACGCCAGCCTTCCTCCAGACCGAAACATTGGGCAGGTCCGTCTGCTTTTCGTCCAGGCGTAATAATAACAGCAGCAAACAGACGGGCGATTCCAGTTTGCCGCTTGAGAAACATGTCGGGCTTCTCCAGCTCGTTTTTGTCGGACAGCCGATAGCCAATCGATTTGAGATATTGCTCTGCCGTCTGTCCCGGTTGCTGCGGTATCACATAGGGCACCAAATATGGCGATTCTTTGTAGAGATACGCCAGGAACACCTTTCCGAAATCAGGCAGCAACTTCCAGAAGGTCACAATAACCGACGCAAAGGGAAAAGCGGCTTGGGGATTACCAGATATAGCCGTCTCTGATTGACTAACGAACTTCTTTGCCATTAAGAGCATGCAGTAGTCACGAGCCAATGGATGGTCATTAATAGTAATGGTGGCGTCATTCATTACTCTCACGCTGTGGCCGGCAAAGAAGTTGTATAGTTTTTCAAAATTGTTGCTTAGATGCTGCGGACTGACCGCTGTAATGGCGTTCAGAGGCAAGTTTATTGCCCTTTGGCAGCCAGTGCGATACTGCTTCAACGACTCCTCAGACTGCAAGGGCTTCACTGCATCTACTTTGGTTTGGTAGAGTGAAATGATTTCATTGTAGAATGCTAGTCGCGATGGGTGGACATAGGAGGTAGATATGGTGCCTTTCGCCGGCGAAACATCAACGGAGTTTTCCTCAGGAGGTGGCGTCGCCTTGGCAGCTTCTTCCGCCAGTTTCTGCCGTTGCTGAGCTTCTGACTCGTCCTTTTCCTTCTGTCTCTGCGTCTGTTCTTCAAACTGCTTCTTCTCTTCTTCCAATTGCCTCTGTTTTTCTTCCTCCAGACGTTGTGCAGCTTCCATTTTAATTTGCTGCTGGATTAGCTCTGAGAATTCCGCCAGTTCTTTGATCATATCAGCCTCCAGGTCGTCTAAGTTTTTGCAATATTGCTCGGCCTTTATGATCGAGCTTAAATATTGACTTTGCTCGAAGTTGCCCATTTTTACAGTACAAACCAGGTCATCAAACTTTTCACCCAGCTCCCTGAGTTGCTGATTTTGGGCGGCACAGACCTGGACCGTCTCCTTATCCAATGACAGCAACAGCTTTATGATCCCCTCATACTTGTTGCCGAATCTTCTTTGGCATCGCGACACTCCCTCCAAGGCAAGTTTATGCAGCTTTTGGTCAGTTTTCTTGCGCAGGTCCAATTGTTGACGCTGCTGTGCCTCGAGCTGCCCTTGAGCCAGCTGTTCCGCCTTCTGATTGATGAGATTATCGGTCTGCTCTCGTAATGCTTTTTGGGCTAGACGCTCTTTTTGCTGATCCTCTTCCCTCTGACGGGTATCGCACTGTATCTGCAGTCCTTTATGTGCCTCCTTTAATGCTTGAATCTGCTTACGCACACTCCTCTTGCACTGCTCCGCCATTTCCCGCCTAAATATACTAGCGTTTATTTCGCCTGCATCTGGGAAGCAGGACAAACTCGGTTCCTTGTCTCTGATGCTAGGAGAAACAATCGTTTTCTCTACAACAGTTTCCTCGGCATTTACAATGCCTTCGTCCAGACTTTCCTTCTGCCCTTCCACCCAAAATGGTTCCCGATCGGGGCCCAATGTGCGTCCTTTGCATGTGAGCGAAGCAATAGCTGCATGCTTAAATACAGTTTCTAGGTGCAAACTATCCATTTCCCGTATAACATTTTCCACGCTCTGTAAGGAAAATAGCCTGTATAATTCAGAAATTCGGATATTCCATTCCTTACCATTTTGTTTGTTTGTCTGCAGACCAGTGTGACCGCGGACTATCGATAAGATATACGGTCCAATTAAAATTCTATTATACATATTCCTCGTTTTCTTTCTTCCGTGGAATATTACTATATATATAGCACATTTAGCCATGCCCACATAATTTTACACGATTAATGAATCAATTTTCTACAAGATTGGATAGTTTTTAATCCTTGCTTTTTTTGGATTTTACGTAAAAAAAGGTTTAAATGAAAAAGTTCAACATAAAAAGAGTCGCAATGTTGCTGGTATTGGATGACACGATGCGTGTATAGGTCTTTGTATACCCTATTTCGTTAATTTTATATGAAGATATAACGTAATTTACAAAGACCTTTTATCAAATTGATATTCTTTAGACATATTCAAGTACATTATAAGTATCTTGTATATATTTATGTCGATCCTGATACCTACTGAGCCTTGGAAGACAAACGTATTCACAATTTTATAATATCCATTTCCCCCAGGGTATGTGTGCATGGAATGCGCAACATGTTTGTATATGGAATGAGACTCATTGCTGCTAAAGCGAACTGGGGCGAACTGCGGCGAATTCAAATTCCTCATATTCTTTGTTCCGTTGAATAATACTATCTATATGGAACATTTAGCCATGCCCACTCAATTTTGTAGGATTGATGAATCAATTCTATACATGATTGGCCTATTCGAAATACTTGCATTTATTGGATTTTTATATAACATTGAAAATTAAATTAATAAATGACAAAAATACAATTTAGCACTAAAAAACACCACATGGGAGGGCGGCGAAAACCAGTTTCTACAGTATGACCCGAAATATACGGTCTCATTTTCAAACTATACCGAGTGGTGCGCGCCAAATCGAAATTTTTTGAATGTGAGCAAGTGACAAGGATTTAAATGTTGTCAACCGGGCCTTTATTTATGCCCACATAATTTTATACGATTACTGATTCAATTTAGTCTAAAAAAAGGTTTTATCAAAAATAGGGAAAGAAAAAAAACGAAAGAGGATAGTTGTTCCTATTGTTCAATTATTCATATTTCGTTGAATAATGCTAGCTAACTAAAACCTTTGGCCCTGCCCACATAGTTGTATCCTATTGATGAATAAATTGGCTAAAATATTTATTACTTTTATGTACTCCCGTTGTTGCAGTAGCAAAAATCGCGTCGTTCCCGTTTTAACCGGTTCGTAATGTGGCGTTTCTGGATATATAGTAAGTGGTGTATATCAAATTTCAACAACATTGTTCCGTCAACGGTTTCTTGTGTTCCAAGTCTTATTATTCTCGAATCACGGTCCTTCGTTGCGGGAATCCTAGGCGGCATCTAACTGTGGAATTTACACTTCGACTTCTTTTGGAGGCCATTGTTTCCGCTGTGATCCTCGCTCTCAAGAGGGGTTCAGATATCTGGGAAATCTATTTACTTACCTACTCAAACATTTAACGAAAGAGGATTAACACATCCCAAGGCATTTATTTAACAATTGTGTTTATATCAATTACAAACGAATCTCTACAATAAAGTCAATCACTTCTCAAGGAAACTTTCGCCGACTAGTGATTTCAGCTTGGCTAGATGCGTTTCGTTCAACGTAAAACCATCGTGGATGAGCTTGGCGAGGACACTCGACTCCATATTGTTTTCGACAGCATACTGGAGGGCAGCCAAGGCCTGGCTGGGCGCTTTCTCCTTGACCGAGGCCTCTACATACTCTTGTAAAGCGCTCTCGGCGGGTGTGCCGGGAATGCGATGCTGATTTTTGTCAATGTGGGAGAACACTTCGCTGGCCTTCTCGTAGTTGTCGCCCCGGACGAGCAGTGTTAGAATGTCGCCAAGCATTTGTCCAGTGAACGAGACCTTTTTGATCCGTCTCACGGACTCCTCGATCTTGTTGTACATGTCCAGAGCCACCTTGGCACATTGCTCCGGGAGCTGGGATTGGGCGGGCGTGTCCGCATTTGGTCGATTGTCCACCATAATTCGCAGGACATATAGCAAAAGGCTTTCGCGGTGCGTGTGGTCGAACACAACCATGTCGGACCAGATGCGAGGCACGTGTTCGACTGCGGCGTTGATCTCAATGGTCCGTAGTACTTCCTCCATGATGCCGGGCTCGGGTATGTAGATGTTGGGCACCAGCAGGTCGTAGGTTAGCATAAAGTCCTCTATCGATTCAGTCTGGCAGAGCAGGGCCAGATAATTGCGGTAATAGATAGACTCTTTAAAGGAATCGCCTATCAAATCGTAGTTGTTGCCGGTGTGCAGCAGCTCGTTCACTTTCTTGGCCAGCGACTTGTCATTTAAATGATTGCGGCACACATCCATGGCAGTGGCAAAGAAGTACGTGTCCTTGGGATGCTCAACCCTGAACTCCCTGCCTGCAATCTCATTCAGTATGTCCACTATAACATGGGACACTGGACCGCGCTCGCGGCAGAAGATGATCAGCAGATAATAGTAGGTGCCTAGGCTCGGGTTAACACCAAGTTGCTTGAACTCTGGAAGAACTTTGAGGGCCGACGTACGGGCAAGTTTGAAGTTGCCAAAAGTGCTAATGCACTGGAGAATGGCATTCAAAGTGCCTAAATTGGGGCGCAATTTCTGCTCCGACATTTGCTGCAGCAGCTCGGTGCACAGTTGCCATCTCTGTTCGGCATTGTCCTTTAAAAAGCTGATGATTTGGATAATCGAATTAAAAGTGTTTGTGTCCAATTGAATTTGCTTTTCGCCAGCCTCCTGAAGCAGGGCGTATGCCCGCTCACACTGCAAATACTTGGCCATGCCACGAATAAGGGAAGCGTAAGTCTTGGGCGTCTTTGGTTCAATTTCGGAATACAGCTTCTCAGCCAGGTCGCCGTCCTTCCACGTCTTTCCGTGTCGCTCACGTCGTCGGTTGTTTTCGAGAAACCACCGTTCCTCAATGTACTCTTCTGGTAGTGGGTCCTGATTATTGTGGAAGCACACAAGTTCTAAAAGTCTTTGCTTTAACTCAGAACTGAGGGCGATTCCCTTCTGTTCCATCAGATTGTACACAAGCACGGCGTCCTTAAGCTCTCCCTGCTCAATCAGTTGCCCGAGAGAACTCTCGTCCACCTCGGACTCTTCAGTGTAAACCATGCTGGGGGCGAATTTTTCAATGGCCGGTTGAGCTTCTTGGTGCTGCATTATATTAAATAGTTAACTAGAGTTAACTAGCAATCTTGTAACTGCCTACCTACCAAAAATAGTTCATGGTGCTCTTCTTTTATCCATTTGGCAGCCTTACGCCCAGCCTCCTTCGACATGGCGTACGTGCGCTTTGCCATGTTTGACATGGGTATCAGGAACGGATCATCGTGGTACTTGTAATGGGGCGCCGTGTGGTCGCGTCCGACGGTGCTGGCCAATGCTTTTAGTATGTCCGTGGGCGAGCGTTCTATGCGATTGGGTACCTCAATGTGCTCCGCAGCCGGTGCAGCGCCTGTGGTGGTTGTGTAATGTGTGCTGCTGGTAGCTATGCTCCGTCCAATGCTGGCCTTTGGCAGCAATCTGAGCTGACGCGTGAGGTACATGGTAGTGCAGGTGCGGGCCTAAATCTCGCCTGTTTTCACTAATGTTTTTAAAATTAAAAATATTCTGCGATTTCGTGCGGAAAATACACCTTCTTCTTCTTGAATATATCGATATATATAATTCCACTACACTTCATCACCTAACGGGAAAATCATACATGCAGTGAGAGTAGTGGAATGTGACTATAATATTTGGGTGATATTTTTTTTGTATTACTATTGCTTATATTATTTCTTTTCTGTTCTCTCATTGACGAAATATTATAACTACCCACGGTTTTCTCATTGACTTCAAAAAATATCGATACTTTTGTGCGATAACCGGTCGTTGCTTTCGCAAGAAATTACCGACTTGATTTTGAAACGCAAAAATCGGTGCTCCGACCTTCGCAGAATGTAAGTTACTTTCGCGGCAAGAACCGCGCCTCTGCATTTAAAGTCAGTTAGTAAATACATATGTATGTGAGCTTATGATTTATCTATACGTTATGATACGTACTTGGATGATTACCAATTCTGGAGCCGATGACTGCCTTTTTTGTTCGCAAAAAAGATTTCTTGGTTCATGCGAGAGTGGGACTTGATCTCTCAATTTGGGTCGCACTTGTCATTGTATATTTTTCCATTTTTCCGTTTTGTATTCCGCTACATTTCTTTCTCGCTCTCTCTTCTCACACCAATGCCAGCCATTACATCTCTCTATTAAGGGTACACCCTCGTGTGAACGGGCTAAGTAAGTGCGTGGACGGTTTAGGAGAAACCACTGCAAATCTGGCTATAATGATGATTCAGATTAAGCAAATTTTTATTTATGTTTATTCTAAATTATTCTTCGTTCTCTCGAACATTCAAAATTGTGAATACCACAGATTTTCGCCTTTAGCGGGTGGGGCACAATTTTTGAAATACACTTGTAACAATTTGGTTGCTGGGTGGCTAGGTTTCAAAGCAGACGGACAGACAGATTCGGCTTTTGATGATGATCAAGAATATATACATATATGCTCTATTTGGTCGGAAACGCATTGTTCTGGGTGTTACAAACATCTACACTCACCGCAAATCTATTATATCCCTAAACTCTTCAAATACCGGTTATATCAAATACTAAGTCCTCTAGGATACAGTATACTAGGTACATATGTACCCTCCCATATGGGATCAGAAAGAGTCGCAGATATTATTTGAAATATATTTTATTGGTAGGCAGTTTTGAAGAACATTTTTAATGACATTTATATATAATGAACATGTTTCAAATAATCATTTTCATCTCGCAATCATTTTCCGTTACGTTTTTCCATTGTAATATTCTTCTATGTATGTATGTATGTATATAATAAATTTATTTAGTTTATTATTATTATATATATTCCGTCCACTCGCTTTGTTTTCTTTTGTTTAGTTGCTGCGGTTGCGTTTTTGTTTTTGTTGTTGTTGTTTTTCTTTTTGTGGTTGTGGTTGATCTTAACTTTGTTTTGTTTGTTCTGTTCATATACCTTGTAAACTTATGTAGTTTCATATATGTATAATTTATATATATTATGTATATATATGTGTATATATAATGGCTTATCTATAAGTAATGTTACTTAAAAAACATTATATAATAAATATTTACTTTATGTATGCCATCTCTTGTTACCATATTCCTTCTTCCTACAGCATCTTTACTCATATATTTGTATAATATATGCATGTATATGCATTTCCTTTTATTTTAGTTATCAATAATTATTACCAATATCGTAGATCACCAAACTTGTTTAAAAAAATGTTTACACGAAATGGTTTTTGTTCTTTCTCATGTCTCCGATGTCTCAGGGGGTTTTCGGGTTTCTTGTTTCAGTTTCAGTTTCGTTTTCGGCTTGGTTTAGGGATTGGTTTCGGGCACTCGGAAATTTCGGTTTCGGACTATGGGGGTTCCTCTGTTCCGCCGCTTCCTCTCTAGCCAATATCGGACTGCTCTGACTACGATGTTCGGCTCTGATGGATGATGTGGCGGTATTTATATAATTTGCGCTCGCTTTCCGTATCTGCTATGCATATGCTAATATATCTATATGTATTTATATGTATCTTCCTATATTCATCTATGTATCTTATGCATTTTCTCTAGTCATAAATATATATGTATATACGTCTATGTACAAAGAAGTACACAATGGGATCTAATCTGGGATTTTTCCTCTTTACTGGAGATCGTTTGCCCTAATTCTACCTCGACTTTTCTCCTATATAAATTCATTTAGTGGCTCTTCTTGCGATCTATCCTATGTTCTCGGGTCCGTTCCGTTCCGATCCCCTTGTTATCTAATAGTATTTATTGGGTGTTTGTTTGGTTGCCTTTATTGAGTTTACAATTTGCTAAATTACATTATTCGAGATTTTATTTGGTTTCTTTAGTTATATTTTTGCTAGAGTTTTGTATAGAAAAAGTTTTTGAAGCTTTCCACATTTGGTTTTTTGGGTTCCTTCTCCTTTTCTATCCTTTAGCTTTCTTTGTCTCGTATTTGTATTTGTAAGTAGGGTACACGACGGCGGGGATAATATGATTAAAGTGTTTACGGTAAGTTCTATATTGTAGATAGTACCGTTAGTTAGTTCTCCTCCTCTTTCTTCTGCTGCTGCTGCTGTTATAATTGAAACTATCTAGGCTAACAATACGATACGTGGTAAGTTTAAGTAGATAAAGGCAAACGTTTCCTCTCGCTGTTCGTAGTCTACAATTGGAAATCTATATCGAAGGGGAAATAGAATTCGAAATCGAAATCGAAAGTGATGGTGAAGGTAAAGGTGGTAGACGTGTATATAGAAGAAAGAGTGAAAGTGAGGGAGGAAATCGACTAGTATCGATAGGAAATCGATATTGAGACATGTTTTCTAACTTTAGTTAACATGAGATCAGCTCTATCTTTTTTTTTGGATATGTTGACTTCGATTTAGAGTTATTGTATTGTAAAAAATGATTCAACGTTGATCCAACGATTCTTAGGTTTATCTGTGGGGTGTCTTTTCAGTGTTTTAATGTCGGTGTATGTGTGTGTTTTAGTGTGTTATATGTGTGTGTGTGTGTTTAGGGTGGTTATATTGTCAACGTTATGTGTGTTTGTCAATGTTTGATTTGTCGATAGTTAATTGCTTGTTCTCAAATGGCTCGTGTATCGAGTCCCGAATGATTAATTATCGATCATTCACCGACTGCAGTTTATTGCATATAGTTAATTTTCATATATTATACAGTTTCTCTTATGCTTACATAACTACACACTTATGTACACACATGCCAAGCCAGCCTGGGCGCTCGGCTTTCAAAGGAGGGATGGGAAATATCGAACTGCTCGATTTTTCTAAATTATTACTTGACTTGTAAACTCATGTAGGTTTTTTTACTCTTCAACTCCGCTTTGACCCGTCGTTCCAAGCTTAGGAACTTTGTCGGGGCAGAGAGAGGTTGGGGTGGAGAACGGGGTTGCGGGTGGGGCTACTTATATACAAAAATGTTATCGATGCTATTCAAGCGGAACTAAGGTCAAAGCAACGAATACTATCATAAATTACTTGGTCGTTAATCGATTATCTACTTGGTAAATGGTTTTGGGAGGAATTCGCATAGGGCTCTCCGGTGAGATCTAGTAGAGAAGTATTTCATATGACTCTATAACTTTGTTTTGATCTGATCTCTGCGCATTCTGTGTGGTAGGAGGAGGATAGCGCTACACATTTTCTTGAACAGTTCTTTCGCCATATTTTATTATCTTCTTTTTCTTGGGTTTGATATAGGTTTGTATGATATGATTGTGTTTTGTTTTTGCTTCGTCTTTTGCTGAATGTCATAGTGGTTTGGGTCTGTAGCCGTCGTAGCCGAACTTAACTGATAATCTATGTATATAGCCTAGGAATACACTGACTTCCAACTATCTCTCTTTCAATATTCTTGCTTTACATTGGCAGTGATTATTCCGTCATTCTCCGCACCTCTTTCCATGATCTTCTTTCTACAGTCAGTGTTCGTTCTATACTTGTTTTGTCTCAGCTAGATTTCAAAAAAGCAATTTATAGAGGGGTGGGGTGAGTGTGAGCCAAACAAATAAAAATACTAAAATGTATCGTATCGTATCAAATGTTTATATCTTTTTTGGTAACTATTATCATATTTATATATCATAAACATTTACATATATACTATAGAGCTCATATATGACCGATAACATTGACACTTTCTGCACTCCATCTAGACCACATACAGACATATGTAAGTACGAGCGACTTCTGGACTAGACTGGCACTGGAATCTCCTACATATATATTTCCTATACGTTCGAGTTCGAGTAAGTATGGATGTTTAATGCAGATTCACAGCTGACAAAAGTAAAGCTTGTGTACGAACTAGAATAACTAGTTGCGAGTTGTTAAAGATCGTATTATTGTTGTAGTGATGGATTTAGTGTAAACTATAAATTGTAAATTGTTATGGTACGATGGTACGATTAACGATTAACGGAGTTTATTATTATCGGAGATATACATATTAGTTTTTACGATTTATAGGTATTCTCTCTTTAAGTTCCGTTTGTTCTTTGTCCATCCCAGATCCCGACTGGATCTGTATAGTTCTTTGGTACACGCCTAAATAGAATTTTTAATAGCAATCCATGTAACTACAATATACATACATGTGAAGTACATAATATATAGTACTCATATCTTTATCATATCTGTATTATTTTTTTTTGAATAATTTATTGCTCTACATATGGTATTTGTATATTCTGTATCAATACTTTTCCCGTTCTGCTCTTCGTGTTTTATGAATTAGACTACGTTGGATGTCATGTCTATGCTTTATGTACAGTGTGGAATGTAACCTTGTGTGAGTGGTGTGGTTAATGTTTTACTAACTATAACAGAGGCTAGCATATCAGATACATAATCTACTCGCACTGCGACAGTGTTAAATTAGTTAATAACTTGTATTTAATAATTATTTCTCTTTTGACTGTTTCTTTTTTGTTCCTTCCCTTTTGTAAATCACATTCGCGCAGTTTGGATGCAATGGCTGATGCGTGGGGACATTGGGGGCTTCTTGAGTGATAGCGTAGTCACGTTCCTGAGCTTTTACGATAAACTCGACAGCGAGCGACAGAGAGAAAGTGTTGGACAGAAAGCTCTGGTTCGGGTTTTATAGACAGAGAGGGGGAGCGAGACAAGATTGTGATCGGTTGACTAACGGTAAACATTAAGTTGTGTTCGAAAAAGGATCGAGAGAGAGAGATAGAGATAGAGATACAGAGAGAGTTAGTGAGAGAAAGAGAGTTAAGAAAGTTCGAGAGAAATTAAGCTTTACGAGCTGACATTTAAATGCATCCATAATTTGAGTATAGCGGCAACCTAATTTTACACAATACACATAAATATCAAATAATTTGCATTCTGCACTCTGCATTCTGCTTTTGCATTCTGCATTTTGCATTTTCATTTCGCATTTACATAGTGTCATTTACAAATGTGTTGGTGTGTGAGAGTTGTAGAAATACTGCATATGTATGTATGTAGTTGGTATAAGTATCTGGCATCGGTAGTATACAAAATAGTAGACAGTGCTTTTGGTATATTCTTTTTTCATCTTTATCGTATTAGGTAAATATCTGCATCTGCATATGTAGCTGTATGTGTGTGGGGCTTGTTTTTCTCGCTTGCGGGAACTGTTTAGAAAAAGCTCTTCAAGAAGCCAGCTGGTCCAGCCTGAGGAGAGAGAGTAGGGGGCTTAACTTTGTGGAACGGTTAAGGGAGCGACCTAAAGAGAACTTACATCCTGCTGCTGCTGTTGTTGCGTTTGTGCTTGTTTGACTTTGGCTTGAGCGATCTTTAAGGCTCTGAAACGAAAGGGACAGATAATGAGCTTCTGATCGGGCTGGGCTCGTCTGCTTGATGGGAGCTACTCACTGTTGCAAATCCATGATGGTCTTCTCCTTGGCATTCTGCTCCTCCTGCGACATTTGTACCAATTGCAGCAAACGCTCCGTTTCGGTTGCCGCTTTCTTGTGCTCCTCCTTTGTGTTCTGCAGCTCCTTCACGCACCTAAGGGGTCCCAAAGCGAAAGAGAGAGCATCCAGTATGGATCAGATAAATGAGAACGGTGTGGAAAATTTTTCGAACTTACGCTTCCAGTTGCCGTTGCGTGTCCATGAGCTTCTTGTTGAGCTCGCCCGCCGCCGCGGCGCCGCCTCCCTGAGTCTGAAGGGATTTCTCCAGCTGGTCCATCTGCTCCTTGCGCTTGCGGAGCTGCACATCGAAGTCGGACATCTTCTTCTCCTTGTCCTCGATGTCCTTGCGCTTGGCCTCGATCTGCTTGCGCTGCTCGTCGATGATCTTCCGCTCGCCCTCGGTGGCCTTGGCCTGGTTGTCGATCTGCCTGCGCACCTCCTCCAGCTGCTTCTGCTGCTGCTCCAGCTGCTGGCGCTGCACATCCGTGGCGGCAGCTCCCGCACTGCCAGCCTGCTGCAGCTGCTGCATCTGCTGTTGCAGCGTCTGGATCTGTTGCTGCAACTGCTGCACTTGCTGTTGGGAGGTCTGCAATTGCTTGGCCTGCTCCTGATTCGAGAGCTGCAAGGAAGGCAAAGAATTTGTATTAGTTTGAAGATGATGATCCCCTGCTGTCCCTTTGGTTAAAAGGAACGAACCACTCACCTGACTCTTTTCGAGTTCCTGGACCAACAGTTCTAGCTGCTGTTGGAAGCGATCCCTCTCGGTGCAGGCCGCTTGCAGCTCGGTTCGGACCTTCTCCAGCTCCTTTGCATCGACACCGGCTCCGGCTGCGGCACCTGCCGCTGACTGCTGCTGCTGTGCCGCCTGTTGCTGCATCTGCTGCTGCATCTTCTGCATCTGGGCGTGCTGATCCTTGATGTGTTGGTCCATTAACTGGAGAAGATTTCCCAGCTTAGTCATCTCTAAAGGAGGGACCACCAAGTCCGACACTCACCTGGATGCGCTTGTGCATTTCCTGGGCGGCCTTGTCGGCCATGTCGGCGCGTCCCTTCTCCTGCTCGATGACCTTGCGCCACTGCTCGATCTCCTCGGGGCGGGCGCCCGCCGCCGCTGCTGCCGCCGCCGCCTGCTGAGGTCCTGCCGCGGACAGAGCTCGCTCCGACTCCTGCAGCTTCTGCTGGAGCGCTTGGATCTCCTTCTGCATGGCCTGAATTTCGGCGGGGGCTGCCGCTGGCACTTGCTGGCCGTTCCGCAGCTTCCGGTTCTCCTCGCGCGTCTTTTGCAGCTCCGCCTCGGCGTTCTGTAGCTCCTTCTGGAAGTTCATGAGGATCTCCTGGCTCTTTTCCAGCTGCAGGACGAGCTGCTCCCGCTCCATGGCCAGTTGCTTGATGTCGGTCTCCAGCTTCTGCACGTGCTTCTCCAGCTGGGGAAGGGCAGCACCTCCGGCTGCCCCTGCGCCTGCGCTGCGGCTGGCCTGGCGCAGCGACTCCTTCTCTGACTCGGACTTCTCGAGGCGGTCGTGGAGGCGTCCCAGCTCCGCGCCCATGCGCTCGAACTCGATGCGCGTGGACTCGGTGTTCTCCTGCTGCTTGGCCAGATGCATTTGCGCCTTCTCCAGTTCCTTGGCCAGGCGACCGGCCTCCAGTTCGGTGGCATCGCGCGACTGCAACGCCTTCTCGAGGCGATCGCGCAGCCGGTCGATCTCTTGCCGCTCGCCCGCCGACAACCCCGAGGTGGAGGCGGAGGAGCGAACCGGATCGCCGGGGCTCACCGAGGACTGTTGTAGGCGCAAACGATCGACCTCCTTCAGCAGCTTCTCGTGCTTGTCCCGCGCCTTCTCGCGCTCGATGTGAGCCCGCTCCAGCTCCGAGCGCTGCTTGTCCTGATTGGCCAGCAGCTTGGCCACCTCTCCCTTGGAGAGCTCCAGCTGCAGGCTGGTCTCGTGCAGCTTCGACTCCATGTTCTGGATCTCGTTCTCGATCTTCTCGTACTTGTCCTTGTACTTCTCGAACGACTCCGACTCGTACTGTGACTTGCCGCGGATCGTCTCCAGCTCCATGAGCGTCTTGTCCAGCTTCTCGCGCAGCCGCTCGTTCTCCTCCTTGAGGCGGCGCGTCTCCCGCCCAAAGGTGTCCACGTCCTGGAGCTTGCGCAGCTCCACCTGGCTCTTCTCGTATCGGTCGCGCATCTTCTCCAGCTCGACCGCGTAGTGGGCGGCCTCCTCTTTGGCAGCCTCCACGCTGGCTCCCGCCTTGGTCTGGGCGGCATGCGCCCGCTCCAGCTCGTAGGTGACGCGCTCCAGCTCCGACTGGAAGTGCTCCTTCTCGCCCTGTGCCCGGCGGATGTCCGTTTGCATCTTATCGAACCGATCTCGGTGGTGCTCCAGCTCGCTGCGGGCATTGTCCTCGCACTCCTTGGCTCGGCTCAGCTGCAGTGCCGCCCGATCGCAGGCCTCCTGGAGCCGCGTGCTCTCGTCTTGGAGTTTGCGCAGATCCTCGCGGGCCTTGCTGGCGGCCAGGCCCGATCGTTCCGCCTCCACCTCCAGGCGGGCGCGATCAGCCTCGGCGGTGTCGCAGCGAGATTGGAGGCGGTAGATCTCGTTCTGGGCGCGATCGTACTTCTCCAGCATCTTCTCGAACTCCTTGTTGGAGGTGTCCTTCTCGTCGATCAGTTTCTGGCTGGCGTATAGGGCCTTGTCCAGCTTCTCCTTGAGTATCTCCACCTCGGTCACGGCATCGTCCCGCTCCATCTAAAAGAACATAACGAGGGGTAAGGTTTTACTGAGTGGTCGTTGCCTTGGCTGGGGGTTCCAAGCAGTGTAAGCTACAGATAGATTTACAAACAGCCAATTTCACTGGTTCAGTTTCAGTTCTCATGCGATTTTCGATAGTTAGTATGCAGCATAGACAAGTCATATATAGAGTTTAGATAGAGCCAATTTTGTTGGGGATATAATTTGAGGGGGATACCTTTGTTCGGTTCGGTGGGGTAACTTCATCTGGTTTTCGGGGTGTAGGAATTACCTGGAGTTTCTGCTGTATGGCATGTGACTTCTCGTAGCGCTCCTTTAGCACCTCCAGATCCGTTTGCATCGCCTCCCGATCGCGAGCCGCCTTCATGAGAAGCGTCTGCGAGGACTCCGAACGCTCCTTGAGCGTTTCCAGCTCGTCTGAGAATTGATCCCGCTCTTTCTGGATGCGCGCCAGATGCATCTGATCCATGTTCCATGTCCCATATTCCATTTTCCATGTGGAGGTGTGAGTTTTATTTTATTTTAACGAGTGTGGGTGGGTAGTCGGTAGTGGGTGTGTGGGACAGTTGAAAGATAGTTACGCATACGTAGATATATTGTATATAAGGGGAGAGATATGTATAGATATGCATGGTTTCAGCTTTCAGAGGGTTAAGCGATAGGGTTACGTTCACAATAAATCAGACACCAATCTAAATGTGTGTTCGGGTAGTGTTGAGTGAGCTCTGACCACGGATGCCATGTTTTTATCAACGCCATTAGAACGAGAAATGCATTCTTCCTTAAAATATTAAATAAAAACTTAAATCCTCATGGCAACCGTGGCTCAGAATTTGCGTAGTCTATAGTCTGTGGGGTTAATGTACTTTTAGTTACAGATCTGGGGTTAGCACAACAGAGTTACGATCACAATCACATCACAGATATCTATGGGCGGGGCTGCAATGTCTCTTAGAGGACCTTCCAAGATGCGTGTACGAGTAGTGTAGAGGGATTTGAAGTGGTGGGGGTGGGAGAACGGGATACAGGGATACGGACATAAGGGCATACCTGAGTCTTCTCCAATTTCTCCCGGATGCGATCAGTGTCTAGGGTGAGGGTCTCGCGCTCCTTCTGCATGCGCGCCGCCTGTCCCAGAGCCTTGTCCAGCTGCGATTGGAGGTTGTCGTAGTCGTAGGTGAGCTTCTCCTTCTCGAGCACCAGGCGTCGGTTCTCGGTGCACGCCTTGTCCAGCTTGTCCTGCAGGTGGTCGACCTCGTTCTGGGCCTTGTCCAGCGAGTTCTGCAGCTTCTCATGCTGGAGCTGCGCTTTGCCCAGCGTGGCCTGGGTGCGCTCCATCTCCTCCTTGATCTTTTCAACCTCGGAGAAGGCCTAGGCAAAGGATTTCGGGCAGTGAAAGTGAGTGTGGTGGGTTCAGGAGCCCTGGGAGGAGGGTAACTATAGCTAGACTTTTTTGCCTACCCGGTCGCGATCGGCATGGATGCGCGAGACGCCGCTCTGCGCCTTCTCCAGCTCCTGGCGCAGACTCTCCTGTTCGCCCTGCGCGTTTTCCAGCTTCGCCTTCAGCCGATAGACCTCGCCCTGACTCTTTTCCAGCTTCTCCTGCAGGGCAGCGCCCTCTTCACGTGCCCGTTCCGCATCCGACTATTCGATTGGTTGGGTTATCGGGTAAACGTTATCAAGAATTGGAGCCGATCGTTCGATTGATCGTTGGGTTCGTTGGTGTGTTATATTGTTGTAGTTGTAGTTGAGGGGTAGATTGGAGGGTTGGATAACGGATATTATTTACAGGCAACCAAATGAGGAAGGTTCTTAAATGACTGACTTGACTGACTGATCGACTGATTGTCTGACAGATTAGTAAACATTAAACAAAGGCTAAGGTGAACAACGAGTACGATAACGATTACTTAAGGTACGATAGCGATTAAAAACACGATTACAAAGTCTAGCGAGCGATCAATTTATTCTGCGAGCGACTGACAGAGACAGAGAGACAGAAAGAGCGAGTGGGAGAGCACAAGAAGCGAGCAAACTATAGACAGAGGACAGAGGACAAAGGATGGGAGGCAATGGTAGTCTCTTCTGGATAAGGTTAGTTAATGATTGTTTATGATAACAGATGGAGAATATATGGCTGACAGTTGGGGAGTACTATATTTATGGATAACGGAAACAGATCAGAAACGGATCAGGATTTGACACGGAGAAAGAGCAGATTGGAAAAAACGGACTTAGGAGATGGGGAACAGTTGACAAAACGGCTTGGGAAATGTTATGGATAATACTTTGGTGATGGAATGAGCATTTACATGTCGCTTGGAAGAAGCAATAGGGAAAGTACAAGTAGCGAGCGACAGAGAGCGAGAAAGTAAGTGATTAAGGAAGAAGAGAAAGTGCGAGAGAGCAAAGTAAGGCAAAGTGTGGGTTATAGTGTGGTATGAGTGTTTTTGAGTGAGTGAAAGTTAGAGCTCAGCCAAATCAATTGACTGCGAAGAGAGCTAAGCAACCTTCCGCTTCCGTTTTACGGGTACTCCATCCTGGCTATGCCTTTGGGTGTGAGTGTATAAGCCGTCTTTCTGTGCGAGTGTGCGTGCGTGTATGTGGGAGGGATTAATGCCAACGGCAAAAGATTTTCGAGACCAGACCAACATCAGCGCAGGGGATACGAGTGCTTTGTCATACTTTGCTGGCATCCGGGATCCGGATCGGGGCAGGAACTGAGAGATGAATTTCAGGCGATGTTCCTTGTACAAGGTCAATATACAAATGTGTGTGGGAGTGTGATTATGATTGTTATCATAAATGTACATATGTATACTAAATGGATAAGTTGGCATATGTATATAGGTATATGTATATGTGTATGGCAGGTTAGTATATCAGGCAATGCATTTAAGTTACATTAAATTGAACAAGTGACAGATGGCAACTATTTTTGGTATTCTTTTTGGTTTTCTTTGAATAATTTAGATACTTTGGCATATGGTCAGATGCAGTTCAAGTTTGAATTCAAATTCGAATTCGATTACGATTAGTTGCTTTACTAAAAACTTGTTTGTCTTTTGGTTACGTTTCTTTCGAAGCAGTTTTACTCACAAAACGTTTTTCAGTTTCGCCCTATATTTAGAGAATGAATGTAAGCACAACGGTTTAGATAGAGTATTGGTTTTAGTATAAATTGTCGCAAGTGTGTACAGTTTAAAATAAATTACAGATTACAGCTTAAAGCTTACATTTACAGTTACAGTTACAGTTACGTTAGGTTTAGGAAGAAATCGAAAAAAACGAAAAGAAGCTCAAATCGTAGCCGTTTTACTCGTGGCTTAGCAAGTGCTGCAGTGTCTGTGTGGGTCACCAATGCGCGGTTTGTGTGTGTGTGTGTGTTTGTAGGCTTATCGGGGTCACCAATGGCAGCGAAGGTGTGATAGGCAGGACAAAGAGATAGAGAGGCAGGTGGAGTCCCTCCTCGAGTGTGGTATTTGTGTTTGTGTTGTGGTGTGTGGAAGTGGGGTCTCCTCATCGCTTGTTCAAGAGTTTGGTCCATTAACAGAGTACACGCACACAGAATTATATACACATATATAGTTGCACGTGAGAGTTTCAATTGCAATGCGTTTCTGAGTTCGATATATATGTTATATATTATAAATAGGTATGTAATACTAACTAAAAGAGCATTCGGTTATGCATATCGATATATGTATATGGCTGTCACTGCACAATATATATACTGAGTAGTAGTATAGCAAGGACCGTACCTGTGTGACTCTCAGCTCTGCTTGGGTGCGTCGCAGCTCGGCGGCCGCCTTGTCGGCCCGCTCCGTGGCCCGGTCCAGCTCCTGGGACGTGGTCATCGTGGTCCTGCCAAATGATGTCTGGACGAGACGCGAAACATTTAAATTAGTTTATTTCAACCGGAGCGGAGTCGCTGGGGTAACAAGTGCAAACAACTATTAAAAGCAGATCAGGCCATTAGCAAATGTAATTGAATAGATGTGGTGCGAATAGTATGTGTAGATGAGTCCAGCAGGCTAGCTGTCTTACGAATAGACCCGATCCATGAGGCTGTGAATGATTCAATGAGATATTTGCATTTTGGATTTGGTTTTTGCCTCTAGCTTAGCTCCAGATTGGACTTTTGGTGTACTTTGGGTGCATTTGACGCTTGTTTCTCTATGCGATATACGAGGATACGTACAGTACTATGTACGTACGTATGTGGGTCTAGGTTTGTGGCTAGTCTGGGTCAGCGGCTTGGCCGACTTACCGATATCTTGCCCGTTTCGAACATTAACTTTTGTACATTCTGCAAGAGTACGATACGAACAAATGTTTATATACTTATGACTTAATAGGTCTGCACATATGTGCATTTAATTGTATGCATTTAGCATGTTCAGCAGCCATTCAACACGTTCTCCCTTTCAGGGAAACACTCTCATTTGTCTGCGCATCGATTAAATCAAAACCTAACTAGGGGCACAGGGTCTAACTGAACTAACAGGCTACTGAAGGTGCTGAAGGAGTTAATCCTGTCTAAGCATCTAAAAGAGTGCAATATGTTAGGTCTTTATCGGATCTGGGTTTGGTGGAAACTAAGTAAAACGTCAGCCTGCCTGCTGGCACTAAATGCAAGAACCGACGGAACTAAGGGAAAATAAACAAGAGTTGCTACGAGCAACGAGTGTCGGCTACGTGATATACGATACGATACGATATACGATTAAGGATTAAGGAGATGCGGTGTGCGGCGTTGCGGTGTGCATAATAGCAATATATGTATGTATGTACGTATTGTCGATGCGCCCATTTGCGCTATTACGATATTCTCTTAAACGATATTCACGATTTTAGTGTACAAAAAATGTATATTCATATAATTACAAATTACTGCATTTTAAAGTTCGACTCTGTGATTTACGATATTCAGTATTTCGATACTCGCAATAAAAAAGTGAAGAACTGTGATACTCGAATACGATTTTCGCTGTTATTTGCATCAATGAGATTAATGTACAAAAAAACTACGATATTCAAGTCCACGGTATTCGACAATAGCACTTTCGAAATCACAATACTATATACAAAATGTTGTGGTGCTTAACTGCTTAACGGTATGAGCAGATACGATATTCGAAATAACGATATACGAATTACGATATTATGCAGTCTATGGCTAATTGGAAGATGGAATTTGGCGTTTAAATCTTACTTTGTGTAGTGTGGTCTGTTCTTCTAGCTGCAGCTATATTTGGTTTATGTTGGGTGAGTTTTAAGTTGGTTGTAGTTGTTGTTGGGTAGTTGGGGATGCGTTACGTGTACATGTAAATACATATTCAGATATAGATATAGATATAGATATAGGTATATAGATATTGATGTAGATATTGATATTGATAGGTACACATGTATGTATGTGTGTAGACTCATATGGGTAGATAGTAGATTATCGATATTATCTATGCATGTCTTTAGATTATATATACAAAGCACACACATACAGATACAAAGATAGCTTTGGGGGGTAGTCGAGGGAACTGGCAATAATGCACGAGTACCTGGGAACGCTCCAGATCGTGTTTCAGCCGCTCGTTCTCCAGTTCGAGGCGGGCGATCCGTTGCTTGGTGGACTCCCAGTCGGCGCTGCTTCGTCCCATCTCGCAGGTGGCCTTCTCGAGCTCCGCCTTCGACTTGCCCAGCTCGCTCTGGGAAGCCTCCAACTTGATCTCGAGCCTCTCGCGCTCGTTGACGGCCCGCTCCAGGCGGGTCTGCAGCTTCTCAACGTCGCTCTCGGCGGCGCGCAACTTGATTTTGTAGTCAGCCACCTCACGCTCGTGCAGATCGCGCTCCTCCTGCTTCTCGTGCTCGGCCCGATCGCGCTGATCGCGCAGCTGGGCCATCTGCTTCTCCTTGTCGCCGATGGCTTCCTCGAGGCTGGTCAGAGCACCTTCGGAGCTGCTGTGGTGGGCCTGCATGGCCGACAGACGGGCCCGGGCCATGTCCACCTGGTTGTCCTTCTCCTTGAGCAGATCCTCCAAGTTCTCGATCTGTTAATGAGAGTGGACCAAGATCGGTTTCAAGGTGAGTTCTGGGTGGAGCTGGGCGGCTAACTGGGGGAGAGCTAACCTTGCGCTGCAGCACACTGATCTTGCGATCCTTGATGTCCATATGATCCTTGAGTTCGGTCAGCTCGCTGGTGAGACGGTTGCGCTCCTGCACCGTCTGTAGGGTGCCCTGGGTCTTCTTCTCGATCAGGCGGTTCTTCTCCTCGAGGCGGGCCCGCATCTCCTCCACGTCCGAATGCAGCATGTTGTAGTGCTCCTCTTTGGCACATAGCGACTCCTTGAGCACCGCTATGTGCCGCTGATAGTCCTAGCGGGAATTACGTTACTGTGCAAACGACTATTTTTGGATTGAGGCCCTGTTCAGGCTTTTATTTACCTGATGCTGCTCCTCCAGTGTTTTCATTTTGGCCGCCATCGCCAGGATCTCTTGATCCCTTCTTTGTATTTCAAGACGAAATTCGTCCAACTGTGGGTCGGGTCGGGTTTATCGGTGTTTTTCAAATAGACGGGGCAGGCAGGTGGGGAGGTTGGTTAGTTGGAGAGGTTGGAATGGACAAAGTACACAGATAATATCAGATCAGAAATTGTTATAACACTCATTGCCTCGGCTGGGGATGGTCGATCCTTAGCCAGGACTACAAATACGTGATGGTTGTTGTTGTGGTTCTTGTTTTTGTGTGTTGTTCTAGTCTGAAAGTTGTTGTTCTTTTTTTTTGTTCTTATAGTGAGGATGTTTTGCTGTGGTTGCAATTCAGTGTGGTTGAGCGTAGGGATGGAGGAGCGTGGTTCGAGCCTACGCCTTGTGGATAATGGATCTTATTGATGAGGAGAGTGGAGGAATGTGTCTGTTTGGCCCTGGCCCCCGGTGTAGGTTTGAGTTCGATGCGTGTGTTTGTCTCTGAGTATCCGTATCGGTATCGGTATCGGTATCGGTGTAGTGCGTGTGTGTGGGTGTGCTTGTGGTTGATGGTTGTAGGGGATGAGAGAGAAAGGTAGATAGATTGAAGTCGGTTGGGTGGTCACTCCTGAACTACTATATTTATTAGTATTTCTTCGTTCATCGATATTCGACTTTCGACGTTCGATTTTCGTATGTAATTTTATTGTTTGCTTTTCGAAAAGTTTCCATTTTATAATGCTTAAAATGTAGTTTAATTTTAACAGATTTCGAGAATATTTGCTTGTTGAATTAAGTCTGAATGCAATCTTAATTAGGTTTACAGTTAAATCATTGTATAAATAGTATGTCTCGCTGGATCATAAATGTATATGCGTTTAATCAGAATATTAACCATAATTATTCAAATACAGTATAAGTATAAGTATATAGATTTATGTATAGATTGTATATATATTGTATGTATATATCAGTATTCAAATGCCTCGTTTTTGCTTGTTTGTCGTCTTGTAGAAAAATGGTTACAAAAAATACAAACTGAATCGAAGAAGAGAATCAATCGAGTTTGGTTAGGTAACGAGAACAGAAGTTAGTAGTAGTATCTAATGGATAGTAACAGTATCTTTGTAGCTATGTATGTATGTATCTATACTCACGCACGCACAGAAATGCCTTTCTTCCGAATAGATTGGCAAGTGATAAGCTTTAATCTTCTTTCAGTTATACATAAATACGCATATGTACATATGTATTTGCATATAAAGCCATTATCTATGAACACAATTTCTGTTTCTGATTTATCTTGGCTGCATACGTTTAGGGGCATTGATTGACTGGAACTACGACTACTACGAGTACAACTAGGAAAAATAGCTCCAGATTGTTGTTTCTCTAAAGGTACATATATGTACATATATTTATATATGTATATAAGTATATATATGCATGTATAATTTAACCACTACTTTAACAAGAATTTTTACTTTCTTTGAGAAATGTCTAGGCATAAATTTTCGATTTTGAAAGACAGCAAAGAAAAACGAAACAAAATGGGAAAGCATCCTAAAAATGATACATAAATCGATAGTTAAGCGTATAAAAAGAGCTTCATCGAATACGAAATACCAACACTAGTACAGATCAAATACATACAAAATGGTAATTATAATGGTAATAATACAATATAATATTCGCATAGACACATTTTGAATGCTTCTTCGTTTCACTTTTGCGGTTGCTGTCTCAGACAAACAAACAATTAATTCCACTGGAAACGATCCGATCCGATCCGAACCGTTCCGGACCGTTCCTATCTCCATCTGCACACATAGATTTCACATATGTATATGTAAATTTGTATCTTTATACACATAATTGACCTTCATTGCTAATCACACGCTAGTTCGTCCATAGCTTTTGCTGTTTCTGCTGTTTTTGCTGGGGAAGGCATTAGGAAGTCAGAACTAAGGAGTAGCAAGAGGAAGCGGAAGCGGAAGAAAGATCTGTTAAGTTACAAAATTGTTCTAGCATGGTGGAGAGGAAGTTTAGAGAGAGGTTCTAGCTTCTGGGTATAGTTATGGCTAGATAGTAGGTTGGTTATAGGAGGTACATACTTGACTTGCTTGCCTGGCCGGGATTACGATTACTAGCACTAGGACCAGGCAAGTTTTCGCTTCTTTGGGTTTACTTTACGCGTACGAGTACTTTCTTAGAGATAGTCGAGTGTGTGTCGGTATTGCACTAACAATTTGCTAAGATCTTGAATTTCCATACTAAGTACGAGTTTATCTATAGGTTTTGATTTAATAACGTTTAAATATTTTTCGTTAGCTCGCAAAATTTGCAACTTTCACAAGTTTAAAGTAAATTTCATGTTGCTTCATTTTCGTTTTCGATTTCATTTTCATTTTTGTATATTTAAATTGTTGTTTATTTGCGAGTAAATCTCATTTAGTTTTATATACAGTCTTTTACTTTTGAGAGTCAAGAGCAAGGCTCTACAATTCTCCTGAGAATCAAAACATACTCAACGTTTTATTCCCTTCTGAAAAGTATCGCCCTGAGTGCTCTATGCAAAAAACCTAAATCAGAATTGCGAATTTAAATATGTAGAAAGTAATTTAAATTTAAATGTAAGTTTTCCTTTGTTTCTACTTTAAAATGGCACATGAAACAATAGTTCTCCTTCCCTTAGCTTAGCCTAGTTCTACTAAGAATATTCCGTATTATTATCATATTGTATATTGTATGGTATGGTGTATATTTATATAGGTATTGTATGTATAATACTTGGTGTCTTTTCTTCGGGAATCCCCACTCGGGAACCGTTCACTACAGATGCTTTACCAGATGGCTGGAGAGTATGCAGAGGAAAGCGTTAAATGCAGTTTGGGCGCCTATCTATATAGCATAATCTATGCACACGGGTATATAGATAGATGCTCCTTCCAATTCGGTTCGGTTTTGTTGCCTTCGAATCGTTCTCTGATTGTTATTGTTATTAGATGCTGGGGTAGATGTGGATGTCGATTGATGATGTTGATGATGATGGCGATGATGAGGCGAATTTCTTTGCTTTATTGGGGGTATTTTGGGGAAACTTTCAAATTCGAGTTCGAATTCGGTTTCGGTCTCGGACTTTCGGGGTCGCTTAGGAGTCTAGGGATAGCGTGTCTGTGTCAAATTTAAAACTTACTTGTCGCTTATGCTCTTGCGGCAGTTTCGGATAATCTAAGTCTAGTTTTGAGTATGGCAGATGGTGGTGATGATGCGGCTGCTGCTGATGGTGCGAATGCGAGTGCGGGTATGCCGAGTGATGGTGATGCGAGTGCGGATGCAGATGCGAATGCGAGTGATGCGGATGCGAGTGATGCAGTCCCTCGTAGGCGCCTCCGGCGACCGCGTCCCTGGCACTGCTGGCCAGAGTTCCTCCGAACGTTCCACTCGTGTTGGCTAGCGACGCCAGGGGGTGGGTCTGAAGGTGGTTCTGGTGCTGGTGCACATGGTACTGGTACTGCGGATGCATCTGCTGCTGCACCGAGGCCTGGATGTGCGAGTGTCCCAGCGGCGGCTGTCCCCCGCTCCCGTAATGATGGCTTCCGGCGAACTGCTGCTGCAGATTGTAGGCCAGGGCCGCGGCGGAGCTGGCCGACGGCTGGTGCTGCTGCTGATAGTACTGCGAGATGGCGGGGTTGGAGGCGTGCAGGGAGTGTGACATGAGCTGCCGCTGCTGGAACGGTCCCAGGCCTAGTCCAATTCCTCCGTAGCCGGAGGAGGGCTGCATCTCACTCTGATAGGGATTCGCGTAGCCCGTCATCCCATACTTGCAGCCCCCCAACCCGAGTCCCATTCCCATTCCCATTCCCATGCCCTGGCCGGCAGAGCCCGGATATCCCGACATCAGGTTGGTGACGGAATACGCGGGCCTCAGGCGCGCAGCCGCTGCAGCGGCGCTCTGGGCGGCCGTCAGCTGCGTGGGGAGCGGCACCTGCTGCGGCTGCGGTTGGAAATACATGTTCGGTTGGGAGGAGAAGCTCGTGGACATTTGCAGCAGATTGTCGTTGAGATACGGGGGCGAGGTATCGCCAGGGTGCAGGGTGGGGTAGCTGGAAACTACCCGGCCGCCTCCGACACCGCCCACCCCGAGGGGAGTGGTCACCAGTTGGCCCAACTGGCGCGCCTGGTTTGTGAGATTGAGTATCTGGGAGGAGCGCGATATCGACTTGTGGGCCTCGTTCAGCAGGTTAACGATGTTCGAGGAGCTCGTCTGGTGCTGGGGCGGGGCCGGGTAGCCGTATACGTCGTTATACATGGTGGCCGAGGGCAGTCCGGCGATGCTGTAGCGCCTCCGGCGTATGGGCGAGGTCTGGCTCTGGCCGTAGATCTGGGCAGCGGCCGCTGCAGCAGCAGCTGCGCCCGGGTCATATAAATATCCGCCCGACGATGTGGAGGGTCCGTACAGATCGTACGCGTTACCATAGCCGTTTCCCGGGCCGGGGCCAGGGCCGTATGCGTGCGCAGGCGGGCCGTAATATTGTCCGATAATGTCTGGCAGTGGGGGGCTGCATCCGCTGATGCCCGTGTAGTTATTGTACATCTGAAATGGGCGATTTCAAATGGTTGTTGCTGTAACTGTAACTGTAACTGAAACTAGTTGTTGCTGTGTCGACTCCCTAGATCTCTCTGGGACTGTTATAGTTGGGTTATAGTTTCGTTTGGTGTACTTTAGCTTTGGCATTGCTCATTTCAGCCGTTTCGGTTTCGATTTCGGTTTCGATTCCGGGTTTCGTTGCTGTGTCTGAGATCGGATCGTATCTCTCGACTCGCGTTTTGGCTTGGTTTTGTGTGGATCACGATCATGGTTAACAAACATTAGCTAGATATATACGTATATATGCATTACAGGACATAGTATATCTAGATATGTATATATCTTCGAATTGGATTACATTTAACATAACCAAAGCGATCTTCGCCCGAACACTTACGGACTATCTTGGCCCCATATTTGAACGTTTGCTTGATTAATTTGTTTTGTTTTTGTTTTTGTATTGGTTTTTGGTTCGGTTTTCTTTTGTTGTTAATCATTAATTATTAATTTGATTGTTTTTGTTGTTTTTCTACAAGTTTTTTCTGCTTTCTTTTCGGTTTTACACTTTTTGCGCTTAATTTACAATAGGGTTTTGTAATAGAATGAGATTTTTGATCAATGAATGATGGATTGTGAATTCGGTTCTGGTTCTGTATCTGGTTACTGGTTTCTGGTTCTCTTCCATTGGTTATCTTTCGGTTTTCGTTTATAGTTATAGTTAGTTCTGAGCCGCTTTCAACGGCTCTTGTTAGCACCCAAAAAAGGTTCAACAAGGGCGGGGGACGGGTGTATTGTATGGTGTATGTGTGCGTGTGTGTGGTGTTGTGTCCGTGTGTGTGTAAAGTGTCTCGGGGGCGTGGTGTAGTGTGTGGGTCGCAACATGAAATGTGTGTCACTTTCTTGACAGGCTCGAGCCTGTCGCTGCTGCTGCTGTTTGTTGTTTTTTCTCGGTTCGTAGCTATTTATGTGTGGACGGTAGTATGCCGTAGTATGTGTGTATGTGTGTATGTGTGTGGGTGTGGGTGTCCCTATGCATGTGTTTGGGTGTGTGTGTCTCTATATCTTTATTGTCGAATCGTATGATCAACGTGGCATACAAATGCAGCTCGGATTCTGATTTCGTATTGGATTCTGAGTATTATTCTCAACTTTCGATATTCGATTAAGTATTTTTGGGTTGGTATTTGGTTTGGTTTGGTTTACAGTGGCATGTGGTATGTATTGTATGTATTTTTTTCATTCGGTATTTTGTTTGTACGCAGAAAAGAAACATAAATTTACGTATAACAATATATAGTTCAGATGCATTATAGAAATAACGTGCAAAAGTATATTTGTTAAATAATTGATTTGGTTGTTTGTTGTTGTTTTTGTTTCGGTGTTCGGTTGGAGGAAACAAACAAAATATTTTATTCATATAGTAGTAGTAGTAGTAGTAGTAGTAGTAGTAGTAGTACTTGTTTAGACAGACAGTGAGAGGGATAGAGAGAGACAGAGAGAGCGAGAGAGAGAGAGAGTGTGTGGTGTGAAAGAGACAGTTAGAGTTTCTTACATAAACTTAGAAAGAGAGAGCGTGATATAGAGAGAGAGAAAGAGAGAGACAGACAGAGCAGAGTGTCTTTTTTTGTGGTTTCTTTCTTTTCTTTTCACTTTCCTTTCAATTCAAATATAAATTGTGTTTTGTATCTGTGGTTTTGTATCTGTGAATGTGTATCTTTGTGTATGTGAGAGGGGTTTGGAGGTTTCAAAAGTGTGTGTGTGTGTTTGTGTGCTGGTTAATCCCATCTTGGAGAAGTGTTGCAATACGTTGTGTTGTGTGTGAGATCTGTTCGATTCGGTTGGAACGAATTGGTTCGAGTGGTTCCGGTCAACGTTTCTATAGATATTTCGATATTTACAAAAACCAAAAAGTAATATATCATACACAAGCACATACCACACACATATGTATACATATACATACATATACATATAAACATATCTATATCTATATGCATGTGTTAATGTGAGGTGCAACGACACGGCAACAGGCTTCCGTACAGGTTTTTCTGTTGGGGCGGGGTTCTTTGGAGGGGGGCGGGGTTCTTTGGAGGGGGGCGCTGGGTGGCCTTGGAAGCTCTGGAGCTGCGTCTCGGTCTGTCGAAGCAGAGTAACGCAATATATGTATATATACCATATATATATATATAGCAAAAACAACATACTTGGGAGTAATATATGCAACATATATGTATGTATATATATGTACGAGTATGTATGTATAAAGAACGACAGAGAGAGAGAGAGAGAGAGATACAGAGAGTGAGGACAGAGAGAGAAAGATAGAAATAGAGGCTGGAGGAGTATATTGTGGATATACACGGATATACATATATATACACGTCGTAATTGTTTTATCATTTTATCGTCAAAGAGTTGTCAGTAAATGAAAGTCTTTCGCTTTCGATTTCGATTTCGATTTCGCCTTCGATTCGATCGATTTTCCTTTCATCTTCTTCTTCTTGCCCGTTTTACTCTTCCTCTTCTCGATTTGTTATTACTTTTATATTGATTTTATGTTGATTTGATTGTTTTTTGATTTAGTTTCAGTGCGAAAATATTACAAAAGCATATTGTAAATAGTTGCATACGTTTTTTTTTTTAATTCTTGGTAAGCAAATTCTTTTTTTTTCATTTTTGCTATTGCGTTTCTTCTCTTCCTTTTTTTGGTGATTGCTTTTAGAACAACAACAAAATAGATGTTTTTAAATGTAATTAAAAATGATCAATTCTGAAAACAAATATATTTTGCATTTATTAATTGAGTTTTTGATTTGGTTTTATTTTTGGTTCAGGATTTAGACCTTTTTTGACGTTTGAAAGTGTTTGTATTTTTTTAGTTCAGTTTTCTTCGATAAAAGTGCCAATTATTGGAGCCATTACAATCGATAAGTTTCGTGAAAAAATCATCAGCATCTTTTGGCAATAAAATGACAAAAGAATTATTCTTGTATGCTAAATAGGATCACAGTTCACTAATGGTTTGTTAATTATTATCTGATCTGATTGTTTCTGCATGGATGTTAATGTTCTTTATTTTTTTCATTTGTTTCATCTTTGATTTGCATTGCTCTTTGTTGGTGTTGGTTTTTTGGTTAAATGTTATATATTACTTTTTGATTACGTAAAAACAGTTAGAAAGTGGAATTCAAAAAACAGCGTACCGTTCAAAATGCTAAGTTTAAAGCAGAACAAATATTGTGTGTGTGTGTGTAATTGTGAGTGTTTTGGGTGTTTGTTGGAGTGTGGGGAGTGATTGAAAAATACAAACAAACGAAACTGAAATTACAAATGTGATCTAGAGGAAACTAAAGGAGATACACACAGAAGGTAGGGTTCATATACTAAATGGAGAGGAAAGTCTATGAAAAACTACTTAGAGGCAAACGCATGGTTTACACATATATGTTTATACAATATAGTACAATAAAAGCCAAGATTTGAATAAAAATTGAGAAAAAAAAATGCCAAGTCGAGAGAGAGCGAGAGATGGAGAGAGGAGGGAGAAAGAGAGCTGGCGCAGGTGAGCAACAAACTTAAAATAATGCCAAGAACTTTGGCTCACCCACCCACACCCACACCCTCACACACAAACACATACAAATACACATGGAAATTGCGGACCGAAATAACAGTATTTTGGTTACAAGGTTACATGTGTGTTTGTGTGTCTGTGTGTATGTGTGCTTGAATAGAGACTACAATAGTGGCAACTGGAGGAAAGACAGAGACAGAGAGACTATAAGAGAAGAGGCAACAACAAAGAACACAAGTAAGAGGCAAAAGCAAAAGCCAAAAGCTGAGAGTGTATGTGTAAGTGTGTTAAGTGGCGAAAATACATGTAACAGGGTGGTAGTTACTGCCTTCCTTCGGTTCTGTGGCTCCGTCGCCGTGCGGCTCTGGGGCTATTTTTATGTTGTTGCATGCCCAGCGAAAATCATAAAAATTTTAAAATAAACACATAAAATGGATATTGCAAACGAAGCGCAGGCAACGACGCAAAGCTCTTTAAAAAGAGAATGCGAACCATTTTCAGTTTAATGACTGTCCGCACGGTAAAGAGAGAACTGGCGAGAGGGAGGCAGAGACTGTGTGTGTGAGTGTGTGTCCCCTGTCGACATTGACATGTGAAAACATGACAGAACACAAACAAAGCAGGAGGCAAGGAGACTGGGATGAGCATCTCCATATCTAAATCCATCCCCCCTAAATGCTCCCGCCCGGTAATCATGACAAATCATCACGTTTCTCTCGTGTGGGCGTGTGCAAGGCCAGACGGATTCGAGGACGAGTCCTAGTCCTAGTCCTAGTCCGAGTCGAGTCGAGTCCTTTTCCCTATTGTCTCCTGTCAGTCGTCTGCTCGGTAGCTGTCATTGTCCCATCTTTTTTTGTGCTCCACGCACGTGCCCCTGATGGAAATGTATTTCAAGTGACATTTATGAAGTGCATCCCTGTCCCGTCCCGTCTCGTCCTGTGCCTGGCCCTCATTTCACTCTTTATGAATTTCGGTAGGCTCTTCTGCTAATGAGCAGATGAAAAGGGCTCTGTTGCAGAGGCGTGGGTTTCAATGGGGTCTGCTGTTGGCTGATGTGCGCCTGTCTGCACTTACTGTCTGTGTTGTAACCTCTCCCCCCTCCTCAATCCCAATCCCAACCTCAACCCCAACCTGCCCCTCTCTCCGTAAGTTCGCCCTGTTGCCGAATTTCACTAATTACGCAGAAAAGCAGGCAATGCGTTTTACGCTGACTAATGTCAGTGGTTGTGTGTGTATGTGTGTGTGTGTGTGTGTGTGTGTGGGCGAGTGTATTGGTGTGTTGGTGCGAGTGTGTGCGGAAATTAATTTGCCACTCGAGGCCACAGACGACAGAGAAAACAGAAGAAAGTTTACAGTTTTATTTGTTTTGCGTGCTTGGTCTTTACCTTCCCAGGCCACCCTCTCTCTGTTCGCTCTGCCATTGCTTATGTTACGGCTTTGCAGGACATTCAAATGGGTCTTGTGTCTCAGGGTTCATTGGTGTGTCGATTGTCATTTGATTTACATGTCTATCCACATCCTATCATACCCTATCCCTATCCCTATCCCAACCGATTCGATCCCCCCACACACCCCGAAGATTTTGTCGTTTGCATTTCGTTGGTTTTTGTTATTTCGAGTAGCCTTTTGTTTATTCGACCTTTCGACTTTTGAATGGAGCTGCGATTGTTGCTGTGTTTTCATGATGATGATGATTTAATGACGATGACGTGTTTGTTGTTGCTGAGTTGTTGTTGATTGCTGATTTTGGGGTTCGTTTCAGTTGCTGTTGGAGGCGGGCGTGCGAGTGTTCGCTGATGAACTACAGTACCTTATAGTATACATAGGCATTGTCCATAGGTTTGTGGTGCGACTACGTGGGAGTCTCGCTGGGTCTTTAAAAGCTAATGCCGTAGTTCTCGTTGTGGTTCCTCGTGGGTGTTCCTCCTGCCGTACTCTCGTATGCTCGTATGCTATGCAAATGAATAGCAATTGCAGTTCGTTGTACTTGGATTTAGTGCTGGCGTTTGGTTGTTGCTGCCACTGCCACTGCTGCTGCAGCTGCAGTTGTTGCAGTCGGACTATTTATGTAATTTGAGTTGGCCTCAAGTTGTGCGCAGGTGTCTGAGTGCGGGGCGCTGCTGCATTTACTACTTATACGCGTTTATACATACGTACGTACAAGTATGTGTGTGTGTAAGCGTGTCGTATATGTGTGTGTGTGTGTGTCTTATTGTAATATAATAATAAACCGTTGGCCGGGCACTTCCTCGTTACTGAACACTGACTAAGTGTGATGGGCGGGGGGGAGGTGGCTGGGCTCCCACCCTCTATTATCTCGGCGCTTCCTGATTCTTAGCGTTGTCTGCTTAGTGTAACGGTAGCTCTAGCTGTAACTGTAACCTTCTGGCCCATCACACACTAACACATACGCGGGTGAGCGAACACACACACACACAAACGCACACAGAGCCAGCTGTGGAATAATAAGGACAGGGGGACGAAGAAGGCGTAGGAGACGTCGTCGTAGACGCCGAGAGAGTGAGAGACTTGATGGCGGCGGCTGGGGGCTGCTATAAAAAGAAATCGTTGTTTCTGTGGTTCCCCGCTTTCGTTGTCTTTGTTGTTGTTGCAAGTTAATGTTTGCTCCCCGCAGCTGCTGCTGCTGCTGTCGGGAGAGACTTTTTTGGGCTGCTGCGGCTGCTTAAGCAAAAATTATTGATTTTATGCTGCTGCTGCTGCTGCTGACTGATGCTGCTGCTGCTGCTGTTTCTGCTGCTGGGATGTGATTGAAAAGTTGCATTTGCACTAAAATCAAAGCGTTATTTATTATGCTTTCACACACTGAGGGAGAGTGCAAGATATAGGAAGAGAGAGACACAAACATTTACAGGTAAAGGCACAACAATGAAATGCTCGAATTTCTTTTTGCTTTTTTCTACATCCTTCGCGGGGACTTTTCTTTTTGCAGCACTCGCGTTCGCGCCACGTCTTTTCCCCTTCTTTTTATTGCGAAATTGGAGCAGTTTCTCTGCTCTATATCATATATTCATAGGCGTATTCTATTGCTGGCACAATCCTAATTCACTTGGCTTTGGCTGGCTGCCCACTGTGCACTTTTTAGCCTTTTGCCGTTTGCCATTTGCCATTTGCCTGTGCCACACTTCTCTGCGTTTGCGTTTGCGTTCGCGTCGCGCTGCTGGTCGGTGCGACTCTGGCTCTTCCGTGCCTCGTGCTCGTCAGCTAGAACGTTGGGTATACAACTGTTCGCGCCTGCGGAGCTTTTGCTACCACGAGGCCACTCCGTCGGCGGGCCCCAATTGAGCGAAAAATCCCCAACTCAGCTTCGGTTTAGCTCAAAAACGCTGTCATGTGGTCTGGGCTAGTGCGAGCTTTACAAGTCAGCCGAAAGCTTTTACGCTCATTTACGAGCACGCTGAAAAGCTCGGCGTCTCCTTTCTGATGTTATTGATTGCTGCGGCGGCAGGGATGGTGGTTGGAGGGGGAGAACTCGTTTTGTTCTCGCAGCCACCTACTCGTTGGCTCTCTCTCTCCTGCCCCTACAGCTTCGGTTGCAGCTTTCTGCTTAGTGCTTCTGCTTCTGCTTCTGCTTCCGCTTCTGCTGCAGTTGGCATGGCCATCCTTGCGTTTGACGAACGCAGCGGGGTTGCGCATGGCAGGGGTGCATTTCTCGAGCAGCTGACTCGGCCAGCGGAGGTGGGTGGCGTGGCCATTTTCTCCTTCTGGATTAGCTGGCAGAATTCCATTCCCGTCCGGTAGAGCAAGGAGCGGCGGGCGGCGGGTGGCGTACGGTCCGGAAAAGTAGGCAACGCTCTGCATATTTAATCAGCCTCCATTCCATTATTATGCTAAGTGGAGTCCGCATTCTATGGCTGAGAGCAGGACCAGCTCATTAGATAGTCATTTTCTTGGATGCCATTTCAAATTGAATTCCATTCGGAAAGGAAATCGATAATCCGAAATTGAAAACTCGATTTGCAACGGATCCGGCACCACTTTATCCCGGGGGCCACGGATAGAAGTGCACTTTAGTGCTCATTTACACTTGCAGCTGTCTCTTTAATTGTTTTCATTTAATTTTCTGCAATCTGACACCAGCCCCTCAGCCAACCCTTTGGGTTTGTTTGTCTTTTGTTCTGGAAAAATGAATTTTGCGGTAGGCCGTGTAATTATTTTATATGCCCCCACCCTCAAAACAAAGAGCTCCACCAACGCCCACAACGGGCCTTCCAGCCAGCTAACAGCATAATATATCAGGAGTTGAGGCTGGCTCGGAACGGGAACGAGAACGAGAGCCGCCATTCCCATTATTATTTATGCGTATGCATGGGGCACAGGGCATAGGGCACAGGGCACAGGGCTGGCTGGGAGTTCGACCCTCTGTGGAGGTGTCACGGGGGCCTCGTAGTCCCCTGTCAGAGGAGTGTTTGTCACCATTGCAGGGAGACGAATGGCAAATTGAATGCGATGTCAGTGCTGAGGTTTGCAATCTCTTCATGCTGTTTCGGTCACATTTCTTTCAATGGATGGTGTCATGTCATGTTCTCGAAAATGTCAGGTTTTCCGTCTCATAAATATGTGATGTCGCTAAATAAATTACAATTATCTTCATAGTCAACTAATTTCTTCTCTAATCCCCATTGAAAGTTTGCAATATTTGTATGGAAACTATAGTGTTGAAAAGAATATAAGAAGAGACTAGATCTACAATTGAATAAAAACTGAGAAAGTCTGGCAAATTTGTTTATTATTAACGTATAAACCCCAACACATTGTAGTCCGCTCCTGTCTGGGCACGTGCCAATCCTCGTAAAACCTTCTCCCAGCATTATCCTTTGGCTTAGACTGCTAATTAAAATTCTACCATTGGCATCGTTTTGCATAGTTTCTAATTTGCCTGAGAGGGAACAAAGAAGGAGGAGAGGGCGAGCCAAACAACATGAATATTTGAATATGGATTTGTGTGGTCTGGCATACTGAGTGGCTGCCTAAGCTTCGGTCATCAGCAGGCGGCTGAAGCGAAAGGCATGGAAATGATTGGGCTAGGGCCAGGGGTAATAGTAGGGTACGGTTGGTTGATTCCTAGCAGGTCTTCGACTTTGGGGTCGACTGAGTGTTTTTCATTTTTTTGCACAGGGGTTACGTTTTTCTCTAGCTCAACGTGGCTTAGGCTCACACACTCACCCTGACCCCCTGCTCCTCCTGAGCGTATTTCTTGATTTCACGCTCCAAATCAAGCTGTTTCGATGTTGGTTTCACCAGAAGTGAGAGAAGGTTGAGTATCGCATAAGTTTGTTAGATTTTGTATACATTATACATACGAGTATATGCACGTGTATGTGTGTGTTGTGTGAGTGTGAATACGAGTGTATGGGTATGGGCTATGTTCAAGATAGAGGGCAAATGTAAGCCGAAAGCTGACAGCATCGGGCAGACAAAGTGGCGTCAGTTAAATGGCCATAAGAAGCGGACAATAAAGCCAAGAAAAGGCTCGTAAAAAAGTATCCTACAGTACATGTATATATAGTATACATATATAAGCGTGGAGATACATGATGATGCGTGTGCTGTGTTCTAGCTCTGGATTATATAAGACTGCCAAAAGTTGGGCCAAGCATGGGGGAACGAGGAGCAAAGGAGCCAAGCTCTTCAGATACTCGAGATTCAATGCGGCTCAAGATGAATTATGGAGAGTTTGTGCTATTTTCTAACAAGATCATTGAAAGAGGAGGAATACATATGCAAAGATGGAGGGCATGTAAGTCAGCATCTGAGAGAAGGCAGAGTTAGAGGAGATCGGAGGATGGTATGGAAGGCTGGCAACTGCAGCAGCAATAAATAGGAAATGTAAAACGCACTGACCTCGAAAGAACCCTCGAACCCTGCTACACACACACGAATACTGGTGGAAGTGCAGCGATTGCTCGCTTTTTCGTGACTGCCAACGCGGCGTATACGCAACAACTCTTAATTGCTCAGGCCCGGCCAAAAGCGAGGCTTTTTCTTTTTTTGTGTTTTTTTTTTGCAATTCGGTTTGGTTTTGTGGAATGGGTTTTAATTACTGCTGTGACTACCACACACTCTTCACAGCCACTGTCTTCTCCTGCCCCTCCTCTTCTTCTTCCTCTTCCTCCCATTTCCATTTCCCTTTCCATCGCTCGATTTGTTTGCTTTAAAAGTGACAAATGAATTTCGAGCCTCACCAATCGCCGGTCCAAACAGTTGTTGCTGGGGCTCGTCCTTTCAATTGCTCTGTGCTTTAATATAATAATTCCCCCTTCAAGAATCCCACTCCCGCGGACTGCTATTGTGGGGAGAGGGTGGAAAATAAACAAGGCTTTACGCAGAAATAAAATGCGAGTCCCGTAATTGTCAAATTGGTACGCTGCCAAAAAATACGACATCTGAATACTTATTGTGCAGAGCCTTCCAATGGATTAATTCTCCTTTGGAGAGAGATGAACCCATCGAGATGGCTGACAGTCTTTTGGATTCTGACATAGACGTCGGTACTTTGCGCTACATTAACATTTGCATACCTTTCCTTTTTGCAATCCCAAAAAAATCATTTTTGATGAACCACTCCAAACGGTTTTTTTTTTAACTGATTCTCGGAATATTTCCCGGTATCCTACCAATCCCATTTCAATCGTTTGGGGAACAAAAACTTTGGCAGTGCCATAACACTGCTATTCAGTGTGCCCCACAGGGTATGCCCAGTGGCCGGGCACCCTAGTTTCGCTCGCCCTTTTCTGGAGGGACGAGTCCGTTGTCCTTAAATAGATTTTGCTGCTGAATCAAGGTTATTTATGCTGTCCGATGGGAATATTCCCATGTGGCTGACCACCAGCATCAGCTGAACATGGTTTCTGTTTGCTTTTGTTTTCTGCGCTTGCTTCGCTGCCTTTTGTTCGGTTTCAACTCGATATTACGTATACGCAGCGAGCTCTCCCTACGAATAGTATGTGTGGGATAATCTTAGGGCAAACATGTAATTACAGACGGGGGAATGTGGAATGCGATTGGGGGTTAGGGTTCTTTTCTGTTTTGTTCTGTTCTGTTCGGTAATAAGCAGTTGGTTGTTCGTTTCGTCCTTGGGGAAGACAGCTGGCTAAAAGTTAAGGGCCAAATGCAGTTGCTGCAACTCCAGACATAATGTGGCAGGCCATTTTAGATTGATTTCCCTTGTGGCGGCACGTTGTCCCCGCCATTCACACCCTTCCCTTACTCCCTTCTCACACACTCCTTACTTGAGGGCAGCCCCCTACAGTGAGAGCAATAAATAACGACTGGCAATGGCAACAATGAAGAGGGAAATGTATTTCGGTGTGCAGCGAAGATGCATTCCCATTATGGACGCCGAAAAGTGTGCAACAAAATGGAAATTTTATTGCTTGCCCCATATATCGAGGGTGCGAACAATGAAATGACTAAGCCGTCTGTCTGTCATGAGTATCTGTGAGTGAGTGAGTAAGTGAGTGTGTATGAGTGTACTGCACTTAATGGTAATTTGAATGACGTTCATTGATGTTGACTGCCTTCAGTGTCCTCATTCTCGTTGTCGGCACAAAGTTGCAAATTAATTAAGCGACAACAACAGCGGCAAGAACAAAAAGATACGGAAAATGCAACAGAAAATATGCAAAACTGAATGAAACATGTCAAGCTGTATGTGTGTGTGTGTGGGGGTGTCTACTTTGAGTGTGTTGGAATGGGAAATTAAAAATCAACAGTGAGTGTGGAGAGACTACGAAAAACTCAAGCTTCAGTGAACAGCTCTAGGGTCTACATTTTGGTCTAGTTTTGTATCAGTTATACGAGTATATTATATAGGTATGTACCTATATGTTATGTATGTTTGAGTAGCATATGTGTATAGCAATATGTGTATGTGTGTGTCTGTATGAGGAGGGGATCATGAGTGTATTTGAGACGGGGGGTTCAAATAAATATTGTTACGGATCTGATGTGTGGCATCAAATGTTTCAAACTTAAGATGTTGAAAGATGTGTTCTCTTGTTTTTTACGTGTTCAGAGAGAAAGAGCAGTCGGAGAGAGAGAAAGACCAGAGAAAGTTCTACGTGATCACTGTCCTCGTTCTCTCTCCCACTGTCCGTGTACGAAATCATTCTCTAGAGCATTGTTTGCCGAACGAAAGAAAATTAGACATATAGATTGAGATTGAGAGAGATATATATATATAGGTATATGTAGATATATTATAAAAAGAGAGCGACAGAGAGAGTCCCATGATGAAGAGGTGGGGAAAAGATCTCAGTAGTAGCAGTGGGAGTCTTACCTGCTTCTGGGCCATGGCCTGCATCTGCTGGAACATCTGGCGCTCCTCCTCTTTGCCTAGGGAATGGACACAAGGGAGGACATTAGGAAGGGATTCCAGGCTTCCAGGTTCCGTGGGGACTCACCCATTCCCTTGGCCTGCAGCATTTCCAGCAGCTTCTTGATGCTCTCGTCGCGGGCAATCAGAGTCTGCTTCTGGGTCTCGACCCGGCACTCCAGATCCTTGATCGTCTCCCGCAAGATGCTGATCTCTCGCTGCAGATGATCGTTCTCCGCATAGATGGCCTCCATCTGCTGCTGCATCTCCAGGTTGGGCTGTCGCATCCTTAGACGAAGCTCCTCCTCCAGCTGGCGCACCAACATAGCTTGTTTCTGTGATAGAGATCGGATATGAGGTAGTCACTCTCTAGTGTAGGGGGTTTGATTCCCACCTGATTCTCTGTGCTGAGCAGCTTCAACTGATCGTTGATCAGACTGTACTTGGCGCTCTCCTCCTTGCGCAGGGCCCGCTCCTTCTTCAGCTCCGGCGACCAGAACGTCTTGATGCTGTGCATCGAGCTGCCCAGCTTCTGGTTGGTCAGCTCCAGCTCCCGCTTGAGGTTGCCCAGCTCCCGCTGCAGATCGGTGTTCTGATGCTGCAGATCCCCCAGATAGGCGCGGTCCGAGGTGGGCCCCATGCCCGTATTGTAGCCGCCCATGGCACTGGGACTCTGGCGTGCCGACCGCCCATAGAGCTCGTCCTCTAGGTAGAGGCCTCGCTCCAGCGATCTGTCCCGCGAACGGTCGCGAGGCTCGCGTATAGGTATGAACTCCCTATCGTGCGGATCGACGAGGCCCCCGCGATCCAGCGACTGATAGCGGGTTCCTGCAAGTGCGCAAATGGACAGAGATGGGAGAGGCAGAGAGAGAGAAAGACAGAGATAGAGAGAGAGGTTAATATGTGGAGAGGGAGATTGAACGAGAAGTGGGAGGATTACTTGGATAGTCCATGGCATGGGCCATCGGTGGTCTGCTGGCGCTCCGGCTGCGATGGTGGCCCGCTCCGGCGGGACTGGTTGGCTCATCCATGTCGCGGTAGTATGGACTGCCCATTGCTGAAATTCACACACACACAGAATTCATGACGATGATCAAATGAGTGAATGAGGGGTCTCTGGTACGGTTTCGTGTTCGTATTTCTCGCCGGCATCCGGCACTCCACCTGAACAAAGGACTCTCGCAACTCAAAAGTGTTGTCTACTGTGGCAACTAGTGCAGTGGAGTCTCTGCCTCATTTTCGGTGTTTCTCTTCTTTTTTTTTGGTTTAGTTTTTTATTTTTTTTTTTTTTTTTGGTTTCTGGTTGGGTTAGTGGCGGGGAACGCAGGTAACTCAAAGGAACGAATTGAAACGAAAATAAAGGAAAAGTCAACGAAACGAAAGCAGGGAAATTGTTTGTCGTGTCCTGGCTTTGGTTTTGCCCCCTTCCCCATCCCCTCCCCCTCCTCCTATCCCCTTACAAGCACCTACAACCCTGTGCAAACAAAGTAGCTGTTGGCTTTGTGTGTCCTGAATCCTGGCTGGCTCATATTTCAGGCATCCTGTGGCTCTTCAGCCCCTGCCCGACCCAACACCCAACCCCAACAAGCCCCATCGGACGGCATAAACTAAGTTTTCCCGGCACGAAATCATTTTGCACGTGAAGAGCACGAAGCCAAATTTGCGGTTCCTCCAACGTCCTTGTTCGTCAGCGTATACGTAATATTCCACTCATAAATACTTTAGTACAACCCTTATACCGCCCCACCCACCTCAACCTATATTCCTCCACTTCCACTTCCCATTCCCCATTTTCATCCATACATCTACAGCCGTGTGGAGGAAAGCCTGCATTCTAATTAGCTGGTAGTGCAAACGCAGCCTGGCCTCTAATTGACTTGAGTGGCGACCCCACTACACCCCACCGCGTACAGGAGACCAGCACAGTAGACCCGTACAGGAGACCCGTTCGGGAGTACAAAACAGTTTAGCCATAACCAACCATAATTGTAATCCAGTTTGAGGCTTTGATATGAGGCGCGCCCGCCAGCCAGTTATACAGATATGCAGATTGTTAGGCTTTTCTTTAGTGGCTTCCAGCAACTTTAACTTTCCGCTCAGCTGTGAGCCATACTGCTGCTGCTGCTGCTGCTGCTGTGCTCCAGGTCCAGGTCCGGGTCCGGGCGCTAATGTGATTTACTAGCTACTGCAGAGAAGCTGCTTGTTGCACGGTTTGAGTGGATTCCAATCCAATTCCCCGGAATGCAATTCAATTGAATTTCCCCATTTCCCAAGTGGTCGTTTGTGTGCGTTTGTGTCCGTGTCCGTGTGCGTGTTAATTGAAATGAAAATTGTTAGAGTTTTTGCAAGATGAGTGAAGCGAAACGAAGTACAAAATGAAATCGAATTCAAAAAAAAATTAAATCAAGTATTATGTACCATGCGCATGCGTGTGATGTAAGACAGAAATTATAGACTTTAGTTAGAATTGCATTAGTTGAGTTCAGACTACGAATAGTACGAAATGAAAACAGATATACCATATACCCTACCATATACTATATATGGGTATTATGGCAGTTACAAAATACAGAAATAGAGCTGTCGGGCGATATACAAAACGGAAATTGACACAAAATTTTGATAATGAATTTCGATAAATGTTCAAGCCATGTTGCATCTCAAGTGCATGCAACATGTGAAATATTGTATGTTAGTAGAGCAATCATAAACGAATCAAAGAGGTATGCCAATTGAAACAATAAACTAAAACTCGGTTCGCCCAACTCTCGCACAAACGTTGGGTGCATTTTTTTTCGGAAATTTGTTTTGTTTTTTGCTTTGGGGGACATTTGCATGTTCGATTCCGTGCTGGACTACATTTGTGCTAGGATTTGGATTGCTTGGGCCTTGGTCTAGTAGGGGGTTTATTCTCTAGAGTGGAAGCATCATTCACCTAAAGGACTTCCGCGTGGGGCGCCGTAATCCCGTGATGGTGACCGATCGACAGTTGGCAATTCCTGGAGCCGCCGCACGCGACCCGGACTGCGCACACCAGAGCTATTCACTGGATTATATTCGTCACGTGACATAATCCGCGGCTCATCCGCGGCATGCAATGACCCGTAGCACGCACACACTCACACTCACAGGCGATGCGGTAGTCGGCGAGAGAGAGTGCCAGAGAGTGCCGTGCCAGAGAGTGCTAGGGGCTGAGGCAGAGACACAAGTATCTATATCCTTGGTGTCCGTTAAATGCAACGAAGAACTTTGATTATGGTTCTCTGGCTTCTGTTTTCTCTCGGTTGATATGCACGGTTTTGATTGATTGATTCTATTTGCGATTTAAATTCTTTCTGTTGTGCGCGCTGCATCTGCAAGTGGAAGAAGTAAAAAGAGAACGGAAAAACAAACACAATTGTACAGTCATGATACATATGTATGTACTTTCTCTATACATAATACACATTATATTACATTACGCATACGCCCCGCTGCACAGCGAAAGCCAAGGCCCCTTCTTGAATACTCTACTGTTCTGTTTTCTCCTGCTTCCTTTTTAGCATTTAAATTGGCTCTCGCACAACTTGCATATCCTTAACCTTTTTACCTAAATCTCAGCCAGAAATCCACTGTCCCACTACCAGGCCATAAGCGCATAAACAAATACCATAAACACACAGAGGGAAATGGATAGAGGGGGGGAGATGCGAGTGAGGGTGAAAAGCACACATCTCGTCGAGCAGTGAGTGCATTATGGCAGGTCTATGCAAATTCTCTCTCTCCATAGAGACGGCAACAAATCGCATGCAAATTGCCCCTTGAGCAGTCGCTTCTTGGCTTAGAAAGAAACAGAATCCACAGGCAAGAAAGAGCCCCGCAGTAAGCTCAGTTCATACGGGGGGAAAGACTTTGATCAAGTTTATCTTAATAAATGGAGGTGGACTCTGAAGTAGATTTTATTTGACCGATACCGATACAGATCATCTCTCAAATAAGATGGCAGATAATCATTCTCCATGAAAGGAGCATCATTTAAAGTCTCTATCTTTGAGTTTGCATGTACTGAAAGTCTCCATTAATTCCCCCGCATAAACAATTCCCACTGCGGCACAAGTACGAGTACTATACGCAGATGGCGAGAATGACGTGCTCGAAGTTGATACCCCAGGAATGGCCCAAGCAAGAGCACACGTATCAGGAGGCACAGCAACAACCAGAATAGGAGCGCCTGAAATGAATGCTAAACGAATCAGCAAACCGGAAGACCGTTCAAGTCTGTGAGAAGGAAGTCTTTGCGCTGCCTTTCCTCTCGGTGCGAGTGTGCCAGTGTTTGCTAGTGTGCGTGTGCGTGTGCGAGTTCGAGTGCGAGTGGCGACAAAGTGTGAAGGAAGCGCTGCAGATGAGGTCAGGATATGGCAGACAGGCCATAAAATATTGGGCCCAGATTCGATTACATCGGCATGCCATTAGGGAACAGCAAGCACTGCACTTTGCTAAGCAAACAGCTCGGGGAGACACAGAGAGGGAGATGGATTGCACTCGTCGCTGCATATTTGGCAGGGACAGGAACAGGAACAGAAACAGAAGCAAGAACAGGAGTTGTATTGGGATGGGATGGATAGATAGATGGATGACGAAATCGTGTAGAATTGTTGTCCATGCTTGGGGCATGGCCAGAGGAGGTTCGCTTATCATTCTACTCGCACTACACAAGTTATCTGCTTTGGGGCGAGCGACGACCCTCCGGGCAGATAGGCATGGGCCCACCCCAAAACAAACATGTTGAATTTCCCCCCCCCCCCAATAGTCTTTTTCTTTCTCTCTCTCTGGTTCTCTGGTGAGAGAGAGTGCTGGAGGGTAATCCACCACAGTGAGCTGTGCGCAAGAGCGATGCTTCCCACCAGGCGGCACTCTCTCACAACAATAGCGTCATCGTAAAATATTTGCCGTATATTGTTGTTACCACTGCCCCAATGTATGGATTGGCGGCGTTTTCTTTTGCTTGTCCTATGCTGCAACACCCACACCCACACATACACATACACAGGCAAACAAATAAGGTTAAAATTTGAAATCAATAAAAATTATTCCACCGATCTAAAATTAGAGCAGGCAACTGATACTCGCACAACAAATAGTACGGGAAATACAATGCACGAGTACACTATATTATAGTAAGAATACATTGACACGCAAACGGACTTGGAGTTGGATTTAGGGGCAAGACCCTGACTGAGACTGACAAATCATGCGAGCAATCCAAATCGAAACGACCTCCCCCGGTGCGTTATTCATTGAGCCTGCCATCCATACATCCATTCCATACATCCACACATCCCATTATAAGTTTTCAAATTGCTTGCCAAACTGATTGACACAGCCTCGACTGGCGGCAGGCGACTGTCGGCTGGCGGAGCGTATGATGGAAACTTACAAACAATACTATGCAAAATCGAACTACAACTAGACTATAGATCTAACTAGGGTTAAGAGTTTCAGGACTGGCAAGTAAATTAAATGAGGAGTATATGTTAGGAATGTTAGCCACTGGACTCGTATAACAATTACATAGAAAGGAAATTGGAAAAGACACGAGTAGGAAGTTGAATGAAAAGAGAAGGATAATATTAATGTTAATGTTAATGCATACAACACACACAAAACAGAGAACTGTTTACTGGCTAGTCACAGTACAGTACTCACTGGCTACACAAGGCATACACTGGCTAAACAAATCAGAAATCAATATACATATATCAATATCGCTTACAGCTCTCCCATCTTCTGGAGTGTGTGTCTTTGTGTGGGGGTGATTATGGATAGATGGGCCAGTGGCCCAGTGTCCGAGTCGTTGTGTGGTTGAGTGGTTGAGAGTGCTCACCCGGTTTGTTTAGACGATGAATTTTGAATGATTTTCGCTGACGAACTGGGGGCGTATGAAAATTGCTTCTCCTCCTGCTGCTGCTGCTGCTCCTCCTCCTTCGCTTCCTGTTCTATTAGCCGCAACAATTTGTTGGCTCACTCACACGCGCGCACGCACACACACACACACACACACACCGAATGCACTGACTCACAGAGAAGCTACATGTGTGAGTGTGGGGGGCAGTGTTGTATCGTTACTTATATTGCTGTTGTTGCAGTCGTCAGGCGGTGGCGTTGTCGGCTCAATGGGCATTTCCGTTTCCGTCTGGCCCTCTCCTACCTGTCTCCTTCGGCTGCCTGCTGCCTGCTGTTGGCTGCTTGCTGCTTGCACTAATTTAGTTGATGGCACTTTTTAGTTAGTTTGTTGACTTCTGCGGTGCTTGTTAGTGGCCCTCTGTAGTTGGCTAATTGCATTTTGTGTTTGATTTTAACCGGTTTGGTTTTGTTTTATGTACATGGCTGCGTGCGCGTGGAGGGAGATAATTAAATCGAGACCGTGCCGCATCAGTTAAGAACTCTCTTCTCTCAAACTTAATAAACTAATTAAAATATGCCCGCTTTTTTTGTACTTGTTCTTGTTGTTTCATTGTTGTGCGCTTTGAGTGCTTTTAGTGGCTCGTGCCCAACGACGATTTTATAACGATGGGAGTTTGGGGCATGCTCCACGCTCCACGCTCCACGCTCCACACTCCATACTCCACACTCGACACTTCACACTCACTCCACTGACCCCCGACAAAGCCACTGACACACATTCAACGCACGAAGCAGACACACACACACAGACAGACACTGCAGAAAGACATAGAGAGACCAGTGAGGGAGTTGAAGAGTTCTCCGCCGCAGATTGGAGTGGTAAAGAGAGTGAAGAGAGAGACAGAGAGAGAAAGAGAAAGAGCCAGGCCAGTGGGAAAGCTACGCACGAGATACGTTCCCGAACAGCGTAACGTTCGACGTAACGATGAACGAATTACGAGGGAAGTCTGTGGCGCAGGGCACGGCGCGGTAGGGGTCTACAACATTATGCTGGCACCACCTTCTGCTTTACCATCCTATCCTGCTTTACCGTACAGCTTATAGCTTTCCAACTTAATGTCTCCCTGTAAGCGTATGCGTATTTGTATGTGTATGTGTATGTGTATGTGTATTCGTGTGTGGGAGCTCTCGTTCGTGTATCGGTGGGTGGCTGGGGCAGCGTTCCGTTGTGGGGTATATCTCGCATGGCTTATACATATGTAGGTTGAAGCAATTTATAATAATTTTCCTTTTCCCTCAATCGATACACCGTTTAGTGGGGCAACAACAGCAAGAACCGCACTTCACTTGTCCGCTCTTTGATTGATGAATAGTACATACATACTATTACATATATGTACATATGTATGCGTATCGGGTGAGTATTCGGGGAGTGAATCCCTCAACTAGCGGTATTTATTGGATTTCTTTCGGATATCGTTGAGTTTTTCTCATGTGCGGCACTTGGTTTTCTCTCCCGTTTTAGTCGCGTTTCTTTTTCCACATTTTACAGGAAATCACTTTTCTGTATCCAGGGAGCAGCCTCTAGCGCAATTTCTGCTACACACGCATACAAAAACACACTCACGTTTACGTTCACATTCACATTAACATTAAGATGTATATATACGAGTGCACACACACATACACCATACACACACACACACACACACACACAGAGAGAGACTAATTTGGATTTGATCTATTTCAAAGACAATCGTAAGTGTTGATGGCACTTTTTCTGCCTTCTATTTCACTTTTCTCGTTTCGAATGCAATTAAGCTGAATTTTTCTTGGCCTTATACATTTCTCAGTCAGATACATATACATATACTGCTTGTGTGTGTATGTGTACGTGTGAGGGAATTCGAATGTGTGCTGGTGTGTATATTCCTAACCCAAAAATTGGTTGTGCGGCAGCTGAGGTGGCCCGTTTTCGGCAACGCCGTTGTCCAACTAACTACCCTCAAAGAACTGAGCGCCGCTCGTCCGTGCTAGTCGCTGTTATAGTCGCTACTAGTGGTGAGTTTTCCGACCTCTCCCCAGCCCAGCCTCTAGCCTAGGCATAGTAAGCGACCAAACGACAGCCGGAGAGAGCGGCCGATTACAATCAATGAATTTTCCTGTCGGCGCTCGCGCACTTTTCCGAGTGCTGGCATTTCTCTGTACGACAGATAAATTCCGCCATTCCAAAATCAAACCACATCCACATTGTGTTATGCTCAAAGCAAATTCTGTTACGTTCTCACTTACGTGCACTATTCAATGTTGGCAATGCTGCGCGCCAAAGATTTAAACTGTTTCCTGCCCGCAAAAGTATGCTACAATTTCGTATTCTTCTGAACAACAAGCAAAACGCAAAAACCATATGCGCCAAATCGTAAACCTCTTTGCAAGAATATATGTCCAAAAGAGAAAAACCCTATTTTGGAACGTTCCGTGGAAATATCTTTAACAACAAACAAGTTATTCTTACAACTACTCGTCTTAGTCCAAGTTCTTCTTTACCCAGTAAGGAAATATACCATACAAATTAGACGAAAATAAAATATATTTACTACAATATCTCGAACTTGACCGTCAAACACATTTGAAGTGTAACATTTGGACTTTTGGAACTCCTAATTAGCCAAAAAATCTACTTTTTTGGCTCTCCAAACATTGATGAATGAATTTTTTTTGTGGTTTACTTTTTTATTGTTAATGATAAATTTAATGCAATTTTGTATATTATTTTGAGGTAAAAGAGGTACGAGATTTTGTCCTTCCTCTGCCATAATACCGCAAAAGCGCAGGATTCTCCTTCTTAAAGAGGTCTGAATGAAGCTCTGATGAAGCTGTGATTGAACTATATCAATCTTTCGTTTTTTGGGGATTGTCCGTTTGTCAATGTGGACATTAAAGTACATTAAAGCAAATTGAGCGGGGCAATAAATTTGTGGAGCAACAGAATCTTTTAAGAGGCCCGAACGTCCTTTTGGCCAGCAGACAGATTTTTCAGTTGAATGGGAAAAAGACGACCGCTAAAGAGTATTTAAATTTGGGGACTATAATTTACTGTTTTCAAACCTACTCGGCCTGCATATTGGGTCACCATTGAAACACATTTTATCCCCCATAGAGGTGTCGATGTGTCCCCTCAAGGATGACAAATTTTTTAATGTGAGCTCAACGGCTCCCTGATTCCCTTTCCTAGTCAGGACTCACGGTTTTTGATGTATCTTATTCGGACACCAATCCTTAATCCCCCGCTGCAGCGGGTGGATTACAAAAGCAACAAATTAGTTTCCGTTCTGAAGAACGCTTCTCGGCGGGTGGGATAGCCCACAAATGGGCTATCATTTTCGGTGGTAAGCTGTGGAAGATTTCAAAGAATACGTAAGATGTAAATAAATGTTCTCCTGCAGGTTCAGAGATCTCAGACAGATCGTGAATCACAAGCTAAAGGACGATCCCCGCACATTGCTGAAGAATACCATGTTATTGGATTCCGATATGACTCATCCTTCGCCATGCCAGCGGGAGATTCCCAGTTTTTTAGGCCGCCTCCCATGAGACTCTCGAACACTTTCGGGTATACCATTAGTATTGGATGTGCTATTGTTGTGCCCTCCTTTTCTACCTATACTACACTACGTTATACGAAACCACAAAAATACATGAATACAAACATCCTGTTTTAGTCGGTTGCCTTTCCTGTATTAATCGGCTCTTATTTTGTTATATTTTTTGATGGGTGCAAAAAACCTACAAGCATTTTTATTCACTTATTCCATACGAACATCATCTCTGGTTACGTCAACGAAAAATTTGACTGATCTGATCTGAGTACTAGTCTTAAAACCAGAATCTACAAAATGGACGCCTGCATATTTTTTCGGTTTTACAGCACTAGTTTTGTGGCAAAGTTTGTCAGCACTGTTAAATGCCGCTTAGCTTGATGGCTTTATTTTGATCATTGACCATTTATATTTTTAAACAAGCATGGGCTCATTGGATACCAAGAAATACAGTGAAAAATGCTCGATTCCAGATCTCGACGACTTGCTGCCCAACCGCAAGTACCACTGCAACATGTGCCCTCAGCGACAAGTATTTAAGGGGCTGCACCAGTATAATCGGCATATGAAGAAAATTCACAAAATAGAATTTGAAGAAAAGGATTGTTTTCACTGCCCGGTCAAGCAGTGTTGGCGCCATGAACATATGCCCAATAACGTCATCATGACAAAGTTCCACATGGTGCGTCGCCACTACCAGGATCATCACTTGGTGAAGAAATACAAATGCCAACAATGCAAACGAAGGTTCCTTTTGAAGGAGCAGTATTTGAAACATAAATGTCGGCGTGGTCTGAAGGAAGAGACCGACTCGGAAACGGAAAACGAGGAGAACCAATGTGTGGATGTGGAGAATATAGATGATACGAACAGTAATGTGAGTAGAGCCGTGAAAACGCCGCTGAAGGAAAGCATGGATAGCAAAAACGATGGAGGTAATAGTGTAGAGACTAAAGATGCCATGGATAACTATTTGTTGTGCTGGTCTGGCGAAAAACAATGTACAAAATGCCGTAGGAAGTACAAGCGCAGACATAGCTGCCAGGAGCATATCTGTAATTTGTGCAGCCGTATATTCTATCGCAAGTCAGACCTGGCCGCGCATGAGTTAACCTTGGCCCATATTTCAAAACAGAAGGATAAGGTTCTTATGGAAGATATGGTGCTTATTGAAGATATGCTGAATTTGATTCGCAGAATAGAATCCAAAGATTTCCAGGACGAATCATTGATAAATACGTTAGGTGCCCTTGTCCCGACGTTCCAGAAAATACAGGATTCTATTCCAAAGACATCAGCGCGAACGACTTAAATATTTTTTTTCTACACATGTGTTACGATCTTTAAATAAATTTGTTTTTCATTTTCAATCACTGGCGCCCGGGTTTCTTTGGGATTATTGGTTATTGGTGTCGGCGTCTGCTGTGCTGAGGATAAGATCCGCCTGAGCGGCGGAAAATACTTCGCTTAGTAGCTGATTTTTAAGAATAAATCGGAGCTCTGCGCAAGTGAAAACCGAACCCTGCCTGAGTATCAGATTTTAGACTTACATACATTAATTATATACATTGGAATCCCAATCCCAAAAACAACGGAACTCCTTATCCAAAGTGAGGACAACTTCGCTGCTGCTGCATGACGGAATGGAAATTTGAGTCTTTTGCCAATCTTTTGACGCGCCGTCCATGTCGGGGTTCGCGTCTCTTGGTAATGACCAGTTCCCTGCACTTTTCATGAGACGCGATGCAGATGCAATCTACTTAAGATGTAGTACAGTACGTGTAGTATTATACATACTTTATAAGAACATTATTTTGTAACTTAAGCTACACATGAACTATAGGTATTTATTGTATTTTTATTTTCGAGTCCGCGCAATGCAGCTTAAATGCGACGACGCTTGTTGCTCTGCACTGGCGGTGGTGTTGTTGAGGGGCTAATAGATTCATTTGACATCGATCCGCGGGTACGCTTAGCTGGACGTTTGGGTAGATCAATCGGCTTGGCCGATGACTTCTTCTCGGCGTCCTTAGAAGTGCTGTGCACCTGTGCTTTGGTTGTAGCTGGCGGAGCTGTAATCCAATTATATTACATCAGTAAATTATTGCGCATGCAAGTTAATACTTTACCTTTGCCGTTGCTATCTGGAGCTGGAGCAACAACAGAAGCTGAACCGTCTGTGGTTTCTTCGCTGGAGTTAACCTCCACTTTTTTTTTGGTTAGTAGCGTTCCGTACTCTTGTTCTGGCAGGCAAAACTCCCGCTCCTCGTTTGGAAAAGGAAGTGTCTCAAGATCATCCAGCTCTTTCAGCTTATACATGGTACCCAAGTGCTTCCAAATCAGTTCACTCGGCATCTCGCGATTTAGAGATTTTGAGAGCCGCTGGGCAATGCACGACATATAGAAATGTTTATTAATGCCAACCGGACGTAGTCCTTCCATGGCGTGGAAAAGCTGCAACTCCTCTTCCGCAGACCACTCGCGGTCGCCTGTTGCCGGTATAGCCGTCCCAGTTCCAGCCATCCCCTTATCCTTGGCCATCATTTCTTTTTTGTGATATTTATGATAAATATTTCTGTGTTGTTTCAATGTCCGCGGCCGAGAAAATAAATAAGCAACGCCGTTCGGCAGACAGCATATAAACAAAACACCGACGACTAGGGATGGGAGTATCGATGTATATATTTTTTTGTTGCCAAATCAGCTCTTTTATAGCTAGGCACTGGCTTGGTAAAGTGTTATTTTCTGAAAATTCAGCTCATTTTCATTTAATTTCTTCTACTTTCATATCGATATACGCTATCGATGGTCTATCGCCACGGACAAGTCCCTAGTTTAGTGGTAGTTTTTTTTGCGCGACGCATTGTAGCGACAAGTATATACAAAGATATATATATCGATGTATTGATTACATCCCTAGTTTTGGGTGTGTATCTGTTCATCAAAATTTGCTGCTGTCGTTCGGAAATAAAAATATATTTAACAACAAAGCTGGTAAATAAAAAGTTACGATTATAGTTGTGTGTTGTGTGTGCATTTACCTAAATTCTTTACTACTTCTAACGCTGTCACCGTGTTCGGCAAAATCCAGCAATCATGTGGCATACATTTGAATGTGTGCATATGAATGTTCCTTTATAGCTGCAAAAAAAATATATATACTATATGTATGCGAAATCTGTTCTGTGATTTATATGTTATCCCGTAAATAGTGCCCGCCTACACGCCTACCGCCTCTTCCTACCGCCTTCCTATAATTTTAACAAAACCTTGCTCTTGTTCTGTGCATAAGTCAAGGTTTTGGTTGCTTGCGCTGAAAAGTTAATCATCGATCGATTAACTATGCCATGCCTACTCACGTTTTCGTATGTCGCGCTGTGTCAACCCCCTAAAGAAATTTCCTAATTGTGACTCACAAATCTATCTCTTTGGAATGTCTAAACCGAATCTCTACCTCTACCTACTCCTACTTAACTTTCTTTCAAGCTGTGTCCACCTGCGAACAGAATATTGTGTGTCTAGCTTTGTGTCGCTGTCGCTTGTTTAATGTTGTACTGGTGTGGAAAACACAATTGAAACAAATGCTTAAACGATTACCATGCTGCAATGCACTTCTTTTATTATTATTTCCAGCGAACAATTAAGAATCATCCAAAACACCAAACCAAACCGACATCCCTACAGAAATAATCAGATCAGAGCTTTTGAGCTCGCTAACTTTGTCCAGACCACACAACCACAACCAACCCAACCATCCCCACCCACCCCTGTAATTGCATATCACAGTATCACTGAGAAACTTTTCAACCATAGGCCTATCCGAGACAGCCATCATGGACGTAATGTCATCATCTCTACAACAACAGCGCATTGTCGTTGACCAGCTGCGTCGCGAGGCGTCGATGGAACGGCAGACCATTTCGGAGTCGTGCGCCAAAATGATGAAGTACATCACGGAGCACGAGCAGGAGGATTACCTTTTGACTGGATTCACCAGCCAGAAGGTAAATCCATTCCGTGAAAAGTCTTCATGCACCGTTCTTTAAGGAGGAGTTTGGAGTTGGCGATAGAAGGCGGACTGCGGACGGAGCAGTTGACTTCTGCATCAATGTGCAGATCGTATAGTTTATTTTTAGTTTAGCAAGATGGATTCTAAATATGTATATGTCTAATAATGACACCAGTACCAGTCAACGCCACCTGGATCAATATATCTCAATATAACTCTTTGTGCAAAAGCTATAATAACAACAAACAAATTGTCTCAAGCAATATATGCTAGAATATATAAAGATATATCAATATGTACCACTCACGTTAACAGTTGTATTAGGTTATACAAAGCCCACAGAAAGATTCAAAATTCATAATCGAAGCATTTGTCCCAAAGATATATCAGAGTTGTCTCTATCCGAATAGTAAAGCTGTTCAGGTACGCGAGTATCCCAACTAACACGAAAATCAATGCGCTGACTATAGCATCTACAACAACTACTACTACAACTACCTAAACTACAAGTATAAACCGAAACTCACACATATACTATATACCCTATTATCAACTATTATCGATCCGACATACAAATTTATCAATAAACGTAAACCCAACAGAAGATACATATATTTTGGCTTCTTATTTCGAGAAACATCTGTTATATTTATTGAATATTGATAAAAGAGAAGACAACCTAAACAATAATGTGAAGAAAATCGGATTGAGAAACGGAGAATATCCTTCTATTTTGAAGCAGAGCCACGAAGCTCGTTAACCACCAATTGCAATGGGTGGGTAATGGAAACTACCAACAAAAACCAAATACATATACGCAAATATATTATCGAATTACTTTAAAAGCTTTAAAATGAGCAGAAATGCAACAACCCACAAGCTAGTTGAACTTATCGCAAACTTTAGTGCGTTCATTATCAAGTTTTTCTTAGTCAAAATATATTACGAACCGCTGTAGTAGCGCAGCAAGCATATAATAATACCCAAAAATTGAACAAATCCAAATATTTAACTCTTTCTCTAGCGTAGTTTATCAATTTTGATTCACACAATATGCCAATATGAAAATATCCAATGAAAATGAAAAATTTGTATTTGCATTTTAGAACAATAATTAATTTCAGTTAAACCAGGCAAAATCCGAAAATTTTCTGCATTTTTAAGCTTACCAAAAATTTCAATTGACAAAAATGTGTGATTTTTTTCCAACCCCCTGGGAAAACATCCCAAATTTATGATACCACTATTATTTTCCTACACAATCTCCATCCATTCATAGTCATGATAATATAAAGGATTTAGAGGCAATCTATTAAAATGTAATTAGCATGATACGCAAAGTAATAACGGGAGAAAAGTTATTTTTATACACTCTAACGTGGCATGGGCATATTTGTATGGTATTGGAATGAACAGTAATGAGATTTCAGTTAAGGAAGGCACGCTTATCATACATACCATACCATACCATACCATACTCGTACATGTTAAATAAGAAAAATACAGCATATGTTGATTTTCATCGTGACAAGCTGTCAGCCTCCGGCCAGAGAAGACATGTTGTAATGATGAAAATGATGCAAATAGATATATAATTTAATCGATCGGTTCTTCCAGTGTTGCATTTAAATAGTTATTAATTGGCGGTACCTTTAGTTGATAAAGAAAAATCGTAGAACAAAATTAATTTAAGAATCACACATTTTTGAAGATGCGTTTGTTTTAAGAACTTTGTCTGAGATTTTGAACCACAGTTTGCTGTCGTGAGCAAACAGCAAAATGTGGCACAAAATGAACATTCGGATGGACTTTAAGAATTTTGAGTTAGGGGCCTTCAGATCAAAACTGCAGTTGGTTTAGGAGCCTGCCTACACATACTTTCCGACATTTAGCAGAACAATTTTCGATTTGCCAGACAATGGCATTCAGTTATTCATTGGTTGAGATATTCTTTCATTTGTTTGGGCCAGCCAGGGGATTTGCTGCGGCGGATGGGCGAACGAACCATCCATTGGAGCACGGATGGACTCGTTCCCGTTCGCTAAGCGCGACCCCCCGTCCAATTATTACCACTATTAATACTAAAAGGTAACCAAAAATAACCAATCACCAGCACACGCATCTTACTCAAAATCATGTACATCGATCAGATATCACACTTTAACAAGTTTTATTCACTTCAATTGAAAAGCGACAACGAGATCGTATTTTATTCGAAAACTAATAGAAATATTTAGGGACGGCACTGTCTCCGCACTGGGAGACGTTTGCCGAGTCCACACAAATATTATTGAAATGTATCTGCAAATAAGCATTTGAAATATCTATTGTACTCAACTCAAATGAACAAAACAAATAATCGTTTGCTTATATTCCAAAAATAAAAATGCGATAACTACCTTAGATGAGTTATCCTAGCGGAGGCACCAGGTTCGGTGCGAAAACACATCCAAACATTGTTTTATTTCCTCAAAAATGAAAGACCTAACTCAGTTTTCGTAAGTTACGTTTATTAATACAAGAAACTGTGTGCATGTAGGCATGAGTGCAAGTGTGAGAGTGTGTGAGAGATGTTAATGAAATTTATAATTTCCATGGGGCCTCTTGTGTGAAGCAATTTTTGCAGGAGCTGGAGAAACTAGGGGTAGTATGTTAGATGTTAGGCGAGATGTTTAGCTCTCATCATCACTGCCGGCAGCCTGACGCGGCTTGGGACCTCCGGCACGCTTGGCCATGATAATCTGATCCACCTTCAAGATGGTTGTGGCCGCACCAACAGCGTACTTGAGACCCCAGAACTTTCCCTGATACAGGTCGAAGATCTTTGCCTTCGCCGCATCTATTGTGCTCGCCGTCTCTGCTTCAATGTCGAAACCGATGTTCTTGCCGCTCTCGGAATTGTGAGCCAAATACAATAGGTTGACGGCTTCGGTGCCATTGAATCCAGAGTTTTCGGCCAGAGCCTTGGGGAACACTTCGAGAGCCTGGGCAAACTTGCGCACAGAGTACTGCTCCAGGCCTGGCAAAGTGTCAGCATACGCCGACAGCTGGGTGGCCAGCTCAATTTCGGTGGCCCCGGCTCCTGGCAGATAGCGTCCATCGCGTGTCAGGCACTTGAAGCTGTTCACGGCGTCGTCCAGGGCGCGCTCGATGTCGTCCATGAAGTTGTCTGTGGCACCACGGATCACAACTGTGGCAATCCGCGAGTCTTTGCCCTCGTTTCTAAAAAAAACAAGCTGTTATTTGGACTGTTTCATGACATTATTTAATGGCATTACTCACCTGAATGCTACGATTGTCGTGTCGCCCAACTCCTCAATGCACACCTTGTCACAGTAGCCCAACTCTTCCTGGCTAGGTGTGGTAATGCGAGGTAGAACTGTGGCGTTCACAGAACGACTCAAACGGCGCAAGTCGAACTTGGAGTTCAAACGCACAGCCATGAGGCCATATTTGTTGAGGAAATGCAAGGCCATGTCACCGACTTTACCACCGGCAACGATAACCTTTACACCGGCATCGGCAATGGCCTTGATTTGATTCTCCAGCAGACTCTCCTCTCCAGATGAGAACTTCATGAGTTCGTCCGCCGACTTAATTAATACTGTGCCCTTGGTCTCTGTCTGAATAATGTCGACGGGGCACGAGAATATGGCGATCTTGGCCTTTTCGGCAAAGGTGACATCGCCCTCCACGAAGCGCTTGAAGACCATACCGCGGACTACCTCCGACTTGGGCAGACCGCTACCGAGGATCTTGCATATACGAATGTTGTCCACGTTGAATGTGCCCTCATCAGGCAATATGGAGACACAGGCCTTGCTCACCAGGTCATTGAGGAAGTCCTCCTGGCCGTACTGTTTCGACATGATGGTTGTGCGAAGGACATCCTTTACCTTTTCAACATTACGATAGTCCTCAATTTTATGGCAAACCAATTTGGGCAAGATTTCAAGAGCCTTTTCCAGTGCCTTTTCATAGCCATCGGCTATTTCGGCGGTGGTGATGCCCAAGCGCAGGAGCTCCTCTGCAGACTCGAGCAGAGCGCCGGCCAGAACCACAACGAAGTTTGTGCCATCTCCGACCTCGGCGTCCTGCATTTGACTAGCCATAACAATCAGCTTAGCGGCAGGGTGCTCAACATCCAGCTCGCGCATTATGGTTCCGGCATCGCTTGTCACAAACTGCTTCTCAATGTGGTTGATGATCATTTTGTTCATTCCATTGGGGCCGTAGGCGGAACGCATTGTCTGAGCAAACTCCTTGCAGGCACTGATGTTACGGTAGACGGCTTCCTCCAAGCCGCTATACATCTGAGGATATGAGACAATTATGGTTTCGAACATTTTTCAAGAAAATGCATGACATTTGTCATGGCGATGACTAATCACGCGCCTCCCGAGACGGCATGTTTTTATTTTACACAGAATTTCAATGAAATCGGGTTTTATATGGGCCATTTCTTATATATTCTTTATATTGCACTTACCCGTGCGCCATCCTTTAGCATCTGCGACACTCCGGGTGCTTTTGGTACAGATAAAGCCATTTTTGTACACAGATTTCAATACACAGCTAGTCGGTCGGTAAGTTCCAGCAAAAGTTTGTCTAACCTCAAATAAATTTGACGGCGGGGAACATTCTGGACCTATTGTATTGAGGTGCTAGCGATGAGACTAATAACTATTCCATCGGAATGTATCGGATCTTTTTATGGAACTGCCACTTATTTGCTTTACATATATTTTAGTTTAAAATACCCTCTGCGGATTCCTAAAACAGACTTAGATTATATCTAGACTATTTAAATCTAAAAATAGTTTACTGTTGGCAAAGTTTTTCATACCCGTCTCTGGGGTATTTTCAAATAAAAAATCGGTGCCATTTGGTGACCGATATATTCAAATTTCTTATCGATAGGAATCGATAGAAGCCCCATTGCCGCAAATACGTAAATTTGTAAAATAACAATGTCGCAAGGCAAGAAGCACGTGTTGGGGTTTTCGCCCAATGGTGGTCAACTGTTTGCTTCTGTTGACGAGCTGGGAATACTGCGAGTATGGAACACAGAAACGAACACGCTGAAACAGGAGTTCACCCCGAACCTGCAGCTATCTGGCCCCTGCACAGCGCTCACGTGGGTTTTGGTGGCAGCGCAGCGGCCCAAGAGGGCTCGCAAGAGTCTGCCAACCCAAGAGGAGCCCAGCGACCAACTCTACATTGCTTTGGGCACGCTGAAAGGCGGCGTTGTTATATATTCATTGGCCGAGGGAAAGGTAAGAATTGATTAGTTCATGGAACCACAATCCCCAGTAATGTTCTCGTACCATTGCAGATTGAACGTACTCTGAGTGGCGACAGTCACGATGGTCCAGTCACCTCGATAGCTTACGACAATGCTGGGCTTTTGTATACCGTGGGAGCCGATTGCCGGGCACTTGTCTGGTCTTTGGAAAAAGAACGCTGCATCAGTGACTGGCAGGTTGGGCCCGAAAAGCCGCGAAATATTGTATATCTCCCAAAGAGCCGGACCTTGGCAGTTGGCTCGCGCCAGTTGAAGGTCTATGATGTTGATACTAAAGAGTTGGTGGAAACATTTACCGGGCACTCTGGCGAGGTTAATGCCATCAGCAGCGTTATGTGCACTGACAATGATGAATTCGTTCTGACTACAGCTCGTATGGAGAGAGTCATTTGCTTCTGGAAGATTGAGAAGAAGGGCAAAAACAAGGCCTCTTCCTGTACGCTGCTCATGGAGGATCTGGCGTACTGTTTGTCCAGCGAAGTTCACGACGACGGACAGCTGCGGGTGGCGAGTGTGACGCGCAACGGCATCATACACATATACCTGTTGAATGTGAACAGGTACACCATTGAGATTTAAACAAATAATACATAATCATGCTTATACTATCCGTAGTCTATCAGCCGAAAAGTTCGTTAAGCCGAAAACCTCCCTGCAAATCGTTTCGGATGGCGCCGATACGGTCGAGCCCATTCATGCTCTGGCGTCTCACTTTGTAACTGACATAAATCGTTCGCACGAGATTCTTTTCGGTTACGGAAATCGCAAACAAATACAATTCGAACGCATTACCCCTAACTATGCTGAGAAATTGAATGTTATCGTTCGCGCCGACCCGAAGAAGCTGTATGCTAAGAAAAAGGGCAAAGAGCAGGCCTTGCAGGCCGCCCACAAAACTCTCACTCCTGTAGTGAGTCAGAAGATTGTGGAGTACAATAGTGCTCTGCCGATTTCCCAGAAGAAAGTACAAAACGACGTTCCAATGGAGGCGCGCCTGCAGCACCTGCAAATCAAGGCCACCAAACAGGGTGCTGGAAAGCTGCAAACACAAAGCAAGACACAGCTTCTGATGCAGGCACTGCACAGCAAAGATCAGGCGTATGTTGCTGATATAAATTGTATGCTGAAGAGCCCACTCAACAGTCTTCTATTTTAGCATGATTGACGCAGTCCTCAGTACCCATGACACGGAGACGATACAGTTGACTTTGGACCGCCTGCCGCTCGAATATGTCAACCCATTGGTGAATGAACTCTCAATACTTATACAAGGAAAGCATGCCAAGTAAGCGCATATTTCGTTGAGTGTACAATGGCGGATTTACTTAAGTGGCTCCTTAAATTACAGTGTTACATCAGCCATACGCTGGCTGCAAGTACTGGCCTGCACGCACACGAGTGCCTTGATGTCTGAAGACAAACAGGCATTGCGCGAAAAGTTGGGAATTTGCCTTGGTGTTGCGGAGCAGCGCATGCATTGTCTTTCGGAGGCACTACAGTAAGTGTTTGGTAAATCGAAACAGTTTTATTGGCATTCAATTCGCATTAGGGCTTGCCCTTCTTGGTCTTCGTGGATTTCTTCGGCTTCTCCACAGTGCCGTGGCGGCATTCGCAGATCTCAGCGTAGAAGGCCAGCTTGGTGTGCAGTATGGTATCAATGTAGAATCTTTGAAAAGAAAACGAGCTCTGCGAACGCTCGCCCACCGCATAGTACAGAGTGTTGTAGCCCTCAAAGCGGTATGTGATCATTACTGGATAGTGCTTCGGCACCAGCTTTGAAACGGTTATGATGAATCGCACCTTTGCCACTGCCAGTGGGTTAGGACAGCGGGGCGTGGGCCGTGAGAAATGTGCATCGGCAAAGTAGATCTTTCCCTTGATGGGAATATCGTGTTGAATGGGGTTGCTCAGAACCGCACACTTTGTGTCTGGCGATAGCTGCCACAGGCCAATAAAGTCCTGGATCTCGGAAAGTACAGTGCTGTACTCGAATGACCCAATGGTCGTCGGTTTGCGAAGCAATCCGCTGGAGCCCGAGCTCGGACCATATTCACCAACTGCAATTTTTGTAGCAACAGCAGTGGTTTCATGCTCCTCGTCGGCAATTGTCGTCACTGTAAAATCGACCAGAGTAGGCACACTGACCACGGGCTTCGGTTTTTCTGGAAGCTTGTAGCAAAACAGTCCCCGTGGATCGGACTGAACTATGGTCAGGGCTTCGCAAATGGTAGAATCGACCAAGTCCATGACGCACTGCATGTCGGCGTCATCACAAACTGGCTTGTTGCAATGGGCCACTGCATCGGCGATGCTTGCGATATTACCCATGGGGGAGACGAGCGCATTCAAACCGTCATGCTCATTGTCCGAAGTCCTGTTTAATCGTCGCGAATTCATCAGAATGGAGACTTGCGAAAATTTTCGCTCATTTAGATCCGAGTCCGAGACGAGGTTTTCCATTTAAGCTAATTTGGTGTTTTTTTATTTAAGTTAAATATATTTTGTATATATATACTGTTTAAAGTCAGATTTGTAATGTCTACTCTTAGAATATCTGGACGCGTCAACCTGATCATCAGTCAAATGAAGCGAAATGCAGATAACCATTTGAACGAAAGCAATGTTTTAATTGTGGAAGAAGAAGAGGAAGGTGGGTATTGTGAAATTATGCTTTACCATAGTCCCACTAATCAATTTTTTTGTGCTTCAGATGAGCCCGCCGATACGCAGAGTGATAGCGCAAAGGGTGATAGCAACTGGAGCGATCTGGAAGACCAGAACATCAGCTTAAACAGTATTGCAGACGAAGACCTGGCAGCAGACGATGATGTGGCGGCCGATGAGGACGATCTGGCAATGACTCAAGGCTCGGACGATGACGATGATGATTTGAGCGATTAAGCGACTGACTCCCATGAATCAGCGGATTAGTTTGTTCCTCTATACGTTAGGTTAGGTACCATTGCAATTTCTTTATTGTCCTATCCCCCGGCCAATTAAACTAGTGCAGTTTTCCACACTGAATTTCATGCAATTTTTATTTGTGTTTATTAACTACGTGCAACAACGAATAGGAGCCAATTATTTTTTTAATTTCCGACATTAGCAAGCAAACGTAAACATTTCATTTCCATTTCCAATCTATGAATATGGTAGAATATTGTGCCAAGAACAGGGGTTTGGTTTCATTTCTATAGGTAATTTGAGTATACATAAGTAGAAGCTCATCCAATAACAGCACAGGAACTACTAATAGGTGTTTTTGTGTGTGTTCGCGCGAACATTTTCATCTCATTTTAATTGTCAACAAATGGTCGAACAAATCTACTTCCAGTTTGCCTTAAGGAAATTAATTAGACCGTTCGTGGAACTGTCGTGAGAAGAGACCTCGACACAAGTGTCGAGCTCCGGCTCGATGGCCTTGGCCAGTTGCTTCCCCAACTCAACGCCCCACTGATCGAACGAGTTGATGTCCCAAATGATGCCTTGCACGAAGATCTTGTGCTCGTAGAGGGCTGAAAGTTGAATGAAATCAATAATTAATTGAAGTGTCTTGTGAAATTCAATTCGGCCAAACTTACCAATCAATGCGCCCAGTGTAAATGGCGACACTTTCTTCACCACAATTGAGTTCGTCGGCCGATTGCCAGCGAACACTTTGTGCGGCAGCAGGTTTTCCAGCTCGTTGCCGCACAATCCGGCCTTGGTAAGCTCCTGCTTGGCCTCGTCGGACGTTTTGCCGGCCATTAGAGCCTCCGTTTGGGCCAGGAAATTTGAGAGTAGAATCTTGTGGTGCTTGCCGCCGGCAATGGGATTGTGTGTCTGGGCGGGGGCAATAAAATCGCATGGGATCAGGCGAGTGCCCTGATGGATAAGCTGGTAAAAGGCGTGTTGGCCATTGGTGCCTGGCTCACCCCACACAATCGGACCGGTGCTATATTTAACTGGCTTGCCCGACTTGCTAACGAACTTTCCGTTACTCTCCATGTCGCCCTGCTGGAAATAGGCAGCGAAGCGGTGCAAGTACTGATCGTATGGCAGAAGAGCGTGTGTTTCAGCATTGTAGAAGTTCGAATACCAGACGCCCAGCAGAGCCAGAATGACAGGTGCCTGATAGCCAAAAAACCAAATATTTAAACATGGTAGGAGCTGCCCACAAATATTAATCTCGACTTACATTTTTGTCCAGCGGCGATGTCTTGAAGTGATTATCCATGTAATGGGCACCATCCAAAAGCTGTTCGAAGTTCTCGAACCCAATGGACAAGCAAATGGACAGCCCAATAGCCGACCAGAGCGAGTAGCGTCCTCCCACCCAATCCCAGAAGCCGAACATGTTGGCGCTATCGATACCGAAGGCAGTCACCTTCTCCTTGTTGGTCGACAGAGCCACAAAATGCTTGGCCACGGCATCCGCCTAGATGGGGAGAATGGGGAAAATCAATAGTAAATTCATACACCAGCACCTGGCAATCCACCTACATCCTTGGCATGCTCCAACAGCCAGGTCTTGGCCGAAGTCGCATTGGTGATGGTCTCCTGAGTGGTGAACGTCTTCGACGCTATAATGAACAATGTAGTCTCGTAGTTGACTTTCTTCAGAACCTCCGCCATATGGGTGCCGTCGATGTTGGACACGAAATGGGAGTACAAGCCCTTGCCGTAGGGTTTCAGAGCTTCGGTAACCATCAAGGGTCCCAGATCGGAGCCACCGATTCCGATATTGACCACGTCGGTGATCTGTTTTCCAGTGCTTCCACGCCACACTCCAGAGATTACCTTGTTGGTGAACTCCTTCATGTGTTGGAGCTCGGCCCGCACATCTGGCATCACATCCTTGTTATCCACCAGGACGGCGTCCGCACTCCGGTTCCGCAACGCCGTATGCAGGACGGCACGATTCTCGGTAATATTTATGTGCTGGCCGCTGAACATGGCATCGCGGGCTGGCTCCACTCTCCGCGACTTGGCCAGATCGATGAGCAAGTTCCAGACATCATCGTTGACGCGATTCTTGGAGTAGTCCAGAAGTATTTCACCATCGTTTGGGGTACGCAAGCGTAGGCTGAAATGAAAACATAAAAGTTAAAATGGAAAATCTACCATTAAGGCTGTGACGCTGCGTGCAAGACAATATGATCCCATTACCCCAATTAAAAAACTTAAACGAGGGGGAACGTTGTGAGTTGCTGCGGAGACCGCAACCGATTTGATCCAGATTCAGCAATCTGATAGATATGGTCGTTATCTATGATTCTGCGTTCTTAGTTTTCTCGAATGTGCAATATTGTGTATGCCACAGATTTTCGTTATTTGTGGGGGCGGAAAGGAGTGGGGCCAAATTTTGAGATATACGTTTTATAGTGAGATCTAACAGAAGTGCGGATACCAAATTTGGTTGCTCTAGGTTTTATAGTCTCTGAGATCTAGGAACTCACATTTTGCAAACCGACCATGAAACCTGTGTTAGAGAGAGACAGAGCGAGAAAGAATGAAATTGTTTTCTTGATTCTGGCTATGATAATTATACGATCTGGTTCAGATTTTGCACTCTAGAAGATATAGTCATCTTCTATGATTCTGCGTTTTAGTTTTCTCGTATCGTCGAAATTGTGGATGCCACAGATTTTCGCTCTTTGTGGGGGCGGAAGTGGGCGGGACGAAGTTTTGAAATATTCTTGTAGCAGTGACATATCACAGAAGTCTGGATCCAAAATCGTTGCTGGATCGTTGCTCTAGCTCTTATAGTCTTTGAGAACTAGGCGCTGAAGGGGACGGACAGACTGACGGACGGACAGACGGACAGACGGAGAGACGGACAGACAGAAAGGGCTCAATCGACTCGGCTATTGATGCTGATCAAGAATATATATTATAGGGTCCATTTTCACCACAAAATGAATATACCCAAATACTCATTTTGAGTATAGGGTATAAAAATCAAAGAAAGGGGACAAACGGGTGGGGAGTTGGGGGTGGGAGGTGGTGGATGGAAGGGGGGGCAAACTTGAAACCTTGCATTTGATAAGAAAGTAAAAGTACGTTCAAATATATATACATACCCCCACTCGTAAATTTATGTATTGTATGCCAAACTTTTTGGTATACTTAATTCTTAATCAAACCAATCATTTTAATTGATTTTTAATTGATAAAATAGTCATTTTAAATGCAAATTAACTCACCTGAACTTTGAAAATCGCTTCGGATCGTTAACAAATAAATCTTTAATAACAATTTTATTGTGATTGGCGTCGTAGTAGTCCTGGAGTTTTTTGAAAGCGGGCTCCTCGTTTAGAGGGGGCAGGGGGGTTCCGGCCATTTTTCTTGGGGGGAGGTTGGGAGGTTTTTTTTGTTAAAAACTTAAAGTCGCAAAAAACACGAGAAAATCGCGAAACTTCACTTAAATACGGCCACTTGACACAGGTTATTTTTTTTATAAATCCGGAATAATTCCGGAAAACAGGCCCACAGCTTCGCCGTTATAGATATTTTATTTTATTTTGTAAAAAACAGCTGATTTTTTATTTTTTTTCCAAAAATTTTCGCTGTCGGCAAAATTTTACAAAATTTCTCCAATGTCAAATGAAAAACAAGACTCAGAGTTGCCACGTGGTGGTTTTTCTGACAGGGTGGGACCACTGTGAAACTAGTGCTGCCAAGTGTCTCAACTATCAATTGCCAATTATCGAATGGATAGTATCGATAGCACTCTTCGTGGGTGAATGCAATACCCTCGGGAAAAGAGGGTATTATAGCACTGATGAAATGTTTGTCAATGAACTTTGTTTAAATCTGGGAAAAAGTCATTCTTCTGGGAAAGACGATTGGGTGTGAAAAACCTATGGCTTTGTGGCAGATTATAGGCGGCTGAGCGTTCTTCTCCCGAAAGACGAAATGAACCATGCAAAAATAGGATGACTTGGTTTTCCACGTTGGAGCGGAGCCCTTTGTTGTACCGTTAAGTATCCTTTTTTTGAATTTTCGAATTTGTGTATCCATCTAAAATCAGCTGAGAAAAACCTTTATCGATTTCAGACTTTGGTATTTCATTGAATGGGAATTCTTTTATACGGTCACACACTACGCTCACACGTTGCGCTCTGCAACGAAAAATTGAGTCGTAATTTTGAATGGGCTATAAAAAGGGGTATGGAAAACAGGCAAAACAGCCAAGGCAAATTGCAAGATTCCCACGAACCTCACCTCACCTTACGTATGGTGACAAAATCGACGTTTTGTCTTCAAGGTATATCAAGCAAATGGGGTGGAATTTACCCTGCATGCGTTGCACTTTCTGGGCCGTTTAGCGTGATGTCCATACCCTCTTTTGCCTCCCATTAGCAGCAAATAACCAGTAACGAGTAACAAAAATTGTTTTACGAAAAAAAATATGCACTGCCTAAAGATGGCGACGGGCTACTTGTGTCGGAAAGAGAGGTAGGGTAGTTGTTTTTTCAACAAAAATATAGGAAACAAAATAAAAGTGGTGCAAATTTCATAAACAAGAGGAGCTGGCTGTGTGCGTCGCAAACCGTAGTGAAAGACGAGCAAAAGCAGCGTCGAGAGAGTGAAGTGAAACTAATACAAACATTGGCATGGTAGTGGCGAGTGAGCAACAAGTGTCTAAAAAACATATTGTGGTCGTAAAAAATGTTAAGAAAAGCCATCAGCCCACCTGGCTACAGGTATATTGACTGCATCTGCCACAAATAAAGAGGAGAAACTGGTAGAAAAGAGCATTTCCAACCAAGGAACCGAGTCTCGCACACGTAACCTTGTGTGTGCGTAGCACGGAAGCTGTTTCTTGGCTTGGGCTGTGGCAGTGCAACGCCAACAAAATCGGAATACTTGTTCGTATGTATGTGGTTTCGGTTCGTGAGCTGTTTTGATTTTATAACCTAAACGGACCTATAAATTGCAGCGGATACGTGAAGCATTAGGCAGTAGAGTAAATATTCCATAGACGTCGGGTACGTCACTGAAGATGGACACCACATCTGGAGCTGGATCTGGAGCCGGAGCTGGCAGTGGTTCAAGTGGCAGCATCGCCGATGTTTGCCCCTGCTCAACGGTGGCTGCCACCGCTCACAACGAACAGCCGCAGACCAAGAGACAGAAAATTGAGAAGCAAATCAGAGTTGGCTCCAAGTCGTTGCCCCCCCCGCCACCGTCACCGCCGGATATACTAGATCGGCGGGATGCCCTAGATGCCAATAGCAACAACAATAAGAATCATCACCTATGCTCATCGCTATCATCGTCCTCCACGCACTCGCTGTCAACACCCAGCAGCACCAACAACTCACCCACAACGACGCCATGCAGCTCGAGGGCAACCTCCTATGCGCAGCTGCTCAGTGTGCAGAGCTTAGTCCACAATATCTTGCCACAATCCGAGCTCCAAACCGACCCAGAGGCCACGAAGGATGAAGTGGACCGCGCCGCAAAATTGCCAGATCTGCTGACCATAACCACCGGCAGTAGCAGCATCATCAGCAGCAGCAATAGTAGTTGTAATATTAGCAATAGGAGCACCTGCATTGCGTCGGCTTCTTCATCGATTGATGATATGTTGGAGTTCGAGCAATCACTGACGCGCCAGTGCCTGTGTGGTGTTTCGGAGCGAACGCTTCGTAAGCCGTTCCAGTCGCACTACTCGCAGGACACAAACGGCCAGAAACGGATCGCCTACCTTAGGGAGTGGCCCACCAACAAGCTGCTGCAATTTCTGTCCAATCTGCAGCTGTTGTTCGACATCTACTTGAAGCAGAATGCCAAGGGCTTCATTTGTACGAGAATAATGGACGTTTGTGATGCCCTCATTCGGAACGACAACAAGCTTATCGACGAGATCATCGTGCTGGCTGGCTACAACAATTCCTATGTGCAATTTCTGGCGGGACGTGTGCTAGCCGCATTTCTGGTGATTGCTAAACAGGAACTGAATGATGAGTGGCTTCAGAAAATCGTCGACCAGCTCTTCAATTTCGAGCATCTCGACCAGGCGGCGGTGCAAAAAATCCACTTTAGCCTGGACATTATCAAGCGAATTGTCGAATGGAAGGATATAGAGACGCATCCGTTGGATGATGACTGGATGACGAGTACCACGAGTGTTGCTGGTGCTGCTGCGTCGTCCATTGCCCTGCCAGCGGATGCCGCTGTAAGCTACATGCACTTTCCAGTACAGGACCAGCCGCTGGCGACCAACTACTTTGCTCTACAATTCAGAGAGGATGCAGCGGGCGAGGCCGAGAGGGAGAGGGAGCCTGAAAGCAGGGATAGGGAGACGGAGAGGCGTAGGCGGAATGGCGGTCTGTACGATGATGATTCGATAAGCCCGCACCCGGCACAACCCGCATCCGTACCCGGCGGCTGTCACGTGGTCACTCTCACCGACTCCGAGAGCTTTGACACCACACATCTAAAGTGTATCACGATACAGAAGCTGGAGCACAAGTGGCCCACGCTGGTGAAGAACATGTCGGAGCTGATGGCACCCACCCACCAGGACACAGCGGAGCACTGCGTTCTCAACTTTCTGCAGCTGTGGGAGAACATCATTTCGGTCAAGGCCAATCTGTCCATCGACGAGACAAGACCCTACTACGCACAGCTGGACAAGTTTGAGCTCCTGCTCAACCACAGCCTGTCGTGCACCGTGTACAAGCAAATGCTGTGCCTGTTCAATGAGGCGCTGTGCTATGGCTCCACGCTAGCGCTGCAGGACATGCTGCCCGAGGAGACCTGCAAGCTGGCCCACCAGATCGTGTGTCATGTCCGTGGGTTTCGCATACTCGAATCATTGCCGCGACGCCAGCCGGACAATATGGTTAGCCTGATTGGCTACAACGGCACACCCCTTGTTTATGCGAATGGTGCCATCGCCATAGCGACGATGGCGCGATCGGCGGATGCTGCAGTGCAAGATGCAGGCGAGGATGGGGCGCCAATGCCGCCGCTGGACCTAATAGAAATGGACAAGACGCTGCTGCAGAAGATGGTGCTGCTGGTGCTAAAGTCAATCGCGGTGACAGTGAAAGAGATCCGCAGCGATTCGTCCGACTCGTCCATTGACTCGAGCGACTACGATGCATTCCAGGACATGATGCTGATCGAGCGGTCCATTCGGGATGTGCTGAGCAAGCTGGAAACGTTCATCAAGCAGACCCTGGAGTTCCACCCGGAGTGTCATTTCAGCAAGATACTGATTCACCTATTCGACGACCAGGACGATCATTTGATTGAGGCCATGGTCTGCACCCTGGACGTGACGTCGGGCATCTCCTTTCGCAACAATGCCTTTCCCGAACTGGTGGCCATGCTGAACCCTGTGTATACGTTTCTGGAGTTCCTCAAGATGACTTCGAATAGCTCGGACCTGCTGCTGGACCTGCTGGTGAGCAACGAGACCTGCTTCCTGCTGTATCTGCTGCGCCTGCTCAAGTACATCCGCATGAACTGGACCATGTTTGTGCACAGCTGCCACAGCTTTGGCATGGGCAACGCCATGCTGGACGAGGCCATGGGCGTGCTGATCAGACTGCGCCTGCAGATATCGCGACTGGTCTCCCGCCAGCTCTATCCGTATGACATATCGCCGGTGCTGCGTCTGCTGGAGAGTTGCGAGAGTCTCTACGAGGGTAACGAGCTTAGTTAAATGCAACGGAATAAACACCTGTCCTGTCCTTTCCTGTTTTACCACATGCAATTAAAATACGTAATTTATTTTAAAATTTAATGTAATAGGAGAAGCTAGCGCAAAAATCGATGAAGAAGAATCCTTGTAGAATATCCTTGAAGTGTACTAGATCTAAGCCATATCGTGCCCCTGCTGATTGCAGCCCATATTCCATATAATTATCTCTAAATTAACGTTCCGTTCCGACTCAATAATCCAATACGATACGATACGAGTATAAATATGTCATTAAGTTTTTTGTACTCCCTGTCATCCGCTTTGAAGATCGACCTAACAATCTAGATACATAAACGTATGTAATTGTCACTGCAATGATCATGACAAGATTGTAGCTAGCTCGTAGTTAATGGTAATGTTGTAGGTACTGAACTCCAAACTAAGCTGCACGCTAGCCTAAGATTGTTTTAATCTTGCCTTAAGTAGAATAATGTACCATAGTAATCGGCACCATGGAAAGAGGAAAATACATTTTGCTCGTTCCGCCGCTCGCCGCTTGTGCAATTCGGGAAACGTGTGTACAAATTTTTGGTGTCTTCGCGATTGCATCGGCGGGTGCGTTTTAAAATACTTGAATAATACTATAGTTTAATGAATTAATTAACTAATTAACTGATTAAAAGAAACGCATTAAGAACAACAAAAAACAACACACACATGACAATGGTTTATCCAATTAATATTGGGAAAATATGTAGTCTTCTTTCTGGGTAGGTTCTCTTGTAATCTCTTTCAATAGATTCGATTGTCTTGTGGATCGTTGTTGAAGCATTCATGGGTTGACGCGATAGTTAATGTCGATTTATCATACGGACGCGACGTTTCAAGTCAAGCGATCCACTGGGCACAGCATTTGGATCTACATTTGGCGGATTAGGACCCGTGAGGCTAATAACAGAGCCGCGTCTGGCCAATTCGGAAGAGTATTGACTGATATTTGATACATGAACTGTTTGATAGTCTATGCTGATGGGGACGGATGAGCGGCGATTGAGGCGCGTTTCTGCAGGAAAAAACAGTTTGGCTTAGAGCTGTTTGCGTGACATACCATACCGTGACAGTGACTGTGTGTTGTACCCGAGCGTGCTGCAGGATCTCCTGCCGGTCTGTAAGCTAACGGTGATGTGGCCCTGTGCTGCTGATCGAGTGTCTTTGGGGTGCACACGGTGTGGTATCCCTCCTCGTTCAGTGTGTACTTATAGCGATCGACCGACACGGACCGCACCTCTCCCAATAGTATGTGGCTGCGTCGGAAAATCGCCGCCTCTTCGAGTACTGTGATGAAAGGCGGGTGAAAGCGTGTGTGCGTGCAGAAAGTGAAGATCAGATAGTATCGGATCAGTTCATATGGAGATCGGCAATGTTTTCAGTAACAGTAACACCCATTTGGAAAGTCAAATAAATGAAACGCAAGCTCATAGACATGGCTACATACTCATAAAGTGATCACAGGAAGCACACAATAATTGATTTATTTTACCTTTACTTACATACATATATAGTATAGTAGGACAGTGTTTGCCAGTAACTAATAGATACATAGACACATATATACACATATCTTACATTCAGTACAGTTTCACACAGCACACGAGTGAAGATAGGCAGAGTGTGAGGACGATTCAAAAACATATATCAACACACTAGTACATATAGAGTTATCACTAATTATAGAGGTGCCATAGAAGGATTGTACAGATCAAAAGAATACAATATATAAGGGTTTGTTTTTCTGAAATAGTCAGAGACGTAGCTCTCATACATGCATGTATGAGTGGACAGTGCTTCGCAGTAAAGGAAGTTTACTAAATACATAAATAGTAGTAAATACGAGTAGAGTAGAGTACATTTAGATGTTTAAGTTGTTCCCTTATTAACCTGATCAGATGTGTAATCTCCGGCCCAGCGAGTTACATAACACCCTTAAAATTTTGGCAAAGTTTTTGGAGAAATACCTTTTGAGGCCCTCCGATCCTGCTTGTGAATTTGGGCATAGGACTGCAACGAACAACGGCGCAAGCGTTTGTCCCCCTTGTTTTGCTGTTAGTATACAAAGAAATCATGTAATTTTAGTACTTGTGTATTCCCATAAGTCCTACGAAGTATTATTCTTACCGATTTGTAGTGCTGATTGATGTCGGATGCTGCTTTTAGCAGCAGGTAAATAAATACCAGGGCAAAGAGATATATTATGGGCTCTGCGGTGTTGCTCTTCTTTGGGGCTTCCTGCTTCTTCCTGTTGCTCTCCACAGCTTTACCACCTCGGAGGCGCTTGCTCGCCCCGACTCCAGTTGCTCCATTTCTTGTTCGCTTGCCAGCCTTGGACTGATATGGCTTTGCCATTTGTTTGCTAGAATGATTGCTGTCAATTTCTTGTGCGGGTTCTTTTTGGAAGATATCCAGCTTCTCGCATGTCAGGTTGTTTACTGGCTCATCCTCAATAGCTTCCAGCTGCGGGTAGCCGTCATCGGGGGCGTGTAGGTCGAGGGCAGCGACCCCGGGCTCGAAATAGTATCTGTAATTGCGTTGCGCCCCAGCAACCACGAGATACATTGTGCAAAGTACCATGAGGATTCCCAGCGGGACCACATGGTGGTTGTTCCTCCCTTTGCTGGCCGTCGACGAGGCCTCGACTTCATCCTCAGAAATTAACTTTTCGGTAAATGGCGATTGCATGGTCTGTCGTCTAACCATCCAGAATTTGTGGTTGACTATTAAACGCTCAACAATAGCTGTAAGTGCGTACCAATGATTAAAGTCGTTCTTCTGTTCGAGTCGGAAAATCGATATGGACTACTGCGACCACACGGCTTCACATCTTTCGATTGGGCAGCCTTTAGATGCCAAAAGAGCACTGCTACTCCGTTGTACAACCGCATGTACTTCTTATCTTGTATTTAACTTAATTTATTGCTTTATTTTTGCAACAGCCAAACCACTGTTTCGGATAAAACACTCTCCACCATCAAAATTCCATACATATCTGCGTGTGTATGTCTCCCTGTACTCGTCGCACCTTCCCAATGGCATTTAGCTTGTGATGTACGTTAATTCAAATCGTGAGCCTTCGATTACGGAGTGCTTAAGACTATTTTCAATTATTTACAATCTGATGACGGAAGGTCCGCAGTCAGCATTCAAAGACGCCAGTTGACATTCCAGTAAGTTGTTCGAGTATATCTAAAAAAAATTTTCAAATAACTGTGTATTCAAACAAATTATTCTTTTCCGACTTACCAGTTATCTGGAGGTTTGCGGACTGGTTGCTGATTGTGGTATAAATGCGTTTGCTTTCCGCCATATTTTGTCGCTTAAACATAACAGTGCGCAGACTTTCTCCTGCAAATCAGTACATATTTTCAAGAATATTTCAGAACCCATAACGCTGGCAATTTTACTTACGGCGGCGCACACTGTAATTGGCTGACTTTATGTTTCGATGATAACTTTCTTTAGGCCTTGTATCGTGGGTTCTAGCTAATCTCCTCCTACGCGCTGTGTCGTAGAGGATGCTGCCTTGACTAGTCGCAATGCCCGACAAGCTGGGAAAAAAGCTGACTGTTTCAGTCAGTTCTTCTTGTAATTCATCCATTAAATGGGATTCCAAGTCGTCGGGCCCCTCTTCACGATACTTTGAAGCTCCGATACAGCCATGTAGCTTGCGCAAAATCGTCCGCAGGATCTTGTAGCGCTTGATGATACGTTTTGGCTCCACCTGGGACGCACACATCATAATGGCCTTGCACTCGCGTAGTATTCGGATGAACTGTTGCAAGTACTCCTGCCCGATCTGAAGCTTTGTTTCAGCCAAAACCGTTCGATTGACTTCTACTTGAAAATGCTCCAGCACGAACAGGGCCATTTCCAGCAAGTCCTCTAATGGGACCTTTTCGTAGTGCTTTTCGGCAGCACTAATGCCGGACGTGAGTATCTCCAAACAACAGCCAAGAAACGCGCGACTGTCAATGATCTCCTGCAGAGTAGCCTTAAACTTGGCCACTTCCTCGTCGAAGTGCTGCTCCAAAACGTCGGAGTGCAGGTCGGAACCGTTGGCCTGCAGGGAAGGTATCAGGCTGGTGTCCAGCGACTCAAAGGAAGCCAGACAGCTGCGCATCATCGTTTTCACTATCGGAAAATATTTAATTGGATTTGCACACTTTTCAATTCAGGCTATTCAAAAGATAAGGATCGCATACTTTTCAAGTTGGGGGCAAAGGCAATTGCAAAAATGCCAATCTGGGTGGCTCGATCGATATTCACATCAAAATCGGCAATGAATTCATCAGCTATAGCGTCATCATCCGAACTGCTCTTCAGAAGGGTGCGGATTTTGTCCACTGAGAACTTTTGAAAATCTAAAAAGCAGGTAAACACCAAACGCAGCAAGGCATCATTAATGAAATCTTCTAGCTGATAAAGCGCCTGTTCCAGTGTCATGGCTTTCAGTTTGAGATTGGAGTTCGAAGAGTTCTGGACTTTGCATTCATCTTGAAATGCGTTGAGTTCACGAATTACCTTATATGACAAAATATAAGTCTAATAAAAAGTAAGGTACATCGATCTGCCTACCTTCTGGCACAGTGCACTTAGCGCCCTTTTATCCTGTTGCAGGGCCACATTCGCAAACCCCAATGTTTGGCCCAACAGCAAATCAATGTTAACGCGCAGCTGTGCGCTTAGGCCCAGGATTTCTGATGGTGTATGCTGAAAGTTCATTAAATCACTGTTTTCTTCATTGTTCGAACTAAACAGAGCTAATGTGTCCAGCGTGGAGTCTAGCAATTTGAGAAAGGAGCGCCCCTGGCTATCTTCTGCCGCCTCCTCACTCGAATAAAGATGCAACAGGCGTTGCAGACACCAGCGAATGCGATCGAGGAAATAGAGGTGGCTCGCCTAATGTAAGAGATGCAGAAATATGTGTATGTATGCAATTTTCTTGAGATATTTACCGAAACTGCAGAGCCAGACGCCAGTTTCATTGTGCACTCTACCTGCCGCACACAAACCATAATCTGAGTGAGGCAAAGACAAACCAATTCTTCGGACGCGTGGCTTTTGTCGTTCTGCTTCCGGTCGCTCAAAGATTTGTGGACAGCAGATGCAAATTCCAATAGAGCCGCACAGAAGTCCTGCGAACAAAGAACCATTGCAATATCTTCTCTGGCATTGCGGACCTTTTACCGTACATTCAGCCAATTCATATTTCTGACACTAGTGGTTTCAATACTATTGTCTAGTATAAGAAGGCACGCGTCTAGTTTTTTCCTCAGGACTTCCATATTTACTGAAATATAAGATTTTAATTGGGTATACTCAAATCGTAAACAATCTATTTGAAAGGTGGCTTGCTTTGAAGCGGCACTCCTAAAACCGTCTGGCAAGGCCGTACACACTGTTGCATTTCAAAAAAAGTACAGGAAGTTCCAGAACTTGAACATTTTTTTTTACACACATATGTAACGATCTTTAAATAAATTTGTTTTTCATTTTCAATCACTGGCCCCAGGATTTCTTACTCACTGCCTGAAAAGCCAGGTGCGAATATTTTATCTTATCGTTTCCATACGTATATCATCCCTGATTTGGTCGGCGTAAAATTTTGATGATCTGAGTATTAGACTTTGCTAACACTAGCTAATTTGCGGGACTTGCGTTTTGCGATTTAAAAATTAAATAGGAAAGCTTTGCGCAAGTGAAAACCGAAGCCTGCCCGATTTTGGGAAATTATGCGATGTCGTCGGTGTTTTGCGGTTAGTTGGCGCGCCCATGGTATCGATAATATGTGCATTTAAATATTTATTTACAAATTTAGTAATATGCGCTGGATTATTATCAAATGCATTTGAGGCCCTACGGCGGATAGACGGAGTGAAGTGCAGAAATATCTTGCATATGTTATATAGAAACTGATCATACAGCATTGTGTGCCGTTCGGACACAATATATATATCGATTGTGATATTTTCGTAGTAAGACAAGATCCAATAAAAGCAAGTTGTTAAGATAAGCCAGTCAGGTAGAAAATTGATTCATTAATCGGATAAAATTATGTGGGCAGGGCTGAGGGTTTTATTTAGCTAGAAATATTCCACGGAATATCAAAAACGAGGAATATGTATAATAGAACATGAATTTGTCAGTATATTTACAGTATATTTTTCAAATGAGACGATATATTTCTGAGGGTCGGACGGTATACTCTAGCGATAAGTCAGCGGTCACACTGCTTTTCGGTAAAAAACTTTTCTGATAAAATTAAAATTAAAAATTGGTTGTTTGTCTCCATGCAAAATAATAGATAAGGTCTAAAGCACCTCTTCGTCTCCCACGCCACGTTGCACTAGCGCACACGTACAGAATCCACGTACATTCACAAATACCAATACAATACATCGGAGCGGAGCGAAGAGACAAGTGCAAGAAAATGAGTTCTTCAAATGCAGGCCAACGCACCAAACTGATACAGGAAAAATGTCAAACCTTATTAACCCAAATGCTACGCGACGAAGATAACAAATATTGTGTTGACTGCGATGCCAAGGGTAAGTGCAATACATAATTTATAACTTATGATAAAGTTCGCTCCTGGTGACGCACGGATGTACATCGGTACACATATGCATCCATAGTTATCTATGTATATGTGTACATATGTACACCACATTGTAAACAGAATAGAATGGGCGGACTCGTGAGATAAATAAAATTGATTGCTTGCCAGGATTGCAAAGAATTTATCTTTATCTTTTACATATGTATGTAAATCTATGTACAGTCGCTTAAAAGCACTATAATACATGAACTGCATTCATTAACAGGTCCTCGCTGGGCTTCTTGGAACTTGGGCATGTTCCTGTGCATCCGCTGCGCTGGCATCCACCGGAATTTGGGCGTTCATATATCACGTGTGAAGTCGGTGAATCTGGATACCTGGACGCCGGAGCAAGTGATCTCGCTGCAGCAAATGGGAAACTCTAGGGCTCGCGCTGTGTACGAGGCGCAGCTTCCAGACGGATTCCGACGACCACAGGTGGACACCGCATTGGAGAACTTTATTCGCGCAAAATACGAACACAAAAAGTATTTGGCCCGCGAATGGGTGCCGCCGTCACCACCCAAAGTAGACTGGGCCAAAGAAATCGATGAAGAACTAGAGCGGCAGAAGAGGAAAAAGAAAAGTACACAAGCCAGCTTGGGTCTTAGTGGCGTTGTCAGCGCTTCCGACAAGCGGGCCTCCACCTCGGCGACTGCATCCAAAAACTCGCCACTACCCGCCCCATTGCCCAAGCCCAAGCCGAACCAAGTCGGCGGCTGCAGCCCAAAGACCACACATCGTGTACAATTAAATAGCAGCAATAGCAGCGCCGGCGAAAGTGATCTTTTGGGACTTTCATCGCCCACTAAGCCAATAGTCGGCGGCGGGCCTGCCACCACGGCTAGCCAAGACCTTCAAAACGAAAGTTTCACCAGCTTTCTAAGTGCCAGCAGCTGTGGCATCATCCCGACTGATAATGCCACAGGGCAGCAAGAGAAATTCAATGGGAACAATGGGGATACCCTGCTGGCCTCAAAACCCAATTCATTGGCCCAGGAGGAGCAGGACTTCTTCAACCAAGGCTCGCTGGGGAACGGGGCCAGTGACAAGGACCAGTCTGGAAAGCTGTCCAAGGATAGTATCCTCGCCTTGTATGGAAATGCACCTACCACTCATAGTTCTCAACTGAATTTCGGCGGATTCACAGGCATGGCTCCTGGGGGATACATGCATCAGCAACAGCAGCAGCAGATTCCGCATCAGTTTATGACGCCGCCGAATTCCGTTAGCATGTACAATGCTCCTGTAATGGCTGCTCCCAACGCGTTCAGCAACGCCCCCATCAGCTCGAGTGCCAATTCAATGAGCCTGGCGGGAGTGGGTGGAGTCGGCTTTGGCGGTGGCCAGTTTCTGAACTCTGGGACCAGTCCGTATGCTGCAGGCGGAACCTTGCCCGTGCAAGGATCTGGATCGAATCTGATGCAGACAAATCAAAGCATTCTTAGTGGGATGCCCCTGTTTGGGGCACACCCACAAGCGGTTCCACAGCAGCAGCAACACCCGCAGCTGGCGGGCCTCTCCATGAATGTCATGCAACCTCTATCCAGTGGCTTGCCTATGGCGCCCCAAACCGGTCCGATTGGATTCCCCACCTCGGCTGGCCCCACTGCCTCCTCAGTACCATCCAATCTAAACCAGCAATTCGGAAACTTAAATATCGGTAATGTTTGGCAATAAATACAGATTGTATTTATGTATATGTATTCCTTTAATTAATTTTAAGACAAACGTATGTCTCGTGTTCCAGCATGTGTGCGAGATGAGATGATAAGTAATACTTGTTTATATCCATTTGATGTACAACTTGCCAGTTAGTTAGTTGTGTTGAGACGTGTTCGAGCAAAACATACGTATTGATAGCAGAATTATCCACTTGCCTCTCGCGACGAGCCATGTATTAGATAATGTTCAATGTTAGCAGGCAGTGCAGTACGGCGGCCGTTCGTCGAATCTATTCCAATTATACCATAACTATGTGTAACACCAAAATAATAAAAATCTAACTCAATCTAAAAGCAACGCAACTAATGCACTTCCGAAATAAATGTACATGTTCTTTTGAAATATTAGCTAGGTATTTAATAGGTACATATACCTTCTATTTGCCTAAATAGTCCATGCAGGAAAAAGAGTATGTAAAGTAAAAGATTTGGCTCTGTACTTTTAAATGCTCCGCATCTTAAGATAATCTCTCATTTTTTTCTCAAGGTGATTATTAAATATCATGGCTGGAGTGTCGGCGGATTAATGTATGCATTCGTTTTGTAAGTGGCTACATTTAAGGAATAAATTAAACAACTTCGAACTGTGTAATATTAATTGATTTAAATTCTCGTGCATTTATTCTTAATACCACTTTCAAGAGTCTTCTGCTTTTCTCTAACATGGGGTCCCAGGACAAGAGACTCGCGGATGAACTAACGACGAGGCTAAACAAGTCCATAACAGACGTGGACACAGTGATGCTGAACCTAGATGGCAAGGACTTCACAGTGGAACCAGTGATGCTATAGACACTGATTCAAATTTTCTGCAAACAAAAACTTGTACCGCTCTGTATCGCTGATCTACTGTAAAGATCTGCTCAAGGTTTGTAGGCGTTTCGCGCTTGGCGCTCCGCATGATAAGGGGCCTCGGGAGGAGCTAGTCTACCAAATGCTCTACGCCAACCTGCTGCATCTCTATTTAAAGGATTACACCGACTTCTTCGATCAGTTCCAGGCCATGACTGGCACTTGATTGTAGCCGCTTTGATTCTCCGTAGTGCCGGTCAGCGCCTGGTTAACGGCCATGTCAGTGAAAATCAGGGTAAATCCTCCATTCAAGAAACCTCAACGGATGCAGCGGTGGCTTCCGTTGGCTGCCCTTCCGATATATTGGTATCGATATATATAAACATCGGGCACGCAAACATCGATGTTATACACGTCAACCGAGTAGTAAAAAAAATTCATAACAAATAAATTCATTTTCTCGAGAGAAATGAGCGAGCAAATCGAAGAAAAGCTGCAAAAGCTTCTTACTGACCCCACTGTCAGCCAGGACCTTACAACGAAGGAAGCGTATTTCGCCAGTCTTTCCGAATGGGCAAAGCAAGCATCCATCTCCCAAAACGCAATGGCGATGTTTCCATATTACTTGCTCGCCAACTACCCGCAACTGTTTCAGACGAATCCCCTACTGTCGAGTCCCCCTCTACGGGCACAGGAAACTGGAAATGCCCCCGCTCCCGCAGCAGCTCCGTCCGCCTTCCACCGCTTCCGGGTGCTGGACGAAATCCAGCAGCAAGAGACCATTCAGCGTGTGGGAGGATATGAGTATGTGGTGGCGCCGTTTTGGAAACGAGCCGTTGCGGAGGCCATTGACATGCTCATCCTGTTCATACTGAAAATAATTGTTACCTTTGGCATAGTGAATCTCTTTGAGATCGATTTTGACAAGGACGTCATGCGGAGAACGCTGGAAGACGAGGATCTCTTTGTGAACTTCTTCGACCTCTCCATGGACTTTATAAATATGTCATCCGATCTGCTCATGATCGAGATGCTAACCAAGATGATAGTATGCTGTTACGAGGCTGTTTGGACGGTCTGGTACAACGGAGCTACGCCTGGAAAATCGCTGATGAAGATACGCATACACTATGTGGAGGCAGTTCTTCCTTTGCAGGCGCCCGTCTTGCCACAATTTGTTTTCCAGCCGCAGCGGGAACCACTGCGAGCCCTGCTCTATCCCGCTGAGACACCAAAGTTGCTGAGGGCATTCGCACGGGCCCTTGCGAAGAACCTTGTCATGACGCTGCTGTTTCCCATCTGCGTTGTTATGATATTCTTCAAGAACAATAGAACTGCATACGACATAATGACAAAGACTATAGTCGTCGAGTCCAATTCCAATGCCATATACCGTACCGACGTGCCGCAGCAGCAGCAACGTAATCGCTAACAATCAGTCAGTTATAGGAAGTCCAATACCACACTCACCGCCAAATTGTGTACGGAGTATATATTATGCATATAATTTATCTATTCATATACAAAAGTTACTGTTAATGCTAAATTTAATGTCGTTATGTTGATGTAAAATAAAATGTAATCCCTGAAACGCTGAGTAAGTAGACACGGAGGCGCGAGTGTCAGAATATGTTCGTTTATTGGTTTACTTCACATTGACGTTTTTCAGGGATTGAGATACAACATTGCCCTTGCCAGGAACATGCAGAGCTGAGCCCTTGTAGCATGCCACCAGGTCGGCATTGGTCATTAGGTCAGGAGCACATGTTTCGAAGATCTTCTTCTTAGGATTTAGCTGAGCATCCGGCTGCCGTGTGTATCCCTCGCAGTGAACCAGATCGCCGGGAACTGCGCCTGCAGGTGGGCTCAACACTTCCACTTTGTCCGGTGTCGATGCACACATCACCATGGCCTCTGAGGTCACGCCACGCATTTTAGCCGGTTTCAGATTGCACATTACCACAACCATACGGTTTTGCATCTCCTCCAGCGGCACAAACTTGACCAGGCCGGAGACGACCGTGCGTGGGGCGGCTTCGCCACAGTCAATCTTTTCTAGATACAAGCTATCCGCATCGGGGTGACGTCCCACCTCAATAATCTTTCCCACGCGCAGATCCAAGCGGCCGACATCAACTGGAGCCTCGGCGACAGGAGTGGGCTTCTCGGCAGCAGGTTTCTTTTCCTTCACCTTTTTCTCCTTTTGTGGAGCGGAAGGTGCTTTCGCTTCACTTGCGGGTCCATTTGAAGGGGCAGCTGCTGCCGGCTTGGAGCCAGCTTCTGCCGCGGCATCGGTGCAGAATTCTCGGGAGCCTGGGACCAATATCTGCTGCTTGCCATTTCGTAGTTCGAGTTGCACTAGCTGTGCCAGAGCCGCTTCGATTTCTTTTTCAAGTGAGGCGTTTTCCTTGATTAGCTCTTGTTTCTTGCGGAGCACGAGCTGACTTTGGATCCCGGCCATCTGTTTTCGTAAAGTTGAGATGAAAATAGAATTTCACAGAGCCCTGTAATACTTGCCTCTGACTTAAGGGAGTCAACCAACGCTGAAGCGCGTTCATTGTTTTCCACAATTTGCTGCAACGCTGCCATCTTTTTTGAAAAATGATTTTCAAAATAAATTCCAATTCCGTATTTCCTGCTGACGATGGATGTTATACGCAGCATTGTATTTCGATCAGTTCAGTGGTATTTATCGAATATTGAATATATTTTTTATCATATACATACATGTATGTTTTTATTGGCGAATCTATGGAATAAACTTACTAGGGCTCACATACCTTAAACTTTAGAATTATTAGAGTTTTACGACACTGAAGAAGCTTGCCCCCCCATATCAGAAAAACTATTATTTTGTATATGCTTTAGATGCTAACTTTGTTTAATATGTTTGCTTGACCTTTTTCGCTAAGCATTATTTTTAGACAAAGTCCAATAAAAAGGAGTATTTAAAACAAGCGATTCAAGTAGTTGATTGATTCATTAATAGGATACAATTATGTGAGCATTGCTGAGGGATCCATCGAGCTAGTAATACTCGACGGAATATCAAAAACGAGGAATATGTAAAATATAACTTGAATTCGACAGTATATTTACGGTATATTTTAAAAATGAGACGATATTTTTCGGTGTACTTCTGAGGGTGAGACCGTATATGTTATCACAGGGTCCGCGGTCGTACTGATTTTCTTGCCACCATGTCTAGCTCCCTCACTTTGCCAGCTTTGAACTTTTCATAAAATGATCTAGTATTTTTCAGTATATTTTACTCACCCTCTTGTCCAATGCACCAATGTCGAAATGCCAATGAGAAATGCCATTTAAATCCATATCTCAGGCCCCATCGAATACTAATTCCTGATTAGCATCGAATGCCTGATCGTTTTCCATCTAAATCGAAATTTTTTCAAAATTTTCTGCAAAAGTCATGTTAAAAAGTAAATAACGGACGTTTTCCACACTGTCGCTTCCATATAAAAAAACGCACAATTTGTCAATTACATACAAATGTAGTTAATATGTTCAAATGTAGCTCACGTGTAATTACCACGTAGGGAAATTAATTTAGTAGAAATTGTTGATGAAAATTTAATTTTAAACATTCTTGTAGGCAATTGATTTAATAATCAGATAAAACTATGACTTCAGAACTGAGGGTCTTATCTGCTAGTAATATTCAACGGAACATCAAAAAAGAGGAATATGATGCAACTTGAATACAAATAATTCATCAGTATACTTTGAAATTTGTGACGTATTTCGGTATCTTTCTGAGGGTCATCACACTGATGCAAACGAAAACAGAAAAGAACTAAACTTTGTTCATCTAAATAAACAAAAAAAAAGAAATATATGCAAACGAGCACAATTTAGTAGATGGATTACGTTTATTGTGGCTCCGAAATCGGCGCCTCAGAGGATATTTTAAGTATGTCGCATTTCACCGATATGTGCATACGAATACAAACACACACGTTTGCATATGTATGCGTCTGCATTATTAAAATTGACAAAATCAGAAAAGATTCCTCCTTTGTTTACGTTTCAGGTGTCTACGATGGGGGACCAGCGCGCGGCACTGGACACTTCTCCCCAAGTTTCAATGGTTTCAATATAGGCACCACCGACCCGGACTATGTGGAACTTGCCCCAGTTCTTGCCGATGGTGGGGAGCACTTTGGCGTCTCCAGTGTGGTCTTCGATGACTATGAGGAGCTGCTGTGGATGGGAAACCAGGGAGTAAGAGGAAGCTAATTGAAGCATTGATATTTCTCACCTAACGCAATACGTAACTTCAGGGCCATGTCACCTCCTACTATACGAGTTCCATGCAAAAATATACATCATTCCAAGTGCACGCCAGCGACATAGTCCGTCAAATCGCAACCCTTGACTCGGGAGTGCTTGTGCTAACGCAGACCTCGCTGCGTCATCAAATTAGAAGAGGTCTTCCCAAGTTCACTCACAAGTAAGTGAAGAAATGTCTAAAAAGCTGAATGATTTCAATCGATCGGCTGGGATCTTTACAGATCCAATCATATGGCGGAAATGGTGTGCATGCTGCAGCTATCCCCCAACCGCTTGGTTATGGCTGGGCTCCAGGAGGAGCTCATTGACTTTGACTTGCGTACGCTCAAGGAAACCCGATTGGAGCATGTGGGCGCCGCCGGCTGCACGGTTCTGCGCAAGAACTCGCGATATCTTTTTGCCGGTGATCAGTTTGGGACGGTCACGCTACGTGACTTGAACAGCTTGAGTGTGCAGCATACAATTAAAACTCATACCAATGTCCTCTCCGACTTTAGTGTGCAGGGCAACCTTCTTATCTCGTGCGGTTACAGCGGGCGGCAGAACAACTTGGCCATAGATCGATTCCTCATGGTTTACGACCTGCGTATGCTGCGACTAATTTCGCCGATACAAGTTCTCATTGATCCTCAAATGCTCAAGTTCCTTCCGTCTCTGACATCCCGCTTGGCCGTCGTGTCCAGCTACGGCCAAATTCAGTTGGTTGACACAGTCGAGCTAAGCGAGCCGCGAGTTTCAATGTATCAAATTAACACAAATGGCAGCCAGTGCCTCAGCTTTGACATAAGCTCCTCTTCGCAGGCGATGGCGTTCGGCGACCAGTCGGGCCACATCAACATGGTTGCGTCAGTGCAAACCCCTCAGCCGCAGTTCAATCCCTTCTCGCGCAACACAGAGTTCGCAGATGTGGTGCCGCAGCTGCCTATGGTTTCGATTACGGATACGAACTTTCCGTTGTCATCGGTCATGCTGCCCCACCTGACGACAGGTACTCAGTGGTTCTCCGATTGGCCCGATGAGCTGCTGCACTATCGCTACCACAGACCCAAGACCATTGAGCCCGATGTCTTGGGCAGCATGAAAATGCAAGGACCCATTGGGTACTCGCCGAATCCACGCACAGCTCGACGGAATCAAATTCCGTATGTAATTGAACCAGGAGGAGCAGGCAGCACTATTTTAAATGGAGCTGCAGCGGTTACCAAGGCAGAGAACGGCGTCAAAATCATTCCAAGGCGATATCGCAAAGTTGAGCTCAAGTATACAAAGCTGGGCACACAAGACTTCGACTTTGATCAACACAATCAGACATGCTTCGCTGGATTGGAGGCGACGCTGCCCAATTCCTACTGCAATTCCATGCTGCAGGTCCGACATTCTGATTAGCGAATGATAGCCAATGCATTTAAATAATTGTATGTACCTTGTTCAGATCCTGTATTTTACAGAGCCGCTGCGCATGAAACTCATCGAACATGTCTGCACAAAGGAGTTCTGCTTGTCCTGCGAACTGGGCTTCCTGTTCAACATGCTGGACAAGAGTAGCGGTTGGTCCACATTTGCCCGAGAAACAAGCGGTGAAGTATATTTGATTTCGCTTTTGTTTTGCAGCTTCATCGCCTTGTCAAGCCAGCAATTTTCTGCGTTCCTTTCGCACTGTCCCAGAGGCCTCGGCCTTGGGCTTGATTCTCACTGATAGGTCGGCAAATGTAAACCTAATCACATTGATACAGGTAAGTTTTATATATGTATGTATGTAGTATTATCATAAACTTTGGAGACAAACATCTCTGCATCTACAGAACTGGAACCGATTTATACTGCATCAAATGCATTACGAAATCTTCGATTCCAGCAAGAACTCATCTGTGGGAGGCGGCACTGTGTATGCCCCGAATAGTGGTAACCATGAACAATCTTGATTGGGTGTGAATACTAAACAAAGTTTATGTTTCAGCTGAGAGCACAGTCGACGCAAGTGGCTCCACAGATTTATACGACTCAATTTGTGGTAGGTGTATGAGAGAGAAACTTCTTGAATTAGATAATCTTGTATATACCTGGGTTTCTTCCACACTAATAGATGACAGCGCCAAGGATGATGACAGGGAACGCAGCAAGATTAACGCAGAAACGGATATAAGCAAAATATTCGGCACCAAGCAGATCTGTATAAACCGCTGCATTAAATGTCACGTTGAGGTAGAAATTATTAATTATATTGTGCATGTGCAAGGTTTTTAAAAGAGTTAATTTTACAGAAATCGAAGGAAAACCTGCTGCTGGCCTGCAACATGTCGTATCCCACTCACATTAAAGATAGTGAGCAGTATTTCAACTTTGGAACTATTTTGAAGCGTTCTCTCAGCTCGGAAAAGAGCATTCAGGCCTTCTGCGAGAACTGTAAAAAGTTTTCGCCCACTAATCAGAGCGTAAAGGTAAGAGATTTCACGCACCTGATGGCGAGATTGACATTTATATTGGAATTTAATCTTCGCAGGTCACATCTCTTCCGCAAATGCTGGCTATCAATTGCGGTCTCAATAACGAAAAGGATATATGTTTTCTAAAGCGCCAGCTCAATCGCTGCAACGAAAAGGCCTCTGTGGAGGTATCTGCTTCCCTCAGCACAAGCAAACCCTGTCGCTATGGAGCCAACTGCTCGCGAAGCGACTGCCACTTTATGCACCCGGATCGGTTAGCTCTGTTTAGATATATTCAAAAGCTTCGTCTGTGTAAATCTTTATGAACGTATTGCAGAAAGTCCCCGTCGCACACGAGCCAATCAAACAACTCTAGCAGTTCGCCCAGCGGTCGTCAGAAATCATGGTTCCCGCTTACCTTTACCATGACCATTACCGACCAGGGAGAGCTGGTCGTGGAAATGCAATCGGATACGGAGAAGGGCGAACACGAGGAGGAGGGGGACAAGCCTCCCAAAGAAAAGGGCGAGATTAATCGAATGTATTCATTACACGCTGTCGTCTGCCAAGTCGATGATGGCACCCAGAAGAACCTTGTTTCCTTGATAAATGTGCGACGGCAGTACCACACCATGAAGCTGGCAGCCTCGGAGTCCTCGGAGGATTCGCAGCACCAGTGGTACATTTTCAATGATTTCAGGTGAGTTAAGTTGCAACTAACACTAACACTGACACTAACGCTGAGTTTTCGGATTGAATATCCTCAAATGATACAATCCTTAGCATTTCTCCTGTGTCACCGCAAGAGTCGGTTTGGTTCACTTTGGATTGGAAAGTGCCGTGCGTGCTCTTTTACAGAAGCATCGAGGAGGAATCTGATTCGTCGAGCAGCTCTGAATCCACAGAAGTCCCCGAAGAGTCACCTCCATCAGACGACGCAAGCGATTCATCTGTTAGCTTTTCCAATCCGTTTCTACAAGTGAGTGTAACGAACCATTAGCTTGTTGAATGTAGTAATGATCGGTGCAATTTATTAGGACATGGTGAGTCCCATTTCAAGCAACTTGAGCACAGACGCAACTCTGAAGCCGCTGCAATCCAATGAAATGCCACAGTCAGGAGACTTGGTCGCAATGGATGCAGAATTCGTTACCCTAAATCCGGAGGAGAATGAAATTCGTCCGGATGGTAAAACAGCGACCATCAAACCATGCCATATGAGCGTGGCCCGCATTTCATGTATTCGAGGGTAAGTAATTTCGCTAGTCAAGTACTTGAACGAAATCCCTTCTATAAACAAGAAATCCTGTGCCCATAGACAAGGAGCGAGCGAGGGAGTACCATTCATGGACGACTACATCTCGACACAAGAGAAGGTTGTGGATTACCTAACACAATTTTCTGGGATCAAACCGGGCGACTTGGATGCGAACTTCAGCAACAAACGGCTGACGGCCCTCAAGTATTCGTATCAAAAGTTGAAATATCTGGTTGATGTTGGTGTCATATTTGTGGGACACGGTCTCAAAAATGATTTCAGGTAAGAAACCGAAATATATCAGACATTACAGACATTACAATAGACTCGGGCCACTTTAGGGTCATCAACATATATGTTCCCTCCGAGCAAATAATCGACACTGTACATCTGTTCCACATGCCACACCATCGAATGGTGTCGCTGCGGTTTCTGGCCTGGCATTTCTTGGGTTTGTAATTGTTTCGTCCCCTGGATATACCTTATGCTAATTACTTCTTCGATCGATCAGGCACAAAGATACAGTCCGAGACACACGACTCCATTGAGGATGCACGGACCACTCTGCAGCTTTATAAGCACTATTTAAAATTGCAGGCCGACAAGAAGTTCACGAGTGCTCTCAAAAACCTGTACGAGCGCGGAAAGCAGTTGCAGTGGAAAGTGCCTGAGGAATAGCTCGTTGGCGAGCTCGATAAACTCATTGCCAACGCCAATTCAACGTCAGTACAAATGCTACACCGATCTACCGCTGCTACGAAACTGCAGCTTTCCGTTAAATGGATGGTTTTTCTCAATTGGAATTTTATTTGTTTGTCAATTCACCTTGTAACTAAAACTATGGAACGAAGTAAAGGATTTTAATCGTATAAAATAATTATAATGTATACAAATTGTTCCTTTCTTTGCAAAAGTTTCGGCTTTTCGATAGATTTGAGTCGGAAAGTTTGACAGGAAATCTGCATAAAATATAAAATTCAATCAGTTGGGTAGACAAAGGCTCGTATAAAACAATTGCCTCGTTACTCTGGGTCAATACTGCAACAAAAGTACGTATTGTAAGACGTTTTCTGAAATTCCCGATCGCATTCCCTTATCAAATAAGATTGTGACGTTTGGGAAATTCAGAGGCGGCTGCTGAAAGCTCACCCAGCTACTAATGTGATAGGTAGTTCATGTCTTGATGTCTTACGACCGCTTAGCTACTATAAATACTGGCAGCCGGTCAAGCAGAGCTCAGTTGCAGCTCAGAATTGTGTCTGAGAACGCCACAGAATATAATGAAGTCGTTTGGATCAGTGGTTTTAGTGGTTTGTGGCGTTTTATGCGTCGGTAAGCAACCTGAATGGCCTGGATGTCCTCAACATTGTTAATCGGAAAAATATATATTTCCTTATAGCTGCCGATCCCCAACACACCTACGACGGACGCAACGGGCCCCATGTGTTTGGAGATCCTGGCAATCAGGTATATATACGGGGACAAAATGAAGGAACCTATAGTGTGCCCGGTGTAGGCGGCCAATTTCAGAACACTCCATCGCGGGGCGAACACGTCTATACGGATGAAGGTGGCAACACTTATGTGAACCGAAAAAATGCCGGAGGACCAGGTACAGTCAAGCCATACGAGTTTTATAAGAATTCCACTATATGAGTATATCTGTAGGAACGCACACCATCAGCGGTCCTAGCTTCTCAGCTACAAATGGACAGCATAAAATTATTAAGGGAAACCACGCAGACAATGATTTGCACGCCGGACGTCGTACCCGACGGGACCCCCAATTGCACGTGGAACGTCCCGGTCGTACAGTAGATGTCGGTCCGGCCGGATATGTTATTCAACGTGGACGCCGCAGCCCACAATTTCACGTTGAGCGTCCTGGTCGAACAGTAGATGTTGGTCCCGGAGGATTTGTAGTTCAGCGTGGACGCCGCAGCCCACAATTTCACGTTGAGCGTCCTGGTCGAACAGTAGATGTTGGTCCCGGAGGATTTGTAGTTCAGCGTGGACGCCGTGGCATTAACGATGCTCGGGTGCAGGGAGAAAACTTTGTAGCCCGTGAGAATCAGGCTGGCGTGTGGAACTCGAAAGTTTCAGTATGGACGCGTCCGGATGGCCGCACAGTTTCTGTTGACCAACACGGAAATTCCATTGTCGGCCGACCAGGCCGACCCTCACAGCGTGTAAGTAATAGCTACCTGAAACGAATTCAACTTCTAATCGCCTTTACATTTTCAGTTTTAATACCTAAATCATACAAATTTATGATAATAAAAATATTTAACAAAACTTGTAGTCTTATGTATAGAATATAACGAGTTATGAGTAATTTTAAAGTAAGATGCACCTTGACATTGACAAGCAAACAGATCAGCAAGATTACAGCAGCGCAATACAATATTTGTATTGGATGCAAAGAATAACAAGTTGCGTTGGGAATTTCCCGATCAGATTTGATTATTGGATGCATACTTATACTATGCACGACTGGCCAGAACACTTGGTTAGGTTCTGAAGCCGCAACCTATACAGAGCTCTCACAATCGGCAGCAGGTCGTAGACAATGTTCACCATTTGATAAGGATCCTGTCGCAGGTCATATGCCTCGGAAAAGTTCTGTTACAAAGAGATAATAATTTGGAAATGTATATTTTTTATGTAGGTTGATACCTTACCTCGTTATCACTAAACTGACAGTATATGCGATCGTCATTATATTTAAAGTCCCGCAAGCAAGCGAATGTGTTGTTCCACGAATCTTGGCAATGACAAGCGGCTTCAGGTGTACATTCCGCCAATCGATCACTGCGTCGCCACGGACATGACGGATTGTAGGTGTCATCGTTACCCTCGCCCCAATACTCTATTAGCAACGAGTGGCGGTATGGGGGATGTAGCGAAATATCCCCGTCTGTCCGACCCGCCTGTAACAGATCCCCGTAAATTGATCGCCCATCCATGTAGTGGGGAACGGTTATGCCGGCCCAATCCAGAACTGTCGGCGCCAGATCTATCAAGCTGACGGCTACGTGTAGGTGGCTTTCTGCAGCTATTCCTGGACCCCGTATTAGCAGGGGTACGTGAATGTCGGTTTCATACGGCTGTCGCTTGTCAAACGGCTGGGCGAACTGCCCCATATGATACCCATTGTCCGAGGTGTATATGATATAGGTATTTTCGAGGGATTTCGTCTCATTTAGCACTGCCACCAAGGCGGCCACCAACTCGTCGACAGCCAGAAGTGATTCCCAGCGCCCCTGAAAGTATCTGTCTATTGTGGCGATTGTTTCATTCGACAGATGTGCGGACGATCCAACCAACCAATGTTTATCTGGGGCATTCAATTGGACAGTCATAAAAAAATACATACGAGTATATGTGGCAAATCTTACCCTCTGTAGGATTGTTGAAACTAGGGGTGCGCAGAGCTTTCGTATTGGAAAAGACTCCCCGATGGCGCGGTGCCGGTGTGTATGGGGCATGAGGTGCTGGCGGAGCAACCATTGCAAAAAATGGCCTATGCACGTCGCCTTGGGTGGCACTGCGTAGGAAGTGAACCGCACGATCGCGCAGCAGGTCAGTTAGATAAGTGGACGTATAGCTGACATTCTGGGAATTCTCGCGCAGCGTGTAATTGTAATAGCGGGAGTTTCCATGCAGTCCATAAAACTCGTTCCAACCGCGCGGCACCTTCGCCCCCCTAAACTGGTTTAGATATTTTCCAGCGAAGAACGTACGATAGCCGTGGTTCTGAAGAATAACGGGCAAAGCCCGGGGCTCAGACCGATGCAGCCATTCCGGGCCGTTGCAGCCTCCACTGACAGAGTTGTTAAAGGTTCTGTGATTGTGCGCATATTGCCCAGTGAGAAGACTTGCCCTGGCGGGACAGCAAATGGGCGTGGGCGTGAATGCATTGTGGAACTGTGCTCCGGCTTGTCCCAAGAGCTTGCTGGTTTCATACATCGGGTACATTCCGTGCAGCTCGACATCCTGATCATCTGTCAAGATCAGCAGTATATTGGGCGACTGTTGTCCTAAGACCCAGTCTACCCAGAAAATACTGATGGCGAGAGACAGCAAGAAGCTGGCCTATGTATGTTTAGCATGAGAAGGATTCAAACAAAAGATATTATACAATTACCATGTTGATCGAAATTTTTTACCGTTTTCCCGGCTCGCTTTGTTTGGAAAATCATCACAAATCATTTTAATCGTTGAGCTTTTAGTGCTGGTAAGTGCTTAGCTGGCAATTTCATTGGGGTATTCTCGTAAGTGTTGTTTGCCTGATACACAACTGCCGACAATAGCTTTCACCAATTCCGCAATTAATGTGAAAGTAACACTACCCAACTCAATTATATACAAATTAAGTTCGAATATACCAAAAGCCACATTTTGGTGGTTACTGTAACTGGACTGTAAAGCTCTCAGCGTATTTGGAATATATAGTATTTTGGAACCAGAAGAAAACATATATTATTAAATCAGTGGAAGGGCTGTACTTGTTCACAAAGAAGAAATCTAGATTGGGTTTGAAGATTTCACTTCACTTGGATTCGACACTGTCCCGACCTCCTTTAAATAGTCAAACTCATTGTCGAGAAATATGATTTATTTTCAACGAAAATATATAAATGATTTAGTGACCAAAAAATACAGGATCTTTGCCGACAGACAAACGTTGAAATTTAATGCTTATATAGGTACAAATGTTTACAGTATTTAGTTACTTAGATTTAGTGTTAGAAAAAGAATGCAAGTCTGTGTCCGTATCACAAAGCAGCACAAAGGATAAGGACAGATACGAATGACATGATCGAACGAATTTCTAGCCTCTTCACTCTCTTTTCCGATCTTAAAAAATAAATAACAGCAAAGATATTCGCATATGTGTGTGTTCCATTTTTAATATTCCTATGTATGTATGTATGTATGTGTATGTACTAAATGTTGCTCCTATAAGACGTTTAAGTTACGTTACTGTGAGGTTAATGTAAGACACATAAAGAATAAATGTTACTAGTGTGATGTTTGGCCTACCAGAATAGTGATTTCTTTCACTTCTGCTCAGGTGCTCTGATCGTAATATGTTTATGGGTATGTCAGCTACACTATCGCTTCCGTACAAATCATGTGTGTTCAAATTTAAATGTTCATGGTATCCCTTGGGATTAGAATATGTACATTGGTAAGTTATCATTAAATTTTGTTGCAGTGCTGGTCCTTGCGGTAGCTGCACAGCCCAGCGATTCGAACGTCGTCCCTCCGGGACTAGTTGCCTTCAGGTTTTGGCAAATTGGTATCATATGCCCGTATAACTATAGACTGGGGCACAGCTCCGCCCTCCTCCTGTGAGAAAGCGTAGCCATCTGAGAAAATAAATAATACAGTCAATAATCGTCATATAGGCTTGGTCATCAATGTATGAATGCAGGTCTTGATGTGTAGAATCGGTTATGTGTGGATGAGCTTTGTGTTTATTTGTGTGTGTTTGAGGTACACGGTATAACGATTCTCCTTCTAATGGAAAAAAATCCCAGAAATACGATATATGAACCATATTTGCTTCTAGATTTCTAGAGGTTCGGTTTGGACCAGATTTAAAACCTACAGGTCAAGTCCTACCACTCCACTGAATTCTACGAGTACAGGTATATTCCTGGAACTGAGTGGTTAAAGGCGGTTCGGTTGTACTCACGGGATAGTTCTAGTTCCGTTTCGACTCTCGTGTTGGCCCGACGAGTAAATACATTACGTAGCAGCCTCGCAGTTTCCGTGAATCTGTAGGGTTAATTTTTTGAGCGGGGGCGGATATGGTTTAGTATCGGATTTAATTTTGTATAGGATTTGAGTTTTGAGTTATTGCAGTTTATGTTAATCTAAGATTTTCCATTTTGAATTGTTAGCACTTTACTTTTCACAAAATTACAATTATTCAAGTATTCAATCCAATCTCTATTGTATAGAAAACGTAGCTGAAACAGATCGAGGCTCTTGGCGGGGGGCAGGTCAGGGCTGGGCATTAAGTACATACATATAATCAAATCAGGATGATCAACTGAATAACGAGGTGAGTACAGGTGTACAAAATTGTAGGGGCATGCAGAGTACATAATAAAGGGAGATGAGCCTACTAGTATTTGAGAGTTGGCAAATAAAAGGAAACGATGCGAGTCTTACAAAAATTACAACGAATCGTTGACACTACGAATAATAGTAAACAATAAAATCCGTAAATAAAGTGTTTGAATATAATATACGCGTATTTAATTGAGTGGTGTCCTGTTCTAATCCCAATTGGGTTTACCACTGATTTCGTCCCCCAAAACCCCCTATCCTAACGAAACCTTTTGTGGTGGTGTCAATGGTATGGTATTGTGTGGTATGGTATGGTATGGTATGTTACGGCAGTGTGATGTGTGTACGAGTACGGTGGTGTGGTTTGGTGCGGTGTGGTGTTGTGTGGGAATGGGATGTCAGTTTTATCTACGATTTACTTACACCGAAGAATCGATCCCAAGGCATACATAGTACTGCTCACACAGAAATTTACGCAGAAAATGTTCATAGAAATTTCAATTAAACATTTTAAATAATTTTGCTGTTGACTTATTGATTTATTAAATTATTGATTATTGGATATTGTTGTGTGTTCTTGGGTTTCAGGTTTCAGATGTTGGGTGTGGTTGGATTTGTTTGGTTAAAGTCGCTTTGTTGTGTGTTATGTTGATTAATACAAAATAAAATAATATAAATACAATATACATAAGTGCAGAGCAGATCGGATCATATCATATCCGATGAGAGTCAAGATTAAATCATTCAACAGCCATAGAGTAAGTGTATATCATCGGCCTAGTAAAATTGCATGCGGGCTGTGAAGGACGGTGCGGTATACATAAATACATTCATTTGCATATAATATATATTCAAAACTGATACATACATAAATATCATCTGGGAATATCATCACATTCCGTAAATATGTATATAGGTAGGTAGGAGGTATACGTAGTTCATAATAGATTGTTGGATAAGATTGAACAAAGCACCGCTTACTGGGGTGAACACCCACTTAAGTACAAATAGTAGCTGAACTTTTACAACCTTTTACAACGTCGCTTAAAACTGTAAATTATAGTACATCCGGCCATGGAAAAAATACAACCAAATACTCAAGTACAATATTAATTATAAATTATTTATATATATGTACCTATATTTATACCTATGCACGTAATATATGTTGGGAATGCAATGCTTTTGACATTAGGCTGTCTATCCTAGCGTGTCTATCCATCTACATATGTACATATATACTCTTCAGACACTATCACAGTTGGCAAATAGTTAGCACATACAATACCACATACTCGTTTGTATAAATATTCCGCCTTCGCACATTTCCATAAATTTACACATTATACATTGACTTATGTTCGTTGTGATATGAATTCGACAGTTGCTAGACGGTACTCAATGCGCATACTTAAGAATTTATGTATACTTATTCGCTATAACAAATATTACACTATTAAGACAATACGACTGACATATTGCTTTGCTTTTTCTTGCCTTGATCCGATTGATACGCTTGATTTGATCCAGCTGTTCACATATGCAGCGTAGTAGTGATAGTGGAGGTGGTGGAGCTGTTGCTCATAACAGACTCGCCGGCACTCCGTCGCGGCTTGTTAGTGGTTGCCCTTCCTACCTCACTTCGCCTCTTTCTGCTCCGCTGCTGGCCAACGCTGTCGTCTTCGAGGTCCAGGTGCTCTATGCGCAGGCTGTGAGCTCGCTGGCCGACTGTGAATTCTTTGCTGCCATTGAATGATGACCGGCGGGATATGAGGACTGAGCTGGAACGCAATAGCTTGCCCAGGGCATAAGCAAAACCAGAATCTCTAATGACGGCAAATGGGTGCATGGATTTTGATTGTTTGATTGATTGATTGCAAGGAGAAGATCAAGGAGCCATCAGCGAAAATGATGTACAAAAGAGTTTGCAAGTTGATTGTATTGTGGATGGATGGGGGATAGAGAAGGATAAAAAGATTACATTTTAGGAAATTCAATTCAAAAGATACTTGCTCAAAACTGAGTAAAACACTGAATAACAAACAATCCATGTGGTAAGGTAAGAGTAATAGTGGGAGTAAGAGTAAAGTCTGATTCTGATGGATAGTTTTGCACTCTGGACTGGAGCCAGTGAAATTGTGTTTGTTTCAATCAATGATACACTGCTAGCAATGCAATGCTGCCTTAAGAGTTTTTACTAAACATTTCCAATTTTCAATATAAATTTCATTCAAAATTGCTCAATAAGATCTGATCTACAAAATGCGTACACAACTAAGTAAACATATATATACACTCGTAAGTAAATTCAAAAGAAATCTCTTTTTTTCATCAGCTAAGTGTGCATTAAATTGTATAAGTATGATCTATAGTTTGTATAGTATTGTAGGTATAGTTAGGGGTCTGTTACAGTTCATTGTATGTAGATTGTGTTTGTGCTGCACTGGAACAACTAATAACTAAAAACAGGTTCAGCTCTAAGACTATGTACACATTTTTTCTCTATTACTAAGTTTGTTTCCTTTTATGTTTCGCGCACTGGTGTGTGTCCTCGCGTCCTTATGTCGATTATATGTTGGGTTCCGTTTCGTTTTGATATTTTGTATACAATTTGAGATAGGGTTCGAGCAATTTTTAGTGACCAATGTTCAACAGGTTGGACTTTGGTTGCACGAAAATAAGCACTAACATACATCGAAAGTTCAACAAACACAATTTGGGGAGGTGGAAGTGGGAGTGGCAGTGCAATTACTGGGATGAGGCATGAGGCATGGCGTAAGATAAAGTAATGCCAAATGCATAATGACCCACAAACAAACGCTAAGTAATTATGAGAGCTAAAGATACTGTAAACTTTGGTGCAAACTATTCACTACAGGAAGCATATCGATATATATGTATGTATATATATAGTTTATGTAGTATAAGGCACGTATGTAGGTTTAATCAGCCTTTGATTGGTTAGAACGGAATTGGTTGAGATAGCGGTAGAGGGGTCTACATATTCAAGTTTCAACAAATGCGCAACAATTCAAATTGAAAATATATGTATGTACGATTAGATGTTGATTCTCTGTTTGGAGACAAACAAAAGCCTAAATACGAATACATATGCATGTACGATATGTATTGTAAAGGGAAAGCGTGACTCTACGAGAGGTGCCTGGCGTAGCGTGGCGTCGATACTTACGAAGATCGAGGCTCGTTCATCACTTCGGCGAGATCGTTGCGCCTAATCTCGGTTTCGCGTACTGCCTCCGTGAGTGTCTTGAACACGGTGTTGTGTATCCTGTAACGAAGCCGGACAGGAGAGGAGAAAGCACACATTGTAATATACCGAATATTTAGGGTAGAGTAGGGTTGTTCAATGACGCACAGTTTGCAGATGACATCGATCAGCAGGGTGGTGATTGGCACCAGAACCAGACCCAGATAGAACACCGGCGTGCTCAGCATCATGATGTCCATGCCAGGGAAGTTGCTGCCGATGTTGAAGGTCGGAAAGCAGTGACTGTAGATCAGAACAAAGCCGAACCAGAGCACTATGGAGCCCCAAATGGCCATATGCGTCAGCCAGGTCCAGGAGTTTGTGATGAGGCCCGCCTTCAAGCAGACCGTCACAATCACATACTGCAATCGAAATGCAATGCAAAATTCAATCTAATGTCGAATTGTAAATTGAGAAGTGTGTGTGAGCGCCTCACCGTATACACCATATTTCCCATCATTAGGTAGTCGTTGGTCTTGCCATCCCTCCAGATGGTATCCGATGAGTACGCGGCCATGGGCAGCCAGAAGAGGAACACCGAGTGCAGCAGGGCGTTGAAGATCCAGATCCAAAATACCTTCACATTGAACAACTTGGCGTTCTGCGAGGGCTTGTACAGCATCGGGTACTTGAGCATCGTCTCGGCCGTGCAGAACTTCTCGAACAGACCCATGGCGAACGGGGGCATGGCCGTGAACAGCACATTGTAGAGACCAATGGTCCACCGCTCGAACAGGATCTGGCCCGACCAGCCGGAGTAGAGGGCGAACCACAGTTCGATGACGTAGAGACAGACATTTTTGTAGAAGCTGTACAGGATCAGCTTGCTGATACGCGCATAGTTCCAAGCACCGTGCACGAGCAGCAGTCGCTGCAGGTACCGAAATTGGGCAATCGAATAGTCCGAGGCGCAGGCCGCTTGCAACCCCTCAACGCCGGATATACCAATGCCAACGTTTGCCTTCTGTATCATGGCCACATCGTTGGCACCGTCCCCGATGGCCAGCGTCACCGCCTTGGTGCTCTGGGTGACCATCTCGACCACCTCCGCCTTCTGCATGGGCGACACGCGGCAGCAGATGACCACGCGGCAGAGTAGGCAGAGCTCCTGAAAATCGCCCCGTAGATCACAGCTCAGGGCGTATTTTAGTGTGGTGCCATCGATGACCAGGGCCACGTTCATGTCGTTGGCCGTCGAGCTCTTAAATTCCCCTAAGTGTCGAAGGATGACGTCGCGGGTTGCCTGAGGAGAGAGAAGCAATTGCATAAGTTTTAATTTGTTGATCAAGTGACACTTGGGCTTACGTCGAGGCTTTCCTCGTTCAGGATGAGTATGTCCATGGTATGGGAGATCAGCCTGCAGGAGTATCCTATATTTATGGCCGTTTCTTGCTTGTCGCCGGTCAGCACCCAAATATAGATGCCGGCATCCATCAGCGCCGCAATCGTCTCCGGCACGCCGTCCTGCAAGCGATCTTCGATGGCCGTGGCGCCCAGTAGGCGCAGATTGATCTCAATCAAGTCCGCCGCGTCCTCCAGCTTGCGTTCGCGGTGCTGCAGCGCCGTCGCTGCCTTGTGGTAGGTGTTGCGCCACTCCTCGTACACATCTGGCTGAATGTCGGCCACGGCCAGACAAAGCGTGCGCAGACCCTCCGATGCGAACTCCTCGAGGTGCTGCAGCGTCCGGTCACGGTACTGTCTATCTTGGGCGGACAGGCGTTCGTAAATCACCGAATCGGCGCCCTTGCAGAAGAGCTTGATCTTGCCCTCTGGCGTCCGCACTATCAGCGACATGCGCTTTCGCGCCGATGTGAACTCCAGAACATTGAGTACCTGATATCGCCGCCGCTGGCCCAGCGCATTGATCTCCACGTATTCGGGCGTGCGGGTGTCGAAGATGTAGCCAAAGAAGTGGGCGCCCTCGACCAGGGCGCGTTCGTCCGGACTAGCGGCGTGGTAGATGATGCTTTCATCGCTTCGCTCAGGTATTACGGTGTGGCAGACGGAAAGCAGCACCAGGAACTCCTCGATGACTTCTGCCGACTCGTGCCGTCTGAGGATGTTCTGAACCAGCAGCGACTCCTCCGGAGTGCGCTGCGGGGCATAGATATGCCCCGCTATTGAGCACTTCTTGAAGACCATCACATTCTGCGTGAGCGTGCCCGTCTTGTCAGAAAATATGTACTTTACCATGCCCAGCTCCTCGTTGAGGTTCGAGGTGCGGGCCATGGCCGGCGTGTCCGAGGGCTCGTGGTACATCTCGATGTCGTAGTTGATGAAGATGGCCTGCAGGAAGCGCACCAGCTCGAGGGTGACCTGCAGCGATATGGGTATCAGGTTGTTGTACAGAATGAAGAAGGTGAGGAGATTGTAGCCGAGGCTCAAGCTCTTGAAGTCGCTCAGGCCCAGATACCAGTCCGTTTCCGAGTGCTCCCGGGTCCAGAACAGATTGCACAGTCCACTGGTGATGCAAAGCGAAATCAGGATCATGAACAACATCAGGATCTGGGTGTTGGTTAGCTTGTCGACGGTGGACCGCTTCAGCGGTGCTGAGGTAGAGTTCTTCATGAGCTTCGTCTCCTGACCCGAGTAGACAACGACCCCAAACACCCAGGCCGTGTTTCGCAACATAGCGCCACGCTGCAGGACCTGATCGTTGCCCAGGGACACGGATCTTCAAAGGACACATAGAGATATCAAGATGGAACAGTGACACAGTCGATTGAACAACTCACTGCTTTCCGAATTCCTTTAGCACCCCGTTAAACTCGTACAGATGCCGATTGGGCAGCTCGCACTCGATCCTTCCCTGCAGCATTGAGAGGTCCTTTGTCTCCAGCAGTCCCGCAGTGGCAGTCACTCCCTGCCGTATCTTCAGGTTGGTCTCCCCATCCAGATTGGCCGTCTCAATGAAACACATGGCCTGGGGCTCACTGGAAAGTGGGACGGGCTGGGATCAACATATGGCCACAATGGTGTGTGCTGCAGCTCACGCTTACCTGGACGATAAGATAATTAGGTCCGCGGGGAAGAATGTGTTTATCGACACTTTTATAATGTCCCCCACGGTCAGCTCCGCCCAGCGGACTGTCGACCAGGTGCCGTTCTCCAGCCGCTCGATGGGTCGATGATTGATCTCATTATCAGCGCGATGGCGCTTCTGTAAATGGGGGAAAAAGCCGTATGAGCCTTGTATGCAAAGTAAGCCATCGGCTGACAAATACTTACCACATCTTCGATTATCTCCTTGACGGCGCTGACAGACAGGATGAACATCAGGGGCACCAGAGTGGTGTAGCGACCCGTGGGCGATACATCTGGGATTTGCTGCAGCAAAGCGATTAGCAGGAAAAAACAGTTCGAGTACCGTCGGAACTGCTCGAACAGGAACGAGGGCAGAAAGCTGATGATGCTGCAGATGAAACAGATACAAATCAATCAGTTAGTATCGTATCTAGTCAATCTCATTAATTGATAGCAGAATGCTTACTTGTACTTGGCCGTCGATATACGATTGTTGCAGTACTTTACGGGCTGGGCGCCATTCAGGATTATGACACGCCGCTCTCCATCCTCTGCATCGTAGCCGGCGGACGAGGTGATGTCCTCATCATCTGAAAGCAGGCGGCAAATATTCGAGGAATAAGTATTTTATAAAAACTTTAATATCTATTTCTAAATTGCTCATTGGTTTATTTTTTAAACAAAATTAATCGGCAGTCCAATTCCAAGCCCATTCCCACTTGGCCACAAAGAAATTCGCGGCAATGGGACTACCCAAGGCGTACTTCTTCGCGAACCCATTCACATCGAAATGGGCACGTCCCTCCGTGTCGGCGGCCGTCAGGTACGGCTCGGCGAAGTCCAACTCGAGGTACTGCCGGTAGGCCAGGAAGAGACTGCGATGGAGTTCCTTGCCCTCCGACGAGCGCTTGTCCATGTAGGCCACAATCTTCTCCCCCCGCACCACATCGCATCCGGGGATGTTGCCCACCAGCCAGAGCAGGTAATGGCCCTTGGCCTTTGGCATGTCCAGGTCGATCATCACAAAGGTGTAGAGCTTGCTCGCATCCGATTTCCATCGAATGATAGGCTCTTTGACCGCCTCATCGACTGAAATGGTGATGCCTGGCTCCACAACGATGTCGCAAGGGTACAGCACCTGAATGACTGCCTGCGGCTCGCAGTTCAGCGCATCCGGGATAATGCGAGCCTGCCTGAGACTCTCGACCAGGTGCCTCGCGGGATTCGGCGGAGGGCAGCTCACAAACATGGCGCTATCGTTTCGAACAGCAGCAATTTCGAGATCCCGTATAGAAAAGATTGAGTTTCCAGAGCTTCCTAGGATTATACGACACTTACGGCTCCAGCGCATGCGCAGCGCCTTGTAGACATTCCGGAGGGCCATTCTGTACCAACGGCGTTGGTGCCGGTGCTGGTGCTGTTGCTGGTGTTGGGCAGATGCTTGCCGGGGCCGATCCGCAAACGCAGATGCGCCAGCGTTGGTGCCACTCGACTCCAGCGTCTCTTCTTCCTCCACCTCGGCCGCGTGCAGTTCTTCGGATCCCGAATCGCACTCACCGACGGGCACGAAGGCGATGCTCTCGCCGGGAGACTCGTTTTGGCGTTTGGAGAAAAACAGGATGACAGGTCTCTACTACTCCCCTGGCCAGAGAGATGCTGTGCCACAAGTGGGCGTAAACGTTCGCGCTACAAGAAAATCTGACGCCTGCGCTCCGCTCGGTCACTTTGCATTCGAATTCGTGTTTTTATTTAAAATCAACTGGATTCCGCTTCTGGTGCAGGCGATTCGGTTCGATTCGATTCTATTGCTCTTCACTTTTGGGTTCTTCGGAGTTCCTAGCTGCCGCGAGCATAGAGCACAGTACTGTTGTTGGCCCACTACCATCGCCTGGCAACAAGGTGCGTAACGTGTTATGGGCACCGTCTAACGGTATCGATTTGTCACACCTCGGATGAGATAGAGCACGTGATGGCCGAGCATTATCGGATTATTATCGGCTTGGCTTTATTGGAGCTATGTTCCTAGAGTCTGATTCAGTGGAAGTTGAGGTTTCTGGAGCGGTGGTTTCGAAAAAAAGCACAGTTACACTTAAACTGTTATCCTGTTAATACACACAGACAAACAAAAACACAGATGCGCGAATGAAATCCACGAGCAGTATTTTTCTGAGAACTTTTCCGATGTGCTTCTCTCCTGCGACTGAAATTCCACGACGGAATGTGTGCCGTTGGGGCAGGGCTGCAAAAGGACAACGATACTCGTAAAAGGGGTGACGAGGAGAGGAGGAGCTCGCTTCGGCTTCAGGTTATTGTGCCAGGAAGCCACCCCCCACACCACCCCCAAAACACACCCCCCGAACACTCGGAACGGATACGCCCGAAGATGCGCCATGCGTGTGCAGTTAACGGTGGGACTGGCAGTCCGAGAAGGGATGGAGAGGTGCAGATGCAAATACAAAAGCGAAAGCGAATACTCTTAGCAAAACAAAACGAGAGAATCCAAGAGGGAGGGAAAGAGAGAGCGCCGGCGCTGTTAATCGAAAGCTTTAAGCTGCAACAGCAACAAAAGAAAATAAATGAATAAAGAAGACAACGTATGGGAATAAAGTGTCTCGACCAAGGGATACTCTATATACAGACGAACTTCCATATAACGCATCTCAAGGGGACCAAAAAAGGTCGCTATACCGAAAATTTGTTATATAGAATCCGTAAAAAGAAATAAGTTTTTACAAAAACTTTAAGGATGTTTAGGGACTGCCTCACTATCCTACACTTTCCTCAAACTCTAAGGTTGCCAATGCTACATCGAATTGTTATGCCTCCTCTCTGATACGCTTCGAAATTTTGCTTGCTATCAGCCTCCACCTCTGAGGTAGAGAACTGATGCAAAAATATTTAGTGGGTGACTGACATTATGTTTATCGATTGTTAGCGTTATTTTAGATTTCGGGACTTCCCCAAATACATTTTGGTTGGTAGGAAACCACAATGAGAATAATTTTAAAAAATTCATTACAGGGAGATCGAAAACGCATGAGCATTCGAGCTACGAGAATAGAAAAACAATCGTAGTAAAGATATATTCGCTAGCAAAACTAAAAATTCAACGAAATTCGAGTGTTCTGGAAACAAAATTGTTATGTAGATAGATTTTGAATTTGGGGCTATATACTTCATATTACTCATTATTTATGACACCAATATTAATCTCCAGCCATTCGGATTCTATTTTGCATCTATTCTTACTACCTTTGTTTACTAAAGAATTTGGGTACATTTTTTAAACTGTCCTCAAAAGCTGTCCTGCATACGGAAAACAAAAGGGGCAACAATTCTGTGCTTCTACGGACGGAAACAGCCTTCCTTCCTTCCGCCAGAGTTGCTCAGGAATATCCCATAAAAGAATCCAAACAAATAAAAGAAACCTTAGGACTCGTTATTCCAAAGCCTCGTAAATGTACCCGTACCCGTACCCGTATGCATACATATTTGTGCCCGAAGGAGAGGAATTAAGATTTAGATGTCTGTATATGATATAAGTAAATGAAAAGCACCTTTACGTAAGTTCCTTCTTATGCCGGTTTTGTCCAATAGGTAGGTGGTGAACTTGTTCCTCACCCGGAACGAGGCAGTCAGGCGGCTGTGATTGATGCTGGCATCGGTCTCCGAGCGATCGACCACACTCGGGTTCTCGCCTATCCGCGACGGCGAGGTCGTTGGGGTGTTTCCATCTGTGGACGGTTCATGGTCCGCAGGAGGCCTTCCGCCGTCCTCCCCACCAGGGGGCGGTCTGTCGCCTCCCTCGGTGGAGATTCCCATGTTCGATGGTCCCGTGGATGCTGTCCTCCGCATCGCCTCCCCCCTCAGCCAGCGCACGCTGCTGGCAATCCAACTCTGCACCCGCTCCGGCAGGCTCCACAAATCGACGCTGGCTTGGGCGGGGGTCGCATCCGGATGAGTCCTGCTCCCAGCGGCCTCTTGCTGTTGCTGCAGCTGCGGCTGATGCTGTTGCTGCTGTCCCCGGCTCTGTCCGTTGCCATTATGGCCGACTCCTCCGTCCTGTGATGAGCTGCTGCTCCGTGTCCTAGCGATGCTGTCGCTCTCATTCTTTCTGCGATCTGCCATGTTAACATGGTTGTGGAACACCCATTAAGTACACTGTTCGGATCTAATGCGATGTGAATTTATTTCATTAGTTTTCGTAGGTTTCACTGCACTTTCGGTTTTACTTTTATGATTGGTTCAGATATTAACTGTGTGTATATTTGATATATTTGATTTTCAAAGGTTGCTGCGCTGATTACTGCCTTTACGGTATTGATTTGCTGGCCAGAGCATGGCTTTTCCATTCTATTGCCGAGTGTATAGTACTATTGAGAGCAAGCACACAACCCAACTCCATTATCGCTAGCCATCTAGAATGGTAAACAACTCGGTCTCCAAGTGCGCGACATTGGCAGGACATTGCCTACATTTCACACAGAGCTAAGTGCCACATTTTCCTGTACAGTGAACGCTCCACTCCGCGGTCCACTTTGGCTACAATATATCGACCCCAACCGAAACGCCCTGTACGCCCGAAATGTGGAAATAATTAAAGGCGACAACTGGTCAAACTCCTGGATGATAAACACGCTAGATAGATCCATGAAAATAATTAACCACTCGTACTATGGTTTGAGGGACTGACTAGGGAACATCGACCTCGTCTGCGAAAGCGGAAGTCAACGAAACTTTCTCGGTTTGTCTGCTCCGTTCCGTTCCGACCGATAGACAGGAACGAAAGAAATTCTATTTGCGTGCACTGTGTTACCTTACGTGTTTTCCGGCAATAACTGTGTGGCCATTACTCGTTGCCCGAAACATACTCACGTATGAGCCGAAACGTGACACTCAAAAGGCTTTGAAATGGTCACCAGGAGAGCCGTGCAGAGCCATTGCCATTAGCTTCGATCCGATTGGATTCCTTTGGCAAATGGAATACACTTGAGTTGGCAAATGCCAATGTGAGTGAGTAGCTTATCGATTGTTTCAGTTTCTTACAAGTGTCCGGTCATGCTCTCCCCCAGGCACCCACAAACACTGTGCGGGGGTCCTTGATATGTCCACCTGGGGCTGGGCTGCTCAGCTATGGCTATGCCCAGGCGGGTAATTGCATACTAGGTCTCAGTGGTTAACGGGAAATTGGCCATAAATATTTATTAGCAAAGTTTCCCCCTAATGGATGCTCCTCAGCGAAAATTTGTCTGTTTTGTACGGAGTCCGACGTAAATAGTCGGTCCATCGTTCGGGCAGATAGGCGCATGGATCTGTATTGTGTGGGCCCACAAATGTACATATGTATGTATGTATATATGTACATTCATTGTATGTGTGTTTGCATATTCACGACGCTATTCAAATTTATTCCCCCAGCTACGACGCGCTCTAAAAATACCAGCATCAAACACAGGAATAAGTATTTTGGATTCATTCCAATCGTATTTACTTATTTGTGGATTTCATATACATACATGTACATATGTACTAGTAGAACCAAATCTGGGACTTCTAACTACTTCTCAACTGGAAAAGGTCGCTCCAACGAGTGCACACGGACTTTTGTATGGGGCATCGGTTGCTAACTCGCAAGAAAATACTCAGTCGAGCCGAATGCAAACAGGTGATAATTACCCCTCAGCCACATCAAGCAAACGACGTACACGTACGTACGTATACCCCTCCAAGTAAAACATGACAACAACAGAAGCAGTTCATACGAATACTAGAATGAATCGTATTTATTATCCGATGGCGTCGGGGGGCAATAACAAAGGTAAACACACACATCCGTCGCACCTAAAGATACAGAGAGAATACGCGTCTATGTCACCGATTCGGTGAAGTCAGAACTGCGACAGTTCAACAAAGACGTCCACAGACAATTGTGAAATCAAATCGATAGAAATTATTGGCAATCGACCAACATTAGCGGGGGAATACACATTTCGATGTCACCACTAAGCGGCGGAATAAATAGTTTGTTAGGCCCCCCATGGAGCATTCCTCCCCATGGATTTCCATGTGTACATATGTATGTACAGGGGAACTCTTTGTCCGCCGAGGAGAGTTACTGTACATATTCCCACAGTGCAGTCATAGTAAAATATAAGTACTGTTTGTTCTTATGTAAGTGGGAGTGGAATGTCAATAGTTGTGTGACTAATTTTTCGAATCCCACATTCGAGTTAGCAAACAATGAATGTGTGATGTTTCTTTCGCTCTATATTTATTAATTTGCATTTGGCAAATGAAAGCAAAAGTGACGAAAATTATTAAAAGAAACAACATTCTACATATGTATATGCGGTGGCAGTGCGGCACAGTTTTGGCATCCGATCAGCGAAAATCAGCTCTGTATTAACTTTTTTGAAATGCCACATTATAACGATGACGAACCACACGACTGACTCACGAAAAGGTGATGTGAGAGTTCATCTTTCGAGTCGGCATCATCTGTGAACAGTCAACTCCCTCGGGGAAAGGGGTATCTCAAGTTCGTTCCACCTGTTCAAGAGCATAGGAGTGGCTCCGATTGCCAAAGAGAGCGATCATGCAGCAGTTACAACAATTACAACATTGGCAGACGGCGAGAGAGGATTTCGAGAGTGAATAACGGCTTGAAAGCGAATTAAAAACCACTTTCTATGTGAATTGGCACTCATATGAGAGGGGTACACAGAAAGAAAGAGATAGAGAGAGAGAGAGAGAGAGAGAGAGAGAGGGAGAGCCGAGTTGCTTGACAATTCCATGGATTCTACAAATTGTATGCTCTGGCACAGCTGTTTCTCTTCGTTTGGGCCCGCGCGGCGTATGAAAATCCCACCATAAATTCACGGAGCACTCTACTCATATACATAGAATGCTATTTCTTGTTTCCATGTCCATTCAACAAACGTCCAATCAAATATAATTACAAATGACCTTTATTTAGGTGTTGTTTTCTCTGCACGAGTATTTTCCATTCCATACACTCCCTAATATCTAATATCCAGCCATTCTCGGGCATCTGATACCAGGCCAGACGAACGATACGCACTGTGATCACCCCGAAAACCAAGTTAAATGTAGAATTGGCATCCAGTTTATTTACTTGGCTTACAATTTTATCTCGCGTTTATTTAACACGTCGACCTCGTTAACCGGTCTCATACACAAGTCCCGTCCCACCTGGCGCACAAACGTTTTTCTTGGAGCTCCGAAAGCAACTGAGCAAATGTCGCACTGGGCATCAAGTGTTTGCGTGTGGGAGAGAGGCGATTTGTGTACCCTAAAAGAGGGTATTATATAATTGGGCATATGTTTGTAACACAAATAATACTTAATTCGAGTATATTATCATGTGTATAATCTTAACTATGCTCTCAGTTTTACCGGCATCTCTACGATAAATAGATAATCATATATGGGCATTTCCATTCCGGCGTACGACAAAATTTGAACAAAAATAGTGAAAAGCTTCCAGTTTGAATACAATTTTGGATTTAAGTATATAAATCAAAATACGACGTGATGTTACTATTTTATGCGATTTTTTGATTCATTGAGAAAAAACTTTTATCAATATTAATCTTTTTTTAAAGGGAAAATTATTGCACGTTTATGTCAATGGCCTAAACTAGTTAACATTCAATACATTTTGAAAATATTATTTCTTTTTATTGCATTTTAATATTTGTTTGGTATGGTGGACAATTTTTTATGGAAATGCCGATAGATAGATAGAGTTATTAGTTGAAGCCGGGTATTTTATTGGTCGTCGAACTTCGAGGGTATACAAGGTTCGACTGGCAAAAGTAAGCTCTTACCGGTTGGCGTGACAGAGTTGCCAGACCGCAAAGAGTAGAAATCAATTTTACTCTACGCGAAATTGTTTCATTTCATTGCTAGTGGTCACTGATTTACATACGCGGGCATGTACAATGTGTACCGCCGACATAGGTACAATTAGTAATTAGTCTAAACAAAAAAGCTTTTTTATCAGACATCTAAAGCAGACAAACAGACTGTTTTGCTGTCAAGCAATGAAAAGTGGACTGACAAATGATGAGAATGACGGGACAGACCAAGCCCAGGCCGAAATATTATCATCATTTTCCATCAACACCCATTAAAATATTATGCAAAGAGAAAAAGTAAAAAAAGTCATCATGGCCCATGGGGGGATCGAACCCGCGGCCTTCGCGTTATTAGCACGACGCTCTAACCAGCTGAGCTAATGGGCCTTGTTGGACTGATTCGGGTTAATTAAAATCACAATCTTAGCACAATAGCTAGTTCATAACGTTGATAAATTTCCACTGCTCAAATACTTAATAATGCCACAGACAAAAATAATTTAATCTATTAATTTATGGAATGTAAAAAAAAACAACAGCAAAAAAGGTTTGTCAGAAGTGGGATTCGAACCCACGCCCTCAGAGAGGACCAGAACGCTCAACACTTTCGTTCAGAAAGCAAGATTTCAAACACCTTGAGTCTGGCGCCTTAGACCGCTCGGCCATCCTGACACATGCTAATTCCGTGTCACAAACCGTATTTGTGCCAGCAACGTTAAATGTTGTATAACAGAAAATACCATCGAACAGTTCTCGCTCTGAGAAAGTTTCGTGCTACAGAATTTACTGAGCAAGCAGTCCACTTTAGTGTCGAATTCGCCTCAGGCTCTGAATCAACTTTTGGCGAGCAAGAGACATGTGGCCCATTAGCTCAGCTGGTTAGAGCGTCGTGCTAATAACGCGAAGGTCGCGGGTTCGATCCCCTCATGGGCCAGAAACTACTTTTTTCTTTTTTTTTAAATCTATTTTTCACAGCACTCTAGGAATTAAAAAGTTGTGTATACGGTATAAGGTACGACCGTTTGCCTGGATGCGATTAATACGGAGCCAGATAAGCTAAGCCCGTTAGAGGTTGTGCGCAATTATGTTATCTCATGCCGTGCACATAGGGATACCATGTAATGGGCAACCAACCCAACCGCAGCGATGATGTCATGGGAGACAGCGATGGATGATCTCACGTGTCAATTCCTTGCAAGACAGCCAAGTGAAATGTCAATTCAATTTGCCATCAAGGATGATTGAATTACCCAACCTCGGGGCAAGCAGACATATTGCCATATTGTATAAACGTATGGCATATCTTAATGTCAGTTTTCAATCTATTTAAACGGTTTATTGCGGGATCTTATCGGGGAAATTAGTTCTAAGTGCTCGGTTATAAAATTTATGGTTTAGGAATGGGCTGTTCTATGTGAAAAGAAATTTTATTGATATTGGAATTTATGGGCGTTCTGATTTTCAACGAAAATGCCAGCACTTTCGCAGAACACACTGAAATGAATGAAGTTTCATGAGAATATTTATTATTATTCAACGGAGCTTTTTTAGCAATGACCAATCCAAGTGTCAGGATGGCCGAGCGGTCTAAGGCGCCAGACTCAAGGTATTGAAATCTTGCTTTCTGAACGAAAGTGTTGAGCGTTCTGGTCCTCTCTGAGGGCGTGGGTTCGAATCCCACTTCTGACAAATATTTTTTGCTTCTTTTGTCAGAATGTAATAACTTTCGATATGTGATAAACATACCCATGGCAAAGCATTCATTTTGAATATTTCTATTGGAAATTCTCTACTGTCTACATTTAAAATAAGTATCATATTTTGCTAGAAATTATTATGACTGACCTAGAGACGCCGAAAAATTTACTCAAGCCCATTCTAATCCTGAGGGATGCTGGCTCTAGCGGGGACGGGATGTCGACCAAGAAGCCAAAGAAGCACGTCACTTTCAAGCGCGTCGTTGAGTACTACACCTACTCAGATAACATGAAGATGCAGCTGGAAAAGACGAGCTTGCTCCCGGACGAGAACTTGGTAAGCGCGTAGTGGTTCCATTATCAGATCTAATAGTAATTGTGGATTATGTTCACACTCGTGTATGTATTTTGTGTAGCAACTGAGTGGGGTGGAGATACCAAAGCGGCGCCTCAGCGAGGGCAATTTATAACTTCTCCCAGGGCCATTTACGACACTCGGAAAATCAAACAGAAAGAAGCGGATGCGGATGCGGAAACGGTAACGGATGTTGGAAATTGGCGACGTGACACTTTTAACCTAATTGGAAAACAAACGTGTCTCTGTGCCCCATATTTTGCACTTTATTATGGACAGGCCAGGGTATAGCGATACACACAATATTCTATATATTTCATCTAAAATGGCTCAAATATATTTGTACTTAAAGCCGCTATTCGGCATTGTATCAAAATGTTTTGGGTATTACCAAGCACGCAGGTGGTTTGTGCTTTCTGCAAATAAATATTTTTGGAGGGGGGAAACAAAGACAATTTACAACGACTTGGCTGTTTGGGCCTCCTTCTGGCCTTCTATCGGCAGCGAAATATTTACAATTGGTAAGGCCCAATCAATCCGTGGGCTAAGTGGGAGCATTATGGCCCTTTTAAGGCGCATAAGCACAGCCAGCTGATAAGGACACTGCACTGGTCCCAGGGCCACTGACCTACGTCAAACAGGCACACACTCTCTCCGCCTTCCGATGCACGGCTCCCAAACCGGGAAATCAATAGTCATTTAGAAATTTAAAGCACCCATGGGGAAGAGACAGGAGACAATTGCTAACTGATGGCAGCAATCACCTGCAAGTTAGAAGAGGGGGTTAGCACCGCAATCAGTTATTTGCGGTCGTATTGGGTTTGATATATGGCCTCCTGCTCATAAAGCCACATGCCTGGGCCATAGCCGTAATCTCTGGGCACCTACTACTATATAAGGCCCGCTTCGGCCGTCACTTAGCCACCGAAAGCTAGAGAGAGTTCCAGAGAAATGTTCCTCCCAATCGCCACCCTTCTAGCCCTACTGGCCTCCTCATATGGGGCTGCGCTGCCCTCGGGCCTGGAGCCACAGGCCCCGCTCAGCGGCAGGATCGTGGGCGGAACGAAGACCACCATTGCAGACCATCCCTGGCAGGTATCGCTGCAGCGGTCGGGCTCCCACTACTGCGGCGGATCCATCCTTAGCAACACCATCATCGTGACCGCCGCCCACTGCCTGCTGTCCCCGGTCACGGCCTCCGTCCTCAAGGTGCGAGCCGGCACCAGCTACAAGAACCTGGGCGGGTCCCTCGTCCAGGTGGCCGCCTTCCAGGTGCACGAGGAATACAACGCCAGCTCGAGGATGAACGACATCGGAGTGATTCGCCTGAAGAACAAGCTCACATTGAGCTCAACGATCAAGACCATCGCGCTGGCCGCCTCCGCGCCCGTCCATGGAGCAGCGGCGAGCATCTCCGGCTGGGGATCGACCTCGTATTCGGGATCCAGCTCCTCCCAGCTGCTGTACATCGACACGCGCATTGTCGGCCGGGCAGAGTGCGGCAGCTCCACGTACGGATACGGAGGCACCATCCGGGAGACCATGATTTGTGCGGCAGCAGCCAACAAGGATGCCTGCCAAGGTGATTCCGGCGGCCCCTTGGTCTCTGGCGGCGTCCTCGTTGGCGTTGTATCCTGGGGCCGCCAGTGCGCCCTTGCCAACTATCCGGGAGTCTTTGCCGATGTGGCAGCCCTCAGGGAATGGCTGCTGGCAGCCCAAAAGACAGTATAGTAGAATAAAATCTCTTCTTAAATGCAACTCGCATGACTTTTTCGCTCATTTAACTGTTCACCAAACGACTTCTGCCTCTGTCACGATGCATGCCATGCCCCCTGACCATCCTGCACACACACAAATGGCCAAACATGCGACAGGATGTGTGGATCCTGTGGGGTGGGGTGGGGTAGGGTGGCGTGATTTCTGCGGTAGTATAAAAGGAATCTAGGTCAGTCTGCCCAGAAGCGGGGGACTGCGCTTTCTGGTAGGGAGGGAGGGTCTTAAAAATAAGTGGAGAGCTGTAGACGGAAAACATGTTTAAATACTTAAATTTTTAGAGGCCTCTCCTCCTCTGGTTTTCTGGCAGAGACTCTATCCGGACTCCCGCACGACAACAACACCCCACCAAAGGCCAGACTTCAGGGCGTCGTCTGTATTGATCCATCGAATGTCGCGACAAAATGGGATGCTTATTGCCACATCTTGGACGGGGCATGAGGCAGAATAAAAGACCAGTTACCCTACTCACCTTCGTACTCCTTCCGTTTCCTGCGTAGAAATGAGGTTGTCATTCGCAGGCCACGCTGAGCCAGGCTCTGTCTGGAGAGGATGGACCCCTTGGAGTCCTTACGACTGCTATGGGAGCTCTGCGGTAGCCCGGCGGCGCCTTGGCGAGATGAGAGCGTGCCGGCTACAGAGGTGGAGACGGATGCGTGCGGCTGCAGGCCACCGCAGAGGGAGGTCGAGGTCGATCTGGGAGGAGTGATCGGCGTGTTGGGGGTGTCGGAGTCTATGAATCCCAGGTTGCTGTTGGCACTGTTCAGATGGATGCTGAAGTGGTCCGTATTCGTATTCCCGCCACGACTGCCGCAGAGCGTGGAGCTCCCACCGCTGTGGACGCTGCTCGAGACGGAGGCGGCCAACTGCTCGTCCAGGCCGCAGCTGGTCTTGGGCGTCAGATGCTCCAGGGACTCGAAGTCTCGGTTGACGGCCGGCGGCATGGAGTGACGGAACCACGACTCCTGGCGGTGCTGGGCCACCCGCTGCTGGCGACGTCTCTGGCTGGCGCTGGCGCTGGAGCCGAGCATATTCCGAAAACGGCTGTCCGCTACATCGTCCAGCGAGCTGTTGTCAGGACTACGCAGTTCCAGGCTCTGGCGCTGATAGCTCCTCCCCGACATCTCAGTTGTGTATGTATTTGGTTGCTTGTTCCGTATAATTCCAAAGGCACTGGTTTAAGGCTCAGTCCGTGTACTGATAGGCACTCGGATTGTGTTTGGATCCATCAATAAAGGCACTTTGCTCCGCAGTCTCCCGGGACTCGATTTTTACATCGCTTGCTTATGTAAGGCGAATCGCTCAAACCCTTGCTGCGCCGCGGTGGGTCCCAGTCCGGGTGGGATGTTCCGCTTTCATATCCAAATACAAATCAAAATCCTTAGACAATTGCCTACCGACTCGGCTCCCCGTCCAACCTTGACTCAGACAGGTGTTGAGAACCAAAACAACTGCTGCCCTGCCATCCAGCAATCCGGCAATCCGGCAATGGGTAATTTTTAGGGGGAGCCCAAACGTCGCCTCGTATGCCGAAATGGCTGGCAAGTAGTCGAAATACTTTCAACTGTTAGGAAGCATCAAAAATTCATTGCATTTGTGGCATTTAAAAGCGTTTCCTTGTCACGCACATGCATTAGGAGACAGACCATTGGAGCGGGGGACACACAAAATATCAATTTTTGAGTGCCGCTGCCTTAAAACTCAAAAGCCAAGGGACTGCTACTTAGCTTAAACATCGGAGCTATTGCCTTGTTGGTCCCTTTTCTGGACAGATATATGTACACACGCGCTTAAGCAGTTGCAACGAAAGCTCTAATAAATCTGTCGCGACCCCGTTGCGAGTGGCAGTCTAAATAATTAAAAAACACGTCAGGGGGAGAACCTTCAGATTATTGAACTTCTTGTTAGCGGCACTAGCCCTACAAAATGGTCAACTGCAGCCATAAATAAAGCGTTTAGTCCTCTCCAATTACACTCCTCGCATGCTTTAGTTCAGGTATGGATGTGGATGGGCCACGACTTCCGCAGCTTTCAACAAAATTCTCACGGAAACGGAAAAGTGTTGGGTCTTGTCTGCGGCGACAAAGCGGAAACAGGACCAAGCCGCACTGAAGTCAAAAAGCAACTGCGGATCCTCCACGGGCGAAGGCACAAAGTTGCCTCCAACGACTGCGTCGCCCCACGAACCGCTTCGGCTTTTGGCCGAAGTAAAAGTGGACCATGAAGTGCCATACGTATACTCTTACATATACTAGTGTATGACAGAAATACATGCATATGTTAATCTGGAAGCACTCGGAGATAAATTGGAGAGTAATACAAAGGGGAAACCCCCTAAAATTAAATAAATCGTTCTTTTCTTTGGAGTAGTATATGGAATGATATGCATATGCAAGTGGGCTCTAGAAATACACTTTACTCTGCAGCTCCCATCAAATTGCCTTTTGGCGGACCGAGTCGCCGTGGCCCATTAGCTCAGTTGGTTAGAGCGTCGTGCTAATAACGCGAAGGTCGCGGGTTCGATCCCCTCATGGGCCAGAGTTTACATTTTTTATTTTTCTTCTTTTTTTTTATCGAAGGTAAACAATAGGGGGAGACACTGCAGAAGAATCGTATCCAGGTGTTTGGGGGGAACAGTTGAAACAATCTTATCGCCACTTTTAGAGAGAACTGTCGAGATTTAACAATTCTTTATCAATTCTTTTTACGTTTCAGACTATTTTTAGGGGGTATTCTTAGAACGATTGATAATAATGAATCATAAATACAGTGTGCGTCCCTACTCACGGAACTGTATTTACCGGGATGCCGATAGGGATTGATTTCAAGATCAAAGGTTATGCTATGATGCTAGTACCTACAAATAAACCAATGCCTAACTTTACGAAATAAATTTTACTCACAAGAATTCAAAAGACCTGGCCCAGCGAACTCTGTCCGTCGGTATGATAGGCGCAAGCGGGACCCGGAGGGCATATCAACTTAGAATCGGAGAAGCAACTGGTGCGGCGCTGCCGTTGTTTGGCTTCAATTTTCACGCAATCAATTCGACGCACTGCAGGGACGGAAATATTTGAATATGCAATTTTTGTTATGGCAAACACAGATGTATGTACAAATATGTATTTACCGTGTACATACATATGTACACTATGGGGGATTCTATTTAAGCGCACAATGAATAATGTCTGTTTGATAAGGCGAGCACAACGACGGGGGCAGATAAGTCAGCCTACCGGTTAGCTGTGTGCAAATACCCCTTTTCCACGAGTAACCGACTGACATACATTTACTATTACATTGCTATTTCATATTTATTTAAAGGTATTTAAACAAAACGCCGAATGTGTTTTTATTTTGTTTTTATTTTTATCTCTCACCAGTGTGACCGCGGATTTATCGTTACAAATTATGCGGTCCGACCCTCAGAAATATACCGAAACATACCGTCTTTATTATTTTGTTTGCACTTTTTATTTCTCACGCTTCTTTGCGGCTTGCACGGAACTAGTTCGTGACCCTTAAGCAGCTGTTATTTTACAACGGTCACACTGCCTTTTTTAAATTAACCCTTATATGGCACTCGTCCGCTTGTAATGCCGGATTATTAAATAAAAAATAAACTTCTCAGTTTATGCCCTCTTTGTACACGTTTATTAAATATTTATTTATGTATTTATTAATTTATTTATTAACAGAGTGTTGTGTTTACTTAGGAGATTAATTTTTGATATAGGTGTTTATTTAGTTATTTCAATTAATCCATTTAAATAAATCAATTATTTTATATAAATTAACCGATTTATTTATTCAATCATTGAGGTAATTATTCGCGTATTTATTTATTTATTTATTGGCCTGTTGTCATTAAATGTATTTAAGATTAATCAGTCAGGTACTAGCTTTTTAGTGGAGTCAATCAGTTTAGTTAGCATTGGTAAATTTAGCTATTCGCATTGGAGATTAAATAGGGATTAGAGGTAGGTGGAGTACCTGGGGAATTATTTTGCCTTATTAAATATCATATATCTATATATATGATTTCATATACACGATCATATACTTTCCATGTGTCCACACATTCACACAAATTTAGAAATAAAAAAAAATTGTTTATTCGGAACTAGTTGGATAATGGCGATTCATGGGTAATTAAATATTAACTAAAACAATAAACAAAATAATACAATCGAGAATTGTAAAAGTAGTATCGACATATTCACACGCATACCTAACATTAACTAGTATCCTCACAATCTTTTTTTGTGTGTCCTAATCCAGACTAGCAAAATCCTCGGGACTGATGTCTTGGGCCACTAGCATGCCATGGAAAATGGTTGCCTGCTCCCTGAAAATGGTTTTTTTCTGTGATATAGCTTCCTTGGCAATCATGTAGCCCCCACTGCTGCCAGACTCTGTGAAATAATGCAAATTGATAAAAACGGATCACACCGCAGGAATGTGTATTCAATTACATTTCATGAATGGGATCGGTCTTCTCTTGATCATTGACTGATTTAGCATTCCAAGCTCCTTTGAAGAGGATCTAAATAGAGGGTTGCCCTGTTCGCGCCAGAAGAGTCATACTTCGGCACACGATTCCTAACTCCTGGCAATGCAGCTTCTTTTCAACCGGCAGAGCGTGAAGTGCTTTGATGGCCTTATATTCATACTGTCTCTCGTCCTGCGCCAACCGATGCATAAAATAAAAAACTTGTAATGGCATTAGGGTTTCTGAAAATATGCAAACAAAATTTGTTAGGTTGTGGGATAACGGAAAACACTCTTTATTAACAAAACAAAAATTCAACGCAATTGCGCCTTTAATTCTTTCATGCGACCGAGTACCCCTGGCTTGAGCACCGTCCCGACGTCGCCTCTGGGCCGTGGCCCAACGACTCCCGGGTCCCACCAATCGATCGTGCTGCAAGTGGCCCATTCTCGAGTCGCATTGTCGAACTCGGCGCGGAAGAATGCAAACTTGGGGGCCACGTCCATAAACATGGACAGCACACGAGCTCGAAGGTCCTGGAGGGAATCATTGTACGCGTGCCAGCGACTGTTGTAGATGTATTCCCCCAGATCACAGAGGATGTCCTTCAAATCAGATCGCAGTCGGGCCGACACATGGGGAAATAGGGTTTCCATCAGGGCACCCCGCACGTTGCACAACTTGCCGTTTATCTTGATCAACGCATCATGATAGGAACTGCCCACGATATATCCATCGATCCTGTGCTTGATTATCTGTTCTGTTGTCAGTGCTCTGAAGAATCGGTAGCGCTCCACGTCTCGAAAGATACTGCAAATCTGCAGCACAGGCGGGGGCCCCTGGTCACGAATCTTGTCACTACCTGTTACAGTGATAGCGTTTTCATTTACCTTGCGCAGCGTAACGTTTTGAGCATCCAATAGGGCGTCCAGCTGGGAGGATGCTAGAAGGGTGTTGCCTAAAGCAAAATCCTGCGAAGCGGTGATTGTAGGCTCCTTTTCCTTGGCAGAAGCGACTTCCAAGGAAGTGGTTGGTTGCTCGTCCTCTAGACCGGGAACAAAGTCTGTCGATTCCAAGCATACCACGGCGTGGAGCGGAAGGGCGCGGAACTCGTGTCGCAACTGCGGCACCTTCTCGTTCATCAGACGCGGCTTCTTGCCCACATCGTTTGAGGCAGACGTTTTATCTTTGCGTTTTATGGGCTCGTTTAGAGGCGGCACCAGCGCCTCCTTCTGCATCACATTCAGCTGCGGCTCTGCCTCAGGCTGAGACTCTATAATTTCTGACTCCGTGGATATTTTAGGGTTTTCACTTTCTGGAAACTGTGGAACTGCATTTGCATTCGATGGCGCAATTTCTGTCGCTTTGCGGATGGCAAAGCAAGCTAGGCCCGAAAGTGACTCCTGACTGTCATCCAAGTTAATAATTTGTTCGTTTGAATCAATGCTCTCCCACAGGAAGTCTTGGCTGTTGACACAGCTGCCGCGCAACTTGTCGAGGAACTTAATTGCCTCCTGCTTGACCGGAACCTGCATGCTCTCCCTAAGCGGATCATTCTCTGTGTCTGGCATTTGTGAAGCGGGACCCACTTCGTCCATGTCCACAAAGTTGGTAGATTGAGCGTTGAGCTCAGTGTGCGGGCAAATGGATACTTCTGTAATTACAAGCAGAGTAGACTGCGTAAAGGCTGCGTAAGTGGACAAGCGCAACCAGGCAAACAACTTACCAGATGGTTTGGGTCTGGCGTTGTCTGACTCAATAGTTATCGCCGAGGTCTGGCTTTCCTCCACTCCACAGAGTAGCTCTGACAATACAATGCACATTTAGAATATATCCACTAATCAAATGTAAAACACCTACTTAATACTACACCTGCAACAGCAGATGCGTCACCAAAGATTGGCTCATTTAATGCTTCATTCGTGATCTTCGGCACTTGGCGTATCCATTGATCATGCGTCCAGCAGCTCGCATAAAGCTGCTCACGTTCCTGGAACAGCAATTCCGCATCGTCGATCTGCTTGCCGGTGCGATCCGCGTAATGCTGCTCAACAATTTCATCGAAATCGGTGAGCAGCATTAGATCGCTCCAATGTAAGATCTTTGGCGACAGCTGCAGCAGATCCAGCGACTGCATTTCCACTCCTTTGCTGTGCAACAGTCGGCGCAACATGGGCAGCTTCACATACAAATTAAGTGGCCAATAGCCTTGGTCCACAACCAGCTGATGACATCGCTGTAGCAGGCCTTCGTTTTCATAGAAAGCCTCGCCTTTGTGGATTCTTGTGTAGGTGCGGAACTCCTCTTGGCTCAGCTGGAAGAGTATGCGCCAAATCGTTCTCTTTAGGCCGGTGCTTTGGAAGATTAAATGCTTGATAGTGTGCTCCTGTTAAGGGACAGACAGGGTGTGGTTTAGTTTTGGTTGCGCCAAACGCTGCTTGTTGCTTATCCTACCTGGTCGCTCGGCGCAGCAAAGATTTCCACTGTTTGTTCAAGTTGTTCATTCAGGTGTCTCAAAGTGACTGCAGATGCCTCAGAATGCATTGTTTCTGCTGTGCTGCTTTCTGTTGCTGCTTGCTCAGATGCTGTTGTCTGCACTTCATTGGATGCCGTTACTGACGTAGTGGTCCCTGGATTCGTCGTTTTTTCAACCTCTGGCAGAGTAGTAGAGCACGGACGGTTCGCGGTGCTGGCTGGAACACTTGCTGTTGTACTCTCTGGCACAGTGTAGCCCCTTACTCTGTTTTCCTCTGGAGATTCAACTTCCCCTTCAACTTCAATAGAGGCTGCTGGACATTCTGCAGGTTCACGGCCAGTCGCTGCTGTAGTTCCTACGCCTAGCGTTGCAGCCACTGGTGTAGCCTCTGTCTTCTCTTCTTCACCGATTCCCATCCTAGCTGTATCCAGCCCCGAGAAACTGCTAGCCGCTGCCTCATTTAAATCCCTTAACGTTTCGACTATGTACTTCTCAACGACAGCTCTTCTCTCGGGACATGCAACACGACGAGCTATGTAGGAGCTCAGATTGTGGGGCATGTAGTTGACCACGTTAAGTTTCTCTTTGCTGAAAGAAAGGAAGGGAGACAATGCATCTAAAGAATCCTGGGGCCAGGAAACTCAACTTTCTTACCCATCTAGCTCGGCTTTCCTAGCCGCATACAATCTGTCCACATCTGGAGTGCTCTGGCGCTGGCCAGATACGTTTCTCTGCGGGTATCTGAGATCAGACAGGTTATCCGGCTTGGGGGGGATATGCAGTAGGTTGGCCCTCATGCCGGCCGGGCAGGGCTTTATTCTACACGGATACTTGTCCCGTATGCTGGGCGTGCTATAGAAGGACTCGTAGTACAGCCGTTGGCACCCAGCTTCCGTCATTGCAGCGAAGTTTGGATGCAGCTGCATTTTGCTAACTGCATCTTCGAGGTACAACAGTTTGGAAAATACTTTAAAGGAAATCGGTTTTGTGACGCCACAGCGGTCTGTCAGGTCTGGCTTGGGCTTCAAAGTAGGTTCAGCTTCTGCTTTTCCACGACTACCAATCGGTCGTCGGCGCTTTTGCTCGTCTTCCACTTTCCGCTTGGCACTCTCATTCAACGGTACCGCATAGTCGCACAGCTTTTTCAGCAGCTGTTTGTCCCCACCACATTTGAATCGATATGCGTGTTGCTTGCGAAAATAGGGGAATGCGTAGAACCCGACATAAAACTGACGGAAATACCTTTCGTATTGTGGGTTCTTTGGGTTGGCAGTCTGGGCCTGGAGCTGCGGCTTGACGGTAGATTTTCCCAGCCGGGACCTGACGATTTCGTCGTAGTTTATAGAGCGCCTGAATACCCCCAAGGACACGGGAAACTTGAAGCGAGCAGAGCTGCAGAGATAAGAGCACGAGATTATTAGTGTGGTCACAAAAAAGATATGGCATTCTCTTACCCAATAGTTACTACGTCATCACGAGCGGAGCTCAAAGAAGACGGCTTTCTGAAATTACAATAAAGATAATGCCTGTTAAAATGAAAATCTTGCATTATAAGCAAATATACCCACGTTGTCTTCTTAGGCGGAATGTTTTCAGACTGCTCTTCGGATGGTTCAGGATGTTCCACTGCATAGCGGAGCAGCAGCTTGCACTTCTTGGCGGGACAGGGCTTGAACTTACAATCGAAGCGTTCACGCATCTGGGGCATGGAATAGAACCCCTGGTAGTATTCCTTAGCGCACTGCTCTTCGGACTTCTCTCTGTACTCCTCGCTCTGCTGCATTTTCTGTACAATTTCGCTGAGATTCGTCACACTACGCTTAAACTCCTTAAACGTAACTGGAAACTTTTTATTGTTGTTGTTATCGTTTCTGCAAGCGAACAAAAAGGGACTTTAAATGTTTCGACAATCATAATTCATTATTTCTTACTCGACACAATGCTCCTCCTCAGGCAGAGGCTCGCTAAAAGATAAATATAATCAACCAATCATAAGCCACACAAGCATTGAAAACAGAGACACTTACGGGTCTGACTTACGACTGCTTTCCTTTATTGGAGCTGGTTGGTTCTGTTCGGCTGCCTTTTCAGCTCCATTCGATGGCCTGCAATGCACAAACATTTTCAAATTAAATGTGAAATGCGTTCATATTTTAATTTACCCGTCTGAGCAGGCCGGTCGACCCAGCAATCTTTCGCGTACCATTCCGGGACAAGGCTTCAGTTTATACTGGAATCTTTCGCGTATTTCTGGCGAGCTATAAAACTGCCTGAAGTATTCCGCGCCACACTCCTCTTTTGATAAGTCCTTGTACTCGTCGCAGCATCGCATTTGCTGACTGATGTCATCCAGATTCACGATATACTTTTTGAAAAACTTAAAGTCGACAGGTGCCACTGCTGTTTCTGTGACCAAATCGGGACTTTTGGGTCGCTCCAGATCTGGCGATGGTTTAATCAACTCTGGCAAATTTCGCCTGAGCTTTTCGGCTTCCTCGCGGCTGGGTATGGCAAGTAGGCGGGCACTCAGATCCGACGTACACGGCTTTAGGATGTACTTGTATCTGTCACGAATCTCCGGCGTTAGATAAAATGCCAAGTAATAGCAATAGGCCCCCTCCTCAAAATCCTTGACCACATACTCGGGATCGTTGAGCTTCAGCTGCCACACAATATCGTACAGGTTCGCCAAATGTTTCTCGAATACTTGGAAGCTCACAATGGGAAAGTCGCTGTCGAGGGTACAAATTGAAGAGCTCTGCTGTGGTAACATTTTTATTAATAGCGTGGACTTACCTGGTTGCTTCAGGACCTTCAGGAGCTTCAGGCTCCCGCTGCCTCTCGTTCTCTTGGATTGTTGGACCCGTTTTTTTATGCTCTGCTAAACGTCTGCCTGTTGCTTCATCTACGGGATAGCCAGGTCTTAGCAACTTCACTAAAAGTGCAGGCGGTGCCTCAGGGAATATATTGGTGGACTTTCGCTCTTCTGGAAACATGTAGAATGAGTTGTAGAATTTCTGCAACTGATTTCTTTTCTGTTTGCTATCGGACTGGATGTCTTCCGTGCTTGTTTCCTTCTGTGTCGTGAGCTTGCATATCATATCCCTGTCCGCGTACTTTGCAAAGTTTTCGAAGGTTACGGGAAACATGAACATTCCCATTCTGTCAATGGTCAAGAGAATTAGCCAAAAATGTGGCATACATTGGGTGGTACCTATACTCACTTGTCCACTTTGACTGCAACATCATCAGCCGATTCATGCTCACTCTCTTCGGGCGTCCCATCTACTTCTGCCTCGGGCAGACTGAGCAACTTATCCTTCTTTACCTTGGCACAAGCGCGCACCTGGAACTTGTACCGCTTTCGTACACTGGGATCCTTGTAGAAGGCTTCGTAGTACCACTGGGCGCACTCGTCCAGCGTTTTGTAAGATCCTTCCTCAGCTTGGTCGCTTTGCACGTCGAATGCAATGTCCGGCAGGTTCTTAATTAGCTTACTAAACTCCCGAAAAGAGACTGCTGGACGGTGTGCTTTTTTTCGAGGAGAATACATTTTTGTTTTGTTAATAAACTTCAGTTTCAGTCGGTTTCTGCTGACTTTTACGCCTTTTTGGATTTTGCGCCTTTTTTGTTTTTCTCTGTTTTGCTTTTTGGCTTGAGCGAACTTAGCCCACTGATGCCCCCTTTATTTAAACAGGATATCAGATTGAGCTTAACTGCGGAAAATAATAATAATAATTACTGTTGTAGGTCCATCCTATCCTTTACCTTTCCTTAAAAAAAAACAACACGATTTTGTTCACCTAAACTGCGTTAAAATGTAAATTAAGCAGATTGATGAAATTTATGACGATATTTAACATTTTTCCACACTAAGTTTGTATAATTATAATTTGTATATAATTTATTATTAATTTTAATTATATCCTGCACAAGCAGTTCTTATAATATTTCTACTGGTAAATGGTGAATGTAACCAGCTATTTTGCAGAGTTTTGTTTTTTCTGTTCTTAGATCTAGACTTTGAAATAAGATAAGTATGGAAAACTAAATGAACTACAACTATCAATCAGCCTGGGATATATTTTGGGCGGCACTAATCAAGGTGTCGTGAATGTCCTTCGCCGACTGAACGTGCACTCGCACCGTATTCAAGTAAGTGGGGTACGGAATAGGCCCGGCGTTTTCGGGCATAAAGCTTTCCATTCGCATCGGCGTAACCAGACCAGGCAGATAATGGTTGGAGGAGTTCTGCTGCTGCAGGCACTGCATCGCCGTTTTCAGATGTAGCTCGATTTGGTCACAGCAGGCATAGAAGTCTTCCAGATGTTTATCGAATCGTGGCACATGATGCCCATGGGCTCCTGTATCCCGTTTCAAATTGTCCGCTAGGTTGTTCTGCTGCAGCGTGAATGCACTCGATCGGATGGTTAGGAACATCGACTCCCGCAGGGGTCCCAGTAGACTTTTAACCCGCGATATGTTGTCCAGTTTCTCGGCCGGTTGTTGCTGTTGCAAGGGCTGTTGGGGCACGGGGCCGGGAGGGACAGCCGGCATCATGGGCTGAGGCGACGACTGCATCACTTGCATCATCTGCGGTCCCGACATAGGCATCATGTTCATGTTGGGGTTCATTTTAATGTACTGCTCGGAGTTCTTGTTTTTTTTTACGAGAATTATTTAAATGTTTGAGAATTTTCTATTTACAAACGCGTTAGGGGATTTCGATACAATTACTTGCTCACAAGTGCGCAAAAGCTATCGATGTCAAATCCGATAGCTTACGCTAGCAGAACGATTCCGAACAGCTGTCCTGCGAAAACACATTTTTCTATCATAATTAATTGGCGCTAGGCGCATTATTATATCGTAAGGAGCTACTGAATAACTATGACTCGGTAAGTGAGGTGTCCTGTCCTCTGTAAAGACCACTACCCAGAGCTCCCTCCAAAAATCCTAACCTAAAAGTGTGCGTCGCTTCGGGTCTGATTTTCTTGGTTTTTTTATTTTGTAGAAATAGCATCGACTTGGGCGACGTTACGCCGCATAACATAAAACAACTGAAAAAGCTCAATACAGTTGTGTTCCCGGTCTCCTACAATGACAAATTCTATGTGGATGTTTTGGAAGCTGGCGAATTGGCCAAATTGGCCTACTACAACGACATTGTGGTCGGGGCCGTCTGCTGCCGCATCGATACAACGGAGAACCAGCGTCGCCTCTATATCATGACACTTGGCTGCCTGTCGCCCTACCGGCGCTTGGGTATCGGCACCGTCATGTTCGAGCACATACTGAACTACGCGGAGAAGGACGGCAACTTTGACAGCATTTTTCTGTAAGGGAACCACAAATATTACATTACAGATGATTGTATGGTTTTCATTGACTATCGAGCGCATTTCAGGCATGTGCAGATCAACAACGATGGCGCCATTGAGTTTTACAAGAAGTTTGGGTTCGAAATCGTCGACACCAAGGAGCAGTACTACAAACGCATCGAACCCGCGGATGCCCATGTCCTGCAGAAGGCACTGCGCCGCAACCCACCGAATGCCAACAACATCAACACTAGCACTAACAGCGCCAACAACCCGAATCCAAGAAGTAAAGTACGCCAATACACTTTTGTATGAATTTCAAATAAATAAAAATCGCTCCGGCAATGGCAAATACTGGTCAGTTGTGCTGTCATATCTACATATGTGTAATAAATGGTTAATCAATAATAATTCATAATATAATCCTATGTACGCCGCGGCTATTGTCATTTGGGCACAAGCAATAAGAACAAATCCTATACTCTGTACATCGGATGAAATGTAACGGTAGGTTACCATCCGTAAGGTTCCCAACAACGAAAGCGTCGGCACCCCCAACTTTATATAGACTTTATATTAAACGTCCCATAAAAGATTGAGCTGAGATAAATGAATTTTCGTAGGGAATCCCTATGGTGTAGGCCAACGACGGAAATTACTCGGCATTAATAGTTTCATAGCAGCAAACTTTAAGTTTCATAGCAGCCTGTTTTTACAGCATTGTAGCAGTCAGCTTAAATACTTGCATAGATCCCAATTTTAAATATTTTTTTTAGCCACTTCATGGAGAAAAAAAGCCATGTTATAGTTGATAATTTATGACTTTATTTATATTCGCGTTTCTAGCACTTTACTGGGACCGATCTTGATTCGTTTAGAGAGAAAAAAATTATGTGTGATACCTATGTACATATGTACGTACATACAGTGGGCTGCAAAAGTGAGTACATACTCATAATCACTGACTTTAGCCTCCCATAACAGGCAAACGAATGAAGCCAAACAAACCAAATTTGTTCCCCATATAAATACTTGTATTCTTAAAAAATAAACAATAATTACAAGAACGAGTAAACATTTTTCAAAGAATGAAAAGTAAAAAACCAAAAGAACTCGCATGTACTCGGTTTTGCACTTTTTCATAAAAATTAAAGTAAATCATAATATTAACATTTTGCGCATAGACCCATATTAGATATTACTTTTTTAATACGGTTTGGAATGTTCTCTATCAAATTCCCAAAAATATCTTTTGAAATTGGATTGCACTCCGCATCTATACATCCCCAGAGATCGCCTTGGTTAGATGGCGCTGATTCGTAGTGCTCAAGCCGTCGTTTCACGATTGACCGTAGGCTTTCAATCGGATTAAGGTCGGTTCTTTGAGATAACCACTCCAGCAATTTAAAATTTTGATTAACCAGTCATTCTCGAACATTTTTCGCAATTTGCTTCGGATTCCTGTCTTGTAAACAAGTTAGTTAAATTCAGGATAAATACATTTCTCCGGAAAATTAAGAAGTTAGGCTTGTAGAAGTTGTAAATAGTCCTCTCTGAACTGAATAACATAAATTTTTTGTAGAGGACCAACGTGCTACCATGTAAAGCAACTTCAGACCATAGTAATAAGGAATAATATGAAATATTGAAATATTATGGTCTGAAGTTGCTTTACATGGTAGCACGTTTACTCACTTTTGCAGCCCACTGTATGTACCCAAGTGTATAGACTTTTGGTATCGTTATATACAAGCGCAACACCCTTGACAAACGATGTATTCAATTAGTCCGATGCTATCGCTCTTAATTACCTCTGTACGCGAGGATAAGAACCTCTGCACGCCTCTGGCCAGGATCATTCAGCAACGGCCACATGAAGCCCCGCAAGCCGTCGAGCGATGGCTTCATCTACTGCTACGGCAACCTCTACAGCCTGCTCTTCTACTGGGGACTGGTGACCTTCCGGGTGCGCACCCAGAGTGACGGCGGAGCAGCTTCATCACCTGTGAGCGTGTTGTATGCGGTCTGCGTCCGGTGTTTCGCCGTCTGTGGCTACCTGGGCAGCGTGCTGATTAAGCTGGAGGATGAGCGAATGGCCGCCGCCATGATTGGCCACCTCACTCCCGTGGTCAAGGTGATCATCATGTGGGAGTGCCTCAGCTGCTCGATTACCTACGTGGAAAACTTCCTCACGCTGGACGTCCAGCGGCGCCGCCACGTCAAGCTGCTGGCCAACATGCAGGGCTTCGACCTTGCCATTTCCGAGGAGTTTCCCTCCGTGCGCTGGAACTACCAGCGTACTCGCTCCAAGTACTGGTACGGGACTGTGATTGTGACTATCTGCTTCTTCTCCTTCTCTCTGTCGCTCATCCTCGACATGGCTCGGTGCACCTGCGGCCTCTCGTCCACCCTGCTGATGGCTGGCACCTACATCCTGCTGACGAGCTCCCTGGGCCTGGTGGGATTTGTTCACATTGCCATCATGGATTTCGTGCGGCTGCGCCTGCGCCTCATCCAGAAGCTGCTCCATCAAGAGTACGAAGGAAGTACTGGTAGCGATCGTCCACAAACGACGGTCCATCGGAGGATTGCCAAGCTGTTCGAGTTCACCAAGCGGTGCTCCCATTTGCTGGCAGAGTTGAATGCAGTGTTTGGGTTCGCGGCTGCCGCCGGGTTCTTCTACGAGTTCAGCCTGATGACCTGCTTTGTGTACGTGATCTGCCAGAAGGTTCTGGGGTCCGAGGCCTGGGACCTAGAGTACACATTCATGCTGCTCCACGTCACGCTTCACTCCTACAAGCTAATCATCACCAGCACCTATGGCTATCTGCTTCAGCGGGAGGTGAGTTCTCTGCTGCGATAACTAAGGGAGATCATCCTTGTTTGTGCCTGCTCCGCAGAAGCGAAACTGCCTCCGCCTCCTTGGCCTCTACTCGCAGCACTTTCCCCAGCAGCCACTGGCCCGCAGTCAGGTGGAGGACTTCCAGCATTGGCGCATGCACAACAGGCAGGCGGCCCTCATCGGGAGCAGCATACCGCTCAGTGTGTCAACCATTTTCCTGGTGAGCTGAGCCCCTAGCCAAGAGTTCCTCTCAGTAGCTACGTCTCGCCATTGCAGGTGTACAACGGCATGGCCAACTATGTGATTATCCTGGTGCAACTGCTATTCCAGCAGCAGCAGATCAAGGAGCGGCAGAGGGAATTAGGTAGGGACGTGGACATTGTGGGGCCAATGGGTCCCCGCACTCATTTGGATTAGCTCATCGCGTTCGCCTTTAATGTTCATTAATGCATACAAAAACAATTCTTTGGATAGTTCCTCGTGCTTATCACAGGACACAAGATTTTTTCCCAGAATCAATGCGTATACGATGTATCCTAACTAAATTAATCTAAATCTATTCTTTATTTGAAAAAAACTGTTGGGCAAGCGCTTCTCGGATATTTGGTTTCGAAGTGGTTTCTGATTGGAAAATTTGTAGAAAATCTTCAAAGCTTCCTTCAGAAAACTCGCATCCTCCAACATCTCGGCCTTGCTGAAATTGCTTAGAAGACGGCGGCCTGCGCGAAATCAATAAGAAACTCCCGGGCGTATGACATGGCGTGGATGGTGTGTTGTTCCGCCTATTGTAGCTCAGCAGGTAGATCTCACGACTTCCCCCGACAGTGGATCCATGGGCTTTGACGAGGAATCCATTCATTCAGCGGGTTTTCCATTATAAAGTTGTTTCAGGGCACATTCTGGAAATTCAAATGATAGAATCCCTGATCCTTTTTCAATGTAATCTTCTCATAGGAGTGGAACTGTATCTCCATCATGATATTCTACTTGTTGCTGTAGCAATAAGTAAGTAAGTAAAGCATAAAATTAAGCACATACTATAGTTATAAGATATGGAATCAGGATTTTATTCATAAATACCACTATAAAAAGTCTCGAAGAACAGAGAGAGAACATGGAGGCAGGACTTAAGTTGCCAAATCGTATATGGACTGGCCTGGGGCACAGTGGAGCCAAAGACAATTTAATATTATTCACACATCGTATACATGTTATAATCTATAATTGATGCCGTAAGAAGCATACTTGGCTGATCATTGTGAGCCCCAGATCATATGGGCTAGAAGCTGCTACTCCTTCGTTTTCGTATTGGACATTGCATGTCGGCATACTTGAGAATGCATTTCATCCATGTTCCAGTTACAAAATGCGTTTAGGAAAGATCTTTCAACAGGTCAATGGAACCAAAAACTTAAGAAATCACGCTTGAGATTAGGTTTCCTCCGAAAAGATCGACGTTTTGCCATGTCCAGCTCAGTAAAGGGATCTTCGTCTTATCAAAAACTTATAATGGAACTTCCAATCAGTGCAATGAAGCGGGTATACTTATTGTGAATTTCTATGATTAAGGTAAATCTAGAAATTAATATTTTAATCAATCAATCAAAAGTGTACGCCTGCGGGATGTCCTTTCCGCGTGAGGTGACCGCCAGGCAGTACTCCCAATAAACGGGATCTTTGTTAGGTTCTGATTTTGAGCTGAAAGATGGAAAGATGGAAGATTTCTTTTGGCTGAAGATAAATTTCGAGATAGATAGATATTTCTAAGGCAAATTTTGTCAACAGGGGTCTAAGGCATGACGAAAGAGGAATGGCGGTCAGGTCAGGTGCAAGCGAGTATGTATGGGTTTGCCCTCATGCATATGTGGGCTGGTTGCATCAAACTCCAGAGCGCCGCTGACCAGCCGTGGGACACATGCTTTGGGCCGCTTTGCACCGACCAACACTCACACTAAGGCACCATGTTGTACATATATACAATTTACATATATGATATGTAATGCAACCAGAGTATATACAAAATCACACATACATATACATAGCGTATATGTACATATTATGTATGTACTTACACACGTATGTACATGTGTAGAGGGAGGAGGTACACACGCAAAGCGCTCGACTATGCCGCACTCCGGACATCGTTTATCGATTTACAAAAGGCAGCAACAACAACAACAACAACATGTTTTCCAGCGGCGGTAGGTAGGCCGCTCTCTGCACCGTCCCCCCCCTCACCCACTTCCGCCCCTGCTCCACAAACACAACCAAAACAGCAGCGGAGAGACAGAAGTACACACACACACACACAACTAATACATACGCCCATGCATAGCCATGCCATAGCCGCCGCCGAACAACGACGGGCAAAACGCCTAACGTCCCACCTTCCCCCACCCTGCGGCACATCTCTCCACAAAATGTTGTTGCTGCTGCTACTTGGGGGAGTAGTGGGGGCTGGGCTGGCAGAAGCCGATGATGATGATGGCGATGATGATGATGAGTATGGAAGAGGCATGCCGGGAGCTGGCACAGCGGTGGGAGGGGGGCCGGCCGCCAGGACGAGACAGGCGGCTGCCACTGACTGCCTGTGTTTGCGTGTGTGTGTGTGCGCGTGTGTACAGTAAGAGAGAAACAGAGAGCCAGGGGAGCTAGGTGGAACGGACGTCGCAGTAGGAGCTGTCGCTGGCTGAAGGCTGAAGGAAGGCACGGGCATAGAGAGAGAAAAGCGAAAAAATATAATAAAAGCAACAAAAACCCGCACAAGCGAAAGAGATACAAACACACACACGCAACTGGCACATATACATACACACACACACACACAGGCGCCATCTACGTGTTAGTTTGGGGCTCAGCTCAGTCCGCCTCGCACAAGGAGCCAAGGGGGCGCGGACGGGCGGGCGTGCAGTGGCTGGCTGTCGAGAGGGGGGTTAACTGGTCGTAGGTTCGGTCGGCAGCAGTCAGCACTGGGGCTGAGTGGGGGCCGACGCCAACGACGACGACTACGGCGCTGGCAACAAAAACAGCTTGGAAAAGGAAAAAGAGTCGCAACAAAAGCAACAACACGAACTGATGTCAGAGGAGATGAGGGAGCCGTGGGGCGGGGGGAGAGCGGCGGGCACAGAAATTCTACGGGACTTGCTTGGATCGATGGAATGGAGCAACTTTTCTGGGCCCCGTCGCCTGCTCTCTCCCCCTCTTGGATGCTGGGCTAAAGCGGTACAACCCATACATATGTATGTACATGCATACTGATGTACGTACATACATGCATATGTACAAGAAACAACGCTTTCACAGTAAAAGCTCTGACGCAGCGACGGCCGAGCCGATAAGGACAGGCAGCGAAGAGCACAGTGATCTCTGCTTAAGCAGGCCAAAGCCCGGGATTGGTAATTGTGCGATATTTCTGCCATTTCCGTATGCCACCAAATCAATGACCTTGAACTTCAGAGATGCATCTGTGTGGTATGTGTGAGTGCAGGCAACAACATATTCTGGCGGCACGACACGTGATGAAGGTGCAACAGTTTCTGCATCGGCAATCAAATAAAGCTGCCTCGAAAGCTAAGGCTGCAATGCCAATGCCTGGGAGAAGAGGGACAGAGAGAGGGAGAGAGATGGTGAGAGAGGTAGGGTGTGGGTGTTGGCATCCACATCCACTGCCTCGCACTGTTGCGATTTTGTCGCGCTCACGCACACACACAACAACAACAAAATGAAACGGCAGCAGCCACAACTAACAGCAACAACAATCTCATGTTTTTGCCTTGTGGGGAGGGAGGCGGCGAATGTGGGCGGTTAACGTTTCTGCTGCTGCTGCTGCTGTGGCTGCGGCTGTTGGAGCGGTGCGACGCTGCGCGTTTTATTGCGAGCGCCAAACTGCGCTGCTGCCGTCTATATGTCTGTTGTATGTGCCTCTACCTCTACCTCCTCCTACTCCTCCTCCTTCTCCACCACTGCCTTTGCCACTGCCAGCTATGATGATGATGAGGTTGCCTTCTTGTTCTTCTTTACACGTCCTCCAACGACGGTCGGCCGCGTCGCTGTTGGGGCCCGCTTTTGTTGTTGCTGCTGGTGGTGCTGCTGCGGCTGCTATGTGTCTGTGTGTATAAGTGAGTGCGCAAGAAGAGTGCGGGCCGGAGGGTGGGTGGAGAGGAATGGTCTCCCTGCTGCCTGGCTTGGCGCCGCTGCTGCCGTTGCCGATTCTGCTGCTGCTGGTGCTGCTGCTGCTGTTGGGTTTGTGCATGCAGCTCATCGTCTCATTCAAGTGTCCAACTTTTGTCGAAGCGGTCATACAAAACGGCAGTCGGACGGTTTCTCGCTCGCAGTTTACTCTCTCTCGCTCTCTCCGTTGGCGTTCCGTTCGGCTCTCTGCCTACGCCTGTGTTGGTGGCTGGTGGAGCGGCCGGGGAGAAACACAGAACGCGGCTGGGCGGTCAGTAGAGCGCCTACACGCCTATAAAAAGACTTCGCCCGCCCCGAGCACTGTGGAACAGAGGTTTTGTGTTTTCGAATAACCGTTAGCTGAGCCAGCCAGTATACCGTTAACAGGATGAAGGACACGAAAGCGGCGCGCGCAATTAGTGAGTCCTCAACCACATCCGATAACACCTCCGACTTCATCGATATCGTGAAGCGGTACGACGTGGTCTACAACAATCACAATCCGGACTACAAGAACGTGGAAGTGAAGCTGAAGGTGTGGACGCAAATCGCGGACGAGATTGGGCTCTCAGTGGGTATGTACCAAAGATAGTACCTACTTAAGTAGGTCTAGAAATAGCAGCCCTGCGGAACACGCTTAGTTAGGGTATACAACATATGTACAAACATATTTATGTACATATTAAAGTATGTATTCAAAGGAACTTAGTCTTGTGCCTTGAATGCTCTGGCGGCGGTTGAAATTGAATTACGTAGAACACACACACATGCATACTTAGTCTACATACACATGCAGACATTCATATGTGTGTACCTGTCAGCCGCCAGCGGACAAACTCTGCCGCCGACTCTGCTGCGTCGCTGCGAATCGCGAACCGCCCGGCCTGATATTTTTCGTACGCTTGTGTTCGTACACCTACAAACATACATATGTACATGCATATATACAGACGAGGCGCTGGCGGGAGCGGGGAGCCGGGAGCAGGGACGTGGACAGGACGGGGGCGGGCAGCGCGACTGCGGTCGGCAAATTGCAGCGAGAAGCAGAAAAAAGAAGCAAAACACTGCCACTGGCACGCAGCAAAAACAAACAAGCACGGAAGAGCGAAACTGATACAAACTGCGCGCTCTGATGCTGAGAGAGAGCGGCCAAGCGACGACCGTACAGAGAGAGAGGAGAGAGCGCTTGTCAAAACAAAAATATTGCGCGGCGTTGCCAAATGCGAGCCAAAATAACAAACAGGCAACCACCTGTGCCAGACATTCGTTAGAATTGAAAAAGTGATTCTGCACGAGACCAAATGATAAGGCTACGCGAAGCCACGGTTAGGCAATCATTAAATCCAGTACGTACTCCACGTGCTCGTGAATGTGTATGATAAAATTGTATTTGGCAGCATATGTGTATACACACACACATACGTGCACATTTAGATACAGTAGCAGCCATTGCAAACCTTGCATTACCGGGAAATCGTGGCTGTGGATTTTTTTTTGCCGGACGGAGGACCAGGCTCACGTTTAAGTTGTCCTTTAAAATGTATACATAGAACCTATTGCAACGGGCTGCTAAATACATAGATTGATTATGATGATCACACCATCCCATCGTAAAAGTGTAGATTGAAATGCTTGGAATTAGAAAATTCTTTTATATTGCAAAACTTACGAGCCTATTTAGTTTATTATTTATAATTTAACACACGAAAGTACTCCAAAGTAGGTATTTTTCCTTCTATTCAAACGTTTTTGGTACCTTAAGATGGCGAAGATGCGTTTTCGCGCTCGGCCTTACTGCTGCAAGTTCGCTATCGATTTCGGAATTGTGGGTGGTTTTTGCACTGATAGGCAGAAAGCGCAAAAATAGCAAACCCGGTCACACTGTAAAGAACCGTCTAATAACGTACAATTGTTTTTGCAGAAGCATCAAAGCGAAAATGGAAGAACTTACGCGACAGTTACACAAAATATCTGCGCTCCTTTCGAGTGGGTACCAAAACCTCCAAGAAATACCAGTATTGGGCCCATGCCGATCATATGGAGTTCCTTAAGCCCTTCCAGGGACCTGGCAGGTAAGTGAACATTGATATGACCAATGGACCCATATTGATGGAATCTGTTGTTGATTATAGAAACTCAGCCAACGGAAATGGAAAGTCAAATGATGAGGACGACACCGAATGCGACTTCGGCTATCAAGTTCTGGCCAAGGCGACCAGCAACGGCGGGGAGGACGAGCTTAAGATAACCATAGCCACGGCATCGGCCAGCTGCTCGGCAATGAGCACGAACACAGTGAACACATACACGACGGCCATGACAAGCACAGGGGCGCCCATACTTACACCCAGCCTGGGCGTGGCTACTCCACCGAATCTGACCTCCCCTGGAAGCAACACCGGAATGGGTCCTCATAACCATAACAGCAACAGCAACGGGAGCCTCAACTGTGCCGCAGTGGCTCCCCTCAGTGCCCAGACGCCGCCTGCCAGCACGAGCTGCAATAGCGCCGTTGTCCTGCCCCTGCCCGCCACCGTCAGCAAAGCCAACGCCAATGCCCTGGGCTCTCTGGCCACTCACCCTCACCTGCCCCTCGGCATGGGCGTGGGTGTGGGTGGACTGGCCCAGCAGATGTTCCCACTGGCCACTCTAAAGGCGGCTGCGGCCGCCGCCGGAATACAGCTGCCGCCCACTGTCACACCTCCCAGTTGTAGCAACGCCAGCAACAGCAACGTGGGCTGTCTGATCATCGAGCCGCATCTGTTTGCAGCTGCCGATAACTTCAAGAAGGAGCTGAACGCAGCTGCTGCGGCCGGGACACCTCTCGGTCTCTTCCAGAACCTGGCCAATCAGGTCCAGAACGCAAATAACCTAAGCCTAAGCCGGCTGAATGGCAGCAGTGTACTCCCTACTGGTCTGGGAGATCCTACACCACCACCTCCACCACCGCCCGTTACAAACGCCACGAAGGTGCGACGCGTCCAACCCTCGCCACAGACAGCGGCCATCAATTTAAGTTGCTCGGCTCCGGCCAGCCAGCAGCCGGCACAAGCCAAGATGCGCAAGATCAGCGATCCGCGCTTCCCTGGCGACTGGGATGTGTCCGCCGTGTTGCAGGCCAACCGCGAGCTAGACGCCAATACTCTCTTCTTCCTGAGTCTGGCGCGACAGGTGCGTGCCATGCCCATGAAGTTCCAATCACTCGCCAAGATGCGTTGCATGCGCATCGTCAGCGACATCGAGCTGGAGCTGGAGAACTACGACTGCAACGGCGGAGCCCCTCCCGACGAAACGGCTGCTGCCAACATGAAGTACTGCAGCATGGACACTCCACCCCCTCCGCCCACACAGGACGGATCCATGATGATGGCCCCGCATGCTATGGCTCCTGAGGGTTCCACGGAGCACTTTGTCTATGTGATGTCCCCCTCGCGGGTGGAGAGCATGATCGATATATCCTCCGACGAGGAGACCACGATGAACGGTGGCCCCTCTGTCGTGGGATCGGGATAGGCTTACTCGCATGGCGCGCTGTGCGTATTTATGTACAATTTATATTTAATTATACTATATATCTCATTTAGATGCTTTTTGACTTTTAATATTTATATTTCCATTCTCAACCCAACTTGTGTTGCTTAATGGTAAAAATTTTCGATAATCCTGGTATTTGAAAGAATTTCATTCACGCGAAGTAGGAAACGCGACCTACTAGGAAGCCTTGAAGGCACTCACGAGAACTTGTCGCCGTCGCACTGGGCCTTGCATGTGTTGGCATGGCCATCCTCATCGAGAGACGTTCCCGCTGCTACCTTGATGCTTCATGTCCTCCATTCAGCTCACCTGTAATCGGAATATTTAGTCGTAAATATTTCGTCACAGAAGTGCATGGGAGTAGGGACTCACCTGATACTTGCTATCGCCAACCTTGTCCAATCCGGGATCACGGCAAACAGGCTGCGCTATAAATAGGGAGCGGCAGCGGTGTCAGAATGGTGGGCATTTTGTGTGCTGAAGGATGACACGGTGGCCTTACAGCTTTCGTAGGAACCGTGCTACCAGTTGACCAGACATTTTGTGTTTGTTGAGTTGGGATTACCACCGTTCATCGTGGTCTCTTCGTCCGAGGATATATCGATCATGCTCTCCACCCGCGAGGGGGACATCACATAGACAAAGTGCTCCGTGGAACCCTCAGGAGCCATAGCATGCGGGGCCATCATCATGGATCCGTCCTGTGTGGGCGGAGGGGGTGGAGTGTCCATGCTGCAGTACTTCATGTTGGCAGCAGCCGTTTCGTCGGGAGGGGCTCCGCCGTTGCAGTCGTAGTTCTCCAGCTCCAGCTCGATGTCGCTGACGATGCGCATGCAACGCATCTTGGCGAGTGATTGGAACTTCATGGGCATGGCACGCACCTGTCGCGCCAGACTCAGGAAGAAGAGAGTATTGGCGTCTAGCTCGCGGTTGGCCTGCAACACGGCGGACACATCCCAGTCGCCAGGGAAGCGCGGATCGCTGATCTTGCGCATCTTGGCTTGTGCCGGCTGCTGGCTGGCCGGAGCCGAGCAACTTAAATTGATGGCCGCTGTCTGTGGCGAGGGTTGGACGCGTCGCACCTTCGTGGCGTTTGTAACGGGCGGTGGTGGAGGTGGTGGTGTAGGATCTCCCAGACCAGTAGGGAATACACTGCTGCCATTCAGCCGGCTTAGGCTTAGGTTATTCGCGTTCTGGACCTGATTGGCCAGGTTCTGGAAGAGACCGAGCGGTGTCCCGGCCGCAGCAGCTGCGTTCAGCTCCTTCTTGAAGTTATCGGCAGCTGCAAACAGATGCGGCTCGATGATCAGGCAGCCCACGTTGCTGTTGCTGGCGTTGCTACAACTGGGAGGTGTGACAGTGGGCGGCAGCTGTATTCCGGCGGCGGCCGCAGCCGCCTTTAGAGTGGCCAGTGGGAACATCTGCTGGGCCAGTCCACCCACACCCACGCCCATGCCGAGGGGCAGGTGAGGGTGAGTGGCCAGAGAGCCCAGGGCATTGGCGTTGGCTTTGCTGACGGTGGCGGGCAGGGGCAGGACAACGGCGCTATTGCAGCTCGTGCTGGCAGGCGGCGTCTGGGCACTGAGGGGAGCCACTGCGGCACAGTTGAGGCTCCCGTTGCTGTTGCTGTTATGGTTATGAGGACCCATTCCGGTGTTGCTTCCAGGGGAGGTCAGATTCGGTGGAGTAGCCACGCCCAGGCTGGGTGTAAGTATGGGCGCCCCTGTGCTTGTCATGGCCGTCGTGTATGTGTTCACTGTGTTCGTGCTCATTGCCGAGCAGCTGGCCGATGCCGTGGCTATGGTTATCTTAAGCTCGTCCTCCCCGCCGTTGCTGGTCGCCTTGGCCAGAACTTGATAGCCGAAGTCGCATTCGGTGTCGTCCTCATCATTTGACTTTCCATTTCCGTTGGCTGAGTTTCTATAATCAACAACAGATTCCATCAATATGGGTCCATTGGTCATATCAATGTTCACTTACCTGCCAGGTCCCTGGAAGGGCTTAAGGAACTCCATATGATCGGCATGGGCCCAATACTGGTATTTCTTGGAGGTTTTGGTACCCACTCGAAAGGAGCGCAGATATTTTGTGTAACTGTCGCGTAAGTTCTTCCATTTTCGCTTTGATGCTTCTGCAAAAACAATTGTACGTTATTAGACGGTTCTTTACAGTGTGACCGGGTTTGCTATTTTTGCGCTTTCTGCCTATCAGTGCAAAAACCACCCACAATTCCGAAATCGATAGCGAACTTGCAGCAGTAAGGCCGAGCGCGAAAACGCATCTTCGCCATCTTAAGGTACCAAAAACGTTTGAATAGAAGGAAAAATACCTACTTTGGAGTACTTTCGTGTGTTAAATTATAAATAATAAACTAAATAGGCTCGTAAGTTTTGCAATATAAAAGAATTTTCTAATTCCAAGCATTTCAATCTACACTTTTACGATGGGATGGTGTGATCATCATAATCAATCTATGTATTTAGCAGCCCGTTGCAATAGGTTCTATGTATACATTTTAAAGGACAACTTAAACGTGAGCCTGGTCCTCCGTCCGGCAAAAAAAAATCCACAGCCACGATTTCCCGGTAATGCAAGGTTTGCAATGGCTGCTACTGTATCTAAATGTGCACGTATGTGTGTGTGTATACACATATGCTGCCAAATACAATTTTATCATACACATTCACGAGCACGTGGAGTACGTACTGGATTTAATGATTGCCTAACCGTGGCTTCGCGTAGCCTTATCATTTGGTCTCGTGCAGAATCACTTTTTCAATTCTAACGAATGTCTGGCACAGGTGGTTGCCTGTTTGTTATTTTGGCTCGCATTTGGCAACGCCGCGCAATATTTTTGTTTTGACAAGCGCTCTCTCCTCTCTCTCTGTACGGTCGTCGCTTGGCCGCTCTCTCTCAGCATCAGAGCGCGCAGTTTGTATCAGTTTCGCTCTTCCGTGCTTGTTTGTTTTTGCTGCGTGCCAGTGGCAGTGTTTTGCTTCTTTTTTCTGCTTCTCGCTGCAATTTGCCGACCGCAGTCGCGCTGCCCGCCCCCGTCCTGTCCACGTCCCTGCTCCCGGCTCCCCGCTCCCGCCAGCGCCTCGTCTGTATATATGCATGTACATATGTATGTTTGTAGGTGTACGAACACAAGCGTACGAAAAATATCAGGCCGGGCGGTTCGCGATTCGCAGCGACGCAGCAGAGTCGGCGGCAGAGTTTGTCCGCTGGCGGCTGACAGGTACACACATATGAATGTCTGCATGTGTATGTAGACTAAGTATGCATGTGTGTGTGTTCTACGTAATTCAATTTCAACCGCCGCCAGAGCATTCAAGGCACAAGACTAAGTTCCTTTGAATACATACTTTAATATGTACATAAATATGTTTGTACATATGTTGTATACCCTAACTAAGCGTGTTCCGCAGGGCTGCTATTTCTAGACCTACTTAAGTAGGTACTATCTTTGGTACATACCCACTGAGAGCCCAATCTCGTCCGCGATTTGCGTCCACACCTTCAGCTTCACTTCCACGTTCTTGTAGTCCGGATTGTGATTGTTGTAGACCACGTCGTACCGCTTCACGATATCGATGAAGTCGGAGGTGTTATCGGATGTGGTTGAGGACTCACTAATTGCGCGCGCCGCTTTCGTGTCCTTCATCCTGTTAACGGTATACTGGCTGGCTCAGCTAACGGTTATTCGAAAACACAAAACCTCTGTTCCACAGTGCTCGGGGCGGGCGAAGTCTTTTTATAGGCGTGTAGGCGCTCTACTGACCGCCCAGCCGCGTTCTGTGTTTCTCCCCGGCCGCTCCACCAGCCATCAACACAGGCGTAGGCAGAGAGCCGAACGGAACGCCAACGGAGAGAGCGAGAGAGAGTAAACTGCGAGCGAGAAACCGTCCGACTGCCGTTTTGTATGACCGCTTCGACAAAAGTTGGACACTTGAATGAGACGATGAGCTGCATGCACAAACCCAACAGCAGCAGCAGCACCAGCAGCAGCAGAATCGGCAACGGCAGCAGCGGCGCCAAGCCAGGCAGCAGGGAGACCATTCCTCTCCACCCACCCTCCGGCCCGCACTCTTCTTGCGCACTCACTTATACACACAGACACATAGCAGCCGCAGCAGCACCACCAGCAGCAACAACAAAAGCGGGCCCCAACAGCGACGCGGCCGACCGTCGTTGGAGGACGTGTAAAGAAGAACAAGAAGGCAACCTCATCATCATCATAGCTGGCAGTGGCAAAGGCAGTGGTGGAGAAGGAGGAGGAGTAGGAGGAGGTAGAGGTAGAGGCACATACAACAGACATATAGACGGCAGCAGCGCAGTTTGGCGCTCGCAATAAAACGCGCAGCGTCGCACCGCTCCAACAGCCGCAGCTACAGCGGCAGCAGCAGCAGAAACGTTAACCGCCCACATTCGCCGCCTCCCTCCCCACAAGGCAAAAACATGAGATTGTTGTTGCTGTTAGTTGTGGCTGCTGCCGTTTCATTTTGTTGTTGTTGTGTGTGTGCGTGAGCGCGACAAAATCGCAACAGTGCGAGGCAGTGGATGTGGATGCCAACACCCGCACCCTACCTCTCTCACCATCTCTCTCCCTCTCTCTGTCCCTCTTCTCCCAGGCATTGGCATTGCAGCCTTAGCTTTCGAGGCAGCTTTATTTGATTGCCGATGCAGAAACTGTTGCACCTTCATCACGTGTCGTGCCGCCAGAATATGTTGTTGCCTGCACTCACACATACCACACAGATGCATCTCTGAAGTTCAAGGTCATTGATTTGGTGGCATACGGAAATGGCAGAAATATCGCACAATTACCAATCCCGGGCTTTGGCCTGCTTAAGCAGAGATCACTGTGCTCTTCGCTGCCTGTCCTTATCGGCTCGGCCGTCGCTGCGTCAGAGCTTTTACTGTGAAAGCGTTGTTTCTTGTACATATGCATGTATGTACGTACATCAGTATGCATGTACATACATATGTATGGGTTGTACCGCTTTAGCCCAGCATCCAAGAGGGGGAGAGAGCAGGCGACGGGGCCCAGAAAAGTTGCTCCATTCCATCGATCCAAGCAAGTCCCGTAGAATTTCTGTGCCCGCCGCTCTCCCCCCGCCCCACGGCTCCCTCATCTCCTCTGACATCAGTTCGTGTTGTTGCTTTGTTGCGACTCTTTTTCCTTTTCCAAGCTGTTTTTGTTGCCAGCGCCGTAGTCGTCGTCGTTGGCGTCGGCCCCCACTCAGCCCCAGTGCTGACTGCTGCCGACCGAACCTACGACCAGTTAACCCCCCTCTCGACAGCCAGCCACTGCACGCCCGCCCGTCCGCGCCCCCTTGGCTCCTTGTGCGAGGCGGACTGAGCTGAGCCCCAAACTAACACGTAGATGGCGCCTGTGTGTGTGTGTGTGTATGTATATGTGCCAGTTGCGTGTGTGTGTTTGTATCTCTTTCGCTTGTGCGGGTTTTTGTTGCTTTTATTATATTTTTTCGCTTTTCTCTCTCTATGCCCGTGCCTTCCTTCAGCCTTCAGCCAGCGACAGCTCCTACTGCGACGTCCGTTCCACCTAGCTCCCCTGGCTCTCTGTTTCTCTCTTACTGTACACACGCGCACACACACACACGCAAACACAGGCAGTCAGTGGCAGCCGCCTGTCTCGTCCTGGCGGCCGGCCCCCCTCCCACCGCTGTGCCAGCTCCCGGCATGCCTCTTCCATACTCATCATCATCATCGCCATCATCATCATCGGCTTCTGCCAGCCCAGCCCCCACTACTCCCCCAAGTAGCAGCAGCAACAACATTTTGTGGAGAGATGTGCCGCAGGGTGGGGGAAGGTGGGACGTTAGGCGTTTTGCCCGTCGTTGTTCGGCGGCGGCTATGGCATGGCTATGCATGGGCGTATGTATTAGTTGTGTGTGTGTGTGTGTACTTCTGTCTCTCCGCTGCTGTTTTGGTTGTGTTTGTGGAGCAGGGGCGGAAGTGGGTGAGGGGGGGGACGGTGCAGAGAGCGGCCTACCTACCGCCGCTGGAAAACATGTTGTTGTTGTTGTTGTTGCTGCCTTTTGTAAATCGATAAACGATGTCCGGAGTGCGGCATAGTCGAGCGCTTTGCGTGTGTACCTCCTCCCTCTACACATGTACATACGTGTGTAAGTACATACATAATATGTACATATACGCTATGTATATGTATGTGTGATTTTGTATATACTCTGGTTGCATTACATATCATATATGTAAATTGTATATATGTACAACATGGTGCCTTAGTGTGAGTGTTGGTCGGTGCAAAGCGGCCCAAAGCATGTGTCCCACGGCTGGTCAGCGGCGCTCTGGAGTTTGATGCAACCAGCCCACATATGCATGAGGGCAAACCCATACATACTCGCTTGCACCTGACCTGACCGCCATTCCTCTTTCGTCATGCCTTAGACCCCTGTTGACAAAATTTGCCTTAGAAATATCTATCTATCTCGAAATTTATCTTCAGCCAAAAGAAATCTTCCATCTTTCCATCTTTCAGCTCAAAATCAGAACCTAACAAAGATCCCGTTTATTGGGAGTACTGCCTGGCGGTCACCTCACGCGGAAAGGACATCCCGCAGGCGTACACTTTTGATTGATTGATTAAAATATTCATTTCTAGATTTACCTTAATCATAGAAATTCACAATAAGTATACCCGCTTCATTGCACTGATTGGAAGTTCCATTATAAGTTTTTGATAAGACGAAGATCCCTTTACTGAGCGGGACATGGCAAAACGTCGATCTTTTCGGAGGAAACCTAATCTCAAGCGTGATTTCTTAAGTTTTTGGTTCCATTGACCTGTTGAAAGATCTTTCCTAAACGCATTTTGTAACTGGAACATGGATGAAATGCATTCTCAAGTATGCCGACATGCAATGTCCAATACGAAAACGAAGGAGTAGCAGCTTCTAGCCCATATGATCTGGGGCTCACAATGATCAGCCAAGTATGCTTCTTACGGCATCAATTATAGATTATAACATGTATACGATGTGTGAATAATATTAAATTGTCTTTGGCTCCACTGTGCCCCAGGCCAGTCCATATACGATTTGGCAACTTAAGTCCTGCATCCATGTTCTCTCTCTGTTCTTTGAGACTTTTTATAGTGGTATTTATGAATGAAATCCTGATTCCATATCTTATAACTATAGTATGTGCTTAATTTTATGCTTTACTTACTTACTTATTGCTACAGCAACAAGTAGAATATCATGATGGAGATACAGTTCCACTCCTATGAGAAGATTACATTGAAAAAGGATCAGGGATTCTATCATTTGAATTTCCAGAATGTGCCCTGAAACAACTTTATAATGGAAAACCCGCTGAATGAATGGATTCCTCGTCAAAGCCCATGGATCCACTGTCGGGGGAAGTCGTGAGATCTACCTGCTGAGCTACAATAGGCGGAACAACACACCATCCACGCCATGTCATACGCCCGGGAGTTTCTTATTGATTTCGCGCAGGCCGCCGTCTTCTAAGCAATTTCAGCAAGGCCGAGATGTTGGAGGATGCGAGTTTTCTGAAGGAAGCTTTGAAGATTTTCTACAAATTTTCCAATCAGAAACCACTTCGAAACCAAATATCCGAGAAGCGCTTGCCCAACAGTTTTTTTCAAATAAAGAATAGATTTAGATTAATTTAGTTAGGATACATCGTATACGCATTGATTCTGGGAAAAAATCTTGTGTCCTGTGATAAGCACGAGGAACTATCCAAAGAATTGTTTTTGTATGCATTAATGAACATTAAAGGCGAACGCGATGAGCTAATCCAAATGAGTGCGGGGACCCATTGGCCCCACAATGTCCACGTCCCTACCTAATTCCCTCTGCCGCTCCTTGATCTGCTGCTGCTGGAATAGCAGTTGCACCAGGATAATCACATAGTTGGCCATGCCGTTGTACACCTGCAATGGCGAGACGTAGCTACTGAGAGGAACTCTTGGCTAGGGGCTCAGCTCACCAGGAAAATGGTTGACACACTGAGCGGTATGCTGCTCCCGATGAGGGCCGCCTGCCTGTTGTGCATGCGCCAATGCTGGAAGTCCTCCACCTGACTGCGGGCCAGTGGCTGCTGGGGAAAGTGCTGCGAGTAGAGGCCAAGGAGGCGGAGGCAGTTTCGCTTCTGCGGAGCAGGCACAAACAAGGATGATCTCCCTTAGTTATCGCAGCAGAGAACTCACCTCCCGCTGAAGCAGATAGCCATAGGTGCTGGTGATGATTAGCTTGTAGGAGTGAAGCGTGACGTGGAGCAGCATGAATGTGTACTCTAGGTCCCAGGCCTCGGACCCCAGAACCTTCTGGCAGATCACGTACACAAAGCAGGTCATCAGGCTGAACTCGTAGAAGAGCCCGGCGGCAGCCGCGAACCCAAACACTGCATTCAACTCTGCCAGCAAATGGGAGCACCGCTTGGTGAACTCGAACAGCTTGGCAATCCTCCGATGGACCGTCGTTTGTGGACGATCTCTACCAGTACTCCCTTCGTACTCTTGATGGAGCAGCTTCTGGATGAGGCGCAGGCGCAGCCGCATGAAATCCATGATGGCAATGTGAACAAATCCCACCAGGCCCAGGGAGCTCGTCAGCAGGATGTAGGTGCCAGCCATCAGCAGGGTGGACGAGAGGCGGCAGGTGCACCGAGCCATGTCGAGGATGAGCGACAGAGAGAAGGAGAAGAAGCAGATAGTCACAATCACCGCATACAACACGCTCACAGGTGAGCTGCGCACCGTTGCCGTAGCAGTAGATGAAGCCATCGCTCGACGGCTTGCGGGGCTTCATGTGGCCGTTGCTGAATGATCCTGGCCAGAGGCGTGCAGAGGTTCTTATCCTCGCGTACAGAGGTAATTAAGAGCGATAGCATCGGACTAATTGAATACATCGTTTGTTAAGGGTGTTGCGCTTGTATAAAATGACACCTGAAGGTATATATATATATTAATACTCCTCCGCGTTATGGTATGTATGTACACAGTATCTTAAATTATATCTCAACTTGATGCACTCGGTTTTTGATCTTTTTTATTTTGAACCCAGCGATGGATGCTTAATGGTAAAAATGTGAAAAATCTCTAGGATCCTGCTCGGAGAGTCGCTTATTTGTTGCTATTTGAAATAGGTGAATGAATTTCATTCAATGGGTCGGCAATATACATCCCGATGAGACGCAATCTTAAGCCTGCACCTTGCTCTTGGTGGTGAACGCGAAGTAAGCAACTCCGCCTACCAGGAAGGCGGCCAGAAGCTCGGCCTTTATCCAGGGACCCTTGTAGGCGCTCTTGGTTGGCACAGTGATGTCCAGCAGGGACTTGACCGACGAGACCTTGTCGCCGTCGCGCTGAGCCTTGCGTACGTTGGCATAGCCATCCTCGTCGAAGAGACGCACCTGGACGTTGCCGCTGCTACCTTGCTTGATGTCCTCCACCCAGCTCACCTGCAATCGGCATATTTCATCGTTAATATTTCCTTATAGAAATGCATTCAGAGGGGGGTGGGGACTCACCTGGTACTTGCTGTCGCCAACCTTGGCCACGGGAACAACCTTGCCGCAGGGGAACTCGGCGAAAAGGCTGGGCTGTGCAGAGTTGCTACACTGCAGCGTGAGCTCGGCAACGTGCGCCAGCTGCGTCAGAATGGTGGCATCTTGGGTGCTGAAGGATGACACGGTGGCCTTACAGCTTCCGTAGACACCGGATGCACCCATCAGGGCGATCAGGCATAGGGCGACCAGTTGACGGCACATTTCGGGTAGGTTTTTGTGGGGTTTTTAATTGAAAATATAGCAAATTCTAAGGAGCGTCCAACAAAGCCGCCTGCCACTTTCTTTTTCTTTGAAATCAAAAAATTTTTGATCGCCACGACAGCAGCGACGTGGATGACAGCTGACAGCGGATTTTACTTGATTATCGGTTACACGTTACACGGCAACTACACATATGCTACATAATGGGGGAAAAAAGAGGGTATGGACAATGGGCAATACGGCTCGAAAGTGTAACGCTTGCAAGTTAAAATCCACCCCTTTTTCTTATTATACCTTGAAGACAAAAAGCCGATTTTGTCGTCACAGGCGAGGTGAGGTTCGTAGGAATATTGCAATTTGCTTTGGCTGTTTTTGCGTGTTGTCCATACCCTTTTTTATAGTCCATTTAAAATTACGATTCATGACAGCAGCTACGTCATTTGACAGCTCGAGTGTTGACGAAATTTTACGAAGTCTTGCGATAGTTGATGACAACAAAATCTGCTGTTCCACAGCGATGTTTTTGCAAGATATCGATGGTGGAAATCGATACTAGTATTGCGGTTACTTTTTAAATTCTGTTCTTGGCAGTGACAGAATTTTAGACCCATGTATTTTTATTCTGTTTTGCTAATCCAACGGAATCTACCCATGCAATTGCAATCTTTTTTACTAGGTTACTCTGTTCCAGGCACAGTAATTTCCGCTATGCCGTTTCTCTTAATTAAAATGGTTTTTTTTTGACATGACAGAGGAACAAAGTTTGGTGGTACCGCTCCGTATTTGGTTACGGCTATTCGGTCTAATATGCATTTATTTTGCTCGACTTATTTACGGCATTTCCATTGTAATTGATTATAAATTGCAAAAACCAAAACGGAGCCCGATTGCCATACATACCGTACCGTACCATATCATACTCCACCGCTCCTCTCCCCTTCCCGTCCGTGGATGTGGCAGTCGGTTCCGTTTCTGTCTGTGCCTGATCGGTGGCACATAGCCCGTCGTCAAAGTCAAAGTCGCGTCATCGAGCACCTGCAATAAATATCGACTTGAAATGATTAATGCCGCCGGGAGCCCACTCCCACTACATTCGTTCTTTGAGGGGCCTTTCAGTTTTGTTTTAAGTACATTTTATTTGCCGTGATGCCAGAAACAACATATAGGATAGGCAGTATATACCCGTATTTACTGGCATATATGGAAATGGCTTGGTTGATGGCTGATGTGGCTTTGGCCTTGGACTGGGCTTGATTTAGTTTTTGGCATTCCTTTTGGCTGTTGTGTTGTTCGGCTGCTCAGCTCCGTTTTATGCCCTTTTCTGTTTGTTCTCGCTTCCCTGCGTCTCGCCTGCTTCTCGTTTGTGGACGTTACGTTTCTTTGATTGCCGACGCGCACGGAACTTTTCCTACAACTTTGCATGTCTTTGATGAATTTGAAATTGTCACAAATATGAAAGTATTTCACTTGCCAACAGGAGACGCGGGAGATACGTTCTCGGGCGATAGATACCCCCACATACCATACATAGTAGTGACAGCCGAATTTGCATCAAACTTTTCCTGACATTGTGCGACTCGTACGCATTCCATCCTATCTCTATCTCTCTTTTTAACTCTCTCTCTTCTACCCTACCCTACCCACTAATTTGCATAGACCGATACTTGTACCTTACGTTACCAGACTAACCTACACTCAACAAAAGTATTACTTTTGAGAACCGAGACCAAGAATAGTATACAATCCAATCGGGTCGCGGTGCAACAAGTCCCTACTTAGAGTCCTGACCTACAGCGTCTTCCCCCTACAATCTTAATGTCCTGTGCGAGATATGTGACAATAAAATAAGGATTCGGTTCGGCTAGATGTGGCAATCCATTCGAATACTTTTCTGGCGGTGGTGTGGGGTGCAGGGGAGTCGAATGAAAACAAAAGTTCGTGCGAGTTCATTGAGTTGAGCGAAAACTTGGCAGACCCAGCTACAGTTGCACGTGCCTCTGGCGCTGATGTGTGGGCGGGCAGGGCTGGGCGTGTGTGCAGGGCCGGAAATGGAACAAACAACCGAACCGGAGCCAAGAGAGAGCGAGCATAACAGGCACGGCGCTGACTCCTTGCCAACGATATGATTTTGTTGATTGTTTGTTGGTAACATAAGCGGAGACCCAGCCCCGAACGCGGACTCGAGTCCGAATGCGACTCCGAAACCTGATGGTCCTGCTGTCTGATGGTGCAGGAGCCTTCCATTCACAAAACGCAGTCGGTGCACGGCAGGCAAACAGAGTGGACGTGGAAGACTCCACAATCCCAGAACATAAGTAGAGTTGGGGCCAGAACATCGCGTCGAAGAGTCTCCGGCGGAGCGGGGGACTGACTTCAAGTGGCTTTCGCTTTCGTGACTGCGGCCGGTTTTGGTTAACGGTTTTGGTGATTTTCGGCTTTCGGCTTTCGGCTTTCGGTTTTCGATTTCGGTTCTCTGTTTTGGTTTCGGTCTTGGTTTCCGTTTGGTTTCCTCTGTTTCCCGGGCTGCTTTGTTGACAAAGTTATTGCCTCTGGCTTAATGACTTCGTAATTGATTTGCATTCGATGTGCCACATTGATTGGCAATTGAAACGTAAACCCCGACGGCACTGTTAGTCATCCTGCCCCGACCTCTCGGCTATCGCAAATCCTGTACCCTCATTCCCCATCCCTATTCCCGTTTCCATTTGGACCCGTAATCATTGTCACCGTTCCTAATCAAAGGTCGGCCTGTTTGTCGCCGTCATGTCGCTGTCTGTGGCGAGCCGTCGTCGCTTTCAGACGGCTGGAACGCCGAACGGATCATCCACCAGCTCCAGGTCCGTCTCCTCTGCGCGTTATCCCCTACCTCTCCCCGTGCGCAAGCAGCACTCCTTCATCGATCCCGCCTCGAAGTTCACGGCCCAGCAACGCGGCTATCTTTCGCGTGGCCTCTCCGTTGGTCGGTCCATCGAGAACATCCGCCAGAAGCTGTATCCCGTGAGCCGGCAGACAACTCTCGCCGTCGATCAGTCCTCGCCCAAGTTTGTCCCACGCGTAACTTCCACCCAGAGCTCTCTGCGGCTGAGGGAGAAGAGTCTGGTGGCCTGGTCTTCCACGTCTTCGCTGTTGAAGCCATCGCTGGACCACGAACCGGACAGAGCCAAGCCTGCCGATCAGCAGGATCCAAATAAGTAAGTAGCCGCATATTCAAGCGAAAAAAAACCAATTCAGGGAAGTAAGAGGAGGTTCTTATCCTTTACGGAATACCATTTGTTTGACCTTGGTGTCAGGAGAGGGTGCGTAGCGTATACGGCAATAAAGGAGTCGGCCCCTCTCCCACACCTCAACGCTCTTTCCACATTGATATCATCTATATAAATATGCCGAAAATGACACTTTCCCTACAAGGGTGGTGGTGCTGGTGGTGGTGGTGGGGGGCACGTACAATTTGCATGCTTCACACCAGAATCAAACGTCAAAGTTTTATGTTCAGTGCATAACACACGCTAGACATGCTCGTAGCAGCATGGAGTAGGACCAGGACACCCAACCGAACGGAGTCGGAGCCGACTTGCGGCACACTTAAGTCGATCATTGCAGAGGTGTGCCTGACAAGATAGCTGCTGGCTGGAGCCCACGGTGGGGTGGGGTGGGGGGCACTGTGTCGGCGGGGATTAGGTTCAATGAACTGCTACAGATTTATAGACTCACTTTCGTGGCAGTACCCACTCGCTCTGTACGTTTTTTCGGGTGAAAATTGCAAATGTAATTGACATGGTTTCATTTACCCAATCACACACGACTGTGTGCCAGCCAGGAGTGGGACAGGACTGCCACTGTGTGTAGTGGAGGAGTTGTGGAGGGTGTGGACGTGGGAGTAACCGGAATCATCGCCAGCTAATTTCTATTTCTGGGCCTGGTCGGGTGTGTTGCATGCCAGGGAATCGAGAACAGCATAAATTGCCCCAAACTAATACCAAATAATTTGATTTAAATTTAGACCAGAGCTGAGGAGGAGGCCAGGAGGGAGAGGGAGAGTAGGTCAGGTCACTTGAAACTTTCGCTTCCATCCATTTGGCTGCATTTCCCTTTTGCAGCAGCGCCAAGGCGGACAAGAATCGGATCAACCTCAACATTGTGCTGGCCCAGACGATTCGGGCCACCAACGAGCAGGAGCCCATTCCCAGTGACATCGACAGTGCCACGGAGAGCTGTGAGCCGTCCCGGCCGGAACCAGAAGCAGCTTCGAACCCAATCCCAATCCCAGTCGCCGTCCCCTTGAGTGTCTCGCCGACCGCTCTGACCGTCCAGCGGCGTCCGCCCCTGGTGCGTGCTATGTCCGCTCCGGTGCGGGGTCTGGACGAGAACAGCAGGAGCGTGATTGCAGCCAGCAAGAGGAGCCAGCAGAAGCTGCGCCGCCGCAAGATCTTTACGCGCACACCCTCATCGGTGGCTGGCGGGGCATCGCCCACAGTCGGGGTCGGCGTCGAGGGAAATAGCAGCAGTTCCCTCCTGGGCGGCAGTGACTCCTCCAGCAGCAAGAAGACCCTGGGAAGGACGCGCAGTGTTGTGGCTCCCGATGTCATCACACTGGTGTCCCTGCTGAGCTCCGAGGGCAGCGACTCGGAGCGGGAGGACAACAACTCGGCGACTTCCACGCCAGTCGGTGGAGGCGACAAACAGCTGCCGGGATCCACGCAGCGCAGTCCCCAGAGAAGGGCTCCGCTCTTGAGGAAGACGGGCAAATCGGGTAAGTCTCAAGATCCCGGCTAATCTAAATTTTAGTCCCCCACTTGCGACTGAGCTAAAGCTTTTTGGCAGTCTCGTTTCAAGACAGCTATCCGCCCACCTTCCAACTGGCGTCCAAGGAGTACTCCCACATGATCAGGCGCGGCTCCATAGCACCCCTAGCTGCCCGTATTCGCGCCAATCGACCGCCGACGGCGCCGCCCGTCTCCATTTTTCTGAGTGAAGGGTCCGCCAAGTCGGATCAGCCGCAGAGGAAGTCCATGCAGGCTCAGGGTGAGGCTGGGGGGGCCGATTCTCCGTCCAACATGTCGCCGGAGGAGGCCAAGAAGGAGAACAACAACAACGCGGCCAACTGTTCGGAGCAGCAGGACCACAACTATCCGCTGTACGTGTGCAGCATCAAGGAGCGCGAGTGCTGGAAACTCTTCCAGAAGATGTGCGCCAAGGGAGTGAGTGTCAGCTACGACACGGTGCTGCGCGGTATGCTGACGCCCACGGAGTTCCGCCACTTCCAGAAGCAGCGGGAGCAGGAGGAGGCCCGCGTCCAGGAGGAGGCGGAGGCCGCCGAGGCAGCGGCAGCGGCTCTCGAGGCCAGCGAGAAGGACTCGCGCAAGATGCCAGCCACGGCCATCGAGCGCCTCTCCGAGTCCCTTCTGCATAGCAAGTGAGACCGAAGGACCAAACTCAGCTGTAGCCCCAGTCCATGAACCATGGACCATGGACCATGACCATTACTATTGCATTTGCCCCTAGTGGACGTAGAAGTAGCCGAACGAACAAAACAAGCACTTGTTATACCGCCATCGCACCCAGCTGAGACACATCGGCGTCCATCTCGTAGTTGTAGCCGGTACCCGCCTCCCATAATATAATCCTTAATTAACTGTTGGTGTAGACGGCCCCCTAGGGGCAATCAATCAAGCTTGTGTGGACGTTGTGCCTGGCCAATCACAATCGCAACCGCAATCGCAATCGAATGTACGAGTAGTGTAGTTTCCCCCCTAGTAATAAAGTACTAAAGACACGACGCCAAATTTGCCTTCTGTTTTGCTTTGGTGGTTCTCTTCTTTCAGTGAAAATTTGGAAAATGATTAAGTATTCGTTAGTTTATGTAATCTTTATTTGATAATTAAAAGCAACACTTAGTTGATGATGTTTTTTGGGGCTGTCATACACCGCAACAAGCTAAAATGGATTCAGAAACTCAAAAGTAGGGAATACAGAAGGTAAGAGAAACAGAAACGTATTTTTAAATGGACGACAGTTTGCAATATCTTCCAAGTCAGATTCAATGTTATAGCCTTAGATTCCATTATAGGTATTTCTCGAGGTATTTGCAAACATCGGAAGAATAGGTTTGAATAGTTTAATTGACGAAAAGAAGGCAATGATTGAGAAACAGGTGAAACAGTAGGGAGAATTGCGATGAAGAGGAGTGTTTGTTGCGCTTTCTTCTAATCATATTCTTCGATATACAATCCGGTCCGCTTAGTTGAGCACAAATTGGGTGGGTTTCGACCTTCAAGCCAATGCCACTACATGCATTTCAATAGTTATTAATAATATAGATATAAATATGGAAACGAACAGGAATGGGGAATGCGAGGTGGATTACTTGGCCTGTTCCCGCCGGATGGAGGAGGCCAGATAGCAGGCGAGGACAATGCCCAGTATCTGGATGAAGGCAATGCCGATGCCCACTCCGATCAGGATGCTGGCGTTCTTATCGATGCGATCCTTCAGCTTGCCCACGCATCCGTCCTGGTAGAACTTGTCCTTGCCGAGGGCCGGCGAGTCCAGGCAATGCCCGACAGTCGTGTCGATGAACTGCGGCTGACAGCAGCTTGCCGGGAGCGTTTTGTTGGCGCTGATGGCCCGCCAGTCAGCCGGGGTATCGACGCCGCAGCACATCAGCTTCCGCTGGATGTTGTCCCAGGCCATGGTGTCCTCGCTGCTGGAGCGCTTAATAGACTCCTGAAGGGAGTTCTTCACCATCATCTCCAGGTCCTTCTTAAACACGCTGGCGGCAATGCCCACGGCCAGCTCAACGATGAAGATGACGGCCAAAAGAACAGCGAACTGTGAATGGGATGCACCTTGGTTAGAAGCGTTTTCCGGGTTGGCTATTGGAGGACACCTACCGTCAGCAGAAGCGTTGGTGACTCCTTGATCGCGCCGAAGCAGCCCAGCGAGGCGATCAGGAATATGACCAGTCCCGTCACAATCAAGACAATGGGCGGTGCTATCACGCGGCCCTCCACAAAGTGATTAAACTCATTGACATCGGCCAGCACAATCGCTCCGGCAATGAGTATTCCCAGGCCCGAGAGCTGTAAGCGTTTGATCGGATTGATTAAAAGACCAAAGGCCACAGAGTGCACCCGCAAAACCCCCCAATATATCTTGCGTACAATTAGGCTAATGGCTTCCAATAAAGTCGTATTTGTATTTACATTTCCAATTCTAATTGTCCGATTGACATCAGCGCCAGTCCCTTTCCGTTTCCTCCCGGTCCCACCCACAACCCAGGGACCTTGTCCATTGGGCCTGTCAAGGCATTTCCATGTCCATGTCCACGTTCTTGTGATGGCCAGTTTGTTGTTTGTTCTGTTGGTCAATGCGAAGGACACAATCCAGTTGCATGCTGCTACACTCGAGTCGCATTTGCAGTTGGCCCCCCCGGCTCGTTCGAAGCCCATTCAATGGCGAATGAAAATGTCATTTTCCAACGATAATCATCTTAATGGGGCAACTGAACAAGACTCTATGCATAAGCGTGATTATAGTGCTGAAAGCAGCTTTATTAGGGCGAATTAGCTGGAAAGTTCTAGGCCATATGAATCAGGAGTATTGATTAGGTTTGATTGGTTTCCTTTGGATTACCAGAGCAAAAAACTGATTTGTCAACCGAAAAATCCTAGAGAATGCCGTTGAAGATCAGGGATGGCTAAAAGTCCAGATAGATAGCAATGGATTGATCTACTTATTATCAGTTCTGTTCCTGGATGAGATCAGTGACTTTATTGCTAAATATTAAGTAAATATGGAATCGACAGCCCGATAGTCACGTAAAAAGTATATATCCTCATAGGTGACCCATCACATTCAAAGTAAAAGTCTGAAAGTATTCAAGACTATTCCACACTCACCGCAAAGAGCACATTGAAGGCAAACAGGACATATTTTATTAAGCTCGGACCGCACGAACGCATTTCGATTTTGATTCAATGGAAGCCAATTTCAATGGAACTTTAGACTGTGACAAATTCAGAATCACTTGGAGGAGAGCAGAGACAGAGAACCGCACTTTGGAATTGAGAGATCAATGTATGTAGACGCGTCCGGCCAATGAGAAGCTAAACCACGAACTGACCAGAGCCACGGTCCGGCTGGGCTTTAGAAGCCTTCTCTGCTCGGCGATTGTGTTGTGGCCACTCTGAGGTTGGCGCTGGCAACGCTTTGGAGCTGTGGGTAGTGGTAACAAAAGTAAAAGTGAGTGAAAGTCTTAGGGGCCCGTTTCGAATTCAGGCCAGGCATGATTAGTTCAGAATAGGGATAGGGATGGGAATAGGGAATGTGGATGGTGGATGGTGGAATATGGAATGGGGTGGGAGTATTGGCCAGGTTTTATGCTTTGTAACCCATTTCGGATAGTAACTCGATACAGAGCCAAAAGCCAAGCCACTTTGACCAGACCAAAGGCGTCCGGTAGTGGACAGGGTGATTGCTTACGTCCGCCAACAGCTTTTTTTGGGTTGCGTGAAGCTTACCTTACCGCACCATTGTTTTTCTTGGTGGGTCAATGCACTTATTACCATAAAAACTCTGTTGGAATTTCCCTTTAAAGTTCAGGCTCGCCAGCCACTTCACACTTGGGAGGAGCCGGGCTCAAGGAGAAATTAATTGCGTGCTTTCGTGTGAAGGCAAAGGAAAGGAAACGAAGTGAAAGTTATAAACGCTCTCCAAGAACCCGAATTCAAGACTGTGCAAATAATTAAAGACGCCCAGAAGTATGCTACCATCGAGTCATCAGCTGGCCCCATTCTGCGCTGAGTCTGGGTCTGGAGAGCAGAGGGCTGTGGAGAGCCTTTGGGTGATGTTAATGTTGCGTGTCGGGACTTATTTCTAGAAGTTGCTCGAGACCCCCTCCCTGGGCAGGCCTATCTGGCCGGAGAAATCTAGCCAATTTCACAAAAATACAAAAAAATAAAAGCTGTTGCTTGACCAATAATTCTGGAAAAAATGAATCCACTGGACAATCCGAAGAAATTGCAGTTCTGTGAATGATTACACGGTCAACATTTGCTGAAGGTTTCCGCGATTTAAAGCTTAATTGTAGTCCCGAGTTGGACTTAATGATTAAGGAACTAACATAGGAGCTGACATATTTGAATGTAGGTTAAAAGTGCTGAGAAAGAAGTATAAATAACATAGAAAGGCGATAAAGAAATAGGTGACCGATGGATGGAAGAATTCTTCTTATACAGGATCTAATGCTAAACCTTATCTAGGTAGAACAATCCGTAGATTATAAGGTCTATAACGTGAATTAAATAGCTTAAGAAAGCTTAAGACTATCGGAACAAGAGATTCTGGCTATCTTCGGCTACTTATTTCAAGAACGACAAAAGATTCAATGGAGTAAAGTATGTATAACAAATTTTATTATCAAACAATTCAAACGTAATACAAGTAGCTTAGTTATTTTCTTCAGTGTTCTGGTTTGGGTGGATAATGCTGTTGGAGTATTCTTATTAATGTATGTGTGAGTGGTGTGTGTGGGCGTGCAAGCGATCTCTAAGATGAACGATCCCATGCCACATGCTCACCATGCCAGAGTTAGACGCTGCGCGAGAGGAACAGAGCAACGACAACGGCGAGAATGGAGAGGGAGCTCCGCAGGCCTCCGACGCCACCATCGCGGCAGGGCCACTCGTCCACATCCGAGCTGTAAGTAGAGTGGGTGCACAGATGTATTCTAATCTTCAGCTAGGGGGGAGCGGATTCACAGATAGAACGGGTGCGGATACGGATATGGGTATGGGTACGAGGGATAGCGCTGGAGTGGATAGACAACATGATCTTGTGGCTCCTCATGGGGCACATAGTACAGTGGGGGCTGATGATGGACATGACGTGCTGATGGTGTTCGTATAGGTGCTGTAGCTTCTTGTAGCTGTTGTGGGGCGCCACTGCAAGACAGAAGCCAGACCAGAAGTTGAAGCTAGCATAGATTGATGAACTCGAGAGCGTTGGTTTGGGGTTAGCTAATCGTAAGCCTACTCCTTACAATACCTCTCTATATGTAGGAAGTTTTTTTTCGATACTCACTAATGGTAATGATGTTAGTACAAATTAGGGGTAGCAGGGGTAGCCAACCCTCCGCAATAGCCACCCCGCACGATTGAACAATCGATGCAAGAGTTTGTTTAGGCCAACAAAAATATGAATGAGTTGCTATATATACTATATCTCTATGTATATATGTTTCAATGAATATGTATAGCTTAGATTTCGGTTAATTATTGTTGTTTTTATTACACACACACACACGCAGAGGCGGACAGAGTCAGTGAACTGCGACAGCGGTTAATAGAAGAAAAAAAATAGTGTGGTGTGTGTTTGTCTTTGTGTGGGAAGAATGGTGTGGATGGAGTCTTAGGGGGGCGGAGAAACAATCCATTAGCCAGGGTTCTTGGGACTGAAGTTACATGTATACGAGTACTTATAAGAGATATTCGAAAGCCATTCGATTTTGTCTTTCTTTGATGGAAGAGAGAGATATTTACTTGACACCAATCACACCGCAGCCTGCAAGGGAATAAAGTATTTATAGAATTAACCAATTAAAGAGACATTCTGGAGACTCCTCACCGATACGGCCTCCTGCATTGCCCGTCTTCTTGGAGTCCACGTGATCTCCCAGTCCGAGATCGTCCTCAAGCTCGTGAACAACAACGGCACGTCCGATAATGCCGCGGTTGCCGGTTAGACTGATCACTTTGTCCGTGTAGGTGATGTCAATGACTCCCGAGGAGTTGACCTCCAGGTTACCCAGATCGCCCACGTGGCGCACCTCATGGTCGGGACCGCCATGATCAACCTGATCAAAGGAAACACTCATGAGTCAATGAAAAAGGAGACCCCCGTCAACCCACCTTGTCGGGATTATAGTGAGCCCCAGTGCTGGCACAGCCGTTGCTCAGATCCCCCTTCTCGTGGACGTGGAAGCCGTGCTTGCCCTCCTTCAGCCCCTCCAGTTGGACACGAACATGGACATTCTGGCCGCAGTCGTTCTGCGTAAAGGTGACGTTCCCCTTGACCTGGCTGCCGTCCGCTTGGGCGGGTCCGCTCACATAGGCGATGGCCTCTATGGGCGTATTACGCTGCAATCGGGATTCAATACGTTATTATCGTTCTGTGGAAGATCACCTCGCACCTCTGTTAGGACTCACCGTCTGAGCAGCAGCACAGATTGTGGCACAGAGTGCCAGGGTGATGGCAATACTTTGCATCATATTTCAAGCTGAAACGGAATAAGAGATCATTAAAGATCGATTAATGCTTCGAAGGAATGTGAATAAATGGTAAATAAAATGGAATGGTTTCGAAGTCCAATCATATAGTCCGGTCGTATTTGACAAGACTATGTAGAACTAGCAGAACTATGATCACCCCTACAAAATGCCATCGCTCATCTCTATCATGTACGTCATCAGGTGAATATTCGCTTGATTTGAGCACTCTGGCCGTTCATTGTCCGTCCGGGCAGTTGTGTGCGGAATTAAAGCGTCTAACCTCAATTTACGAAGCGATTTGTGGGTCATATATGATATACGATATACGAGTACCCATCTGTATAAATGTACAGACACACACTAGTCACTTTAAATAGCATTTTTCACAGGGTTAAGCGTGGCTTTGGGTAAGGTCAATCAACAATCTCTTTTTCATACGCACTTCATTTCCAATGCTCAATGGATGAAATATGAGGGGGAGGGAGAGTTGTTTCAGAGGAATGCTCGTTCAATGGCCGGGTCTCGGTCTCCCGCTTATCAGTTTGCAGTCTGCGATATGCTGGAGATTTGGCTGGGAACACGTACCTGCTCTATCTTTATCTGCACTCGAAATGTGTGTGGCATAATTTACGATTCTCACGGCTATGTTATGGCTTCTTTGCCTATCGTCGTCCGAAATTTACGATTCTCACGGCTATGTTATACCTTCTTTGCCTATCGTCGTCCGACACTTGTCCGAGGAGGGCGAAAGGCGATTGTTGGACCTTTCTTTGGGGCAACGCTATTCGTAGCTTGTTCCCGTTTTGATATGCAATCATTGTGTATACATATATTGGTGGAATTAAGTAGTGCTGACCATTGCGACAAATTGCGGATAATCATCATCGTTTTTTCATCAAATGGGTGTTATTAGGGCTTTGTTGGGTTCTTGCCTGTCAGAGAGGTGTAATTGATTGGATAATAATGGGCAAAGGCCAGAGCTATCAGCTTTACTGGCCTCCCTAGTCTCTAGATCATTTTCGAATGTGCCCAAGCTAATCTGGCCAACTCTTGAGGCATGACACTTATAATTATTTTTTGAATTTCTAGAATCCAACACCGACTATAGATAATGCTGAACAATTGAATTGGCAAACAATGGAGTTGAGTAAACGATGCAAAATATGCAGATAAGAATGATACATTAGTTTCAATATCATAGATAGAAGATTGCAAACAAGTGTTCAGAGGTTCTGTGGGAGTAAAATTCTCCTGATCAGAAACGACTCAGCAGAAGCGAAGCTGTAGGTAGCGCCTTTGTGGATTGTGTGGGGACTGGACTGTAATGAAGCTTGGTTTCCTCTCGACAGCTTAAATTGGGACTCAAGTGCAGTTTTACAACCACACCTACACACACACTGACACAGTATAAGAATAACTGGTTACTTTATTTTAACCCATCCAAGGGCAAGCGACGAACGCAGCGCGAAAAAAGAAACAAAAAAAAAACAGTAAAATAATGAACAACAAAAATGCTTCAAGTGCGTTTTGCGGTAACTGGTTTCAATAAGAAATATCAGAGTCCATAAATTAAAACTGGCTCAGAAAATCTCATTTCCCATTGATCTACGTTTCAGCTTTATTAATTATCTTCACCTTCGTCAATTGTTCCACTCACACTTGTTCTTTTCGTCTGGGTACTCACCTTATTAGCAACTAGTACTTAGTTCTGATTCCTTCTATTTCCCGAAAAACAACCGTTTTGTGCACTTGTCGGTGGAGAACTGCGCGCAAGTCTCGGGCTTTGCTGCCGCAAATTGACTCTTTGACTGGGAAGAGAGGCGCACCTGAGATCAGTGCTGCCAGGTTTTGATGGTGAATAATAGCTAGAATTGAAAAAAGAAATGCCCAAAGTGGCTAAAACTAAAAATAAATAGCCTTAAAATTCAGCTAAAACTAAATACACCCCAAAAATATAAAATTTAGTGTTTCTTTTATACTAACTATAACTTAAATCCACCTCAGCATCCTGCTATTGACAGTTATAGGATTTGTCGTTGCGCCATTTAGTTTTAACTAGTACCTGTTCCACATCAGCATTTGACCGTGGGAGGGAGAGCATTTGAATAGCATTTGTAGGCTAGCACCTCTGCCCAAAATATACAAGTATCGTCGGTATTTTCCCATTTGAACGAATTAATTGTATCGTACTTTATACTATCAATGTCGGTGATCTTACTATCTTCCAGAGCTTTCCCAATATAGTTGGTATTTTTTGCCGCAGCACGTTTCCAACGGAAAATACATTGAGTTTCTTAAGAACTTCAAATTTATAGGGTAGTCTGAAATTTAACAGAACCAAAATCTTGCTCTAATGAATTTGAAAAGCTAGTCCAATTTTAAAAATGCTAGATCTAGCCTGAAATGGGCTAAACTGGCAGCACTGCCTGAGATCAGATCGGATCGTGTCGTCTGGTTGAGACATCTGCTCTCCTCTCTCAATTACTCTCTCACACTCGCAAAGCTTTATCAAGTGCTGAATTTGAACGGTACTATCAGTCGGATAGTCTAAGCATTTAAACACTGGAAATAGCTGAAGAGCTATCAATCGTTCTGATTTAATTTTCAATTGTATTTTTCAATTAAGTGTTTAATAAAAGCACAATTATTAGCCCTTATACAATGTTTGCATTCTTCGCAATTGTTCAAACGGCTGCCGGGACACGCTTACGTGCGGTTTATTTTAATAGTTTATCACCATCTCGTCACAAAATACGTGCTCAGCTCGTGCCCACACTGGCGGCCGGATTACATATTCCGAGTGCATAAGTTGTGTACTGAAGCATTCACTATCTCGTCTCTCAGTACGTGCAAGGCTTGTGCCTACACTGGTGGTATAAATAATGGCCATGCTTAAAGTGCATGTATGCCAGAGCTTCGGTCAGCTTGTATATTTTTTTCAATGCATTTATTTAATTAAATTAACGTTATATTTATTTTTCATGGACTACTCCTTTGGTATATCGTAGACTCCGCACTCTCGATTGGCAGGCAGCGAGACATCTGAAAGAGATCCATTAGTTACAGGATGATCCTATACTAGTAGCTTTCATTCACACCACCTATCTTATTGGGATATGACAAGTTTAGATTATCCATGATTTGAATGAACTCCTCCAGATCCTTGGTCAGCCGGGGGTTATAGCGCTTCTCCTCCCACACGCTGCTCTCTAGTTGTCCCCTGTAAGGATCAACGCATTAGCACTTGATCTTCCCTTTATTTTGATGTTCCTGTATCTCACTTGTAGTCATGGGCCGGGTAGATGCGATAGTTCTCGGGCAATGTAAAGATTTTGGTATGGACATTTTCGTAGAGAAATTCTGAACTGCCCTCCTGGAAGTCTGTTCGTCCACAGCCGCGTATCAGAACCGTGTCGCCAGTGAAGACGCAGGCCTGCTCCTTGATCACGTAGCTCATGCAGCCATTGGTGTGGCCCGGAGTGGCTAGGACATCAATGACATGGCTGCCAAATTCAATACGATCGCCCTCCCTCAGATACAGATCCGCTTTGGCTCCGCTGGCGGTGGCAATCATCGACTTGCAGCCAGTCAGCTCTCTCAACCAGCCGCTGCCCGTGATGTGATCCGCGTGCATGTGTGTGTTGACTTGGGAGAAATAATAAATAAGTGATATTAGTTCTATAAATGTATAGTGACTAAAAATACTCACTGGCATATTTGAGCTTGAAGCCCAGCTCCTTGACCAGTTGGGCATCTCGCTTGGCCTGCTCCAGCACGGGATCGATGATCACGGCCTCGCCAGTCTTCAGGTCGGCCAGCAAGTAGCTGTAGGTGCTGCTCTCCTCATCGAAAAGCTGTTGGGAATCAGTTGGGACAGATGCTTACAGTTTACATTAAAGGAGAGTACGTACTTGACGGAAGAAGAAGTCCGATGTAAAGGGTTGGCGCTCCGGTAGACTTGATAAACCATTCTGGATGTTTTCCAACAAGGCAAGCAAAGGGCAGTATGAGAATTTAATAATGGATTGTCATTGTATCGAGTTTTAAAACTTTAGGGTCTTACCGGCAGAGTAGTCGCACATATTGTGGCACATAGTGTCAGGGCAATCGCAAGAATTCGCAACATATTCCAAACTGAAAACGATGTAGGGACAGACCATTGTATCAGGCACTTCAATTCTGGTACTCAATGATTGAATTATGATGAGGTGAGTGTTTTTTTTATTGGACAGGTCCCCGCTTATCGGTCGCCAAGTTTCGGTTTGAATATTTTTGCTCTATCTCTAATTTATGGCTATCACGGTAATGGACGGTACCCATTTTCCTGTCTGCCCGATATTTGTTAAACTCCCTATCTAAGGAACTGATTGTGTTTGATAATAGCTCAGAATGATAGTACTATTATTTTATTTCGCATTACTCCTTTTGGGACCTAAAGAGTTGGTTATTTTTATTTCGATTTCCTAAACTGACTTAGAGACAACACTAAATACACTCAAATATGGTATAGATGCTGATCGGGAATGGAATTTTCGTTGCCATAAAGTATAGAAAAGTATAAGTATGCATAGAAAACTTAAGCATACCCTAATTTCGTCCATACCGTAATTCGTCCATTCAATTCATAAGTGATATACATTTCGTTTCTAAGTACTAAGTACTTCTTTTAAGTACTCACCTTTCTCTTGAGAAACTAACCAAAACTCTGTATTCTTGGAGGTCTGCTAAGAAACTGTTTCCAGTCTGGAGTAATGTGAGTTGAAATCAACTTTCGAATGGGGATCTGCTCTTATCTATTAATGATTTAGGTGCCATCAATTAAATCTTATCAGCATCAAGAGTCACACAAAATTTACGAGTGTGTGGGGGCCGGTCCGTCACTGGTGGCTATAATTTCCCGAATCAAAATAAATTCAGCACAAAATAAAATGAATAAGTTTATTTGTGTATTTACATTAATGTCTGTTTAAATTGTGCTAATAAAATCATCATACAATAATCTCTCACTTATCAGGTCTGCTTATACTACAAGACTATAGCCAAGCCCTATTTATCGATGTAGAAAGTAAGTACAGTGCACACCGAGCTGTACAACAACTACGATATAGAGTACAAGTGAACCTCTCAACAATTTACGTAAGAGACTGCTAATGGTAAACGTAATTCTAATTATAATTTTGCACATGTCCGCCTGTTGGTGTCAACTGCCATCTGCTAGCAGTCGGGGGTTAAGATAGTTCCATTAACACTACGTGGGGGGTGTTTTCCACCCCTTAGATGAGCTTGTGCCTGCCCAGAGAGGCTGTGTGCAGCGGACTGCAGCTCTCGATGAGCATCGTCTGGCCCTCTTCCGTGGGCGAGGCTGCGCTCTTGTTGTGGTTGTTATTATTGTGATGCATCCGTTTCATCGGCCGCTTCCGTTCCAGGTCGTGGCCGGGGTGCAGTTCCACGGTCTGCAGGCTCTGGGCCCGCTGCAGCGACAGGCGGAGGGGCTTCTTCGGTGGCGTCGGTCGCACTGCGCGGGTCTCTGTCGCTGGTCTGGATTCGTTCTCGCTGTCAAAGTCCAGGGACTTGACGCTCCTCATATCGCTGGGCAGGCGGGTGCGCAGGGTCTGCGCCTCGCTCTGGCGCGGCGTTTCCCGACGACGTTCCAGTCTGGGAAGACCATAGAGATTAGTATGGATGGAAACTAGCGGAAATTCTCTGTTTACATACCCGTTGTACTGGTTGAGGTGCTCCACACTGCGGGCATGTGCGCTCATCAGATGCTCGCGGTGGAGCTGCTGTTGCTGCTGGAGGGGGTCGCGTGGCCGACGCTCCCGGTGACGCTCCTTCTCGCGCCTGTGGTGCTGCATGTAAGCGGAGTCGCTGTTGATGGAGATCTTCGAGGCGGAGAGCGACTTGGAGGGCATGGAGTACATGTGTGGAAGACGCTCGCGCAGGTCGATGTGGGTGTTCTCCTTGATCAGGGTCTTGGTCACATGCGCGGGCGTCTGGGCGCTATCATCGCCCATCAGTTCAATTGGTTTGCCGCCCACCAGGGTGGTGATGTAGTTGCCCCGCTGGAAGATCAGCGGCTTCTCGGGTGGTGTCGAAGGGGGAGATGAGATACTAATGCTGGTCACGTGCTGCGACTGGTTGGTGGGTGTCTGATGCAGCTGCTGGTGCTGTTGGTGCTGCTGCTGCTGGTGATGTGGCTGCTCCTTGACTGTCTGCAGCTCTTTCACCTGCTCCTCCAAGTAAGAGATCCGATGCTGCAGTCGCATGTTGTTCTCCTTCTCCTGGTCGAGCTGCTTCTGGGGTATAGGGAGGGATTTCTTGCGCAGCACCACCATTTGGCACTTTCCGGAGTTGCCCACATGCTTCTGCAGCTCCTCTTTGGTCTTGCTGGTCACCAGTCGCCCGTTGATCTCCAGAATGCGATCGCCCTTGTACAGTCCGTCGCCCTCCAGGGCCCACTCCACATAGAATCCCGGCTGATCGGCCCGCTGCTGGGCTGCCCATCGTCCGGACGTCGCATGCACCGCATGCAGGCTGAGCGATACCCCAGAGCTAATGATATTGTAGAGGGTCTGGGCCTCCGGCTTGGACTTCTCCAACCTGGACTGCAGGGCCCGAGCCTCCTCCACTATAGAAAGCATCTGAAGCTCCTCCCGGCCGAGGGCATACTCCAGCTCTGCCTGACGGATGCGTATGTCGATGTTGCTAAGGGCGGAAGAGAATGGGATGGGAATTAGCTTTAATCTTCTTTGTTTTTATCTGCTTTCATTGCTTACTCTGTGATGTCTAGCTTCTCGAGGGCGCTCTTTAGGTTCTTGATCTTGATGCGTTTATTTTCCGCCTCGGACTTCAGTCGGCTCAGCTTTTGCTCGGCTGCCGGCTTCTCCGAATCGTCCAGCGGCGGTCCGCTGGGCCGTGGCAGCTTTCCCAGACACAGCTGGATGCGCAGATTCTGGATGACGGCCTCGCGATCCTGCAGAGCCGAACGCAGCTCCTTTGACTCGCTGCGCGTGGAGCGGGATGAGAGCGTTCCGCCCAGGGAGCCGCCCTTGCGCCGTCTTCCGGTAGAGGAGCTGTGGGTGGTCGTGTGACTGCCCTCATGGCTCTCGGCTGCCACTGCCGTGTGGAGACTGTACTTGGCAGCACTACCACAACCCTTCGGATTCAGAATGGTCTGTGAAAATAGGAAGAAGTGACAGAAATTAGTTGACATTCGTTTCTTCATGGGAAAGGATCTGTTTCTAGAGTAACGTCTAAGATCTGGGTCGAATATGGATTGCAAAAGTATTTATTTATATTTTGATAGATTACAAATCTCTCGGAAGTATTGTGCTATACGAATATGTTTGTTTAGATGCACTTGTAGTGGCTTTATAAGGATCTAATTAGAGTGGGTTACTCCTTGGGTATATCGTAGACTCCACACTCTCGATTGGCGGGCAGCGACGCATCTATCTTCTTGGGATATGGCAAATTAAGGTTCTCCATGATTTTGATAAACTCCTCCAGATCCTTGGTCAGACGGGGGTTATAGCGCTTCTCCTCCCACACGCTGCTCTCTAGTTGTCCTCTGCAAGGATCAAAGTGTTAGCACTCGATCTTCTCTTCATTTTCACATTTCTGTAACTCACTTGTAGTCGTGGGCCGGATAGATGCGATAGTTATCGGGCAGCGTAAAGATTTTGCTGTGGACATTTTCATACAGATTCTTGGGGCTGCCCTCCTGGAAGTCTGTGCGTCCGCAGCCGCGTATAAGGAGTGTGTCGCCAGTGAAGACGCAGCCCTGATCCTTGATCACGTAGCTCATACAGCCGTTGGTGTGTCCAGGAGTGGCCAGAGTATCAATGACATGGCTCCCAAAATCAACGTGATCGCCCTCCTTCAAGTGGCAGTCCGCCTTGGCACCGCTAGCGGCGGCAATCACCGACTGGCAGCCAGTCAGCTCTCTGAGCCAGCCGCTGCCAGTTATGTGATCCGCGTGCATGTGTGTGTTGACTGAAATACGTGCGTGGGATGATGAAATTATCGCCAAGGTGACAAGAGTGCCCCTTCCCCATCTCACTCACTGGCATATTTGAGCTTGAAGCCCAATTCCTTGACCAGCTGGGCATCTCGCTTGGCCTGCTCCAGCACGGGATCGATGATCACGGCCTCGCCAGTCTTCAGGTCCGCCAGCAGGTAGCTGTAGGTGCTGCTCTCCCCATCGAACAGCTGTTGGCGGTGATGGTTAATCTCGACTGAGAAATTTCATCAGATGCGTCAGATGCGGGTTACGTACTTGGCGGAAAAAGAAGTCCGGCGAGAAGGGCTTGCGCTCCGGCAGACTCATTGTCCCGAATTGACTATGGACTGATCGTTGTGGTTGCGACTCTGGGTTCCGCTGGGCATTGCGGACTGAGCTACTTCTGGCCAAGATCGTCTGATTCTGATGGCTGACTGATAGCCGCTTGAGGGCTGACAACATACTGCGGCCAACGATTCGCATTTTTTTCAATTTCCCAGTGCGATGGGGGCGAGCAGAGCTTCGGTTCTAATGGGGTTTGCTCGGTCGGTTTTAGTATTCGGTGTTCGGCTTCCGTTCTGTTTACTCGTTATATAAGCACACAACTTTTTCTGGTTAAAAATTAATCAGTTGGCTTATGGAATCAAGTTTCCTAATATTGTAAATTACTGATAATTGAGCACTTTTTGTTGTTGCTTGAGTTTCACGTCAGTCTCTCGTTTATCACATTTATCACAGCAAAATTTTTTAGCGGTAATGCCTAGCAATCGCGAAATCTTTGCAGGTATACGTAGTTTACAAAAAACACTTATCTTATGGCCAATTTTAGAGAAACAAACAAAATTTTAACAAACAAAGAACGTCAGCAACCGGACTACAGACAAATCAGCTGATTAGGTGAGATTCGCTTTCTCCCCAACTTTTGACGCTGTTTGAGCTTTTGGGGCTTTTGGGGCCTGTCGGTGGAACCTGTTGCTCTGCCACAACGTAAGCTTTTCGAGCTATGTTCATAAATGTGTATGTTCCATGTAAAAAGCATGTAGAAATGCCATTTCAGTCCACCTCCGAACCCCTTTCGAATATTGATTCGTAAACTCTATAAAAATTTGGATTTTTTGAGATGTTTTTTTAAAAGTACAAATGGATACAAATTTTCGTTGGTCTAGCTCTTATACTCTCTGAGAACTAGGCGTCAAACATGACGCACAGGCTCACGGACGGACAGGCAGAAATGGCTCAATCTACTCGGCTATATATATACTTCATGTGGTCGGAAAGGCTTTCTTCTGGGCATTACACACAAATCTAATATACCCCTAAACTCATTTTGATTATCGGGTATCAAAAATCATGTGGGAATAATGAATGTTTCATTTTCAGTTGAAGTTTTTAATCTCGTTCCCACAGGATAACGCTGCACAGTGTGTACTTCCTCCTGCCACATGAAAAAATTTGCACACCACCCCATAAGCCCCGAACCGAACCGAACAGAACCGTTACAAAGTCTTGTCTCAGCTGCACTTAAGTGCAACAACCACCGCCTTGACATAACTGAAGCTCCCTTTCACCCCTCGCTGGCAACCCTTACCCACTGCTTGAGGAAGTTGCAGTTGTTGAGAAATTTGTACAAAATTAATAACAAGCAGGGGAAGGAAATCGAGACTGGACATTGTCCAGTCCAGAGGGAGAACGTGAGAACTTCTTCATACAGGGGATTGGGCTATAAAATTTCTTGACTTTTCGTTCAGATCATAAATAAATTTGCATATATTAGAAGAGAGTTTCAAATATCAAATGCGGGCAGGGCTCTTTTCCTCCATGCCGTTGAGTAATTGATGTAATTTTGCGGAAGGAATTAATTGACCGTTGGAATGGTAGGGATCTGTGTCTGTCGTCAAGAAGGGTGTGAAATGCAGCCCGACTTTGGGGTGCGGTTTGTGGAAGGTCTTCGAAGAGTGTACTATGCTGATATTCCCTACCAGTCGCGTTGCGTTACTCAATATTTGGGCAATGCAAACTATTTGTTCAGCCATTTGTTATGGCCAATTTACTGGGACTATTTATAGACACAGTATTATTGCTACGGCAGCCTCTCCAACACCCCTTGACTAAACACCTGCCGGTTAATGAGTCGCATCGATGTGGATGCTGATGTCCGATGCTCGAACGCAGACAAAACAAAAAAAAAAAAAAACATACGAGTATTCGTCACTCACTCTTGCTTTCAATCATTTCGCTGCGAGTGAAAGTTCCATTGTGGCGTCTGTCCGACTTCTTTCCACTAAATTGCTAAGCAGAAATCATTTGTGAATATTCCTCTCCCCATTGCACCACAAAAATAAAATATCTCCAACATATGAGAGAGGTGAGTGAGTGTACTGAACCCAGATGTTAAAGATCTGTGGGTTCATAGGCTACACTTTCCCAACACTTTGACCCTTTCCAGCTTGGCGTAACTCAAAACTTCACTTCCTAGGATATGATCACAGGGAATTCTCTTGTTTCATAAATATGCTAAATATATTGAATCATAATTTCACTTTTCACACACTTATTCATTCCACTCGCCTCACTGGGCGGGGGGTGCAGTATGCAGTATTTCACACATATGTAATACTCGTGTCTGTTAAAATATTTAGATACTCGAACGCCCAATCGGTTGAATGCAACTCTCAGGTTGCATCGGAATGAATGACTTTGCATTGTTGTGGGCCGCGTGAAAGTGTTGCTTAAAAATGCATTCAAATGCATTTGCAATTAATTGTCGAAAACTGTTTGTGTTTTGGGGCTCTGCCATTTCAATCTTTCCGAGTTTTCAACTCTTTATTAGCTGGCATTTATTTCTTGGCGAGGGTAACTTTTGATGGAGTGCGGTGGGACCTGCAAGGGTATCTAAGACTTCGAATTGAATATCAATATCCCTCTGCTACGCTATATTTCGTCTGGTATTTGCTTGCTTGTAGCTTTGATTTATTTTTGGCTATTTGCGAATTTCATTTTCGACAACTTTCTAGCGTGAAACGATGCAAAGTACCCTCGAATGTACGTATAGTCCGCTTAGTACGAGTACGGTCTATGTATCTGCCTAGTGGTCGATGTCTGTCTGGGATGGTGATGGGGATGGGATGTGCGTGTCAACATCTAATTAGCGTGGATAGCATTTGGCGCTCTTATATAATCGAATCAGACAATGGGGCAGGGCACGAGCAGTGGAGGCAACAAGCGATAGATGTTGCATTAATTATGTGTAAACATACGAGTACCAGCATGTTTCTGTCTATTTCTATAATGTGGCCTTACACAATCGTCGTGGCTTGCATAGCTTTCTGTTTCAGTTTCTGCAATCGAATGAACTTACCATGGAGGCGGATTTCTGTTTGGCAAAGGCGCGATGATGCGCGGAAATCGGTTCGCTAACCACACTTCCGGTGTCCATGATGGAAATCGCTCAGCTCAGCACTGCAAAAGAGAGACACAAGAGAGCAACATTAAGTGGCATGCTGGATGGTAGTGGAGTGTGTTTGGGTTGGGTAAGTTGACAGTGATGTATCTGTGAGTGCACTTTGAACTTTTCGCCTGGCAAGTGGACAGCCCCACCAGACAGGCCCAGGCTGTAGCCTCCTCAAAGTCACTTTAATTTGCGTTCCGCTTCGCAAGACAAAAACAATTGCCAGACAGATACATACATGTATACATGTATGTGTATCTGCTTGTTAAGCCCCTCAATCTTATGGCATATGAGGGTATACCAAAATATAAAGATAAGATATGGCCAAAGATATAGCCCAGAATCTATGACAGCATTCTGTATCCCAATAATCTGTATTTACATACGAGTAGTCATTCTGTATACCTCTGGCCAGAGGAGTTTCGTTTCCCTTCAAATCATTTTGTAAATCCCATTTGTTAGAGGGTACCTTTTAGTCGGAACACTCCACTCTTGTGGGGTTGGGTTCTCGTGTGTGTCTTTGTGCAATTTTCGCTTGGCCGCTCTTAACAACTTTGGCACGTTACATTTACGATTCGTTGAAGCCAGTTTAATTAGGCGAGAAAAAGAACCTTCCTTCCTCCCATGTGTCAAGATTTCGTTCCATCATATCATTCATATTGCGAGTACGAGGGGAGAGTGGCGGAAAGAAATGTTCATCATATGCAAATGAGCTCTGGTGTTGCTGTGGACGCACTTTCGGTGGTGGCAGTGGCAGTGGCAGGGCACAACAAAGAAATGCATTCGATATGCAGATTCGCACAGCCGCAAGATACAATCTCACAGATGAGGTTGCATAGATCACATTACTTAATGTGCCGGCAAAGACAACGGCAACTCTTTTCCACTCTTCCCTGTATGGGTTTTCACTTGTTTATTTTGCCTTTGTCGGCTTCGGAAGACAAAGCCCTTCCATTCATACGCGTACATGGCCTGCACGGCGGATGCAATTGTCATAGATACTTGTGACATACTCGTAGAAAATGTATCTCATACGAATGGAGCAAAGGGCTTGCCAAACACCGGTATCTCGGCTTTTATAGGCCTCTAAAGCGGCAGAAAAACGAGTTCTATGGAAAATAGTGCGAAGAACAAGACCACCTACCGACCTAGAACAAATGGGTAAAACTTTCGTTGAAAAAGCTCTCGATAAAGTGAGCTTTTGGGGCTTATACTTGAAGTTCCAGCGAACGACTTTCGCCAACGACCATACTACGCTGAATACATCGGTTCTCGTCCGATCACCGAAATTAAGCAGCGTCGGGCGCGGTTAGTACTTAGATGGGGGACCGCTTGGGAACACCGCGTGTTGTTGGCCTTGTCAGCAAACTTTTTGCTCCTTTTTCTAGTTTTCTGTCTTTTTCTGTTTTCTGTTATATTCAGAATTTACGAGTACTCAAAGCCAAGTGTGCAGCTTCCTCTGCTCAGTCTCTTGTATCCGTATCATCTTTATCTAATAACATCACTTTGACATTGTAATATTTTGCTTGGGAGCAAGTAAGTCATTAGTCTTGGGGAATAATCATCATGCTGGCAACGCTTCGAGCAGCGTTCTACAAAATTTAGCTAAGACCTCCATCAGCATGTTGCCTGGGTCTGTCTTTTGGGGCCTATCTCTGGGATTGCGTGCTGGGACAGGAACTACCTGGGAAAAGCCGCGGCGAGAGGAGTGGGGCTGAGTTGTTTTGGTTAGCTCACCCAATGTGGGCCTATCATTAATCTAATTCCGCTTTAGTGTCTAATTATGGGCTAGATCTGGCCTGAACGAAAGCCCCGCCGAGTACTCGCACATTAGCAGTCGGATTCGGATCTGTCGCTGGCTGAAGTTTGTTAGATCGCTTTGCTAATGAGCTGAAATTAAGGGGATCTAAGAGGAATCTAGCAAGAATACGCCAGGGGTATCTGGCAGGTAAACTATCGCCAAATTGCAGCAGTGTCGGTTACTGTGGTGGCTGTGGGAAAAGTCTGTCAGGCATGAAGATCGTTCAACTACGAGTATTCTATATGCAGACACAGCCATTGGGAGCTACCTTATATGCATGTAATTATTATTCTTGAATTTGCGTGGCTAACTTTGAAGGGTTCTCCTTTTGTCTTCTCTCCCATTTAATAAGAACGAGAGCAAGTGCAGCGACTGCCAGCTCGGGCACAGGTGTTTCCCAGGCCTCGTGCATGTGGGCGCTGAAGCCACTGAAGCGCAACCAGGGCAAGAACAAGTACAAGTGCCTAATAATTAAGTTAATGGAGATGGTTACGTGAGCTGTAAAGGATACGCCAGGTCGGAGAACATATTCGAACAGCGGAGCATTTGTGAACTAGCGACTCGAATCAATTTTGTTTAAAATTCCCTCAAGATCTACACGATCCCCTCACGAGTCCATCTCTATCGTTTGCAGTACAGTCAGCTCTATAATCATTTCCATTAGTCTACATTTACGTTTCGCACGTTTCCGGCGTCCGACTGTAACCCAAAGAGGGAGACAGCCATAGAAACATGACAAAAAGCCAAGTTTATGAAGCAATTTGGCTCAAGGTACCGAAACAATGTTTCAAGCCAAGAACAAGCTGGAAATTGTGATACGTACTACCCGGACTGTACTCTTAAATTCAAGTTGCAAATTGCATTTTCCACGATGATGATGGCCAAGCAACTGGAACGATGTCCACTGGACAGTGGCAAGTAGCTAGTGGCAGGTCGAGGTGGCAAGTGAAACTTGTTCGAATCCGAATTCCGGTCTAGTCGAGAGATCCCATACGACTGTATCTGCCATTGGACGTGCCGTTGGGTGCCCCGTTTTGGCTTAACGCACACACCAAATGACCCAAAAACCACAAAACGATGACACGTTTATTCCGTTTTTCCCGTGTATCATTTGTGTCTAGATTCCACCTGAATCTCATGTCCGCCTAACTTGTCGTCCAAGGTCTCCACGGGATCGGAGACGTTGACTCTAACTGCGATTCTGTTGCAGTTCCAATCAGCAGAGATCTCAGTCAGTATTCGATGCCTGCCTGGCTCTCTATAGGTCCATATCATATGCATTCCGTTGAGATGTCAGTCTTGTCATTAATATTATTATGGGTATTCAAAACACACACTTCCCACTCATCCAATAGAACTTGTACGTATGTACATATGTAAATCCGATGTAGAGAAACAAAATCAAAATCCAATTTACAAAATCTCCCCTCTTCTCTCTATACACATTCTCTAATGTATTTAGAAGGCGTATCTTGCCACGCCCCTTCTTCTGTTGGGCCCCAAGCCTGTTTATTTAGTTTCGAACGCGCCTACAAAATTGTTGCGAGATGAGCTCAGTGCCAGCCAGTGTTCGCCCCCGCAGCTTGTGGAACAATGCAAATTAAATTGCTCAATTGCTTAAATGGAGATGACACCTGGTTCTAACAATAGTATGTGTATACTATAGCACGTACATTTATATAAAAAACTCGATTTAATGCTGTGACGCTTGGCTTAATGCAAATGAGGAATCGCCCTGAGAACTCCATCAAACTTAACACGATATTTACATACATCGTATGGTCTCTGTTAAGCTTTTCCAGAATTCTGTTAAGAAACATTCTGTTAGCGCGTAAATGCTATGGGCCATCGGACGCCCGTCAAGCAGAGGCCTCTTTAGCTCAGTGGCAGAGCACTGGTCTTGTAAACCAGGGGTCGTGAGTTCAATCCTCACAGGAGGCAATAGCCAATTTTCTTTTTATTTTCACTTAATATATATTTACGCTAATTTTTTTGAATGTATTTCATGGGTTGCAAATTGTCAGCAAGGTCCATATAATTATTAAAATTAGCTTAATTCAGTTATTAACAACCTTTATGAATAAACATTTGGCCCCAAGGGGGCAATGACGAAAAAAGGTTGTTTTGCTTTTTTGTTTTATTGGGGTTTTCTCTGAAACCTTAACCCTGCTCGGTCGTAGTTTCCAAACAAAACACCTGCGTCCCCGCTGGGTATGGTATGTGTTTGAGTAATTTATGAGCTGATATTTGTATCATTTCACACACATTCGCAGATACAAATGTACCCAACAATTGGCATGGCTTGTCATTTACACGTATGTGAACAAGTGTCACTAAGGCAGGCCGTGGCATTGATAATTTTAATCACACTCGGAGGCTGCCTGGTACATAGCCTACGAAATGGACCAGTAAAGATCATACCAGAGACCGGCATCTGGCTGAGAATAAGCTTAATGTACTTGACATAAATACGGAGATTTTGTTGTTGTTTTCGGGGCTTATGTTGGGCAAGAAGAGTTATCTCTTTGAGTGGCATTGCCTTAGAGGTCGTTGGCTTCCTCACTTGCTATGTTTTTCTTATACTCAGTACCTGCTGATACCAGAATTCATTGTTGCTCAGGTCTTCAATTGATTGCTATTATAGGAGGGTTAATACTTGTAAGTAGGTGAACGTGTTCATAACATGTACAGTGAAGCCTCTCTTTATCGTGGAATGCTCGTACTGCGGTGGGCATTCTTTGTTTTGTGAGAATTCGCTGAAGACTACTGACTTGAAAATCGAATGCACAGTGAAGTTTACGCTTGGAACACTAAGCGGATAAAACAGCATTCTACAAATTTTGCTCTTTTTTCTCGCACTCCTTACAATAAGAAAACAGGTAGGTTACCTTTGTTCTTTCCATTGAGGGAGCACCGTACTAGTTGTTTGTTGTGCAGCTGTTGCCGTCATGTCAGCTGATAATTGCCCATCATTTCAGTGGGCAATTATTCTCGTATACTAGTAAATGTCTGAGTGAATATCGCTCGCTCACAGTTAGAATGTCAGCTGCTCAACTCTCTGCTGGCTGGCAGTGCAGATTGGGGTCGTGAAAGTCTCCGCACTGGACAAATCATCTATGCAAATCAATTCTAGAAAGTCGGCTTAATACCAGACTCAGATCGGAGGCTAGGAAAGTGCAAATTGCCCATGGCCTAGCCTGGCCTGATCTGCTGATCGGAAATACGTTCATATCGCAACGAAAGCGAATTCGAAATCAATGGCTTGGCTTGGTTTATTTTTGGAATGGAGACTGGCTACTCTCATTTTAATTGTTACAGCTTCTCGGCTGAATGAAAGTGAAACCCCAAGACGAAACAGTTAGAGATATTACGCACACACACAGCATGAAGATGTATGCAAAGTTATCTCAAATCTTGGGCTTTCTATTCCCAGTTACGAGTCGAGTAGCCAAAAACAAAAGGCGGCACACAGTCCCCTGTTGCATCTTCGTCCACGCACAGACACGACCTGAAGCCCACATAAAAATAAAATACAGCCATCCACAAATTTACATATCAACAAATACCTAAAACACAACCAAACTTTGATTAGGTTGTTAGCATTGAAAACATCAAAAAGCAGACAAAAGTCAAAGGCAAACCAGCAGAAGATTCCGAGGAATATGTAAATAAACCTCTCCAGAGAGCCGGCCTAGACATCCTGTCAAGTCGATAAAGGGTTTGGTCTCGAATTTCAATGAAGAAATGGAAATAGAAACACACAATTCGGTTAGAGCGAACAATTGTTATTCAAATGCATTCAACGATTCCCAAAAGGAAATATATAATCAAAATTAATGACAAACTCGAGATGCAGGGAGGAATGGAGACAGGAGAACCTGCCACTGCATTTACCCCGAATCCACTAGAACCCAGAGATCGGAACAGAACAGAACGTTTCAGACAGAACCTGAGATCGTGATCTAACCGCAGAGACTTCATATGTAATTATATGGTCAGAGATCGGATACTCCGACGGCGACTCATACATATTTGACTGATTGATTGCCGCTGCTTAGGAATGCCAATAGAGGCTCCAACCTCATCAGTGAATCAGTTTTTGCGAGAAACTTTGAACTTGATTGCCGTCCGACTGTTTGCCGCTTATCTAAGCCACGTCAAGAAGGCAAATCGTGTTTTAATGGCCAACCCGACCAACGCCAGCCAAGTAATTTATTTATGAGATTTCAATTTTCTCCAACTCTTTTGTTATGATAAGGTGGCAGATCTGAAAGTCCCTCCACCATAAATATTCAGATATCAGAACAGAACCATTCACCCAGCGTCGAGGGGATTATGTAAGGCAGGTGCCAAAAGAAGATCTTTGGGAGGAGTGGCCTTCCAGCAGAGGCCCCAATACGGCGGAGGGAAAATTGCTCCATCATCATTATTATTGCTGTGACGACCTCGTTTGGCGCTGAGGTTTGTTTGCACTGTACGAGTATTTAGAATGCACTAAGCCAGCGACAATTGATTCGATGATGAACCTTTCGATTTCAGCAAGTGATTCCGACGATTGTTGGCAACTGTTTCGGAGCACGGATCGGATCGGCAGGGGCTTAACCAATAACCGAACAATGGAAGCGCTCTCAAATGTGCACAAGAGTCAATGGAAACATTTCATTTCATTGCATTTGATTGGCGATGGAATGGGACATGGCAGGGCAGGGCATGGCCGGGCAGGGCAGGGAGGAAAGCCTCAATTTGGTCTTTTGTGCCAATTATTTACACTTGAGACATAAATCAATGATGTCGATGTTTAGGCCGATTGTTTGGTTTCGGCTTGGATAGGCATTTAAAACCGCATTGCGACCGTTACTAAAAGGCGAGCGGCACAGATTTGTTGTTAATTATATTTTTAATTTTTTTGCTTAATTATTTCCGTTGGTTTTCCGTTGAATTAAGACTGTGTTTCCTTTGTTTATAGAGGCTTCCTCCGGGCGGACACAGGAAATTTACTCTTGAAATAACTGAACAAACACACTCACACACATAGACAGCGGCGCAGGCGTAGGAGTTAGTTGTCTCTCCTTCTCTCGCTCTACCACTGGATTGCTGATTGAAGAAGGTCCAAAAGTCGCGCAGGCGCAGGCGCAGGCGCAGCCGACAGCACGAAACGAAACGAAGCGAAACGAAATACCACGCAGAGCGAGAGCCACAACGTTGTTGGTCGCGTCTGTTTTAAGACTGAATTTCATGGCTTGATCAGTAGCGCAGCGAACGCAGGCGCACATTTACTCTCTGGTGGTGGAACAAGGTACGTACACACATGATCATATTAATAGGTACACCTTGAAATTTTCCAGTTATAATCAGTTTTATCGTATTTAAAATAACATTTTTTGTGGTACATTGTGTTTGTCAATGTGTGGCAGTTCCGCGGCATATAAATGAAACATTGGAACAGCCGGATAACAGAGTTTTTATCGATTTTTATCAATACAATACGTAAAGTGTCAGTAACTCTTTAATACTCTTTAATTTCGAAACTCTTGGCTTTTTGGCCATTTAAGATCTATTTATTTTTTCTACAGTCTACAAATAAACAAATTATTAGTATTTTCTCTTTTTTTTCTTTCTTATGGTACAGAGCATTTATGCGTAAAAAAATATATCCATGAGGTAAACTTTTGCTAAAGATTTTTGGGGGCCAAGCAATTGAAGTTTGAAAGTGGCCTAGTCTATCTTCCGACTTCAATCCAATCGGAAACTTGTGGTATAAGACATGGTGCCCAACTAGTAAATACTAACTAGACAAAAAATAAATGATAATCAGTCTACAAACTTTTTCATAACAATACTTGAAGTGATCAGCCTGACATTGACTATGAAGTACAAATGGATCTCTTTAGGTGTATCTTATTTAAAAAAAATACTTTAAGAATAAGTGAGAGTCAATTTGAAGTTTACAATATTGAATAAAACCCTTTTCTGTTATTTGAAAGTTGACGTAGGTGTGTGTACCTATTAATATGATCATGTGTGTAGATACTCGTGTTTATAATTCCCGCTCTACGAGTCAGATTTTTCGTTTGAGCTAACTCTCCTCTTCTCTCTCGGTGTTCGCCTGGGTGGATGATTTTGCGCTGAGAGGGAGAGCGCGAGAGAGAGTGCGAGCGCGAGCGCGACAGGGAGAGAGCGAAGTGCACTGGGCTGTGTGTCTGTGGATTTATTGGGCCAGACGCGACCCGATGGTGATTATAATGGTTAATAGAGTTCCAGTGCATTGAACCCCACTCCCTCGCCTCGCCTTGGCTCTTGCTCTTCTCTTGTGGGTGTCTTGGATATTTTGACAGCTGTCGCGGCTGCGCTGTTGCGCTGCTGCAGCATCCGAGATTTTTACGACTGCACTGCCGCATCTTGGGATTGCCTTGCTCATTTGCCTGCCGCTCCAGTTGCGTCATCGCCAGGCGGACACATGGTGGTGCACTCACTCTTATCTCTCGACAGTGTGCAACGCTCCAGTGAATGCGCTCGTGCGCAAAGTCAATTAAAATGATCACAACAATCCCGAAGAACCCCTTCCCCCGGTGCGAGGGATAGGACACGATGGGATCTGATATGATAGGGTGGGATCGTGGTGTAGGGGTTGCTGTTGCTGCTGGCGTTGATTGTATTTCCATCCATTAAATGTAGCCCAAAATAGAAACACAACAACCAAAATTCAAGAGCACACATAAATCAAAATTATACAAATGAAAAAAAAGGAAAAAAAAGGATTACGCATGCGCCTCTCACGCGCTTAAAGTGCTCGACATCCCACCCCACCCCACCATTCCACACGACCCTACTAATTGCGAAACTTTTTCGAGTTGATATCGTTTCGATTAGCTAATGTGCGGCCCCGTCTGGCTATAAATCAAAACAACCCGACAAAAGTGCGGGCCAGCCCATCGCAAAATATGGATACGAGTATTGTATACCAAAAAGCTGGAGAGTGAAATGTGCTTTACCGTTGTGCCGCTGGACCGGGGTCTATGGGTCTCGTATTACAAAATAGACCAAAAACTGTTAGCTCATTTCCATAAGCGTTCGTCGCTTCAGTCTTTCGTTTCTCCAGCGGTCGAAAGAAAGAAGAGACTTTGTCGGCCAGCCAGAATGGAGAATGGAATCGAAGAGGTATTTGCTGCCTGCCAAAAATAATTTAACCTAAGAAACAACACTTCCTCTCCATAAAAAAGAAGAAGAAGTGGAGGGAAAACAAAGGAAAATCACTTGTCGCTGTCAGTTATACATGGCTACACTTTTTATGGTTTTCCATTTCCATCCCAAGCGAAGGAAAACATCAACAAAAAAGGGAAAAAGAGAAGACCGCAAGTGCCTGGAAAAACTCGACCTGCTTTGGGTTTCCACTCTCGGATTCCCAGAACGAGATTGCGGGGGCAAAGGCCACAGCAAACATAATAAATTCGAACATTTGTGTGGCACTTGAAAACAGAACGGAGACGACTCTGGCGGTAGGCGAGGGAGGGGTCGGGTTTTGTATGCTGTAATTTATGCCAAGTGGATGGAATTTCGATCCCCAAACAAGTAGCCCAGTTGTAACCTCAATTAAAACTGAATTTATGCCACAAATGAAAAGCCATAAAGAAAACACTCTGCTCTGCGGCTACCTGGAGACATGTTTCGTGTCTCTTCTCCCCTGCTCCCGTTCCCGTTCCCGTCCCCCTTCCCCACTCCAAAGGTGTGCGTGTCCATGGGGCATTTCGAAGATCGCGAGACAACATAAATTGTGTCACTAACTGCAATTTGGGTATTAACCGAGCACGAATGAGAGCGGAACTTGAGCGCATATTTGAAACGCTGGAAAGTCCTTCGACTAGTGGGACAGGTGCACCACTCGATCCGTGTATGGAACAGACAAATGGAATGAGCTAGAGGTAATAAAAAAGCAGACGGAAGGAAGAGGATTGTCACGGTAGCACAAATGATCTTTAAACGGAGGAGGCTTCAGCCGCTTTTCAATACCTTTAATGACCTCCCAAGACACTTCTATGAATCGAATAGCAGGGATACATAATATAACTAATCCTCTCCCATTGACAGACATTACTTTCGGAAGGTGTCTTATCTTTCCATTAGTCAATCATGTGCAAAAAAACACTCGCGCAACTCCCACCATCCCATCAGATACATGTGATGGTATGGTAATGGTATGGAAGCGCGGAATCTTGGGAAATGCCTCCTGTGAGGATTGAACTCACGACCCCTGGTTTACAAGACCAGTGCTCTGCCACTGAGCTAAAGAGGCCCACATTTTGAGGGCGTCCCAGAAGCGAATTTCAACAGCCAAATGTCTCCGAACAAGAGCTGCGCTTGCAGTATGTAGGTACCAATTTTGTATCTTTTTGTACGAGTATCTGCGACACAAAAGATAGCATGCGACAGACGGTGAATAAAAGCGAGGCGAGGGGAGAACATATGTTGACACAGTTGTTCTTATTCTTTGGCCCGTTGTCTCCGGGCTGATAAATGCTTTTAAATATAATTAAAGGAAAACGCTGTGGCAAAGATGAAGGAGAGTTTGGAAAGGGGAAGGGGGAAGGAGAGATGGAAGACCCAAGGTCGGACCGACCGGATATTAATTTCACAAAAATTACACACATTCGTCGGATAATCAACATTAAGATCGGCTTTCGGGCGTTGCGCTTCAGTGGCCCATGACAATTAGGGCCAAAGAAATTTCGGGCCGACTCCGACTCCGACTCCGGGCTCACCTGTTGCCAAGAGTCGAGAGCTGTTGATGGGAGATGGGAAGCGAGATGGAGCCATTAGGACTGAAATGAAAACGACATGCCCAATGAACAAATATTTTCACATCATCATTTTGATTGGCACGCATGTCCGCGGGTGTGTGTTTCTACTTGCGTGTGCCCGAGTGTTGAGTGCAGTTCGATTTCAGTTTCGAGGCAGCAGTGCGTGCAAAATGGATCAACGATCTTTGCGCTTCAGTTAGAGCCAGGTCGACAGTGCAGCGTTGTCTGTCTTTGGCCGTGAGTTTCCTCCAGAAACTACCCAAATACCCAATCGATTAGGACGACCTCACCTCATGTCGCACCAAACTGCACAATTTTCCCACAAGGCGCACAGCAGGACGAAAGTCGAAGAAAACGTGAAAGAGCGGCAGCGCCCGACACGAACAACTGACGCGTGCTGTGCGCCTGCAGAACTTTAACAGCTGCTGGTAATGTGTCACTCTGTTGGGGATAGGTATAGGGATCCCGATCCCTAGGGATAGGCCAGAATGGAATTACCAGAACTGACCCGGAATTCCAAATCGCATTAAAACGAGAACACATAAACCGCAAAACGATTTCCAATGCGTCGTAAACCTCTTAATTCTCTCTTTCTGTATCTACGTTATTTTTCCCCGTGTTTTTTTTTTTTGCCAATCTATCCGAAAAGTGTCAAATGGAAACAAAGGATCGCAGAATTGGGTAAAAAATTGCCTGATTTAGTGTAAAATTGCTGGGCAACAAAAAAAATCAGATATGCCGAATAGAAATATGAGGCTAATGCATGCCGACAGCCAAAGGATCGTCATTAGCATTCCGAAAAACGATCGAACGGCAAAAAATGGCATAGGGAGAGGGAATACTCGTCCTCGTACCGCCAGGGGGGCAGGCAGCCCAATTCATCACAGTCTGTCACTCCTCATCCCTGTCGCTCATCTCTCTCGTCTGGCTAGGGCCATCAATCTCAGGTTGTAACTGTATTACAGGGACAGTCCGCGTGATGTAACAGCTTACCAGCCAGGTCCCCGGTCCTCGCCCTGCAGCGACGACTGCGCCTGCGCCACGTGCCACATCCAGTCGCTGTTCTGTCCTGTCCCTTCCCCTGTGCAGCTGCTGTTGCCGCCGACGCCGCCGCACTCGCACTCGCACTCGAGACTCACATTTTCAACCCCCTCAAAAGGGGTTTTGATCGGGGGATTTTCAGAGGGAGGGAAGGGAATGGTGGCTGGGCTGGGCTGGCCTGGCCTAGCAGTCTGCTTTTTCCCGTTTAGCTTTTGTTTTCCACTTGAGCTGAAGCACTTTCCATTGTTTTGTTGCCTTTGTACACACATTGCAGTGCATTTTCCGTTCGTGTTTTGCTTTCTTTTCGCTTCTTTTAAGTTTTTAATTAATTTGAACTGATTTGATTGCAGTCTGAAGCGCTTTCCACGCAATGCGTCGTCTACCCCTAATGGAAATCAAATCAAATTATCGCTTTTGTGCACTTCTATTGACCCCCCAGTGACAGTTCCTGTTCAAGGCAGAAGGGGCGCCACATGTGGAGAAGAGGGTTATTGGTTGATCAGGAAAATGTGAAGAACCACAGAGGAAAATGTCAATGAAGGAAGTATTCGTACTAAGAAAAGAGTTGTTGAATGGTGTGCAGTTGAGGAAATAATGGAAATTTGATGCCTTCCTTTGGGGGAGAAGGAAGTGAAGGCTGAGAAGAAGTGGGTTAAGAAAATCATGAAACCTCAATCGAACGAGCGCTGAGTGAAATGTTCTGTTAAAATATTTCATTCGCACGTTCTCCTAACGTATTTGTGGGACTGTTGGCAACCTACTAATTATAGATAATCAAAGATTTGTTTGTATCTGTATCTACATGCTTTATTCCAATACTTATCATCACTTCCTCGACTAATCGAGAGATTGACACAATTTATGGCCACAAATGTGTATCTTTCGTGTGATTTACATTGAAATGAAATTTGAATGGGATCGCTATACAAAACAGAGCCAGACACAACACAAATTGCTAACAAAACTTGATTTTTTGATCAACATAGACCTCAATTTATATAAATTCCGATCGGCTCAAATTAATTAAGTGGCACACTTTAATTTGCATACATTTACATTTATCTAAAAAGATTTATATTTAGTTTTTAAGACCAAAATAAGACAATTATTCGCATCTCACAAGGAACTTTTACAGTGAACGACATAATACATAAAACTCTTCTTATGATCACATTTCCATTTACAGACAGACAAATAGCCGAACGATTTAAGGAATCACAAAGCACTTATATAGTACGTTCCCTTGCAGACAGCACATTTATATTTGCTGGAGTTCCCCTCGTCGAGCGGCTGCAGGGAGTGGAAGTACTTGGAGATTACGTCCAAGATGTCCTGGCGATGGCGCTCAAGGAAATCCACAGCAAAATTATCATAGGTGTGCACGCAGTGCATTAATATCCGATAGAGAACCGTCTCCGTGGAAACGAACGTGTTCAGGGTGCGGTCAATCGAGTCGATATTCTGTTCGACAAAGGTGCGCGTCGTTTCCATAAAAAGCTGCACCGCCTTATCGCTAAAGTACCGGGCCAAAGCGTCTAGCACGTCCGCGAGGTTACCCGGACTGCTGATGTGCTCCACAAACTTGCTGCCAAATTGAGTGGCCAGCATTTCCAGATTCAGGCGCATCTGCCCCCCGCTGCCCAGGCTCACAATATTGGGCAGCACAGTGGCGCCCAGGGCACCGACCATGGAAGCTCCTTGCGCAAGATGCGCATTGATCTTGTGCAAGCTGAGCAAGGCCTCCTTGAAGGGTATATCGTTAAAGGTGCGCACAATATCAAACATTCCTCCGTCGGAGCCGTTATGCAGCTTTCTGGACTCTTGCGAGATCTGACTAACGACTCTTCTGCAGGATAATCGAACTCTGTAACAGTGTTCAAATAAGGATGTGGTTTTGATTTCTTACCTGGTTTGATCGCGCAGCGCTCGCATCAACGTTGATCTATTGGTCACTTTGGAAGCTATGCGGAGATTATTAATGGAGTGCGTGAATATAACCAGGCTCGAGGCAATCTGCAGGATATCCAGCTTGGACAAGGTCTGATCGTCGCCAACTTTCAAATATAGGTCGTACACACCGTTGGCCACACCCGTGCCGGATATGACAATGGAAGACACATTGATGCCCTTCACGGCGAACTGAGCGGCACTGTTCACTTCGGTGCCGGCTGCGGCCACTCTGGACATAAGTCGGGTAGCTCCGGTGGCTCCCAGGCCAACCACACCCCCGGCCACGCCTAGCCATTGGCCCCGAGCTTCGCTGTCCGTGATGGAAGTGGACTGACCATGTCGCACACGATCGTAAAGGCGGTGGGCCGAGCGCAGGGTGCTATAGGCTGCCGTTGCAACGCCCACAGCAGTGGCGGCCAGACCGATGGGTCCGCCGACGGGAACCGCCAAGGCGGCAGCCAGGGGGACACTTGCCACAAGGCTACCAACAGTCGCCACCTTGTCGCCGATATTGAGGATTTTGTGCCGCGCTCCAGACGCTGGCGTGGGATACACCATTAGCTGAACTCCAGGATCCTCGTCGTTGGTGAAGGTGTAAATGCCACGACTTGGAGCTATCATCATGCCCTTGGGCAGGGTATTTCCGAAGACATACTTCTCCCAATTGGCATAGACCCGGCCGTGTTCGTCGATGAAGATCATGCAACATTCCTCGCTGTTTTCGCCCTTCATGCATTTGCGGGTGCGGAAGACAGGATGGCAGCTATAGGTGGTGGACTGCAGGGCCAGCTCTGCATCCATTTCAGGCGTGACCAGCACGTAGATGATGGCCGAGAGCAGAGTGCGGTTCGTGTACTTCCGCTGTAGCCACACATTTCGAAACAGTTGCTGGCGTTGCTTGGCCACCTTCCTGCTGGTTGTGGCCTCATTATTTAGGATCAGATTTTTGATCTTTTGCTTTAGCACTCCAGCCTGATCTGGGGCTAGTCTTTGGGCAATGCGGAGAGCATGAGTAATTAAGATGTTCTATGCAATTGCATAATCCTATATACGTACGAGTCCCAAATGATTTCCGAGCGCAGGGCGCTGCTTAGACCAAAGTCCCGTTGCACATCGTAGGCCGAGCGCGTCATTTGCTTCTCTTCTGATGCTTTTCTCATGGAACCTTAAGGGGCGCAGCGAGCACATTCAAACATTGAAACATTAACATTAAGACATCTATTAATTTATTAAAATGTGTCAAACTATAGTTTGACAGAGTTAAAATATTTTTTCCGACCGGGAAAAATCCGTTTCCACAACAACAAATTGTCGCGAGCCAATACCAAGACTCGGGAGTCGGGACAGAAAACAAATATATATATCAAATCAAAGCAATCAAGTACAAGATCTATAAAATCCATTTTCAAAACTGTTCGTTCAGACAATGGCCAAAATGCAAAAAAATGGCTGTTATAAATTATTTATGACGTTTTCAAAATGTCAACAGCCAAATTCGTCGCCCACCTTAATGACATTTTGGCCAACATTTGAAAAGCAGGAAGGGGTCTGGTGGGGCTGCTGTCTTAGAGGTATATTTTTTATAATTATTTGCTTTTTTGTAGTTGTTGTTGCTGAATGCAAGACTGACAGAAAGACCGAAAGACAGACAGACAGGAAGGCGTGCAGTTTGGCTTAAACACAATTTAGTTGCTCGAATTAATTTCGGTTTATAGTTGTTAGTTTTGAATTGGTTGCTCTTTCAGTGCACATCAAGTTGACATCACATTAGGTGTAGCAATGCCCATGCAAACAGAATTACAATGCAAATACCCACGAAGCAATCCGAAGCAAAACGGAAGCAGATTGCAAAGCGGAAAACAGCTACAAAAGGCAACGGCAAAAGAAAGGGCTAGATAGAACTAGTCGATGCCTGAACAAATACCCTTTCCCTGTTCCCTTATAAGTTCAGAATTGTTTCACAGTCTGCTTCCCAGTTTTCAAGACATTTATTACTCGTACTCTTATCCAAATAAAAAGACGTTTGAAAGGATTGAAATTTAAATAATTCATATAATGGTGGAGGTTTTAGGTTGGGAAAACCATTTCAAATGACATCTCCACTACTGCTGTGTAGTATCGACCCTTCAGAAGGGTATTAAAACAAACAAAAACTCAAATGCAACGGATGTTTTAATGAAATATACATACAAGCGAGTACGAAGAATAGAATGGGCTGGGTAGAGGAAAAAACAAAATAAACTGTAATTAACTGTCGGCTCTTGAATGAACATGAATCAAAGAGGTCTGGTCTCCCTCTGGGAGGGGGAGGCCGGTCATTTATTCCGCCTGAATTTGCATTCGTATTTGCATTAACATTCGCGAGTGAGTGCCGAGCCGGACGAAGGGTCAGGTACTGGACGAAATGCATTCAGTATCCTGCCTGGGGTCCTCTCAGAACTGCACTGCCACAATGCACTATAATTAGGGGTGGCTGAGGACGCAAGGATGCGACTCCCTGAGAGTGATAAATATTTTGCGCCTGGATGACAGCTCATAAACATTGCCCAATGACGTCTGTGGCAGTGGCTCGAAGCGATTACATTTATTGACAATGTTCAATCAGGACGAGCGGCATCCTTGGAGTGCCTCAACTGTACTACAAGTGACAGCTGTCGGCGAGGGATCGCAAATCCGCTGTAAGCCCTGATGATTACATTGTTTTGGACGCAGACAATAAAGAAACCAAGAAGCGACTGACAACCCTTCCATGATTGATGACACGCTGTCATGTCCAGTTCTAGCATAGCTTCCCTGTCCCAAGGGGGCTACAATGCCCAAAGTCAACAGCGGGGCGAGGACGCCGATTCCGATTCCGATTTCGATTACGCTTCCTCCCATTCCTAGTGCCATTCAACAGCTTAGGGAAATTTACATACAGCCGTAACCAACATGATGCACCCTTGAGGTGCGGCTTGGGTTTCGCTTCCATTCCGTTGTGCATAATAATGCATTTCACGGCGGGACACCACCCCGAAAAAAACCAAATGAATGGGCAAAGTGGGCGTTGTAATGTTGACACTGTAATTTACGCATTTCACCTTTTCTTTTTGGGCGCTTTAACGGATTTGCATCCAGCTTAAATGCCAAAGGGCTGAACTATGGTAATTTGATATGTACATATGCATGTGGTATGTGCTGGCGACTGGCGACGGGCGACGGGCAAGCACTCGTACAGTTGTGCCTTCGGTGCTCTGAGATGTTAGTGTAACAGAATTCTGTTACTAACAGCCTGAGCGGCCCAATTAAGTGTTACAACTTGCCACTTCCCACGACATTTTCTTACAATTTACCCATAACAAATTGCCTCTTGGAATAACGAGCACCCACAAATGGAGCGTTCTCATTGAACTTCGACTTTTCTTCATTAGTCAAAGAGGCTAGACAGCTGCTCAACTCAAGTGCCGATTCCCAGATAACGAAACATTAATTTACTTTGTCATGCACTCAATTCACGAAGGTAATTGAAACTTTTTGAACAACCCGCGGATGGCAACAGCCGCCGCAACAGCTAGAGGGCGCTATATTTATCTACTGCTTTTGCCACGCGCGTCACTCAAGCCTCTTTAGCTCAGTGGCAGAGCACTGGTCTTGTAAACCAGGGGTCGTGAGTTCAATCCTCACAGGAGGCAATTATGAAAAATTTATACACATTTCTTTTTAATATTTTAAAATATTTAATTTTTAAATATTATATGTTTTAAAATATTTATTTTTTAAATATTATATGTTAAGATAAAAAACCGTATGGAAAATCTGGAATGCTGTTTTTATAAATTATATTTTCCCTTCGTGATCTTAATTGAAGTGATCTTACCTTTAATTTGTAGCTTTTGAGTCGTTAATCTATATAAAAATTAAATATATATACAAAATATTTTAAAAGATTCATAAAATGTAGATAATTCTTGCCTCCTGTGAGGATTGAACTCACGACCCCTGGTTTACAAGACCAGTGCTCTACCACTGAGCTAAAGAGGCGAACAACCCGATCGCGCCATATAACCCAGTTCATTTGGCGGAATTTATGCTGGATGGTTATCTTATTTTTCCCCAAATTGGAGAGAACTTTCAATCAATTCTGAAAGCGTTTTTGTGTCGGGTAGATATGTACTGTGCCGTATTAATAGCTGAATAATACTCGTATTGGGGTTATGTTTTTTTAGATGCTTCTAGAGTCTAGGCGGGCAATTTGTTAGTAAACAAACGAGGATCGCTCTTAGAATGCTTTCTCTCTGCGATCTCTTATTCTCTCCTCTCCCCTCCTGCTCTTTATTTATTTGGGTGGCGCTCTCTTTGGTCTATTAATAAAAAGCCGAAATGCTGTCTTTATACCACACGTTGTCGTCGTCTCGTCCCATTTTCCCGAATTTTCACATTCAGTTTGTCTGCAGCTTCTGTGCCGGGAGTACTTTGATACCAAAAACTATTCAAAACTTGCATAATTTGTGACTCCAAGAACTGTCAAAATGAAAACTCCACTCAGCCAGAAGATGGGCTTCTTTGCCGAATACTACCTGAAGCTCAAGGAGCAGGCCGGAGCCACCTGCGAAGCGGATATATCCAAGCTATCGGGATTTAGCGAAGACGAGGAGCGCGTGGCCTATGTGGATCAGCTGGACTGGGTGCAGGCAGGGGATGCCAACCTGCTGGTGAGACCGGAATTCGATGGGAAGAGTGCCCTCCTGGCCGCGGAGATCAAGGAACGGGCCACGGCTGCCTTCAAGGGGAAGAAATGGCTGGAGGCCATGGTGCTCTATACCAGGAGCTATATGTCATTGCCCAATGAGAATGGTGAGATGTTCCTAAAATGGTTTAAAATTAATTTTAATACATATGTGCTTGTTTCTGGTATCGAATAGTTGCTGAGATCCGTATTGTGCTGGCCAATCGGTCTGCCACTCTGTACCACATGCAGAAATATAAGTAAGGATATAGAAAATGTGGACTTCTCCACAGGTAAGAGAATTATTCTGACTTATTTCCAGGGAGTGCCTGATCGATATCCGAAGAGCCATAGACCTGGGCTACCCCAAGGATTTGATCTACAAGCTGTACGAGCGACGCGCTCGATGCTACATGGCCCTCAAGGACTATCCCCATACGATTGAAGCCTTCAAGTGAGCTCAAACTATCAGCTGGCCTGCTATGACCCACTTTACCATTCACATTTACCTTTCACCTAGAAAGTGCATTACAGCCATGGACGACTCCGCACTCACATCCGACAAGAAATCCAAGCTAAATCTGGATGCCATGACTATGATCAAAATGCTGCTGCAAGATCCGCGCACGGCTAAGCAGGCGGCCAAGCAACAGAAGCAGAAGGTCGCCCTCGACCAGGCCACAGCTCTGCCGGCGGAGAAGGAGTATGTGAGTCCCCTGGTGAGGATTGATCGCAGCCCGCAGGAGGGACGCTTTGCCCGGGCCGCTGCGGATGTGAAGGCCGGCGAGGAGCTGCTCGTCGAGCGGCCGTTTGTGTCCGTCCTACTGGAGAAATTCGCCAAGAGCCATTGCGAGAACTGCTTTGTGCGGTGAGATGGTGGGAGAACCTAATAGAGATATTCTGATTACATGTATTCCCCTCCAGGAGTGTGGTTCCTGTGGCTTGTCCCCGCTGTGCCGATGTCATATACTGCTCGGAACAGTGTCGGGACGAAGCGGCCAAGAAGTACCATAAATATGAGTGTGGCATCGTGCCCACCATTTGGCGATCGGGTGCCTCCATCAACAATCACATTGCGCTAAGGATCTTTGCCAGCAAGCCCTTGGAATACTTTCTGCAATTGAAGCCCACTATTGATAAGGAACTCTCGCCAGAGGAGCTGCTAAGGTGAGTCCACTATGCATTTAACAACGGACTTAAATTCGAAAGCCTTCTCAGTCTCCCCAAGGACGACTTCCGGCGCGTGGCCCAGCTGGAACGGCATCAGAACAAGCGCCCGCCGTCGAACTTCTTCCAGCACGTTTTGATGGCCCGATTCCTGACCAAGTGCCTGCAGGCATCTGGCTACTTTGGCCCCGAACCCAAGCCGGAGCAGGTTCGAGCCATTTGCTCACTGGTGCTGCGCAGTCTGCAGTTCATCCAATTCAACACCCACGAGGTGGCGGAACTGCACAAGTTCAGCTCGACGGGCAGGGAGAAATCCATCTTCATTGGCGGCGCCATCTATCCCACTTTGGCCCTGTTCAATCATTCGTGCGATCCCGGAGTCGTGCGATACTTCCGGGGCACCACGATCCACATCAATAGTGTGCGGCCCATCGAGGCAGGCCTCCCCATCAACGAGAACTACGGACCGATCTACACGCAGGATAAGCGTGAGGAGCGCCAGGCCAAGATGAAGGAGTTGTACTGGTTCGAGTGCTGCTGCGATGCTTGCATCGACAACTGGCCCCTGTTCGAGGACCTGCCCCGGGACGTGATCCGATTCCGCTGCGAGGCGCCTAACAATTGTGCGGCTGTAATCGAGGTGCCTCCCAGTTGCAATGACTTTATGGTCAAGTGCGTGACCTGCGGCGAGGTGACCAATATCCTGAAGGGACTCAAGGTAATGCAGGACACGGAAATGATGACGCGCACCGGCAAACGGCTCTACGAGACCGGGGACTATGCCAAGGCGCTGCAAAAGTTCATCGACCTAATCCGCATCATGTACGATGTGCTGGCCCCACCGTTCCCCGATTTCTGTGAGAGCCAGCAGCATCTGAAGGACTGCTTCCTCAACCTAGGCAATGTATACAATCTGGATTGATTCGAAGCTGCTGCCCCTCAATTACTTTGATTACTATTTCTGTTCGAAATGTTTATTACAAACGTGTTTTACTCGAAATATTACAGCAGATGTTTCCTTAGGGTTTCCCCTAGTGGTAGCCACAGCGGCCACGATGGATTTTACTGCACCCGGCCACATTGCGGTGGGCGAAGTAGCAGCAGCGATAGCAGCTTATCGTCGACCGCCAGCCCCAAGCTGCAAATTGAAACGCAAACAGAGTGAAAAAATGACCTCGAACCCACTCTCTCTCCTCAATATGTAATCTGGAGAAGATACTTACGTCCGCATCCCCCGTTCCGATAGCCGTAATCCCTCTGATCTCTCAGATAGCATCTCTCAGCCGGCTCGTTCAAGATCCAAGGATTTTTGGTGGTGGAAGTAGGTCGATTGCTGATTGTGGGTGGTGCGTATGGTGGTATATAAGTCGGAGGATGTGCTTCTGTAGTCGTTGTTGTTTTGGAAGCTTCTGTTGTCGTTGTGGTTTTGGGAGCTTCTGTTGTCGTTGTTGTTTTGGGAGCTTCTGTTGTCGTTGTGGTTCTTGGAGCTTCTGTTGTCGTTGTGGTTCTTGGAACTTCTGTTGTCGTTGTTGTGATCTGATCATTTTTTGTGGTTGTAGGTTCTTCTGCGGATCCTGCACTCATAGCATTTTCAGTGGATGCTGGAGTCGCAGCTTCTTCTGGGGATCCTGCACTCGTAGCTTCTTCTGTGGGTGCTGCAGTCGTATCATCTCCTGTAGGACTGGGCGTCGTAGGTTCTTCTGTGACTACTCCAGTCGTACCTTCTTCAGTGGGCCGTGGAAAATCCACGGGGAACTCGGGCCTTATATCCTGTGCATGAGCACCAGCTAAGAGCACCAGCAGAAGCCCCAGCGAAACCGGAAATGAAAGCGTCAACTGCATTTGAGCGCGTTGTGTTGTCGTGAGCTGATTGCATTCAACTGAAACTGATCGTCAGACCCTCTGAGCTAAGGTAGCTTCAGTCGGAGCTTGCTTGGCCCTCCGTAATGAGTAGACAGCAGCGAAAATTACGAGTGCTGAGGGCAGCTCGAGTCGCTGATAAGAGAACACTGCCAGGCGCAACGGGCAATTAGGATGACAAGCACTTTGACCCATTTAATGAAACTTTAATGCTTATTGAATGCCACTTGTATAGAACGGATGTGATTCAGAAGTACCTCACACGTGGGTGGTATCTAGTGACGCAAGTCACGCATCTATTTCTTTCAGTGTAGCCTGGCAATTGCTTATCAGAACTTGAGGTGAAATTGACAATTGTGAAGCGCACAAATTGCTTGCGGGTGGCTGAGCACGCGTGCGCAACCCACCTTGTAACACTTTGGTGTTCGTTTTAATCGTTTTCGTTTTCGCTGGCACTGTAACCCGCATAAAGTCAATCAAGGGAACAGACGAGATGTCGATGCCGATGCCGATGTCGATGGAGGCGAACGATGACGTACAAAACTTTTGCTATTGAGTCAATACTGGCAATGCCAAGGGAATTCGGTAATATATTAGCCTAATCTGTTTGATTTCCTTCTCCATAACCAGTAGTAACTTTTTGCGAGCTGAACCTGCTTACGCCAGAATAAATAAGCAGGGCTTGGGGAAACCCAGCAGCTTGGTGATAAGATTGGATGATATGGATCATTTTGAAAATATTCATCGATTTCCGTCAGTGCCAGTGGGAGAACCCCAGATTAAAACTTAAAAATAATGATTGAGGATTCTCATGGTGAAATCGTCTCAATACATTAATATATTATATTCGAGTGGTTACTGTAAGAACAAACAACCGATTCCAATTGATAATCGTGATTCCCCTGAATGGCAAAAAACCAAACATCTATACCTCTAGACCGTATACAAAAACGGCAAAAACTCCATTACAAAAATGGCTACATTTATTCGAAAGTGTTACCGCGTACAAAGTCACGTTGGGTTTAGCTAGATCTTCCAAATATATTGGGAATATCAGGAATACACTGGGGCACATCATGCCATTGATATTGCATTTGAAATTACATTTAGTTTGTTCTGGTCCGATTTACATTCGGTATTCGTTTATCAAATAAATTACATTTTGAAGTAATTTTTAATAGCTGTCATCTCAGTATACTCAAACTACTCGTTCAACGGGAAACGTTCTAATTGGCCACACCAGAAGAATAATTAAGAACTATGCGATCGGGACGTTGTGTCAGATCGGTAGATATTGGTTGTATATAGCTCGTATTCGAGACCTTATTTTCGGTGGCGGAGGGGCATGACAAATATTCGAAACAAACTTGATCACCAAATTTTGTTATTATCCTGTCTCTTAGAACTATGTATTTCTTAATACTAGCTTTTTACTAATTGCATTTAACACAATGGAGTGAAGAGAGATAATTAGCTCTAACAATAGCAAACAACACTGACTTATTTACAATATATTACGTTGCGTTGCTTTGCGTTACGTTGTGTTGCTTCCCAAAAGCCCCAAAATTTAGGTAATTACAAGCTATGTATACATGGCGGAGACTCTTTTGATTTGATTCTGTTTCTCATGCAGCAGGGCTGCCTGCTCAAGGAGATTCCATAGTTACGACTTAACTAATTGGTCAAACAAAATAAAAAATACATATAGGACTACTTTTTGGTATTGCAAGCACACGTAGCTGAGTGTGTAGGTTATGGTGCGGTTGGTGTTGATTGGTTTTTAGCGTCGTTAGCTCCACGAGAGATCATAGCCCTTCCAGTTGGCATTGGGTGCGAGGTGCACGCGTCGTTTGTTGTAGAAAAAGGAGACGATGCCGTGATAAGCAGTGCGTGGCACCCCGCTCTACAAGGAAAAAGAAATCGTTATTAGGGGAATGATCGACCGATCGACTCACCTTGAAGTCATCCATGAGGCCCAGCATCTTGGTTATTCGCTTGTATTGCTCCCGCGTGGTATATTGGATGCGGACTGGTCCCTCGGCTGCTATCAGGTTGCGACGCAGCTCATCGTACGTGACGATGGGATACGTATAGACACTCTGCACAAAGGTCTTATCATAGTTATCCTAAAAGAGAAGCGAGTCAATATGGCGGTCAGAGAGATAACAATTTACAAACCTTTAGCAAATGGCTCATATTGATTTTTGTGAACTGCACAAAGTCCTCGCTGAGCTTAATGTGTTTGAGATACTTATCAAAGAACAACCCACTAAAAAGAGAACAAAGCGAAATCAGCCATTGCGGACCGTTTTCCACAATTGTACCGCTTATCTCTTACTTCGATACGCCTATTTTTCCAAAAGTGCGAGTTCTAGATATCTCCGGTCTGATGCACACGCGATGCTTCCGCTGGGCCGGATGACGTATCCAATCATCCCAGAAGCTAGAACAGTTTAGAAGCAATTAGCAATCGGCTGGTGACGGTATAATTGGTCGACTCACGATTTGGGCCATTTAACTGAAAGCTCGCTCCACAGCTTTTTGGTGAGCATCCAGCCAAGACCGGGGAAGAAATCGGTGCGATATAGCAACTCTGGTTTCGAGGCGTCCACAACAGCAGCCTTGCCATTGTCATTCCAAGCGGAGACGCACCACAGACTGGGATCCTGTATGAGCAATTTGTGTGTGCCCAGGAAATATTCAAAGAAATCTGGCGCCACGTTCAAGTCATCCTCCACAATGATGGCGAAATCGAAACCAACTTTAAAAGTTGTGTTCAGAGCCCAGCCATAGTGTCGGGCTATCTTATAGTAGCCTTTAAACTTCCTCTCCTTGGGCAGGACTTTAATGTCGCTCTGGTCCGGCTGCTCAATGAGGGTGACTTGATTGCCGAAGGATTGGATAACCCCCTTGGTATTCTCATCGCCACAATCCTGCAAGTTCCAAGAAAAACGATAACAATGGCCGCCTGCTCAAGTTATGTTTATGTTTGCCTGCTTACCTGGGACACAATAATGGGAAATTGTTCCATGCTGGGACGATATTCAATCAGATTATCGATGCACTTCTTGACCGAAACCCGATTGCAGGCAAATACCAGCACGGGAAAGACAGGTTCGCCATTGCCCATATATGTTCTCGTTGGTATCGGCGCCGGGGTTTGTTTTGCCACAGGTTGCTCCAGCATCTCCCCGGAGATCTCGGCAGCCACTATGCTAATCTGGGGCGTCGAGACCGTCTGTGCTTGGTCATACTTGGTTTTGACCAACTGGAAGAGGTTCTTGGCCATGTCGTGACTTTTCTTGTTCGCATCTCTCGCCTCGACGTTGAGACGGTACATCTGATGCGCTTGAGCCCTGCTCAAATTTACTCCGGTGTTGCGGAGCAGTAGGTAGTAGGTGGCGTAGGTCCACGTAATCAGAAAACCAACTATAAGCAGCACCTTACGCGATCGCATCTTTGGGGGGTTTGGTGGGTGGGCGTTCACTGCACTCCTTGTCTACTGTGCCATTGGCATTAAACTGACGGTCGTCACGCGTTTCGCTTTGCTGTTTAATCGGTGGGTATGGAAGCCCTATATAGCGGTTGTTGTCGTATTGGTTGAGCCCTCTTGTTGAGCTGTGTCTAAACAGCGTGTCCAGCATCGGACATTAGCATCTGGCACTGTGCAAGCTGGCTACATTTAATGGCAGACTCATTGCTATCGTCGTGAACTGTCCGCCAGGCTGGCAAAGGTATAATTTATTTTGCCAAATCGAATCGCGGAGTTTACACGTTGTCAGGTGTCACCAGAATTTTATACAGCTCTCACTCCGTTGTTGGAATCAAGTTTCTTGTCTGGTTGCCTTTGGTTTCTGGAGCTGGACGTGCTCGCCTCCCACAATTGACAGCTGTTGTGACTGGAATTTCTCGGTTCGCATAGTAAACGGTAAACAAAAATAAACAAACGTCTCAAATAGTGAATGTGAATGTGCTTAGGTGTATTTGAATGGGATATAAAAAGAGGTGTGGACAACGGACAAAACGGCCCAGAAAATGCAACGCATGCATAGTGAAATCCACCCCATTTGACTAATATACCTTGAAAACAAAATCCGCTGTTCATCAAAACACGGCGAGGTGAGGTTCGTACGAGTCTTTTAGTTTTCATTGGCTGTTTTTTTCTGTTGTCCATACCCCTTTGTATAGACCATTTAAAATTACGACTCATTATTTCGCTGCAAACTAGGGCTGGAGAAACATCGACGTTGGCATCGATGACATCGATGTTTGGATGTTCTGCAGACTTTGATATTTTTTCTCAAGCATCAATATTTTGTCTACATTTTCTCAGTGGATTTATTCATAAAATGTACCGTCGGATCCTCAGAAATATAACGAAATATACCATCTCATTTTCAAAATATACTGCAAATATACCGTTGAAAAAAACGAACAGGATAGGATTACTAGCTAGAAAGAACCCTCAGCTATTCGATTTAATATTACTTGCTAGCTAGTAATAACATCAAACAATAAACAATCCATCACAGAGCGCTAAGTAAGTTGTTATGGTGAATGCGACCAATGTCTCCACATTCCGCAACCTCAATTTCAAATACCGTTGTAAGAAACATTCTGAACTCGGAGTACAACACTTTCATTGTTAATGATCCATTGCTTATTAACTTTATTTATTTTTATTTTATTTTTATTTTTATTTTAAAAGTTTTTTGAACTGGAACTGCGCTGCAGCCCTGGCAAGAAACATTCGTGTCGAGCGGCGCAGTAATCGCTTATCGCCAGCCGCAATTGTACCATCGATACCATTAATAATATCGATACCAATAATTGGATGTAACTACAAAATCCAATTTTATCAATCTATTATCAACGATATATTTAAGATATATCCATACGCACGCTTTTTGAATTTTCGCTCACAAATCGTACTTAGTACGTGTATCATTTATTCCAATAGATTGCGTTTAAATCCTTTACTCACATTCACTTTCAAACAATTTCTATTTGGCGCGCACCTGTCGTACCCAGTCCATAGTATCGATGCCCGAACTTGAATCGGGTAAGGCTTTCTTTGAACCGGTAGTCAACAATGAGTCACATTCCATACTTTTAAATGATGTATCTTATTTACTGTACTTGGATCGAAATATGGTGATGATTGGAACTGCATTTCCCAATCATTTAAAAGGTAAACACAACGGGAAATGTACGTGATGTTCATATTCAGTAGGTGGAGCAGTATATTTTTAAAATTAGACGGTATATTTTGGTATATTTCTGAGGGTCGGACGGTATATTTTAACGATAAATCCGCGGTCACACTGGATGTAACTACAAGATCCGGGAGGTAAATAAAAAATATTTATTTATTACAGCCTCAACCGCTGTATTTGCGAATTATTCAGACTTAAACGTTGGTCGCTCGTGCAGTCGGTGCTGCAGTGCGAGAACCATGCATGAGGATGACTTGAAAAATCAATTAACGATTGCGCGGAATGAGATTAACAATTTGAGGTGCGTGCGAATCTTCCTATCCTTTCCGTTGTCAAAGTTCGAGCATACCAGCGATTGATTTACCTTAACTACGCAGGCAGCAAGTGCGGAACCTACAGCATGTGCAGCGCAAGGACATCGAAACAATAACCCGCCTGCTGAAGGACTTTCGCTGCGAAGGCTGTTCGAGTAAGCAGAATGCCAAGGCCAAGGACGGCACTGACAAGGCCGACAAGGCGGAGGCGGCGCCCGGGCTTCAGGGTCAGGTGCGTCTGACCATCAATCACACAATACACACACACATTTCAAATCAATGCTAAACCGTAGGACGTCAATGGCAGTGGGAGCAGCAACAGTAACAGCAATGAGGAGTCTGCCCACTTTCGTCCGATTGGCGTAATACGGACTGCCTTTCCGGAGAAGAGAGCTGTACCGAGGCAATCGGTTGTGGGCAGCCGCCTACGTAGCCTTATCCAGCTTAATGATGGCGTCTTCACCAACCCGGAGCACTCGCTGGAGGGACTGTCTGACTTCTCACACCTGTGGCTGATTTACCACTTCCATCGGAACAATGCCCATCCGAAGGCTAAAGTGGCACCCCCGCGTCTGGGCGGGGAACGAGTAGGAGTTTTCTCCACACGCTCGCCCCACCGACCGTGCCCCATCGGCCTGTCGTTGGTGGAAATAGAGAAAATTGAAAATGCTACCATCAGTTTCTTTGGCACGGACATGGTGGACGGAACACCTGTGCTGGACATCAAGCCGTACATTCCATATTACGATGCGCCAGCCTTGAGCATCGACTCAGGTATGTTAGGCACATACAAACCTGTACAACCACGATTCTATCAAAATTTTGGCCTCGTGGCAGGTCGAGCCTCAGCTGGTCCGAATGAAACCAGCCTGGACTTTTACGACTCCCGTCAGGAGCCCGATGGCGAAGAGTCCGATCTGGAGCTATACGGTGCCGCTGGCTATGCTGTAAACAGCATCAGCTCCGACCCGATTCTGCCGCCCCCAAGCGCCGTACGCGTCCCCAACTGGGTGGTGGCCAGCCATCGGTTGAGTGTTTGCTTCAACGAGCACGCCGAGGCCCAGCTGAAGGATTTGCAGGTCGAGAAACAGTGCATCGTTGAAATCTTGGAGGCGGATCCGCGCTCAGTGTACCTGCGCACAAAATACGGCTCTCAGATCTTCACTTTCCAGCTTAGTGAAGTCACCGTGACGTGCAAGTTCGACGACAAGGCCGCCACAGTGACTGTGGTGCAGGTTCGCCGCAATGAAAATGTGCAAGTGGTCGCACTGGACTGCGATCAGCGCAGTGCTTAAGTTATAGTTGTTTTCCCGGATGGCTTTGCAGGGAGATATGTGTTTAGCTTAAGTATTCCGTGTTTAGGAGCTTTGACGTTTCGATTTTGCTGTAGGACACAAGACATTCTAAAATATATTTATGCTGCTTGTTTCTAAAGTAAAAAATTTGGTTTTTTATATAATTTATTAAGTACGAAGGCAATCCATTGTTGTTTTAAGGTTTGTGTACAATTAAATTTAACTTTCTTTCAGCACCGCACCAGAATGAGCGAAATGACGTGGAAGGATTTCTTGAGTCAGGCCCAAGAGTTTCTCAAAATTTCCGAGCAGTTAGGTGATGGCTGGGTGTTGCATGAAAAGGTATGTCGAAATATTATATTATCGTAGTGTTAAAGCTACCATATAACAATTATCTTCCGTCTAGGACGCCAATGAGCCCAACACGTTCCTCAAGTACAGCCATAAGATTAAATGCCAAGAGTCCAAAGATAGTGATTTTACTCTGATCAATGTGGAGTATCACATAGTCTATAGTGTGTCGTATCAAGTGCCCATGCTATTCTTCCAAGCCCATCGATCAGGTATCATCATCAAATAGTCAAATGTTCAATTCAATAAAAGACCTTCTTACAGATGGAAGTCTCCTCGACTTGGAGGCCACTTGGCGTCTCTTCATGCCAGACACGGCGTCCAAAGATCTTTATCAGATGCTCACCCAAACAGAGCATCCCGTGCTGTTCCGTCCGTTCATGGCCCTGCACCCGTGTCGCACAGCTGAGGTCCTCGACCAGTTCGGACAGCCGAGTGCCAACCGTGTGCTCACCTTCATCAGCCTTTACGGACCGCATGTGAAGCTGCAACTGGCGAATGCCTACGGACTGAGCAAATGAAATGTATTGTATGCTCGGAACTATGTGGATAATTCGTATTTATTTGTGGTTTTTTTAAACATTGATTACAGGAGTATACATGTGTGGATATTATGATGTTTGGGGAGCTCTATATTACAGTTTTACATTCGATTCGCTACCTTTTATACGGTTTGACCTTTTCATTGAATATTCTACATATATATATTAGAGGGCATTCCAGTGCCGCTCCTCTTCTAGGCCATGGCACAAATGAACATTCAAATTGTACAGTAAATATGGTAACAACTATATATCAGGCTATTGTTATATACGTTGCACTGATAAATCTACATTTCACAAGCATAAATTAAGCCCTGCTCAAATGAACTAAGCTTTGTACGCCAAGGACTATGCCGCTTATGGGCCACATTCATCTACTTATGCATTGCATATATATTATCAATCATATAAAGTATATTTATGTATGTATTATCTGTAATTGTATCGTAATATATAGTTTACAAGTTCCACTTGTCCTCTCCTCTCGGTTATTTTCACTTTTAATGTCAGATAAATGTTACATACTTTCGATCATTTCGATCTGTATATTTAGAGCTAGGCATAGATAGGTATGTAAGTACATACATATGTATATCCTTAGAGCTAATTGTACTGTACACAAGCTAGACCATACTCGCAGTGGAGAGGCTATGCTTCGGTTCACTAATGTTAGGTCTTTCATTTATAATTAATGTTAACTGGCTACTGTGTGGCATTTGCTGATCCTCGACGCCGAAGCACGAGAGGCCCCGTCTTTCGACGCGACTTCGGCCTCGTGGGCGCGAGGGCATCGCATTGAAAATGTTTGTTTGCAAAATTAAATAGATTTATATGCATATTACTTTGCGTCTGCATTTGTAATCCAACGAAATACATGCAATACACGTACACATACATACATTGATAAGAGTATAACTGCTATTGACTGATCGCGGATCCGTTTAGTGAGGCACTGACAACAAAAGATTCTAAGATACGAGTAGTTAGCAGCTATGCTGTGGCCGTGTTTCGGGAGAGAGGACTTGACACTGGCATCAAAACCTTTCGAGTGGAAGAACTGCCTTTGAAAATGTTTTTCTTGAACCAATCGTTTTCTTACCGCTCTGAACGCATCTCAGATTGAGGACTTTTTGATGGAGTCAGCTGAAAGAGGGCAACGGAAATATTAATTATATTCCTAAGCATTTTATATCCTAAGGTATTTTTATGTTGCATACATTTTTAAGGCCTATTGGAGTGATGATCCTCTCTCGTCGATTGCCTTATATAGATCCCCATAATCCCCAAAATCTATGGAATATACATAGATGATCTATTTCGTGTCGCATCTAAATTTCTTACAACATAATCTTGCAGTTTTTAATGGGTATCCAACGGATTTTAGAGGCTTATCTGGCTCGTTTGCAATATTTACTGCTGGGTACTTTTAAGATCTAAACATATACCTTTACTATATATACAGTATATATTTCTTGGATAACTGTGTATGTATACTTGGAATGTTTTTTGTTCTGAATTTATTGGGTGTATAATATTGGGTGGATGTTGTTGGCGTATTTCTGACTAATCTACGAGTATTGTTGTAATAAGCATTAGCATATATGTATGTATATACGATTATATGAAATATTTGACATATTTGAAGTATTATATATCATCTGTTCTTTGTTCTCATCTCAATATATGTACTCTTATATAAAAATTCATTTAAAGCTTCACCATTTAGTTGATATTTGTATATCAAATTACATTTCTTTAAAATAGTTCTATGTACAATAAACAAGATAAAGTAAAATTCAGAAATTCGCCCATCAGTGGTGGTTGCGGAAATACGCGAGAGACCATGATATGTTTCATTTGCGGATCGTAGTCCGATCCAACACGCACCACTGCAGGGGCAGTCCTCTAATGATGACGGAATAAATTACTTAATTCTAGCTACACTCATACAATACACGAGTATCTGTATCTCCCTATTCTAGGCATAAAATTCGCACTACAATGCTGTTTCTTGTTGTTTCTCTTTGATCTACATGTAGTTTGTTCTGGTTTTGTTGTTGGTTGGTCTCATTTCAGTTGCGTTATTGGACAAGTTTTCGTAATCGTTTTTTAAAGTGGTCTTAAAATATGGTGTAATAAATATATGTGTATATGTATGCAATATACATACACCTAAAGCCTTCACATGGTTAACACTGACGCGTATATGTATGTTTGGGGTGCTTCCGATCCCCGCCTGGTATTTACACGGATCCCATCGGAGTGGAATGGATTCGACTGGTTTTGTATATTTGGCTACACTAAGACTAGTAGTAAAGCTCTGCAACTCACTCGACATATAAAAAAAATACATCATAAGCACATCTATATGTCTGTATATCGAAAGAAAGAATTTTAAGTAAACCAGTAAGTAATCGAGACGAGCCGTTGCTATCTGGGGCTAAAGCTATGTACGCTAGGCTATGTTATGGACGGTGGTGCTCCTAGTCACGATCCGAATGTCATCGTCATCCAGCTCATCGGCTGACTCTGCGGCCTGTCGGCCCATGAAGTCGGTCGATGCGCTGCGCCTGAATCAGCTGCACAGCATATTGAAGAAGCCGCGTCCTTTCTCCGATCTGGCGGCCATTAGCATGGGCACCTGGTTCTTGTGGGTCACCTTAATCTAACAGGGCGGAAAGATACAGTCAATACAGTTTGGATCTTGTTCAGCCTCCGCTCTTACCGTGCAGGGCATCTGCATCCAGGGCTCGCCGTCGATCTGCATGGGAAAGGTCTTTTTGGTCTTGATTATGACCTCACTGCACTGCGCCAGACGGCGACCGGAGGCGCGCAGACCCGTCCGCACCTGGCCCATGTGCAGACAGTTCTCGAGGCCAATAACTTCGATCAGGCGATCACCGATATCTGCAGTAGACACCCACTAGAGATACTCAAAGCAATTGGATCGAATTGGCCCACTTACCCTGTATAGCCACCGAAAGATCCACGGAGTTGAAACTGGTGGCCGAGAACTCCTTGTCGCTGGACTTGAGCTTCTTGCTTTTGCCAAAGGGTCCAGCGCTCTTGCGCATCCGTTTCTGGGACAGGTGCTCACCCCACAGGTTGGAGCCACCGTGGGTGTAGGGGATGTTGAGCAAGGCCACTCCCTGCAGATGGGGCCCGTTGGCAAGGTCCAAGGCCACACCGTCGCACTGTAAATATTGAGCGAAGGTTATGCACTTCCTTTTTCTCCGGTAATCCATTTACAAGTCAGAAGCAGGAAAATTCAATCGGACAACCCCCTGGATATTCCTCCCGATACTCACCACAATCTCGATGCTCTCGTGGAGATTCTTGCAGGATGCTGCAAACGTCTCAGACGTTGCATATTCGAAGTACCAAAGTTTGTTCTTCATCCGGCTGTTGAATTTGTGCGGATTCTTCTCCCTCTCCAAGTGAAACTTGACGCAGATGGCGGCATCCTGTGGAAATACAATCAGAATTGGAATGGGCTCAGCCAATTACTTTATGATGAAAAGGTCAGCATCGAATCGACATTCACGGTCACGTTCCAAATGCACAGGCAAAGTTGGCTATCTCTCCCACAGAACCAATTAGATGGACGCATCCTCGAGGACATAAAGGTATAGGAGCCATGTATTCAATAAAAGAGAAATATTTCCTGACCAAACAGTAACAAACGTAGCTTGAATGCACAGACGATGCATAGTCCAAGCTATTAGAGACTAACCTAAAGGAATCCGGCGCATTTCAGCTCAAGCCAACAACAAGCCGATAAGAAAAATGCTAAAAATGCTAATAATTTTTCCCTTAGAAAAGCAAACAATTTATGTGAAAAGGGAAAGATGCAAAAGGGCCGGATCAGGGTTCACAAATCGAATAAGTATTTAAGAAACTTTAAGCTCGAAAAGAGATTGTTGCAGGCTTCACCGAAGTGTCAGAGGGCATACTTCGTGCCCGTGACCTGAGGTCCATGTGCAAAAGGTGCATGTTTACTTTATGCAACACAGGCAAGCTGCAAAAGGGGAAATGGTGGATGGAGCGCGGAGATGCAGCGCGCCCACCCCGACTGCCTCCTATCGGAGAGCACACCAAAGGGTTTCAGTATTTTAATTGCATATATTCCGTTGCGTGTCCGACTTTCGCCCCGTTACGTATACGTCACGTTGCACCTTCGGTAGGCCCATTTGTTATTCATGTCAAAGTGGGAGTACGAGTACGAGTACGAGCACACAGGGCTCTCTGTTCAGGGCCTTGGCGGAGCCTGCCTGGCTTTCAATTATGGTCTGTTGCTTTCACAGCAAATAAGATTTATTACCGCTCCAGTGCAAATTGAATTGTCAACATGAGCGAGCACGCGTCTGCCTGCTTGGCCACGCTGCAAGCTGAAAAATCGACGAAAACTTTTTAATTAGCTTGCACAGCCTGCCCCAAAAACTGTCACTTTCCGCTTCATGCACGGCCTGGGCGGTAAACTAATTTAGTGACAGCACCAGCTTATTAGCATGCCTCGACCGCACTATACCTATTAGTCAGGCCAGAGCTAAGGAGGAGAGGAGAGGGTGCTGGTGGACCAAGCGAGCAGGCAATGACAGCTTGTTTGCATTTGGGGGTCGCCTTCGGCAATGTTTGGCACAAATTTTGATTGGCTCTAAATGAGATGACTTCAAGGGCGGGGCGGTAATGAAATAATTTGTAAACTCAACCTGGAATATCTAGCGGCAAAGACAGGGGCCCTGAAATCCCCCCAAATGCCATTGGGAGGCGCTTCTACTCATAAGATATACAGGCAGGTGAACATAATGCCCCATAAAATGCACATCAAGCCCGCTATCTCTGCCCGGGATACATAAAACTTGGGCTCAAGTCAAAGTCGCAGCTCTCACAATTACACATGCTGTGTGGTCTGTGCCTGGGGGTTTCAGCAGGCTTCACAGAGGCTGTCAGCTTCATTTCGTCCTCACACCACACCATCTTCCACGTTCTTTTACCCGCTTTTATCATCAACGCACAAGTTGGCGCTCAACGTCAATTGTTTGACGTTAAACCAAAGAGTCGGCGTGAAATACTTTTCATGCTGTTTTACCCCATGAAAGGAGGATGAGGGGGATAAGGTATGGGAGTGAATCCACTCTCCTAGGAAAGCTTCCTCTGTGCGACTTTGGCCACTTGAGTGGGGCACAGGCAGAGACACACTACACTCCTCCTAGACCAGACACATGTACCCGCACATACATAAGTGTTAAATGGATTTCGTGATGGGAGCGGGCTGCCTATCTGGTCGGGTCTGACAAGTGAGATCCCAACAGGCACTACAGCACCAGCAATAACATCATTGCCGACAGTTTGCTGTAGACGCCTACTGTTTAAACAGACGCACATCAAGTCATAAATAAACTAACACCCACACACGTTTGATGGGGTTTTTATTTCGGTTTTTGGTGCGGATTTTGTGGGATATTCACGGCACGGCACAGGACAGGACAAGGCACGCAATTGTGAGGGAGCATTAGGCTGATTTCAGTTGCGCAAGGGAGCGCAAAATGTTTGCACAAAAAGGATTTCAGCCTTAGCCGCCACTTGACAAATGGTGTGACCTTACTGGGCACACACCACTGGGCACACACCACCGGGCACACACTCGCAGAGAATCCACCGAACCATATGGGGATTGTACGTATTTACACTCCCGCAGATACGAGACAAATACAGGCGGGACAACGTCTTGGCCGATTTGTACAACATTTCCGCCTTATTTGCCGTTCATTTCATTTCATTTTCGCTCTCGTTTTGCGGACAGGATAGCCTTCTCCGGCTCTAAATTTGTCACTTAACGTTGCTTTATGGCCGCCTTAAATCCTCCCCTGATAAACGAACTGCAGGCGAGTATCTCTGATTTTCTGGAATGCTCATTCCTGCTCCTGCTCCTGTTCCTGGCATTCGTGGCCTTTCATTCCATTCATATCATACTAAATTATTCAAAGGCCAGCCCCCTGATGTGAAACTTTGCAAACTTTTATCCTTTTTTCTTTCCTCTCATTTCTATTTATTGCCTTCCCATACACTCTATGTGCGAGTGCGAATGTGCGAGTGTGTCTGGGCGTGCGGGAGTGCGGGAGTTCGAGTGAGGCGTGTTTGTCCCTGGGGCACAATCTGTTACTTTTTCTCGACTTTGCGGTGCTGTGCTTGCCGTTGACTTGAGCAGTCACTAATTTAACACTTGCTGGAAATTATAATGAGACAAGTTTCTTCCGGCTGTGACCTGGCCGCAGCTTGGCTACCTATTAATTTAAACGTTTTCCTCGTTTGGGGAGCCAGTGAGATAGGGATTCTCCGCACTTGGTCTTTCGGCAAAGGACAGTCTACTATCAGAAAACATAGCATACCTTTTGGGGCCTACTGCGTTTCATGGGAATTGGAATTTTCGATTGGAAAAGAGCAAAAAAATAGCACAAATTGCACCTCATCCGGACCGGCACCTGCCTCAACCTCTGCTCACTCCCCTATCAGGAGAATTGGCATTCGAATACAGCGAGGCATCAATGATGCAAATGTGCAGCTGATGATTGTGTGCTTAACTCTTGCCACCTCATTTGCATGCTCTGATGCTGCCTCTGCCTCTGCTACTGTTTCTACTCCCTGTCTGTGGTCTGCCTCTGGCTCCTCTTATCTGTGGCTCTGTTCGTATTCGTATCTGTAGCTGCCACCTGCCTCTGGGCTGGCATCTTCAATTGCACCGGCACCTGGCCACTTTGCATGCAAAATGTGTTGCAACGTGGCTGGCACACTCCCCTTGACTAATCGGCAGACATAGCTCTAGCTCAGGTGCTCTGGGGGATATGGCAATCGCTCTTCAGCATTCTGCAATTCTTTCGCACCCCGTGCCCCCTTCTAACCATAGCCCCAGCCCCTTTCCGTTTGCTTTATTGGAACGCCATTGTTTGAGTTGATTTTCCTTTCACTCGTTTCTGGCCTTTGGATATGAATGGAACTGAAGCGTATTCCCAGGAAATTTGCATGCCAAAGAGCTTTGCCTTTTCTTTATGGTTTCATTGGCTGCCATTTAGTTCTTGGGTTTGATTTCGAAATTTTCCCTCCGCTGCTGGCCATCCATGGAGGGGAAGGTGGAGGGGTAGACTTTCTCGGCTAAGCCAGAAATATGCGGTCTCTTGGCCAGAATGCTGAATAAATGATTAAGTCAATTTATATGAATTATTTCGAAGCGCCGTGTCGTATGTTCCCGCTTTTGTGTTTTGCGAGCCGGGCTAAGGAGCCGTCGGTATATATATTATAGCCTCCGTCCAGAGGCTACTGAGGGGCTCTCCACTAATTATCTTAACACAAAACCTCATCGGCAAATATGAAGAGTATGCCAAGCCTTTTCTCGTCTTGTGCCACACTAAACTTTCGATTCGATACATATTTCCTGGGCCTTTAATTGGAGAGCTATAACTATGGTCCTAGCTGCACAATCAAGTGTCAAATGCAATAGCCATGAAATCCTCATCTAATTATGGTAATGTGAAACCCATTGCTGCCGCAAACAGAAAATGGGAACAGAGAGTGTCCCTGGAAATGCTCGGCAAGGCATCTGTAATGTGACCCAAATAGAGCTGACACTAACAAAGACACTGACAGGGATAGTGTCCGCATAGTGTAGGCATAATTCAAAGCTGGAAATCAGACACGCAGCCCTCACATGGCTCCAACTGGGAGGCAACTGCAGTTGCAGCTGCAACAGATTCATTCAACACATAAAATGGAACTTACCACGCCGACGGAGAAATAATTGTTGATAATATTATACGGCACTGTGCAGTCCTTGTCAGACTGAACTTTGATGGGCTTCTGGGGCATGCTGCATGGGGCATTCGGTGTTGTCGGCGTGATGGGTGTGATGGGTGTTTGCGGTGTGCTGGGGTTCTGGGCCACTCTGCCATTGCCATTGCTGTTGCTGTTGCTGTTGCTGTTGCAGTTGCCGTCCTCCTCCTCTTCGTTGTCGTCGTCATGGTCCGACAAATCCAATGACAATGTAATTTGCTGTTTAAGGATGTTGTTTTGCTTATTGCGCTGACTGTTATTATCGCTTTGATTATTCCCAAATGATGTTGCTGCTGTTGCTACTTCCTCTCCAGCATCCGATGCCAATTCCTGTTGAAGTTGTTGCTGCTGCTTCTGCTGTTGCTGCTTGTGTTGCAGCAGCAGCGTCTCGAGTGATTGCTTTTCTGTTTCATCTGTCCTTCTGGCTGGTATTTGCAGGGTTTCCGCTTCATCTCCAGCTGCATCTCCAGCACCCGGCACCACCGCGCCATCCGCATCCCCCTCAGCATCCGGCTCCCCTTCCATGGATGGCTGTGGCTGTACATTTCCACCGCTGCTGGTGTTGCTACTGCTGCTCCTGCTGCTCAGCGTGCCCCTCAATGTTGTCCTCATGCTCTTCGATTCGAACGTGGACATTGAAATGCTCTTGGTGGTTGTCGTTCTCATTGTGGTGGTGGTGCTGTCTCCACCTCCATCCTGCTGCCGCTGCTGCTGATGGTACTTCTGCTCCTCCTCCTCCAGCCGGAACTCGGTGGCTGTTGCCATCATAATCGATGTGGCAGACGTGGACGCCGTTGGCTGCTTGCCAACGATGTTGCCGGTGCTGCTGCTGCTGCTCTGGCGCTCAATCTCCTGAATCTCCTCGAAGCGTTCGATCAGCGATTTGTCAACCACAACACTTTGCGATAGCTCAATCACCTTCTGCATGTTCGAGTGCAACGTCACCTACGGGGAATCGGATGGGGAAAACTTCAGTTAACATTCGGCAGGCAAAACCACGCCACTACCAATTTCCCCAGCTCTCGAAGGGCCTCCCCCACGCCCACAAAACATGTTGAAGGCTGGCAGCGTCAGCATTTGACCAGGACCAGTACCAGGACCAGGACAAGGCCGACGCCCACTTTTCACGCCCTTCGACCAGGACGAAATTAGTTTGCGTAATCGTTCTGGGAATAGTAAACCCAATCGAATCCTTGCGGTTAGGTGTGCGTGGTAAGCGCTTTGTGGTTAATAATTGGATTCTCTGGTCTGCCCACGCGAGCAGCCTCCCACATGCCTCCGCCGATACATATGTGCGGTGAGCGCATACTGCTGGGAATTTGCTGATCGATTTACAACCATCCTTCAGCGGCAGCAGCTCTCCCTCTGGATGTGGGTGGGAGAGCTAAGCTTACCTTGGGTCGGAGCTCGTCCGTTGCCGGTGTGTTGGTCACTTCGATGCTCCAGCGATCCAGCATCACGGTGGTGGCACGCTTGATCTTATCCATCAGCTTGGGGATGTTCTCGCCCTCGTAGCCGCCGCCCCAGCGCAGGCAGCGGGCCAGGTCGTTGCCCGTTCCCAACGGAATGACGCCGATGGCAGGTTGAGTGGCCAGCTCGATGGAATCTGCAGGAGGATGGGGCATTGATAACCCATGCCAGACGACCCCAGATGCTTTCACTACTCACCCATGGCCTCGAGCACCCAGCCCACGGTGCCATCGCCGCCGCAGCAGATGACTTTGAAGTTGGGCAGATCCTTGAAGAGCGTGAGGCCTGGCAACGAGAAACGGCGAAAAATCAGCATCAGATAGATCACTTCCGACCGGATACGCACCCTCTTTGGGTCCACCCTTGGACAGGTCGTACACCTGGCGGGGGTTGAGCATGTACTGGAATTTCCGCAGGATGCGATCTCCCTGCCGGCCGCCGCTCTTGGGATTGACGAACACCAGGAGGGGGCAACTCAGCTCGTCCGGCGGCGTAATTTGAAAATGCGTGGCCTGGTGGTGATGCATTTGTGATTTCTGGTTACGATTGCAATTTATAAAACAACAGAAGGCGGGACAGGCAAGGCAAGGGACGCAGCAGCAGTTCCAATCAATTTGTGCAATTTTTAGGGGGAATGCAAATTTCGATGGGTTATGGATTAGTAGCCAATTTTTGGTGTTTCAATGTAAGCCTCTGTTCCTCTGTATGATCTCTCATGGGGAATCCGTGGAAAATCCAGCATCTTCTTACCTTGTGCGCCTGATTGACGGAGCGCTGACGATCCAGGACGGCCGGGCAGATGGCCGTGGGCGGTACAACCAGCTCCGCGTTCTCCCCCAGTGTGCATTCCTTCTTCACCGACGAGGCGCAGCGGTTGTGGAGCTGCCGGAGAGCGAATGAAAAAGTGGATGGACAAAAATCAAATTAGCCAAAGTGCAAAATGGCCTTAAAATGGCGAAAAAATCCAGAGCCTAGGAGCGAAGAGTGTCGCGGACGGAAATGGTAAGCTCTGAAATTCAATTTACACTTCATTGCTGGCCAAGTGGAATGGAGTGGGGCGTGGGCTAGTGGGCGAGTGTGGCTGCTCTTAAGTGTTCATTTTTTCCCTAATGAATCCGATTAAAAGTTTGTTAGCGCGAACCAACGAAAAAATGGTTAATTTCGGCCCGAATGAGATTTAGCCCGGATTTCCATTTAAATGCCAATTTTCAGGCAGCAATTTGGGAGTTGCCTTTTTACTGGACTTACTGGAATTTTGGCTGCCTTTCTGCGCTTAGGAACCTATACAAATGATTGCATTCGAGAATCAAATCATCCGTACAGAAGACTGATTTGGAGTTTCTATTGAAACTTTTAATCCTTAAGCACTCAACGCAATTGTATCCACAAAATAGCTCAAAAGGTTATCACTTCTTTGACTCAGCTCAACCGATTTCACTAAATTGTAGACAAACTTCTTAGCACGAGATGACTTTAAGCACATCACACGTATCTCTACCCATGAATCCCTATAACATTCTTAGATATTGGCTGTCAAAATGTTTGGCAACTGTTTGGCTTACGAAGAATTTGCAGATGCAGCAGCATCTGAGGAGGAAGTTTCCTGGCATTCGTTTGGGCTGCTTTTCCTGCTGTTCCTGCTGTTCTTGCCGGTCTTGTTCCTGTTTCCGTCGCTGTGGAACTAACAAATTCTGCATTTTCTCCGCTGTACATGTCAAAGACACAGAACATTGTTGGTAGTACACTGCTCCCATAGAGCGTGTGGCAAGAGTGTGGCATGCAGCAGAGGCAGCAGAACAATTTGCTCGAGACGTGACAATTTGCCAGCCATAACGAAGCTGCCAGCTCATGTGTGTGGCTGCTGGATGTGGTTCCGTCGCTGGCGTATACGGCGTATTGTGGCGTACGGGTCTGTGTATGGGTCCTTTTCGAAGCTGGAATCACAGCTTTCATAAAGAAAGACAGAGTGCTGTGGCAAAGGCTGCCTTGTTGATCAAAATAATTTGAATTTTTAGTTTTTTCTATCCCGGAATCCCAGAACAATGCAGGCACTCTCGTGTTAGGGCCACGGTAACTCGTTTAGCCCTGATTTACTCCTGTTCCGCCCCACACAAATCCGATTAGTTTTCATTTGGCACGCACTCTAAATGCAATATCGCTATCCTAGGCGGTAGGAGCACCAAAGTCAAAGGGCACTCGAAAGCAAACTCAATCTACGTGGGTCCGTACTCACCATCATGTGGCACCAGCGGCAGGTGAGGCCTGTGATCCCGTGGTAGGCCTTAATGCGCTTGCGGCACTTCGAGCAGCGTCCGTAGCAGTTTCCCTCCACCCAGTGGTGCAGCAGGTCCCCGCCGCACTTAGGCTTTTTCGACTTCACGTATGTGTTGATGCAGGAAGCTGGGGCATGCTGCACGCATCGCTCGTGGACCGTGTATTTGCACACTGTGGGGAGAGAGTGTAAATTCCATCAACGGAATAGCTAAAAGCACAATTTCTGTTGGTCAACTGGAGAGTGCCACCAGCACCAGTCAAAGCAGGTCGATATGTGGCTCTGATGTTGCAGGTTTGTTTGGGAATATTTTGAATAAAGTTTTTGTTCTTCTACTTATACTGGCCCTTTGTTCAAAGTTCCCGCGAACGAGTGCAATGTTAAAGCTGTAAAGTTTCATCTGTTTATCTGTAGGAATTCAAAACTTTATCCCCAAAAGACGGCTTGCGGCTGCTCTGAGACCAATGGACAGTCGCGGACTGTCAGGGTCAGTCGGACCATTATGAATCAAATTTATGCAAAACGGTCTCTAATCTTGAAATGGTTGAGTGCCATGTGAAACGCACAAGCTATCAGATGGGGCCCCGGTATGTTGTCGATAGACATTCTGCACTGGAGCAGACAATTTCCTCATGGCAGATTCAAAACAGTGACGGAGGGAGGGATACTTACACACACAGCAGAGACCCTTCTTCCCCAGGCCCACCAGCATGTTGAGGCACAGGTTGCAGTATGCCGGCTTGCTGAAGTGCTTCAAGCGCCACACGTGAATGCCGTCCTCCTTGAGTGTGGTGCTGTCGACACCTGCATCGGAATGGAGACGGAGACACATAGAAAGAGAGGTTGAAAAGTTGTCACTTTGCATGAGCGTGCAACGGAGTACGAGGCTCGAGTGACGGAGGATGTTTTTATCTTCTCTTATTTTTTGTGAACGCTGGCAGCTCTGCAAATGACTTGATTATTACGGCAGCAGCCAACCAGTCACAGATCAGGGCAGACGGCCCTTCGCCGGAGGAGGGGGAGAAGGTGGTGAGGGAGCAGAACACTTGGGTGTAGCAGCTGGCAGATTACCCACCTAAGAGCACGAGGAGTGGAATGGTCGTCATGCCACCGCGCTGCCACTCATCCAGGGAAACGGTGCCATCGGCGTCGTAGTCAATTTCAACCATCATATCTTGCAGTATCTGTAAGTAGAGAAGAGAGGATGTTCCGGATTGCAGTGACTCTTAAAGTGGAAGCTGGAGAAGCTAATTTTCAAATGAAATATAAAAGATCCCAAGCGGGAGATGAAATAAAAGTGTGCTTCTCCAAAGCAAAAGCAAAGGAAACTCCGGAAAATAGATTCGCTAAACAGAGGAGCCTTGTCGGATCGATTTCGTAGCCTTGTACCATTAAATATTCTGTGGAGGTTGGCTGACTCTTATACAGAAATGTATTCCACCTCCGAGTCCATTTGCTGTTTCTTGGGGAATTTCATATTCAGCCCGGAAATGAATTTCAGAATTATGCAACTCATTAAGTGCTTTGATTATTTTGTGGCCCCGACGGGAAATAGCCCCGATAGTATGGGGAAAGGGCTGATCCCAACTTTCCCTACGCCCTACGCCTTTCGCCCTTAGCCCGGCTGAAGCAAGCAAAAATATTTTGATTAAAATATTTTCTGTGTCTGCTTAGAATTTAAAGTATGTTTCGGCAGCCCAGTCGGGAAGTCATGATGGAAACGAGACTGGAACTTCAACGGTTCGCCCTAGTCTGGGACTGCGAGAACGAGGACGAGTACCGTACCCAAAGGAACGGCAGCAAAAACCGGGCAACAGCCACTGGATAAAGGGTGGGGAATGGGGAATTGTGCTGGATTCATTCGGCCATAGCCAGGGGTAGTTTGTTAATTGAGTTTTGTGGCGCTTTGACTTTATTTGCGGTCGCAATTCTCCCTCAGCTTTTTTCTTCGCATATTCTTGCTGTTTTTCCTGGCTTTCGCGGCTTAGAGCGTGTTCCCTTTACTGTTGCTGTTGCTGTTGCTGTTGTTGTGGCTGTTGCTGTTGCTGATGTCGGGGGCAAAACTATTAAGTCGCCTATGTGCTGTCAGTTGTGGCAGCTCCACAAATTTGCGGTTGAAATGGAAACCGAGTCGGGGGCAACACAAAGTTGAATGTCCAACAATAAAAGGAAAATTAATTTCAAGGGGTTTGTTGCTTTTGTTTCGGTGCTGTTGCAGCTGAAAATGTTGGTAAGTAATTGAAAAAGTTTTATCGAGTGGATTGGGCCATTGAGGAGCGGGTTTTGTAAATCGTGACCACAAAAGAGCTTATCGCACTGGTTGATGGACAAGGAGCGGGGCGGGTGATGTTCGGGTAAGTTGATTGCCAGTGCATTGATTGCAGCAGCAGTTAAGGTAATGCATTTTTAATGTAAAGCGGATTTAAACGGTTCAGGTTCTTCAGGGAAACCGAATCGTAATGGAATGGAGGAAACGGATGACACGGAATCGTAATCGGAATCGTAATCGTAGTCGGAATCGGAATCAGAGTCGCAATACGTCTGGGAAATGAGAGCCAACTTACCGGCCGCAGCTCGCTGACATCCCAGCCGAGGTATTCGGCCACGGCCATCATCTGATTGACAATGGCGTCCATTTCGGCGGTGTCCAGGACTCCATTGCTGTCCGTATCGTACAGCCGGAACATGACTGAAATGAAATGAAATGAAATGCAGTGCAACGCAGTGAATAAATGAGTATCGGGGCGAAAGAGCAGGGACCAAGGTCTCACTCACATTCCAGCTTGTCCTCCGGCCGCCCAGCTTCGAGCAGTGATAAATAGCAGACGACATCCTTGAGCGCAACCTTAAGTGTCAGTGGATCAAAATGGGAAAGTTTCCGCGCCAAGAGCTTTATGTCCGCTGCAAAAGAAGGGGAGCATCGAGTGAGTGATACAGTGTGCGGCGAAAGTGTGTGCAAAGTGCATTCATTAAACACTGAGTGATAAAGTGCCTGTCCTGTCCAGTCCAGTTCCGCCCCTCGTGCAATCGACAGCTGACAGTAAGCTGATGCCGGACCTCATTATGCTAAATGTTAATTGCCGTCACTTGACCAGAGGGATAACAATAATGGGAATGACAATGGCCATGGTTATGGGTTGGCGGCCAGCTCTTAATGAAATCTACGACCAGATTCCAAGTTTAATTTGCTTAGCAATTTAATGTGGAAAGTTTCTCGCTAATATTTTGAGCCTGGGATAGCAAAAACTTTTCCCATCTCATGCTCCAAATGCTCCAATTTCGAGGCACTCAACTTTGCTTCTCGAATCATCATTATTGCGAATTTACTCTTTTTCTAATCAAATTTCGGTATTGATTTTGTGTAGCGAGCATACGGCAAAGTTAAAGACTTTTTAATTTCAAAACTTATGGAAATCGAAGGGAATTACTCGGAAAATCTGAAAGGAAGGTCCCGCCTTCCGTCTTTGTGTGAGTGTGTAAATGAATGGCTTCCATCTTTTATAAATTTGACAGGCCATTTGTGAGAGTGTGTGTGCGTGCTGCTGCTGTTGATGTTGTAATATATGTGATAATACTAATGCAGGAAGGCGGAAAGACGCAGAAATGCGCCATAATTCCTCATAAGCTAGACAAACACCCAAGCATATCCGGGTGGGAATAAGGGAATAAGGGAATACGAGTATCTTTGGCTAATTATGTTTGCTTAATGGCGAAACGTTTGTTGGCAATAAATTAAAATATTTGCATCCACATACATACATATACAGCAACAAAGTTAATATTTGCCTTTGATATTAATAACTAAATGAGACCCGAAATTTGTCTTGGCCCGAGCGAGGGCTGTGCAAACGAGTGGCAGGATCAATGTCAACGTATTTGCTGGGAAACGTTCGAACTAATAAATTTAATTCCTTCGCACACAGATACGAGCAAAAGCAAAGCAAAACTAATCCAATTAGCGCTTTAGGCCAACACACACACACACACACACACACACACACACACAGAAAGCGGCAAAGTGAAGCCCATGTTGTACTTAATATATAATGCTAATAGGAAATTCGTGCCGCTGCTCCACTTATTCGGCCTGGCGTTTTGCCTTTTGCCTTCTGCCCCGAACCTAATATTCGGCCCGGACAATGCCAGCCGAAATGCCGGGAAAAATGCGTGAAACTGTTGGCCAACAGCGACAAAAGGACAAGACGCAAAAAAAAGAGAGGCAAAAAAAATAAAATTTACGTTCATTAATCATTCTTGTACACATTTCAAACGAACCGAAATGAATGAAAGCAAAAAGGGAAACAAAACGAGGCCAGACACTGAACGGAACCAGGGGGGAGCCCCATTTTCAATACCGAAGCCTCAGATACCCTCAAAGATCTACTGTTTCTATGGCATTCACTTTTTCTACGGCTTGTGTGACCAAAATTCTCGTATATGTAGGTGTGTTACATATAGCATTGCATATAGCAAAGTTCAGCAAGAAAGATACTGAGGAGCACTGAGGAGGTACTTTGCTGGAATTTAGACCCGTGGAAATACCGATCCATAGTACCTATATTTATGGGTGCACTTGGTTAACACTCATGCATTGGCATTGGATATTCTTTCTTCACCGCGTGGCAGACACCTGGTAAAAACCATGGTACCCCTCTGCTGCAAGGATATGAAATGCCAGAGAACAACGAAAAATTACGCTGCATACTTTCAGGCCGCAATTGCGCCCAGAGCCCGCGCTTTGTCTTTGTATGTATGTGTGTCTGTTGTTTGAGTGTGTGTTGGCGAGGTAGTGTGGGTGCGGGTGTCTCGCAATAAATGTTAATTTAACGCAGGCCCGAGCCTCCCATTTTACGAGTAGCGCCAGCGCCAGTTCGTGAAATGCAAAAATGTTTCTAATTGGGCGTTGATTTACGACACGATCCCTGAGACAAGAGAAGTTCCTTGGCTCCATTGTATTGGGGGGGAGCTGAGTCCGGATGAGGGTCTGCCTTCCGCCAAGTTCTGCGCCCTGTTCGGTCCCGTGCTTCCTGGTCCCGTGCTCACTGCTCGCTGCTCCTTGCTCCATAATTTATGAACTCCTGAATTAGCGAAAAAGTCCGCGCTGGCTTCCTTCCGCGCTGCTGTCTGCTCTAAGGGTCCCGCGGTCCCCTAATTAGCAAGTTCACGAAAAACTTAACTAAGCAAATAAATGTACAGCGACGTGACTGCAGTCCCTGGCCGGCCAATGTTTGTGCACTTTAATTCGGGCAATCGTGAGGCATTGGGTAGCTGCCACTGCATCCACACATCCCACGCTGATTGCACAATGGGCGCCTTAATTGGAAAGCGGCTCTCATCGTCCGGTTGCACATGTTAATCAAAATTTCGCAGGACAAAGGACAAAAGAAGCGGCGTTCGGGAGGGGGCAAAAGCTAATTAATACTCACTATCAATTTTGCAATTAACGGAATTGCTGCTCTTCTTCGAGGAATTGCGCGACATTTGCGAGTGGTTCGTCTGGGAGTGCGAGGGGCTCGAGTCCACGGAGCGGCGGGACGGATTGCTCGCCTGGAACATGCTGGGACCGCTGGCCAGAGGACTGGGCGTCACCGTCAGAATCGGATGAACGCTGCCTGTTGGGAAAGTCACGACAACGGAGTCATATGGATGTCGCCCCCGCTCTGGGACCTACTCACCCGTCTTGCTGGGATCGTGCGAGAGATGTCCGCCCAGCGAGTGCTGTAGTTTGTCGGTGATGCCATGGATTTTATCCACGAAGCTGATGCGTGCCTGGGTCTGGACCTCACCTCCGCCCCCGCCTCCACTCCCGCCTGCACTGCACTGCGGCATCAGATCCGCAATGCTATTGATGTTCGGAATGGAGCCTAATTACGACCAGGATATGCGAGAGACGGAAAGATGGGAAGCCGAGAGAAATGTTGCGCAATTATTCACAGACACACATGAGACTGCAGATGGGATGGGATGGAATGGGATGGAATGGGAATGGATGTGGGAAGAAGCTCTTACCCTTCGTATGGGACGTGACGGGTGCACAGGCAGCCGTACTGCTGATGGCGGCCATTTGATTGAGGGCCTTCCCGTGCAGCTGGGCCTGGGTGACAGTCGGCTTGAGGAAGGAAACAAACAAATGCTTGGCCAGGTCCAGCGGCGCCTCGCAGTCGAGGAATGCGTCCAGGAAGCGCTTGAACCCATCGAAATCGATGTCCTGCGAAAGAGTTGAAAAATAAGTTTGGCTCATCCACTGATTTATGGCGGTTCCTGCAACGTTCGTCTCTGCTTCGTTTTGCCCGCTTTAATAAGCCATTATAGTACACGATTTTTCGATTTTCGGTGGGAGTTTTTCCACCCGTTTTCCCCACACCCCACACACCCCACACACCCCTTCCCCAACAACACCAACGCTAGACTCATATATGTGTATGTATTTTCGCCAAGCCATTCACAAGTGACAAGCTCAAGTGTGTGCAAAACCCTCCAGTCAGGGATAGTCAGTTCTTCCTCGCTCCCTGGCAAATGTTTGCCAGCATCTTCGTTTAGCCAACTTTTACGAGCGGTATCGGGTTGAAAATGTAGTGGAGTGACTGGTGGTGGGAGTGGCAGAGCGGCTGCTTATGCAACATAATATGTTGACGTTGTTAAGGCGAGGAACACTTTGCAGTTGGCTCCAATAAAAGGCTCCCATATCTCATCCTGTTTTATTGTCAAGAGGAGAAGGAGCCCGGGCTATTGCTGGTAACGGAGCGTATGATTAATATTCCCTTCTTGACAGATTCACTGGCGGATCTTCTCTGCCATTTAGCGAAATTTTCTGCAGCAAAGTATTATTTTCTCTTCTGCTCTCAGATTGAAATTTGATGAAAGTTACCACTTTATTATCCCGCCTTTGATGTCCATAATAATGCCTAATTTGAGCGGTAATTTTCCCCTACAACGTGGACAAATAATTCCCAATCTACTCGTGTGCTCATTGAATTCATAATTCCTTGGAAACCATTTTATTTACATTTGTCCGGCACGCACTTTTACACGCTGAAAAACATAAGTTCCCATAAATAGGAGCCCTGTCTGTCCGCTTCTGCCGTACGTGCCGAAGAATGTCCCCGAAGGATCTGCCGCCTCTTCTTTATTTGCCATCCGAGGCAAGGTGTGCCAGACTCTGGGCATTGGGCCAGTTGTTATGAATGCAGAACAGAACCTGGACAAATATGGGGATCGGGGCAAATTACGTGTCAACACCACGTGTAATGTCAATACACTGACAGCTTCGTCGCGATGCTGGAATCAGCAACGCCCTGGGAATGGGCGGGGGGTTTTAAGAGTGCCAATGGGGCCTGGATATGGGGATGACATTGATAGACGCCGACTGGCACTGACATTGATAGACGTTTCATTAGCAGGTTGCACACGCACAAAGTCGCTCTCTGGATTTTACAGTCTACAGTCTGTTCCGGGGATAACTGCTAATCAAGACCCACAGACAGGGGTATTAAATGCGTAACAAGATAATCGGGTTAGGAGATACCACCAGCAGTTGAAATAGTAGCGGCTATCCACTGAAATATCTTCCCTCATTATCAGACCCATCTCATGCTTCTATCCAGCTCCGGCTTTCACTTTTCATCGTTTTAAATTTCGAAGCAACTTCAATGATGGCTGTGGTCGAAACTGAGCGCCAAACTGAGTCGAGGTTTTGTTTTACACAGGCACTGTCCTGCTGCCCAGCTACTGCTGCTGCTTCTGAGCGTAGCTATTATGAGGCCAAATACAAGAAAATGGAAATTTATACTCATGTTGGTGGCGGCAACAGCAGCCAGCAGCCAGCATCCAGCAACCAGGCGGAGCAGCACGAGCACTAGCTGCTGGTAATAGCAACAATTGGTCCGAAAGCAAACTGGTTGAGGCAGTCGAGCGCAAATGGCAACGTCATACCCAAGTGGAGCTACATACATGGTCACATACGATCCTAAACAAAAGCACACACACACACACACACACACACACACAGATACACATAAATTACAACACTCTCGCATACAAGCACTATAATAATGGCGCGAATTGCGTTAGCAAAATTTATTTAAGCAGCGAACAGGGGAGCCCTCTCACTCTCTCTGTCTTTCTCTCTCGCTCCCCCACTCTGTTTATTCCCTTCGCTGCTATCTCCATACATGTGACAGTGCGTTGCTATGCGTGAGCGCGTGGCCTAATGAATAAATATTCAAGACCATTTTGGGCGTTCGGTGCGGTGCGGTTCGGTGCGGTGCGTATGCGTGATATTCATTACATTCCCTAATCACACATACGCACACATGAGCACATGTGCTACATGAGAGATGTTCGGTTCAGGCCATTTGGCACTCAACTCCAGCGAATGGGGAATGGGGACTGAGGACTGGAGAATGGGGGGTTGGAGTGGGAATCTAATCTGTGCTCTGCATTCATTATGCATTGCACACTTTCGAGCATAAATGATGTATACGCCCCTCAGGACGAGCGAAGGAAAGAAGTTCCCCCATGCTATCATGTTACATTTTTATAGAAAGCATTCTTTTGGCAGAACATCTAATGACAGACTGCAATGGCAATCGCTCCAACCTGGGAAAGGACTCTTAATTAACTTAATTGGAACCCACCCACATCGATACCTAAAAACCCGACACCGACTTCGACATCGACATCGACCTAAGTCCAAAGTTGAGGGCGAAAAAAACCTGGTACACACACTCGTAAGCTGCTTTTCCCGTCCCGTACTGACAGCTCAATTCATTTCAGTCGTTGAAATATTTACAGGAATTACATTCGCTCAGGAAAATTCCTAGCAACAGAAGAGGACGGCGGAACAACAAACAGGGAGCGATGAAAGTACATGTACAGCTGCAGTGGCAACCGCGTTGTGAAGCGAATTCCATGTGTTGCAGAGCAAAAATATTCCTTCCGCTTCAATAGCAGCATTCGGGGCGGATCGGGTGGGGCTTTGGGGAGATGAAAACTTAATTATACTTTTTCCAATTCGTTACGCTTCGAAAAGAGAAAAAACGATGATATACCAGAACAGATAGCGTAGCTAGAATATCGGGAATTTGGAATTTCAATTGCGGTTCTAGCTTGCACATTTTTTTCACATTGAACGGATCGGATTCTGCGGGCTATTCAATGCCATTGAAATTGTGTGTAGCTAAAAAGGCTCTTTGAATAAATAGTACTGCAATGAAAAATGAGAGTCCCTTCAATGAATGCGACTACAAAAAGGTCCTTTCGGAACACTAAATATTTTATTTCAAAAGTGTTCCAGGAACCATATGAAGCTGCAGCTCTTTATGGTTGTGGGAATCAAAGGGGTATCAAGTATATCTAACCATTCTCGTTCCCACAAAAACTACAATAGAAATCAAGATGTGTGTCCTTACGTCTCCTCCTCCACAGACCACTGCTCTTCCTGGAAACCCTCTGCAAATTGATGGAAGTGCATGCATTTTGAAATTAATTTACTATGTACAAGCCCTCCAGAGTATTCAGTGAGAGGTGGTCCTGGTACAGGGACGAGCTGGAGTCCGGCTCAATGGGATTCAATTTCAAGCCGGCATTCAGCCGTAAACTTGAAAAGTCTGTGATTTATTGTACGTAGAAGGAGGTTTACTTTCAATCTTTCACTCTGCCTGTCCCTACCTTGGCCCGTGTCCCGTGTCCCGTGTCCCTGGCGAACCATCCCCAGGCCCAAATCCTCTCCAAATCCGACATTCAATTGTATATGCTCCACGTCAGTCTGTCTGTCTTGCTGTCAGTCCGTGCGTGCGTCTCCGTCTCCCATCCCCAACTGTGGGCCATTCGAGTTACTACTCAGATTGGGGATTATAATGTAACCCGAGCTAAATCCCTGACTTGTGTTGCCTTGAGAAGGGTATGCGCACCTCATCGGTGTTGAATTAATTTCAGTTTCGGGGTATGCCACTTACCCCATCAGGTATGCACTTGGGCGTGGCCGAGGGGGCACTGGGCGAGCAAAACTCCCGGAGCACATCCTGCAGCTTGCGTGTGGAATCTGCAAGAGAAACAAACAAGAGAAAATTGTGCAAAGCGTAAGACAAGGATTATGCAAAGTTACAGTTCCAGTTCCAGTCTCAGTCTCAGTCCCCACTCAAGTGTAACTGCAACTGGACGAGTGGCACGAAACATGCTCCATGGGCACATGGACTCACGTCAATTGGTCAACTGGCGCCAGTGGAATCGACGACTTAAGTGGGTCCGGTTGGTTTCCAAAGGCGGGACAGAGGATACACGTAGAAAGGCAGCGCGTGGCAAGGACAATTAACTAATGGAAAACAAGGTGCGTGTAGGAGGAATGCAGGTGGGTAGGAATGTAGGAGTGGGTGTACTTGTGGTTGCGTGGTTGTGTGCGTTTGAGTTGCCTGAGAAGCCGCAGCCAAGCAGCCTCTCCTTGGAGTCCACACCACGGGGTGGCCTAAATGTTGCACTCAGGGTTTTATTAACTTAATGAGAGGGAGAGAGTTGTGGTGCGGGCAGCCGCAAGAGTGTCTGCGCCGGAGGACTCCACTCACCGGGCTCCCAGCTGCGTGATCCCTGCTTCCCAGCCAGACCAGCTGCTGCTGACAGTTTTGATGGACTCCACCTGCCGCCACCTGCCTCCACCTCATTCCTTGAACGGCACACCAATGTGCACCTGCAGCTCTAGCCAGCCGTCTATGTGTACACGGGGGCTACACCCACTCGCACCTGGCACGTGGCGTTCCCTTCGGTTTTTCCTCGAAATGTGTGTTTTCAAAGATTCTTATTAACGTCAGTGGTCTGACAGTGCTGCTTCCAGCTGGCAGGGATTACTGCGCGGCAGGACTACTTCTAAGAGATTGCAGTTCCAAGAACGAAAGCAAACAGCACATGAACCAACATTGCCCTTCCCAGAACCCCACCCTGTCTGTGCTCCTTCTGCAATATTCTATAATCTATAAGCTCAACGCTCCCATTTGCCATTTCGTTTAATTCCCCCAGACGGACAGCGCAGGGACAGCGCATCCCCCCAAGGTAGACTACTTTGCCATGTCAAACAGCTCTGATGCAGTCCTTTCGGACGGGCATCAAACAGTGACAGCCATAACTCAGTGAACTGAGAGAGGCATGTACATCGGAGGGGGGAGGTGTGTGCAACCGGAAAAATACAGAATGCGTGTAAGAACGCATAAGCACACCAGCATAAGTACACTGTAAGTCCCTGACGTCGGAAACGCTTCCTTCTTTTCTGTTAAACATGTACTGTGTACCCTTGATCTCCTTGATTAATGGGTATCGATTTTTAAAAGGTTGCATCGCCTTCTTCTCGAACCGCTGCTCAAGGACCAGCCCTGCTACAGTTTAAGGGTAAGAAATTTGGCTTTAAGTGGAACAGAGAACGTATTGCTGTCAATACCATGCAGGCGAGCATTTTTTCTTGACATGTAATTACAATTTCCCTCTGTCTAGGCCATGCATTATGCAAAAATAAGGAGGCAAACCGTTGTTGCGCCTATGAATCGAGAGGTCATTCAGCTGAAATTGACATGCAATCAAGGCAATTACAAGAATTGGTATCTGCTGATTGGCAGCGGCGAAATAAATTAAGTTATTGAGAGAGCATGTGATCGGTTATGGCTTCCATTTACAAAGGGGCAAAGCCATCGGATGTTTCGCCGGAAGGAAATGCATTTTAATTGGTATTGTGTCGGAGTCGGGGTCGGGGGCGGGGGTCGGGGTCGGGCATATGGTGGGATGATGATGAATGTGACATGGCCAATTGATTGGCTGCGGGACTTACATGAGGCCAACTCCTGCAGCTGCAGGAACTCGCGCGGCGACAATTTATCCCATTTCGTTGGTGCCACGCCAATATTCATGTTGCCTGAAAGTATGCGAATAAATAACAAGTGGTGACAAATTGTAATTTCTATCATAAAATGTCCCGGCAATCAGCCAGAGCACGCATAATTTATTGCATTTGCACTTCGCATTTGCATTTACATTCAAAACTATATATTCTTTTCACACGCACACGGCTACACGCATACTCTCTCACACGGCTACTCTGTTGTGTGTGGGTGTGTGCGGGTGTGTGTGTGGTCACGTCGCTCGTTCTGACTGCGGACGTGCCTGTGGGAATCGGGTGGAATCAATACGTTCTGTGTGCGTTGAAAACTAAATTGCTGAAAAATGTTATCTTTCCCACAACTTTCCGCCCCCCCGCCACCCCATTCACTACCCCACTGTGGGTCTTGCCACACTTTCACTTGGCCTGGCAACATCCACCGACTGCTATATACTGGCCATGGCAGAGAGTGCCATTTGATGGCATGGCACACTGCATTGGATCGACCTATAAATCTATATTTATACTAATTATTGGATGAATTATCTTCGAAAGTGTGACAGGAATTTTGCCCCTTCCCAGTCTATTAAATGCAGACTGGGATGCCGGGAATACCAAGGAGAGAGCTTCCAGAGGTATGCTGAGAGCTTTTCACCATTTCACCAATGAGATAACATTCGCCCACTGTGCCATCGAGAATTGGCCAATTTTAGTTTTCTGCCAGTTCTGCCAGCTGTTTGTCTATCTGCCTCTATCTATGTGGGGGTGTGTCATTTGCCACACATGACACGTCATTATTTCCACCATCATCATCATTATCATCCGTGGGAGCGGGAGTTTCCTCATGATTAGCATAGCAATTATCATGTTTTGGCTTGATCTGCCGTGGCACCCATCCTCCAGCTCTGTCATGATTGTGACGCCACACAATTTGGCGTATGTCGCTTGTCGTCCACCATTTGATGGGATTCCTTGGCAGTCCAAGGCAGTCTATAGCAAGTCCACATGTTGGAAAATCAAACGCCCACACCTGAGCACTTGGGGATATAAAAACATAGGTAAAGATCTGCACATAAATATAGGTACGAGGTATATGTAGGTATAGGGCATGGGTATGGTACAGGAATAGGAATGGAAGAACAGAGTGATGGACAGAAATAACAGAGGTGGAACTGACGGGAATCGTATTTGATATATGCTGATGTACAATATGTACATATATTTGTTGGCTTTTGCTTTTGTTTTTTGGCCTTCCCAATTTGCGGAGCGTTTATTTTTACTCTCTTGCCATTTAACGTTTTTATTTATTCATTTCACATGGAATCTTTTTGCAAAGCTTTTGTCTGATGCTATTGCTGTTATATTTAGATTGCTATAATCAACTGATTGGACTAGCTTATCATTTCATCCACTCTCTGCTCCACACTGCCATGTCCATGCCATGCCCTGTTGAAAATTTCTGTGAGTGCCACCAGAAAATTCATAATTCACGAGCGATTTCACCGCTCATTGCAGAAATAGTTGGAGTCTTCGAATAGAACTGTTAACAGATACTTAAGCGGGAAGGAACACACAACATCAGACCCCCGAACACCCGCCCGGTGGCATTCCGTCCGCCCGCCCCATGCCATGCCATTATTCACAGCTCATTTGGCATTTATGCCTGGAGCGCTCTAAAAGTTTTTACAGTGCTTGGATAATAAACTAATGAAAATGCAAATGAAAATACAAATGAAAATACCAATGGATATACGTATGAAATAATGAGTGAGCATTTATTTCGACCATGGGATACCTGTTACATAGAAACAATACTCTTTAAAGGAAAGAAAGTCCCCGAGATGCAGCTATTATGTGTAATATAATTAATTTCCATTGACATAATACACTGTATTAAGTATATAGGGTACGCACAGCCACGAATATACATAGCTGTGGGCAACAGCTCACATGGCGTATGCGTAATCTGAATGTTAATTTCCTTGTTAATGGAGGAGCATTGGGCAATGGATGTGTGGGTTTTCTTTTTTGAAGTCATCATCATAAAAATCTTTCTCAGATGTGGTTCGCTTTCTGCTCTTAATGGTCCTTGGACAACGACAAGAGAACTTCAATAAATTGCCATGGATTTTTTGTCGGTCTTTGTTGGTCAATAATGGATATGTCCTTTCCTTTTTCTTTCTTTCTTTTCATCCATCCATTCATCCATCCATCGCTGGCTACTTAGATAGAATCGAGGAGAGTCGTTCAGACAGAGAGCAAGTTCAACGGACTCTCAAGTGGCGTGCTGTGATTTTTATGCTCTCCACATAAAATATTATTAGATTATGCGACCGCTTCTTTCACTTCTGGCCATGTAAATCGCATACAATGGGCATCAGATCCAGCTCTGATTCAGTTTGTCCTTTTATGAGATTGAATATATATGCGAGCGAGATGCATGCGAACACACATTTATACGGTTTGCTGCTCTCATTGTTTTAGCCGAAACAAAATTGCCATAAAATCTAGCACATAAATGTCCAACGCAGAGCCATTTTCGTTTCCTTTCGTTTTATGCTTAAAATTTGCTCACCAAATGATTATTCTTGAGGAGGGATTGAGGAGGCTCCCTTGTCTCTGTGGCATGGCAATAATAAAAGTAAATCAAATAAAATAGCAGCATATTGTGATTTTTTATGGCCTTTGGCCTTGTGGCTTTCCCTGTTTAATGGGCCCTCACCGTCACTGATGGCTGACCAACAAAAAAAAAAAATATATATGTATAATCATTTTTTTCCCAGCACATCAATAACGAATATATTTTTTCAAAAACCCCCCTTGAATTGTAATTAGTTGTTAAAACAAGATTTATGATTTCATGGGGGTGTCCCATATGCAGCAGGCTATCTATCCATTCACATCCGCAAAATACGTATGCATATTAATCGGGTAAATATTGGCGCAGAAATCCATGAATATTTAACCATTGTAAACTCAAATGGATCAATGGAGCATTCTTGTCTCTGCTGGAGCTGGCCGTTGGAGCGCTCTTATAATTATTGACACTTCATTTGGCCAGTTGTTGCGAGTATTACCAGTATTTAACAAAGAAATTCCGCCTCGAAGAGGGCGCTTTTTTCAATATAAATGATTGAAGAGCTTTGGGAGAGGAGTTGGATGAATGATTGCAAATCAATTGCTGTCAAAAAGGACACAGAAGGCGCATAAATAAATTATTTGTCTGCAGAACCAGCTCAATTGCTTTTTCAGTTCAGTTTCTGTATAAACGCACATTTATATAGAGCGGATGGAGTGGATACGAATACGATTATGATGCGGAAAAAAACGTAAATATTGATAAAATAAAAACAATATGTTCCCATCGAATTCCTCTTTAATTAAGAACCTTTTTTGTCCTTCCGCTGATTTGTTTGGCAAACAGAAAATCACACTCCGTGCATAAAATCCAATAAGGAAATCTGGTGCGCTCTTTCCTTTGTCATTCATTCCGCTGAATGCACATACGAACATGGCAGTGGTATTCATCATTGAATATAAACATGAGTGGGGGGCACTCGAGGGGCAAAAGGAATGAACCTGGCACTAGAGCTTATCGTACATGAGGGTCGTACAGTGCCAGGACCCGGAAGATGTTGCTATGACTACGGAAAGTGGTGTTCCTTGCTTTTTTTAATGCAAACATGAGAAACGAGGGGGAACGTTGTGAGTTGCTGCGGACACCGCAACTCTACGGTTATACCCGATACTAAGTCAGTATGGCTCTCCTCCGGCAGACGCCGCTAATATTTAACGACACGACAAAGAGTGCGTGCGAGAGAGACAGAAAATCAGTCTGAGCGTGACGTCGGGCGCTGCGTAGCCAGTGCAAATTGATTTGCTCCTTTTGGCTATGAAAATGATCTGATCTGATCCAGATTCAGCAACCTGATAGATATGGTTATTATCTATGATTCTGCGTTTTTAGTTTTCTCAAATCTGCAATATTGTGGATGCAACAGATTTTCGTCCTTTGTGGGGGCGGATGGGGGTGGGGCGAAATTCTGAGATATACGTTTTATAGTGACATCTTAAAGGAGTGTGTGTACCAAATTTGGTTACTCTAGCCTTAATAGTCTCTGAGATTTGTGGTTGCCTCAGATTTTCGTCCTTTGCGGGGGCGGAAGGGGGTGTGGCGAAATTTGGACAGGAAACGGTCAAGGTCCGATATCACAGGAGTGTGGATACCAAATTTGGTTGCTCTGGCTTTTATAGGTTCTGAGATCCTTGAACTCATATTTTGCAATTGGCAAAACCGACCATGAAACCTGTGTGTTAGAGTGAGACAGAGCGAGAAAGAGTGAAATTGTTTTCGTGATTCTGGCTGTAATAATTATACGATCTGGTTCAGATTTTGCACTCTAGAAGATATAGTCATCTTCTACGATTCTGCGTTTTTAGTTTTCTCGTATCGTCAAAATTGTGGATGCCACAGATTTTCGCCCTTTGTGGGGGCGGAAGTGGGCGGGGCAAAGTTTTGAAATATTTTTGGAGCAGTGACATATCACAGAAGTCTGAATCCAAAACATCGTTGCTCTAGCTCTTATAGTCTTTGAGCATTAGGCGCTGAAGGGGACGGACAGACGGACAGACGGACAGACGGACAGACGGACGGACGGACAGACGGACAGACGGACAGACGGACAGACAGACATGGCTCAATCGACTCGGCTATTGATGCTGATCAAGAATATATATACTTTATGGGGTCGGAAACGATTCCTTCTGGACGTTACACACATCCACTTTTACCACAAATCTAATATACCCCAATACTCATTTTGAGTATCGGGTATAAAAATGCTTTGAAAAAGCAAAAGCACTCTTCTCAGAAGTTGGAAACTACACGGCGAGTACTTAGGGATATATTACATAATTATGGATCACAATCCGACTGTCAAAGGAATGTGCCATAAACCAGGTTCAGCCGTCAGCTATTCTTCAGCTCTCAAGCCTTTCGTACAGTCTCCATGTGTTGGATTTTCCGATGTTATTTGGGAGTATCTGAAGACCATCGCCGCCTTGAAAGCCTCGGCAACGAAATGAAGTCCTTCTTCGAAACAGGGGATATTGCAGCTGCCCCAAACAATTTTGTTGGTATCTATTTTTGGGGGCATGAAATGCGGTTACAGGCCAACTGGGGTCTAGGGCATGTTGCTTGTGACACTGGGCTTGGGCCTGGGCCGGGGCCGGGGCTTGGGCAGAGGAGACAACCTGTGGTAAGCTATGGCTTAAACTCTGTCATAAAGTGTCAGCTTAGCACGCCCACGCCCACACCCAGGAGCACACCCACGCCCACACCCATACCCACATCGTCGATGACCATGGCAGCAAATGTCACAACTGGCACCGGACAGGACACGATTGGACAGGACACAACTGGAGCTCGGAGCAATTAAAAGTGTGCATCGACTCGGTGTGGGCGTGGCACTGGAATAAAATGCAATTGTATTTTTCCAGACTTTGACAGAACTGGCGACGATGCCTCCTCTTGCACAGGAAGCGCTTCTTAAGCGTCGCGTCGGCTCCTATCGCTTCTCGCTTTGTGCGTCCCACTTCCGCCAGTCAGTGCCAAATGGAAGAGAGCAGAAAGGAAAGGGAAAGTCGCCTGGCACAAAGAAGGGGACCAGAGCGAAGAAAACCTCTCTGTCATTGTTATTTCGCTTCAGTTCTTTAGCCAGAGCTGCAGCCATACGTATACGAGTGTCTATAGAGCTCCTTTATCAAATACTGGTCATGCACAATCAGCTGCCGCAAACGGTGGGGGCGACGGCAGCACGAACTCGATGGAAATGGCAATGGCGACGGCGACGGCGAAGGCGACTGGGGGCACTGACAAAGGAACATGACAACTATTTTTGAACAAGAAAGGACGCATAGTTTTCTGTCTCCGTCTCCGTCTCCGACTGCCTCTCGCCGTCCACTTGACAGCAATTGAATCAAATTTATTGTCTGCATCCGACGCCATGCAGTTTCCACTCATCCTCGGAATCCTCGGAATCCTCGGCACCCTGTGCACCCCAGCTCTTTTGTGAGTCTGGCATGTAGCGTCACGTCCTGTCTTTACGAGGATCAAGTGCACACTGTATGACGGCCAATCGCTTCCAAATGGAAAAATGACAAAATTAAATACAAATGTGATTTGCGCGTGGGTTCCGCCACAAGTTTCGCTCCAACAATACGAACCTTCAATAGTCGGAAGATGGAATATCAGTGGCAGTCACGGAAATAGAAATAATGGAGCCAAGAGGCAGAAATTAAACGAACTTGAGTGCACTCTCATGTGATGAGAGGCTGAGGAGCGAAGAACAGATTTTGAATTAATCGAAAATGGTACTGGAAGATGACATCGAAGAAGGAAACATAAAAGGTAGTTCCTCTCACCCAAGAACAAGTAGAAGTAGAAGAGATACCAAGCTTCAGCCCCTATCAAGTAGATGGCCTTGAATGGGGGGCAAGCTTTTCGCTCTATTTGCCTTTGTTTGCTTTCAATTTCCTATGGGGCTGGCCGTGAAAAATGCTTTCTCACTTGGCCCCACTTCAAACGGGGATTTTCAGAGCGAGAGCTCCAACTGATTTAGACAGTTCTTTCTTTTGTGGATTTGTTTTATGCGGGATTTAATGGTTGTTAATTGGGCGACTAAACAGTTGAACTTGCTTTGTTACGTATTCCTCCGGAGTGGGAGTCGGGGAGAAGGGCGGACAGGAGCATGGTATGGTGTAGGCCAAAGGGCGAACTTTTAATTTGATTTACGCTCAGACCGCGCCGAGAACGTGCCTTGAATGCGTAATTAATGCTTGCAAAACGCTTTTATGCCAAAAATAAACCTCGCCGCAAAGTCCTCACTCAACAGCGATGCCACGGGCCACAAGGGAAGCTCTGTCCCCGGCAGACCCAAGACCCGGATAGGATCCTCTTCCTAAGCGATCCAACTGGAACTGTTTCTCCATCTGTTTTTGATAGGGGCCCTGTGCGAAAATATATTTCCGCTTGGGGTTCTGGAGAGAGAACCTGTGATTCTCCTCCTCCTTCCTTATGTGCGCGCCGTTTGACTTTTCACTTTGATCGACGGCAGACAGCTTTCAAATGGAAATTGATGACGACTGCCCCACTTCCTAGGAGTATGAACGGGGAGGTGTGGCTCGTTCATGTTCATGGGGTGCCGAAAATAATTTTTAAAACAATAAAAACGGTTTTGTCTTTAATAAACAGAAAGCGTGGCCAGGTCCGCATGTGCCGTATGCTGGAGGCCCACGGATATAAAAATAGGCAGACGGACAAACAAACAAATAGTTGGACGGATGGACAGACAGATGGATGGGCCATGGAGAGGCGTCCGCGTCTTTCGGCGCATATAAAAATACAGAATGATCTTATGGCTAACCTTAGACATTGGCCACACCTGCCGGACCGGCACTGGAAACGGCACTGCCACCGGAGCTCGAAGCCCCATGCAGCCTGAAGGTGGCAGAGGTGGTTGGGGCAGGGGGGAGGGCGCATCGCCAATCGGAGGCAGGCAACTTGATTGAATTGCCACAATTAGAAAGATTTCCTCAAGATTTTGTTTGGCTTTGTTTCGGTTACGATTTCCTCAGTGGCTGTCATGTCCGCATGTTTACACGGATGTTCCTCCTTTCGGATGCCAAATATTTGATTAATTTCATGGCGAAAATTCAAGAGAATATTATTCTCCTTAAAGCGGTCTCTGTGCCGTTTCAGATGCTTTCACTGAGACTTGAGGCAAGATTTAAGCGGCTCCCTACATCCGCCGCCAGTCACTGAGATATAGAATCATTTCCTATCGATTAGGATTCGTGTTTGGGTTGGGTTTGGGTTGGGGCTCTGGCTGTGGCTGTGGCCTGCAGCTACGACAATGGCCGCACTTACAACTAACAAACTGAAATAGCAAAAGCTTTTTGGCTGCCCCAAATTACAGGCGCACACAGAGATAGACTCACAGCAAAGGCGTATAAATCTGTGCGGCACAAGTATCTCGTAACCGGGTGTGGAGTGTATAGCACTCATCACCCCCGGGCCGGGGTTCGGGTACGGGGTTCTCTGACGTCAGAGCCAGTTTCGACCGCATCGAAAATGGCCATTGAAATGTTACGTCGCCGCTGACGTTGACGTGGATTTGTCTCATGCACGAGTATGCGTGTGAGTGTGCGAATGAATGAGTGCTGAGTGCCGAGAGTGTACGAGTGAGTGGTGTGAGTGGTGTGGTTGGTGTGGTGTGGTGTGGTGCGAGTGTGAGTGTGAGCTGTAAGTGTGAGTAGTGTTTGGGTAGTGGTTCAGTTTATTGACATTCTACGGTGGGATTTTGTATTTGCTTTTGGACAGGCGGAAGGCCGAGTGGAATAAATGAACAATTGATGTTGCTTCACCTCACAATTTTCGGAAGCCTGGAAAAAATCTCGGATCCCTTAAGACTGCAAAGTGCATCACATATGTATGTTTGTACATATGTCTAATCATTGGCTACGCCCAACAGGAATGCAAGTAAATTTTCCACTCGTTTGTTGCCCTGGGTGACAGAACCATCATATGAGTAGAAAATAAATAATGAATGAATGGCAGTGACACATGTAACATATTTCGACAGCACTCGAAAGTCGGATAAATCAAAGACATGACAAAATATTGAAGGTATTTTGTCGCCTAATTGGAGTGCCACGCGCCGTCAAAGACAGAACCGAATCCAAATCGAAGCCAGAAGGAGACACACCCGGCGGGCCAAATTTATACCACCCATTTGGCCAAATACATACATATTCGGCATACAGAATCGGCATTGGTTCTGGGAACCACAGAATTGACTGCTAGGTATTTGGCCACAGGATCCGGTACAGTGAGCTCAAGAGCAACCTTAGAACCAGTAACATTGTTGTTTTCTTAAATTATCGTTACCAAAGATATCCCTACCATAATCAGGGCTTTATTCTTTAACAATCGAGCGTTCGTATTATAGCGAGAATCGCTTCTGAATGGCTCTGCCCCAAGTCTGATACACTGATAAAAAGAATGACCTCCAATTGTTGAAACGTTGTTCCACTCTTGAATTCGAGTTTTGCAGGAGCTGGCCATAGGTTTTCCTTTTTTCAGTGTCTATTCGTATGCCCTGATGTTTTTTTGTCAGTGCAGGAGCCACCAGCACTCCGCAGATGTGTGAATGTTATTGCTACACACAAAGGATGGCTGTCAGGCGCCATTATCACATGTTGCCGTCACTTTGTGAGCGGCGTTGTCGCTGTCGATGTCGTGGCTGTTGTGTTTGTAATGCACAGATATGCCAAAGGTCCCTTGTCTGAGTCCTTATCCTTATGCGCACGCATATCCGGATCCTATCCGCACTCACATTCGGACATATGCAAATTTCCCAATGGCCAAATGGCCAAATGGCCAAATGGCAAATGGTGAAAAGCAAATGCCAAGGCGGTCAAATTGTTTTCGCACATGAGCTCTATTTGCATCTCATTAACATGGGGGCCAGGCTCTAAAAAGCGGACAGCAAATAATCAAATAATAGACACTTTTGCCACGCGAACACTCACATAGACTCTCACAAAATGGCGTCACCAATAAACGTGAGAGTGTGTGTGTTTTTGTGTGTCTGTAGCGCCTTCCGTGCTCCATGTCATTTCTATTTCCGTTTTTCAATATGCCAACAGTGCCAACAGATAATTATTGCACTAAAAATTGTATGCTTCGTTTATTTTTTATTGCTGTTGTAATCCTGTGTGAATGGACGCTGCCACGCCCCGGGGCACGCCTGATGAGCATGTCCTTCTGTCCATACAATGATTGACATGTGCTTGTATGTGTGTCCACGTATTGGGTAGTGAATGTCAGAAATATTTTGATAAATTGTTTTACGACCATAATTTGTGCAACTTTTATCGCCCTTTTTTGTGATGGCTTTCCTATTAGTGTTTTATGTGCCGTAAAAGTAGCCAAACACATGCACTCAGAGAAATTTTGATCCCACCGAAACGAGTTTCTTGAACACGCCTAAGAATTAATTCAAATCAGGCCCAATTTAGATGGCCCTTACAATCAGTAGTGCCAAAAAAAGCACCAATACAATCTGGCAAACAGCTCAGACTGTTTCCTGTAATATATATTTAATTATTGGTTAATAAGCACGAAAATAAATATGGGAGTCCGAAGCTACTCGGAACTGAACAACTTTTTCTCAGTGCAGACACAACATTCATCATTATGCTGATAGTTGATAGAAGTGGCAACAAAATTGAATTAAATTATTTAGACGGCATATTCCTGAGAGCCTTACATTTTACGACAGCGCAAACAAGCCCCACAATCGTATTTATTCAACATTCAGCATTCAGCATTCAGTATTCTGCTGTACAGAAAATAATTTATGTTCTGTGCGTAACCTTTTGGAGGCCCGCGGCAAACAGGCGCTGGGGTGACGAGCGGGTTAGGCCCGTCCCAGACAGACTGGGTGACTGTTTACACTGCCGTGATGAGCCCCAAACATGGTCCCCGAAAGCGCCAGACGAATTATTTGGCTATTTATACGAATGCGAGTATGTTTACATACCTTTCGGGTGCTTCTTCTGCGTGGCTCTAAGGAAGAGGGAAGATAGGAGCCAGAGGAGCCAGAGGAGCAGGAGAGGAGCTCCTCCGAGTCAGTTGGGGGATCAGCAGGGTCCACTCGTCGGCCGGGGCTAGTGCATTCTGCAAAGAGATTAAGGCGGAGAAACTCATTCACTTTGAACGGAAGTTGTGGGGGAATTCTGCTTAGCAAATACGAATACATATACGAATACGTATATTTATACAGTCGGAAGATAATGCTCCGACCTTCTTGGGGCTCGCCAAACGTTGTGCTGTATGGCAGCAAACAAAGCCCGTAAATATTGTTCTTCAAACTCTTGACTTTTGCTGCTGGAATTAGACATAAGCCACTTGTGAAATAAGGCTTAAAATTGAGGTGAACAAGGTATTTAATTTTGAAAATTAACGGAATAATGGAATAATTTATTCAATTTGGGGTTTACTTGGGGTAAAAAGCACACAGAGCTCACAAGAAGTTAAGCCACCTCCTTGCATGTGAGTCCTTTCTGTTTCTATTCCCCATTTGTCCAATATATTTATTTTAATATATAGTTCCTTTCACAGCTTCCGCCTCAGCGCATTTCCCCCTGTAATTGAGTGCCATCCACAATGCGAAAGGCAAACTTTTTCTCCGGCAACGGAAAAGAATACCAGCAGCCAACGGAATATGTATGTGAATAGGTAAAATATGAAGGGACACTCGCAAAAATGGGGTAGAAGGTTACCAAAGATTGTTTTCCATAGTATGAAGAACGGGATGGGATCTTTCAAAATTCAGCATTTAATAGTGCAACTTTTACGTTCTCCTCAAAATTATTCCCCTTATTCATTAGATTATTGGACTTGCGTTTATGCCCCACTCTTTCTTCAGTGTACGTTTCATGTCTGCACATCAACATGTGCATTTGGGCGGCGGTTGAAGGATGAACTTTTGTGGCTCGGTCCCCTTAGGAAAACATGAAAATATGTTTTCGAAAATGAAAAACTGCCCGGCAAACTAAATACATACGAATACATATGTAGAGGAGAAAAGAAGAAAAGCTTGCGAAAATAATTTGCTTGTTTTTTAATGTGAAAAATTGAAATCACTTTCGGCTTCCACCAACTAAGCAACTGATCAAATTAAGAGGACAGAATTTTAATGAAGTTCCACAAGAAGCTCATTTGCAGCACGGGGCGTATGAGTAATGCATCAAATGTTTGGCTTCAACCAGGGGGGGAGCGTGGCGCACTTGGTCACATAAATATTGATCGAGCGAGGGTGGAGCCCTCCACAGCCACGGCCACATCCACATCCACATCCACTTGCAGATAAGTCTCTCCCATTAAATGCTCGTTAGTACTGGTACTCTCCAGTAGTCCCACTCTCTACCCTTCTCTGTCACCATGGCTATCGCCATCTCTATCTGTGGTCGCTCTGAGCAATGCAAATTATCAGTCGGCGCTCCTCTAATCAGCACACGGCAAACAAAAAACTGACATGAATGAAATTTACAGGGAACGAAAACGCGAAAGGGAGCAGCTTTGCTTGAATTTTCTTGTTTACTGGAGGGGCTTTCGTGAGTTTTTTTCGTATATCTTTCCACACCGCAGGCAAAGCAAAGTAAAGCACGATACAGTGCCACGCCCGTGGGCAAAGTTCTTGCCTCACTTACAGATTCGCGTGCCGCACAGTCAAACTGGCACGCACCCCCTTTCAGATAAAGTGAAGGTTCTGTTCTGCCCTTCGTATATTCGGGATTCTTGGGATCTGTGTTACATTTTTTTCGTCGAGCTCTTCGTGCGGCTATTTTCGTTGGCACTTTGTTTGCTTAGCGGGCTGTGCTGCGGCTTATCACATAATTTGAATAAAGTAGCTGCAATCTTGTGTCAGTTTATCGCAAATTAGACCGACAACGAACAGCGATCCAGATAAACACATCAACATCAGCCGCAGCCACAGCCGCAGCAGCAGTCGCAGCCACAGCCGCAGCCACAGCCGCAGCAGCAGTCGCAGCAGCAGTCGCACTAGCAAAGTGCCCCAAAGGGGGAAGTGGAGTGGGGCCGGTGTAGGAGATTCAGTTGAATGTAATGTGATTTGCCACAGGACTACACATTTGCAGTTGTCCCCAACCGAACGAAAACTTTTAATGTTTTTTGAATCAAGCATACGCGGTGGTGTCTGCAGTTTTAGCGTAGAGTTTGCTTCATTAAAAATGATTTTACATGGAAAATTGGCCCCTAAACTATATCTTGTCTGATCAAAAGATTTGATTTTCCGTGGAAAAGGCCAACGAAACCAAAACCATGAAAGCTAAGCAAATCCCGAGGTTTGTGATATTTCGCTGAATTCAGTGGGCCAAATGGGAGTTAAAATGGACCATACGCTGTGGTGTTTATAGTCTGAGGTAACAATATAATTTGATTTCCCATGGAAAAGTGTCCGTCCATTAACCAAGAGCAAGCTATAAACTCTGAAAGCCAACATACGCCATGGTAGCCTTTTCCCTTCCATCACGGCGAACACGTCGTGGTGTCTGCAGTTCTTTTTTTCGATTTCCATCACGCTGAAAAATACCTTTTAATGCCGGAAAATCGAATTATGCATGTGTGCGAAAAGTGACGAGGAAAGGGGCACAGTGCAAAGGTTGCAACGATGGATGGGCAAATATAATTGAATTAGTCGCAAATTGCAGGACGTGCATCTTGCTCTGCCTGCCGGCACCTGTCTGCTCTCGTTTTTCGCTTTCCGTTTCCCTCTTTCTCCAACCTCTTCACATCTATACCGACCGTTGGGGGGTGTTGAGTAAATTTCTTGACACTTTTAATTATGAAAATTGTGTTAGTCAATCTGACAAAGACCACCTCCCGTTCGGCGGATGAAAGACATCCCTCGAGCAGATCGCCATGGAAATGCTTTTGGGCAGCTTTCCATCAATCTACCCATCAAAAAATGTGAATAATTAGCCGAATGAAACTGTTCACTATGGGAAATAAACACATCTAAAACGATTTAAGGCATATAGAAAACGAATATAAACCCGACAGGGGAGCATCATAAATTTACTGAGAATGGGAATGGAAATGGGCCGGTCTGGCCGTGACGGGAGCTGGGTAGGGCAGGGGGCTAAAGACTGCCCAAAGACGCAATCGGAATTTCCACGAAAGGCGTTTAATTGGAAAGCAGTTTTTGCCCTCTGGCCATCGAGTATGAACAGCAAGATCAAATCAAATATTTGGCGGCACACGAATCTGCTGCCGTCTCACTGACTGATTGACTATCCGGCGGACTGACTGTCGGCTGTCTGTGTGTGTCGGAAAATTGTTGAAAATTTCCCCACAGTCGTACCACAGAGATCTGCTTGTGAATGTCGAAATTTATTTGCTGCTTAACGGAATGCACTGGCCAGGTTAATAAAATAGCTTGACGCGGCCCCTGAATATTTATTGAAATTTCCCCCGTCCCCCTGACATTCTCAATTCTGTTTTGCTGGTGCTCTGTTTTGTTGTACTTTATGTCATAATTTTCCTGGCTTTTCCAATGGCTTTTCTGGCCCAATGTTTACTCTGTTGCTTAATGCTCTTTTGGCTGTTCAGAGTCTGAAGAAATGGGTGTACGTGTTGGGGATTGCTGCGGCACAAAATTTACATATTCGGGGTCCTCCCCCTCTGCCAGGGGGTTAATTTTCTTACCTCTGGCTGTTGGCTTTTCCTCTTGTTGCTGCCGCTGTTATTGCTGTTTTTATTTAAATTATTATTGCAGCATGCTGCTTACTCTTATGGCCGCTACTGTAGCTCTTTTCATACGTTTTTCTAGCATATTTTGCTGCGCAGTTCCTTTCGAGTAACAACAATGTATTCACGTTAATTTACGGCACATGGCAAATGTTTAACAGATTTTGTTTCAACTAATTTCGGGCCTGTAATTTATGTCACATATTTTTGCACACTTAAAGCAGTTCTTCTTGATCTAGCACTCGCGCACTTTGCATTGTACTGCACTGTTTGTTTTGTTTTTATTATTTCTACATTTACTACAAAAATATATTTGTTTCTCGTATTTTATTAATGTTTTATTAACTCTTTTGCTGGTGCTTTTGTTGTTGGCTCTGGGGAGAAATGAGACTTTTTGGGGCAGGAGCTTTCTCTGGGTTGCTTTCGCCGGCAGTTCCACTTTCGAACGGAGCGTATGGATGCCACTGTGGCGCCTTTTATACTCAGGCGAGGTCTCGCTCTCGCTTTTCGCTCTCTTTGGCTCTCTTTCAGTTTGTGGATTTCGTTTTGGCTGTGCGGGAGAACAGGCGTCCCACCCATTGTTATCAAGTTGCTGCTGCTGCTGCTGCTGCTGCTGTTGATGTTGCTGTCTCTCGCTCGCTCTCTTTCGCTGACTCAACTGTAGCCGCGACTCTCTTTGTGGATGCTGTCTGTGGAGTGGCGTGCATGGAAATGGACTGCAGTTTTCTTATCACCAGTTCTGCTTATGCTTATGACGTCACTGAGCAGGCATCAGACTTGAACTCCCATTTTGGTCGAATTGCACGTGTTTAATTCTGTTATTTCTGTGTGTGTGTGTGTGTGTGTGTGTGTGTGTGTATGTTTTTGAGTGTCTTTGTGTGCGCTTTGCCCATAAATTAGCCAAGGAACAGTTTGTGCTTTTCCTGATTTCTTCTCGGACTATTGTTCTCCCGCTTCTTCCCCAATTTCCGCTCTATGTTTATTTTCACATTTCTCTCAGAAACGCTTTTTGCCTTGGGAATGGGTTCCACCTTCGCCCGCCGCCACCGCTGGTCTGCTTGTTCTTGCTGATTGTCTTTGTTATTGTTATACCCTTCCCGCAGAGGTGTCATCTTTTTGGTCCCCTTTTGCAGGCAATCATTTAGGGAAGCAACTCCCTCAATCTATCCGTTTGTTGTGCAGACGGCCGTGCAGACGCCAAAAAGAGTCCGACCGTAGGGTATCCAATGCTGCGGTCCCCGGTGTTACCCTTCTTCCTGTTTCGCATTGTTATTGTTGCTGTTCCTTTTACTGCTACATTTGCTATTGTTCTTTGTATCATTGTGTGTGTGTATTACAATCTGGATCTGTGTTGGTGTTGCCCTCGTTTGCATTTAGCTTTCTGTTGATTTATCTCAAATGGCGCATAACTTGGAGTCCAACCGGGATCCGCTCCGTTCCGCTCAGCTCTGCTCCGAAATTTAATATTAATAAATATTTGCAGGATAACTTTCGACGCATACAGTAATGTTCGGTACTATTTAGGATTACATCAAATTGCAATTCTCTTCAATCGTATATTAAGCACCGCACAGCCCACGGAAATTAAAGTAATTCAAGGCCTCAAAAAAAGATTCCCTATAGAGATGATTCTGATTACATTTTTCCGAGGGTTTCGCTTGCATTTAATTTCCATTATAATATATATTGAGTCTTGTTTTAGAGATGAAAATGTTGTTTTTTGTGTTGTTCAAAGCTCTGGTTCCCATCTTGACTTTATCAAAAATCACTAATCGAATTTACATTTAATCGAAGTACTTGCCTATGGAAGGAAGCTCCTCCTCAGTATTCATTTATTTCGAACATTTTCCAGCATCAAAATGTACGCCGATTTGACGGCGGTGGGAAGAGGCATGAGGGGAGTACAGGTTAAGGCAGAACAACCGTAGCATACCCAGTAATCGTAGAGGGCAAGGGTATATTGAAAGCGCCAGAAAGGATGTTCGACCACATAAAGTATGCATCTAAGTACATTTATCGGTACAAATATCGGCTAGAAGAAATAACTAAATCAACTTTTCAGCTTCTAAACTGTGGAAGCGGGTATTCCATAGTTGGAAGATCCGTTACAGGGTTTTCCCTTGTTTTATGTACTTATACAGAGTATGTTTCTTCTACTCTCCATTCCCATACTACGCCTTAAATTTGCGGCAATTTTTCAGCGTTTTACAGCAGATTGCCACTTCAGGCCAGCCTCTCCCCACCCTTCTTTCTCTCTATTCTGCCATAGAGATATTCTGTGAATCCACACGCACACACAAGCAAACGCACACTCACACAGCGACTGCCATGCAGGAGTCGTTGCCATTTTATCGTTTCCTACTTCAGGCAGCCGCCATCTTCCCGCTGGGCCAGAAATTGGATCTGAACTCATCCGAAACCCAACTGCTCTACTGCTGTTCCTCCGTCTGTTTTGGCTCGGCCGTGGCCGGATGGCCGTCTGCTCTGGTTTGGCTTTTATTTTTAGCAGTAGCATAATTTTTTATTGATTGGATTTCAGCGAAAATCACTTCCGGCCATAAATTTGTTATGCAGCCATCGGCTTTTCTCTGACTCTGACTCTGGCTCTGACTCTGCCTTTGACTTTCGCCGGCTACCCCCTGCAGAAGGAAACATTTCATGTTTTTACAAGAATACTTTGCGTTTTGATTTATTTTACGTTTGCGTCAATGTCAATCGAGTTTCGACTTGAAGATGGAGCGGAAGAGCGGAAGAGCGGCATACCGGAAAAGCGGAAAGGAGAAACAACGAAACAGCAGGGCGCTTGAAGGGATTGTTTGGCTCGAATTTGTTTGTTTAGCTTTCGCTGTGCCTCTGCACTAATGGCTTAAAAGGGGGGGGCTTAGAGGGCAAGACGGCAAATGGCCAAGAGTATTGATAAAGAAAATTTGCACATTGTTTGCATTACATTACATTCGTTTGTGTGCGTGTAGCCTTTGGGCAAAATCAAATACAAACACACGAGTATCCATCCCAACAAATTACTGGAAAATGTTATCAAAAAAGGAAGCGCTGCTGCTCCGTAATTTAATATTTCAATCAGAGAGCCTTGAGGTTAATGTCCTGCCCCATCAATGTCCTGGCTGCCAGGCCACGCGGCTTTGGGATAAGCCTTCATAGTGGGGCAGCAGGCAGCGCAAATGAACAGCAAAGACATGTCCATAACAACAGCTGCTAGACTCACACACAAACCCGCGAAGAGTCACACATACACACACCAGAGAGAGGAGACTCTGCTAAGAGAACAGTGACGTCACAAGCCAAGATACAAAGAGACGCAGAGAGTAGGCGGAAGTGCGCATGCGTTGGCCAGGACTCGCCGGACTTCCGGCCAGAGCAGCGACCATATGACATCATTGAAAACAAACCTCGGGCTTTGGTAATGAAATTATGCGTTTTTTCTGCAGCTGCTCTGTGAGTGTGTGTGTGTGTGTGGGGGATGGGGGGCGCAGGGGGGGGAAGGGAGAATAGTTTTTGGCTTCTGATGTGGCGCCTAGCCATTGTGCTGACGTCACCGACCCGACACGACTGTGCACTCGAATGTAAAATTGGCAAATAAATAGGATTTCACTTGAAGCGTTTGTTGCACACCGCACCCTCCTGCACCCTCCTGCACCCTCCTGCTCCTTGGTGTGGCACGAAACGAAGCCCTGCGCAGACCAGGATGACATAAGACGAGCAACACGCCCAGCGAAATCCCGGAGAGGTGCGGGGTCCCGGTCTAGGTCTCCTAGGGTCACCGCCACCAAAGACAATGATATTTCGATGGTTGGGGCGGCGGCCTAATTGAATCATAAGCCCGTGCAGCACCACTCACCGATTTACGTCAGCTGCAGCGGTTCCTTCAATAATCTCCATTCAAAATAGCCGGAAAGGGATATGAAACCTTAATGTTCGCCCATTTTTTGTGTTATTGTTTTACGCCCCATTACGCTCGCTTTAATGTTGGGTGCTGGGCGAATGTTGCAGCTACTCTCTCCGTAATCCCACAGGAGACCACGGGGCCCCCCCATCCAAGCCATAATTGTGTGACGTCAATGACTGAGTGGCGGTGCTCTGGCATGAAAGACCACTTTTTATAATTTTTTTTCATCTGTCTGTGTGCGTTAAATAATCCAAGGTGAATCCTATGAAGCCCAAATGGAAATAAGGCAGCCGATTGCCAAAAATCACCCAAACGAAAACACGTCCTTCGGTTCTGAATCAATACCAGGACGACCAAGACCAGGGATGCTCATCACAAAGAAGTACGACACCTTTAAGTCACCTCCGATTTTACCACAAAACTGTGAGGATGTTGCGGATCAGGAATATATCTTTTGACCTGTAAATAAATATTTAGGCGAGAAACAGGCACAAATAGGTATATATTTTGAAGCCGAAACTTAAGTTACGGCATATTGTAAGGTAACTGTAAACTCTGAATTGAAATTGCTTCCGTTCACGAATTTCAGTAGGACTAATGACCACTACTTGATTTTTTAATACATTTAACGAGAATTTAAAAAGTTTAAATGAAAAATAATTTTTTTTAATGGTAAATTTTTGGTATATTTACGGAAACATTAGAAAATTGAAAAGGTACAGCTGCGCCGAAAAAAATAGCACCAGGGGACTAATGTTTCTATATTGACGGATTTAGCTTAAACAATGGTTCTAATGAACGTTGTTAAGACTAATATGTAAACTTTAAGGTATAATTTATCGTATCCCAGAGCACTGGTATGATTTGCAAGCTCCAAATGAAAAAATTTGAAAAGAGAAGAATTTTATCAGAAATTTGGGCACCAACAAAAATAGCACCAATTTACAAGGAAATCGAAAAACTATAAAATACAAGGAAACTTTCCAAATTTTTTTGTAAAATATGTTACTTTAGTTGTATTTAAAGGTTGGCGTTTTGTTGTAAAACCTTTGACAGCAACAACAGCAGCTCAGCATATTGGCACTAAAGCTCACCTCATTTTCGCATCTTTTCCTTGGGATATTGATCCACGAACCATGCAGAATACCCCAAACATGTTTAATGTTCTTTGATTCCGCATTAGAAACATATTTTTTAGCTTGACCCAAAACATTAGCAATGGGGTTCAAGTCTGGAGACTGAACAGGCCAATCTATTGCACTAAGTGAATTGTGCTCGAACCACTTTCGAGCTCTCTTTCTAGATCGTTTTGGGTAATTTTCCTAATGGAAGACACAAAACAACTCTATTTCGTATTCTGCATAAAGCAGAATCACTGTTTCTTTGATATTGACATAGACGTGTTGATCCATAATGGGGTTGTGCCATGTACTGGATCACCTGCCTAGTACGAAAATCATGCCCATACGATTTTGCTTGCTTTTCTATGTCTAATGAATTTACATTTGAGTCTGGGGGTTATATTCTGCATTCGGTAATCGTTTCACACAAGAACAAGACCCTTTTACACCAAAAAATAAATTTTGGCTTTAGTCGGACCACAGGATGTTTATCCATTTTCCTTGGCCCAACTTTAGTACTATTTTGCATACCAAACTTTTTTTGCCCTATGCCTTCCCATGAGAAGTGGAATTTTCCTCGTACTACGAGTACCCATTTTACGTTCTTGTAAACAAGATCTAACTTTCCTGGTACTTGACGATTTTTTAAGATCCTTGGTTTAGCTCTGTGGCCGACTTAAATGGGTCCTCCTTGCTCTCACGAACCAGTATTTTTAGCAGAAATGGGAATATCGCGGCCTTTCTTGCACGTGATTCTTGTTGGAAACATATTTCTAAGGATTGCTAATCATTTCTTTTGAACAACCGACAATTTGCCCCACCTTAGCATAGGTCCTGCCTTCTGAAATAAAAGTTTTGATCCTTTGGCTTTTTTCTTCACTTTAGTGCTTTCCAAGACCCATAACTACTTAAATTTTGTAACTTTCTTGTCACAATCACCTAAAGCCACCGATTTTTAATTCAATCAAGAACTTAAAATATTAAGAAGCTCCGAAAAGTAGAAACTTTTACATAAAACAGTTACTGGTGCTATTTTTGTTGGTGCTCTATTTCGCTCCCCTTTCGCAAAATTGCCTAATGTTATAAGAACCGTTAGAATTGAGAGAGTAAGAACAATCCTCTCAGAGAGGAGACATATAAAGCTACATTATATTGCAGTAAAGTCCAGAAAATGTTGGACAGTGGTCTTGTTTTGAAGGAATAAAGACGGTCGTCCCTACCGGTGCTATTTTTTTCGGCGCCACTGTATATATTTTTGTAGACTTTTCAGAGTCAGCTTATATTTATTCAACCTGAATTATACACCACTTTTATGTATGCAAGTATGCATGTAATATATGTATTATACATATTTGTTTGTGGTTTGTTTACAGCCAAAAAGTATGCTACAAGCAATATAAATAGAATTCATGTATGTATTTATGTAAGAAGCAAGTAGAAATGCCATTTGCTTTTGTCACCGATCGCATATAAAATAGAAAGATCTAATGGTATTGTACGTGAGGCGGCAGAACAGCAGCAGAACACTTTCCCATCCTCTGAAGACTTGGCCGTGCGCGACCACTGCAATAGATACATCCTAAAAGTGATCCCTGTGCAAAACTATATCTTCGAAAAGAGGCTGTTAAGCTGTCAGCTACAAACATAAAATTATGATATAATAATAATAGAGTTGGATATTTATCATTTAAAATTGTGCACTTAGTTGTCATCTAACATTTAATACGATTTTGCTGAGGTTTTGACATACTACATTTCGAATAAACTTATTCCTTATGGTACGAACTCCATGGAAAAGTGGGGTAGAAATTTATTTAGATCATTGAGATTCCACGCATTCAAGAAAGAGGGAAATAAATTTTGAGCACTGCACAATTGATGTCGCAGGCCAACCAGTCTCGACGTTACGTTGTGGGGTCATGAATGGTTCATGCTGGAATACTCTTTGATTATATCATAAAAAGAACTAACAATGGAGAACGATTTTGCTGTTTTGTCAAATTTGCAGGCATCGACAGTGAAATTTTAAAGTAATTGTGAGGAAAATCGACTCAAAAGGAAGAACTTTGGATAACAATATTCAAAATCGCAGAAATCCATATCCGTTGAATTACACTCTTCGAGTTGTTGTAATTATTTGTAAAAATATTTGGCACTTGTAAATATTCTTATCTCTGCAATAAAATAGGATATCACCTTGAGAGTAAGACCCATCACGCACATTGAAGAAAGCCACTTGGACTAAGTTCAAACCAAAACTGTTTTCTCCTTAAAATATTGCATATAGAATACTAATCCAACTCTTTCAGTCGATAAAGCAATTCGATTGGGTCTATTGACGATGGGGTAGCTGTGGGTATAAGTTTTTCATGAAAAACGCTATAAAAAAAGTCGTTAGTTACATCTTTGCCCTTACTTTTATACCCATCAAACGAAAACTGATCGGGTGACCCGAATATTCGAAAAATCTTTTTACAAAAGTGCAAATAAAAATACTTAAACAACTTCTTCCCTCCCATTTGGGAAACTCCTCTGATAAGTGTCACCACCCGATGGTAGGGTATATCGTAAGATCAGCAGCAGCAGCAGCAGCGGCAGCGGCGGCGGCGTCGGCGACGAAGGCGACGAATGAACATCAACCAAGTGACCGACTCCGCCGAGAGTCTTGTCTTTGCGCTGGCGGCTAGCGTTCGTTGCCAGTTTCTTTTAACTCGTTCACGTCGTTGGTTGTGTCGGTTGCTTGTCGGTCGGCGTCGCTTGTGCTTTTTGTATGTGGTGTTCCACGCAGCCGCGCATCGTCGCTATAAGAAGGTGGTTCACGGCACTGGGAGATAATACAATATAGTATAGGAATAACAGAGCCGCCGATATGAAATTCTGACACGACTTCGTGCAGATCTCCAGAGCTGCGAAACTGCAATGTTGTGTGTGTGAAAAAAGTGCATTAAACAGCAATAACAAAAGGCGCAGCCAGAAAGATTGTGTGAGAGCCGCACGAAGAAAGAAAGAGGCGAAAGAAGGCGAAGAAGGCGGGGAGAGAGAAGTGCAGAAGCAGAAATTGGGAATAAACAAAAAGAAATTGCATAAGTTTGATTTTTGGCGTGCGCTTTGCTCATCTTCTGCTGCAATATTTGTGGGCTTTTCGTTTTATTTTGTCTGCCGTGGATTTTGGGTTTTGTTTTTCCCTCCAAAAAAAGACCACAGATGATAAAACAAAACGCTGCCAAAGAAGAGACAGAAATTAAAAAAAAAAAAAACTTTAAAATAGCTTTTGTCCGGGGCCTGGCGCGACGACGCATCGTCTGGCGGTATTTTACACAATTTTTTTAATCAACTCCATTCGACGGCGGCGTCTACTTGACCATTTGACTTTTTTCGAACAAGTTGTCGCCGCCGCGCCGCTCGTTTTGCATTCAAGTTTTCTCCGAGTGTCCGTCCAGTGTGGTGTACATATGTGTGCGTTTCTCTCTGTGTATTTGGCAATTGAAACCCAAACATTAATGCAATTGTTGCTAACCAATTTCTGTTTCACCGACTGTTAGCTTTTTTATGTGCAAAGCCGCCAAACATTTATGCAACGCGAGCAGAAACAATATCATCGGAAAAGGAACAACTTTGGTCACAGTTTAAAGTGCTCGGGTGAGGTAAGTTTTATTTAACAGATGGACGGACGGACGGATGGACGAACGGACGCAAAGCTATTAACATAAACCAATTACAACTAATTACAATCAAACGTATTAGTCGCCGCAAATCGTGCGCCCCACGGCGTCTATTGTGTCATTAAACCGATACGGAATTTGCATAAATTAGATAAGGATTACCAGCAAATAGAACATAGACGCAGAACAGAGACCCAGAGAACCAGACACAGGCGCAGACCGAAACCAATTTTATATTGTCCTGGCCTTTAATGGCACTCGTAAATGGAGAACAGGGCAAGCCGAACCTCGGGAATACCCTACCATCCACAGAGAGACCCTCGAGTGGGTGCCAAAAAGCATTTCAACAAATACCATATGTAGTACAAATTTCAACAATTTCAATGGCAAATAAATTGAAATTAAGTTGGTCTGGAATTTATTTTGATATTACATCGTGCTGGTGGATTTCATTCTTCACAGGAAACCCGATGCGACCTGCGATTGGCCAATCATTCAACTGATGACTTAATTCCGCGAAGCCTGTTTCGGGTTTTTGCATAATCATATATAGAAATTCCTGTCACACCGAATAATCGAACACATTCTGCTGTCCAGCCACCAAATTGGGGACTTGCGAAGAGACATCCGACCCAATTGGTAGTGGCACGTCAGGTGGAAGTAATTCATTAGCTCAGAACCATTCGAGCAGCCCCTCCATATTGGGTGTAAATTGATTCATCGAATGGATATGTTTGACTAGGTTTATTCCTCGCCCTGCCTCCCACTCCCACTAAGTTTCTTGCATTAATTGCTCAACTAAGCGTCATCGAAAGCCCCTAACAAGTTTGTCTCTCTAGCGAAACCTGTTGAATGGAACAAAGCAGAGAAAGAAATGGGAAATCCATTAAAAGTAAATTTTGAACAAATACTAAATACATACGCAAACACAGCTGCTAAAAAAAATAAGCTGAAATTGGATAATATCTAATGCTGCGAGGCCACTGGCTCTTCTTCCGTGGCTGCTATTTCTAGATACATCTGGCGTATAGTGGGTGGGGTGGGGTGGCTCTGTATGCACCATTTAAAACTTTATTTGGAAATTTGTTTGTCTGTCGTTAAATGGTTTTCCAACTGTTCCATTTACGGCTGAACCTCCTCCGAACGATGGCTGACAATCAATCATCGCATTTCACGATGAATGCATGAGTATTACGACACAAGGCGCATCTCTGGCAAATATAAGCATCTATAAATAGAAAAGAGAGACGAAGACAGAGAGAGACGAAGAGAGAAAGAGAGAGACAAAAGCCAGATGGCTTACAGCAAAACAGTTGTGGGTGGGTGTTACTTTGGCCAAATTAATGAGGCAACAAACTCAAATAATTAATATACAAATGCGGTCATTGACAATGCACAGACACCCAACCCATCCTCCACCTCCGCTCTTTCTGCCCGTTCGTAAAACTGTAATTAATATTTCATTCAAAGCCGACCAGCGCACACATTATTAAAAGTAGGCAAATAAATATTTCAATTTCATGATGCGGTTTTAGCATTTCATTGCTCAATGGAAACCACAAATAAATGAGATGTGCCATGAGGTGACCGATGGCCGGGGACACGGACACCATTTGGCTACTGTTACTGCCACTGCCACAGCCGTTGTGATGGTGTGGGAGAAACCCCAACAAACCCCACCCAATGACAGTAGATCAGATCTAGACCCAAACTCATCTTTGTCACGATCTCAAGATTATTTAACAGCTTGTGGAATTCGCAGAGCGTCCATAAGTGAAAGGTTCGTCGAACCGGAATTGCCAGCGGGCCAAAACACAGATAAACCAGTCAGAGTCAGGAGTGATAAGCATGGACGGAAAGAACCTGGTTCCAAAACATGTTTCCAAGCGAAATTCAAATTTGAAACAAACATTTTAAATACAAACGAAAATAATTTAAATAAAGAGCTCGCCGGATTCTTGGGTCCGGCTAATGAAGGCCTCAGATCCGGCGCAGAATCCAGCCCAAGTACAGCTGTGACGTGCCAGAGGGCTGACAAATGATCGCTTTCTTGGCATGTCTGATCATTTATTCAGATTTTGTAATCTACGACTGTCTGGGGGGAATTAAGCTGGGCAGGACAGATATGCGCCAGGCATAATTTATTAGTGTTTGGTTTTCCTTTTACTTTTTTTCAGTTGTTCTCCAATCAAGAAAAAAGAATGTCCGAACTGAAACAAAACACTCGAAGTTCCATCCAGCCATCCAGCCATTAGTATTCGTATAATCGAGTTTGGATCGAAGTCTGGAGTCGAGACTGCGACCGAGACCGACACCGAGACCCATTAAAATCGTATTAATACTCGCATAAGAGAAGGAAAAAAGCAAACGCATTGAGCTGGCGAATTAAATGGTAATTTTTCAAGTTCATGGCATCCGGTGACATCGATATATCAGCTTTCAATTGATTTAAATTGTCTTAATTGTTTCAATTTGGACCACGGCGCCGCACAATGGCCGAACAATGAACGGCAGCGGACAGACTTGAACCCAAAACCCACTATTACGATTATGGGTCCATCATAATTTCCATCATAATGGCGCTCTCTGGCCAAGTGCCATAAACCCGTTTTTGAGCACATTAACATGCCGCAGGCCCAGCGAACGAATACACGAGCTGGAAAATAAAATCACGCAAATGCAAATGCAAATGAAAATGGAAATGCATATATTGAGGCATTTGCTGTAAATTGTTGCAAGATTTGCACTTGTGGCGGGGCGCCGCATCAGCATGCAGGCCGAACAAATGCAACACTAATTGGCAGCCGACTGGTTTGCTCTTGTCCAATTTTCGGGTTTCCCGCTTTCCATTGTCTGCATTTAATATGTAATTCTCCGCCTGCCCAAAAAGTCACGGATGTCCGGCCCCACCGCCACCGCCACCGCCCCCACCACACACTGAATGATTGCCTTGCACAACATTTCAAGTTCAGAGTCGACGAATTGCACTTGTTGCTGCCACACACTTGTTGCCACCGCTGACTCTGCCACTGCCACTGGCTCTACCACCACCACTGCCTCTGCTGTGATTCCGTTTTGACAGCTTATTTGTGTCAAAATGTCAAACGGTCACTCTGCCACGAATCACCATTGACCTTGACTGCTGACGAGATATGGATGCGAGCACGAATGGGATTATGCATATGAGTGTATTCAAATGGATACGGCTGGCACTGGCACTGGCACTGGCACTGGCACCTCTTCAAGCGTTTTGTTTTGCCTTCAACAGCAGCAGCACCGATGGACAATGCCAAAAGATATATGGGGAGCACCCTCCAGAGGCTATTGTAATAGTTGGGCATGAATATAGAAGCATTGTAGACCCTATAAAGATAATAAGCATCCACAGTCAAGACGCGACAGGTTTCAGATCAAAGAGGATACGTTTCCGAAGAGACTCTTGGACGAGAAATCCTTAAGACCCAGCAATTATGACTAACATCAAACTGTATCAAGAATATCAAGAAGCTATCAAGGAACGATGGGAACTAATCTGTTATCCTCGGGGCTTAACAGCCCTAAGTTCCTTAAGCCCCAAACTATGATTACATGTCTGGTTTGAGCTTTTGTGCTCGGAGACGAGGTCTCAACATGTTTTGGCAGCTTTGTACATGCTGTTTGCACACTTGCCTCAATCCTCAATCCTACCCAGCCCCGACGCCTTCCCTCCCCGCTTTACAATTGCCATGTGTCAAGTGGCGTGGGAGGCATGTGTGGCAAGTACATATGGATGGATACTCGTATGAATGTATCAGAGGAAACATGCCGCAAAGTCGCCCCAGCAGGCAACATTCATCTCAGGCCGCGTTTGTGCTGCTGAACATCGGTTTCAATGGCTCTTTGAGGGAAAAACTAGAGGAAAAACTAGTTTAAGCTGCCACTGCAAGTCCTCTCTTCTCCTCAAAAATGAGGATTTAGCTGTAAATGTTTCTCATTTTAGGAAAAAGTACTCGTCCAAGTCCCTGCCTCTGCTTCTTTGGCCTTATAACATTTTGAAAAGATACTTTTTAATCTAAACTATAATGAATTACTTTGGTGCAGGCCCTTGGAAGGAGGATTATTTTATGTATGAAATGTATGAAAATAAGGGAAAAATATTAATATAAAAAGTACAATGAAAGGGAAGAGATAGAGACTCATCTCTGAACTTCATAATCCATAACATCCATATAAAACCACAAAAGTATGTGTGTGCCACGGATGGATGGGAATCGCATAGAAGGTCGTTGTAAAAAACTCGAAAAAATACGAAATAATTACTTTGTGCTGTAGCTTTTCATGTTGATCCTCAAAAGTGAATACGGATTGACAATTTAAGCCGAAATAATTTCGGTTGCCAGGGAGCTCTCGGCGGAGAGTCGCCCGAAGAGAGCGAAAGTTGTGAAATTGGAAACGGCTGCAGCAGGAAAAACAACCAGATTAACTATAGCTCTGCTTTGAATAAGCCAAAGGAAAAGTGCAGAGGAAAGCGGGCAAAGGCGGGAGTATGGAAAAGTGTGAGTGGATGGGTGGGTGGGTGGTTGTGTGGTGGAGAGTGAGAGTGGGCGGGGCCGGGAGTGGCAGTGGGTAAGTCAAGAGCTTGCCGCTTCACTGCACCGCATGGCGGGATTAACTATGGCTGGAACTGGAGCCAAAGCTGCATACGGCAGTGGAGCACTCGAAAAGCGGAGTTCCTCTTCATATGCATCCGTAATTACAGAGCACACATACTCTCAGGCATGTGTAGTACGAGTATCTCTGAGTGGATGTATCGTAGTATCGGACCATTCTATTTTTGGGGCCAGAGCGCTTCTGCTTGTTATTCGACGAATTTTAGAGCGTCTCGCCGCTGACGGTCGCTGATGTTCAATGCGGCAAGAGCCAGACAAGGTTAATCGAAATCCAACGTTCTCCTCCGAATAATCAAACAAACAGCCAACAAACAACCTCTGGCTGATTACTGCAATCAATGAGGGGCAGAAGAAGAACAAAACTCAAGTGTTGTCTCTGGGGCACAAGGTCAGAGTTCGGCTTAGCATAAATTTACAGCTCGCAGCGTTATCTATTGTCAACACGAAAGACGCCATTCTACCCAGAGCAGTGCCCAGAAATACTATCCACAGACAGTGCCCCAATGTTCCACGGCTGTGGGCCATTTACATAATCTCTGACTGCTTCGACCGCCACTCGCCAGTGCCCGGCAGTTGCGATTTATTGGCCAGAAGAGTGGGTAACGCCTCCCGCCTCCCCATGCCTCCCCATGCCTCCCCCCGCCTCCTATGGCCTGCACTTAATTATGCTCGTTAAATTTTACAACTTATTCGAGCTGGACGGGGAGTACGGACCTACTCCGCTTCCGCTCACCTGCTCTCCTGCTGCCCTGCTGCCCAGCTGCCCAGCTCACTGGTTACCTAATTTATGCGCATTCATTTGATGGCTCACACTTGGCTAAATCACAATTTAATAGTACTCGCAGCACTCGGCTGCTGGGGAGATACTTTGTGGGGGGTGGAGAAATTATTTATCAATCAGCACGTGGCGTTTCGCAAGAGCTGTGGATGTTCTCCGCGAGTAGAAGAACCCTTAGATGCAACTATGCGAGAAGAAAGATCAACCAAAGCCTCCCTTCTGCCCCGATTTCAGTTCCAGTTCCAGTTGAAGGCTTTTTGCCAGGCCTCCAGAAGACCGCCAAAGGGCCTTAATTAGATAGCCGGCGTGGGTACAGGGCCTAATGCGTGTGCAATTAGCATTAACCCAGTGCGTTTTTACTGCCCTGAATTGCACTTATGAGGCGACATTAGTGCGACTCGGCGCGGCGGCCAGTGCAGGCATTAATTGCATTAATTGCCGCCAACCCACCGTAATCTGTGTTGCAAAATGTCTCTGGGAGAGCGACTGGCAACTAATTAGAGACTTTTGCGACAGGGCCCACCACAGATGGGGCAGTCTCAATGACAGGCGCCGACAATCGGAGTGGTTGTGGATTTGTGGCAGGTAGCGTGGGTGCAACGAGCCGTGAACTATCCAAAAGCTACTATCCCCTGGCCATGGAGGGCCGGGCACTTCACAACCTCTGGTTTAATGAAGAGTTGAGGGTAAAACGCGTTAAAATACTATAACTGGGGCCTGGACCCGCTCCAAAAGCGAGACGAACGCAGCTCTTGCACAAACATCTCGACTTGGGGCAACTGTGACCTTTTCGGCTAGTCAAAGCTGCTAAACCAACGCTAGGATATGGGATATATTGTACGATAAGTAAGCTCTTTGTTCAGTTTTTCTAAGAGCCTGGGGCTCCTCTCTTCTTGGAGTAGATCATTCAGATATCCCGAGACTGCTTTGTTTGGCAATCGATTGAGAGAAAACCTGAACAGAAAGCGTATTGTTTGAGCATTAGCTCTGCTTGTGGTTTTGTGTGGTTAATACCCTGCAAGATGGTAGGCCCTTCCCTTTCCGGAAGGGCTTGAAAAGACGAATTGATGTCCTTAAAAGTTTGAAAGATTCTATCTCCTGAGTGGTCTATAGGAATGACCGCAGCTATGTACTTTTCAGCAATACCCTAAAGGGTATTCAAAGCTTCGGCCAGGGCCGGCTAGCCTCTGGTTTTTTTAGCCAACTTGCGGCTTGAAGATGCAGCTTCAGCCAGCTGCAACCACATTTTGGCCGAGTCATTGTGTGTTAGGGCGGTATTTTCGGCCTTCTGCCTGCAGTTTTCCAGTTACGTGGCACACGGCAAATGCAGTTTGAAGTTGCCGCACGCCGGTCGGAGGCGTCGCCCGTCGCCCGTCGCTGATGATGGTGGTTTTTGCAGTCTAGTGCGGCGTAGGGCAGTGTAAATTAGCATCATTCAGTCGTTGGCAAAAGCTATTTCGCCATGCGACGGGAAAACAATGCAGATCCGCGATGTTTGTGGCTGTGGCTCGGCCGCCGCTGCCTCGTTTATGAAGATTTCTTTTCGGATCTGCTGGCCCCGCCTTGGGCAATCCAGTCCGCGTTTGTCGCTCGAGTCTTTTGTCCGGCCGTCGGCGGTGATGTATTCATGGCAAATCCGTCAAGGCAGACCTGGCACATGGCAACGCCAAGCGCCGCATTCAAATTCAGTCACCGGCTCCAGACCGAGATTCCGATTCCGACTCAAATTCCAATTCTGATCCGAATTCGTCTTCAGCATTTAGTGCCAGGCAATTGACTCATTAAAATATCAAAAGCCACCGCAGGCAGTCTGATTGAAGTGCTGAAACTATAAATAAAACCCTCACGTCTCACGTCTATACTCGTATTTTTATTCACATTTCCATAACTCGAGTGCTGCGGGCCACTCGAGCACTCAATTGTTTGGCCAGCAGGCCGCCATCGATTTCCAGTCAACAGCACAGCGTCTCTTCTCATCCGTATCAAAGTAAATTCTCTTACTAAAAAGTTTGTACAAATGAATGCAGAATTTGCATCGCAAAGACTATGATATGATATGATATGGAAAGCGAATCTGTGGCCCCCACAACAACTGCGTTTGGATTGCTTCACGTGAGAGGGATGGATGATTGTTTGTGTCATCATCACTTGCCCCCAGCCGACTTGACGGACTGCTCCAATTTGATATTGTCTGTCTGTGCGACTGCAATCAGCAGACCTTTCATGCCGCCTGCAACGGAAACCATCTGAGCGTTTGATGTTGCCAGCCGTCATTAATGGTTTTACACTGCAATTCAGCTCTGCCCTGCTGCTCCGCTTCTCCGCCTCCCTCTGAGAGGGGACAGAAGACTCCGAGTTGTCACTGTGGCCAACAGAACTAGAAAAACTCAACGCTCGATTGTCGGCATGACCGTGGCACACATGTGCACGGCACGGCCTGGCATGTCATCAGCACCATCGCCAGCACCAGCATATGGTAACACGATCAGCGACTAATCCGACATTACAACGAGCATTATGAGTGTGATTAAGGCTGCAGCTGCCACAGAAATCCATCAAATGAGGCGACCGCTCACCGCAGAGCTGGCAAGAAAACTCGCAACAAATGTTGTGCAAGAAAGTGGCAGTACAGAGGGCGGACTGACCTCAGGAAGGGGCATCTACACTAGGAAGGGTAAACATCTCAGAGTCCTGGGAGCTTATGTAAGTGCAGGCAGATTCCAGGGATTATTTCGGAGGTTAATGGAGTATAACTCGTACTTCTACTGGAACAGGAATTACATTACTCGTGGGAGTCTGAACCAGGCATTATTTTCCCCATCAACTGCCATCTCTGTGATTGCCCCACCAGCAACTGCAATCCCACTCGAATCTGCAGCCTGCACTTTGGCGCTATTTTGCGATAACGCGGAACATTATGCACGACGATGAGCTAACAGTAGAGTAGGGTCCCAGCCCCCAGCCCCCAGCCCCCATCCCCATCCACACCCCACTCCAAGTGGATGATGATGAAGCTGTCGGCACTGTAGCTGGTGTCCGTCCAGCACTTATCCATCGATCATGGACATAACGACCCACCGACCATGCAGCCTTTGAGAGAGAGTGCGAAGTCGGCTGGGGATGGGACCACAATTTGTTGGCATTTGGAAATGTTGCCTCATAAATTATTATTAGAGAAGACCGAGGCACTCCCCCGGGACTCTGGCACTCTCTCTCAGGCACCCGCTGGAAAATTATGCAATTGCGAAAACCCTTTTCGGCTAATTAATGCATAGTCATGAGCCGGGCAAAAACACTTTTGCATCCACCCAAAAGGCAACAAAATCAAATGGATTCTGTGCCAACAGGAAACCAGTTTCAGTCGCAGTCACAGCCCCAGTTCCAGGTCAACCTCCAGTTCCAGCTCCAGTTCCAGCGATGGTGGGGCCGAGCGGATGCATTCGTGTCGCTAATAGTAAAAAGCCGTAAACATAAAATTGTGCAAGCTGCTGGACGGAACGTACACAAATGATAATTGAATTCGCATTTCTGTTGCAGGCAACCACGGAGCCAGGGCTGCCACAGCCACAGCCACAGCCACAGCCACAGCCATGCCCATCTGCAAGAGCTCGGGGGCGACGGCGAGCAACAAGGCCCCCACAGACATATCCGCCGACCATGTGACGGAGGCGGCCCAGGTGAAGCGCACCCGGGAGCAGGCCTACTTCAACTCCTACGACTTTGATGCAATCGAGGTGCTGCCCTACGACGAGGACGATGGCGAGGTGGCTGGCAGATGCCGAAGCCGGAGCAGAAGCAGCAGCAGCAGCGGTCGCTACTCGGTGCCACACGATCCGGTTGGAGCCCCCAAGTTCGCCTACTTGCACCGCCTGGGGGCATTCTTTGGACGCCCCGGCGGGGCGGCGGCAGTCGGGGGAGCCACAGGAGCAGTTGCCGAGGGAACGCCTTCAGCTGCTGGCGGAATGGCCGCAGGATTGGTGGCGTCGTCTAGCAACGATAACTTTCTCCTCCCCCGAGCCATGCTCAAGTATCAGAGGTGAGTAGAGCCAAGAATAAAGCAAAGCAATTCTAGGAGTAATAGGATTATTCAAACGCTAAAATAACAGAGATACCCTTCAAGAATCTCTACCAAAGCAAGGGATTAGTTCTTTGTTCCCCTCGAGAGCAGCCGAACCCATAATTTCTCTCTGTGCATGCTCTGAGAGGCAGGCAATAAGCCCCGAATATGCTGCATAATGCATAATGTTGAAGGCTGCTTTCAACATTCCGATAACGACCTTGTGAGGAGGAACGAGAAGACCCCAAGACCCGTCAAGAGCATATCCCAAATCGTATTTGTTGGGCATGAAGTGCAACACTTCATGGCTCAATGAAGGTGCAACAGCAAGCAGCCACAGATATTTTGTAATGATGTTGTTCCACGGCAATTAGCAGGGCATTAAAGCGGCGATTACAATCACCGGCAGAGTGTGGCCCTAAATGGGGATTATGATTGCCAGAGATGGTTCTCGGTCACGACTCGAACAAATGAGGCAACCTGCAGATGACGCAGGGGCAGCAACAGCAGCAGCAGCAGAAACAGCAGCAGCAGCTATGTAAATTATGTCTGAAGTTCAAGTGGTTGCTGCTGCAGCAGCAGCAATGCGGTTTTTGGCGCCTGTTGTCAGCCTTCACCTCTTTTTCCTCTCCGAATGCATGTGGATTTTGTTGTTTCGGAGGAGCTGCCACTTGATGGCGGTCAGCAGCAGCAGCAGCAGCAGCAGCAGCAGTATTGCCACTGCCGAGGCAACAACTGCAGACAGCTGCAACAATTACGTTTATTAATTGAAACTAAAGAAGCCACCGGCTCAAGATCTTCGATTCGCTGAAGGTCAGCGCTTGAAGCCAGTTTGGGCTTCAAATATCTCTCAAAAATATACAATAAATACTTCAGGTTATACGTATAGTGTGTACAATATATAGAAACAGATGCCTAGAGTCGTGCCGCGTACTGACAGCCATTTCCATTAATTGGCAGATAGTTGGATTTGCAACTTGTTTTTTTATTTTTATTTAGTGTTTGGTCTGTCTCAGAATATGGTAATCATGATAAGGTACGCGTAGTAGCCGAATCAAGGAGAGAGCTGAACAAATGCCAAGAGTTTTCCCACCCAAGGTCAATGCAATTATATGCCGGCCGATACGTGGTGGGGTTTAACCCAAATTAGTCACTCCCCGAGCCCTTTCCCAATCCCCAGCTCGAGTCGAAAGACCATTGGCAGGCGGGCCGCGTCGGTGCTATAACTATTTTGATCAACAACTCACGTAGTAGATACAGTATGGTATGTATGTGCCACAGGCCTAGGGAGAGGCGAGGCACGAGTTTCGCACAGTAGCTCTTCGAATCCGACCTTCTCCAAATGCCGATTCCATTGTCCGATCGGCCATCATCGGTGCAGTTAGATCATAGTTAGCCATCAATTGTGGCGACGCTGAACGTCGATGATCGTCGCTGATCGTCGCTAATTTGTATTCAATATTTGAGCCATTGCCCGTCTAGGCCATAGTTATATCTGTAGTTTATGGCCCCAGCTATGCCAAGGTCAGCGTTTAGTCAATCCGTCCAATCCGACCGTCCACTCGCACGGCAAACATCCATCTCATCCCAATCAGCGATTCAATCGCTTTGATTGATGTGCAATTGATAGCCAGATATACGTACATACGATATACATATAAGAAGTTGCTGGATGGATGGTCGTTATTCGGGCACTGCAGCAAAACCAAGTCAGACCCCAAACTTGAGGCAAGTGTAATTTGTCTTGGCAACAAGTCAACAACAATTAGCGGCCACACAAAATTATTTACTAACGGCTGCGCCGTCCGTCTGTCCGTCTGTCCGTCCGTCCATCCGTCCGTCCGTCTGTCTGTCCGGCAGTGGGTTCCGTGCATGCAAACGAGGCTGAACATTTTAATTAACACAATTCGAACAAACAAAATAAACATATACTCGCACTATACAAAGATTGCAAAATATTTCATGCTCTTGCCGGGCCGATACGATGGAACCGAATCTGAGGCTAACCTTGCGCCTGCCTGCCGCCTGCCGCCTGCCGCCTGCCGCCTTCTGCTGCTGCTGCCAGCAAATTTGCAACGCATCGGTTAACATGCAACCAAATATCAGTCGAATGTGCAGAGAAACCCAAAAAAGAGCGACTGACCGACGAAAGCTATCAGTGTTTTGGGTGCGTAACGCACCGCGACCGAGCCATTCAAGAACAAACACCAATAGCCAGCAGCAGCGGCACGGCAACACGGCCAAAACCGTTATTGCGCAACTCTTTAGCATGGCCAAAAGCCAGGCGCTGACCTAGTGCCGATCGCACAGAGCACAGGGTGCATATATGTATGTATGTATGTAGAACCGATACTGGGGGCTTGTTAGCGATCGTAAGTGAGTTATTAAAGCATTGCCACTGGCGCCAGGCCACCGTAAGTACCGACTTATCAGTATACTGCCAAGATGAGGGTAATCTATCACCATTTGAACATCTTTCAAGACTAGAATCAATCTATCCAACATAAATCTAAAAAGAAAACACCAAAGAGTGACTGTAGATGATGTGAACGAAGCTTTTCATGTAGATTCTTCCAAGATATTGTTGAACAATCAGCAGAGCATTTCAGATCTCTTAAATAACCTGTGAACACATGCAGACCCAAGCAAATAATTTCTGTGGTCCCCAATCCCCAAGTCACGCTTCCTCCCCGCCATTCAATTCGAGTTTCCGCTGCATTTTCCTCTGATTTTCCATTACTCCTGTCGCGGTTCCACAACCACATCATCAGCCGCATTTCATGGTGCAACGAAAAGTTTGCTCAAACCCCAGACACACACACACACAAGCTCTTGAACAATCCGAGAAGTAGTTCGAAGCAGTAACTTTACAGTTAGGCAGAAAAAAGAGCGAACGCGAATGCGAATGCGAAGGCGAATGCGATTTGCAACAGTAACTGAAGCCGAAATCCTGTTTAGAACGAGTTTATTTCAATTGAAATCGAATTTGTATGTTGAATTTCTAAATTTGATATTTGTTTTTCGGCTGTGTGTCGCTTCTGTAGCTGTCAGAGCGGCCAGAACTAGAACCGGAACCGACGAACTCTAGGGATTCCTTGATGCTTTCTAGAAAATTTCAAGAACAATTTAACAAATAAATCCATGCTCTCAGCTATTAAAGCCATATAAATCTGACTGCATCGAGGCGGAGTTACCATTGGAACTCGAGTTTATAGGACATCCACCCTGAATATTCAAATATAATGCATCTATGATCATCTCTTGAGATCTGCCCAGTATTTGTGGGGGTACCAGCTAGTCGGAGCTCTTTCCTGATTTTCTTACAGATTTTTTTATGGTGGCTTTTTCGATCTGCCACTCGTCATTTGCATGCCCCCAAAAAACCAATGCGAGAGCTGAACAACTGCCAGAAAATGGAAAACTTCGGCAGAGCCACTAACCTAGTTAACCAGTTTTCGCTTTCTGTTTGCCAGCTTTGACGAAACGTAAACAAAACTGCAATTGCGAAAAACCAACAGCGAGCGAAACCACTTTCCAACGCGGGTTTTCCCTTTCATTGAAGCATTTTTCACTGATTTTCTTTTCCTGTCTCTCTGTTTCTGCAGTGCGGCGACAACTTCAATGCCATTGGCGACGCTCTCGAAGAATGGGACTGCGATTGGGAGTGGTAGTGGGAATGGTACTGGCAGCGGAATAGCACATAAAATGGGGCATGGAATCGGCCACGACAAGGCGCACGAGATGCCAGGGTCCACGACGGGAGTGGAGCGCAGCAAGAAGTGCTCGATTGCCTCCAATGTCAGCAGCACGCATTCCACGGACTCTGGACTCCCAGCCTCTGCAGCAGCCGCAGCGGCAGCAACAACATCAGCGACATCTGCAACATCCACAGCAGCAGCAGCAGCAGCAGCCGCAGCTGTTGGGAGTGGAGTCAGAGGAGGAGGTGGCTCGCATTATTCGACGGACAAAAGCGGCTCATCCGGTTATTACAGCTCCAATGTATGTTCCACTTATTCGCTGGACGAGCACATCTATTGCGAACCGGTCATAGACATCCTAGACGCCGCCGGAGAGGAGCAGGAGAAGATGAAGAGTGTGGCCGCCAGGCAGCGGCTGCGGCCGCAACTCCAGCTGCCGAGGAAAGTGGCCGCCAAAGATACAGCAGCCCCATTGCCATTGCCAGTGCCACCAGTGGCTGCTGCTGCTGCTGCTGGCACTGCAGCATCGGAAAAGTTGTCCACAGTGAAGAGCCAGCGCTTGGACATGCAAGATGCAGCCACCGGAGCTGCCATCGAAGAGTTCCATTCAGCAGGAGTCAACGACCTCGAGCAGACGGAAGAGGAGGAGGCGCACAAGCTGGAGCAGATGCTGCCGCTCTACAGCGACAAATTGCGCATCCTGGAGACGAGCATTGAGAACCTGGACCGCCACCTGAAGACCTTTCCCCGCCTGTTTGCCCAGGAGCAGATTGTGTCCTTCATGCAGTCGCCCGATGCCCCACCCCTGGCTCTGCCCCCACTCCCACACCCACTGGACATTAGCGAAAAGCTGAGGGTCTACAACCAGCTGCCGACCATCATGGAGCAGCAGCAGCAGCAACTGGTGGACGATTCTCTGCTGGACATCGATCTGGACGCCTTTCTGCTCGATCCGAAGCCCCCATCGCAATCCCAATCCCAGACCAATCTCAGCCGCAAGCCCAAGGCCAAGTCGGGGCGGGGAATCGACAATCCGAGCTTCCTCAGCGACGAGCAGCTGGAGGAGAACAACTACAAGTGTGCCAAATACATCAACTCCTGCCCGGAGGACGCCTACCGCGTGGAGAGCGAGGCAGCGGCCGGCCACGCCCCCGTCATCGAGGAGAGGTTTGTGAAGCGCTACGAGGACCAGCTGCACTTCCAGAGCACTCGCGAGCTCCTCGAAGACGTGCGCGACAAGATACGCCTCCTGTCGCGTGCCACGCCCTCGCCCTCGGCCACGCCCGCACCCACACGCACACCCCCGCCGGACATACCCAAGGAGCTGGAGGGCATGATCCACACGCTGAAGCAGGAGCTGGAGTCCTACCTGCAGCGCATGAACCAACACAGCGAGCAGGATCTGCGCCAGCTGTGCAGCGGCCTGGGCCGGCAGCAGCACGTGGTCCGCCTGCAGAACGCCCTGGAGCGGAGGCGAAGCTGCGCGGACCTGCTGCACCTGAACGCGTACGAGGCAGTGCACGATGGGGTCCTGATCTCGGCCAGCGGCCGGCCGCTCAGCGTCCGCGAGCAGACCATGACCATCCGCTGTGCCAGCGATCCGAACTTCAAAATGAAGCGAAAGTCCATCACCGAGATCTTCCCCACAGCCGAGTGCTACATCGAGACCACGTCCCTCTCTCGCAGTGCCACGCCCACGCCCACGCCCGCCTCGACGCCTCAGCTGGAGCTGGAGGCCCTTCATCCCCCGTCGCTGCCAGGCACCATGGTGGTGACCCAGATGCAGCGTAACCTCACCTTCCACAGGCCCATCCTCTCCGGCGCTGGCTCCAGCGGAGGTGCCAGCCAGGAGGACGCTCTGGGCGGGGGCTCCGGCGCCGGCAAGGGCGAGCGGGACAGCTTCGCCGAGTGGCACCGAAAGAAGCCGAGCATCTGGGAGATGTACTATGGCACCAACCGCCTGCACCAGTCGCTCCTCGGCAAGCAGCGGGGCGGAGGCGAACTAGTCATCAGCAGCCCCCAGCCCACGATGTCCTACGTGAGTATTGGGGAACATTTTGTAAATTCAACGGGTTTTCCTGGTAGCTGGAAAGCATCTCTTTGCATCTACGAGTCCCCTAACATAGTTCTCAAAAAACTTAAGCACTTTAGAGGACATCCCAACCAACAATCAAAGTTCCACGAATACTATTTCATTGCGAAATATTAGAAAATTAAAGTAATGAAGGCCGCTGCAATTGAATAAAGATAAAGTGGCCCCAATCAATATTTATTTGAGCATCAGAGCAGGGAGATTCGTGCGATCTCATTACAATTCCACGAAAAATTCACTCCACTCTGAGTCGTGTGAAGTAATTGATGAGAATTTAATTTGATTTTTATTTCAATTGAATTTGATGCCAACTTCCGTTCACTGAATTATTCATAGCGAGACAGAAAATCTACAGCGAAGGGAATTGAGTGAGGTTTGATTTTCTTGAACGATATCCTTCGTTATTTTGCGAATGCTTAGGTGTTTCTCTCCGAGCCTTTCTCGCTGAATGAGTGGTATTGCCTTTCATCATCATACAGACTCGTACGTATAAATATAATGATATAGAGTCGGCTTGGGTCAAGTGCGTTTCGAAATAATAGCCAAATGTAGATCAGCCGACCGGCGCCCCCCGCTGGCTTGCAGAGATAATTATGAGCTGGTCGGCGAACAAGGCGTATGATTAATGCCTTAGTCGGGCTAATTGCAGCCAAGCGGAGCTGCAACCCGAGGTCGGCCAGCCCCACGAAAATTGGATAAACTATCACAATAATTCACAGCCGATCGAACAGCGATTTGCATGAGCCAAGATGCGCTGCTCATTAGGCCCCCAATTCCGATACTGACTCAAATTCTGATTCCGAGCCAAGTGCAATTCAGCTGGGAGCCCCGGCAGCCGTTCGTGCAAACAGTTGTTCAACCTCATCCTTGGCCGCGATCCGAGCCATTTTGGTAGTGCTTCGTGAGCGTCTCCAGCTCTCGAACACCCCCGCACTGGTGGCGGCAAGAACAACATCGGCCCCCGGCGGATGTCGTAGCATTGACGCCACTCGCATACTCATCACCGGCACTCGCCGGGGGCTTTATTATGCGGCAGGCGACATGCGCGATAAGATCACCATAGTCGGAGCCCCTTCCATATGGCAATATGATTAATTGTGTGGCGTGCCACGGAGGCTACTGTTCCACACAGCGAGTGGTGGGGAGGGGGTTCTGGCCGTTTCGAAAGCCCCATAATTACATCTAATGTTGGATGCACCACTCGACGCGAAGCTGTTGCCTTGCTTCTGATTCTATGGCTCTTCAGTTAATGCCAGATTGAGTCATAAATCTCGATGATGCTCAGTCAAAACTGAATGAAAACTGAAAGCAAAGATAACTTTGTTTAATGGCAGGTCTGGTACACTGTAAATAAAAGCTTAGAGTTCTATGCTGTATATCATAGCTATCCCATGATAGGGACCTATCACTCAGGAACATTAGTTTGATCAGGTAGGCTTAGGGCGAATCGCGTTAATATCATTCAAGTCAAGCGACAGACCGCTACCAAGTTTGGTTTCCGTTCTACGGCCAAGTCAGTGATGCAATATCCGTAGCCGTGAATCGAATGTATCTCGGGCCAGCTTTGGGGCGCCATTCAAACGCACTCGAAACGCGAGACGCGAATCCAAATGAGTTTTCACTTTCAATAGCGCGCCGCTCGGGGCAGGGCTGCCGGCGAATCGCCATTCAATTAGGGTTTATTCACCTTAACAGCATTTTGCATTCACCGAGCGATCGGATCTATAATCTCTAGTGTGAGTGCTGGCCGGCTAGGCAGGCAGCGCACGACCGATTTGAACTTGGGGCCATTTTACTCGCGGTATTGGGCCATAGTGCGGATCAAACAGTTAAGCGACTCGACCACTGTACCAGTTAACCTTTAAATTCCGTTAAGCGGCCGCATCTTGCCCACTGACTGGTCACTTAATTGGCCATCGATTGTGTCCGCGATAACCAGAAAAAGGCATGCAACAAGTGGCAAGAGGCAGCAACAGCAACAGCGAGAGCGACAGCGACAGCGACAGAGGCTGCGGCATCGCAGCATCATAGCCAGGCCCAAACTCGAAACCGGTGCCAGTCGCACAGTTGCCCTACAACTCCGGTGACCTTTAAGGACGTTTGCTCGACTTAATGCAGCAGGAAAGGAAGATGCCGAAACGAGCTTCTCGCAAAACAGAAGCTGCCCCTCCGCCTGCGGACCCCCAAGCGCTCCCGCACCCTCCCTCCCTGGGGTGGCAGCTCGAAACTCGTCCCACGGCAAATGGCCGGCAGCGAAAACGAAAACAAGTTTACAGCCATGAATGCCAAAATGAAAATGAAAATGAAAACGAAAATGAAACTGCAAAACGAAAACAGAAAACAGAAAACCGAAATCGAAGCGGAGCGAAATGTAAGGCAACTGCGTCCCAAACTGGACGCTGCACGCGTTTGTGCGAGCATAGAAGTGCCTGCCACAAAGTGTTGCAATCGCCACCGGCGTCGCATTTGCTGCTGCTGCTGCACAGCCCCTGGCCGGTGGGCAGCAGCCTGTCCCGAACTGGGTTATGGCAATTTCCATTTGTTGCCAGCACCCGAACGCAGCCTGGCGCTGGTCTCAAGAGCAGGCCAAAACGTTTGGTCATGGATTTTGTCAACCTTCTTTGGACGGGTGCGGCGCCTTGCTCCGATTGCCATTTGCATTTGTCCGATGGCAGCCTTTTGGCCAGAAATTCGAGCTGGCTTTTTCATTGGCAGCCACGGGGGCCGAGGCTTATATAAACATAAGTGGGCTATCATGGCCCCGGCAGGGCATTACTTCCACGGAAGCTGTAGCTGTAGCTGGAGCTATAGCTGTGGCCGCGGCAGCGCCAATTATGTGATCAAATTTCCACCCATTACTCATACGCCGTGTTCAACCATTGAGAAAAGGCAGACATTAGTCGAGGCGACTGCCACAAATGTCTGAGATAATTATGCTGCCACTGGAATTTTGCAATTCTGCCACGCCCCAGCAATAGTTGCAGCAGCAGCAGCCGCCCCTGTGAGGTGAGTCAACTGGTGGACAGATATCCACCTGACGCCTCAGCTGCAACGCTTTTCCAATGCACTGCAAAGCAGAATGGCAGAAGAAAATTCATTTGCAATTGCATAAATGTTCCGCTCATGCTCTGCATAAAAACTAATTGAATTAAATCCCTGCTCGTGGACGTATTGCCACACTTCAGCCGAGTTAGCGAAGATCTGCTAAGTGGGGGAAACAAAACAAAACCCGTACAGATATCCCGCCTATGAAGACATTCACCTGGGGATGGATGGATCTCCGATTCGATCAGATCAGTTCAGTTCGGTTCGCTGCTGGCTGCAGAAAGCGTGGATCTGTGAAAAGTTGGCTGAAAAATGGTGAGCAGGCGCTGGAAAAATAAACGATCTTCACGTATATATTCTATACACTTGCAAGTTCCATTCAAATATCAAAACAATACTTTAAAATAACCTTTTAATAAGGAATTGATATACAATTAAAATTAATAGTATCCAAACGAAAAGATAAGTACTCTAAGGTACTAAAGATAATTACTCTTGGAGCTAGTGAGCTATGCTTCCTGTTCAAAACCTTTGTGGATCGTGAAAAGAAAAGGGAGAGATAATACCCAGAAAAATTAGCGCTCAACCCCACAACATATTCTTCAGAGATCTGTTGAGTATTTCGAGTGCAAAATTGCATAGGTACTCGTGGAGAATGCTGGAAAAAGTGTCAGAAATACCTCTTCATGTGATGCCTTTCAGAGGAGATAACACCAGATATTGTAGCTAATTATGGCATCGGATCAGAGATCTCCATGGCCGAGACGTGAGCAGAAATATGGATTCCCCCACAATCACCCTCGTTGAAAGACAGAGTGCAGGGGCGATCTGTTTGCGGACGTGTTAAAATGTAGTTTTCTCTCGGAGTAATTTGTCAAACCTGATGTACTCCATCTCTATCGCGTCGTGTTGGTAGTACAGCATAAAACTTGGCCAACTTCCAGCCAGAGACAGAGCCACAGCAACAGCCACAGCAAATGGCCGAAATGAGGGGATCGAGGGAAAAGGGGCGTTTTCAATGTCAGTGAAAAACGTGTGCGGCACATTAAACGATGCATTTTCTTCTCGGACTTAGCGCACACCCAAAAACATGGCCCCAAATATGGGGCGGCCGCGTATTTCAAGGCCGGCCAAAGCGGGAATTTACACCCTGTAGCCACCATCGCAAGATTTCTCATCGTTTTGCATATGTTAAGCGAATGTTGAGTTCGTCGTTTTTTATTTATTTTATTATTTAATTTATTATTTATTGCGTGTGCATGTGCGTGTGTGTGCGTCTGGCATCATTTGCAAATTAGCTTCGTCTGTGTTTTGGGCTGGGGCGGGCGTGAAAATCAATCAATTTATTCAATATTCATTCGTTCATTCATCCACATCGGGGCCCCCACTCTTCTCCTTCCCCATAACTTTTTCTTCTTCGTAACAATTGCACTTCATAAAGCCGTTACACACGAATACACACGCAGAGAGAGAGAGAAGGAGAGAGATGCAAATGGTGGAATGCGGTAACATCCATGCCGCGTCATCAGCGCCTATGTTGGTACCCTTTCAGACGATGCCAGCAAGGGTATTAAATGCCTCGGTCTTCGCAGCTGGTCTCCCCCTCTTGTTTATTTACCGATTACGTCTGTGCCTTTTCAAAGTACTTCGCCCGATAAACAGCACAGCAGAGGTAATAATACGTATGTATGCATGTGTATGCGTGCGTTTGTGTGTATTAGCAACAACACGACTTTGGACAGCATCACTAACCTCAGACAAGCATCAAAAGGGAGAGCAAAGAAGCCGGAAGGCAGCTAAATTTACCGCAAAGTGGTTTCATTTCAATTTCTCCTTTCCTACCGCCCGCCGTTCGTGAAAGAAAAAGAAATGATCACCCGAAACCGAAAACAATGCAGCCGTGTAGTGAAGCACAAAAAACCAGTCACAATCACAATAAAATGCAAAGAAATACGAAAAAAAAACACACAGTTTGCACAGATTTGGCAGGCCAACTACGGCTCAATTACACACACACACACCCGCACAGAGGCGCAAAAGACCTGAGTGTGAATGGTGTAAGTGTCGAAAGCACTTTAAAGTTTAAATACACACGAAATTACACTTGAATGCCCTTTTAATGACCGCATTGCGTATGCGCAGCTTTCACTCAGACGCGGAATATCTTCGGAATTCGATATGCGTCTGAAAACCAAAGTACATACATATGTAGATACATATGTACGTAAATTAGTCTTGATTACAGGATGTTGCCGTCCCTGGCCCCCTAATACTTCTGATGTAACTTTTACAGTGTTTCCACTCAGGAAGTTTCTTAATATGTGTCCCTGCCCCACCCTCAAGTGACGGCATTTTCGATATATCCATCTTATAGTGGAAGAGTTTTGCAGTTATGACCAGTTGATCCATGTGCCATTGCGAAGGATACCGGATTCTCAATCCCCCCTCCGTCAATGATGATTGCACCTGACTAAGTGAAATTTCCAACAGTGTTTCGTAACTTTTAACGTGTTTAGCGAGAATCAGCAAAAAGAAACAAAAACGACGACAGCAACAAAAACTGTTAACGCTGGGCTGTGTTTCATATGTGCTTTGCTCTTTTTTTCGCTGTTACTGAAAAGATTTCAAGGTTGTGTCGCTAAAAGAGAGATGCAAGACGGCGGCAATACAAAGAGGGAGCGAGAAAATGGAGATGCGAAGACAACAAAAAGCTCAGTGGGTCAGATTTTTGTGCGTTGAAGCCCTTTTTATTATTTATTGTAGTATGTCTGGGTGGTGCCACGCCACGCCTTGTTGGACTGCAAATATTTGCGATCGCGGAGATGCTTGTGCCATGAGTTATGGCTAAGCGTTTTGCGGCCGCACTTAGCCAATGACCTGAAAAATCACACAAATAAATCAGATGAGCCCCAATCTCCATTTACATATGCACACCACATAGGAACAAATGCAGTCAACGAATATGATCATGATCAATGTCAAAACAATCATTCAGGGTCCGGCGATGGTGATGGCCGACGATTTACATAAATAGAAACCGAAACCCGAAACGTTCATAACGTCAAAAATTAATGAACTTAATTGCGGGCCACACTAACTTTTTATATAATTTAATGAGAAAAAAGAAGGGGAGGATGTGAGGAATGCGAAAAAAAACAACGGGAAACACACATGTCCATACATCATACATGCATACATATATGCCTGCCGAATCCTAATCAAATTTATATTTTTTGTACTTACAGCCATCCTCACGACCCGAATCCGACTTTACGCTCGATCTGCCGCGCGCTGAGCAACTGCGATTGAAAATGGAAAAGGAGAAGAAATTCCGCCAAAGATGTCGCTTCATCACCACATTTCTAAGTCTGGTCTTCTTTCTGCTGACCGTCATGGTCGTCAGCTTGGTGTTGACCCGCGGCAAACGCATGTTCGGCAGCATGATCTGATGATATATTGTAAACGAACTAATTACAGTGCCAACAAAAACAAAAACAAATGTAACAAATGTTAGCGAAACTCAAATTTAATGTTAGTCCTAATGTTAGCTTCCTTCCTGGTCTGGCAGGACAGCCGCAGTATTGTTAATAAATTATTTATGTGATCTTAGTTGTTTAAGCCGCGAATGCATTTCTTTCTGTAAGCAAACAGAGCTGTCAACTGCATGTATGTATGTACTATCCCAACCTAGCGTTTGTCAAATTTACCATTAAGCTTATATAATTCGTAGAAGTTTTAAGTATAATTGTGCGTCTATGAGTCTTATGAGAGTGTCGAGAATAAACAGAATACCACAACCGATCTTTGTGCAGTACGTTTAATATAACATTTATTGGAGAAAGCATCCGTAGAACGAGATTGCCATGCTTTCAGCGCTTCAGCGTCTGTCTTCTACAATATATTCTTACAGACATATTCATATATCGTTAAAGTTATCACAAATGGTTTTGTTTTCTTTTGATTCGTTAAACTGGAACCAACTGTGGGAGAAAGTTACACAGAACTGAGTTGTTACCAAGTAGGGAATCAGGCAATTTGCATAGTTAGCTAACGACTAAGACGTAATTCTACAATGAGACCAGCTAAGAAGGCAAGTTTGCTGAGAAGTGTTGAGAATGGTGGGGCGACCAAATATCTGTTTGCGTGTTCTTGTGTTAGCTGTTTCATAATATGCGTATATTCTGGCGATTGACCTCGAACACGGTGTGGTCCTCCTCGTCGCTGTTGACATCCTCGATGGCCATGGGCAGTGGTGTTAGCTCTTGATTGGCCCTGTCGCCTTGTACCCCATATTTGCGCTCTGCTCGTGTTAATCGCATTCTATATAGGGAAATTTTCAGTTCAGTTTAATAAAATCATGTGCGCTGATAAGCCATCTTCTCTGACGGCCCCACTACTCACCGATAGACACGCAACACAAGTAGAAAAATGGCGGAACTTGTTATTGCGACCAGAACGTAGACGACGGCTTGTCCCGGAAAATCCATTTCATTGCCCATGCTAGAGTGCTCGATGCGAACATCCTCCACAGGCAAACTGGAGGATGGCGATAACTTGGGCTCGGCCCGAGATTTTTGGTCAGCTGGCCGCTCTGGCTCCTTGGGTTGTTCCTTCAAAGTTAGCACAGGCTTCTCAGCAATGATGACATCAGCATCCTTTTGTTTGGGCACGGGCACTGCATCATCTGACTTTACCGCTTTCGGAATTGCAGCCGGTGCACTTAGTTCCGATATCGGAACGGGCTTTGTGCCATTCGTGGATGCTGCCGACACTGCTGCGTCACTCTGCTGTTGCACCAACATCAGCACAAACAACCAGATGGCTGTGGCCGCGATGGAAGATCCCCGAAAGTGCATTTGTTCTTATCTTATTGTTATTCTATCGAAATTGGATTCAAGCAACTATGTCGTTTTAAAATTTCTGATGTTTTGATTTTGCTGTAACTTGTCAGTGCTGCCAAACCGACTGGAATCGCAAAGGTAAGGGGTTCATAAACCAAGTTCATGAACTACTGTTGTGGAATAATTAATATATTTTCGCTAAATGACAAAATATTAATGGAACGTTTTTTATAAATATACTATGTAAAAATTATGTATGTCATTACCTCTATAAAACGTATTTTACTATATCTTTCCGTTCTCAAAGGAAGCGATCCATAAGAACTGGATATACCAGGGATGGAATGCATATGTTATTTTTCAAAAAATGTCGTGAAAATGACAGAAAAATGAAGAAGAAGAACAGACCCTGGACGTGTCGGTGGCGGAGACCAAGACCAAGTGCATCTTCCGGGCCTTTCTCAATGGCTCCTATGTGCAGCAGATCGTGGACTCGGGTCTGATTGGGCCGGACGGCATCCGATGGTCCGATGCGGAGGTTCGTCTCATCGGCGCGTGCTCTTGTGGAAGGAGGTGGAGGAGCCCCGGTCCCTGGTCCTCGAGCCGCGCCGCGGCTACATGTACTGGACAGAGTCGCCTTCGGACTCCATACGGCGTGCCACGATGGACGGATCCGAGCTGCAAACCATCGTGGCGGGAGCCAACTATGCGGCCGGGCTCACATTCGACCAGGAGACGAGTCGCCTCTACTGGGCCACCCAGTCGCGGCCAGCGAAGATAGAGAGCGCCGACTGCGATGGCAAGAAGCGCCAGATACTGGTGGGCAGCGACACCGACGAGCCGTACGCGGTTTCCCTGTATCAGGACTACGTGTACTGGAGCGACTGGAACACCGGCGACATTGAGCGGGTGCACAAGACGACGGGCGAGAACCGCAGCCTCGTCCACTCGGGCATGACTTACATCACTTCGCTGCTTGTGTGCAACGACAAGCGACAGGTGGGGCTAATACGTGCAAGGTCAACAACGGGGGCTGCTCCCACCTGTGCCTGGCCCAGCCCGACAGACGGGGCATAACCTGTGCCTGCCCCACCCACTACCAGCTGGCCAAGAACGGGGTCTCCTGCATGAACTACATCATCTTCAGCCAGAGGAACAGCTTCGGCCAACTGCTGCCGAACACGACAGACTGCCCGAATGTGCCGCTGCCGGTGTCCGGCAAGAATATCCGAGCCGTGGACTATGATCCGATCTCGCATTACATTTACTGGGTAAGGAGGATCAGCAGAGGAGATTAGCAGCCCGGTATCCCCCAATATCCCTAATGCTTCTTTTACTTCCTCCAGATCGAAGACAGGAGTCACAGCATCAAGCGCTCTCTGGCAAATGGCACAAAGGTGAGCCTGTTGGCCAACTCCGGCCAGCCGTTCGACATTGCCATCGACATCATTGGGCGGCTGCTCTTCTGGACCTGCTCCTACTCCAACAGCATTAACGTGACCATCCGCACAATTGTGTTCCTAAAGCGTTGCCGTTTTTAGCTGCCTGGGTGAATCCGTAGGCGTCAACGATACTGGGGACTCGGAAAAGCCTAGCAAGACAAGACCGGAGTGGAACGGATCACTGTCAACGGAGAGCGTTGTTCCGTGGAGCTGCATCGTCTGTCGCAGTTCAAAGGACTGCCTGGACAAGTCGGATGAAGTGGGATGTCCCACATGCCGGGTGGATCAGTTCAGCTGCCAGTCCGGCGAGTGCTTCGATAAACTACTCAAACCGTTATGAACGTGTCCAGAACAATTGGTTGCGGTCATATTTTGATAATGATTTTACAGTTCGCGAGTTTGTTGCGGCATAACTTCGCTAGCTGTATTTATATTACTCGCAATAAATATTTACTCCGAAGAGCGAGTTTTTTGTTTTCACCATTGTCGATATATGTATAACGAGAGGGCTCGACGGCCTTATCACTCGCAATCAGCTTGACAAATATTGTGAGAATTCCAATAATTCTTAGCTTCAGTGTTGAAAGCAAACTGGAAAGAGCAACGTTTAAACATTATTATTGTTGAATTCTGGACTTTGAACATCTAGTCGAACGTTCAAATGGAAACTCCAAGTGATACAGCTGTTGCAGGCCCGTTTGTGGGAGCCATTGATGAGGGCGCCACCTCGGCCCGCTTCATAATATTGCGACTGTTTTTTTTTTGGTGAACTTAAGTAAGGACTAAAAACTAACCAATCTTGAAGAAAATTTATTCATCAACGGCCTTAAATTATATAGGGCAAAACTTAGGGTTTTAGTTAGCCAGAATTATTGAACGGAATCTCTAAATTGAGCAATATGAACAACTATCCTTTTTTGTTTTGACCTATTTCGCTAAAACCTTTCTTGTTTGACCATTTTCGCTAAAACCTTAGTTTACGCAAAATACAATAAAAACAAGTATTTAGAATAAGCCAGTTAAGTAGAAAATTATTCATTAATCGGATAAAATTATGTGGGCATGGCTAAATGTTCTATATAGCTGAGAATATTTCACGGAAGATCAAAAACGAGGAATATGTAAAATAGAACTTGAATTCAAGTATATTTTTAAAATAAGACGGTATATTTTGGTATATTTCTGAGGGTCGGACGGTATATTTTATCGATAAATCATTAGAAAAAAACAAAAATTGTTGTCATTGTGTTTTTTGTTGGAAAGTTCAGTTTCGTCGGAAATATTGTAGTAATAAAAATATATAAAGTAAAAAAACACACTGATTCTAATTTAGAATTACTGGATATCTGGTGACAGGTAAATATGTCGACCAATTGGTTATTTTGGGGTCCAACGCAATCCGCAATGAGAAATGTGAAAATGGCGAACAAGTGAAAAAGTGCTCCAAGGGGAAATCACGACGTCACAGAAAGAAAACGAAAATCGAGCTGTGCCCGACTCTTTCGACTAAAATTTACAGTTATCTTTAGGTTCTATAAGACTTTTTGGTTTTCATGCTCTTTTTTGTCTGCTTTCTTCATTTAATGCTAAAATTGGTTATGTGCATTGGTTTGCTTTGTGTGCTAGTGTGTGTGAGGTGGTTGCGCGCGTACATTCATGTGTATATGTATGTGCGAGTGCTTTTTAACCAGGAAGTTTACTGATTTTTAAGACGAGAGAACGGCACCCGATTGCAATAGGTAGAGGCGTGCTCGCCGCCCACTTGTTTATCCGACAGTAGATACTCTACCGCACTGTGATTCAAGGTTGGCTGTGTATGCTTTTCAGGGAAGGGAATGATTTTCTTTGTATCGTATTACACCTTGAGCATAATGTATGCGGGGGCAACACATGCACAAACGCACGCACGCACAAATACACTTGAACGTTCGTAAGTCTCTCTTTTGGCTACTTTTTTTTGTGGCTTTATGAATGTGTCATTGGATCAAAACGGTCGACCTTCGGTTTGATTTATTTATGTGGCTTGCATGTTGAAGCCAGGTCTGCTACAGTACATGTTCGTTTTATTTCCTTTCAGATCATATTCTTGAATCTCTAAATTTTGATCACCCTATTAGTCAAAATTCCGACCAAAGCACCTAGGACGAGAGCCGCCAAACGACGCCATCAGGATAACAATCCCTCGCCCCCGCTGTTGTCGTTGTCGTCGTCCGCGTCCTCTACAACAACAGCTGCCAGAAAAAATCCGCCACAACCGCAAGAGCAACAGGCCCAGCGGCAGTCTCCACAGAAAGAGGGTAAAGCGCACTTGCCACCCGCCACCACAGCAATGAGTCGTTCAGGCGCACAGACCACACAAAAGCCAGTCAATCTGGACGACATCTGGAGTGAGTTGGATGAAGGCATACGCCAGGTCTACGAACAAGAGAAGTCCCTGACCCGCACCCAGTACATGCGCTTCTACACACACGTCTATGACTACTGCACCAGTGTGAACGCAGCTCCAAGCGGCCGCAGCAATGGAAAGACTGGCGGAGCCCAACTGGTGGGCAAAAAGCTATACGATCGCCTGGAGCAGTTCCTCAAGACCTATCTTACCGAGCTGCTGGCCAAGTTCAGGGCAATTAGCGGCGAAGAGGTGCTCCTGTCGCGGTATACCAAGCAGTGGAACGCGTATCAGTTCTCCAGTATTGTATTGGATGGCATCTGCAACTACTTGAACCGCAACTGGGTGAAGCGCGAGTGCGAGGAGGGACAGAAGGGTATCTACAAAATCTACCGCCTGGCTCTGGTCGCCTGGAAGGGGCACCTGTTCCAGGTACTGAACGAGCCCGTCACCAAGGCCGTCCTCAAGTCCATTGAAGAGGAGCGCCAGGGCAAGCTGATCAACCGATCACTGGTGCGCGATGTGATCGAGTCCTATGTGGAATTAAGCTTTAATGAAGATGACTCCGACACGAACCAACAGAAGCTCTCCGTCTACAAGGACAACTTTGAGAGCAAATTCATAGCCGACACAGCCGCTTTCTACGAGAAAGAGTCCGATGCGTTCCTATCAAACAACACGGTGACTGAATATCTCAAGCACGTTGAGAATCGCCTGGAGGAGGAGAAACAACGCGTCCGTGGCCTGAACTCAAAGAACGGCCTTTCGTACCTGCACGATACCACAGCAGAGACTCTTAAGTCAACATGCGAGCAGGTATGCGAGTGCCGTCAGTCAATTCTGTTTGATTTAATTTGCTAAGTAATTTCCCCTTGTCGTACTGTTCTCTCAGGTTCTCATCGAGAAGCATCTCAAAATATTCCACACCGAGTTCCAGAATCTGTTGAACGCAGATCGAAATGATGACCTTAAGCGCATGTACTCTTTGGTTGCACTTTCACCGAAAAACCTGGCAGATCTGAAGACCATCCTCGAGCAGCACATACTGCATCAGGGCACCGAAGCCATTGTCAAGTGCTGCACCACCGATGCGTTAAACGATCCCAAGACATATGTCCAAACCATACTCGATGTACATAAAAAATATAATGCCCTCGTGCTGACGGCATTCAACAATGACAACGGATTTGTGGCCGCATTGGACAAGGCATGCGGAAAGTTCATCAATTCGAACGTGGTTACGGCTGCGAACACGGCCAGCAAATCGCCGGAACTGCTTGCCAAGTACTGCGATATTTTGCTAAAGAAATCATCCAAGAATCCCGAGGACAAGGAGCTCGAAGACAACCTGAACCAGGTGATGGTCGTATTTAAGTACATAGAGGATAAGGACGTCTTCCAGAAATACTACTCTAAGATGCTCGCAAAGCGTTTGGTGAACCACACATCAGCATCCGACGATGCCGAGGCCATGATGATCTCTAAGCTGAAGCAGACCTGTGGCTATGAGTACACGGTCAAGCTTCAGCGCATGTTCCAGGACATTGGCGTCTCCAAGGACCTCAACTCCAACTTTAAGGAGCACCTGCTGACGAACAATGTCGTATCCGAAATTGATTTCGGCATCGAGGTCCTCTCCTCCGGCTCGTGGCCCTTCCAGCTGAGCAACAACTTCCTGTTGCCGTCAGAGCTTGAGCGATCCGTACGTCAATTCAACGAATTCTATGCCGCCCGTCACTCCGGCCGCAAGCTGAACTGGCTGTATCAAATGTGCAAGGGAGAGCTGATCATGAACGTGAATCGCAACAACACGTCGACAGTGTACACCCTGCAAGCTAGTACCTTCCAGATGTCGGTGCTCTTACAGTTCAACGACCAGCTCAGCTTCACAGTCCAACAGCTGCTGGAAAACACCCAGACCCAGTTGGAAAGCTTGATTCAGGTAAACGTATAACTACATGATTCTGTCGAATGTATTCTGTAATCCACTAAATTCATTTTATGCTTGCACATTTAGGTTTTGCAAATATTGCTCAAGGCAAAGGTTTTGACGTCCACCGATAATGAGAACTCATTGACGCCCGAGTCAACTGTGGAGCTGTTCCTGGACTACAAGAATAAGAAGCGCCGCATTAACATAAACCAGCCTCTGAAGACTGAGCTTAAAGTGGAGCAGGAGACTGTACATAAACACATTGAGGAGGACCGTAAGCTGTTGATACAGGCCGCCATTGTGCGCATTATGAAGATGCGCAAGCGCCTCAACCACACCAATCTAATCTCCGAGGTGCTCAATCAGCTGTCGACGCGCTTTAAGCCCAAGGTGCCCGTCATTAAAAAGTGCATCGACATTCTGATTGAGAAGGAGTATTTGGAGCGCATGGAGGGACACAAAGACACATATAGTTATCTTGCCTAAGGTTATTTTAAATTTAAAACTGTACGCTGATTCATCAACGTCAACCATACAAAAAATATCATTATTGCTGTAGTACCCGCTCCGATCCCTCCCACCCTTCTGAACACCCAAATAAACTGCCGCCTCAATAATCAAACTACTAGCGAGATGAAAAATACTCCATCGACCGACTTGGATTTGCGGCTAGGGTCTGATCAGCTTCTGCTCGTTTTTTAAGGGCTTCCTGGAGGTGTTTTCTTTTTTAAATCAAATCGTTTTGTTTTAATTTACATTTACGTTACTCATAGTTCGATGTATTCATATTTTCATTCATTAATTATAAAACTTCGATGCAAACCAGTGTTTACCTTTGTGCTGGATTCTGTACGTTCACGGAGTGTCGGCTCCAGAGTCCTGCAGCTGCAACTTCTCATCCAGATTCATTCCGCTCGCTATGGCGTACACGGTGAAAGCAAACTTGGCCACCTGCAAAAGAACCAGAGTTGAGGTATGTTTCTTCCACGCCATGGACTCACATTGATGTTGGTGGCCAGATTGATTGTGAATATGTTCATGGCCGTGAACGTTATGGGCTGCTGCAGCTTCTGCAGAAACTGAAGGGCCGTGCTTTGGTAGCGCTTGTCCTGCATCCACCAAGCCGAGTGGAACAGGGAATCAGCCAGGTCATTGCAGTCGTCCACGATAGCGTTGCAGTAGAAACAGAGCGGAAAGGTCTGCAACAGCACAGCCATCACGTAGGTAACGATGCCAAAGCGGGTCGATTGATCAGCGAATAGCACCATGTTTATCATGACAATGCCCAGAATGGAGCCGCAGATGATGAACTGGGCAAATATTGTGCCCGAAATGATGGGTCGAATGGTGTCGCAGAAGCTTGGGAAGACATATCACAACGATCCTTCTGCAAAAACCGAAAGGCGACTTACTTCAACATCGTCCTGTGAGCCTTGATGCACTCGACCAGCGATTTAAAGATGTTATCTGGATCAGCGTTCGCCTCGTTATTGGCCTCGCCCAGGCGAACGATGCGGTCCTTCAGCATTAGAATGTGAGTTCGCAAAGCCGCCACATAGATCACGGGGTACGAGTCCGTGGCTGTGGCCACGAATATTGCGTACCCCACAGTGAAGTACTCTACAAAACTCTGTATGTACAACTGCCGTCTGTCGAGACGCCAGTCAATGAACGGATAATAGGTGTTATAAGGGACGCGGTCATGGAAAAGGCCATCCACGAGAGTGGAGGTGGCGTAGAGAAAGTAGACAATCCCAAAGATCAGGTACAGTTTGTTGATGGTGGCTACTGTAACCCGGACCTTGCGCTTCTCCTCCGGGGTGACACAATACACGTCCAACTCATCGAAGCACTTGTTTGCCATTTCAAAGCGCTCCTTTAGGATAGACAGGGTGAAGAATTTGATCGAAAAGCACCAGGTGTTCAAACACAGTTGCAGCGACTGCAGCAGCAGATCGGGTGGAAACTGGGAAAAGTGTATCTTGTAGTTAATCGGAAAACTCAGCGGAAGGTAAAAAATGTTATAGCTGAAGGAGATCACCCGCAAAATCTTGCGACCAATTCCGAAGTCGTTGTAAAAATCTAGGCCCGCAATATGCAGTGTTTTGAGCAAGTAAACAGTAGAATCCCTCGTCCCGATTGGCTCCGACAGCGGAGCCGGGTACACAAGTTTGAAGAACATTTTCAAACGTTTAAGCTGCTTCTGGATCAGGTACAGCACCAGGAGCCCTTTATAGCCAGTCAATTGTTGACCATATTGCGTTTCCTCCGTCGCAACTTTTAATTACTGGTTATCCAACTGGGTATGGGGCGTTGCACCGACATTTTGCAGAACTATTTTCGCACATATTGAAACTACTATTGCATTTGAAGGGGTGTGCGATGCATCGCCGACTAAAGGATAACCCTCATCACTATATTCCTTTACTTAGACAAAATAATACAACTTCAAGCTTCAAATCAACCGATACACCCAGTAAGAGACACAATGTTTGATGTTTCAAGAATATCTTAGTTGATTTATTATTTAGACATTCATTTTTTTTGGGCGTTACGTTGCAACGGGAGTGAATTCGTTATTTGAATTTCTGCATACTTATTGCAATGGGAACCAAACCATATGTGATATGATATAAAACAGACACTAAATCTTTAGATCACAAATTAAACATTTATAACTTGAAACTTCTTTGGCCGACGACAAGTGCCAAATATGTACTCAAGAGTTCGATACACACGTTTTTCTCAGCCCAGTAATTCATTTGAATTGAAGGTTATACTATATTCTACATAACATATGTATATGTATATACACAAGCTTCCTTAAAGATGGCGACACTTAACTAAAACTACAGTTAATACTATCAGTTTATAAAATAGGTTTCAGTTATGCACAGTGTTATTAACAAGGAGATCCAGCGGGAGCTATGGTCAATCTTCAGTCCTCGTCCTCGAGTGTGAGGACCTTTGTGTGAAAGCGCATTCGTTTTGTGTTCTTCACCACACCGTTATTTAGCAAATTGACTCCAGGATTTGGATTGGGCAGCTCCTCCCACAAGCGCTTAACGCCCTTCTCGACAATCGAGTTGAAGTCATACTTTTCTGGTGTGGCAGGAGGTTCAGATACCATAGCGCTTTGTGGGAGTTTGCGAAGCTTGACGACAGCCTGCTTCAGACGTAAGCTGCTGGTGCTGGTTACGCTAGCCCTATCATCGTCATCATCTGCACCATTTGCATCTGCGTTTGTAGCCATCGAGCAGCCTCGTTTCTGCGACGTGGGAGCTTTTGACTTGAACACAGCCATACTAAAACAGTGAAATAAATTATTATAGTTATCAGAAGTAGGATATACTACTTGATTACTACCTTTCCTTCTTGTCGTACACATTGATTGTTGGCGGATTTGCAGGACATAGCTTGCCTGGCTCCTCCGGGTGATAGCCAAAGTCTTTTCCCTTCAACCAGTTATCATAGCGGTCCGGCTGAAAGTGGCGCACAAATGTCTCCATTGAGATTTTAACCATATCGCTGCGGCACCTGCATATGCTAGCGCGCTTGCCATACTCTATCCAGCGCTTGGACGCAAAGTTGGTCGACTCTGCACCATTGAAGCCGTGGTTGAAGCCAGAATGGTAGCCAAACGGAAAGGTTATCATAATTTCACCCGCCTCCTGGGTAATTTTGTTGTAGGGTATATTATGCTGGCGCAAAACTTTGGGACTTATCATGGTCATCTTGTGACGGAGGTACGCATTGCATTCCTGATAGGTTTCAGGGAATAACTCATTGGCCAGCTTCTCCAAGCGTCTTCCGTAGGCCGGTGGAATGGCGTACCATGTTTTGGGAGCACCAAAATGAAGATAATTTATGGAATAAAGATCCATGTCTTCGGTGTGCCAAGCAAAGGAACTCTTCCACATTCCGAAATAGAGGTACGCTGTATTAACTCCGTCTATGGTTATATTATAATCTGTGTTAACCAGGTTCAGTACGGTGTCTAGGCGCCCGATGTTCCACACATCTAGTTCCTCGTCACTGAGCGTTCCCTGGACATCAGCTGCATACAGCGGTGATACGTATGTAACATTCTTCCAATATTTCCGCTCCAGGTCGTCGTAGTCGATGTGACGCGGTGTGCTGTGTAGCTCGGAGTTTGCCTTCTCCATGAACTGACGCAGTGTCATCTGCTTGCGTTGTTGCACGTTGAATTGCTGGTACACTCCTTGTGCCCTAAAAACCAAGTCCACACAAGTGTCAACTGTACAGTGTCCATCTTTCACGCCAAGCAACTTCTTACCCCTGGACCACCTGAGAAATCGGTGGAGGAATCGTCATATTGATGTTCTCTATGTCGTACCCAGACTTCCTGGGGACCCATTCTGGCGGGGGCTGCATAAGTTAAGCTAAATAAACATACATTCGCATCCATGAATTTTACCATTTACCTGAATTTTAACCAAGCCAGCGAGATGGGCCCCGCGACTCTCCATATACTCTATGTAAGTCGAAAAGTGCTGGAACTCATTGTAGCTGGGACGAAAGGTCATGATGCGGGGAACTTTATTTTGTTCCCCATCTGGAAATGAATACTTTGTAGACATAACCGCCGCAGTTTTCTTTCTATATGATTTTTTTTTTATCAATTCTTAATTCTCAAATGCCGATTGGTGTGGCCTTTCCAGCGAATGGGCAAAAAACAACAAAGGTCCATAACGCGTCTTACAAAATATTGGGAAATATTTGAAAATGGTAGAAAATATTTGTAAAAAATGCAATAAAAATATATAAACATAAAAATATACAAGCTGTTTACCTAAAAATGCAGGTTTTGAGCAAAAAAAAAAAATAATCAAAGCTCCACTGACTGCAGCAGACACTACTACCGCTGCATCGGAAAATTTATATGGGGAACTTTAATTTTGCCCCATCTTAAAATAAAAAATTTTTTTTATTACAATTTTTAAATTAAGAAACTAATTCTAAAATCCCGATTGGTGTGGCCTTTCCAGCGAACCAACAAAAAGGCCCAACATTGTGCCGTCTGGCCACTCTGCAAGAAATGCAACCTTGATGCCCGCGCTTCCTGCGCGCCTGATTCAAATCTTCGCTACAATCGTCACTCCCGATCGTAAAAACTTTATTTCTTTTCAACTCTTATTCGCCCCTGACCTGGCTCTTAACTTTTTGTCTTGAATTTTATAAGCCCTCCATCTTACAAACAAAAAAGATTGATCTGTCTTTTATAGAACTTACATCATTTTCGATTCGAAGCCACCGTTCAAACAATCATTACACCTGATATCATATCTGTATATATAATTCCCGGAACTCCCAGTGCCGACGACTCGTATTAGTGCTATATAACAATAAGCGCCTTGGATAAACAACGGACGAATTTCGGTGAAAAAATGCACAAAAGAAGAGATTACACTCTAGACATTCAAATTAAAAGGGCTTTTCAATGCAGCCCAGCAACACTGTAAATGGGAGATAATCAAACGACTTAGATAACATTCTGGAAGCGAATTGACAGCGATAAGGAGTAAACAGCTGAGTACACAGATTGATCGAAAGAATAACAATTTGTGAAATTATTTCAAAAGCAATGGGCATCATAATTCATACAATATGTGATTTGCATTGAGTCTGGAGAAAAGCCAAGATGAGAGTTCGTTCCCGCCGAGTTTTATTGTTTTTTTATGATTATGGTTGAGATAATGAACGAACGATCCGCGTAGAGTCGCAGGCACTTCAAAACTGGCCCAGCTGTAATCAGGAAAAATGGGTTCTGTTCTTAGTGGTATCAGTATAAAAGCGAAAGGTGCACTCCAACCCAGGAACAGTCGTCGTTTCGCCGTCCATCGGAATTGCGCCTAAGAAGGTTGACCAATTCTAAATCAAAGTGTTGTCCCTAGTGTAATCCGCGTATACGATAATAAAGTAGATATGGGTTTCGATACCTCTTCGGATATGGCAAGGCGTGAGTAAATCAAAGCACAGCACAGGAATAACCAAACAATAAAACCTAGTGGCGAATATACTCGTAAATGAATCAAAGATACTATCTGAAGTGTTTCCGTGTACTCGTATTTAATCGCTGTGGCCGAGCTGAGAATTTTTTTTTTCTTTAGTCAACTCTTAATGGGTTATTGATACGAGTTTGCCGGTTGAGAACACGACTGAATTATAGTTGATAATCCAAGTGATGCAACAATGATCGGCTCGCTCTTATACCACAATACATGGTGCTTTCTATCATTAGTACGATCACACTATGTCTGTTTCCAGACCTACCCTATGATCTTATTGTTGCTGCATTCCTGATGTCTAGTTTTACTTGCAAATTAGTCATCTGCTGGCATATATCATGCCCGTATCTTATATATCTTCACACAAATCACAAACAGAAGATAATTTCGTTTGAGGCAATGTAAATATTTACATTATTCTTAAGGTTTCTTCCCATCTGCAGAGTACATAATTTTTGGGGAATAAAAGTAAATCTCCAGATCTATTGAGGACAAGCCCGGAGAGCAGTTAAGAAATATGGCTTGTTTCACACTTTTCGAGGCCCCTCCCTTGACTACTACCCTGTGCTGGGTCGGCGGCCACTTTTCCATTGAAAACAGGCGAGCTTTGTTTTGTTTTTCCTCATTTGCATGCGGTGATGATAATGAAAATATTATTATAATATAATAAAAGACAAAGCATTCAGTCGGAGTCGTTAATTAATGGCATCAGCACGCACTATCAGAACATTGTTAAGCGGCCATAAAACGTAAATTGAATAAAAAAGGTCCTAGAAATAATCATGCAAATGACAAACCAAACAAATCCCACAGTTAATTTATATAATGGGGCAATCGGTAGATTACTTTGCCAGACGACGATCCGCGCCGACATGGTTTACTTCGTAAATGGGGAGAGGACACCTCTGCTACTCCGGGTGGTGCCAAATCATCTCCACACATTAGCCTGTTAAGCATTGTTAATTAAGTATAGAAATCATTTACAGGACTTTAATCAATTCTTAATTTTATTCTTCAAATAGCAAGTGGTTTTGGAGCTCGCCACTGGCAGGCAATCCTCCTGTTCGTCGGCATGATGATCAACTACTTTCAGCGCGTCGACATCTCGGCCGCCATCGTACCGATGACCCAATCCACTGCCGGGGCCCCCTACTACAGCTGGGATTTGTCGGATAAGTCCCTGATACTGAGCAGCTTCTTCTGGGGCTATGTCGTCTCGCAGGTTCCCTCAGGTTTGCTGGCCAAACGTTTCGGGGCAAAAATAGTTCTGGGATCGGCCACCGCCATCGGCGGAGTCTTGTCATTTTTCCATCCCATGGCGGCGGCCAATGGCTGGGAGAGTGTCTGCGTATTGCGGGTCCTCACCGGTCTAGTTCAAGGCACTGTCTACCCCTGTGTACACACCTTGTTGGCCAAATGGGTGCCGCGCACGGAGCGGGGCTTCCTTACCACCGGCATCTATTCGGGCGCCCAGTTCGGGACGGCTGTTATTCTGGTCACGAGTGGATTCATTTTCGAGTCGAGCATGGGCTGGCCCGGACTGTTCTACTTGTCTGGAGGCCTTAGCTTGGCATGGGCGTTGCTCTTTTTCTGGCAGGCTGCCGACGAGCCAGCCACAGCACGCAACATCACGAAGGCGGAACGGGAGTACATCGAGAGCCTCACAGGCAGCAACAGTAGCAGTCAGGTATGTACAACACACCAGTTGATTTTATTCCAGAGTAAGCATAGTCTGATTTCGTTTTGTCCGTCTACTCCAGTCCATGCCAGTGCCCTGGATCTCGATCTTCAAATCGCCAGCCTTTTATGGACTTTTGGCCGCTCACTGCGGCTTCACCTGGGGATTCTACACGCTGCTAACCGAGATGCCCTCGTACATGAGCAAGGTTCTGCAGTTGGATGTCAAATCGAATGCATTCCTCTCCTCCCTGCCATACTTTGCCATGGGAGTGCTCTGCCTGGTGGTCAGCCCCATGTCGGATCTGCTCATCAACCGAGGCGTCATTTCGACCACGACTGCCCGCAAGCTCTTCAACTCGATTGGACAGTGGGGACCGATGGCCTGCCTGATCGGACTGGGCTACATGACCGCCGACGAGAAGACCTGGGCCATTCTACTGCTGACACTTGCCGTGGGAATCAATGCGGGCTGCTCCTGTGGTTACCTCATTAACCACATTGATTTGTCGCCCAACTTTGCTGGTCCTATGATGGGCGTAACCAACGGAATTGCCGGTGTGACATCTATTGTCGCGCCGTTGGTGGTCGGCGCCATTCTAACCGAGGAGGAGGATCCGAGCCAATGGCGTACGGTCTTCTTCATCACCGGGGCAGTTTACTTAGTATGCAACACCTTGTTTGTGATATTTGGCAAGGCCACTGTGCAGTCCTGGAACGAGCCAAAGAACCTGTCCAGCACGATAACCTTGCGCAACAACATTGAGAACGACTCCAAGACCATTGCTCCCACGACAGACAAGGACAATCGTTTTTAATATGCTGTACCTCGACCCTGTCCACAATCTCGTTTACACTATTATGGCTCTATAAGTTACTATAATATACAATTTCTGTATAGGTAGATAGTTCGGGACACGCGTCTAGCAAATCAGCGATATTTGATATATGCTTTAGTTATAATTAAAGACTTTGGTTTACGTTTATGTTAATGCTAAGCTTAATATGAATACAATTTGTGATAAGCTTAATATAAAGTTTACGATGTGTGGCACGTTTCATATGTATTATGTCCGGAATATGTTTAAATATTTGAATTGTCTTATCATCGTCTGTCTCTGCTTGCTCCGAGCATACCAATAAATATTTACAATACTAAATTCTTTGTTCGTCTAACGAGAAGTAAAGGAACCTAATCACTCTTATCCACTGCTTCCAGCCCCGTTCAGAACTGTCTCGATATTGGAATGGAAGCGTACCGTTTTCGTTGCATGTTACTTGACCTTTCGCTGCAACTGCCGCTGTTCGTTAAGTCGCTGATTAATGCGGCGCGCAGATGACAGTGTGCGTAGCATTGTCCAAATGGCCATCGTCCAGGTGAGTATAATGGTGCCATAAAGAACAGGAGCATATGCATTCGTATTGCCAACGGGTATTTCTGCTCTTAGAGGCGCCCTCAGCTGGTATTCCACATGTATTTGCTTCCAGTTGCAACGCTCCAGATTGTGGAGGGTTGTCGGCTCCGTATCAGTGACGATGTTTTCGTCAAATCTGCTTTTGTGCGCGTTCAGGCAGTACAGCTTATCAGGTCGGGCAACCAATTCATTGTCAACCAGCTCACTATCAGCGATCGGACAGTTCAGATAGAGTTCTGGCGTAGCTATAGCTACCATGCTGGTGGATCTGTAAGGTGTTTGCGGTTAATATAAATGCAATCGAGTATGCTTTACAATAGTCAAGAACACTGAACCTCTTATCGCTCGGTGCGTGATAGCGAAAATGAATTGGAAGCGTTACAATTTCCATTAGTTTCGGCACGCCGCGCAACAACACAGAGAACGGCTGCGCCCTCTCAGTGGGCTCTTCAATGTTCACAAACTTCGGGTAGACGGCACTTAGCTGGAAAGTCAATGGGATAAGCCTAAGATTCCATTTCAATGAACTACAGACAAACTTACTCTTCTGAGGCGCTGCAAATCATCCAGCTCGTCGGTGCTTATGTAAACGGCTGCTGGCAGCGGTTGCAGCAGCATATAGTCACAGTCCTTGCCCGCCAGGGGAAAATCGAACTGCACTCTGTACGTTAGTGTTCTGTCGTATACATAGAATACAATTCATAAAATTATTTGTTGGACAGTTCACACTACCGACCTGTGCATGCCGGCCTTCTCCATTTCGACGTGCACTATCGGCTGTTGCAGAAGATAGCTGTGTGCTGCACTTGCCAGGAGAGCAATCACACCTATTGCACTCATCCAATTAGGCTTTGAAATCATTTTTAGCTAATAAAACGAACAATTCTCAAGCAAATTTGTAAATAAAAACATTCCGTTTCATTTCCGTCTCATTTTCAAAATATACCGTAAATATACTGACGGACTAAAGTTCTATTTTACATATTCGGTTTAATATTACTAGCTAGATAGAACATTTAGCCATGCCCAGATAATTTTATCCGTTTAATGAATAAATTTTCTACTGCTTATAAAATACTTGGCTTTTATTGTTTTTCCCTCAATTTTGGTTCTCATCAACAATATAGCTGAAAAACCGAACTTAGCCCTCTTATGCCCCCTCTATTTAAATAGTTCAAACACTGGAGGTAAATGGCGGAAAATATTAACGATTGTAAATTCTTCTTGTTGATTCATGCCATATTTCCTCTGAACTTAAAAAAAAAACACACTATGTCTTTCTCCTACACTGCGCTAACATTATGAAATTTGCATTATTTTCGGTGGAAAATTGAAATACCCCCTTGGCTTATAATAGGTTAAATGTTCTCCGTCAAGGATTAAAAACCATATTGCTCAATTTTGATGTTCCGTCGAATATTATTAGCTATATAAACCATTTAGCCATGCCCACATAATTTTATCCAATTAATGAAACTATTTTCTATTTGACTGGTATATTTTAAATACTTGCTTTTATTATATTTTGCCAAAAAAAAGGGCAAACAAATAAAACGTAAGAGAAAAGTCGTTCTTATTACTAAATTTTGATATTACGTTGAATAATGCTAACTAAAACCCTTAGCTCTACCCACATAATTTTTTCCCATTAATGATAATGGTTCTATGATATTAGCTACTTTTAAGATCTTTTTGTATTTTATTGTGTCTAAAACAAGGTATAAACCAAAAATGTTAACAGAAAACAGTGGCAACGTAAGTAAGTTGGAATGTCACGTCATTTCTTGCTTGTATATGAAGATACTGTTTTCAAACCTTAGTAAAGACCTTTTCCCATATTGATATGTTTTAGACGTGTTCATTCATTTGATTAGTATCTTGTATATATATCCTGATCCTGATACTTATCCTTGGTCTCTGTGAGAAGACAATAAATGTCGTTGAAATAGTTTTAAAACAGAGACTGAAATGACAAACACTCTCTCAGTTCTATAATACCCATTTCCCCAGGGTATGCAAATGTTGCTCAATCCGCGCCATGTTGTTGCCGATTTCTCGGCACATGAGTCTATTTCATTTTATTTGGTGTTACCATAACGGTTGAATTCAATACTTTGGTTTGAGCGCGAAATTTAAAAAGTAATGTCCAATTGATGATTATTTCAAATTCAGTTCTTTGTACAGAGCGGATCCTTGTCGCGCCAATTTATCTGCCATTTCGTTGCCTTTAATGCCCTTGTGGGCCTCCACATAGTTCTAACGGAAACAATACATAACAAAAAAAAAAAAATCAATGTAAGCGAAATACAAACCCATTTTACTTTGATGTCCTTGTTTTGAAGTAGCTCGTCCAGCTCCTTAAAATCCACTACATTCTTTACCGGCTGATTGTTTGCCAACATCCAGCCCCTCCTCTTCCAGCCTTGCACCCACAAGGTTATCGAGTTGATCAGGAACTGAGAGTCCGTGTAAATGCAAAGCTTCCCAATGCCTAAATCCCGTGCTGTCTTAATGGCATGAATCGCTGCCTGTATCTCGCCCACGTTATTTGTGACGCGTCCGCTCACTGGTTTAGCTGCATTTCTGCATGGGCATTTAGCAAAGAATTTAATAGCTTTCCGACGGTGGCTTCCACTTACTTACAGCTTGTGATTGTCGCCAAAATAGACTCCATACCCGGCACATGCACCCTTGCGACCATTTCCTATACAAGAGCCGTCTGTGTATACAATGACATAGCCCTCGGTGTCGATTTCAAAATCAAATTCACCGACGTGCTTGAGGCCAGCTGCTTCCGCAACTCGGGATACATGACGAGGTACTTTCTTTTGCCTATCGTCGCAGTCGTCCCCTTTGCGTTTCTTTGTCGCCACATAGAACGAAAAAGAGAGTTTAACTCATACATTTCAAACTAAAGTTCTGTTCTTGGTTACCAGATTACTACTGCTAGCTGGTTTCGCATCACCCTCCACTTCATTCATGGCTGCATTCTAGAAGTAAAACAAACAAAAATATGAAGCCTCAATCGCAGCCGAACATATTGTCTTGCTTACCAGCTCGTCCTCCACCAGGTCGTGATCTTCGTCCGGCCATGCTTCTGTATATTGAGGCTTCTGTGGCTTTATAGTGCCCCAGTTGGCTGGCGGAGGCTGCTTTTGTCCCAGCGGCACTGCTACTTCGTGGGGTGCGTAGGATCCTTTAATGTTAATGAATTGCTCCGCTTCCTGGCGTGTGTTGAATTTCTTATACACTGCATTCTTGAAGCCCTTCACTTGCTGCTCACATTTGTCCCAGGTGTCATAGATTCCCGCCTTTCGCCCATTCGCCACAGCATAGAATGCCATTGTTCGCTGGATTCGCAAGGAACGGAGTAGCAACAACATGTTAAGTGTAATAAATAAATATTTTTTATTTACCTCCCGGGTTTTGTAGTTACCTACAGTGTGACCGACCGACAGAAATATACCGAAACATACCATCTGATTTCAAAAATATACTGTAAATATACTGACGAATTCAAGTTCTATTTTTTACATAATCCTCGTTTTTGATCTTCCGTTGAATATTACTAGCTAGATAGATCTCTCAGCCCTGCCCACATAATTTTATTGGATTTCTATATACCGTTGAAAATGAAAATTAGTAGTTTGATGAAATTGACAAAATATACCGAACAGCATTAAAAATACCGTAAACGGTCACTCTCCTGGCCTTGCCAGATCGGCCAACACAACGTAAACAAACAGGCAGGGCTGCCAGCTGCGACCAAGCATTGAACAGAGAGTGGATTAAAAATAAGTTTTCGTCGATTTTGGATTAGAAACAATGTATCAGCCTCCGACTCCAGCGCAGCAGGTGCCTGTTCAACTGCCGCCCGCTGAAGACCCTCCGCCGCCTGGTGTGAAGGATCCCAGCTCATCCTCCTACAACTACAGCCAAAACGCTACGCCCCCGGTGAACGACTACGCTCAGGGCTCTACACCTTATTACAGGTATCCAGACGCCGCCTCTTTTAACGCTTCAGCAGCGCCAACTTTCGATCCCTACCATCAAGGAGCGTACGGGTATGAAGGTTATCAGTACCAAGGACCACCGTACGCCCAATACGACCAAGGCGCGTATGCATACGAAGGCTACAAATACCAAGATCGGTACTCGTACATGCCGAACTCTCGCCCGACTAACCCAAGACCCCAGTCGTACAATTTGAATCCAGTCTACGGAAAACACTCGGGGGAGTACAGTTACTCCAAGCGATATGATCCACGACATGCGTACTACCCGCAGAGGGAACAGCGCCCATCGCAGCATTATTACCCTCCAAGAGGTGCCCCAGCCGAGGAGTATGGTCCTCGGAGCTATCGAGAAAGATACGAGCCCGCAGATGGGAAAGCGCCGCAATCCAAGACAAAACCAAAAGTGGAAACGGAGCGAGATCGCCTTCTCCGCCAATGGTGCTCCAACTATTGCGAGAAGCCAGAGGATTACATTGAGAAAATGAATGCCCTCAACGATACGGCAGCCACAGTCGAGTCTTGGGTACGATCCTCGCCAGCCGAGCCATATTACGAACGCACCAATAACGAAAATGAGGTCAGGAGCAAAAAGCGTTTGCAGAAATTGTGCGATCTCTTTGAGGACGAACTACTTAAGCGAGCAGATCGAGTGCGCAAGACATTGCCTGTCTATGCGCCGCCTCCGAGGAAGGCGCGACGTCGCGTCTGCAAGCACAAACACAAGTCGGAGGCCTGCTCCTCGTCGTCCGATGACGACTCGGACGAAGACGGCTTCAAGGTCGAGCAGGACTGCTGCATGGAGGAGTTGTCGCGCAAGGTGCAGCATCCGCAGCGTGTTCATGCCGATCTCTGGCACAACGATGCGGGCGAGATGAATGACGGTCCCCTATGTCGCTGCTCTGCCAAGTCGCGTCGCAGCGGTATCCGGCATGGCATCTATCCCGGAGAGACCGGCTACAAGCTGTGCGACAAGGCCACAAACAACGCCAACAGTCTGTTTCATTATCGCATCACCATATCGCCGCCCACCAACTTTCTGACCAAGACGCCAACTATTATCAAACACGATGAGCACGAGTTTCTCTTCGAGGGATTCTCGCTGCTGTCCCACGTGCGCCTCACCGATCTGCCGGTCTGCAAGGTGATTCGCTTCAATATAGAGTACACAATTGAATACGACGAGGAGAAGATGCCCGACAACTTCACCATTCACGAGCTGGACCTTTTTTGTAAGCATGCATGAGCCATCATTTTTAGTTCTTCATTGATTATTCTCTCCCCTTTGCATCTCAGTCAAATACCTGTTTCACGAGCTGCTGGAGCTGGTTGACTTTAACCTGGAGCCCAATACTGGAGCTGATGGTGTTGAATCCTGCCCAGCGTTTCATTTCCTCCCCCGGTTCGTGCGTGACCTGCCCGACAATGGCAAAGAGGTGCTGGCGATGTGTGAGGTACTCAAGTATCTGCTGGACAACTCGGCCGAACTGGTGGAGCGGCAGCAGTTGCTTCACTTGAACCAGATCAGTCAGAGCGAATGGCAGAACTATGTGGACTTTATAAAGGGCATGCTGGTGACCAAGCCGGGCCACAAGCCATGCTCGTTGCGTGTGGACCAGTTGGACAGGAACAACTCGGACTTGCCCGAGTGCGTGCACCAGGAGTCGGGGATCTCGCATCCGGCCATTGTGCATTTTGGCATACGTCCTCCCCAGTTGAGCTATGCGGGCAATCCGGAGTACCAGAAGGCCTGGCGTGATTACGTCAAGTTCCGGCATTTAATGGCAAACATGTCGAAGCCCTCGTTCAAGGACAAACGCAAGCTAGAGGATAAGGAGCAGCGGCTGCAGGAGATGCGCACTCAGGGACGGATGAAGCGCAACATCACGGTGGCCATCAGCTCGGAGGGTTTCTTTCGAACCGGCATCATGTGCGACATTGTGCAACATGCCATGCTGATACCCGTGCTGACGTGCCATTTGCGCTTCCACAAGTCGCTGGACCTGCTCGAGGAGAGCATTGGCTACCAATTCAAGAATCGCTATCTTCTGCAGCTGGCGCTGACGCATCCCTCGTACAAGGAGAACTACGGCACCAATCCGGACCATGCTCGCAACTCGCTCACCAACTGTGGCATACGGCAGCCGGAGTACGGGGACCGCAAGATCCACTACATGAACACAAGGAAGCGGGGCATCAACACGCTGGTCAGCATTATGTCCCGCTTTGGCAAGGATCAGGAGACCGTTTCGAACATCACCCACAACGAACGCCTGGAGTTCCTGGGCGACGCTGTCGTCGAATTCCTCAGTTCGATTCATTTGTTCTTCATGTTCCCAGAGCTTGAGGAGGGCGGCCTGGCCACCTACCGAGCTGCCATTGTGCAAAATCAGCATTTGGCTCTGCTGGCGAAGAAACTGCAGCTAGAGGAGTTTATGCTGTATGCCCATGGTTCCGATTTGTGCCACGAACTGGAACTGCGGCATGCGATGGCCAATTGCTTTGAGGCCCTGATGGGAGCGCTTTTGCTGGACGGCGGTATCAAAGTGGCCGACGAAGTCTTTACGGAGGCATTGTTCAGGAAGGAGGGCAAACTTTTGAACATTTGGAAGAACCTGCCGGAGCATCCGCTGCAGGAACAGGAGCCTTTGGGCGATCGTCGTTGCATTGATTCTTATCGCGTCCTGAAGGATCTAACTAAGTTCGAAGACTCGATTGGACTTAAGTTCAAGCACATCCGCCTTTTGGCCCGAGCCTTCACCGACCGCTCTATCGGTTTCACCCATCTCACGCTGGGCTCCAATCAGCGGTTAGAGTTCCTGGGCGACACTGTCCTCCAGTTGATAAGCTCGGAATACCTGTATCGTCACTTCCCCGAGCATCACGAGGGCCATTTGTCGCTTCTACGCTCTTCGCTGGTCAATAATCGCACTCAGGCCGTAGTGTGCGATGACCTGGGCATGACCAAGTATGCCGTCTACGCTAATCCCAAGGCAGACCTAAAGACCAAAGACCGCGCTGATCTGCTGGAGGCATTTCTGGGTTCGCTATATGTCGACAAGGGTCTGCTGTTCTGCGAGCAGTTCTGCCATGTCTGCCTGTTTCCACGTCTCCAGTTGTTTATCATGAACCAGGACTGGAACGACCCAAAGTCCAAGCTGCAGCAATGTTGCCTCACACTCCGCACTATGGACGGCGGGGAGCCGGACATACCCTACTACAAGGTGGTCGAGGCCAGTGGTCCGACCAACACGCGTGTCTACAAGGTGGCTGTCTACTTCCGATCAAAGCGCTTGGCCACCTCTAGTGGTGCCTCCATTCAGCAGGCCGAGATGAACGCAGCCAAGCAGGCCTTGGAGAACTCGCGGGACCTTTTCCCGCAGTTGGATCACCAGAAACGGGTGATTGCCAAAAGCATTAAGAAACAGACGGGCAGCGAGGTGGACAACGATGCCGACAAACAGCAGGACGAGGACAAGGCCAAGAAGCCCAAATATACGGCGGTCCTGCAGGATGAATCCCACTTGCCCAAGCAGTATCGCATGCATGAAAACATCTCCAGCGACGAGTTACCGGAGGATGATGAACTTGACAATGGCACAGCCAAGAGTCCGACTGGTAAGTACTCGAAGCAATTTTGGATGATGCAACAGTTGGTAATCGTTTATTTCCAGCAGCCCATCGCTTGCCACGGAGTGGAGTCGACACCGACAGCAGCAGTGACAGTGACAGCGACAGCGACGACTCCAAAATAACTCCCAAGCGCCGTCGCCGCATGCCATCCTCGCCATCGTCCTCATCGCCATTATCTTAGAAGTCGACTAGATGTGTACTTAACTTCTTTCAAAGTCGCTTGCATTTCCAAAATGTACTTTAACTAAAACGGAGCTCTGCCAAAATAAATTAATTCGAAACAAAATTAGTTTTTGTAATTATTTTAGCCAATTGAAACAAAACATGAATGCTCTACGAATTATGAGCCCAACAATGTGAAATGCTTTCTCATTTCATGGAAGTTTCACGTCCAGTGCTATTTAAAGAGGGACAATCGTCGCCCCAGACCGGTGCGCCCGGCACCACCAAGGGCGGAGGTTACATGGCTCATTTCGGGCAGGCCGGAAATGTCTCCACGTGCGGCCAGTGATGGTGGGGAGCTGAGCAGTCGTGTGGCCACACGTTGTATATCAGCGGCGGACACTTTCTCTGTAAAAGGGAGCATTTACGAAAACAGTTTAATATTGGCAGGGCACTCTACTTACCTATCTCCTTAATGAAATGCTCTGGCCGCTTACGATGCCCAGACACGAGCACCTGACGCCCGACATCCTCGAACACTACTGGTCGCGATTCCAGGTTCATCAGTAGCATCGATTGCAGCTGTATTTTCGAGCGCATCAACTCCTCGCGACCCGGTTCGGCTGCCATGCTCAACAGTTCGCGTATTATCACCTCGACCATGTCGTTCAAGTGCTGCGGCGGCGCACTGCCGTGTATGCAGAACAAGCCGCTGTCGGTATAGGCATGATTGTATGCCGTGGCACTGTACATCCAATGGTAGCGATTTAGGACTTTTGTGTAGAGGCGCGAGTACATGCCCTTGCCAGGTCCGCCGGAAGAGAAGGAGCCCCCGCCACCCATCATTATGTTGAGCACGCAGAGGGGCACAAAGTCTGGATCCTGGTGAGCGCATCCTTCAAAGCCAAGGACGACATGCGCCAGTTCTGGCAGACCCGCAGCCGCATAAATGGGAATTTCGCATTGCTCCTAGTAATAATATAAATAGCTTTGTTATAGATAGATAACGGCAAGTTGCAATAATATACAACGCTCACCTTCACAATACCGCCAGTGTACTGGGCGATAGACGTGTCTACCTCATTAGGTCCCACGTTGCTTTCTGGCTCGGTCTCCCAGATGGCTTCCTCTTCTACAAAGTACTTCCTCACGTGCTCCACCAGTTCGTCGTGATCCACCTGCAATAACGAGCGTTACTTGAAGTGGAAAAGTAATAAGAAAAACAACTTACACCAACGCCTGCGAAAACCATGCGGCTGGGAGAGTGATGATGCTTCAGGTAGTTCATTAGCACAGCCCGATCTATGCTTTCCAGAGTCTCTGGAGGGCAGAGCTTTGGCAGGCCTAGAGTATTGTCCCTGTACGCAGCTGCGTGTATCATGTCCATCAGTATCGGTTCCTGCTCGGGGCGCATGCCCAGCGTCTCCAGCTCGAAGTTGACGGCACGCGCTGCTAGATTCACTTCCTGCTCGCTTATCGTGGGTCGTAGAGTGACATCCGCCAAGAGACGCGTAACCGAGTCAATGGCCCTGCTGTCAATGCTGGCAGCATAGATGAGGGTATCGCGCGAGGTCTGACAGTCGCAGATGCCACCGTTCTTCTCCAGCTCTTTCAGTATGGCATCTCTGTTGGGAAAGTTAACTGTGGACTTTGGAATATAACGAAAATTAAGGATTGTCCAACATATTTCAAAGCAAACTTACATTGAAGGCTAGCTTTTCCAGAAAATGCGACACACCTCCGGGATAGGCCACCTCATAGCGTGGGCCCGAGTTTATAACCAGTCCGACAGTACAGAATTGTCCGTAACGCGGCTCCGAGGCAATGCGCAGTCCATTGGAAAGGGTCGTTACCTTTGTGGCGGCACTCTCAGCCATTGGCTCTGCATATACAGCCTCCGGCATGTTTGGCAGTGGTTCTGTTAGTGGCGGAAGGTGCGTTACGATTTGCTTCGACGGCGTATTAACCTTGTTGTGGCCATCTTTGTCTCGCAGGCCGCCAGTGATTCTCCCTATGCCAGTGCCACTGCCAATTTCATCGCTGCCAACTTTCGTAACTTTGGTGGCGAAACGACGTGGAAATCTGCGAAATAAGCGTCAAAAGATCATGATTATATTCGCCGGGTCTGACATGCACACCCCCCCCAACCACAACCTCCACTCCACCCAAATCTACACGATTCTTACGTGCGCCAGGAGTGCTTGAGCGTTTTCAGAATGCCGATGCCTCGCGCGTTCATTTTGCTGCAGGTTTGGTGTTGTAACCGATATCTTCAAATTTTTATAACTTAAAATTGAATTTGATTCAAAAACATATTCTATTTTATTTCGGAATCAAAAATGTGCGAAGGAATGAATTTTGACTCTTCTTCTGACCAAAATACGTCACAAAGTTCAAAATATACCGTAAATGTACTGACGAATTATTTGTATTCAAGTTGCATCATATTCCTAGTTTTTGATGTTCGGTTGAATATTACTAGCTAGCTAAGGCTCTCAGCTTCAGACTCTTAGTTTTATCCGATTACTAAATCAATTTCGCACAAGACTGGTTGAATTTAAGTTTTCGTTCTTATTGGACTGGTCATAAAATAAGGTTTAAACAAAAACAGTCAACAAAAATGTTCAATAAATTAATTTCCTTACGTAGTAATTAAATGCTAACTACTCATTTGCTACATATTAACTACATTTTCATGTAACTACGAAAAGCGACACCTTAAGGGGAAATGTGTAAGTGTTTGGCCGTTTTTTTTTATAAGCCCCATGCAAGCGACATCTTTTAAATTATTAAGATTTTGATGGCAAATTTGATGCTGACTACGAACTAGTATTCGATGTGGCCTGAAATATGGCTCTAAATGGCATTTCTACACGATTTCTACATTGATGCATTGGACAAGAGGGTATTAAAATATACTGGAAAATACTAGAAAAATATTATGAAACTGCAAGGTGTGTGTGATGGCCAAGGTGGCAACAAAATCAGTGTGACCGCGGATTTATTGAGAAAATATACCGTCCGACCCTCAGATATATACCAAAATTTACGATCTCATCTTAAAAATATACCGTAAATATTCTGACGAATTTAAATTCTATTATTCACATTCCTTTATTTTGATATTCCGTTGAATAATGCTGACCAACTAAAACCCTTAGCTCCTTCTACATAGTGTTATCCCATTGATGAAGATTGAGAGCTAAAAGAACCAATAACCGTTTCGAAGACAGCAGATCGGCCAGCGCTACTATCGACTGGATGCGAGTGGTGCGCGCCAAATAGGTATTGTTTGAAAGTGAAAAAACGAAAAGAATACAAATGCAATCCATTGGAATAAATGATGCACGTAAGTACGATTTGAGAGCGAAAATTAAAAAAACCTGCGTGGAACCAGTTTTTCTTAGATATATCTTTGAAAAGTGTTAAAAAATACCGTGAACGGTCACCGTGCTCTTCTTTTTCTTCTCCCTCTTGACTTTTGCCATTCCCACGTACCAGTATTGCCCTGTTAAGTTTCCAGTCACTGCTTTTTTCCGTTATGTTATAGTAAAAAGCAACATATTTTCCATTTACATTTTCTCTTTATTCATTATTCATTTTAGCTATGAATGACTAATCAAAATTGAATCGCCGCTTTCCATCAAACCGATAGCCATAGGCTGCTGCATTTTTTGTGTCCACCAGCGCAGGATTGCGATGTTTAAAGAAACTACCATGTCCATGAGCGGGACGAGAGGCGCTATTCGGGATTCCTTCAACTTCCCGCGGATAGAAAGCTTCGAACATGCCCTCAGGTGGAAGGCAGCATTCTGCTATTTTGGGATCATTTGGATCATAGGGTTTGGCATTCATCAGTGGCATTCGGGCCAACGAGAAAACAGCCAATATATTGAATAGTTTTGTAACCACATTCATTATGTATCAATTACGCACGCACGCGAGCGGTTTGTTTACTTTTACTTTTCGGCTACAAGACAAGACAGAACTGAACCCGCTTAAGCCCCGTTAAGACCCCGTTGCAAGCTGTGGACCAAGTAAACTTACCAATGTTGGCCAAAACGAATGGCTGGTGTAGCATTAATATGAATGTATGTGTGTATGTATTTTGTGTTTTTATACCCGATACTCAAAATGAGTATTGGGGTATATTAGATTTGTGGTGAAAATGGATGTGTGTAACGTCCAGAAGGAATCGTTTCCGACCCCATAAAGTATATATATTCTTGATCAGCATTAATAGCCGAGTCGATTAAGCCATGTCTGTCTGTCCGTCTCTCCGGCTGTCCGTCTGTCCGTCCGTCCGTCCGTCTGTCTGTCCGTCCCTATCAGCGCCTAGTTCTCAAAGACTATAAGAGCTAGAGCAACGACATTTCAAATCCGGACTTTTGTGATATGTCGCTGTTATAAGAATATTTCAAAACTTCGCCCCGCCCACTACCGCCCCCACAAAGGGCGAAAATCTGTGGCATCCACAAATTCAAAGATACGAGAAAACTAAAAACGCATAATCGTAGAGAATGACCATATCTTTTAGACTGCAAAATCTGAACCAGATCGTATGGTTATTACAGCCAGAATCAAGAAAACAATTTCATTCTTTCTCGCTCTGTCTCTCTCTAACACACAGGTTTTATGGTCGGTTTGCAAAATGTGAGCTCCTAGATCTCAGAGACTATAAGAGCTAGAGTAACCAAATTTGGTACACACACTCCTTTAAGATGTCACTATAAAACGTATATCTCAGAATTTCGCCCCACCCCCATCCGCCCCCACAAAGGACGAAAATCTGTTGCATCCACAATATTGCAGATTTGAGAAAACTAAAAACGCAGAATCATAGAGAATGACTATATCTATCTGGTTGCTGAATTTGGATCAGTTCAGATAATTTTTGTAGCCAAAAGGAACAAATCAATTTGCAGTGGCTACGCAGCGCCCGACGTCACGCACAGACTGATTTTCTGTCTCTCTCGCACGCACTCTTTGTCGTTTCGTTTAATAGCCGTTGCCGGAGGAGAGCCATACTGACTTAGTATCGGGTATAACTGTAGAGTTGCGGTGTCCGCAGCAACTCACAACGTTCCCCCTCGTTGTTGTTGCAGACAGCTGTTGAATGCTGTTTGACTTTGCAACAATGAGTCTCATTCCATACACAAACATGTTGCTAATTCCATGCACACATACCCTGGGGCAAATGGATGTTATAGAATTAAGAATATGTTTGTCTTCCAAGGCTCCGTAGGTATCAGGATCGACATAAATATACACAGGATACTAATAATGTTCTTGAATATGTCTAAAGAATATCAATTTGAGAAAAGGTCTTAATAAATTTCGTTTGATCTTCAAATAAAATTAGCGAAATAGGGTGTACAAAGGGCTATACACGCATCACGTCTTTAAATACCAGCAACATTGCGACTCTTTTTTGGTTGGACTTTTTCGTTTAACCCTGTTTTTACAATAAATACAATAAAAGCAAGGATTAAAAACTATCCAATCTTGTAGAAAATTGATTCATCACTCGTATAAAATTATGTGGGCATGGCTAAATGTTCTATATAACTGGGAATATTCGACGGAATAAAGAATTGAGCAATTGGAATGATACTCGTTTGTTTATGCTACTGTTGTATGAACAAAAGTGCCTTGTGCGTATGCCTATAGTGGCTGCTGTAAGTCCTGATGTCACAGGGCACTCCCCAAAAACAGCCGCTGTTCCACGGCTATTCCGTGCTTTCCACCTTCTTCGCATTTACAGTTAAAGTCGAGCCACAGAGTCTGCAGCGATGCCGAAACGACCAGCGGCGTCCTTTGGCGAAGTTGTGGCCCACTACTCGCTTCCTCAGCCCCGGCGTCTTCGGGATTCTGGCGTCTGGTGCGTGGAAAGACCGTGGAGAACGTGCGGGAGCCGTGGGTAATGGGGCCTGCTCCACCGCCTGTACCTGTGCCTGCCGCCTTCCTGCTGTTCGGGACGACGGGAACGGAACCACGACGACGAGCGATACCCTTCAAGGATGTGGGCGATGCGCACGCCCTGGACGTGTCGGTGGCGAAGAGGCGCATCTACTGGACTGACCAGAAGACCAAGTGCATCTTCCGGGCCTTTCTCAATGGCTCCTATGTGCAGCAGATCGTGGACTCGGGTCTGATTGGGCCGGACGGCATCCGATGGTCCGATGCGGAGGTTCGTCTCATCGGCGCGTGCTCTTGTGGAAGGAGGTGGAGGAGCCCCGGTCCCTGGTCCTCGAGCCGCGCCGCGGCTACATGTACTGGACAGAGTCGCTTTCGGACTCCATACGGCGTGCCACGATGGACGGATCCGAGCTGCAAGCCATCGTGGCGGGAGCCAACTATGCGGCCGGGCTCACATTCGACCAAGAGACGAGTCGCCTCTACTGGGCCACCCAGTCGCGGCCAGCGAAGATAGAGAGGGCCGACTGGGATGGCAAGAAGCGCCAGATACTGGTTTGCAGCGACACCGATGAGCCGTACGCGGTTTCCCTGTATCAGGACTACGTGTACTGGAGCGACTGGAACACCGGCGACATTGAGCGGGTGCACAAGACGACGGGCGAGAACCGCAGCCTCGTCCACTCGGGCATGACTTACATCACTTCGCTGCTTGTGTGCAACGACAAGCGACAGGTGGGGCTAATACGTGCAAGATCAACAAGGGGGCTGCTCCCACCTGGGCCTGGCCCAGCCCGGCAGACGGGGCATGACTTGTGTCTGCCCCACCCACTACCAGATGACCAAGAACGGGGTCTCCTGCAAGAACTACATCATCTTCAGCCAGAGGAACAGCTTCGGCCGACTGCTGCCGAACAGGAGAGACTGCCCGAATGTGCCGCTGCCGGTGTCCGGCAAGAATATCCGAGCCGTGGACTATGATCCGATCTCGCATTACATTTACTGGGTAAGGAGAATCAGCAGAGGAGATTAGCAGCCCGGTATCCCCCAATATCCCTAATGCTTCTTTTACTTCCTCCAGATCGAAGGCAGGAGTCACAGCATCAAGCGTTCTCTGGCAAATGGCACAAAGGTGAGCCTCTTGGCCAACTCCGGACAGCCGTTCGACATTGCAATCGACATCATTGGGCGGCTGCTCTTCTGGACCTGCTCCTACTCCAACAGCATTAACGCGTTGCCGTTTTTAGCTGCCTGGGTGAATCCGTAGGCGTCAACGATACCGGGGACTCGGAAAAGCCTCGCAACATTGCCGTGCATTCTATGAAGCGTTTGCTCTTCTGGACAGATGTCGGCAACCATCAGGCCATCATTCGGGCCCGATTCGAAGGCAATGAGCGTGTGGAGCTGGCCTACAAGCTGGAAGGAGTCACGGCGCTGGCCCTGGACCAACAGTCCGACTACAACAGTCTACTATGCCCATGGCAAGTGAATCAATGTGATAGACCGCAAAGGAAAGAACAAGTAAGCAACCAATATGGAGACCCGACCCTCTGAACACATGTGTAATCCCCTGTTCCCTCTCACAGGAAAACCTTTGTTTCCATGCACATCACGCAGGTGAACAACATTGCCGCCTTGGAGGGATTTGTGTACTGGCTGGATGACAAGACCGGACTGGAGTGGATCACTGTCAACGGAAAGCGTCGTTCCGCGGAGCTGCAGCGTCTGTCGCAGTTCACCGACATCAGTGCCGTGTGGACACCGGATGCGAAAGTGGGCTTTAATGGCTCCATCGAAGAAATTAAGTAAGCAAAAATAATTGAAAATCACTGCATACTGATATTCTCCTCGCAGGGAAGCACGCCGTCAAGCACTCCCTTTTAAAGACTTTAAAAATGCAATAGAGAACCTGCCGGCTAAGCCATATGAGGTGCAACGCGACAAAGCTGCGGATGAAGATGGAGCGAAAGACCCAAGGTCCGAAGGCGACACCAGTTTAAGGTACGCGCTTGTCCCCAACGAACGAAGGACAAGTTGCTCAGTATGCCAAAAGCGGAAGAGGATGATTCGCCCGAAGAGTACATTCATAAATTTGTACTGATAACCGCTAATCGCAGAGCCCCTCAATAATCATGAACGCTACCCTCATATTCCGCTGCCACCGCCTGAGAGAAGAGGAGCACCAACAACATCTCAGGCGTTTGACGCTGCGGTGCTGTTTAAAGCAGCTCCGCTCTCGGAGTCTGGACAAATCATAGTACGAGTACCTACCCATTGGTATGAGGAAGTCTATGGGGAGGAGGTTAAGAACATACACTTCGACGACCAGACCATACGCAAAGGCTTCATTCGCAAGGTTTATTCCATTCTGCTGGTAAGTACCTTCCAATGGAAACAAGTATCAATAATGGGATTGACGTTAGCTTACATTTACAGGTACAATTGCTTTTCACCTGTGGTACTATCGCCCTTTTTCTGTACCACGAGCCAACAAAAATGTTTGTGCAGAAGAATCCCGTTGTGCTCATAGTGGCCGCAGTTCTTAATATCATAGTTCTGATCATGATAGTCTGTATAGAAGGTGTCCGACGCGCTCATCCCACAAACCTTGTTTGTCTTGGAATCTTTACCGTGACAATGTCTCTGATGCTGGGCTGCGTTTCCAGCGTAATGAACGCCAACTTGGTGCTTATCGCTGTTGGAGTAACCGCGTTCCTGGTCATCGGCCTGTCTGTTTATGCCATTCAAACGAAAGTTGACTACACCGCCATGGGCGGGGTCCTAGTCACATTTGTGATGTGCATCATCATCTTTGGCTTGAGCAACATGCTCATGCCGAGCCTCACCGAAAATATAGTCATGTCGTCTTTAATGGCCATTATTGCCTGCTTCTTCCTCATCTACGATACACAACAGATCGTCGGCGGGAATCACGAATATCAGTTCAGTCCGGAGGAATACGTATTTGCCGCTCTCACACTGTACGTCGATGTGGTTCGCATTCTCGTATATATCCTACGGATTCTTCAAAAGTTCAACTAGTGGATTGCTAAAAAGATCCCACGACAGTATCCTTTCGCAAGGCAGGATCCGATCCATGCTCTGCTCTCAATTTTATGGACTTGTTAATGTATTTATTTGCTGTAAGATGATAAGTGATCGAAAAGCAGTGCCAAGCCAACAGCGATCGAAACAGAACGTTACATCGCAATTGTTGGAACTAATTTTGTTCTGCGCCTGGCGCATTACGAGTGCATGCCAAAGTGCTGTATCCAAAATAGAAATACGACTGTTGCATTATTGGTAATTCAATATTTTATAAACTTAATTTTTTGGCTCGTTTTGTCCTACGGTAGTTACAATAAGTTTATTATTTAATTATACTGTATATCTGTGTGTACGTGTACGTGTATGTGTATAGTTATGGTTATTGGTATGGGTGTAACTATAAAATACAATCACAAAATGTATGCCATTTGATATACTTATGTATTTACAGGGTATTTACGTGGTAGAAAATATCTAAACAGGGGAGTTCAACGATCCTCGAAGCGAAAAACGAGTAAGTTAAACAGTAAGTTAAATAGTAAGTAACTAGGGCTTGACTAAAGGGGTTGGTTGTATCGATAAGCTGCACGAGTGAGTCTGCTGCTTTGATCAGGTCCTGATCATGGTATCCAGCATCTCAAGTGTAGGGGTTTCCCAGGGATCACGATCCCATCATCGACAAGATGGGTATAGTATGCGTGCTAGCTAAACTAGATTAAAGACTTTTATTCGGTTTAAGGTTTTGCAAATTGCCATCAAGCTTGCTTTGATCTACCGGCTCCTGAGTCTCCTGAGTGTCTGCGTGTCTGTCTGCGGATGCTCGTATAAAATGTTATATCAAATGCTGATCCTACTCCTGCCTGCTCATCCTACTCAGTCCTCCGTGAACGGATGATCGGATGTCTCGCTGCTGTTGCGACGTCGACTCTCCAGAATGCGTGTTGCCTGCTCCAGGGTCTCCTTGTAGAACATGTTCTTGGCATCGTCGCTGGGCAGGGAGTACTTCGAGTAGTCCCAGCGCCAAGTCAGACCCAGCACAATGTTGAAGGCGGATGCATCATAGCCGTGGCAGCCGGAGTATCGATACAGGGGCTTCTTGTTGAACTTGCAGCCGTTCGATTGGGCACCTGGGACAGATACCGCGTACAGAAAAATACAAATTAGATAAACGATTAACTGGAAAAAGCTGTGCTTATCAACTACAAAATTATCATCTAGCAAAGTGCCAATTAGGCAATATCAGCAGTTTAGTTTTGGTCGAGTGATAAAATGGACACGGCGGACACAATAGTAGCGGGAAAATCATCGATCCAGGACACGGCCATTCAATGCGAACTACTGCTCCCACAAGGGCACCGCCAGAGGACCTACGTATTTGACATAGCAGACATTCGCCTGAGACGCCGTCTAGTGGGCCGCTTCTATGGATTGCTAGTCGTAGGCCACACACTCCGCGGAATCTGCAACAAAACAGCATCCCATTCATCCATTCGCATTCCCATTGCAGCTTCAGGTGGCGTGCACCCTGCCCTGCCTGAGGGTGATGTTGGCCTACCCACCGCCCTATCCCGGAGCGGTTGTTTCGTTTTCCTATCTGATGACCCTCTTCCTCTACACGTGCTTTTATATGTGGCGCGATTGGCGGCGACCGGCACCCTACAGCTACCTCGTCCTGCTCCTCAGCACGGCGACCAGCTCGCTGAACCGCAGTTTCTATCTGATGTACTTGGCCACGTCGCATTGGGTGAGTGGACATCGGTGTGGCATAGCAGTGGTAGGGCGCTGATTCAATGGTATCTTTTCAGATCTATGCGTACCCCATCATCCTAATGGCGGAGCTACTGGCGCTGATGCTCTACTCGGCACAGGATCGCTACAGATTTACCCAGGCTCGAGGAATTCTCATAATATTCCTCGTCTTTTCCATGTTTTCCCTGATGGCCTATAGGCTGGACCTGCTCTTGCAAATAGTCTACAGCATGGCCTGCACATTCGAGGCCTGGTATGTGATCTACGACACCCACTTGATGCTCTGCGGACAACATGGTTACAAGATTGGAGCCGAGGAATATGTCTATGCCGCCGGCAGCATCCACTGCGATATCCCCAGGTGCTTCTGGCGGCTGCTGAAAATGATGATCCTAAGCAAGTTCGTCGAGGCTTTTCGCTGGATACAGGGCTGCTTCATCACTGAGGTTTGTTGACCTGGCACCAGGACCCAGGCACCACATGGCACGGGAATCTATGTTACCTTAAAATTAAATTTCGGCATTCACAATTTGGAATAAAGCCCAGCCTTTCTGTTCTCGAACCATGGGCATAATTTCCCCGGTAGACATCAGTAGACAACTTCCTGGAGCAACCGCTTCCCTCAACCGCAAAAAAGCGCACATATCTCAAGATAATGTAAGGTTGATCAAGGTGGATAAAACCCCTGGCGGGTATAGAAATTTTGTAGAAAAGAAATCTATAGGGAACTTCCTTCAAATCCTTTGACCTGCTCGTTTCAGCAGGGTCATAGAAGCCCGCGAGTGGGCCCACCGTCCTTTCCATTTGAATATAATTCCCACAGAGCTGCGGCCAGCCAAAGGAGAGGTTTAAGCGCAGGTCCCCAAAGAGAAGGAAATCCAGAGAGTCATAGATTCGCAAAACCAAGGAAATCCCAATGGCACAGCTACCGTGTACCTGTGACTCAAAAATGCTGGACCAACAGAAACAATAATATAGAAATAATCTACAAAATGGGAGATGCAGGGTCCGACTTCATTCGAAGTCGATACAAATTCCAATTATTCCAAAAATTCCGATTATTATTCTCATCCGCGAGGCATCAATGAACTATTTCCAATACGGAGGATAGCCAAAGGCTATCGACAATTGTCGAATCCGAATGTACGAAGATTACTGAGCTCCGGATGTGTGGCATATGCTCTCGCGGTGTTATCAGACCCTGTTCGAAGCAGAGCAGGAGATGCTTATGCTATGCCAGCGAATGTGATCAGGATGATTCGGTGATTCGGTTGAGCTACCCATTGGGTGTGGCTTCCAGCTTCCGATCGGATTGATTTACACTTGCAAATCAAACAATCCAGTGCTCTGCTCTACTCGTACTTCGGGTGAACGCATTCACTGTGTGGGATCTACAAGTTGTACCCATGGGTGGATGTGTTTACTCGGGAATAGCATTATGTCTTTACACATTGTCGTGTTGTTAAGGGAATGTCCAGACACCAGGCAGTCTGCTTAAATTGCTTGCATTACACAGCGGAATTTAGTTAGAAATGAAATGTCTGTCATCATTTGGCCATAAATCCCAAATCAGGTGAAAGTAATCATACAAATTCACCCCGATATGAGGGCCATCAAGCAAATATCGTGCAAATGGTGGTCATTAGTCCTCCAGGGGGTAGGGGCAGGGGCAAGGACGGTAGTAGATGGTATTGTAGTTGTAGTTGGGGCTGGAGCTGGAGCGGGGGTATGGTATGTGATATGAAGGTAATTTTGATTGATTTCCCCATTCGGTTTGGGGGAAAACCGACAGCAGTCCTGTCCTTAATGACAGTCTTCCAAACTGCCCTCTGTCTGTCTCTACTCCACTCCACTCCACTCACCAATTGGATCGATGCACTCCTGGGTGAGGCAGCACTTAAGCCACGGCAGCATGATCTTCTCGGTGACAAACAGATTGTCCACGAAGAAGACCACATCGAGATCGACCATCCGGAGGAATATGAAGTCCTCGGCATCCGACTCGAAGAAGTCGAACATCTTGGGATGGGTGAGCGAGGACACCGCCGTGGCCGTGTTCCAGCCAAGGACACCGGCCACCATGCCGCGGCTCTGCAGCTCCTGCAGCTCGTGGTAGCCACCGCGCATCCGCATGTAGTTCTCCACGAACAGCACCGACCGGGCCCGCAGCAGGGCGTCTTTTATCACAATGGGCCGGTAGGCGTGCGTCCGCTGGTCGGCGACGAACGAGGGGAACTCGGATAGGTCATAAGTGATGACGGCGCAACGGCTGATGTTGCAGTAGGCGTTGAGGGCTTTCAGTTGCTCCTCCGACACGCCCAGGTCGTAGATGAGCAGATGCTCGCCGGGCAGCTTGACGGCGATGTTCTGGGCCAGCAGTATGGCCGATGGCGCCTGCCCCTCCTGCACGTACGTGACAATGGTGAAGTTGCTCTTGGTGCCATTGTATGGTGTTGTGATCCTCCTGTGCTGCCCCATCTCCTTCTCCCTCTCTTGGTCGTCGGTCTGTTGCGCGTTGGCGCCCGCTTCTTGTGCATGCTGGCGACGCAGATCGCTGAGCTCCAGTTCCGCCTTGGTAGCAGGAGCTGGGAGGTCCGTCTGCGGCAGCTGCTGATGATTCTGCTGCAGCTCCTTTTGCTGCTGCTGTGGCGAGCCATCCTTGGAGGCGGTGAATCCAAGCAGCACCAGATACTTGGCATCTATTTCGAGCTTCTTCCGCTCCAGGCCCACGCGTAGGTTCTCCTGCAGGAAGGGGCAAGAAGAGCAAACGAGATTATGTAAATGAGATTGTCGCAAATTAAGTTTCAATCAAGGACAGAGAGTTGACCCAGATTGCTTTCGTATAGGACTTCTTTCAGGCTGCCCCACGGTGCAAGCCCCAGTGCAGTGCAGTCAAGGACAGAAGCGGAAACAGAGGCAGTGGGGGAAGTGGCAGTGGCAGTGGCAGTAGCCTCGTCATGGGAGCCATATTAAAGGACACATTTGCCGCTGCCGGAAGCTAGTGCGGGAAATCTTTTTATTCGGTCTCTCCGAGGCGGCGACCAGCCCACAACTCCCAAAACAAATAACTCAAACTTGGCCGCGTGCGCCGCATAATGGAAAAATTTCGTGTTGATGTCGAATTCCTGTCTATTATGGCCACGGGCGAGCGTGCCACATGCCCCTAAAAGTGTCTACAGTCAGGTGTTCGGTTTGGGGCACAATAAAAGCCAGTCTATAGTCGTATCAAAAGATACCACACCCAGAAGATACGCAAATAGTTGCGAAGGATATGCGATATGCGGCTCATCTGCGTGTAATTCTGATTGGATTTTCGTGTAATTCTGAAGAATTTGGCTTTCTCCTGTTTCTGTTTCTGTATCTGTTTGTGTATCTGACTGTTACATCGATCTAATTAAATGTAATATACCCTTTCTACTCGCTGGAGGCATATAGGGTATAATTACGCCGAGCACGAGCCCGAGCCCAAAGCCAAAGCAGCCGGCTTGTTGTCGCCAAGCACAAATCGCATGACACCCTGTCGCCTCTGTCGCCAATGGCAGCCCGTGTGTCAAGGACCTTTATTGAACAGAGCGGAGGCACCTGCCCGGCCCTGCCTGGCCCTGCCCTGCCATAACGATGGATAAAAGCCGGATGGAAAATGATCATAAGCCCGGCTATCCTGGCTGGGGCTATTCGACACATGTCCCCGTCTTTTGCATAACTCGTTTATTGATTTTGGAACGCCCTGGCGTTTTGGATGTTCCCCGGCGGCTTTCATTTGATTTTTCATTTCACTTGGCCCTGTTTTCCATTTGTTGTGGGCGCAGTAAGATGGAGACAGTCGTGGGGAATCGATTTCAATAACATGGCGAAATTGTTTGGGTCTCCAAGGCGAGGGGCAACCAAGTGAGCATTGGGGAAACAATCACCCACTCAATCGAGAATATTTTTAGTCCGCCCGCGAGAGTAGTTTGTCGAAGAACAAATACAGCAACAGCTACAGCTACAGCTCCAGCTACAGCCGGGATGGAGGATCTAACGGATGAGGAGAACAAGTTCATTGAGGATGCATTCGCTGTAATGGACAAGGAGTCGGACGGCTCCGTCACCGCCAAGGAATTGGCCGTCCTAATGCGTTCCCTGGGCCGCTCGCCCACCGACAACGAGCTCCAGGCGATGATCAACGAGGTGGATGCGGATGGCAACGGCTCCATCGAGCTGGAGGAGTTCGCCAGCATGATTATACGCAAGATGCACGACACGAACCATGAGGACGAGCTGCGGGACGCCTTCCGCGTCTTCGACAAGGAGAACAATGGCTACATCACGTCATCGGAGCTCAAGGTGGTCCTCACGGCCCTGGGCATGAAGTTGCCCGACGACGAGATAGAGGAGATGATTCGGGAGTACGACATCGACCAGGATGGCCGTCTCGACTTTGAGGAGTTCGTCAACATGATGACGACCCGTTAGCCCCGTCTTAATGTAAGTGCAAATTGATGTGTGTTTTCTCTACTTTCTCTACATCACACATGGTTTTGCAGGACGAGGGCTCTGCCGTTGACATATCTGTCAAAAAAGTTTAGTTTAAGGTTTCACACTTATGTACACTTCGACATTCACAGGACGACACGAAAAAACAAAAAAACCATAAAGAACAAACACACCCTCCGGCTGCCCTCATGGCTGCCACAAACCTAACATTCGATCAGATCGAAGAGATTCGCGAGGCCTTCCAGGTGTTCGATCGCGAGAACAAAGGATGCATCACCTGCAAGGAGCTGGGAACTGTGATGCGTTCGCTGGGCCAGAACCCCACTGAGGCGGAGCTGTACGATATGATTGACGAGATCGATCTGGACGGGGATGGGACGATCGACTTCTCCGAGTTCCTGTACATGATGTCGCAACGGATGGAGGACCTCGGCAGCGAGGAGTCCCTGCTGCTGGGCTTCAAGATCTTCGATCGCGACGACAATGGCTATATAAGCACCCTCGAGCTGAAGACCACCATGATGATGCTCGGCGAGAAGGTGACGGACGAGGAGGTGCGCGAAATCATGGCCGAAATCGATCAGGATCACGATGGCAGGATCAGCTACGCCGAGTTTCTCAGTGCCATGCGGGGCTAGGCCCGAAATACTCTACAAAATTCCAATCAACAAATAAACTCACATCAAGAGCCCCCTTCCGAGGAACTCTTTTACTTTATTTCTCCCTTCTGGGGTCCACTTAAAATTTGTATGGCATTCTTGCTGGTCAGCCGCCACCAGGCGACACCACGCGCGGCACGTGAAGAAGGCTGGAGGGCCGCTTCCTTTGGGGGCTTGGGAGCGCGTGACTCCGAAATGGTTGCATGTGCCTAATGGCCCCTTGGGGGAGCACCTTGCACGACTGGGCCTCTTTACAACAACCAGAGCCAAGAACGAGCCCCGTTCTGATTACGAGGCAATTTAAATATTTGACCAAGCACCGCATTAACTGTTGTTTACCCCTTCGTCTGGCCGCTTTTATGGGGATTAATGGAAGAGCATAGTTCAATACTCGGAAGCCACATACCACGTACAAATCTACATGGGTACAGACATATATTCATATATCTACACATTCCACAAGGTGAGTGGCGGTCGGGAAGGGTTAATGAGGGCTATAGTTCCCATTCCACATCTGCGGGTACTCCGGGCACTCCCCTTGGGATCTCCCACAAACCGAAAGAAAACAGTAGGCATTGGATCGATGTTCTGGCTAGGATCTGATGATAGCAAACCATTCGTTCAGTAACACACGAGAGCTGAAACCGATTCAATCGAAATAACAAATTTTCTTTGGTGAAATTCCAGCAACTTTTTAAACAACAACGAAATACAACACACCATGGATACCGGGGAAATCAGCCTAAGTCCCGAACAAATCAAGGAGATCCGGGAGGCTTTCGCCGTTTACGACAGAGACAACACCGGCGCGATCACCTGCCGCGAGCTGGGGGTCGTTATGCGCTCCCTGGGACAGACGCCCACCGAGGCCGAGCTGTACGACATGATCGAGGAGATCGACGCGGACAACAACGGCACGATTGAGTTCGTCGAGTTTCTCCAGATGATGTCCAAGAACTATCAGGTTCTCAACAAGGACGAGTCCGTGAGGGCCGCATTCGTGGTGTTCGATCGCGACGCCGATGGGTTTATATCAGCGCAGGAGATGAAGGCCGTCATCCTCAGTCTGGGGGAGAAGGTGAACGACCAGGAGTTCGACGAGATGTTCCGTGAGGTCGATTTGGACAACGATGGGCAGCTAAGCTTCGATGAGTTTCTTTATGCATATAGAAACTAGTCCCCGATCGAATTATATATTTTCCTTCTCTCTTTATCTACGACTTTTACTGGTCTGTAACTACGGGTGGGTTTGTGCCACGAACGCGACCTTGAATGATGGGACATTCAGGCTTTAGAGGGAGCCCAAGTGTTCCTGGGACGTAGCTCATTTCCTTCCCATTCAATTATTCAAGACTATCGAGCGAATTCGCGACTCAACTGTCAACTGGTTGAGCCTCTGCATCTCTCCCTCTCTACCTCTCTACCTCTCTGGGAAAACTAGAAGTGCAAGTAAATTAGTCGAGTTACAGCAACAGCTACAGCAACAGCAACAACAACTCTGCAATTTACTCATGCTAATCAAATGTCAGGGGGTCAGACGCGCTTCATCATTGGTCGGGCCATGAGACCTACGACCCTCGCCCTCGCTATCGCTATCGCCCTCGCCAAGTGCAATTTAAATAGATTATCCACCAGGCAGCCGACTAATTGTGCTTCAGTGGGCAGTGGACAGCACAACACAACAGAGGATGGCTGTCATTGATCTGACATCTCATGATGTCTGTCAGAGTTCTCGATAAGACATCCAGAGGTCGATTTCCAAACTGCCGGCCATTGGTTCTAATTTAAGTTCCGTTCCGTTTTTAAGTACTTTCATAGCTGGGGGCATATTAATATTTTACGCTGCCCCAAAATAACATTCCCAAAGCCGTCATGTAGGGCTCTGCAATTATTAAAAGCTATTCCCTCACCCTGTACAGGGGCCATGCTCGAACAATGTCGCCCCCTTCCCGAAAAGTACTTTATAGAGACTGTTGTAGTCATTCCCATGGTCTTTCGGTAGCTTTTCCATTGAGTGCGCTCGATCAAACGCGGTCAGCTCTTGGCGAAAGGCTTAAGATAGCGAAATAGCCAGGTATTGGTATCGGTCAGCACTCGAATAGGGAATGAAAACTTTTCCATATCGGCCAGCACTCGAATAGGGAATGAAAACTTTTCCATTTGCTAGGGTAGTGTATCAGTGCGATGGTCATAAACTTGAATAAACCTTCTAGGTGCAATGTACATATGGGTGTCAGAACAGCTGACGAATTCCCACTCAACGAGCACTTAACAATATGAAAATTATAGAATCAAGAATTTTAGGTACAATTTTACCCGTTCAGCAATAAAAACAAGGTTTAACCGCTGGCAAGCCGATGATTTGGATACTACTTCGACTTCTAGTCTCACTTCAAGGATCTCTACTGACAAGCTCCGTTCTGTGTTGTCAATAAGTCTGAACATATCCGATAGGATGTGGCAAGCACTCAAGTCGAGGGAGAGACACTGACACTGACACTGACACCGACACCGACACCTTTTGCATTTGCGAAATTGATGGAAGCCGTCGTCATGCGTCATGTGTGTCATGTCTATAGGTGCAATAGATAAATGTATAATGAAATTTGAATTGAACGCATAACTGTAACTAGCGTTATTGAGTGTCTGGTGGCTGCGGCAAACCATTTTAGTGGCTTGCCACTCGCGGAATACAATGAGCCTCCGAGCTTACGGGCTGCTTATATTGTTTCTGTTAATTGCGACTGTGAGAACGGGTTTGGCGGCCGCCCAGCCAATCCAAAATACACATCCGTCAGACTGCAGTTGTGGGGAATCCGCGTACATGGGTACGCGCCCCATAGATAGGAGTATCCGTAGCGAGCCCCAGAGAGAGCGAGCGAATATCCATTTATGCTTTCGCTATCTTTGTTTGCACTGATACGAATACCCAAATCGTAGAAAACGTTCTTCGTTTTCCGGGCCCGGCCACAGATAACAGCAAAATGTTGTAAACTTTGCGGCAAGGCTCTTTTTTTTATGACCCAATTATATTTCGTTTTATATGCGCATACGTGTTCCGTGAAGAAGCGAAAAACAGCCGCCCAACTGTGCTTTGAATCCGTGCAATCCGTTGTGTAATGATGTGGCGCCCTGCCCAATATCGGATCACGGATGACTTGGTCGACCCTCGAATCCGTGGCCACTGGTGGCCACTCCACCGCAGTGGAGGCCGGAACAGGAAGCAGCCGGAATCTAATTAATGTAAACACACAATCTTGGGTAAACAACGAACCGGAGGGAGCTGGCATCCCGTTCGGCCTGAATTTGTGCCTCAAAATGAGGCGCCATATGTGGGGGTGGTGGCGGCGAGAAAAGGGCTGGGCAGAGCCCGCACAGGAGATAACAGCCAGTGGTGGCTGACCTCACACAATGACCAACGGTCCGCTCTGTGGGACGATGATGACTTTTGGATTGTTTGCTCACTTGGCAGACAGCCTGGCGTGTCTCTGCGAGTGCCGCCCACCCAATAGGACGTGCTTCAATTTGGCTAAAAGCATAAACTGAGCGGAAAATAAGCTTGGTATAGACTGTGTGGGATATGGAATATGTGTGATGTGTGAGCACAGTTCAAGGGCATGTCTGTTGCCAAAAAAGTTGGCAAACATCTAACGAGTCCCTGCCAAGAGCGATGATTGCCAGCCAATCTCCCACCAGAAAGTCATTCGATACTTTTCCATCAACATTAAATTATCTTCAAAATATTTTAATTATATTTAAAGTTCAATGTTTCATGTTCCATCTGATAGGAGCAGCAGGTGTGAATCATCAAGAGGTCGGGGCCAATAAATCAATTCGATTCCTCAGGTGACAAATCAGAGATATGCGAGTACAACATGGTGCTCGAGTTTTATTTGGGGTGCATTTTCGGGAAAACCTAAGCCACCGGTTTATTAAGACAAATTATGGAAGAAACTTGGGAGTTTTGCCCCGCGCGGGGCTGCGACTTGTCCTGCCGTCTGTCTGCGACAGCTTTAACAGCAGAGCCGTCAGATAAAGGTATCTAATTGTTATTTAATACCCTTATCTAGGCCATTGGTGCGAGTGGGTCTGGTGATGTTAGTGTGGTGCCGTGCTTCAATTGCTTCGATTATCTGTTCGCCAAAACTTAAGAGCCCCAACGCCGCCATGATGCGCTCCTCTGACTCACCTGGAACTCTTTCAGCTGCTGGTGCGTCTGGACGACGATGTTCTTGAATGAATCGTTCGGCTCCCCGGCTGGGCCAACGGCGATGAACACTATCGTTGCGAATATCACCCCGATCAGTATCAGGATCAAGTGTTTCGTGCGCATGGCCGCTAAAATTGACTTGGATTTCGTGTTGTAGCCAATTTTGCGAGCAAAAATGCGCTTTAAAGTGAGTGAGGCCTCCAGTATGATGGTTTTCCTTATAGCCTGTCCAGTATTTGAGTGTTGTCACGCCAGTTATGTTGAATTTCCTCCTCTAGATGTCCTTTTGCATGGCGAGTAGTCCAATTATTTCAGCACATATTAGTCTATTAGGTTTTTTTCATTATAATCTTAGCAGTTCCTAATTCTATTGCAGTCGATATTGCCTATAGTGTCTGAAGTTTATTTGCGGGCCTGGCCTGTTAATGAAAAACGAAAGCAAACAACAGACATTATAACCATTTCCAAACAGACTTTTCGATTGCACGTAGCCGGTCATAAATTGTACAAAGAATAAATAAGTAACAAATTTCATTGGTTTTTATGAAGAAATCAGGAATGGGGAAAAATATTTGCGTGGGAGAGAAAGCGGAAGATTTTCTTGATTGCGATTTGTATATACACGTATCAATCCCTCAGTCGAGATGCCTAGTAGATCGATTCGGCTGTTGATGTTGGTCAGGTCACAAAAGAAAACAGTAAAATGCCACACTGATACACTGATGCACTGATATACTGATACACTGATCTATTGGACTGCATCTGTTAACGCCCTCAATGGCATTCGTATGATGCGTGGCGGCCGCCCTGGTGGGGTTTCATGGCGCCGAGCCAAAGACAAAGCAAAATGTGCACAAGGTGAGGGCAATGGCTCAATGAGCAGAAGATTGTGGCGATGCGATGACAATGATGGGCATTGACTGGCGCTCAACTTACAATTTGAGTGGCGCTCAACAAGGGGCTCCGGCTATTTTAAGTTTCGGCTTGATGTGCCGCTGTCGTTGCCTGTCGCGTTTCTCTTGCTGCTGCTGCTGCTGCTGCTGTGAGTGAAGGAGGTCTAGCACGGGTTGCGGCAGGCAGCACATTTTGCCGGCGCAGCTTCCATTAAATGGGCAGACACTCTGATAAGCGCATCGCACACAAAAAGGCAGAGAATTGCTATTTGTTGCTATTGTCTTTACATAATTTTATTGTGTGTTCGCCGACATTCACTTTCGCTCCGCGAGTGGAATTAGGATTTGAATATACTATTCGCTCCACGTAGAACGGCTAAAAAACAAAACACTTGACTGCGATTCAATCAGACGCGATGCGATTGGGCTGCAGCTCTGTTGTTGTAGTACATATGTATGCAGCACGTCCGCAGGGCGTGTGTGAGCGCGCATCTGTGGGTGGTGGAAAACCGCAGGGCAGGGAAATCAATCAACACGACGGAGAGAAAACTGCACAGCACGTCGTATCGTTGGACATTATTTTCCGGCGCGACGCGGTCGTGGTCGTTTGTGAATTAACTTTTTTCGCGAAAGCGCCTTCGGACGCGGTGAACAGCTGGGAAAATTATGTGAACAAAAGGTATGGACAACAGGCAACATGGTCCAGAAAATGCAACGCCTGCAAGGTAAAATCCACCCCATTTGCTTAACATACCATGGAGGGAAGCTTATAAAGAGGTATGCACAACTGGCAACAGGGCCCAGAAAACGAAACGTATACAAGGTAAAATCCACCCCATTTGCCCAATGTGCCTTGAATATACCCAATATACGAAAACGCGATTTTGTCTTCAGGTATATTTTAATATATATATATTATAATTGAAATTGTCCTTTTCTGTTTTTGCCTCTTTTCCATACCCTTTTTTATACCCCATTCAAAATAACGACTCATTTTTTCGTTGCTGGAGAAAGTAGCAGCAGTGTGGACGTATCAACATTAGGCTGGCTGGCGGGCAGCTTGGTATCAGTGGTATTTTTTTGCTTTCAGTTTACGGTCTCACCCTTTAAACGGAACATACAAACTACGATGTCATCGACAGGTGGCTCTCCTGCGCCTTGTTAAAATCAACCACAGGTGTCCGTGAGTTCCCTTTATAGCAGACAGCTTTGTTAGTGTCATAGCAACCACCCAAGCCAGCCTAGTTTCATGGCAGCAGCCATGTCCAAAGAGGCGCAATATTTGAAGAATGTAAAACTACAAAAGTTTACTATGAAATGTTACTTTATTTGCCGACTTTCATCAGTTTATTTTGTTTTTCTTTAGCCCATTATGTGCTTTACATGTTTGTGATTTGTATTTTCTTTATATGCGTTTATAAGTCGAATACTCCAATTTTCCATTTACTAATGATATGCGCACCAAACTAATTTCCACTCGGCGCCATTAACAGAAAACTGAAAACCGAAAATGCAAAAGAATACAACTCAAAAAATAGATTTGTATGCTACAAAATTTTTATTTAAGTAAATCATAAAGAAGGCAATTCAAGTATAGTATACCACCGAATTCGATATGTTATTCAGCGTACATGCCCGTTTAAACATAATTTATAAAGATCAATTCGCCTCCTGGCCGCTCCGCTTTTTCTTGTCTCTTCTTGCAGCTCTTCCCGATTGGTTTCTGTCTCATTCTTTTGCTTAATATAACGCTAATTTAAGATTTATATTTTATATAATGCATCTTTTTACTTTGTATGGAATAACACTTAATTATACATTCACTTTATATAGTTTGATTTGATTTCAGTTGTAATCATAACGAAACAGAAGAATGTCTGTGCGGGCTGCTGTTTTCAAAAAATTCAAAATATTGAACATACTCAAAAAAGTCGAAAAAATAAAATGACTGACATAAATGCAATTTGTAATTGTCTGAAAGGGACTTCGCAGTAGAGTAGTAGTTCCTTCTTTCTTTCTTTCCTATGGCTTGTGAGTGTTTAAGTGTGTGCCTTGTGGTTCATTGGTTGCCTTTGTTGTACGTAGTATAGTATCAAACCACTAAATACTTGCCCGTATAAATGTTTTCGTTTAAATATTTATTTATATATCGATTTATATATATTTTACGCTAGATATTAACTATGCAAGGTCTGCATATATGCATGTTGCGCTTGATTCTCCATCGTTCCGCCTAGATATCTCCTATCCTCTCCACTATCTCGTTTCGTTAACAACATTCATAGAAAGGGGAAAGTACAAAAGTATAAACATCTCGTCCAAAGGTTTTTAGTTTTAGTTTTTCTAGGGGTACAATCTCCTTTTCATACGCAGTTTAAAAAAAAAAACAAGAAAAACACACGGTGTAAAACAATGTAAACTCAAAATACATAAAACACTTCAAGGGGACACAACACGTCACAAGTTCTACACAAAATTCAGCTACACTACGATTTGTTGTTTGATTGGAGTGTTATCGGTGTTGAATCATAAGGAAACTTTTAGTTATATTTATCCGCTCATTCACTGTCGATGTTGAGGCCCACGCGCTTCTCCTCCTCGAGCATGGCGTCCAGCTCGTCCGTGAGATTGGCCAGCATGTTGCCAATATCGTTCAGCACATTCACCGACACTTTCGGGGGCACACTCGTCACTGGGGCAGCTGTCTCGGGCGATGCCATTGCTTCGCCGCTCGCTGGCATTGACGCTGACGATCCCCCAATGCCTGCGTCCATGGTGGGGGAGCGCAGATGCAGGGCGCTGCCTCCGCTGGCCGTGCTGCCCAGGCTCTCGCTCCGCGCCAGAGTCGCGTCGTGGAGCGAACTCGAAGACTTCAGCGAGTGGAACGAGTGCGCTATGTTGGCGATCGTGTTGGTGGAGGAGGAGCTGGAACTGGAGCTGGAGGAGTGCAGGTGGGGTGGATGGCTGCCGGGAATGGTTGTGGCCCCAGCACTGGCCTGTCCCAGCTCCTGCCGATTCAGCAGCCGCTGCTTGATTGTGCCCGTGTTCTCGTTGGCAAACGGTATCGTGTCAATCGAATCGATGCTGGAAGTGGACTTATTGTCGTGGTATTTCTCGCAGTGTATCTCCGCCGTGGTCTGCTGTATGGTGGCATAGTTAGCATAGATCGGCTGTTGGCTGCCCGCTGCCGCGGCTGCTGCGGCCGCCGCCTGCTGTTGCTGCCAGTAGAACATTTGTTGCGCCTGCTGCTGTTGCTGCTGCTGCTGCTGAGAGCCCACTGCCTGCTGCTGGGGCTGTTGGACTGAGCCGGTGGCACCTCCCTCTCCGCTCAGCGTGCGGGAGTTGCGTATGCTGCAGTGCCGTCGGGGCGGCTCTGGTGCAATCTTCTTCCCACTCAACGGGCTGCCGCTTAGATAGTTCTGCAGGAAACAAGATGGAACAATAAGCTTATGGGGATTCTAAAGGCCATTGCCTGTAATGCCCACTTACCGCTCCTCCCTCGCCACCGCTGGCTGCTCCGTACTCGGCGGCCGCCGCCGCATTCATGTAGTGATGATGCTCCAAAGGTGGCATCGTGTTCAGCACGGCTCTCTGCAGGATTCCACGCTGCTGGCGCGGCAATGTGCCACCACCCTCCTCGTAGAGCAGCTCCCGCGTGGCATCATTGGTGGGTGTTATGTCGCCGTCGTCGTAGGAGCGCCGCCAAGCCATGGCTGCCGTATTGCTCCCCAGTAGACGGGCTGCCGCCGCTTGCTGCTGCTGCAACAGCTGCTGGTGGTGGTGCTGTTGCTGGAGCGTAGCAGCGGCGGCCATGGCTGCGGCAGCTGCTGCCGTTGTGGGTGGCCCAAAGTGGCCGTAGTCCGTGGTCGTGTAATGGCTAAAGGTCAAATGGCTGCGCGTGCTGTTGTCGTGTATGTCCTCCAGCGATTCCAGGCTCTTGCCACGTGGCTGACGTACCTGCACGGACAGAAAGGAAAGTGATGGAAGAGAGGTTAGTTCTTAGTTCCACGCTGCACTCGAAAGGTCAAGGCCAGGCGCTCGGCAAAATAGACCCCGGTCCCACCTTAATGAGCACCACATCGTTGCCCGAGCAACACTCGTGATTGCTGCCCGTGCAGTAGTAGGCGTCTCCGTTGCTGCTGCTGCAGCTGCTGCTGCTGCTGCTCCCCTGCCCCAGGCACAGGCTGCCCGCGGGGGCGGTGGAATTCAGCACGTTGCTGGTGGCATAGATTTTCGTGTCGTCCCAGGAGACGCGAGTGGTTGGCACATAAGATGGCGTACTTGGTATGGGCACATTGAATTGCCACGGCTTCCGCTGGTACTCCTGATCGTCGATACCAAGAGCAAAACCATACAAAAACAAACAAAAAAAACACAAAAAAGAAAGGAAAATCCAATTAGGTAAAATTATAAAACAATAATTCAATTTGCAATCAATAAACTCAAGAGAACGTGACAACTCTGCCTCTCCTGCGGTACTTCACTGGCAGTGTGTACACATTTTGACTAGAATGCAGTGTTTACACACTTCTGCCAAAAAAAATCTCTCACTTTTTAATTAAAATCGATGGAAATTAATAACTTTAGGAAGAAATTCAAGCAAAGAACTTTCCAAGGCCCTGATTTGAATAAATAAGACGGAACGGGACCCTCCCGTATATCCATCCGCGGTTTACGGCTCTCACCTGCTGTTGGTATGCATTGGCACCGCCTGGATTCCATTTGCCGCTAATGATGTCCTTGACCCGCTTGATGGCCAGCAGGATCTTCTTCTGGTGCCCCAGCTTGACGATGCCAATATCCTCGAGATCCTCCCAAGTCACTTGGGTCACGTCGCGCACCGTCTTGTAGTTCTGCTCCAGCAGGGGCTGTATGTACTCCTCCAGCCGCAACAGCTGCAGCCATTCCTCAATAGAGCCCTGGAATGGGAGGATCATAATCATTATGGTTTATGGTTAATGGTTTATGAATTTTCCGAATCAAACGCGCCTCTGTCGGAGCGCTAATCACATTTGATTCATGTCAGAAAAGGGAACACAGATCAGCCCGTCTACAAATTGTCCATGAACTAGTTCAGACCCCGCACTGATACGGAGGGGATTCGACGTTGGGTTGGATGGGTTATGCGCTGGTGTCTCCCATGATGTTCCCCCATTGCGTCCGCGTCGGCGTCGTCGTCGTCGTTCCAGCTCTAATCAGTTGTAATTGATAAGATATGACATAAATCGCGTCAAAGCACAGGCATAAAGAAATGAATAAAAGCCAAAACTCGTTGCTGTCGTCATTAAACGGTAGCCAAGCGAGTGGGGCAGCTAGCTCCAATGGAGGAGACGGGGTATGGGGTGCGGGGAGCGACTCGTAACCAAATACGCACACAGACAAGAAATGCAGTCGAAAATCATCAACATTGAAGCGTGGAAAGCAATGATATTTTTTTTTTTTTTTGCTCCTCCATACGATATGTACACACACGAACGATGTGTTAATAACTTTTTCAAGCTCTCTGCTCTTTTGGTCTTTCGGCTAAATTGCTGTTGATTTCGATTTAATTAAATGTTTTCTTGTTTCTGTGATGCTGCCTGCCGTCTGTCGTGTGCCTCGAGCGGGGAAGTTTCCATCGAAAGCATTCACCGAGTCGCACTTCGGGTAAGGGATATTTACCTAGAAATCTAACTGTTGGCGAAGGGATATTTTCTCAGTGCTGTGTGAAGAGACGATCAGGGAATATCCTTATTAAACGATCAATCGATAAAGCTTTCCCATAGATAAAATTCCCAAAACATTACCAATCGTTTTAGCCAAAAAGGATATTTTATCAACTACAGTTCGTCTATGGAAATGTAAGGGAACTTTAAAGCTTTCAAGTACCCTGTGAGAATGGGCATTTTTTTGTGGAATTTTACTGTACCCATAGAGAAACCATAGATAACCCTGTAAGACCAGAAATATGTACAATATAGCATGCATGTTTATTCATATGCTAATCGAAATCCCCTATCCCCATTCCAAATCCAATACCAATTCCAATTGAGTGAAGATCTTCCAAACAGCGACCAACAAATATTTTCATAAGACTTTAACAAAATATTTATCTAAATTACAATTTTTGTTTTTGGGATTTTTCGGTTGGTTTTTGGTTCGGCGGGGCTTCTTCGAAATCCATTAGCAGGTAGCATATGGTATGACACTAAATACAGACAGAGAGACCCGCAGCACCGTAGCGTCACCAGCGACCGACTGTCGGCCATCATTAGCGCAGGCAAAAAACAGGTTTTCCAGCAACAACACTGTTTGTACCGGGTCGAAAAAAAAGCAAAGTTAAGGCGAGTACGTCAGGCCGAAAACTAAATACCATTTTGAGTGTCTAATAACGGACTCAAAAGACGAAACGAGAGAGCCCCTCTACGACCCTCAAGGTCGTTCGTTGATTGCGGTTTCTGTTTTTTCTGTTCTCTGAACAAAACGGAGATTGGGGCGACGTTTAATAACTTTGTTCCTTCCCGCTCTATCTCTCAGGTATTCCGTTGTATTTCCTTTTTCGCCAAGAGATAAATGCGCGTATGTGTGTGTGTGTGCGTGTGTGAAAAGAAAGCAGAGAGGCTGGTAGAATGTCGGCTAATGAGCGGCGGGGCACTTCTCGAGGGCCGAGGGTCGTGCAATTTCCAGTGAGCCGTCGCTATAGAATGATGTAAGTACAGGCAACAGCCCACACACCCCAACCCAGCCCAACCACACCCCAAAGACAAAGAGAGTCGAGCTCCGGGCCTCGAGATCAGCAAATAACGAATATCGGAATGGGGCGATAAAGTATCTACAACAACGTCCACAGGGGGACGCAGACGCAGACGCAGGCGGAGACGGAGACGCAGACGACGCCAGTTGGTAACTCGACCAGAAACTTGGCAAACTTGCGAAAACAGTCACGGCGCGTTATATAAACAGCCGTGCCAGAGCCAGAGCGAAAGCCAGAGAAACAACAAAAAAACGAGCAAAATTCTACATGGATAGTAAAATATTATGGCATGGAACATTTTTCAAGTGAAATACAAAAACCGCCATAAAAAAGAAACACAAACAGCGAGGGAACAAAACAAAAGCTGAGGTCATTTCGATTTGAAAATTGCATCATGTGGCGGCGGGGGTCAGAGATTGGAGGCGCTGCGGCTGCGATAATGAAAACCCATGCTGGAGGTTAGTAATTAGTCGGAGTCGAATGGAATGCGGCTCAAGTTTGAGCCCCCGATATATGTTCGATAAACGCGATAAATGGTATTTGCAACAGTTTTTTTCGGTTGCAGGTGGGCTGCTGCAACGCGCAGCAAGTGGGCAGCGCTCGATGCAATCTGATGAAATCTGTGAATCACTCGAGGCTCAACGAAATGCAGTTGTTGAAGTTGAAGATTATGGCCGATGGCCGATGGGTGTTAATCACGCTTGGAATGCGGCGATGTGTGAATGTGGAGCTCAGGTAGAGTTGCATGTGTAAGGTGGATGCCATGTGGATTGCATGTGTGGGGATCAATCGCAAGCAATCGCTAGAGACCTAGCATTGACTTGGATCCGATTTAATAGCCCTGTCGGATCTTGTTTTGAGTACCTACTATTTATATGTGCATTTACATAGGGCTTGCAAATTGTCTTGAAAGTGCGTACGGGTCTAATATGTGGATTGCATACTGATAAGACTTCATGGCTTGCCTCAACTCAAGTCACGTCCCAACTTTTTAGTAGTGACTGTTATTTTTGCGTGGAACCAGTGTTTCTCTATGGTTTTTGGGGATAAGTTTCCCTCTGACCACCGTTTAAGCTACAAATAACCATCTAAATTCTATGCAAAATCGTTTTATCCGACACTCTGCTGCACTTGAAAGTGTGTTAACCCCTGGCATTGGCATTTCTATATCTCAGAGCCAGATTCAACTTTGAATGGAAATGGGCTGCGCGGGCAATTATTGTAGTCGCTCGAATGGAACCTTGATCTGTCAGATCGATTGGCTAATGATCCGCTTCGATCCACAACCTGCTGCGGCCTCAAGTTCAACATAATGTCACTCCGATCGGGGCGCCAGATTCCACACGACCGGATGGGGTATAAATTTATATACATAGTATATATTTATCTACTCTACTCCGGCCGGCGTGTTTTTAATGAATTGTTGATGGGAATTAACGTGCGCATAATAAATGAAATTCTTTCATTAACAATAAAATTAAAAAATAAACGCTGACGGTGCTTTTTCATCTCTCTTTTTCGCTCCCTCTCTTTATCGCCGTCGTCTGCTTTGTGGCTGGCCATGTGGGAAACAAGTTTATTTTTTGCAAATGCTTTTTTAATGAAATATTCCAGATAAGCCCGCAACTAAACAAGCCATCAGCGGAAGGGGAGCCGTCTGCAGCGGTGTGGGGGGCAGGGCATGACAGGGCAGGGCGTAGCTATCCGCAATTAGTGCCAATCCGGCAAATTACCATATGACTAAGAGAGTTGCTCGGCTCTGAACGAACTTCAGCAGGTGATTGGTAAGAGCCGAGATCAGAACTCTCGTTTCTTTTTAGAGAATAGCTCTGCTCTCTCCGATTAGAGCGGATTTTCGCCTGCTACTCACCGGCACAAAGTGGGGCAGATTGTCGAGAACTTGCAGCTTGTCGATGCGCTGCTTGATGCGCTCGCGATGATGCGGATTCTTGATACCAATGGCGGTGAGATCCTCCGGGGTCATGCGGGCGATCGTGGGCAAGTCGTAGCCGGCGGCGATGAACAGTTGGGCGTACTCCTCGTGCTTCATCTCCAGCAGCCAGTCGATGATCAGCTCATCGTTGCGCTGCCGGTCCACGCTGCCGATCGAGCAGGAGCTGACGGAGCTGCAACGGGGCGAGGAAAGCGGGGCCCGGATGGAGGCGCCCGACGAGGAGACTCCCGTCAGGTAGGAGGAGGCACGACCAGAGTCCAGGCTGGCGGTGCTGTGTCGCGAGCCCGAGCCGGCCGATCCCGAGGAGGAGCCGGGCGAGTCGCGTCCCGGCGACTGGGTCAGATCGATGCCCTGGTCCTCCTGCAGGGCCAGCTGCTGGTGGTAGTAGACCGCCGCCTTGTGGGTCAGCGGCTCTCGCAGCGTGGCACAGAACACGGGCGGCGGGCATGGCACAATGCTGGGCAGCGGAGCGGAGGTCTTCGCGGCGGCCGGAGGAGCCGGACCTCCGGTCACGGCCATTGGGGGCCCACCACCCGCCTCGTCCTTCATGCGCAGGGCCACGCTCGTCTCGCGCGGCAGGTTGAAGCCGCCCTCTTCCAGCGAGGGCGACGAGACAATGCTGCTGCCACTCATGCTGATCCCATCGTCCGTCTGCTGCTGCTGTTGATGGTGGTGGCGCAGGGGTCCACTGAGCCGGTACAGCGGTATCGACGGCTGGTGGTGGCCTCCACTGGGCGAAGCAGGCAACTGCTGGAGTGGGTGGTAGTGCTGGTGATGCTGCTGCTGCTGCAGAGGATCCCCCGGAATCGTTGGCGGTTGAACCTTCTTAGCTTGTGCCGTGGACGCATGCGGCTTGAGCGAACGATGCATGATGGGCCTCTACTGGCCCCCGTGGCCGTACTTTGTCCGACTCCTGTTGGAAAAAAGATGGAAACTGCAGTTAGAAAAATGTGTCCGCCAGATGTGTGTGCCAGAAACGGGGAAATCTGCATAATTGGTCATAGAAATTTTGATGTGCTTGCAGCAGCTCTAAAAATAGGGCTCACACTGTGTTTACGCGATGCGGCACAAGTCAATAAACTGCTCGCCGGAATGGCGATGGCGATGGGGATGGAGATGAGACTGGGGCAGTCTCCAGTTTCTAGTCCCCCGCCACATTTATAGACTCTGCGCCCCACGAAGCAAAGTAGCAGACGTCGCAGCATCGTATTACCAGTTTCATTCACAAAAAAATGTCAACAAACTAGGTATTCGACAGCAGAGTACCCTATCTGGGGCGGATGTTTACCAATTAATTCGGTGGAACTGTAAATAAGGTAGTTTTGAGATGCTGTTCTAACACTGCTTAATGGACTCCCTTCTCTCGGGATGCTAGAGCACTGCACTACTTGCTGTCTTGCGGTATAATCTCTTCTCCTCATGCAAGCAGCCTAATACGCCCTTGAGTCCACCAAAAACAAACACACACACACACACATAACCGAGAGAATAAGCAGAACAGATGAAGAGGGAGAGAGAGAGACTGAGAGAGAACTGTACCTAGGGAGACCGAGAAAGAGAGAGGCTGATGGCATGGTAAGGGCTCGCGGCAGGCCGGCACGAGCTGTGTCAAAGTTCGTTGACTGCGCTCTGCGGTTTGGGGCAGGGCGGGGTATGGTACAGACATGGCAGCTGCTTGTCTAGTCGGCAACGTCATAATACACTTGAAAAATGCACGGGCACGGGCCTCGTCCAGCAGCAAAATCTAGCAAAAAGTCACGAACAATCTCTCCTCCTCAGCATGTCATTAACAGCAGAAGCGAGACAGAAAGCCACAATAGTTCCAATACTTGGAAATAATAAACAACAAACAGCACACAAGCTTTCCTGTAGCAGCAGTTTCCTGCGAAACAATGCAACAACTACAAAGTAATCAGAAGTGCACTCGAAAACACATTCCGAGCCGAGCCGATAAGAGCAGCAGCCACCTGTTCGATCAAGTGCCGCCCGATGAACGAACCGGCGCGGCCCGGCCCGGCCCTGCTTGGTACGGAAAGCAGTGCACAAGAGCAGGTGTCATAATCCGCTCTTTTTGTGTGGGCGGCGAAATGCAGGAAGAAAACGTAGCGGGTAAAACACATAACGGTGGCAGTAGTAAATCTCATTTACAAGCTTCACCTCTACTCCGCCGCTCCGCCGGTGCCACCGCCTTTTAATGAATTTTTATGTATGCGACGTGCCGAAAAAAAACTGCAGTCAGAGTAGAGCCGAATCCGAAGCGAGGATACGCGAAGAGAGCAAGTGAGAGCGCGCACAGCAGAGACAGAGAGAGAGGCAGTGGCAATGCAGAGCAGAGTACCGCTTGCATTGGACTGCTTGTTGTTGCTGTTGTTGGCGTAGTAGGGTAGTATATCAACGAATGTGGGTTGCATGCGGTTTCAGTTGTTACCACCCACACTCCACTCGTTCCACACTCCCCGGCCAGATGTTGTTGAACCGCCGTTTTATGCGGCCGGCTTTGCTGCATTTTTCTTTCAAATGTTGTCTTTTGCCCCCTCCGGTTACCACATTTTTATGAGTTGCCATTGTTGTGCTGTTGGATTGTAAGTTTAATTGCGAACATGCCCCACTGTACACGCTGCCATTCTTGTGGGTGGCTGAGTAATCCTGTAATGAGCATAACACATGCTCACGAATACCACAGTGAAGGGTCTCTATTGAAATCGATTCCATTTGGACAGATTCCCTTTAGCGAATGCCCATCGTATTTCTGTGTGCAGCATAAAAACTGATTGGAAGTGCAATTGGAGGCTTGGGACCCTTTTGGGTGTTGGGAAATATGTACCACACATAAATGCTCGTACGGAAAGGGAAATAGTAAGTTAACGAGGGGAGGAGAGAGCTGGTAGAGGATTGGGCAGCGGCTGAAAGATTTATTGATTGTCGTTGTCGTCACACACATACATACTCATCACATGTATTGATAAATGTACAATGAAGCGGAGTTGCGGTTTTGAAGTTGGGAGCAAAAAACGCTGAGCAACTAAAAATAATTATGCCTGCCAATACTCTCCACTTAAAGAGAGAGACAGAGAGAGAGAGAGAGAGAGAGAGAGAGAGAGCGAGAGAGAGAGAGATAGCGAACGGGGGTGGTGGTGAAAGCCACAGATAAATTGATAGAGACGAGTGACAGCATTACGTATACACTCACATTAAAGCAGTGTCGGTCGCAGTGATTGGAAAAGCGCTAGTTGATTTTATTCTGAACGGGATAAAGCAGAGTACAGCTTTTTTTCTCTATACAATCAAAATATGAATCTATAAAACTATAATTTGACTATTTCAGCTACTCTCTTAACAGTTACAGGGAGGATATATACCTACATATGTGTGTATCTACGCATCGAAACAACGTTCATACACTCATCAATATATCACCCAAACACACTAAAAGTAACTGCTACGAAAGCGTATTTAATCTTCGTTAATTTTCCCATTTAGTTGCTCAGTTTCCCCCCCTTTTTCCCACTATTGTATCGGGGAGAACCGTTAAAGTTTACTGGCATGAGTAATCGGCCAAATGGAGCGCAATAAAATGGCAAACGGTAACACGGCCAATATATCACAAGAGGCAAACCGGCACCACCAACACCACCAGAGAGGGGGTGCACCACCATACCATACCATCATCGACTTGGTTTCGTTGGCCAGTCAACGACCACCCTCTATCGTGCCACCGGATGGGACACAGGCTGGAATCAAATGAGGCGCATCTCAATCTCATGTTTATTAACGGTGCTCAACAGTAGATACTGTGGCAGATACAGGCATGTGTGTGTGTGGGTGGGTGTGGGTGGTTGCTGGTGTCATTCAGCCAGTTAGATAAAGAAGGGCTCTTTCATCCTACACAGCCCCACACATCCCCCACCCTTTGGGCTAACACTTCATTATCGACAACAAAAGCTGGTTCGAGCTCTGTGGCTCTTCTTCTTTATCATTTGCTGCGGGTGCTTTGCATATGACATGTTCATGCCGAAGCTCTTTCTCTCTCTCTATCCCTATCTCTGTTTCCCTCATTTCTCTCCCCTTCATTTTCTTTATTTTGTCCCAAAATGCAATGGACAAAGTTTTTTTCGTGTCTACCACGCCCCAGTCTGTGGCAAAGAAGAGGCATTGTACTTAGTAGAATATTTTGTCAAATATATAAAAAAAAACACAGAAGAAAAAGCAGAACTGCACAAAAGATGGTGTCGATGATGCTGCTTACTTGCCCCTTTCCCCTCCCCTGTCCTGTCCCTGTGCCCCTTAGTGCCACAGCCTGTCGATAGCTCTCGAGAGATGTTGATCTTGCAACTGCAACAACATGGCCAGAGGCAGACCAAACTTGTTTTGCCTGTAAAAGGGAGTTGTCGCTGCCGCTGCTGCTGCTGCTGTTGTTGTCGGCTGTGCATTGTCTCTGTCTCTGCGTTTTGTTTCAGGTTTCAGGCAAACGCCAAGAACAGGCAAAAACAGCACCATGACAGCTACATATATGAGGCAAAATGCATTAACAAGGCGAGGTCCTGCACTGAGGATACCCTGCAATAAGCCTTTACCCTTAACATTTATTAGGGTTCAAGTCTTCTGGTCTTAGCAGCCTTATAATAGAGTGAAAGCTGCTCCAAGCCATTTGTTAACGAAGAGAGTGAAAGAAATTAGGTACAAAAATGGGATCCAAATATATCCAACCAGTAGAGACTTATCTCTATCTCTTAATAGGAATCTGTACCACCAATCAGAGCTGTCACCTGTCTCCAGTAATAATATTATGCATTCCACACATACCCAATATACCCTTGATTACCCTGCTATGGCTGTTTGGGCATGAAAGAAACAGCAACACACAAGAAATAGCTCGTAGGAGTAAAATGCAGCGCTGAAGATGTGTCGAAGGTGTGGGCGGACGGGTGGAGGGTCGGCCGGGCGGCCGGTCGGAGGGGTGCACGTATAACTTACGTGCAGTTTAACGGTTAATGCAAACCAAGACGACAAACGAATGCGTTGCGCATATGGCACAGCCCCACAGTCGGACTGTCCGGGTGTCCGGCTGTCCCAAGTCCCGAGTCCCCGGACAGCAGAGACGAGACGGACCAAATAAGGCTGACAGCACGTACACAAGAGAAAAAGAAATACGAGTATAACCAAAGAAAGAGAGAGACACCAAGCCAAAAGCGGCCATCAATTCCTTCTTCTTTTTTTTTTGGTCAAAGAAGGCGCAAACGGAACGCGAACAAGTTGTAAGGCGAGCAATGAGTGCAGACAAAAGCAGTTACAAGACATTGACGGAGAAGAAGCAGTGCCATAAGAAGATAAGGAAAGGGAGGAGGAGGAGGAGGAGCAGCGGGAGGAGTAGGTGGAGGAGAAATGAATAATGGAGGGCAGCCACTGAGCGTTTACAGCTACATTGAACTTTAGAGACTTGAAGCACTTGCCTCGCCTTTGCCCCCACTCCCCACTCCCCCCTCCCTATTCCGCCATTACTATGCCGAAAAACTGAATGCGGCTACTACGCACACACACACTTTTGCATACATGCACACATACATATACATGCGTGGGTAAACGGTTTTTCTCCACCATCGTTCGCAAAACCAACTGTGCAAAAAACAGAGAAATTACCATTGTTAAAAGCTGAATTTGGTGAAAATTTTTATTGATTATCACAAAAGACACTGAAAATGCACAATAACCATCGAATTCAATTAAATTGCAATTGATTTTCCGCTAGAAAATTCTGTGCAAAAATATCTTCTACGCCAACACGAAAACGTATATGTACACACACACACACAGACACACGCGCGAACAAGAGCTGCGAGCGTATACCGACGTGCGAGCGCTTTGGCTTTGGCTTTGGCCAAAAAGCAAGTAGCATCAAACAGCGGCAGCAGGAACAAATTTAGCTGGCTTTAAGTGTTTAGGTTCCGAGGAGGCGGCACGGGACCGACGACGACCGCAAGCCAAAGCGTATTGAAACGCGGCTCCAGCAGCATTCAAAGCCAGGCAAAAGCCAAGTTGGAGCTAGAGTCCTCGAAGTTGCATCGGAGCGGGAGAGCCCAAGTTGTGCGCAACTTCTCTCTCTCTCTCTCTGACTATCGACTCTCTGATGTGCGGCTTGACGGGGCAATTTGTTGCAATTGAAACAATAACAATTCCACAAGGCAATTTGTTGTTGCCTGGCAAATTAGTTTGTTAATAAATGAATGAAAGATATGAGCGAAGAAGGAGAGAAAGACGGAGGGAAAGACGGAAAGGCAAGCAAAGAGGTATATTCCCTAAAGTATGAGCTACAAAGCGGTTTTGTGGTTGCCATTGGAAACGGTGAAAATGCATTCATTCGGTGGACACAGTGGGAGAAGTCAACTGAAAGACGGTCAAATAATAAAGAGTGGCTAGAAAGGAAGATTATTCATTTGTTTGAATTGGAAAAGTAAAGAAATGCTGACTTGAAGTTGGCATTACCAATCCATAATCTTCCAAATTTGTCCCACTGTGCCACACGAAGCACCAAAAAGGCAAACAAAACGCTACGCACAAACACAGACATAAAGCCGAACACACCGATTGTTCGTCAACCACTTTTCATGCTGCATAAGCCAATAAGAGAAAGAGAGAACCACAACCAGAGAGCCAGAGCCAGAGCCAGTGAGAGTTATGCTAAGCTCCAAGCTGGAAAAAGGCTCCAGCGGCAACTTTATTCATGTGACGTGCGCGCAGTGGCCCTCTCTAGCTCTCTTTCGGATATTCTCTCTCTCTCTCTCTGTATAATCTGGTACTAGCGCTGGCCCTCTCCCAACAACAGTTCTAACACTTCATTGGAGCTCGTTGCGACAACGACATCAAGTCATTTGATTCCCACACAAATCTCTGCATGTTGAGCGCGACTCTCCTCCTATCCCTCGCTCTTTCTCGCTCTCACTCGTTTTATTATGGCAAGTGAGTTATGGGATCTGGTCTGTACATATGCGTGTGTATGTGTGTGTGTGAGTGGACTGCGCTTTCTATTGATTTATATGAGTTTTATGGCGCAATCTGAGCCACACGAAAAGACTGCAAGTGCGACGACCGCTCAGAAGACATCGAAAACGCGCTCTGCATTTTACATTTAATTGCGCTTTGTTTAAAAACTAACATAAATTATGCAAATTTAAATGAAAACTTTACAAATCAGTCAAGTTCTACTCCTTCCCCCGCTTCCATTGTTAACCAGAGTTGTCACGCGCCAGACGACGGTGGCGCGCTCGAGCATGACGCTGAAGAGCTCTACCCCACCCTCCCTACAGACACGTGTTGGTTTATTAATTACATAAGCCGCACACCAGCTGCAGCTGCAGTTTTTGAGTTTTATTTATTCCCTTTCTTTTCAGAAACCCAATTTCCTGCAGATGCTGGAAGATGCCGCACAATCAAACGGTGAGAACAGCTGGCAACCCCTAAAACTGGAAATGACAGATGGCGACGTCGACGCGACGCGGCAGCGCAGGACGCGGTGTCGGTCCGGCTTCAAAACGTAAACACTGCCAGAGTTGCCGACGCACAGTCCTGGAAATGGGACCTTAAAATGCTATTACTTACTTTTAACAAAACAAACGTAGAGTAGACTATTTTCCAGCTTTTAATTATCTCTCTCCTTTGTCATAAATTACAGGCGCAACGAAAATGTAAACAATTGTTGTCGCTGTTGTTTGTCGCCTAATGAATTTCACGTTTTTATGGCATTTTCTACAAACACAAACCGGGCGAGATAGGAATAGGGGGGCTCACACAAACAAACACGTACACATACACAGATACGGTCCGCCGTCTTTTATTTTATGTCTGCGACGCGCGCGGTACAAAGTAAAACATAAAAACCAGATTAATTTCGAGCAGACGAAAATGTTTCTTTTTCGGTTTTAAGCTGTGCTGCTTACGTGTGTGGCTTTTGTAGTTGTTCACTCCGCCATTTTCTTTCTCGGCACTTGAGCTTCACTTTTCTTGGCTTTGCAAGAGGTTTACCATCACTTTACACTTAAACGCAGTAATGCTGTAGTCTTCATAACTTTCAGACAATTTTGGTGATACGCGTTTTTTCAAATTTCAAATTTCAATCGCATTTCAAACACGGCGCAGCAGCGGAGCGACGTCGACCACTCCGCGCAAAAACAAAAACAATAGTGTGACCGCGGACTTATCGTTAAAATATACCGTCAGACCCTGGGAAATATACCAACATATACCGTCTAATTAAAAATATATACCGTAAATATACTGACGAATTCAAGTTAAATTATACATATTCCTCGATTTTTATCTTCCGTTGAATATAACTAATTAAATATAACCCTCAGCGCTACCCACATAATTTTATCCAATTAATGCATCAATTTTCTACACAATTGGTTCGTTTTTAGTCCTTGTTTTTATTGTATTTTGACTACAACAAGGTTTAAACAAAATAGGTAAAAAAAAAACCGTCGCAATGTTGCTGGTATTTGAAGACTCATTTGTTGTCAACCATTTGTACCCTATTTCGTAAATATTATATAAAGATACTGTTTTCCAACCTGCTTTCAAACGTAATTAGTAAAGACCTTGTCGTAGATTGCTTTTTTAAGGCCTCTTCATGCATTCGATTAGGTTCTTGTATACAAGTCCTGATCACAGTACCAGTTCTTGGTCTCTGTAGACAGACTATGAGCTGCAAAATATCGTTTAAAACAGAGACAATCTAGTTTCTGCATTAATTAGAGCCTGGAATGACACACATTTCCGCTATTATATATCATCCATTTCCTCCAGGGTATGTGTGCATGGAATTAGCAGCATGTTTGTGTATGGAATGAGACTCATGTTGCCTACCGGATATTACCGATTCCATACACGAATCAAATAAATACCGAAATATACGGTCTCATTTTCAAACCGACGAATTATTCATATTCCTCGATTTTTATATTCCGTGCGATATTACTAGCTATAGGGCTCATGTAACCCTGCCAATTTAATTTGATCTAATTAATAAACATATTTTCTACTTGACTGACTTGTTTTACATACTTGAGATGTTTTCCTGCTACGCTTTGATTGTTTTTGGATAAATTTTGGTGCCTCAACAACGATTTAGCGTTTCGTAAATCGATAGAAATCGAAATAAGCCCACTTAAGCCCACTTTATACAGCACCAGCAACATTATCCGAAAATGATTGATCCCTACCTAAAAAAATCACACCTTGCAATGTAAATAAGTTATGCAGCACTGTTTTTGGTATTTTAATACTGCTATTTTATGTGTGCTGCCCTGGCTGAAGGCCCTATGTTAGATTTGATTTTTAAATTTAAAAACAAAGGGCATCGCAATCTCAAAATATGCTTCCGTGCATCACTTATTCCAATGGATGGCATCCAAATCCTTTTTTTTGGATATTAAGCTATTAAAACGATATTCTGCCGTTTGTTATCTCATTAAAATGACCAAGAATTGATATCAGGATCGAGATATATGTATGCAAGACACTAATCATGTGCATGATATGTGCTGAGAAAAGTTCTTTATTACGTTCTAAAAAATCTTTGAAAACAGTTTCTTCAAATTAAATAAACGAAATAGGGTATACAAATGCCCATACTCCGGTTGACAATCAACAAGTGAGAAATTAGGTGACATTGCCACTGTTTTTTTGTTGACCTTTTTTTTTAATCCTTATTTTAGTCATACAATAAAAAGAAGTCCCTAAAATTAGCCAGTCATATAGAAATATGATTCATTAATTGGATAAAATAATGTGGGCAGAGCTGAGGGTTCTATCTAGCTAGTAATATTCGACGGAATATCAAAATTAAGAAATATGGGTGCAACTTGCATAATTCATCAGTATTTTTACAGTATATTTTTAATTTGAGACGGTATATTTCTGATGGTCAGGCCGTATATTTTTATCACCTTCCGCGGTCACACTGGTCCTCGCTCCTAGCGATGTTAGATTTAATTTATTTAAACAAATTCAACAACAAATTCAAGCCATAGCCAGCGAAAAGTCTTTAACCTCAATCGAGCGCCTTCAATTAAAATGTGTGTGAACTTATAATTGGCTTTCGTTTCTGTTCTCGGGTGTGTGTGCGTGTTTCGTTTTGTGTTTGATTTGTCATTCCTTTGCGGCGTTTGTTCGTCGCTTATTTTTGGTTAAACAAATTGCGTTTTCTGTGTGTGGTGTAAGCATTTGATCTAAAGAAAATCGCTTAGAATTAAGTATTGGACGAATTGGGCAATAAGTAATTGCAGAAAGACAGCGGCACAATTGAAAAATGCAAATCTATTAAAACAGGTTGTCGAGACTCTTTCTCTGTCCCACTCCCTGCCCCTACTCTGCCTCTCCCTTTTTCTCTGTGTCTGCTAATCGTTCGCTTTGGTATTTGTTGCGGCATTTGCTGCCAACGAAGAGCGCGTGAGAGAGAGAGAGGGAGGGAGTGTTTGTGCAAGTCAATGCACGGCATTAATTATACCCCAAGTAAAAGATGGCCAGTAAAAGAAAAAGACAACTAAACTTATATGCCTTCTATTATGCTGCTTCTTCCTCTGCTTCTGGGCTGGTTTTAAGGGGCGTTTGTTCCGCTTATTTGGGGCATGAATCACTTTGGTATGTTTTGGATCCGTCTCCATTTTGTGCAGCAGCAACAACAACTACCTGTGGAATGCCTACCAAATGTCAAAGTTGACAACAGCTGTTTGGGCGCCAGTTCAAACTAGAATCGAACTAGTGTGTGTGCATGTGGGCGATCTCTTGATTAATCTTTTATCTTATTCTTCTTGCAGTTTTGCTGTTATCTTTTCGTGTTTTCGTTTGTGCGTCTGTGCGTTTTTGCGTGTGTGTGTGTGTGTTTGAGTACGTGCGTGTTTTAGCGAAAACAAATCTATTAAATAACGGTGAAGCAAATGCAGAAAATGCCCTCGCAAATCTTGACCGATGGCAGTAGCGGCGCCGGCAGTCTGAACAGCGCCAGCCTGCTGGCCAACACTCCCAACAGCATTACGGTGAAAACCGCCTACAACGGCCAGGTAATCATCACCACCATCAACAAGAATGTCTCCTACGAGGAGCTCTGCTATGAAATACGCAACATATGCCGATTTCCCATCGATCAGGTAAGCTTTCAGATAAACTTTAGTGCGGAAGAAGGTATCTACAGGCAAAGATTACTTCCTTTTGCAGGCCTTTACCATCAAGTGGGTGGACGAGGAGAACGATCCATGCACGATATCCACCAAAATGGAACTGGACGAAGCCATCCGATTGTATGAGATGAACTACGATTCCCAATTGGTCATTCATGGTGAGTTCTTAAGCCATTTACGATACCTATTTATAGGCTGTGAAGATTCCCATGATGAACATTTAGTACATAAGCCCGCATAAATCCAGCTGTGGTTGGATGTGGTACAATATCACTTATCAATTCAGGTTACTTATCTTTTGAGTCATTATTGAGTCATTACTATATATTTATATGCTGTACAACAGAAAACCTTACGACTTTGCCATATATTTACGTATAATTGTGGAAGCTTGTAGAATAATGATTATAGGTATTATCAAATGTTTCATATATGTATATTTAAAACACTAGTACTTTGTGCTAGGGTGCAGGCCTCCTGCGCTTAATGGACCGCGCTTTATCAAAAATTTTTGCCCAGATTTGCTTTAAATAAAATATGTACTGGGCGTCGACGAATACCCAAAACATTTTTATTTAATTGGCAGATATATTTATGTATCTTGAAGCTCTTCCTGCATTTATTGAAAGACCATGGGTATATGGAAGTTTTCATTCTAATTATTCGACCTTCCCCCAAGTTGTATCCCACAATTTTGATTGAATAATCCCCGAAAAGTAGGCTTCAATAAATCCATTAGCCAATAAGCAACATCATCAAAGTGCCTGCAGTGCTTGAGCTGCTTTAAAACATTTAAGCTCGATTAAACAGGACGGGAGCACAGAGGGCTTTATTAGTCCTGCTGCCATGCAGCGCCCCCCTCTGACCCCATACATTGCCGAAAGCGAAGAGCATCTCCTCGACTTAATAACATAAAATATTAATTAACTTGTACTCATACAGACACACAAGCTGAATTGCCACAGAACCTGCCTTGTGGTTTGGCCTAAAGCATACAACGTTTTTCTCTTCACTTTTCCATACAAATTCTGTTGGCTGTTGGCTTTTCGGGTTCGTTTATAATTCATTATAATTAAATTGTTTGCTCAGTGTGGGTTTAGGTTTTTGGCTCATTTTTTTGGAGGGGAGATTTTAATTTGCAACACATATGAGAACTCATTTTTTGTTAAATGGTTGCCACAAAAAGATGGGACTTGGTCTGGCAAACGCCAAACAGAGAACCCTCTATAAAACCAAAAATAAATTACTAAACAAAGATCAGAATGAAAATAAAATGGACAGAAGAAGGAATGCTCTTTAAATACTCTTCAAAAATATTATTTAGTTTGCCAAAAAATTACACTTTTGAGTGCATTATGGGACTATCTCAAAGAGTGCATCATCTTATCATCATCTTATATCCGATATGTTGCATTCCCTGTAGAGTGTTAGCTTCTGGTGAGACCCAGATTACTCCGACCTTCACATATGTCCCCCCTCCCAGCGTACCTTTGGCCGTATCCCGTATTCTGAGCGTGTACCCGGAAAGAGGAGACCTAACTGCACGGCAGATATGATAACTGCCAGCAGCACTAAACAAAGTTGGGGAAGGGTCGTTGAGGATGGGAAGGAGCTACCCTTTCCCCTTTTTCTGGCTTTGTTTTTGTGTGTTTGGTGGGCCAGGCATCCTGATATTTTATGGCCATACGGATGCAGCACTCTCCTCCTCAAAAAAGGAAATTGTGGACCATATTGTTATACCTTTGCAGGGGTTATTCTGATGTTCACCAACAGTGTGTAACCCAAGGGAGGCTCACTTCCGCCCCCATAAACTCATCCAGGTGATATTTGTATACCATTCACCAGGAAACAGACAGCACATAACGGCGCATTTAGATCGCCTCTGTCGCCAGGTGGCCTAAAGATATATCATTTCTGTTTGTTGGTTAGTGGCGTGCAGCTATAGAATCACAATGATTCTGTACGATCGCTTTGTAAGGGTATAAAGAGGTTCGGCCTTCGCAGCTAGACTTCCTTACGTTTAGTTTGTTGTTTTGTGGCCACGTGTGAAAAAAAGCGGATTAAAAGCATTCTGCCAGTGCGTGTATGGGGGTATTATGTTACCGTTACAGGCGCTAGAACGGCCCGGCACACACACACACACACACACACACATGCACCCGTACCTGTACATGTATCCTAAAAGCATTACACGACAAGACTTGCTGATGTTGTTGTTACTGCTTCCTCTGGTGTTCCCTGCCGCTGCCTGCCTGTTCTGTTGTTGGTGTGGTTACACTGTCCCTGTGCCAGTGTTGATTAGTAAATGGCAGTGTTGGTATGAACACGTGTGCGTGTGTGTTTATAAGCCGTTGTTTCGGCTCCAGTAGGGTGTGGGGGGGGGGAGGTTCTTTTTGTATGTTACCGGCTTACCTTCCGGCTTCATCTCCGGCCCGTACCAACAATGCTGCGACCGCCCTCCTGTCCATCCCAAAACGGAACTGACAATAACAACGGTAGAAAAAAGCCAGCAACAGAAAGTACCGTTATAATTTATGCGCCTGCAATATGGCCACGCTGCCCCAGCCACAGACACACACACACACGCACAGACACAGACAACCGACGAGGCAGAGAAAAACTTTATCCAGGTCCAAATAACTTTGGAGCACATAAGGTCGGTCGATACACAAGATGCCGCTACACCAGAGCGAGACGGGAGACAATCCGATGGAGACAGCTAGAAAGACAGAGAGGTAGAGACAGAGAGAGAGAGAGAGCATTTCCCCAAGCGTAACAAAAAACAGCTGAGCTGAAGCTGAGGCCCGGCATTGCCAGCTCAATGTGTTTCGGGCTGCCTGGCAATGCCCAAAGCGCCGGTCTGCGGCTTTTATTTGTGCTGCAAAAACAACTCCGCAGCGGAGGAGCCAGGCGCGGGAGAGCAGCCCGTCCGCGTCACCTGACATTGAACTCTCTCGTTAGCTTTGGCTCTGGCTTTGGCTCTCTGCGAACTTTATTCCTCAGTCAGCGCGAGAAATATCCCCAGCATAACGGGACTGCTTCGGCATTCACTCGCGCGTTGGCTGTTTGCCTGTGTGGAAGTGCCGTGCGGACTCCGAATCGACTCCGGGCTCCCAAATCGTGTTTAACCTCGCGTCTCGCACACTCACCCGTACACCACAGTACATATACATATATATGATTATACATATGCACATAAATATGTTTATGTACACGTATTTGTGCACACATATAACGCTGTAAAGCATTTGCGGTGTAAAGTCGAAACAAATTCATAGACGGAGCCGTCAAAAGTAACGAAAAAAGTGCCAAACAACATAATTTTATATAATTATAAGCATTTCTGCAGGCCCCCCCCCAACCCGTAGCTGCGTATCTGCCCTCTCGCATACTTTGGTAATCCTGAAAATCGTACGAAAAAATCAATTGCCCCTGGGCAACATTTTTTGACGGCTCTGCCGGCGTGTTAGTCGTCGGTTTTTCTGATTAGTTGCCATACAATTTCCTTTTTGGCAACAAATGCGTCGGAGGGAAAAGGGCTGAAACGAGAATGATTAACATAAATTCATGTATATTTTCATGAATGGAACTTTCGGGCTGCTAATGAAGTGGAAACTTTTTGGAATTTGTAAGCAGAAAGAAGGGCAGCGGACAGGGGAAACACGAATTTTTGAGTTGGATTTATGGAAATTTTGGCAGCTTTAACTCGGACAACCCCTCTCGGGGTGTCTAGCATACCTTTAGGCGTTGAACGACAAAGGATTCTTGCAACACCATCCATTAAGATTATAGAGCTCCATCCGCTGGATGAAACCATCTGTCGTTTATTGTAAATGTGTTCTGGACTTGTAAGGGCGATATTCCCTAAAGTCATATTAAATCTTAAGTGTTGAGGTAAAAGTTTTCGGGACAGTGTTCGAAATCTAGCGGTAAATATCGAGCTACAGATCTCCCAAAATCGAACCATTTCCATTTCCATGTTGGACCAGACACACTCAGAGACGGGCGAGTGTGTGTGTGTGTGCGAGAATCCCCACCCTAAACTTGACCCCAGGCATTTGCACTTCATCAAGCGATGCTTGCACTGCCTCTGCGTCTGTGCCAGACCAGAATCCACACAAACTGGTGCGAATAAATGGATATACGTATATCGTATAGGCGCGCATATACAAATACAATACATACTCACGCCAGAAGCTGCAGGGCAGTGAAATTTTCCTTTTTGGCAAGACATTTTGTTGGCCAGGCTGTCGCAATGCCATTTCAACTTTTTCGTTTCTTTCTTTTCGTCCCTGAAGGCTTTTGTTGGGCGCCCAACATCACCCCCCGCCCCCCAAAAACCAGGTGTTCTGCTTCCTCCGCAAAAAGTTAAATCAGCAAATTTTCACTTTTCCCCGAATTGGTTTCAGAATTCTCGGGTTCCTTTGGACCCGGCCTGTGCCCCATTATGATTGTTTGGCAAATTTTAATGATGCCATTGGGCTTAATGAAATTATTGTTAGTTCAGCAAACAAGAAGTCCACTTAGGTGCAAAAGTGGGGAGAGGAAGCGAGCATTGCGGGGTCTTCCATTCAATATGCACATGACGTCCCTTTGGCTGGGCCACGCCATAACGCCCGGTGCTTTTGCTGGTAACTTTATACTGCCACAGCATCCGTCCTCTCCATCCTCCACTCTACACTCTCCATCCTCCGTTTGTTGGGTTTGAAATTTTATAACCGTGTGGGAGCTGAAGGGGAAGCAGGTGCCCAGGCTCGGGCCTTGACGTCACTCGGCCCAACCAAATTGATGTTTAACTATTGATGCCCGACGCGGCTTGTAGCTGGTATCCAGGAGATTGTTTCGCATCTCTCCAGATGGCCATTGCCTGCTTATGTTTATCGCTGCATGGCCTGGCCTGGACTGGTCTGGCCCTAGATTGGGGCGTGTCTGGCTAAATATGAAGCTGTTCAGTGATGTAAGAAGCTGCGCTTATTGGTGGTTTCAGTTTATTTAAATGCGGTATTAATGGTCCGCATAATAAGTAATGAAATTAATAGGCAATTGATATGGTTGTACGAATAATTAAATTTGATAGCACTCGATTGCATTAAATGCCTAAATCAGATTACAATATATAAATATCGTAAATATATCGTATCTATTAGGTGGTAACAGATTGAGTAACCAGTTTGTAATTAGGGTTGCCAATGATACAGGCTAACCATCCAATTCTCTTGGTCTCTAGAGCTGTCGCAAGCATAGAGGTCGGATAAGGTCTGCTGTGGGTGGTTTTGTGTGGGATGTTTTGCCCCACCCCCTGGGCAAACAAGCAGCAACCAATATTCATGCTCCAATTACAGGAAAAACAATGCCGGCCGGGCCAGGACCCAAGTGTTTATATTTAGCAAACGATGTAGGAGAGAGGGCGGGCGATACACAGATTGAGTGGTAGGGGGGAAAGAGTAAGCCAAGTTCCGAAATGCATCACTTTGGGGCCTTGTCCGCCCCTCGAGACTGCATCATCAGCAGATAAGCCAAGAGCAGGCGATGGAAAACAGGGAGATGGGAAATGAGGACCAAACAAAAGGATCTGCTTGCCTTGTCACGACAAAAGCTCTTGAGTCAAGTGGTGGATGTCCGTCCACCTAAGCAGCCCTTGGAATTGGTCCCAGCCTTCGTATCGGTCTTGGCAGTCCCCAGCATCAGCTTTCGACCCACTTGGACCCTCGTTAATCATGCGAATTATGCATGAAAGTGGAGTACTTAATTTCAATTGTCTAAACAACAACGTCAGCGACAAGCGATTTCGATGTGACCTACCAATACACTTGAAGAAAATTTTCTATTTACACTTGACTGCATTGGTGGGTGGGTGGCCTGATGGCAGAGGGTACAGCGGACTGCATACTTATGTGGGCAACTGAGTAAATTTCCCTGCGCGCGTCTTACAGGGAGAGAAGAGAAGCCAGCAGAAGACCCAGCGAGAGAGAGAGAGTGAGAGAGCAAGAGTAAGCGGCGCTTTTGTTCAAGGTGTATTTATTATGAGGTGACAGAGACCATCCTTGGTACTCTTTCGCCGTCTGTCTAGGAACAAAGCAGAATAGCGAAGACTTCGACTTCGGTATTTAAGTGCGAAAGAGCCGCCTGTACTTGGCACTTATTTCCGTTGCAGCTTTTATTGGGCAGAGAAACTGAAACGCAGGCAAAGAGAGTAGAAAATACTTTCTGAAGAGTAAATGATGGCAATACTTCTCACCCAGCATACAATAAACCTTGCTTTCCTGCTCTCTTCGGCTCTCTTTCGTCTTTCGGCTGCTGCTCTGCTTCGCCTTCGCCTTCTGCTTCTGCTTCTGCCTCTTTCACGCCTTTGTCAATTTGCAGCAACTTGTGCGCTCGTTTGACTTGGGTTAAATTGTTTGTGATTGTCGTCGCAGCAACTGTCTCTGCAAAAGTTTGCGCCACGCCAGTGAGCGTGTGTGTGTGTGTGTGTGTGTGTGCGCCTTGACAGAGTTGTCAGCTGTTTCACTTGCATTGCTCCCCGCTCGCTTTCTCTCTTGCCCAGTCTCGCTCTCTGTCGCTCTTTTGCCCATTATTACACAATTTATATTTTTTTTTTAGGTGTGGTTTCTGCGGCAACGGCGTCTGCATGTGACGCCCACACACCGGCCACGCCCTTAGCGCACGCTTATGGTCGGTCGCTCGTATCCTTGCACAAGGAATTTTTTCTTGCTTTTGTTTTAATCAATCATTTTCTACAAAACTCTGCCCTGTTTGTGGTAGTTGATCGGCGTGCCAGGGCGGGGTGGCACCCTAGAGGTGGGGTGGGGGCTTTCAAAGTTTGCATAGTTTCTAGTCGGCCTGTGGCGCTTTTGCCATGTAACTGTAATTGCAGCTGGGACCTTGTTCCGCTTTGCTCCGGCACTTCTCCTGCCGCCGCCGTCGCCGCAGCCTGTTCTTCGTTATTTTGTTATGCGCTCCATTTGTGGAATATAGAGAGTGGCACAGTGGGGCCCTAATGGGAAAAACGGCAGTCGAATTAAGACCTCTGCAGCAGATCTTTCTCATATGGGTTCGATTTTGTCGTTTTGGAAAGCCTTGAATCGTATTCTCAAGTTGAAAGAACTTCTGCCGGCTGATATTCCAGGCCCAAACACAGAAAAACATCTTTCGAATTGAGCTATGAGCTTTCGGTTTTTACAACAAGTTGTTGCCCCTTTCAGGCCACGGTGCATGAGCCTCACAGGCATATTACATGCCCCCGTCTTCGACTCGTTGTTGTGTGCGCGCCCCCCGCTCGACTGTCCTTTGAGAACGTTGCAAGCTTATGCAAATTTTGCGGCAATTAATCGCGATTTCAAGTCAAGTGCCAACCGCGATTTAAGCGAATACCAAAAACAAATCGAAGCCCGTCGGAAAAAGGATTAACCCACGAACAGAAGATGGCCTGGGGATACTGGTCGGCCACGACTGTGGATCGGGGACGCTCGCCGCGCCGCCTAACGCAGTGCACACCGCTGCCCGTGAACATAGTGCAGCAGGAGGAGGAGGAGGAGGAGCAGCAGCAGCAGCCGCCGTTGCCGACAGCGTGCATGCCCCAGCAGCAGCAACAGCCGCATCAGCATCAGCACCAACAATCGCAAACCTGCCCCAGCACGCCGTCAGCCAATCAACAGGGGAGCGGCAACCTCTGCTACAGTCCGTCGTGCCGGTCCCGCTGCTCGAGTCCGTGTCCGGGCTCCCCCTGCGGCTCCATAACACCGCCGCCACCGCCGCTGCTGACATCTTCGCAGCAGCATCTCCACTCGAACAAGAACTGTCCCGCTGCCCAGCAGCTGATGACACATCTGGACTATGCGGCCAGAAGGCAGTCGTTGGATCAGCTGGATAGTCCGCAGGTACTACAGGAGAGAATTCCCTTGACAAAGAGCTCTGCTTGAAGGGTGGCTACGATAGGTCATCAGTCATTGGTCCATTCCTTAGAGAAGTCAATGATTAGTGGGTGGTTAACAGGAAACACTTACCACTTGAGCAATCACCCATTTATCATTGATGATCCGATATATTTGTTATACAAAGGAATGATAGGAATGATCATTCAATCTCAACCTTTAAGCAGAGCTCTACAAAGCGAGTCAAAACCGATACCACTCTGATCCTGATATCTCTACCTCTCTCCCTCCCCCCAAAGTCCAAGTACTTCGACATCCAGGCCAATCAGCTGTCGGACATCATGTGCCGGGGCGCAGTGGTCAGCTCCATACAGTCGGCCAACAACACGCTAACCCGAGGCGTCTCGCTGCACAGTCGGAGCGGCAGTGCCCATGGGAGCCACCACGGAAGCCACCATGGGAGCCACCACAGCCACAGCCACCACGGGAGTGCCCATGGATCGTTGGGCTGCCTCCAGGGGGGCGTAGGAGTGGGCGTTGGCGTGGGCGTCGGTACCGGAAGCACCGGTAGCATTGGAATGATGTCGGCGGGCCACATCGATACTGGCGACTATGATGTGCCGCATCCGCACCCGTACACGCACCACTATATGCAGACAACGGCATCGGTGACGCCCCCGCGTGGCAGCCTGAGCCGGCCGGGATCGGCGGGAGCCGTGTGTGCCGGCCACGACTCCGGATCGGATTCGAGTCAGGGCTGTGGCGGCTCCATCATGGGGGGAATGCTCGTCATGGGCCATCCCGGCCACATGGGCAGCCTGGGACACCACAGCACGGGCAGCGGCTCCCTCGGACGGTGCTCGAGTCGGTGCCACAACACGAACACCACAACGACGGATGACTCGGGCGGCGGCAGCAGTGGTGGCGGCGGCGGCGGCGGCGGCGTCGGCGGAGGCAGCGCCTCGATTGCCGTGGGCATGCCTGGCATGCTGATTGACTACCATCATGGCCACCACAGTCACAGTGGCAGCGCCGGCAGCGGCCTCAACGGCTGCGGAGCGGGCAGCATCGCCGGCGGAAGCATTGGAGGTCGCAGCAGTGTCCTGGGCACCATTCACAACGGCCACGGCCATCATCATCAGCAATATCATCACGAGTGCATTCACTACGAGCGTCTGCCCATTCCCGTGCCCATTCCCACAGTGCCCATGGGCGTGGCCCTGCCACAGCAGCAGCAGCAGCAGATGCCGCCGCAGCATCAGCTGCAGTCGGAGGAGGAGATCGAGCCGGCCTATGCGACAGGTAAATGGATATGTTCGAGAGCATAAGCTGGCTCTAAACCATAATTTTAGTTTTAATTTATTTGTGTTAAATCCACTAAATCTTGTCTTTGCCAATAAATATATTATTTTCCTGAAAAAGTATAATTTTTCACCATTTTTTTAAATTGTTATTACTTTTCCGATTTATTTTTGATACCCACTAGTCGTAGCCCTCGGCTTGCCCAGCCCTGAGCCTATCGTGGAAGCCCCATTTGCTGCGCTCTCACTTGCTCCCAATTAGAGGACGGGCCCTGGGCGTTCGGTTCTTGTGACAATTCAATCGACCACTTGAGCACTTGAGGCTGATTCTGTTCTGTTCTGTTTTGCACTTGATTTTATTGTTCTTTTGTTATGTTTTTGGTTCTCTTTCCGTCTGTTCCGTGGTGGAGCCTCAGTTTACTGTTGAAAGTCGCGCGGTGACGACGCCCCGCGCGTGCCAAAAGCGCCTTAACGTCTCTTAACTGGAACATCAGCCAATTGGTCATTGTTTTGTGTTCGGCTCCGGCGACCTATGAACCGGCCACAGCCCCAAAGAGAGTCCCGACCGCAATGATCATCTGGAGCGGCTTCTGCGAGGCGGCCCAAATATATAGCACTCAGACGGCGACGTTTATGAGTGGTGGGGCATCATGTTAGTATTAAAAGTGTGGAGAGGGACCGGACCCCCCATATAGAGTGTATTAAGAAGTAACAGAACTACCAATCGATCTAGATTCTATATAGATCTTCCTTGGAAAGCACATACTGCCTTTCTTTTGTGACTCCGGCCTTGTGGCTGATTAGCCCTAGTCCGTTATGAGTAATGTGATTGCAAATCGCACCTTTTTAGCCACACATCGCGACTAAGTGGGCTCCTATTTGTGTATTTCCCCAGGCCTGCTAGTCATAAACTTTGTTATCTCCCGGGGCAAGGCATTTACGAGGTATGAAAAATACAGAAACCGGCAGAAAAAGCAAAAAAAAAAAAAGAAAAACAACAGAGACCAAACAAATTTTGTCCCTCATATCAGAATTGATAACACTGATAGCCATACCCAGTGTTCGTGTGTGTGTGTGTGTCTGTGTTAGATTCTAGGTCAATGCAAGGCATGGGGCAATATGTAGAATCTATCACTATTATAACCTTGTAGACAGGCAGAATTATTGAACCCAGGCAGACAACACACTCGGGACGCTTTAATTGAATTATGCATTGAATGAATGATGGGCACAAGCAGAATCCCTGACAGCCGAACAAGTGGTCTCAATTGATGGACTAGTCCCCCGGAAAAGCTTAATTAACATTACTTGGAAAAGGGAGAGAGAGAGGGAGAGGGAGAGTACCCTCCTATCTACATATCTATGGCACACACTCCCCCACTCCATAGCTCATGGGGTATCTGTATCTCTCTCTCTCGCTGTCTGTATTCTCCACTTGGTGCGTAGCACAGAGAGATAAGGAGCGCGGGTTGGCCGAGTGGCTCAGTCGTGGAACGGGCGCTCGACAGACAACAGCAACACATGTGGCTGGGACGGAATCCGTTTATAAGTAAAAATCGCTGAATAAAATCACATTAAATTGATAAGCGACCACCGCAGCGAGTGGTAATAAAAGACCACCCAATGGGCAAACTAGCTTTCCGTAAGCATGCCCAGCCGTCCCAATATATATATATATATATATATGTAGTTCTCACAAACAATCTTTTCCTTTGTTGTTTCAGTATTTCCCAATGTTCCTCAAGCGCCGGGATTGTCCTGCGATGGCGAAGATCGTGAGTATAACCGGATTACATGGATCAAACTTGTTTCAAATCATTATCTCCTTTCACAGGCAGCATCTATCGACGTGGTGCTCGACGGTGGCGTAAACTGTATCGCGTCAACGGACACATTTTCCAGGCCAAGCGTTTCAATCGGGTGAGTATCCACCATCCCACCCAAATCCCAAATTCTAATCGGTTTTCCCCTCTCTTCTTGATTGCAGCGTGCTTTCTGTGCCTATTGCCAGGATCGTATCTGGGGCCTGGGACGACAGGGTTTCAAGTGCATACAATGCAAGCTGCTGGTGCACAAAAAGTGCCACAAGCTGGTGCAGAAGCACTGCACCGACCAGCCAGAGCCATTGGTCAAGGAGCGGGCCGAGGAGTCGAGCGACCCGATGCCGGTGCCATTGCCCCCGCTGCCGTACGAGGCCATGGGCGGCAGCTCGGACGCCTGCGAGACGCACGATCATGCGCACATCGTGGCCCCGCCACCGCCCGATGATCCCCTGGAGCCGGGCACCCAGCGCCAGTACTCGCTGAACGACTTCGAGCTGATACGCGTCATCGGCCGTGGAAGCTACGCCAAGGTGCTAATGGTGGAGCTGCGGCGCACGCGTCGCATCTACGCCATGAAGGTGATCAAGAAGGCCCTGGTGACCGACGACGAGGACATCGACTGGGTGCAGACGGAGAAGCATGTGTTCGAGACGGCGTCAAACCACCCGTTCTTGGTGGGACTGCATTCGTGCTTCCAGACGCCGTCGCGCCTCTTCTTCGTCATTGAGTTCGTGCGGGGCGGCGACCTGATGTACCACATGCAGCGCCAGCGGCGGCTGCCCGAGGAGCACGCCCGCTTCTATGCGGCGGAGATAAGTCTGGCCCTGAACTTCCTCCACGAAAAGGGCATCATCTATCGCGATCTGAAGCTGGACAACGTGCTGCTCGACCACGAGGGGCACATCAAGCTTACCGACTACGGCATGTGCAAGGAAGGCATTCGCTCGGGCGACACAACCTCCACGTTCTGCGGCACACCCAACTACATTGCCCCAGAGATTCTGCGAGGCGAGGACTACGGCTTCTCCGTCGACTGGTGGGCACTGGGCGTCTTGCTCTATGAGATGCTGGCCGGACGCAGTCCGTTCGACTTGGCCGGTGCCTCTGAGAATCCCGATCAGGTGAGTTTTTCCCCAACTCAAACTTAAACTGAAACTGCAACTAAGAATGTGATATGTGTTTGCCCAGAACACGGAGGATTATCTGTTCCAAGTGATTCTGGAGAAGACCATTCGTATACCGCGCTCCTTGAGCGTTCGGGCCGCCTCTGTCCTGAAAGGTTTCCTCAACAAGAATCCCGCTGATCGTTTGGGCTGCCATCGGGAGTCCGCCTTCATGGATATCGTCAGCCATCCGTTCTTCAAGAATATGGATTGGGAATTGGTAAGTGCAACGAGATTCACCCCTTTCTTCTTCCTGCTGTGTCTGTGTATGGGCTTATAGAATTGTTTGTGATGATGATAATGTCCCGAGGGAATGGTTTGAATCGGATTTATAGGGTATGCTTTACAGCAGGCTAGAGGCTAGAGACGTGAGATAGCGCAATCTCCCACCTCAGGAACGAACGCCAACTGTAATAGCCTTCCCGATTGACCCTGGGCAATAGGTCTAGGCCAAGTAAAACGTAACCCAATCGAACCTATGACTCCACCTCCACCTGGTATTGAATCTAGTCGGAGATAAGCTCGCTGATAGCCAACTAACGCAACTGCAACGCAATCATTATAGAGTATTATTCTTGTTTTGTTTTACCTTCGGTTCGCTGATGATATCTGTATATAAAAGCATTTCTTTTTGATTATTACACACGCATGAAATGACGTGTACGAAGATTGCACAGAAGGAGGTGCAACCGCCTTACATACCGAACCTGGATCCTGGCGATCCCTATGTGACAACAAATTTCGATGCTCAATTTACGCGAGAACCGCCCGAACTAACGCCCGACGATCCGTAAGTTAAATCGAGAATCCCCCGACGACAAGATGGATAGCGTTTTTTTTGTTGTTAGTTTTTGTTTGTCCTTTGCATGAGATACTGCCACTGCAAGATCGTTTTTAGCCTCCAAACTAAGACTAACCCAGCAGGTAATTGTGCGTATCAATCAGCCACATATCGACCATGCCCTGTCTATTACTCCTATTAACCGAACAGACCTCGTTTTCATAGACAGTATGTTGTACAATCTTATCATCGTCATGATCATGCTCAAACGACACGGACATGAATGAGAAAAACTCGGTTTTATGTTTGCCAATTGGCTGGCAGTTTTCCTTATGGTTTACCAACAAAAATTCATTATGATTTTCTACTATCCTCATGCGACGATCCATCCTCCATCACGCAGCTTGAGCGCAAGCAGGTCACGCCACCATTCAAGCCACGCTTAGACTCAGATCGCGACTTGGCCAACTTCCCGCCCGAGTTCACTGGCGAGGCCGTGCAGCTGACCCCGGATGATGAGTAAGTTGAGAGATCTATCTATCTATCTCCCCCGTACCCTTCCCCGTCCCCTTTGGTTACTTCATTAGCTTGTTGCACCATGCCTTTTGATGATTCTAATATGCTCCCCTTTCAACCCCATTCCTCAGTCATGTCATTGACAACATTGATCAGTCGGAGTTCGAGGGCTTTGAGTATGTGAATCCGTTGCTGATGTCCCTGGAGGATTGCGTCTGACACCACGAAACGTGTGACTTACATCCGTACAATGTAAGGGTGAGTATTTGTAGCTAAACTTTTTATTGAATTTGCATAACAATGTTACGCCATGTTGCTATACAGCTATATGGCGAGGACTCCAGTGATTACGATTCTGTGGCAGATGATTTGAGTCTCTTGCATTTGAACAGCGCAGGAGCGACTGTGGCGGTGACTGGGGGTGGCTCGGTCAATGCCAATAACAATCTAAGCCAGCAGCAACATTATCGCCAGCAACAGCAACAGAAACAACAGCAATATCATCCTCATTCAGTATACTCACAGCAACAACAGCAGCAGCAGCAGCAACAGCAGATCTTGCAACTTCAACAGCAGCAGCAGCAGCAACAGCAGCAACATCATCATCATAATGGTAATAATATCAATCATAATAATCAAATGCAAGCAAATAATAACAAAAGTCTACTGCAGCACATGTTTTGCCTTCCATTGAACTAATTAAAATAACGAATTAGATAAAGCAACATGCAACAACAATGAGCAACACAGCAACAACAACTAGCAGAGCAACTAAAAAGAAAAAGCAAAAGCAATAGCAAAAGCAAAACAAAACAAAAACAAATTTAAACTTAATAGAAACTAAACGAAAATGGCACAACTAACAAAATTATATAATCTTCTTAACAGCAGATACCATTTTTCGTAAAAATCTATATTACATATATGAGACAAAGAAGAAGCAAAGCAAAAAGTCACAAGTTGCGAGTATTACACAAAACAAACGATTACTTTACTACTTAAGCACTTAGGCAGCCCCGACTCCATGCAACAAAAAAACACTTTCATAACTCAATGCAAGACTTTTCAGCCAGAAACCCTGCGGAGGCGACTCCCAGGCGTATCCCAAGAAACCATTTTTAAGCTACATCAAATATATACATACATATATGGTATAATTTTTAAACGTTTAACAGCAACAAAAGACATTTCAATGTTAATTTTACTAGGAAGTGTGCGCAGAGAGGGGACACACTTCAAATGAATCAATCTATGTATATCGTATAAGAATATAAAACTCTAATGTAAAATGTGTGTGTGTCTAGCGTTAGAGAGCATGGTTTTTAAAAGCGACAAGCTCGTAAATATGTACGAGTATTGTGAACAGAAATAGTTAACCGAAAGCAAAAAGAACATTTTGATTCCGCACAGAGAAGAGTGCCCCCCGATGCCCCGTCGGGGGGCACTATTCTCGTACCACACGAACAAAAAAATATATTTATTTATTGTATTCCTTGTATTATTTATTTTTATAACAAGCAAAATCCGTCTACTGGCAATATTTCTTTGTTAGGTATTAAAAAAAATTCTTTTATGTTTTTTTTTCAATGCATTCCACTGTACTTACAACAACAACAACAGTTTATATATATATATATATACTATATATATGTATTTGTTAATTTTTTGAGCCTATTAGGAGGTACAATTTTTTTCGTGGCGATACAATTTGCCGCAAAAATAATCAAAATGCTGATATTTTTTGTTCAATCTGTTGCGTCAATCATTGCGTACGTTTTTTAAACTTAAGCCTAAATATATACATTAGTAGATATTAAATAAAAATTGTATATTATGTTTTGATAAATCACATAAATATTGAGAACTTTATTCAAATTAATACGTATCCAAAACAAAAATATCATTGTGTTGCAAAGAGTAAAGATTGGGTTTTGAATTGCAAGAAACTAAATCAATTTCAATGTTACTTGTTAATGTATGGAAAACAAAAGATACTACACATATATTGTTATATTTCCAGATACAACGCAATCAAAAGCAAATAATATTGATCAAACCAAGTTTTTGATTCAGCAATTATCCATAATAGCAAGCAATCCACTCGAATGCAACAAATCGACAAACACTAAACCACTTACGAATTGCACTTTAATGTTAAAATGAAGCCTATTAAAAGGAGAGCAGAGCCCTTCCTTCCCCTCTAGTTTCCCTTTTGTGTTTGATATCCAAGATCTACGAGTACGTTGACCTAGGTTTAAATGTTTTCAACTGAGCGTATACTATATGTATGTAATTGTATCTTCTTCAACTGATGTTTCCGACTGTTTTGTTTCTTATTTATTGATTGATGCTAGCAAAATGTCAAAACGAAATTGAGAACGTAAGCATTATTTGCGTAACAATTATCCATATAAACAAAAACGAATAAAGTATTGTATAAGAAAGAGAAATTGTCTTGATTCTTTAGCATTTAACCTGTTTAATTGTTCAGTAGATATATCCTTATTCTTAATCAGAGAAAGCTGATTAAGAGTGGCTCCCACCCTTTCGTTTCACAACAAATCTGTTTTAATTTTTCAGTATTTATTTATTAACAATTGACAGTGAGAAAAAAATCAACAAATGCAAAACATTATCGTATTGTATCGTATCGCATCGATTCATGGATCAATTATTCTGCAGTATGGAGACGGGCTCTTGCATAATCTCCTGAATCTTTGCCTCTGGCACGGGCACTCCGTTGGCCAGCAGAGTGTGAACAATGCCATCATGTTTATTGCCACTTGAGCGTGCCTGCAGCACGAATTCCGTGTCCTGCAGCATGAACTTGGTGTCCGTGCCGCCGTGAACGAAAACAGACTGTGAAATGGGGGAATGCTTAGGGGAACCTCTCGTCTCTTGCCACACCTTTCACCTACCTCCTCCTCGCGCAGGTCATCGTTCACGTACAGACTCAGCGTGTCCAGCTTGAGCATTATTCGATACTCCTGGGCGGGTGTTTCGGAGGTGCTCGAAGAGTGGCCAGTGCTGAGCCAGAGCCGGTACTGACGTGTGACGTCCTCTGTGTACTGGTCGTGCGACTTGCCGTCGATGTACAGGGAGTACTCGTACTTGAAGCCAGGTGCTGGATCAACGCGTATAATGCAGCGGGACTGATCGATGTGAAAGGTGTCCTCACCGACCAGCTTGAACATCCAGTCGCGTCGCAGGACCTCCTGCAATGAGTTATGACAGTGCTCAGTGGGGGATAAAATGTAATCCACTTAAAAACAAAAACAAAAAAATGTTAATTCTATTTTCCGGGTTACGAATGCGAGCACAACAGTAATTACATGGCCATACACTATGCAAATACTTCACCCCACTCCCGTTTCCAGCTGGGGGTGGAAAGACGAAAACTTACCCGACCATTGACCCAAATCATGCGCCGCCCACTAGTTGTGCCATGTTCCAGCTCGATGCGGTACATCTAGGTAGCAAAGAAAGCACTATAGTATATATGTTTTATAGTTTTAAGTCGAGGTGTCGGGTGTTGGGTGCCTTGGTACCTTGCCATTGATGGGGACACACCATTGGGCCACTATATTCTGTTTGTTGTAGCGCTGGTCCTCGGGCACATGATCCTGTGTCATGATGGGCTGCGTGGCCAGATTCTCTAAGCGCAGTGTGGGCGACAGAAAAGACATTGACTCGATCCAACTCGTTCCCGCCCCCCTACTCTAAACCGCCGGGGAAGTAAAATAATCAATAGCGCCCATTAAAATTCAAGTAATTGCATTTAAAGTGCAACCAAAAAACTGGGGTTATACAACCGCCAGGAGCCTTGTCTTGTCAAAAGTTCAAAGAACTTTAAGGGATTGGGCTACGCAAAATCTAGATCTAGCTAGTTTCGTTTTACGGGTCAACAGCGATTGCTCCTTGCCTTCTTCTTGGGCCGACGAAGTAGACGCGATTTGGTTGGCTTTTGAATAAAGCCCGAAACTGCCACAAAACCGCAAGAACGAACCGCACGTTGGTAGCGTCAATGGCACACTAAACAACATACAATATAAGCCAAAAGGAGGAACTGAGGAAAAACTAGTTGGCCGCCTGCCTTTTGGCTTTGGGCTCTTGGCTCTTGGCTTTTGGTCGAGTCGAATCGCGTCGCGGTCGCGTTTGTCGGCCTTTGCTGCTTCTGCTGCTGGAAAAGCAAAAGAAAAGTGCAGAGAGCTGAGAACTGAGTACAGTAGAGCCAGCAGACGACGCCGTATGGCGCCAAAACAGAGTTGATTTGTTGCCCCTAGCCCTGGGTGTGTGTATCCACTCCTCAATACCCCCCCACTTGCGTCGTTGTTCGCATAAAAATAAACTTTGCGCCAAGTATGCAATGGTTTTTGCATTGCAATTGCCATGCCCATGCCCATCCCATGCCCTGAGCCGTGCTTCTGGAGAAGCTCCAATTGAGCGAATATACCCCTATGTACGAGTATGTACATATTTTATTCTAGATGACAATTATATGGCCCAGGGGGATACATTTCCACTCAGTCGTCCTCCTGCCCTATAGCCCAGGCCCCCAGGCCAGGGGGGCAATCGTCGCAAATTTGTCGCATTTTGTTTTGTTCCCATGTTTATGGCGCAACATTTTTTGGCCATAAATACACGCCGGCAATGCTAATGACTGATAGGATGGGGTAGGCAGGGTCAGGGCACGCGAGGGTTCGGAGGGAGGGAGAACTGCCACATTCCGTGGCAACAGCAGCAGCAGCAGACGAAGTGAAAGATGAGTTGGTGCCTCTGGCTGGCATTTCAATCGACCAGATCCGATATTGATAAATGTATTTGGGCCAGATTGTATAGGGAACCGAAAAGAAACTGGCAGCACATCATATGTCAAATCGAGTTGCTCGAAATCTATTCTCTGAACCAAGGGTTCACAGTGGGGTAACAAAAACATATGCCATCTCCCCGTCAGAGTCGCAACACGCGAAGGTCACTGGCAAAGCGCCGTTTGGAGTCGCTCGCTGTTGTAGTTGGATGTTAACGCTATCCAACGGCGCTGGTGGAGGGGGCGGGGTGTATGTGTATGTGGCAACAGCAAAAAGACACCAACCCACACAGATAACGAAACATTTGACAAGGACAAGGCCCGACACCCACCAGAGCACCACATTCTATCATCCCGGAGCTCAAAGTGTCCGTGTGTGTCGGTGCCTCCTTCTCTCCCTCTCTCTCTCTCTGTTTGTGTGTGTGTAATTATTATTATTAGTGATATATAAAAGAAATGTGTATGTATGCACACAGTCATCCTTTTTCCTGGCGCCCGCCAACGGCTTCTTCGACTCGATGCACAGTGGGTGCCGACAGAGATTTTTGGAGTAAAATCTATGGATATCAGTCGTCGATAGGGAGATGAAGACTTGCTGCAAAAGAGATCTTCCGACAAGGTTTGCTTATTGGATACTTTGGTGGTAATTAGTTTCCTTGAAAGATAAGTATCTTTATTATTAGTTCAGATAGTTGAAGTATTGGCCCAGCGAATAGTCTGCCAAAGTATCAGTCATTTATCCTATCCGATCACACTGTACAATATTCGGTTGCGCTTTTTCGTTGCCTACTTTCCAGTTGAATTTACCACCGCGCTGTTTGCACAGTTTTTATGCAAATATATTCTCCAAAAGTGCCGCAACAGACAACATTCGTTGACGCTGATGATGTTGTTGTGGGCTGGGCACGTGGGGATTAGTGGTGTCCATACCCCAACCCGGAGTCCACTGCCGGATAGCGTGCCTCGCTGGGTGTCGGGCTGGCTGGCACACAACAAATGTCGCCAACAATTAATTTCCATAGATAATTGCCTGTCGATAACGACAGCGGCAGCCCGGGGACATTAATCATTAGGCCCGGCTGTTGAGTAGCTGGTTGTGTTCTTGGTCTTTTCCGGCTCTGTTGTCTGCCGGCGGCTCGATAAGATTTAATCAAAACTATGGCGAAATGACAAAGTGAAAGTTGTATTTCAGTGATTTGTTGTAACGCTCTTAAATCAAATTGAATTGGCAAAATGTGTGCGCTGGCTTAAGTTAGCTAGATTTTTATGCATGTATGTGTGTGTGGTGCGGGGTGTGGAGGTGTGTGGTGTTCTATATACTAGATAAATTGAATGAATATAGGAGTGCAGTGCTCAACTTTGAATAACCAGCTACAATAGAACATAATACTGATCACAACGCCAATAGAATAGAACAATAGAATAGAATTCGCTCACTCGCTACTTTCGTTTCGTTAACAATTTTCCGCGGAAAATAATGGTTGGTTCGATACATTTCTCTGAATTGGACAATAAATACGGAGTATGCGTATGTGTAAATATATATATATATCGAATTTATATTGCTGCACCATAACAACTAACATAAACAGCAACTATCCTTTGTTCGTAATCAATCGAGTAATTCGTCTATACATATACTTAATTTTGGGGCACAAATTTGAACAACGCTGGGCGTAGAGTAGGCGCTAGTTGTAGGTATTTTTTGTCTGATTATCGTGTCTATATACTTGTTAATGTGCGTATATATACCTATAATCGACGCTAATTGCACTATTTCAATAAATACGAGTATTTAGTGCCGTCCGTGCCTCCCAGCTTGAGATACAAATGCGTTATACATTTTAGCTAGTTATTTCCGCTATGGGATCGAAGAAGTTCTAAATGTCTATAATTCATAATTGACACAACTAAATATTGCCTTTGCTGATCGCTTACATAACTATTTACAAAAAATACTGAGTAGCTTAAATTAGTTTTGGATAAATCAAAGCAAATACAGTCATTTAAAGTAACAAATTCATAGAACCAAATTCGGAATCAAGCTTAAGTGTAAAATGAAATGATGAGTATACCACGTTACAGACTATAAATACAAATATCATCCATATCATGAGGTTCTTCATCTAGTTGTCGAGTAGTTACTTCATCTAGGTATGTGGAAAATGGCAGTTTGGATGCACCTATCTATCAAATATGAAAAGCTTAGGCTCTGTTAGCTGGCAACAGTTTTCTATGACTGATCTGTGGATAGCCAGGGCGGAAGAGGGCGCGATTTATCAACTAACATTATGGTAGATCCAAGCGGTTTGATCCTATATCGGCGGCTATTTAGCTCATTTGAAAAATGCTGTAGAAAAATGCACAAAAAGTCTTCGGTCTCGTGATGGGAATCGGTTTGGGCTTAGAAACAAATGGTCCATCATTTTCTTGACAACATTATGTTCATGACAGTGCCGCTGTTAAGCAGCACCCGTTTGGCATCCTTTAGATTGGCATTGGTCAGGTCGTAGCCGTCTATCTCAAGCAACTTGTCGTTGAGGCTCAACAGGCGAGCGGCGTTTGTATTGGGCGTAACGGCACTCACAAAGATGCCAACCTAAAAAAGGCAACAATTAGAGTTCATTTCATCACGTAAACAGAATTGGCATGAAAATACTCACGTGATTGAGCAGCTCAGCTACTTCAAAGCCCATGCTGTTCTCCCATTTGAGGGTAACCTGCTTGACCGTCGGATTCTTGTGGACGCCAAAGATCCAGGTTGACTTTTTGTGACTTGCTCTGGAAGTGTTGTTGGTGGCCGTGGAGTTCATCGAGTGCTGCGACAAGCTATCATCCAGCTCTTCCTCTTCGTCCTCGGGGCTCTGCTCCAGATTGCTAACATTGTTTTGGTAGTCCAGCTGTTCGATGGGCTCTTCTTCCTGGGCACCGATCGCCGTGGTCTTAAAGTTGCTATTCAGAGCATCCTGATAGATCGTTTGCTCCATCTGCAGCTGCTGCTGCTGTTGCTTGCGCTGTCTCATGGACTCGTAGAGATTAAGATCCTCTGGCGTTTTCTTGGTATATACTCTAGCTATATGGTAGGGTGGCGGCTCTAATCGAGGTGGCGGCACTGCCTGCTGCTGCTGCTGTGGCTGCAAGGGCTGCAATTCGTATTCCTGGTCACCGTTCAGATGTGTGGTGGGTAAGGTGTTGGCCTCGACGTACAACTGCTGATAGTGCGCCTCGTAGTTGACCAGGGGCAGGCCGTAGTACTCTTGTGTAGGAACCGGAAGCTGCTGCGTCGTAGCCGGCTGCTGATAGACACCGTAGATGTGAGCGTTCTCCGGCGCAACGCCGTATATTGCACTTGCCGCGGCCTGATCCACAACATCTTGCTCGGCATTGGTATGGTCGGTATCACAGTGAACTTGGCCATTGGGCACTACGCGGGCCTCCCTCACCTCATTGGCGTTTGCCGACGTCGCTGCTGCCTGGGCTTGCCTAACGTATTTCGCCATTTGGCGCAGCTCCTTGGGATACGGAGTGGGCGATCGCATCAATCGAACCGACCCCGCCATCTGGTCCGGCGTTGGCGTTGGCGGTGCAGCTACGTAGCTGGGATAACTGGGCGCCGGCTGCGTTTTGGCATTGCTCAATATGGTGGCCTCCTCGGCAAAGCAGATGCGCCGCGAAGGACTCGCATGCGGATGCTGCTGATTGGCGTACACAAACTCGTACTGCTCTTGGGCCTGCTGCTGGGCCTGCATACTGTTCATCTTGAAGGTGACCTGGGGCAGCATGAAGCAGGTCAACTGTGTCTTTGTACTGGCATCCAAGTATTGCAGAGGCACCAGGGGCTGCGACTGATTGTCGCTTAGCCACAGTGAGGTGAGATTCACTAGGTTCAGCATGGAGACGGGCAGCGCATTAATATAGTTGTTGACCACGTTGATGACCTTCAGCTTTCCCAGGTTTCCGATGTTTTGGGGCAGCGCTGACAACTGATTGTTGGCCATACTCAAGACACTCAGCTGCTGGCAGCTGCAAAGCTCGTCGGGCAACTGGCGGAGCTGATTCTCATCGGCGAAGAGAAACCGCAGACTTCGCAGCATTCCAATGGTGCTGGGCAGGCGGATCAACTTGTTGTGGCTGAGGACCAGCTCCTCCAGCTGCTCCAAGTAGCTGATGCTATCGGGAAGCTCTGTCAGCCCGTTCGACTCGCACTTGAACGTCACCAGAGATTTTAGCATGCCGACGCTGAAGGGGAATGCTTCCAGGTTGTTGGAGCAAATTGAAAGAACTTCCACATTTCGCCAGTTGCTCAGCTCGCTGGGCAGTGTGTCCAGAAGATTGCCGTTGGCCTCAAAGTGCTGGAGTTCGCGCAGTTTACCAATGTTGGCGGACACGCGGCGAATTTGATTGAAGTCGATCCACAGCTCTCGCAATGATTTCAGCTCTCCAACGACTTCGGGCTGCAAATTGATTGAAATTTAAGTGACTCTTAATTATCATATTCTGTGCTTCACTCACAAGCTCTGTGAACTCATTGCCTCCAATGTCCAGTCGCTGAAGATTCACTAGCCGCACCATAGACTTGGGCAGCGTGATGAGATTGTTGAGACGTAGCTCGAGAATCCTCAGATTGACCAGCCGTCCAAAGTTGGCTGGAAGAAACTCCAGGTACGTTTCGTTCAACAGCAGCTCCTGCAGGGATATGAGCGAGGTAACTGCATCTGGAAGACGTTGTAGGCTGTTGCAACTCAGATCCAGTCGGGTTAAATGCTTGCAGGCCTTGATTTCATCGGGTACATTTACAATCACTGAAAGGACACAAGGATCCATGAGCATCTTTTAGCAGATATAGAGTTCTCATTCTCACTCACGATTCCGATTGAGATCCAAATTCTGTAGCTGGCGCAGACTGCCAATAGCCTGGGGAATGCTCTCCAGATTGTTGCTGTTCACATGGAGCACACGTAGGCCCTGGCAGTAAAACAACTGCGGTGGCAAAGATTGCAGCTGAAGAAGGCAAAAGGAACGTTAGCAGGAAGCAGTCTCCAACAAAGTGGCTCCGGACTCACCCGGGTGGTGCTCAGGTAGAGCTCCTCCAGCGTCCGCTCGTGCTGCCAGACCTCGGGGAAGTCGGTGAGCGGTGTATTGCTATAGTCCAGCTTGTCAATCACCTCCTCGTGCTTGAATTTGAAGCAAGGAAAGCATTTGCTCAGGAGCGGCATCTTTAGTTGTACATATGTATATTGCTAGTCGTTCGATATTAAGGCACGGTTCGGGTGGCTGCAAAGGAAGAAGAGCAACTGTCAGATATGTATGTACACACCACATGCATATATGGTGCGGTAAAGCAGGCTGGCCTAATGGGGTCGAGCCGAGGGCTTGGCGCATAGCTCACCTATGATTCATCGCCGAAGTTGGAGCATTACTGTGGGTCCTGCTCCATTACATTCCAAAGCCATTGACATTCTTCTCTTTTCTCGGCTTGTTATTGTTCTGTCCACCAACACTAACATGCACACACACACCCACACTGGCATACACAAAAGAGACTTCTTAAGCCTCTCTTTGTTGCTCTTGTGCAGGCACCTGGCTATGCTTGTGGTTTCCCCTAAACTTTCATACTAATTAAATATTATTCGGTTTTTTTTAAACCATTTATTGCGGTTTTATTTAATGTTTTTCACTTAAAACGGCAAGCAGTGTGACCGAAATATACCGAAACATACCATCTCATTTAAAAAATATACCGTAAATATACTGACGAATTCAAGTTCTTATAACATATTCATCGTTTTTGATATTCCATCGAATATTACTAGCTATATAGAACATTTAGCCATGCCCATATAATTTTATACGATTAATGAATAAATATTCTACAAGATTGGTTAGTTTTTATTTGTTGCTTTTATTGTATTTTGACTAAAACAAGGTTTAAACAAAATAGCTCAACAAAAAATCAGTTGCAATGTTGCTGGTAGTTAAAGACATGATGCGTAGCAACATTTGTGCATGGAATTAGCAACATTTGTGCATGGAATGGGACTCATTGTTGCAATAGCGAAACTGCGGCGAATCGGGTATTGCCTATATTTCAAGCTATATAGATTTGCCCACTTAGCTTTATCCCATAGATAAATGCATTTTCTACAAGATTGCTTCTTTTAATTACCTTAATATATTTTATTTTGACCAAAAAACGGTTTTCAAGTAAATGTGGCCGCAACTTTTGTGTATGGAATGCGCAACATTTGTGTATGGAATGAGACTCATTGTTGCTAAAGCGAACTGGGGCGAACTGCGGCGAACTGCGGCGAATTCAAATTTTCTCATATTTTTTGTTCCGTTGAATAATACTCTTTATATAGAACATTTAGCCATGCCCACTCAATTTTGTACGATTGACGAATCAATTCTTTACATGATTGGCCTATTCGAAATACTTGCATTTATTGGATTTCTGTATAACATTGAAAATTAAATTAATAGATTGATGAAATTGACAAAAATACCATGGGAGCGCGGCGAAAATCAGTATTTCTACAGTATGACCCTCAGAACAGCACCGAAATATACGGTCTCATTTGAAAAATATACCGTAAATATATTGATTATAAAATTGATATCGATTCTGTTATTATCGCTGGCTTAGTTCAGAAGTTGACAAATAGATGTCGCCAGAAAGTAGCCGTTTGGCTTCAAAAAAACAAAGCCAAAACAACAAAAAAAAACGTAGTTTTAAAAACGCAGTGCATTTGCTAACAAAATGTTGTACCATTTGCTAATTTAATATTTGTTTTCCACTTCCTGGCTGCGTGCGCGTGTGCTCACTTTTGATAACGAAGGTGTGTAAACTTGGCAATAAAGTAAGCAACCAATCAGGGAAAAAAGGCATTTTCGAAGTTTCAAAGTACAAATAGGTTTATGCGAATACCGAATAGCCGCCAATTAAAGGCCTGCCCGATGCCCCATCCCACAATAAACTTTGACCGGTCAGTGTCGTCAGGTTTTCATGTGTCGTTGTGAGAAAATTGTACAAATAACGGCCACTTTGTTGTTAATTTTTGTATTTTTTTTTGTTTTTGTGTCGTTGAAGCATTGACGAATTTACACTTCAGACAATTGTTAAACTATACAGCATAGTGCAAATAGCTACGTAATAAACCACTGACAGGCCAGCTATTTGCAAGAGAAAACATTGTGCGAGACAGTGTGGATCGGTAAATGAAGGTGGAGATTGGAGATCTCTCAGTTTCGGTTTAAAAGCTGTACGCTGCAGTTGATTCCCTTTCCGCCGGATAAGTCGTTGTGAGTGGATATGGATCGGATTGTGAATGGATTATGGTTCCGTATTGCCCCGAAATGTTGATTAAAGTGCGTCCCACTAAGGTTTTTAGATACATACACTATAATGCCGTTTATTGTTTAAATTGGATCCAATGCCCACTGCTGTTTTTCCCACAGTTTACCTAGTGGATTCGCCTTGTTAGTTAATCCCCCATAACGGTTCGATTTACATGAAAAATTAACAAACATCTGCTATGGCTTTCACAACCAATTATCACCGTTCCGCGGCATTCTGTATATACCACACGTATCTTTAATATAGTTCTCGTAGGACGTCATATACAATTAAAACCACCTGTCGGTGTCCATTTCATTGAAATAACTATTCTATGATTCACACTGGCACACGCACCATAAAAACGATAGCGATACGGAAACGGGTAGTACAACCCCCAAGCCGAATCCACCCCCACTTGGGCGGACATACATACGTACATATATCAGGCTCTCCCTGGGCTCTTGTCAGGGCAGGTTCATCCCCAGTTAGAAAGAGAGCAGTGTAAGAGAGCGAATCGGTTGGATATCGGTTTTTATTGCATCTTTTGTGTAATTCTAATGAGTCTTCAATAATATCTTCTGGGACTTTTTCTCCCACAGAAGATCTTGATTAATTTTGATTTGAACACCACTACTTCTTCGTGCCCTTGCCCTTCTTAGAGCCCTTCGACTGCTTCACTGGTGACGTCTCCGATGCTGATGCAGTGGAGGTGGCCAGTGCCGGATCGGTACTGGGGGCTTTCTCTTGGGCCCCCTTTTTGGAGCTCTTGGCCGAATCTTTCTTCTTGGACGGCATGCTGCAATGGATAGACTATGAATTTTCGCGTTGTAACAATAGTTATTTTTGAATTTTTATACCTTCAATTAATTTTGAAAAATGCAAAACAAAAGTTTGTTTTCGTAGAACCGATAGCACAAAAATTGATGCGTAGCTCTCGGAATTTGGGGAAGAACTGATTTTACAAATGCTAATGATTATGCTTCTTAGAAACATACTAATTCAGGATTGCTTTGTTTTTGATTTTCTTTTGAATCCGAACCGTTTCGTGAATCGGTTGACGACTCAAATTAATTCAACCGCCGCCCTCATTTGGCGCCTGCCACGGGGGGCTGCTACTCTCCAGCCTTGCGCAGTGGGACTTCTGCTCTCCCACTCTCTCTCTCTCTCTCTATGTGTTTCCGGGTCCGTGCGACCAATGCTTTCATTTTCCTGCATTTGTGAAAACGAAGCCAAAGAGCGTGCACCAAGACCTAGGGCCGCCAAAGTTTTCTAGTGCAATTTCTGTTTAAGTAATTTTAGTTATTAGTGCAAAAGTACAACTAATTCATAAGCAATCATAGGCGCACAATACCTAATAGATAAATCATTTTACAATACAAACAAGCAGGCGACGGTTATTCCGACATCACGCTACGTCGAATAAAACATAATATCGATTTTGGGCTCACGTGAAAGCCGGATAGCGTTTTCAAAACTCCGACGGGCTGTGCGACTTGTGTCTAAAAGTATTATAAATAAACTACGCCAAGTGCAATAAACTTGAAAAGAGAATAATGGCAGCCAAACGGAATAATGTCACCACAGACGTGCCGGAATCATCTGTGGCGCCGGCCGAAGGAACCGCCCTCACCCTGGACACACGCGTTTCGCTTCGCGTGGATAGTGTCATACCCAAAAAGCGGTGAGTCCATTGTTCATACTGGAATACCCTTACAGGGGATACGATGCCTGTGCCTGTGTACATACAGGCATTATTCTTGTTTATATATAAAATGCCTACTCTATAGCCATGTTCGTCTGTCTGTTTCCATGCGTGTCTAAAATATATCTTTCTGAATTTTTGTACAGAAATTGTAAGGCAAAATACGGGGCCTGAGCTGTTACCAATAATTAAATGTAGCATACAAAAAATGTCCGATTTGTTGGCTCTTCTTCGAGAATTCGACTATTTTAGACTAGCTTCCAGGGAATTTCCATATTTCTTACCAATAATTACTGATTCTTGATCCATATTATTTTTTCCTAAAACAGACAAGAAACGTTGAAGTGGTTTGGCTGGGGCTACAACGACTCGCAGTTCTATGGCCAGGATGGCATCATCTGTTTTCGTGGTGACAAGTGAGTATCCATGGCAAAGGTAGTAGACTCGATTCTGAGCTGTTTAATCTCTCTGCAATAGATACCCCTTGGGTGGATGCGAATTGCGGAACTTTACCAAATGGGTGGAGAAAAAATTCGAGCTTACTGTGGACCCCAGCAAGCCGTATCCCCAGCTGCCGCAGACGTATCCAAGACCCGTGGAGAATGCGCCCTTTCTGACCGAGCTGCGGGGCAGCACCAAGGTGGAGCACTCGCTAGAAGGAATTGACCGTCTGATTCGATGCCACGGCCAGACCCTGAACGACATCTACAGCCTGTGGCACAACAAATTCCATCGCATACCCGACATAGTGGTGTGGCCACATTGCCACGACGAGGTGGTCCAGCTGGTGCGTCTGGCCCACAAGCACAATGTGATGATGGTGCCCTACGGCGGGGGCACGAGTGTATCTGGAGCAATCACCTGTCCGCAGGAGGAGAAGCGAACGATTTGTGCCTTGGATACGTCCCAGATGAATCGGCTGCTGTGGCTCAACCGGGAAAACCTAACCGTCTGCTTTGAAGCGGGCATTGTGGGCCAGGATCTGGAAAGGGTCCTGCGCGAGCAGGGACTCACGGTAGGCCACGAGCCCGACTCCTACGAGTTCAGCACCCTCGGCGGCTGGGTGGCCACCCGGGCCTCGGGCATGAAGAAGAACGTCTACGGCAACATCGAAGATCTCGTGGTGCGGGTGCGCATGGTGACCCCGACCGGAACCCTGGAGCGTGAGTGCAGTGCCCCACGCGTGAGCTGCGGCCCGGACTTTAATCACGTCATCCTCGGATCGGAGGGAACGCTGGGTGTGATCACGGAGGTGGTGTTGAAGGTGCGTCCCCTGCCAGTGGTCAAGCGCTACGGCTCGCTTGCCTTTCCCAACTTCGAGCAGGGAGTGCTTTTCATGCGGGAGGTGGCCCTACGCCGCTGCCAGCCCGCCTCCGTCCGGCTGATGGACAACGAGCAGTTCATGTTCGGCCAGGCCCTCAAGCCGGAGAAGAGCTGGTGGACCAGTCTGGTGGATGGACTGAAGCAGCGCTATGTCACCGCCTGGAAGGGCATCGACCTCAGCGAGATCTGTGCCGCCACCCTGCTCTTCGAGGGTGACCTCAAGGATGTGAAGCGGCAGGAAGCCATCATTTACGAGATCGCAGCAAAGTTCAAGGGCTTTCCTGCTGGCGGACAGAACGGCGAACGTGGCTACATACTGACCTTTGTGATTGCCTATATCAGGGTGAGCCACAAGCAGTCCCTATTTAATCTTCGTTCCCGAAAGACTTAAGCAATTTCCGGTTTCTCCGTAGGATTTTGGCCTGCATCAGGGAATTGTGGCGGAATCATTTGAGACGTCGGTGCCTTGGGATCGTTGCAGTCTGCTCTGTCGATCTGTCAAGCAGCGTGTGGTATCGGTAAGCACATGTCATATCTGTTATGCAGACTGTTCTTAATTCATTCGTTGTCTATGCCATCCAGGAATGCCACAAGCGTCGAATTACGTTCTACACGATATCGTGTCGGGTGACCCAGACCTACGATGCCGGGGCCTGCATCTACTTCTACTTTGGCTTTCGCTGCGTGGACGTGGCCAATCCCGTGGCGCTTTTCGAGGCCATCGAGCACAGTGCCCGCGATGAGATCCTCTCCTGCGGTGGCTCGTTGTCCCACCACCACGGTGTGGGCAAGATCCGTAGTAACTGGTATCGCAAGGCGGTCACCGATACGGGCAGCTCCCTGTACTCGGCGACCAAGCGGCATCTAGATCCGAAGAATATCTTTGCTTTGGGCAATCTGCTGCCGCTGGAGGAGGATATACAGAAGGCAGCAGCATCATCGCCAGCATCACCAGCATCACCACCGAAAGCCAAACTTTAGAGAATTGTTCGTAGAGTTGTGTCCTTAGTCCTTAGTCCTTAGTCCTTGTACTATTCTGAATCCCATCACTGATTTCCTATTAGCTTTTGTGGTTTGTGTTATTTTTGTAACGGGCTCATGTTTTCAATGGGTTTTTATAAATAAATGGAATATTTGTAACTTGTAGATCGGGTGCACTGGGAGAAACTACAAATTCTCCTCTCACAAGATGCGTCTGCAGAGATTGTCATTGATAAATGTCGTTTTTACCAGTGCAGGCTCTGCAGGAGAGGCTCACTTAAGCCAGTTCCAGACATGGCCAATCCCCACGTGTGTGTGCGTGTCGGGGCCTCAGACCAAATTCAAATTGTCGATCATTGTCTTCTCATCTGCTCATCGAAGTCATTTGCGGCTGACGGAGCAGCGTCCGCGCCAGGAGATCAAATGACATCAAGTTGTCAACTTCGTTAGCATGCCACAAGGCACAGGCAAGCAGGCAGCAAGCGGCAAGCAGCATTCAGCATCTCCCTCTTGGCGCACTCCTTGGAACATGGCTAATGGGAATGTGGCAGGCAGGCAGGCAGGCAGGCAAGCAGGCAGGCAGCTGCTTATTGATGGTCGGAGAGGAGTCGTCGTCGACTGTCTGGGCTTGTTACCCCGGCCAGTGGGTATCCATGTCCATGTGCATGGCCCCTAAGCGCCTTTTGGACACGCAAATACACACATACGTACTATACATGGGAGGACTATAAATAAAGATTACAATCAACCAAAAGTTGGCCAAAAGGAGTCCCGTCTAAGCCACGGGACAGCCGCCTGGAAATTGTCAGCAATTAACCCGCGGGTCAGTCGCAGTCGCATTCGCAGTCCTTCCTGCCGTGATTTATGCCCCCAAGCAGCCTTAAAGTCACACACAATCCAGGCAGGCCAAGAGAGAGTACGATAGAGGGATGGAGGGAGAGAGCAGATAAATGCCATCCTGACACATTCTCAGAGAATAAAACAAAGTTGGATGCGGCCTGATGGATTTGCTACCTAAGTGGAAGAGGGAGGGAGATGTGCATACCTCATTTGCATGGAGTGATCTGCAGAGAGAGGGAGGAAGAGATCAGTTCTGTTGCATGCAAGGTGTATTTAAACAAGGTGAGGCAGTCAAGAGTTTGGCATACGCCCAGAGAAATGTATTAGACAAAAAGGCAAACAATTAAATAACTCAGTCGATTCGCGAGAGCACTCTCTGGAAATGCCTTACCTTCTGTTAACACACTTTGTATGCAATGAAGAAATTCCGAAGAGAACACAATGCCTTGCTCTTACCAACAACAACAACAACAACAACAGCAGCAGCGTTTAAGCCAAGCTAACCCATTAAAGCCGTCTGCCCACGCTCGGCTGACGTCGCCGTCGCCGTCGCTGCCTTGGTTTCCGTTGCCTCGGCAGCGGGCCGAGTCGCACCTGGCGCTCAGTCGCAACTTTGGCGACCGAGCAACAACATCACGTCGCAGGAAACGAACCACTCGCGTGACAGTTCCACAGAAGTTGTAGTTTTCATTAGAACTGTTCTGCGAGAGAGAGAGAGAGAGAGAGCGAGAGAGCGTGCAGTAAGTGTGAGAGCAACTCCGAAAGAAAGAGATCTCCTCCCAGCTTCAGTCGGCGGCACCACTTCTCTTGTTCGTGCTGCATTTGCTCTTCGTATGTATGTGTTGCCTGCAACATCGTGGCGCGGCTTTCGATTTCCTATTACTGTTTTTGATGTTGCATTCGTCTGTAAACGTGCGTGCGTGTGTGTGTGTGTGTGTTGTGTTGTGGGAAAAATGCAACAAATTATATGGCCGCTGGTTTTTGTGTTTTTTGTTAATTAAAAACGTTTTGTCGCTTGTAATTGAGCCTCTAATGGGCCGCAAAAACAGTGAAACAGGTGCGTGAGCATCAGCCAAAACGAGTCCACGCTAAAGCGAGTCAATAAAGAAAAAACAAACAGAAAACATAGCAAATAAAACCATTAAAAGTGCATTAGAAACATGATCAACCTTTCCACCACGTCCCAGAGATAGAGAGAGAGAGACAGACATTCTAACTGCCTTTCATCAGTCAACCCATCAGTCAGGCACTCATTCACTTTGCCAGTTTTAATGCACCTGCCATGACTCGTCATAAGCCAGAGATGCCCCTTAATGCGTCTCGAACTCTCGAGCGAACCGGCCTTTGGAGTCATTAAAAAGAAACAATTTCGCACTAAAAATTCAACCCACATGGGTCGGGTCGCTCGAGTGTTTTATAAGAGTATCCAACCATAAACCAAGCTCAAAAAGAGCATAATAATAAAATCAGGCAAAAGGCAGAGACATTTGGTTGGGGCTTTGCTTTTGACCAATTTAAGTTTTCGTGGCTGCAACGCCAACGCAAAATTCTCAGTTGCGATATTTGGTTTATGAGTTCTTTGCGGCTTGTGTGGGCTTATTGGGGAAGGCTTTAAATTTGGGCTTAGTACTGGTGGCCTTGGAATGCCTCAGAGGAAACCGCTTTTGGGAGGATTTGTGGATTTTGAATGCATATCAGTTGGAAATTCCTCAAAATATTCCAACAGACAGAATTCCCATGCTCAGAGAAGAGCATTCTCATATATCGCCCCCAACTGCTTTGTAACTCTAGAAATTCCAAGAATAACCATCCGTGAGCGGGCAATATCAAATCTACCCATTCCCCCTCACTTTTTGCATACTTGTACGCGTCATGACAACTCTGGACAGGGATTATAGAAACGTGTCTTTAATGTATCCCATAGATGTTTGAACTGCTCATCAGTTTGACGTTGAACAAATGTTAGCCTGCACGTTCAGCATAAATGAGGCATTAAGCCACAATTGCCAATGAACCCCAACAACAGAATCGGAGGCAAGTGCAGTCAAGGCGGGCTTAATTAACATGCAACTGGCAACGTTCCCGTCAGCAACAACAACAACCTAACGACAACAACACGTTGGAAAAAAGTGCAATCCCAAGCTATCAAAAAGCGAAAAAAGGTTTCCCTTTTGGTTTTTTGCGCTGTGTGTTTTGGCTAGAAGGTGACGAAGACGTCGAGCAGTCTTTGTTTTGCCCATCACAAGACTAATGATGCTGGGGCCGCATGCAAGGCCTTCGCCCTGCAGCTGTTAATTAAACAGAGGAAGAGGAGGAAGAACTGCAGCATCCAAAAGCAATTACGGTAGCAGAGGCAGAGATACAGTGGCAGAGACAGCGGCAGCGGCAGTAGAAGCAACAATCATCAACGGCAGACGCAACAGCAACAAATAAAGCAACATGTAAGTACACACAAACACACAAAATTATGGGAGTTAAGATTTCTAGAATTCCTAGATTCCAATGAAATCGTCCCTTTCCTTCTTGAGCTCCATGGAATAGGTCTAGCCACCCCTTTTGCTGAGTGCCTCAGAGTGCTGCTGCCTCTGGACTTTCTTTCAGGCTGCTGCCAAAGCAGGAGCTGTGACAAAAGCAGCAGCAGCGGCAGCAACAGTAGCAGCCTCCCCATCGACTTTCTAAGCCAGTTGCCAATTTGGTGCATTTCGCCGATTTGGCAAGAGTCAGGAAAACTGGCCAAACCTAAAACAGGCAACAGGCAACAGGCTACTGGCAACAGGCAACTGGCAACTGGCAGTGCAAACAGCCATGGACAGTGGCTGTCGTCAATTGTTTACCGGGTCCCCGCCACTGAGAAGACGACTGCAGACCGAAGACCGGGGACCAAAGATTGCAGACGCCAGACAAAGATGCAGTCGTAGTCCCAGGTCCACGTCGAAGTCGAAGACTGGGTCGCGTGTTTGACACAAATGCCGCGAATAGTTTTGAAGGCGGTTTGGCCTCACTGCGACTTATGGTCAAAACCACCGCTGACTTGTGCAAACAAGAAGTGTGTGTCCGTCCGTCTGTCTGGGTGTGTACTTATCTGTGTGCCGGCTGCGACTTCCTGTGACTCTGCTGATTGCGTTTTAATAAGCCGCGGCGAGTAGCTCCGAGATACTTTTCAGCGGACCAATGTTGCATGTTTGCTTAAAGTAGCCGCTCAGCAGACGCCCAAAGAACCAATAATCAGGCAACGACAAGAGCACGCAAAGTATGCCATGGGGCCTGGGCATTTGACTCGCGTGCCACTCCTGGTGGGTCACCATGGGTTAAAGTTGCTCGTGTTGGCCCCCAGGCTATCTGCCCACAGAAATCTCTTTTCGATTGTCTTTTTTCATTCATTGAACTCGAGGCGTATTTAATGAATACTTCCAATCTCATAAGAGATGGTCTTGAAGGCTGCTGGAATAAAATACCTTTCTTTGTCCACAGATTTATCTTCTATTCTTTGAAAATTCCTAAACTACATGCTTGGATATGCATCAATAATTACCAGTGAAGTACGAATTGTTTAGAGCTAATCAATAAAAAAACAAAGCTTTGGATAATAGTTCTACAAAATCGAAAATCCATAAATTCCTTGCTGATGGATTAATGAAACCTTTTGAGGCCATCATTAGGTCTGCATAATACAATAATCGCTGTATCCGTAGATCGATCACCGAGCCCAATGGAAACAATGGGAAAACTTTTATTGTCCAGCAGCAACAATTTCCATTTATCTGGCCATTGTGCGGCGGCAACGGCGGCGGCGGCGGCGGCTTTGAAGCCAAGATCCATGGAATCGGGCTTGTGGTTGTTCCGACTCCCGCTTGGGGCATTCGTATTTGCCATTTGGCAATTTGTCGTTGAAATACGGCAAGTGTTCGAGTGTCGGACGGACTGAGATGCCAGGCATGCTCGTAAGTGGCCAAGTATCTTTTATCCATAAGCCGGGCTACACTGTTGCAGCGGCGCATTGCCTAAGATCGATTGATTTCGGTTCGTAATAGGCTTAAAGTGGTTGGGAAATGCAGCCGCTTGAAGTCCATTGAAGTCCATTCATAAGCCGTTGGCCACGCCTCGTTATGGTGACCCTCAGACACATGAACTTGGTTAATAAAATAAGCAAACAAATAAAAGCGAGCTCAAAAAACAACACGCACTCAACAAGACAGCCAATAAATGTCCGACAGTGCAAAAAGGCCATAATAATAAACGTAAATAGACACACAAAAAAGCCACCGACTTAATGCTAACAAATTTGAGGCAACAACAGCTGCTGCAGCAGCAACAGCAGCAGCAAGTTGGCCAAGTTTTTGCTTTGTTTTAGTGGCACTCATTAGCCAAGTTATGAACACCATTCAGCGGCTACACAGTAGCTGCAAAAACAAACAACTAAAGATTCGAGCACGGCGAAATATGGTTAAAACGTTTTGAAGTCGAATGCAGCCCGAACACTGCCGGCCAGAAGTGCTCGCATGTGTGCCTGCCAAGGTATAGCTCAACCTTTGTACGGAAACTTTTGGCTTGCAGTGTAGCTGAAATTTGATGCGTTTCTATTAGTGTTTTGCCGGCGTTTTAGGCCGCCCCGTTCCCATGGCCCACCCAATCGAGTGTTCCCAACGCACAAGCACACGTTCTCCTGCAATCAATTAAACGAAATCTGATCTGATCCGATCTGTGGGCTCGCTGTGGGCTTTGGGGTTTGGTGTTTGGGGCTCTCTAATACCCCAACAAACACCAATTGTTAGACCACAAAGTTGCACGAGTCGTGTCGCTGGCGAAAGAGAATTGGTTTCTCATTTTCATTGTGCTGTTGCTTTTTTTTTTGTGTTTTTGGTTTCTCATTTTTTGTGGCATTGTTTGAGCGATTTGTTTGAATTTCGCCGCCCGACACAGTCTGGCTTGGGGTCTTGCAGAAGATGCCTCGCCAGCTTTTTGGGTATTTTTTCAACATTTTTTTCGAGCTGTGTGGCTTGGCATTTTATCCCAGTCACGCTGCAAGTTATTTGCGCCGTCTCTGGTCTGAGGTCGTGCAGGGACCAAGTTCTGTCTTCTCTGTTATTATGCCAGCCGGTTTCATCGTCATAAAGGGGTTCAAAAGAAAGAAAAAAAAAAACGGAACACTAGCTGCAGGGGTCGAAGAGTTGTATACCCTCAAAGATCCATTGTTTCCAAGGAAGCTTTTTTGTGTTTGATGAGAGCAGAAGAGTCTTAGAGTCCTAGTTGTGTTCGAAACAGTATCAGCAATTGGCACTCCTCCCACATTTATCTGTTCAAAATCGTTGTATCCTCTGCGAGGGTATACAAAACTAAGACGAAAAGAAAAGAACCCGAAATGAAAACGTCTTGAGTCTGCACTTTTTCGTTGGGTAATCCGAGCTCTGAGCCTTTTGATTTATGCAGTTGCAGTCTCTACTCTTTCGAGAGGGTATTCCTTGGGAGAGGGTTCTACTCGCATCAGGTTGGGAGGTGGAGCTGTCATGACATCATGATTGAGTTGAGAGCCACAGGAATGGTAGTTTTTAATTAAATCTTAGAATAATTTATCTAAATTAAAGATGAAGAGCATTTGCGATTCTTCTTTAGAAACATTGCCATGAGTTTTGCTCGATGCCCCGCTCTTGTTGAATTTTGATATCTGGTGGGAAAACATTGCTAAATTGGTTGGCCAAAGAATCTTCTGGCAGCTGCTTCGGACGGACTCTCCCAGTATCGAATTATTCACTGCTCGTTTTGTTTTGACTAAAAAGTAAGTCAAAAGCTCGTTATGCAGGCAGCCAGCGTCACGGAGATCTGTGTGCCGTGCCTGCAATTTGCAAGTAATTCAAGCCGCGTCGAGTGGCCTTTTGTGCGTTTCATATTTTCGGCGATGAATGAAATCGGCTCTCGACTGAGCGCCAACCTTGCGAATGCTCGGCAGAGCTTCCGCTGCCGGGGACCGTGTCTATTATGTGTCTCTGTCCAATTGTGTGTACAATAATTTGTACAACAGCAAATCGTGGCCACTCCAATGGAGCAGGCCCCTCCGAAGGTTGAACTTTGTGCGAATCATTTGGCCCCAGGGCAAGTGGACTTCAAGTGTTAAAATACATAGAAATTACTTCATTTCCATTGTGGATGGAGTTGATGTGGTTTCCCATTGTGGCGGCGGTCAAGTGGGCTAATGACTGCCGGTAACACGAGACTCTTGGAGATCACAGATCTCTGTGCTTGTGCTTGTGGTCGCAAATTAATTTCTATCCCTTGGACAGCCAGGGGGGACTGTCAACAGCATTACTGCTGTTGTTTCACACCCTGGCATCTTCTATGCTATTTTTTTTGGGGCTATCGGATTACAGTGTCTCGACGTCTCTGGAGGCTGAGCCTCGTTTGCATACGACACATAAACATTCGACAAAGGCAACTTCTAACGATGCCGTTTGGAATGTGTTGTCACCATTTCGCGTTGCGTTGTTGATCCGTTTTGGCCTCCAAATATTTGCATAATTTTCGTAGAATCGTTACTCCTCCACCTGCTCGCCAAACTAGCGGCCAAATGCGCAGTTCGAACCGGGCTGAAAGCTATTTTCAACTTTTGTCTATATGCTCACGATTTGGCCATAAAGTGGCAGCCACGAAGCTAGCCATGTACTCGTACTCCAACTCGTACTTTCACCGCCGCACACATTTCAAATTGAAATTCAATTATGAAACCCAATACGCCCAGACCCAAGTGGAAGTCAAACCCATCGCTGAAGGGGGAAATCAATGCGAAAAGCGTTAATATTTTATATATTAATTGAAGGAGTGGCAAAGCTAACCCTAGGCCATACCCACCGATAGGTGATACTTGAATGCTCTTCGTGGGAATCGTTTTGTATTTCATGGTTTTCTCTAGGCTTTGATTTTGTTTGAAAAATGGCACATTTCTTATCAGCAGACTCTGACTAATGCTGAAATCCGTGCGATCAGTGCTCGGCATTTTTAAAGCCAAGTTAATTAATAAGCTCGAATCATCCGAAATCGGATTATAGCCAGCCATATGACCTCATTTATAACAATGTATTTGGCCAATTAAGAGGCGGGGCTGGTTCATTTATCTGTGGCATCGTTAGCGTCATCGTTTTCGAGTCGTTCTGTTGATTGTCGTATGCAAATGACGTATACGCCCCGATGTCGGAGCTTGGGGAAAAACACTCACTATTGCCGGCCAAATGTCAGGCGAAATCTGTGAATCTGTCACTGACTTGTCGTCTATATTGTATCTATCCTCTCCGCTCAACGAGCTCTGTCCGGTGTGGAAATATTTTCGTAGTGATGCAATAGCGCGATTTGGCTCTGATTTACAGTCAAGATACGTGCGATAACCTCACATTGAAATTGCATTAGGATTTGCTGTGGACAGTGTGAGGCATGATCTCTGAGTCGTGGGGACGTGGGTGGGTGTTGGCCGGGGAGATGCGATCGTCAAAGGCGATCACCTTTTCTCTTAACGATTACAAACGCTTGCAATTAACTCAAGTACTATATTTACAGGCAGCCAACAGCCCCGTCCACTGCCCCGATCCATGGCCATAACATGCTATATCATAATTTACAACTTTGACGTTTCTGCCGGCTGCAGAGTCAGGCCTCAGCGCACGCGTTCGCCGCAATTCTGTTTTCGATTATGCGGCTCATGGCTCCCGGCAGTCGTAAGACTTCATCTCTAGCTATACATATCTCTGCCACTCCTTCTCTACCTCCCAGTCCTGCTCTATCTCCATGCCCGACTCCGACTCCGACTCCTTCTCTGGCCTTGATGGCTTGCCCCTGGCGGCGTTTTGTATCTTGCGCTTGCATCTTGTATCTGTTGCTGCCGCACCACGACCACATGGGGCGGTTGCAACAAAATTTGTTAGCCTGTCATAAACTGCGCCAAATCGCATAAATTACGGCCGCCATAGACCGTTTATCGGTATGCAAAAAAATATCGAATTTTTATCGTCTTGCGCCGAGCGAAAGTGTCGATTGCCTTCGCCTGAGAACCGTTTCGAGTGCCTTCTGGCCAAGCAATTTCTTTTAATTGATTTTCAACAGCCGTGTGAGATTCTCTACCCCACTTGCAGCCTCTTGTCTAGACCCAACGTCATCGACAGAGTCAACGCCAACGCACAAGATGCGGCGTCCCTGTTGACAGGTGTTGATTGAAATGACCCAAAAAAAAAAACAGCACCAACAAAAATTAGAAGGATGAACAAGATACAATACGTTGAAGATGGATACATGCGTCTCACACTTTTTCTATGTTTATAAACAGCTGGGGAAAACATTGCGGGAAAAAGAACTCAATCAACTTGATGGGGAAAATATCCAATAACTGGCAAGGGGAAAACAAATGCTGCATTTAGAAGAGAGATAATTCTCTTGGAACGGTATATATTTTTGTGGTGGAGCTTTCCGAAGACAACAAAAAGAGTCTGAGAGGAGAGTGAGCGACTGAAGGACTACCTAAGCCAATCCATTACCAGGCAAAGAACTTTCTCGTTGTTCATTGTCAATGTTCAAATGCAGTTGTCTACCCGTCAACTCTTTTAACAGAAACAACCCAATACATATGACCTACTCGCACACGCGGACAGGTCCGCCGATTAGATAGTCGCCCAGTCATACACATTCATGCACTTGAGAGAGTCATTACAACGCATGTCAAACTGCATGTCATGCAAGTCTGTCGGTGTACGACACCTTAGATCTATTTACCGACACTCAATATCTACTAAAGAGATGAGTTCTGAAAAGTGTGGATGGGCAATTAATGAGCCAAATCCCTTGGGATAAGAGTAAAGCAGAAATTAGATGGAGAGTCAGGAAAGTTCTGTCTGATTTCAAAACCCATCGTCACAAGAACTGAACATCTGTACATATGTAAGTACTACTATTCTATAATCAAATTGTTTATTCAAATTGTAAGCTTAATTAAATGTTTACTCCGTTGAAAACAATCATCAATTGATTATTATTTACACAATTGCCGTCTTACGGGGCAGGCATCGATGTCAAGCCGCCTGCCTGCCTATCAGGCGGTCGTCTATTGAACTCCGAGTGCCAGTGCCAGTCCATGAAATGATATTTTTATTTCATAATTAGTATTTCCTCTGGGCATTGATTTTGTAATTTATGTTAATTCCTCTGTTCATCTGTTTTCTATGGAAATATGAATATTGTATAAGAAATTTCATGCTCTATGAGTGGACCGAGAATTTCTATAAATCTGTCACGAATCGCAGGGGCAGAGGCGTCTTCGTTTTGGGGCTTTTCAACAAAAACTTAACTTTAGTTAAGTGAGCCGGTTTCGGTTTCTGGCGAACTCTTTTCTGCCATTCATACTCGTATCTACGAATTCATAAACAAGTTTTCTGTTTTAGCCAGCGGTTGAAGCCAGTGGTCTTCGCGGCTTTTAATTAAGCGTTAGTGGATTCGCTCATTGCTCAAATGTCGAAATAAATTGCTGCAATTATTTATGCGTCACACCCAATAGATTTCTACTTGCCGGAGGGTCTTGCCCACGCTTCCCTCAATTCATCAGTAAATGCTTTATTGATGGGTTTTCCCTCGACGATCCAAGGGCCTGGGCTGCCCACTGAGTGGTCTTTCGGCAATCGCGACTCGACCATAGAATTCATTGGGTGTCTTCCAGCTTGGGCCATTATCCTCTCCACAAACTTCTGCCTAATGGCTGACATGTCACAGAGATGTCTTCCTCAGCTTGTCAGCTATGGGAACTATATTTTCCCAGCCAGCTTCCGTGTAAAATAATGATGCCATCGCTAGAAGATCAAACAGATCAGGAGCCAGGCAGGCAGGCAGGCAAGCAGGCAGGCAGGCAGGCGGACAGGCAGCAGGCGACACTGAGGCGACACCTTTCGAACTTCATCAATCATTGCAAATGCTTCCGCTGCCAGAACGCTGAGCCACAGCCCACCCCCATACCGAAAAGTATCTACACAACGGATGGATACTCGCACAGAGATACAAGTACATAGGTTCGCTTATCGGGCATGTGTGGAATCGGGTTTGTTACGATACTCGCGCGAACTGGTTTCGGGGCTGGCTGCTAAGCAGTCACTTACTTATATTTATTAATTATCGTATCGATAGCTCGGCTCGGATTGGCTTGGCCCCGGGCCCAAATCTGAGTCTCAGTCCGAGTCTGAGTCTAGCAACAGCTGAAATCCACTTGGCATTGTGCTTTTTGGGTATCGGTTCGCTGGGGTTCTGTGATTGCCAGTGCGCCGCTCTTTTATGGTCGACAACCAAAACAAACACAAAAGATACGGCAACGCACACCAATGCAGCGAGAGACCTACACAAAAAAAAGATACACAAACACACGGACAGGCGGACAGGGGGACTGGGGGGCAGGGGGACAGGGGGACAGGCGTTACAGAGCATAAAGTTCAGGCGGCAACACTCGTGAAGTTTTTCTCCCGGCGCATTCAGTTCGATTCGGGCGATTTTCGAGCGCGGAGCGCCTAACTCGCACAGAAAACCAGCTGAGAAAAAGACGAAAAATACGTATATCTGAACGAAGTACGGGCAACTAAAAATGTCCAGCTCTGAGTCAGCCAAAAACTGAACTAAACCAGAGTGCAGCGAGTGTGTGTCGTGTCGCGTCGTATCGTTCTGTCGCCTTCAAAGTTAATTAATTTCGGCATAGAATTTCCATTAGCTAAAAATAGGTGCATTAAAGGCAAAACGCGAAGCCAAATGCTAATTAAATGCCAGCCCAGCAAGCCATCCAATAAATGCCACTAGCACATTACGTATGCCGGCGATATGATTCTCTCCAGCCAGCCGCAGTACAATGAGTCAGAGTTTGCCGAAAAGATAAGACACCTGACGCCCACCGAGCAGGCAGCAGTCAAGCGCTTCTGGAGGTAATGATAATGCGGCCAGATCCGCCCAGATCGATATCATCAGAGCTCCAAAAAAGGGATCAAATCACACGCCGAGTGTGGGGGGAATCACGGTAGCGATCTCTGATTATGGCTTGGCTCATGGCGGTGTGGAGGGTGTGATCGAGGAAATACTCCAAAAATATGAGACTGATGGCGACCAGTCATGGGGGAACTATAGTGGAGATGGAACTTTTATTATTTGGCAGCCAACTCCACAACTTTGTCTGCCACAAAACCGAAGCCAATTATCATAATTTATAATTATGACAACGCTCCACGCTCAACCAGGAACAGTCACAACAAATTGTGGCTAGACAGCAGCACCGAACAGATCCAGGCAGGGTGGGGAATAGGAATAGGAATAACCCAACAAGATGGGTGTATCATAATCATAAACACGCATATTAATTTGGTCTGCAATCCAAAAATACGCGATGCCGCAACGCGTTCCACATGAATGCACCATGGCAACTGGGACTGGGATGGCGACGGGGATGGGGATGGGGAGTTGGGGGAGTGTGTCCATGTCAGGCCTTTTCCATTCATGCAACAACATACCAGCCGCATAAATCAGTTGACGCATAAATTTTCATTTTACATAAATTTTCAATTCGCCCAAAAGATGGAAACATGAAAAATGACTCAAAAATATGGCAGCAAATTGCAAGACGGCTTTCCATTCGATATTCTTTATGTACGAGTAGTATTATTTTTATATCAGCAAAACATGACAGGTAATTAATTAAATATTACACGAAAATTAAAGGCAAAGCATTGCCCATCTCCTCTTTTGGAGGGATTTGCTAATTGCATGAGGATTTTTGGATTGGATCCCCATTCGCCGTTCGCCGTTCTCCGTGCCCCGTTCCTTGTGGACCCAAACAAATTATAAATAATTGCAGTTTCCGTTTCCAACAAAGTGGAAAAATGAAAAATGCAGCACGCATGTTACATTTTCCCGGAAAGAGAAAGAAAGAGCAGCAAAGTTCACTAATGAGTTCTGGGGTTGGGATATGGGATGCCATACCGTGGAGTCCGTCGCCTGCTCTCCTCCGATGGCATGGCAAACAGATTATTGTGGATTTTGTGGCGCGCGCATATTTCCAAAGATGTTTCCAAATACCGAACAAAGAGGGCGACAACAAGAACTCAAAACGCTGACAGCTTGATATATTTTATTATAATTTCCTCCCTCCGGCAAGTGTGGCTCCTGTCCATCCATCCACTCGGGTATTTTTGTCTATATCTGCTCGTGTATCTGTGGTATCTGTGCCTTTGCCGCATTCTGTGTCGTGTGTGTGCTGCACTGAATTATTTTTAAATGACAATTGTCTCAGCCAAAGCCCTGGGACTCGAGGCGAAGCGAAACGCTTTCCGGGCGTTTTCCTAGCGTTTCGCAAGCGACTTTACTCGCCGCTGGTTGTTTGGTTAGCCCTAAGCTCCATAAACTCTATGTGTTTACGTTTTCCTTGGCTCTAGATATTACTATTTGCTTTTCCATTTGCCAATTTCCTAACAAGAATTTCTTTTGTCCGATTTGTGTCTTTCCAGGTCGCTGGTTTTGCGAAGTCAACGCGCCTTCATTGAGGAAAATGGTAAGTTAAGACCTGGCGTGGGCCCCGGCTTTAAAGCTAGAAACGTGTCTTAGACCCCCACATGACTGGCATTCTACAGGCAACAACAACAGCCACATCGGATGTGGGTCAACGTGACGCCCGCACAAAGCCGGGACGGCTGTTGGACCAGGCCGGGCCAACACCCACAATTGTGGTCTGTGTTGCAGATACAGTGTTAAAGACACACTTAACTTGGCCGAAAAGGCAAATTTGTCACTGCATCACTCGGACTGGGCGCCGCAACGCACTTTTCCAACGTCCAGACGCGATTCGACCCACGCCCGCGGCTAAGAAAATATCTTTCGACTCCCTAATGGAAATCACTTTTGGCAAGACCCACGCTCCGCCACCCGATCGATCCTCCAACTGCGACGTTTAATTAAGCCCAAAGCCAAGACCCAAACTGGTTTCGGGCTTAAACTGAAATATTTACCGCGATATCAAATAATTTGGTCTCTTTCTCGTTTGCCAATTTATGACAGGCGGATGTGAGGTGACAGCTCAGGCTGTGGGCGTGGCCCTTGTTGATAGCTCATGTGCCATTCGCTCATTCTGCTCTGGCGTTAATTGCGGCAATTAAAATGGGAAAAGTAAATGTCACCTGGCCGCCGAAATCCACTCATTAGCCACACACGAAGTGCCAGCCCTGATTTTGAGATCGGCAACGGGAAACTTTATGACACGTTCAAAGAATCATAAAAAATAAAACCAGAAACTTCCGCTACAATGGCCACAGGAGGCACTCGACTAGGGTAGGGCCAACATTAATTGGGTAATTAAAAGTCAAGAAATGAATATCCCGCGACGCGTCTGGGGAGCATTCTAAAGAAAATAAAAAGGAAAACCTAATGTCTGAAGAGAAAATAAACCGAAGTACTGGGGAATGAGTTCATAAAGTCTAAGCGATATAAAAAACACTCGAAATTGTTAAATATTGAATTACAAACAAATTGTTAGACTAATCTATATACTCTATACGTATCTCCCAAAACTCGAAAACACTTGATTTTCATTTAGTCGCCAATTATGAATATAGCCATTATTCATTTATGTTACAATATATCTGGTTGTGTTTTTGGTTCGGGCATGCAATTAGATCGAACAGCGTTGCACGTGTTTTGCATAATTAAATTTTTGCGCCTTACGGTAATTTGCGTGGCTGCTGCAACTCCAGCACCGTTAGCTTCATTAGCCGTTGCAGCTGCCACAGCCACTGCCAGTGCGACTGCAACTTCCACTGCCGCCTACCTGTGTAGCAGCCTCAGCACCAGCCCCAGCCCCAGCCCCAGCCCCCATACGAGCAAATTGTAGACATGTCAGTCGAACAACCAGTTTGGTTTCGGTGTTTTTGTATACCCTTTGACCCGAAGGGTATGCCTGTTATGGTATGGAAATTCATCTTCGATGTGGATTAAAGATGTGACATAAATATCTTCTCATATTTCGAAGCTGGCATCCCAGCTATCGGCTAATGGAAGACTATCTAAAGATACATTTTTAACAATTTTGGCAGTGTATTCCCATATCGAAGATATATGTCTTTGGTTTTTGGTGGGCTTTTTATGAATTTCATTCACAAGTCGAGTTCATTTGTATGCCGGACAGCATCCGTGCATCATTCAGTAGCACGCCTACGCGAAAATGTAGTCATTACAGAAGACCGATCAGCCTGAGAGCGATCATGATAATGATGATTGGAACGGGGACAGAGACTGGGACTGGGACATCGGACATGGGACGTGGGACATGTGGAGACCCAAAATCGGCTACGTGCTCGGCCTGAGCATGATCGTAACTCAAGTGCTGGGCTAATTTCTTAATTTTTATGTGAGTCGGGTGCCGGAATACGATTTATGTAGGCGCCCTTACATGGATAACAGATTGTGTGCAAATAAAGTTGTTAACTTTAAATTTAACTTGAAATGATTGCGGATTGAGTTCAAAGACTTGCAGTTGCAATTACACGGCAAAGTGAAAGTTAAACTTTGTGTTAAACAAATCAGTACTACATCGAAGCTACGTGCTCTTAATATGGATGCAAACTGCATTCTCGACACGCCCACCAAAGCCAAAATCCCATTGAATGCCAAAAACACGGCACTGATTGAGTGGTTGAGTGGGTGGATGTGTGGCTCTATCGGTGATAATTAAGCTGGTGAACAGCTTTGGCCATGGCCCTGTAGCCGCCTGCTAATTACGGCTGCTGTAGCTCATCAATATGCGGTCTCTTAACGTGGTCCAACACGTATACGTCGTGTGGTGCAGCGCCAACACTTTCCCAAGACACGCCCACGCCCACGACCAACGCCCACCATCGTCTGGTTTGCTTTTTGTGAATGAAAAGTGAAAAGTGGCAGAGAGATTCGATCGGAACTATTTGTAGTTCGCCAAGAGATGGCGCTGCCGTAAAGCCGCGGACTGGGGGCGCTCTCCCCGGCCTGATAAGCAATGCTAAATGGCCGCGTATCTTATCGGGTCTAATTTGCTGCATGATGATGAATAGAGTGAGAATATGACACCGCCTAACCGCCCAGTTGGGCGTAGACGTGCGGTGGGAGTAGAACGAATTTTAAAATATTTCTTAGCCTCTTAGATACTTGCTATCGTTGGTGGGTCGGAATCGGAATTGGCATTGGAGGTCAGCCGCTGAGCTGCAAGAATTTCAAATGTTTTAAGTGCAAAACCAAGTAACCATTTAAATGTTGTGGAATCTGCTCTGGTGTGGGGTCTTGTGGCTCTGGTATGAGGCTAAGAGGCCGCAGCCCCAACCTCAGTCAGAGGCGGTTGTTGACCAAGAAAGTGAGTGAAAAGTGGGAGGGATAAATGCGAAAGACCTTGTAGATAAAAAATGTATAAATATATCATAGGAAACATAGTGGTGAGGCGATCCATTCAGCGAGTAAAAAATCATTTATTTAAAGATACAATTATTTCCACTATGTAATTTGTCCTTCAACTTGTGCTAAATGCAATCATCAAATGCTTGAATCATTATTTAATTATTATTTTCCTTGATTGCAAATTGTTTCAATCAATGCCAGTGCAGATACACACTCGTACGAATGTATATTGTATCTAAAAGCGCTCCGGGCTGCACATGCCATTCAAAGTGATTCAGCTGGCCAAAAGTGGTTTATCTAAATTAACCAAATTAGTTATTATATGCCGCAATTAAACATAAACAAGGCACGCATTTATCTTACGGATACACAGCCGAGACGACTGCGTTCCGAGAAGAGCGCCTTTGTGGACGCTCAGATTACCAAAGCCGAAACATGTTTGGCGGCGAAGAGCAGGTGTGGCTCTGGCTGCGACGCAGATACACCTTTTGTTCGAATGTGGTCGCCAATACCGAGAATCGGCTGCTGACTTGACCTTGATAGTGACATTTAGATACATCTTGAATGCCTTTGATTCTCATCTCCCTCTTTCTTTCTCCATCTCTCGCAGCTCGTCAGGTGGCTGGCGGCAGCACCAACAGCTCCATCTCCAATCCCGAGTCGTCGGGGATGAACCGCTCGGTCCGCAGCTGCAACTGCTGCCCCTATGGCTACCACATCGACCTGGACTTTGTGCGCTACTGCGAGGCGCTGGCCCAGGCCAAGCCCAGCGAGGAGGAGCAGCGGCGCAGGGATCGCCGTCGCTCGCGGAAGTCCATGGAGGTCATGCTCGGCTTCGAGAGCCTCTTCGGCGGCGACTGGCAGGCGGAGTCACGTGTCCAGGGCCGGCTGGCGGAGGTGAGTGCCGGCTCCTGGGTGGCCCCAGATGCCGCTTTGATCTTGCCCAGCCTCACACTCAATTAACTTGTCACCTTTCGTGTTCCGCTTTCAGGCCGCACATGAAAGCGATCCAGATTCGCCACGCGGAGTCGGAGGAGCAGGTCTGTCGCAGTCCTATACCACAACGCCGTGCTATCGGCCACGCTCATCGTCTGTGCCTCGCTTCACTTACGGCAGCATCCCGCCAAGAGCCGAGTCGCCATTCGGCACCGCCTCCTCCACGTGCTCCTCCTTGCGCGGCGGCGTCGAGAGTGATGCGGGGATCTATCAACAGCGCCATCAGAGCTACGGTCGGCCGGCCATCAGTCCGCCGGAGACGCGGGCCTTCCTGCACGACGCCCTGGACGAGGTCTGCAGCGATTTCGAGCGCACTCTCGAACGCACATCGGTCAAGCGGCGCAAGGCGGGTGCCCCCTATGCGGGAGGCTCCCTTCCCATGGACAGAAACAACAATAAGTTGATGTTGAACCTGAGTCCGCGCAACGGCTATGGCCAGACGGAGGCCCGCGATCGGCGCCTGGGAAACAGCACGTGGGACCGGTACTTTGATGTGGCAGGTGAGTGGGCGACGAAGATGTCCCCGAAAATAGCTCCCCAGAAAGAATTCAATTTATCAGCTTCCCGCTCTGCTGAGGATGCCGATGGTGATTCATAGAACATGGTGCAGATAGTCGTACTGCCGCCCTGGCAGATACTTTTGCTTTCTTTTCTTGGCAATTAGCGCTGCTCTGCTGCGGCACATGTGACATTTCCACGCACGAAAGTGTGAACAATTTCGCACAACTGTGGGGGGGGGGGGGGGGGGGGGGGAAGAGGGGAAAGACTGTACAGTGGAATGAAAAGTGAAAGCCAGGAACTTATTTGAATGGAAAGATGATGAAAGATTTTCCTACTCGTAGTTTTTTTTAATAATCTAAGAGATCTATCCTGCAAAATCTCCCACATCTGTATAAGTCTGCCAATTTTGTTCACCATAATGCCAGCGATTTTAACAATTTGATCCCATTGTTGCCCATCCAGTTGCCAGCTCCGCAGCTGTGTTAGATCAAAGAATATTTCAATTTCCGAGGACTCCATAAACAAGATCTCGCCGAAACTCTGAAATCAGAAATGTATTGCACAAAATGCAGTTACAGCTTTAGCCCCACAGACATAGATGCAGATTCAGATGCAAATGCAGATACAGATACAGTAACAGTAACAGTCGGTTTTCATCTTTGGCATTTGAGACTCAATTGGCCTGGGCTCTTGCAACGTGCGGCAACGTGGGGCAACAACTTCAAGGCAATTTTTGAGGCGTTCGTATCTTAAATCAATTTGAAATGCGCATTTGGCGCTCAATTTGCATGCAAATGTCGCTCCGTCTCGTTTTTCTTGTATTTTTGCATGCCATAAATTTTCGATAGAGTGTGCAAAAAAATCACTGCAAATAAACAAATCAAATTGTCGCGTTTTAGTTATTTTTTCGCCGTTGTAGTTCGAGTACGAATACGAGGACCTGGACCTGGACCAAAGAGTTGTCATTGATTAATGGCCAAATGGCCAGAGAGCCTTGGTAATTGCCGGAGTATGTGCCTTTAATAAATGGCTTTCAAATTGAAATAAACATGGCCAAAATGTTTGCCACAAAACATTTCCAATAGCTAAAAAAAACGTGCGTGTAAAGCGGCATTTCGGAACTGCGGGACCCAGCCCATTTCCAACCCCAAACTAAGCACCAAACACATTTATCATTAGATAAAAACTGTCTAGAATCATAATTAGTATACATATACCTATATGCTGGCTATTTATAGGGAATCCAATTGGTTAGGGTTTGAAAAACAATCAGATTTAAAATTCGCCATAATTAATTGCAAACAGATAAGATAGGAAATATTCCCCATTGAATACCAATAGAAACCATATGCCATACACACACACACACATACACACGAGTATTTGTTTGATGATGATTTATTCCACATTATTCATGAATCAATAGCCCATAGATCTTCATGGCCTTGACTCAGAGACCACATTGGCATCAAAGCCAGGCAAACACTGAATGCAAATTGATATGCAAACCGACAATCAAAAATCAATAATATTTGCCTATGAAAAACGAAAACAAACACACTCTGCGTCCATTTTAATACCCTAGCAAAGAGTATAATGATTTTGCTCAGATGCCTGTAATGCCAATAATGAATAGGTAATAACGATCAGCAAATAAATATTTATCTGGCGTAGAACTGCTATGGTGATCCAACCTGATGGTATATGCCACAGCAAAGGGTATTCAATGATTCGGTACACTTTCGAACTATTAGTTACGTATTACCACACGTCACTACCATAAAAATTATCAGCTTGTGCTGGTAATTGTGCTTTTAGCTTATCAGCCACAAAAAACAACAAAAACCAAGGGGGGGGGGGGGGGGGGTTATATGCTTTTCTCGCTTTTCTCCCTTTCAGCCTTTTATTTTGATTATTTAATTTGTATTTACTGAGCGCGAACCTTATCGCCGGGCTGTCTCTGCGATCTCGTTCTCTCCCGTCCAATTGGTTTCCATTTAATATTGTTGTTAGTACGGACGTAACATTAGTTTTTCACAAGAGTTGTGTTAAATAATGACACTGAAATCTCTGCTGCTAAATGCTTTTGTGTCGCTCTTGTTTGCCGATGGTCGAATGAGCGAAAAAAATCTGACAGCAGTTGGTCGACGACTTTCGAACGAATAGCATAAGAAATGTGTGTCTGTCTAGCCGCGTAATAAAGCACGATATTTGAAATGCAAGAAACACGATTCAACCATAAAAATACGTTTTAAAGGCACTTAAAAATTATACGAAATACCTGAAAAAATGTAACTAAAATTCGAAAGCAGCGAAAACGAAGCGAAAAGAAGATAATGAAATAAATCAATCCGAAAAGCATAAATCACATTAGCTAATACATAAATTAAATGGTGCATCCTGTTTTCAATAATATGCTAGCGATTCTAAGGAAAATCAAACACGAACTAGTGCAGAGTGAGTGTGGCCGAAAGCACCGCGCCTGTTTCTGTGGCCGCCACTGTACCCACAGTACACCGCACAGCACAGATAGCATGTGATGAGCTTTTCGCTTTGATCTGTCCACGCTCGGCCCGATATATGGCAAATCAAATAATACAATATTATCTCTAACACAACGCTTTAATTAACGCCACCAGAGATTAAAAATAACACAAAAACACAGACTAATTAACAAAATTGTGCGGACAGCCAGAGCAAGTGCAATGTGTGCTGCCTTGGCCCATATGCCACATGGTGTGCCAACAAACTAAGCTGAAAGATCGCAAATCAATCAAATGTATGCCACAGCCGATGATGCCCTGCCACGGAGACGTCGGCGGCAGGCCCAGAGGAGCCCCAAACACAAGACGGAACCAAAGACCAGTTCGGGCAAGAGCTGGTGGAGCGACTGTAGGTTCATTAGCGGAAAGAGCTGCCCATTTCTGACTCCATTTAGGCCAATTTGCTGGGCCATAAAAACTGATTAATTATGTCCCCGGTCAATGCTACCAAGCGTCAGCCCCTCTGGCTCCCACCCCAATTCGCCTTGACCAAAGTCGTTCAGCCAATTTGGCACCGAGCACAGAAAATAGAACTCTCTTAGCCTGAAAGTTCACTGCACAGCCGCCAGCATATAAATAAATTAAGTAATAGCAACAAAGTGGGCGAAAAAACACAACACGACCAGAGGGGCAGAGCCACGAGAAATACTTGGCAAGGCTGACAGCCCGAGATGAGTAACAACTTGTTGTTGCAGCGGGAGACGGGGGCAGGGGGCACAGTGCGTATGAACGATATTGGGAAAATGCGGGAACCAAAATATGTTTAGGTATTTTAGATGTAGATTTCTCGTAGAAATATTCAGCCCCGACGAGTAAAACTATAAAAACTTGTCTCTTGTGTAAATACTCGGTTAAGGTATATAGTACCTCCGTGATATTGTGGCGATAAGCAGCAATTAAATAGATAGTCTATCATCATTACGACTTAAACATACCCTCTTCTACTTCTATGCGTACCTCCTAAAATCACTTAAATATTGATGGTAGTTCTTTTACAAAATTGAGCATTTTCGGGAGCACGTAAGTCTAGCTTTTAAGCTATTGGTAGATCCAGTTATGGAGCCTGATTGAAAACAGTATACCCTTCTACCTGAAGTAGAGTAACGGGTATTAAAACTAATATTGAATAACGCCTGCCTCGCTTTCCTTATCACTGCCCATTCGTTTGCTCTCTCGCCCAACACCAGACCCATACAAATGTGGGGCTTTTGTTCATTGTCTTTGCTTTGCTGTGTTGTCTGTGAAAATTATGCGAACTTTGGCACAATTATTAAAATTAGATTTGAGGAGCAAAATGTATTTTATCAGCATGAGCTTTTTGCATTACTATTTCGCCGAGCCGTGGGCGTTTTTTCGGCCAGTCGCTAACGGCCAGCGCTCATGGCAAGTTTGCAAATCAAAATCGAGTTGACCAGGGTAAATGGCAGTCCAAGTAATCAGCAGAGCTTTAAGCCAGTATCAACTACTATTTAACGTCGATTTCTTGCACTCCACAGACTCATGCATAGCGGGCAACCGATCGCCGACGAGCACTCCACACCTCTTCCTGCGCTCCAACACACTCCCTCTGCAGCAGCGGCCCAGCCCCGCAGAGGTGCAGTATGAGAGCTATGTGCAGGCCACGGTGGCGGCCAATGCCAAGTCGCCGGTGGAACAAATGGAATCGCCGAAGGTTGCAGGAAGTGCACCGCCGCCCCCGCCACGTCGCCATCACCTCCTGTCCACCTCCAAGGAGGGGGAGAAGGAGAATGGGATCGGAACCGGAACCGGAACCGGAACCATGAGCAGCTCCATGCAGTCGCCGGTGAATTCGGAAGCGGGTCAGACGACGGCGGATGCCCAGGCTCTGTTCCAGATTCGCGAGCAGATGGCCTTGAGCCTGAAGCGTCTGAAGGATCTAGAGGAGCAGGTCAAGGTCATACCCGACATGGAGGTGCGTAGCTAGCTTTTCATTCCGATACTCCTGAGCTCATATCCCCGATCCCCTTTTTTAGTCGGAACTCAATTCACTGCGCTCGGAGAAGCAGCGTCTGCTCCGGAAGAACGAGGAGCTGGTGCGTGGACAGCGGCAGACTCCCTCGCCACCGAGTCCGGGTCTGAAGAACGCCTCACCCGTGCAGTTCACGCCACAACGCATCAGTCCCGTCTCGCTGGAGAGCCTGGGGGCGCGCATGCGCAGCAGTTCGACCTCGGCCTCGCCTTCGCCCAGCATCATTCGACGCGATGTGTCCACCCAGGCGGCCACAAGGGTGACAGCCACCCGAGACGTCGCCGTTGGCTCCACGTTGAGCACCCGTCACGTGGCCACCCAAGAGGCGGCGGCCATTTACTCTCAAGCGGAACTGGAGGAGAAGATCGATGTGGCCCTGAGCAGCCACCAGCAGAAGCAGCTAAAGAAGCTCATCACAGTGGGCACACAGATGTACGTGCCGAAGCGGGAGCAGCGTGACTCGGGGATGCAGACGGTGGCGGAGCGACCGAAGCTCAAGTACAATGTGGGAGTCAGTGCCAAGCCCGCGACGAGGGAGAACTTCACCAGCTGCAAGCCGGATGTGCGCACTGTGGGCAGCTCCGAGCACCGCATCGACGAAGAGCTCTGCGAGAAGTGTGCCATCAGCAAGCGATCAGTTGGCTGCGGTCCGGAAGTACCCCCGGAGAAACCAAAGCCACCGCCACAGATGCCGGGACGCAGCAACACCTTCAGCCTCGGAGAGAACGAATCGCTTACTCTCATCCGGAAGGCAGTGGCCTGTCAGACGCCAGTTACCATGGTGCACAGTGCTGGTTGTCAGACGGCGATGACTACGGTCCGTTCAACCGGAGCTCAGGTGACGCCACAGCAGCAGCACGCGGTGGTGCAGTGTGGGGCAGAGCAGAGCACTCGCCAAACGGACACCGACGGCCTGCAGCGCCTCTCGAGGAGCGACACAAAGACGGAACAGGTGGCCGAGTCGGTGCCACGCCCACGGACACGCCACACAGCCTGCAATACGGAGCAGGAGCGGGAGCAGATCAAGGTACCCGCCACCACCCACTCCGCCTGCAACACGGATGAAATTCGCAAACGGGATGTGGGCTGCGGCGAAATTGTGAAGCCCCACATCTCGATTGCCTGTGCGGCCAACTACTGTGATTCCTGCAAGGAGGCAATCCAGGACCTGGCCAAGGGCTTCTCGAAGGTCAGCCCAGCCACCACTCCCGCACCGTCCAAGCCGGGAACAGTACGTCGCTCCACTTCGGCGGACTCGCGTATACCGCGACCCAAACACATTACTAGTCCCAGTCCGGTGCGGCGGGAGCTCAAGCGGCAGAATACCTACACTCTGGCCACGCCCTCACAGACGCCCAGTCCACAGGTGGAGCGGAAAACGCGACTGAGGTGAGTTGTTCTTCTTCCTGCTGGGGCTCTGCTCTCAGTCCCACTGTAAAAGCATTCTTAGAAAAGCTTGTCTCGCTGCGAGCTTTTAGCCAAGACACAACTCAATGATGTCGCAACGCTCTGTGAGAGATGGAGGAAAATGTAAACAAAAAATGGACCTGCGCATTGTGGGCTTCCCCGAAATGGGAAAATCTCAGTAGGATGACCTTCAGTCAGGCTTTAGTTTTCGCTTTGGCACATTCGTGGCCTCGCTTCTTTTGTCGCTTATTTTGGTTTTTGTTTGGATTTTGAGTTTTCCGAATGGTTTTGCCAATGTTCTCCAGCCTGAGCAGCTTCACGTGCTACCCGCTGCTGGTCAGCGGGTGCTCGGCCCTGGTGCTAACGTGGGTCTTTCTGGCTTTGACTCTCGCCTTCTCAATAACGCAATTATTTTATTCTAGCTCCTTGCAGGAGAAGCCACCGACTATGTCGAGCTTCCATTCACCAGATTCGTCCGGGGAGTCACAAAGTTTTATCAGACAGCCGTCCAGCAAGCAGAGCCCTTTATTGGACTTCAGCCAGGTGGGTGACGATGAGCTGATTGTGCGCGAGGAGAAGCGCGTCAGCATCAGCTGGTCCCGCGATGTCTCCCCCGCACCACTGATGACATCCTCGGCCACCACATCGGACACAAACAAGTCCGTCTCGCCGGAGCAGGGCCAGGAGCAGGAGCAGGAGCAAGCCATGAGCACTTCCTGTGATTCCAGCCCGCCCTTGGATGTGCAGATTGCTCAGGGAGCACGCAAGAAGTCCAGCACGCCGCTAAAATCTAGTCAAAGCGAGGAGTCCCAGGTGACTGTCATCGAGCGACCGGCCACGAAGGCGCAGCTCCATCAGCTGGCCCAGGCAGAGTCCGAGCCCCGAAAGAAGTAAGTTATCTACTAACTAAGCCCCCCTTTCGATTGGGATAATCGCAATAAACCGTTTGCAGAACCGATATACCCAAGAGCCTGGTGGATGCCCTCAAAGTCATCAATGATTCGCTGCTGAAGAGGCTGGGGGCCAAGCCCATCTCCTCGCAGAGCCTCAAGTCAGCCAAGACGACCATTCAGGAGCATTGGTTCCGCAACTCCAGCACTGGAAAGGCCGATCCCCATGAGGTGGAGGACCACTTGGACTTCTTTGAGTCACTGTCGGTGCCCTTGCTGGAGTATTGCGTTAACCTGTCCGACAACAATGTAAGTTCTGTGCCATTTCCTGAACTAAACAGTCGGATACAAGAATCCTGTCTATGTTTTAGGGCAACACAGCCATGCATTATGCGGTCTCGCACGGCAACTTCGACGTGGTATCCATTCTGCTGGATTCGAAGGTTTGCAACGTAAACCAAACGAATAACGCCGGATACACGTGTGTGATGCTCGTATCGTTGGCCAAGCTAAAGCAACCGTCCCATCGGACAGTCGTGGAGCGACTGTTCAAGATGGCCGATGTCAACATACGCGCCAAGAAGGTAGGTAAGGGGCCGCACAACCCCAGAGACCACAGATCCTGACATCTGATCGTTGTTCCCCTACTAACCGAACCCCTCCGCCCTCTGGTTCCCCTACAGCACTGCCAGACCGCGCTGATGCTCGCTGTGTCGCATGGTAATGGCGACATGGTCGCCATGCTGTTGGAAGCCGGAGCAGATATCAATATCCAGGACGAGGATGGCAGCACGGCTCTAATGTGCGCCGCCGAGCACGGTCGTGTGGACGTGGTCAAGCACTTGCTGTCCAGTCCAGAATGCGACTCGCTGATACAAGATGTGGTACGTATACGATCCCTAGTGATTCCAAACAATTTGTTCTAAATATACACTTTTCCACAGGATGGCAGCACGGCCTTTAAGATTGCCTGGCAGGCCGGGCACCGGGATGTGGGCCTGCTCCTCTACGTCCACGAGCAGATGCTGCGCAGCAAGCTGCCCAATCGCGGCGAGACCGCCAGGAGCTCGCTCCTCTCAATGGCGCTCCACAGCCGCCAGTCCCCGGAGTAAAGCCATTTCGTATTAGCGGCCAAATTGTCGAACAAACCGTTAGTTAATAAGGTTATAATTAGCATTTTTCGTAGAGCGGCCCGGACAAACCGTAGAAGTGGCAAAGTAAAACACATTCCATAACGAAACTTGAAGAAAAAGAAATGAAACTTAACTTAGAATTATAATTAGGCTTTATTTTCGTGTACTTTGAAATATGTTTTATTTATTATTAAATTTTACTTTAGTGCTAACAAGTAAAACGATTCTAGACTATAACTCTAATTTCGATTAACCAACGAAAGCAGCCAGCTATTTTTAAACAATGTCTTTAATGTACGCTAATAAGCTCAATTCTGCACAGGCCCGAGCCACCAACCAACCATATCAGCAAACGACAATGCAACAAACGATATTTAACTAACAATACTACTTGCGAGTAACTACGAATCAAATGGACAAATATTTTAATAGATCAAGTATACTTCTATTGTAAGACGGCAAAGTTATTTAATGGCAAAGTATTTGCTCTTTCGAAAATAAATAAATGAATAACTAAAACAATGTACGAGTATATTAAGTAAGAATGCCATTTGTGTGAGGTTCTGTCTCTCAGGACCTCCTGTTCTCCATATTATACCTACATATTTGATAGTTTCGTTAGTAAATAGTTTTAAATTGCTTTCTATACTTTGTTCATGGTTTAAATTCTGTATCCGTACTTTCTAAGTAGATGACTAAATCCCTCAGACAGCCCTCTCCTCGGTGCCGGGCTCGATGACCCCCAAGGGCGTCAGCTGTAGCGCAATGCCATCATCCAGGCTGACCAGCGGCTTCCTCGAGTTTAGAGTAAATTCGTACTCCATAAGGAGCAAGGCCAGAGCCAGGCGCAGTTGCAGCTGGGCAAACTGTATGCCTATGCAGCTGCGGGCGCCCACCCCAAAGCCGAACCAGGTGCCCTGCTCTTGCAGCGAGTCTCTTGGGCCCCCCCAGCGATCCGGCTTGAATTCCTCGGGCTCTGGATAGATATCGGGATCGTGGTGTATGGCATGTGTGGGGATGATCAGGAATAGCTCCTTGACCAGCATATAATTGGGATGATCGGGCACCTGGTAGTCGGTGAGGGTGCGGCGGAGTATATAGGGCGTGATGGGATGTACCCTGAGGGTCTCGTTGATGACCTGACCCAGATATGCCAAAGATTGGACGCACTCATAGTTCAGGTTGTTGTCGTGGCGCTCCATGGCCTTCTTGATCTCCTCCCGCACCGTGGCCTGCACGTCTGTGTGGATTGCTAGCTCGTACAGGATATAGGACAAGGTGTTTGCCGTTTGCTCGTAGCCCGCCTTCAGAAAGACGACGGCATGGGCCGCAAGCTCGTTCTGCAGATGGGTGTTCAGCTCCTTGTCCGCCTGGTATTGATGGGTGATTAGCTCCAGTGCCTTGATCTCCACCAGCAGCTGCAGATAATCCTGGTGCCGCACACCGGACGCCTCGCGTTGCCCCACGATGTCCGAGAGTAAAGTGAGGAAGTAGGTCTCCGCCTGCTTGGGGGTCCGGCGCATTTGGAGAACGCGGCAAAAGTTAGGAAACCTGATCATCATCAGATTCATCAAATAGCCGTGCTTGTGACTGCTCACGGCCATCTCAGTCATTTTCTCAAAGTCCTCCAGGGAGTACTTCAGCCGCTGCTGGGCATCCAGGCCAAAGACGCACTTGGCCAGAGCCGACAGCACATATCGCCGCATCAGTTTCTGTATGTGGAGCGTGGAATGCGGCTGCTTCATCAGCGTAGAGGTGACGGTAAGCAGAAGCTGTTCCGCCTCCTCGTAGAGACTGCCAAACAGCCAGGACATGCGATCGCTCTCCAGACTGGGGTCCAGCTTCTGGCGCATCTCCTTCCAACTCTGACCGCGCATAGCGAACAGGTCCCCCGAAAGCGGGTCCGTTTTCTGATTACAGTACAGCCCGCGATCATTGAAGTTCCAGAAGTCCTTGATCATTATTTGCCTGATCAGTTCGCGATCTAGGATCAGAGCCCGCGGCTGCAGCAGAGCGTAGAAGCCGCAGAACGGTCCGCTGCCCTTGAATTTAGAGTAGAGTGCCGAGTAATGAGCCGTCTTCATCGCCTCGGTACTGAGACTCTGTGTCACTATTTGCCTAACGATGGGCCATAGCTTTTTCGGTCTCTCGTGCGGAATGTTCAGATAGTGCCAATAGTCCCGCTGATAACGCGCTGCCATAATTAGCAGAATCACTAGACCCAGCACCACCAGCCCAATAATCGTGAAAATTATCCACATATTCTGCATAATGAGTGCTTTCCTCTGTTTGTGCACTTTATAGTCTATAAAATCACATGTATTTACATATAGAAATCCCTTGGGTTCTGGGAGTCAGTCCACTTCCTTTCCACTCTCTTTCTGTCCCACTCGCGCGCTAACACTCTCCACTATGTCTCCGTCTCGTTCTGCCCGCGGCAGTCGCAGTGTCACCGACTATGATCTAATGCGTTCTTACGTTCGTTACGTTCATTACCGGATCGCGTTGTTCGACTGAGTGCGTTGGAGAAAAGTAACTATTTACGATACTCGCTCTCGAGACCCGGTGGGAGCTTTTAATTTGTTGTTTTTTGGAGTGCGCTACACTGAAGCTTATGGACTGCCGCAGACGGTTCGTGGGCGTCTGAGTGAGGCCAGACAGACAGATGGATACTCGTATTATTTCTTCATTTTCAATGTTGGTGTCGCCATCAGATACTCTCGTTTATGCATTGTAAGAGATCTTGATCTGGCACATCTCATTGCAGATAAAAATTTGAGGGGTTATGCACAGTTATTGGCAAAGAACATCACTAAAAAGAAAATTTTTGGTTCGGGTTAGACCCTCAAGTTTCTATTTAATCTTCTTATTTACTAAATTGAATGCCAACCTTCATTGTAGGGCGATTTAGTGTTCACCTTGCTAGATCCCCCAATCTGTTATCTTATCAGCTTGCGACTGTATTTTATTAAACATTTTTCTTCAAGTACGGTTATTTTTACCTGTCTACACTGTGCAAGAAATGTGTGTGGTCTTACGCTTTTCCAACTATTTGTGTAATTTGTATGTGAGAACTAATAATGTTCGCTGCTGGACCTTTCTCCTACCGGCCGAATGTTACGCTCAATTAGCGATTAAATGGCATAACAACAAAATACACAAATAGTAACAAAGAAAAAGCTCATCCGCAAAGCCGAAAAGCAAACAAAAAAAACAAGCACAAAAAGCTGACAGGTTTAATTATTTGTTGTTGCGACCCATATCCGCACTTGAAATCTAATCAATTGTCAAACAAAAATGAGACAAAAGGCAAACTATATCGCAACTAGGGCTTTTGCCCGTTTTCCGAGTTGCGTCAATAAAAGAAAATCATGCCGCGTTGCCGGATACACAAGAACTGTTAAGAATGAAGTTGCAAGAACTGGCATGACGCTGTGCTGTATTCGATGAGAGCTTGCCTGCAACAGCTGATAAAGAGAGGGCTCGTCATAGTACAGTACAGATCAGCTAAAGGCTATTGGAATAGTATTTGTAATAATAATAATCTTAATGAAAAGATATTCTCACAGGGTTATTAAATACTTCTTAATGGCAAGATTTAATTAGTTATGATTTTAAATTTATGTATGTACTTTTTCCCCTCTATTGTACATGATTGGCCCACTGTACCCATAAACTGAAGCCTCATATTTACTTGCAATAAAGAACAAAAGGTAAACAATACATTAAGAATATGAATCACGTCACACAGGCAGGTTTATCCTTTAAAACATTCTCAGAGCTTGTGCAGACATCGTCATGGTGAAGGGTTTTTGTTTAGCCGACTGTTTTCTGCTGAGGTCCTGGATGTCCTGGAGCAGCATGAACCGAAATTTGCCTACAAGTCCACCAAGGATCATTCCAGCATCGTTGATTAAGAAATACTATCTTTAAGTTTATTAATAAACGAGGACTGACTCAAAGAAATGTTATTGTTTTCCTCTTATAGCTTGGTTCTCACAGAGCTCTGTTGGGATAGGTTGTGTAACACCGTTCATAGTCATGACAGAGATAAATCACGAGTCAAACTGGTGTTTTAAATATATGTTTGTATGCATGTGTCATTGGTCGTCTGGAGCAATTAGCCCTAATTGTCTGGCACTAAAAAGCAACCTTTGCCTTTTGGACCTATGTATATGATAACGATAAGGTATAATCTTAGCATCTGTTCCGTTGTCCTCTTGTCTTGTCTATCCTCATCTCCTATCTTTATTTATTATTTTTTGATGAACAGACTAGACTGTCTTTAAAGCGAACGAAAACGCTTTAATCTGCGTTAAGTCAAGAACTGAATATTACGTTCCATTGACGGAACGAACTGAACTGGAACAGCGTGGAGTCTGATAAGAGGGGGCTCGTCATGGTGCATTATATATTGTTAAATGTATATAGACAATACAATACGGGTACTACAAACTAGCTGCTTCATAGTGGCTGGCAACAACAAAGATCTGCCACAGCATGAAAGGTAAACATTTTATTGAGATTAAGAATCGCGGTAGTCCCAGTCTTTGTCAGATACTGCCTCGTCATGCTGAGCGCTTTATATATTTTGCGTTTAAAAGCCGAGCGTTTGCTTTCTCAGAATCAGTTCGTCCAGAACCTCAACAGTCTCGAGATGGGAGTCACTTACATACTACTCCAGGTGGCAGTGGCTTTGCTCGCGATCGTGACCTACTATGTCTACCGTCGATTGTCGTACTTCAAGAGTCGCGGGATTCCGCACGACACGCCACATTTGATTCTGGGAAATATGCAGGGCGTATTTACTAAACGGAACGTGCACGAGATTTAAAAAAAATACTACGAAAAATATCGGGAGAGCAAGGTTCCCTTCGTTGGGTTTTACTTCTTCCAAAAGCCGTCGGCATTCATTTTGGATCTGGACCTGGCCAAGCACATACTGATCAAGGACTTCTCAAACTTCAGCGACAAGGGTCTGTTCTACAACGAGAAGGATGACCCCATCTCCGCTCATCTCTTCAACCTGGACGGACCTCAATGGAAAGTACTGAGAAACAAACTAACTTCGACATTCACCGCTGGCAAAATGAAGTTCATGTATCCCACGGTGGTGTCTGTGGCCGAAGAGTTCATAGCCGTCATGCATGAGAAGATGAAGCAGAATTCTGTTCTGGAAATTCGCGAGCTGATGGCCCGGTTCACAGTGGACGTGATAGGCACATGTGCCTTCGGCATCAAATGCAACTCTTTGCGCGATGAAAACGCCGAGTTCCTAAGGTTCGGTAAACGCACGTTTGTGGACAAACGTCATGGATCCTTCCTGACGGGCTTCATGACTAGTTATCCGAAGCTGGCGAGGCGTCTGCGACTGGTGCGAACGCCCACGCACATTCGGAACTTTTACGAGCGTATTGTCCATGAGACTGTGGCTATGCGGGAGAAGGAAAACATTAAGCGGAATGATTTCATGGACTTGCTCATTGACATGAAGAACCAAAAGGTGAAACTGGAGAATGGCGATCTCGTCGACGGTTTGACTATAGACGAGATACTTGCCCAGGCTTTTGTATTTCTTATTGCTGGCTTCGAGACTTCCTCCTCCACCATGGGATATGCTCTGTATGAACTGGCCAAGCAGCCGCACATACAAGACAAAGTTAGGGCTGAGGTGGAGGAAGTCCTGGAGCAGCATGAACAGAAATTCACCTACGAGTCCACCAAGGATCTCAAGTACCTCGAGCAGGTTATCTTTGGTAAGTAAACTAAACGAATTTGAACAGAACGGAAAAATCAGTAACTCTTCAATTGGTTTCCAGAAACCCTACGGCTCCACACTATTGTACCCCATTTGGATCGCATGGCTCATAAGCGATACGTTGTGCCCGGCCATCCAAACTTCGTCATCGAAGCTGGCCAATCGGTGATCATTCCAGCATCGGCCATACACGTTGACCCCAACATCTATCCGGACCCGTATAAGTTCCGTCCCGAGCGTTTCTCACCCGAGGAATCGGCTAAGCGAAACTCGTTGGCCTGGCTACCCTTTGGTGATGGTCCTCGCAACTGCATTGGACTTCGATTTGGAAAGATGCAGACTACCATTGGCCTAGCTTTGCTCATAAAGAATTTCAAGTTTTCGACATGCCCAAAAACTCCGGATACTTTGTCTTACAGTCCCAAAAGTTTTGTGCTTGCTGTAGACGGTATTCACCTCAAAGTGGAAGCAGTATGACCAAGTAATATCTGCTATTATGTATTTCAAAGATCTAAAGAGGATAACATCAGTCACTTAAAAAATGCCAAAGTATATCAAAATATATGTTTTTCTGTTAATCAGTTCACCTAGCTCTGACCGAGCTCCCTTGGAGTAGGATGGATTGTTTAAGTCTGTGTTTTCGTAGTGAGTTCTTGAATGTAGCACCCTGTCACTATTCATAACATAATCAGACAAACAAAAGAGCGTCAATTCTCGGCAATTCTTCGGTCACAATGACTACAATATTTTGTGTGGGGTTTTTATAAGCAGCCAGAGAGCAGCTCGGCCCTCAGTCAGTTCCCGAAGTTGAACAGGTTCGCATACTTGATTGCCGCGGACGGGGAGATAAACAGAAATCCATACGTAGTAGTTATATTCGCAGTATATATTATCGCTATGGCTGTGGGCGTTGGCGCACTACTTCTGTGGACGCTTGTGGCGCTGGTTGTATATCTGCTACTGAAATGGCTACTGGGCAGGCAATACTGGCAAAATCTAGGCATTCCCTGTGAGGAACCGCATTGGCTGCTGGGGAGCATGTGGGGATTGCGCACCACGCGAACGTTCAACGATGTCTGGACTGATTACTACAAGAAGTACCGGCTGAGCGGACCCTTTGCCGGATTCTATTGGTTCCAGCGGCCTGCTGTTTTCGTACTGGAGCCCTCACTGGCCAAGCTCATATTGATCAAGGAATTCAACAAGTTCACAGATCGCGGATTCTTCCACAACCCGGAGGATGATCCCTTGTCTGGGCAGCTGTTTCTGCTGGATGGCCACAAGTGGAAGTCGATGAGGCACAAGCTGTCGTCCACCTTCACCTCGGGTAAAATGAAGTACATGTTCCCCACCGTGGTCAAAGTGAGTCATGAGTTCACCGAAGTGTTTGGTCAGATGGCGGACAAGTCGCCCATCGTTGAGGTCAGAGAACTGCTGGCCAGATTCACCACAGACGTGATAGGCACATGTGCCTTTGGCATTAATTGCAGCAGTCTCAAGGATCCCGAAGCCGAGTTCCGTAAGATGGGTCGTCGAGCCTTGACAGAGAACCGTCACGGATCTCTTGGCATCGCTTTCCTCAATAGCTTTCCAAAACTATCCCGCAAGCTGCACTTGAAGATGACAGCCGAGCCCATTGAGCAGTTTTTCATGCGAATCGTCAAGGAGACGGTGAAGTTCAGGGAACAGAACCAGATACGTCGCAACGACTTCATGGATCAGTTGATCGATCTGAAAAACAATCAAATAATTAAAACCGAGTCGGGCGACAACATCAACCTCACGATTGAGGAGATTGCCGCCCAGGCTTTTGTGTTCTTTGCCGCTGGATTTGAGACCTCGTCGACCACGATGGGCTTTGCTCTTTATGAGCTGGCTCAGCACCCAGACATTCAGCAGCGGGTGAGAGAGGAGTGCCAGGAGGTGATACAGAAGTATGGCGGTGAATTGACCTACGAGAGCATGAAGGAACTAGTGTACCTCGATCAGGTGATATCTGGTGAGTAAATAGAGTTCAATTTTCAATATCACCATGACTTAAAATTTCTCCTCTCTCCTTTAGAAACTCTTCGCTTGTATACAGTCCTGCCCGTCTTGAATCGCGAATGCTTGGAGGACTTTGTGGTTCCAGATAATCCAAAGTACGTGATCAAGAAGGGAATGCCCATTCTGATACCAGCCGGAGCCATGCATCGCGATGAGAGGTTCTACCCCAATCCTGATGCTTTCAACCCGGACAACTTCTCGCCCGAACGCGTTAAGAATCGCGACTCAGTGGAGTGGCTGCCCTTCGGCGACGGTCCCCGCAACTGTATCGGAATGCGTTTTGGCCAGATGCAAGCCCGCATTGGAATGGCCATGCTCCTGAAGGATTTCAAATTCACCGTGTGCGACGAGACGGCTTTTCCTATGAAGTACGACTTGGAAAGCTTCTTGATAGCCAGTAAAACTGGCATTTCACTGGGAGTGGAACGTGTTTAACAATTACACACACAGCAACATATACTCGTGTCCTCGTATTTCAAAAATACCTCTGTAGATACAGTAGCTTCTACCTCACCTTGTATCTACCCAAATATGTTATTAATCTGTATAAAATTGCTTGATATTACATCATGCTTGATCGAGCGTACTATGGGGGTCTGGGTTTAATTGGTGTCCGTGAATTAGATAGATATAAATGTTAAATTACAGGCATATGCATGTATGTACATTAGTCACACATCAAACTATTCTTTGCATTTATATGAGTCATGCTCGCTTGACTTATTATTTCTTATCTTTTAGCCCTAGAAAAGATTATACTTTTAACAATAACTATGTATATAAATGATAATGATAATAATAATCTAGGATTGTGTCCTCACTATCCTTCTCTAGTAATAAAGCTCAAGCAATAAAGCTCTGGAAAAAATATGTACTTACTATTTTTCTATTTACGTCGTAATTTGTATACTTGATACTCAAATTGGGTATTCTGATCCGCACTACTGTAAAGAGAAACCTATAAAGCTCAAACAGCAGATACTCTTTAATTATATAATACTCATTCATATATTCATATTTTTACTATACTATATATGTGTAAACATTTTAACCTGTTACGAATAACACTCTGCTTTCTGAATAGTCTTGGTTTGTTGATAATTGAAAGTACGATCTGCTGCCTGTCTACCAAGCGAACAATGTGTGGGAATACTGATCTAACTTTATTCGTTCGTTGTGAAATAGCAACCACTGCCTCTTATGGGGTTTCGCTTGTGTTTCGAGGTTTCCACAGTTAGAGAATACATAGTTTATTTTTAGAGAGTTTCCTTGAGTCTTTCCCCCTTTCCACTTAGTCTATTCTGAAAGCTTTTTTCCCATCTGCCACCGCGCTTTATTGTTTAAATCTCAAGTAATTATATTAGATTTTATTTAATTTGATTATCGCGGAACCTTGCTAACATTGAGATGGACTCCTCCTTCGGAACATAAGAGAACATCGGTGACCTTGAACTTGAGCGGCACAGTCGTCTTTGTGGGGTGGACCTCAAACTTGAAATTGTGAATAAGCAGGGCCAGTCCGACCACGATCTGCATGCGGCCAAAGCGTAGGCCGATGCAGGTTCGCGGACCGTCACCGAAGGGCAGGAAAGTGCAGGGAGGTCGCTGCAGCACTTGATCCTCGTCGAAACGCTCGGGTTTGAACTTCTCCGGCTCCGGATAGAACTCGGGATCGTGATGAATACCCAAGGTGGGGATAACAACGCCAGTGCCTGGCTCAATGAAATACTTTCCATTGGGATGCTCGTACCGCTGAGTGCATATGCGAATCAAATGACCCACAACGGGATTCTTTCGGAAGGTTTCTAAGGATGGAAATTATGAAGAATGTTATGCAAATCGCAGAGCTGATCAATATGAGTCTAACTGATAGACTGACTCACCATCGATGACCTTGTCCAGATAAGTCAGCTCCCGCATGCTGTCATAGTTCAATTGGCCGTTGTATTTCGCCATCACCGTGTCAATCTCCGTCCTCAGCTTATCCTGGATGTCCTGGTTAACGGCCAGTTCATGGAGAGCGAAACCCAACGAAGTCGAAGAGGTATCGAAGCCAGCCAAGAAGAAAATAAAGGCCTGGGCAGCCAACTCGTTAAAACTGATGCCATCCTGCTTGTTGCCCTTATCGTAATTGATCTTCATATCGATCAGCATGTCCATGAAATCGTTTCGTTTGACATTATTCTTTAGCCGATAGTCGACGGTTTCTCTAACGATTTTCATATAGAAATCCTCGACTTTCTGAACGGTTTCCTTCATTCGCAACTTGGCTGCCAGCTTAGGTGCACCGAAAAAGAACAAGTCCGCTGTTTTTCCATAGCGCCGCTCAGTGATGGCAGCCTTGCCCATGGTGACAAATTCTGCATTGGGGTTCCGCAAACTGTTGCACTCCAGGCCGAAGGCACAGCTTCCTATCACATCTGCGCTGAAGCGGGACACCAGATCGGCGACATTCAGGGGCTGAGGCCCTCCGGTGATTTTCTCCGTGAATACCCGGATCATCTCATTGCCAATTTCCAGTACTGTGGGGAACATAATCTTCATTTTTCCCGAAGTGAATGTGGGGGTCATCTTTTGGCGGAGCTGTCGCCACTTTTGGCCTTCGATGGCCACTAGATGATTGGTCAGGGGGTCGTCTTTTTCATTATGGAAAAGTCCGCGATCGTGAAACTTGTCAAACTCGCGGATCAATACGGTTTTCACAAAATCAATATCAGTGACAATCGCAATTTTCTTCAGATAGAGGTAAAATCCTACAAATGGACCATCGGTCTTGCCCTTGTATTTGCTGTAGGTTTCCCGGAAGAGATCCGCAATTTGTCTTGTCTTCATAAGCTCGCTAGTATTCCCCTTCGGAATATTGGGCGGGTCATGCGGAATGCCGCGACGTTTCCAGTAAGAAAAGTTTTGATGAACCCACCATACGGCGAGCGAAATAACACCGACCAGCAATACGATTATAATGGCCATTACGAAAATACTGAACAGTACTGTAATAGCGCTTTGCTTTTTATATTAGATTCTCTCTTTAATCTGCATCGACGCTCTTTATTTCATCCGATAAAGAGACGCCAACTAACAATAACGAATCGCCAGTCACCGTTACAAGGCGAAGCAACCGAGCTGGACAGATAAAAGCTTTCACTTTACACTTTGCTCTATTAGCTTTTGCCGATTGAGTCAATTGAATAGCTATTGAGTAAATGAGTAAACTGCAAGTAATCGATATGTTCGAAAATGTTTTTAAATTTGAAATATCCTGAATTAATATACAACTGTTCATGTTTTCGCACCAAGCAGGTGAGGACTTTAGTCCTAGCCGATCCAAAGAATGCCACTAGAGACAACGTACCAGAAAACAAAGCAAATTTAAACTAACAAAAAAAATAGTTGGAGATGGATGAAAAAGATGCTGGTACCGAATAAGTATGTGGAATTAATGTATATATTTATAGAGATTTAAGAGTAGTCTTTTAGTTTAAGACACATTATTGAGAGTAATCAAATGAGCGCTCGCCAAATGTTTCAGGCAGCGATTGGTGAGCAATATGTACACTGCGCAAACAAATAGCCGCAAACAGGTTTTCGTGTGTTCCACTAATGGCAGTTAAAGATCTTCTTTCGATTCTGGTTCTGTTGGTTTTGCTATTATATAATTGAACAGAACCTGGCGATGCATCTGAGATAGCACTCCCGTCCCCGCTATACACTACATTATGGGTTTCGGCTTTATAGGTTTCCCTACAATACTGCCGATAAGACCTAAGTCTGCAATCTAATCGTACATGTATTGTACGTATTGGAAGTTGTAAGAGTGTCGCAAAAGGCAATGTTTAGTTATAGTAATTTTATAAGAAAAACTCATACAACTATTAACAACAAGAACCTTCATTTTGTTCGTTAAATTTTTCATTTGGAAACCTTTTTGACCTTAAGATAGATTCCATTTTCAGCAGACAGTAAAATGCTCTTGAGGATTAACTTCATGGGTATTTGCGTCTCTGGAGCGACACTGAACCTGTACCCCTTGATCAGGTATGCCAGGCCCACACAGGTTTGCATTATGCCGAAGCGCAGTCCGATGCAGTTCCGTGGACCCTCGCCAAAGGGCAGCCAGGCGCAGGCGGGTCTGGAGGCGATAGCCTCCTCCGTGAAACGCTCAGGCTTGAATTTCTCGGGTTCGGGATAAATATCAGGATCGTAGTGAATACCCAGAGCAGGGATGACAACAACTGTTCCTTTGGCAATAAAGGTCTTGGGATCTTCGGGTGAAAAATCGGCCTGTGTCTTTCGCGTTAGATGAGCAAGAACCGGGTACTTCCGAAGAGTTTCTGAAAGGGAATTGTAAAATATTAGAGAAAAAGAAACAAAATGTAATCCTCACGAATACTCACCCATTACCACCTGCTCCAGATATTTCATTTCTTTGATACCCTCGTAGGTGAACTGATTGTTGTGCTTTGCCAGAACATCGTTGATTTCATTTCTCAGCTTATCTTGAGTGTCCTGGTTCTGCGCCAGCTCATAGAGCGCAAAGCCCATGGTGGTGGAGCTTGTCTCGAAACCGGCCACAAAGAATATGAATGCCTGTGCCAGGATCTCGTTGAAGGTCAGACCTTCATCAGAGTTGCCTTCCTGCTCCTTCTGGTACATTTCAATCAGACTGTCCATGAAGTCGTTACGCTTTTCCTTAGTCTTCAAGCGATAGTCGATGGTGTCTCTCACAATCTTTGTGTAGAAGTCCTCAACTTCCTGTACATTCAATTTGAGGCGCAGGGCACGTGAAAGCTTCGGAAAGCCGAATATAAAGAAATCTAATAGACCCCAGTAACGACGTTCGCCGATGGCTCGTTTGCCAAATGTGACAAAATCCGCATTGGGATTCTGTTGACTATTGCAATTTAGACCAAAGGCGCAATTGCCTATGACGTCAGCCGTGTAGCGGGCCACCAGATCAACGATTTCAAGAACCTTTCCATCGCCAACCTTGTTGCTGAAGACTTTGTCCATCTCCTCACCCACTTTGACCACAATAGGGAACATGTGCTTCATTTTGCCAGACGTAAATGTGGGTGTCAGCTTATGCCTCAGATGACGCCACTTCTGACCTTCAATGCTGAACACTGTTGCCGAGAGGGGGTCATCAATCTCATTGTAGAATATGCCTCGGTTTTCGAAATGATTGAAGTCTTTGATGAGCACTCGCTTTACCAGATCCAGGTCGGTAACCACAGCGGTTCTTGTAAAAAAGAAGTAGAATCCAGCAAACGGGTAGTTCGCACTCTTGTACTTCCGATAGTAATCCCTGAATATAATTGCTATATGCCGCTTCTTGGGCCAGTCCCCCATGTTCCCGAAAAGTGGGTGGGGCACATCGTGCGGGATACCTCGACGCTGCCAATATCCATGACGTCGTCTTGCCGCGAAGAGAACCAGCGACACCACAATGGCAATCAACGCTAGCACCAGCGACATTATACTTTCGGTTTGAAACTGGTCCCAGCTTGCCGTATTCACTACGTTTTATGGGTAAAAGAGCTTTTACTCTCCATCAAGCTTTTGATTGTAGGCTACACTGTCAGCCCACAGAAGTAGTCGACTTTGATACTATACTGAAATGCGGGTCTCCGATGATGAAACTATATATATTGGGTATGAAAACGTTGATTCGATTTCTGTAACGCATGCCAAAATAGCTTCATAGAACGTATTAAATCGTTGAAATATTTCGACCGCCAGTGGAAACTTGTAGGTGCATAAATACGTGCAAGGCAGTGCGAAGTATCAAATATCATGATTCTAATACTAAAGTACATATGAAATCCCATTTCAGGCGATGAGCCTGCGATAAATATAAATATGAATATTAATGAATTGCACTAGCCAATTAAATAAAAAATTACAATGGTCGCTCTTTCTCTTTATAACCCACACACATTGCCGCAGAGGAACTCGGTCAAGAGAGCGCGCCTCTTTATCTCTTCCCTTTTGATCCTCTCTGAGCGAGTCGTCTCTTTCCATACGCACTCTCTCACTTACACCTACTAAATAATGGGACAGACAGTGGACGAGAATAAACATGCATAGCAATAAGACAGGCAGTGGACAATAACAAACTGTAAATTGTAAAGAGGGCAACGAAAGAGAATACTGTGAAAAATTTCGTAATGTACAGCTGAGAATAATATTACGATTGATACATATATGTACATGTGTATGTATGTACACATATGTGCATAAAATCAGCATCAAAAGCCGATCGCCAAGGTCTCAAGAACTACAAAAACTAAAACAACTAAATTTGTTATCCAGGCTCTTCTGACAGACTGTTATACATACATACATACATATGTAAGTGTATTTCTGCCTATCGCAAAAAGTGAGCGCCTAGATCTCATAGACTATAAGAAGTAGAGCAACCAAATTTGGTATCCACACTCCTGCGATATCGCACCTAATCGAGTTTATTTCAAAATTTTCGCTTCACCCACTTCCGCCCCCGGCAAAGGACGAAAATATGTGGCATCCAAAGATCTCAGAGCATATTAAGGCTACAGCAACAAAATTTGGTATTCAGACTCCTGTTTCATAATTTCGGTGCAGTCGCAGCAGCAATTTCCATAAGAAAAGCAGCTATTTATACCAATTGTATATCACAAAGCAATTTGGGAAAAAACAGTAACAGTAATAAAAACTTTATTTTATTCATTAAACTTTTCATTTGGAAACCGTTTCGACCTTAAGATAGATTCCGTTTTCGGCAGACAGTAAAAAACTTTTGAGGACAAACTTTATGGGTATTTGTGTCTCCGGAGCGACACTGAACCTGTACCCCTTGATCAGGTATGCCAGGCCCACACAGGTTTGCATTATGCCGAAGCGCAGTCCGATGCAGTTGCGTGGACCCTCGCCAAAGGGCAGCCAGGCGCAGGCGGGTCTGGAGGCGATAGCCTCCTCCGTAAAACGCTCAGGCTTGAATTTCTCGGGTTCGGGATAAATATCAGGATCGTAGTGAATACCCAGAGCCGGGATGACAACTGTCGTTCCTTTGGCAATGAAATTCTTCGGATCTTCGGGTGAAAAATCCAACCGCGTCTTTCGCGTTAAATGAGCAAGAGCAGGGTACTTCCGAAGAGTTTCTGAAAGGGAATTATAAAATATTAGAGAAAAAGAAACAAAATGTAATCCTCACGAATACTCACCCATTACCACCTGCTCCAGATATTTCATTTCTTTGATACCCTCGTAGGTGAACTGATTGTTGTGCTTTGCCAGAACATCGTTGATTTCATTTCTCAGCTTATCTTGAGTGTCCGGGTTCTGCGCCAGCTCATAGAGCGCAAAGCCCATGGTGGTGGAGCTTGTCTCGAAACCGGCCACAAAGAATATGAATGCCTGTGCCAGGATCTCGTTGAAGGTCAGACCTTCATCAGAGTTGCCTTCCTGCTCCTTCTGGTACATTTCAATCAGACTGTCCATGAAGTCGTTACGCTTTTCCTTAGTCTTCAAGCGATAGTCGATGGTGTCTCTCACAATCTTTGTGTAGAAGTCCTCAACTTCCTGTACATTCAATTTGAGGCGCAGGGAACGTGAAAGCTTCGGAAAGCCGAATATAAAGAAATCTAATAGACCCTTATAGCGACGTTCGCTGAGGGCTCGCTTGCCAAATGTGACAAAATCCGCATTGGGATTCTGTTGACTATTGCAATTTAGACCAAAGGCGCAATTGCCTATGACGTCAGCCGTGTAGCGGGCCACCAGATCAACGATTTCAAGAACCTTTCCATCGCCAACCTTGTTGCTGAAGACTTTGTCCATCTCCTCACCCACTTTGACCACAATAGGGAACATGTGCTTCATTTTGCCAGACGTAAATGTGGGTGTCAGCTTATGCCTCAGATGACGCCACTTCTGACCTTCAATGCTGAACACTGTTGCCGAGAGGGGGTCATCAATCTCATTGTAGAATATGCCTCGGTTTTCGAAATGATTGAAGTCTTTGATGAGCACTCGCTTTACCAGATCCAGGTCGGTAACCACAGCGGTTCTTGTAAAAAAGAAGTAGAATCCAGCAAACGGGTAGTTCGCACTCTTGTACTTCCGATAGTAATCCCTGAATATAATTGCTATATGCCGCTTCTTGGGCCAGTCCCCCATGTTCCCGAAAAGTGGGTGGGGCACATCGTGCGGGATACCTCGACGCTGCCAATATCCATGACGTCGTCTTGCCGCGAAGAGAACCAGCGACACCACAATGGCAATCAACGCTAGCACCAGCGACATTATACTTTCGGTTTGGAACTGGTCCCAGCTTGCCGTATCCACTAAGTTTTATAGGTAAAAGCTGCCGCTATCTCTTGGCCGAAACTTTAAACGACATGTTTTATTGTACTCCGTCTGCTCGCATTATCTACACTTGGCGCTGTTTGTGAGGTCTAGTCTGAATCCGCGCGCGGCTTTAAGACTGTGACTTGTGAGTAATTCCGCTAGCAGTCTACAGTCCTACTGTTCACACATGAACATGGTTACGATTTCTACTAATCGTACGAATGACCTAAGTAAATAGTGAGCCATTAAGCGCTAAGATTTTGAGTGGAAATGAACTTCTCACCTGAGTAAAAATGCCACAGGCAGTAGGATGTATGTCGCTATGAATAAGAATAATCAAATCCATTATACGAGTAATAACCGATAGGATATCTGTAGACGTAAAAAAACTTCAAAAACTCTAAATAAACCGCATATTTTTACAAACAGCTGATTTATTTGGCTCCAACAAATAAGCCGAAACAAATTACCATACTCTCTTACGTATAAGAATGATGTAGTTAATTCTTCAGAATTTAAATAATATGATAAAATAAGAGTATTAAAATACCCAAATTTTTCGCCCAGTTACGTCGTTATACTCCTTTAACATACTTTAACTGATAAACGTATAGATAGTGTTTGCACCCAAAACACGAATTAATCAATATTCGTATAACCACCAAATAGATAGGGAATTTTTTGAGGGTCACGATTATTATTCACGCCGAGAAGGCAGGGTACACAATATTGCCCCGAAACATACCTAAATGATTATTATTTATTTGCTTAAATATATGTATGTGTGATAAAAAAATGCATGTTTCATATTATATTAAAATTCGTTTGTGAACACAATTCTGGTATCTCTATTGTCATGGGTACCGCTATCATTTGAGTTTGCTAATCTCTTGCACCTTCAAGTATATGCCATTCGCCGGGCATAGCAGTAAGTTCGATTTGACAAACTCAATTTTGGACTCCGTTCGTGGACAAACACTGAAGTGGAACCGTCTGAGTAGATTGACCAGGGCAATGCTGGTCTGCATCTTGCCGAAGCGCATTCCGATGCAGTTTCGCGGTCCATCGCCGAAGGGAAGCCAGGCAGCGGTGGGTCGCTGGGCCAGCTGATCGCCCATGAATCGCTCTGGTATGAATTTGTGTGGCTCTGGGTATATGGCAGGATCGTGGTGAATGCCGTACACAGGTATTAGAAGCATCTGACCGGGCTCTATGTAGAAGTGCCGGTTGCCCTTGGCGGTATACAAATTTTTGGAGATGCGCGTGAGGTGCGGCAATGGGGGATACTTTCGCAGGGTCTCTGCAAGGATGGTATCATTATCGAAATTGCACGGTTGTCAGCTGTCAGCTGTTCACTACATTACCTGCTATGACCAGCTCCATGTAGCGCAGCTCTTGCATGGAGTCGTATGTGAATTGTCCCTGATGCAGCTGCAGGGCAGCGTCGATTTCCTGCCTTAACTTGTCCTGGAGCTGCGGCTGGCGTGCCAGTTCAAAGAGTGCGAATCCCAGGGTCGAGGCCGAAGTGTCGAAGCCGGCCGCAAAGAAGATGAATGCTTGGGCAGCCATCTCCTCCAGGGTGAGCTCGCCGCGATGCTTCATTTCGATGAGAAGATTCATGAAATCGTTCCTGACAATTCCCTGTTCCTCCCTCAGCTTCACGGTCTCCTTCACAATACCCAGGTAAAAGTCAGTGATGTCCTGATGGATCTGGCACATTCGCAGCCGGCGGGCCAGGTCGGGGAAGCTCTCGATGAAGCCATCGATCAGCTGGTTGTGGCGTCGTTCGGTGAAGGCCCGTCGACCCATCACGGCAAACTGGGCTTCGGGGTTCCGCAATCCGTTGCACTCCAGGCCGAATACACAGCGGCCAATCACGTCGGAGGTGTATCTGCCCATGAGGTCACTGATCTCCAGGATGCCGCAGATGGCATTCGCTGCCAGCTCGCCGCAGACCTCGGCCAAATCCACGCCCACCTCGCATATGGTGGGGAACATGAACTTCATCTTGCCCGAAGCGAACGTGGGGGACATCTTGTGGCGCAGGGGCCGCCACTTGGGTCCATCAATGCGAAAGAGGTGGCCGGTCAGAGGATCGTCACGTTCATTGTGGTACATGCCGCGATCCTCAAAGTTCGCAAAGTCCCTGATCAACACCTCCTTAGCCAGATCTAGGTCCAGGACCAAAACCACAGGCCGCAGCATCATGTAGATGCCGGCAAAGGGCGCTCCGCTGTCCTTAAACCGTTCGTACAGCGGCGTCACAATGTCCTTGAAATGCTTTGTCCTGCGAAGCCCATCCATGTTACCCATGGGAAAGGTGGGCCTGACATGCCCGATCCCGCGCCTGGCCCAGTAGCTCAGCCGCGTGCGCACATACCAGAAGCCAATGGCGAGGGTAATCAACAGCAGTGCAATCACATCCAGCATTCTGCACCAGCGTTTCACTTTCAACTGCACTTAAAATCCGCCTGGTGGCAATCAGTGGCGATTAGAGATGCTGCAACTGGGGGGCAAAGTCAGCGGCCACGTAAACAACCCAAATAGAGAAGATAACCTCGAACTCAATACTTAGTGCATCGCAATCTAATGAAAACTCTGGCAAAGCTTCGAGCTTTGAGCGATGCGAAAGCGAATGAGAGAAGCAACAAGAGGCGAAAAAACGGCATTCAAACATGCCTATCGTTGATCTTGAAAAATTCAATGCAAAGAGGCGGCTAAAAAATTGTTTACGTCCGCTGTCTCTCTGGAGATAACAAGCTACTAACAGCTGATCGATTACACTACAGTTTAGAACAATTATTTTTAATTTTTATTTACTCTGCAATGCTCTCTTACATGAATTTCTCTTAATATTCTATGCTCTTATGAGTGCAATGAGTGCACTGTGCGGGAGTTTGCTTCTTAAAGCGCAGTGCTTTTGTCTGGCTCTCCGCTCACTTTATATTTCGTATTTCTCTCTTTATGTCTAAAGCTTTTGTTTAATCAGACAGCGGGCCTTATGCATTTGTAGATAACATGAAATTGGAAGTCACTATCATATCTTAGGGTGCGGTAAGTTTTTCCATTATAAGGTGAATACCTTCTTGGGTTCCAATAAGAAACGTTCGACTGGAGAACTTCAATGGGATCTGTGTACGCTCGGATTGGCGGAATTGGAAATCGCGGAGAATGTAGGCAATTCCAATTTTAACCTGCATTTTACCGAAGCGCTCTCCGATGCAATTACGCGGACCTTCGCCAAATGGCAAGTAGGCCATCGGGTGACGGGCCTTTACCTGATCCGGTTCGAAGCGACTTGGGTCAAAGTTTTCCGGCTCTGGATAAAGCTCTGGGTCGTGCTGTATGCTGTGCACGGGGATCATCACTCTCATGCCTGGCTCCAAAGTAAGTCTGCTGTCCGGCACATCATATTTTTTGGTAGTTTGTCGCACAATATGCGGCAGTATGGGGTACTTTCGTAGTGTTTCTGCCACAACTTGATCCAGGTACGGCATCTCCTGAATAGACTCATATGTCAGCTGGTGATTGTTCTTGGCTAGAACCTCTAGGATTTCACTGCGCAATCTGTCCTGAACATCCGGGTTCAAGGCCAATTCATATAGGCAGAAGGACATTGTTGTCGAGGAAGTGTCAAAGCCGGCCAGGAAGAACACCATGGCTTGAGCGGCAATCTGTTCAAAGGACAGCCCATCCTTGGTCCCCTCTTCCCCCAGATCCATTAGCAGTTGTATCAAATCACTGCGCTGCACATTCTCCCTTTTCCTGTAGGCCAGTGTCTGGCGGACTGTTTCCAAGAAGAACTCGCTCACCTCGGGTCGGAAGAGGCGCATATGTAGCATCCGCGCCAATTTGGGCTGGGCAAACATGAAACCCTGCACCATGCCCGTGTGAAGCGGATTAGTGGTCACTGAACGGCCCATGCGACGGAATTCCGAATTGGGATCGTTGAGGCTGTTGCACTCCAGGCCAAAAGCACAGCTTCCAATGACATCTGTGCTAAAGCGAGCACACAAGTCCTTGGCCTCTATTTCACCCACTTGCAGCTCGCAAGCCTTGGTGAGCTTTTCCCCCACGCTCAGCATGGTGGGGAACATAAACTTCATCTTTCCGGAGGTGAAGACCTGCGTCAGGTTCTGGCGCAGCCAGCGCCACTCGGGCCCGTCCAGGAATAGAAGGTTTCCCGTCAACGGATCGTCCTTAACATTGTGAAAGAGTCCACGATCCGCGAAGCTGCTAAAATCACTTATCGTTATTTTTTTAATCAGTTCCAGGTCCATCACAAAGAAAGCTTTGCTAAAGAAGGTGAAGTAGCCGCAGAAGCGTTCTGTTTTGCTGAACTTTTCATAGATTCGACGATTGATGTCTGTCCAGTGTAGCCCCTTGCCAAGGCCACTCATGTTGCCAAGGAAAAGTACAGGCTTTTCCCCGGCCACGCCCTTGCGACGCCAGTAGTCATAATGCTCAAGCAGCCGGGAATAAATCAGAGCTCCAGCAACGAGAACGAGAGCCAACAGCGTCCACATGCTTCCGTCTACTCGATTGAAATGCAACTGACTCTCGAAATCGGTTCGGTTTTTATGGAAAGCTCTGTAAGTTCTCTTTTGCTAAAATTGTATCTCCCTGCCTACTCGGGTGCTTTCATATATTGCGCATTTATTACAAACGGAATGTTTTATGTATTTCTAAAGTGTAACAAACAAAACTTATCAGGTACTAGATACGCTCCACTCTCAGGTGAATCCCATTCTTCGTCGTTAGAGGGAAAGAGCGAGTATCTAGAATCAGAGGACTTTCGGTACGCTTGGAGATGCCGAACTTAAAGCGCCGAAGCAGTGACACCAGACCAATCTTGGCCTGAATCTTTCCGAATCTCAGTCCTATGCAGTTACGGGGTCCGTCCCCAAAGGGCAAATAGGCCATCGGATGACGAGACTTCACTTGATCCGCCTCGAAGCGACTCGGATCGAAATGCTCGGGCTGCGGATATATTTCAGGATCGTGATGAATGCTGTGGACTGGTATTAACACGGTTGTTCCCTTGTCAATGGTGATGTCCGTGTTGGGGACTTTGTAGTTCTGATTGGCCTCTCGTATGAGTTGAGGAACAATGGGATGTTTCCGGAGGGTTTCTGTAAACATATGCTGGTATGAATTGCATATACTATTTGCACGGATAGGTGCTTACCTGCTAAGACTTTTTCTAGGTAGTTCATCTCTGCTAAGGCATCATATGTTATCTCCCCTCCTTCCACTTTCTTGAGAACGGCATCGATTTCCTCCCTAACTCGGCGCTGAATATCGGGATGCTGGGCCAGTTCATACAAACAGTAGGCCATTGTACTCGAAGAAGTCTCAAATCCAGCTAGGAAGAATACGAAAGCCTGGGCAGCCATTTGCTCGATAGTCAAGCCATGGGACAGATCAATAACCTTTCCTTGTTTAGCAGCCTCTTGGTTCTCAGCACGCAATTCAATCAACTCATCGAGGAAATCGTTTCGCTTAATGCCATTTTTCATGCGATAGTCGACGGTATTTTTTACAGCGTTCATAAAAAACTCCGATACATCGTCGGGTAAGAGCTTCATGCGCAATTTTTTGGCTAATTTTGCATTGGTAAACACAAAAAATTGCACTATTGGGGAGTGGCGCGGTTTCTCGAAGATCATTCGTCCCTTTGACCGGAATTCCGCCTTGGGATCACTCAGACTGTGGCACTCCAAGCCAAATGCACACGTTCCTATTACATCTGTCGTAAACCTGGCACAGATATCCTTGATCTCCACATCGCCATCGTCCACCATTGCAGCACTCACGGCCTTGTCCATGGCTGCGGCCAGACGATGGCCAACCTCAACGACCACTCCAGACATATGCTTGATCTTTCCAGAAGTGAAAACGGGCGTCAGCTTCTGCCTCATCGAACGCCACTCGTCGCCCTCCAGAGTCAGCAGGTGACCCGTCAACGGATCATCTCGTACATTATTAAACACTCCACGATCTTGAAAGTATTGAAAATCTTTGATCAGCACTTGCTTTATCAAATCCAGATCAATAATGAGAGCGGACCTCTTGAAGAAAGTGAACATTCCTGCAAAGGGCGCGACGCCTTTGAATTTATCGTAGATCCTCTGGTTAATGTCTCGAAAATGGTACTTCGTTCCGATTCCTTTCACGTTTCCTATCAGCGGGAGAGGGCGTTCATTAGGCACTCCCTTTCTTTCCCAGTAGCTATAGGTATTTCGGTAGAAATTGTAGGCCAGCGCCAGGGCCATGCCCAGCAAAGCAAATGTTAAGATCATGGTGATCGAACCTTACTTGTTCCACTCGTAGCAAACACTGTCAGATTTGCCTCAGAGTGTGCGTTATATTAGCACCTTGTTGATGTCTTAGAAGAAAGCTTTCAGATCAAAAATTCACGAAGAGAGATTAATACATTTCTGTATACATATATGTATAAACAAAATGATTATACCTACATATGTACATATGTATACGTATACCTTTGTACCTACATGTAAATAGCTTGAAATTCATGAAATATGTTTGCAAAAATCAATTGCCTGCCCCCCCCGCGAATACTGATAGACTATCAGCGAAGCGTGCCGTTCGTTAATTTGTTTGGTACCTTTTCGTAATCACCTCTCTTTTGATCAAAGCTGGGAGAGAGACGCAGAGAGAACAATTTTTTTCCCCTCTTGATTCCAAGTACAGATGTCTATCATATCATATTATATGATGTACGCATATCAGTTTTGTTTTGATCGGCATTTTCTTCGAAGAGCAAGATCATAGAGAGAGCGATAGAGAGATAGATTCGACGATTGATGTCTGTCCAGTGTAGACTCTTACCAAGGCTACTCATGTTGCCAGAGCTCCAGCAACGAGAATGAGAGTAAACAGCGTCCACATGCTTCTGTCCACTCGATTGAAATGCAACTGACTCTCTAACAGTGCTTTCAGGTTTTCAGAGTCAATATAAGCTGGATTAAAACAAAAATATATACTAAAAGTGGCTAAAACCGAAAATAAACAAGCTACAAATTAAGACCAACTAAATACACCCAAAAATATAAATCGGTTAATATAGCTATTTTGTTATACTAGCTATAACTTAAGTATCCAGCTCTTGACTGTTACAGTGCTTGTCGTTTTTTTAAATCTAAATATTTTAATGGCAATTCTTTGAGAGTAAAATAGGTGAGATGGTTTACTTTTCCGAACACTTTATTCAACTGATGCGCCATTTAGAATGATCCAGCGTCGATCTACATACTTTGGCATGTATAACATTTCTAGAGTATAACAAACAAAACTTATCAGATATTAGATACGCTCCACTCTCAGGTGAATCCCATTCTTCGTCGCTAAAAGGAAAGAGCGAGTATCTAGAATCAGAGGAATTTCAGTACGCTTGGAGATGCCGAACTTAAAGCGCCGAAGCAGTGACACCAGACCAATCTTAGTCTGAATCTTTCCGAATCGCAGTCCTATGCAGTTTCGGGGTCCGTCCCCAAAGGGCAAATAGGCCATCGGATGACGAGACTTCACTTGATTCTCCTCGAAGCGACTCGGATCGAAACGCTCAGGCTCCGGATATATTTCAGGATCGTGGTGAATGTTGTGGACAGGTATCAACATGGTTGTTCCCTTGTCAATGGTGATGTCCGTGTTGGGGACTTTGTAGTTCTGATTGGCCTCTCGTATGAGTTGAGGAACAATGGGATGTTTCCGGAGGGTTTCTGTAAACATATGCTGGTATGAATTGCATATACTATTTGCACGGATAGGTGCTTACCTGCTAAGACTTTTTCTAGGTAGTTCATCTCTGCTAAGGCATCATATGTTATCTCCCCTCCTTCCACATTCTTGAGAACAGCATCGATTTCCTCCCTAACTCGGCGCTGAATATCGGGATGCTGGGCCAGTTCATACAAACAGTAGGCCATTGTACTCGAAGAAGTCTCAAATCCAGCTAGGAAGAATACGAAAGCCTGGGCAGCCATTTGCTCGATAGTCAAGCCATTGGACAGATTAATAACCTTTCCTTGTTTAGCAGCCTCTTGGTTCTCAGCACGCAATTCAATCAACTCATCGAGGAAATCGTTTCGCTTGATACCATTCTTCATGCGATAATCGACGGTATTTTTTACAGCATCCAAAAAAAAATCCGATAGATCGTCGGGTAAGATTTTCATGCGCAATTTTTTGGCTAATTTTGCATTAGTAAAGATAAAAAATTCCACTATTGCGTAGTGGCGAGGTTTCTCGAAGATCATCCGTCCCTTTGACCGGAATTCCGCGTTGGGATCACTCAGACTGTGGCACTCCAAGCCAAAAACACACGTTCCTATTACATCTGTCGTAAACCTGGCACAGATATCCTTGATCTCCACATCGCCATCGTCCACCTTTGCAGCACTCACGGCCTTGTCCATGGCTGCGGCCAGACGATGGCCAACCTCAACGACCACTCCAGACATATGCTTGATCTTTCCAGAAGTGAAAACGGGCGTCAGCTTCTGCCTCATCGAACGCCATTCGTCGCCTTCCAGACTCAGCAGGTGACCCGTCAACGGTTCATCTCGTACATTATTATACACTCCACGATCTTGAAAGTATTGAAAGTCTTTGATCAGCACTTGCTTTATCAAATCCAGATCAATAATGAGAGCGGACCTCTTGAAGAAAGTGAACATTCCTGCAAAGGGCGCGACGCCTTTGAATTTATCGTAGATCCTCTGGTTAATGTCTCGAAAATGGTACTTCGTTCCGATTCCTTTCACGTTTCCTATCAGCGGGAGAGGGCGTTCATTAGGCACTCCCTTTCTTTCCCAGTAGCTATAGGTATTTCGGTAGAAATTGTAGGCCAGCGCCAGGGCCATGCCCAGCAAAGCAAATGTTAAGATCATGGTGATCGAACCTTACTTGTTCCACTCGTAGCAAACACTGTCAGATCTGCTTCAGAGTGTGCGTTATACTACCACCTTGTTGATGTCGTAGGCGAAAGCTCTCAGAGATTAATACATTTGTCTGCATATACACAAAGAGATTGGACTTATTCCTTATTTGTACCTACATGTAAATAATTTGAAATTCATGAAATATGTTTGCCTGCACCGCAAACACTGATAGACTATCAGCGAAGCGTGGCGTTCGTTGATTTTTTATGTAGCTTTTTTAATCACCTCTCTTTTGCTCAAAGTTCTTCGCTTAACGTTCTCTCAAAACAAAACAAGCTGATATAAAGTAATAGGATGACATAACAAGTTATTCTTCCTCTCTCTCTCTCTCTCTCTCTGGATTCCAAATACAGATTACTAGCATAAAGTCGTATTATTTATATTTTGTACGCATATAATTTTGTTTTGATCGTCATTTTCTTCGAAGAGCAAGTTCAAAGAGAGAGAGAGAGAGAGACAGAGATTCATTTGATAAATGCGCTCTCAGAAAACGCTGTACTCGACATGAATACACGCTCCATCAAGTTTTATTGGGTTCATAGAGCGCAGCAGAACCTGAACTTGAATATATATATAGTATTATATATATAATATAAGCGAAAGAGCTTCCTACTGAGAATTAAATTATATCATTAATTATATTATTAAACAAAAGAAATTGCGCTGATCCTTTTTTTTTATGTGGAAAAGTTGTATTTTATTGTAAACAATTTTTCTGCTACCTCCGTGGCAACTTAACCTAGTTTTACATTTAAGAGGAAAAACAATTGATCATAGGAGATACATACATACATACATATAATTAATGTTACATACATACATATATGGAAAAGGTACATTATTTACAAAAAGTTAATTAAATGTTATTGGAGGGATCTAGTAGGGAGATCCAGTGGATGACACCTTTTAAGTCTTCTGTTTCTTGGCGTGGTAATAAGACATCTAGCTAATACATTAGGGTGACCACCAAGGCATTGCAAGTACCTCGCTGCATGTAGTTTTTATACATGTTATTATCGCCTACTTTGGGAACCTTTAGGTCCCTTTCGATGTCGCTGTTTTTATATATACCATGGAGCATTGCATATTTGGCTCAGTATTTTTGATTGAGCAACTCAAATTTTATTTATGTTGGTTTTTGCCGCAATGCGGTAAAGTTGAAGTGCGTTTTACGCGCTAATCTTAACGATGTTAAGTCACACTGTTCAGTCGTATACCACCTAAAAGTATGCAACTGACATAGAGAAGAGAAAATACTGTTGTTATTGTAGCAGCCTTTAAGGTGAGCCTCGTATGCATGTATGTATGTATGTAGAGCTATTAACATAAAAAGTATGGGAAAAGCTTTTGGCTAGCTTTCAAAGCACAAAATGTAGGGAAATTTGAGCAGAGGTTGATGAATAAACTGATGGCTAGTTCCAATAACGAACACTTCAGTTATTTAAGCGGCGCCTGCTGAGGAACTTTTGATGTAAGGAAAGGTGAAAAATGTCAGGAGTAGCAGCCTCCAACAGGTGGTAGTGGATGATGCCGGTAAAATTTGGAGTAGGAGTAGCATGATGGGATGAATTGGGTACAGATTAATGAGCCAGATTGAACAGTTAGCAGTGGAGCATGGTAGCTGAGGTACGCAAGCATTTCTTCGATAACCAGTTGACCAACTTCTACTCTTCAGGCTATCAAATACAGAAAGGTACAAGTAAAATGACTCCCATCTCTTTTTCATCGATCTTCTTGCCAGACTTCTGCATAACCTTCAAACGAGCTCATCTAGAGCGAATTTAAGCCACAAAAGACCATTTTACTGGCGTATACATGGAAAAGATACTTAGCTACTTACCAATCTTGTTTTCTCGGTGTGTTGGAGGCATTTGACACCACTTTGCCATCCTGAAGGCAGGCGGAAGGAGAGTCAGGATGATGTCCATCGGGGCCAGCTAACGTTGGCATTTTCGTCGCCTTGACGACTCCAGAAAACGGGTCCAGCTGTTAGCCAGTTATCCAGTTGTCCATTTGGCCATGTCCATTCTATGCGCTGTCGTTTCCGTGGCTTCTTCCCAGGTACTCGCACACTTAGCGGAAACAGCTGTTTATGTTGATGGGCCCGGCAGAAAAGAAAGAAAATGCAGAGGATTTTGGCCATTTTCCCATTTTCGCAGCGGTGACCGGCGGGAAAACTTGTCGGCATTGCAATTTGCTCTTCGCATTGCATACTTTTAGGATCAGGCATTTTTCCGCGCCCAAGCACTTAAAAATATAGTGCATATTTTATGGAGCCCAGAGTGAGAGTGGAGTGGCTGCTACAGTACTGTACTGTGCTGTACTGTAGTTGTAGCTGCAGCAATGGGCGGTTGCCTTAATTAAAACAAATTTAAAACCAGTTAACGCACACTCACGCCCACACATGCATGTAAGTGCATACATATGCACACAGGCAGCCGCCTGACAGTTGGCAGCGGACTTCCGCCTCTGGTTTGGGAGCACATCAAATATGACAGGCTGGCCGGTGTCGGTCTGGCTCTGGCTCTCGCTCTGGCCCTGGCTGCAGCCAAAATGTTGCCATGCAAATTTAAATGTCAACAAAAACTTGCAGTTTAACCCAAAAACCTTATTCTGCGGTGTGTGTCGGCGGTGTTTGTTGCCGCCATCCAACAATATCCCAGCCAGGGCTGCGCAAATTTATGCAAACTCCATTTAAGGCCGGCGGCTATTAGAGATGAGAGCGTGATCAGAGGGAGAACCAAGTAAGTAACTCGGGCATGTTTTGTACATTTCTGAAAGCTTTCAGAAGAACTTGGTTCCAAATAAATGTAGCTGAATCAGATTGGATTCTCAAGAGAATTTATTTTCGAAAAATTACACAGTCATTCATATATTCCATTTCAGAATATTTGCTAAATTCATACAATTGCTTACGCAAAATTGTTTTCAAATTTAGGTCTCAATATTGGTTGAGTTTAAGGCACTTTGCTCACACTCGCAATCACTTCAATTGAAAATAATTTCATATTCCTGTTCACCGCCTTCTCTTCTCATCTCTAGAACACGAATGGCAAATCATGGCTCGAATATGCATATGGAGTTGTCTGTGTGCCGGCAGCTTAAAATTGTGCAACAGGAAACGGCTGGTTGGCTTGGCTAACCAAGCCCAGCCATCCGACCTCTTAGCACTGTCTGCTCGGAGCGCCAGTTGTGGCAGTTGCGCCAGTTGAGGGTCGTCTTGTTCCACTTCTGTTCTGTTTTGTTGCCCTTGCTCAGGTGCATTGCTTTGGCAGCTGTTTTTGGCCATTGTTTAGTAATCGGATGTAGCCAAGTTTTCGAATCGAATGTATAATTTCGCAGCATTTTAATTACTTGCAACCGACTACTTGCCGTCGCATTCCAATCCAGTTCCTGGTGTGGCTGCTTTTGACATGTGGTTATGCAAATTGTCAAAATTATGGTTAGAAGGCAGGACGTTGCATGACTTTGATATTTGTGGAAGGGAACTCAGTGTAATAGGTTATATTTCCTTCTGAATGGCAATTTTTCACTGCAAAGGACGGATTCTGTTTTTATTTGCCCAAAAAGTATGCTATGAAATATCTCATAAAATGTATACAAGCGTTTTTAATCTCATTTTTCCCCTTCCTTGACATCCTTGTAGCTGCTAAATCCTGATTCTTTGACTGGCCGTCGTCTGTCCTGTAGCCCCGAAAACTTTCCAACAGCTCGAGCCGCCTATAATAAAAATGAAATTCGAAAGCGCATCTGGTGCTGGGGCAAAAGTTTGGGTGGTGAGTGGATAACTTAAAGGCCAGCACAAGTTTGCATAAACACATAGGGCTCAATCACATCGACTATTACCAGCAGTTACCCGACTCCCATCCTGTCCCCCTGCCTGACTCAATTGTTCTGCCATTGTCAGGGCTCTTGGCCCACACCACGAGCAATTTGCCTTGACAATAGTCATGCATTTTAATTGTGCAGCAGCTGCGGCTCATCCAGGCCACTCCCCCCGCCACCCTGCCATCCAGCCACCATGCCACTGCTAAACGCAGCAAATTGTGTGGCCATTAAAAAAATGGCGCATAAAATAGAAACTTTTGCAGACATTTTTATTCGGAGATGCAACACGGAGGGAGAGCCAGCAATTATTTGTAAAATATTTATTTTACAATTGAATTGAAAAAGTTTCTGTGTGTGGCAGTTGCCCCAAAACTGCGCGAGAGAGGAGCAACTTTTCGACCACTAATCAAATGAATGGAAATTAACCCAGCGAGGCGGACAGACGGAAAAGCCGGGACGAAGGGAAGGTGCGAGATACACTCGCGGGCGTGTGCAAAACAATTAAGCTAAAATTGTTATTGCAATTTGAAAACAATTGTCAAATTATGTAAATGCCGTCTGATTGCCCCGAGTATTTTTCCCACCAGGTCCCGCGGGCCAAAGCTAACAAGGTGAACAAGGAGACGAGGACACTCGACTATCTTACCTACTCCTGGGAGGTGGTAACGGCTGCTCAAAGATTTATGGCGACTGCCTGAAGTATCTGGGGCGGCAGAGTGGTTGGGAGGGGCGGCGTAGTCACCAATGAAGGTGGTGGAAAAAAAAGTTTTGCGAGTGCGTTGGCATCTTGGCTTGGTGCTGACGTTGTCAACTGCAAGGCGGCTGCAATTTGCATAAAAATTCATTGGCTTGGCGTCAAGTTGCCAAAAAAGAACGAATAACCAAGTACTCGTACCTCTGGGATAACGAATACCAAATGCTCTTTAGGAAAATATGTGAATAATTGCATTTAGGTTTCTTTACAAAAGAAAGCTTACACATTTCTAAGAAAATAGTTTGTTCAATTAATGTTTAATTATTATGTTTGCTATTTTTAGTGTTAATGTTTTTTTAGTATCGAAAATAAATGATTGAAGCGATAGAAACGACAGCAATATCGATTACCCTGTCTGTAAGCGAAATACCCATAACCGACTAAAAATTGATGGATAAAGTGGATTAATTTCCCTTTGCTCGCTTTCGAATAAACAACAAAAAATTGAGTCCTGAATGAGAAAACTTTATGTAAATATAAATTTTCAATCCTGTATCCTGGATACACACCGCTAGAAGAAACAGTTAATGGTGGTGACCCGGTTCAGAACATGTGATGCCAGCTTCCTATTTCTGCTCTTCGAATGTCCACTACTGGTGCCGCCGATGCTGCTACATTTCCGTTACATTAACAAAGCGCCATTGTGCGGCACGAACGGGAGAGCAACAACAATGGTCGAGGGCAAGGGACAGAAACAGCAAAAATGGCGCACACGCTGCGTTTTACAAGCGAAAACTAGTTTCGTTTCAAGGACTGGACAGCGACAAGGGTCATTACAGGATAGAGCCGGACACAGCTCCGCCCACACCCTCAGGCCACACACCGCCCAGTGGGTATAGCAATCTGCAGTGCGTGTGTATTTTTCGGTCAGTTTTGTAATTGAATCACGTTTTGTATTAAATAAACTTTTCAAATTATCGAAAAATTGACTTGCACTACTACAAACGCCGCACTGACGCACTGCCGACACCCACCAGCTACCAGCCTAGTTTTAATTTACTTGTGTGTGCGTGTGGGCCATGCATATACACACGTTCACGTGTTTCCATGAGTGTGGGTGTGTGTGTGTGTGTGGCTGATGGCTGCGTGAGCTTAACCATTAACATAAAAAAGCGACCAAACTGAAAGTGCTTTCCCTCGGTTATTTATGCAAAATACTTGACAGCCTCATTAGTATTGAGACGGTCAAAGTTTTGCTTTCTGTTCCTCGCTCTCGCTCGCTCTCTGTATCTTGTTCGCGCGTTAGTATTGAAACGGTCAAAGTGGTGCTCTCTCTTTTGTTCGCGCTTTAACGCGCTCCCACATAAGTAGGCAATGAAGAGCAAAGAGAACGCAACGATTATGACCAAGGTGTAATGGTACAAGGTAAGGTCCTTACGCGATTTTCACTCATTATAGGACGCTCTTTCTGTGTCTTTCACAATATAAATATGCAAATTAAATAACAAAATAATATATATGTATATCACACAACCACATGAAAAACACCAATCAGATGCATCAATATAAATACATTTGGGACTATCAGAGAGAGAGAGAGCTATCTGGAAAAACCTCACCTTACCGGTTTTACACACCGTTTTTATACATGTATATAAATATATGTATGTATTTATATATGTACATATTTACACATATAAAATATTTGCGTGTTTTTATATTATCCCATTGTTTGCGCAAATTTGAAGTAAAATGAGTTAACCAACAAATATAATCGCTTTGGAAATCACGTGCCAGCCGAGGCGTCCATGCACTTGGTCACCTATTGGGTCGACGGCGTGCAGCTTGCACGTGTACAGCCACAAACAGAAACAACAGCAACATCATCCAGAAGAGAACACACACAATACGAGTACAATTCGAGTAGTACAACCGTCCGAATTCTTTTCATAGCATATTTTGCATGCATCGCTGCATGTCCGGCAAAGCTTGGCGCCATCATTTTCACCCATGCAAGGACTCCCTCCCATAAGCCTCGCCATGCGGGGAGCCAGTCTCACAGCCCACAGACGCAGGCACAGGAGTAACTTGTTTTCGCGCCATTTGCACGCGTCATGAATTTTTCATAAACATTTAAAGCGATTTCATTACAACAAAAAACACACACACGAGTGCATATTTAAATCGTTCAGCTCTGTTCGCTATACTATGTATACATATACATATACTCTTGTACATTGCTCTGCGTCCCTCTCTTTGGAGAAACATGTAAATTAAAAATTAAATTCTGTTCACGACATGCGTTTCGCGATGCTACTGCTCGATGCTGGCCTCGTCCAGCAGTCCGGTTTATTTACAAAAGACAATTATGAATGGATCGGAATGCTGCAGAAGTGGGTGTGGGAGTGGGTGTCGTTCAGGAACTGACATGGCCCCAGCTTGTTTTAAAGCCATTAAGTAATTAAAGTGGGGCAATTTGCCAGTTGCCAATGCGTACATATGTAATTGCAATTGTCGGTGCTGCCGCCGAATTGATTTGTGCTTGCATTCTGTTAAATACGGTTGTTACTCGACTTTTGTTACGGTTTCAGTTACAGGCGTCACTGAGCATCCTGTGAATTATTCGAAACTGTGCAGAAATACATACGAGTATATGTATGTCACCTGGCCTTTATCAAGAACTCAATTAGTATACAATTAAGTATAAATTGATCCAATCAATAATTTTATCGTGTCAACAAAATGATTCTTCAGATAATCACCGATGAGGCAATTTTATAAATTTTGCCTACGGCAAGCAGGGCACAGCTTATAGACTGACATCTTTTATCTTTTATATGTATTTTTTAAAAACAAAACATAATGATAGTCCCGTAAATTACCTCTTCTTTTGTGCTGATCTGCTTTGGAAGGCAATTAGTGAGCGGGCTGCAAGCCCATGAAATTTTAATGATTATCCTTGGCACTGGCAAATCTTTTTATCAACCGCCTACAGGTTACGGGGCACACAACCTAAATCATCTTTACTTGGTTACACATTTTAATTACAAGCACGTGGCTTCACAAATATTTAACTGCCTGGGCCAGAATGCAAATACCTCCTCCTTGCCGTTCGGCTGTCACTGGAGCTGGGCCGTCTACCGTCAGTTCTCAGTGCCACCAATTTGCAGTTAGGGGTCTCATCACATTAAATATAATACCAAAACATTCTCCGCGTCAAACTATCTCGACGGAACCACACCACACTCAAGAGGCCACCCGCTGGCAGCGAATTAAACGAAATTAGAGATGGGTCAGGGGGAGTCGGCACATTAAATGGGTTTAGCAAACAAGTAGTACTACGCACATCAAACTGCCGAGCACATGCACGGGCTGCGCTGGGATGGGCTGGGATGGGCTGGGATGGGACCCCACCCAGCGACGCCCATGACTGACATTATTCATATTTCAGAGCCCCAACGGCGGCTGCTGACTGTGGCACAAAAAGCGAGGAAAAGTCAGCCTGCCAAGTACAACAATTATGGTTTCACTCTATTTGCCAGGCACAAGCATGGCTTGTGTGTGTGTGCCTTTCAGGGAGAACATCCTTCAAATACACACGAGTGTACACGTACATATACGGATGCATAAAAGCCAGTCAGACAATTAAATGCCTTTAGTTTTTATAATCTGCGGGAACGGGTAGCTGGTTTGATGCAATGGAATGGGCTGTGTTATGGCAAGACCTTTCCCGAACTTTTCCCCCCATCATATGCACTATTTCTGCATGCTTACCCGCCTTTAATTGCGTGTTTGTTTGCCAATTATTGTCAGTTAGTCGACGCATTTCTGTGTTAATTAGTGGACTCGAGTGGGGAGAGCGGAGAGCGCAGAGTACCGTTGATAGAAAATAAATACCAGTATATTTGGAAATTCGAATATTTGATAGAGTTTCGTGAGATCCCTGAATGTGCGTGGATATAAAATAATATAATTTCGTATATATGCCTTAAAATATGATTACAGACCAGTTTTACATACCTGAAACCAATCGGACACATCCATACATAACCATGCACACAGGAGACTCTGGGCTGGATCGTTTTTCCAATTTGCAGACGAAATATACAAAATGTTACTAAAATATTTTGAAAGACAGCCAAAAACACAAACGCACACTGGCGCAGAGGATGCCGGAGGGGCGGGGAGGATGGAGAATAGATGGCAGGAAAGAAGGATGGAAGGTTTATTTCATCGTCTAAATGGAGTGCACTGTGGCCGAGGCTGGTGCGGAGCTGCTGGCAGGGCCCGATGCCATTTGTTAAGTGCAAGTTCAATAGCATTAAGAGTGCAGCACAAATAACCATAAACCATTCCAAAAAACTGCACATTCTGCATATTTTTGCAAGTCTTTGGATAGTGCTCTATGAATATATGGACGATATGGACGGGGGTGTGGAAGGTACACTTTGATTCTGATTGGTAAGCCAAAAAATATAGCAATTTGCGCTCTTTCTCCCAGCTCTGTCCAGTACTGGCAGTGTGTGTGCAGCATCAGGAACGGCATTTGTTTGCCAATGCAATTTTGAACAAGATTACGCATACGCCCAATGGGACGGCGATCGATGCTCTTTGGCTGTGTGATTTATTGGGGCGCCTCGCTGTCCACACGACTGGTCCAGGGGCGCCAACGACCGGTCAAAGAATTTCTCGCCGACTTCCTTAAGTTATTTCAATATTTACACTCGTGTAACATATGGCCAGAAGGCCGCGTTGGGCGGCACGATAAATGGCCGGGCAAAACCACAATGATTTACTGCCCCAGTCCAGTCCGAGCACACACTTGACCACGAAATTCTTGTATACGAGTATGTACACCTTTGGGGGGTGTGCAGAATGTTGCTATAATTCTATTTTCTACTCAAAACCGCATTTATATTTATTACTTTGGCATAAATCTTGTCGCATTTTCACATTTGTGTCGAATTTGTCGAGTTCGCATGTGCTTATGTATTCACGTAGGGTCTGGGCCGAGGCCGACGAAGGGACCAGCTCCCAGGACTCGCCATCGTTTCTGGCACGTCCACAGGTTTTTCCTATTTTCCACAATAAACGCACACACCTCAGAACTCAGGTCAACAGGCAGCTAGAACATCTCCTTCTGCACCTGATGTGTGGGCGGCTCCTGGGTGCAAAATACAATATATTGCGTGTTTTTCTTTCGATATGGTACATGAAATGAAGTGTACATAATTTGGCATCGCACATTGAGGTGCATAAATTTTGTGCGGTGTCCCAATAAAAGCATTGTAGTTGTCAAACACCAAGAGGACTGTCCGGAATGTTCTTTCAGAGGGGTGAATGCGATGGCCCGTGGCCCGTGTAGTAGTTTGTTCTTCAGCAGAACTTATTTCTGATTAAGCGATTTGTAAATAGTCCTTTCTTTAGCTTGAAGATAATCAAATGGGAGGTTTCCTTCCATTGATCTATCCATTTGGTTGCAACAGTAGTATTCTATCATATATATGTAGATGGCAATGAAGCAACGTTTAAAATTTAATTGCTTGACACATGCATCCAGGAGAGTGTGAAATTTTTGGAAATAATTTCAGATGCCTGCAAAATCAACTGCCAATCAAACTGTCCAAATATTTGGGCAAAAACTGCTGGCCAAAATGTCAAAGGCAGAAACTATTCGACTCCTAACCAAACCAAGCCTGTCAAATATGTACATTTTATGCTACCCCCAAGTGGCCGCCTGCATCTGTTGCACGCCTAGAAGAGCCCCCAGAGCTGTTGGAAAAGAACCAATTTTTCAGACAATTATTTATAATTGGTTATGGCATGTGTTGGAGCTGTGTGACAGGCGCAGAATGTGCAACAATTAATGCCTGTTAGGCAAACAATTGCTGATATTAGTTAAATTATCTGGTCCCATGCAAGTCTGTGTCCAACGAAAGTTTGAAATCAATTTTGTTTGCGTTAGAGGAACTGGTAGCAAGAGGAGCTGAACAGCAACAAAAGCACGCCCAGAGCTGAAGTTGTCAGCCAGGGCTAGGCAAGTTAGCAGAGGGGCTAAGCAATTTGCTTAACCTTTAAGGGGGGGTGTGGCACATTGGTGAAAGGAAAGAAGCATGTTCGCCGCATGGGTTGGGAGGGGCCTTTCGGTTCGTTGGCTGTGCTCAAAAATAACAAACTTATTGTTTAGATTTTGCCAATGACAGTTTTCCAGGGCCCTTTGTGTGCATCGAAGTAAAGAAAAAGCACACACAGGCAGGGAGGCGACGGGCGGATGTGGAGGCGGAGAAGGAGACGGAGACAAGAAGATACTTACGAGCCAGAGCACTCGTATGGCAACGGACAGCTCCTGTTCCCACTGGATCCACCTCTCAACCCCATTCCCAACCACTTTGCATAAATGTGGCAAAAATGTAAAGCAAACAATTGGGAACTGCCAATGTGGGTGGCTTATGAAAGAAGAGCTTCATCAGCATCCAGAAATGTGAAGACTCAAAACGATGCAGTTTCGTAATTATGAAACCCAACTAACTCGTTCGCTTTTTATATCAATTATCAGATTAAAAGTACAATATACATATATGGTTTAAGCAATTCAATGCAACGTAACTTCGACGGTAACTAAAGAATTATACACGCTGAAAAAGCAGACTTACTGAGACTCCGGACACCCTATACAGAGGTGGTAGTCTCTAATTTGATCAAACTCAATTTGAGTGAGCCGGGGTACGCAGAGAGAGAGAGAGAGAGGGAGTCTCAGTGGTTATCCTTGGCAATGACATGACTGGTGGCATTCGTGGCGTACCTTTTGGCATTTGAAAGCTGTTTGAAATCGCGACAGCTGCTGTCGCATATTCCTTCACTTTTTTATTAACTGCGTTGCCCTTTACCCGTATTTCTTTTATTCTCAACCGAACGAAGGATAGATGGCGATGGAGATGAATAGGGGGCGAATATAAAACGAGCAAATATAATTCAGTTTCAGCTGGGGGAAGGACTGCTGTCACAGCTTCCAGGATCCGGACAGATGCGTGGATGCATGAGGTGAGATGGATTCAACGTGTCTGTGGGGCTGTCTAATTTTATGTTGTGGCACGGTCCTGAGGACCGACTGCCTTCCGAAGCGGCCACACATAAACCAATCTAATACCAATTTGCATTTGATTGCGATTTTGATTTGATTTTCTCGTTACGCGTGGAAAGTCCAACAAAGTCCCACCAGAAACCGGCGGTGACAAAACAAAATGAGAAGCACCATTGCCACTCGCATTTGAATGGCTGCGGTCTCCCCTACCAATTTTTTGTGAAGCTTCAGTTGCTGCCAGCAAAAGCAAGAGAGACTCCAACTGCCACAATGAACACGCTCTCCGGACGTCTGGCCGCAAAGTGCGGTTCAGCTCAGCTCCATTCAGTTTAGAGTCCCCAAACCGGATAACTAAATCAAGCTCGAGCTGCAGTTCCAGTTCCTCCCGCATAATGGCACACTTTCCGCTTCCGCTTTGGACGAAAACAAAATGGCAATGCCCGGCTGCTGCGGCAACCAACTTTTTGGTTGCTCCCGATCAATAATAGCTTAAATAAAATAAAATAATTGTAATTGCAAGAGCAACAAACAATAGCGAACGATTGCTGGCGAGGAACACCCACAGCCACACCCACGTCGCCATCGCCGTTGGGAGCGCCGCCCACAGCTTCCGCATCTGGATGTTGGTCAGCAGTTCTCGGCTCTGCTCTCCGCTTCAACTATTTTAGTTGCAACTTTTGGTGGCAACTGTACACAGCCAGTGCCAAGCTGTGCTCAGTGTGGCTTGAGGCCTCTTTGCGTCTTTGGCCTCAACAGACAGTCAATATCGGAGATAAGGAAAGTTTTCTCTAATCTTTGATGCACATTAAACTCATTAAAGGGTCTGGCTTTGAAGGAGTTTTAAATTGTGAGGAGCTAGCTAATGAATTAGCAGTAAACAAAACCAACAATAATTTCGGCAGATATTATTAAATGTACTTCTAGATCTAGCTTTTGTTGTTGTTCTCCTATCACCTATCCTATCTTTGTAGAATCATTGTAGATTGTCCCCGCAAAGACTGGCTCCTGCTTAGACCACTTTATGAGGCTGACCATCGGAACAAACATTTATAGGATGACACATTTTTTCTCCTGCTGCTGGCAGCTCGGCAAATTTGCGGCTTTGCTTTCTTGTGTCAATTATTTAGCTGCTTTTTCCGCTGCCTGGCCTGGCCTGGCCTGGCCTGGTCTCTGTAGATTTTAATTGAATCTCATATACAAAGCAGCAGCAGCAACAGTGGAAGTCGCAGCCACAACAGCAGTTGCAGTTGCACAGGCATAGGCAGTGGTAGAGGAAGATGCAGAAGCAGAAGCTGGCACAGCATCAGGGGACGAGTAGGGCAGCTCTTCGTACTCCTCGTATTGTGCTCCCAAGTGCGGCATTAGCTTGGCCTGTTCCCTGTTCGCTGCTACCGAGCGCGGGCTCCAGCATGCAGCTCCGCTGCGGCCCGCTGCTGATGTCGATGTCGATGCCGTTGCTATCAGGCACTTTTATCGCCGGCCACATCTGCACCAAATAAAATAATTGAACGTTTTGCGATAAGCATCACTCGCAGCAGCTTCGCTTCAGCTCTTGTGTTGTCCAAAGAAGCGGTCCCAACCATGGAGTAGCAGCATCCCAATCTTCTCGGGCAGCTTGGCCGGGGCTCCTTGCCGGATTCGTGTACAGCAAATGTCATGTTTACAGACCGCACTCAGCCGATTTGTGTCAAAGTTGAGTTTAGTATCTATAAAATTATATAATACACTTCCTGATTTCATTTTTTGTAGTTCTCTTTGTTGGTTTTTTTGCAATGAAAAATCTAGTTCACTGGCCGCTGCCTCGGGGACGCCACTGTTTGGGTTTCCCTTGTCTTTACAAGCCGCGGCATTGTTCGACTCTGGCCCTATGCTGGCACTGGATTTGGGTCTGCCAATGCCAATGGCAATGGCCATTGTGGTGCTGCTCTGCCTCTGGCTTAGCTTGTGAGGCAAGTTAATGCTCGGTGGAGCACTGCAGACTGTTACTAAAAGGAATTACGAGGAATTAAATCGATAACTGAAGTCCGCAACAGCAGTTTCCATAGATTTTGCTTCAATTAATTAGCATCCCTTGCAGGCATTAGCTATCTTTGAATATTTTTAAGTGCAATTGAAGCAAATAAGCTAATAATGTACTTTTCACAACTCAATTATTATATGTGTATCTATAGCCAAAGCCTCAAAAGTATGACTTGCTCCAATTTCGTTTTCTTAAAATGGCGTTTAAAGTACATATTCTCCAATAATTGGTTTTCCTTTAACGATGTGCCGATAAAGTGATTCTCAGTTAATAAATAACTATCCAAAAGAGGGAGCGAGAGAAAGAGATGGCTTCAGGGGGAAGCCGACTGACTGCTGGAAAGGTCCTGGCCTTTTTGGGTGTTGCTTCGGCGGATTGTGATTAACTGTCGTCAAAGCAGAATGCAGCCGTGGCACGAGCTGATGGCTCTCTCCGATTGCTTCTGCTGCAAATTACTTATGCATTATTATAACTTTGATTCCCGGCTTATAATGGCAGGGGCAGGGGCAGGGGCAGGTCCCACATCAACGGCAGCAGCAACACAAGAACAAGACGCACGCTCATTTATCTTGATGTGGACGCATCCTCTCAGCCATCTGATGCTGGCCGGCACATGCAGCGATTTTTCAACAGCGGCGCGTTATGCTGTCTTCATTGTGGCATTATCTGCAAGCGCGGTTTCTGTTTCTGGTCCTCCTCCTTCTTTGTTCTTCTTTTTGGGGTGCATACGTCAGCGGTGCTGGGACTGATAAGGGAACGCTGCGAAGCTGCTACCATTTCTGCATTGTACGCTAAAATATTTCTCATGTAAGGGCCCCCGACAAGGAGACTCTGATTTGGCCGGCCAATGGGGGTCCCGTCCCACTCCTCGATCCTCGATCCCGGTCCCGCTCCTCCTCCGACATTGAGGACCATTTAAAGCACCAAAGGGTAGATCTGAAAAACTGATAACGTTACGTATACGTCTGGCTGTCTTCCTGTATTTACCTTTCAGCCGCATCCGAGTGCGCGTCCGGGGCCTGTGAATTATTTTTTGACAACTCTTTGGTCATCGATTAAGCAGCTTAAGGCTTATCAGCTACGCGGCTGTCGGTTGCGCTGCCCCAAAAAGGGGAGAAATCTGAAAATCTGGGTGAGTGAAGTGACCCTGCAACACAAGGTAAATACAGTCGCGGCTGAGAGGTTCGCGGAATACACAGATAAAGTTCTGAAAAAATATTGATATTTAAAGATACTTATTTACGCTTGGATAAAATAAAGGCTATGGATTTTTTTCGAGCACAAAATCATTTAACAGTAAGAACTTCTCGGAATTCGTCAGATCGGCAGCATGAATATCTTGGAAATCATTCTGTAATAAGGTAAAATTACTCATTGAACGACAACTGAACATGAAAGATATGCAATACCTATGTACAGGCAGAGTAACCTTTGGCATCCACCAGCCTCATTCCTCAGTTGTCAGATGCACGGCCCCATCTCGATCCAAAGATCTGGTAGAATCAATTAATACAAGCTTCTGCTGGGAGCCGCTTTTTACCCCGATTCCAGCCAAATGCCAAGTTCAAACGGATTGGCAGGGAGATACATACAGCTAGATCCCAGCTAAACGATTTATTAATGCAAACTGTCTACGACAGTCTGTGGCATTCGTCTAGCGCTGTTCATTTGGTTCTTTTTCGTTTGTTTAATTGAAATGAATTCATTAAGCCTTTGATTTGCCTTGCAAATCGATGGCCACTGGGAGCTGATGCTGCTGCTGCTGCTGCTGCTGTTGCTGATGATGGCTGTTGCTCTCCTTACCTTTGACGTCTTTCGACTGGGGTCCGGGTAATGGGGCGCAGATCAAAGCGCGGCCAGTTGCTACCAACGTCATTGGCCGTGGCTCTGCAATAATTTAAAGCGAATTAAATATACGAAAATTAACTGCAGCAACAGTTGCTCCAGTTCCAGTTCCAATTCCAATTCCGACTCTGATCTGTTGCAACTGTTGCACGTTTTGCATGTCGGGAAAATTGCTTCATTTGTGTCCATGCGACTGTCAACAGGGAACATGATAAAGCGAACGGACATAATGAGTGACAGACTTAGAGGGCTTCCTGCACCCTTTCAGAGTTTTTTGGTGGTACCTTGGTGGCAGTAAAGTTGCCACTAACAACGGACCATTTTAATTATAGCTAGTGGCATTTGAAACGTTTGCAGCGTGAGCAGTGGAATCAATGATACCCAAAAACAGCCTTAAGGAAACACCAGCCTCGAAAATATCAATATCAAATGGACACTTTTGTAGCCCAATATGCCCGATGGAATGGGTGCATAACATAACAAGCCTTCAAATGCCTAGCAAAAAATAGCTGCTGCGGCAGGACCAGGCCAGAGTCAAGAGGCTCGCCGACGCGTTATGGCTACGTGACTGCCCGAAAACTTGGGCCAAGAGTTCTGCTGTTCGAGCGGAAAATTGTTGCACTCCCGCACACGGCCCAATGGACTCCTTGATGGAATCAAGCTAATGGCACGTGCTTATCGAGCGTATCGGCTGGCATAATGTCGCCATTGGAAGGAAGAGCTACTATCAAAGTAAGGATAAGTGTGCTATAAAAGTTGAATTTGCACTTGAGATCGAGGATTGCTGAGCTCTGAATTTATGAGTTGCTGCCCAAGGCGAAATGCTGGCCAAACAAACTCAAATTATTTCGAGGACTGGCAATTATGCAATCGTTTGTGCTGCAAACAAAATAAAGCCAAGGATCCGATGGAGAGTTTTGGCAAGTAGGAAGACAGTCGCACAGACAGACAGACACCAAGTTGGTCGAGTGGGTTCTGGCGGACTAAAAACTCCAAATCGATATGCAAATAAACGAATGAGGCGTACACACAAATCGCAAAAACGAGCTAAGCTGCCACGCCTCTCCGAGCCGCCCTTATCCACTGCTCTCTCTGTTTCTATGGCCAACAAAAAGCCGTTCTGACCAAATTCGTCGATGGGACCTGCATTCGGTCAGATTCCGACTCCGACTCCGACTCTGTGGATCCATGCATTGGTGGTCTCTTCCATGGGTACTTTGTTGTTTTCTGTTGCTGCTTCTGTTGTTGCTGCTGTTTCTGCTTCTGTTGTTGCAATTGCTATTGCTACCAATTGTGCATGCAATTTATTTTAAAGAAATAATTGCTTTGCCGCATGTTGCTGGGATTGCCTTGGTCCGGACTCGGACTCGGCTACTGCCTGCGATTATGCAAATATTAGTAGTCCGAGTCCTCGTCTTCGTCCTCGCCCTCGCCCCTCGCCCTCGTGGACTCTGCAGTTTTTGTACGGCATTCCAATATAATAATAAAGAACGGCAAGTGAAAGAGTGGCCGGTGTTTGCATATAATCTAATTTGAATTTGAATATGCCACACACAGTGCCAGGCTCTGTGATTCCATTTGGTCATCCCTTCTCCGCCAGCCAACGCTTTGTGCATAAATCAAATTATTGGCCACCCTTCATTTGTACGGGATAGGGATTACACAACTTGGCCTTAAATTATGAAGCAAATAATACACAAAATTTATAAACATATATCTGAAATTCATAATTACATAAGGATAAAACGTAGAAGTGTCAGAGATTGGCCTAAGTTCTTCTATCCTCTTTATGGGACATCGTGGCAGACTAAAGCCCTATACAAAAAGAGGGAAAACGATGTATACAACGATGTATACCCTTGTGCGGTTTTAAAACCACTTTTTCGTGGCTGTTTAAATTCAATACTAGTAACAGGTGAATCCACGTCCCACTCGCAAATTTTTGTGTTTGGGCAGCGAGCATTCACTGTGAATAACTGATTTATGCATCTATCGGAGAATCTGATATTATTTATATCATATTATTTGAGAAACAGCAAACTTTTGTGGCAATTCCGTGGGCCCTGCAACAGCACCAACCCGCAACTTTCAGCGAAAACTACAAAAATAACAACTGCAGTTCGCTTACTCTTTTTGGTGGGTTGGTTAATGAAAGTGCCAGTAAATGGAATTGGCTTTGGCACACACTCTTTGGGCCAGCTCTTTCATTTCAGTTTTCGCCAGAAGACACGCACGTATGTACGTACATATGTGGGCTTCGCAAAAGTTTATCTTATAAAACAACAACAAGCACTTAAGTGTTATATGCCACCGTATTACAAATGCCGAGGCCTCAAAAACTCAGACAGAACGGGCCCTGTGAACCGATACCATATGCCCTGTCCCGGCCCCAGTCCCAGTCGGAGTCCCAGAACGCGGCGTAGCATAAATGAAGAAAGCTGATAAGAATAAAAGGGCAACACAAGGAAGTTGGCGTTGAAGTTAAAGAAGGCGGCAAAGGAGAAATTATTGCGGCCCGCATATGTAGGTACGTATATGGGTTTGAGGCCGAATGAGATCCGAAATTGAATGTTGCGTTTGGCGCGGAGGTCGTGGACCAGGTGACAAGCCACGCCAGTCCGCCAGTACCCACAGGTGCACCCCAAGCCAAAGTGGCGGGCCTTGCTCCCCAAAAATCGAGCCACGTATTTAGCAATCGCCTTTAGCCAAACATTTTGACAAGGGTTACAGTGAGCAGTGTAGTTGAAAATGAGGCAAGCCAATCCCCAAGAGTGCCACGGCAAAACCCTTTCCACGCCTGGGTGTTACACCCATGTCAGGTCTTTGACATCTGGCGTTAACCACCAGGTCGGAGCGAAAGAAAGTCTCTCTGCCCCAGTCGCAAATCATAACGTATCATATCACATCATATCGGAGTATAATTTTTAATGAGTTGGATTTCAGCGCAGAGCAATTCCCCCAAATTTATTTCCGTTCAGTATTTTCACCAATTCCCGTTTCGTATCTTCTGCACGTTTATGCATTCGTTTCTTGCTTCTTTTATTCTCGTTTTTTTTTTGGGTTGAACTTATCAAGGAAGCGTCATTGTCCGTCCGCCTCTGTCAGAGTGTGTTTGCGATATGCTGCAAAGCACAGAAAGAACGACAGGTAATGCTATAGCGATGCTCCGACTGAATGATACCCAATATACAGATTCTATTTGTTTTTAAATGGGCCAAGCTGCGAATACCATATCCTCCTGTATTCGAAGATTAATGGGCAACAAAACAAATTGGAAGTGCCAAAAAATATCAAATTATTCTGTAGTCTGCCCTCTGGCATTACTGGATCCGAAATGTCAGTGTCGGATGAAGGTGCATCTCGCCAATTAGCAGCTTCGGCCATTGCCATGCAAAAATGTGTGCTCCCCGCCGCTCGTTTGACCAGTTCGAGTTCTGCATCCCATCCGATCCCATCCCATCCAGAAACAACGGCTCCAACTTCCGTCACATAATAAATTCATAACAAATCAGGCACACACATTCACGTGCAGCATTCTGCTCAAAACATGCGACATTATAATGCCACATTATGTTGCCAGTGCGTGAAAGAACCGTACATCAGAGCATCGGGGCAACAATAAATCAAAAATACACAAACATTGGCCCCTACACAGGCACATGAACATGCATATACTGTACACATGTTTGTGTCCACCATGCAATGTTGTCTAGTCTCCGCCAAGGTTTATTTCCCCAAGGTGAGACGATTCTGGAAAGGAAACACTAACATATAGCTGACAGTTGGTAGTGCTTCACCTTAGATTAGTATACCTTGGTTTTAGCGTCTCCTCCAGTTCCCCCGAAGGATTGTACACACAAGTTCACATAACCTCAAACATATGTATGTATGTATGGATGTGGAATTCGCAAAATTATTACACTTGACATGATTGAATATGCCGCTGAGTACCAGTTGCGACCACAGCTTATGCGGCGTCCGTCCGCAGGTGCCCAGCAAGTGCCTGCCTCTCCATCCTCCAGCGAAACACTCACCGCGTCCCGTGGCTCTGGTTACCGATTCTGCTGGTGGTGGTGGTGCTGCTGCTGCTGTTGTTGTTGCGACTGGACATATGTACATAGTTTTTCGCTGTCTCTGTGGACAATTCCCGTTCCTCGCATGTATGTACTCGGTTGACATGCCGCATAAATGTAAGTGAACACAATGTTGTTTTAGTGCAGTTTACACTGCAATTTTCCAATAAACAAACAAGAAATGGATGGTAGCTTCAGGATAGTGTTGGATAGCGCAAAAAGTGAGCACTGCAGTTTCGAAGCTTCATTAAGCATCGATCTTTATTTTTATCAATGTATTTATATGAATAAAAAATGCATTTAATTTCGTTTTTTGTTAATTAAAAATAATCATTACTTGTGATGTTGGTATTGCTGAAGATTTGACAATCAAATTTGCAAATGCAAATTTAATTAAACAGTAGATACATACAACATGGACATAGTATGGATGCTTTCTTTAAAATCAACTGAAAGCAACGATGGTGCCATCTCGATACTTTTCCGCAGGGGGTGCTCTTAATAAATAGCGGCAAATGCATAATCAAGAAAATGTATTTCTTGTTGGCTTAGAAATATGTGTCGATTTGTATGTAGTATTTATATGTTTTGTATATTTCAGACCAGATCCGGACGATCATAACATCACAGGCTAACCTCTGGCGGAGTCCACTCTTCAAAATTGTAACATCAACATTTATATTGCCCATCCCATCAAAAGGTAAGTTCACTATAGATATCCAAACGGTTCTAATACAAAATCTCTACTGTCCTTCTAGAGCTGGACTCCCACCATGTGGTTTAGCTGGAACAACACAGAGCAGAGCATTGCCGTCAGGCAGGGCTACCAGGTGCTGGCCGAATACCAACTGATCGAGCAGGAGCAGCTGAAGAACATTTATGTCATTCCCAGCTATGCCAGTGCACTGCATTGGTTCGGTGTTATCTTCATACACAGCGGATTCTATGCGGGGAGCATGTTCCGCTTCTCCATAATACTTCCGGACAACTTTCCGAACGGTACCAGCCTGCCTACGATCATCTTTACAACTACGTGCTACCATCCACACATTCGACCGCAGACCCAAAGCCTGGACCTGGCACCCTTCTTCACAGGGTGGAGGAAGGATCACTACCACGTCTGGCACCTGCTCAAGTATATTCAGGCCATCTTTGCCGATCCCGAGGGCAGCATCTCCGCCACTGTTACTCCTTCCGGTGATAGAGTGTGCTTGGAGGAAGCGTACAACATGGACGCCCTGGCTATGCTCTCCAATGACCGCGTAGCGTTCATCAAGAAGGTGCAGGAACTGGCTTTGTTCACCAAGAAACACATGTACGACAAGCCAACATCCAATGATCCGCACTATATAGTCATAGAACCCTTTTGTTCAGAGCGGCATACAAAGATTATGGAGCAGCTGAAGAGTCCCAGTTGGAAAGAGGCGACTTCCATGGACACTTCCCCACCTGCTCAGTGCTTGGCCAGGATCGACTCCTCCAGGCAAATGGATGAAGAGGAGGCCAAGCAATCGGCCAAACTTTTCGCTAAGAATGGCAAAGCCGCTGCTGCCTTACAATAGCCAAAAAATTACTCGATCACACAAATTCATTTAAAATATAAAATTTAAATACAAATGTACTTTATATCGCTATTTTTTAACTATCGGTAGCACCCTCATCGGTAATGCTTACTCCAATCGATAGTTGCTTAAAATCAATGGATCGAAGTCGGCATCTTGTGTGAATTGGCTGCACAATTAGTTTATTTTCAAGTTTTGTGTTTTTGTGTTTGCAAATATTTAAACAATGACCGTGCTGAATAGACACAGACACGAAAATTGTTATAAATCACGTTTTTTCGATTCTAAGCATTGTTCAATTTACATTTACGTAGTTTAACATTTTAAAGGTATTTCATCAAGCGATGGGGCAACAAATGAACAGAAAGTAAATCGCAATGTTATTTTTCTTCTTCTAAAAGCCATTTGGCATGAGTAAATTATTTTCCCACTTGTGCGTTCTCGCAGTGTAAAATAGTGGCCTGTGCTTGGGGACAGCCTGCAGTGTGCGTCGCGTTTCTCCTGTTCCCGCCATATTGGTGCACAACCAGTAATGATGTTAATAATGTCATCTTTCACGTGCAATAATCAAAATAATAATAATTATGACTCGTCGCGCGTCGGCAAAGTGAAATCCACTCGAAGTGGCTCTCTCCTGCCCCGCGACCCTCCGTTCCCCTTTGAGGCCAGAGCTCCTGCACGCACGGGGCACTCTCCAATCCATATCCATATCCAGAGTCTCCTTTTTGCATGCCGCCGTTGCAGCCCGGTTCCAAGGGTGACGTCGTCGTCAGTTGGCGCAAATATACAAAAGTGACAATTTGATTTATCACTGCACTTTGCCTTTGCTGTGCACCGTCGTCCGTGGCCATGGGAGCCGGTTCCACTTCTTCCCCTGCTCCCCTCGTGTCCGAAAATTGTTCGTGAAATTATGGATGCGATGGTTGGTAGCCACATTTTAGACCTGGGACTTCCTGAGTGGGGGGCGGCTATATCACAGTCGCAAACTGTTTTTCGAACTAATTGTCTGGGAATCTAGCATTCTATGCACATGTGCGAGAGCTCTTCCGATTAGGGGCAGTGGGAAAAGTCCTCAAAATGAACGACTATGGCGGTCGATACCGCCGTTTTGTAAAAGTTGTGTTTTTGGCTATTTCGTGGTCACGTACACAAAAATTCAGTCCTGTAAATAATCCCCCCGCGGCACAATGTGAATGGTCAATAGGGAAGGGTTTAAAAGATGAAATACGAAAAAGAGTTGAGTGAGTGCTGAAAAGCGAGGCAATCAGAGACAGAGAGAGAGAGAGTAAAGAATGCATAACATAGCTAAAAAAGAGGACAAGAGAAACAGAAACGGATACACTCCGTACCGGAATATGCATATTCATAGTTCATTCCAGCTTATGGTGATCTCAAGGTAATGGACAAATGTTTCTGGCTTTTGTAAACACTTTCCTCTGCCTATCCTTGACCGATCGTGAAGTACATTTGCTCAGTAAAATTTAATCAACCACCAGCTGAATGGTAAATTTACTGATTCCTATTTGCATACTGTACCATATCGAAATGCAGTCGCGTCCGGTTGGGGACCCGCCCAGTTTCAGAATAAACATAGGCCGTTTATTTGGTAGGCGTTGCGCCAAAAATAAAGACACATTTGTAAGCACAACACACAGAAACAGCAACAGCAACGGCAACGACAACGACAACATTACCAATTAAGTTGTAATAAATTGAAGCGGAGTTTGCGTGGGCTGGCTCTTGGGTCTTGGGGCGGTCAGCTGAATGTTAATGTTAATGGTTTCAGCTTCAATTAAAAGCCCCTAAAGAACTGTTTCCAGAGACGGTTGACAAAGTATGAACTTCCATTGTATTGAACTGTGTGTTTGTCTGGCTTATTTCGGGGTCCGGGTCCCTGGTGGAATCTGGCATCGACGACCGATCGGAGCACATCCCCTGCTGTTGCGGTTATCAACAGCCATCAAAACAATTGCCACCATCGGGTGGCGGATGCGACAATGATCGGGTACGGTGCAGAGGGAGAGCCTGACAATGTGGCTTGGCTGGTGCTGGTGGTGGCGGTGGTGCTGGTGCTGGATTCGTTAGCTCCGCATTCGATTGTCTGACAAGTTGGCGGCGGGCTAACTAAACTAAAACTCCAAAGCCGAAACGTATTCAAGTTCAGTTGCGCCAACAGCCAACAGGTAAAGCGGCCAGAGACGACACTGTGCTGCACAGTGGTGTTAAATGGAGATTATTAGACGAATTTGTGGTAGTAGAAGCAATAGTAGGAGTATTTCTGATGTCTGATGTCACTGTGCGGTGCGGCGCGGTGCGGTGCGGTACGGCCTGTGGGCAGACCAGATTGAACTCCAGCTCTCGGCAGCTCGAATCTCTGGCAGCAGCAGCAGAAATTCGATTTCCTTCGAAAACCGCTAGAGACTGCTCCAGCCGCCTGCTTCTGCTTAGCATTTGCCTGCCTGGGTGCAGGCTGAGGCTCTCGCTGGATTACTGGATGGCTGGCGGGAGGGCTGGCAAAGACACAGATTGGTATTTATATGCAAGTTCATGGCTTGGCCGAAGCGCGCACACACATCATCATCGATTATAATCGAAATGGGATTGTAAATCAAATCGCATTGAATGGTAGTGACTTTAAAATGGGCTTCATTATCGCCGGTACCCCAGCCAGCCAGCCAGCCAGCCAGTCAGCCAGCGGACACGTCCTGGCTGTGGCCGTGGCTGTGGCTGCGAAGTCGACTTTGTCGCTCCAGCAGCTATTGTCGGCGTTTCGCGTTCGCGGTGGCAACAACCGCCGGTCTTCGTCTCCGTCTCCGACTCCGTCTGCGTCGCAGTCTTCGCTGCTGCTGCTGCTGCTGCTGCCGCTGAAGTGACATTCAATGCCATAATTTATGAGTTTATCTTTTTCGCGCCGCCAAATCGTACGCTAAATGCTGTCTGCCCCGGCCCGGACCTGGACCATATTGTCTGGGCCGGCATAGCCCAGGCATATGCAAACAAACGGCAAACAAACGAAACGTGCGCATATTTTATGGCACTGCGAATTGTACAGCTTGAATATATCTCCTGCCTCAACTGTGTGCCTCAGCGCGCTCCTCTTTCTCGTCGCAGTCGTCGTCGTCGGAGCCGTCGGAGCCGCCACCGCCATCGCCGCTGTCGTTGTCGATCGTTTAATGTCGAGCAATTAAAATTGGAGTTTTCTCGTGGAGCTGAGTGGAGCGGAGTGGAGTATGTGTTCGAGCATACCCTTGGTATTTGGTATGTGTTGCATTTTATGAGTTATGGGCCTCGTTGTCGGCGGCCCTGCATCGCTTTTTGTGCTGTCAATTTGGTCGGCAGCCATTAGATACCTTCAGCCAATGCTCGGTGTGTTGGCTTTGGCATCAAAAAAAAGCTAACGAAAATATTCGTATGAAGAACCCCGTTTGGGGTTACATTTTCAATGGCTCTTTCGATAAATATGGTAATTGGCGAATATTTCCAGTATCGAAGCACCTCGAAACCATTTTTACAACATTTTAGATAGTGTGTCTGTGGAAATGAAATATAAATCGCGAAAATTTGAATAATATACGTAGGTATCTATGATCCACCTCCGAGGAAAAAAGTACTGAGAATCGGATAGTTAAATTTAAATTTATAAAATTGTATACGACTTACATTTTACCATTAATACGAAAATAATTAATTTCGCGTATTAAGTGTTGTTACTTATATGTATTATTACATTATTACATTTCGAATTATGCATTGAACTATCTTCTATCTATGCCTTCAGTACTCAGAAGTTTGCTCCAAATTCTATCCAATTAGTGCAACATTTGGCCTATCATACTCGGCATTGGAAAACATTCCATAATCCATAATTCCATCATTTAGAGCACACAAAGCTCAGAGCCCACTCTAAAATCACATTTCCTGTGAGAGCGAGCGCCTCTCCCCACATTCCTGCCAAGCGTTGAGAGTGCACTCCAATCTTGGAGCAGCACCACTTGGCCATAGCAGCCATGGCCATAGCAGCCATAGCAATCCGCTCAAGCGGAGAGGTAACTAACTAACCTGATGCCTACTTCTTTTCAATTTCAACGCACTCTGCTGGGGCACGGCACGGCACGGCCCGGCAAGGCAATGGGGAAGTGGCATGTAATCACAGCTCCTAATTCTGAACCGTTTTTCATGGCCGAAATGCGAACCGGTTGGCCAAGTTTAACTAATACATCATTATGCTGGCATGTTGCTGTTTCTGTTGTTGCTGTTGCATGTTGCCGTTTCTGTTGCTGGTGTTGCAGTGCTTCGTCGTACTTCTCGTAATAATCAATTACGCGTCAGGCACGATCTGTGCAAAAAAAAAAAGAAAAGAGCGCGCGATCTTCGCATGCCATGCCGCTCAATCATCGTCATCATCATTATCAGCATCCCCACCATCATGACGATGATGATGATGATCGTGGAGCTTGAAGCTCTCCCAGCTTCAGCTATTTCCATACCCTTTCAAAAGGGTATCACGATTCTACGATCTCAGACTAGAAAAGTTGGAGCCGCCCCCAGTATCGGAACAGAGGAAGAGTATCAAGGGACTCGGCCCCAGGAGCTGGTCTTCCTTTGGTGGTTCCACGGCTTTTCGGCGTGCAACTCATGCACCAATAATAAATTACGAAACAAAACTCTAAGAACAGGTTCAATTACATTTAACAAGAGCGTCGGACGGATGGGCGGATGGACGGACGGCCAAAACAGCTGATTTGTGGTTAGCATTGGAGGGGCCAACGACTGGGCTGGGGAGAGGCAGACGCTAGGCGGCTGATGGCAAATTAAATAGATTTACGCTGGTAAAGTGTTGCTGATTGGGATAATCAACGCGCTTGCAGAAACTGTTGTTGCTGCAGCACAGCCTGATGTTGCAGCCTGCTGTCAAGGCATTATTACCGGGTGCTGCTGCTGCTGCTGCTGCTGCTGCTGCTGCTGCTCTTGTTGCGCTTAATGTTGCCGCTCGACAACTAGAAGCTCTCGCTTGGCTCTACCGTACATGTACATCCAATTTTCGAATACGAATTTGCATGGCGGCACACATTGACACACTTAACGTGTTGCCAAGTAGCCTTTGTTGTTGGTGTTGCACTTCCGGTGGCGTTGAGGTACGCGTCCTGTGTTAATAAAATTGCTGACGCTGCAGCAGCAGCAACAACATGTTGCCCCGTACGTCTGTGCCTCAGCAGCTCCTCCTGTTGATATCACCCGCAGCGTAAATCTTCTGGATTAATCCAATTTAACACTTTATGCTGCACTGCGCTTTGGCCATGCTGCAGCAGAAGCTATGAAGGCGGCAGCCACGGAAGCCCTGGCAGCGATATGTTGTGCCCATGTCTGGTTACACTGAGGAAAACTACTAGGTGCAAAATATCAATTGGGTGTGGTATTGCACTGCAATGTACTCCAAAAAAATTCCCATTAATTTCCTTTGTTTTCTTTCAGTGCATTGGGGGGGGGGGGGGGGTTAACTTTTCCATGGGAATCTCTTTGTGACTCTGTTAGCCGGCAACCTTTGGACCCACACACAAACACACCCATCGCCCGCAGCCTCTCGCCTTTATTTTAAGCCATGCTTTGCCACCCGCCACCACCCCCTAGAGAGCGAAGCCCTACGCCTGACCACCCTGCACCCACGGTACAGCGAAGTCTGCCTTTTTTCGTACTTTTTGAGAGGACACAAAATGTAATACTCTTGTGGTCACATGTGCTGCCAGCTCTCCTCTATTTTTTTTTGGAACAGCGCGCCCATACCCCTTTTCCCATCACTCTGCTGCGGGGGGGAGTTTCTTTTTAATTTTGTTTTTTTTTTTGTTTTGTTTCGTATTCCGTGGCAGAGCGCGAATTTAATTAAAATATGCAAATCGCTATGTGGCATTTTGATCAAGTGTTGAGTGTGCTCTCTCTGGCGCAGTCACAGTGGCATTCCAAGGGAGTTCCTTTGGCTTCCCCTCCCTGCACTACCCTGCACCACCCTGCACTTGCCAGCACTTCCGCCAGGTAATCCAGTACCGGAGCTTAAGCCATAGAGACACGGAGTGAGTGGTTTCTGGTCTGTCTGTGGCACTATTTTCCTTCTTTTATTCTTTTTTGGGAACTCTTTTGACTTTTTCTCGATAAAAGCAAGAGATAAGAACAGAAGTTGAGTTGAGATTTCACTGAGCGAACGAACATCAGCCCCTCGGATGCCAGTGTAAATTAAATTTATTGCACATTTTATTCTCTTTGATGTTCGTTTGTTAACAAAATTGTATGCCGCCCCCATGCCCCACCTGCTCATTAGGAGCGGGATTAGCCGAGGGATTAACCAAAACAGAGGAAGGAGTGAAACACTGTGATATGGCGTAACTGTTGCACTTCTTCACTTGCTGTTGCTTCTTGGCCTTCTTCCTCTTGGCTTCTTCATTTGCATTTCCAGCGAAAGAGTGGGAGAGAGAAGGGCTGGCTGCAAAAAAGTCGCGTAAATGCGAGCCATGGGTAGGTGCTCTCTCTCTCTCTCTCTTTACAGTTTCCCCTAAAATGACCCTTCCCGGCATTCCTTGCATCGCGCTTCCTTTCGGCTGCTGGCCCTCTGCTCTTGGCCTTGCTGCTGCTCATTGTCTCTATTTGCCGATTATTGTGCTCTTTGTGCACTTTTAATTTGTTCTAATTAAGCCAGCGAGAATGTGTACGTGGATTAAAATCTGGCTAAAAATAAAAGTACACAAATTATTTAGTTCTCTGCACATTTAGATGCAGCGACAAAGCGGAAAAATTTGCATTTCCACAACAAAGTAAACTCTGAGACCAGAGCAGATTGCAGGAAAATTAAGAAAACCAAATACAGGAGGGGGAAAGGGTAACAGAAAAGCTACTCGTAGATACAATGTGCCATGAGAGAGGAGGGGCTATTCTCTTATTGGAGAGCAGAGCCAATGCCAATCCCATTTGCCATCATTGCATTCACATTGTCTTTCAATATCCAGCCAAATGTTTATATTATATCCGTTCCATCTACACTTCATCATACTCCAAAGCCTTCCGACAACACCTGTGGGGGGGATCCTAGCCTCGAGGCACCAAAGAACCTGGAGGCCACCGCCCCCCCCGCACTTATTGTGACAATGTGAGCCAAACTGTAGACGGGCGAAATTTCCGTTTTGCAATACACTCTGCCACTGTAAAGTGGCAGCCAGCAGATGTCTGCCCCAAAGAATACGGAAGTGGCAGGAGCCGGTGGGGAACTACGAAACGAGAGCCAAACAAATGCCAGCAAATGGAGCCAAGAAGACGGTGGCGGAGGCAGCGGCGGGGTAATGTTTGAATTTTCATTTTCTTGGTATGTGCTTTCCCTGGAATATTTGTAGCGGGTAAATGCTACCAGGATATTTTGCATTGGTAATTTGGCGTCATTTTCAGATAGTTTGCCACATGCTACTGCCACTGGCACTGTGTGGTGTGTGGTGTATCGCCTGACCCACTTCCACCTTGCACCTAGCGGACACCACACCCCCTCTCTATCTCTGTCAGTGTCACTGCCACTGGCTGCCACCCCCCCTCAATTTGAAGCAACAAAGCTTCGGCTTAGACTGAAAAAAGACACCCACACAAAACAGAAATATCCTTGCAACTTAAGCCAGAGACCGTCCGCAACACGGACATTCTGTGGATTGTACTCACCCGTAGTACCACCGGGTATTCCTAAGATTTCCTTAGTGCCGCCCGCATTTGCCCACGAGCATCGGCCGAGCCGCACAAGATGTGTGGCAGATCTCTGAGGAATGTTGCTCCGAAAGCTTCTAATCAATTTTTGAACTGCCTGAATTTCCAACGCCAGTTTTCCATTTTTCCCTGACCCGATTCTGGTTTTGTTTTCGCTTTTTCCCCTCTCCCTCCGTCTCCATACCGTTTGCCCTTGTATTTGCACTTCATTTTCCTTTTGCTGTGGTTTACTATTCGAAAAATTCGAGCACTTATCGTCGGGACGGGGACAGGGACAGGGGCAGGGTCCATTGTCAGGTGCAGAAACGAATGTGTGCTGTCTTTGTAACTTTGGTAGTTGTCATGTACGAAATGTCCAACAAGCCCACTTTTATTTACCTTTGCATTTGACTCTCTTTGCCTCTTGGCCTCCTGTTTGTGTCCTTTCTCCTGCATCATCTCGGTTGAATTGCCACTGAGCCAACGCCCCCGATGTGGCCCAACGCACTTTATATAATCGAAAATTCCTTTAATTGAATGCAGCTCTCGGTTTCGGTCTCTGTCTCTGTCTCGGTCTCTGTCACTGTCTCCTTTTCTATCGTCCTCGCCCTCGACCATGTCCAAATATTTGAGCTTCAATTTAAATTCCGTGTAACTGATTTTTATTTCGTCAGAATGGACATTGAGCTGGAGATGGACATGAGTCCCGTGTGATTGTGTGTGGTCAGTGTTTCAGATACCATTTCGTGGCACACACAACTTTTGTTGATTTCGGCTTCGTTTTCGATTTCATTTATCTTGGGACTTTATTTAGTTTAGAGGACTAGGCCAATTAATGTGCCCAAAAAGAACAGAGAACGAGGGCGGGGGGGATACAATTATCATTTAGAAATATCTCTAATATTCCACAAGAAAATGCACACTGCGGTAGAGATTTGAACCTTCTTTAATTTATTTCAATAAATAAAATATGTATTATATAAAATATTTATCTGGCTTAAATATTTCTAGTCATAGAAAGGCAAGCAAAAAAAATTCGCCAGACTTTGGGAAACCCTCCAGTGAAATGTATTCTGTTTAATAAACAAGGATATTTGGATTTTGTTCTCTTTTATTTGGACTAGTGTAGTACTACTTTTGTGTAAATATTTTAAATTTTTCAATTATCATTCCTGTCGAAAAGAGAAAAATGCCAGTGAAAATTCTATAAATTACCCAAATCAACAATTTATTATGAATAAATCAGAGTGCGGCAGACTCTGAATATTGAATATTGATTGCATGTGTGGCATTCAATAATATATACACCCCAATCCCAAGAAAACCAAGACCCGACCCACACACAAATCGTACGGGCCAAGGTTGGCCTTTAAAATCAAAATGTTCTATTGCACCCAAAATCGCAACAAAATCAAATACAATGGAACGAAATGTTGTTGAAAGTTGTAACAAAAGTCTGCCAGATATAATTTTAGGTCAATTGGAGCAATACATATACAGTGTTTGCACCGCACCAGGAGGGCAAACTGCAATTAACCAGAAGGCCAGATGTACGTCGGATTGAACTGCGCTGATAAGCCACAAACATATAGTAATTAATTAAGGCCAAATCAAAGGCCACCCCTGAGGCATTAAATTTATGAAACGGTTCCAACTGCGAGATGGTTGGGAAAATTGTAGAATTAATTGCGGTGGAAATGTTGTCTGTCTGTCTCTCTGTCTGTTGGGAGGAGGCTGAAATTTAGAAGCTGGAAAGGCGGAAAATCAATTTGCGGCTAAACAAACATGCATCAATGTCGCTCTCGTCCATTCGGTTGGTTCTGGCAGCCCAGCCTGACAGCCGCCTGCCTGGCCTGGCCGGGCCGGGCCGGGCCGGGACGGGCCGACTGGAATGCTCCGACTGCTCATTTCTGGTGGTAAGATAAGAACGCTGTAGATTTCTGCCAGAGATCTTTTCGGGCAAGAACAAGCTACAACGGCTACAAGCGCCAATTAGAAAGAGCTGGAAAAATATTTCACTCATTTTCGTTTGTCAAAGCAAAATACTGGTTCTTGGGTTCTTGGGTTCCTATGTTTCTCTGTTTCTCCGTTTCTCCGTTTCTCTGATTACAGTCAACAGCCCAGCGTTCGCTAGCGACATTGAGAATGAGAAGATGTCTCTTCGCTGTTTGTCTGTGTGTGTGTGTTTGTTGCACAACAAGATCATAGATAATAATATTAAATTGGTTAAATGCCGTCTTGGATTACCCAAACCCAGAGACATGTCCAGAATGCGACTCCGACTCTGATTCCGGGACAAGCGACGACCACCCTGAGGAAGAGAAAGACAGAACCGAGGAGGCAAAAGGAGATCTGAACTGCATTTTTTTTGGTATTGATATTATATTTTTATGGGGAAATCAAGATGATTTTTCAGGTAATTAATACTTAAAAGTTCAAGATGTTTTGTCGGCTCGTTCTCCGACTGCGATAAGTAATCGAAGTCGTTGCTCGGTTCTGACATTATTGAATTACCTGACGACATTTGATTAATTTGCATACGACAACCAATTCGTGATCTAAATTATTTCTAGCTCTGCTGCTGCCTCCAGGGAAACGGTGGGATCCCAGAGAGAAACAGAGAGCCAGAGGGAGAGGGGGATCTGTTCTGTACGTTCTGGTCCTGCCTTTTATGGTGAATTGTAAAATGTTAAATGCTTTGGGTTTGGGAATCGGGATCTGTGTGGCGTGATTGAAGGAAAAGGGCATGTTTACGGCCTACCCCCGCCTCCCCCGCGCGACGTTGACAAGGCGCCCGCCTAATGAGCTACCATAATTCAATGCCTCAAAAAAAACGACCCAAATTTGAATGCTGGATGGAGGCTGCTCCTGCTGCTGCAAGTAGCTGGAGAAATTTGTGAGCCAAAAACAATGGCATCGCGATTTTATTGTTTTATTTGATTGTCCGAGATCATGAACTTGCTCGCCCGGCGATCTAGCCCCAACAGCGCCTTTGTCTCGCCATCATTTTGGTAGCACAAATCAATACAATAAATACGATTTTCAATGGTCATAATCATGTGCAGCAACAATAACTGCAACATTTGTGACAAAACCAAAACAAAAGTAAAGAAAATAAAAGAAAAGAGTTTTCCTTTTGGTGGCGTACTCTGGGGCTAACGGTTTCAAGCCTGGTGTGTGGTGCAGTGCAAAAAAAAACTGATTAAATTTCACAATTAATATTTAAGTGGAGGAGAGAACAAAGGGGATATTTGATTACTGGCAAACTTCATCCTGTAGTGGCTTAGAAATATATTGAGACCTTTGTAGAGGAAAGAGGACTAATTCCTCTTCGAGAATCGGCTTTTACTGGACAGATTTTTCCCTTACAGAAAATACAGAAAACTCGGCAATTTTCCATCTACTATCAATGGTTTGTGCACAACTTTATTTAAAGTGTATTTTCTGGTTTAAATTCAAAGGTAACTATTGCAGATAGCAAAACAGCAAAACCCAAAGCGGCAACAGGGACAATTTTGCTTCTTTTGTTGTTCGATTTTCTTGGCTTTGTTTCAACTGCAAAACGTAACAAAAACAGACAGTCAGAGGCAGAGACAGAGGCAGAGTCCGGGCAATACCTAATTTCATGTCATTAGTTTGTGTGATAACTGTTACCATTGAAAACGAGCCAAAACGGAGAAGCTATAGAGCCATAGAGCAGTCGATGTCTCGCTGTCTCTAAAAATGAGCTCCACCTCCGCCTCCACCTCCGCCTCCACCTCCGCCTCCGAAAGATGCAGCCTGGGATGGGAGGCCGACAGACAGACAGACAGAGAGCTATTGAAATCATTTAAACCATTTAGACCATTTAAGCTATTTACAATTTGCCATCATCACGACATTTTCGGCTGCTGCCGCTAGCATTCGGCGTTAACGTTAACGTTTTGTCGATGGCGATGGCGTTGGCTCTAACGGGTATCCAGCCCCAGAAGAGACCTGGCCAAAATCAGAGCAATTCAATTGAAAACATTTGTAAAATGTCTCGCTGCTTTGGGCCCCCACAGCCTCAGAGTCGGCCAGGTCTGGGACTGGGTCTCTCCGTGTCTCCGTCTGGCTCTGAGGCTCCCTATATGAGAGCCAACCACGACGACAACGACGACGACGACGACGACGACGACAACAGCAACATCAGAGTTAAGAAGTCACACAGAGCCACAGAGCCAGTCAAAGCCAGAGTCAGAGCCAGAGCCAAAGCAAGAGCCATATGTCAAAAGGTCAATGCTGATTTTTGTGATTTCCTCCTGTTGTGGCAGTGGCTGCTGCTGTAAAATTTGTTAGCAAAACGTTTGAAATTGCTTAAATGTCAGCTCCGTCGATGGTGCCTAATGGTGACATTTCTTTCAGTTCAATTCCCTTTGAGATCGGTCTGGGGTTCGGACTCGAGTAGGGGTTCGGGTTCCGTGTGGCATGCTGTGTCATGATCTGGTGTGGTGTGGTATGGTTCCTACCCAAATTAGCGATGCAGTCGGCTCTTAATAGAGTCAAAGTTGCTCGCGTTTCGCATTTGCATTTGGCTTGCATGATCTTTTCCTGCTGGATCTGTCATATTAATTAAAATAAAATGACGAAGGACCGCCCCCCCTCTCACACACACTCACACACACACACACAACACATGCTCCAGGAGGAGGCGGATAGGGAGACCAGACCCCCGTGATTCATGACTGAGGTTTGCTTTTCCTTAATTTTGATTGCATTTTGATGCATTTTGGGGGCCAGTGGGGGGATGGGATGGAATGGGGAGAGCAATTTGCATGGCTCTGAGTCAGCAGCATCTGCTGCATGCTCTCGTGGCTCTCTTCTGATTGAAAGATCGATCGGTTAGACAAAAACCCCCCAAATGAATTTCTTCAAGTCTCTGTTTCGAGTCCCGGGCCGCAGCAGTCAGAGAGTCACAGCCGCATCATTGTCTTGCCAGTCTGCCCCACAAATGGAGGCACTGGGGCCTTGTCAAGATTCTCAAAATGCAAATGCTTGCAACCAAGGAACTTGGCTCGGGATGTAGCCTCGTTGTTGCCCCCCGCACCGCAAACCACAGACCCCAGACCCCTGTCCCCAATCCCCGTTGCTGTGTTTGCCTTTCTTTCATTGCACTCATTGGGTCGTCTGTCATTGGCTTTGATTAAATTGGCTCAAAAGTTAGTCTCTTGGCTGGTATGTCTGCGGTGCGAGGGCTGGAGCAGTGTCGTCTTCCACTGGGAATCCCCCTTTCATCGATATTCATGTTGCAACCCAGCCCTGGCGGCTGCTGTTATCGTTTCGCTTTACCGTTTGGCCAAATCGAAATGCAAATTATTATGATCCCTCTGCTGTTGAATTGCTTGGAAATTGAGCTCCCAAGCTCGCGTGTTTTTTTGCCTGTGGAATAATTAGTGCGAATAAAAGATACAGACACAGAAACTGTTTCAAAACTATTTAGCCCGCCCGCAGATGTCCGAACAAAGTTGCCAAGTCGGCAAGTATCAGTCGTTTGGGGCAAGGGCCAACAGGGACACCCGCATGGCCAAAAAATTAAATCTAATTAGTAAACTATTTGAAGCGTGAAATTGCAAAAATGTTATTGTTGTCCCGGGTTCCAGGTTCCAGGTTCCATGTTCGACTTTTATGCAGATTTTTCCCCAAATGCGCGCTCAGCTGTAAGTCGCACAGATACTCCTCGTACACCTCGGAACCGGATGGGCCGATGGGCAGATACTGCCGCTGGCCATTGGCCATGGAACCAGCAACAGTTTCTGTTAATTTAAGCACAAACTAAAGCATTCAATTTAAATAAAGCATAAAAAAACAGTGGTTTTTACGCTCCAATTGCTTTTGTTTTTTTTCCATTCACTATTCATTGAAAAAGTCCTGCAATTGTGTGATTCATTTTGTTATTGGCTTTAAACGGGTAAGTTCTTAGGAAATCTACAATCGGTGATAACTATCGGATCATTATTATAGCCTGAACCAATGAAATCGCACCTTTCGTTTGGCTCTTTAGACACCTGCCTCTCGATAGGATAGCCAGGCAAATCCAGAATCGCATTACAGTGTATCATGGTGTCCCGACACGCGTGCCGCTAAAAGCCAAAAAATTAGAACTGACTTCAGCAAGATTTTCCTTCCGGCCTTTTGCCGGCCATTTTGATGGAAAATGAAAAGTTAAACAGGGAAAAAGGGGAAACGGTGAAAAGGGGAAACGGGGACATGGAGAAATACCGAATGATACTTTTTCACAAGGTGACGACAGACTAGTAAAATTAAAGCAATTTTCAAATTGAATTCGCATTTATGAATAGCAATTGCCAGCCACTGGAACTGCAACTGCGACTGCAACAAGAAGAGACAGTACAAAAGTGCCACTGCCACTGCCACTGTTTGCAACTTGCATCTTGCGCCCACGTGTGGCTGTGCCTGTGGCTGGAGGAGCAGTAGCGTTGCACAGTAGGCAGCAAATTGGTCTATTTTCCAAATGTATTCGCATTCGCTTCCTTGTACGAGTATACTCATATCACGTGGGCTGAATGAGTACCCAGCCGAAAGGGGGGCAGCAGCGGCTTCCTAAATGGCGTTGTTGTACGCGCACTTTATGTCGCCAAGGCAACCTCATCATTACCATCATTACCATCATCCCATCCCCATTCCACCATCATTATCAACTGGAGCTCCATCTGTATCCCATTTCATCATCACCCTCCTCGGCGTCGTCATCGTCGTCGTGGCTGTTGTCGCCATCGTAGATCATGCACAATTGCTGGTCGCATGTTCCGGCGGGGCCCAGGCAACAATTGCGGAGGAGATGACAGCATAAACAATCCCAAATGTAATCCAACAGTATCATCAAGTCGAGCGCGCCGGCTAGACCCACGGTCTGCACTCCGTACGCTCTCCGGCAGCCCGAAAAATATGATTGCATACAAATCGGGAACATACAGTGTTCCGAAAGCTGTAGAGTATTCAAGAATCAACTTATTGCCATGCATTAGCCACTTGTGACCCACTGTGCAATGGCCACTTGGCAGGGCAGAGGCGTGCATTATGCGATATTCAAATGCCTGACGGCATATTTCACAGCTGTCGCCTGGCAAGCGAAACTTTTCACTGCCGCCACCGAAGTGCAAATCCAAATACCCATCCCCATCCCCATCCCCATCATCATCATCGTCTTTGTCGTCGTCCAGCGTTCTGGATGCCTCGTTTTCCATTCTCCATTCTCCATTCTCCATGGTGGCTGCTGTCGTTGCATTGACACTCCCTTTTGGCACTCCACGCAGGCCATGAGGCATATGCAACGTGCAACGTGCAACGTGCTGCATTAGCTGCAGCGGAATTGTCGCTTAAAAATGCGTACGAATTGCTGGTTTAGGAAAGGGATTGCAATGCTGTTGCTCGGATTGGATGGAATGGGATTGGATGGGACACATGCAGATACACTGGTGCGCCCATAGGGTTGTTCACTGTCCCCCATCTCGCCTCTGCACTTGAGGATATCGCTGCCTAAGTGAGTGCCCCTAATGCTGCAGCACATACCACACGCAGACACCGTTTTCTACGGCAATTTGATGATGCATTTGCTTCTTCTCCTGGCCGCGGTTTCCCCTTTTTAGTTGCGGTTCTACTTGTTGTTAAATTTTGATTTAGTTACGCGGCCAAAAGTGTGAATTTGGGAGTCGCGAATGCAGAATGCAGAATGCGATCCAGAAGAGCAGCTGCAGTCGAGCAGCAGAAGGGGAGCTCCTTGTGGATGCATTAATTGAAAATTGCGTATGTCGGTAGTGAAGCGTTTATGCTGCGATGCGATGCGATGCGATGCGGCTGGTCCGCCCCCTGACATGATATGCATATGATATTTGTCGCCTGACTGCACTCCGCTCCGCTCTGCAGAGAGAGCGAGCGCCCGAGCGCCCGAGAGCCCGAGAGTGAGCGTCAACACTTCATTCCAATTGTCAGGCAACCCACACACTGCCGGATATACGCTTGCCAATGTCACATTTAATTATACTAACTCAATTTGCTGTAACCGTGCTGCCGCGCAGAGTTTAAGTGCAAGTGCCATCCCATGGAGGGGGAGTGGGGGGACTGGAGCTGCCTCTGGGTGGGCCATAGAGCCATTTCAAAAGCCAAACGGCGTATTGCCGACACAGCATTGCTTAAAAATAAGCACACGACCAGTACTACGGGTCTACGAAAGTCGTACCCTGGGTACTCTTTCCTGTCTGGAATGTTTAAGCCAAGCCAAGACAAACCATTCTTTTGGCTGTTTCGAACTGTGGCCAACTGAATGGAAAAGTTCAGCCTCCCGTCTGCTGTTGCGGCTGTGTAAAATGTGTCCGTGTGTAAAATAAATGAGGAAAAGACATTAAAGAAAGTCATTAATATGCAACAGCAGACTGTCAGGCGGTAACGGACAGGCGTACAAGCGGCCGGACGGTGGGACAGCTGCACGGACAGCTAGAGCATGGCAGAAGATGCCCACGAGATCCGTTCCGAGGCGACGCAGCAGAGTATCAATTACTTCAGAAAAATTACTTGTCCATCTTCCCAACAAAACTGAAAACCATTCCAAACAGAACAGAACGTGTGTGTGGCGTCGGCGCTGATCAAACGCTTTTCTGATGATATTCGAAAATGGGATATGGGTGGTGTATGGCAAAGGGGGCTGAGGGCTGGGGGCCCCCAAGAAAGTCTTAATTTCCTTTAGGTAAACGTTGGCCATTTGTCGTCGTCTTCGTCGTTCCGGATAAACGCTCCATTCAGTATTTGGCCCTCTCTCACCCTCTAGTAAGAGGGGGGCGCAGTTTTTTAAAGGCTCGTGTTTTGTGTTATATATTTTGCACTTCTAAGACATAAATTTTATGGCGACTGCCGCCCATAAATATGCACTGAGTACGAGGGAGAGAGAGAGAGAGAGCAGGCCACTTCTGGGAGTTCCGGTTTTTCCCCCCACAGATGGCAGAGGATTAGTAAGGAATGGGGGGTCCCGTAAAAGCCAGAAGAACGAGCAAAGGTGTGGTCAAACCCAAATCCAAATCACTTTTTTAATATTTCAACCTTTGAGCAATGCAAGTTTTGCTTAGATTTTATTCTAGCTATAAGTATTGTATGGGGAATGCCAGGGTATTTTGCCATTTGAGCCATATCTGCGGCCTCTTACCAACTTGTTTTATCCGCTGACGGTTGCCTCAATGTCGAAGACAACGATGCTCTGTCTGTGACTGTGACTCTGACTCTGACTTTGACTTTGTCCCTCTTATCCATTGGGCTGGGCAGCAGGCTGGGTCTGGGACTCAGACTGGAGCTGGAGCTCAGACTGGAGCTGGAGCTCAGACTGGAGCTGGGACTCAGACTGGTCTGTACTGGTGCTGGAGCTCAATGAAAATGTCATCCTGCTGTGTTCCAGTTACTGGTGCCCCATGCATTCCCATTCCCATTCGCATTCGGATTCGCACTGTGCCCCGCGATTGCCTGCGATTGTGAGGCTCCAGCGATGTGTCTTTTGGCTGCCCCGCTGCTCTCTCTCTCTCGGTGGTTCGTTCGATATGAAAACGGTTCGGTTTATGGGCTTTAGTAACGCATAGAGAGGGGGGTAGGGGGATGACGAATATACTGCGGTGGGCCGACTGCCTAGACTGTGAGACAGTGGGGCTAAACTTGATTTGATTTTTCCTATCGTTTTTCGTTTTTTTTCGATTGAGTTTTTGCATTTTTGGGCAACGCTTCGAGCCAAAGGCTTGTGTGGTGTGGCTCCCTTGTGGTGTGGTGCACTTGTGGCAGTGCGTGGCATTGGTGCGCCTCGTATCTATAACTGAAAATCTTTGAACGTGCCTCAGTACACAGACGCACAGAGAGAGAGAGAGAAAGGAGGGGCAGGGCAACGCACATGGTCCACAAAGATTAAGCCAAAATCGTATATCAGGCGGCGGTCTTATTGCGCATATGGCCATGTTGTGATTTGTATGGCCAAAGCGTGTGGCAGCAAACCGGCTCCAGTCTCTGTGCCCCAATCCACTCTGCTCCGCTTCCATCCAACATCCACTCTGCTGCAACATATTGGGTGGCATGGCAAACATTAATAATGTCAAAATTGAGACACTCGAAATGGATCCTATGTCGTTTGTAATTAAAGAGCAACGCTTGCGGTTATAAATTTCTAACATGCTCTCTTTGTCCGCCCTGGCTGCCACGCCGCCACACCACCACACCCCATCACCGAATGGGGCTATCCAAAGTAGGGCCCAAAGCCTTTTGGCTCTTGCCTATTGATGGTCAAGAAAGTCAAGCCATTAAATTTCTGGTATTTCTTTGATTGAATTGTCCATTGAGCAAACAGAAGACTTACAAATGTCTGTTTGTGCATGTTTATTTTCTCCATTTTTACGGTTTTCTCTTTCTTTTCGAGAGTACATTTGTCAAAACGCCAATTTTCTCCACTTGACGGCACACGCGGTGGTGGCGGTGGTGGCGGTGTGTGGGTCACACGTGTCAAAGGTGGGCCTGGGGCCCTGCTGCAATCGGCCCTGACTAATCGAGTGTTCAGTTTTTTAATGAACGCGTATTAATATGACGTTAAGTAAACCCCCCCGCAAGAGTCTGGACATTTATTATGTTTCTATTTTGTTGCGGCATGTGGCATGAAATTTGGTGGCTGGAATTGATGAAACTATGGAATACAACTGGAGACAACAGATGTGTGTATGGCCTTTGCTTACGTTCTTTTGTTGCCCAAAAGCAGCTAGAAAGTTTTCCTATCTCTGCCCCATCGAAGCGGAGCCCCCCTCCCCAGCAAAAGCAAACAGATACCAATGCAAACATGCAAGTAAATATCTCAGAATTGCCAGAACAGCAGCAGCAATAAGGGATCTCGAATCGGAATCTCTCGGAGCATAACTTTGGGGCCCGTACCCCCGTACCCTCGACCAGGCCTAATGCCAACGATTTGCGGTCCGATTAGACCAAAATGATGCATCACATCCAGCTGGGAGGAGGCACACGCAGTGCAGCGCACACCTTGGGCACACACAGCAAGGATTCAAGCAGGAGATTCCCGCGATAAGAAGACGAGAGACCATTTCAGAGTTAGCTTTGCCCATTTTCAAGGAAATTCACTCCGCACTCACATAAGGGCCTTGCGTAAGAAAGGAAACTACGGCAGCAGCCGCAGCAGCAGGCACACACTCTACTTGCGATGAGCAAATACTCGCAATGGTCGTCGCAGAGGCAAGCGGTGTAGCATATGAATAATCCAAAATTTGCAAATAGAACGCTGGCGATTGCGGGAATTTCGCAGCAGAAGCAGCCACAGCAGCAACCGAGAGGCAGCATCAGCATCTCAGCCTTTGAATGCCTGCAAATCTCAGTCGTTTTATCTGAGTTGGTTTCTCATTTTTGCCTTCCATCCATCCGGGCGCACACCGGGCCAGGCCCGCTCTTCCTCCGCTGCAGAGCATATTTTCTCCATTGCTCAGCGGTTGAGTGAGTAGTTTTCGGTCTTGGCCGTCTCGAGTGGTGGTACCAGAAGCAGCAGCAATAGCAGCAGCAGCAACAGCAGCAGCAGCAACAGCAGCAGCCGCTTTTGTTCATCCAGATTCCTCTGATAAGCATTTAAATGAGGCTCTGGCTGTTTCTGGCTAGGTACATGTATCTATGCATCTGTGTATCTGTGTGTGCGTATTATACAAATATTGCACTAGTTTAGTTATGGATTTGTGTAACTAGGATGTAACCTTGGCAACACACATACAGGGAAGCGGCCACAGTGGGCTTATAGTCTAAGAATTTCGTATTTATTGGAGAAGAAAATACGGCACCTCCGTAATTCCAACAATTTAATCGAATGGATTATTATATGAGTCTTTAAATTGAAAATTCAAAATTCAAAACTCAAAATTCAAATGAAAATAAAATTTTCGCTTGCATAAATTTGGCAACGCCTCGTTTTGGAAATTGAACTTAAAGTTCGAATGAAATGTGATATTAATATACTGGAAAATGCCTTCCATTGAATCAGTATGTGGTTCATTCCTTTGCGGCCCACTGTATTGTCGGCGTTCCATGGAAAAGCAGCAGCCAGCAGGAGCCAAGTCCCAGGCACGGCCACAGCCGCAGCCGCACCAGAAACAGACAGTCGTTGGCTATTTCTAAGTAAAGAAATCGAAACCGGCCAACAATAAAACTCAAAGCGAGTGAAGGGAGGGGGAAAATCAGTGCGCCTCCAAGGCTCCAGGCGGTCGAGTGGAGTCCACTGCTGGACTGGACTGGACTGCTGGAACCTGAAATAGAGCAACAAATAGGAAATTCCTTGGTATTTAGTACAGAGGCAGCAACAAATGCACTTACGACTGATATTATGATTATTATTATGGCAAAGAGGAGCGCGAGCGTAGGGCCTGAACCAAAAACAAAGACAATAAATCTGCAGCAGCTTCTTTTCAGCAACAAATGAAAATGTTTTGAAAGCGAATGCTGCAGCAGCACCAGCAGCAACAGGGATTGTGCCGGGCAGGGTGGAAGGTGATGGGAGGAGAAACGCTCGAGGTGCACAGATGCATACCAGCTGATAAGAAATATCTCATATTTTCTGCTACACTCTTGCCTCCTGGTTGCTGCCTCTTGCCCGCTGCCTGCTGCCCGCTGCCTGCTGCCTGCTGACTCCTCTTAAGTGCAGTAAGTAAGCCCTTAAAAGTAGTGCAGCCTGCTGCTGCTGCTGATGCTGCTCCTGCTGTGGCAGGTTGCTGTTGCTCTGGACCGACTCCAAGTGCAAGTCCAGCGCTGGATCTCCAGTTAAAGTCGTGGCGTTTTTGCAAGCGCGTTATCGCTGAACAGCCGCATAAATAATGCGGCTTAAAGAGCAGGTTGACGCCTCCAAAAACAAGGCCTGGCATGGACTGGCTTGGCCCGGCCTGGCCAAGAAGGGACCCGCGAGATCCCATCCCAGCCCGTTTTGGTTACCTCGGGTAACCCTAAGTAGTTGTTACTTTTTGGCATTTGCTGAAGTTCTTCCGAGCAGTGATTAAGTTGGCCAACGTATGGACCGAGGACCCCGTTCAATAACGTTTTTCTGGCTGGCCAAAAATAATTGCACTTGAGCATCTCTTCCTCTCTTTTTCTATGGCACTGGCACTGGCTGTGGCTCTGACAGTGATTTCAATTAAAATGGACAGCAAATGCGCAAACAAAAAGAAGAGGAACAGCGAAGCACCTTTTGCAATTTTAACTGTACAAAATTAGGTACATAAAAACCGCCCAAACACACAAAAAATAGTGTAGTAGACTTGTTTTCTAAGTGAGCAGCGTTGGATTCTTATGACAATTTCTTGCAGCACCACTGGCAGAAAGCCTTGATGGTGGGCCCTGGTCCAGAGTCCCCAAAAACCCGTGGCCGGAGTTGGCGCTTCCGTTGCCAGCAGCAGCAGGGTTAAGAGCAGCACTCTCGGCCAGCTTGAGAGCAATTATACCCGATGGCCGGACGGCTGGCTGGACGGCAGGCCGGACGGCTGGCTGGACGGCAGAAGGAACAACAAATATTTTACGAGCCAGCATTTCGAACTCCATTAGCTGTAGAGTTATGAAAGTTTTATTGCCAGTCAACGTGCTTTTACCTGCTCCTCCTCCTCCTCCTACTCCAACTACAACTCCTACTCGTAGTCCATTCTGTAAAAGAAGTCATTGGCATTGGCGTTGGCATTGGGGATGGCTAAAAGATGGCCCATGCATCTATGTTGTTCTCCATACAAACAGGTGTCTGTCTGTGTGTAACTGTGTGTGTTCCGTGTGCACTCCGAGTCAATGACTTGGGCCTGGATATGCAATAATTACTATTAGATATATTTTTATGTTGTTTTCAAAGGCCCTTCTGGAAATTGTTTTCCCGTGTTTTGTGCTCATTTGTCGAGTGGTTACAGGGAATCAGCAAACGATTGAAATACTATACAGATAGATGCACTAACGAGATGGTTCAAATAGGGAAATGCGATCGTGTTGGATCCAGTAAAATAGCCCTTCTGGTGGTTCTTTGCATAGAAGAATTGTTGTTCCAGACGAATAATATTTCAAAGCAAATGTTCAAAGGAAATAAAGAGTTCCTCATTTGAATAGTTTGAGTGTGTCGTTGGCTAAAATTAATCATTTTACTGGTTGTTTTAGTTGCTTCAGTTGTTGTCTTAGCTGTTTTATTTGCTCTGGCTGTTTTTGGTTGTTAATGTCGTTGTTGCTGCTGCTGTTTCTGCTGGTGGGGGTTTTTATGGCCAACTGCTAAGTTTGCTTAAACGTGTGGCTACGTGCAGCAATTAAAAGTCACAAAGCAGACATCAACATTCCAGCACCGACTCCTTGCAACACCCCCACAACCTGAAAGAGCAACAAATGTATCTTGTTACGAGCTGCTGATGATAAAGGACCAACTCCCGATGGGAGGTGGTACTGGCTGGCAGCCTGCTGGGGTCGTCAAAGTTATTTGTTTGGCTTTTGCGGCGGCGTTTGTTTTATGACTTAATTAGAAACTGCACTTCTCCCCAGTCCCGAGACCTCAAGAATTTGTACAACCAAATCAGCGTGAACCATAACGGGTAGTGGGGGCAGAAGTGGCAGAGAGGTAAAAGGTCTAGGCAGCAGAGTTGGGTTCCGATAAACCTTCTCCATCGCCAGCTTCGTCTTGGTAATTATGCACGCGACACATGTTCCAGCACCAGAACTGGCAAAAATGCCACTCCAGACGGTCCTCCGCAGTCCGCGTCTTTCCCTCAATTCCCAGGGTCGGGTGGGGTGAGGTGACCATGGGTTAGTCGTCTTGTCTCATTATCATTACAATAATCACTTGGCGGTGATGGTGCCTGGCGTCGACGAGGCTGCTGACGTTGATACCGATCTGCAAAAGCCCCAGCCGAAGCGGCATTATCGTCATCATCATCATCATCATCATTGTCGCTGGCAGAAATACCTATGTACATATGAGCCAGGCAGGGCCACGCCCTCTGACGCATAGGCGTCAGCCCCGGACCCGACCTGGCCAAGCCAAGCCTGACATTATGTGTGGGGTTGTGCTGTTTTTTCTTTAAGGTATTGCAATTGATCGTGTAGACCAGATAGAACATACTTATATCAAAATCTAGGGGGAGAGAGAGAACGTCTGATCCTAGCAAAAATATAGCTTCTTACACCATTGTACTGCTACTATCGTATATTGCTAGGTTTTAGAGTAGGGAATATGTTTGTCGATGGGATCATCATTAATTCCAGAAGTCTTCCGCTTCTCCCTAAATATCTCTTTCCCAGTGTAGCTAAGCAGTTAGGGTGAGTTTTCATCCCTTTCCAATTGTTATTCTCTCCAATAACAGTATGAGATTCATACTCGACAAATACGTATATCCAAGCACTAAGTTTTCACAAGCTGAAGCCTGATTTTGAAGTATATTTATGAAATTTATGAAATTTATTCAATGGAAAAGCAATTTCCTTTTTCTCGTGCATCGAGAAGCATGCCCCAGGACTGGAACCAAAACACCTCAATGCACGTATAGTTTTATTATTTAATTCCAAACAAATTCCATAAAATATTAGCCCTAAGCCTTGACTATTGCCAGCTGCAGTGTGTGACTTTCTAATGACAGTCGTCTCTCCTCTCCCCTCTCTCTAGCTCTCTGCCGGCAATGAAAGGTTAACAGATTTAAGGGTTTTTCCTTGCCTTGTTGGCCACAAAAACTAAAACTAAACACTTGTCGTCATCTTGCAGTCGTCGTCGTCGTCTTTGAAATCACAAAAGTTTAACAAGTTTCTCGTTTTTCATGTCTCTTGAAAAGTTGCTATTCACAATTTTCTTTCTTGTTGCTTCCGCTGGGGGAACAGAGGAAGGCAAAGGCCTGATGGCTCGAAGGCGCAGAGGCTTGAAGGGAAATTTTAATTAAACTATTCATAGAAGAAGAGAAGAATTCAGAAGAGAAGGACGACTGGGGGCAGCAGCAGCAGCCCGGAGCAAAGTTTTGTGTGTGCAACAGCTGCCAGACATAAACACAGACGCTTTTCAAGTGCGTACTTTCTAATTTTCCCTTGCAACACGCAGAAAACAATACGAAACGGGGGCAGGCCTTTTTGCTGCAGCAGGAGGAAAGCAGGAAAGCTGATTTTTGGCCATGACTGTGACGGAGGGACCTGTGGGTGGCTGTCTGGGCCACGACAGCATTGGCGGCTATTGTGTCTCGGTGTGTGTTGTGTCTGAGCCGCTTAACTTGGCTCCTTCACCGCTTCCTCTGCTTCCCTTTGCCCGCCCGCCGCAGCATCGTTGTCCGTGCCTTGAGCACCATTTTTCGATGTCGGAACGAGCGTGGTTGCGTTCGCGTATGCGGTTGTCAGGGGCAACAGGTGCCTTGGAGCCTTTGCGGAGATGGGCTTTTCCTCGAATTACATGTGTAAGTGGGAAAAAGGGCCTTTCATGGCCTCCACTTGGCCTCTTCCATTTTATATTAATTAGTTGAAGTAGAGCTTAAGGATATACAGGAGGTATGGCTTGCCCATAGAACGGAGTCTGTCTTTGTAATAAGATCAATTTATGCGGAATAAAATCTGAGCAGTAATCAATCAGTACGCCCTAGGCCTCTTTGCGGAACCCAGTTTAAACATAAAGTATAATAAAAAAGGCATGGAAAAACAATTGAAAAAACTCAACAATCATTGTGCGAGGTGTGAAAAACACTCAGCATTTTAGATGGCCAATGGCCATGTAGTTATATGAACAAATGCAAACGTGTTTATTCATAGTCAGAGGCGACAGATGGAGCAACTGGTGATGGCATTAACAAATTTAAATTTGGAAATTTTTACAACAAGTCCCAGAAGAGTTATCCGATGGGAGTGAGATTCTGTAGCAATATGTGCCACAAAATTATGTTTTTCGTTTTTACGAGAGATAACAAATTTTTTATATTAATGTGCGGGAATGAGTTCAAAATGTCAAGCCTTCCGCCATGTGGAAAGTGTTGCAACAATAAAAAAATCTATATATATGTTTTGTTCAATATTTCAATATGCCGAAATCGAGGCAAAGTGCTGATAACGATTTCCGTTTTGTTCGCTGTTCGTTTTTGGGTCTCCCTCCCTCCTTTTTCGCTGGGGCCTTAATGACTTCATCTTGAAAACGTTTTGTTCGGCCTTTAACTGCATTTGCATTGCCTTTCTGTGGCCGATAAGCGTTGACACCATTACAAATTAAAAAAAAAGAACCGAATATTTCTTTATACAATACTGCTCTCCGGCTGTGGGGCTTCTCCTGCTCCAATTATAATTTTCAACGGGATTGGAGGGCATCATTCATTTGCATTTTGGCTGGCTCGTCGGTGGTGCTCGGTGGTGCTGGGATCGGTGCTCGTATCAGCGGACAAGTGACAAACTGGAAATTTATGATTTGAAAGTGTGTCGCTGTGGCCGCTCCACTCTCCCCGAGTGTCAATGCAATAAACACTTTGACTGGTTCCCCAAGGCACGTTGCATGTGTCATCCGCAGCAGCAGCAGCATCATCTTCGTAGTCGTGCTTGGGGCACTTACTTGTAGATAAGGGACTCTCTGTCTCTCTCTCCATAAATTGTCAACTCCATAAGCATTTCACAGGCCTACTTGTAAGCGCCTTATTCGCCTCTAGTCAAATAAATTTAGTTGTGTTTGTTAATGGGGCTCTGAGTACTTCCAGTACAAGGAGTTTAGGGCTGGCGAAACACCTGGCATTCGTCAATGCGAATCTGAGGTATTCTTTTTATAGACCTCTGGAATTCATTGGGAATCGAATAACTATAGAATCCGTATGGGATTGGAAATAGTTTTGATTGATATATTTCCATAGTGCTTTCCTTGGCCCAACACCAATTCATTCAGAGATCAAGGAACAGCAATGGATGTGCCCAGTAGTGATTCGATCCATCCCTAAGCCCCACATCCACATCCACTCCACTCCACTCCACTCCTGGCTTCACACAAAGTGCAGTTTAAGTAGCCGCCTCACAGCAGTTGACAACTGCAAAATGTTGATGATGACTTAATCTTGGCAGCCGGCAGGCACAGCAGCAGCAGCTCCAACTCCACTGCCCCAGCCACAGCCACAGCCACTGCCACAGCCACTGCCACAGCCACTGCCACGGCCAGTAGCATCTCCGAGCTGGCTGCAGTTGGCAAGTGGCATTCTTTGGAGCTACGAGGCAAGCGGCTATGGCTAAGGCCATTACCAGACGCCATTTGGCTGCCGCTGTTGCTCCTTCAGTCTGGCTTAACGAGTGCGCCGCTTGCCCTGCCCCCACCCCCTTGGAACGGCAACAGTCAACAGTTAATCTGCAATTTTATTATAATTTGATTTTTTAATGCTCAGCGAGCAATGCGCGCGCTTCTCGGCTCGTTATACCGCTGAGTCTGTGTCTGTGTCTGTGTACCGATGTCCGCTCCTATCTGAGAGCCTGAGAGTTATGCTTTCTCTTAGCCATGGCCAAGACAGCGTTTTACGATTCCGCGTTTTACAATGTTGCCTCTAAATAATGCACATTTTAATATTCGGCGGCGAGCGAGCAGCTAATTTTTTTGCAGTCTATTTTCATGCAGAGAGCCCCAGTCCCAGTCGCAGTCCCCGGCAAAGGAGGCCACAAATGGCATACGAAATGTTTCCGCCTCGACGACGAGGCGTCGTCGTTCGTTGTGTTTTTAATAAAAACATAAAGCCATGCCCCAGCAGCAGCCCCAGCTCCTGACCATGGTCAACATTGGTCTGTTCCTGTCCGGTCAGCTGCAACTGCTGGACCTACTCGTGCCCCGCGCCTATTCTGTCTGCCATGGGCACTCGGTGAATTTATGCAACAGCAAGAAGGAAAAATACAAATTTTTCAGCAATTTTTCCCACAACAATCAATCAAAAATCAAGTGACATTCTAAACTGCGGGCTGCCCAACAGTACGAAAAACACACACACACACAGACAAAATATAAAAAAAAAGGAATTGTTTTTTAACCACAACAAACCCCCCATAGTTGGGGCTATGGGGGGCAGTTTGTCATTCGGTCATTCATGTGTAAGGTGAAGTGGGAGCTATGGGATGAGATGGAATACTGCCCAAAAGCAGGGATCCCAACAGATTGCCCATTAGCATATGCAGGGACACGGCCTGAGAGGGCAGTCCAAAAAGTTTCAAGCACAGGTGGAAAGTTTTAACAAAATAGGACATACTGGTGGGTTATATAATACAACTCTGTTCGAAAAGTATAGGTTTATTTTTTTTATAATTTATCCTGAACGTTCTTTTTGTTTTACTTAGAGAAAAGTGTTAATTTTACTCTCTGTTTCTCTTGCCAATCAACTCCTTCATTCCTCTCTCAGATATTTCCTCCTTTTTCTTCTCCTTCCTATCGTTCAACGAAAAATACCATCAATATAGAATTAGACGAATTAATTGAGAGAGCCCCCTCTCTATAACTATTCGAAACCCTGTTTATTATTTATTTTGTGTACTCCGACATATAGAATATGTTTTTTTTTTGGTTTTTTATCTTCGAATTTAAAAGGCATATCTTTATTTTGCCATAACTAAAGATGTCCTAATAGGACATAGGAAATTGTAAATGTACAGATCCAGTATCTTTCTCCTTGCCAAATTCCAGGCCTCTTAAAGTTTCCACTCAACTCTCTTGATTCCCCCCAATCAATTTTTGCTACTTTTGCCAAGATGTTGAAGTGCAAAACCCCATCGTCGACAACGCGACTTTGACTCGCAGGCAATCTTGAAGTCTCGTCAAAACGGCATTTCGACTTGGAATAATATACAAAGAGCGTATTTTCTCCGGCTCCGCTCAGGCAGGCTCTGAGTTGCCGAATTGGATTCTGAGCTCGGCCATAGGATGGAGTATGTGGCAGCCCTTTTGGCTGGTGCTGCCTCTGCTGCTGCTTCTGCTGCTGTTGTTGCAGCCTCTGTTGATGCCGCTGCCAACTTTTGTTGATGGCATAACGACGCCAGACGACGAAGCCCGTTGCGGGTGTTGCTTCTGATGGGAAATGACTAGAGAAGGGGTTACGTTACGTTATGTTACTTGTACGGAAAAAATGAAAATTCTGAAATGCAATTTGTATCTTTGTTGGATATTTTTTTGCTGCTGTTGGCGTTGAGCTTTCGTTGATTTGTTTTTGTATTTTTTGGCTCCTGTTTCTTGATTTTATTTTCTTGCATTGCTGCTGCTGTTGCTTCTTTTGTTTTAACAAATTCAATTGTGTTATGCAACAGCTGCCGTTGCCGCTGCCGTTGGCCGCGTATCTAAAACTTAAATTTATACAAATCTGCCATACACGAGAGGCTGAGCTGAGCTTTGGATGTTGCCACAGCCGGCAGCATTTATTGTTGCCATCAATAAAGCCGTGTGAGTACACACACACACAGAAACAGAGAGGAGGGCTGGCTTTTCGAACCGTTTTACATATGCAACATTTTAGGTTTTTCATATCAACGACCCCATATGCAGGAGGTGGGGAGACTGGCAGCCAGTCAGTCACTCGGGGAAGGAGTCAGTCAGGCGGCGAGTGAAATTTACATGAAGTACATCATTGTTCAGGGTTGTCAAGCGCGCAAAATTTGTATGAATGAATGCAGCACAGGCAACGGCAAAAAAAAACAAACGCAAAAAATGGCATTAAAATGGATGGGAAAGCGGCAACGATGTATAAATACCCTACAAGAACTTGGGGAAGAACTGTAGACTCCCCATAGAATTGTGATGAGCTATTGCTGAATTTCTGTAAAAAGGTGTATTGGAATGTTATCCAGTTATTGCTTTGATAAGAGCATAAGAAGAGTGATATTTTGTTAGTTAGAAGCGAAATTCTCTCCCCTTACCGCATTCAATAGTTTGAATACCCTCTCATGAGCGAGTGTATTCATAAATCGTTACTTTTGCTACCATTTGCCCAAACGTGGTGTGGCTGCTGCTGCGGCGACTGCGGCTATTGTTGCATGCCGAGAACGAAACGAGCATGCGAGTACACAACAAAAGAGTCCGGGATCGGGGCAGATTGGGTCTTGGATCTTACATACAGACAGACGTACATACATACATCTGTACTTAGGTATGGCCTGGACCGCCGCTGGAGCAGTGAGAATCCAAGTCCAAGTCTGAGTCTGAGTCCGATTCGGAGGCACTCAGTCAGTTTCTCTGGTGCAGCATTTGCATATGTTCCCTGTGACTTTTGACGATTATATGATTTTTCTGCTCTTTACACGAAGCTGGCTTCAGTTTTTATTTTGTTTTCGGCTGCCACTTGCGCAACGTGGTCGAGGCAAAAGGCAGAGGTACCTCCACCTTAGAGCTGCTGCTGCCACGGCAGCAGACGCGTTGCATTAAAATAAATCTCTGCACAGAATAGAAATAGCTCGGACGGGCCAAGGGGGTTGGCAGGGCAGGGACCGCTGGCCGACTCGACTGCGATATGGTGTCGCTTGCCTGGCCCTGGCTCTGGCTCTGGCTGTGGCTCTGGTTTTTGGGAAAGGAGTGCAAAGCCCTGGAGATTTACGTGCAATTCAACAGTTTTATGACTTTACCATCTTTATACTGCACTCGTATATATAATTCTGACTATACTCTTGCCGTGAGTGCTATAGAATTAGCCAGACGTTTGTGCACGCCATATAAGCCTGGCACGCTATTTGGTTAAGTATTTCATCAATGTCGGATTATTGTACACATATATAGTCGTATATAGCAATCGGCCTTCATAGCAATTTATAAACTAACACATATTTTGTGGGTGCGACGACTCTTGGAAGCTCAGAAATTGATCAAGAGGTTTTACGGCAGGTTTTTACAGAGTTCCATAACAAGGATTGACTAGCGCGGCATTATGTTGTTGTTGCACTTTGAGGGCTAAGCACATCGAGCCCTAATATATCCTCTCTCAGACTTCCTGCAGTCTATAGAACTTGGAGATTGAAATTATACAAGGTTGCCCTCTGCTAACTCTCTTTCGGGTCTTATTTTACGCTCGGCACTACGGAGAGCGCTTTGACACCTTGTTTTATGAGCGAGAGAGAATAATGAAGATTATTGAGAAAAAGAAGTTGTGTAGATAGAGCGGGTTGCGGGAGCGACACAATCGCCTGCGACGCCTCTCACTCACTCGGATCAAACGGGACACTTACTCCACTGCGCAGTTTCTCTATCTCTATTTTCATTTTCTTGATTAATAACCTCTTGGCCAACCAAGGGTATTTAACGCTTCGATTCAAAGAATTAACATTTTTTCCCGCATTTAGTTCTGCATTTTAGTTGTTTTGTATTTCAGAGGTTTCTTTTTTGGTTTGATATTTTTGAAAATAATTACCTGCAAAAAGAAATATATTTAGCAATTTGTGGAGATTTTGTTTGAAGAAATGATGAACATCAATTTTACGTGTTTAAAATAGAAAATGAAAATGAATAAAGAAATTGATGGCTCTAATACGTAGTATGTAAAATATATGTATCATGCCTTCCATTGTTTGTTTTTTTGTTAGTATTTTTTTCCAATTGCAAAGAGCCTGAAAACAAGCCAACATATTCTTAGATTTCTCCGAGACAATGAAACTCATTCCACGCGAAGCATCTTTAGGTGGAACTTCCCCACTACCATATAGAGCTATGATGGTATAAGGGGAATGGACTTTTGAATGGTTTCCAGTACAATATAATACATGATTTTGAGGCCTGCGATCTGTGCGACTGTTTAAGGTAAAGTCGAGGTGACAACCAATTAAATACCAATATTTTTCAGGGCCCAAAGAGGCCATTAATACTTCTTAGCCGCACAGCTGATGCCTGGCGGAGAGCGGCACAAAAGCCGTTGAGCTGATGAGCGGCTGAATGTTGGGAGCAGCAGCAAGAGGGGGATGTGGAGAAGTAGCAAATGAAGCCATTTAGTTGCTTGTTCTCAAGCTGGTCAGCAATGGATCATGGGATCATCGGATTTTTTAGAGCATTGTTATGCAAATGCCATCGGCTGCTGTGTGCTTAGATGATATATGTCCGAAATCAGAAAATATACCCATAATAAGAGACACACTCGAACTTGAGTTTGAGTATGAGTTTGAGTCTTAATTATAAGCCATGAACTTCCAAAACCAGTTACAAAACGTTTTCGACCATCCCCGCATTTGCATAAGAATCGCCTGTCCCAACTACAATGTATTAACTTGTTTTATGTTTGCCATTATTGGCGATTTTACAGACATCTCTCGCCGCTACCGTGCACCCAGGTACAGGGACAGGGACAGGGACAGGGACAGGGACAGGAACAGTGGTCTCCGAGTCAGTGCCACCAAGGTAATAATAGGAAACCCCTCCAGCAGCAGCAGCACCAACAGCAGCTGAGCTGTAACAGCAGCCACATATCCAGCAGGTCTAAGATCATTAACACGCAGATATATGTATGTAGATAGTTGCCACGGGGAGTGGGTTGCGGTGGGGTGTTGGAGGAGCCAGTGAGGGGGTCCCATAAAACTATGTACACCCCGATTTTAGTGTGCCCGGAATGCTGGGCCGCTGTGCTAATGAATATTTATGGCATCTTAAACATAAATTATTTCGCATAATATCGGAAAATGCAAAAGCCAAGAGAAATTTATAGTTAATTTGATTGATTTTATGTGCAACCAGCCAGGTAGCAGCCCCCCGATCCTCCTGATCCCCCAAACCCCGCTCTCTGTGCAGAATCCTGTTCTCAGCCCAGCCACAACACAATAGCCCAGACAATGAAGCATTCTCCTGAACAATTTGTAGCCAACACTTTGATTAATGGACCCTCTCGAGAGAGTGTCTCTCTCTTAGAAGTGTGACTTCTAACGCGCCCCCTCCAGCGCTAAAGATGCGCAATCATTAGGCAGCTGCGAACCGATCCCATCCGACCCGATGCGATCCTTTCAACATGACTTCGCAGGATCAAAAGAGGGCTCAAATGGAAAACGAAATGAACCACGAGAACCGCTCCTAACGATGAAAAAACAAATTTGATATTGATTATGGTGCGGCATAAACAAAACGAAACACAATCAAAACGCCTCAAAGTCGAGGGAAATGGGGGAGAAAGATCATTACATTGATTGATGTTCAAGGATGTGTGAGATGTGTTTGGTGTGTGGGAACCCCCAGTGCTGGCACATGTAGCGGCATGATTCTGTTCTTTAGAGAAAGTTCCTTTAAGAAAGAGTTACTGCTTGGCTTTTCGTGGGATCTGGCTACTAATTCCGGGCATCACTGATGAATGTGAGTCTTTCTATGGAGGCCTCCGATGGAAAATTAGAAAATTCGTATAGCTCCTGCCCGCCGCTCTCCTCTCTTGTGACGGCTATGTAAATCAAAGCCTTTTGCATCGGCAGGCGCCCTGCAGGTTTCTAACTAATTAACACTTAATTTTACATCATCCATTTCGAGTGAGAGGCAGATTCGACAATGGAGGTAGGAGGTAGGAGGCTCGAGGCTGGAGGCAATGGAAAAACGAGCAGCTGTCTGCTGGCTTTTCCGAGCTGCATTTAATGTTATAAATTTTGTGGCAATGTCTTCGGATTGTTTGCTGTTAATCGCATGTTTGTCGAGCGTGTAATGCGCCCATGCTGCGGCGGCAATTGCTTTTGGCCGTACAGCCTTCGAGTGTTGTATCTACGTACATACATATGCATAATGAAACAAGCGGCAAAATGTTTGGCTTAATGATTCACAAAATTGTCGTAAATTTACGGCCGACCAAACGACCGCCCTGCCTTAACTCGTTTGGGGGTGGAGGGCGGGTACCCTCCGGCTCTAGCATTAATTATTCAGCCTGGTTAATGCATTTGCCACATAAGCCCCCCACCTCTCATATTGAATCTTCATTGCAAATTGGATTTTCATCTGTTGGATTAGGCGTAACACTCGATAATTTCCATGTTGTTTCTCTGAAAATGGGATGTTATTCTTTAAATAGTTGCGTAAATTCTATTGCCAATGCCTTTAAAAGTCCGGGCAAACTGTTTGCATATTCTTTGGAGAAAACATAAAACCTAATACTACTCCAGGTATTTCTCTCAGTGTGTCGAGGAGAAGAGAGCGAAGGAATGGAATTACCTCACGCACAGAGGACGCCACATGGGCGGGTGCTACGGGTGGAGAGTGGATGGCGCTCGGTCTGGCGCGGGAATAGTCGCCAATTAGCGTTCAACATTTGAAGACAATTCAAGCATGGCACGAGCAACGTTCCTTCGTCTGGGTACCGCTTAGGGGTGCAGCAAGAGGAAAATGAAATGAAAAAAAAGCAAGCAGGGCAGAGCAAGCAGAGCAGAGCAAGCAGGCCCAAGCAGAGCAGACTAGAGAGGTGTGGCGGAGGAGGATGCCAGTGCCCGGGGGGTGGCTTCTGCTAGTCAGAGGCAGATCCACACCGACAGGAAAACCTAAAGCCCAGCAGTTCTTAATTATAATTATGGCAGCAAGATGCTGCACACACACACACAAACACCTTTTCTATCTTCTGAAATCTTTGACATTGTCGTGACATTGACACAGAATGTCGGTTAATAAATTTCCTTGGCTGAAAGCATGTTGTCAGCGAAAATTGTGGCAAAGAGGAATCAGGGGAGCACTTGCAATTCGAAATCCCTTAAATCTTTCCTCCAACTATTCCTTGGAATATACGCATTAGTCAAAGATTTTTTTTACTATACCCAAATTATATTTCAGTCCCAACTACAGGCACAGATCATTTGGCAGCCTGGGCTTTCTTTTGGACACTTCTTAATTAAAAATAGCTTTGACGTCACGCTTGGAAATGAAATAACAAAGGAAAGTAATAAAAACAGATATCCCCATATGTTGCAGAGCTCTGTGCGGCTTTTTTTGTGACTGCGCTGCACTTTTGATATATGGCCACACCTTTAATCACTCCGCCACCGCAAATGTCCGTCAGTCTCTGGCTTTGATCTGGCCGAAATGGAAACGAACTCGGCTCTGCGTTTCGCGTGTTTGTGCGGGGAGAGAGAGAGAAAGAGCGGAGCTTAAGCAGTTGATTTGTGCCGAGATATTCGACGAATTCGCGGCCCGAAATTATAATTTATTTAGAACAGCCGCCTCCGAAAGAGCTTCTGATTCTTCTGCTTTGCCTGGCCCCAAAAACGAATGAAACAAATTCATTCGAATTTCGGACTTAAGATCGTGAGTAAGTTGCTTTCGCATTCCTCTTCCAGGGTCCAGGCAATTAAAACAAATCGCGCCGGCCACTGTGGAACTAAATCATTGGGGCTGTGAGTGGCATTTGGGCGTTTGATGTGGGACTCTTCTCGGTTTGAAGCTCGCCAAAAAAAAAAAACACAGAAAAGATAAAGCAACTCTGTTTCCTAAGCTGCTGAGCATGTCGAAGGGGATCAGCAGAACGAGAGATGCAGAGATGCATAGATGGGGGATTAAAAATAACAATTTCATAACAAGCTTACGTTTATGCCATTATATGAGCCGGCAACAAATTAAATAATTCAAATCGATTATAGCTCAAAAAGTTGGCTTTTATCTATTTAAATTGTGGCTCTTGAAAATTCCCTCGAGAGTCAATGATTGCATTGAAACTTAAGGCAAAAATTTATTGCATACTCCTTAATTATTTATAAAATAATAAAATCTTTCCTCAAGCCTTCAAATTGACACTTTGACGGCGGCCACACAAGCCAAAATATCAGAAATATTGACAGACAGAAGTTTTAAATACTCTTTTTTGAATGGAGACCCGTTAATTTCTCTATAAACTCATTTAGTATTACTTTTTCGCACGAAAACATGTAGCGAGAGATACTGCTCTAGACAGACTTCGTTCCTGGATGAAACAAGAAAGCCCTGAATAAATAGCAATTATGATACTCCCTACAAAAGGGTTTACAAATGATGAACTTAATTTGACTGACACTTGAGCAAAATTTGTATGAAATGAGATACGGCCACAAAAGTCTCCAGCACCAGTACTAGCTGACAGCGCTTGATGAAGTGCACTCAAAGCTATGCCAAAATGATTCGCAGTCTTAACTTTTGGCTTGGCTTTATGCGATACGTACATACACATGGTACGTACTATTTAACTTTGTGCATATCGTGACAATGGGCATATTTGCACAGCTGTGTTGCTGTTATTTCTGCAACAAAAGACTTTGTTGATTTAAGGCCGCGTCCTGTGGTACGGCCAGGACCCAAACCAACCAAACCGAACCGAACCAGACCAAACCGAACGGCATAAACGCTGCACAAGCTCACCTTCTCAAAAAGAAAGGTTTTTACAATGCATAAAATATATAATTTGCAAAATTAATTAATTTTTACAACACATTAATTTCACCCCAGCACACACAGATACACATACACACGCATACACACACACTATGGCACACACGCAACGGCATTCAGTCAGCCATGCCACATGCACCGTTGCCCCAGTGGCCAACGCCAGCCGACTCTACCATATCCCTGATTCCCTCCTGGCCACCGACCAGAGCTGTGGTCCGTCTGGCCATTGAGGCAAAAGTAACTGCAAAAGCGCTTCCAGCGCTCATTATGCTGCGCCACTTGTATAATTTTTATTTAATTTATTTAAAGGTAGCGCTACAGCAGAGCTGCGGCAGACAATATGACCGCAAAATGCCCAGGACGCTCAGACCTGTAGACCAGGGCTGCACAAGAGTCGCCAAAAATATCAATTAATTCCATTTCAATCTTTAAAATCTTCAGAGTTCGATTTTATGTATACATATAGTAAAGAGGGTTACAGTCAGTATTCAGAGCTTATAATTTATGCAACATATTTTATATGTCGTTTGCTATCGCTGTTTAACTTTTTTGCCAGACAAAAATTTCATAAAAATCAGTCGAACCGTTTGGGAAATTTGTATATATATTTTATCCGTTTCCATATTTCTTTACATTTTTTATTTACATCTGTCTCTTTTTTTATATTTTCACACCAACATCAGCCGCTTAATGGTGCTCCTTCCGCCAGAAGGCGCACACTGCACGATGAATAGCGTGTGTGAAAGGGAGGGAATGAGTAAGCTCGTGGAAGGCGTTGCGTGGCCACTGGAGATTCGTTTCTTCCTTCTGGCTATAATATTGATCCGATCTGATCCAGACTCGGCTAGCTATGGTCATTCTCTACTGTTCAGTGTTTTTGGTCCTCGCGAATCTTCAAAATTGTGGACCAATAATGTACATATATACCTTATGGGGTCGGAAACGATCCCTTCTGTGTGTTACACACATCCACAGTCACAGCAAATATTCTTCGATTAGCGGGGATACAAATTTAATAAATTTCAATAAGTTCTTTCTTTATTTTTAACTTAGTAACTTGTACTAAGAGTTACAAGTCTCTTGGAGTAATATTTTTCGTCGTAAGTTACGTCTTGCACTTTTCATAGTTTCTATTATTATTATTATTAGTGGGGGGAAAATGGTTCATAAAAACCCGATTTTACATATGTATGTAATCTATTTTATTCCAATTACTATTGAACAATTATTAATTTATTTATATATGTAAGTGTGTTGTATTTCGTTCAAGCGAATCATCACTCTTGAATACCAGGCAGCTACTAAATGCAGTGTAGTGTTTAATGTTAAGTAAATATTGATATTCAGATATCATTGAAGAGTATTAGAGAAGAAGAAGAGAGATGCATTTACCCTGTAAAGTGAGTAAATATATTTTTTTAAATTCGAATAAGAAGAAATACAGCCAAGTCGTTGTAAATCCCTGGGTAATCCATCCAATAATTTCTGCATTTCTCATTTATAGAATATATTCTTCATATATGGTATTTATATATTTTAATCGTATGAAGATCTTTTAAGAGTTTGCCATATCAGTGACTTACATCAGTCAGCCCTGGGGAATGGCAGAACCCGGGACCGTCCCTCCTTTGTGTGTGTGAGAGGTGTGTGCAACACTCAAGTTCATGTAGCACTTAGCTGTATGTAGATTTTTGTAGAGGAAGCATAACTTTTTGAGGGCTTCGATCATTTGGGCCAGGCCCAGTCTTTCGGCCCCTGCCATCTGGTCGTGTAGAAAATGATGTCTTTTGACACGCAGGTCTCCATTCGCCCCGCCATGGGGTACTACGAATTGAGAACTATAGCCAGGGGGTAAAGTCGGGCAGTCAGGGAGTCTGAGGCGCACTTTATAGAGTTGCATACGGTGCGGACATTCGGGTACTGTATAGAGCTGTTGTGCGAAATTAAAATGTGCTACATTCGCATGTTTAATTAATGAATTGTTTGACAATGATAGGTCTGGGTCTGGGGATCGCGTTAGGGATCGGCACTGGTGACTAGGGACGGGACGGGATGGACGGGATCTGGGTACCTTCTGGGCCTTTGCGGTCGTGTACAGCGCTTTGATGGAATGCCTGCACAAAATGCCAGAGCAGGCACGCACATGACTATAAGTGTAATGGGTCTCTTGCATTATTGAAATCGACACAATTTTACTTTTAAGCAGCAACGGGGCAACATGTGCATCATCTCCCCGATCCACACCCAGCGCCAGTCCCCCTCCGACTCGTTGAGTGACGGAGCAGACGAGAGCAGAAGTCCAAGTCTCTGGCACTATGTTGCGTGTGTCCTGTCCTGTTCGGCTCTGTCCTGGTGTTGGTATTGGTGTCGGTAATGTGTGTTCGGTCCTCTAGCGGGGCCCGACAGAGGCAGAGGGAGAGGCAGAGACAGACCCGCCATCAAGTTCAAAGTCGAAATGCTTGTAATATGCAAAAATGTTTTAATTAATCACTTTGATGCTCACCGGCAACTCCTCTCTGGTGCAGGCCCGGCGCAGTCTCGTGACATATTGGGGAAGATACAACATCAAGACGATGCGGACGATGGAGCGAGGTGCCGGCGTCAGAGATTCCGTTTTTTGCCATACCTCTTACATACATACATACATGTGTATGTATATGTGCATATAATAAATGGCATCCACTGTTATTTATGTCTTAATAACATCCATTAATAGACCAAAAATGATCAAGGCGATACCTCTTTTTCGGTTCAATGCAATTTGTCAAATTTTTATGATTGTTCAGCAGAGAAAAGAACAGAAAAGAAGTTGGTGAAATTTCATTCATGTTTTTAAGGTTTTTGAGGTAGCAGTTGTGCATTTCCATATTTTTCTTATACATTTCCATCACATTTGATTTTTTGGATTCTCCGTAATCGGTTGCATGCTAATTTCCATCATAATAAACGATATGGGAGACGTTGCTATTCCTTTTTCCTCATCCGTTTTCCATTTTCCATTTCCCATAAAGTTTTGCATAAAGTCAGGATCCAATTTTAATTTTATTTAAATCTCGGTCCATAAAAAATGTATCTACACGACACATAGCCGCCAATATAATGCAGTCGCAGCTGCGGTCACAGTAGCTCAGATCTGGGTTAATGACAGCCTTAACGGCGGCGGCACAGGCGGAAAATGGAAAAATTCCAGTGAGAATAGTGAAAAAATCCCAAAGAGAAGTGTGGAAAGCGTGTGGGGCCAGCAGACCCCAACAGGTGGAATGTGGCACTGCTACCACAGGAAAAGTGGGAGTGTGAGGGCGGCAGGATTTGGCAGGATTTTGAGTCCATTGTTTTTTGAATGAATTAGCGGAGAGTCACTCGAAAGAAAGTCAAAGAAAATTTGAATTGTTTTTAACAAAAGCAGGTGGGAAAGGCGATTGAATGGCCCTTGGAAAAGTACGATAATTCATGCGCCTCCAGCAGGGTCAAAGGGAAAGTTTGAGTCATAAAAAGGATGTCAATTCCTATAAAACTTATGCAAACTATAGAACGCCTTTGATAGATGTGTGAGGATGGTAAAATTTAAAGCAAAAACATCAACGATAATCTAGCATTTTACCCGAAAAGAGCATCAATAAATTGGCTATCAAGGCCTTGAAAGGGTTTGCCTTTGGAAAAGACAGTTCTACTGTGCAAGTGTATCTACCTCTAAACAAAAATACCACAATACAAACCATAAAATTCCATAAAAATATGTTCTTCTCTTGAGATTTCTTAATTTTTTTTTTGTTCAGCTCCTACCAAATGCCACACAAAGAGTGCCGATGCGAGTGGACAAAGGCCTGTGACTGGGATCGTAAAAAGTTTCAAAATGCCAATAAATGAAACAAGACAACAGCACAACAACAAAAAAGGCCAGACTCAGACACAGACACGAAGGAAAAACATAAATGGAGCGGCATATTTTGCTTTTATATACTCGTAGTAGAATCTTTTAGCCGCCATAAAGCGTCCAAATAAAAGCACTCAAAGTTTGTCAGCCACGAGAACGGGAACCACACAGAACACATATTAAACTCGAACTAAAATTGCGGCAGCACTCAGAGCTAGGGGAAGGTGGCTCTCACCTTCAGATGGGAGAAATTTATGGGCCAAGTGATAATGCGAGGCGCCGCAAGGTGCATGCACGCACCTCAGCCTGGGACCCAGAGTCGGATTCGGAGTCGGAGATGGAGACGGAGACAGAGCCCTCATATGCATTATAATGATTATGATTATAAGGTATTTCTGCTGGCTGCCAAACTTCCGATTTATCTCAATTGTTGGAAATTGAAACGCCAGCGCATTTAGCACCAATTTGGAACACGAAAACCTGAAAGACGATACCGAAACGGATAGCTTTTGAATTGGAATGTCTTCATTTCTGCCTTCAAATGACTTTAGCATACTATTTCTCTCAACCTTTCAGTCCCCGAGTCAGCTTTCAGCTTCATTATGATGATGATTATAATAATACTCTCGTTCTAAAGCTGTTAACTCTTTGAAACTGGAGCCCACAGGGAGGGAGGCGAAAAGTCTTTCCAATCGATGGGTAACCAGAGAAGGTGGGGAATCCCACTGTGACCTTTAGGTGTTTAGTAAATGCTAAGGCATGGAAAATACTTTCAATTTGATCATTTCATTTCCTCCACGATACATTTTGTAATACTAGACGTCTTTTGATTGGAAAAATATGAAGAAATTACACGATTAAAGGTTTTTATCTCGTACTTGACTGAGTCCTGAGTCCGCCTCTTCCCTTCTTCCCCGCCTGTCGGGGCAGGCCGCAGCTGTTGCCGCGGAAGTGGACGCCCAGCAATAAAAATTTGCTTTGCTTTCAAGGGAACATATCAAATTATTTGCAAAAAAGAATAGAAAACAGAAAGAAATAAAAATCTGTCCAAACACTTCAAAATAATTTGACATCAAATCGCTTGATTCCCACAAAAATCTCGTCGAACCCAAAACAGATTTCACAGATATCCAAAAGATTGTCAAACTAATTTGGGGCAGGTAGCGGAGGGGTTGCCTCACTGCCTCACAGCCTGAATGCCTGCCTGCCTGGGGATCATTATGAAGATGTTGGAATAAAAGTATCACATGACAGAGTTCTAAAAAGGTTGACAAACGTCTAGAATTTCCAAAGGGAACCTTCTATAGAGTTTTGGGTCTCCAGACCCTACCAGACCAGAGACCAGAGCCCAGAGTCTGGGGCTAAGTTTCAATCTGTGGCCGAGCAGAGTTTATGAAGCGTATAATTTTCATATTCAACACCTGCTGCTGCTGCTGCTGCAGCAGTCTCGTCTGAGAAGAGATGCCCCACCCTAAGAGTCTCTGTTGTTCTGTGGCATAAATAAAAAACTTTATAATTGCCGACGGACTGTATGATACTTTGCATTACGAGAGTATTATCCCTGGACTCCAGTTGGTGTGGGTGTGGGTGTGGGGGTAGCTGCTTATAAATTAAGTGGAGCTCCCACGGCTCTACTGCTCCACTGCTCCTCCACTGCTTGCACTGTACATTAAGGACACTTGATAGCTTAATTTATTGCAAGGCAAAAGATGCAAAAGGACGGACGAAGGGCTGCAGAAAAAGGGCAATGCAAAGATAATTGCATGCAGAAGCAACCAGAAACCCAGACCAGCACCCAGCACCCAGCACCCAGCGCCCAGAACTAAGACCATTACCAGAACCCAGAACCCCTGCCCAGACCAGACCACACCAAGACCATGACCAGTAGCGGGTCCTGCCAGGATACCCAGCACGGACAGGGACACGGACACATACTCGGCGCCCTGGCATGTCCTTGTTGTATTCCAGCCGCCACATATGTGTGTGTGTGTGTGTGGCTGCCGCCTGCGCGCTGCTGCTGCATAAAACATTTTAAATTGAGCGTTAAAATTAAACGATGCATCGCAAAACTAACAAACGTGTCCGGGCAAAAGGGCACCGTAGTACCCTTTGAACGCGCACTGCACTGCACGGCAGAAGGAGAGATAGAGATAGAGAAAGAAAGATACTTATGGGGGGGCGGTGGGAGGTCCAACTGGCTCTTGTTTATAAGGACGTTAATCGTATGTGCCCCCATAAGCAGCAGATGAAAATGCACATACCATTGTTGATAAATTCAAAAGTCAAGTGCTGTTTGTTCTACACTCTGTGGCATTCAGGATATTAAAATGCACAGATTTGTTTAGCGTAAAAAATGGCAGTCATTACGGGTTAATATGCTAGGGGATTTGCTGGCAGATATCTTGGCTGCAGGCAAGACTTCACAATATTTATAGGAAGAGTATCTTTGGACGTTGCTAAAGCTCAGTATTTCTCTTAAATAATTCATTTGTGACCATTTCGGCAGACCAAATCCCCATCAATTCTGTTCCAGTTCTGGGCGAAACACTTCCAGTCCGAAGCCTAATTGATCTGGGCCAACAATTTTTCATAAATGTTGAATTGCTAAGCCCCAAAAGAAAATCAACAAATCGAGGCCGAAATGGAGAGGAAGACTGCAGCTCCTCCATCCTTCTAGCCAGCCAGTCAGTCACTCAGTCACTTAGTCAGTCCTCCAAGAGCACACAAACTGATAGATATGTCTAAACAATAAAGGGTGCCCCTGCCTCCTGCCTTCCCCCTTTAAAAAAATAACAACACAGTGAAATGGAAATGGCTCCGTTGTGTTGGTCCAATCAAAAAACACAAACAGTCAACGGGCCCGAAACGAGGCGGCGGCGACCCACTTGGCCGGGGCCAGGGTTTGGTTTGGTTTGGCATTTTCGGTCGCTTTCGGGCCGCTTGCAAATTGACAATTTAGCCTTTCACCTGTCTAAACGAATCTATCGCACATCAAAATAAATATTAAAAACCAGCTAACAATGGCAAGGCTAGACAAGGCTGTGTTGTTGTCAGTTACAGCCAGGTAAAGGCAGCAGGCCATACAGCCATCCAGCCAGGTGGAGGGAGCCAGCCTGTGTTGGCCAAGTAGCGCAACGTCACTCAAATGCTCGCTCCGGCTCGGTTTCGTTGATCAAATTTTGAAATTTGAGGCCGCCGCAGTGCACCGCACCGCACTCCACTTGACTTCCACTCGAGAGTCAAGGCGAAGCCGTGGCCCCATAGTTTTATTGACATTTCGGCGCGTTATCGCCGCGCCAGCCAACAAAAGGAGTCGGGCAGCCAGGCAGTCATCTAGTCATCCAGTCAGTCAGTCAGGCAGGCAGGCACTCGGACAGGCCCCTAATCAACTCAACTGGTTGGCCGCACTCTCAGTCCTCGCAACGAAACTATACGGAAAGGAAAAAGCAATCAAACCGAAAAGAAATTAAGGCCATGGTTATGCGACCCACGACGTGGGAATGCCCTTCCTCTCCAATAATAGATGCTGTCGGTTTATTACCAATATGATCAATGCTCATGTATCCACAAAGATTTCTTTGATTGTAACCAAATTTATTACATATTTGTGATTAAAGAAAAGTGCTCTTCTTTAGCGTGTAGCTTATACACCCCGTTTTTCTGTTGGCTCTATAAATATAGCTTGTAAGTCATAGCACTCTTTCTTTTTTTGGACTTGTCTAACTGGAGGAGCAGAATATGGCAAAATGGCAACTGAAACTGCAACTGCACTGCACATTATAATTTCCATTAGAAGGCAGCAACAAGTTGCAAGTAGCAAGTAGTGGCAGACCCACAACAACCAGCTCCGAGATCCGAGCTCCGAGCTCCAAGCTCCAAGCTCCAAAGTGGCGCTGCCTTGACGTCTCGCTGACTGCGATGATGGCGCAAACAGAGAACTGTCATTATGACAGTTGATTCTTTGCGGCTGCGGCTGCGGCTGCTGCGGCTGCTGCTGCTGCACATTTAAAATGATGGCCACCGACTGCAGTTGCTGGTTGCTCTTGTGGCAGACACAGTCAGAGATATATAATTTTATACTTTCGCATAATGTTTTGCATTAAAATTATAATAAGTTTCAACTTTTGCATTGCAGTTGCAGTTGCCCCAACCCCAGTACCAGCCCCAGTACCAGCCCCAGTCCCAGTTCCATGGCTGTTGAGCAGCTTTCAGTTTCCAGTCGCCAGTTGGCTATTGGGAGAGTTCTGTTCGCAGTTCTCTTTGGGTCAATATCTTTGCGTTATCTCGATCCGGCTGCCAGCAGAAAGTGGAGCAAGCGAACCCATTCCCATTCCCAGTCCCAGCCACTGGCCTCAGACAGTGGGACTCCGAGATAGATGGACAGGCTGTCATTTATTTTATGCTCGGCTGTTTGCAGCGGAAAATATAGCCATTGCAGTGTATTTTTAATAGGTTTCCTAATGGCACTTACACTAGCTGAAAGGGTCGTTGTTGCATCACGCCAAGTGGGTGGGTAGGAGGGCCCCGGACTTTGTTAAAGTTGTCGTCTCTGGGATTCTCCTACAGCAAATAGAAAGTTCCAAGTGTGGGGAACAGTCGTAATGAATAAGCGACCAAGACAAGGAGCAAAGTCCTTTGAGTAATATAATATGCACATTTCACAGATGAGGCCAAGGCCGAGAAGAAAAAGCTTTACTTTGCTACTTCTGGATCTAACTTTTGATTAAATTAATTTTCTAATTTGTTAAACAGTTCTCTTCCACACTTTCAATCATTTCTTGTACACCTTTCACCTGCGGCAGTTGCTGCTGCTCCTGCTGTACGTTCCACAAAAAACCTTTCAATAAAAAATTGTTTAATAATCTTGGCCGCCCCGCCCCCGAAGCGTCGGAAGAGTGATTAACACCAAACTTGGCCAAACAATCTAAAGTTTGCCTCGGTGCCATGCAACACGATGCAGTACAAAATACCCAAAACATCAATTTATTCTCATTAAAAGATATGAAGGTGGTTTCTCCTGTCGACGAGGAAAACTTTCTGTGGAAAATCTGAACAAAAGGCATGCAATTTATAATTTGTTGCTAGTCCTACTGCTGCTGCTGTGGCAGCAACCTGAGAAAGCCACTGCTTTGGTATTCATGCAACAAGTAGAGCACAAATCCCTCAGCGGCTAAACTTTTGTGGGCCGAAGGGGGTTCAAAGGTAATAAAGTTTAAATGAATTTTCATTATACGCAATTTTTCTAGGCTCGTCGTTGTGTTGGCCCTTTTTGTGGCCCCTGCAAGATGCCCCAATGAAATATGCATCTCAATATTCAATTATGGGCTTGCAAACAAACCTTACTGCCAAGAGGGTGGCTTGAGAAGTTTATTATCCTGGAAAAACGTAAACATTTCGAGTTTTCTCGAAAGTTTAAAAACAATTTAGAGAAAATGTGAAAATAAACGCGACTTTGTTGTATTTTTCGGATGCTTGTACTCTTGTTTTGGAATTTACTTTTATTTCTGGGGTTTCTACATAGATATCTCTCTTGGTTCCCACAAACTCTGCGCAAAGATAACTCTCTGAGAACTCCTCTCGGGGTAACCTGCCTCCTAGACCTTGCGAGCGAAGGAGCTGCAGCCTCCTCCACAGTACAAAGAGCAGCGCGCAATTTGTGCGGCCTTTGTAATGCAAATTCAAGTGGGAGTCGAGTCGAAACGCGTTGCAGAGTAGAGTCGGAGTGTTTCTTGCCACGCCTACGTTGGGGCACGATGTAGCATTTGGCACTTGCGCCCCCATCAGCGGCAGCAGCAAGAGGAACAGCAATTGCATTGGCATTCATCAACGGCTTGGAAGACACACACACGCTGCCGTGCCGCATGCTGCATATAAATGCTGCCCATCTCTGTCATGCCCTGCCACACACACATGGCTACGGTTATGGCTGCCACTCCATTCCATTCCACTCCACTACGCTGCCGCCAGTGTAAGCAAATCAAATCTCTGCCACACGCGGCACTGGGGCACTGCTCATCATCAGCATCATCTGCAAACATCATCAGAGCATCAGAAGGAGCATCGCATCCAAGACTTGAGCCACTCTACATTAGCCCCCACTTATCCCCCCTCCGAATGGGGGCCATGTCAAGTGCAACATCTAATAAATCATTTTTTGTCGGCGGTTTGTTTGCTTTTTTTACGTGTTGCAGACAGTCTCCTCCTCCGCTTTCGTGAACCAGACCCCGGAACCAGACCAAATTGGTCTCATTAATGGGCCGACGCTGTTTTCACCCAAACTATTTCAATATTTCGATATTTTCATTTTCAGGGGGAAGGGGGAATCTTTTACGCTTTCTGTCCACTAAACGCCGAGCGCATTATGGTCTACAAACTTGTGCCCTGCGCCGCTCATTAATCAATTTTCAATGCGATATCCATCAAAATTTATAAGCAGCAATTCGATTTATGTTAAACATCATCAAAAGTCGCACCACAGCAAACATTTTAACATTTTGGCATGCGTCGTCGTGGTCGTCGTTAGAGTCGCTTTCGATTTACATAAAATTTTATTTTAAATTATAGTTAGATTGATTGCGGCTCTCAGAAGCGGCCCCAGGTCCAGTTTGGCGCCTATTATGCCCCGGGTGAAAAGTTGGTTTCTATTTAAGTTTTTTTAAATGATGGGCTCGAGGTGGGGGAAAGTATAAGCTTTGTACGAGACAGGTTCCTCTTCGCGCATTTTTGTTTTTATTCCGCCTCGAGTGCAGTAAATCGCAATTGTCTTATCTCTTGATCTTCGTTTCATATACGAGCCGTGCTCTCGCCCTCTCGCAATTCCTGCATTCTTTTGAGCTCTCAGCTTTTTTTTCTATGCTACTACTTATCCGCTCTCTCAGCGACAACGACTACATTTGCTCTCTTTCGATGGTCCATGTCATGATGGAATTATACAAGGGCTCATATTTTGCTCTTTCTTCTCTCTCTCTCATATCGGCATTCGCGACGTCGGCTTGTTATTAAATTCACACCTTGACAAATACCAAATCGCGACACATTCGCCTAAGACGACTCTCACTCTCTCTCTCTATCTCTCTGTGCAAGCGAAACGTTCGGGTAACTAACGGGACTCTTACTTTACTGCGTAGTTTCTCTGTCTTTATATTCGTTTGGAATTGTTGTATTTAATTCATAATTTAGGATGTTTCGACATTAGCTTTATATTAGATTTGACTAGATTTACCTCTGACCGCTTTTCTATTAAATGTCTAATTTTTAGACAATATAATGGCCATCTTTGAACCCAAATTCTTCCTTTCTTCGCTCTACAATCCCATTTTCCCACATTGCTTTAATAGTATTTGAACCCTAAGAGGGTCTCATCGGCATCGCCCCCTACTACCTCGAACTTCCTTCACGGCTTAATGCTAATGTGGCGTCGCTTAGTCTAAGCATTTCCTTCACCTTTTCGTTGAGAGGGCAAAGGGGAAACCTCTGACATTTTCCACTTAAAAGTGAATGCCGTCCTGTGGTGGTGTCAGGAATGGTTCAGAGCGGAGCCAATGCTGAAGGTGTTTCATAGATAGGTATAAAGCTGAAAGCCGCAACACTACGACTGTTCCACACATTGACAATAAAAAATCCCTATTTAAAACATCTCACGGCACCAGCAATAAAACACCGAAAAGGTGTTGGGTTCTACCCTCCCCAACGAAAAAAAAAACCGCAACATGTTTGGAGCATTTACACGTGCGGCGGCCAAAGGCGATGGCCCGACAGGAAGTACAGAGAGGTCGGGCCTGTGCCCGGGAAGAGTGGCAGTGGCGTGTCCCTGGCAACGTAGTTGCAACCGCTGCAGCCATTTCAGCTTGAAACTGTCTCAACTATAAAGGAAATCAATTACTTTCGCTTCGCACACTGCCATGGACTGGAATGGACAGTTAGTCCGGACTCCGGACAGTCGAAATGCACTCACACTTCCGCCCGGCAATGGCGTTTAGGATTGGGCAGGGGCATGGGCATGGGCTACCATGTCTCTGGGCTCCGTTTTGAGTTTCCGCACAGCTTGTACCGAGAGTCACGTGCCCCAAAAGAGCTCGCTACAAATTTGTTACAACAAATGCGTGGGTGCAATTCGAAATGTGCTTCTTGAATCGGCATCGGTAGATACTCGGTATCTCCGATAGAGAGGGCTGGTCGATACTAGGAGTCGGTACTAGGAGAAACGAAACATTGGAAGGTGATGTGCTAGATCTGCCCTCGCACTGAACTTTGAACACGAAATGGACCTGGAGCGGGGACATGTGGGTCGTCAAGTCTGTACTGTGAGGCTTCTCAATGGCACTTTGAATATTGTTACGCTCCATTTGGGTTCGTTGACTTGGCCCCGGGGCGTGCCGTGCCACGCCACGCCATGCCGTCCGTTCCATGGCCGGCCCGATCCGATCCATCGACGGACACTTTGAAGTGCAGTTTATTTTATCAAAGTTATTTTCGTTTGCGCTTTGGCGTTGCCTCCGACCAGGGTCGATAAGATGCGTTAAGTAATTATAAATGTTTAGCGGCCGAATGCGAATGGGAAAACGCAACTCCTATCTGGCATCTTAATGCAAATATTTGACGCGCATACGTGCTGGGCCCTCCACAACACTCCACGGACAGCCCCAACTTATGCGAGAAGAAGAAGTTTGTTCCGACTTTGACTTTGGCATCGGGTTATCTAATCAACGCAGCAGCAGCAGCCTCAGCCTCAGCGGAAGATGCCAACTTTCTGTGCTGCCAACTTGCCACGCAATCCACTTGCCACTGCCACTGAAACAGTCAACTGTCGGTGGCACATTAAGCAGGCAAAGGTGTCGGTGGCAAGAACCCAAACGCCGTCATCACCAGCAACAGCAGCAGCAGCAGCAGCAGCAAATGCCGCCTCAAGGGAGGGAGCCGACGCCGATGCCGATGCCGTCAACGACGACCATTATCAACGAGGCGCAACTAAAATATTTTAATTAACGCAATATTTGCACAAAATAACCAACATTACAAGTTCAAGGCGCTAGATAAGAGAATGTATCCTACAAAGTACTGGGCGGGACAGGCAGAACGGGGCAGAGGGCTGCCGCAGGGGACGGGAGGCTATGCGCCAACCAGCCCCCAAGTCCATTTTCATAACCCAGCAGGCATTTGCGAATGTTTTGGGCAGGCATTTTCATCTCCAGATCTCCGGATTCTTCTCAAGAAAAATAACGAGTTTAAGTGCGGAATCGTCTGTCTTAGCTTTTAGCTGATTTATTCATTAAAAAGCCAGTTGGAATGGCTTCTTTTGAAGATTTGTCTGATATTTGAATAGGAATTGAATGGTATTATTTTCTTGGGGCAAAAGTACATACCTATAACGCAAGTCTTGCAACAAGGAATATCTTTTGCAACAAAATTGTTTGCTGGGTTGTGTCTACCCTGTTCCCTGTTTGTCGCTTAAGTGTTTCGCTGTATGTGTGTTTGACACATGCAGCACTGCGACGACTCTTGCTGCACTTGACTTGCCACAACACGCAATGGGCCAGGGAAGGCCCGACCAGAGCAGAACAGGCAGATATCCAGACCTACCTCCAGAAAGTAGTAGCCACTGCCGCTGAAGCTGAAGCTGCCACGCAGGCGTACACCACTCAACGCCTCTTGCAACAGTGCGTATGTGTGTGTGTATGTGTGTGCTGGTGCACATCTAAGATAGACATGCAGATATCATTGTGGCAAGTACTTGCTGGACACTAGCGGAGTACATAAGTACGTCGTCCACAGTCGCCGTCGCCGTCGCAGTCGCAGTCCCCGGCGACTATCGCGTTGCAATCAGCGCATGCGTTTACAACGTCCGATCAACAACTGGCCATCGTCCCTTTCACAGTAGCCATTGGAGTAGCGTTTGCTCGGTCCGGCCCGGCCCGGCCCGGTCTCTCGGCCACAAACTGGGGTCGCAGTTGGTGCTGTGGCTGTGGCTGGTGCCGGTTCAGGTTCTGGGACTTGGGGACTCCTCTCCGTTCGCTCGCTCGCTCGCTCGCACGCTTATCGCATTTTAGTAGTGCAGCGATTTATCAAAGTTAACATAGACTTTTAGCTTGCGCACCGCTCAACGGGGCAAGATACTGCGAGTAGTCCCAGAACGGGAACGGGATAGGGAACGGGAATGGGAATGAGAACGTGGAACGTGGAACGTGGAAGAGGCAATCTTCTCAATGTCCATTTGCCAGCATGCTCGCCTCGAGGGCCATGCCGCGCTACCACTTGGCGCTTTTGGCGGCGTCTCTGCAACCTCAACGCACTGCGTTATAAATCATTTTTATTTGTTTTTGGTTTTTTAAACAGCACAAAGGGAAGGAAGGCAGATGCGATGCGATGCCATGCATGCCCCACTGGTACGTATCTCTCTCTCTCTCGTTCTCTCTCTGGCTCTCTAATGTTTTTGGGGGGGACTCGAGATTGAGATTCTCATGCGTGGTTATCGCTGCGCAAAATCTAAGCCAACAAATGCACATTAATGATGCATTTAAAGGCCCCGGCTAGTTAGGCTAATGCACATGGCATTTTTGTGTATAGCGACCTTGCAAAAGATTCAGATACTTAGATATGCGGAAACGTGTTGCTGCGGAATGCGCGCTATCCACCAGATAGGCATCTCTTGAGCCCTGTGTTTGGGATCTTCGTAAAAGCCAAAACCGAAATAAGTTTCAGTTTGGTTTTCTTTTCATTTTGGGGGAAGCTCCTGCCCGGCCGAACTTCTGAGACGATTCCAACAAGTTATCTCTGCCTCTGCTTTCTGCTTGACCTTGACTTGAGTTTCGCGAGTTGCAACTATTCGGTGGGGAGGGTGGTAGTGCCACAGAAACTTAAAGTCTGCCACAAATCAGAGAAGTACAAGAAAAGAAACGGAAACTTTCCCAGTACACACGCACAAAGGCCAAAGCTGAAAACTGAAGGCCGAAAGCCCAAACGTCGCGTCGCGTCGCGTAGTTCGTAGTACAACTTAATTACAGTGTCTGCCAAGAGTGCACTGACGCCCAAAGACTGAGCCAAAAGCGAATGCCACCGCAAGGTGGTTGGCGGGCGGGGAGAGCGGGGATGATAGCCGCTGGATTGCTGGGATGGCTGGACCTGGAGCTGCTGCTGCCCCTGCTGCCCCTGCTGCCCCTGATGCCCCTGCTGCTGCTTGGTGCCGAAAATATCACTTAATTAACATTTTCGCCAGCGCCCCTCCGCCTCACTCTGTTCGATGCCACGTCCCGTCGCACGGTGGCGGCGTAATTAACGCGTCCACTTAATGCAAACGCCATTGAATAAACGAGTAATTGGACGACATGTTCCTGTTCCTCGGATGTGGCCAAAAAGGCGAAAGAGGAGCACAAAGCGCAACCGAATGGCGCGGCGGCGTCTGCTCTGCCTGTGGGGCAGAGACCGTGAACGGCCGTGCAAGGCCCGGGCTATGCAAATCATTTGGGTGCCTCCTGGCTCCATGCCTCCCTGCCTCCTTCCTACTGCCTACTGCCTTTTGCCTTCTGCCTGGTCGCTTGCTGGGTGGCCGTGCGACAAAAATTAAAACCAAACAACGATTTCCAATCAAAGCAACAACTTGGGAGGAGCGTTCGGCGTGAGGAGGGACCTTGGATCCCTGGACCTGGACTTTGTTACCCCCGCTGGCCGCTTTCTGCTGTCCCCGAATCGCACTTCGCGCCCCGTAATTATACGACAAATGCGTGAGGCAAGTCGTCGCGGAATGGGGCATGGGGCATGGGGCTGTGGGCTTATAACGTAATTTAATTAATTTATGCACTCGTATTATTCAATGAAGCGCGCCACCTGCATGCGTAATTATTGCAGGCGCTGGCCAGGATCGCCAACAGCCAGTCGCTGCCGCTCGACCGGGCTATCGATTCACTCGATCCTCCTCCCAGGTGTGGTGTGGCTCCTGGCCCTGGCGTCGCTCTGACTGCACTTGGGGCGCCTTTTTGCATGCCTGATGATGGGTCCCCCGCCCTCGCCTAATGCCAAAAACGTTGACAGCACTTTACAGTGGATATTGCTTATGTGCAACAGAGATTAGGCCCAAGCAATAATATTTATACGGGCCATAATAGTTTTTACTGCCTTGCGAGAGAAAGAGAGATATGCGGAAGGCCTTTTATGATGGTTGTGGCGATATGGCCGAGAAATATGGTTTTAATGAATACTCTTTTCGGCTATAATTTCTTTACCTACTAAAAAACCTTTTAAGGAATGTACTCTAGCAAAGAATAGTTCGTGAGACAGAAGAAATTCAAAGTCAAAAAAGTATATTTGTTTTTATGACAGTGTCTACTGTATGGATGATCCCATAGACAAGGAGAAAGGACACAGAAATAATGGAAGATCTCAGATTTACAGTGCCAAAGTATCTCTTTGTCCATCACAGCAGTGTATCCACTGTGGAGCGCCAAAGTATCTGATATTTATAGCTAAATCAAAACAATGGTCACAGATCACACAATTCACTCATTGTGCTGCCTCTCGACCGATGGGGCATGGGGTGGGGAGAGAGGGCTGAAGATATTATGTGGGATATAGTAGACACCCATGGGGCGTGTCGTCTGGCCGGACATGTGCGCGCAATTAGACATGCCTGGCACTCACTCTCGCTCTGTGTGTAAGCCTAAGTATCTGTAAGATACGCGCCGACCAGGCCGGCCGAAGTATCCAATGGATACAATACACGAAATCATAATCCGCCACAATCCGTTTGTACAATTGAACGCACTGTCGTTGTGGCAGTTCTCTCTGGCTGGAGCTGGAGCGGGAGCCCCAAGTTGGGCATCGGCCTCTGAAGTTGATTGAATGACTTGTGTGTGTGTGTGTGCGTATCTGTGCCTCTGACAGCTGGACAGTTGAATAGTGGTTGTTGCTGTTCTGTGCTTTGCTTTGCTTTTGTTTTATGTGAAGTATCTGCAGTTGACGCTGTTGTTGTTGCTGCTATTGCTGTTGCTGTTGCTGCCGTTGCCGTTGTCGCGTGTGACATGACACAAAGTGGACAGTTTTGATTACTGTTGAAATCGAAAGGGAAATTGTCGAGGCCCAGTCCGTTTCAGTGTGCGTATGCGTTTCCCTGTGTCTATGTCTGTGGGTCAAACAGTCACCCTGCAGCCATGGCATCAAATCCAATCTTGAGCTTTTGGACTTCGGATTACAATTCCAGCCCGAAATTGGACTTGTCTGCAGCCGATGCGTTTTGTTTTAGGGGATTTTCTTGTTGCACTGATGGGGAAATTTAAGGCCATTGAAAGAGCAATGAAAGGAATGCAAACACAGAGCCCACAACCAAAAACGAAGCATAAAGGAACCACCACTGATAGAGGCATTTCCATGGTCTTATTAAGCCTCTTTAGCAATAATGAATGGCATACCAGTCCATTTAATCACAATATCTTCCTGGAATGACAGTGACTGGGAGGGACAGAGAGAGAGGGAGAGAGAGAGAGCAGAGCATCATTAGATTTCTAATGTTTCCTTCGTCCCCCTTTATCTCGAACTAGTTCGGCCCACTCTCCCGGCTCCAGCTCCAGCTCCATACCGCTTTGTCTTTAATTCAGGCCTTGATTTATGATCATTACCAGTCCCTGAAGTTGTCCTCCAGTTCCTCCACCCTGCCGCCAAGAACTTGCTCCAAGGCATCTATTTAGATGTGCAGTTCGGCATCCATTACTCATAAGCCAACGAAAATCAATTAGTGCAACCCACCCAGGACAAGTCCCGGAGACAGAGACAGAGGACAGAGTCGGAGTCTTGAGGAGTCTTCGAAGCCATCTTTGGCTAGAAGTTCGATGCAGCAGAACAAAGTCATCGCAGCAGTCAGCGGGTTGATGAATTGGTTTTAAATCAAAGATAATGCAATAACAAACGTCATAGTCAGAGTCATAGATACTCGGTTAAAGTCGAGTGAGTCGTGGAGTGTGGAGCGGGGTCTAACGGGGTGGAACGGAGTGGCTGTGTGTGTGTGTGTTTTCAAAGTTATAAATTCAAATCACACAACCACGCAAATGTGGAATTCATTCAGCGAAGTGGAGCTTGGTTCCGGACTTGCATGTGGGTTGGGTTAGCCATGGACCCAACACGAGTCGGAGCTGGAGCTGGAGCTAAAGCTAGAGCTGGAGCTGGTGCTGCCGTTGTTATCTGCATGAGCAACATGTTGCTAGTTGCTGGTTGTTGGTTGTTGCTGTTGCACATGTTCCTTCCCGAAACTACACGAAACAAAAATATCAATTATGAAGCGAAAGTCGCCAGACAACAATGATGATGACGATGTGGATGAGGATGGGACTCGGACTGGGACTGCGACTGGAAACTGGGGACTAGTCTCGTATCATATTAGTCGGACAAGGCAGTGCGGCAGTCTCCTGAGCTCTAGCTGTTTGCTCTGTGTGGCTCTGCTACTGCCGCTGCTGCTGGCGGGTACACATGTTGCTACCGTGTTGTTGTCGCTGGCAACGTTGCAAGAGGAGCAGGCAGTACGAGAATGACATTTGTTTTAGGCGCTTATCGCGATGTACAGGTCTGGTCTCGGCCTCGCCCCAAGAAGAGATTTCTCTTCGTGCACTCCTCTCTGCCTCTCCGCTCCGGTGACGGCCTCTCTCTCTCTCTCTGTCTCTGCCACTGCCACTGATTATGCGCTAAATTCCGATTGCAGCTCATTTATTATGTGGCAGGAGCGGCTGGGACTGTGGCTGTGACAGCCTCTCTTCGAAGGCAAATAATTTGTTGGCTTAGCCATGTAATTGATGCATCGGGGCTATGACATAGTTGGCGATAATGCGATGCGGCTTCCACATCTAATAACCGATGCATGTAAGGGCTGATCCCTCTCTCTCCCTCTCTCTCACGCTCTGCTGCTCATTCATCTCTGACGAGGCCAGCAATTGCTATTGGGGCCTTGGGTTTAAGGATCACAAACACAAACAGTAGATTTAAGCCCACTTGACAACTTGATAACTGTGCTGTGGCCCCCAATACGAACTAAATCGAATATGTGGCACTCGGAAGTGTCAATTTCCAGTGCGGTTTTCCTCGGTAAACATGCAACAACTGTGAGGCATCTATGAACAGTTTGATGTGCTATTTCCGATTCTTGATGAAAGGGCCAATGTCAATGCAGCGAGAGTCACCATCACCGCAAGAACCACAGAAAAGTGGCCTGTATCGTACTCGTAAATTGTTGACCAGACCAGAATGAAATTGGAGTCTTCCTGCAACTTCAGTGACTTTTGCAGCTGTTTTGATACTAGGAATAATCTAAATTTAAAACACTTTAAAATAAATATATTATATTAAATTTGTAGGAACATTTTATTAATTAATTCATTAATTCATTTTACATTTATTAATAAATTTAACAGAAAAAATATTCAACGTGCACTCTCGGGGCAAATAAAATGTTTGAAATATTTAAATTTAAGTGTAACTATTTCCTTAGTTTCATAGCAGCCTCTTTCGTCTAGTACTCAAAAGTACAGACCAGCTTTAAACGTTAACCGATTTCTCTTCATTGCTGAAATATAATTGGAAAAAAGGTATAACCATCTTTACTCTTCCTTTGGATGCCACTCAAGTGTTTGTGTCATTTTCTTTAGTTCTATTAATCGCAAAAATAAATGGTATTTTTTCATGAAATTTACGATCCTTCGAGGAGTTTAAGGTTGTGCTAGGGGCCTCAGTTATATTAATCGTCTCCACTTATGACGGTTTTCCATTTGTGCACCACCAGTAATTGTAATTGCATCTGGCTAGCACTTGACGATGATACTTTTATGGCAATTTCTATAAATTAAATGTGAGTTTTATGTCCGCACTTGGAGTGCAGTCGATGGACGTTGCACGTTGTACGTTGAATGGGAGGCAACCTTTGTGGCATCGTAAAAATCAAAACATTCAAATCTTTATCAGCAAATGCATGGCATCTCCTTTTTCCCTCTGCCCTTAGGGCCCTTTAGCTTTTATTTAAAAGAAAAAATAAATAAAGAAAAAATGTTTCTTTAGAATTCAGGTAAAAGGATGAAGAATGCTGTATAAGTGGAAAACTGAAAAAGGGAGAAAGGGGTAGATTCATGCCAGCTACTGTTATCTAGTTATTATTTGATTTTCCCTCTTTACCCCTTGCCCAGAGAATTTTTAATATGCATAAATAACTCGTAAATATGCAACATTTGCCGGAGATTCTGAGCCGTGCTTGTCTGAGTTCTTTGAGCTGCTTTGAACGTGGCTTTTGGTAATATGAATAGCCGGGCATCGTCTCTGACTCTCAGACGAGAGCCAAGAGTGGGATACGAATGAAATTTTCATTCAAACTCGTCCAAGGCACACACATACTCGTATCTCAGGCTATTTTCCATTTATTTAATTCGTTTAGATGCCAATGGAGGAGATGGAGATGCGATGGACAGATAAGGCGACATCTCACAATCTATCGGATGGGTGCGGAGAGGTGCGGAGAGGGGGCTCTCGTAATATATTCTAATTTTTTAATTAATTGCTAATGGTTAGGCACACCGACAGACGACGGACGGAGCCGCCTCAATCGCAGCTAATGGCCGTCTCGCTGTCTGTCTATATGTCTCTGGTAACCCTTAACGGTTCTGATCGGCTTATCGCAACAAATTTCTGGTCGTCATCGGTTGCTCCATGTCTTGCTGTTGCTCTTCTTTGAGGCGAGTCTTTAATTAGGTCTGCATTCGAGTTTTTATGGCCCAGTCGATGTCTCGCCCGATCGAAACGAGGAAATCAGCTGCCGGTTTCCATAAGCCATAAAGCATAACCATTCAATTTGTTCGGCCAATGATTTTTTGCAATACTGAAAAGTTCTCTTCTCTTCCATGGGCTGTGGGTTGTGGCTGTCTCTGGTTTATCTCCCTCAGCAGATCGGAAATGTTCCGCTGTGGGTCGAGGAGTGGGGACTGCGGATTGGGGACTGGGTCGGGCTCTGCCCTCCTTTGCACTTTCTTTTCGACGGCGGCGGTTATGAGCTACAGAGCGAACATCATGTAAATCGCCCAGATATCGAACTTGTTAACAAGTACTTAAGGGCTCTTTATAATTATGTACGGCCCCGACCCGGTCCCGGTCCCGGTCCCGGTGCCAAAAGGTGTATGCCATAATGAGATTGTGATTTCTTTTTCGTGTGGCACGGCTACCAGCAAATTATGTGGCATGCAAAGAATTTCGCGGCCATACCTCTCCTTTTGTGTGTTGTTGCTGTTGCTGCTGTGCCTTATGGCTCTGTAATTTTGGTAAATCAGGAGGAGAACTGGAAGGACTGTTGCATATCGGTAGCTGTCATCATTAAGTTGCTGTTACCCGATCGCATTGAGGTCAAATTCTGAGCTAAGCCCAAAGCCCATGGATGTATTGTGTGCTCTGGATCAGTGGGCAGATTGATGGGAATCGATGGAATGTCGGTGCCAGAAACAGTTTGGAAACAACGGGCATCGGATGGATGGATCCTTTTGAAGTGAGATCCCTATTGTTAGTGTTACTCCCCAGTACAATACCCTACCAAAAAGAGGTACTCAACGCGTGTCATTTCTCTCTCAGGGACTCTCTCCTTATACCCGCTTTGGGGATAACCTTTTACCCACAACTTTCAGAATTGATGTAAGACGACGCTGCTTCATCGCTGTTTGAATGTGTCGCCAAAAGATAAATCTGCGTAGATTTTTGCTTAGATTTCCTTCGTTACTTTCTGGGTTAGAGGTCATCACACACACGCACACACACATGGCACATGGCATTGACAGACACTACGCATTTAGAAAGCCAAAAGGCTGAAGAGACCGAGACTCTTGCCCAGAGCCATTGCCTCTGCACCAAGCCCACCTTTTCATAATTCCAATGGCCAAAAACTCCATCGAGCGTCCCATCCCAGAAACCCAATAAGATCCCCAGCCTCGTGGAAACGAGTCTTTGGGGAGACTGCCTCTCAATTAATGACGATCATTGTCAAGGCTTCGGCGTAGCTAAATAGAGGCAGGCAGTGGATGGAATGGTATGGTATGGGATGGGATGGGATGGTATGGGATGTCGCTGGTGCGTAGGAGTCGTCGACATCGTCGTCACTGTTGCTCTTGCTGCACCGTTAGTGTGCAGGCCATACACTGAGCGAGAAACGCATGCATCTTATTGGAATCTAAACACACAAAGAGAACTGCAGATCCATCCAGCGTTACCATTTTTCGCTCTGTGTAAGAGCATGGCGCATATTTAGGCATGTTGCAACATGCCATTTACAAGTGCGCCACGTTCGGGCGACTGGCTGCAGTATCTCGCCGCAGAGTTCTGGCTTGGGAGAGCGCCTTCGGCGTGGCCGATTATGTTGTCGCTTTCGGAGGGTGCGTCAATTTATGAGTTCATTGTGCGTTCGCCTTCTCACAGGAAATGTGGCTGCATCCAATGATTTTTCTTCGATGGTTTAATAATGGCCTGTAATCAATGCAGCCAAACAGAGACGATACCGAAGCCATATATATAGCCTTCAAAGTGTGGAGGTGGCTCAAAGATACTTACAATCTTCAATTGCATCCTCCACGTATGTATCTCAGTGGTTTCCAGATAGTTTTATTAGAGTATCAGATTCGCAGTGGCACTTGTTGAGGGTAGACTCCTGTACTTGAGAGGGTGCGAAGATTTCCTCGAAAAACCAAACCAAACAAACTTTTAAAGCCACTTGCCCCCCACGTGAACAACTTTGAGAGTTTCGGCTTTGGTTCTACTTGGAAAGGGGGGGCTGTAGAGTAATGCAGAGGGGTTCATCTGAAGCTCAAGCTGATGGGGAAAGGTACTGGAGGGTGCTCTCAGCATCTTGCAACCCCATTTGTACATATTTGAGCGGAAGGTTGGGTTTTTTTGGGGGGTGTGGCATGGTCGTTGAGTCTATTAAACATTTGATAATTTCATTTGCTGGTGCTGCTGTGGCAGCCCCTACCAAAGTAGATTCTATTTGAGTTTATGTGTGCCCCAGAGGTGGTGCCCCAGCTGAAAAAGCTTCAGCACCATCCAAGGGGTACCGATGGGTGGATTGGGGGGTTGGGTGTTTACGACTTACGACTTATGATTTTTCCAAGCATCGGAAGAGAGCCAACTTTCCATTGTGGTTATAAAGTAAATAGGTTCCTTTACCAGTTTTCTTTTTCTCTTTTTTCATTTTCTGTTGTGCTTCTTGCAGGCATCAGAGGGCAAATGCCACATTGTTGCCGAGCGGCGAGAACTTGACAAAACATTTCGACAACGTTGTAGACGATGCAACGGAGCAGGAGCAGGAGCAGGAGGGCGGGCAGGCGGGCAGGCTGGCAGCCCGCATGCCGATGCAGCTTGATGTTGATGTTGGATGTTGCCGGTTGATGTTGGCAAGTTTTAGGCGCAGACAACGCCTCAAACTAAACAACAGGAACAGCTTCGTGGAGGAGAACCACCAGAAAACACAACCACCACAATGCGGTGGTGCCGAACCGAACCGAACCGAGGACTGTGTGTGCAACGATTAATGATGCAAATATTTTTTGAAAGCGCGAAAAATTGTGCATAAATTTACCATGACCATGGACAACACAGAACGGCAACAGCAGAGCAGCAAAGCAGCAGAACAGCAACAACATTTCGCTTGTTTACGAGCCGCACTTTGTTGTGGCTGGAATACCCTTACCGACGCGTCGGGGGCATAAGTGTCATTCGATTGGGCGAATCGGGAAGACGAAATTTGGGTATAAAGATAAAATATTCAGATATCAATGGAGCTGCAGGAGAGTTTCCCATCAAATTACAACAGATGGCCGTCTGCACTTACCAGCACTGTTCTTTCCTTTCCTTTAGTTCGCCGTTGTTTAGCACTGTAGTCGTTTCAAGGGCATCAGGGAACAGGGTGTGATGATGATGCCAGGGAGACACTCCCGCTGCTCGTGTTCTTGCGGCTGTTCTCGAGTTGTTTTCTTGCCCATATGCCGGCGCGATGACACTTAACAAATGATCGCATAAGTGCACACAAAACGCACATTGCACGCAAGAGAAGGGAAACGAAAGGAGAGGTACCGAGGAGGCCATTGATTGGGTTGTTCCTGTCCTGCCGGTGGATGTGCGCGGCCTTTTGTGTGGGCAAAAATTCTCAAGTGCTATCACTGCTCAACCGGCATATTTTGTATCACAACAAATCGTGCCGCTTGTAGATTCCCTCCTCGAGTGTGATGTGAAATGTTTACAAAATAAATGCGGCACTTGAATTAGGCAACATTTGTTGTCTGCTGGTTCTGTGTCCGTGTGTCCGTGCTGCATGAACCTTATTAAACCCAATCTGTTTAATCAAATTAGTAGAAATCAGCACTAGAGAAGGATGTGGGATAAAACAGAGTGAGAGGGACAGAGAGAAAGCTGCGGTGCACTGAGGACGACGATGGCGATGAGGTGTGGACCCTCACGAACAACAGTCAGTGTCAGTGCGTTGGCGTTGACGTTGCAGTTGCGGCTGTGCCCCGGCTTCGGCTTCGGCTTCGGCTTTGGCTGCGGCTGTGGCTGTGGCGATGACGACCCAGGTTGGCAATGGCATTTGGTGCCGCTACACCCACTTTTATTTTTGGCACTGGATGTGGTGGGGATATAGAGGGAGCAACCTCCGGGGTGCCTGCGCTTGAATCTTGAGGCAGGCCTTTCTTCTTTCTGGCTTTTGTGGCAAGTCATAGTCTTAGTCTCTGAGTTGCACATTAAGCCGTGCATTTAGTCCCCGAGAGTCTGTGGCCCGGCATTTGAACTTATTGCCACAGTTTGGCTGTTGCGCTGTCATAAAACCGAAATAAAAACCGATCCGATGAGGGGGAAAACAAAACTCTGTAGGTTGTTTGGCACTGAACTCCGTGCTTGGGCTCTGGGATCTGGGCCCTGGCATATTGGTGCCCACGGGGGCATGGGTGTGGCTGAAAGGGGGATGTAGTGCCCAGCACTGATGTAAATTAGGTGTTACACAACACTGGCCCAAATCTGTGCTCTTTTCAAAGCTGATCCCTCTTCTATTACGGCTTTTCAACACTGATCGTGCACTAGTTTGCTTTCCGATCGTGAAACCATTTTCTTTTGAATATGCCTGGTAGGATTTACTGCTGGCATATCTATGTGGAATGTTCCCGATTTATGTGCCCATAAATCCCCTTGCAACCTCCACCAGTGTCCCATTTTCATGGCTTAAAACAAAAGCCACTAAAAGCCAAGACACTCGGTGCCATGTGTGCCCTTTGGCACTTTATTTTTCTCCAGCTGCATACTGCCACGTCTCTGGTGCAGCCCAGCGTTGGATGATCCAGGGCCCCAGAGATTTCTATGGTTTTTTTTGGGAGTGGGTGATGCCTGCGACTTTGGATGGCTGTGGAAAATCCTTCAGAGCGTAACTAATTAAAATATCAACATTTTAAGAGGCGTAGTGAATGTGTTAAATTGACTTTCCTCGGGGGTGGATATTTTGTCACCGCTTGCGCTGTCTCCGCTGTCTCCGGTTGATGGCTTTTCCGTGAGTGGGCCTCTCGACCCGACCATCGCCTAGAGGTCATCGCTGCGGCATTTGCAGAGTGTGGCATTCGTGAGAATCGTCTCCATTCAGGGCTCCAACAAATTAAGTTGCAATTAAAAGTTTTAAATGCCTCCCACCCCGTCCGACCGACCTACCCGCATCTATGCATGTATCTGGCCATCCGCTGGGTAAAACGGGTACAAAATGCGTGGCGTCCAAATGAGGAGCGCGCCTCATTAAAGACCAGCCATGGTCTGCGGGGCTATGGCTATTACCAAAAGACGTGCAAGGCTCACAATGCAATTGCAAAAAGGAAAAAAACTAAAGCAAGAAAAGGGAAAAATATTAAAAACAAGAAAATAGTTGAAAATCGAAAGTTTCGATGGTTGCTGGGTGCCCTTTTGCAGTCTTTCCATATTGGTTGAGGGTCCGTTGCACAAAAGCCCCTTCATCTCCAGTATACCCCTGAGAAAGAGTGCCCAAAGAAGACCTGCACAGGGTCGTCCTCCTTCCTTCGTTTTCCTCCTTTACTTCGCCTGAGCTTTAGCTGCTGCTGCTGCTGCTGCAGTTGTTGAAGTGCTGTGCGCATGCGCAGAACACATGCCGTGGGCATTGCTGCTGCCGCTGACGCTGCTGCGGCCCTTGCCACTGCTGCAATAAACGTCAAAATGCGGCCCATTGCTGTCCATTTCATCAACGTGTGAAATAAATCACTCAAAGTGCTGCAGATCCATTAAGGGCAGCCGCAGCCAGAGAAACAGAAACAGCAGCAGCAGCAGCAGCCGGAGACGGAGCCAGGGCCGGAGCCGCAATGGGCTAAAACCCAGCTGAGTCGCTGTCGTCGTCTTCGTCGTCGTCGTTGCTTTTGTGGTAAATACATTTTTAGCATTTTGTCTGCTGATACCTTTGGGTGTTGTACATGGCAGCGACTACGACGACGACGACGACTACTACTACGCGGATGATGATGATGATGAGGTCTGGGCTGGTCTGGTCTGGGGATGGCGGCTGCGCTGCAACAATAAAGACGCAAGCAGGCTGCATGCCACTGGCCACGCTTTTTTTCCCCCACACACAGCCCCACATCTCGTTCTATACGAGTGCCATCCAGTCGGTCAAACCATTGCATGTTGTTCACCTTTTTGCAATTTCATTTCATGTTTTACCTTGGTGTTTGCCTCTGCCTCCTTTGCCTCTGTTTCTGTTTCCTTTTCCTTTCCATCTTTTTCTCCTTCATTTTTTGTATGATTTTTGGCGTGCTACGCGATGGGGGCTTCATGCAAAAATCCAAATTATATTTCATTGCTTAAATTCAATTAGCGGCGAGGAAAGGCATCACCACACCACACCACACCACTCGAAATGGGAATTACGAGTACGAGTACCAGTCCCGGTCCCGGTCCCGGTCGGGCATGCGGCATGCGCTTTCGTTTGTTCTCAACGCAGCTGTGAAGTCTGATTTGAAGTTGGCTCTGCCTGTAACTGGTGGAGATCTTGGGTAACCGAGTCTCTCGTCTGCCATTATGTTTGCGGCAGGGGCTGTTTGGGGGGGTAATCAAAACAAGTAGCTGCCACTACGTAGAGCAGCGGAGTGGAGCGTAGGTAAACAGAAAGTTGATTGAAAGTTACGGCAAGTGCAGCTGAACAATGAAAGCGTAAAGGGATTCCCGGGGTGTGTAATCTCGAGGGGAGGTGAAACGTGAATGCAGAGACAGGTGGCCAAATAGGAATATTTAGCATAGGATAATAGATAGTAATGGATGTAGGCGTGCCCTGAAAGGGTTTGCCTTAGATTCAAGCAATCTTCAATTTGGAAATTCCATCTTTTTGATTCTGGAATAGAACGTGGTCCTTTCAATCTTCGAAAGCCCAAAGCATCTTGAGGTTAAGTCAAATATTTTGCTGCAGTGTGGGTGGCATGTGAATAATTCAAATAATTTCAATAATGGACACAACCTCAAGGTGATATCAATCAAAATGGGGTCAATATTTGTTTCCTTGGCCACCCAACCGCCCACTCATTAGGGAAAATTCCCTGCGGGATACGGCCATACTGCTGTGTGGGTTTCAATTTGTAATTTTCCTAAAATGCAACTAATTGCTTTAATTTGCAACACACACCCTTGCCACAAGCAGAGCTGGGCGACATGGAGTGGCGGGGGGAGTGTGTGAGAGCACTTGTAATAATATGCAAGCATTGAGGCTTATAAATCTTATAGAATCTCTTTCTACTTAATTAGTTTTAATGTCGCGCAAACAAAAGACGCATAACTAACAATTAGGGGCATGCACACACACACACACTCGTACGCAACAATTTGCAGTTGTAGATGTCGGTATTTATGGGTTCAGATACATTTTGCAAGTGAGTATGGAGCATAAATCTTAATTACGCTTCGTCGAGCGTAAATCATCATCAGTCTCAGGCTCCGTCTCCGTCTCCGTCTTCATCTCAGCATCAGCCTCCGAGGCGGGGAGCACTTCTCCGGAAATTGTGTGGAGCAAACTTTGACAATTTGTTCGGCATTTTGCATTTTTTACGACCTCCGCCATCGACTGTCAGACACTCAGACTCTTAGACTTTGCGGGAGGACACTTAACCCACATTGTGGGGCGACTCTTTTGGCAGTTCATAAAGCAAAAGTCAGTTTAGGTCAGGTCAGGTCTTGCCCAAATCCAATTCAGAGAGCCCAGGGCCCTTTGAGGAATATCATTCCGAAATGGTTCAAGATTTGCTTTATGGCCTCTGACGATTTGTGTGCAATCAAGTTCTTTTGGCGGCGGTTGAAACTTTTTTACAAGTTGTAAAGATTAAAAGTCCATTAGGCGCTGCATTTGAGTCACAGGCAAAAACTCACGTAGAACTTGTTTAGAATGAGACACAGAGAGGGCACAGAGAGAGGATTCGGATCCGTAGAGATCTCGGAACGTCCTCATGAACAGGCATCCATTTAAATGCGCGCAATGCAATCACTCAAATTGGCCAAAGCGCCAGAACGTGCAGATGGCAGCCGCACGAATGCGAAAGCGAATCCGAATGGCAATGGGAATGGCAGGGAGTATTACATGAAATATTTTAATCCATAAGAAGCAGTTAAGTGCATCCATCAGCGTGTATTTAGAATTTAATAAATACGGAAGCGAGAACACGACTCCGACGCCGACCGCAAGACAGAGAGAGAGAGAGAGAGAGAGAGAGAGAGAGACGGCGACCGAGCGATCCCTAGCAAATAGAGTTCGAGAGGTATTTTAATTTATTTAAATTTTGTTGCCTCTCCAGCTGCAATTTAGAGCCAGGACTGGACGACTCCACGACTGGGGCTGGCCGGTACGGGCTGGCGAAGAAAAGTGTACATCCATTAGTTGTGCTAATGATGCGCAACCCACTTTGGCGCGTTCCGCCCCATGTAGAACGATGCAGCACAGCAGCATCTCTGTTGCAAAGCCAGCATTAGCCAGATGGAGAGAGAGAGAGCGAGTGTCCTGGGCCCAGACCCGGACCCAACAGGAGTGTAGACTTATGTTTGCCACTTTGAAACGCATTTGCCTAGGTTGGTTAGTTAGCCATGCCACTCCTTCTGTCCTCCTTCTCTCCATGGATGGCGATGTGTGTGTGTGATGCTAATGCAAAGCCAAAGTGGCCAAGAGGCCAGCGGGGAAGGCTGTAAAGGCAGTGAAAAGTGGAAACCGGAGAAGCACCAGCATCACCAGCCTTAGAGATTTCCTTAGTGAAATAATCATTCAGCCAAATACAGTGTTAGCGGCGTTTTATTTGCATTTATATAGACTTTCCCAGAGTAATCCTGCCATTAGAAGGATTCACAGATAAACCTAAGAAGAGCAAGGATATAAGATAGAATGTTTTCTCCACTTTGAGGGGGAAACCCCCGCCATACCATTAGCTGATTCAAGTAGAACTCGTAGGGTATGTGCCCGCTAATGGGATCGATGGCCACCGGCCACATTTCGTCCATTTCCTCTTGGGTGAACGGTTCACCCTCCTCCATCATCAGCTTGCCGAAGGTCTCCTTGGTGAGATAGCCCTTGTTCTCGGGATCCAGGATCTTGAAGGCCTGCAGGATTTTCTCCGGCGGTGCAGGCTCCATTCTGCAAGTAAATGGGACACCTATATCTGATTTACTTCTGGTGGCAGGAAGGACATGCCACTCACTTGCGTTCCATTAGCAACTGCGAGACATGTGGCAGAAATTTGGTCAAATGCACCTCACCGCTGGTCTCCTCCGACTCGGTGGCCGAGATGACCTCATTGACCTCCTCCTCGGTGGGCACACAGCCCAGCAGCCGGAGAACCGTCCCCACCTCGCGTACATCTATGAACTTGTCGCCGTGATGGTCAAACACACAGAAGGCATCCGAAATCCGCTTCTCCAAATCATTGTTCACTACGGAAACGTTTTATAAATTGTAATTCTACAAAATGTCAGCCACTTACTGTCCATATCCATGTTGCAGACTTGGTATTTCCTTTGCGACTGTTGAAAGTTGCTGGAAATTGAGGGAGTAATCAATATATTCGCGTAACAGTCGCTGTTGCCAAGGCGATCTGGTAGATGATGAATGTTTGGGTTCTATAAACAGAAGTCTCCAATCTGAATGGGAGGATTCAACAGTTCAAGCAAAAGGCTGGGATTTGATACCCCTTTTACCACACAATGAGCACACAGGCCGCAGTAATATAATCTTACAGTAAAAACCATCATATTCTGGCCATTAGACAGCTCGTGGAGACCATCATCATATTGCTCCATTACCATTTTACCGATCCGAGTGTCTGGCTTTGGAGCATGGAACACGGAAGTTGCCAGCCTTTTGGCCAGCCTCGCCTTACTAGTAGAGGCAACAAGTGGATTTTGGAGCTGTGCCCACTTTAATGGAAATTACTGCAAAGTTTGCCATTAATTTTCCTGCACATTTGTCTGGGATGTGGATGTGGATGAAGATGGGGGCCTGTGCTCGTCTCTCCACGCATTGGATTCGATTAAAAAATGGCAAAGGCAAGTACTACTACAACAGCAAGAGCAACAGCAAGAACTACTTCATTCACGCTAATGCGTGTCGTGTACAACACGCTTGCCACTTGAGCTGTTTGCTATATGCTGCATGCATCGCATCGTCCTCATCTCATCTCTCCTCTCTCTGCCCTCTCTGTGTGTGTGTGTGTGCAGCTCTCAACGCCATCAGCACCGCATCAAAGCCACGTACACACTTGCCTATCTGCCGCAATCTTTTGCTGGGTCTTGGCCCTGGATCTGGGCTCTGGACCATGGCCATGGGCCTGTACTGGGCTTGGGCTGGGGCTGGGGCTACTGCCATAAACACTAAAAGTGTTCGTCATTTGCTGTTCCAGATCCAATTAACCATTTTGATGCATTTGCCTCCATTAACTTTTTCTCTCTCTCTCTCTGTGTCCCTCTCTGGTTTAGACCCTTTTTCTGAAAGCCTTACCTTGGCTATGGGTAGGACGCAGTCTTTAGCAATTTCGCCGCTGACTTACAACGTGATCGGAAGTTTGTCTTGGGCCATCGTCCACCATGGCCGCATCTTCATATCTGACGACGTGTCCGTGACTCTCACACATCCCCCGGTGCCTGTTGTGTGTGTGTGTGTGTATCTATGTGGAGGCCTTTGCAAAGTACTTTGTAAATGTTGGCATGATTTAAGTCGGCTCTTAGTCTCTTTATTCTGACATTTACTCCGGGTTTGTCTATTAGGCATGCGATTAAAATTTAAATTGAACTCAGGCTCAGACGCAGATTCGAGTCCGGATTGGGTTTCAGGCTGTGTCCGCTTCTGGGGTAATTTCTTATACACAACTAGCCACGCCCCTTGGCAATTACAGTCGGCCAGTTCCGGTTTTCGCGCGGTGAGGGGACAGCGAGCATTTTGTTCATCTGTCAATTTCGACACCTGCTCTACAGAAGAGATGTGGCAAGGGTTTCCTGTGTGTGTGTCCCATCCACGAGGGGAGAAGTGCTCTATTTGCATGCAACTTGTATCTGCAAGGTTTTTAATTACTTTCTTGACCACATTTATCTGCGGAGTCTGTAATTGTGTCTGTATCTGTATCTGTGCAATTCTAAAACCATTCACTGTGTAATAATGATTTTTTGAGGTCACAATCCCGCATTCAAATCGATTGCCCTTTTCCAGCTTCCAATCGCCATACAATTTTCCATTAATAAATAATTATTGTTATAATTTTTCGTTTTTTTTCTGCATTTAATATTCGATTTGAATGGCTTTACAATTGCTGTGGCTCTCGTGTGCGTGTGTCCACGGGCAAAGTAATTAAATGGATTTTAATAAACATAAACATCCGAATGATGAATGCTGCCGTTGCCTACCTTTCACAGCAGCAGCAAAATCGGCGGCAACAACGGCGGACAACGGGAGCCGCGACTGTAAGCGGAAAACCCCGCCACAATGGACGGCCCAGAAAACTTTTGTTGAATTAATTAGAGTGAAAAAAAGGCAGCCAGACAGACTGACAGACAGACAGCAGCCTATAGCTTTAAACGATACGTAAAAAGAATTCAATTCAAGCGAAATGATATGAAAGAATTGATTAATAATCATAGCGAAAACCACAAAAGACTTGGAGACCAGTGCCCAGCCCTCTCAGTGCTCTCTTTCTTGGCTACTGGCCACAAAAGCGCTGACGCCATGGCCTGGCTCTCGGCTCACATCAAGGCCAATTGGACTCTGGCTCCAAGCCATGGTGCCAGAGCTTCAATTGTAGGCCTGGGCGCAGCCACAACAGCTACACATGTTGCTGCTGCTGATGCTGGTGTGCTCCATATTCAGGGTACTCTCAACGTATTGGGGGACTGGTCTCGGTCTCTGGCTTTGGTCCGGTCTGGCCGGGCCGGGCCCCGACTTGACTTGACTTTGATTCAATTTCCATATGAAAACATCGATTTGCGTTTGTGCGCCCGCGTTGTCGTAATCAAAGTGTTGTTTATGGAACACGTCCGGCGTGTTCTGGCTCTTTTCTGCTACCCATTGCTCGGCGAGTGTACGAGGGGTGTATTTATTATAAGGAGATGTGGTTACAGGCAAAAAGTAGAGTCGAAATCCGAGAAAACTAAGATTATATAGAAATCGAGCATTATAAGGGCTTTTCTCTGTGTGAGAAGTCGGCTTTAAGGGGTACTAATCATTCGTTGCATTCCCAAACTCTCTCCTACTCGTATCTGCTGCCTCGTTTTCTTGACCAGAAATTGCTCACGGCAACAATTGCGCGCGTCGGCTGGAAAAATATGTAGCAACGATTTGCCTATTGCACGGACGGATGGAGGGACGGACGGACGGAGGAACAGCAAAAGCTGAAGAGCTGGAACGAGTCCCGTGTCTCGCGAGTTATGATTGAGTTCTAATGAGTTGAGAAAAATGTATCAAGGAAAACCAGTTCCCGGAATCGCAATTAGATAAGTGGGCTCTCTGCCATGCCCCAAGAAAGCGCAGCGAGCGGCCAACAATTGTCCGTTGGCTGCCAGGAGGTGATCCGAGGAGGTGCACACTGGAGCTGGAGCTGGAGCTGGGGCTGGGGCTAGGGCTGTCAGGAAATGGAAATTGTTTTCCAGCCGACACTGGCCTCAACAAATCTGTAGCACATTTTCTATAATAAGGCGTTAAAAATATATTTTGCAATTTCATTTCATTTTTTGGTGGGCAGCTTAGGAAAATGGAGAAAAACTCGTTCTACCGGCCTCAGCAGGTGGGGCTCAGATCGGATATGCAAATTGAAATTATGGAGAGTACTCGTATGGCGATTAACGACAGTTGCTGCTGCGATGTGTGCGCGAAATCCAATGAAGCCATTAAGCCATGCATACCCGTATGGTGATCTTGTGAGGCATTCACCTTTCGATCAGCGGCCACTTTTCGGGTAGTTATTGGATTTTCCGCGCTAGTTTGGGGTCGCTCGATTGGGAGGCGTGAAATATTAATGCGTTGAGCACGCCAAAAGGGAAAGGCACAGCCCTTCCACTTAACTGCCTTACTTTCTAGCTGTAGAAATGGGCCACGCCCTAATGTGCGTGCCTTTGCCTTTCCAATTACCAATCAACTAGCCGGCCAGCCCATGGTCCATGCCCTGCCCATGCCCATCATTAGCCACGTTTACTAATGATCTTTAGGGCATGGGAACTCTAGAATTTTGCATGCATGCGATAATGGTTTTGTCGGCGCTTTGATTCTGCTTTCCGGCCAGTCCCAATGGGACAGCAAACAAGACAATAAATCAATAATTATTGCAAAATAATGAATAACGTTGAGCAGCCAAATGCAGTCGCAAGGCGGCCGCAGCAGCCAGGCAGGCGTATGACTTAATTTGCCAATTTGAACGCCAAAGGCTAAAGCGTACTTACTTCTTGGCCAAAAAAGGCCAGACAGCTGGGTCCCGCTTTAAACGTCAATTTCCGTGCCACTGAGACCAGTCCCCCAGTCCGTTGTTGGCTCAAACGCGTGCGCAGCAGCCAAAGCCAGAGCCAAAGCCAAAGCCAAAGCCACAGAAAACAGGAAAATAAGAATTCTATTATATTCATGCCACACAATGTGATTAACTTGTTGACCCTGTCGAAAGAGCAAACACAATAAAAGTATTCTTGCAAAATTTAGAACGGATTTTCGAATGGACTGCTGGTGGTGGTGCTGTGGCTGTTGCCCCAAATTGCATTCGAATCCCTCAAAGGCACTTCCGTGCTTTTGTGGTAAAAATGATTTTATGTGCAAACAGCAGGAAAGACAGAAACAGAAACCGAAACCAAAACCGAAACAAGAAAATTGGCATTCGTTAGGCATTGCTAATAACTGAAAAGTCTCCAAAAAGCCAAAAAGCAGCAGCCCGACCGCAGCCAAGGGGACGCACAGGAATGAAACGGAATGCACCTGACTCTCTCAATACGAGGTGGATCTGGAGTGGGCCTCAGGCAGATTTCCCTTTCAATTTGTACAAGTCTCGGTTGTGGTCTTTCTATTAGATGTCTATGCAATCCATTGAAGTATATTTTAATACTTTGTGAATGCTTTCTGTCCGCAAAAATGTACTTAAAACGTTGATGGGGCTGCACCTGCTTCTTGGCATCGGCAGGAAGCCTCTCAGTGGTGTCCAACCAACAGACTTACCTTTCAATTTCGCCAACATTTGATTGTAGTTTCTCTATTAGAAGTTTTGCCATCAATTGAGGTGAATTTTAGTACCTGTCCAAAGAAATTGATTCAAAATCGGTTCCGAATGGTGCTCCATCTTCCCTCGCACACAGGGGACACAGGGGACATGCCAGCTTTCGCTGAAAATGTATAGAAAATGCCTCTCTTGAGCGCACAGATGGAAAACTGGCTGGAAAATTGATTTTTACCATAGCATGACAATCACTCGCCTGAAAAGCAGCCTTTAGCTGCCAGGCTCACGCCCACCAAAAAACAGAGAAAAAAGTCTGAATCGAGCCATTACACGTTGCTAGGCAAGCTGATTCATGGCTTAATCACTGGCAATCGGTAGCACAGCTCAGAGCTCAGTGTCTTGCAGCCAAGTTGCTGCACCCAAAAAAAAAAGCCAAGAAAAAACGGCTTTATCAGCGAGTCGAGTGAGTGGCTTGTGCCTGGAGGCAGCCACCGAGCCACCGAACCGCGGAACCACTTGTGGCAGGGCGGGCAATTGATTATTTGCTCTATAACTGCAGGACTTGATTACGATTTTCGTTTTCGAGGTCTCTCCGCTGTACTTTAACGCGGTACTTTGAATATTCGTTGGCAAATTTTCACTTTTTTGGTTTTATTTTTGTTTTTCAGCTAACATCCGCTAGATACATAGATAGATACATTGATAGGTGCAGGAATAACAGCTGGTGAGTGAGTGTGTATGTGGCAAGATCAGCAGCCGCAGCAGCAGCAGCTTCCACAAGCCATAAACAACTGTTTCGAGCGATCTCCGCTCTCCGATCGCCATCGCCATCCACAACCACATCCACATCCATCGGCATCCGCGCATGCGCAACGCTCGCCAAGTTATAAAAGTGTAAATAAGGTAATTAGTGCTTCCGGGCATAATCATACAAACATGACGTAGCTCTTGTGGCTCTCGTAGCTCTCTCGGCTGGGGTCTCTAGCTCTGGGTCTGGGTATGACTCTGACTCTGACTCTGACAACGACTCTGGCGCTCCATGCGAGTGTCAGTCTCTGTTTGTGGTACACTTCCAAAGGGTATTATCAGTTGAGCTATGTTATTGCAGCGCAGCAAAGGAAACGAATGTTTGAGTTACACATATGAATGTAGATTTAATTTAATTTAAAAGTTTATACAAATCGATTTCCAATGAGATTGGAAGTTGTACCAAAAAACTACCGTTACATTTACATTTTGAAATTAAAATAAATAAAATAAAATATAAATATAAAATAAATTTAAAATTAAAATAAAACATTAAATAATTCATATGTGAATTATTTATTTGAATATTTTTCCTACAGTATGAATATAATATATATTTTTTTATATTAGATTAGTAGAAAATTGACCTTATTAAAAATAATTTTTGGAATCAAATTCTGTTAAATATAACTATGATTGTATTTAAATCCCAAATATAAAATTTAAAAAATATGGGTAAATTTTTTTGACTATTCCAGTTGTTTCTGAGTGTTTCAGTGTTGGAAAACTCAACAGGCTGTAAGGGTATCTAATGCTGCGACTCCCAAATTATGGCTGCCTTTCTTGTTGTTGTTTTGGGGGAACGACTAACGAACTGACGCATCGCGCGTTCCAATCCCCCAGACCGCAGACCCCAGATCCGAGGCCCATGTTGCTGGCGACGACAACGGCGACGACGGCGACAATGTTACGCTTTGTTAGCAGAGGACGTAGAGGAAGCCAGCAGAGTCGTCGCGGCTGCAGCCAGTGCGGAGGCAGCAATTGCTGATAAGCAATAAAAACAAATGGCAAAAGCATGGCCAGAACAGAGCCCGGTCTTAGACTGAGAGCTCCAGAGCCCCCTCGTCCGCTGCCAGCCAATAAAACGTATGTTGTCGACTTGGCGCTATCCATTACTGCCTCGAGATTTGGCTAATTATGATGCCAGATGATCGGTTAGTTGACTCTTAAGTACCCTACAGGCGGAGTGCTGTTTGCGGAGCTTAATTGGCAGATTGGAGAGCCCATTTCGAGGAAGGAGAGATGGTGATGGTGCTGAGGATCTAACTGCTAGATGGATGAGTCTCGGCTGAGAGCCTCAATAAGATTAAAACAAATTTCCTAAAAGCATTGATATGAAACGAACGCAAATCAAAGACCACAATCCAACGGCACCAGAAAGTAGGAAGTGCCCCTTGATTGGAAGCAGAAGCTGCTATGCTATATCGTGGGTTCCTTCTTAAACTTTCTTGGCCGATCCGTCAATGACAATGATTCGCATTAACTGTTAACTGTTTCGGCTGGCTCTAAGATACAAAAGAATACAAATATTCAAAATCATGTTTGGGAACTGACAATTTAATTATGGCCAAGACGTCATTATCTTGGGGCTTGTGCCTGGTCGTTTGGGGGCACATTAAACCATGATTTGTAGGGTTTAAAATTTTATTTTTCTTTTTTGTTTTTTATTTAGAAATTAATTAACCGAAAACTACTGTTAACTGAGGGGCATTGTTTCTGTTTTTTTTTGTTTTCTGTGAAGACATGGAAAACGTGATCTCTTGACGGATTTCTCTGCGAAAGGGAGCGCCCTGCGGCCGTCTCTTTTTGATGTCTTAATTAGTGGGGGGGAAACCGAAAATGCAGAATCGGTTAGGGTTTCTTTTTGCATACATCTGTTTTTTGTACATATGTCGACGAAAAAAAACATCGTGCTGCAAAACGAGGGCGGGGGGAGGGAAATTCTTCGCCATTCCTTGCGGCATTAATCAAAGGCCAGCACCGCCAAATTGAAAAAGAAGATTTTTGGACAAGCCGTGTTTACTCTGCCCGCTCCCAACGCCCATTTGGGTGTGAAATTTAATCAGTGTGCGACTGGGAGACACATTTCCCATTCGCCCATTCATTTATGCCGCTGTTTATTAATTTGTATGCCAAATATATTTGGCTTATTAGCATTTTCCCATAATTTCTTGATAAAACAATTTGCGTTTTGTCTCCCAGGCGCACTGGGCCAAAGACACACGAGAGGAGATCAAATCAGACATCACCGACAACGACAACGACTCCGATTCCTGCATTTTTATGGCATTTCATTGACTTGCTTCACGTAATTTATGGATACGCGGCAATCGAAAACGAAATTCATGCGATTCTCCGCCTCTGAGCGGCTAGGGTACACTCTAAAGGGTATACGGGTTCAAGGAGGGCCTTGTACGAAGATAAACTCTTGGGAAGATGAAGCGAGAAAGATATATAACCTTCTTTGGATCAGTCTTTGATATATCTAGATCTCGCATCACTTTCCTAGGGCATCCCGCGTTCGTTGTGCTGTCAGTAGGGGCCATCATTCTTTTCCCATAATTTAATTGTGTGTTGGTATTGCCATTTGGTATCGCTTTTGCTGTCCTATCATAAATTTGCAGCCTTATCTCCACAGCTAGATCTTTTGGGGGTCCGTGTCTGTCCCGTCCCGTCCCCACCGACCTGAGCATTTGTGTTGATTCTCATAATATGCTAATTACAATCTTAGTCTCATCGCAGTGCCGTCTTCGTGTCCATTGACTCGGCTGAATGATGCCTGGTTGTGCTGCCGCTTTGGCTTTTGCTCAATTAAACAATATCGACATCTAGTTTTGTTTTAATTAGCATAAAATATTTTTTGGACTGCTGACCGCCGACCGCCGACTGGCGCGATGAGGTAACAAATTACGTACAAGCATTTATCATGTTATTGGCATCGGGCTACAAATAGGTATCCCAAAACAGACAACAGATTCATATTCAAATCGAGCAGATAATGCTGGAGCATAAATTCACTTTGGCTTTCATAAAAGTGACAGTTTCTAATGTCAAACATTGGCCCCCGTGCCCCCCACCACTCGTAGCACTCCGGCTATCTGATTGGCAATCAATGATTTTTCGATATTTTATTTGACATTTGTGCTATTGCAAATTGTTTCTAACGATACGCTAATGGTGTTTCATTTGAATGTTAAACACGTGGTTTAATTAAGTTGATTTACTGTGGGTGAGCATTTGATTTGTTGCCGGCCAATCGACCGATTGACCGAACACCGCCTGCCAATTGGCAAAGTTCAATTAAGAGTCGTTTCGAATGCAAATCGGGAGAGAGAGATCTTTAACTATCTTTAACTTGTACTTGTACTTGCTGTAAATTGCAGTAAAATGAGTTGCATTTGTTTAAATTGCCCCATGATTGCTTGCCCCGTTTGCCGATGGCTGAATGAACTGCCAAAAAGGCCAGCCTTTCTCTCTTTTGCTGATTCTTATGGCCTTATGGTCTTCTCACAGACGATCATCATTTAAATTTGAGCAGCCGCAGCAGCACTCACAGATTTATAACTGTGTCTGATCATAGCAATTAGTGAGAATTTGATTTTATTGCCCGACCAAAGGAAACGGAAAGTGTTCTCTCTCTCTCTCTCTCTGTATCTCTGCACAAAAGAGCCAAAGACCCATAAAGCTGAGGCGTAGCTAAAAGCTGCCTCCCGACGAAGCTGCCTGCCGCGTTGCACGCAGCTGCAGCTGCCCCATTCCCATGCCCATTGCCATTGCCGGCAGTTAATTGGGGGGCTGTCTTGCGGTCACACGCAGCAGCCAGCCGCAGCCACAACCCCAGCCACAGACGAAGTCAAAGTCAAAGGCAATGCGAAGGCATTCATAATAAAAGCTGAGGAATGAGTAAATTAAGAATTATGGCTTTTGCATGCAAATTCAAAATTTCCGATACACAATAAATTACTTAAGAGCGCTCTCGGGGAGCCCAAACCAGAAAAAAAGACGAAAGATGAAGCCCAAAAAACTTTATAAAACAACTTGGAATACTCTTAGAATACTTTTACCAACAACAAAATTTGGATAAAAATGTCTGGTGTTTCCTCTTCTACCGGAACAGACCTTGCAGCCCACTTATAATACCCTTTGGCAGGGCATGCCAGATACAAAACGATATGTGAACAAAAGCGTTAAGCTACAATACGATGCCTCCAATAAAGAAGTTGTAGAGAGGCTAAACTTTTGAGTTATTCGAATTGGAACGATCTGTCGGTCTGTCTGGGCAGGAGAGGAAGCCAGACCTTGAAGCGAGCGATCAGAGGCGAATCGGGCACGGGGGCACGGGGCAGATGAGAAGGGTCAGCAATTCGGCTTCATGTGGGTGGGCCGCATGTGGAGCATCTGTCAGAGCTAGAAGTCTGCATTCCGCCAAAGTTATGATTGTGCTGAAAGTGAAACGGGGGATCTTTAATTGCCCCGGGGAGCATGCCTCCTCTTCCCCCTGAATGGTGGTCTATTCAGGTCAAGGCAGCAGCGGTTGGGGTTCACAGACCAGAAGAAGCATCCAAGAGCCAGTTTCTGTGGCCCGGCCTCGGTCCAGCTGGCAAATTAATATACAAAATTAAACGCGACTCCTAGGCCATGGAGTCTGAAAATTTTAAAAGTATCCAGCGGCGGGCCACCATTTACATATCCAGCCATTGGAGCACGAGCACTTCTGTTTCCCACAATGAAATGATAAATGCATTTCAAACTGTGCAGCCCAAAGTTCAGTCATTCCTTCGGTTGGCTGGTGGCAGGAGTCCCGCATCCCATGGCCATCTAGAGTGCAAATAATATTGTGCATAAAGGTGTATTTTATACTTCGAATCTGTACGGAAATCTATAATCTTCGAATGCTTTCAAGCCTTACAATGTTGCTGCCGACCAAATGTTGGTTCAAATGAGAATCAAACGAGCATCTGCAGTGCTTTCTTTTCCAGTCAGTCGCAGGCTACCTCCCTCGTCTTCGGTTATGGCCATAACTGCGAGTATTTTCTATTATTGCTGCCATTATCATTCTGGCAGGCCTTTCTACGTTTTGTAATTACTTTTGGCCGCGGCAGGCGTTGGCTTGCTGGCTAGCCCGGCAGGGTAGTCATGCGTACGTGCCACGATCCTGGAGAGCAGACTTTCATCTACCATCGTTTTTGCAGTCGATGGCTGATGTGTTAAACGTGCGCCAGTCATTTGGCCAAACGATTGTCGATCATGGGAGCGGAGTGGAGCGTATATACCATTTGATAGCCGGCAAGAAAGTTGCATCAGCAGCAGAAAGAGTAGCGGCAGCGGCAGCGGCAATTAAAGTGCAGCTGGCCAAGAGTAATGCACCGTTATCAGCCAGCAGCAGGCAGCGCAATGTGCTGACAACCCTGCCGCAAGTGTCAAAATGCCTGTCAAAAGCCACCCACATGTCGTCACAGTGTCGGCGGCAGATGACGATCAGCATCTCATCTGGATATTGCCGCGGCAATGTGTCAAGAGTCTTGCTGGTGGCGGATTTATGAGGTTGCCGCGGCTCGGTCTCTATCTCTCTCGCGTTTCGGGGCCGCAGTCAATAATCGGCAAAAAGAATCTATAATAAGCAGCTGTCGCCGCGGCACTTGGAATATGTATTTATGTATCTCGCAGATACACAGATGCATTGCATGACTGTCGGCTTAGATTGACTGCATGCGTGTTCGCTTTGATTTGCAATGTTGTTTTTTTGTTTGCTTTTTTTTGGACTGTTGGCATTTTCAATTAGTTCTCTCCGCCGTCGAGCACTCGAAGCGCTTTTGATGTGTCAAGGTTGGAGCTGAAACTGAGGCTGATTTATGCTAATGCCCTCGGAACGGTTAGCAGATTTAAACGATATCTAAAAGCGAAACTAACTCGAAAGTCGGCCCCTAACTGGGTCATTGCTGCACCTTCGCACAGGTGATTGCAGCCTTTCGTTGTATCTGTCCAAGCATTAATCACTTTATGCCACTTTCTCCGCCACGCGCTGAGTAATCCATCCATCCACACACACAGCCACTGGCCACAGCCACTCTTCCTGTGGCCAAAATAGCCATCGCTGGCGATCCATGCCACTCCGATGTCTAGTGGCTAATGCCACAACTGGCTGACATCACTCCGTCCGACGACATTCTGATGCTCTCTTCGGAGGTTTGAGGAAATTGCACTCGAGCTCAGTGAGAGCTTTCATTCCAAACAAAATGGATATGGATGGAAGTATGCTTCTCTGGCACCATTTCATACAGCAAATATTCCCACAAAGGATTCAACCTATCCTCAGCCGTAGTCGCCTTAAAATTGTAAATTGCAAACCACCTTAGAGATGGCACAGGTTTAACCCCTTACCGCTGGCCGCACTTAAGAGACATTTAACACTTTTGGTGAGCAAATTAAATTCTGTGGCACCGTGTGGCACTGTGTGAGTCATCTTCAACCGGAATGTCACTGACAGCAGCAGCAGAAGCGGGGAGGGCTGTGGCCACATGTCAGAGAGAAATGTGTGCTGAAAATAGGGAAAAGGGAAAACTTTTCTATCCGCAAAAAAGTGCAGCAGCAGCAGCAGTAGAATCATTCCAAGCTTACACAGCGCTGAGAACATGACACCCTACAGTGGACTCCTCTTTGTCTTTGATTTTATTAATTAGGTCAGACCGAGCCGTGCCCCTTGGGCAGCAGGGGTGTTCTACCGGTTTGGCAGCTGTAGCGACCACAGTGCGTATGAAATATATATTTAGACTCAATGGTCAAATGTCACAATAAAAGGTACAGCCTGCAGCAGGGAAAAAATAAAGAATTGCATAACTAATCTGCGGCATCATTGGCAGCGACAGAGAGTGACATTTTAATTGTGCCGCAATGATATATGGCCAGAAAGACATACGCGATCGCTTGGCTCAAGACCCGCAGTGGCAGGCAAAGCCAAAGCAAAAGCCATTCCCATCTATGCATCAAGAGTGTAGATATAGATGCATGTATCTGCCATATGTTGCCGCTGCCAATTAGACATCGCCAGTTGTTGCCACGTAAATTAATTTAATTATGTCAATGCAGCTTACCTTGGAGTCGACTCCGAAGTCGAAGCTGCTGCTGAAGCTGGAGCTGGTGCTGGCTTAGTTTATTTGTCAAGCGGTGTAAAATGGCGTAAACAACATTGGTTAGTTGGCTGCTAGCAGCATCTGGGGCGCAGCGAGGGAGCACTAGCAGCACTAGATGGAATAGGAGATGCTGACATGCAATGTCCCGGGGTTGCTACACAAATAATGGATCGATGTACCCATAGATAAAATAAAATACTACAAATATTTCGGGAATACGAGTATGGATCATTATCCTCTAAATATCACTCATTTTTCCACAACCTTTTTACTATATTCCTATCTATAAGTAGTGCATGTGGTGGAATTCTTTCATTTAAACTCATTTTTAAGCATTCTGCATCCTTCTGAACCAACCTGCCACACTCGTACTCTAGATGCAAACCTCGCTCAGTATGGGAGCTCTTGTTGCAGCTCCGTTGCTATGCGGCGCTTCTGTAATTAATCAAACCCAAGCACATTGACAGCGCGCGGACAGAGCCCATCGCTGGGGGCTTAGAGGCAGAGAGAGGCAGACATAGAGAGAGAGAGAGGGAGATCCATGCAGGGCATTGCATGTGCTGTGCCTTTGACTTGCACGAGCAACGAACTTTAAACTTTTGGGGCTTTAAGAGCAGTCCGCCCGCAATGTCATCAATGCCAATGGCCCTGCTGCCCCTCCACAGGTCCAGCCATACGTATATCTGCTGGTCCAATAAATTTGAGGCCAGGATGTGGATAGGTTGCCCGCAGTTGCGAGCGAAAGAAAAAAATGGCTTGGCATTATCGCACTTGCCATCAAAATAAATTTCCACCTGTACAATTGCAAATTGCCGTGATTCTTTCGAATGTCCCTGCCTTGCTGGCTTTTCACTCAACCTGAGGTATAATTCTCTCCCTCTCTCTCTCTCTGCAGCCGCCATTCACACGAGAGGCGAATTTCCTTTTCGTTGGCGGTAACAAGCAGGTCTCCCTCTTGGGATTGTCGTGGCCTGGTCCGGCACCATCGTCCGTCTCTGGGTAATTATAAAGCAATTTCCACACGTATCGAACATTGATCGCATTGAGAGCAGCAGCAGCAACTACACCAGAACGGCTGCAGGGGGATGGGCCCTCAGCAGTGGACAGTGAAATTAACTTGGGATCCGCCACCAGCGGCAACTTCATCCGACAACTGACTCCACAGATCCGACCACAACTAGTTTGTCCAGCTCTCTCGCATTTGTCAGGGCAATTTATGCGCCGAGCTGACCGACCGGAGCGCTGCTGAAATGTATCTTAAAGTTGTGCACAAATATCTGCTTGGTGAACTTCAAAGGAAAATGCTGCAGTACGTGCAATTATTCGCCGCGTTGCGCATTATTAGAAGTGACTCTCCGATGTCGATGATGTGGTTACATTTGATAGCATAGCCCTCCCGCCCGGTCTGTCCATGAACATGCCCTGCCCTGCCCTGCCCTGCCCGCGATTAATGGCTGATTAGACAGCCAGACAGATACTCGGCGGCTAGCGATTTGGCGATGGCGATATAGATACAATGTACGTGTATGTATAGGGCTACAAGTGCCGCAGATGATTGAAATGTATCCGATGGCAGGTAATCGTGTTATTTGGTATTTCCTGGCACTTAAAAGGTGGAAATTGACATTGAAAGAGCCTAAGAATGGTTTCTAAAATGGCACTTGCTGATGGAAATTTTCGTTCTATTCAATAACAAATGTGCTCTCTCCACAAACACTTGGATCTACTTGATCGGTCCCTGCAGTCCATATAAATCGTATATTTTATAGATTTTCCTCCACTTTAATAGAAAAATTCGCATAAATCACTGGAATATTTGGGTCACTAAGCAGAGGCCTCTTTAAATGGAAAAACACTTGAAGATTGCCTCAGAATGGTATTCGGATTTGGATTTAAAGTCAACTCCAGCAGCAGCCCCGCCACATCAATGGGAAAACCACATCCAGAAGCTGCCCCAAACGAACGGGTAATGTAAGTTGCACAATTTGAGGGGGGGGCAGTGTTGGGAGAGTGGGGCAGGGAGCAAACAATTATCAGAACAAGATAAACACAGATGAAAGGCAAATACGTAAAAAGGCAACAATCAGAGATTGAATTGAAACCAAAATCAAGGAGAATATGAATGGAATTGAATATGTATCTGTGCGATACGTGACACCGTGTCTGCTGCTGTTGCTGTTGCTCGTTTCATTCCCTGCGTTAATGAAAAATTTCACTTTTCCAATATTGTGCGCCAGCAATCGAGAGACTTGAAATGCAAACAAACAATCGGTTGTTGGAGGAAAATAGAAATCCACTTGAGCTACTTTTAACGCAGCGGCAGCAGCAGCAGCAGCAGCCACGTAGATACATATAAGCGGCCACAACCGACAGATACAATAATTATTACGATCAATTTAGATGCAGATTGCATGCGGCGGCAATTGAGGTGGGTCCCGTCCCCGAACAACGCCCACAAAGTGTACACACACACACACAAACCCAACTTGTAGATACAATTTTGAAGTCTGCCACTACCACTGCCACTGCCTCTGCCTCTGCCTCAAACTTGATTACTGGCCAGCTGGCACTCGGACTTGTGCTCGGAGTTGGACTTTAGCCGGGTGTTTTGTTTGCATACCAACAGCAACTGCAACTGCAGCCCCCGAAAACATTGTCATAATAATTATGAACCAAAAATCAAGAAGGAAAAAAAAACAAGGCCCCAAGAGAAACGCCTTCGTGGTCAGTCGAGCAATTAGATCGGCGACTGGGGCTGTGGCCGGGGCTGTGGCTGGAGGAGCCGTGCCACAGCTGAGAGTGATCTCAACTATGAGATACTTGTATCTCCAGTCGGTGCCCCATAATGAAGTCGGTTCCCCGGCACTGGCAACAGTCATAAACAATCCATTGTTTGGTTTATCCTCTCATGTCTGTATCATGATTCGAAATGTGTATCCTTTGAAAATCTGTGGATCTGGCATACATCGTATGCACTCTCGTCAATTTCGAGATGTTTTATTGCTAGAAAAATACATGACGATTGATGTTTTTGGCTTGCCAAACAAATTGAAATCTTTTACAGAATATAAACAAATTGGATAGGATATAAATAGAGTCGTTAGTTCCAGGGGCATTTATACTGAGTTATCTGAAGATGGAGGGTTATATCTCAACTTGAATAGCAGTAGGAATACTAAGAGATTCCTGAAACCGCGGCTGGTATTAACCCACATATTTCCAATCAATTCCGCTGCTCTTCTTTGCTTGAAATGTGACTCAGAATTCTTTGATTGATTTGAAGAACTACTTTCAATTGCTAATTCTTCAACATTTCAACGAGTAGGTCAACAAGAAGCCACTTGAAAAATCTCTACATCTTTACGCCGTGCCGCGTCTTCAGTCACATATAATCAGCATTTCCTCCACCATCCCGCCCCGATAAGCATTTCCATCTGTGGGGTGGAAAACTAATTAGAAGATGTTGACAAGAAAATGAATGGGGAATGCAAACAATGTGCCGTCTTGATTGGTACTTGTCGCTTGGTCGAATGCAACAACTGCAATTTGCTGATAAGACACGCTCAATATTCCACTGTTGATGGAAAGCCAGCTGGAAAATTAACAACTATTCTTTGAGTTTACAAAATGCAACTTGTGGAAGCTCTCAGAAGCGCCAGGCAGTCTCTCTGCTACCAATTTCCATTCCATTTCCAATCCATAAATAACTGCCGACTAATGGAATGCTTCCGGCCTTCAACCGCCCGCATGGCTCCTCCAGATGCTGCTGTTTTTCACAATGCAAACAGAAATCTTAACGAAATTAATTTTAAAGTGAAATTCTTAAGACCTTCACGACCCCGAGCCGAGCCTAGCCGAGCATTTATGAAAATGAATATCGGAGTCCGGTTGCCTGCCACAAAAGCCACAAAGTCCGAAATGACAAGCGGAAGTGAGAGCCGGAGAACCGTTGCGTTGTGGCTGAGGATGGACCCCCAAAGGTCTCTCTCTGGGGCGGAAACTGCAGCTTTGGCATAGCTCAAAACCCCTCATACATTTTTAATTTTCTATTTTCTTTCCAACGGATCTCAAATCAATGCTTCTATGCCTGTGCCGAGTGCCGTGCCGTTTGGTGGCAGCAACCGCAGCACGTTCATGGGGCAAAGCCCTGCCCGGCGCAAACCATGACAGGTGGCGCTCTTCCTGCCTCTTCGGCTGGTGGCACGGCGTTGCGTTTTTAGGCGGAGGGTCATAAAAATTGAGCTATTAAATAATTTCTGTCACACAAATTTGCTTTTATTGTTTATTTCCGTTAAAGGGGGGACGGGAACCAAGCCGTCAGCTGCCTTCCCTTTCCTAGCAGTGAGTGACTGTCTTCCCAGGTAATTAGCATTATTATGCACAATTCCACATATTTACTTAGTCGTTGTTTGAAGTTCCATTAACTCGTCGAGCGCATTTTCCACTTAAAAGTTGCGTGCTGGCACTGGCACTCGTTTTTCCCCGTTGATTTTTGTCACTTTGTGTCTTGTTTGTCGTCTTTGAGGTGTCGTTGGTGTCTTTGAGGTGCCCCTTGGACATGGACAACGTGACTCATCCGGAGCTGCGACTTTGATCTCCGGTTTTTCTTTGCCCTTCCGCCGCCCAAGACACACACGTGGCAAGGCCTCTTTGATGTCTGTTTGTAACAATAAAATTGCATATTGTTGCAAAAGTTTTCGCAGTACAAAAACCCATTAAAAACTCGGGGGAGTTGTCCCAATAGTTTTTCCCCCTTTTCCATGCGGCACGCAACAAGTGTCGTCTCTGGAAATGTGAATTACTTTTCTCCGACGATGGCGGTGGCGCTGGCGCTGGCTCTGGCGGTACTTTTCCTTTAACTCTACCTCTATTATACGATGACAATAAAACGAAATGAAGAGGGGGAAGCAACACCAACTGTCTGTCCATATAATTGACAAGCTGTTCCACCTTTTCCGACTGTTGCGACTGTTTGTCTGAGCGGCTTTTTTCTCACCCTAGATTCTGGCAGTTCCAGTGCCAGTTCCGGGGCCAATCCCCCGACCAATCTGTTATCGGAAGAGTGTACGGAAAGGTAAATAACTGGCACAAATCATTGCTGGCCGCGTAAAAATCATTTTTAAATATTTATGTTTCAATGGATACGAAATTTTCAGGAAAACAAACAGTTATTTGCCATATCTTTTTTCGTTATTCACGTTTTTATATAAACAAATAGCGCGCGGTTCTGAATGCTACAGCAGTTGTGACATATTGACCCATCGTGCCCCCGGACCCGTGGCACAGCTCCAACCTCAGATGCACTCCCCGAACCGAACCGGGTCCCTCCCCCCCTCCGCTCTGGCATCATTTTCCATGGTTTATATCCTCCTGTTTTTTCCACTTTTTTCGCTTCGTTTGTTTGAATCTCCTGGGCTGCATTTCGAAAGTGTGTCAATAATTGCAATGGCGAACAGTGGCATGGGGCAGAGGGGTTTGGACAGTACACGGGGAGTGCCTACCCATAAATGGTATTCAGTTCTTCTGGGCAATTCGATATTTATCTGAAAATTATCAGTTGCGATAGCGCTGGGCCATCAGATATCTGTAGAATTATTTTGAATCTTTTGTGTGCACACTTTATCAGTTTTTACTTTTGCGGATTTTGCAAACGAGCTTTCATTTTTTCTCCTCATTTGCAGTTTCATTTTAATACCTTCATTTATCATATTTTATACCAGTTCCATTCTAGATGCGGTTTCGCCCTACCCACTTCCGGCAGCCGCCTCTCTCACAAAGCCGCTCATCAGAGCCGCCTCAAAAGTATTTCAATTCTGGTTCAAGCGCATTTCCGCCGAACGTTAAACGCACCTTCGGACGGGTATGGTATATTTATCCACCAAGGAAAACAACCCAAAATGTTGTATAAATAAACAGCAGTAAAACTTAAACAAACCGTTTGTCCACAGTCCACACTCGACGATATGCCCCATGCACCATGCTCCGCGTTCCTTTCGATTTCGATGTGACGACGCATTGATTGCGGCCGCCCTCTCGTCTGCCGTGTGGGGGCATACGTCTGATTTTGCTGCGAGCCCTGATGGCACCATTAGGACTGCTCTGACCTGGTCGTAACTGAGTTTCCTTTTGGGTGCACTGCTGCCATGTGACGGATAAGATCGCATACATAACTCATTACCGCCTGAGCGATATGATAGACGACTGCGTTCGGAATCCAACAAAACGAATGGGGGAACGTGAGGGGGAAGGCGCAATAAAACCAGAGCTGAAATCAGTTCGACTTCAACTGGAGTTCTATATCGGGGGTATTTGGTATTCTATAGTACTATATGGAGATTGGAGCTCTATAGATCTCTCTCAGACCTATATATTTCAATGGTTATATGCAGAGCCACAAAATCCAGGAACCCAAATATGCTATATCCCAGCAACAGATCTGTAAGTACACACACTTTTATCTATGCATCTATGCATTACTGTGTATTTTCCTTTCATAGATGTAGAGTATTTCACACTTGGTTTGTATACAAGCATTATATTCTAGTTTCTTGATGGGTCTGTTATTGTAGTTCTTCGATGGTCTCTCGCTGGCTGTCGGCTGTCGGTTGTCGGCAGTCGGTTGCTGATAATATGATTCGTGCCCAGTGCCCCGATATGAGTGCAGTGGGTGAAGAAAAATGAGACGTTGACATTGCTGCCTTTCCGATTGCTCTCTGCCCGCTACGATTGTTTTTCCACTGCCGATCTGTGGTTGTGGTTGTTGTTGTTGTTTTTCCACATTGCAGTTGTTTGTGTTGTCTCCTCACGGAGTGGGGAAAACGCACACGCGTTAAGCACACAATTATGCAGACAGTCAGGCATTTGGCATTTGCTCCAATGCGAGCATTCACCCGTACGGAGCACTATTCGTGCCGGACAGCTCCGTTTTACAAACCGAAATTAGATAAACAAACAGAGAGACAGACCCGAAAATTCCATAAACAAACAGCAATACTTTGATTGCACTGCAGATAGGCCATCGTCCATCGACACACAATATTTCAGAGTGCATCAACCAAAGGGCCCCACCTCCCCATATCTCGCGTCAAAAATGACTCAATTTCTCTCGCCTGAGAAAATGAAATTGAGAAAATTTGTAACTTCGTGCTAATATGCTAAATCAATAGTGGCCCTTTGGGGTCGAGTGCATGGAGTGGTCAGACGCCGACTACCGTTTTGAAATTTCAAAGTTCCACAAAGAGAGAGAGAGAGGCGGAGAGAGTGGGGCAGAGTGTGGCAGTGTGTGGCAGTGTGTGTGTTTTCGATGGCAGTGAGCGCACTTTAATGCATCATTTATAATGCAATATTATCCAATGACAAAAAGCAATTAGCAGGCTTTATAAATCAAACAAACCCAGTGGGTGGCAGTGGGAGAAGAGGGGCTCGAGTGTCAGGCATGGCTGAGACCGAAACAGAGACGAAAATATTGTCAGCTTAAATACGAGTATATCTGCTATCTGCTACTTATTCGCTCATTCGCCTTTCCGTTTGGATAATTCATTCAGTTTCAATCGAAATTCTTTGCTAATGGGAATAATAAATGCATGCATGAAGTGGAAGTCGGAGAGTGGGGAAGTCTCTGATTTGGAAATTATTCTCATTGTAGAGCTAAGTTAATATTTAATTGACTTTAGATTGACAGAAAAGTTGATTATTTTTGTTAGATATTTTTTGTCCCAGTCCACAATCTCTCAACTTTCAATCTCCAACGCGATATTTAATTTGAATTAAAGCATACGATAATAATTGCCCAATCGTTGACCATTAAAGACTGGATAGATACTCGGTTGTTGTTGTGCCCATGGCAATCTTAATTGCAGCTCTAAAATGAAACTAATATCGAATCAATTGCAAATCAATTTCTTCAGACACCCACAGAAAATATGCGAGAACCCTCTTCCTGCTCCATGGGTACTCTTACCAGACGATAAATATTTAAAAGCCTGTCGACTCGGTTCGAATCCAAAGTGGGCGGCGGCGCACTGTCTCAGCTTCCTTCCTTGGCAGTCCAGATACAGATACAGTATCTGAGCCGTCTCTGGCTCCTTTTTGGATTTCTGTTCTGTGTGCAATTTAGATAAGTATTATGACATATTTGACACTCTTTCACTTGGGCTTGTGTTTATTTACTCGAAATGAAAATGCAATGAACCCGACGCTGGATTTGTCTCTGGCTCTGGCCAAGACGCCTTTTGCTGGAAAAATCAATGAAATGCAATTACTGAGAATGCCGCCAGGCCAGACTAGACCAGACCAGACCGGGAGGACAGACAGGAAGAGTCCAAGTGGAACTGTACAACAATTGCTGGTGTTGTTATTAATATATGTGTGTATACTATATTGTATATCTGAAGTGGGCGTGGACTGTGAGACACGCACCACTCTGGCAGCCAGCCACCTTTAAGCCCAAACCCTCCCGAACGCGCACAGTATTTGTTGTCGCCTAAGCAATCAGCATAACTGATAAGCTGCAATTACCTGCATTGATAATTTCGAATGTATTTTCATATAATGCATACAAAACCCCAGCTATAATAATCGTAATACCATGCCATAAAAGCAAAATGACAGGCCCCAGTGTCTGTCTGTGTAAATCCATGTGTGTGTGTGTGTGTGTGTCTGTTGCATCTGTCTCCTCTGTCCTGTGACTCCGACTCCGACTGCTCCTCTGTGTGCCCTGGGCGCACCCATCATATAATTGAATAGCCCCAGCGACGTGTGTGAGATTGCGGGTGTTTCAGTTTCATTTTCAGTCTGGATAGCTTTTCGTTTGGTTTGGCTTTGGTATTGGGTGGCTCTGGCTCTCACGTGTGCTTCTAATTTGTAAGAGTTTAATTTGATTATCGTCCGAGTATGAATGTGCCCCCACCGCCTCTGCCCCACTGGAGCCACAGCCGGAGGCTAGCCTTTGAGGAAGGAATCTCTTGGTGTTTTCCTCTCTGCTTATCGCAGATCTCTTGCCATATGTTGCCCCATTCAGCTGCTGCTGAAGTAACTTCCCCTATCAGTGTCCCACTCTTTCGGTAGCCCATATCGGCTCGAACATAATTTCAATTTTCCTCCGACATACGAATGGTCATATCTCTCAGCATGTTCCAACTTCCATTGCTGATCAATGATAATATTTCCAATGAGGGAAACAGCTACAGTGCATTCTTAAGCAAGCAATCTTATCAGCCAGGGAGTCACGAAAACTGGCTTCGAGTGTTAAGAATTATTAATAATAAATTACAAATTAATACTGGGGACCAGGCCCAGAGACCCAGAGAGCCAGAGAGTCATTGAGCCAACTCTTGTCTCCCCAGTATGCGCCCCACGCTAATGAAATTTCAATTAGCTTGTCATGTCGCAGAAGGAAGTGAGTTCCACAGTCGAGCGGAGTCGAGTATGAGCATGCCACATTTATCAGTGGGCCCGGGCTCGAGTGGCAGCCAGATCTCTTATGAAATCTTAACCCATTTTATATTGACAAGTGTAATTATGCGCACGACACAATTGTCATGTAAAATATGATCAAATGATGGTTCGGGCCGATGCAGAGCTATGCGTTATGCAACAGCAACAAGGCAATCTGGCAACAGTGCCATAGTGCACCAGAGACGACGCCCACGTGCAGCCAGCTGCAGTCACGTTGCAGTTTGTCATCCTTCTGGACATGCCACAATCGAGAGGCCAGGAACAAGAGAGCCATTGGCATGGCAGCAGCCAGAGGGAAAAGCATTCTAATGACACAGGCTACGTGCTGGCGTTGGTGGTCCTTTTTGGACAATTAGTGCCTGGAGACCGACCCGACCCGACCCCTCTCCCAGCACTCAATACACACACACACACAAACAGGCTGTGGGGGGGCACCTGTACAACAGAACAGTTTGAATATCTTATGGATACATGCATAATTTATGACATACTTTTCTATTCAATAACAGAATTGGATGTGGCTTGGAAGTAAAGACACAATATCCATATTCCTCATCTCTAGATAAACAATGTGTCTGCTTTTGCATACAATAAATATTTATTCTAGATTCGTAGATGAATCGAAAAGGATATAAAAGATGCCATCGCCAATGGAAGTACTTTCAATGCGACAATGGTTTTGCTTTTCGATAATCAGATATGGAGTTGCATATCTGTATGCTCCGGTATCCTTTCTTGGGATCTACTCTATTCTTTTTGATGAAATTTCCCCTACAAAAGATCGTTTTCTAGATAGGTCGAGTATATAGTGTCCATAACTCCTCGGAAAGGGTATTTCGAGTTCCCTTTGTCATTCTTTCAATTTATTTTTTGTTAGAGTTTGGACCTGCTTACAATTTTAGTCATTGATTGCCCAAGTGTCTTGCACGATGGTTCGTTAGTAATTTTTTTGATTGGAAGAAAAATTATTTATGACTGTGTGTACAGGCGGGTGACGGTAGGTATGCGGGGGTATATTGAAAATTCAAACGCACGCATACAAACGCTTTGTTTTTCCTTTCAGATTCTTCCACCACTTCTTTTTGCCTAATTGGAATTCATTCATCGAGACATTTGCATATTGTTTTGTTGGCCCAAGCACTTGACTGCCGTCGGCCAGGGCTCTGCTGCTGCTGCCACTGCCCCTATCGTAACTGTAGTTTGTTTTTCGAGTGCCTAGAAAGGTTCTGCTTAATTGTGGCCACAACGCAAGGCTCCTCGACTCAAAACTTAATCATAAGACATACAACCAGAGACCCGAGCGATGAGCCCCGACTTGAGTCCCAGGCCATTTGAGCAGTCAACACATTATAAGGGGCTGCTGGCTGCTGGCCGCTGGCTGTGGCTCTTGCTGTGTCTGCCCCAATCAAGCGTGCGCGTGAGTCCCATTCCCAGCCGTTTTTGCGGCGGCTAACTGAATTCAATTACCAAAGTGCCTGCTATATGCAAATAAGCTATAAGTGCACTTGACAAACGCACACACACTGTCCGCAGACACAGATATAGAGATACAGATACAGATACACTGGCTGAGATCTAGAGAGCGACCTCAACAGGCTGGCCTACAAGGCAGTCGTCGACGTCGTCGTCGTCGCTGGTTACAAATAAGTCGAGTTGTTGCACTCGAGCTACCGGCACTTGCCTCTATTTGGTCCCCTCTCTGCCACAGTCACTGCCACTGCCACTGCCACTGCCACTGCTACTGCTGGTGGTGCCTCCCATGTGAAAAGTCAGCCGTGCAGATAAAAACCTTAATATAAGCATAATTAAGTTGATGATTTGTACAAAAAAGGGAGAGAGAGGAAAATGATAAACACAAGTGGCCTGCCTCTCTGTGGCTGGCTCTGTGGTGTGGTGCCTGCTGTGGCCTAGAGTTGCCACATTCGAGTGTGCGTGGCACAGTGGTTGCCCTTCTGGATGGTAGATCGAAGAAGGGGCTACTGAAATAATTTCTATCCGACTAGAAGCAGCCCATCCGTCCATGTTCCACTGTGTCTCACTCTTGAAGTTCAGTCTCAGGCTTTTTTCCTCCGCACAGCTATGATGTTATAATGGGCCGGCTGGTCTGCCAAAAACCGTGTCGATGACGTCGCACCAAGTTCAATGACTATTGTATCTGCTCTCCCGATCTTCTGGTTTGTCATTGTTTCAGAACTTCATTTGAATGCTTCAGTGCCCCCACCATTGCATAACAATTAGTTGGATCTCAGAAATGGATGGTAAAAAGTCAATCGAAATGGGCCACAAATAATAATTCACTACGCAGTCGCTCGGAATTTGAATAGATGTCTTCATTAGGCAGTTTTGATGGCGTTCTGGCTGGGACCCATATGTGGGCTGGTGTGAGGTGCCTGGCGATGACACATTTCGAATGCCGTATCGGGCTGCACCCCTTTTTTGGCGGGCAAGTGTGGGGAGAGGGGGCAGAACTCTTACACCATTGTATCTATGCTAAATTTATGCCTAATGAGCGTGGCATTCAGTTTGATAACTCATTTGTTTGCCTCTCGATTCTGGCTCTTGCTCAGTCTCTGGCCACTTCTTCTTTTTGGGGAACAGCACACATTATAAACGAATTGAGGCTAAATTGGTTCCACATGAGCTTCGTTCGGCTACCGATGTACCGAAACGCACACACTTCTACGAGAGTATCTTTGATTTTGGTCTTTTTGGGGCGGGTGAACCCTGTTCATAAATAACTTATTCCAGTTTCTGGCTGCGAATACCCGAGAATCTCCCCGGCACAGCACATCTGTAGGCAAACTAAAATCAAAAGAAGCTAAAAAACAGAAGCAATTCAAACGAAAAACCGGGGAGCAAAAAAGAAAAAAGAAATAATATTAAGAAATTCTCCGGCACACACACACACTTTAGGAGTTTATCATTGTAATGCAAATGAAGGAAGTGCGCGATTCTGGCGTTGCCGTTGCCGTTGCTGCTGCCTCTACTTCTGCAGAATTCGAGGTGAGGCTGTGGGGCAGAAACAAAAGCAACAACAACAACCACATTGGAGGCAACATTTTGATGCCGTGGGAAATGCGAAAGCGGCACACGATTTGCTCAATCTCCTCTGCCGTTCTTCTGGGGGTCGAGGGTGGGGCGCAGAGTACGGTTAGTGCAGGCAGTTTATCAGTCAGCCACTCTCTCAGTCAGTCAGTCAGTCAGTCAGCGAAAGGAATTGCACAAGAATAGAAAGAAACAGACAAAGTTATGAATATGAATAAATAATTTTACGCAGATTGCCAAAGCTAAGATAAAATATGCTCACACACACTCGCATGCAGACTTTGCACACCTCACACAGATACTTTCTTTGACAATCAAAGCCAGCGTAGAGCGCAGAGGGTGCTAATATGCATATCCGTACCCATACTCGTATCCGTACCCGTAAGTATTTTGCAAGAGGCAGCTCTCCGAGTGTCGGAAAAGTGCAAAAGTGCGATAGAAAACAAAAGTTTGGCTCTTACAAAGCTACTGCCAACTCACTTTGTGAGTAATTTAAAGTTAAATGAATATTTCTCTGCATCTGCAGAGGATATTGTATCTTTTGGGGCAGAAGTACATGCTGTAAACATTTCTTAATGGGAATGACTTTTATCTGTGTTCTGTATAACTTGGAAGTCTTATAGCATTGATTTTCTTAGGCTGGTATTTTCCAAAATTTCTATCAATGCAGTAGCCTTGAAAATCCAAAGTACGTGGAATGACAGCAAGCAGTGTGATTTAGTTCAGATACACTCGTGGACACGGACACACCAGGGACACGGACACGGACACGGACACGGACTCGGACTCGGGCTCGGATACGGAATAGCGGATACGGAACTTTGCACAGCACCGCAAAATAGTTAAGTATTCGAGTTCACGAAAAACCGCATGCATAAACATTCGGCTACAGGACAATAGTTTAAAACAAAGCTCTGCCAGCATTTCGGTGCCCGATTTGGAGAGGCTCGACCGAATACACAGACCTATCCACCACTCCACCGCCCCACTCTGTCCATTCCAGTACTCCACCTAGTAGCTGCCACCGACCCGACAGACCGACCGATTCAAGCGACCAACTTGTTTTGTAGTTGTCTATTTATGCGCTTAGTGCTGTATGCAAATAGTTGGCGTGGCGTACCTATCGTACTCCCCGACCTGTCCGCTCCCTGCCACCACTCGCTGCTGCTGCTGCTGCCACAGTGAACCAGTTTTTTGTTTCGAGTGCCCTTCAGCCCCCAAATCCATCCTGTGTTTGCATTTTTTATTAACAAACAGCATCAGAAAATAAATGAATACAAAAAAACCCCTAAATAAAGGATATGCAAAATATTTGCTGGAAATGAAAAACCCTTTTCGTTTTTTTGTTGTTGTTTTTGTTTTGGTGTGGGCGGCGATAAGCCAAACTGAGGGGAGGTTTGCCGCCCTACCCTTCTATAAAGGGTAGCCACCCCTGTATAGGGACTGCTGTTGTTGTTGTTGTTTTTGTTAGTGTTGCTACAACGATATTTCATGTATACCACGCATAATCGTTGTTGTTTTAGTGTATTAATTTTGGTTTTTAATAAAGCATAAATATTTGTGTTTGCGCTGTCGACTCGCCCCAGGATCTCACTCCTCCCTACCCCCCGCTCCCCCTGTTCGCTGACCGTTTTTATTGAAGTTTGGCAAGTCAAAGTTTACTTTTATGCCCAGAGGGGCATATTTTGTAAAACGTTATTGACTTTATGGATGGTTATAACCCAAACATATGTGTGCGCCTGGGCCCCCAAGGGTCTCATTACATCGGTGTTATCCGAAAGCAAACTTCTATGTGAATAAAACAGCACTGCCACCAGATCGAGACGAGTGGGTGAATGTGGAGCGCTTTATCGAGCTGCTGCTGCCGGGCAGTATTAATTGCAAATTCCTCAATGACAGCTCCGACATATTGATATCCATATCCACAGCCATATCGGGCTCCACGCTGGCTCTATACTATGTATGCCTTTTATGGGCTGAAAGTGATTTGCCTTACATATGCATTTTGCATGTTTTAATTATAAAACAAATCAATTTACCCCCCTCCAACCCGCTTTGAGCAAACAACTTAATGACATTTATCCATTTCTTACAGTCCCTCAAACACACACACACACACAGTGCCTTATGCAAGTGCACAGCTGTGCAATTTGCATAAATGAATTTTTTATATTGTTCGTCGCGTTTACTTTCCCCGCTTTCCCTTCTTTTGGTTCTGAAAGAACTTGGTCAAGAGGGTGCGTGGGCGACATTGGTTCCGGAAAACTTTAAATCGATTTCAGTAGTTCTACTCGACTTTCCAAGTAATTGATGATGGAAACTGATTAAGTTTTCCTCATTAAGGTTCCTCAGCCATCCTCCTCCTTTTGCTGCTTAGATATTTAATGCAGGCTTCAAATCTGTTCTTCGATCATTTGCTTTAAACTTATATAAACAAAGAGATATGTATGTTCTCTTAGGAAGATGTTATAAACGCTATTCGGGGCACTTGTTGAAGAAAGAGAGCTTTGAGGGGTTCTTGGCCCTGACTTTTTGACCAAAAACCGAAAAACCGATCAAAATGCCACCCCCATCCGCTGAAATATCTCGGTGTCTGTATCTGCAAGTGCATTTTCCATTTTGCCATTAAATTTGCTACTTTCTTGAGGTTTTTATTTGTGTGTTTCCTGTTGATCTTCTCGTGTTGTATGTGTGTATATCAACTGCTTATTGATTTTCAATTAGTTTGTTTTGCTTTTCACTGTCGACTGTGCGGCAAATGTAGTTGCAGTTGCGATTTTGTTCTTCCTTCCACTTTTTCGCATTTCCCCCCACCAAAGTGACATACTTTATTTTCCATCGAGTGTACTTTTCGTGTGTCTATGTATGTGTGTGTGAGTGTCTGTGTGACTTGCACTCATAAAATATGCAATCGCCAAAGCGCATCCAACGGATTTGGCCAACGATTGCGGCAAGACTTTGGCAAGAGCTTGTGGCTCTGACTCTGACTCTGACTTTGCCAAAAAAATGTGCCAGGGTTAGACCAGAAATAGACACATGCCAATATGCTGGGCCATAAATAAGAGAACGCCAGCAGACTTGGGCGAGGTCTGCAGTCTGGTCTGCCGTTGATTCCGGCCCTTAAAGCCTGCTCTCGTTTCAATTTAAATCCTCACTCAACTACAGCTAATTAGAGGAGAGGATAGTTCAGCATTAATTCATTTACCAGCCGGTTTCCCCAAGCGTCGAAAATAAATACATTTGACCTTTTGTTGCAGCGGAAATTATTAGCTCGATCGAGTTGGTGAGGTTTTTGTGAATTTTGCGGTTTGTCGGAGCGAAATTTATGCAATTACAAACGCAATTTTCGCATGGGACCGCATTTTAATTTCGTTTTATAATTTCGACAAATAATCATTTACATAAGCGAATCGCCATGCGAGTGCTTCGGTGAGTGTTTGCGGCATATGCAAAGTGTTTGTTTGAGTGCTTTTCCCCCAGCACCTACGACACACAATATATGTATAGCATGCACTATTTATATATAAAATAATTATTTACAAGCAATTAACTTTGCGCATAGCTTTTATTTAGTTAGTTTCGTATGTGTTTTAGTTAAAATTTTGCCATTGTAACATTTAACGTTTGTCCCGAATAACCGCATTAAAAATTAAATATGAAATAATGGCATTTGTGGTGTCGGCGGTCCATTGGGAAGGCTGTCAGCTGCATCAGTCAAATGTTGAAGCCTTTTTGTTGTTCGATCCATTTTCGGCCCTATAAAGTGACACGGGATATTCTGCTGCGGTCTTTCCGCTGCTGTTCAGCTCTTCCTCATGAGAAATCCGTCTCAACTCGTTCAGTTTTGCAGAATGGGATGTTTGCCATAGCCCAACGAATGATTAATCCAAGGATCGGCGATTTCTGTCTAGAAATTTCATAATCTTTGTTTCTGATTATCCAAAGATATAAATCAATTAAGAAATGGAGCTGTCCGAAGGATTCAAGGAGCGTTTGGGAGTGGACATTCCACTGGGGATTCGTGGATCTTCCAATATTCCTGGCAATTCCGTACTACCTGAAATACATTTCGATTATTTAACCCTTTCCCACCCTAAAATTTTCGTTGAATAAAAGGAGATTCGTTTTGTATTAATGTTTTCACAATATTTTGTAATGTTTTTGCGTTTATTTTCTCAGATATATTTCTTGTTCTGTTTTGTTTTTCTGTTTTATGTAATTGTAATAATTAATTTAATAATACATTTGCCATTAAGTAAATTGAATTAAATTAATTTAGTTCCGTCCTCTCTCGCTCTCTCTCTATACAGTATACGACATTACATACATTAATAAATACATTAAGTGCTCTAAATTGTTGGTTTTTTGTTGATTTTTTGCGATTCTTCTATATACACATTACATTCAGATTAAATATAATTAAATATTTCAAATAGTTATTGTTTCGTGTAGCTTAGGATGAGTGCTCCAATTGATGCGAACGAATGTATTTGTTTAGTTGTAGTTTATGGTTTATGGTTTTAGTATTTGTTTTTAGGTTCTTTTATGCCTGGCTAGAACTACTAAATACGTCTACGAATTACAGTGTTTTTGTGTTTCGTTTTTGGGGATAGGGTGGGGCAGTTCTCCCGCTCTCGGGCTCCCCGCTTTAACTATAGTTAATTAATATATCACATTGAATTTGAAAGTGTTTTAACAACATTTCTAGTAATTGTTTTGTTTTTTTGTATATAGATATATGCTAATTATGTAATTTTTATGGGTATTTATATACGTGTCCCTCTCGCTCGCTCTCTCTCTCTCTCTCTGCCTGTCTGTCTGTCTGTCTGTCTCTGTGGCTGTGGGATCGTTTTTGTGGTGCTGTGCTACACAACTACAAAACGACAACCACAACTACCTTAACGACAACGACAACGACGACACATGAACGAACACCAAAGGCGAAATGCAAATAAAATGTTGAAGAAAAATGCCTACGAAAAAGTCTTTTTGTTTTCTACTAGTGTGTGTGTTTGTGTGTGTACGTGTGCACGTGTGTGTTTGTGTTCTACTTCCGCCGGTTGCGCAAGCGAGCGAACAGCTTCAAGATGGCCGCCCCTGCGCAGGAACCGCCCGAGAGCAGTGCGAGGGAGAAAGAGATGGCAGCAGGAGCAGTGGCAGTGGCAGTGGTGGTGGCAGTGCCATGGGGCAGGGTCAGAGCTTACACCAGGAAAGCCTGTCCATTCTTATTGGCCGTCTCGCCGTTGGCAGCTGTCTGTTGCTGTTGCTGCTGCTGTTGTTGTTGCTGCTGCTGTTGTGCTGCCGCAGCGGATGTGGAAGCCTGCGCCGTCGACTGCGTACTGGTGCTGGCCTGACTCAAGCCGCTGCCACTGCGCAGATGCACGGGCGCCGTTGCCTGCTGGGGCACGGGCATGGCCGCGCCCACCGCCCGGAACTGGGGCTGCAGCAGGCGCTGCTGCTGCTGCTGTTGGTGGTGCCGTGCCAGCTGCTGCTGCTGGTGCTGATGGTGGTGCATCAGGCCAGTGGGGATCATGGAGAGGGCCTCGTGCTGGTCGTAGGCGCTGTACTCCGACTCGATGCTGTGGTAGATGTGCTCCGAGGGCGGGCGCATGGGCATGGGCATGGAGTCCACGATGCGAGCTGGCCCCCCCGGGCGGGTGGGCCTTGGCGAGGGGGTGGCTGTGGTGGCGGAGCTGTAGTTGGCCTCCATGTCCTCGGTGCAGTAGTAGGCCGGCGGTGGCGGGGCCTGGCGGAAGATCATGCCCGGGGAGACGGGCTGCTTGAAGCGCTCATGGTGGTCCAGAGTGTAGTTGTTGCCGCGCGGCGACAGCTCGATGGGGATGGCGTAGCGGAGCTTCTCCCAGAAGTAGCGGTCGCAGGTGAGCAGGCGGTTCGATGGCACGGACTTCAGGTAGGGCGAGAGCTCGGCCACGTCCTCAGCCTCTGAGGAGACGCTGGTCTCCTCGATGATGACCAGCTTCTGGGCCAGTCCGCGGAGGGCCTCGTGGAAGGCGTTCCGGAACTCGACGCGATTCCATTCGGTGGCCAGCAGGTTGCGGGTGAGCACCAGGATGATCTTGCGAGAGGCGCGAGCGCCCTCCACCAGCTGCAGGTGGGAGGCCTGCGGCGGCAGGTCGCGCTGCTGGATGCATAGCCGGAAGGGGGGGCGGCCGTGCTCCAGCTCGGCGGCGATGTTGCGGCACACGAACTCGTAATCCTTCTCCGAGTGCAGGATGATGGCGTCGTACAGCTTGCCGGCGTCCTCGAATCGCGGCTCGCAGACACGGACGCCGTAATGGGCGAACAGCCACATGCGCACGCTCTCGCGAAAGACGAAGACGATGATGAGGACCACGACCAGGAAGATGAGCACCAGGACGGCGGCCAGCAGAGGCAGGCGGTATCCCCCGGCAATGTCCTGCGACGAGGAGATATTGCTGGCGCTGGCATCGAGAAGCTCGGAGCAGTCCGGTCCCCCGGCCACATTGCCGAGCAACTCCAGCTCCCGCTTGATGCCAGCATCGATGCAGTAGATGTCCGCCGAGTCGCGCACCACCATGGCGTTGTCCGACACGAACTGGGCCAGTTCCCGCAGCTGCTGGCAGCGGCACGACCACGCGTTCCTGCCCAGCGTCAGGCCCTGCAGGCTATTGCGGTACTGGAGATTGGGCAGCGAGCTCAGGCGGTTGTTGTCCAGTCGCAGCACCTTGAGGGAGACGAGCGGCTCGAAGCTGCCGTTGGAGATGTGAGTCAGCATGTTGTTGTGCAGATACAGCTCCCGGAGGAGGTTGAGCGGCTGGAACTCGGTGCCCTCGAGGGCCGTCAGCTTGTTGTTCTCCAGGTGGAGCACGCGCAGATTCGAGAGCTGCGAGAGGCTGCCATTCTGCAGGGTCATCAGGTTGGAGGAGTTGAGGTAGAGGGCGCGCAGGTTGCGCTTGCCCGCCAGCTGACCCGCCTCCAGCACGGGAATGTTGTTGCCGTCCAGATAGAGGTCGCTCACGTCCTGGGGGATGCGGGCGGGCAGGCTGACGAGATCCTGCTTGCCGCAGTCGACGATGTTCGTCGACCAGGTGGCATCGTGGAAGCAGCTGCAGTTGTTGGGGCAGATCACCTCGCACTCGCACTGCTCGTACTCGCAGCAGTGGCACGTGGGCGGGCAGTGGCTGTCGTACTTGCAGACAAAGTCCGTGGACGCCAGGCTGGAGAGGGGGCGCAGCGGGGCGTTGCGGCTGTGGGGCATCAGGCACTCGATGTTGGCCAGATCCACCACGCGGGGGTGCTGCCGGGTGGTCAGGTTGTTGATCCGCTGCAGCCACTCCATCGAGCAGTCGCACTCGAAGGGATTGCCGCCCAGGTAGAACTCGGGCACCGGCTTCTCGGCCGAAACGGGGGCCACGCGGAGCGCATTGAGCGAGATCTTGGACAGCACGTTGGCGTATAGATCGACGCGGGCCAGACGGGTCTTGTCCACGAAGGTGTTGGCCTGGATCTGGCCGATGATGTTGTTGTTGATGAACAGCAGCTCGATGGAGTTGGGCACGGACATGGCGCCGATCTCCGTGATCCGGTTGTGCGAGGCGTCCAGCGTGGTCACGCGGATCTCCTCCTGCAGCTTGTAGTAGTTGCCCAGGGCCTCGATGTAGTTGCCGTGGATGTCCAGCCACTTGAGGTTCGACGGTATGAAGGCGTAGTCGAACCACACCAGGTGGTTCTCCGAGAGATTCAGCCACAGAAGAGAGGCCAGTGTGGCGAAGATCCCATTGATGTCCGTGAGGAAGTTCTTGTCCAGGCGAATGGCCTCGATCTCCGTGTTCTTATCGAAGGCACCTCGCTCAATGTTCTGGATGCGGTTCTTGGCCAGATTGAGGACGCTCAGGCGGGGCAGATCCTGGAACATGCCCACGGTGATATTTCCGATGCGGTTGTCGATCAGCCGCAGTCCCGTCAGCTGGTTGAGGTTGCGGAACGTGTTGTTCTTGAAGTCCGAGATCTGGTTCTCGCCCAGATCGAGCGTCTTCAGCATGCTCAGGTCCTGAACGGCCTCGGGCACCTCCATCAGCTGGTTGGAGCTGAGGTCCAGTTCCTTCAGGTCGGAGCAGTTGCGGAAGGCCTGCGTCTCCACGATGCTGATGAGGTTGTTGTTCAGCGTCAGTTTTGTGAGCACGTACAGGCCGTTGAAGATCTTGTTGTCGAGCGTGTGGAGCCGGTTCTCGGCCAGGTTCAAGGTGTGCAGGTTGTAGAGCGGCAGGAAGGCGCCCTCCTCGACATGGCCAATGGAGTTATTGCGCATGTCCAAGATCTGCAGGAAGTACAGCTCCTTGAAGGTCTTGGCCCCGATGCGGGTGAGGGCGTTGTTCGAGAGGTTCAGCACGATCAGGCGGATCAGGCCGGCGAAGGTGTTGTTGTCCACATGGTGGCTGGTCAGCTGGTTGCCGCTCAGATCGAGGACCAGCAGCTGTTCGAGGCGGTGCAGCAGACCCTTGGGCAGATCATACAGATCGTTGCCCTGGAGGTGCAGCTCGCGCAGCTCCTTGTTGCCCGCAAAGGCGTCGGCGGGCAGCGACTCCAAGTGGTTGTACGAGATATTGAGCACGCGCAGGGAGCTGAGACCCGCCAGGGAGTTGGGGGCCAGAGAGCTGATGTTGTTGTGCTGCAGACTGAGCGTCTGGAGACGGCGCAGCCGGGAGGCACCCCAGGCGTCGGGCAGGGAGCGCAGCTCGTTGTAGGAGACGTCCAGCACCTGGAGCTCGGATCCGCCGCTGACGGCGCCGTTGGCGTTGCTCAGGGCCGAGCCCACGCACAGCTTCTCGGAGAAACCGAGATACTCGGCGGACCGGATGCGGTTCTGGGTGAGATTGAGCAGCTGGAGGCTGGGCATGGAGCACCAGAGGCCCTCGGGCAGCTGGCGCACATTGTTGTCGGCCAGATGGAGTTCGCTCAGATCGCGCAGGCCGTGGAATGACTGGGCGTGCAGATCCAGCGTCTTGCCGGGGCCCCACATGGCGTTGTGCGTCTGCAGGCTGAGGCGCTTGAGGGAGAGGAGGCCCTCGAAGGCGTTGGCCGGGATCCGCTGCAGCTTGCAGGCGTCCACCTGCAGCTCTTCCAGCTTTTGCAGGCGGCCGAAGAGGCCCGCGGAGAGCTCGCTGGCGTGCAACAGATCCTGGCTACACTGCAGCTCCAGGCGGTTGGCCGTCTCGGCCACCTGGAGGTCGAGCGGGGCGGCGGCGTCCAGCGCCCGCACGTTGCACTTGATGTCCATGGTGGTGCGGACGAACTCCCAGGCGCACTGCTGCGCATGCGCGCTGCGCACGGGAACGGCCGCGGCGGTCAGGAGAAGCAACAGGCAGAAGGCCAACATGTTGGATGCTTCGCTTGGTTCTTGTCGTTGGTTTGGATTGTTGGAGAGCCTCTGTGGGAGAGGGCTCTTAGCGGTTTCGGTTGCTCTTGGCTTGGGTTTTGGTTGTTGTTGCAACACTCTGTCACTTTCTGGTTTTCATTTTTTGATCGCTTTTTCCAACCCGCGTGTACCCGTAATCCTTGTGTGCGTGTATGTGTGGTTTCGGCTTGTGGCGTGACACTTAGCGATTTGCACTATATTTTTCTTTTCTGTGAAAACAATTTCCACTTCTTGTTGTTGGTTTTTGGTTTTTTTATGTTAGTATTTTTTGTACGTAATAGCTTTTCACGATACGCGAGAGACGACTCAGACTCAGAATCAGTTTCGTTTCGTTTCGTTTTGGTTTAAATATTTCTTGTCGGTTCGCGTCGGAGCTCGTTTCCTCAGAACATGTTTCGTCCGCCGCGTTTCAAGCCAAAGTGATTGCTGGAGTTGGCCGCTGCGACTCCGTTGGCTCGTTGAAAATGTGGAAACGACGAGGCAGCAGCGCCGACGACGCGGCGTCGCGCAGCAGCAGCACACCGACACGAAAGAGCCAAACGGCAGACGGCAGACAGACAAAATCTGTGTGTGTGCCTGCACGTTCGTGTTCTGCCGCGCGCACTCTTTTTCAATGCACATGCACTCACACACATGCAGGCCGGCAGGCAGGCAGCGGGCAGGCAGAGGAGCATGCATATGCATGCGCTGCTTCGCTCTCACACATTGCGCTCCCACATAGCAGAGGCAGCAGCAGAGGCAGTGGCAAAACAGAGAGCTGAGAGCAGAGCAGCGTTAACAACAACAACAATTGCATTTCCTGCCTGCATATGCTCGAACATGCATGCTCTCTCACGCTGCTGCTCTCTCTCGCTCTCGCCAAAAGTAGGGGAAATGTTGCATGCACACACACACACACACCCAAACACATGGCGGCAGGCCAGCAACAGTTAACCCTACAATGGCCGCACTAGCTGTAGTAGTAGTAGTAGCTTAAGTACATGTTGTGTGAGCGTGGAATGCTGAACAATCTGCTCTCTCGCAGATCTCTGCCTCTCTCTCTCTGGAAGAAGAGAGGAAGAGTGGGAGAGCAGTCTACAATTAGCATTGGAAAGTGGATTAAATACTGGAGGAGTTCAGAATAGGTTATCAGTGAGGCTGCTTTCCAGCCAGCGATAATCATTTCAGTGTGCTATAAGCGGGGATTATTATCAGGGAATGCACTTGAAATTGAATCATCCCATACAAATTAGAGCACATATGCACATACATATAACAGATTTGTTTTTAAGAGAATCACAAAGATCTTAAAATAACCTAAAATCTCCATAGATCTTTGGATATCGTTTGAAACTTGTAAGATCAGATCTCCAAATTCGAATGAAAAAAGTAGTCTTAAGTTCCAGCAACAAGTTCCTCCATACAGCCCGTGGCTTCTCTGTCTATCCCATAGAACCCCGTTCGGGTTAAATCAAACCTGCAACAGGCTGCTGTTGGCTGGCAACATTTCGCCCCCAATCCCCATTCGCATCCCACTCCCACTCCACCCTCCCTCTGCTCCCATGGTAGCCCAGTTCTCTGACTCAGTTCGTTTAGTGACTCGTGTTGCATGCTACACACGACGTGCAGGCAGGCCCCTCCAAGGAGGAGTGTGTAGAGCTTCAGTTTAGCATGTTGCATGCCGCTTGGCTCTTAACAGCTGCCGCTGCTTCTGGTGCTGTTGTCGTTGCAGCGGCGATTGCTGTTATTGGTGGTAGCACATCCGTGGCCAGTGGCCTGAGTGGAGCATCAGCAGCAGCCGGCCTCTCTGGTGGCAAGAGGCCCGGAGAGTGTTTTGTTGCCATAAAATGTTGAATCTATTGTCGCATGTTAAATATATTTTAGCAATATTTGTTGTGTGTTTCTGCTGTCAAACATTTCTCGTGGCTTCTTAGTGGGAGTCCGTTTGGTTTTGCCATGTTTTGAATTCTGCCACATCTGCGGCTGCCTCTTTTTGCCGTTTGCTTGTGGCAATTTTGCAAATTGCTTAGCTTTTTTCAAGCTGGAGGCTGATCGGGAAGAGCATCTGTGTGTGTGCGAGGGAGAGACGGACGGCACCAAACTTGTTAGTTAGAGACGTTGTATTCTTTATTTCTATTTGCAGCATTTGTTCCACGCTGCTACTGCGCCTCATTCGGAAGACTGACTCTGTTGCCGCCTGTCCCATAAACATTGCATATGAGTGTTGCAACCAGCAGTGGCACTGGCAGTGGCAGCGGCAACAGTGGCAATATTACAGTTTGAATGCCACTATTATGCCATTTCGAATGGCAACTGCATTCAGGCGTGCAACAAGCTGCTGCTGCTGCTGCTGCTGCCGCTGTTGCTCCTCTTGTCTCTACAAAAGGTCTTTGGGAAGTTTTCCATTAACTTTTCCGGAATGGGGTGGGGGGTTTTCCTGCTGCACTAATTTTACCGGGTTCTAATGTACCCTCTATCGTGGGGCATTGCCCCACCTGGCCCAGATATCCCGAGTATTTTGTGCGAGTTTTGCCAGCTTTTTCGGCTGTCGACTTATGCCACTTAAAATTACATTAAAAAACTTTCCTCCTCCTCGCGGAGTGTGGCCACCCAGTGCATAGTACCCAGTACCCAGTACCCAGTGGCTGTGGGGCACGTGGGGCAGAGTTGCAAAGTTTGCCCGGCTTTTTGGATGTTTACGCTTCCACTTCCTCTTCCATTTCGGGGTCTGTTGCTTCTGTTGCTGCAGCAGAGAGCTTGTTGGCTTCTTTTTTGTTTTGTTCTGTGCCGTTTTGTTATTTTGTTTTTGCGGGACTGCAAATATGAAAGTTTTCTTACTTAATTATTTTGTTTGTTTGTCGTTGTTGTTTCTGTTAATGTTGTTGCTGTTGCTGTTGCTGCTGTTGCTCCTACGGTGGCTGTTGCTGTTGCTCTATTGCTATTAATTAATTGAGTTACGCTTGCCCCGTTTCTACTCCTACTTCGGCTTCTATTGCTGTGGATGCTGCTTTTACCCTAGATGGTGCTCCTTCCCTGCTGTACTGTGGATGTTTCTGCTGCTGCTTCCCATATATGTTGCTCTTGTGGATGCTGCTGCTGTTGCTGTTCTTATTGTTGTTGTTTGCTTAGTGGTGCGAATATTTTATGAATTTTTAAATTTCATTAACTCGACATGTGCCCGAAACTTTTGTGACAGACTGTGTCGCATGTCGTCGACCCTTGGAAAGAAACTGCGCGACATAACTATGGCATAACTAAACTAGATAAATAAAATTACAGAAAAGGTAAAATGGGATTTTCTGGTCATAAATTTTAAAGAATTTATGAGATATTTACCAACTATATCATTAATCTTTTTAGTTCAACTTCGTTAATTGGAAAGATATTTGAGAGAACTACGATTTTTTGAGCTATTACTATGATCCATTACTTACCAGATGACTCTACAAGAATTTCGCGCATCTGCCTGCGTGCTTCTTTAGAGACAGCAACCTTGTGTGGCAGAAGGCTTTCATAAAAGATTCAAAATGCTTGTTGTTTTGGGCACCGCACGGATGGGTGTGAGGGGGCTTGCGCCTGAATATTATTCATACGCCGCATTGGCCACGGCCAGAATGAGAATGAGAATCCTCTGAATCCTCAGTGCAGCTTTCATTTCGACTCGCATAACTATGTCAAATTAGTGTCTGTCCGGGCGAGTGGCTCTGTGGCAGCATCGGATGCGCTGCTCCTCCAACTTTCCCAGCGGTGTATTTAGTCATGCCCCAGAGAGGGGAAGGAGGTGGCAGGAGCGATGGTGCGGTGGAGCGAGGGAAACTTTCCCACTTGGCTCCGCTCCTGGGGAAATTGTATTCAAATGCAAACTAAACAGAAACCGAAACAGAAACCGAAACAGAGGAAAAAACTATTTTAATTGAATTAGAAAATGGCAATGGGTCAGAAGCACGTTTGTAATGCATAATTTATGTCTGTTCACTGAGTTTTGTTTTCTGATTTTCCATTTTGCAGCGGCAGTGGCAGTGGCAGTGGCAGCGGCAGCGGCAGCCGTTGCCAATCCGCATCCGAATGCGGCAAGCGTTTTGCCCGATTTTTTGAGGCCAAAATTTTCATAATCTTTTGGTGAAATAGAAAATTGCCAGAAGGAGCAGCAGCAGAAGGAAAACTCATCTTGTAAATGCAGTTATGAATATCATTGGAGGAGTCGCTGCGGCGTAATGAATGAAATGTGCGGGGGGATGGGAATGGGGACGTGGAAGCCATCAATACATGTTTGTGTCTGTGGCTGTGGGTGTGTGTGGTTATCCAAATGGATATGGATGTGGCATCGAGTGGAAAGTGCGTCTGACAGCAACAGCAATGCCTGCTGCTCCTCCGGCTGTGCCCGATGCCTGCAGCTCCTGCTGCTGCTGGGGAAGAGTCGTCCTTCTGGCAGCTGTCAAGCGCACTTGCATTACATTACTCCTCCTAAAGCCTGCCTCCTCCCGCCTCCATCGAGGAATCGTACTGATCAACAAATTTCAGTTAGATGAAAGATCGAAATTATAGTAGATCAAATCCGCAGAAGTGTTGCCACACTTAAGAAAGGAAAGAAACTACCATCAAACCCTTTTTTGGGATAGTGTTTCCTGTAAATGTATGGAGAATGCAGATCCCATCGGTTCTATTAAATATTTTATAGATTTCTCTTTTGAATTTTTAAATTCCTGTTGGCTAGTGTGATTTGCTATTGAATCGAGTGCTTGTTGTTGGTTGGTCTTCAGACCAGGACTCTCATTTGATATGCGGGTTCGGTAATGCGCCCACACGTCGATACGATGGCTCTGAAACAATGCCAGGCATTTTTATATATGCCAGGCGATATTTATAATACATATACAAGCGTGTTCGTGTACACTATGGTACAGTATAGTATAGCGACATGTTATGTGAGTAACGAGCGAGATGCCGACGACCGTTCAAGTGCATCTTAAAGATACTTTTGCTGGTTGGATGGCGGCGGCTGCATTGTGTGCTGCTTGGCTTGGCTTCGGCTCGAGTGGTGTTGCCGCCTGCCTATTGTTGCCACCAGCAGCCAGCGCCCACCCCCGCTGCCACTCCACCACTTGTAGGGGTTGATATATGAGCTTTAATGTGCATTAACTCTTGTGCCATATTTCTCGTCAGCCTTTGCCATGGAATGGGGTTAATTACGCGGTTATGGAGGACATTCTTGGCCGCAAACTATTTATCGGTCGCTTTTGATTAATGCTTCTGTCCGTCTGCAGAGGAAGCGGAACAATTCGGTATTATGCGGTGAAAAATGTTGAGACTGTAGTGATTTGCATGCCGGGCGATTATTCTGTTTACCAATTGAAAGATTCCAGAAGCAACGATATAATCACCAACTTCCCCAAGTCTTTTTCGAGTAATTTAAATATTTTTATAATTTTCTAAAAGTCCACCAAAAGTATCCCCAAAAACCAAACAAAAAAATACCAATTCATGCTGCCGCTGCTGCTTTTGGCCACAACCTGTAATCATGGCTAAGCAGAAAAAGCCGGCCAGACAATTCTAATTGTCAGCCGCTCTTTCGCTTTATTTTTTTTTTTGCTGCTAAAGATTTCGTTTCGTTTTTCGGGGTCGCAATTTTTCAGCGTTTTGCTAATGCCACACGAGAGCTGCTTTAAAGATCAGACAGAACCCTTCATTAGGCACACGAAGAGCAGCCCAACGACGACGACGATCGTTCGACAACTCATGTTTATAAATTGGTCTATAATTTCGTTTCGTTTCGTTTTATTATTTGTGCAGCTTACAGGGGGTACCCTCGGAGTTTTCTTGTGGCTTTTCTGTGCGGAGGAAAACGACTGGCTGGCTGGCTGGCTGGCTGGATGTTTTTGCAGGCCCAAACTAATTGCCAAAAATCTCTGGAAAAATGGTCTAAAGTATAAATATTTTTACTGCTGTGCGGAGTCTAAAAATAACATTCCGTTGAATGCCGGCGATGTTGTTTCAGCAAACAGTTTAGACGCTGGTTGTGGTGGTGGTGGGGGGAGGAGGCGGCCTAAGCCCTCGTCTGAGCCTACATTTGTAATGGGTCTATCTGCAAGATACTTAGATACATTGGCAGGTAGCTGGTCTGCGAGAGAGTTGAGTGCCAGAGAGTGAGAGCGAACAAGAGAGTAAAAGAGGGGAAATGTCACGCACACCACTTCAGACGCTGCTCTGCTCGCACCAATACTTGCGCACCGGATCTGTCTCTCACTCATACTAGTGCAGCAGATCTGGTTCTCGCTCTCCCGCTGGTCGGCCATCTCTTTCACGATCAGCTTTCGTTGTATCTGTTTTCCCTTTCGCACAGTTTCCGCAGCGATCTGCGCTTTGCCTGTGTGCGTGCGCCGCTCACTCACACACTCTCAGTGGTCGCTCTCTGGCTGCTCTCTGGGTTGCGCTCTCTCGCGCGCTCTCTTTGTGGCCCGCTCTCATTTTGCTGTCATTGACACGCTGAGCGGCAGGTTTTCTGTTTCTGTTTGCTGGCAGCAATTATGTATCTTGTATCTGCAACTCGCTTGCTTGCTGTATGCTGTGTATCTGTTGGGTTGGCCGAACAGCCTCAAATGCCTGACATTTTACGCTACTATCGCCGGCGATTTCTGCTCGGATTTTCGGCCCCGTCGCGCCTGAGTACTCACTGAATCCGCGCTCGCCTATAAACAAAACATTTCATACCATAATCCTTTCCCCCCGCCTCTGAGAGTGCCACACAAAAACCCCGTTGCGGCGTGGTGTGGTTTTCTTGTCCCTGATTGAGACAATATCGTAAAATATCGCCTCATGTGAAATTCGATCGCTAAGCAGATCCCAAGCAGCCCCTCTACAGCCCCCGTCTTCTCTCTCACTCCTTGCTGTATCGCTGCCGCAAAATTTAGTTGCTTTTGTCGCCGTTTATTGCCGCTTTAAGGCCTGCGCTCCTCTCCTCTCCGCCCCACTTTGGCCACGCTGTTCTGCTCAACTTGTTTTACCACACAAAATGCTCTCATTTGGCCATAACAGCCACAACCACAGCCCCAGTCGCAGCAACAACAATTTCAGATATATTTTCCTTTTTATACTCTGCAAAAGAGGGTATTTATCGGAGAAGGAATCATTTTCGTCCACCCATATATATTTAGCCGTCCCTCAGAGTATGATCAGAATATGAATAATTTTTCTCCCAGGTCTCTACCAGAAGATCTGCATATGACTTGTCTTTTTGGATGTAAAGGAAGTATTACAAGAGGGAGCCAGCAAGGTAGGATCGCTGTATCTTCTAGCTGTCAAATAATGGGATCTGTGAGAGTATCTGAAGTTTCGGCCATCGGAGTTTTCTTTTTACAATGTATTTTTTTGTTGTTGTCTTGGTCTGGCGTCTTTGGGCTTAAATGAAACTAAATGAGGCAGTAATCAAGTTGTGCTCAAAGAGTCTCCGTCTCCCGCCCCCCTGCCAGGCACCTATCCTACCTCTCACACTCTCTCTCCTTGTGGTATTTTCGTTTCGCATTTTTTTCCCCATATACTCGTATTTTTTTCTTATTTTTTTAATATGTTTCTTGTGGTTTACAGCAAATTTCACACTTGGTCTGGCGGTCTGGCGAGTGGGAAGTATCTGACGCTCTGTACTCTAGACAGTCACAAAACATGGCTGAGGCATGGGCTGATTGATTTTTTAAAATCGAGCAGAAAGGAGAGAGAGAGGGTGGGATTGCCAAAGAATGGGAAGTTGGGTGGGGCCTCGCAGAGCCTTTGTGTTCGGGATCGGGATTTTCAAAGGAAACCAAACGAATTGACAGGATGGATCCGCCATTCGAGTTGGAGATGGAGTACTTGCCCTGTGTTCCAGTTATTGTCGAGTCAGCGGACTGATTTATTCATTGGCCTCGACCCACACTAGCTTTCACTATGGATCCCCATCTCTTGACAATTTCATTTCAATATTTTCGTTACACTTGAAGGCGATCCCGGCTACCGCTTCGCATCCGAAATGGAGTCGGAGGAGGGACCATCCTGGCCACCACTTCACATGCGGCTGCTGCTGCTGCCACGAATTGTATAATAAATATTATTCATTTGGCTCTGATTTTTCGAACCAATGATGCCACTGCGGCCACTCGAGGCCCACTACAGAGGCACACACTCTTACCCATCCCCAGTCCCAGCCCCCAGTCCCAGCCATGACTCAATTAAGAGCCGCACGTTTATTGTGCTTGCCCGCGTAGTTTTGTCTGTTTTCTTCTGTTTTCTGTATTTTTTTATTAACTTTATAGCCTCTGTTTTTGTTCAACTTACTTACTGTTTTTCCCGTCGTCTTGTTTTTGTTGAAACGTCATCGTAAATTGCAATTAATTTTGAGGCCCGAACCGAGCCGGCGACAGATGATGGCTCATAATTTCTGCCTGTAGGTGTTTCATTAAACGCAGCCTTGAGAGTGGCCTGTCTTCAATTATTTTCACACCTTGGAGAACAGAGCAACAAAGTTTACGAAAAAAAAAACACGAAAGCGAAACTCCACTTAAAATTATGCCAATCACGAAGCCCAACTTTTGTTTTTGTCTTCGAGGGGGCGCACTTCACACAGTCGCGGCTCAATATTTTCAAAAAGTGTTTGAATAAATCACGCAAATATTTATATGCCAAATCATGGCCAAAATGGAACTCAATCTATTTTTGGATAAATCCCAAACTATTTTTGGAATTAAGCAAAAGTTTATTGGGGATAGGTTGAGAGTCCTTGAATGTATCACTGAAATATCTTTAAATAGGGGCTTTTTTTATTACTTTATGGAAATATATTGAGTGCCTTTTATTCAAATTTCAGTTGGTTTTATCAGAGACTCCCTCTCTCTGAGGAATAAAGTGGGGCAGGTCGCGGCCTTTAAAAGTCAGCTGTGGTGTCTCCAGAACCCAACACTATCTCCATCCGTGGCCAGCCATTGGAAAGCCATAAAGTCGCCGCTCTATCCCATTCTAAGAGTTAATTTCTAGCCTTTTACGACCCCACCAAATGTCAATTGATACGGAATTTCATTTGATGTTACAGCTGCTTGAATGGGGCACCGCTCGCGTGTTGATACACGCCTACTGTAACCTGTGGCAGTGGTAAGGGAGGCCGCCGAATGCAATTGGCCATTGCCATAAAAAACACTTTGTGGAAGAGTTGTTGTTGTTGTTGTACCTTTTTTATGCATCGTCGAGCGGAAAGTGTTGCATTTATCTGCTACACAACGCCCGGACCTTAGCGAGGATATCCAAGGAGTTGTCTCAGCCGCAACGCCTTGAGCACTGAGCGAAAAACTTTGATGAATAACACCCATAGATGAAGGGAGAGGCACCCATCACCCATTGCCCATACGAGATGATTCACCTCCCATTAACATGCGGCTGGCTGCCATTTGCTTCTGTGGGCCCCGTTTTGTAGCAGTTGGATTTGCATATCGCCCATCGAGCATCAGACATTTCTGGGCTCTCAGTGTGGCTGGGAGAAATTACAATAACCACAGCATAAAAAAGGATATGCCCCGCCACTTGCTTTTAGACTTTGTCTCCCAGCCAGAGCCTGGGATTGGGCCTGGCTCTGCCTCTGTTCCTTTGCTTTTATTATCATCGGGCTAAGTCGGCGACTTAAGGGACGACGGGACATAAAAAACACACACACACTCGTTGATAGACGGAACAACAGGAAAACTGGTAGTCTAGGCCATTAGACATAAAACTCAAGTTGGGTAAGTGCAGACTCGACTCCCGACTATCTGTGGCAGGCAGGATAGCGCTAGATAGATAGAGTGGAGGCGGCGAGAGGGAGTGTGTGGCAGGCAAAAGGTGCTACCACTAAAAGTTGACCCAAATTTTATCATCAATGTGACAGAAAGTAGCGATTAGATGATGCCTTTTATGCGCCTCGTCTCTCTGTGTTGCGGTTGTCTGTGCCGCCGCCGCCGCCGACAAAGGTGGATTGAATGGATGCCACTGTGCGGGCTGTTCCTGGTCGGGTTACGGGCAACGGGTGCACTCCTCACTATCCTAGTACTACTGCCGATATGAATGGGTTTTCCCGGGACCATAAAGCGTTGCTGATATCTTAATTTGCCGCATCTATCGGGGACACTTGAGTGAGTGAATGAGAGAGTGAGACGAGTCTGAGACGCCACTCGAGTTGTTGCAGCTGCCGATGCCGATGCTGCTGCTGCACTTGTTTGAATTTCCATGGGCCCATATCCGGTTGGCTCTCTGGCGAGGCGCCGCCCGAAGGCAAATAGAGGCGCATCCTGTGTGCCCCTGTCACAGGCCCTTGAGATTTGAAACGATGCAGAAAATCGCTGCTTTGCCCCGCCGAGCCATTTGATTTGTGTTTGCTTCCTCGTCCCATCTCCAACTAGCCATGAAATGTCCGAGCCTATCGGAAGCTGATAGCGGCCCGGGATGACTGGATGGTAACTCTAGACGTGGGCTGCTGCTGCTTCCTTTGAAGTGGTCTTCCCGGATAAAGTGTTTGATAATCCAATTTTCGAATGCAAATCTCAGCTGCCGTTGCCGTTTCCCGGAAAACTGTGGGGGCCTCGCATGGTCAGGAGAAAAGAAATTGCCGGAGCTGTTTACGTTGGTCCTTACGCCATAAATATTTATGGGACTTTGAAAGGTTTTCTTTGGCGTAGAAAATAAAATTACCCCCGTCCTGCTCTCTCTTTCTCACTGTTCTGCCACTCAAAAGGCGGCCGCAAAATTGTGTGGTAGCCGCCGTCCCGCGGGCAGCTCTTTCAATTTATATCAATAATGCCGTTAGCCTTAGCCCCTTGGACTTGTTTAGCCAGAGTTTAGCCAATTTTTAATCTTTAGCAACTTCCCAAGGCTGGGATTTTCCTCGTAGTACTGGGCTCCATCGTACTATTTGACACGCAACACGCGGCAAAGAGGAGCGACGACATGGCCTGTCGTGCACTTTCCAGTGCTGGTCTTGGGGCTCCGCACCCACCACCATCTTCCGTCCTACACCCCAAGTTTAGCTCAAAATCAACTGCTAACATGACATAACTTACGAGCGAGCGGGTCATGCAAATTCCCTCTTCTTTGGGCAAAGTTTTTCCTCTGTTTGGCTCGGCCCGTTATGGTGGGAACTAGGCTGAGACCGGGGCCCAGTAATGGATAGCCGTCCGGCCAGCAAAAAAGGGCTGCGACGTCAATTTAAGCCAAAAGTTATTGGCACTTTGTCAGGCATGGAGTAATGCACTAAGCCATGGCACCACGCATCGGTTATGCGGTTTATACGGAGTCCAAAATTGGGATAAATATATGCTTTATTAATGGGAAATCATAAACCGAAACGTTGAGGATATTCAAGGGCTAATCACAACAGACAATAACAATTAAACGTCATAGCCTGTCCAATCAAATAAACCCCATAAATGACTTAATCTAGTCATAACTTTGCTTGCCATTATCCTGGAAAAGCTCTGCCGCATGCACCCCTGGGGCGGACTTGCTGCTGCTGCACTCCTTGCGTGTGCTCCACATTTGTATGTGTATGTGTACGAGCATTCGGCGGGGCATTGTTACGAGCTCTCGTAGCAGTTTGCGGCGGTATCTAGGCCTGGCCAGGCACGATAATTGGATAACTGGATTTTCCCGGGAGGGGCCGGGGTGGTTGGATGGCCCAGAGGCATGCCAATCGGGGACTAGAATTGAGCCCTTTGGGGCTACCACTGGCTGCGGGTTGGTTTTCTTGGAAAGCACTTGGATGTCAATTGGGGAATTGGGTGAAAGTTTTCGCGGACTAGCGGCCTAAACCCTTTACTTGGCCTAACATCAGTGCAAAGTGGTGCCAGGCACGTCATCCGTCATCCACTCTGCCCTATCATCAAAATGTGGTTTAAGATTTCCAAGTTGTAATCTGCAAAAGTTTGTCAATATTTGCGCTACTCAAACGGGGCGTTGTTGCCACATAATTGTGCTGACAGAAGACGGGTGGGGGCTGGATGCTATCTAATCTCTGTGCCACTCTTTCTCCTGCTGAAGCCACATCTTGCAGACGCAGAGGCAGAGTCAGAGGCAGATGCATATATGCTAATTGCATTAATAAATGAGCAGCTAACCGCGTGGTAGTGTATGTAGCTCTACCCTCCGGCGGCAGCGGCCTGCCACTGTCATTCAATTAAAAAAGAAAACAACGACACATTAGGAAAAAACAAAAAGGTCTTGTCTCCGGGCCCCCTGCCTCTTGCTGACTGGAAAAGCCAAGGAAAATATTTAGAAAGTAAAGAAAGAAGCAAGCAGAAAGGCCAGCCAAGGCCCAGGCCCAGGCCCAGGCCCAGCGACAACAATGGTGGAGCAACATATGTACCCGAAGGTAATTGTCAAGTAGAGCAGCGGCAGCAACAGACAACGATGGCGTGGCACGAAGCTGTCTACTGCTGCACGGCCTGCTGTGGCACCACCGCAGACACACGGCCAGCGACGCTACGGAGACGTAGATGGAACGGGCGGAACCGCCTCCCCCTGGCTCTTGGTCCCAGTACGGGCTACTGCGCACACACACATTAACCCATTGCAGATCCCCCCTCCCCACCAACAAATGACACACAAAAATGGTAACACAAACAAGACGGAAAACACACACACACTTGAATCGATCAAAACGAAGCGGAGATGCTCTTTGAAGGGCCCAGCCATTCCGTATTGCAGAATGCATGTGGATCCGGCTATACCCTCTCGAAGGCAGGGCACAAACAACAAACAGCAGCTATGTATGTCTGGCTGGGGCCCAGAATACCTTGCTGGCAACACTTTTTGGTAACATTCTTGTGGTTTTTGGCCTTTCAATAGACCCAAAAATATGCGCGGTCGCGGCGGGTTGTGGTTTGTGGGCCCGCCTCCAGGGGTTGTCGGGAGGTTAGAGACATATGCGTGACAATTAATACAAGACCCCCCCACGGGGGTGGGGTACGGGAACGGGTTGCGACGGGTCGCTGACAAAGGTACACAAAACGGAACTGCAGACACACCGCATCGCTTGTGCTTGCTGTTGTCTTTGGAGGAGTCGTTGTCGTGTCTTCTTGGCGGCATGCAGGAATGGAGTGGAGTGGAGTAGAGTGAGGTGGAGGGGAGGTTGGCAGGAATATCCATGTTCCCTGCATTCAAGTGACAGTCACAGCGCCAGGACCGACTGGATGTGGGTGGGAGAACAGCCGCAGACCCGCAGAGCCGCAGAGCCCTGGTCCTAGTGCTGTGCTGGGCACCTGCCCCATGAGCTCCAACTCCAAGTCAAAGCGAAACCAATTTGCGGGCATAAAACAAACTGTACCTGTACCTGTACCCTCACCAGTTCCTGCTGCCCGGCCTCCGTTATTACATGGGACCTGGACCCTAGGCCTGGTCGCGTGTCGCTTATCAGGCTGCTTTATCAGCCCAGGAACAGCAGCAGCAGGAGAGGCAGAGTCCAGTTGGGCAAAAACTTTGTTAGCGTCTTAAGTCCCGAGCTATTTTGCTACTTGTTTTCAGTTTTCTGTCCCCTGTCCCCAGACCCTTTCCTGTGTGCCTCTCCGGACCGACCCTTAAGGTGGCATTATTATTCCTGCTTCTGCTGCTGCTACTGCATATTTTAATTCTGCATTGGTTTGCCGCTTTGCCCCGTTGCCTCGCTTTTCATTATACTCTCGTATGCATGTACGATATTGTGAAAATGCATTTCCACTTAGATCTTTGCTGATTGCGGGTCTCTCGCTCTCCCTGTGTGTGTATGTGTGTGGGGCAATTGACAGAACTGGTGGCATATGAGTTTCAAAAAGCATTTCCAATGTGCCACGGGGTCTTGGTTGGTTGGGGGTGGCAGAAGTCATTACTTCAAAGGATATTCGTGCAAAGGAAAGGGTTTTCAAAGAAAATACCTTCAGTTTGTACTACAGGATGTACTTTAGGATGTGGAATCTGAAGATTTAAGAACCTTCCACAGCTGACAGAACTCCCCCAGGTATCCGGTTCTTAGGGATTCAAAACTTCCTTATTATTCCCAGAACTACGAAGGACAATCCATTACAAATCGCACCCGATGGGGCAGCTAATTGCGCGACAAATTTAGAGACGATTTCCACTTCAATTCCAGCGGAAACTCCTCCTGGAGCAGAGCGGATATATCCGCCGACTCCAGAAACTACAACGAATTCAAGTGGGAATCGAGTGCGCACTTGCCACAGAGGGGAGGGGCTCTCGATCTTTGGCAAATGCGTGAAATAGATACTTAAACGTCGGGTCCGGACAGCTGTCAGGATAATGCTCGCATTCCCATTCGAGGGACCTGGGCAGGGGATGGCATGGGGGTGGGGGTTGCATGCAATAACTCAATTTGCTGCGGAGGAGTGCACATACGAGGAACAACAGCAAATTGACAGAAATATGAGCACGCCAAATGAAAAAAAGATGGAGTATGGGAGTAGGATTGAATGAAAGGACCAAACATCGACTGGCACTGTAAATGGTACTGTGAATGCGCTCCGCGAGATGCATTTTAAGTGGCCCCCGACTCTGTGGCAGAGTCATAAATTTGTCATTGATTGCATGTGAAATTTGAGGAGCAGCGGATCGGTTCGGTTCGGTCTGGTCTGGTTGGGTCTTTCTGGTGCATCTGCCTCTAGATGGGTACCCGTCTCCCTTGTTGCGTTGTTTGTGTATCTGGCTGTTTGTGTTTGTTATCCTTAGAGCAGTTTTATTGCTTTATTATGTCGCTGCGGCATCCTCATTGTGTCATGTTGATGCTGAGAGGACTCCTCAGCCTGTCCAGCCTGCTGGGGATCTCTCTGTATCTCTGTAACTCCTCCGTCTGCCGAGATGCAATTTATGCGGGCCTACAACCAAAAGCGAACACTGCACGGATTTGCCAGTTTCTCACAACTTAAATTACGCCCCGAAAGAATATTGGATTACATTTAGTAAGTTTTTCTGTATCCTTGCATCAATATCTTCCCACTAGAATGCACTGCTAAAGGGAATATGTATCTGCGGGGAGAGGATATCCAAAGTAGCAAGAGGACGAGGACGTGGACGAGGACGAGGACTCTTTGGTTTGTTGCTCACTTAACTGGAATAATTGACATGAACGATTCCTTGGCCCAACTCTTTTGTGTGGTTTCATATTTTAGTACTACCAGACCCAAGTGAGAATCCTCCTGCCGCTGCTGCTTCTTAGAGGGCCCATCCCCTCTCCCTGAGCAACGCGCCCCGCAACCGCACGGTTGAGTGGCTCCGCTCAAGCTGCAACAGTTTATATTGCATTATTCTGCTTGAATGGCATTTTCACTCGAAGAGAGAAGAGAGAGGAGCCACATAAAAAAAAACAACCAAAAAGAACGTCGAAAGGAGCGGCCACAGAAAAAAGCAAGCCCAAAGCGGAGCAAGAGGGGGAAAAAGCTCGCACTGCCCCAGCGAAAACAAAGTGAATTTCATTATGCCATTCCATTATGGAATTCTCCTTATCCCTGATGCCCGGCCCTTTCTCTGTCGCAGGACACGGTCAATTTGAATTATGAAAATCACGGCGCAAGGAGTCTGAGGAGCCCTGCGTCTGCAGTGACTTTTGAATGGGTTTTACTTCCATACCATTGAAGCGTTAACGGCTCCAGCTGTTGCCCACGAAAGGACACAGGGACACCCCCATTGTAATCCTTCGAACAAACTCTGGGTTAACGGATAATTCCCCTGTCTGTGTGTGTGTGTGCTGAGGGTCCTTCCTTTGCATTTTGTGGCTCGTTTAATGGTATCAGGGCCATCAGGTGTGCCTTCTTCTGCGGTCGAAATGGAATTCTCACCGTTCTTTTTTTGATCAGAGAATTCTCAGGCTGGAACAGCTGTTGGAATGTCGAAGGATACAGGATTCTGTGGAGAGATTCGGAATTCCACATCCATTTTCATACCCTATTCCATCTAATCGGAATCTCTTGGGAGACCTCTGAGAAGACCCACTCTTTCTTTTCTTTGTTCCTAGCTTTCCGTGGCACGTATTGTCCGGGCAACGATCTCGTTGGGTTTCCTGCCAGCTTAATGCCCCACATAAACCATTCCCTGCCACAAAACTAAAGCAAGACAACAGAATTTGTCAAGGCTTGATCATGATAGTGACACACACACACACACACACACACACACACACACACACACACACAATAGGAGTACTCCTCGTGGAAGTCTTCTCTTCCTTGTACTTGGACTTGGCCTCATGCGCCTCGTGCGTGCTAATGGCCAACAATGTTCGGTTATACCCACATGCCGCGGGTAGCAGCACAGCAAGCTGCAATCTGCAAGCAGCAACAAAAGCCAAACAAAAGTGTGGCACAAACTTTTTGTCACACGTAGGTGTCCGCGGCCCAGTCATACACCATATATAACAGGGACAGAGTCTGAGTCGGAGGCAGAGCTGTAGCAGCTTTCTTTACCCAGAACGATGCCATCAAACTGAATGGACCGTGGACCGCGGACCATGGACCAAGCGGTGGTCAGGCTAGCAGCCATAATATCACTTTGGAGTCCGCTTATTATACCCTGGCTCTTGGGCGAGTACGGGGCTATATCGCACACGCTGAAGGAAGACTTTCAGTCTTCGGCTCTGCTTCAAGTATTGGGTATTTAATAGTCCGAATACCCCCCACACTAGCCATCCCTTTCCCCACTTTGAATGCTGGCAAATCGACAAACAGTTTATGCAAAACGTAACAAGGCCCAAAGAATTTTCTACGTTTTTACGAGCACTCGTATTGTGATCTAATCGTCTCCCGCTCACTCGCTCAGAGACGAGACTGAAGGATGTTGAATGTTGAATGTTGGGCTCTTGAATGTTGGCTGGTGGAAGCCCACGCTCTTGCAGTTTTATTATTATTGGTTTCTGCAGCATTTACCGGACGAGCTGTAGCTCTAGCTGGAGCTGGAGCTGCCTGCCATTTGCATTTCTTATTGCCTCGAATTGTCATTTGAACGGGCCAAACACTCTAGCGATAATGCGCGAAGATCGCCTCGAGCTGCGATCTGTGGCCTGCCCCTGCTCCAGCTCCTGCCCTGCCCATGCCCATGCCTCTTCTGGCAGCTTGCCACAAAATTAATTGCTTTGCTGATTTGAAGCTACAAATTTGTGTATGTTTGTCTGCGGAGGGAGTCCAGCCACAACTCCAGTTCAAGTCGTGCTTTGTGACCTTGCTGTGGGGATGAGCGATGTAAATTGTAGATCTCAATTGGGCTTCGCATGTACGGAGCAGTATCTGGCGGACAACCTAATAAAAGCCCTTGACCATCCATCTTCGACCCCAGACCCCGGAGTCCCGACCCCCGAGCCCCGACTACTCGCGAGACGAGTCAGAGCCGCCTTTTGATCAGTCAGTCCGGATTAGCTAGGCGCGCCATTTCCTTTGCCATGAGCTTCCCGACTTCGATTGAAGCTCACTCTCGTCGTTTATAATTAACTCAGTGTCCATGACAAGAACTTGGGAACAACTCGGACTCGGTCCGTTCCTGGGCTGCTCTTCTGCTCTTCACTTCACTCCTGTCACGCGTGCCTGTCACACACGCTGGCCACTGCCTCCTCTACTACACCCATTTGCCAGTTCCAGCCTCCAGCTCCAGCTCCAGTCCCAGCCCAGCCCCGTTCCGTTCCGTTGCTGTCTATGGGCTTTGATAAACGAGCACATCAGAAATGTGACTTGTCATAAATTTGCCTGCGTGGCCATTACTCATGTGTCATGTGTGGAGCGGCTGCAGCCTCTTGCTGCATCATGTCACCCCGCCTGCCCCTTTGCCGGCCCGCCGCCTGCTTCATCCTGGCTGTTTGGTAGGTGCCATGCAATGCGCGCTTCCCGGCAAGTTCGACAATATGCCAAGTATGTGAAGTAATCGCCGTTATCATTTTTCGTGACATGATCAGAGTCGGAGTCAAAGCCAGAGCCAGAGCCAGCGCCAGTGCCAGAGAGCACTGCTCCACATTTGCGAGACTCCTTTCTTGGCTTTGGTTACCATTTGGCAGGTTGGCTTATTAAACCCATCGATATCCGATATCCGAGTCTAGAGTTGCACTCCAGAGGCCCATGAGAACGAAGCCCAGACTCCAATCTATCCAAGTTGATTGAAAATTCGACCATTCCACCAGCAAAGTGTCGTTCATTAGTCTTGCGATGTGTAATGTCTAAATCGGTAACCTGTAAACTGTTCTCACATCAGACGGCGGCCCTCTTGCGGCACAACAGGCGAGCTTTGCTCATTAACCCGATCGGTTGGGTTCTTTTCGGCCGTGGCCCCACAAATGAAGTCATTAAACAATCGACGGCAGCGCGGCATGGATCTGGATCGGGTTCTGACTGCTGTTCTGACTGCAGATGGGGGATGCTGCCACCTGTACAAATTTCTCAATAAATTGTTCACACTTAATTTTTTATCGAGACAATGTAAAGAGTCCAGGCCCAGTTCCAGGCCCTGTTCCAGTCCCAGTCCCAATGCTTAGTCCAGTCTGGAGAAAAATGAACCACTGACAACTCGTGCTGGGTGCTGCTGCTGCTGTTGCTTCCCTCCCCCCTCCCCACTCAAAAGAAGCGGCATGGCCGACCCCAGCGGAACTTCACGCCGCATGCAGCGCGCTGCATAATAAACAAAGCATCAACAACGGCACTGAAAAGCAACAACAGGCCAGGTCTGTGTGGTATCTACTCGAGTAACCTGCAGTGCATACATTTAAAATTTATTAATTGGTTTTTAAAAGCACTCACACCCGTGGAGCCATTCATAATTCCGAAAAACACTCTTGAGGAATCCACTGGGGACTGGGGAGTGTGGAGTTCCTATTCCAAGTTCAATTTCCGCCTAATTTCATGCACTTTTATGCGGCTTTTGTGTGGATTACGCAGCAGAAAATGTTGAAACGAAAGCAATATACGGAAACCGGAGCGGAAAAAGATACAAAATATGCTGGGAAATACATAAATGAAATGAATCCAGAAATGAGCATGTTGTTTCTATGTAATTTGGCAAATACCCAGCGTGTAAGAGTGAATGGGAATGGGAATTGAGCATGGGATGGGATGGGCGGGAAGTGCCTTTCAAATTTGTTGAATGTGGGCTAGGTCTGTTAATTACTTTGGCAACAAAATTCATGTTTGGCGATAGAATTCTCATTATGATTAAAGCCAAGAAGGGTATCCTCCCAGGAAAAGGATTCCTACTGTTTCCATTCATGGTAGCTTTTTGAGTGTGCTCTAGATCTATGCTGTGGGTCAATGTCTTCTTTTGGCATAAAAACATGAATGAAAGTTGGTCTGATTAATGGACATCGATTTGGAGTGATAGTAGAACAATTAATTAGCATTTGCAAGACTGAAACACTCTTTTGGCTACCTCAACAGAGCCCGCATGAGCAGAATTCCTACCAAAAAGAGTGCCAAATAAACTGCGCGCTAACAGCGACGCTTACACCGCTTCCCATAAATATATATGCAAGTATGTGTATGAATATCTGTCTGAATTTATGTATGAATTCATAAGCCATAATGAATTGCTTTTATAGACGGCTTCAGTTCGCCCCGATCTGGTCGCCTGCTGTGCCAAAAGCTGTGGCTGCTGAAGAAGTGCTGGGACCAGACCCAGACCCAGACTCAAACTCAAACTCAAACTCGAAGGCGGCATGAGTAAGTGTTTTGCTTAATTGCCTATGGCTTATTAGGCACCACTGCGGACACAGCGGACAGACAGCGGAGAATAGTCAAATTAATTTTGATAGAAAAGCAAAAAATCACCAACAGATCTATAGATCTGTATGCGGTGATTGGGAGATTTGTGTTGGTCTGTGCGTGGTCTTCTCCCCATTGCTGACTCTGGGTCTGGGTTTGGGTCTGTCTAATGATGATGGCGTTACGAATTTCGACTGCCTGCATTGACCGGTGGGACCCACAACAATTACAAACCGAAACTTTTCTCCATTCTCTGGCCATTGTGCCGGACACAAAAGAATCTCCAGCAACGGTGGCAATAGCCAATCGAACAAAGCAGAATCATTAATTAAATTCCTCTGGCTTTGAGGATCGATCAGAGGAGTTTGAGCTGCAGCTGATGGGGGCCAACAGATAAAGATTTGGCCGTTTGGGCAATAGAAGGGGAATAGTATCGGGCAGTCGGGAATATCTCGAATAAAGTTTAAAGTTTGCATTCCATACTGGGGTTTTTGCATAACCTTTTTCTGGGACTTTAGGAGTGTCTTTTTTCTCAGTGTATTCTGTAGAGATGATCACAGGAAGACCTGGCTTGGACTGGCTTAAGATAAGTCTTATGCCATATCTAGGTGTTAACTATAAACAATACTTGTCTGGCTGTTCGAGTATTTACGACTTCCCCCAGCTCCTCCCCCTTCACTTCCTCCTCCTGCCACCCCTTCATGCCCATGAGCGTAATTGCGCAAGCGCAAAAGCACAGAGAACACAAATTTTTAAAATATTCGACTTGGCATCATTTTTCAGGCTCCAACTCCGACTCCGAACTCCACATACAATTAACCATGAGCAGCAACTATCTTGTTACCTGACGCGTTTTTATGATTTCTGCATAAAATTAAATCGTTCTTTGCACCTCTAAGTCCCCCTTCTCCTCGTCCCTCCTGCACCATTCGCAACAGGTTGCCAGGCCAAGCAGAACTAGTTTCTCGCTCTCTCTCTTGCTGCCTCTGTCTTTCTTTCTGTGCGCGTCTGCTGCTTTAATAATTTTTAGTTTGGTTTAATTATAGTTTTGCGCTTAATAAATTTCCGCTGAAGAAGAAGAAGTCCCTCCTACGGCTGCTACTCCTAGCCCTTTTGCAAAATTTGTTGCCATTCCTTTAGCGAAAAAAAAAAATGGAAACGGCAGCAAATAAAAGAAAAATATTTGCAGCAGCAAAGAAAAATGCTAGGCATTTGTTTTAAAATTTACAATGTTAGCCAATTCTGATGCTGGGTCTCTAATTACGGGACATTATCAAAAATATCTAGGAATAAAATCGTTAATAAATTATGAGGACGGCAAATTCCAGCAAGGAGACCAAGGCAGACATCGTAAAGATTTTGAGAAAATTCTGTGAAAAAAAATTAATAGAACCAGAAGGATCGCAGCGAAAACCCAGGAGCCGTAAGAAATACCCGTTGCTGCCTGAAGGATTTTTCCTGCAATTGAATTCTCATTTGTCACTTTAAAGGTGATTAGCATTTTCAATGCTGATTACTTATCAATTAACCGGAATACACTGTATGTACAATATATTTCGTTTCATTTGATTGGATCTCACGGAAACATTCCATCTGTTTCATGTACGATAATACACATATTGGTTTGGCACTTGGTTTAAACATACATAGGTATATATGTATGTACGTAAAATATATATGTCCAGATGCATGTACAAGTATGTATGTGCAGATATTTTCCATGTGCATTCGTTTATTATTCATTGCACATTTTATGCTTCATTCACCTTTTCAATTAATTAATAATCACCATGCTAATAAGGTTTTTTTGTTTGTTTTTTGTTCTCATCTGTCTGTTGGCTGTTGTTTTTCGGTGGGAGTTTTCCCATTAACCCCCCTCCGGCCAGCCATCATCTGCCACCAGCTTACGTTTATGCAACAGCATTACGTTAACTGGAAATGCTGTGCGCAAATTAATTTTATTTAATTGCATGTCAATGACATTTCTTTTTCCATATGTTCGAGGAGAGCCTCTTTCTTTTCAATGTTATATGCATTTGTTTACAATTAATTTACAATATCGATGGATTTATTGAATGCTTCAATTCAAATAGTAATGAGGTAAAGGCAGATTACCTGCGCCAAAAAGCATATTGTTTACCCACGTCTGTTCGGGTCAGAGTGCATTAGCCTTAAATGAGCCGACTGGCAGACGGAGACGGAGAGGACAAGCCTAGAACATGGTTTTTGGCTGCCGGTTTTTATGGCGGTTCTACATGTCCGTACAAACGCTAGACATGGCAAATAAAAAGCCTCTAAATAGAGCATAAACTGCAGCAACAAGATCCAGACACCAGACCCCAGAGCCCAGACTCCAGAACCAGAACCAGACGTGACCAGCTTGCAGCTCCATATAACCATATAGACACGAAATTCAAGAAACCAAAACGATCTCGACACACTACATGAAATTTCTCATTGAAGTGCGAAACGCCGCGGCGTCGGCGGCAACGCCTTAGAAGTAAGCGCCGCTCGCACAATATCCGGAAGTGCACCAGAGACTCCTCCACAATCTGGACTCCTGTGTGCGGGGCGAGGGGCAGGCGTTTTCTCTATCTCTAATTAACAACAACAATGGACATGTTTCTGTGTATGGGCGGGAGATGGAGATGGACGCCCCCCCAATTACCATTTGAGAACTTTTACGCACATTTGTCAAGTGGCATTCCTCGAGGGGATTGAGATTGTGACAGGGACTTCTTTTGGGCTCGGTCTAATTGCAGTTCCGTTAACGAGCTGCGGTGGTTGCATAACGTTTGTTTGCTGCCACAGCAGGAGGAGGAGGGGCCGAAGGAGCACTGCACTTTCGAGTGCCTTACGCATAAATGAAAAATTTTCTTAATTATTGCATTGATTTGCATGGCAGCGACGAAGGGGAAGGGATTGTGCACTGGTGACAACCACTCGAGAGCAGGGACTGCAATTTGTCGCCAGTGTTGCACCAGGGGCCAGTGCTCGAGTGGCTGAAGTGGCGGCTCCGGGCCCAGCTCCGAGCCCAGCTCCGGGCCGCAGTCGAAATTGTGTGAGAGCGTGGCGTGCGTGCACGAGCTGTAGTTTGTGGTGGCTGCCACTCGGTATTGCCTCATCGCAGTCGTCATCTCTTCAGCCCCGTCAGCGTCGTCATCCGGCAGAGGCCACTTCAGAGTCGAGTCCTCTCGCTTTGACAATGGCTTTGGTGAGCGGCCGCCGGGCAGCACTGGTAGCAGTGGCAGCGGTGGCAGCTGGCACGTTTGGTGGTCGAAAGGCACCACCACCGGCGGGGGCAATTTCGCTCAATATTTATGATTAAAGCTATCGTTTGACTAAGTTCCAAAGATTAACACATTTTCAGCGATGACACGCCATTCAAGCCATCAAACTTCTAATGTGACCAAGGCACGGAAGGAGTTACGGATACGTTGAACTGCCAAACGAATCTGGATTGCCCTTTAAAGTATTGAAATCCTGTATTGTGGGGTATGAAAAATATACAAAATTTAGCAGGAAATTGGGAACGAGTCATAGGTATTTTGCTTAAATCTTCAGAGAGAGAATCTATCTTAATAGGAGTCTTAAACAAATCTCACAGATATTCATAGCTCTGTACATTTGCCAGTTTTAATGCAAGCAATGGGATAGCCTTAAGGTTTTTCCTGTTCTTTTAATACCCAGCACAAATACCAAACCCCCCTCGTAGTAGTTGGTATTAGAACTAGCACAGCCATTAAGGTTGTACGGAGGGAGTATTGTTGATGGCAATTAAAATATTTCTGTGCGAAAAGCAGCGCTGTACATTGCGACTCGGAGGTCCTGCCACGTCTGTGCTGTGTGTATATGGCTTCAAAGTTGGTAGAGGATCAGCGAGAGGCAGAAACAAGTACAAAATAAATAAATACAATTCCGTACATAATTCACAACATGCCAAACAGCAAACAGCAGGCCACAACGACAATGCAGTGCAACATGTTGCATTGTGTTGCCATGGTATTTATGCAAATTTGTAGTGCTCCACAATGTCCGGACTCCGAACTGTGAATACGAGTTGTTTATTTATTTCCCTTTTTTCCTTTTTTTTTACATACGTCCACAGATTTTTCTGTGTTGTTTAATGCTTGAAAAATGTATGCCTTCAAATAAATATGCCTACGATATGTGTAAATCGAGGCAGATTTCACGCAGAACTGAACGGAACGAGTCCTTCTTGCCACACATTTTATTTGCACTGAACCACAGATATTTCTCCAATTGATTTTCATAAAGAAACACTTTATTTTAAATTAATTTAATCATTGTAATAAAAAAATTTCACTCCGGGCAGCATCATATTTTCGAGTTTGTATTTCTTTGACAGACACAGATATTGGTAAGCATTCTTCCAATGTCTATTACAATTTAATAATAAATAAAAATACCAATTTTTAAGGTCTTAAATTAAAACCAAATTTTAATTCCCGAACACATTCAAAGGTTTACCCAATAGTTTTTCCTTTTAAATCACTGGCGAAAATGACTTTAACGCCTACGCTTTACAAGCAGTAGCTGAAGGCTGACGGAAATGCAACACAACAGTCGGCAACAATGTGCAACAAGGGGCCAATAAAACGCTTTGACGCATGCATCGCGCCACATAGCCAATTTGGCCAAAAGGTGGACCAACATTAGGCTGTCTCCAAGCGAGGTGCCTCCACTGATTATCGGCATTACTTTTGTGTTTTTCGTATTCCACTTTTCGTCTAACCCAAAATTAAGTGGAAAATCAATCACTTTCACTAATTTTAAAGTGATTTTTTTATTCGAATGCAGGAAAATGGGGCTGCCAGTCGGCTCGGATCGACTGGGACTGGGCTTGTTATCATGTGTTGAAACGAATGCCGAATCGGAGTGGAGTCGGGATCGAGACTTTGGCCTGACGGAAGGCGAGAAAGAAACTCTCAAATGGGCCTAATGACACGACATTTGTTGGGCATCGGCATTGAAATAAAGAGATTTTTAACTCGGACCAAATGAAATTTAAATTAAAGAGTGAAATTCCCCCCAAGACCAGACGAGAATATTATCGGCATTAAAGTGCGGATTGATTAATTGCTGTCTCTCTCCCGCTCTCTGTGTCGTAGGCGATTTTTAATTTGGTTTTCAGTGGTTGTTGTTGGCTGCTGTTGGCTGCTGTTGCTGCTGTTTGTGGCTGAAACGGTTTGTGGGCCGGGTCGATTAATCAGGAAGATAGTGTCGAGAGGAGACCCTCCCTCTCTCTGGGGTCTGGCGTATGGTGTCAGGTATCTGGGGGTCTAACTAACGGTTTCTTTCAAGAGTTTTGAATTTCGCACAGAAATAATTTGCCAATCGTGAACGGAAGCGCGGTGCATGCGTCATGAGAGGTGGCAAGAGCTAACACTCTTCAGCTGCACGTTGCACGTTGCACGCTGCACGCCCTGCTCTTCCTTCACTCTCCTCTCTCCACTCACTCCCTGTGTCTCCTGGCCGGGTCGTGCGTGCCGCCGCGGATTCGGTTTCGATTTTGGCCCAGACTGTTGACTGTTGAAAATTTCTTATTTATTCTCATGTTAATTTTCTCTTGGCCTGGCCTGGCCGCAACTTGCGTGACTTGATCGTTTTGGCCAGATATTATTTTGTTACATTAAAAAATAATTACCGCATTTGCCTTTGCGTTTCTTCTTGTGGCAGTTCTCCTTCTCCTTCTCTCTTCTTTCCCTCTGTCCCTCTTTCTCTCACTGGTTCTTAATTTTTCTATATCTTGGCTATAGCTTTGAGGGTTTTTGGAGCCAAAAAATTGGTTCATTTGGCTGGTGGCTTAATCATTTCGAATGCGTTGCTAATTTGTTGATTGCCACTTTGCTGTGATTGCATTTTCGTCTAAATAGAGCTGACAGCTGTATTTCCATTTAAGTGTGGAAAAAAATGTTTTGATAATCGTACGACCAAGCAGTTTCCAATTTAAATGTAATTATATTCTGCAGAAACGTAAGAAAACTGTGCGATTAACCGGCCAAGGGATCGATGACCGATGTGACCTCGTTTCCAGAGCTACAATGGTGATCATTCTAACTGAGGCCTCTTTCCTATCACCAGCCATTACCAGCAATAAGCTATATTCATAATGAAACTGCTGATCGATTCCCTTCACTGGCAATAGATGCGATTCCATTTCCGATTTCTCCACAAGTGCCCTTTATTTTGTAACCCTTCCACTGTTCGTGTCCTGCCACAATTTCTCTCCTGCCTCGTCCTGTCCTGTCGTGCCAGACAACCAGGGCAACAACGAGCATGTTCAGCAAACAACCGAAAGCCAAAACAGAGCATAAAATAAAGTTTTGTGACAAATTTTTCATAAACATAAACCCCAGCGCCATACATTTTGATGGTTTTAATGGACAAAACTGCGCAAAATGATGGCCGCGAAACGTGTTGTTTGGGAAGCCGAAGCCGAAGAGACCCCAAGGGAGACGGGTGGGGCAGGGACAGGGAGCAGTCTGCGGAATGTGTTGCCAGGCACCTTCTGCGTTCTTCCCAGACATGGATGTGTCTGTGTCTGTTCCTACGCCTGGAGCTGCAGCTCCATCTCCACAGCTCTCCTGCAGCTCCCCGACAGCGAGTGACAGCGACAATGTGCAGGCGCGCGCCCATTTAAAATGCAGCAAGTGTCACCATTGACTGAAACGAGGCGCAATAAATATATATGTACAGGGAGCGCTGGCTATATACAAAGTGGCAGTGGCAGTGGCAGTGGCTTGGGCTGCTCGTCTTGGCCTGGCTTTATACGGGCAAGGCATGCGCTGCATATTGGCCACAATGCAGCAGAGCAGAAAAAAAGAACCAAGTAAACGGTTGTCACACTGCCTTTTGCCTGGCTACAAGCGAGTGGGGGAGCTGAGAGGGGGCTACGGCTACCCATCCCTCCTCGTCATTTAAATAACAATAAAATTTGATGACAAGCCGTAATGCAGATCCCCGTCCCTTTGCCCGTCCCGCTGCAGTTTCGATTTTGGCCATGGTTGGAGCTGATTGGCTTTGCCAGCATAATAAAGACATTCGATGCCTTTTTAAGCGTTTCACTTTCGCACGTAGCCGTCGTGGCAGCCCGTAAAAAGTTTGCACCATGTCCGGCTGTAAAAATAAATATCACCAAGTTCTCTCCCAGCTGCCGTTGGTTGGTGCTGTTGCTGTTGCTCCAGGATGATAGTCGAGGGGAAAGCTGAACACAGTCTAGACAGACGAACCCAAAGGCCACCCAACCATCCAGTAAGTCGCTGTGGTGGGGGCCACCCAGCCAAACGCTTTCCATTTCATTAGACAATGCCAAGTTTTAATTAAGAAATCGTGCTCTTCGACTCCTCGCCCGATACTCAGCTCAAATCACAAAAAAACGAGCTAAAAGTTTGGCCAAAAGCACAGGAGAAAGAAAAGCAGAACAATGGCAATTAATCGAAGAGCGGACTGAAAGTACAGACAAGCCCGAAATTTAGTTCCCGAATTGGAGAACTCATTATATAATTTGACAAATTTCTCAGTTGCAATGGGTATTTATTACACTTACATCTTTCTGTGCTCAAGTACTTCAATACGCTCTTTTGCGTACTCTCACAGGATATTTCTTCGCATAAAGATGGCTCTCCAGCTTACGATTTACCTGGCTCTATGCTGAAGACCTCTTCAAAACTGTTTTTCCTGGCTTTGTCTTTGCAAATCCCATCAAGCATCCATTGTGCTTTACAAGCGCTCTCGGGGTTCGCCTGCCCCAAGCTGAAATGTCGAATGTGTTCTATATGCCACATGGTGCCCTCGTCCCGAGGGGCGGAAGGCAGAATGGCTATGGCTCCTCAATGGCTGTGGCTGTGGCTGTGGCGGTGCGGTGTGAACAAAATGCACGTTGTCAGAGGATGCAAACAAGTTTGTGTCTCTCTTTCTATCAACTCGCTGCTGCCACAGAGTAGAGGGTCTGTTCCTCTAGTAGATGTTGCTCTTGCTGCTGCCTGCCTGCAGTTGCCATCGCCGACGCTTTGTTTGAAATGTTGCTGACAAACCACTCGAAGTTTTTTCCTCTATGGCTCGCATCGTTTTTTCGGGGGTTTTACCCTGTCAAAGGGGTATATCAGCTTTCTCAAGAATATCGTCTGAGAGGTTTGAGACGTGGCTGTGACGAAAGACCCAACAGTGAATCCTCATAGAAGGGTATCTGATCTTCGTTCCGTTCAGCCATATTTCGGTTTTCGTTTTTACTTGCCGCTGATGTGTTTCATAAGAAAATCGAGTGACAAGTCGGCCCTCGCTTTCCACTTTACCCAGTTGCCGAAATTATGCCGCCTAGACTCGCCTGCAGTGGAATGGTAGGGAATGGATGGTGGGGAAAAGGTTAAAGTGTAAGTGGGGAAAACAAATTGTTGGCTGGACCAGACAGACTGGCTGTCAGACAGCAGTCCCCATCCCCTCCCCCTCTGTTCCCAGCAATCACTCTGACGGCGATGCGTTCACACTTGGACAAGTGTCGAAAACTGGCCTACTCGGCAGCGGCAGCGGCATCGGCATCGGCGGCCTCATAGTTTTTCTTCCCGGCCTTCAAAGAAATGAAGAACAGAACTTTGCGTGGTGATGACGATGATGCTGGGCGGGAGGGGCATGGCATGCCAGTGGGGACAGAGGCCGAAGAAAAGATGAAGGAAAGTTTTGTTCTCCTCGGTTTTGCTTTTTGTTGAAACATTTTCGTAGAAAATTATTTCGAGTGCCCGCCCGGAACGTACCGGCCTGACAGCTGTGCTCGGCCTCTGCCTCTGGCTCTGCCTCGGCGGCTTTTTATCACTTCACTTCAAGTTTTTCCCCATCATCGGCTTCTCTGCACTGCCTCCTCTTCTCTCCGTTCGTCTCCTCTCGGCCATCTTCAATAACAATTTTCAGCCCGGCCACGGAAATTCTTGGGAAAATATGCACATTCAAAGCGGTTGCTTGTGGCCCGCATTCGCTGTTCCCAGTCGCTTTCGGCGCGGTTCCAGCGAAAGTGTGTGGCAGGCGGTCCCCCAGCCACTCGCCATCCTCACTCTCAAAGAGCCAATACACACACACACACTTTCTAATCAATTATATCGCACTTATATGCAAATTTCTCGCCGGCAAACCGAGCAAACAAACAAATAAATCAATTTCATTCCATTCAATTCAATTTCAATAAGGCTACGCAGCCAGACCCAAAGGCACAATGAACCAATTTGAAAATCACCTTTCTCGCCTGCAAATTGCGTTGTCAGCTCCACCACTTTGCCATCGCCATCACCATCCCCATCGCCCTCGCCCCATCGAAGCCAGCCAAGTGTTTCACTTTTTGCCTAGTTAACAGCTTTTTCTGTTGGGGCTGCGTGCTGGCCTGCTGGAGCGGGGCTGATTCGCCGTCCGAACCGACCAAATACCGAACAGAACGCGTTTCATATTGAGGCGAGAAATTGGGGAATATCAAATTTCAAAAGTGAGCAAATCACAAAACGGAAGTGAGCTACGGCGACACTAGAATACGCTATCAGATGATGCCAGACGATTCCATTCTCTGAAGCAGGATTAAATATTGTCCTAGTTCTATAATGTAGAGTGCTTTTGTATAATAAATACTGAGTTAAAGGAAAGGTTTCTGGCAGCCAGAAAAGGAAGCTTCCCATCGATCTTAAGATCAGCAAATCAAATATTTTAATTGGAAATCGTCCATTCTTCTCTGTCTTTTGCAATCGATTTCCACTCTCAATCGTTCAAGACATTTCCACAGCCGCATCATCAGGCAAATCCCATTCGAACAATCGCATTCCTGATGCCATTACTCAGCCTGGTCCCCGGGCTATGCTCTGCTCTGCCCTGCACTTCTTAGATATTCAAATCCGATCATTCATTCGTTCGTTGAGTCATTCACACAGTTGGCAAAAATCCGAACGAATTCGAGTCCATATCCCTGGAATTTCCTTCATTCCTTGGTCCGCATATAAATAAATGCCTTATCATTAAATTTCAATTAAATGACAAAAATAAAAGCGAAAATGTTTTGAAGCCAAATCCACATTGCGGAAATTGTGTTTGTGTGTTTTCGTGGCCTCTCTTGTTTGCCCCCCCAGCTCCATCTCCGGCACCGGCACTGGCACTGGCACTGGCTTCATAAATTTGTTTATATTTTTGTACATTTTGCATGCTCAACAATTGTAGACACCGTGGGGCGATGACAAAAACACGAAATCGGTCTCCATTCATTGACAGTTCCAAAAAGCAAGACTGAATCGCAGATATCTGTGGCTCTATCAAATCTACAAACAAATTTTTGGCGCGTGTGTCGGAGTCTGCCCGTAAGCAAATTTTGTAATACCCAGTACTTGTAGCGAAGACAAGGGTATAATGTGTAGGTGGAAAATAAAGTCTTTAATTTAGAGGATTATAGTTTCAGCCAACGATATCTATACTCAAGGAGTTAATCCTCGAATATTCTATATTTAAGTGCATCTCTCTCAGGAGTACTGGGTGGCAGATGGTCGAGGCACGCCCAAATAGAGTTTTTTATTTATTTATTTTTTTTTTTTTTTGTTGCTGCTGCTGCAATATGAGGCACAAATCATGTTAAACATTTGAATATGTTCGTCCGATGTTGCTGCTGCTTCTGTTGCTGGGGATGTATGTATTTCCTTCGAGCTCTTTTGACAGAGAGGCAGACAGACAGACAGACACGTATGGCGGCCGAGAGAGCTGTGGCACTAAATTTGATCTCTCGCGTTTTGGCACGAACTGTAATTGAAAATTTCGTATGTATTTCAAGAAAACACCAACGAGCAACAAAACCCGACACTCGAAACACTTGGCTTTGGGCTTTTCACGGATATCTATGGGGCTGCGCTGTTGTGGGGAGCGGTAAGCCTCGGCTTTCTTGTCCGGTTACGTGAAATTTCAAATGTCATAATTTCTGACAGTTTGATAGTCGTACAAACCGAGAGACAGCCACAGTCAGAGTCGGAGTCAGAGGCTGCGGTGGACGAATGAAAGCTGAGGGTAGCTGGAGATTGTTTTTGGCCAGATGTTTTACCAAATAGCAAACAAAGTGACAAGTTGAACCACATTGAAAGCTCAGCCGTACACTGGTTCAATGATGTGTATAAATAAACCGAAGAACAGAAAGAGTAACTCCATCCGAAGCGATAAGAACTTTATCCCATGCGACATATCGCTTATATCTAGGACAACTTTTCACCCAACTGCCGGCTACTGTCCAAAGTTCAGTTCTCCCAGGTATTTTCCCCTAAGAAGTACAAAGGTGTTTCCATAAGTCGTCTTTGGCCAACTATTCTGTTGCCCTATTGATTGCTAACGTGAGCCCGGTGCCATGGCTTGTAACCTTTTGGACCACACAATGTGCTTAGTTTTGGCTTGAATGTAAATATTGCATAACATGTAAAGTTCTGGTCAAGTCTTAACGGTCTCCGCCTAGAGTTGGTTACGTTTAAGGGCCATTCCCAGAAGAAAGGAATACCCAATTAGGCCCTTTCCGTCTTTTGGAGGTTGTAGCACTGAAATTTACACGTTTTCTAGTTACTTGGCGGACAGCTGTGGGCTTTTTGTTTTACATTTGAAGCGAGAAAACACGACAAGTCGCGCAGAGAACTTGCCCCGGCCGCAACAGGTAAGCGAGAGTGTAGATTTTTGGGGCTCGTCAGGCCTGACATTGACGAAGTGGTTCTTCGAATGAAATTGTCATAATTTTTTCGGGTTTTCTACATGTCTTTTGATGCATACAAAGCGCTAATGTTGCCCACTTTGTCATACTTTTCGTTAACAATTGATAAAAGCCACGACAAACCCAAGCCCAAACCCAAAACCATACCGAACTGAAAAACTGAACAAAGCCCCAAAAAGCAGGGCGAATGAACCTTTTACTAACGGTGCATTCCGAGCCTTTACAATCGAGCAATTGTTATTCCATATACGAGTACATTCATGAGTCATTCGTTTTCTGAACAAAATTGCTTCGGAGGAGCAGTCGCATACCCTTTAGCTCCATGGTTATGGCTGGGGCGAGTGGCGTCCTTGACCGCAGCATATCACCGTTGAAGATTTTCAGAAGTGAACTGGGATTGGAATGAGGACCGATCTCCAGCTCCGCAACGGCCTCGCCGCCGGAACGTGCTGCTACAGCGGCTTTAGGTTTCGTCGAGTCTTCGGTCCGTACAAAGACCAGTACTACGAATGGAATGAGGTTATATGTATCCTTCATTATTTCATTATTTCATTGTTTCTACTTACACAGGAAAGTGGCCAGCCACAGGAGGTACGATTTCCACATCATCTTTTCTACGTACAGCAAGCGAGTGACTTTTTACCATCCAAAACTAATGCTATCATTTACTAAGGCTAATTTCCGTGGAAATCAATTTGATTCGCTCCCTTAAAGTGTGCCTAATGACAAAGAAAAGATGCCTCTGATTACTTCTTATGTAATCCGCTGGCGAAAGAGTTTAAGCCCTGGCACGTATCCGCCAAACTATTATTTCTATCTGTATCAGCGTCATCTAGCCAGTGAATTGTCGTCTGATTGCCAGAGTTTCTACCGGTGGTTGGATCCGTGAGAATTGTTGTGTTTTACGACCCATCTAATGAAGAAAAGGAGCTTCCCCATCCACATCCACAGCGCTCCAGTTGACACTGACCGCAGATCCCTATCTCAATATTTAGGTTGCCGTACAAATAAAAGCCAGAGCTGCGGCAGAGCGATGGAGGAGCACTTGAAGATAAATCAAAAGATGCGAAAACGAGTTGGAAACCCTAAAGGCAGTAGTGAGCTGAGACGACGACACTTTTAGGCCGCGTTTGGAGCGCGAGGCCGAGTCTTAGGCCTAGGCCCGTGTGCGAGAGATCCCAGCGAAATGATAAATGTTCCCTCTGTGTATCAAGTGTGAATTTTAAGTGAAAAGCCAGCCTACATGCTGTGCCTGCGGAAAATGAAAATGCCTCTAAAAGAGCCTCTATGCGGAGTACGTGATCCAAAGTCAAATCAAGCTTGAGATATGCCAATAAATGATTTTAATTACATCAGTTGTCGGTCCATCAAAAAACATAGAGCATTTTCTCTCTCTCTCTCTCTCGATGCGAAGGCGGCCTCTTCTATTGTTTTGTGCCAAGTTCAAACAAGAAACTGTGTTCTTTTTATGGGCCTCTTGCCACCGTTCAGAAGTAGAGGAAATGCGCTCTGGGCCATAAAAGCCAGACATAAAACCAAATACAAAACCAACCGAAAAATCAAATAGAAAACCCAACCCGAAGCCTGAACCCTAGAAGAGTTGAAAGAAGCGACCAACGAAGAAAAAAAGAAGTAGAATTATGTTTTCTAGAATATTTCCCGCTTGGTTAGATTCCATATAATTCCGAACCGATAGAGCAAACCCGAGGATCGTAAAAAGTGCGAACTGTAAATCATGACAGTTTTTACAACCCGCTCGTTGCTCGTACAGGCGACTCGGCGGCAGCCACCGCTACCTGGCATTACGGCATTACGAGCGTCAAAGAATTCTCTGCGGAAATGTAATTCTCTTTATGAAGCCCCTGGTCCAGAAAAGAGAAACAGAAACAGAATTTGTATTTATGCACCGCTTTAATTTCCCGCTCTATTAAAGCAGCAACCATTAAAAGTTCTTCAGACACGAATAATCGAATGTCGAATGAATCGGGGGCACAGGCACGGGCACCCACTGGCGGCGTTGGAGATTTTCAGGGGCTTTTACCCATAAATCCATATAATAATTGGTTATGAAATCGTTCATTGCAGAGCTTTGAGCGGAGCTTAGACATGAGCCCGCTTAGTCGTAGGGGCGGCGGAGCGACGGGGCTTATTTATGAATCGATGAATTTACGACCGTTTTGTGGGGGCTGGTTATGCGAGTAATGCATTTGAATTTACGAGACGGATTTAATCAAAGGCATAGACAAAGGCAACATAGGCAATGGATATGGCAACGACAAAGAGGTCTGAGCAAATGGCAATTGTCTCCCCAGATCTGCTCCCATTCGATGCCGAGGCCCGTTACGATATTAATTGCCGGCCATTAGCAGCATCACTCAACTTAAAGCATATGCAACAACAGCCCCACGGACGTGCCACGGGGGAGTCTCAGACAGATGGAGACGGTAAGGAAAGGAAACTATCTGTAGACTCATACATCAATGCCGCTAAATCCACTTGTCAGGAGGTACAAACGTGAGAATCGTTCAACGTAAAAAACCAGAGAGACAGAAACTGAAACAGAAACAGATACAACAAAAAACAAAAAAAGAAATATAACAAAAGCAAACGACAAACGGCAAACAGATCGGGCAACGAGGAAATATTGTCAGGCAACACTCTTTAACCCATGAGATGTAGATGTATCTGTATCTGCATCTGCATCTGTGTGCTGTATGCTGTATGCTGTGTAAATGTGTGTCTATTGGTTGCACTGTAGCTTTTGCCTTCTCCCTGGGGAGATTTGTGGCCGGGACACCTGCAGCATTTGAGGGCCGTTCGTCGCTGCGGCAGTGAAAGACTTTTTTATGCTAAATACCATCGCAGTTTATATTGATGACGACAGCAGCAGCAACAGCAGCAGCATCAACCATACTAAGTATATGCAGATCTACAATATAAGTATACATATACACAGACATACATCTATACGTATGTATATGGAAGGTAGGGAAATGTGTGACAAAACACCACAAGGAATTTTAATCCCAAAATGATTGATAATCATTTGCACGAGGCAGAGAGAGAGAGAGAAAAGCTTTATCACGTTCCATTTGACTAGGTGTAAAGTCCATGGGGTATTATCAGCAACGCCCAACATCGTCTTCAGCATCATCGTCATCGTCATCATCATCGGTATCATCATCATCATCATCATCATCATCATCATCATCATCATCATCGTAGTCCCACTCTGCCCCGCCTGGCTTTTGTTTGCTGCTAATGTTTGCACTTAATTCACCAGACAATAGGGAACCAGGGAACCGGGGAGAGTGGATCGGAGGGAAGTATTTTCTTTTAGCTTTTACCCACTGAAAAAGTGGGGGAAGACTGTGGCTGCCAAGGCGAAAAGTCTAAATTATGTCGTTGCCGCCTGACTGTTGCATAGGAAAATGCATCATTTTGTAAGCTTAAGCTAAGACGATGCGCTTTTTGTGAATGGAACACCGGCACACTGAGAGAAATGAAAGAGAATAATATCAAGGAATATTTTGGAAGAGTATTAGAAGTGGAAAATGGCAGCTTCACTGCTTTCTTAGTGCAATTTTCCTGAAATAACTATTTTCTTAGCTGCCTAGTCGAATTTGCCATATCATGTGGCATATTTGACTGCCAACAATATGTTTCTGTCCGCCCCATCCCCGACAGCCCCTGAGATGAACATTTTCCATTCAGCCAAAGTTTATTTCCATCCATTTAGTCTTTTGTTTGTGGGTTTTTGGATGGTGACACCTTTTTCTTTTTTTTGGGATCCAAGACGGATCCAACTATTTAACCTGCCACACACTTCCCCCTGGAGCACCTTTGGTGTGGCATCTACAGCTGACGATGAGTTGAAAATTGAACAAAAGACGATGCGAGTCATAATTTATCATGATGCTGGGATTAGTTGAGATCTGTTTTACAACTGTTTATTTTTAACACGTTGCACATACGCCCTGTGTGTATCGCGTATGACAATGCCACTGCCACTGCGACTGCCCCTGCCCCTGCCAATAGACGAGTGCCGAGTGGCGAAGACTCGGGCTAATGTTCAAATTTATTGACTATCAAATGCTGAATGCATTGTGTGTGCAGTGGCAGTGCCTACTGCATTGGTTTGTGCCACTTTCACGAGAGCCACGAACACACCCAACCTGAATTATCGAACAGTGGACACCCTGTCGTTGTGGGACTTGGATTTGGGCATAGATTTCCTGGGTCGTTCCTCGTATTTCCTGACAAAGTCAATTGGATCGCAAAGATTGGATCGTTGGGGCATCTCGCTGCATGCCGCTGCTTGGCCTACAACAGGCCTCCCCTCAAAAATCAACCACGCCCCAAAACTGAAACAAAGTTGAGTCCTCCATAGCTTTTGGCCCAAAGTGTTTGTAATTGTTATGGCCAAGAGGAGAGCGACAGCGAGAAGGAAACTCGTTCTTTCACTTTGGCCTGCAAGCGCGAACTTTATGGCTACACCTACCCAGAAACCAACGGCAGATGATCATCTCGGCAAAGACCTCACCGTCCCCAGTCCCATTCCCATCTGCATCTCCTTCGGCTTTGAGTTCTAGCGGTAAATAAAGTTTTGGCAATACGGCCGCGCCCACTGCTTGGAGACCAGAGAGACCCCAGACCACAGACCCCAGGCCCCAGGTCCGCGAGAGCCGAGAGACCACCTAATGAAATGAATTTCACCTCTCTTTTGGGGCGCAGTATTAAGAAATTACAAGCAAACGCTTGCCCCACGCACTACGAGGAGGAAATTAATTTGCGCGTTCGCCAAATTTAATTCAATTTTTTTTAACAGCTCGGACCAACGCGGATGTACTGCCACGCCCCGAAACGAAAGTTGACCCACTGCTGGCTGGAATGTTTTGCTGGGATCGGTCCTGCCTGCATTCCAAATCCCAGGCCAAAGAGTTCGGGGAGTACGGGGTACGAATTAAGACATAATAAAGCTGTCCCTCAGTCAGCCGGGCCCATCCGTCAAGAGATGGTGCCGTTTGGTGCCGTTCTTGGGGCGTGTAACGCACTCCGAACACCTTCGCCCCAGACAAGACGTTTTTGGCTTAAACGATATTCTTGGGCGAGGAGGGGGTAAGACACAAAGTGGGGTCGTCATACTTGGGAGTTCATTTTGCAGTCGCGGCTCAAACTTGGCTGACGGCAAGGGAAGTGCCGATACGGGAAGGGACTGATACGGCGGGTTGGTTGGATATGGTGCCTGTTTGACAAACGAGTGTCATTTATCAAAATGTGACACTATTTGCGCCAAGTCATGTGTTAACTGCACTTTATTTTATTGTTATACTCTCCAGTCGAGTCTCTCGTGTGGTGGAGCACAAAGGGCCAGCCCTGCCCTGCCTCCCGCTCCTCGTCTTCGTCCTCTGCCATCGGTTTTCAAGTGCTCTCATAAAATATATATCATAATTGAGGGTTACGTTGTAGCTTTTTCTTTTCTTTTTGGGGAAAAGGCCATATAAGTAGTACAGAAATTGACTTTGCCACCAGGATGGAGGATGAGGTATGACCAGATACCGGACCAGAGATACGAGTAAGAAAAATTGGTCTGTCCGGCCCCCGTGGCCTATGTTCCTGGTACTCTGATTCCAGCAAACTGATTTCAGATTAGCTGGAAATACATTATTGGTAAATTGATATGAATTTTCATTCAATAATGCATTTATTGAGGACTCTTTTGGACAATAGCTTAGATATTTTTGTGGTATTCCTCCTCTGAACCTCATAAAGAAGTAATTTTCTTCCTTTCCAATTTATTAAGTCTTTTTTTCTTTGGTCGCAACCTGCATTTAATGCCAATAATATAAGTATTATGATTATGTGCTCGAAAGTTACAGCGCTCGTCGCGCTCTTAAATGTTGTCTTTACCAAAGAGACCCCAACAACGAAAAAAAACCCCCCAATTCCCGAAAAAACCAAAGTCCGAAGAGTAATTTCTTGCACGACATTAATTTCTTTTAAATTACGCATAATTGAAGCACGGGCACTCGAACTTGATCGATGGCCGCATCGAAAAGTCGGAGTCGGAGTCCCCCCAGCAGCAGCAGCCGCAGAAGAGTACTCCACCAGCGAAACAAGTTCTCCCGACATGTGTTTGAGAGGTGTGTGCTCCATCCATCCGACCGTCCTCCTCTGTGGAGTACTCGAGAGTACTTTGAGTGAAATTCCCAAAAAGAAAAAAAAGATTGCTCTGCTCTGCCATAATTATTTCAGTTTTTATTTGTGGTCGCTCATATTTTCCATATACGATTATGAGGGCAAGTTCTTGGACTGAACAGGGGACAGGCGGCGACATTGACATTCGAATTAGACACCTGACAGCAGCAGCAGCAACAGCAACAGTATTTCTGAGTACGGGGGCTCAAAGACTCTGTCATGGAGTGACGGTAATTCGACGATTTCTTCTATTTTCTTCCATTGAAGCCTTGGCTGCACTACTTTGAAATTTGATTTAATTCTCCGTACACTCTTTTTTTTGGTCTCTCTGCCCTTGGGCCGAGCGAGATCTTGGCCTGGCCTGTCAGTCAGTCTGAAATTTCATATTGTGCTCGGGTCTTACGGGTATTTAGTTTTTTTGTTGGGGTTTGCCGTGGCTTTGTTGGCGCGATAAGCGGATTTTTTATTACATCAGTTTAGTGTCACATTAGCGCAGCACTCGCTGGTCGCAAGCTGTGGGGGCGACAGATCTGTGTGGATGCCAATCCATTCCCATTCGAATCCATCCCATTGATGCCCAGTTTTATGGCTAAGCAAGGGCCAGGCCAGGCCAGAGATAAATTTTATAGCCACAATTCCTGGGCCTTCAACAAGCTCTTTCGTATATCCATCTCAATCTGCATCGTGATCGGCGGGGAATCGGATCGGATGGGATGGATCGGATGCCTGCAGCTCGCATCCCATAAAATCTTTCAACGCGAAACACAGAACTTATGAATTTCTTAATTTTTACGAAACGCCCGACTCTCTCACAGATCTGTCTGTGGCCAGGCTTGGTCTTTTTTATGGCATTTCGTTTTGTTGCGATGCTATCTGTTTCTGTTTCTGTTTCAGGTTTTGCTCTTTAAAGTGTCTCGCAGCAGGGCTCGGTCCCGGTCGCAACCCGGTCCCGGTGTCGGTCGATTCATTGCATGAATCATGGGCCAGTTAAGAGCAGAATTCTTAAATGTTCGCTTATAGGGTCAACGCTTTGTGGCCTGGCACTTGTAACCCAATTTCATTCCCCGAATTAATTGTAAATCAAATGGCAGCCCAGATTGTTTTATAAGAAATATAATTGCATTTCGGGGAATATATATATACTATATATATATTTAATGCCCAAGATTTGCTTTGATCAGAGTCACTTGGTTTTAAAGTCAATGTTCTCGAAATACAGTTCAAAATACTTCATTTGATATTCGATGCGAAGATGGTTTTGTGTTCGTCCTGCTGCTATTACCTCGACCTCCGTTGGGGCTGCTTTTGGTCCGGAGTCGCAATGATCCCGTACTATACGCTCATGGCATTTCTGATGTTCGATGATCTCGAAGAATCCCATGAAGCCCTCGATGAAAACATGGACGCTCGTCTGGAAACTCACGGCTTTTGGGTGCTGGGCATAACATACACAATAATGGGTATACTCTCTTTTCCTCTGCTCTTTGCTGGCCTGCTGGTAAGCATGCTCCTCGAAGGATCTGCTTGGAAATTCTATCGAGTTTTTGTATTTTCTCCGAGCAGAATATCTCCTGGCTTTGTGTCGCTTTCCTTGTGTTACAAATACCACCGGTCTTGGTGAATTGCTACTATCTTTTGGTGGCCATTATGTATGGCATTGAACTCGAAACGTTCATCACCTATGGCGTGCCTCAGGGTAAGTTTCTCCCATTGCAGATCGACGACACGCCTTCCACATCCCATTCGTTGCAGTATTAGTGATCTACATCGATCTGGTGGCATATTCTTATCTAGAGGAGAAAAGGATCATTGCCAACAACCGAAAATATGAGGCTGAAGAAGTCCCAGTAGCATAACATTGAGGTTTTTCCATTAGCGTATGGCCATAAGCTGCTTTCGGCAAACCAGTTAGCGAATTCCCTTGGGGAATCGTACGATCAAAAATTTACCAAATTTAAAATGAAAACCACATACTAAATGCTTTTTCCGGTAGAATACACAAACAACAGCGATAAGGTTGAGGCTCTCTGCCTGCAGAGAGAGAAAGAAACATGTCAAGAAATAAAAACCAAAATGATTTATCATAATGGGAGTTTCGGAGTCGGAGTCAGAGTTTGAATCGGGATCGGAATCAGAGTCTTGTGCTCCCAGCGGCGTTGCCTAAACGGGCGATAACGATGTCCGAGAAGACGACGACGACGATGATGACGATGACGACGACGACGGCGTAGACGATATCGAGACTGAGAACGGTGCCTCTGAATGGTTGTCCTCGACCGGGCCGAAATGTCAACTCTTCATATAAAAATTAACGAAATATAAATTAAAAAATATTCCCTACCTCCATCGTTGGGCGATGAAATGAAAACCAGATACAGAAATATTCGTTTCGGTTTCGGTTTGGGCTTGGGTTCTGGAATACAGTTTTTTGGTCGTTGATTCTGTGTCTCGGCGGTGCCCCACACCGCTGGCGATTTACGAGTATGTCCCTTCTTGTATCGGGTTACGCCTGCGCGACATTGTTGCTCGGGTTGTGTTGGGCTGGGGGGAGGGGACCCGAAAACCGACATCAGAAATTATGAATTGGCCGTTGTCTGCTGGGCGCCCGTTTTCGGTTCGGCTCGGGACGGATCGGATCGGATGGGGTCCTATCGGTGGAATGCATCGCTGCGTTTAAGGCCTTTATCTATGGGCCAATGCATTTTTATCTAATGGAGGCAGCAGCAGCCTCTACCCATTGATTGGGGTCTGGTTTCATGTCTGACTTATGACAGTCTCGTATCCCCGGAGCCCCATACACTCTGATAGCTTCATAAGCTGCGATAAGCGCGATCCGAGAGCGCTAATTGCTAGCAAAACTTTTTCGGGGCGCCAGAGAGACAAGGGATATCGGAATGGGGAGACTCCGACTTCAGGTGGCGGCGGTGCAACATGCGGCGGCGTATCACCTGCATGTTATCGCCAGACAAATGCATTTTGCAAATTATTAACATATGTGGCGGCTGCTACACGACCAGGCCAACAACACCATCAACAGCACCGGCAACGGCAGCCGGCAGCCAGCAGCCAGCAGCATGTGCAGATACAGATACATTTGTATCTGACGCCAGTGGGTAGGAAGCTGCCGCTGCTGGTCCGGCTCTGGTTTTCGCTATGGCTGCAGCTAATTGATGTCGGTGCACAAAACTTGATTTATTTCTATTAATAAAGCCCCCAAATGGAAACGGTAGTGGGTCGGTCCCAGCAACGCGGTGCTGCAGGAGAGTGCCGTGCGGTAGATCGGTGTGGTGTCTGTTTGGCCAGATAGCGATACATTTTCGGCTGCCATATTTGGCCAGAGACCCAGTGGGAAATGCTCACCAACCGCAAACGCTTGTTCTGCCCATCAAATGGTAATAGAATTTCAGTCGGCTCGAACTATCGAATCGGCTTTTCCACTGGGTGGATATAGGCCTGGCCAATAAATCGCTTGTTTGGCCACAATTACACACACGTAAGGCAAACCGAAAATGGCCAAATCAGAAATAATCTGGCAACAGTCGTTGTTGTTGTTGTTGTCGATAGAAATCACATAAAAACCTGGTTGCATAAATTTTAACACCGATTTTAATCGACGGATTGTCGAGCGAACCAGCGAGCAGCCCCAGCCCCTGTCTCCGCCTCTCCGGCTCCCGCTCACGCTCCCAGATAGACAGCTCATTGAGGCCCGGCGATCACACTTTATGGCCAGGTTTTTGGTGGTAATTACCAGCCGGCAGCAGTTCCGGTCTGCGCTGCAGTCAGTCTATAATTTCGTTATAAATTATTGATATGTCAAATCAAATTCTCGGCCGGTTTTCTTTTCGTTGGGGTTCGAGCAGTTCACAAGATTTATAGCCTGCAATTTGGTCTCTGGGAGAGTTTTTGGTTAAAATACTCGTAAATTGGGTGGCTGGGCCAGCAAAGTGGTGGTCGCTAAAAGTTTATCAAAATATCTGTGAAATGTATATAAATTTATTGAGTTTCACTCAAGTACGAGGGAAATGCTTCAAGAATGTCTATGATATTCTTGATATTCGTACGATTTTTATTGGAATTTCATGGCGAAATTTCTATGTGGATTTTATAATATCTGACACTTCTAACAACTTCTCCATCGCACCTCGTACATATCATATGCCGCAGTGCACACATAAATATTGTTATATGAGGAAGGAGAGACGACGACGTGGACCGACCAACAAGACAGATTACGACGATGGCGTCTGAGACCGGCGGACATGTACAACACTTTGCTTTACATGGCGATACGGAAAAATACGCAGAGATTTCCCTGCTAAGTTTTTCCGGGGCATGCACATTATCCGCTGAGTTACCTCATGTTTTGTTTTTGGGCTCTATTCGACATAACTGGAGCGTTTTTGGCCACCGCCACAACCTGATTTGGGGGCGACGGCGACCCCAAACAAAATGCCCAACTGCTTGTCTCAAGCATTTGCATTTCGATCTTTCTGCGGCGGCTAACTGGCCAACAGCCAGAGCAAGAGCCAGAGCCAGAGCCAGACTAACAAATCCTATCGTAATAAAAGTTTTCTGTACAAAATTACAAGCACTGTTTCGCGAGGTGGGGGAGGACATGGACATGGACGTGGACGTGGACGTGGACGCGGATTCGGATTTGGACAGGGAGTATGTGTGTACCAGAAGGCAATGCCAATCCAGGCTGGGTCGGTGTCCGTATTTCGCATTCGCATTCGTTGAACCACATTAGACTTTCACTTTTAAGCCGTTCAAATGGCCATTTGGGCATTTTAGTCAGGCGACTGCGCTTTGAATTTATGTTGATTGGCCGCATTTGTGTTTGTTTGTGTTTTTTTTTTTTTGGCTAAATGTTGTTAAATTGTTTTTCCGCCGAAATGACATGTTTTGACAAATGATCTAGGCCGCGCTCGTGGGTAGTACATTATAAAATAATTCAACATAAATTTGGTACTTGTTGATCTGTCATTTCGATTCTGATTGAAACTCTCAGTCTCTAATGAGGGATAGCCTCACTGCAGAAACTCTGGTAGTAATAGATCCAAGGGATCAAGTTAGTGGGCCAGAAAAGTAGCCTCCTCGAATCCTTTGACTATGCCGTGCCCCGAACCATCCCACAAATAAACACTAATAAACCAGAAAAAGGGGGGGAACAAGCCAGGACATGCCAGTTGGGTGATTGGCTCTGTTAGGCCATCCTTCCTTTCGCGCACTACATAAATTTCAATATTTATGGCCAAGTTTTTTTCCAACAGAAACAGCCACACATGGCCAAGATAGACATCCACAAAAAAAGGAGAACGGAGGGCTCAGGCCAGGGCTCGGGAATTGCGATTCGGATTTGTAGGCGTTTGACAAGCTGTTGTGCCGCTAGTGGGCGTAACCCAAATAGAGGCGTTGACGCTTACTCTTTCCCATCTCGACAAAAATATACGTCTTTCGCTTCCACGGAACTAAGGGACAAGGATCGGATCTGGGCCAGAAACAGTGGCAGGATAGCGCAGCCTGGAATCGTAAATCGCTGCGACATAAATTCAGTGCACTTTCTGACGTTTTGTTTGCCTCTAGGAGCATGTGGACGAGGACGAGGACGAGGACGAGGAGGCGTCCTCCTACCTGGCTGGATGGCGGCGGCACCTGACACAAAATTTTCCCTGCTTCTGCTTCTGGTTTTCCTGCCCAACGCGCACGCTAATCTCTGTAAACAAATCACTGACTCTTTGTGTCCTACGCCTGCCAGCCTGCCTGCCTGGGCGGCGTGTCCTTGGGGACATGTTGCTTTAATTGCTGCCAGACGTCGGAATTTATGGCCATCAATAAAGTGTCAACTTTTGTGTGTGTGTTTCTGTTTCTGCCAAAGCGAAAAACGGCCAGAATAAAATGCGCTTCTGGCTGTAAATCATCGCGAAGCGACTTTCCTGGAAACTAGCTGTGGCAAGGGAATCGGCCACTGCCACAGCCACAGCCACAGCCACACAGCCTCTGACTCTACCACGGACTCTGCCTCTGTCTCACTGGCTCTGTGGCGATGCTTAACTTGCCTGAGACACGCTAGCCGGAGACGCTGCTGGACTGGCTCTGGACTGAGTTTTGGCATTTGCATTTCAATTGAAGCGAGTAATTAATGTATCGCATATCTGTAGAATTTTAATTGCCAAGTCAATGCACTGGCCCGGGGACCAAGATCAGATGCATCTGCATCTGCAGCCATGTGGCAGCCACTGTGCAGGAAAGTCTTCCATTTGTTTTGGATGTGCAGCACTCGAGGGCAGGGCACTCCACTCCAATGGCTCGATGTGGTGTAAGAGGCGCGCGTGTGGTCTCGTCACGTACCACTGTGCTAAGCCCCGCAACGCCAGCTGCCGCACAGAGGACCCAACAATTAAAATATGAAAGGGTTCTTTTCTCTGCCATAAAACTAAAACCAAAACTATTCACGTTGTAAGCTGACAAAACCGCAAAGCCGAGGGAGCAGCGCCCCGGCATCCAACTGACCAACCAAATCCCTGGCAAATCATGAATCCCTGCCCTCCACTGGCTTCCCGGAGTTCCTTGATCCGGCCTGTATTACACAGTGTTTGTGGAAAACCAACAGGGGGAAAAAATGGGAAAACAAACGCAGCAAATGCTCTTGGACTGCCTCCGCTGCCTCTGCTGCACGTGACGATTGCATCATTGTGTCAGCTTAGTACGTGCTCTGCTACGGGCTTGTCACATAAAAAATGGCATACAATTCTCGGGCATTCAATGCAGTTCCAGGAGCCCCCCATCCCATCCCAATATTCATCCTCTCCACTCCGGAGCACTAGAAACATTTGCAAGCAGTGTGATTTCTGGTCGTTTTGGACAGATGTTTGGTGAAGCCAGATAGAAACAAAAAAGGAATGTGGAAATGTCTTGTTTTGCCAACTTGTGGTGAGGTCTACAAGAAGGTCACAACTGGAAGATAGAGGGGGACAAAGGACTTGACACTTGCGTCTTGGGATTGGGATTGGGTCACAAAACGGGTCATGATCCGTTATTACTTGGAGCAGATTCCGGCAGTTATAAGGTGTGTTCCTAAGAGTTCCCTGTTACGACTTCCATAGTCCCTTTGGTAGTGAGATCTAGTGAGTTCGTTCCCAGAGACGCCTCAGCGTCTGGCCTGAGTTTTGTTCTTTGAAGGCAATGCCGAAAGAATATTTTTATACGCTGACCGATATCCGCTTTATTGTTATGCAAAATCCGGACATTGAATTCATAAAAAGTGATATTAAAAACGCATAAAACCGGGCATCCCGAGCAAAGCCATGGCATTCGCCCGCTCCCCACAAAGCCAGGCCCTATCTTATTTTTGAGCTCCACAAAAGAGCGCCCGCGAGGAAGAAGAAGTTTCTCATATAATTTATGAGAAATGCGAGCATTAAACTTCATTAGATCGACATTTAAGGGGGCCCATAAAAAACAGGAGAAGAACCGAAACCGAAAAGTATCTTTCGCTTTTTGTTTGCAATTAGTTCGAAGCAGAAGCCGCATAAAAACTGGAACTGGAGCTGGAGTTGGAGCTGTAGCTGCTGCAAGTTCATTGAGGAAGCATCGAACTCAATATCAAAGGCACACATAAATTTATTTTTAAAGAAATGCCGAGGAAATGCACCACCAACTGCGTCATTGTTGGCGGTTGCATTTGTCAAGCGGCAGCGGGAGCAGCAGCAGCAGCCGTCGAGCAACTTGCTCCCAGCGTGTGTTCCCCGTGCAGCTCCACACACAAAAAGAAATTGAAATTAAAATATTTTGGTAGTTTATGTGTGCTGTCGATGCTGGAGCTGTGCCTCTGCCTCTGCCTGTGGCTGTGCCTGGGGAACACCCACCGAAACGCTAGAGTCGCTCGATGGAGAGGTGGCAGCCATGTGTAAACATTTGGTGGCCCTGTCTAAACTAATTTGGGTGCCGCGCCGGTGATGCTTCGGCGTGGGCTTTTGGGGCAAGTGCACAGTACAGCCAGCCCCCCTTTCAATGGCGCGGAGTCTGTGCGTGATCAACCGAGGCTAGAGAGCTTCACAGCTTCACACTTGATGGCGAGAAGTGTTGAAAATGTCATAAATTTCATTGCCATATGCGGAGATTGGGACTGCACCCCCCCTCCCCCTGTTCAGATGTGGCCGCATGTGGAGGGCCCTTGGGGCCGCATGTAAATGGCATCAAGGAGGCGTAACACTTCAGCCTGCAACTGGGCCTAAGACTCTCTGCCGCTTGCTTTGCCTCTTCGTCTGCTGCGACTTCAAAACTCAACACCCTGCCACGTTCCAGGCGATTTTTCACGCTACCTAAACACGCGTTTGCCTTACGGGCCCGACGACCTTGACCAATGCGCGGCGTGAAGCGGGCCATAAAGATCAATTGAGAAAATTCTGATATTTTGGGAAAGTTTGTCACCCCATGGGAACGGGAACAGGACCTCCCGGCCGGCGTGTGTCGCGACAAGCAAACGAGCTGTCTGGAAATAGGTGGACATATACCATATCCCTGGAAATATTAGCGGCTCTCAGCTATCGCTCTGTTGCCCTTCGATTTGTCATGCTCGAGTGTCCTCTGACGTCTTGACTTGGCCGGAAACAGGGTCTCGGGCGGAGTAGGACTGCAGCTCCTCCATTGAATGGCCATAAATCAGGAAAGGTGTATGCAGGACGCGACTTACGCCCATTCCTTGGCTCGAGGCGCGTGCCTTCTGCCTTGCGCTGCCCTGCCCTTCGCCGAACTGCAGTCTAATGCCCTTTGGCGCATATTTTACGAGCACATCCATTCTCAGAAGTCCCCGTACCTGTTGCCGCGGCAACAAGTGTAAAACTAGCAGCCATTTTGCTCGGACATCAATTCCCGGCTCTGGAGCAACCTCCCCAAAGTCAAACTAAAGCTGGAGAGCCACTGAATGGACCAGAAATCAGAGCCAGAAACAACCTTGAGTCGAAACGGGAGGTGGAGGTGGAGCTGCGATTGGCCTGGGATGGAGATGGGATGGAGGGAGCAGCAAGCATCCATCGCGTAAATTGTGGCAGACACTTAAGAGCCGAGACAAGATTAAATGTTAAATTACGTTAAGGCAGCGTAGATAAGCCGTGGCAGGAACAAGAACGGAACCCCTTCCCTCGCTCGTTGCAGACCCAAGAGTGCGTCTGCTCAGGGAGTGCCGTGTGGTGGCTGCTCCGCGCCCAGGTCCAGGTCCAGGCCAAGGTGATAATGATAAGGAAATGCAATCGAGTGGAGTTCGCCAGCGACGATTCGCGCCGTGGAATCTCGGAATGGGAATGGGTCTCGGGCGCTATTATCTGGGACCTGGGCGCGTATAAAGTATGAAAACTGATGCGTGGCATAAATTATCAGCACTTACAGTGGGCTGTGTCCAAGAAATTTCATACAAAATCTATGTGAACTTAACAGAGAATCAACATTAAGAATCCCTGTAGATCCGTATGAAACCGAATTATGGAGATAAATTCAAATATGCTACTTGCTTCTTCAAAGAAAAGTCTTATAGGAGTGAAGATATTTCAACTTGTATTTCCTCTATGAACACAACCCGCGGATCATTCACAGCCCAATGTTCGTACCCTTCTTTAGCAACTGAAAGAATGATCCGTGGGTTTGTTTTTTGGCCCAGAGTCTTGCTGTTTCGCCCACTGCTCATCAGCATTTTGGCCTGTCCTGTCCCTATCTGCGCGCCCTGCACTCTGCTGCCTGCTGCCCGCCCGTGTGTATAGATGCAGTAATGCACTTGAATCCAAATCACAGTCGGCATCGCTATCATCATCGTCCGGACTCCGGGGCGAGGGACGGCCAGCGCCAGCCGGGCCCCCTGCCCGAAGAGACGCGACTTGAGGACTGGCTGTGTGACCCAGGCAACTGACTGATAAGCGAAATTGATTTTTGCAATTATTTTCAGCATACTCGCGGCTCGGAAAATGTGGCTGGAAAATGTGTCAAGCGACGACGACCTCATAATTTTATGATTAGTTGAAATGCTTGTTAGTGGGCAGCAGCAGCGTCTGCCTTGAGCCCAGGCTCCTCCTCCACGTTGGCCAAAGAAGGCAGCTCTTTCGCTGCGGCAACATCAGCCGCCGCATCTGCAACACGTACGCACACTTCTCACCCATGCCACAGAGGCAGAGGCAGCAGCAGCAGCAGAAGATGCAACAACGGACCGAGGACGAAAAACCTTTGCAAGAAAGACCGCCGCGCCGACTGTCCGTGATAAATTGCAATGATAGCAAAAGTACTTGACTGTTGCTGTTGCCAGTTCTCTTTCTCTCTCTCTTTCTCTGTTGCCGAAAAATAAAACGAAACATTTTTTGGCAGACGTGTCCCCGGACCGGCAACGCGGTAACGCGGCAAGAAAGCAAAAATTAACCCCCGGCAACGGCGAAAGAACGCTTCGTGTTGCATGTACGAGTCAGTCAGTTTGCAATGAGACCCAAAAGATGATATATCCGAAAATTCCATATAATGACTGCCAGGCAGCAGCGCCGCAGCAGCAGCGGCAGAGGCAGCGGCGGCAGCAGCAATAACGGCAAGTATCCAACGCGCATTAGAAGGAGGAAAAAAAAAAACAGAGGAAAAACCCCCGACCCAACCGGCGGCCCAGACATGGGAACTATTTTCACGCTCAGTTGCAATCTGTCAATGCCGTTCGCCACACCGAGTCATGGCAGCCAGCCCCGACCCGACACCGGCAACAGGCACGACACCTTTTTGTGGCATGTTGCTGTTGTAGCTGTTGCTGCTGCTGTTGCAACGCCCCGGCACTCTGGCCTGGACAGTCATCCCAGCCTGCTAGCCAGCCAGCCAGCCAGCCAGCCAGCCAGGCGCGCTGATATATCAAAGCCAAACCATCATCATCTTATTAAAGAGTGCCAACTTAATTTGCTTCTCCATGTTGCCAGACAAGTTGTTGCCGTTGCCACAGCCGTTGCTGTGGCTGTGGCTGTTGCTGATGCTGTTCCTCCTGCTGCTGATGGTGCTGAATGGGGTTCGATGCTGTGGTTCTGCTGTGGTGCTGGTGCTGGTGCTGGTCTAGGTGTTGCTGAGGGGCGTTGCTGCAGACAGTTAGAAATGGGAGAGGAGTCGAATTCTGAAAAGCCGAAGAACCAATATCCTTGCCTGCAAATTAAGGCCAAGAGCTCTACACATTTATTGGAAATACGACGGGGAATTTCCTTCATATCGAATCGGTTTTAATTTTCGTTTATCATGTATCATTGACCATCTTATGGACACCCAGAAACATGCTCAGAATCCGTTTTCCTGATGGCCGTTCTGTGCGTGTGCCAAAATGTTGGATCCTGAGCGACCCTGCCACATCGCGGAGACCCACTTCACCTCCACCTCCATCCTCCATTCTCCACCCACTGGCAGTGTGCACTCAACACCTTTTGGGCTGCTGCCGCGCTCAAAGCTATAATTAATAGATTATCATCGACAACGTTTTAAATTCGCATTAAACTCGCCAGCGAGCCAAATTGCAGCGCCAAAGTGGAAAATGGCAAACTATTTTCTAGCAATTTTTGCAGCATATTTTCCCCGCAGCTTCTTCTTCATCGTTTTGCTCCATTCTTGCCATTTTCCAGGCATTATTCCTTTGACTGCTGTTCGCTTTGGTCACATACGCGGAAGTGATTTTTCCACTCCAGTGACGTCGTCATCCTCGTCGTTGCCATTGCTGTTGCCGTTGCCGTTGCTGTTGCCTTTGCCGTTGCTGTATTCTGCTGGGTGCAACAAGTTGCAGCAGGTTGCAGGTTTTGTGGGTGTCTGCTGATGATGTTGCCTCACGTGCTGCAGCTACACCAACTGGCCTTTGGTACTCCTCTTGTGGCCGTCTCTATTGATAGACAAGATCGATGATGTAGCTGTTGCTATTGCTGTAGCTGTGGATTCGGCTATGGTTGTGGATGTATTCCTTGCCAGTTAGTTAGTCGCTGGATTCTGATTGAGAAAAATGTTCCTTTGTAGCTGCAACGCCCTTGGAACGAATACCGTTTCGGTGCGGCCATTTATGCGTGAAATATTACGGGACTCATTTGACCGACCTTTAGTGTGGGACTGCCTGGTGAGAGCGCATCCAGCGTAAGCCTTTCCGCACGAGCTCCACCAATGGCCAATATTTGGCCAAGAAATTAACGTGATTGGGCTCATTAAGCAGTCAACTTATTTGGCCAGGGCCCACAAAAAGCGTCCCGTGTTTAATAAGCAAATATCAACACCTCTCGGAAAGGTGCTTGCATGCAGTTTGCCGCATGCCGCATGCCGCATGCCTGACCTCACATAAGGTTTTTGCCAATGCCATAGATGCCCTTCACCTCCACCGTGGTGGCGGGGCTGTGGAGAGGTCTGTCGTCGGAGAGTCATCCATCTGCTGGGTCTCGCACTCCTCCTCGTACACAGCAATCAGCAAAGAAAACAATCCCCAACGACGACGACGACGACGACGGATGGGATGATGACGATGCTGATGACTTGAGTAAATATAATTTTTCAAGATCAATGTTTGTTTACAGAGCCAGAGCGTAGGCCAAAACTGCATTATTGGCAGCATATTATGCCCCGAACCGCTCCTCAAAAAAAAAAAAAACTCGGAGGAAGTACTCGGGGAAATATGAACGAAAGAAAGAAAGAAACAAAGACAAACAATGGCCAGAAGCAGCAAGCAGTAAGCTTTGGGACACGCAATTGCAATTAATGGTAACCGAAAACCCAGTGGATGCCGAGACGCCGTCAAGTGTGTATGTGAAAGTCTGGAAGGTCTGGGAGGCGTCACTGCACGCACACACACGAAGGTTTCAGCTGGAGGAGATGTGGCCAGCAGATGATGAAGAAGCCTCCTCAAGTGCTTTGGCAACTTGACGGCGACGGAGACGGCAGCCAGAGAATTAAGACGTCAAGCGACGTCAATTGCCGCTGGACCCGGAAAAATGTCTATGAAATACTCGCATAAACAACGGCATTGATGAGGATGCTGATGATGGTGGTTCCGATGATGACGAGTCTGCTACGAGTGTCACGAAAGGCTCACCAACAAGTTCAATGGCCAAGGATGTGTGTCTCAGTGCCTCAGACAGAGACAGAGACAGAGTCAGCGACGGCGAGAGAGAGATCTAAACAATGGTCAGCAATTGCGTGCCACATGCATCAACAACGGAGTTGCGGCCACTGCAACTGCAACTGCAACAATATGAGATGCTGATTAGGCATCTGGTCAGGTCTCAGCCGCAGTCGCAGTCGCAGTCGCAGTCGCCAAAGCTGCAGACACGCATGTCCATAAAACGCTAAATGCATATTGGAAAAATAATGATGACAGTTGCGCCTAACTAAGCCGCACAGCAGCACACATATCCCCGTCCTCGGCCATGCAACAGACCATGCAACAGACACTTAACAAATTAAGATGCTGTGCCAGACAGCTAGGCTTCCATCGGTAATGAAGATGCTGATGACACTGATCAGCAAAGAATGGGTAATCGAAGAGAGTTCTCTTCTCGCAGCAAAACCTGATAGTTGCATCCAGGTTCTGCCCATATTGGTGGACTTGCAACACGAGACAAGCCTTGATTCGATTCGAGTCGACACGGTCTTTGAGGAACGGTCTTTGCCTATGTAGAACAACTTACGAGTACACGTACAGCTCTGAAACGCTGTTGCACAGTGTAATTGAAGCTGAAATTGCCTGCACCTTATGTCACATTACGACAGCGTTGACAATGCCACTGATGCCAGGTTGCCGGGATGCAATGCTGAGAATTGGGTCAGTTGTGGGGCTCACGTCAAGGTGTTGTTGCAGCAGTTGCAGTTGCAGTTGCCACATGTTGCTGACGAGACAAGAGACAAGCGACTAAGCTGCATCTTAATGACAGCCAGTCAAGCGTGCAGGCCAGGCCAAACAGACGCAGTGAGGAAAGTTTTGGGGCAAACAATTGCAATTGTCTCATTAGCGAGACAGAACCAGGCGTTGTCTCCTCTCCTCTCCCACCCACTCTGCCATGCTGTTTGTGGATGTATGTACCAGTACATGGTTACTGGTTTTTCTGTGTGTGTTCCAGCCCCGTAATTAATTTGCGTCTCGTAATGATTTCTGTACATTGTTTCTCACACAAAATTTGCATAATTGTTTCGCATGGTTCATGGCTGTCGCGTGGGTGTTTCGAGCCCGACTCTGGTCGAGTTTGCGGTCGCTATCTCGTATGGCTAATTTCGCCATTGCCACTCGCAACTAGCCTCGATTAATCAAGCGGCTAAAACAACAGCCGACTGCTCGCATGAACCGCGCCCACAGTCCTTCAGTTCTCAGTCCCCAATCCCCATCTGAGTCTCCTTCATACAGAGTTCTGTTTGTTTATTTTGTGCGAATTTTCGCTGCATTTTTCACAGCATTGCGCATTTGCACTGTAATTGATCATGTTTGCGGCCGCCTGGCAACCGTATCTAACAATTGTGCTCGTAAATTTTCCGTTTGCCCAACAGGAAATTATGGTTAGAAAATTCGCTTGTTTGTGTTTCTGCTGTTGCTGTTGTTGTTGTGGTTTTTTTTCGTTGCATATGCACTCTGTATGGCCATTAGCCTGGTTTACACTGGCCGGGCCCGTGCCTGTGCCCGGGCAGATAATCAATTTGCTTTCTCAAATGAAATGAATTGCCCATTAATAATCAAATGATGGCGCATTTAAGTTTGGTTGAGCAACCGTATTGACGGTTCGAATGCAATGCTGTTAGGGCTCGCGCACACTGTAGCTGAAAGCGGAGCTGAAAACGGAGCTGATAGCTTATTTTTCAGCTCTGAAAAAACAAACACACTGCACCGGTGCAAGTGCGCACATTGCAGACTGAGCTGAGCTGAAAGCTGAAAAAGCTCGCTGAAATCAGCTCAGCTTAGTTTGATCGATCAAGCATGTTTGTTTTTTCAGCAAGCTGATTGCTGATTTTGTTCAAGTGTATTGGTTCATAAGTGATCGAAAATGGGCTGCAAAACATTGTTAAGCGAAATTACGGTTAACCCAGCGCTGGGAAATAAGCGGGCTTATTAAAAATATTTGAATAATAGTTTTATGTCTAAAATTTCTGGAAGGTGATAAATTGGGCAAAAGAGTTTTATTATTTACCATTTTCATATGTCAATAATAAATATAATATACTATGTCCTCAAGTACAGCAAACGCTCGAAAGACATCACAATGTTTATTATTATACAAAATAAATAATAATTGAAAAAAGTAATAATAATTCGTAAAAAAAAAGTAATACGAATACAAACTCAACGGAAATGTGGTTAAAAAACACGTAATTTAAAAAAAAAAAAAAACCAAGTAAACTTCCGTCTGGCTACTGTACGTGCTGTGAAGTAATAATTCATTAACAATATAATAATAATAATTATAATGATATCTATTGATGCCACTTAAGATAGACAAAGGGAGGCAGTGGCTTTCAGCTTTCAGCAATCAGATCAGCCGACAATGTACGCACCTGCAAGCTGATTCTGCCTGAGAAAAGCTCTCAGATCAGCTGAGCTTTCAGCTTTGATTTCAGCTCCGCTTTCAGCTACAGTGTGCGCGAGCCCTTAAACGATTTAAAGTGGAAATTAACTAATTTTTATTTCAAAGAGAAGAATGCGAATACATTTACAGGTTTGCATTTGTTGTTCTGCCCTTAGTGTTGCTGCTTTGTACGACGTTATTCGGGGCCACACGTTCCGCACTCTCTCTCTATCTCGTGCTTGCACTCAGCATACGACCGACGACAGCTCTTATCGGCTCGCATTTATGATCGTGTTTGATCGTGTCTGTCCCTCAATACGCACTCTCCCAGCAACACGAGTACGTTCGACAATGGAATGGGAGAATGACAAATGTAACAGAGCAGCAAAGTAACGGAGACAAGAAGCAGAACAACATACGATACACTGAGAATAATCTCCTTGTCAATTTATGCACAGCCAAATGATTATAATCTAATCTGAAAATAATCCAACGATACGACACCTCCTAATATGCTGTGGGTATACGAAAGTTGATTAAATTGTAAACAAAATTATAATTTAAAAGATAATTGATCCATCATCACACCCCTAGTCAATTCATTTCCACTTTTCACACACATAAACCTATCCACGCTCGTCTGCATTACATTTTCTATATTAGATAAGAATGTCTGTCAAAAATGGATTTTGAATAAAGTTGCTGTGGCTTTTAATTAACTTTACCATATAATTTTCGATTTTATGGCATTTTGCTGTGCCAAAATAAATTGCAGCGCTAACCAGTTTCCCCCCCAAAAAAAAGGTGGTGGCGCCCACCGTCAGTTGCAATTGCAATTTCAATTGCACCACTGAACCACTTTCCACTCATGTGGAGCGTAGTCGACGGAGGCGTTACGGTGCGGTAGGGGCGGTGCTCGGCTGGCACTCTGCATATGCGAACCGACCCCCACATGTGGCATGCGTGATATATATTTTCAATTAGTTGGCAACATTTTGCAGCAAAAACTAGTTGTGTTTGAGTTACTTTTTTTGCTGGCCAGCAATTAATTTAAGCTTAATTTGAATGGTTAACTTTTTGCATGCCCTGCACCGCGCAGCATATTTCCAGCGCCAGCAGCAACATCGACCTCTCGCTATCTCTGAAAATTTCTTTTTAGCTTTGGTTTCATTGAAAAACTCTCGGATCTGCTGATTTATGAACTTTCGTGCACGGCCACAATAAATTCATACATACATACATATGTATATCGAGCGGCAAAGTGAATGCAAATAATTTCAGCACTTTGACTCATTAACGCGACGGGGAGTTTTCATTAGCTCTCTGGCAGTGGATCGTTTGGGGCCCTGACTGGGACTGAGGCAGGGGCAGAGGCAGAGGCTGCGCCAGTGCATTGTTGGCCATTAAAAAGTTCGGTTGAAGGTGCGGCACAGTTCGGTTTTTATGATGCGAACTTTTTCAATAATAATTATAATTATAATGAAATGTGCTGGGGGCTGTGCGCTGCTGACCTAAATCTGGAATAGTTGCACAGATTAACACCGAATACCATTTGAAAGTTGGCCTGAAATTGGGTGGAGGCCGGTGATCGTTTAACCGCAAATAGTTTACAGGACCATTTTACATCCATTTACGCACCTTTTTCATGGGCTCTAATCCAATTATAGGATTTTGCGGATGCCTGTCAGTGGGGCATTGGAATTTTTTAATTTTTGCAGATGCGAATGCCGCCACACAAGTAATTTTCACACTTGAGTTTTCTTGCCTTCGACTCGACAAAGGAAAATTTGTGCCCAAAAGGATTTTCACGCTTTGCCATTGTCCAGGTCGAGGCCAGGTCATGTCCTGTTTGTCCCGTTTTCCCGGTGTGTATTCGTCATTCGTTCCAGATCGCATTTCAAATTGGATTTTGAGCGAGACGAAATTTCGTCTTTTGCCAGTTGGCCAAAAGCGATGGAGAACAGCGAGCCTAATTTCAGAATTGGCAGCTGCATTTGCCCACAAAATCTGTATGATGGATCCCCGTTTGCCGGCAGTGACAATCAAAGATTTAGAATATAACATCGGGCATCTGAGATTTGACGACTAGTGTTTTCACAACTAATGAACTTTGATTTGATGGCCCTTTGTAGTTGGCCAAGCGGGAGATTTACGCGCGCCTTTAATGGCCGATGAGAGACGAGAGATCTGTCTTTCTGGAGGGCCAACACATGCTGCGCTTTTGCTCAATACTTAACCTGATTTTACTTTTAATTAAAAGAGCCACAAACAAATCTCAAGCCCAAACCCGCACTCAAACTCTCATCAAATGGCGTTAAATTTCGAGTCCATAAAAAGCCAAACGCAACGGGCGTCGAAAGGAAAGTGTTGAGGTTGGCATTGGCTTCGGTTTTGGGTTTTGGATTAGGCTTTGTTTATGGATCCACCTGGAGACCGCCCTGCGCCGCCTGTTGCCAGCTTATCGACCCGACTGCGATGCGATAATGTTAATGATGGCCTTTAAATTATTTTATGTACTTTGAAATGTGCATACAAGTTTGTTGGAGCTGCAATGCTGTGACTGGCAGTTAAGTCGAATTTGATTTTAATTTTTATGACAAGTTTTACTTTCCTCAGCGTGTACGTGTACGTGTAAGTGTGTGTTCGTGTCGGATCTGATGTATAGATCGATCCAATATAGAGTGGAGCAAGTAAGACTACATATTTGATAAGCATCGGGCGACAAGGGAAAGCACTCTGATTCGAAACGAAACAGATTAGATAATCCTATCCTGAATAATTAAAGTTGAAAGGGAACTGCAGTCGGATGTTGGTTGGTTCGCCTCACACGTTTCCATCATCGCTATAAGGTGGCCCCCCCAACCTGCAGCACAGTTCTGTCTGAAGTGGCAGACCCCACCCAGATACCACTCCATTCCCACTCCCATTCATTGCCCGCTAATGTGCTGTAATCTAAAGCTAAGGCGCTTTGGAAATCAATTACAAATGTCAGTCATTGTCGGTATTGTGCCCAATACCTCAGACTCGGAGTGTGACAGTTTGGAGAGACAGACAGACAGACAGACGGAGAGACAGTTGGGTAAGCCAGTAAGTCGCAGTCGCAGTCGCAGGTCCAGTCGTCATGTCAGTCGGCTAATTCCCCAGACACATGCGCGTACATATTTTTACCAATTGCATTCCTACTCCCAACTGTCTTTGGCATTTGAGGTGTGCTTAGCTTATGACTGATGGGTTGACCTTTGGGTGGCTGCAATTGGGGCTGAATCGGGCATTGTGCTTGGGGACTGCGGATTATGTCTGGCGGTTGGGGAATGACACCAGCGACGAGGTCTAGGCCACACAGGGCTCCAAGCTCATTTATCAACTTGGCGAACTACTCTTCACTGACGATGACTTCCAATAAACAACAATTAATCAATTTGTAAACAATATTTCTGCGCCTACGCACAGCCACTAAGAACGAACTCAACTGGAGCTGAAACTGAAACTGGAAGTGGAGATGGGGATGGAATTGGATGAGCATGTGGTCTCGCAATGGAGTGGGCCACAGAGCTGTGAGCAGTTCATCAATTAGGCGGCGACTCGCCGGCAACATGTGCGCCTGATCGAGCAGCATCCCAATCCGAATGGCGCCACAGCTGAGAAAGGGGACTGGGACGGGGTCTCAGCTCGTTAGTTGTCCTCGGTTTCATTTTTCATAATTTCCACACTTGCCGGGAGTGTCCGGAAAACCCAATGCCAAAACTTACGACTTCCGCTTGCAATTGATGGCTAGTCCCGGCCAGGGGATAAGAGTGGGCTGCTGCTCCTGCATTGCCAATGCCAGAAGTCAACTTAATTAATTTCAGAGCCAACAGCGCCGCCGTGCACTCTGGAGAGCTGCTGCTGCTGCTGCTTCTGCTCCCGTGCTCCCTGTCTGGTCTCTGCCACTTCAGCAAAATCCATTCCGATTCAAGTTAAAGCCACAGAACTGGCGATAGAACGTTGGGGCCAGGCCCTGGTCCATGTCCAAGCTCTTGAAGCGACTCCCGGCTCACACAAACAGGAAGTGCAGGCGTTTGGATCTGCTGCTGCTGCTTTTCTTTATCTCGTTATTGCCGCTCCAGGAGCTGAAGCTGCAGCTCGAGTCGAGGCCGTGGCCGGGGCTGGGCCTGGCGGGCTGTGGCAGGTGTTGCAGATATCGCTGATTAAATGGCGTACGCCAAATCATGGCCAAAAGCGTTCAACGCACATAAAAGCATACTCCGATTGCTGGTCAAGGGGGGGCCTGAGAGGGAGGCCAACGCGATTATAAGTGAAACTTGAGCTCATCTCGAAATGTACGAGGGGGAGGCGGCCAGCAAACGGGAACTCTGATTAACATTCACCCGCTGGGTGGCTGGCAAAAACTACTCTCGAACATAAACCAAGAATTTGAGTAGCCGGCGATGAGAGATTACGATGAAACGAGGAGCTTGAAGTGGCAAGAAAAGTGCACCAAAGAGAAGGAAATCAGAATTTAAAATGATATCGGAGCTTGGAATAGTTTGCTGATGATTCGTCATGCCATAATCATAAATATTTAACCGGATACTTCTGGACCACCCAAACCCCGAACTTTCTTTCTTTGCAAAACACTTGGAGGGCCAAACCACTGGCATCAGTTGTTGTAAGCATCAAACGATGAGACCTCAGTGCCATTGAAAGTGAATGTAGGCCGCTTTGATGGGCCGCTCGCTCCATTTGCCTCCTTGGGCCAAGTGGTCGACTGTACCTCTGGCTTCCTTATGGACGGGCCAGACCGCTTGACGTCTCCGTTGCATACCAACCCGACGGTGCATGCTTAATATGCGGTCTCTGCCCGCCCACGCTGCACGGAGAGCCCATCTCTTCGTTTCACATGTCTGCCAGCCGAAAACTGCCAAAAGTCACACATTCTCGTAACGAATTGTCAATTAGTAATGCCCGAGGAGACAACTTTCCGGCTTTGGTTTGGCTCTGAGGCTACGACTACTGTCATCGGCCGCAGGCAAGATGAATGAGGCTGCCCCTGCCACGGCACACTCGATCGATGATGTGGACCTACCGCAAATACTATCATTGCCAAAAGACAAAAAAGAAAGGCCACAATGCGGGAGTCAGAGTCCAGCCGGAAGATGCTCGAGCAGCGTGTGAACCGTGTAACAAGTGTAGCAAATTTCCCGGCCTGCAGCGCACAAAAAATGTGACACAAATTAGTAACGCCCCGGGTCCCGGGCCCCGGGTCCCTGTCACTGTTCGTTGTCCCTCGTTTGGGAGTCCTCTCTTTGCTCCTGTCGTGCGTGGGTGTCGTCTCTATGTCTCCGTCTCTGAAGCTGCCGCCTGGGTTGTCTTTGTGGATTGTGAGACACTTTCATCACTTCTTAAAGCAAATGCATGTCATCCATGCCGACTCTCGACTCTCGGATGTCGACTCTCCACTGTCGACTGTCGGTGGGCGTTTGTTTTAATAGCTCCGCTCTTGTCATCTTTCTTTGACTCTTCTCACTCTTCCGACACTCTTTGGACGGCTCTTTGAGCCCACACACGTTTCGCACTGAACTCATACATAAATTATGAGCAGGAATCAAAGGTTCCATCCCAAATGCCGGGCCATTGTACGTATACACTTGCAAATTGAGCATCCGATGGTTAGGGGGCGGCGGCTATCTGTAGTTATTCATTAAATTGGAAGCGATCTGTCTTTGGAACAGTGTTGCAAGTAAGAGAATGCGGCATACGAGTGTTTGTATGGGAACAGCACTCACTTCACCACCAGAAAGAGCATGTAAAAAAGCTTTAAAGTGTTGTCAACATACGGGGTCTACACTTATGTACCTACCTGTCTGCCGTCCTAAGCAATTACCTGGCCATCTATCCCCCACAGAATGTCAGAGCTAATTTGTGTGCTCCAAGTCCGGCAGCTGAAGATGAAAGTGCTGAGAGTGTGGACAATGGACGTCCATCCTCCCTCCCAGCCTGTTCAATATGCGAGCTATGCACAATGACACAGATTTTCATTTTCATTTTCATTAGCCCCTTCCCCGAGCTCCCCCCGAGCGAACCAGAGCCGATGAACTGCATTGGCCCGACCCTCGACTGAGTGAATGACTGAGTGACCGACTGACTGGGCGATTTCTCTGCTCCATGTTGTGCAAGGACTGATTAGAGCTCTGGGGCGCCACCAACAACAGCAGGAGCGTAACAGTACGTAACAGAACACCAGCACCCCGTACCCGGTCCCCGGCAGCCGGCCCCCTGCAACAGCCAACATACAACCCACCAGAAGGCGAGTGACAGCCCGGACCTGAGCCAACGTTGATAAAAGAAAAGGCAGCATCCAGTAAACCACAATACTGAATGCAGACCATGATGGCTCTCCCAATGAATGGCTCCTGGACCAGGCCGAACCGAACCGGACCGGACCGGACCGGGCCAACATTGCACTTGATTAGTGCCAGCAGAGCGCCGCAATGCGTGGGTCTGGAATGGGGTCGTGTCGTGTGCGGCAAGGGGCAGTGGAGTAAAGTGGGGGCTCTGTTAACGGAGCACCCAAATCTGGTTACTGGCCAGCTTTCGGCAACGGTTGCTCTTGCATGCGTTTCATTATGTCAAACAGTCAATCATGCAAAACAGTTTCAGCTTCCAAACATCGAACCGGGTACACAATCATCTAAGCACAGTGGAGCGAGGGCCCATGCAAAATTGAGTGGATAGAATATCTCTCTGGCTCTGTAATCCTTTTGCGGCATTTAAGTGCAGCAACAACTATCCATCGTACAGGGTCGCATAATATGTATTGTAACAGTGTCTGATAAATCTGACCCACTGTACCGCTGGCCTTGCTTCTCTGGCGATGAACCGCACTGGCAAAAGACGGACCCCTGCAGGGGTCCCAGACCCACCTCATCAGGGTCCATAGTCGAGCATGTTCAGCATATGCAAAGTCAGGAGCCGAAATGCACTGCTTTCTGAGCCTGCACTGATTCCCATCGAGTATGGAGGAGCAGGAGCTGGTTCCAGACCACACACACGCAGATACACAAAACAATTGGCAGGCCGCTAGGGGAGGCTTCAGAACAGTTTTCTTTCTGTGATTTTCCGTTTGGCAATTGAGCGCAAACAATTGCACATCGCTCGAGCGGACAGAAGAAAGAGGCCGCCGACCCCGGCCCAAACTCGAATTGCGTCTGGGAAGAACACTTTAAGGAAGCGCAAGTGCAGCCAAATGAGTTTCAAATGAAAACAAATCGACCGACAAGCAACAAAGGCCAAAACGAGCTGATTCGGGCCAAGGTAGAAGGATCAAACGGAGGCCCCGGCCCATGCAAAGTGCAGCAGCAGCAGATGATTTTAGGTGTGGGTCCATGAGCCGCAGCACAACAAAATGTGGCACAAACAATGGATCCGACAATCAGAGAAGAACAGGGGAGTGGCATCAAAAGGACAACAGGAACAGGGGCGGCAGCCCCCGAACCAGAAAGAGCCTTGCTCAGGTGACAATAGCAATGACAACGACCATGGCGACATTTTCCCAAGGCTTCTGCCGCTGCCTCGGCTGCTGCTCTATTGTCCAGTGGCAGAACCAATCCGTTGGCTCATAGAGGGAGTGGGCTCGGTGCGCCACACGCAAAGCCAAAACGATGACGGTGACAATTTGTTGTCTTTCGGGAATCGTATTAAGGTGGGTCTTGGCCCTCTGCTGCCGCCTCAATCTGCGTCATCGTGTGTGGCTCAAAGAAGTGCGGCCTGTGGCAATTAGAAGTCTTTGGCCCTTTGTCAGTTCACCGCTCGCCGCTCAACCTTGGCAAATTAGTTAATAAAGGTGGGAAGAATGTCATGTTTTATTGTATATACGAGTATATACAGGTTCTCATCTTTTGATGGCTGCCGCAATGAGTTTGCGAATCTTGAGGACTAGAGACGGCTTCTTTGAGACATTTTCCTCTCAATTCAGTGGCTTTTCGTGTATTTGGTCTCTTTCAATATTTTGACAGGCGCAACAATCGCATAGAACATGTCACAGACCATTCAGATCGGTTGGAGTTAAGTTCCCACGTTTAAGGCGAAAGTGGACGCAGTGTCCTCCTCTAAGACATTTTTCCCCGCACGGAATATCAATGTTTGTGTTGCCTGGCAATCAGCGTCACAAAGTCTGCCGCGGGCTGGCGCACAATTTTCTGTAACGGGTTTCATTTTTATTAATTACCCAAAGAGGAGCCTAATTACGCTCTCGAAAAGGGGCAAAGAGCAACAGCTGTTTGGGTCTCAACTTGAGCCTTTGGCTTCATTGGCACATTGACGCGTTCACACCTTGCCAAAAATGATGGCCTGAAAGGAGCAGCACTTAAAAAAGAAACACCCGACAAGTTTAATAAATATTTTAATATAAAAATTGCGGCTATTTAAGACGGTGACGCCCCTTAGCGCGTATAGCAACATTGTTGCCAAGAGCGTACGGGATGAGATTAAGACCGGGTCCAGGTCCTAAATACTGTGCAAGTGAAGTCCACCTGCACATGCCTCTGTCAATGTTATCATTCATAATTTTACACGCTTGTGATTTTATTACCGTGAAATTGCCGATAATTACGAGAGGGCTCTGAGGAGGGATCCTTACAGACATTTTCATGCGTTAATCAGGTTCCGTTCTGGCCAACCCAGCCTGCCTGCCTGCCTGGCTGCCCTTTGTCGTAGATCTTATCGGCTTAATCAGGCGGGTCGGGTCGGCCGATTGCGGGCAGAGGAAACTTGGGATTGGCAATCCAAGAACTCTCGCAAAAACTCGAAAAACTGTTCTCATTATGCGTCGGGACAATGCCATTTGGTAGTTGCCTTTAAGCCGCTTGGCCCAAACTTCATTTTAACTTTAATTTGGTATTTCCCCCCTTAGCTCCTAGCCCACAGTGCCCGCTCTCTTTTGCTGTCTTGTTGCAGATTTGTGTTTGGCACAAATTGGCTTAAGCCCGCACAAAACGTTTTCCATCAGCATGGCAAAAGTTTTCCGGCACTGCTTTTCCGCGCTTTTGTCACAAGTTTTCCTTTGCCGCTTTCTGGTGCTCTCTGGTTCCCCTCCCCGTCCCCCACGTCACCCTTCTGGGTGCGTAATTGCATTGCATGTTGCGCTGCATTAAACATTTAATAACTTCTCTTTAGATCTGCTTTCGTTTTTTGTGGCTTACGTTTTCTGTTGGTTAGTTTGTGCCACAAAAAAGCGCTTCATCATATGCAAATAGGGGTTTCCATCATGTTTTTAATGCCAGAGTAGAGGGACCTAATCGTAGGTACTTTTGTTTGAGAGATAGTTTTCGCTTGCCACAGATTTAAGAGAAAGAAAAGAGTTGACATATTATCTTATAAAAGGAATGTACTTTATATGTTTCATGGCAATAAATTAACTTCTTTTTTTCTTTTAGTGGATCCGATTCCCTTGCGGAGCTGTGACAACAAAAGGTAAGAATCTTCCATTTCCATTGATATTCAAATGGTAGGAATATCTGCTTGAGGGTTGTCTGCTACGGAAAGGCAACTTTGTTGAACCGGATTCACAGATCGGTTTCTCTTTATATCACTTCCTGTCCAATGTCCCTATCCCTGTCCCCCCTACTAGATGTTGCTGTCTTCCCGTCTTGCGACATTCCCATTTCGGCACGCTTATTAACAATGGCCAATGGACAGGGGCAGGGCATTAATTTCTGCTTATAGCACGTGACATTTGTCTTAGCTTCGGCCAGGCCGGGAGCCTTTAGCCACGCTTTTTGTTGCCAAAGGATAATGGCCGTCCCTGTTCCCGTCCCGGCTACTAGGTGGGTGTACTAAATGCCGCTCAAGGTGATTCTACTGCCACTGCAACTGCCACTCCATTCCACTGCCCTGCCCGACCCATGCCTGTCATAATTTGCTGTGACTAAATGCGCTTTGTGCGCGTGCAGACGGGAAGCCGGAGCTGCTGGACACACGTACCGCGATTGGCCACGCATGCGCAGTGGTCGCTGGACGCTGGACGCTGGACACTGGACGCAGGGTGGACGCGGGCCTAGTTAGTGGGATTGGCTTGGAAATGTCAACTGCCGGCTGGATGTCTGATTTGGCACGCTTGAGGCTGGCTGCGAAGGAGCACTTCGCTGCAATCAACTCTGCTTAGCTCTCGGCCCTAATGGCAGGCCATAAAATGCAATTTCAAGGCTTCTGCTGCCGTTTCGGTAGTCCTTCGACTACTGAAATTTCTGCTACTGCTGCTGCATCCTTTGTACCCAATTCGGGGAACTCTGGCCTACTGCTGCTCATTCGTTGCAAATATTTTGGTTCAAATAAATGTCAAGCTGCGGCAAAATGTCTCGAAGGACGTCTCTGGCTCGTGCTGGGCACAATCCTGGAGGAATATTTTGTTTTGTTTTGTTTTGGACATTATTAGGAAGCTAACTGTTGTTTAGGTTGTTTAACTATGCTGCGGTTTGGCTCAGGTGCAGGGCCGGCAGCTGTCAAGGAGGAACAAAAGTGCTGGAGAGGGAGAGCCAGCTATTCCCCAGCTGCCTCACGAGAGAGGCCTCCCAGGGCTGGCCAGGTGATCCCGCCCCAGACAAAACTGAAATCCCACTGAGAAATGTAGTGTCCAGAAGCTGGAATACACTTTCGAAATAACAGAAATAGCTCCCCCCTTTTGCATTCTTGACTTGTCCATCCCTGTGTAATTGATTTGGCCTAAAATCTGGCTGAAACTAGAACAGCTGTGTGGCAGCAGCAGCCACTCTGGTTTCAGGGCAATCTGCAACAATTGCAACTAATTGGGCCGAACAGAGTCGAGAGTCCTCCACAGCAGAGCAGAGCTGAGCAGACGAGTCTCTGTTGAAGTCTAAGCTGCACTAAGTATTGCATTTGGAAAATTGAATATTAATGCCCTGGATTCCACTTGAGGTGGCCAGCAAATTGCATCCAAGGCATGCCACAAATTACAGACATGCACTCCCAGCGCAAACTCTCTTCAGAAAACGCAATTGAGCGAGCAATTTTACTCTCCTCGAACGGTGCGAGACGCATTTCCATTCGCCATGCCATACAAGACAACGCCTGGGATCGGACCGGATCAGAGCAGACCCAACGGCAGCTGCCTAGACCCAGAGCTGATCTGCCCTGAGCTAAAAAGGACATTTCATTAGCACTTTTGCATCTTTTACGCATCTCACAGTCGCAATCTGTGAGCTGTGTGCTGTGTGCGCAGCGACCACTCTTCCGAGCCAGTCGAGCGTTGAAAATTCCGTTTCGTCACAAGCGATTTGCTCTTTTCACGATTCCCTCCTCTGCGCAGTCGCACAGCCAGCAGCACTGGGCTCGTGTGTGTCCCATCGCATCCGATCCCATGTCATTTTATGCCGCCATCCCTGTCCCCGAGATGCAATGGCACGTTAAATGTGTGTCATACTCGTAAATCCTGTTTGAAATTAAGTGCATTGCAGGGGTCCCGAAACGAATTTCTTATTTGATTTTGTGCATACTTTGTCACTTACAATGTGTTAACTTCTGTAGGAAAAACAAATTTCCCCATTTCGCAACGCTTTTCGGTTTTGAATCGCTCCTTTGCTCGCCCCCTCACTGCCGGTTGCTCTCGCCGTGGCAGATGCGGCAGATGTGGCGCAACAGACAGAGCCTCTTTTTGAGGGTCACTAACAAGGTGTGTCAGGAGACGAATGGGGCATATATTTCCATAGGAAATTATTGGTCGACGTGGTTCGCTGGCAGCTTAAGGATTGTAGGAGTCCGTTCAGGTTGAAATGAGAAGTAATGGAGTATATAATCCGTATTTTTACTGGAGGTTTCTACCCAATTCAGGAGAAAAATACATCAAAAAAACATGCTAGTTTCGCTTTTCCTAGGAATACTCGAAGAATTTTAGCTAGTTTCTTAATCAGTTTTGTTAGGATCCTCGGCCAGAGGTGCCAAGCATAATTGAGATCTTTCAAAACAGAAGCTTACCTAGCGTAGACGCTTAAAATAATAAACAGATTGCCCCGCTCTCAAGTATTGTCCAGCCCTCTCTTCAGATAGACAGACAAATAACAAACCATCGTGCGGTAGGTCATACCCCGACCAGACATGGCAGTAACCCAAAAAAACAACATATTGCCCTCACACTCACACTCGCACCCAAGTGCGAGTCCATAAGCCCGGCCAAACAGAAACATATTGAAAAACGGAGAGCGATTGTGTCCTTGCCAGGCCAGCAGGACAGCAGTACACCAGGAGGAGGTGCATCAACTGTAGCCACATATGGCTCACACACACACACAGGTATGGTTGGCTGCACAGCATCAATTGTAAAAGGATTAGGGCTTAATTTGGAATGCGCATTCATTTCCAGCAACAGCACTGGGAGCTTCTCTCTTGCTCATCCTCATCCGCATCCTCATGTGATGCCCCTGCCCGCCCAATGGCATACTGATGCCCATTCTATGGCTCTCATTCTCATCTGTGTAAGCGGATTTCTGACTGCAGCTTGCTTTCAGCTCAGTTCGGGTTCCATTCTGTGGCGTTTTTTGTTGTTCCATTTGTTTGCTGTTAGTTGGTGTTTTCCTATTTTCCTATTTTTCCTTTTTTCTGGATTTTTTTGTGTGGCTCTCATTAGTTTTCAAATGGCCTGCATTAATGGGTAAAGAGCCAAAAGTGCGAGAGAAGTGGGCTCAGGTTATGCGGCATGCTGGAAATTGCTCAATTTGTGGCATTAAGCCCCCGGTTTTGGGTTGTCCTTTGTGTTGCTCTTTTGTGTGGCACACTGTTTGTTATTGCAGTCGCTGCTCCTTTCTACGGGGGTCCTCTTGGGCACGACAATGATTCCCAGTGTGTGGACAATGCATCGGCTTAGACCAGGTGGAAAAACACACACACACACATCCTCATCATGAAGGGGCTTACCCCCCAGTTTCATCTAACTCGCTCAACTTTTGTTAATACTCGTGTGTATTGCGACGGGACCTTGTCACCCACACACAGGAGAGGATCCTCCCATGGTGTCAAGGCAGTTCCAACGCAGCTCACATAAATCAGAGCAAAGAGTACGCTCTTTCTTGGCCAATCTCCTGTTTTGGTTCGCTCTTCAATGGCGTTCTGGAGGCAAATCCGCTTAAAGAAAGGGCCGCGACAAAAATCGAAATTGATGCGCAGCAATGTTTGACACAGAGACAGAGAGAGCGAGAGAGAGAGAGAGAGGGGCTGACTGGTAGTGGAGGGGCACATTCTTCTTTGCAATTCGCTCTCGCTTATATGCGGCTGGCACTTTGGCCAAATTCCTTGCCCCTTTCCTTCGCACGGGACACGACAAGTGGCGGAGCGGGAGAGTCGTTGGAACAGAAACACATGTCACAGATTTGTTTCTGTTTCTGTTTCGGAAGCACTTAAGCACTCAGCAAATTTGTTTGAAAAATCTGGAACTGGAAACTGGGAACTGGGGGACTGGTGCTGGGGCTTCGCCATCTATGGGGCAATAAATGCGGCGCATTGTTTGCTCTGGCGTTCCCGATCGCTCGGATGTGTTATTTTTAAATCCGTACCGAGATACAGAGATACATCGAGGAGGAAGCACAACAAATTGACGATATGCCCCTTTGACACTTGAGTCCATTATTTATGCGCAGGCTCGCGATTATTTCCACATTTTACTGACTCACAGCGGGACAGGACAGGACCCAGCCCCATTCCCAGTGCCAGACAGGGGCTGACGGCTTACGGATTTCATGCACTTCCATTTCACTCAAAAATTCGTCGCTGAGAGGCTCGTTTGGGGCCAGAGGAAGTCCACTTGCCGGGGCTTTGTCTTAAACGCTTACCAGTCCTTACCCGCTCTCCAAAACGCTTTCTTTGGGTGATTTCTCATCTGCGTTTTGTTTGGGCCTCACTTAAGCGCATTTAAGGCTTAACGGTACCATATGACATTTGATTAATTACAAACTTTAAATTTTGTTTGCCATTTTAGTGCCTTCGGCCATAAATCTCAACTGCATTTTCGGGCAGTCGGCTTTCCATTTCTCCAATTAGCCCTTCAGAAAGTATCCGCAGAGTGTGAAAATGGCATCCTAATAGTCTTCAAGAAAATGTGCCGAAATGACAAAAATTTCGTAGAATCCGCAATGCTTCATCTGATGTTTTATCAGAGACTTGCAATTCAGATTTGCCTGTGGGCTAATCAAAACAGGAGGAGTGCCGTTCGGACGGGGCAGGGGCACATGTTTGTGAGTGCGAGTGTTTGGTTTTTGTGGCCGGGCTTGTGCGTAAATCATGCCACCATATATCCACATTAATGAACTATAAAATGCCGCAGCCAGCCCAGTAAGGAGGCTGCCACAGTTTGCGTTTGCTGGGTGCTGCCTCCTTTTGGCCAACTTTCTTGATCGCCATGGAAATGTCTTTTTGAAATGCATACCAAAAGCGAACTGGGGCTGGACCTGGAACTGTGGCTCTGGCAGGCCCCATCGCGTTGCGCTGGCATAAATAAATTTATAATAAATTGCAAAGTTTAAAAATGACGATATATCATTTGTCGCAGCATGTGTCACACACTGTCTCTCTCCTGTCCGGGAATGGGTTCTAGGCGGAGTGGGGAGTGGAGAGCGCGGAGTGCGACTATGTTTGGCAACTGGCATCTCAAAAGTGCGAACGATTCAATTAATCTTGACACTATTTATTATTATTAGGGAACCGAACAGAACAGAACCTGAACCTGAACCCCGCCAACAGCAATGGCAGCAGGACGAAGCCCCAGCCGAGTCCAGCCCAGCCCAGGACTAGATCTAGTTCGAGTTGTGACTGCCCATGTAGTTGTTACATTAATTAGTGGAGCAGTCTGGGGTTGTCGGGCCAGTGTGTGGCTATGGCTGCATTATCATATTTATTAAGCAGCCGCATCGCCCGCAGCTCCTCCTGGACTGTGCCTCCTGCCTGGTGCGCGGTGCCTGGTGCCTGGTACGCGGTGCCTGGTGCCTGGTGCCTGTCTGACTACCCGCGGCTATCACAACAACGAAAATTGATTGCTTCTGTTGTTGTGGATGGCTTTGATCGTGTTAAGATAGGTCTGGGACGGGCCGGACCTGGTCCTCGTCCTGGGCATCCTCTGCTCTGGTCACCAGCTCTGACTTCTATAGAAAGTTTTATGCATAACTTTGGCGGGATCCCAGGTCCACCATGGGCATCGTAAATATCTTTTAGTGCCTTCCTGTTCCTTTCACAGTTCTGGGGCCCCGGCCCCGGCATCGGCATCGGCATTGCACGCATTTTCATTCTGCAGCATGGTGCATAGAGAAGGGAGTACCGAGTATGGCAACTATTTTTGTGACAGATCATAAATCAAAAATCATACACGCTGCTGCCCCAGCCGCAGTTGCTGCCGCTGTCGCTGCATTTCAATATGTTGCCTCCCCACACACACAGCCTTGCAACTTGCAACGTGCAACTTGCGACTTGCAGGTGTTTGTCCCAAATGAATGCCTCTCCTTGCGATTGTAAATTAAGTTCCCTCCCGTACACGGCTCTGACGACTGACACTTGCGATCCGCCACTGCCGTTTGCCGTTTGCCGTTTGCCATTCGCGGTTTTATTATTTCTCTCCTGCATATTAATATTTGCTGTGGGCAGGCCGCTGCTAATGGGGCAGAGTGTGGGATTGATATGGGAACGGAGCGCGCCAGTTGGGGGGAAAGCACTCGGATTATGATGATGAACGGTGAGTCATTTTCCCCTAAACAAATGAGAGACCTTTCGAATTCGAGTAAGTGTACGGCATTCGTTTTAATGAATCAGTTTTATGGAAATCTGTTGGGAGGGAGGATTCATTAAAAGAAAGATGAATGGGATGCACAGAAAAACCTATTACAGGATTTACACATTAAAATATGTTAGTTTAGCTTTAATGAATGCAGCACCCTCTAACATATATAAATAAACAGTGGTATTGCAATCAATCTAAGCCAAATTGCCTTCTTTCCCCAGGAAAATCCCAGGGATTCCGTTGAACAAAAAAGGTACCTCCCAATAAATACAGAAATCACCCAGAATAATTTCCACAAATCCAATAATATGTATTAGCATCTCCCAAGCACTTAAAATTGTTCTTATATTTATTTAAAACCTTTTTTTCAAAATATTTATGGGCAGAACGAATATTATGTACATATTGAAATGAAATTTCATTTGGTTCATTCATAAGAATCTCCAGAGGATGATATCATTCAATTGAGGCAGAAGAACTGACACTTCCTATGCCAGACACGTAACCGAAACCCGAAACCTAATCGTCCTAACAGATCTGTGGCATATGCCTAATAAATCTCGTTTCCCAATGCAGCCCCAGCCCCAGCTGCAACCCCTCTTCCGAGAGGAGTCCTCGACTGAACTGAATCAATTGCCACTAATTTTCCGTGCGTTTTCTCGAGCGCGCTTCTGCGACGTGTGATGCCCGAGATGCGATTACGATTTGACCCACAAAAAACCAGACGGAACGGAAAGTAATCGGAATAAAAAATCATATCAAAATCACGTAGCTGCGTCTCGCAGCAAATTGCTTCATTCATGGCCTGCCAAGGCGGTCAACAGTCAGCGGACATTACCTGAAGGAATGATGGGAACTGTACGCACTGTACCCTCATCTAATCAAGGGTCTATCGCATCTAGCATTATTCGGGGAATCTGGTGCCTGTAACTTGGTGTGAAGTCGGGCCAACTACTGGAGTAGCATTTTAATTGGTTTAGTACTTCATGGAAGCAATTACCCCATGGGATGCATAAAAACTTTTTGTGACAGTTTTGTGGAACAGCCCTAATAGTCGGCAGGGGCAGCAGGAGTGTGGTTTTCTGGGAGAAGGTGGGGGTAGACTTTGATTTTAATGAATTTAAATTATGACAGCTGCAGTTCACGACGAGCCCAGGCCACAAATATTTTATGGCCTTTAAATGTTGAAATAAATTCGACTTAAAAACGCCAACGGAAATGCAGAGAGAAACGAGTGAAAGAAAACAATTCCATTCCAGTTGGAAGTCTCAGCCCAAAGTCCCAAGTCACCAGTCCCAGCCTGACTCTGGCTCTGGCATTGGGTTTGAGTCCCAAACTGAACAACAAATCCATTAAATTGTGTGATTTGCTTTGTGTGCAAGTCAAATGGTATTCGTATTGTTGCGGGAGTGGAGATCGACCTGGAGATGGAAATGGAGATGGAGGAGATCTTTTATGATTTAAGCCCGGACAGAGAGCAGCGCGTTGGAGAAGCGTAATCCTTTAAGTTATGGCCGCAGTCGATGCATTGATGGAATTTTATTTATTTATACGCAACCCTTTTGTTCAACGAAAACGAGTGGAGGAACCAGCACTCCTCCCCAAAAGCTAGATCTTATAGGGCGACGGTTTATGGGCCCCGGCCCCGGCCCCAACGCCGGTCCCGCTCAGGGTAATCCCGCAGGAGCAGCAGTCGGATCTGGAGCCTCGGTTTTTATGGCTGGTAATAGTTGAGGGATTTCTTGTGCTGTTGGGAACACTCCCTCTACCTCTACCTCTTCCTCGCTGTAGCTCTCGATGTTGATGTCTTATATAACACAGTGTTACTTTTGACACTTTTATTGCCGCTGCCCTAGACGAACCCATGCGGACGGTCGATCACAAAGGAATCCGAAATCAGTCAGACAGAGCAGAGCAGAGCAGGGAAGAGCCTTTGGGGATTGCTCGAATGCCTTGGTAAAGTGGTAATTAAATTGGCTGGCCATGTGAGGTGCTCTTCTTATGTGCCTGACTTGTTATGTCTCAATCTAAGCAGCCGTCACATAATTAGCCAACACTCAACAGGCCACAGCCAACAGCCAGGCGAAATCGCAGCCAACGCTGCTGCTGCTGCTGCAATATGACAAATTAGATAACCGGTTCCTTATTTCTTGGCCAAGATCTTCTACGCATGCTGAACCGACTGCAACTCCGAATACGAATCCGAATCGAAATCCAACGCCAAATCCCAGCTCCAACTGCGGCCAGGCTGCCTTTTAATTTTGGCTCTGACAGTCGCAGCAGCTTCGGCGCATTCGCATGGCAAATTAACACCTCAAACGGACAGGCCAGGCAGACGGAGTCGCAGTCGGAGCCCCAAACCCCAAAGTCATTTGCCATTGGATGTCTAATGTTCGGTCCGCTGACAGCCGCGAATTGCATTTGACGCTCGGCAATTGGACTTGACGGGGCCCCCAGCCCCCAGTTCCAGTTGAGGCGCATTTCCTGCGTTCTTTTAAACCTTATTTTTATTTTAACGTTTTTTTGTGTGGCTAATTTGGTTGCTTGGACAGGAAGTGTTAGATACAAATGATGGAGGGCTCCCTTCCCGATGATGCCTGATGGAATGAGTGGAGTGGACTGAAGTGAACTGCTCGAGATGGATGATAATTCTGCCAAGAGGTAAGTTGTCAGGGAAGTTGTGCCATGCGAGTAAATATGTCTATCCCAATCCCTAAGCTACAACCAAAGGCTCCAAGCATTCCCCAAACATTGAAGGTACACCGCACTTATCGGAGCCGCCATCGATAGCACTCTGCAAGGAAGTCAATGGGTGAAAATTAATTAAAAACTCATCAGATAAATGTGGCCATTGTTGCAGCAGCAGGCCGTGGCATAATTATTATTACGATGGCCCCGGCCCCAGGCACGGGCACGGGCGAAAATCGTTTCTAGCACTGCTGCTGGCCGGGAGGACCCGGAGAACCTTTGGGTCCCTCGGACCTGGGACTGGTGCTGGTGCTGTGTCTGCCCAGTTAAGTATTCATAACTATATTTATCAGCCATCAAAAATCAATTGCACTCACCCAAAAGCAGAGGCAGGGATGCTGGATAGCCGGATTGGGACCGGTCCTGTGTAGAGCTGTATCCCGGGGTCTTTGCCGTGAGGCGTTCGAATTGCGCTTGTTAACATTTTTGACCGCCTGCTGGGGGCCAACGAAAAAGCCAACAAACCGAACGTGTTACGCATAATAATTTTCGCAGTCGAATAAATACTTCAATGGCCTGGCGATGCCTCTACACTGCTACTCGAAGAACTCCTCGTCTCTGTTCTCTGTTCATCAACAAATGCGTGTAGTTTATCTTGGAGCCAGCATCGCACTCACGTTGGGGACATTGCCAGAGACACAGACAGAGGCAGAGACAGGGCCCTGATACAGGACAGGCACTGATAAGATGGCCTCGGATTCGGGTCCATGTTGTGTGACTCTCTTATTGAAATAACAGAAATCATAATGTTTATGCCATTAAATTGTTAACAAAGCGTACAAGCTACTGCCCATTGCTCGCTCAGGTAACAGGTAACAGAGAGAGAGAGAGAGAGAGAGAGTTAGATGCGGACTGGACCCCTGGATCGGGTCCCGCATGTCAGCACGCACATAAATTATCGTTGATATATATTTGGGTCTGCTCTGCGGACTTGTCGTGTGAATGTCCAGAATCCAAGTCGGGCAGGCAGCTCCTCCTCTCCTTTATTTATTTGCCCTGCGAATGGGCCAAGTCTCGCTCCTCGCTACGTGACATTCACGCTTGGACGTCCGCATTTCCACTTCCATACGTGACCCACTGTCGGGGTTACCCCGCAATCGTATATCTGCCGTTACCGCTGCTGCTGTGTATCTTTTCACTTTGCTGCCCTTATCTATTTGGCCTTATCGCCTGACGGGTATTTCTTAATTTTTCCCCTCACTTGCTCGAATTATTTCCTGTAATTGCGGGCGTATGGCCATGGCCTCTTCCCCACCCACCCGAATCGAATAGAAAACCGAGAAACAGTAAAAAATAATCAAATGCTTCCTGGGCCTCTAAAGCTGGCCCAATCCATTTCACGAGATATCCAGCCATTTCATGTCATTTCCCTCGGATCTTTCAGGCGAAAGATGGGAAAAAAGGGATGCGCGTGTCGCTATTCGAGTGTCAACTGTAGCATTGGCCAAGGAATATTGGGCCAAGGGCTTGGGTACGGCATAGCCCTAAGGGATTCTGTGGGTAAGGGCAAGCGGACAACACTCTTTCCAATTTTATTTATGACTTTATCTTTCACTTTGTTTGTGCGAGATTTTGTTTATGTTTTCAGCTTTCCTGGGAATTCTCCGTGATTCTTTTCTCTCTCTCTCTCTCTCTCTCTCTCTCCTCTAACCTCTGGTGGTTGTGTGTGCGGTCGAATTTGTTGGTTTTCCATTTCGGACCGCTCAAGGGTCTTAATCACGTGCCCCAGTTCGTCGTAATTATACCTCAGAGTGTCCTCAGTTTGTGGTCTCTTCTTCAGAATGTGACTGAACTTAATTCAGCCAATTGTAGAGGTTTTTGGAAGTCATTAGATTAAATGTATTTGAATCTGAAAACAGAATTTGGCATTGCAGGTCTTTCTGTCCGAATAAGGCATACATTTCATGCGGAAACTGCAGATTGTGCTCCTTAAAATGTGTAATGAAAATTGAACAATTCAACAATAAAAGTCTTCAGCTCTAATTGAGCTGAATGCTCCACAAAACATTCTCAAACATTGATTTAAACAAAGGCTGATATAAATCTTTTATAATGCCGTTGATTATGATATCCACACTGAGTATCTCTGATCTCCCCGATGTCCTCCTCCCTCTGAATTGCTCGATGCCTGTCTGTCAGAGACTGACGGAATGGGCCCTCTAAATGCTGCAATCAAACGGCACAGAACACAAAACGAAAATTTGATTAGCACAATTAAATTATTACATGCCACAAAACGGGGCAATTATAGAGCGGGGAGTGCGCTGGAGGAGTGTCTATCAGGTGCAGGGAGATGGATGTTTGCCGCCCGGCAGCTGGCTTTGACCCACGCAAACTTGAGAGAAATTCCAGCCACAAAGCCAGCACAAAGGCAGAGAGCCCGAAACCACAAATGAACGACATTAGTTACACTTATTCGTAGCCGACAGAGAGAACAAATAATTAACAAATTAAATGAACAAATGCCGCGCCAGAGATGTTCTGGGCAGAAACGATTTGGACGCATCTGCAGCTCGAGCGGAGCCCGAAGCCCAAGAAAATTATGGAATTGTCGTGCGAGAACAATAGAACCAGAATCTATCTTCTTTTCGGATTCGATGTGAGGGAAAAACAGACAGAGGCCAGACGCTAATTGAGGTGTGGGGATTGGGTACTGGGTGTTGCGGTACGGACAGACTCGGACTAGATGCTGGCCAAGTTTACACAAGCTAATTGTTATACAACCTCTTGGAACTTGTGAAAATCTCTTCATCATCGGGGGAAATGTGGCAGGCACGCACACATACACTTGTCAAAATATATACCCTAAACAGAATGAGGCATATTGATACGAGTGAGGCATTAAAAATGCATTTTGACAGGCCATACCTGGACACGGGCTGAGGACTGAGGGCTGGGATCTGTGCCTCTACCTGTTGGCACTTTGCGGCTTTGATCGATAATCGCAGCCCACGCAAAAGTGTCTGTCACGCTAAGCCCTAATGGCATTACAATACACCGACCCAGACCCAGACCCAGACCCAGTGCCATACCCAAACGAATCGTTCCGGGCCGGGACTAGTTTTTGCGGTCTGGACAAACAACAGAAAATAACATAAAACCGCGAAGAGGATTGAGGATTGAGGCAGCTGCTCCTCGCAGCCATGTCCTCGCGCTTATCCTTTAATGTGCTTTTGTCTGCGACGGACGGCGTCGGCCAAATCCTCTCAAGTGCAACCGAGCTGCTGCTGCATCAGATTAGAACAGGTTCGCCTTTGTCTCCCTGACAAATAAATCCAAATTTTAATGCTCTTCCACATTGATGGAGTGACGACTGCAGAAAGTTCGTCCGCAGCCCAGAGAGAGGATTTCCACTCTCTGCTAATCGCATTGACTGAAAAGTTGCTGGCCTAAGCCGCGTGTTGTTTCTAACTTTGCAATTAAAATCCCCTGGAAGCCGAAGCCCAGGCCCGAAAACGCACTTCACACTTCCCCAGTCGAATTTCCATGGAAAACTGTCATCCAGTTCCCTCTCGAGCCACATCCAGATCCAGTACTCTGAAATTTCGATAACAACTTGTCACAATTCTGACAAGTTACTGAAGTGGTGCAGCGTTCTCCATTGCCGCTCTGTGTTCAGTGTTCTCTGTTCTCTTTTCTGTGTTCTAATGAAGAAATTATCTATAATGATACGCGGAAAATGCAGTGTCTGAAATGATATAATGAAAATGAAATAATTGTTCTGTTATGATAAAAATCAAATTATGTGGAAACTGAAACCTGCGACTGAAAAGGGTACGCCAACAAGGGTTCGTTCCCTCTGCTGTACAGAATGATTATGGGAATGACGTATTATTTTATGATAAGCATGTGAAATATTTGATGGATTTATTACAGAAAAATATGGCTAGCAGACAGTGAGCAGGGGGGCCGAGTGCCGAGTGGGGGATTGAAAGAGCGTGTGCGTGTTCAGGATATGTCACTCAGCTGCAGGTGAAAACTGTCTCTCTGATGACTGAGGGAGAGAGATACTACTGCCAGAGACACTTAACTCCATCAGCAATTGTCTGTGGCTGGAATCGAGTAAGTTTTGTGCATGAATCAAAGCCATTTCCATAGCATACTTTACGGAGAAGGTGTCATGGGTTAAAACTCCTTTCTTCAATCAGCTTCTTCCTCAATTTGTTGGAATTTAACCACTTAAAGTACCTCCCTTGGCACCACCTGCCCCAACAGGTGATGCAGTTGTATTACCAACTTATGCATCTGCCGACCACGTTCCAGGCCGCCACTCGAATCGTCAACCATTTGTAGAACAGCTTGACAGAAGCCGTTCGTGGAATTGGATGAGTGTCCCCGAACCGAGCAGAGTCGAACCGAAGCAAAATGAAATGAACCCCAAAGTGTTTTGAGAGCTAAAAGCATGTTATCACTCATCTGTGTGTTTTTACATTGACATTGGGGGACGAGCACGGAGCGAGAACCTAATCAATATGCTCGTCATTTGCGCCAAGTTACATTTTCCTTTTAACCAAGTACGTGTCAACGGGGCTTAGCCCGTCTCTGACTCTGTCTCCGTGTGCGTATCCGAGCCAAACCAAATATGTATGGTACGCATTTAAAGGCGAGGCACACGGAGGACATACGACAAGGACACACGACTCAGGCCCAGACATGGACATAGACAAAGAATCGACTCTACTTTGATATCTCTGGCATTAAACTTTGATGAGTTATCGCACGAAGCGAGCGGGCAGCAGAAGTAACAGCTATTCCATTCAAGAATTAAATAATTATTTATACTTTTTGAAGTGCAAGGTGTCTGTCGCCTTGGGCGCTGCCTGACTCGTAATTTATGTTCATGACCTTTAATGGCCCAACATCTTGGCCCGGGCACAGAGAGCGCCATCAAACAAATTGCCACGCCGAGCGTGTGTTGTATGCACATTGAATTTTGATATGGATAAGGATACGCTCTCTCTCCCGTAAGATTAATTGATACATGTCCATTTCGTGTTGACAAGCTCCCTGAATGGAGGGAAATCTTGGCAAGCCCGGCCACAAAGGAAAACAACAATGAAAGGTACGACCCGGACAACGACTACGACTATGGCCAAAATAAATGATGCACAATAAGGGCAGGACACTTTTATCGCCCCCAGCTGATAATAAACAATCTGAGGCAGGCCGTAACATCTACTATTCCACGATAGGCGATAGCCGGACAACGGATAGCGGACGGCGGGGCCCCATTGTCGTGGCAAGACATACAATATGTGTGCGTGGCCGCCTGCCGACTGCTCATCCATTTGGATGGGGACGTCCCATTACGTGCCGTGGGTTGCTCCCATCGGAGAGAGTCCCCCACTGCATTAACAATCTATCAATCAGAGCTTTTAGCATTACAAAAGATGCTCTGACCATTGTCCGCTCTACGATTTTGAGATAAATTCGATAAATTTGCACAGTATACACGTTGGAGTCGGATTTCCGCCATCTGTAGGTGACTCTGTCGGGCCACGGGAGTTTAATTACCGCACGGACCCAGCCAGGTGGCACGAGGCGAGCCTTGGCCCCAGCCACCGTGCGTATACTTGACGGGTCACTGGCTGACATGCGGCGCGGCTCAATCAAAAGGTTGTCACGCCGCTCCGGACATTCCGCGCTGAGCCGAAGCTCCTGGAAAAACTTTGTCAGCGACGCGCCATAATGAAAAACCGCGTTTCGATATCCCCACCCACCCGCTTGAAGTGCCACGCGTATCTACGCCCACTTAATTAGTGCCCCGTCTCATTGCCACGCCACGCCAGTACCTGCCAGCCCATCACCCACTCCCAATATCCACATTGTGTCTGTCTGCCTGTTGGTATGTCGCTCTGCCGCTCTGTCGCTTGATTGTTTTTGGGGTTTGACCCACTTGCGGAAAAGCAAAACAAAGGAGGGATCCTACCAGGGACATACAGTGCTGGACCCCCAACGTTGCCACTCACGTATTCCGTGTCTGTACACCGTTGACAGCTGTAATTTCTATGCAGCTTTTGTTGCATTTCCAATGAACATTGACTGACGGGGCAAAGGCACACTGATCCGACCCACAACGCGCCGCCCTTCTCTGTCACTATCTCATAATTTAATTAATTAAATTCAATAGCCCCAGCAGGCGGTGCAGCAGTAGAGGAGGGCTGAGGTCATAATTACGTCCTGTCGAGCACCTAACGAGCTGACAATTCAGTCCCAGCCCAGAGCTGGCCACGAAGCCGCCACCAATTGAAATTATCAGTGGAAAGATATTCTTCGGGGTCGATTCGTAGGAGGAAGGGCCACACAGTGGATCAGATACCGAGTTACTCCAAGCTTCAATATTTAACCGTATCTAGTGGAAAATATTCAACGGGGACACTTATATTGTGGCTCCCCTGAAGCATCAGTAAACGCATTCATTCGATCTAAATCCCATTTTGCACATCCATCGTGTTGTATTTCATAAAATCTCTCTCCAATTTGCCGCCCATTGTTCGGGGCGGCTGGTGTCTTTTGCTGACTTTGGGGCCGTCTCCACTATTTGCTGGTGCACCTCCGAAACGCACAATTATGAGTAGATGGAGGCAACGCGACTCCAACAGCGCCAGAGCTCACAAATTGGCAATTTGACTTCATCCAGTCGGTGCCGCGCAGCACCGCCCTGCTGGGTACCCGACAACGTCGTCCGGCCAGTCAATACGATGATTTAGAGCACGGAAATCGTTGTCGCACGGTGCTGGGGCAGGGAACTAGAACTGGAGCTGCAGCCGGAGATAGAGCATTGGGTCGGGGTTGGGGTTGGGATTGTGGTGGGTGCTGACAGCGTCGTCTGGAAATTTGAGCTCTTGTTTTCGCCTGGTTTCATAAAAAACGCATTAATTCTAATTGGAAGCAATTGCATTGAGCCGCCCGCCCGGTGAGCGTTTAGTGTGGCTAGACCAAACCCACAACTGACCCACGGACCGACAGACCCCACCCATCATCATCATCATCATCATAGTCTTCGTCGTCAGTGTGAGAAAGTGTTGAACTGGTCAGAGAAAGATACACACCACACTAGCATAGAGAGAGGAAAAGAGAGACAGAGCCTGCCTTGCGTTCGGTTTTGTTTGCCTTTCGGTGCGCGGAGCGGCAAATGTACAAAAGGTAACACAGAAATATAGTTACACTACGATTTAGCGGCAGTTCAATCGATGAACAAATAAACTTTCTGTCTCTACCTCCGAAGGTTTCGAGTTTTCTGTGTGTCCTCCCAATTCTCGTCTATCTGCTAATTGTGTTTTGTGTGACTGGGTCGAATGCGTGCACTTTGTTTTAAGTGGTTCCAAGGTTGAACGGTATGAAAATATGAAAATTGTGCGTTCAATGCAATGTTCCATGGAGAAGCATATAAGGCAGCAATGATTATCTAAGAACCAGCTTAACTATCAAAATCATGATATTCTGTAGCGCTGTAAGACTTTTATATCCTAAGGACCTTGTATGGATTCTCTTTGTTCCGCTTTGAGATGAGGAGAAGAACTTTCTCGACTCTTCGTTATGCAAGCTGTTTTCAATCCAATTCGGCGATGCGCAAAAATCAGAGGCCAAAGAGCGGAATGGCAACCGGGTTGCACTTAAAATATCAACCGCAAAGTGTCAAAGAGTTGGACACTTGAAACGAAGCACTTCTTCACCCACATGAGACCCCTTTCGGTCTGCGGGCAGAGCGGCATTAACTTTTCGCTTTTCCTAAGGAATTTCACCCGAGCGATGGCTTAGCGCGGATGCGTAGGGTGGGGACTGGGGAAGACATGCGATAATTAATTGCTTCATTACCGCAGCCACTGAAAGTAATGCAAAAGAACCACAAGAGGCAGCAGCGGCAGCAGCAGCACAAATGGGGGCAAGTTTGGAGCAAGACAGAGGGAGAGAGCAGTCCGATTTGATGGACGGCCATACACCGGGAGTTTGACAGGGCAGCTAATTGAATTGTCTTCCCGCAACGGCAGCCGAAGCGATTCTAAGATGTGTAGCTATCAAAAAATAAAATAAAATTCAACCACAGAACCGAAAGAAAGCCAGCCGCAAGAAAAGAAATATTAACTCGGTCGCAGCCATTTTCAAAATGAATGGCAGCCACCGCCACCGCAGAGGGGCAGATGGGCAAAGCGGGTGAACGAAATAGTTTTGAAAATGTTTTCAAATTATTTTAATGCCCCACCGATGATGATGAACTAAATGTTTGCCGACTGCCGCCGCGTTGGCATAACAAAGCCCCGTTCCCGCTCCCTTGCCATCCCAATCCCACCCACTAATAGTGTCAAAAGTTTAATGATGAGCCACCGGCTGTCAGTTTTTGGGGCCGCTTACCATTAAGAAGTACAAAAGAGGCTAACGGACGGACTGACGGACGGACTGCCTTCATTCCGCGCGCTGCCAGCCATGTTCGTGTGCGGAGCAGCTGTCAGTGAAGGAAGTGACAGCCACTGGGCTGCTGTCCGTCTGTCACTTTGCAGATGGCGGCGTAGCGTCCTGCTCCATAGATCGCGGAAAACGGAAGTGCTTGTGTGGGAAAGGGAAGGATAGAAATACGGTTAATTAATGTATAGGAAAAACAAATTTAGCAAACCCATAGATTCTATTCTGGGTACCCTGCGTACTTCTTAAAACCTATGCACATGGCACAGGACATTTCCTTTAATATTCACATATCCTCGTGATCTATTCCTAAAGATCTCCGCAAGCAAACCTAATCTTGATTGAAGAGTGCCATCTGTGGCACAAAAACCGCACATTTGTGGCCCTATCTCGATCCCACCCATGCCTCAATCTCTTCCATTAAATCTGGAGATCTCACATTTGCCTATCAAACAGTTGTGCGGTGACCTCAGAACTAACCTCAAGCCTGGGGATAAAAAGAACAGGGTCTTCCGACTGTCTCTTTTACCTCGAGGGAGTCCCCTGAACACACACAGATAGCCATCGGAAGGATCCTCATGTGGCTGACACCTACAAGGGACCAGCAGCATGCACACAAATCCGCACATGTTGCTGTAAGACGAGGTGCTGGAGGAAGAGGATAAAGGATAGGGGGAGGAACTGTTCACGTGCGTGTAAGGAGAGCAGAGATCCGATCCCTATGCATATTCTGGCTACTATCGCTCGCCTGTGATCGCGCTGTGGATGTGCCTGGATCCAGATAGCATCAGGTTGGGTTTCTGCCGGTTCACATGTGTGGAAGCGAAGCCCAAATTGCGTTGTTAAAATGCGTAAGGTGTTGACAATGGGCATATCACAAGCAGCGGCAGCACACATGGTCGGGTTAGCTCTGCCCAGGAGTCTAGTCGCAGGACTTGTTCTGGATCGTTTACAAAGGCAAACAAAGAGCGCTGTCTTATCGAGGATCGGCTAGGGCTCCGAGATGGCCCTATGAAAGCAGTTGATAAACGCTCGGTCTTGGTCTCGTTCCCAGTCCCAGGGCCGATCAATGATAGCCAGACCTTCCCAGAGGAAGCAGCTGCTGCAGCTCAGCACCTACTCGGGTTTGCCAAAAATCTGTCAGCCTTGATCGAGGCGTGAGCTTGGTGCGCATACCCTGTAATTACGGGCCGCGACTTGCGTCCCAGCAGGTGTCAAAATAATTAGGCGCCTACTTAGCGTTTGCTGCAACGGATGCCAAAGGAGAGCTCAGGGCTCAGAGCTCACAGCTCAGAGCTCGTAGGTATCCTAAGAAGAGCTTTCAAGTGACCGATGTCCGATGTCTGATGTCCGACCAATTACCGATGATTATCGTCAACACCTTGCACTCAGGGTGTCAAAATGTGCGCAGGGCATCATGCAAAATGGCAAAAGGCACTAAAACCCGAATACCCCGAAACACTAATTACGTGAGTGGCCCCGTCAGTCATTCAGCAAGACAGCCACCAAGTCAAAGTGAACGAAATGCAGTCTGAAATTATTTCAGCGAGTGTGAAGTTGATAGTCGGGCACCATCCATTAATCATTTGGTTGTTAACAAGGCACTTGATGGAAGTGACAGACCCTGCCTGGGACGCGGACTGGAACTCGGGTCCGCTCTCAATCTGTTTTTGGCTTATCCACCTAATGGTATCTGCTGTTTTGGCAGCCTGGAGTCCTGGTGGATACATTCACTGGAGTTATGGATATGGGAACTCCTTTATTATAATCTTTCTGCGGTTCAAGAGTAGATCCATCATAGTTTCTTTCCAATTACTTATATTTAGTTTATGTTCGAAACTAGTTTCGGGCTTCTTTCAAGGGTTTCGCTGAAACTCCAGTTTGTCATTTGACGAAACCTACAAAGGGGCATTTCGCGAGGAGTGCAAGCTGTCCTCTGAACTACCACGAATACTAGAAGACAGAGTCAGTGACTAAACCAAGTTTAAGCCATATTTTTACTCACTTTTTAAGCTATTTGCAGTTTGCTGTCTGTTGAAGAGATTGCGAATACATTCGTTGGCAAAGGTTACGTAGCATGTTCCATTCTTGCCACACATCGGGCTGTGTCTGCCAGGGCAGACCTCGTGGCCATGTATTGTTGACCAAAAAAGAAGCACTAAGAAGAGCAGTTTAAAGAAGAGTTTTTCGAAAATTCGAAACTGGCAAATACCATTTAATAGAGCTAAATATAACCTCATCTTGACAAAGCTTCTGGATTTTAGATGCGTTAGTTCCACTTGAATTGCCATTCTTTTCATGGATGATGTTTGAAATCGATTTGGACATACTATTTGGAGATTACTGTACTGACTACTGTTAGCAATTAGTGCTACTCTTTCCGTATGAGAGTTTGCCTCGTATAAGATATTTTTACACGATAAAAAGCGAATTGATTAAGGCTCATTTAAGCCACGAATTGAGCCGCAATAAATAACACAATTAACGATAAAAAAAATACCCGATGCGATGCCCAGTAACCTCTTTTTCGAGTTATTCGCGCTTACTTACCCACTTTCACCGTATCTATGTACGAGTATCTCTTTGTCTCTGCGTCGCGGAGTTTGTGGCCCACTACTACTAACCCAGTGGCTTGGCCTGGCCTGGCCTGGCCGAGCAGTCTGATTAATGTTTATGGTCACACCTCCATCTCGCTGTTGTGCTCCGAGTGGTGCTGCTCCTGCTGCAAAGGTGCCAAAATTTTACACCTGCAGCACACGCAAAATTTCAAGTCAGACCTCGCCGAAAGCAGCAACGGCAACAGCGGCCACAATCTGCCCTGAGATACGAATCCAGAGTCGGAGTCGCAACAGGAAACCATAAATAAAAATTAGACAACGCGTTATAAGAACTACTGTCAGACAACATATGATTTGGAAACAATTTTCTAACGCCGACTGAGGATGGGACGCGCTCCTTTCCATTCCCATTCCGATTCCGATTCCCATTCCCATTCTGAGTCGGTCGCTGCAGGTGCCTTGGCTGCTGATTGGCCTCCATTTAACGCTGCGTGAGTTGGCTCTCCGTCTGCCCTGGCGCCCTTGGCCAAGGCAGTTTTTCTAGGCGTTAACTGTAGTTCGAGGGGCAGGCGGCAGGGCATGAAACAAACGCAGCAGGATCTGGCACCTCGGCGGCAGCCAAGCCAGCGGCACCGACGCGCAACTGGATGCGGATGCGTTGCCAAAAGTGTTTTCCTAAATTATGGGTTCGCTTTTTGGTTAATTAAAAAGGTTCGGGCGCAGCTGATGATGATGATGCGGATGATGGAGGATATCCTTGACCAGCAACACCTTCGGTTCACAGCTCGCTGTGATACGGCGCCGGCGGGCAATTAAAGTCTTGTTATAGCTCGGTAATACACGTTTATGATCCCCCATGGAGGGGGGAAATACTACATATATGTATGTATCCAAAATGATAATTTTTATATTATGAAAAGAAAAAGTGAAAGGATTGATTCCTGCGGCTCTGCTAGCCCTATCTGCAATTAGTGATCATCTCTGGGATTGGCGAATCAGCCCAGCTGCCAGCGGATGATCCTCACAAAGAGATCCGCTCGTAAAGCATCACTTGAACTGATGACAATCAGCGGGCACTTAGACTTCGTTCAGATCTTTGCGTAAATTGATATTTTCCACTCTTCAAAGAGAAATCTAGAACGATGAAATCATCGTCTCAAGTCTAACCACGTCAAACGACAAAATGATGACATAGAGAGGCATTCTTTGGTTTTCAGTTTTCTGTTCTCTTCTCTCGATTCCCATATTCACGATCGTAATCACATCTGGGGCTCCTCCCTACCTGTTCCAACAGAGATAACCACAAATTGTTTGCTGGCTCTTGCGAGGCTGTTTTCAATGTTTTCAATATTTTCCCTTGTGCGTTTCCAGATTCTCATCAGCATGCATCGTTGTCCTTTGGGTTCGTCCGGGGCATTGTCAACGGCTCTTTGTCAACGCAATGTCTGAGAGGGGCTGGCTCACGTACGAGGCCGGGAATGGAACTGGTAATGGAACTGGGAATGGGTCTGGGTCTGGGACCTGGGAGGAGTTAGACAAACCGCCGTGGCAGTTACCCAGAGATTGCCTATGTCTTTGTTCTAGCAGATATCGATCATTAGATAGTTGCCTCCTCCATTGTTCCATGCGCCTCTGCCCCCGCCTCTGCCCCGTCCCTGTTTGTTTTCTTCCCTCACTGCCACACACATTTGGACATGTCCCGACTCTACGTGTGTCCTATGTCATCAATTATTATGTAAGTCTTATGTGTTTGCCTCCTCTGCTCGTACCGTCCGCGGCGGACAGGTCTTGGGCTAGAGGCACATCGGCATTCGTGGAATCTGTCGCATGCCGCCCCTGCCTCCAGGACCACAAGCATGATTAACTGGAAATATTTTGGGGCGTGTGTGTTTGGGCCATGCATCTTCTCTCTGTCTGTCTTGCAATGTTTTGATTAGATGTTGATTTGGGGTTCTGTGCAGTTGCCATACCATACATCGGTGGATCCATATATGTCGTGTGAATATATAGTAAATGCCATGGCAGACTATAGGAAGTTGAATGAGTAAATTGCAACTGGAATTTCATTTTCGAAATCATGAAATTAGAACGAAACGGACTGGCAGTCACCTCTTAATGGCCCATTGGCAGTGTGAGAACGGGAGAGGCTCTTTAAAGCCAATCCCGTTTGCATGTAATCGATGCAAATTATCAGCTCTTTTGATAAACGTCCCGAGTGCTGCCCCCGACCCAACTGTACTGCTGGAAATTGAAAACTGATACCATTAGTGCGGTCAGCTCAAACTCCTCAGAAAGGTATCGTGCAGCATGCAACACGTGCTCGAATGAGTTATGGCCAGCAGAGTTCTTTGCTTTAATATGCAACAGACTCTGCCGCTGCTTGGGAGGGAGGAAAAGCTCTTTTAACTCTGTCTCCGCTGTCTCTTCTGTCTCTACTCCTCTGTGGCCTCTTGAGACCATCTCCTGGTCATCTTGCACTAACGAACAGAATGCTTGCACGCTCTGAATGGCCAGGATGGTCCGGAGGCGAAGCAGTTACGCACCGGCAAATATAAGAGGCAGCGCCGCAGATCTGCGAATGTCAGCGATGGCCCTCCAACTGCCCATCTCGTCCCTGTCGTCGATAATAAATAAATATGTGTCTATGCTGTGGTATGCCAGCAGGACACTCGGGGAGCCAGCTCCTTGGACCTGGTTAAATAAACGGAACAACAAAGCAAGGGACCAGGTAAGAAACTATTGCCAGTCCAGCCTGTCTGGGAGGCAAACAAAGGAAACAGAATATAAAATAAAACATAGGAAAAAAATAAAATAAGAGGGAACGTTATGGCATCACCGTTTTATGGCTGGGGCCACGGGCACGGAGGTCCGTATAATAAGGACATCGGGCCAGAACCCTTGACTTGTCGTTGCCCTGCCCAGCCCTGACTTGCCCGCGTACTAATGATGACACACATTTCATATCTTGATCCCTCTCAAGGACTGGGACTCGGACACTGCGCGCTTGTCAAAATAAATTGAAGCACATGCTCGAGCGCTCCACAATACTATTGGCATTGTGATGTGTACTCCAGAATGCCAGGAGCCGTAGCATGGCCAGGACGAGAGCATGAGCACTCGCACACTCGCACTAGGTAGACACTCCACTGCCCCACAGACACAGAATTGTGGGCGGTGACAAGGACTATCAGCGGTTTATGATCTCGGCTCTCGAATAATTTGTTGTGGACACTGCGTACTGGATGGTGGACTGCGAGAGTGGGGAACTGGAAGGGGCGTACAAATTGGCTACCTACGGAGTCCAAGTCCATGGCTTCCCATGGCTCGACTACTGTTTAGTGGCGCAGCTTCTTACAGGTGCTCGAACTACTGTGAGATGATGCTGCTGTAGCTCTAGCTGCAGCTGCAAGGCTCTGCTGGAATCCGTTTTAATGAACTTGGACGAGGGTTTACTTCGTTTTAGCTGGCTGGAAGGAAGATGATTAAATTCGATATTCTCCTCCCCAATTTCATTGTCGTTTCAAGTACTTCCAATTATGTAAACCTCTTCTTGTTAGGTCAGGGCTCAAGAGTTCAGGAAATTTGTCATATCCGCAAAGATTGAGAATTGAATTTACTGCCCCCTAGTAAGCGTAATTACTTCATCAGCTTTTTGGGATGATTTCCATGTTTAATATATGATTGATGACATGCACAAATTAGTCCGAGATGCAGATACGGATACGCAGATACATGTGGACACTGCCCACAACAACATGTTGATGAATGAATCAACGAATGAAATTCTAATTCAGTTTCAAATTCAAAACACAGCTGTTCCAGCAACTGCAATGGGCCAAGTGCAACATTATCCGGCGGCGGGGGCGTTCCAGCAAACAGATAATAAATCATAATTCACAGATGAGTTGTTGCATGCGTCAAAACAATACCGAGCCGCGCTTCGACATTTTTGGGCTTATGGAAAGTTCTGATCTATGCGAGTAGCAGCAGCAGCAGCAGCAGCAGCGGGCAGCGAGCCAGTACAAAATTCTTTTCAAATGTCAAAAATTAAGTTATGACAGATGACCGGCCGCTCGGTTGGATCGCTTGGACCTTCCCCCCCTCCCCCACCGTCTCCCTGTCTATGGTCGGCTGTCATCTCATCCGCTGCTTTACAACTTTGGGCGCGTTCATAAATTGTTCGAAAAGTTTCATTCATTTGGCTCTCATTTAAAGGGCGGTCCCCATATATAAAACGTATCCGAACAAGGGCAGGGGCCGTAGCATGATGGATTAGTTTCAAAAATGCCCGCCGTTTTTCTACTTAGTTGGATATGTGAACAGTCGGTGGAGTTTGGTGCTTTTGAGTCGTAGCAGGGGGTGGAGGAGCAGGAGGAGTAGGCTGATGATAATCGCATCGCTTTTGTGAAATTGAGCTGTGAACCTGATTCTTACGTTTCTTTTGTAGAGAATGATGATGGTCTGATATGATGTGGGAATGGCCTAAATGAAATGGAAAATGTAATTAGGGAACGAATGCTTTTGGTTTTTTTGGGGCCAACGAACGGAGTAAAGATTTGCATAAATTTATGACAATTTTCCCTTCTGATTGGGGAATACCTGATTCTGATTGGCTTCAAAATAAGACACCCTCTGGCGGATTTTAAAGGAACAGATTGAGTTGAATTTGATTTTCGAATGGTGTGGTGGGTATGTTTTTCTGATCCGATTTTGTGTGTATTTTTTATTGGACGTTGACATGCAATGACTGCATCTAACAAGAGGCGATGCAATTACTGCACCGTCAAGTGGCCCGTGTGACACCAGCAGAAGGCTGTTACGCGCGGATCCCAGGCAAAACGCAGCCCTCCTCCCGCCCAACCGACCGAGGGGCGCTGCCGCATGACGCGCGGTGCGTAGCCGAACCAAACGCGAGCATGCAAGAAAGATAGATATTAGACTAACCTTCGAGGAAAATTAGCACTAAACTTATTAAGAAATTAAGCATGCAATAAAATACAAAATACAAATACCACTACAATTACTAATTACTAGAAAGGTGTGTAAGGATTAGTAATTTAATAAGAGGAAGAGAATTAGTGGAGGATATAATATGGTAGAGGGAATTATAATCCGAGCATAAGACCCTAAACGGTTCATGCAAGGAATAATTCGATCTACAAAGTGGAAGGAACAACGGTATAAAGTTTCTAGTCAGTCTAATAGGAATCGTGAAGTTTATGCGGCTCAACAGATCAGGGCTGTCTATGTCACCCCTGATCAAGTTGTGCATAAATATCACACCAAGCATTTTTCTACGGTTAACTAAGGATGGGAGGTTTACTAATAATAGTCTACTAGAGTAAGATGGGAGTCTTACACCCGCATCCCAGTTAAGGCCCCGCAGAGCAAAGAGTAAAAAGTTTTTCTGTACTGATTCTATACGGTCCTGGTGTACTTTGTACTGAGGGCACCATACACAGGAGCCGTATTCTAAGATCGGACGAACAAGCGAGGTATAGAGAGTCTTTGTTATATAGGGGTCGTCAAATTCCTTTGACCACCTCTTTATAAACCCAAGCACGCCCATGGCCTTATTTACCATGGTAGAAATGTGTTCGGAAAACTTTAACTTGGGATCTAACATAACACCCAGATCATCCACCAGGGTAATTCTCTCAAGAGAACCCCCAAATAGGGTGTAGGGAGCCAACAAAGGGTTAGAACGATGAAATGTCATAACTTTGCATTTCGAGGCATTAAGGTGTAACAAGTTTGCACAACACCATGACTGAAAGCTATTGAGATCGGATTGCAAGCGAGAATGAAATGAAATGTCCTTGTACTGGACACAGAGTTTAACATCATCCGCATACATAAGTACTCGAGAGTATGTTATTACTGAAGGCAAGTCATTAATAAAGAGTGTGAAGAGTAAGGGGCCTAGATGGCTGCCCTGTGGTACTCCCGAAGCTAGCTGAATGCGAAACCATTAATGTGATTATAGAGTGCATCTAGATGTCCTCCCAGTCGTGATATGCTCCAACGTTAGCAAACTTTAATGCCGCATGCCCTGGGCGATGCATTTTATCACTTCTGTCAGACCGTATAATTGAACGTAAAATCTCTGAGGCCAGGCGGAACGGAGGAGCGCATGTTCCTGCCACAAATGGTGACAACTATTTGCACAGTTGACTAACTGAGGCGTGCCCCGTTGTGTTGGCCTAGGCATGCGGCCAGAAAGACACTGAGAGTCAGCGCAGATAGGCCCTGAGGGAATACGGGGTACACATTATCCGCGAGAGTTTTCTCTCAGTGGAATGCATCAGCAGGCATCTGTGTGCATAAATTAATATGAAAACATTTGCAAAAACAATTAGCACTCAGAAAAACAAAAAAAAAGGAATGCTAATTAGCCGAACCGAATAATGGACGAGCAAAAGCATTTGTTTCGAATGGAAAATGTTTGGGGTGGCGTCTCCGTGAATTAATAGAAAAGGGCTGCACAAATTATGGAAAAGCAAAACAAAACAGAGAAACCGTTTATATTTAGGCGCGAATGGGATGAAGCAATTAGACATTATGCTAATTTGAAGGCGGACGAAATGAACTCCCTGCCCCTGCCCTGCCACTGCCCCACTCTTAGGCATATAGTTTAACTTCCGCCACTGAGCCGCTCACTGCCAAAGTTTAGTTATTATATCTTCTTTAGTTGGTTTCCGCTTGAGCCCCAGTTGAAGTCTAAAACAAGATTTATGTTTCGACTTCAATTTTTAATATGTTTTTTATTTTGTTTGCTTCAAAGACTCTGCTTTTTTGTTTGGTCTTGGTCTTGGTCATATAATTGCTTTCAAAGGGGTTCTTCTTCTGCCTTTTGGGTTCTCGGCCTTTCTGGGCTCCGTTCCCCCTTTGGTCCGTTCGCTTTGCGGCTGAGGTGTGTCTGCAGTTTTATTTGGAGCACTTCAAAGCGTTCCGCCGTGTCTCTGCTCTCGTCTACCCCATCTTCCATTGTTCGAAACGATATTTTAGTTATTTTTCCATATTTATTTTCTTTATCTGTGCGCCGCCCTTGGCCCCCAACCACCACCACCACCACCAACACCAGCAACAGCAAAAGCAACAACAGAAGCAGCACCGAGGCCGCACCATCGGGAGGAGCAGCACATAATTAGTGTAATTAACGCTTTTTGGCTGAGTGCGTGCAGAAAATTGTGTGTGAAAGTGCGTGGCTCTCGTTGGATGTTGTTTTCCCTCCCGTGTGTTGGTGCTTCTTCGATTCTCAATTCCCGATTTTTCAGCTTCGGTTTCTGGGGTTTTTGTTTTCCATTCTGTGGGTTCTGTTTCGTTCCGTTCCGTTCGGTTCGTGTTCCACTGATTCATGCCCGCTCCAAGCCATGTGGAGGTGCAGCTCCAATGGCCCGGCTTGGCCGAATAAATGGCCATGTGGAGCTGTCGTGGTGTTAATTTGTGAATAATCTGTGTGGCACGATAGGCCAGACAGTGCATTGCAGTTGCAGTGTCTGTTTCTGTTGCTGTTGCAGCCGCCAAACGGGATATCAACATAGCTAACTGTATTAAGAGTTAATTAGCGCAGAGCAGATTGGCAAATAAAACGAACGATAAAAGATAAGGCCAGGCCATATTTCGGCGCAGTAGAGGGGACTGGCAGACCCCCCCAGAGACGCCTGGACTCCGTATTGATCTGGCCTCAGCTGTTGTCTGTCATCAGGGGATCCAACTAATAGAAACTATAAATTAATATGCGAACACAGTCCGATGGCGGGGCGAGCCCATGCCCAGAGAGACAGTAATGGCCCCTTGTGAGAGATAATTAAAAACGAAAGGGAAACACGCCGAAGCCCCGTTTCGGGGACGACAAATATTAATTGTAGAGGAGTGCACCCTAGATGCTGTGCCACAGAGGCAGCAGACATGGAAATGAGCAGCAATTAATATGCTTACCAGCAAGCACCGCCGAATGCATATTGCCTTCGTTCAGACCCGATCCCATGCCCGTTCCCTATCCCATTCCCATTCCCATATTCATCCCAGAAAAACATTCAAAGCAATTTGGCAGGAGAGACGTCTCAGTGCAGCTCTAAACGAAATCTAATTTACACCAACGGGTGCGGGATCTCCTTTTTGGATATTCGTTCCCAACTGAGCTCCATTTTCCATTCCCTTCATTTCATATTTTGTGCTCTTGTTTTTCTGTGGCAGCCGTATCATGGCTGCGTGTCATAAGTTTGACAGCACACAATTTACACGTTGATGGAAAAGGATACTGGGGATACAGATACAGATACAGATGCTCATGCTCATGCAGATACACACTCGAGAGAGTGCGAGCGATGGATACATAGATACATCGAGAACGCGTCGCGTCGCGTCGCATTTCTCGTCCACGCAAAGTGTGAAAACTCATTTGTATCAAATTTCTCTCGTTTCTGCTCTGGATGGATGGTTGGATGGATGGCAGGGTACTGGTACTGGGTACTGGGACTTGGACTGGGATTGGGACACACAAATTGATGTAATAAACTCTGTGCGACGGTGGCGCTGACAGGACAAACTTGTCGAAGTTGCGGCGGCTGACGACGACGATGACGATGAGTTTGACACTGCCCTGTGGGGGTGCAAGTCCATAGTCAAAGCCGATCCGATGCGTTGTGGCAGCATGCGGACTGACGACCCACTCACACTGCTCCCACGGCTCCCCTCAGCCACCCGCCCGTGGCCAGTCACTCACAGACTTTGACATTTTTGACACGGTTTGTAATTGACACTTGCACTTTGAAGAGCAAAATACGCGTATGTAGTCGTATCTGTGTATGGCTGTATATGTGTGTCTGTCTCTGTATCCGTACAGCAGAAGCATCTCCATCTTATCATCACGTGCAGAGCGAAATGATTTATTTCATCACTTGCCGAGGTAGCGCCGGAAAGATTTTGTATACCATCCCCAGTTGCTCTTTTCGGTGAATGTCTGTAAGAGCAAAATAATGGAATGAGCCATTATAAAAGAAACTTTCTTGCAGTACAGGAGTGTGCGCCATAGATTTGTCAAACGAGTCGAGGGCTGATACGAGTCTCAACTGTCATCTGCTGCATGCCCCAATTGACGGCTACAAATTTTGCGTGGTGATTTTTATTAGATTTAATGTGGTAAACAAGTCGTTTGTGGGTCCGAGGGTACAACAGAAAAGAACAGAGCATCTCTACTCGAAGATGTCGTTTTGAGTATGCCACTAAGGAAAACGATCCATTTATCAGCGGAGAGAGGGGCGTAGATATGGAATTCGCTCAGATATAGATACATTTACGAGTGTCTCTCTGTCCGGCAGTCACAGGAGCAAAGCGAGTGTTCTTAAATGTCATGTTTTCCAATATTCCCCTTTACTCAATGGACACATAAAAATGATTCCTCATTAGCCAGCCAGCAGCACACTCCCCGGTGCTACGACCCAGAGAGAACTGTCAAAGGAAAACTCACTGTTTCGCTGCTTGGGCTAATTAATGAATCTCTTTAAAGCAGTCATCGCAAAAGGAACCAACCCGAAAACATCCAGTCGAGCGCCTCCAGAAGCTCCCTAGGCAACGCACGTTGGGACCTCGGCGAGAATTTTGCGTAAATTTCGACGTACCGATGCGACGCCCATGTAATGGACAGGTTCGGACGGAGATTCATGTGGATGGGTGGCGATGGCAAGGACTTTAATTAGGGCAGGCGAGGCTTTGCCTTCGGGTCATTCATTTGGCGGGATTTCTGGGTGCGCCGCCGCCTCTGTGTCGCTGTCGATGTCGATGTCGTGGTCGTAGTTGTGGAAAAGAGTAAACTGCAAGTGAAATTCACTTATCGCTGATGGCAATTTCTTTTCGTGTGATTCAACAAGCATTCAGTGCATTATAAGGCTGATTATTGATCGGTCTGGGTGCTGGGGCACTGGAGCTGTGGAGCTCTGGAAGTGTTGGAAGCGGGAGCCATTATGTTTCCGCTTTAGTGATTCGATTCAATTGGAAAGCGCGCAGGCGCGCACCTTAATTTGGCCCACGAGAGGCGGCGCATTCAGAGTGGCATTCACATTCGCATTCGGAGCTGCCTCGCTCCATTCATGCACTCCTCCGATACACCGATACACTGGTGCAGTCGGGCAGGACGGGCAGGCTTACTTGTCATTTGATTAATGAGACCACGCTCGGCCATCGATCTCCATTTAGCACAGTCTGAGACTGCTCCATACCGAAAGCGAAGACTGAGTCGCAGTCAGCCAAAGCATGAATAATGGGGGCGTTACCGGCAATAAGAGAGAATTCGCAGCAACAGCCACATTGTAGGTCCCCTTTTAATGGCGTTCTAATTGCGCAAGTATGAGGCTATCTCCCTCTGGCCATCTCTCTCTCTCTCTCTCTGTATATCTCTCTGCCTTTCTCCCTCTCTTTAAGCCCGAGCTGCCATGTTGCCAGCGACTGATGCGTGAAATTTCTGGTGCCTGGCGGGAGGGAACCAGCCGAGGGGCGTGCCCAGTGACATGTCTTAACTGTCCAATATCTTAAAGCCAACGCAACGCGTCATGCGAGCTGAGCCATTGTCCAACATCCAACAGCCATTTGCAGCAACTCAGAGACAAGAGAGCTTTGTAGGCTGCAGCCTGAGATACCCTTGCAGATCCATCGTCCGAAGAGCCGTCAGTCGAGTTGCAACCGACTGCTGCCGCCAGGCTTACTTAATGCTCAATTCAGTGCCAGTTTTAATCAGTTTAAATCACAGATCTATCCGTATGTTTTGAATGCTTCTTCTCCTGACAACATCCAGAGAAAAAAGCCTTGAGCTCGGAATATTTACACTTAGATTTAAATATATGTAGATGCTATCATATCTACCATGGAAAATATTTAAAATAAATATATTTCATATTTAAAAAAAATGTATTTCATATTTAATTAAATATATTTCCTAAAAATATAATATTATATGTTTATTTTAAAGAGTTTTATATTTCGAATAAATTTTAGATTAAAGTCCCTCGTTTAGAATTTCGAATTAATTTCTCTATGTTTGTATTTATGCTATTTTTCCGTCAGTGTATAACTTCCATAATCCATCACAACAATAGTTCCTTTTACTTTACTTCACTGAAAGACGTCATGTGGTGGAAATCTCTCAATTAAGGCACCGTTGAGGGAATGCATTCCAAAGTTGTACTGCCTCTGCTGTGGATATCCCAACAGTAACAGAACAGAAGTGACAATTTCCCGAATCGTCTTAGCCATTCCCAGGGTGTAGCCCAATGAGAAAGTTGTGAGCAGAAATTTGTATTTCTCCCGCTTTTCCTCGCTTGTTTTTGATCTGTAATTGGCTGCAGGGCAATATCTGGGCACTATATCATTGCTCTGTCGCGATTAATGACAGCTCATGAACTAAGCCACAACTAAATTGTCGCTGCTGCTGTTGCTGTTGTGACTGGGCCATCCCAAGGCACTGCTAAAGTAGGTCCCTGCGACGACGCTATGGTCCGTTGTGTGCCCAGTTACCCACTAACACAGACTGCAGCTGACAATTAAGATGCACATACATAGATTGTAGAGCCAGCCCCACATCTTCTGGCACCAGCAGCAGCAGCCACAGCAGCTACGATGTGCCACCTTTTATCCAATCCAATCCAATCGTATCCCATCCCGTCCCAGAGTATTCTATCCCATCCCATCCCGTTCAGTACGCAATTTGGGCGAGCTGACAGTCGAGACTAAAGAGCCAGGCGGATGTGGCCCGAAAGTAACGGATAAATGCAGCAAGGCGACATGCAACCCAGCTCTCTACTCTCGACTCTCCGCAGAAAAACAGACACCAGAGGAATAGGAAAGATAGACCCAAGTAACACCGATTCGTGTGTCGAGTGCTGGGGAAGTTGTTGAAAATTGCGCAGGCGCACCTTTCGCCACAGAGCGAAGGACAGCCGGCCAGTCGGACAGACAGACACAATTGTCGCCCCATCGCCATCGTAAATCGTGTAATTCTCCCTGACATCCAAAAAACAGAAAACAAAAAACATAAGGAGAAGAAAACTGCAGCAAAAAACGGGAGAGACTTTTCCTGTGAACACTTTGAACTCAATGCTTGGGCCTCGTGGGCGTTGAAAGACGATAGAAGCCTGGCAAGTTTTTTAATTGATTTGTAGTTGTTGCTGTTGTTGTTACTGTTGCAAGCCCCTTGTAATTGCCTACAGTACGAGTGCGAGTCGAGGCTGGGACTGGCACATTGGAGATTTGTCAGTACAGTGGGTGCTCGGATACAACATAAAAATTCAAAAATTAAATTTAAACAAAAACCAATTAAATTGATTGTTAAATTATTAAGTGACGGTTTTTTTTGGAACTCTTTCTGGAACTTTCTTCAGTAGCAGCAGTCTGACTACGACCGACCCAATCCCGTGAACCGAGCTTCATCTGACCTCTAACAAAGAAAGTGCAGGCAAAGTGCAAAATTAAATTTAAACAAAAACCAATTAAATTGATTGTTAAATTATTAAGTGACGGTTTTTTTTGGAACTCTTTCTGGAACTTTCTTCAGTAGCAGCAGTCTGACTACGACCGACCCAATCCCGTGAACCGAGCTTCATCTGACCTCTAACAAAGAAAGTGCAGGCATGCAACGTCAAGGAATTCGCTGTGCAATTTTCCGCTTGCCACTTAAATGTTTTGGGGTCTCCGAATGTTAAATTATTGCCAAATCATTAACTCGACCAGTCGAGCATATGGTCGATAAGTCTGTCTGTCTGTCTGTCCATCGGCTGGCTGGCCTGCCTGTCGGCCAGCAATTTTGTTTGATAATTTATTGGCACACAGCGCACAACGACATCAATCACTTTGTTGGCTGACTCTTAGCTCTGTGCTTTTCGGGTACGCTTTTCAATGCAACTTTTCCACTGAATGAAAACAAATGTTCAATATTGCCGCCAAAGTATGTAAAGTTTTTTCTTCTCCTCTCGGTCCTTCTCACTCTCTCTCTCTCTCTCTCTCTGCCTCTCTTTCCGCCATCATACACTATCACAGTGGGGTAGTTGAGTAATTGAGAAAGGCATCAATCAACTGGCTGTGGTACTCCTGGTACAACTCAATTTGGCCCCATTTCTAAAATGGTTTTTAAGAGGATGAAGATACAGGTACTTTTAACTTTAAAGCTTATCCAAAATCAAAATCATTGCCCATTATTCCGTGTTAAAGAGCATTTGGACCTCGACGATATGGTAGTTCCCCTCGCATTAGTATTGTTTCTGCTGCTGTCTTCGTCTTTGTGCTAATGGTTTTTGCTTTTGATTTCAACATTGTTTTGTGGGCTATGTGCATGCGAGTCGAAATCCCACCTCGGACCCAAGTCGAACCTGCTTTATTGATGATTTCTTTCGTCGCTGACAGCACAAAGGAGTCTCGGAACTTACCCTTATCCTCAGAGAGTCCACCAGTCCAGCAGTCCCCCAGTCCATGCTGGGTCCACGTCCACTCCTTCGGGGTCGGGTCGGGTTTTTCTGATTTGACTTACTGCTCGACTTGAGTTGCAGTCGCCCCGACAAACAAAAAGCAAATTTGCATACAGTTGAGGTTGAGATCTTTGCTGACCAAAAATGGCAGAAGCCGCCATGCAAATGAGTCGGGCAGAGACCTTCTTCCACAGCAGCCAGATCTGCATCCATCTCCCGTAATAAAGTGATATGCGTGCATTGGAACAATGGAAGTATAAAATTAGCATAATAAAAGCCAGAGGCCAACGCTCGAAGAAAGTACACCCAAGATCCATCCAGAGAGCACTCAATCCCCGGCTCCCATCTCATGGTCAGGTCGACAATGGGTCCACTACAACCATTTCACGTTAACTGTCATCGGAGCAATTTGGGCCACGAAATAAAAATCATCTAAAGTGTGACACGCATTTTAGTCACGCGCTCCCTGCCCGGCTACGTGACGTGGTCTGTGGTCAGTAGCCAGTGGTTCAGCCTCGAACTCGTACTCGGATTCGGAATCGGATACAGCGCTCCGCAGAGTCCAGAGAATCGACACCCAGCACCCAGCGCCCGCCTCCAAGTTGCGTGCGAAGTCTGGCCAAGAACTGGGCGACTAGGTCGGACTCGCGCCGCAGACATGACACAGTTATGCGATTTATGTAACTGAGAATTATGTGTCAAAGCTGCAAAAGTGACAATGATGCAGTCCTTTGCTTTTTGTCTGCGCTGCTTGTGTAGCTGTTGGCAAGAAAAATTAGTCCCCAAACCCAGCGGAATGCCACAACGAAAGGGGAATGCCCTACCAGCTGTAGCCAAAGAACACTGCGGATGGGGAAAACATCCCTTTTTCCTTTTTCCTTTTTCCAACCCAATGAAGGGAGATCATTCTAGAGAGCGCAACAGTCTGCAGCCTTGCGCTTTTCAACTTTCCGCCCTGTTCTAGTGGACAAACAACGGCCAACAAAGCAACGGCGAACAGCACACACAGAGCAATGAGGCAGTAAGTTGAACACTGGGCGGCGACTGACGTGAAACGCCGTTCAAAGCCTATCGCCAGACTCCCGGACACAGTGGATACTGATATGCAAATTGCTTGCCCCGACTTCAAGTGACAAAGCTAACATGCGGACCACTCCAGAGCCAGTCGGAATAGGAGCGATGGCTGGGCAGGGTAGGGCAGAGCCGACAGATAGCTCCAAAGCGAAACAAAACAGTCACTTGAAATGGGTCAGACCATGGGCCACTGGCTGCATGGGTGCTGCACCGTTTAATTAAGGGGTCTGGCCTGAGAGGGAGCCATTACGGGATGGATGGAGAGCCGCGGTATGAAATTGAAAGTCGGCGCGAGTACGTGGCTCTCTGTAGAATAGCAGTTACGTTCGGTATTCCCTTATGTTGCAAGCCAAACAGTGCAGTGTGCTTGCAACGCTGCGTCATGTCCCACTGACGACAACTGACAATGAGTCCCTCCGTCTCACAGTGTACACCGAACTGTCCTGGCCCGAGCGGGGAGCGCAGTGGTGTGTGTCACTTGTGGGGGCCGCCCTGTGGGTCATTGGTTTGCTCTTTCCCAACCAGCTGCCCCGCTATCACATTTTCGGCCATTTGTTGCGCCATAATTCGACTCGCAGAGCCAGAGTCAAAGGCGGCTCTAATTAATAGTGGGCCGTTTGCAGTGGGCTCGATTTTTATCGTCCGCTTTTAGGCAATTTATGCCACACCATTATGGGGGGAAACCCAAAACGAAAGCCAAATTGATAACGAATTCCAAACATGATGCCAGGATGATGCCCATCGTGTGCATTTCAGATGAGCTGGTCAGAGGATGGGGCTGGGATCGGATGCTTGTGGGATGTAGGACCCGCATTTTCGTAAATTGAAAATGGACGGGCCAAAGAGTTTGGTGTAACATAAAATTCAGAGCAGGTCAAGAGGAAAATCATTCTGGGCTGCTTTACCCCGCTCTCCCCAAAGAGGAAACACTGAATCGCTTTGTGGAATGTTTTCATTATGCGTCCGAAAAGCGGGAACGGAAGCGATGCCATTTATTTGCTTTTTTCCAACCCCCTTTCATTTTTTGGATAAGGATGCGTGGATCCAGGACCTGACTCATGCACTTTTAAATGGCTTATTGGCCACTCATGCCGCGCAGAGGTGATTGCCAGATCAGCAAACAACTGACGGTGCAGGGGGTGCCTGCGAGAGGGAGGTGCTGCCACTCCCCGGTTGTAATTGGAAATGCAATTTGCCAATGGCATTAAATGGCCAGCAATTGTCGTCGGTCTGCTGCTGGTGCTGCCGGGCGGGCAAGTACAGTGGCAATTTGACAAATTTTTTATTGTTTTCAGCATTGGCCATAAAACGCTGTTAATGCCCCAATGCATTGTCTATTGTGAGTGGCGCTTTGAGAGGGAGAGTTATGGCTTACACGACTCGGTCATATCGTGATCGAATGGAATTATAGTTGTGCGATAATTAAGAGGAACTATTATCGTTTATGCAACGTGTGAAGTGTTTTTCGCCGTGCTTCAACTGTGCAATTAGTTCTGGTTTACTTCTCTGACTGGTTTATGTCTGAGAAAACGAGCCGAGAAAAAGTATCCCCCTTTAGACCATTCTAAGAACGCTGCAGTCCTGCATCAATTAATCCTTATCGGGAGGGGACTCTGCTGAAGGCCAGCCCAGCCCCACTGAACCCCTAAAGATTGTCAGACTCAACCACCCACAACTGCAGTTGCGAGAACAATAAAAGCACGACTTTTGCTGTGCTGTCAACTGAAACGCCCAGGAAATATGATAAATCAATATCTGTTCTGCAATATACATATGTACGTACGAATACAATCCCCCAATATGCATATGCCAGATCTAAATAAATATATAAAGATTGTCAGGGGGAGAACGTGCCAAGGCATGGGCAGCCATGGTTTAAGTGGTTTTCCAGTGGGCTTTTGTCCGTCTGCAAGGTGCTGTCAGGTTTTGGGTGGGTAGGGGCTGGAGAGGATATTTGGCGGTGAGTCAGCGCCGAGGACCGCCTGCTGTGCGGGACAAGAGCTGCTAGTCAGCGGCTTTTGTTTCTTGGCGTTGGCCAAATGCATTATATAACACCTACACAGTGACAGGCTGATTGGGGGAGAGCCATCGGGCGGTGCTGATCGGTTCGAAGGGGCCGCTAAACAGCTGTCCAGCAACTGCTTGGTGTTCTATAAATTTCCCTGATTGATTTTTATTGAAATGGGGCGCAGCTTGAGACCTGCTGACAGTTGCATAAATATTTCTCCTTGCATGCGGGTCTCGGTTTCGGTTTCTAAGTCTGTTTTTCCGATTTATGAAGTGGCAAAGGCTCTGGCTGCCAGTCTCTATAGGTGCGTTTATCTGGCGGAGGGTCCCCCTCTGAACCGGTTCGCCTCGCAATCGGCATTCGGCTGTTGAAAAATTAATAATTTCATGGGCAATTTTTAATCTAGTACGTGATTTAATTCGCTCCCCAGCAAACCAGGCAGTCGAGCGGATCCACAACGACTTTAAATACAATTTAGACGCTTCGTAGTCTAGCCTCAAGTTAATTTGCAAATGGCTTTTCAGGCTACTGGCTGGCCACGTCCTCCTGCTCCACACGTTCCACACCCTGCTCTGCAGACGCCGTCGTTGATTGGCCACGTTTCCGAAATTAGTCCGCGCCGGGAACGTTGGCCGTCATAACGTGGTCTCCTCGTCGAATCCCGGCTCCCGGCTCCTGGCTTCCAACAACTGACTGCACTCGCAGCTCCTCCAGAGATGATGAAGTGGTCGTCGGGCTGGAGCCCGGTCGCAGTCGCGGTCGCGGTCTCGTGTTGTGCCTGTTGTAAGCCAAGTCAATTAACTCGGCTTGGGCGGCGCGGCCCCTGGCGTGGGTGGCGGTGGAGGTGGCCCTCTCACTCACCGAGCTACCTGAATTTGTTGTTCTGTGGCCAGCGCTGGGCGCGACAATTTTTGCAGGGCTTCGCTGTCTCTGCCACTAAACCTGCAGATTGCGTAACAATCTCCGTGGTGCAGAGGGAAAACACAATCCCTTCTATGTAGTATGCTGCACCGATTTTTGTCGGTATTTGTTCTGAGTATTGGAGTTTGCTAACAGCTCAATTGCATCAGGCATCAGCTGAAATCAGCCAGTGCTCCGGTGGACGCTTTAGTATCCACCGCAGTGGATTCTCTCATACCAAACATTTGTAGAGGTCTAATGCTTTTGACCAGGCATTCAGATGGCGGAAACCGCAAAAATGGATGAACGCTTTTTTGTTGTGTCTCCTCCACGCACGAAGCTTTTTTCCCTTTGTTTGCTTGCCTTTGTTTGGCTTGAAGGCAGGAAGGTGCAGACTGCGTGCCAGTACCAAGGTAATCCTGTCATTTTTCCGAGCTCAACCGTCCACCACGTGAACAGCGCGAACCAGACATCGGAACAACAAGCTTCACGCGGGTATTTGGATTGCGGCATTTCATTTTTGGACTGCTCTATTGTCTGCCCACTTGATCTCCTTCTGGCACTCTCGAGGAATCCTGGACAGGCTCGTCATAAGCGCATCGCTGCCGTAAATGCCGCATAGAGATGGAATGGTGGGGTTTGGCATGGCGTGGCATCGCACTGAACCCACGTGCAATATGCAGTAAAAGCTGTGAGGAGCGGGGCAGTTCACTTAGGATTAGTTCGGGCCAGGGCAGGCCAATTAGAGGCAGGGAAAAGTGCCAACTCGACGTGAACGTGCCGTTAATGGTGGGCCTCCTCCTGGCGGGATCTCCTCGCCTCTCCCCTGCGCCACTCTAACGCTCCAGTTTGCATTGAGCCGGCGGCGGAATATTTCGCGCTAATCGAGTTGTTACATTTACGAGGCTTCGCAATGGCAATGGCCACAGAGCAACAAGAGCCATAACAGCCACGAGGAGAGCTGGCAAATGTCAAGAGTTCAAACGCCTTGAACTTGAAGCAAAAACGTGGCCAAGATGTGGACGTGAGCCATGAATGTGGGATGAGAACGAGGCCTGGCAGAGGCGAGGGGGCCCAACACCAACCTAAACTGCAGTTTATGGCTTTTCCTCCGGAATACTCTTTTCAAAATAAGCATTGCCAGCTATTCAATCCAAAAGTGAATGGTTTCATTAGAGAAATATCTGTAGGAAAGAATAAAGAAACTTGAAATATCTGTAGTAAATGAAGAAATAAAGTGTATCTCCTATTCGTTTTAGTGTCATCCTATTGCCAGATACTACTGACTCCAGATCTGGCGGTCTCTCCCGCGGTCTGACAATCGCGATCTCAGCGTGCGCATGCTCGACTGACTGGGACTCTGACTGGGTCCCCAACTCCAATTCCGACTCCAACTCCGACGCTGCGGCGGCGGCAGCTTCCAACGCTTCTGCCTGCAGGCCACGTCCGACGATGGGTCCAGCTCCGAGTTGGAGTCCAGCACAGCTTGAAATCGCCTTGGCGAAGTAAGAAATCATAGAGCGCAACTATTTTAGGCTTTTATAAATGCTGAAAGGTGTTAACTGAGCGGCCGTTTCGCGCAGTGTAGCAGCCGCTGCGGCCCATCAACGCCGATGATTATGATGCATGACCAGAGGACACAGTGGGTTAGGAGTTGTGAGTGAAGAGAAGGGAGTTGGAGCGGAGTGGAGTGGCCTGGACCGGGACCTGCGTGTAGATCACATGTGGCGAGGCGGTGAACAAGTGAAAGAGATGCCGACGCCATGATGAACCCGATTGCTGCCTGGCCCATGGCTCACGGCTCACGGCCCGGCTGGGGCTGTCTTCATTTTGTTCCTGCGGTGGATTGGCGCGGACATAATGAAAGCCCCATTACCCCTTGCCGGCGACCCCAAGACGACCGCCGGGGGCACAAGGAAACGAACGGCTTTGTCTAATTACATAATGCAATGCAAATTGCTTTGGCCACGCCCCACTTCCATTTGCGTTGGCCACATCGCCGTTGCCATACAGCGAGCGGGCCCCGATTGCGAGACTTAACCCCAGCCGAGACCCCTGGGACCACCCAAAGTAATAACCAAATTAAAGCCAAAAAAAATGCACTCGATTTGCATGCCAATGAAAATACATTGAAATAGAAATAGCAAACAATGACAGACAGTTTTAAAAGAATATAAAATTGTGGAAAAAATCCACAAAACTGAAATGGAAATGCAGCGAAACACGGCCAACGAGCAGCGAGCACTGAGCAACGAGCCACAACTCTGAACCCCAGATCGTAACCGAAACCTTGACGTTCTAAAATGCCAATTATAACTGGCGCAAATACCCGTGCAAAAAGCTCAAAAGCCAAGCCAGCTTCTCCCAGCTTCGAGCTCACTCGCTGGCAAAAACAAAAAATATAACAAGAGGCAGCCAGCTTTATATTCACCATTGTACCTGGCCTTTGTGGATGTTTTTTTTCATCATTGGGGTTTCCAATGGGCTTTCGGCTGCAGGCCTTAAACAATATTTGTCCAGGGGGGGTAGGGAAACTCTGTCGGACAGGCACAAAGGCTTACCCAGTTGATTTGTCAGAGCCAAATCGTGACGGGGATATATATACACACATATATATGCCCATCAACTTGATTTGTGGAATGACATTTTGGTAATGTCTCTGAATGGCCTAGCAATGTACGATTGAATACCGCAGTATTTATTGATATTTCTAAAAGAACAACTCGCGTAGCTTTACCTATGATAGCCATATCAATGGGTGGTTAAGATAAGAGTCTCACTCATACGACTTTTTTTGCAGCTAAGATAAGAGCTATCATCTCCAACTTTGTTTCATTCTCTAACAAATTTATTTAGTCTACGATAGGGTAATCAGTATTCGAATAGAACATAATAGAATTTTCTTCTTATGGTGATTGACCCACCTTAGTTAGACGTTCCACTCACAGGAGCTCGGTCCACTCGGACCGACCCCCAATATCACCAGCATTGAACTCGTTAAATATTCGACGGGTTTTTCCGAATGGAAATTTTGGCTTTAATCCTCCCAATTCCCCTCCTCTCCAGCAGCGCCTCCCTTGATTTAGTGGCCTGGTAATTGGCAATTGTTTGCTGTACGAAAATCAGAGTTTTTGTTTTGCCTAATTGAAGTTGCAATTATTGATTGGATGCAAATTGATTGGAAATTGCCTAGATGCCTTGTGGGGTCTACGTTTCGAATTCCGACTGGCAATTGATTGCACCTGTAGCCACCTGCACAAGTTCCCCAAGAGCCGGGTTAATGAGGCCCGAAAGGTGCACCAAGAGTGCCAGTTAAGGTGGAGTGGAGTGAAGTGGTGTGGAGAGGGTAAGCCAACTCGAGAATGATGTTATTCAAAACTCCTTTGGCAAACGAGTACTCGCATTGTGTGTCATGACAAATTTTCTGGGGTGCGTAGAGAACAGTCAAAAGACTGCATGCCGGCGGAAGTCAGACAACTCCGACTTGGAGTTGGAGTTGGATTTGGGGGTAAAGCAGATGCGTACGAGTATGTAAACGATAGGAGTTACAGACCCGGACGGAGAGGATGCCGCATGTTGGCGGCTGTGCGTGTCTGGCATGGCAAAAGTTTCGTTTGTCTGGCAAAAGTTTGGCCTCTAGTTTCGCCCTGTAGTCGAGATTCTTATGTTAATTGTTGGCATAGGTGGAAGTAATAAAACATTTCTATAACATTATCAAGAACCGCAAGTTCCGCAAGGGTTTCTGCACAGACATGGGCCGTAATGAGCCACCACTCCAGGATGAGCACGAGTGCAGGCATATCAAATTAGTAGCCACTTGACGTGGAGGACTGTTACTCACTCGAAAACAGCCACAGCTGAGCTAACTAGTAGCTATATATAGAAAACCGAATCCATTTCATCATGCAAAATTATTTGGCTGCTTCATCAACAACAACCCATGAACGTGTACGAGTGATCGTTCGATACAAAACAAAATCGAAACCAAAAATCAAACAAAAATTAGAAATCAAAAATCAATTCCCAGCCGCTGCTGCAGCTGCGTTGCTGCCATTATTGTTATTGTCAATGGTTATTATAATGTTTTACAACTGTTTCTGTCCGCACTGTCCGCGATCAACTGGCAAAAAACTAGACTCGAAGTGGTTCCGATTCGGGGTAATAACATATAAATGCCTATCACATGTGCCATGTTTCATGTTGCATGCTGAATGCTGCAGACCCACTTGATCCCCTCCCCGCGTCCATTCGGGACATGTTTTGGCTAAGGAAAATTGCGCATTCGCCGCGTTGACCCACATGGGGCATGAAACGCACAAAAATGCTGACCGAAAAGAATGTTTCGGCTATATGTAGTTAAAGAGATTACCAGAGAGCGATACGGGGGGCTATGGGCTAAGTGTGTGCCCACATCGAGCGCAGGGAAAAATACTGCGAATGCAATTGGCAAATATAATTATGAACTAGCCGGGCAGCTTTATTTTCTACTAAGCGAGCAGTTTAATTGAATTTCCAGCGATTTATCAAGCAGTTATTGCATTCGAATTTGTTTGCTACCGAAAATTGCTTTGACTGGCATTTGATTGATCCGCCCGGTTGATCCACCTCCTCTAAACACATTACCGCACTGCAGCGAAGTCGTGCCCAGCCATCATCCTCAACCAGATCCGTGGAAATCGCAGTGCTCAGATCTCCGTAAGAGGCTCTCCCACTCGCTGGCTGTCTTGAGGCCTTTTGCAGATACCGATTTACGAGCATTTTCCGTGGCTGGGACAGAAAGTGAAAGGATTTACATGGCTGCAGCGAGGGGCCCAGCATTTTATTGGCCGTTTCGCTTTCGTTACCCTTTTTTACCGCCGTCGCAACGGAGTAAAGCCAGGCTGGGTCTAGCTTGCATGTCAAATTAATTGCTCGCCCAGACATTGGCTCTGGGTCTCTGTGACGTGTCGAGAAACGCTCGGAATGGCGGCAGGTGTCGGCCTACTCCTCCTCCTTCTCTCGAACAGGTACACTACATCTGATCGGGCAGCGTGTTGATTGAAAATGAAAAGTCGTCTGTGGCCGTTTGGCATTTGCCGGCGACCAAACATATACAACGAATACACATACATTCATATAGTGAAAGTGAGCCGTGCGCGAATAGACAGCGAATTTATTGCCCCCATTATCTAGGGTAAATGAGCAGTTAATCGCCCCAGTACCATACGCCAATCAGGTGGAAAACTCATGCAGGCATTAAGCCAGACCAGGGCAATGAATAACTCCTTATTCGAAATGCCATTCATCGGCGGGAATCAATCGATTAGTGGCCAAAGGCTATTTGAAACACGATGGCTAGTAGGATTTCCGTGAGGAACTGCAAGTAAGACGCAACAGTACAATCTTAAGTTGATTGACTTCGATACAAAGTATCTTTTTGAGCCGAATTCAATACATATTCAGAGCTCGAATTCATATTAAAATGCACTCATGTGCTGCGTTATTTTAGCCACCATCTTCAATGCCGTAACCCCGTTTGAATCCAGTCAAAACGTGTGACTCTCTCCCTGCGCTGACTTCTGCCACTTGCTATCCGGCCAGGTGTCAAAAAATCCAGCTTTGTTGACAAATTTTTGAGGCGTATCATTGGCGTATTAATTTGTACGAATCGTTTGCATAATTTCCACATTAATATACTAATAATTCCCTGCCGACGGGGTCCAGCCGTGCCCAGAAGGCACCGCTGGCTGCATATTAATTTCCATCATAAATTACCGAAAAAGAAAACCTAATAAAGAGTTGTCACAGAACCCAAAAGAATATACATATATTGAAAAAGTAAGAAGTCGACTGCCATTTATTATGTGGGTTACAAATTCTAGGACTGGTTCCCCTTCTATCAGAAGCCATGTGTGTGTGTGTGTGTGTGTGTCCGTGTGAGCCAGCATGTCTATAAAATATTAAAATTATATTTCATTTGCAATTGTCGCCAGCCAGCAGTTGGCGGAGCAAGAAGTCGTATTATTGCAAACGTTCGTTTCGTTCTTTTGGCGCCTTTGTTTGAAATATAATAAATGTCTGCCACGGAAGGCAGGCAGGCTTGCTGTGGCACCCCGCCCAGAGAACGGGTCCAAATTTATGCCACATACGAGAGTTTGTATGAATTGTGACCTGTCAGCGGCTAAGCGGGTCCGGCCAGAGATTTTTATACGTGAATTTATATGCGAAACACTTTCTGATTGCCACCAAAAAATTGTTCGCGCTTTGCAAATGACATTTAATGGACACTTTGGCCAGAGAGCTTGTGAATTAGATTGAAAATGTAATCAAATCGTTTGAGCGGCCACTTCTTTAGTTCGCTTTTATGGTCCTGATTTATGGGTGGGTGATTGTGGTTCGTTAAAGTTGTCGAGCATGCAAAGGACAACGGCTATGTTCCACGTGTGATCTGACTAAGATGTCGTATGATAAAGCTAATCGTGGAATGAAATGTTGAGTGATTTTCGGTCTGATTACCATATATTGTTCGATTCTTCAGATAGTCGTCAAAACAAGGCCGTAAATCCCACTTTGTCAGGTTGACTCTTTGGTAAACCTTGTCACGCACTCAAAGGCTCCCCGTAATTACCTAAAATAAGCGAGAAAAATAAGTTGAAAAATTTAAATTAAATATGAAACGTCCAACTGATTTGCATAATGTGCAAGAGAAAACAACGAAATGTCAAAACGAAATATGGAAATGACCAAAAGCCTCGCCCCAACACGACCGCCATATACATAATTAGTTTCTGACACCTCGAAAATATCCCCCGGGTCCGCATAGCAATGAGTACACGAGTATAAATAAATATTAGAGGTACATAATCGTATTATCGTTACGGCCGATGATGTATAGAAAATAAACATGTTTGGAGATGGCTGGCATGGGATGCGCGTTGCCTGGATTCGGTGTGGAGGAATGACAACTTAACATAAAATAACTATTAAATGCTGCAAAAGGGTTTTGCTGCTCAAGTTGTCCTCCGCGCCTGTCGGCTGCTGCTGCTGCTGCTACTGATGCTGCTTCTTCTGCTGTGTCCTTATGACAACTCTGTCCGACTACTGCCACAAAAAGTGGCAGACAGGCAGGCATAAATCAATGTTTCTCGGCGAGCAGTTGACGTACTCGATTGTCGATGGTTGATGGTCGATGCTCGAATGATCGCTGGCTGGAACGAGCGTGCCATAAATTATTGGATATTTGACAGTAGAGCTCATGTAATGAGAGAGAGAGATCACCAACTGCTTAATTGATAAGTTTTTGTCTCCGTCCAGGACTGGTCTGTCCGTCTGTTCTGCTCTCCGGGACCTTATCACTGGTCGTGTGACTGCGTGATGTATTGTTAGCCGTGACCAAATCGTGTAATAAGCCGTCCCATAAAATTGCCAACTTCGCGGAGATAATGGCTTCGAACTAAACAACTGTCTGATGGTTTATCGCCCCTGTTAATCTGGCGACATTATGTCAAACAAGGACAGGCCATGGAGAGTGTGTTTGTGATATGGGCCCACGGACGCGTCCGCTCTGTGATCCGGCTCGAGGTCCAGAGGTCCCGGGCTCCAGAGCTCCACAGCCATCTCCTTCTCGCCAAAATGATCGATTGCGCGCAAACGCATTGACATATCGACATGAATCTTGCATTATTAAGCAACGCCAGGAATTTTAAATGAAGACCGAGACGAACATCCAGCTATGCACCTCGCAGCATCTGACATTGGCAACTGTTGCTGTTGCTGTTGCTGTCGCTGCCGTTTAGCTGCGATTGTTATCGTAATGATGCGTTCGAAGGAAAAGCAAAGGCGAAGGCAAACGCATTCCACACTCACCATCGCCGTTGCCATCGCCATCGCCTTCGCCGTCGCCGTCACATTCACACGCCGTCCGGGAAAGGAAAGCCTGGACAGGAAGGGCTCGTGAGCCCTGGGACGACGAGCAATGCGAGAAAATTAATAATTTCGCATCGACACCCAATTGGCAGAGCCTTCTGTGCCGTCACAATGACAACCGGCTGATAATAAATTATATTTTATTTCTTTTCAATGCTAATGCAATGACAGGCCGCAAATTACAGTCCTTATTCCTATTTGCGGATGTTCAGGTGTTCCCGCAGCCATTTTGGTTGTATTTAGAAGAGGAATCTGTGTACCCTCCCCATCTGGTAAACCTATGCTCAGAGATTTTTGAATACCGTGCAATGCATTTACACATTCTGAGCGTGTAAATATGCTGGATAAACACACTCCAACTCCCTTGATTGATTGGCGCTATACCCAATCCGAAATTGAAGTCATAATTGAAATGCAAATCGCAGTATTAGCTGGCCAGTTCGATTCGAAAATGCAAAATAATGAGCCTGCGCCAATATTTGTCTCCGCAATTAATATATTCAAATATGGTCGAGCTTCTATCTGCATTTCGTTTTATAATAAGTGCGTGCGTGACATTTGGTTAAAAATAATTCTGTATTTCCCTGTCAGTCAGTCTGTCCCGGCACGATTATATCAGCAGTACAATAAGTCCAATCAATCAAACTGTTAATTAAGTTACACGCAGTTGATTGTTTTTTTGTTTAACCACTGTTGTTACACAGGGTATATCTAATTTGAGGAGAGGTTTGTCACAGGAAGAGAAGGTGAATAATGTTGCCAAGATTTGTATACCCGATGTGCAGGTATCATATCAGTGTTGCATACTATTATCTGTACAACCGAAAACGAGTTATTATCCAGCTGAGTGTCTCTATGGGTGTTCACCGATTCGATTTTTAATTTCTGTCAAATGGTTTCTCTGTCGCTTCAAAATACCTACTATATGAGAGCATTAGTGCTTTATGTTGAACTATTTGCAATGAAATTAATTTCGAATTGTTATTACCAACAGATATAATTTGTTTTGCCAAATAATATTTCCCCGAGTCCATAAGTGGAACCACCGTTCACAGGGATTCCAAATGACATACGAATATCATATACTAGTATGTACATATTCCTTGTATGTGCATTCGATACTTCAAATATTTATTTGCACGCATCGAACAAATCCAATTTAAGCTACAGACAATAGTAATCAATTATGCAATTGGCAATTCAGTGCAGCCCAATATCGGAGTGATCCGTCCCAACCAAATCAATCCAAGCCAAACTAAACCCCTCTCTAACCCATTCAACTCTTTGGCCTGTCGGACTTTGCCAACTGTGTCAGCTGTCAATTGCATGGGACAGGCATCACATTTGCATGCTGGGCTCGCTCTGTGCAGCAAGGTGGCACGGACCAGATACCCCAGAATGATATAGAAGTTATATGCAAGCAAGGGTACTGAAAAATTAAGTAGCCCGGGAGATGTATGGGGTCCGGCAGCAGGAGGACAACTGCAGGACTCGGACAGAGCCAATCCTAAGAAAGCCGAAGCGCCGCTTTCCAGCTGATTTCTTGTTGTGCTGTTCTTTGTTTCGGCCTTTTATTTGGACCGACTTGGGTGCACTTTGCGATTTGTCAAAGAGCGCAATGTGGCCAAGAGAAATGTCTGGGCAAGTTTTCTGGAGGGCTGCAACTTGGCTGCCAAAGCCAGCTAAAGTTGCTTTGCTTAGAATTTATCTACTGTCAGCTGTCTGACCAGCCCTGGTCGCCCTTCAGTCGCCTCGCCCCTCCCCGCCGGGAACATTAAAAAAGTTATGACAGTGTCCTTGTTGACTGCGTTACAATTCTTTTTCTGCTCTGCTACTACTGCTTCTTGGGCAGGCTTGGCCATTGTTTGGCAGCAAATTCTTGGCCAGTTGTTTTCCCAGATTGTTGTTTATTTGTTTACGGCCAGCCAGGAGCAACTTTTGATGTCCTGGCAAAAGACTACCACTCTCCCACTCTCTCCAGCGCGGGTGTCTGGCTCTTACCCGTAATGTCAGAAGTTTTATGCATCCTTGGATGCTCGACTGGCATTCACTTGAGATTTATGGGTTGGAGCTTTCGCTCCCACCATTGCCTTGGTCAATGACAGCCATAAACATTTTATATGAAATGCCCTCTCAGCGCAGTGCTGCAACGCCCTCGGAGCTCATTAGCCACATGCAGGAGCAGGAGCAGGAGCGGGAGCAGAAACAGTAGCAGCAGCAGATGAGGCTGGGGATGAGCAGAAGCAGCAGCCAGTGACCCAGGCAGAACCAGTTGTGGAACGATGTGACATGATTGCGGACAGATTGCAATATAAACCCGAGCCAGCCACTGCATCTCCACCGTAGCAGCAGCAGCAGCACCACCACCACCAGCACCAGAAGCAGCAACTGGCACATAAAACACAGGTCCGCACAAGTTGTCAACCAGTTGGCAGCTGCACGGAAACATTTGCTTCCTTAAACAGTTGGCCAAACACAGTGTGCACTAGTCCAAGACCAAGTCCGAGTACGAGTCCGAGTCCAAGAGCAAGACCACGAGCAAGTCCAATGCCAATGTCGATGGCTTAAATTATGGTCAATGGAATTTTTATAGATTTTCCAAAGGCCCAAAGAGCTAAGGAGCTAGTTGTGGCGGAGCTGCTGGACCGCACAAAAAGTGTGCAACAAAATTAAATGCATTTCATAATTTCTGCAGCAGCCTGGAGATGTCTGGGTCCGTGTCTGAGAGTCGATGCTCCTCGTAGGGGCACCCGTTCTGTTGGGGCTGCGGCTGGGGCTGGGGCCGCGGCTGCGGTCGCTTTTGGCTGCGGCAAGTGCAACATTGTCTGTCTGTTAACTTATTGACACCCATATTTGGGATTGAATCATTAAAGCCAGTTTAGCTGCGCCTCTCTGGCTCTCTGGCTCCCGGGCTCCCTGGCCAGCGATCTATGTATGTATCTGCCCCATTACCGTCCCGCTGCGATCTGTCCGCAGCCCGTTTAGGCCTTGTTTATTTGGCTATTGTCTTGGCCGTTTTAGACAAATTTTATTGGTTTACGCACGCGTACTGACGTTGACAATGTGACCTTGTCAGCATTAGTGACAAGCGGCCAAAGCTGTTATCATATTTCTCTAGCGGAATTGGATTCAATCGGTTTTGGTTTGCTTCGTTTTTGGTATGGGAAAGAGACTAAATGGCTCAAAGAGAGAGGATATTTTAGGATGAGCGCCCGCTAAGCCTCTTTAGAGCGTCTATTAGTGTTGGTAAAGCGTCATTTTAGTGTTGCGAATGACCGCATAACTCTGCAGAGGAAATATTGATGGATCTGGAATATCTACAATTTATCAATGACATCTCAACCCATTTGAACCAAATTGAAGCAATTAATGCCACACTAACAATGGGAAACAAATCAAGTTCCAGTTGTGTTCATTTTGATTGCATACCTAGCATTATTACACCGCCCAAAGGGGCACAGGTACAGCACAGCTATCAAAACGATCTAATGAGGCACTTAATTTGCCTGCCACATTGCCATGCTGCCGGGGTGGCATTGAGCGTAGGTAGTCCGACAATCACACCTATCTAATAACTTCATTAACCAATCAATCAACCCGGCAACACACGACTCCCGGCAGTACAATGAGTCATACAGTCAAATCGGTGGCACACGTGAGTGGCCCCCAACAAAGAAGAGCCCGCAGAAAGCTGAAGAAGTTTGTTGTTTTCGCAATGTGGTTGCAAGTGCAGCCGAAAGCACAGCATAACGGAGCTTAAAAGCCCCGCAAGCTTCCACGAATGCATGCAATGCTCGGCGCTGCTCGGTCACTTCCGGCTCGGCGGCACGAATGCACACGAACGCGAGCATATGTGGAGAAAAGCTCCTATGTGCGTGGGAGCCACGGAGAGATAGAGAGAGCGTCGGAGAGTGTGGGTTAGTTTCCCGGCCGCATGCACATAAGCTCATTTCCGCTCACTCTCCCACGCTCCCGACTGGTTGGGCAGGGGCTGTCAAAAAGATACCGGAAGTAGGAAATTCGGGTACAAAATGCATTTCGTGTGCGCCAACATTTCCGTTACGGACGCCGCTAACAGAGCCGCAACAGTACCGGAGCCGAGAGCCCTGATAGCCGGACACTGGAGCACCGTTTAGGCCGCGGCAACAGAGCAGGCAGGCAACAACAGATCACACACACACAAATACAGAGACATGTGCGTAGGCCATGTAACGGTTAAATGCACTCGTGTGTGAGCTTGGAACATGTTGGCCGTATGGTTCTTGTCACGGCTAAGCCCGTAATACGGTTTGACGGAAATGCATTTTGAAATCGCACAGAGATTTTCCCGCCCCCACTCGAAATAAATTGTATGAGCTGCTGCCGCTGCTGCTGCTGCTGTTCTCTCTTTAAATTCGTCAAATTGCAAAGTGCAACAAAAGCTAGAAGCATTTCAGGCACTGGTCTACCTTGACGAGGGATCGAGAATGTTTAAAGAAACTTGTGTGACAAATTGCATGCGATGAATGAGGCGACTGGCAGAACTCAATAAAAAAGGTTGTTAGGAGCGTGACCTGGAACGTGAAACGCTGTTGAATCGATAGAATAGTCAAAGGTCTTTGAGCATAAAGTGCATTAAAAACATTTTTGATGTGTAAACAATTTTGTCTTATTTAATATTTCTAAATGAAGTGAATATATAGTCTGTCCTCATCCTTCTTTCTCTTGGTAAGCCCTCATTGTGGTGGTGGTGTTGCCAATGGAAGGGTAGTTGGTCCGCATTTTTTCCCAAGTCAAGGATTGGCATAGCCGCCAGCTGTTCCTAGATAAACCCTTCCAGTTCCCGCTCCAACCCGCCCCTTTGGCAGGGCGAATCCTTTAAGTAGTTTTGTGTTATTTGAATATAAATACTCATTTAATTAGCAACGCTGCTGAGAGACTGACTGGCAGACCTTTGATCTCTCCAGCAAATGTGTAAATATTTGACATTAATTACAAGTTGTATGCAGCCCCACATCGCTGCCCCTCACATTGTAGCCCTCGCCATCAGGCAGCTCAGACAGCTCAGGCAGCTTGTGGCGGCAATAACTGGAAAATTTATTTAATATTCACTTATGAAGCCTGCTGGGATGCTGAAGTTGCGACGGTGGCAAATTGCTTAAGCGCTTATTTGTCAACTACGACGTGGGCGGGTGGGCCGCATCCACAGGCCTATAAATTATATACATTATGTATATAGGCAGTGAGAACTCATTAATAGGAAGTATACGTAAGTACGCCGACTCAGACGCAGCCGACTCTTAACCCATCACGGCATCAATTATTCAGGCGGCACGCGACGGCGACGGCGACAGACGAGAAATGGCCGCCAGCAAAATGGCGGCAATGTGGAGTCCTTACCGTTACTCACTTGGGAAATCATGTGCGTGCCTCTGTGTTTGTGTGTGTGTGTGTGTGTGTGAGAGGTTGGAGGATCAGAGCTTTTGGGGTGCGTGGTTGGTAAACAGCTTGAAAGCCCCAAAAGTTTACCCCCTGTCCATCGATGGAACTTCCAAAAATAAACAGTCAACTACTCGAAAGTGTGGATGTGGAGGCGGTTGCACTTGCAAAATGAGTACCCAAGTAATGGAAATGCTTTGTACACAGCCAAGGGGATTTCCCCGATGATACAGTCCACAAGTGGTAGTCATATTTACTCGTACATATTATATCTTAAAGGAATTGCAACTTATTGCAATACTACATTGATTTGCATGAACAGAGCAACTGTCTCAGCTATAAGTAGTTTTAATTCAATTAATTATTTACCTTCGGACAGAGGACAGTGTTACAGTGCACTGCTACATATTTCATTCAGTTCTAGGCATGTTTTGCTAATGATGAATAATGAGCGTTAACCAGCAGATAATTGCTCGCTTGTGTGAAATATAACACTGTAAATTAATCTACCGGGTGGGTAGAGACAAGCCATTGCACATGTCCGGCACTCAAGAATTATCTAATGAACTTCAATCCTACACTTTTGTTTTCTGTGAAATGGCCTTGGTCCAACCAAAAGCGAAACTAGCGAAATATTATCGTAACTATTTAGTTCTGAATATTTGTAGGCACTGTTCACTTCTTGAACACGAGCAAACACTCATCTGGAGCTATATTTTATATATATTTTATCCATTCTAGACAGCCCTTTCCATGCACTGGAAGCCCAACCTCCGTTTACTTTTAGCCCCAACCTCAACGGCCACATCTAAAGAGGTCTGCATCTGCATCGCGGCCTGAAATTTACTCTGACCATTCGGCGTTTAACATGCACTAAATTCATCGCTGGCCACATCTTCACATGGACCGGGCCAGGAGTCGCTGCCCCTTTCGCCCCATTAATTTACGCGCACTTTGCAAGCACTTTGGCTGGTAGATGCTGCGCGATGCTTATCTGGCGGATTAAACCTATATCATTTCATTATTATTCGGCGGCTAACGGTGGACCATGGGGCGCTCCCTTTGGTGGGTAACATTTCTAAATTAATTAGCAACCCGGCGATGGCGGTGGCGGTGGCTGAGCTAAAGGCTTGGCTCCTCTCCGGTTCGGTTCGGTTGAGCAACAATTTTTGACAGCATCAGCCAAAAACAACAGCAGAAAATGCTGGAAAAAAAAGAAAAAATAAAAAAGAAAAGCCAGTTAACATTTCGGTAGTCGGAGGCTCTCTCTTATCTTTGGGCCACACGATGCCGGGCGACGTCGACGACGACGACAATTTATTGACAAGACAATGGCGCTCAACGTATGTAATTAATCTCGACATAATCTGAGTAGATAATTTTTGCAGCTCGTTGTTTGCTGCCACCGCCAGCGATGTTGGTTGGGCTCTTGTTTTTGTTGCTGTTGCCTGTTTGTGCCTGTTGGCGGTCTATTTTGGTGTGTGTTTGTCTCCTCGTCGCCCGCTTTGGTCATGTTCTTTTATAGCCGCTCCTGTGCCGGGCCCTGTCAGCTTTATGAAGTGCACATGCATCCCATATAGAGGGCCAGGGACAACCAGCGATATTGTCCTTTTACGGCATTCCCCCACATTGCTGGCCTTTTTCAATTAAGTAAAATGCAACAAATGCAATCTGCAAAGAAATGCATTCCATAAAGTGGAGAGAATGCCTTTTTCCGCCAGCTTTTGTGGGCTGTTCGTCGAATCTTTTCTGGGCCTGGGCCTGGGCTTGGACCTGGGCTCGGGCCTGGGCTCGGGTCGGACTTTGGCCTAGATTCGACCTGATGCCAAAAGTGCTCCAGTCATTAATTTTGTGCAAAACTCTACACTCGGGAGGAAACTGAGAGTATGTCCGACACGATGGTTCGGATGGAGAGGAATCATAAATCTAGCTGCATAAACAGTACTGGTAACAAACAACTTTGCTTTATTCGAACGCCCCTATCCAGAAATAGTTTATATTTATGTTTATCTTATTACAGGGCATTTGCTTAGTCTGGAGCAGTCTCCGGACTACTCTTTTTACACTTTATGGATTATGACTACGTGGGAAAGTTGAATTCATATCAAATATTTAGTATGAAATGCTGTAGTGCAGGCAGAAACAGCACCACACCCACTAGGTATCTGCCTCCCCCACTGCAACAATGAATTTACATTAATGATGAGGCAGCCCCAAATCCCGACCCTATCCCTCCGCCCTAAGCTACACCGCATCCTCAGCCGAACTTTGGTGAAATCGCAAAGCAAATGAAACTATGCGGGCACTGTTTTTGGAATTTTTTGGTTTCTTCTTTTTTTCCTCTAGAGCTGCCTGTATGCAACTTTAATGCCAGGAATGGGTCTTCCATCTACATACGTACTAGCCTCCATCAGACACTGCCTGTCGTGCCTCCTTCCTACTGACTGCCGAGCGTCGTCTCCCTGGGTGGCCATTTGGTCGTTTGGCGTTGGCATATTTTATGGCCATGCATATTTCAGATAGCGAAAGTGAAATTATGAGCCGCTATTTTTGGCAAACTTTTGAGTGGATCTCTCGGTCGATGGCATGCCACACCACACCCCATGATGCAACAACCGCAGCAACAGCACTCAGCCACCTAATGTCAGTCAGCAGACGGTGCGGCCTTTTTGACAACTCATCAGAAAGTTGATTGCCATTTAAAAGCCGGGGTGAAAACGATATGAAAAGATGTTGGCTTGTAAAGTTGTTAAATTTAGTGGAAGTGGTACAGCAAAATGTCAACTGCCACGACTAGTTTTCATAGCTTATGCTGCGGGGAGTGGCACCATATCGGTGGTAATCTGATTTGATCTGACATCGAAAATACTGCAGGGATACCCGCCAGAGACGCTCTGTCTAGATAAACTTAAAATTCGTTCCTTATATTTGAGTATTCTATTGTTTCTGCCTAGAAATTCTCAGGTGCGAGAGACTAAACAGAATCTATTTAAAACTTTTACCAATCATGTCGATATATAGATAAGTTCTTACAAATAGTATAACAGTAAAAATTTTAGAAAAACACAAAGAATATGAAAAAAGTTACTTCTCCTTACCCCAGATGGGACTCGAACCCACAATCCCCGGCTTAGGAGGCCGATGCCTTATCCATTAGGCCACTGGGGCATATCGTATCTGCTGACAAAAATCCGATATGAGCAGCGCGTGTGCTGCCGGAGAGCAGCACAAGAACCAACCACTAAACAATAGAACATTCTTTGGAGAAAAACAACTGGGTAAATAAAGGTATTTTTCAATGGAAAAACGAATCAAGTAAACAATATTGACTTCATTTCTGGGTTATATTTGTTCTTTTCGTTATTTAGAACATTCGCAATTTGTGTATAATCTAAAATATGTTTTCTATTAATATTTTTAATATATAATACTCAAATATCAAACATATTACTTTATATTTCATTTTCGATTTTACACGTAAGAATGCTTGGATGAACTAATTTGCGACCCTTTAAAGAACATAAAGCAAATAATAAACAGCTGTGTAAATACGCATACAGACTGCTGTACATACACGTATGCACACTCATACTTAGGTACATATACGATCTGCTTTGCTATCTACGCGCATGTTCCGCCCGTAGATTGTATTCGCAGTTAGCCACTTACTAAGACGTGCCCCAGTGGCCTAATGGATAAGGCATCGGCCTCCTAAGCCGGGGATTGTGGGTTCGAGTCCCATCTGGGGTAAGGAGATGTAGATTTTTTAAAATTTTTTTTTCTCTATTTTTTAGTTTTCTTCTCGCTTGTTAAAAAAACATATTTTTTTTATAAAAATATGATTGGAAATACTAGAAAGAGTTGTGTAAACTTGAATCAGAAACACTAGAAAGGTAATTTCAAATAATAATGTTCTAGTACTAAAGGAATGTGACATAGTTTCCGCGCCTTTAGTTCGTATTAAAGTAGCAGGTTATTGGCCCATTTGTTATATGCAAATTGGCATTACATAAGCTGGACCATTGAAAGCAGCAACTGTCTGCTGCCTGTCTATGGGACTATTGATTTTTGTACTTGTGTTTTTTCGGTTAGTGTCTGGATAAACGGCGCATTTATTTATTACAACTACATTAAACCGAAAATGTCACGACATTAATTTCGCAAATGCGATTAATAAACGTCAGCATAATGTCATTGTTTGCAAATGCCCCAAGACTCGATGGTTGTTGTTGCTGTTGGTGTTGGTGTTGCTCTTTGGGGCAACCATTATGCACAAGCCATTGACCACAAGTCAAGCAAAGTCAAGTCAAGTCTAGGACAGACAGCGAACATGATTTACACCCATCCATTGTCTCTACTTGTACACAAACATTATACTAGGAGTCCGGCCACTGTCCCGGCAAAGAAAGAGACCCGAATTGAAGCCGTGCAAGGTGTCCGAATTGTGCGTGCTACTTGTAGCGCGACCCAGATCACCGGGTCGGTTCTCGGGTCTGGTCATCTGGAACATGGCACACTAATTAGAGACGGAATGGAAATTAAAAACTTGCAAATTGAAAAAGAGAGGCAGCAGGCGCAGTGTTTCGGTGCGGCATGGACCGACGGAGGGCGTGGCCCGGAGTGGCATGTGCCCCGAGGCAACTGCTGCGAAGAAAACCTTGAAATGTCGCTCACTCACACAGAAATGAAAAGCCAACGCAGCGAAAAAGTTTTCCAGGCCACAAATCGCTTTGGCAGCCGGGCGCATGCAAAAGCCAATCTTGATTACAATCAGTATCAGAGGTCCGTCCGACAGTCAATGGAGATGCTGGGTGGAACGAAGGTGGAGGCAGCAAGGCGGCGAGGCGGCGAGGCGACTCGGGAGGAGTCAGGAGGAGGGCTCTGCCCATCAGGCCGCATGTTTGCATGTTGCCAGGCGATAAAGATCAAATGAGAAATGAACGTCGCCGACGCAGCCTCCAATCTCCACTGGGGGGGCTGCTGATGACGGCCTAGTTGCATGCTGCGTGAATATTTGCCTTGGACCCGGTGCACGGTGACAAGATTTGTGTGCCACCAGCTGCAAACGAGAGCAGGGCAATTTCTGGCCAGCAATTAACACAACTCGTATGTCCGAACGATTCTCGAAATTCGCATTTATTAGCAAACTCTTGAGCAACACTATTCCAATCGAGAGCAAGAGCGTGCAATTCGATCTAGCCAAATGGGTTATGGGAGAGGATTTTCCAATTTAGAGTTGATTATCCCTCTGTTGTTTCCAAAGTATTCTCCCTGTCGATTTCCCCTGCAATACTCGTATCTCCACCAAATCGTTTTTCCATGATTACCTCAAAAATAATATTTTCCATCAAAACGAATTTTATTTTGGTTGAGCGCTTGCCAAACCAGTTCGATTCGATTCGATGCCAGTAGACGACGTGTTCGCTTGATGTACCTACAACTAATTGACAGCTTCCAGTTCTGGCCACCTCTTCCTCCTACAACTCCGTCGCTCCTTCGGCCGGCACTAACTTTTCGGAAAAGCCGTTAACAGAATTTCGTGATATGTCACGCGTCCGGCAATGAGCGTATACAAAAAAAAAGTTGCAGCCAGTTACCGAAACCTGCCCACATCTTCAGGTCCACCTCAATTATCTGGTCGTCTGTGCGGTGGCAGGAGGGAGGGGAAAACTCAGCATAGACCGTAAATTATTTTGCTTTGCTGTGCAAATTAATTTCAACTAACTGACAGACTAGTCCGGTCCGGCCGTGCAGACTGGCAGAACACAGCATATTCGATTGGTTATGTATATTTTATGAGTGAGGCCCACACCCCACTCGCCCCACTCTCGATCCGCTCGGGGTCCCAGCTGCGGCTCCAAGCTCCGAGAGCTGTCTTGGAAAACACGTCACTTGCCCGCCAAATTTGGCTATCAATTTGGCCAACTCTTTCGTTGGCCAGCCAAGCCAGCCGTTCTCCTGCGGCAGTGACATTTTCGTTCGCCTGTCGCGTGCCTCAGACTCTCAGAGTTTCGGCCACAGCCGCAATTAGCTATTGACCCACAAAAATTCATTGGGTATTGAATATGTATTTGGCAATGTGGGTTAACCGCTAAACCACGCCCAACACTCGCAGGGCAACAGTGCCGGAGTTGAACTATGACATGGTGGCCATGATGCAGATGGCATAAATCAAAGCACAGTTCATTGTATAGAATAGAATATAGAAAATAGAATATAGAATATGGGGCATAGACGACTATCCGGCTGGAAGATGCGCCAGGAAGAAGAAGTAGGTTTGGCTTTCACGCCGCTTCGAACGGGGCACACCTGAACTATTGAAACATCAGCGACTCAACGTCTCTGCTAACTGAATCGACTGCCGCAAAACAATGGAGACTCTCTACCATTCCCACATAGACAAAAGCACACACAAGCACACTCACAGACGTAAGAAGCAAAAAAGAGCCGCGCAAATTAAAGTTAATCGAATGCCTTTGACCTTTTCACACACACACACAGGCACACAGGAGGGGGCATGGGACGGCTGCCCTTCTCCTGGCTGCTCCGACAAATGCATTGCACTGCATTCGATTTGCAATTTCAGATAAAACAGAGCCCAGAGCCAGCCCCAGAACGTTTGGCATTCGTCCAAAGTATAGATGGAAGTGGAGTACACCCTGTGATGTGTCTATTCTAGAAAAAGCGACGAGCGACCTCCAGTGTGGTGTGGCGGTAACGTGAATACTGGCGCCACTCTCCTATGGTATGGCACTTGCCAAGGGTTGCCCTCGATAGATTGATCATTGATCGATGGTGGTAGTTCCATATACCGCAAGCTCTACAACGTGGTCAGAGTATCTCCCATTCGCATCATACCCTAGCCTCATACCCTGCCCTGAGAATATTCCCGCCTGGAAATGTTATGTGAACTGAAAATTAACCTTAATTAAATTTGTCATATCTGAGTTGCATAATCAGACAAAGGCTGTGTCCTGCCCGAACCGCAATCTGTGTGTGGGCCAGCGGTTGCGGTTGCAGTGAGCGGCGGCGGCGACTACAACTGCCGCTAATGTCACCGACAACATGCCAACAAAAAAGTGTTCAAGCCCACAAACAAAAAATCAAAGAAAAAAGACAAGATCTATGTTCAAGCACAGACGATTAGAATCGTTTTAGCCGACTAAAACACACCTAATTGCTGGACACGCCGTCATCCGTCCGTCGGCTAATTGAAATCTCGCCCCCCCCTCGCCAGCGACGTTTCTCATTCTTTTACCAGATTCTTTTTTTTTTCAAGGTCCACTTTGACTAATTTGTGTGTGTGCGCACAAACCGCCTTTCTAGATGGCTTTATTTTTATTATTTCTGTCGCTGTACAAAATAATTTCAGTTTTATTTACCTGTCTTTGGGGTGTGGCCAGCCACGTTTCGCTCTGGGCCCCCGTTCAGAGAGTCTACCTGGCAAGCGACCTGCATTATCTGAACATGCAACGTGCGAATTTAGCGGCGGATAATAAATACTGGCAGTCGCATTCTACCATTTTTATGGGAATCAAATGGCTTGTTTAATTTGAACTGACTTTTTGAACTTGGAGCCTGCACGTGCCGCTCCTGAGGGATGTCAAACCCAAGAAGCAAATCTTGAATGTCGTTCCAGAACAGTTTTTCCACAGAAAGTTCCTTAATGATTTGATAGCGAGTGTCGGAACTGTTTCCATTGAAACCTGATATAGATGTGCGATTATTGGAATTAATGGATTACCGGACAGGTACAAACAATCAAAAATAACATTGATTGCGAATCTAATGAGACATGAAAAGATAAGTAAGGTTTATACCTTTATTACCAAACATTCTACAAAATTCGAGTGTTTTTGTAGGCAATATTTCTTTTGCCCGATATTCAAAATGAGTATAGGGGTATATTAGACTTGTGGTGAAAGTGGACGTGTGTAACGTCCAGAAGGAAGCGCTTACGACCCCATAAAGTATATATATTCTTGATCAGCATCAATAGCCAAGTTGATACAGCCATGGGTGTCTGTCCGTGTGTCGGACCCTATCAGCGCCTAGTGCTCAAAGAGCTAGAGCAACGAAGTTTTATATGCGGACTTCTGTGATATGTCATTGTTACAAGTATACGCCCGACGACATGTTCAGACACGTTTTCTGTCTCTCTCGCTCGCACTCTTTGTCGTGTCGTTCAATATTAGCGCCGTCTGGTGGAGGAGAGCCATACTGACTATGAATCGGGTATAAATGTATAGTTGCGGTCGCCGCAGCAACTCACAACGTTCCCCCTCGTTCCCTTTAAAGCATTCTGAAAGTACCCAAAAAGAAACCGAACAATATTGAAAAACAGTATCGTAGATAAAAACGTTTCAGAAAGTTTTCAGTGTAGGCTGCCAGGCAATTGATAGTTTTACCATAAGCTGTCGCTGACTCGCTTTCAGAACTACAGCATGACACCCAAAAAAAATACAAATAGAACAAGGGCCAAGCCCAGCCTCTGGCCCTGGCCCTCGCCACCGCAGAAAGGCAAACAAATGCAATCAGTGGAAAAGCTTCCTCCAGATCTCTCGTGGACAGTGGAGACAGTGGATACAGTGGAGGGAAAACAAGTTGCAGTTGGGAGGAAAAAGTGGGCCAGGTCTGGGGCAGGGGGTAGGGTGCCAAAGTTTGTGGCATAAACTTTTAATGAGTTCTTTTTATTTGCGATTTGCATGGCCACGCCCACCATTTGTCACACAAATGAAATCTGCTGGAGCGAAATTGCATTAAGTTGCCTCTGCTGCTCGTTTCCAAAAGAACCCCGCCCACTCCGATGACATTGCCTACTTTGGAGGCAAAGTTTCGGTCAAAGAGCCCCATCTCAGCCACATTCCCAGCTCAATGATGGGAGAAAAAACAAAAATTACGAAATAAAATAAATAAATATGCCTGAGCGCAAAACTTTTAAATTGAAAATGCGCTTTGAATATTTCAGCATTTTGCATTTTCGCATTTCTCGATCCTGCCGCTTGCTTTGTCTCCTGTCTCCTGCCCCGACGCCATCTTGTGCGGCATTGCACTTGCTAACTGTACTTGTGCTCATCTTTGTCTCCATCTCCATCTCCATCTCCATCTGCGCTTCCTGCCTCCTTCCCCTCCCTTGTACTAGCCTTCACACTGTCGACGTCTGCGAAAGGCGAAAATAATTTGAAATTTTAATTAAAAGTATTTGGGCAAAAGTTGCTGGTAAAACTGCCAGCGGCTCTGCATTTCTATCACCAGACAAATACGGCAAAATCAAAAACACAGAAAAAGAATCAACGAAATCGGAAGCGAAATTGGCAAGCCAGAAAGAGACAGCAGCAGAGTGGGTGGGAGAGGGATGGAGAGAGAGAGACGCGAGAAACTATTTCCGGGCCTGCTTTTAGCCTTTCACTCGATGGCATTTCAGCTTAAATTTTAATATTGCCGCCAGAGGCAGAAATTGTGCACTTGAACATGCAGCGTGGATCTATGGATAGGACGAGGGACGAGGCTTTTGGGGGATGTTGCAATTGTTGCCAACGCGACAAGTGGCCCCTCTCTTAATGTCTCTACTCATTTCAAAATGGGCCGTTTATGCGGCGGGAAATATTATGATGTCCGATCTTGATGATTTTCACTTTTTATCTACAGGAAAGATATTAAATAACTTGAGTTATTGTTTCCCCTTCTGCCAGATCGTAGACCTATTGCATGAGCCCCCATTACGCATAAATTCTAACGCCTTTATTTCGTATCTCTGCGTATGTGATGCAAAATTACAACATCCTGCTGTGGGTGGGGTCTTTCGTTTTTTCTCCCGCTGTAATTAAAGCTTTGGAGCTAGAGCCAAGGGGAAGGAAACTTATAGGTGTCCAGAAGAGGAGAAGAACGGAAGGGAGACACTGTCTGCCGGGCGGGCTGCTGGCCGGGCTCGTCGTATGGAGTGCAACGACGAAAGAAAGAAACTTTATTAATAAAAGTTTTTCCTTTGGTATTTTGCCCAAGTATTATTAAAAACTTTCATACACGCAGCGCTGCCAGCTCGCACACACATACATATACACATAAACATACCCGTAGACGTGCAGATCCATACACGCACACACACGGATATGCGAACACCCACACATGCAGACGCCAACATATGTCGACGTCTGTTGAAACATTCGAGCGTTAAATTGTGAGGCCCTTTTTATGCATGTGACAATATTTGTTACTCTTGTTTCTCTTTTAATACCCTTGCAAAAGGTATACTGAACTCAAGCAGATATTTGAGACGCAGGTCGATTTCAGTTTATCTTTTGCCATGAGTGTGCCTGATAGTCCCTCCATTCTAAAGCATTCTGGTTAAAACAGATATACACAGATATACGGGACATACTCGAAAGATCAATCGGTCTTGTAAGCGAAATGCAACAAAAAGTTACTTATTCATTTTTTGATAAATTAATTCTGCAAGGGTATCTGAGGCATCGCCTTCCCAAGATGCAGGTTTTTCTTCTTCTTTAGCTGCTTTCTGTTTTGCTTTTATTAATTTTCGTTGTCATGGCAGACAGTCTTCAAAGTTGTGATGGTGGGTGTCGAATCAGGACCTAATTTGGCGTTGTTTTGAAGGCTTCACACGTCAATTTGTTGACGCCAGAGAGAGACAAATTTAAAAGCTCTGCCACTTTTTAGGCCAATAATTTCGAATTTAAACTTTTCAATGGTTTTTTAATATATTTTTTTGAATATATAGTATGCATCTTGCCCTTAACATATTTCTTTAATGCCTTTGTGGTTGTGTCCCCCCAAAAACAAAGTTCACTTTGGGGTCTCAACACAAATCCCGTAAACATCAAGCTCTAAGCCTCATCTCAGAACAAGCTGAGTGTATAGCTTTTGCAGTTCTAGTCGTATTTCAGCTCTCAAACTATTTGCACATTGAGTGCATGCTTATTAGCATCGGAAAGAGAATATCTAATGAAGTGCGTCCCGTCCATTAACTGCAGAACGCACTGGGGGCCTTCCCTCTGGGGCTAGTTCCATTAGAGAGGAGGCTGGCTGCCTCTGCCAATTGCCATCTGTCTCGCTGGCGCTTTAGTTTCACTTGTTTTTTTACGGCACTCACTTAGCTAGACAAACTAAACAACTAATTAAAGTAAACCAAAGGCATTTACACAGAAAATTCGTTGACCACTTGGGCGGAAGCAATAGCTAAGCGCACACACACATTCCCATGCAGACATTCAGATGCGGATACGACTGCAGATGCAGATATGTATGTATGGACACATTGGCAGATCCTGCCCCAGCTGCTGGTGCTGCTTGACACCGACGCACCACACACACTCGCCCCACACTCACCCTGTGCAACATGAATATGCAAATATGAGCCTGTCATCCAGCTCATTTCCATTCTCGTTTACGCTCCTGCCATTTACTTCAATTGGGTGCGTTGTTCATTAATTTGCTGGCTGTCGTAGATGGGAGATGGGAGATGGAGCCTGGATGCTGGATGCTGGGGCGATGGGAATGCTATCACAGCTGCTGGCCCGACATCGATATGGCAAACGGTTGACTTTGTTGGCTCTTAATTGATTGCAGCCATTTAGGCAGAGCTCTCTCTTACCATTCACATTCGTGTGAATCTTTGCACTTGGCTTTGAATTAATTAGTGAGGAGACACTCTCCCAGTCCCAGTCTCAGTGCCGCTGTTAGCCATCAGATGCTGACGTGAGGCACAGAAATGCCTTCGAGAGTCAAGGAAAGACGAGCCCCACATCAGGAATCTTCAGTCTCACATCAGAAATACAACCGTAAACGAGAACAAGAAGTGAGCAGAACATTGTTCGTACAAGCTTTCTTTGTCATAAGTGAATTTTGTTTCCATCACATATTTTTAAGAATACTCTACCGATCCATTTCTCTTAATCTTTGCTTTCCGCCGAGAAGGTTCAAAATACTTTACAACCTATCGGAATTTTTACTTAATATATGTACATCAACAATTTCATAAGAATCGGTCGAGCGGTTTGGGAGAAGGATGAGGTGGTGTATATACATTTTATAGAATTCTCGTTATCTAACGATTTCAACACTAATAAAACCATGTGATGAGTGTGTTTTAACATTATAATTGATCAAATAAATGTTATACTGACAAAAGTAAATTCCCTCTGAAACACCAGGCACAGATTCACTGTCCGCCCATTCACTAAGTGCGACTTTAAAATTTTACTGTATGGTAGGGCATCCGGTTGCCCTACCAATTAAATGGTGATATTTTATTAAAAGAGACACATTGCCTTTACCATTTCCCATTTACCAATTTCCATTGCCATGGCAAATAGATGCTGCGATTTTCGCTCATTTTGCGGTGCAACTGAGCGTATACGCAACGCGGGGTAGACCGGTGCCTGCCACCATGGGCAGGTGTCTCGAGCGCCGCCGTTGGTTGCCATAACGCTGACGCTGACGTGGCAGTGGTCTCACACCTTCATAAATCCAAACCCAAACCCAATCCTGAGACCGAGACGGAGACCGAGTCCTGGCGGCGCCTGCACTCCAAACAGCCGTAGGAGGGTTGCAGACATCGCTGCTATTTATTCCGGATTTGTCTACCTTGCCCCTTTTTTTATTTATGTTTGGCAGACGCCAATTTTCATGGCGGTCTCTCCGACCCCACAACGGATATGCAGCTCAGCAGTGTCTGCCTCCGCTGGTCCTGCTGGTCGCGTCTTCTTTTGCGTCGGATCTGGTGGAGAGTCCACATCCCTGCGATTTCTGCTGCGGCCATGCGGAAAATAAAAGAAAGCCAAGCCCGACCCCAATCCCAAACCCCAAACTGTCGTCGTTGCCGTGTGCGGGCTCACCTTTGATTGTCTTAGAGCCGCTTGGCAATGCTGGTCAGACCTTTGGTTGCCGAGTAATGAAATCTGCCCCAAAGCAGGGGTAAACACGTAGGGGAGGGATGGATGGATGGATTGCCGGGGAGCCTTTTCCTTTGTTTGCTATCTGTACAAAACATTTTTGCTGTAAATATTTTAACTGGAAAATGCTTCTGCGTCTGCTTATCCTGGCTCTGGCTTTGTTCTGGCTTTTTCTTGTGGGCACGTTGGAAGCGTTTCGAAATTGTTGCCGTTCAAAGTGCACTGCCACTTCTGCCGCTGCTCCGACTTATCTGTCTTCTGTCTGTCATTTGGCTAAACACTTTAAGGAAACTATTGCTGGCCAAGACTTTTGATTAAAAAACTTTTGGCCAGCCAACAGCAAACAAATTCAATAAGCGCCGCTCCGAAAATCAATACACAAAATCGCCCACAGATGCCAGACTTACTAATCTAAGCCACAAAACACAGCCGCAGAATGGTGCGGCAATGGAGATGGAGATGCGACTCCAATGGAGTCGGTGTCGGAGTCGGGGATTGTAAGTGGGGGGAGGCACATAAATTCAAGATGTGGCCATAAGATTTATGACGATTGCGAACATGAACGTGGAATTTTTGGCGTCCTCGCCAGGAAGAGAGAGAGAGAAAGAGCAAAGCGGCGTGGCGCGGTGGCAACATTTGGGAGCCTCTGGCCTTTGAGCTTTGCTGTGGCTAGGACTGTGGCTGGGGTGAAGAGGGGCCTTAAGATGGTCGGCAATTTACAGTAGGCATATAAAATACACATAAAAATTGAAACTGCTCTTCGGGCCTCTCCAAGTCAGCAGACATGGCCGTCCGGCCGGCCGAGAGGGCGTATACTTTACGCATTTTAAGTTTCAATTCCACAGTCGAATTTATGGCCAAGGATGCGAATGTGGCGGCCGCTGCTGCTGTGGATGCCGATGCGCCATGGCTATTTTATGGCCACTTCCGCTGACCAAAATTCTAAGTGATTTCTGGCATAAAAGCATTACCTCCAGTCAGATAGAAACTTGCAGAAAGAGAGTGGCAGCAGAATATATATGTATATCTTGGGCAATTCTTGAGCTAATGAAGAACTCAATGATGAAGCTCGCGACGGAGAGCAAATGCTTAAATCAAATTTTTCACTCCCTTATTTATCGGATGCTTAATGAAATCCGGGAAATATTTTTCCACGCCATTTCCATGGCCAGCAATCAATTGTCAACGTCATCGCGAGTCTCTCCTCGGCCGTGGACGTGGACGTGCCGCGTCGAGACGGAGGACCGACGACCTCCATAATCCGGCTTATTATGCAAAGTAAATGCCACCGACTCTGTGTCCCTTTGCCTGCCCCTGATAATCTTCGGCGATATTTCATTGTCGTCGTCGCCGAGCCTTGTAAATGCGTTAACAGCCCTACGATTCGTCTCCGTCTCCTTCTGCGTCTGCGTCCTTCTGCGAGTCCCCAATTCTGAAATACTTCCGCTTCCGTTTACCGCTTATGCACTTCCTCTGCTCATTTGTCGCCAGTTTGTTTCTCATATCTCGCGGCCGTATCCTTGGACTTTTTTACGGAGATTTTACGCTGTTGCCGACATATTTTCATCACATGCAAATTTCCATTTCGCAATTGTCCCGCAGCAGCGTAATTTTACCAATTTCCATAAACTGTTTTCAGTTTCAGTTCCAGCCTCAGCTTTCTGTGTTATCCCATTTCCTCGCTCATATCATGTGTTGATGTGTTTTCCCTCTCGCTTTGATGGTCCGCCATCCCCGTTCCGGGGAAGGGACAAGCAGGATTTGCATTTGCGGCAGCAGTTTCCCCTTTTCTGCCTCATTTCCATACTAAATGGTTTTTCTCGAAATTGATGAAGTATCAAATTATACGCCCAGCTCTGAAATGATTCCGATTCCCATTCAGATTCTTCGTCGCATTTCGGACACGTTTCATTCTATTTGGGTCTCAGCTGTGGGCCATTACTTAGCTCTAGGAGTGATATGATATTTCCTTAAATATTCCTATTACAGCTATTGCTTTTCCCCATAACGAATTCATTTTCAAAGTCCATTTGGGGGCCTGCTTATGGCTTTCTCTGATATGTATTTTCCTGAAAAGCAATTGATAAATTAAAATATGCTTACCATAATTTTATAGATCGAATCTAGAATCGAATATTGTAAACAACTAATGCTGTCAGTTATAAATAGCCATACACTATGTGATTATTTCTTCTTAAACTGGTACAAAATATTTCCAAAATGTAACTTAAATCGGATTTTCCATGTCCCATTTTCTAATTTAGAAAGTAAGCACAAATCTGATGATACAACCCCTTGATGATCCACCTTTAAAGATGCGATTGCATATTGAGCAGCTTCCCCACTTCCTGCCCCATTCTGCTTCTCAGGAGATTTCAGGTTTAGTCATTTTTGGCCCGGCATTGGAATGACTTCATTTAGAGCTCTCCGACCGCCTTACCATGCAAATTCGCAACTGATTTTGCGTTGAAATCACATTGTCATGAAGGGAAGGAAAACCGGCGACGTATGGAAAATGCAAAAGCGATTTAAAAACTCTAAAATTAAGCCATCATAAGGTTTTACAGCCGGCCATCAAGCTGGAGTACAAGGTGGTAGAACCCACAGCGAAGCTCCACACAACAAAAAAAAAAGGAAGGCAGAAATGAAAGGAGTTGAAACGAAATAAGTGCAGTGCAATGTCATTAAAGTAGACAAGCAGACAATGAGGAGGAGCATCAGGGACCAGGACGTTGGGAACGCTGGGCTATGACCAACATAAAATCACAACACCGAGCAGATAGGAGAGACAGTCGAATGTGTGGATGGGCGGGCGCCCTCGTCCTGGCCGCTTATCGGACCACGTTTGTGTGTGTCCTTCCACAGGGTCCTCCTCATCCTTCTGCTCTCTCTGTGTGTGCGTTACGTATACGTGTACGCTGTAATCTGTGCTTATAAAATGGCAAATGGCAGGGCTGCAGAGGGTTTTTAATTGTCTGTGCCGGATGGGCAGCCTTAAATGCTTCAGGCAGGAGAGCTCTTTCCTCACACAGGGAATGGCCAACGACTTTGTGGAACTTTGGCAGGGCCCAGAAGAAAAAATTTGGGCTGACAAAATACTCGTAGGGTTGGGCTCTTGGTTTTTTAATTAAAGCCCTCTCGTAATATTATGTTAATGTGTGGGCGGGCGGCTGCCTTTGTGGCACTGATTACGCATCTGCCAGAGAACCTGTCAACTCTTTGGCAAAACCAATTCCTGGGCGAGATTGAAGTGCCAGCTAGAAAGTTATAAAAAGTAATTGGCTGGCAGTCATTCCACCTGGTTTGGCCATTCCTTCTCGTCCGAATGCAAATTGAGTGCGCTATCAGCAACTGTCCCTGTCCTGTCCACCAGTCCTCCTGCCTCTGACCTGGCCAACTGCTGTGGCTGTCCCCGTCCCCGTCCCCACCACAACTATCACAACAGTGGGAGTAACGGCACTAACGTTGCTCACCTGTTTTGGCCCTACCAGGCTGCAGTGTGCCCTTTTTCGGGCGCTATCGCTCTCTCTCTCTCTCTGATGTCGGCAGATTTAGCGCACGTAGCACGATTTAATAATGCCGCCAATTGTCATATTTGTGCAACGAAAATGGCTCGCCATGCAACGGATCTGGCCGCAGTTCGTGTAGATCTGCCACAAATTGTTGCAATTACATTTGGGCAGCATATACAGCGGGTCTTCACAATTAAAAGTTACGTGCAGCGCCGTTGGTAATGCCGTTCAGGAGGGCTATAAAGATGTGGTTTCCTGATAGCTATCGAAGAGTCTGAAGTCCTAGGCGAACAATTGTGGCGTTATAGTTATTTGTTCTTCAGCAATCAAAACACTGGATCGTCTTTTTGTCGACTTTAATTATAAAGGGAAATTCAGATGTTTTTAAATAATTTGAATGTGATTTTTAAGTTTATATAAAATTTTAAAGGTGTTATGGTTATTCAAAAGATAGTAAAATATATACAGAAAAATAGATTCGAGTTATCTGAAATTTTGGAACCTAACCTGGAATGGAAAACCCGTAATATTATCAATGCCTGATTTAATTTGGATTTACTATCATATTTTAGCTCGTTATTATAATACCATCGTATTATAACTACAAAGATATAAGATCTAACTCTGCTATCGATCTATTTACAACCAATTGAAGTTTCGGTTACATTTCAACCATCCTGTTATGCATCGCACAGTCTACGGCCATTTGCAAGAACCACTCCCTGGACAGCTAGTCTGTAAGTCAGTCATCCAACACTCGACGATTCAATGCGTTTTTATTGTCAATTTTCATCCACGTCGTTCTCCTCCGTGGACGCCCGCCCGCCATCCTGCCAGCCTGCCAGCCAGCCAGCCCGTCTGTCATATCAATTTTCATTTTTAATTGCTGGCAGTTGTCATAACTCGGTTGTTAATTTTACAACTGTTTGGATCTGTCCGTGGAGTCGTTTGATAGCGCCCACGACACATTTTGTGTTGCTTTTTCAATGTTTTTTTATTTTTCCTTTTTTATTTATGGTTATATAACAGAAAATTGGCATGGATGGGGCTGGGACTGTGGCAACCATATTCGATGATGGGACCAGCTCCTAGCTGCTTAATATGCAACTTGCAGCCATATTGAATCATCTGAGAGGCCGGCCGCCCGGGGTTTCTGTCATTAATGAGTTTGCAGCTCGAGCTGGAGCTGGAGCTGGGGCTGGGCCTGGGGCTAGAGATGGGAATCCAGATGAAGTCGGAGCTGGTCATGCTGATAAGGTTGAGTCACAGTCACGTAGATATGATTTGAAAGAAATCATACATTAAATCGTTTGACTGGACGGCACGTTTAATTGCGGCCGATAAGGTGTTCCATGGAATCCTCTTCGCCACTGCGACAGCGACTGGGGCCAGAACAAGAGCAAGAGCAAGACCGAGACCTCTCCCTAAGCCGCAATTAGTCAAACGAATTTGTAGCGCCCGGCTGAGGAATTAATCAGAAGTGGGACCCATAGTCATCGCAGTCGTCGACGCACTTAAAATGCAAAATGCGTGCGCTAAATTACGGCGAATTCTGAGCCACAAAAGCCTAGACATTTTTCAGCATGTAAAGAGGGCCGCTCTCCTTTGCGGCCGCCAGTTCTTCAGTTCAAGCCAGACCCAGTCGCCAGAGTCGGCTGTGTCGTTGTCCAAGTAAAAGTTCCAGAGCTGATGATGACTCGCTTTGGCATCGTGCTCGTTGGCGCGTCTACATTTGAATACTAATTGCATTTTGCCTGCTTTATAGACCCGCCAATCTCCAGCGGCTCTTCCCCTCGTTGCGGCTTGCGGTAAAAATGATAAACAACAAAGCGCGTCATTTTGACATTTGTCTGTTTTATGCGCCCACGTCTGCCACCACGTTGCCGCATTGCCACGGACCGAAGACGAAGACGGGCGACAGCCCTAGCTAGAGACTCCCACGATTGAGCCTCAGCCTCATCCTCAAGCTCCAACTACAGCCTATGCTCGGGCTGTGTTGCTGCTGCTCCTTGGTAATCGCAAATGGATATGCGGCTTAGATAATGATCGGCCAAGCAGAGCCCCGTCTCGGGTCTTGGCGGTTGGCTTCTTTTGAACCTAAATGGGGCCTGTTGCCATTGGCTGTCTGCGGTTGCCATGTGCCGGCCAAAATGTTGCTGCTTGTGCCATTTTGAGGCTCTGTTTTTGCCTTTTCAACTCTGCTTAAGTGTCAGATTAGTTAGCTTTTCCCTTGGCTAATCCTCAAAGCTATGGCCATGAGCACGAGTTGGCTGCCATAACCATTTGCTCATAATTAAAATCTGTAATTATCATCTGTGCAACCGGACACTTTCCCTCTCTTGAACTTTGCTGCCTCATAATGTTGGCTAATTGATGTGCCACGAGCAGCAATGAAAGTCCGCGGGACCCGATTTGATATTGCTTTTGTGATTCTGAATGCCAGAGAAAGGGGAGAACGTTCTTTGAAGCACTGTATATGTTAAACACTCAAACGATTTATTTGGATGGCATTCTTCATAGTGGTGTCTGTCTGCCCGCCCTATGGCACGTATCTAAAAATTGTTTTGGCTGTGGAGGAGGATCAGGAGCAGGGGCCCAATGAATAATTACCAGCGCACAACATTGAAGCGCGGCACTTGTAATTCATTAAACAACAGCGAACATCTACAGGAGGCGGCATCGTCGAGAGCTGCAAAAATGTCTGGTAATTATCACTAAGACGCGCCGCCGCTGATTAAGTATGCGACGCCGGCAGTGGCAGCGGCAGCGGCAGCGGCACTGGTAGTGGTAGAGGTAGAGGCAGTCGTCGGGTCTGGTCTTAAGTTGGGGAAGGGATCCGGGGGGAAGACAGCTCCTCGAATTCTGACAGTTTTCGTACGGCTGACATGACAAGCTGCCAAGCGCTGAAGACGCTAAAAACTCGCCCCAACTCAGGTCCGAGTCCATGTCAGAGTCCAGAGTCCGAATCTGATTGAGTGAGCCGCCGGCTCCACTAGGCTGCAACTGCAGCAGCAACAGCAACATCAGCTTCAGGCTGAGTGACGATGGAACATCGAAGGATGAGAGCTGCTCCATGTAGCCAAGTGCCGACTGGACGACTGGCGAGTGGCGACTCTGGTCCGCTGACATTTGACTGGGAATCAGTGGACAGGGCCTGTTGCAGACACCGAGTGTTGCATATAAATGAGGCGTGCCCAATGTTGACAATGAATATTAACCTTGAGTAGTGAATTTTCAGCCGGTTTTATCGCTCTTGTCAAGGTCAGGCAATCCAGAAAAAGCTCCAAGGGAAGATGTAGATGGTGTGATGAGATGGCCCCGATAATTGGTATGGACATCAGCGGGAAGTGACCTAATGGATTCGTCATGTCATTGGCTTTTCAACCGATCGAATATGTCTTGAATGTCTTTAATAAAATTGGGTTTTAGAGGGTTTTCTCTAAGAGTCTACTGGTACTGTTCATCGAACAATTCTATGGGTTGTCAATAGGCAAACAGTGATTAATTTGTTTGGGTTTCTGAGAATGATTTGGTAAAAAAGTGTACGTCCAGGACAGTTCTTGCTGGTTCTAGAAGCATAGATCCCATAAATGGCCCGTCTGCACGTGTTATCGATGGACTCACATGCAAAGTTCCCATTTAGCTGCCGTTACCTTTTGGCCAAAAGTGGAATTGGAGGCTGTTTTTTGTTGCACCACGACATTAAACAACGCCAGTCAGTCGCAGAGGAGATCGCATTAACAGTCGCCAGTTAGCATGGAGTGCCGAATGCCATGGAGAACCGAATTCGGGCTGCTAGCCCAGTTTTAATAATCACGAAATGGAAGTTATTTTACGGTAATTACCTATTGCATTTTGCCAGATTTTTCAATTTTTTTCTCCTGTTGTTTTTGTTGTAGTTTTTGTCTTTGGTGAACAGCAGACACGAAAGGCTTGGAGGTGTCTCTGGCTCTGGCTCTGTCTCTGCCTCTACCTCTGTCTCTGGTTCTGCCTCTGATTGTGTCTATAACGAGGCACTTGGAATGGGATTGGGGAATGGGACTGGGACTGGGCTTGGGAGCGCACTTAGCTCCAACTGACATATCAAATGGCACAAATCTCTAATTCAAATGAAATTTATTAATTTTTGAGAGCAGGTAATGGTGTGAGTTAGTCGGTATTTGGTTAGGTTTTCACTTTGCGGCCAAACTTTTCGCCATCCTCGAGGGTCTCCGGCAGTGGCATTCCCCGCGTCTCCGGCAAGAAGATCGTCCCCAGCACGGCCAGTATGGAGGCGATTCCAAAAATGAGGGGCGTGATCCAAGCCCCATACCAAGACAACTCGTTGATCAGGGGGGCAACGAGACCTCCAATGCGGCCCACCATTGAGCAGAGCCCCATGCCGTTTGACCGCACCACGGTAGGGAATAGCTCGGCCCCGTATAGGTAAACGTTCGGGAAGGTAATGGATGCCCCGAAGAGACCCACAGTGGCGCATATCACTTGGTATAACTGTTTCGACTTGTATAGGAAGACCAGCAGCAGCAGGCCGATGGCACTCAGTCCATTGGAGAGCATCAAGGTCAGCTTGCGTCCCAGGTACTTGGTCAGAACCACGCAAAGCAGCGTCCCGGGAATGCCCAGGAGGGCTGCGATCAATACGTTGAGAAAGATGTCGCCGCCCAGCTTGGCTATGTACTGGGCAACGCCGTAGTAGACCATGCACACCACCAGCCAGTTGTTGGCCATCAAGATGGTCTTCAGCCGTAGGTACGGGGTCCTGAAGAGGTCCAGCACGTTACCTTTCTTCGTTGGCTGCTTGCTGGCCATCGCCTGGTAAGCAGCCTCTATTTCCGGCTTGATAGTCTCTGTCGGGGCACGGTTGTGCCTGGCAATCCGCTCCAGAACCTTGACACTCTTGTCGACGCGACCTGTGGTCAAGAGCCAGCGCGGCGACTCTGGCACGAGACAGATGTAGATCACAAAGATGGCCGAGAATATTGTCACACTGAACTGCAACCAACGCCAGGTCCGGATATAGTAGGCGAACAGTGCCAGCGAGGCGTGCCCTATGTTGAATGGGATCTGATAGAGGATGCCGATCAGTTCCCGCTTCTTCGGTCCGATGATCTCCATTATCAGCACAAAGCTAAAAAAACAGCACTTTCAGCGGACAAATGGCCAACGGAAAGGAGAAAGAACCCACCTGACGGTCATGGTGCCGCCGGTGGCGACGGCAACGAGAAACCGGAACACGCAGTAGAACCAGAAGTACGGCGAAACGCAGACAATCAATCCCGTGACCAGCTGCATGAAACAGCAGAGCAAGAAGGCCGGCCGCCTGCCCCATCTGTGTACGAGATATATATTATCGATCGCCGATACCCTGTTGCTGATGCTCACCCATCCGCTAACATCCCAAAGGCCATGCCTCCGACCATGATCCCCGTCATCACGATGGACTGCGACATGCTAGCCAGCGAGTGCCTGCGACATGTCAGATTCCACTCTGTGATGATGGTCGTTTGGAAGATGCTCGTGTCGAACTCCATATTTTTGCAGTCTTTGCTGCAGGCATCCGTGACATTCTCTGTGAGGCACTTTTGGGGCGTGGGCGCGGCGAGAAATATGTGGACGAGGGTGTGCCACCCGCTGCCGAACTTGCAGAGCACGATGATTAAGAAAAAGAAGAGCTGATAGCGCCGGAAGTCACCGATTTGGGAGATGATCGGATCCTTAACCTTCTCCACCGGACGCGGTTCATATTTTGGCTTTGGCTTTGGCTGAACCAGCGGTGATGGCGGCGGCGGCTGCTTGTCTCTTTGCGCCATCGTGGAGGTAGTGTCTCTTGTGGTTTTCTAAAGAAAAATCTTGTGATTTTGGTAATACTATACAGAATTAGCTATTATTCGTTTCTGACAGTGTAGGCCAACTTACGTAGGAAACTAAATCGAACTTGGGGTGGGGTGTGTGTGGGGGCAGACTTTCTCAAATATTTGCTGGCTCTAGCACAAATTGGACATATCGAGCGATGCTGGACGTGGACGTGGTTGTATCGTGTATCGGCCCGGCTCACCACAGACTGGCGTGAAAATATGGAGCCCCAATAGATGGCGATTTCATTTGCGGGCCCGGCGAACCGGTTTCCGAGAGCGCGAGGCATGGAGACCCACTCGACCGCCGCATGGACAGAGCTGCAGAGCTTCGGAGCACCAGAGAAGCAGATCACTGGGGCACCACTGAGAAGCAGCAGCCTCCAACGTGACAAGTGGAAGGAACAGCGGAACAGCGAGGCAGCTAAGTGTCTGCCAAATGGCATTTAGAAATAGGAGTAATCTCTGCCTCGTCTCCAGCTCCATCTCGACTGCAATTGTCAGCAAAAGGCCACGAGGCTGGGGCCAAACTTTTACTCTTTAAGTAGGTAAATGAAGTCTGTTGCTTCATTAATTGGGGGAAGGTGCGCCCCGGGACCAGACCAGGCCAGATACTCGGATCTAGCTGGCAGATTAAGGCATTGTCTGCTGGCAGATAGCGGCACCGAAACCCCGACTCCCAGTTAACCATTAAGATGGCTTAATTAAGGAAACACTGCCAAAACAAAACTGCCAGTGAAAGTTGCCCAGAGAAGAAAAAGAGAGAGAGCGTGTGAGTTGGAGAGAGAGTCAGAGACTGAGATTTGTCACCATCCACACATAACAAGTTCCCACGGCAACGGCAACCTGTCTGTCGGAGAGGCCTCTTTGCGCAATCATCAGTCGGGCTGGTTGGCTGGCAAAATGTCACAACAATTGCAGATAAATTATATATGCAAATTGGATGGCCAATCAATGGCCCAAGCCATACGGCAAACACACGCTCTCTGCATTATAATGCGATCGTCACATGATAGATCTGGCCATAAAGCACAGCCAAAAGTGCAAGATTCAATTGATTCAATCCCTGGAGATCACGCCAATTTTGTATACTTACTTGCACTCCGAGCTGTTGTGTAATTTTTCCAGAAAACTGTCCAGTCTGTCAGGTACAAAAAACATATACTTAAAGTTGAAAGTTATCGCATGGCTCGAACCTGGAATTCAGAATTCTTGAGGGGCTTGTCCGGGTCTTCCACACTTCAAATGTCTAGAATAATTTAATAGATTAATGAACTACGTCTTGGCAGCCTCAGTGCCACACAATCAATGAGAGGAGCAGCTGACGAGTACTGGGTGGCATTCGTCTAAGTCTGCTATTAAACACTCGTAACATGTACTTTAGTCTTCCCTGATAAGGCAGCCATTCGACAAGCAAACTGATAATCTCTAATCCTCGAGATAAGCTGTTCACAAAGTCATACATAGATAGGCTTGAATCTCTCATATTTTTCTTCTTTGCAAATCATTGCTATCTTATCTGATAGATACATACATCTCTCATGGGACTATATTGTGTTTATTTCGGCTATTTTCACAGCTTCTGTCACGATCATTCGAGTAAACAATGAAACAAGAATCGAACATGGAACAGAAATTAGAATCCGATAAACACACCCAGACCACGCCCGGTCCATCAGTGGAACACGTGCTTGGCATATGCGTGGGTAAACAGTCGATTCGATAGGGTTGTATCTATACGAAAACATTTCAGGGGGGCGGGAATGGACTGTGCGTAATCTAGTTAGGATTGACGCTTCACACCTTTTGTGGATCTGAGATGGAACTTGGCGTGGTGGCGCCAAAATATATGTACGTCTTTGATATACGTATATGTTGTAGTAATCTGTTGATCAGCTTTGAAAGGATAGTGTGAACACAAGCAAGACAACCAGTATTTGTTATTGGGTACCTACATATATACGTATTTATTTGTCTACACAAAACTGAAAATGATGCAATCATTAGGCTGCAATTCATTCACTGAAATTATTCAGTTCTATATATCTCTTTAAACCAAATGGTCTCGATGGCTCTTTGGGAAGCCATGGGAGAGATTTCGCTGCGCTGAACTATGAAATGGAGCCAAATACCATCATCGTGGCCGGAACTGATACGAGTAGATAAATTCAGTACAACCACGAGATGTAAATCCCAGTAAATTGGTGAATTTAATATTCTGATTTTGTGCACTGACAAGTGGCAGGCCTAAGCCGCTTTCAGTGCAGTGCCTGAATGGGGGGGTGGGGGGGGCTCGTGGGCTTACACCATATATTCCAGTGGGGTATTTACGGTCTAGCATGCTCCAATTAGCACACAAAAGGATTACAGGGAAATGCCAAAAATGTGCTGCTGCATAGCGCACAAAATGTTTTGGGACAGCTTTTACGGCTTTCTGACATAATTGCGGGCCAGCCCAGGAGTGGACGTGGGTCGAGTGGTCTTTTGATGACGGGGCCCGCCATTGAAAACCCACTTGGGAATGGGGCAAAACAAATCAAGCAGCGAGCATTTAATTTCAACTGCGCTCGGGTCGCTCCTCCACATGCTGCCCCATGCTGCACAATCACAATATTTTATAGGTTGGCCATAAAGAAATTCATAAAGCGAACGGCAGCAGCAGCAACAGCACCGGCAACAGCAGCAACTTGGCCAATTCATACGAAAATTGCCAACTCAGCGCTCACATATATCACTTTTATGCTCGGCCACGCCCCTTTCGACTCGTAGCAAATTGACAAATGCAGCGAAGGCCAAGAGCGGCAGCGTCTGTGAAATGTCTTTGCCACTATTTAAGGTCTGTTATGAGGCGGGGACCGGGACCTCAGTCCAAAGAGGCGAAGAGGAGCTGCATCGAAATGAAAAAGCGCACCAAAAACTATGAGCAACGCTTAGCGAAATAAAAATGCTTGTAATATGTAGTTAAAAACCAAGTAAGAAGAGCGCTTACTGGGCATACACGACTGGTAAATACCCCGTACGTAGAGAGGAATACCGGAAGAGTTCTCGGTCTCTTACCGCACCTACACTTCCTAGGTGCGAAACTGTTTTGCTTCAACTGAGTAAAATCGATAGCCAGACCGTGTTATATGCCAGGAAAATGCCTGAAATAGCCCTAAGACAAAGACAAACACCTTCAACTCCGTTCTGCCTTATCTGCGAAGGCTACCTGTCAAAGGGGCCCGATAATCTACAGGTCACCAACTAAATGGAAGTGCTGATATGCCACATCAGATAGTTGCCAGGGTATGCGGCTAGAAACAAAGCGCCGCGTCAACGCTTTTGGCCCTGGTCCTCGTTGCCGTGGCTTTTACCCCGGTACAATGCTCTCGCGCTGCCCTATTCCTCTCTAAATCCTCTTTGATTAAGTGCTCAGTCCTTTATGTGGAGATTTTTTAATCGTTACTTCGTTCCAAGTGCTGTGGAGAGGCCAGCACAGTCCAGGACGAAGGCAGATGCAGCGGTGTTCAGAGGGGATGCATGTGACCATGCCCCATAGATTAATCGCTAATCTGTCCCTAGAGGGCGTACTGACATTTAAAAAAAAGTGCCCACAGATCAAGAGAGTCGAGTCGAGTCGCGTCGGGAAAGGAGATGGAGATGGCAACAGAGACAGAGCTAAAGACGCTGCCTCATCCCAGAGTGCACCGCGCTTCCATGGCTCTATAGGGTTCTGTCTTTAGTTTTTATTGTGGTACTTCTGTTTCCATTTCCATTCTCATTCTCGAACTCGGATTCGCACCTCTTTTGGGTTGCACTTTTTGGGTTTATAAATAAATTAATAAATTTAAGCCCAACATTAATTATTGTGCGGCTTGGCCCCGTCGTCGGCATCGTCCAGCAGATTAATGTTTTAATTTCGCTAGTCAGAGTCAGAGCTCTGCCTAGTCCTGGCCTCGATTAATTTATGCGAGCCCTGCTTGCCTGCAATTTGTGCGCCATTTTTGAGTAATTTCTCCTGGCCGGGGGCGCAAAAGTGCATTAATATGGAACCCGGATCGGGAACCAGTGAACCACTGGAATGCCGCTGCGGGCAACTGAAATTGTTAATTTTAAAATGTAATAAAATGCGATCATAAGTTGTAGTTAGGCCCAGACGCTTTCAATTTGCACTCGGGAAAACCGGAGATCGTCCTAATGTGTGTCACATAAATCAGCGACTACTCGGAGAAGGCAGGCACATATTTCTGGGGTCTCGTTTCAGCCATCCCAGTTTCTATCCCATAAGCCTGGTAAGCATTATGATGAGCCCACTGACAACACTCTGCCAATTGATGAGGCAACAAGAGGGGCCGATGTCTAAGCAGAAAATACTCTCTTCTCTGCTGATGATCTAAATTGCGGGGATACCTTCTTTTTCTCCCCTATAAGTTGCTCACTTAAGTCATTTGTGTGCAAATCACTTCCGCATGAATGGCTTAATCTTTTCTGATCACTCTCAGCCCCATTATTGTCAGCTTTCTTGCATATCTGACGCCTAACTCTGATGGTACTTGGCCAAGGCAAGACCAGAAAGCATTCGGTTTCCCTTTCAACTCGATGGAAGGATATTTTCTTGTTTAAGCAATCAGTCATGACTGTGGGAACAAGTGATCTTCCTGCCTTGAGAGTTTTATACTGCCATTAACACCAGTCGAAGCCGCTAATCAATTTGTCGGCCAATGGCCTCCGAGGCTGTTCTGTTGGCTGTTTTATGTGTGACGGGCACGCAATCCGAGGCGTTTAATTTCCGCTGCCGACAGGCGCTTCCACCGCAGACTGTCAGTCAGTCAGTCCGTCAGGGCAGCTGTCATAATATGCCACTCCTGGTGCCCCGTTCTCAGGATCTGTACTGAAAGAAGGGAAAAGCAGCAGCAGCAGCAGACCATAAGGAAAATACAACCCGTGTCATGGTTCACGGCTTTATGCATAATTAGCTTCGGATCGGAAAACTTTGGCTCGGTGGAAACGTTGCAAACTTTTAATTTATGCACTGGCATCGGCTGTAAGAGTAGTTTACCGTTCGGTAACAGTGTTGCACTGAATATTGCATAAGCAAACATATTTTAATTTGTGGTTGTGTTTACAAGCTGCTCCATGCCACGCCCCAAGTCACACAAGAGCAACAGCAACATTAGGAGAAGCAATAATAAGAACAGGACCTAGAGCAACAACGGCATAGGCATCGGCATTTCCGCAAGTCCAACACACATACACATACACATATACATATGTATACGCATATGTAAACCTCACTTTACACTGGACCACATGCAACGATTTTGTTGCATGTCGACGATCAACTTTCTCTCAATTTCACTTCGTCGAATCTTCTTCAAGTTTCTTTGTTAACTTCCGATCTGCGGAGTACAGGGAGCATGGCTGATGGTTTTTTATATATTTCCCTTTTCTATTAACTATTGGCGATAAAGATTTTCCTGGGCGACAGTGCTGCCCCACCTGGTGAGGTCAGAAAGACCTGCCACATACGCACGCATTCCCGTGTATTGTCGCCCGTGCCATATCAGACACAAACATAAATGCAAACGAGGGGGAACGTTGTGAGTTGCTGCGGACACCGCAACTCTACGGTTATACCCGATACTAAGTCAGTATGGCTCTCCTCCGGCAGACGCCGCTAATATATAACGACACGACAAAGAGTGCGTGCGAGAGAGACAGAAAATCAGTCTGAGCGTGACGTCGGGCGCTGCGTAGCCACTGCAAATTGATTTGTTCCTTTTGGCTACAAAAATTATCTGATCTGATCCAGATTCAGCAATCTGATAGATATGGTCGTTATCTATGATTCTGCGTTTTTAGTTTTCTCGAATCTGCAATATTGTGGATGCAACAGATTTTCGTCCTTTGTGTGGGCGGAAGGGGGTGGGGCGAAATTTTGAGATAAACGTTTTATAGTGAGATCTAAGAGAAGTGCGGATTCCAAATTTGGTTACTCTAGCGTTAAAAGTCTTTGAGATTTGTGAATATCCCCAGATTTGCATCCTTTGCGGGGGCGGAAGGGGGTGTGGCGAAATTTTGAAACAAACTCGTCTCGGTCTGATATATTAGGAGTGTGGATACCAAATTTGGTTGCTCTAGCTTTTATAGTCTCTGAGATCTAGGCGCTAATGTTTTACTCTAAGCAAAGCCGCCTATGCTACCTGTGTGTTAGAGAGAGACAGGGCGAGAAAAAATGAAATTGTTTTCTTGATGCTGGCTATAATAGTAATACGATCCAATTCAGATTCTGCAGTCTAAAAGATATGGTCATTCTCTACGATTCTGCGTTTTTTGTTTTCTCGTATCTTTAAAATTGTGGATGCCACAGATTTTCGCCCTTTGTGGGGGCGGAAGTGGGCGGGGCAAAGTTTTGAAATATTTTTGTAGCAGTGACATATCACAGAAGTCTGGATCCAAAACATCGTTGCTCTAGCTCTTATAGTCTTTGAGCATTAGGCGCTGAAGGGGACGGACAGACGGACAGACGGACGGACGGACAGACAGACAGGGCTCAATCAACTCGGCTATTGATGCTGATCAAGAATATATATACTTTATAGGGTCGGAAACGATTCCTTCTGGACGTTACACACATCCACTTTTACCACAAATCTAATATACCCCAATACTCATTTTGAGTATCGGGTATAACAATAATATTTGCTTAAAATTGGCTCCACCAGGGCACTACGGGTGGGGGGTACTAACCGATATACGGGGCGAAAGAAATAAGGGGCAGGCAACATGTGTTTTACATGAGCTGGGAGACCGAGAGAGAGAGAGAGAGAGAGAGAGAGAGAGAGAGAGACAGAGACCGATGCTGCTGCGAGCGACATGTTTGCTGTTCAATCAGTCGTTCAGTGCATGGCTCCTCTTCTCCATGCAGCCAAGAGGGGGCATGGCGTTGCGCCTTCCGTTTGCTTTTCCTATGTGCCATCGCTACCCAGCCCCACATTGCGTATACGCCACGTTTGTTGCGGCTGCCCATTTGGCACCTGACATTTTTGCGCTGCACCCCTCCTGCTGGTATTGCTACTGCCTCTATGGCTGTTGGTGTTTGCTACTTTTTATTCAAATGAAGTCGAGTTTCGTGAGCGTTCCCAGAATTGTGCTCTGTTTTCTGTTTTCGGGAGTGGTAGCCACACAGCACTACCGCACTTGTTTGCTGTTGTGACACAAAAAATGCACTAACATGGCTGCTTTTCAGCAAAGAATCTAGCTCAAAAGCCAAGGCCTAACGATGTCTGTCTGTTCGGGGAGTGGGAAAACGCTGATGTTGACTCGGAGCCATAAAATATGCATTTCCGGGCTGCGGCTTTCATTCGAAGAAATGAGGCTCTTCTTGCAGGAACTTTGAAACCAAAGGAATTACCTGGTCATGAACAATACGTGGCTAAGAAAGGGGATTTGGTAGAGATTTGGTAGAAATGTAGGTCAAACCTGCGACTATTGGGATTATCATATGGTTGCATAGGGGTTGCAGAACGTTGCACTCGTTCCGGGTATATAAGGATTTTAATCCTTTGGCCGTGCAAAATGCATTTTAATTACGCGCACACATGGACCGAGTGCACTTTAGCATACTTAACAGGGCCACTTGCTGAACTTCTGCTGGACGCAACCAACTATTCTGGCTATCGATTTCCCCGCCTACCGCTCCCCTGTTAAAATGCACATCATAAATGCATTCATTTGTGACACTTGATGTAATTTGTTAGTGCGGTAATTGCATAAAAGTGCAATGGCCAAACAATCACACACTTAAAAGCCTTTCCGTGCGCCGCTGGCGGGTAGCTCACGGCGTAGGCTAGTCGGCCGGGTGGCAACGGAGGGAACCTGGTTGCAGCGGCAGATTGGGAGCACTTCCGGTGCATGCGTGTGTGCGAAATCGCATTAAAATTAATGTAATTTACAACAATGACCATTAACTTAAATTAGCGATGAAATGCACTGTACATGGTGCGTGGTGCAGGGTGCGTGGTGAGGGAAGGCGGGGGAGTGCTGGCGCTGTGTGCCCTGTGGCATGTGGCATGTGTGGCATGCAGTCACGTGCAGTCGTCCCGTTGTCGTTGGCGTTGTCGTTGTCTGGTCAGTCAGCAGCCTTTGTTTTCAAACAGGCGCCAAGGAAACAAATCATTTGCACACAGTTCCCCCAGTTGGCATCCTGCTCCATACCGCCGCATCCTGCCTCCATCGCGTATACCCACCCGCGTTCCCATGGCCAACAAATTAACGACCATAAAGCGCTTTTCGGCGGGGGTCCGGCGTCGCGACGCTGAGGGGAGGCGTGGCACAATTTACGAGCAGCTACGTTGTCTCCACTGCCGCCCCAAAAATTATAGCGCACATAAATTGTTAAATGCGAAATCCTTTGATTTTAATTACGCCGAGAATTTTTATTGCCAGACATGGAGATCCCCAATGGGAGAGGGATGGCAGAGCCAAAACTGGGACTGGAATTCCGACCGGGTACTGGGTACTGAGTACTGGGTATTGGTAACGCTTTGCCAGCCAGCTTCCGGGATGCGTTTGTCCGGCTCCTCCTGGTCAGAGGCGCTCCTCTTCTTTCCTTTTTTTCTTCACTTTGTTCTTCCTTCTCCAGCCAGCTAGCCAGGCAAATTAATTTTAATTGTGGTTTGGCTGACGTAATTAATTGCAAGTGGTGGGTAGGGACTGTAAAGGGAAAGGGAAAAGGTCGAATGGAGATGGTCGAAGGCAGAAGCTCGAAGAAGGAAAAAAAATTAACGAAAAGAAATTCATCTACAAAATTCCACTCACACCCTTTATGGTCTACTATCAAAACAAATCAAATGAAACGCATATTTCCGCTTCAATTAATGGAATTAATTGAAAATTAATGAACTTAATTGTTTATACAGCTCCCTTACAAACGAAGGGCAAGACATGACAGGACAGGACAGACCAGGCCAGGCCAGGTGTACAGGTGTACGGAGAACACGGGAAATATTCACAACGGAAATGGCAATGGCTCACAAAAATGGCCGCAAATCAAAATCAAAGGGACGGCCAAAGTACTCGAGGCATTTCCTCTGCTGAAAATTTAATAAAGTCGCCTCCAAGGCGCAAAGACAAAATGGCCACGCGCCTGTCAACGATTCCCACAGGAATCTCGCTTCCTCCCTTTTTTAGAGGGTGGGATGCCGTGGAATTTTTTATTTTTGGAAGCCCTCATCCCATCTCATCCCACTTCTCCGTCCCCGAGTCGGTGGTATTTTTCAATTTCTTGTGATTTTTAGTAGGGCCCAGCGAATGACAAAGACTCGACGTTTTAACAACGTATTATGGCTAAGCAGGATAATAACACTTGGACTTCCTTTCCTCTCTCTACACTTGCAAGCACTCTTATATGTATGAGTGTGTTAGTGTACGAGCGAGGAGAGTGTGTGTAAGCAAGTGCAAACAAAGCTGAAATAAAGATACTTCCGGGCCCGTGACCAGTGACAAGCACTTTAGTTGCGGCCACCGAACAATGCTGAAATTGGAACTTGGACGCCGGACCCCAGACCCCAGACCCCAGTCTGGTGTTGGCAGCCTGGCGGAATTCTAGCCAACTTTTGGAACTGGAAAAGGAGCCAGATATAGCTGGATTTTCAATTGAATGGAGCTCAAGAATTGGGGCAGTTATAGTTTAAAATACAATTGAACCCTATCGGATGAAAGGATGAACGGTTGTTATTATTCCCCCAAAATAAACTTATACTCGATCTTATAAGTACAGTCTTGATGTATTTTTTAATATTTTTCGCACAACTTTTTGTCTGCTAAGTTCCTTAGCCATGATTTTGGGAGCTTTTCAAATGCATTAAACATTATCATCGTTATTTTTTCGAGTTTTTTTGTTGTGGTTGGTTTTAGCTTTTGTTTTGGCTTTGTCCGTCGTAAAAGCCATCTTGAGTTCTCCTTTCCGTTTGTTTGAGTTGGTCTTCTTTTTTTATGAGCTGTCATGAGGACGCAGGACGCAGGACGCAAGACGCAGGACTTTTCCTGGTCAACACTACACAAATTGTTGTGACCGTGCCCCGTGTCCCGTGTCTTTTGTGTGTGATTGTTGTAGTTGTTGTATATCATCTTCTTGTATGTTGTTTGCCGTTTTAGTTGCTGTAGATGTTGGTTCGCTCGTTCATTGTGTTTGCGCCATAAATCGCTTCCGTTTATGTTTTAGAGCCACACAATGGCCAGAGAAGGCAAAATCAGCAACAGCAGCAGCAGAATGGGACGCTGGGGCAGCAGCGGAGAGTGCCAGCCGTGGAGCCGTGGCAGGGTCCTGTTCAGAGACCCGCTGCTGATCACAAGCGTAAACAATAAAGTTTAAAACAACTAAGCAAGATACAAAATGTTCTACGGAATTTCATTTCGCATTGCACGACTTTCTCTGTGTGTGTGTGTGAGCTTGTGTGTGAGGGATACGGAAGTCCGAGTGTGTGTGTTTTTGTGTGTGCGAATGGGATGTCTGTGTGTGCTTTATAGCCATGGCTCGCTTCACGCTCTTGACCATGTGACCAGCTAGCCGTGTCAGTCATTTTGAGCGCCGTTACGCTTTTGTGCCCCCGGAGAAGAGCAAATCTCATCTTTGTGTTTGCCTTGGCTTCGTCCCCACTCCTCCACTGTCCTCCTATCTGGGCGACTCACATTATCATTGTACAGGCCCTGGCCCCAGCACTGGCCCCAGAACTGGCTCTGGCCTGCTCTACCCTGGAATAAAATAAGTTAGTCCTGGGCAAACGTCCTGTCCCAGGACACGCAATGGCGCAGCTCATGTTGACTTTTCCTATTTTAAGTCGGTTTTTTCTTTTGTACTTGCTCTGCTCAGCTTTTCCACTTTGCCAGCCAGTTGCTGTTGTTGGAAAATGAAAAGTTTTCCGGTCGCCTGCCAAGTGGCAGGACTTGCAGGAGCCAAAGCCATGCAAAGAAAATTGTATACTGCATTTGCTTAGCACAAAACTTTTAATGATCCGATCCGAGTGATTCGAGAAGGGCTCTAGATGTAATCGGATCCAAATTGATGCAAAATTGTATACAGAATTATCTTTAAACATACGTACACACATTCGTAAATAGATTCGTACACATGACTAATTATGGATAGTCATTCGATTTCTCTAGAACATGCACTAAAACTTCAGAATAAAATGAATTGAAAAATGTCCTAACCATATTTTTCTTATCGTTCAAAACCTCTGACTTCCTACCTATAGGATATTTTGTACCTTTTTATACCCCATTCTCATATCCTATTAATGCAATTTTTATACCCCATCCACAAAGCCTCCTTCAATTGCGTATCTGGACGATTAACTTTATATTTGTTGACCCAGTTTCCGGGATTTTTGTCAACTTCATCGCTTTTGCCCCCAACCGCACATTAGTTCCACCTTATCGACACCCAGTGACAGGCGATGGGAAGGATTTTTAATGTCTCATCGGGGGCCTAGGACTGTAAGCCATTCTATCCTCGTATTTGACTCTCGAACATAATCGAACTAATCAATTTGCGTAAATAAACTGCACACGGTCTTTCCTTTCCTTTCCGTTCCTTTTTTTATCGACAAGCTGCCACGTGCCTAGGGCTTTTGGTGGCGCCCCCAAAGCGACATAAATCTTTATTTACAAAAGTGTAAACAAAAATTACTCATTCACGCGCATTTAAAAGAATGGGAGCGAAAGAGATGCCCAGACGTTGGGAATGCAGGGGAAAAGTGAAAATGTAAAAATGTAAAAGGAGGAAGCGTGTAAAAGGATGAAATGGGGAAAATCAACGACTTCGATGGGGATACAAAACACAGCCTGAAGAGCCAGCCGCCTATCCACATCGTCACTGATCTGTATGTGTGTTTGTGTGTGTGTGGGTGTGTGAATTAGCATGTGAGCCATTACATAGCCACCCGCCGCTCCACCCTCTTGGCGGCTGCTAATGGCTCTCCAGTGTGTTCCGTGGAGCGGAGGACCGTGCCCCTGCCGTGCTGTTGGGGCCTGCTGCGGCTCCCGTTGAAAAGTCAACGATTGCCGCGTTGCGGAAATTAACGGAAAATCAGCAGCGTAGAAAGAGATGGAGCTACCCAAAGAGAGCGAGAGAGACGATGTGAGAGGGAGAGATGGAGACAGAGCGAGGGACCCGTGACGTTAATAGCAACAAATGGCGAAGGATGCTTGATTTAATGTACAAAAGTTTTTGATGTTTTTCTGTTGATGTTGGCAACGATGTGAAGAAGTTGCTGCTGCTTCCCCTTTTTCTACCCTTCAAGCGGGGCATATGGGTTTCGTCCAAATATTTGCAACGCAGAGAATGAAGGACTTTTTGGCAATGGAAAGGTGGATCGGAAAGGGTATACCAGAGGACTTTGCTCAGGGTTTCTTCATTTGGGATGTGCGTGTGTTCTTGTGGGGGGACCGATGGGTTTCGGCTGGGAGGCGCATGTTCAATTTCTGCTTATTTCAAAGTAATTATGGCTCCTTTCTCCTTTCCTGCCTGCTCCGCACCACCGCTCCTCCTTTGCCGTGTCAGTGTCAGTCAGGGCGTCCTCCGGCGCTGCCTGCCGTTCTGCTGTCAGCCGCGCTGCCAACTCATTGAAGCAGAATGCAGCAAATCACGCACCCATACATACGTACATGCACGGAGGAGGACTCTGAATATTGTACGAGTATGTATACAAATTATGCGTATTTATCAGGAAAATTCAATGAACTGTAAATGGTGTGGAAGTTGTTTATGCGCGTGTGTATCTGTCTGTATGGGTGTGCGTAAGAGTTTAAGGGTAAAGGTGTTTCTGCCATTGTAATTGTTGTTGTTCTGCGGTTGTATGTTACAACATTAAGCCACGTGAATCGGGGGTTGGGGTTCTGGTTCGGTTTGGGATTCGGTTTGAGGCCCAGAAACAGGGCTGAGAATGCTCACAGGTGTGTGTCGAAAGGCACCTGACAAGGCGGTTGATTCGAGGGGAGTTTCGAAAATGAGCAGGGGAATTGGCATGAACCCTGGCTGGGATACATGACCATTTAGATTTAATTGAACGGCTGGAACCGCTGGAATGACTGGAACATCCAACATTAAAGAGTCTGGTATATGAAACCATATTTTACCTACGAACCGTCTGACTTATAAAAAGTCAGCATTTTGTTTTTCTTTGACTATATTTAGAAGTGCTTTTTGTTTGCCTTATCGCCGAATCCGTTCGAGCCTTCCCCTCGAAGGGCCCACCAATTACATGCCGCTGCTCCAAAGTTCATTGATTGTTCGCCTTTGACAACCTTGACCCCCCGTAGTCAGGTGGGAATGGCATAAATATTTCATGGACTCCAGTGACAGCGCCCACGAAAGTCGAATAGGCGGAAAAGCGGAAAACTTTTACTGCCAACAGGCCTTGCAACTGCCGCGTGCCAGTTATTAGTTAATAACTATTAGCTCTTTGTTTATTTATAATGCTTTAATTGCCCCGACGTGGTTCCAATGTTCTTGCCACCTGTTCTGGCCCCAAGTTGGGTGGATGGGGAGTGGCTCTGCTACGACTAACCATCCGGGCATTGTAATTTAATGGCCGACGCACAATTATTTTCCAATTCAAAGCCCAAAACCCAAGCTCGGTGAGGCGTTCATCGGAATTGGCCAACCCAATCCCAATCCCAGCTCCGATCCACCAGTTGTCAAGTTAATTTGCCTGGCACACACAGCAGGTGTTGAAGTTTGGCTAATTAATAGGCCGACTGCTGCCCGACTGACTCTCTGCCTGACTGCTTCTCTGGCTGGCTGGATGGATGGCTTATGGGGCCACAGATTCCTTTCAGGACGGGTCACGTTCCCGCATCCGCATCCCAAACTATGCGGGCGACAGCTGCTCCTCTTTTCGGGCATCGGCCTCTCCTGCTCCTTTGCGTGCCTGGCATCGTTTTGTTTTGGGTCCACGTTCCCGGGTTATTACTAATTTTTAATTTATGTGCATTTAATTGAAATTCGGCAGGGGCCAAGCGAAGCGATGCGTTGCGAAGCTGCACTGCCTCTGCCTCTGACTCTCACTCTGACTTTGGCTTTGGCTTTGGCTTTGACTTCGGATGTGACTCTGACCCACTTGCCAGGCAGACACGCATCGCATCGCATCGCCTCGCAGAGCTGCTGACGATGGCCAGTGGAAGCCCCATGCGAATCGCGAATCGAACATGGCTAACAAGTTGCAAACAAGTCGTCGCCAAAATCGCAAGCAACATAAATTTTCGCACATTTTCGGGCTGCGTTCGACAAAAGCATGCAACGCTATGGAGCCACCAGCCAGCAGCCAATCCCAAAGGCCAAAAAAAAAAACCCAAACAAAAAAGAGAGAAGAAAGAGTTATATGACCGCGAATTTTTTGTCTGCCTGCTCGCTGGCCATGGCCCATGGCAGGCCACAAATTTATTACGTTAATTAAAATAATTCCTAATTAATAAGAAGTGAAGATGGGGGACAGCGCCGATCGATGGCCCCACGGCTGGGGAGGGACCCTTTTGATGTCATTCTGCAGTTCTGTCTAGTAATGCATGGTGCATCAATTATGGAAGACCAGCCGCCGCTCCCTCCTCTCGCTCTCTGTTTAAGAACTGCAGACGCGCCCACTCGGCGAGTTTCTCACGGGACTCGCTTAAAAATGATTTTAATATGCTCTTTAGTTCAAGCGAAGGAAGAGCTCTGCTCCGGTGTGTCATCGGGCACAGTGGGGCACACCAATTGGGGACTTGGAACGAAGCTTAAGCATTTCAGATACAGAATGTTCCATCGAAGGCTTCACAGAGGGCTATCCATCACACCCACTGTGCGGTCATGTAGCAACCTAAGCTGCACTTGTCCTCCATTCGCTGCCACTCATTACATTATTTTGGTGTGTTTATTGTTTCTTTGCTGTCTTTTGCCGCCACAGCAGCAGGAGAACCAGCCCCAGAGTACCCCCAGAGCAGCAGCAGCGGTTCCACTGGCGCCCTATTGTTCCATCTCTTGGCTGCCTGCCCCTCTGGCAAGTCCCTGCCGCAGTTTATTATGCAGCAACGCACCCCCAGTGCTGCGGAGGCAGCGGTGGAGCAGTGGCTGTTCTGGCCAACGGATCGGCTGGCCAACAGACAGCGCGCCTGACAATGAGTTTTTAGTTTGTGCCACGAGGTGGACGACGACGGCGGCGTCCATTCCGCTGCTTATCTGCGCCCTGGCAATGTTTGCTGTCATTGCAAATTTTCGAGTTTGACAGCTTACAAGCAGCCAGAGTTGCAGTGGAGTCACTGTGGAGTCGCCGCCGCCGCCGCAGCCGCAGCCACAAGCTCAACCTCAACCTCAAGCGATGACTGGAGCTGCTGGAGCTGCTGGACTGCTGGCCTCGCGGGCGCTGCTTGACGCACAGCGTCTTCGCTTAAGTGGCGCTATGCGTCGGACGTCTCATCGACCTCATCCCCAGCCCCCAGCCCCCATCCACATTCGCATTCTCATTCTCATCGTCGGCGGTTATTAGTTGGCCACTGCCTCGAGTGGATCCGTCGTAGATACGTGGATATGTGCTCTTAATGATGTCAGACCGAAACGGTACAATGGACAAGGCAATGGACAACTTTCCAGGGCGGCGTACAAAGCGGGGCTTTGGACCTGATTAGCCATGTTACCCCGGCCCCCGTTGGGGGATTGTGTCTTGCTCCGTACTGCATCTCGTACTATATTGTTAGAAGAAACACGTAATTAATGTGGACTTTTCAGTTTCGAACTTGGATAACAAAAGATATTTACCAGTCTAGCAGAGAAACACGTGTACGGGTAGGGGCTATAATGAGTTTGGGTTCTTGGAAAGGGCTTGACCATTTGGAACTTCAGCTAGACAGGAAATTTTAGTGATGATTTCACTAAATTCTATCGATTACAGGTTGCTTGCTCCTTAAAATTAGAGTCGAGAAATGGTATGTCAAACATTCCCTTAAGTGAAATGGGTAAAACTCCAGTTCTAGTTCAATTCCAAACTGAAGCAGTTTATTGCTGGCTTTATTACACATCAATTAACTTTCAGTTCCCTCTTATATTTCTCAATACATTCAGTTACCGAAAACCCTTGCAATTTCTCGCATCAGCATGTCCTTCCAGCCCCTTGAGCCATTAGTAATGACGATGCACTTTGTAGAGGCCCCAGAAAACTGAAATCCGAGTCCCTGTCCATTTCTTTCAGTGTCCTTCACTTCTAATATATATGTTTATGCCAATTTTGCTAGTACATAAGTGAGTCAGCTGAAAAGCTGAAACCAACCGAGGAACTCGGATTCGAAGAGCAACTCCATCTCTAGGATGATGATGAAGATGAGGGAAACACGAGTACAAGTTGGACGTCTAACGCTGCTGCTCTAAGGGGAGTTTGTCAGAAAGTCAACTATGGCCAGGAGGCGGAGCAAGAGTATCGAATTGAGAGCAGCACCAGCACCAGCACCGTACCGTCAGAATATCGAGTCATCATTACGTTGATTTGCAGTTCAAAAATGTATGCACTTATTTGCTACTGTCCATGATATTTCTCAGGTGAAATTCTGCAAACGGAATTGGATTGGGCCAAATCGAAACCAGTTGCCCCCAGGGGAACTGGCAGACTGGCGGACCAGCGGACCAGCGGACCGACTGGTCCTTGACTTGCTGACCCAGTTGGCTTTTGTTTTAGCTGCTATTCTATGCTCCCCGAGTGCCTGATGCCGATTCCCCCCTCCAATAATGTTGTTTACCCATAAGATATTTATTTGCCTTGCTTTTCCATTGGGAATTTAAGATTTTCATTCGTCTGCCATTTATTGCTCTCGAGATGTTTTCACTTGGGAGCTCAACGGGTTGCTCTCCAAAGGTCATCAGTTGCAGCAACAGTTCCGAGGCAGCCGCCATTCCATCCTTGCCCAGTCATCCTGCCCCTCCAACTTTCACATTAGTTTGCGTGGGCTGCCAGCCACAGCCCCTGCCGCTGTTTCCACTCGACGTGCTCTATCGTTCATCGCTTATATTATCAGCATCATCATCAGCATCATCATCATCTTGGCCATCGACGACGTCATCGGTTTTCAGGTCTCTTCGCTGAGTCGGCCTTATCCATTTGGCTCAATCACAATCTCAATCCTCCCCTTCATTGGCCAATTCCATTGATTACCGCACCCTTTTCGAAGGCTCCTCGCTTCGATTTGGTGCTTCGCTTTGCTGCTTCGCTTTGGCTTAGGTCATCATAAATTGTTTGCTTTCAAGTCAATTATTGATATAGGATTTTGCAGCCATGATTATGATGCTGTTGTGCTGTGCTGCTTTCCGGCCAAGTGGGTCAGTAGAGTCGTCGGTTGCCGTTCAGGCCCATTGTCTTAGGCTGGGCCTATGCACCGTCTCCATTCTCATCTTGGCGAAAGTTCAATGCCAACACAAACCACTCTACCACTCTGAGAGTTTGAGGCGGCTGCACGCCAAGTGCATTAGTTGCCATCATAAAGATTGATAAGCCGTCGATAAGGACTCTCCCTTCCCATTCCCATTCTCCTACACATCCCATTCCCACTCCCAGTCACAGTCCGATCCCATTATGATCCGCATTCCCTAGGCAAATTGTAGCACTCATAATTTGTTTTTGATTGCCTGGCACTTTAGCCCGTCGAGTGTGCGGCTCTTGGCCCTGGCACTGGCACTGGCACTGGCTCTGGCTCTAGATCTGCCGTCCTAAGCAAACCGAAATATAAATCCAGGCAAGTGGTCTCTCTCTGTCCGTCTAGGGGACACTTGAAGCGCCGGGGCAAACAAAGCAGGACAAGGCATACGGGGATAGGAGACTGGCGACAGGGGACAGGGCACCACAGAGGAACTCAACCTTCGTCGGCATCTTTTACGTTTTGCTGGCGCTTCCGTTGCTGCAACGAGATGCAAATGCTGCAGAGGGGCAGTGCCACATAATGGAATGAAATGGAAAGGGGGCCTGTGGCATCGGGTCTGCTCAAAAGTCTTTTGACAATATTTGCGCGCCTTGACAATACTCGTAAAACGCAAAGTGAGGACTTGAGCTGCAGCAGGTCTCTCCATCCCCATCCCCATCCCCATCCCCATCTCCATCTCTGGATCTTTGGTTCCCTGGATCTCTGGTTCGTCGTGTTGCCGCCTGTGTTTGTATCTGTGTGGCGGGTCATTTAAATTTCATGGTAAATCAAAAATTCTTGTGTTTATTATTTGTTTTTGCGCTGTGACGGTTGTTGCTGCTGCTGCGGCTGCTGCTGCCTCAACCCTCATTGGTACCGAGTATCTCTCCTCGGCTTCGGATTCGGATGGCTTTTCCTGTTTGTCTCTGGGTTCTAGTTCATTTCGGCTGAGCGGCGCTTGGTCCGGTACGAGTACGGGTACGGGTCTGGGTCTGGGTCTCGGTCTGGGGTTCCTTTTGTTAGCTCACCATTCGGCATCGGAGTCGTCGGCATCCTTTGTGGGCTGCCGGCATGGCCGGGCCTACACAGGATGTCGATTACATTTGTTTACTGCATTTGGTGCACTATAATTTCCCTCTATCCCGCAGTCGTTTAATGAACAGGTGCTGTGGCAGTCACGGTGACTGTGCTGTGACTGCAGATCTGCAGGGAGCTGCAGTCCCCGACTCGATTCTCCTCTGCTTAATTTGCCAAGTGTACGCTGCGACTCCGACTCCAACTCCGAGAACGACATCAATGACATCGAGGACAAACATCGCTATCTCCAGCGACACACACAAATGGCATTTAATCTCAAAAGCGCATCACCAGATTTACGCTCTAGACAAGATCAGAGCGTCAACTTAGCATTCAACAGGCCACCAATCAGCCAACAACTGTGTGGAAAGGCTGTTTGGCTTGTGGTGGGAGGCAGGACTGGTATATGCAGTCGCTGGTCGATAGACTTCTGGGCTCCTGTCCAGCAGCGCCCTTCAGTTGTCGATGCATCTGTTGTGCAGTAGAGAGGTAAATGTGGTAGCCCTTAAGTGGATTTGTAGCTGGAAATATGGAATGGATTTATCGGAAGTACGATTGGGATGATTTCATGGATGTATTCATTTGGGGAAACATAAAGTAGCCACTTCTACCTGCTAAACGTACTCGACGTTCTGCGGATGAGGTTGCGTTTTCTACGATTTCAACATTGTTGCGTATGCGGATTAGCCAAATGGGAAAGGAACCGAACGGTGGCCAAGACCAAGACCTCCAGCAGACCAGACCCAAGGTCTAGGCCCGGCTTCTGGGGGGGAGCGTTAAGCGATAAATAAGCGATAACATTTTAATGGCAGCAGAGACGCAGCCTAAGCACATGTTCGAGCCAGGCCTGTTTGTGGGTAGGTGGATGGCTCCGTGGCAGACTGTGGCGGCTGGGGCCTGGTCATTACTCAATCAGCAAGCCATAAATGCAAGCTGATTAATGCAGCCACCAGTCCGACGACAAGTGCAACATTTCCGGTGACAATGATGACTCGTATGAGATGTGCAGACGACAAAGTCGGGAACGAGATAGAGGCTGGGACCGGGACAGATACAAATGAAGACGACGCGTCGTCATGCAGTCTGCGGATCTGCAACTGGAAATCAGACGACCGGAGGCCTGCCCCCGCGCCTCATTTGGATGCCTATGACAATGACAAGTGTCAAAACGCAGGTTGCGCTCATTTAAATTGGCATGATTTACGAGCACCCAGGCCAGTCCGGCCCGGCTCCCGATCCACTAGTCAGACAGGGAGTCATCCGTTTTGGAAAATTCCAACAACAATACGCCGCGAAGGGAAATGACAAACAGGAGCCCAAAGACAAGATGCTGACAGTCGAGGACGGCGAAGGCCGAAGGGATCCGGAATATAGTTCTGGAACGGATACTCGACTGCTCTCCTGCTCTCTTGCCCTATACTCCCTTTTTTTGTTGTTGCTGGGGGCCGAGAGTTGCCTCATGTTGTCCATGCCCATGGCAGACGCCGTCCTCGTCTGGTGTGCATGCCAAGTGTTGAATAATTTGTTGCGAAATATTTCTAGTTACACGTTTTCGGGCGACTCCAGCACACCCCACAAATGAGCCCAAGACGATCTCAGAGATTGGTGAAGGCAAATATTTGATGGATTATGCAGTTGAAAACTGAAAAGACTGAGTGGCTGTTTTATGAGATTGATTTTTATTATTCTTGTTTTTATTCATTCAAATTCAAGGCGCTCTTTATTCAATTTTGTTATATTGTTTTTTGGGAATGTCACATTGTTCGTCTAAGTCATTGGAGCTTGTTACCTTTTTGATTTGTCGGGTGCACCACTGGTTTCCTTAGTTACCAGTGCTGTACCCTGCTCTGTGGCGTGCTTGTTAGTGTGCAACATGCTGTTGCAACGCCGGCGACTGCGGCTGCAACGGCGACGGCGACGGTGACGGTGACGACGATTGCGACTGCGTTGCTGCGTAATTAAGTGGGCGACAGTCTGGTAAATGCAAATTTCTTAGCCTTGTCGCGCGGCTGCTCGTTGCAGGACATGGCCAAGGCAGATGGAGTCGACCGATATGCCCGATAAGCTGTCTCCATGGCGCTGTTGCTGCTGCTGTTGCTGTTGCTGTTCCTGTTGCTGCCTCAGCGGCAGCGACTGCTTGTAGACGGAGCGGCGATAAGCATTCGCCTATGATCTATGATCTTGACCTTGGCAGCTTGAGGCAGTTGAAGTTGCTGGGGGACAGAAGCAGCACAGAATTCGCATACGCAATGTGGCACATTCTTAATTAAAATGTCAAAACGGGTTTAATGTCGTTAATGAACGAACAGCAGCGGCGCAGCAGCTCTCTGCAGCTCGTTAGCAATGTGTACCCGTACCGGGCCACTGCAACTTCCCGAATTTGACAATTCTGTGTCCCCCCGCAGAATAGTTGAAATTCCTTGGGTCTGTTGCTCGTTTGTTTGTGGTTCGTGGTTCTGTGCGGCTTTTGATCGGATTGCCGATCTGTGCTTTGATTTATCGTCAAATGTGCGGCGTTTTCTAATAAAAGCAGCCGCCGCCGCTGCAAGAAAACGGAATGCTTGCCCCATTGCTTTGACAGTTTGCGTAGCGGCCATTGATTTATAGAAATCAAATCGGAGACCAGACCCCTTTAGGTCGCTATCGAACTGAAACTATGGCAAACTACGAGTATGCTGAACAATGGTACACCGACATTTCCTCTTTTGGCTTTTGCATAATTAATGATCTTGGTTTTTATTTTTAAATGCAATTTATATGAATGAATATTGGAATATTGAAGATTAATTTAACCCTCCATTGATGATCCAAAATGATGGTACTTTGATGTTGTCTAATTATGTAAATGTTTTCTCCTCCATTGTGTCTCGTTTATTATTATTAAAATGCTCGTTCAAGTGTAGGGCTCCATACAGTCCCCATACGTGCTTCCCCCACCATCTTGACGCAAGTGCAACCACAGAGCCAGCCATGCTATGGGGGATCCCAAGTCTGCAAAGTTGTGTGATTTATATGGTCGGGGCCGTGTGTTTGTGCTATTTTTGTTGTACTCTTTGTGCGCGCTGCGCTTTTTATTGTGGCACAATTTTTATTATTTTTATTGGTGCGCACTCGAGTGGATTTCGGTGCATGGAGTGGAGCAGTTGCATGCCAATGACGCACCCGCACCGGCCGACAGACTGGCCCCCAAAGAGGCAGCAACTGTGTGAGGGATACGAGTATTGTATGCATACGAGTATCCATATCCAGACGAATCGAAATGCATATATACTCGTACACTCGTACACTCGTACATTTATTATTTTACTTGGCCTGCTCGCATTTTGCTGCTGCAACGATCTGTAGACACAATAAATTACCAATTATATTTTCATTTCATATTTCTGTCATTGATTTCGTTGCCTGCCTGCCTGCCTGCCTGCCAGACTGGGGCCGAGCGTGTGCCTGAGACTGAAGGCAGAAACTGGGGCGGAGTCACGTCTGGAGTCCTCTGTTTTTGCCTTTTCTCCATTACAAATATTCATATCGAATGTGGGGCTATAAGTGAATATTTTGTTTCATCAATCGGATCAAATTGCAACGAAAATAAGCCAGAAATGAATGAATCCATCCAACCCCGGCACCCTCTGAGGCGTAACTTTAATGAAAGCCAGCAGCCGGAAAACTGCAATCTTCACTGAAAGCCCAGTGCCAACCCCCAAAGCCCAAGGCTCAAAGCTGGGGCGAATGGAAAGCGCGAAAAATCCCTTTGTTAGACTGTTGTTTTTATTTTCGTCTGGGCCCTAGACGCTGTCTATATTTATTTCCTTTGCCGCTCTATAAAGCCCCGCCCGGCAGCGGCAGCGGCAGGGGCAGCTGGCTTTGTCCACAGATTCCCCGTCCGTCCAAATGATTCGGGAATGGAAATGGGAAATCAAGAGCCGCCGTTAAAGTGTCTAGGAAATTGTGCATGCATTAAATAAATGAAACACTCCCAGACAAAGTGGCCAGGGGTCGGTCGGGTCAAGGGATAACCTGGACCGCCGGTCCATGTACAAATTAAAATGGGAATAGGAGTTGGGACTGGGACTGGGACTGGGAATGGGAATGCGAATGGAAATGGGAGCGAGTGGGCGAAAGGCCAAAGAGCAGGAGACTCGATTCAGTCGAGAGTAAAATTTAAAAAAATGAAAAGCGTTCGTTCTACAATAACTCTGGAATGGGATAATTTCTTGCACATTCCTTTCATCTTTCTTTAATCAAAAAGCAGATTCCTCTAGGAGAGCCTTTCGGTAAGCTCACAGAGGGCTACAACTAGCTGCCAGTCACTGTTTTACTCTCAACTTGGGAGGCTTGAGAGGTTCTACCAACAGTCAAAATTAATTTTTAAGTTGTCCGTCATTTTGTGATATTTTTTGCATGGTTCGTCAGGGTCTTTCTCAAGTTTTGCATGCGCTTTTAATAGCCTAAGCCAATTATAAAGTTATCCTAAAAAAAGGATAGCGGTACCAGAAACTAACAGAAAACTGGGACCCAGCCCGAGGACCGACGACTGTAAGTACTGCACGTAATTCAATCCCGGAAGTTCAGTTGCCTCCGGCCTGGAGGCCTCCCTCTAACCCGAGTCCGATTCGATCTTTTTGTGTGGGGGTTCCAGTTTGAGCCAAACTATTCTGGGCTGGTTGTCAGGTGGGACTCTAATTAGACTCCACAATTTTCATGGTACGAGGGAAATTGGCGTTTTCGGTTTCCTCTATATTTTTTTGTTGTATTTTTTGCATATTTTACCATAATTTGCGGCTCTTGTTTGTCTGGCATTCGTCCTCCTCGCACACCACACACAAATTGCGAATGAATTGGAAACTTTGGAAACTAACGGCAATTAAAGTATTTTCTCCAGCGAAAACCCCAACCAAGCCCAGCCCGAAAGCGAACACGAACCCCAAGACGAACCAGAACCCCCCAAAAACATGGACTATTTGGCTGACTGTGCGTGTAATTATAATTTTCTTTAAGTCGGTTTGTTCAAACTTTTCTTTATGTCAAACTTGTGCCCTCCCCCTCTTTCGTTCTGCTGCCTGTCTATATCTGTTTGCAACCACAAATAATTTTGTGGAAAAGTTTCCTCCGTCCCTTTCCTTTGCCTCTCCTTCGCCTTTTTCTTACTTTTTTCCATGTTGTTGGTAATTATGCTGTTTGTGAGACGCAAGCAAACTTTGGGGGCAACATTGTCTGAGTGTATTAGTTGTAATGTGCTTCGCTTGGCCCGAAGGAAACGAACAAGTTGCCAAACTTATGACAACAAAAACGATGGCAACAGGAGGCAAGACACGGACAGGGTTCCAGGCACAGGTTAAGGCATCCGAAAAAGGTCCCGAGACTGTTTATATTTTGAGGCTCACCTTTCGGTCCGGGCCAGATCCTTTCGCTAGAGAATATGTCTTATTAGCAGAGCGGCAGAGCCAGCCAGCCAATGGCAAAACTTTCAAATGATTTCCATTCATCAAAAGTTCGGCTACAAATTTTCAGCTAATCATGTTAATGATGAATGGAAGTACAACTTTATCAACTGATTTTCCCCACACAATAGCCCCGGCTATTTTATACAATCACTTAAGCATTTTCGGTAACGGAAATGTTTGGTATTTGATGAAACTGTTTTCTTATTAACATAGCCCCCATACTTATGGGGACTTATCCGTGGTGGGATTTATCCACCATATTCTTTGAGTATCTCCAATGAGGTATTGTTGCTCACATGGTTGAAGTAGGAAAAGGCAAGAAACAGCCAAAGCGCAGAGTAAACTGTGAAAAATATCAAAAAATAAAACGGATTGGTTATTGAATTGAATTGTATTTTTCGTACCTATCAGAAACGTTAAAACTAAAACTTGGCCGATTTTTGTTGATATTTTGATTCTACCCCAAAGTTCAGTTAACGCATCGATTCGCCAAACGAATAGGTGGATACAAGCGAGGGGTATAGCGAGGGTGCCCGCTAGCACCAGTGTTAGATATTCCTGAATTAATACCAATATTAAAAGACAGCTAGAATATTCATAGGAAATCGTTACCAGGCTGATCCAGCAACCCACGTATATGGCAACGCCGTTCAATAGTATAAGTGCAAGGAATACGAAAACATCGAATAGACTGAGATGCCAAACTATAGTGGAATTGGAAGAGTATAGTACCATCATTAGTTGCGAAATATCCTACCGTATCGGAGGAAGGCTATAAGAAGTATGTCGCCCAATACAGCTGCTATAATGTATATGGTTTGTCTTTCACATTTCCAACTCATCCTAGAGAATTTCAGACATTCAACTGATGCTAAACTCAAAGGAACTGTGCTCTTATTCCCACCTCATAGAGCTGCCTGTCCGAATACACATATCCATCGAATTATTAACCCTAATGAGTGCCATCCATAATGTTGGAAAACAAATGAAAACGAATTTTAGTTGTTTGCGGCACTTAACACCAGCTCACGACTTTCCCATTTCGTCTAATGGCCAGCCAGACATATGACTGAAGTTGGAGCTGCAGCTGGAACTGGTGCTGGTGCTGGAGGCCAGGTTTCGGCAAACGGCGTCTGCATGCTTTTCCATTGTGCCGTATGAAATGGCATTTTATTGGATTACTTAATCAACTATGTGTCGGGAGGGGGAAGGGGAAAAGCAGGTAACGAGATACGTAAATTGAGTGGGAAGTTGACTCCCGCGAGGAGTTGGAAAAAGGAATGCGGTGTAACAATATACTCGTATCCAAGGCAAACCAGAAAGTTGGCTAATTTGATTAAATACTTGCTCTTACTTTACTGATTACTGAATTTGCAGTAAGCATATACTTTCATCAACATTCCCCCACTTTCAGACATTCCATTGATACAGAGCTAATTCAAATGCAGGCCCTTGAACATCCTTGAGAGGGTCTTCTCCTAGTCGGGGGCTGCCTATGCAAAGCAGGAGCTGCCGAATGCGAAATGTGTTTTCACTTTTGTACGTTTATCAGACGGGTGTCGCGTTGACTGGTTTTCTGGCTGGCTGGCTGGCTGGCTGGCTGGCTGGCTGGCAAGCGCCACAAGCAGACATGGTGTTCGTAACACAACTGCAATATGGCCAACGGCAACGAATAGCTGCTAGTACGAGAAGCGGCAGTGTAAAGCAGAAAAGGACCCGGGGCCAATTCACGACTCGCATATTGAAAACAAAAACTGCAGTCAGAAACAGAGCTGGGGCTGGGACTGGGACTGGACTGAAGACAGCAACACGTGATGCGGGGGAATTTCGATTGTGCTGATGGCTGAACAGTGGAGACGGTGATGTAGGGACGTGGGGATGTGGAGCGAGTGAAGCAGCTGCCCCAAAGAGCTGGTTGCTGTCGCCCTACAACCCGGTCCAGCTCCAGCTCCAGCTCTAGCTCTGGGTCCAGCCAATGCCTTGATGTGAAGTGAAGTGAAAATGAAAACAAAGTTTAACAAACCGTGGCTAACGAGCTACATTATTAAAACTTGAAAAATGCATAAATTTTCCAGAGACGAACACCCGCCCCGCCGCATATTATAATAGTATAATGCATATCCTGGCATCCAGGCATTTGAAAGTTATTGACACCTTCTACATCCACATTACTCGCTTACCGCCATGTAGATGCTCGTGACGTGATCTTGAGCCCTGCTCAAAAGAGAAACTCCTCCTGCTCCAGCTACAGCCCAGCTCTAGCTGCTCCACACATGTACAAGGTGTTGCAATGCCTCCTCATGATGCACGATCTGCTCAGAGACAGAGACAGACCTTACCTAACCCAACAGCAACAGCAACTGCAACTCTGAATGGAGCGTAATCCGAGTGGAGTTCGAGACTTGCCTGCCAAGTGATTTTGCGCATATTAGTTGCCCATTAGGCGCCCAGCATTGTCAGCTGTGGTCCGGACAGTCCGACGTACAGTGAAAATCGCATTAAAATTCAGTTGGTGTTAAATATTACAAGCGCCCCCTACGCCAAAGGCGAAAAGGTTTCTTTTCGCGTTGATTTGGTGCTGCCAGTCAGGTCGTCCATCAGGCGGTTATAGCCCGCAGCCAGACGCCGTCACAGTCCAGGGAGGATTGGAGGATTGGAGCGGGGGGAGGCCTAGACGGGATCGAGTGTGCAGCTGAGTCGCTTGTGAAATGTTATGGCAACGTGATATGTTAATCATTCAGCCAAAGTCGTGTTTGGTCATATGGATGCGGATGTGGATGTGGATAAACACTTGTTAGGTCACCAACTCCCTGCAGCTGGAGAACCTACTTCTTGGGCTGTGTGACGTCCTCATCTTGTGCATTTGATGATTTACAGCACTGCTGTTGCTTGGGGTTAAATTAGCTGGGAATTATGGGCCAGAGCAAGCTCTAAATCTATCGCACTCTAATCGGGTCCTAACTGCGAGCGGAGACGGCCCACATTTGAGGCGCTCTCAGAGCATAAAGTGCAATTATAGCGGTGCACAGAGAGAGCGATGAACAGGGCCATGAAATACCAACACCCGACAGCTGTAAACAACAATTTGTTGGCCCGACCATAACCGCATCCACATGGACAGCTTAAAAACCCCCAGCCGAGGCAGCGCGGAAAACGTGCAGCAAACACAAAACACAAAACCCAAAATGCCAATAGCTTGCCACAGAGATCCCCGATCCGAGAGAGCTTATAAAAAAGTTATTTAAAACGCCAACGGAGCCAAGTCGGGACGGGCCTGTCCGTTGCCGGTGCCGGGTCCAGGCCAATCCAATCCAACAATGGCAAATGATGATGAGACGTCCGAGTCCGAGTCCAGAGTCGTTTCAGGTTAAACGTTAAACGTTTTGGCAGACGCGCAAAAACTTAGACACAACAGAGACCTGAAGATGAAAAGTTGAATGAAAATACCCCGTACAAACGGAGACAGATAGAAAGACAGACCGACACAGAGACAGACACCCATAGCCAGGAAAGTGCAGAAGAACCGAACGTAATGAGCAAATTTATGGTCAATTGATAATTTAGTGGCATTCGGTATCATCAATTACGGTACTGGATAGCTGGCTGCCTGGCTGCCTGGTTGGATGGCAAAGAATAAGTGGCCCAGACCGAAGACCGACAGAGGTCCAACTCGATCTGGGGCTGCTTGCTGACTCCCTGGCTAAAGATGAGGCATTGTAATGGGGACCAATGAAGCACAAATTTTGCTAAATGTTTCGGTATTCCCTACGCAGAAGTTTCTGCTTTTATTCGAGAACAAGCTTCCTGCTCCCCCACACGCACGCCGATGAAATATGTTTGTGTTGGCATCATCAAGAGCCGTAGCTATATTTTATATAATTCCTTTGAATGTCAAATGCGAGGAAAGGGCACTCGAATTGGGTCAAAGTTTCGGTGGAAATTTCGCTGCATCGTCCGTATCCCCATGCCCATCCAAGTATAAGTACATCCATCTTGGCTTTGTTGTCTAGGCCCTTGCCTCACAATTTAAGTCGCTAATTGAACGCTTGGTCTGACACATGGAATAAATCACACAATTTCCAGCTTGCACCTTGCATACCAGACTCCGACTCGGACTCTTGCTGCACGTCGCCATGTTTATGCCAATAATGTGCCATAAACTATAGGAAGGAGCCGCAGCCAGAGCAGAGGGTCCTCTCTGCTTCGATCTGCCGCACAATGGAGTGCACATGGAGTCCAAAAATGGCCAAACGAAGCGTCGCTGCATGACTGCTGGAGCTGGAGGAGCGGCTTCCTCTGATAAACTTTATGACATTGGAGGGAAGTGGAAGTGGAAGTGCAGCCACTTTGTCAGCAGCCATCCCACAGTGCTGCCAGCACTGGCTCTCTTCTTTCCCTTTTTCTGGTGTATGGAGTACGGCGCTAAAGTTTAAGCATGGCCCGAACTTTACGCACAACTTGCACACATAATTTACCTCGTCCCCGGACCGAACTGAACCGACCCGTACTGCACTCCACTCCACTCTGCGTAATTATTGGCCAGGAGCTGGAGCTGGCGATTCGGATACGAGTACGGATACGGGTCCGGGATGGGTTATATGTGAGTGCATTAGAGGCGACCACAAATTGTTTGGTTTGGTTTGGTTTGGTTTAGCGCAAATTGTAGTCATAACTTCTTCGCGAGCTGCGCCAACTGGGAGCTGTTGCCCCAGCCAACGAGCATCAGACATCGGACTTATTGTACGAGTATGATGCTCAAATGAACCTCGTTTCAACGTCTCCAGCATCGCTTTTAAAGTCAGACATTAAGGAAAGGTTAACTCGGCTTGAACCCATCTCCATTATTCCGCTTTTTGATCAAGGTTGTGAAATAATTTCAATCTTTAACCGGGTTCCGCATCTACTCAAAGTCTATCAAATAATTGCCTAACATTTTTAAGAAAATATTAACTTGTAGAGCTAGATAGCTGATTTAAAGTATAACAATTTAGTAAGAAATCATTTGCCCATGAATATTGCATTGCAACACAAATGCGATTCGCCCAACCAAATGGCTCCCGCCACAATGTGGACGGTAATCGCTTGTGCTGGCAAGTGCCACAAATCCCACATCAATCAAATCTCTCGCTGAGGCGAAATGGAACCTCCTGGCTCAAATAACCGCTAACCGGAGCGGCGTATGCACACAAATACAAATTATAGCGGCCATTAATCGGCCAATTGCACCAGAGGCTTGCGTTTGATTCTGACTATTTAGCAGAAACTTACAGTGGGAAAAATCAAAAGAGCAAAAGAAAGAAAAGAATTGAAAATATTCCTTTAATTATCTTCAATTCCGAGGAATTTGTACATTGTTTGAGGTTCTAACAAGTTTACTAAATCAGTGAGCGGAAAAGTAATACTGCAACTTATTAAATATTACTCTTTTTAAATATATTCAACTAATTTTAATTAAAGGAAAATATGTTTAATTTGGATTTGATATATTTTTAAAAAACTCCTCTCTTAGTATTGATATTTCTGAATCCATATTGGCGTAGTTTTGTTGCCAGTTTTCTGCATCTTTTTGCCACTGTGCGCAGTTGGCATGTGTCCTTTAAAGCTGGATTTGCATGCAGCATATACTGTTATGCCATACCCAACGCCTTCATACCACTAACACATATACAGAGAGCACCTGAGCGAGTTGCAACGAAGAACTTTGACTGGGGGGAGAATGTCTTTTGCTGGTGGGGATGGGGGTCAGGCTGGGACAAACTTGGGGGAGGCCAGCAGGATGTGTCCCTTGCCTTCTACATTGATTTTGTATTTCCAAGGAAGCAGCGCGGAAACTTGTTAGTGCGGCATCCGCTTCAGCCCCACACCCTCTATACACATAAATTGCTTTGCATGCAATTTTCCACGAGCCTCACCTCCCCCTGAAACACTATGAATATATGTATAGACAAGAGTCGGAGTCAGAACCATAGGCGGAGCTACGCCCAGAGACCGGGCTGGGTCCCGGGCTCCTGCCATTGCGCTGGCAAATTGCAATGTAATTAGTTTTACATTTCTATATAGTCGGCAAACGTATAATTGTGGAAAATGGCATTTCTAGTTAATTAATAGCATTTTCTCTACCGCTGCCGCTGCCAATAGTCCACATAGTAGAACCCCATCTGATTCCGAAGGACACCCTTTCTGCACATTTTTTATACCCCTCTGTTCTTGCAGTCAACAAAAAAGTTCAGCAGCTTTTCCCCCCTAGCCTGTTGTCAACCTTTTTGAAAGTTTCTCCCGAATTGCTTGCAAATTTAATTAAAACGTTAGTATTTTCGTCCCCGAGCTGATGTGAGGGAGAATATCATATGACTGCACACAGTGTTGCACTGTTGGACGGGGGACACGCTGCAGGTTTGCCACAAGCTGTTGATTCAATTAAAAACATTTTTCATTCTCATATGCGAATATTCACCTGTTTTTGTGGGCATCATTTAATTTTTGCGCAATCAGTTGCTGATTACGGAATATATATTGAAACAGCCTAAAACGCAGCCTACTTGCATTGTAATTCAGATAATACTTTGGGAAATGTATTCGATATCTCATCCTCTTTACATACTTTGTCAGGTTACAAATTTGCTTAGTGATATTTATTTTTTTATAAGTCGGTAAATCAAAATGGTCTGCGGAGACGCAAGAACTAGGGCTGCGGCGGTCGGAGTATTTGCCATAATATTCGTAATTGTCCTTTTACTTTTGAGTGCATTTTATACTGGTTAGAAAATAATCTTCATATGCGAATGCATCGTTTAACCTATTTATATCCCGTGCTATACCTTAGGAGAGATCGAAAGAGACTGGGCCTACTACCTTCAAGCAGTTCTCTGGTTTCTGATTGTTCCAACCGCCGTTGCTCTGCTGATTGGGATCTATTATGCAAGTAAATGCCTGTGCCATCATATGACATCACTAATTTCGTTCTTATTTCCTATACAGGAAAATAGTTTTATTGTGATGGTATGGCTAATTGTGGCTTCTGTGATCGGAGTCATTTTGGCCATTTTCCACATCATAGCTCTAACGCAACTAATTGACGATAAGGATATTATTTTTTATTCGATTTTTTTTATCATCCACATCGGTAAGCCTGCAGTCAATTTCATTTACAGGACCTGACGGAGTAACTGTCTCTTACAGTTTTTTTTGCGTGTTGTGTTTGGTTTCCATATAAATTCTATAGCACGATCTCTGACTCTGACCCTTACTAGACCGCGGCCATTACATAGTGAATGTGATAAGGACTCGTACTTTATAATAAGTACAAAAATTGTTGATTTTCGAACTTAATAAATCTTGAAGTTGGCGCACCGAGTAATTTTTCATTCTCATATGCAAAAACAGGTGAATTGTTTTTGTGGCCATCATTTAATTTTTGCGCAATCAGTTGCTGATTACGGAATATATATTGAAACAGCCTAAAACGCAGCCTACTTGCATTGTAATTCAGATAATACTTTGGGAAATGTATTCGATATCTCATCCTCTTTACATACTTTGTCAGGTTACAAATTTGTTTAGTGATATTTATTTTTTTATAAGTCGGTAAATCAAAATGGTCTGCGGAGACGCAAGAACTAGGGCTGCGGCGGTCGGAGTATTTGCCATAATATTCGTAATTGTCCTTTTACTTTTGAATGCATTTTATACTGGTTAGAAAATAATCTTCATATGCGAATGCATCGTTTAACCTATTTATATCCCGTGCTATACCTTAGGAGAGATCGAAAGAGACTGGGCCTACTACCTTCAAGCAGTTCTCTGGTTTCTGATTGTTCCAACCGCCGTTGCTCTGCTGATTGGGATCTATTATGCAAGTAAATGCCTGTGCCATCATATGACATCACTAATTTCGTTCTTATTTCCTATACAGGAAAATAGTTTTATTGTGATGGTATGGCTAATTGTGGTTTCTGTGATCGGAGTCATTTTGGCCATTTTCTACATCATAGCTCTAGCGCACTTGATTGAGGATATCGATATTATTGTGGCTTCGATTTTTTTTATCATTCACATCGGTAAGCCTGCAGTCAATTTCATTTACAGGACCTGACGGAGTAACTTTCTCTTACAGTTTTTTTTGCGTGTTGTGTTTGGTTTCCATATAAATTCTATAGCACGATCTCTGACTCTGACCCTTACTAGACCGCGGCCATTACATAGTGAATGTGATAAGGACTCGTACTTTATAATAAGTACAAAAATTGTTGATTTTCGAACTTAATAAATCTTGAAGTTGGCGCACCGAGTAATTTTTCATTCTCATATGCAAAAACAGGTGAATTGTTTTTGTGGCCATCATTTAATTTTTGCGCAATCAGTTGCTGATTACGGAATATATATTAAAACAGCCTAAAACGCAGCCTACTTGCATTGTAATTCAGATAATACTTTGGGAAATGTATTCGATATCTCATCCTCTTTATATACTTTGTCAGGTTACAAATTTGTTTAGTGATATTTATTTTTTTATAAGTCGGTAAATCAAAATGGTCTGCGGAGACGCAAGAACTAGGGCTGCGGCGGTCGGAGTAATTGCAATACTAATCGCAATTGTCAATTTAATTTTGCAACTTATTAATAGTAAGTAAATAATCTTCATATGCGAATGCATCGTGTAACCTATGTATATCCCGTAATATACCATAGGAGAGATCGAAAGAAACTGGTACTTCTACCTTCGAATGGGGATCTGGATTCTGATTGGTCTAACCGCCGTTGCTCTGCTGATTGGGATCTATTATGCAAGTACATGCCTCTGCCATCATAGGACATCACTAATATCGTTCGTATTTCCTATACAGGAAAATAGTTTTATTGTGATGGTATGGCTAATTGTGGCTTCTGTGAACGGAGTCATTTTGTCCATTTTCTACAACATAACTCTAGCGCACTTGATTGAGGATATCGAAATTATTGTGGTTTCGATTTATTTTATCATTCACATCGGTAAGCCTACAGTCAATTTCATTTACAGGACCTGACGGAGTAACTTTCTCTTACAGTTTTTTTTGTGTGTTGTGTTTGGTTTCCATATAAATACTATAGCACGATCTCTAACTCTGATCCTTACTAGACCGCGGCCATTACATAGTGAATGTGATAAGGACTCGTACTTTATAATAGGTACAAAAATTGTTGATTTTCGAACTTAATAAATCTTGAAGTTGGCGCACCGAATAATTTGGATTTGCGGAACATGATTTAAGGTGCGGGGCGTAATTTCGTTGTTACATCCCATATACTTGTAGGAGAAGTCTTTTTTCGTGCTAATATCGTTGTAGCTTTCACATTGGAAGGAATTCGGCAGTCGTATTGCTAACTATCATCATGATCGGTAAGCCTGGATTCCATTTCGTATGTTGTCTGATAGATCAACTTTCTGTTGCAGCATTTTAGGATTTTGCATTTGCATTCCTGCCAAATACGTTTGGACGATGATTTAGGTCGTAAATATCGGCCGTCATTATCAATATAATTCTGTGAGTTCAATAAATCCTATAGTTTTCTTAATATCCAAACACCGACGTCTTTACGTTCCATGTCAGTTTTATGACAGCTATCCGAAAAAATCCCAACTCCGGAATGTGTTTGTCGGTGGATGTCGGTGGCCAGAGTAAATGCTATGCGATCGCAATATGTGCATTCTTTTATGGATTATTGGATATTTCGGTAAAGAGCTACTGTCTCGGTAATAAAATATTTCCGAACGTTAGTGCCCATAACACCATTCTGCTCCATTTTTTTTCATAGTCAATGCCGAATCCGAACCATTTATAATCATTGGACTCTCGGCTTGGCTTCCGATTCTTTTAGCCGCCAGTATCCTGTTATTGGGCGCCTGCCAGGCAAGTACCAGGGCCACTCGGCCACCCAGGATTTCTCCACTAAATGTTTTCTCCATTAGGAGAGTCGTATGCTGGTGCAGATGTCGATCGTGGTGGCTGTGTGTGGTGGTTGCTTATGGATAATTTCGAGCATAGGGATGCTCATTAATACATTGGCGCAAAAAGATATTTTAATTGAAACAGTGATGCAAACTATTTCCCTTTTACTTTTCATCGGTTTGTAGGCTAATCCGAAAACATTTTCGGCTCAGTAACTCAGAGCATTCTCTTTCAGGTCTGATCGGGTTTGTCGTATATTTTCCATATAGGTATTTGAAGGAACTGGAAAGATAAGCTCAACAAAAAACTGCTTTTTTTGGTTAATTTGGAATAAGTCACAATACCTCGGAGTTATCCAAATGGCAATGGTAAAATTTGCATAAAATAACAATAGACGACAACAAATCAAATGCGAATAGACAGACACAGACACAGACCCAGGCTTCGGCCTCGCCCTCGGCGGTGGCACCCTGTAGTAAGGCAGCCGCAAATAGAAAGTGAAAATCAAATACGAAATGCTACCGTTTATTTTTGTATTTTGTATTTTCCCCCATTTTCGTACTGTGTTTATTTGTCGAGCGCCTAATTTAAATAAACATTTATTTGTACAAAGGCCTTAATACGTTGGGAAAATGACTTCCTGAATTGAACCGAAAGCGGCGCAAAAGCCGACCAAATACTGTCTGCAGCCAGGCCAAATTTCATAATCGGTGGAACAAATGCAGCGGATTATGAAATCCTTCGCTCAAAAGGCTGCCAGGCAGCAGCTCCGAGCACGAGCAGAATGGCGGAGGTTAGCGGAGTGGAGTCTGGGGGACTGGATGCCGACCTGGCAACAACCTGTCGCATATTTAAACCGATTAACGGCACGATTCCAGTCGCCGGTTGCCAGCCGTGGCATAGAAATGGAAATTGAAATGCTTGTGGCAGTGCCAACACTCTCCGGCTTGCTGTTGTTCCTCTGCCACTAAATCGCATGGATGCGGAGTGGTCCCAACATGGCCAAGTATGTTGTGCACTGGTATCTGGACGGTGTCCTTTATCTAAAGGCCCCACAAGATCTGATCTTTACATGAGAAAATAACAGTTACCAGACAATCTGCATCTCTATCTAATATCAAAGTCTTTCATTGGGATCTTATTACAATGAACCCCTCTTGACAACTGCAGTGTATACTGCATTCGGTCCTACTGCCTGTAGTTTTTCTTATACGAGTATAGTTTTATTTGAATTTTCGTCGGAACGGCGGGCGGGGTTGGGGGGAAAATTCGTGTCTCTGGCGCCGCAACAGAATTGAAAACGTTTGTAAATACTTTCCAAGCATTTGCAGCAATTGAACAAATACAAAACAGCCTGGGCAGCCGTTGCAGTTGGAAAATTGTGAAAAAATAAAATAATATATTGTGGCACAATGCTGGTATAAGGCTCACAATTTCCATTGTTGGCTGTGAATTTCTTGCCCTGACCTATAAATAAAGTTGGCAGCCCAACAACGGTTTGCCCAGAAATGGCAAACAGCGCAAACTGTGCAATAAAAGCGTATAATGTGAATATAACAACCGCGAAGCCTGATTTCCGATTGGGCTTTGAGTATCTTTTCCCTTTTCCCCATTGCTTTTCCTTTGGGCCGAGCTTGCCAGCAGATTGACTCTTGACCTCAGCAGATTGGGACCAATTTTGTCATTGCTTTGGGTCGAGATTTGTTCGTAATTGTGGCAGCAAAAAATGCCTAAAATGCCTGTCTAAAAAATGCCATAAAAAACACTCGACTATCTAACATTTATCGGTACTTTTAATATCTATAAATAACATTAAATCTTTCCTCTCGCAGCGGACGCTCCTCAAGTCCTGTCAGAGCCAGAGCCAAACAAACCACCTTTCCCAGAAATAACTTCATTTTTCAGAACGAACCCATTTACAAACTGACGCTAAACGGAATGGATCGGATGGAACCAATCGATTGCAACCAAGACAAAAACTCTCTCAACTTCTTACTTAGGAATCTTATCTCTTCTCCGCCTGATGCCCGAAACAGCCGGCGAAAGCGATTCTTAAATGCCTTTCAATGCACCCTAGTTATCCGGGGAATTTTCATCCGCTTTCCATGCTCTACTAGCTTTTCTAACTGCCTGCCCAGACAGGATCTTTTGCGGTTGAAACTGTACAATCCCGGAAAAGCCGCAGAATGCCCCGTCTGCTGCTTTGAGCTGGATGCATTCTGGAAACATTTCCCAGTTTCTGGCCATCTATAACGTTTAAATGACAAAAGCTTTTATCTGCTCCGATTACACAATTTAAAGCAGGAACACTGTCACCTTAAATGCAATAGACGATGCCTTGGATGGGTGGCAAGCGGCACATGGCAGGGCAGATGCGAATGTATGGACACCTGAGAGCAGCTCGAACCACTAGAATGGCTGCTGTGGTTGCAGCACCGCAACATTGTTGCCAAAAGCCAACGTAACCCAAGCCAGGACAAGCCATCATCCCCCTCGCCTATCTATCCTTCCGGCAAGCGACATCTAGCAGAGGCACCTATCCTGGAAGCGTAAGCTAACTCGGCTTAAATAAATTTAATTTAATTACCAGTAAAAACCGCATGAGTAACTTCCGCTGGAGATGAGAGCCGGGCCAGGACAACCTTATCTCTCAGTCACTCCGGACTCCACCCACAAGTGGGGCACACACAGCCCCATAACCTGCCTCTCGGCAGTTACCTGATGATGGTGGTGCGACACCACACTCTCCCTACTTATACATCTATCCCTCTTTCTGTTTATTTAGGAAATAACATTTTTGTGGCAACACATTTTTAGATTTTATTACAGCTTGAGCCACGTTGAGTGCTTTTCGCACTCTCGTACATTCACTCTACTGCTGCTGCTGCTGCTCTGTTGAGGTCAACATGCATTTTATCATTTTAAATAGCAGCAACAACTAGGTGTACGAGCACTCGACACTCGACGATAAATAACCTTAATGTAGTTCCCTGCCTGCCTGCCCCTGCCACTGCCACACCTGCTGGTTTAATTACAAGCGGCAGATGCGGATTTCAAAGCATACTTTCAGGCGGCACTGAAAAAAGTGCTCGAGAAAGTGTAGTAGAAAAACGGGCTGCTGCCGTCACGCTGTGTGGGTGCCGCCCGGGGCAAGGTCAAGTCAGCTGTAACCAAGGCCTGGCCCAGGCCACCCACTCCCCACTCGTGACGACAATAATGCAAATTGGCCTCGCACTTCCTTAGCGAGTGTGTGTGTGTGTGTGTGTGTGTGTGTGAGCCCAGGCTGGCAAATACTTGAGCGGCGGCTTAGCGGAGGAGCTTAGGTCGCCACTCGAGACACATTACCCACTCACCCACAACGTCACTCGCACACAGCTCTCGGGAGGCCAAGACAGAGGACTACAGTCCACTGAGAGAAAAACCTCCAACTTGAAGGTTGAAGATAAACGAGTACGAGAGAATTTCGAGCTCAAAAAGAGAATCAGAAAATCTAAGCCATATTCCCCGAACAAGGAATAAGTATACCATCAGAAATGCAATTTCGAGGCCTTTTTTTATCTCAGTGTTTTCTGTTGTTTGAACTTGGAAATGGGAAAGCCCTGAGACAGCTGGACTAAGCGACTATAAACCCGTTTAATCTCCATTTGAACTGATTTCAATAGCTGAATCCTTTTCACACGCTCGATCCTCTTTAACATATCGTATAAATATGCATCCCAGTGTGGGAACTGCTTAAGTGCAACCTTGACTACGCTCCTCATTCCATAGTGACATTCCGGACATTGCGAGAGCAGGAGAGAAGTGGTCTCCATGTCCTAGTCGCCGTTGCCTGGTAACCTAGTTTAGTAAATAAATCGCAATTTTTTTCGTATTTTTGCCGGAGCCTCCCCCCCAGGAGATTCGGGTGTGTCCCTTTGTCTCCGGCAAGTCATTCATGTGTGCAATCTGTGGGTGTGACTAATTCAATTACAACGCCCAATTGTGCATGCCCCGGCACTCCTCTCCCTGTCCCAATCCCTGTCGCTGCCTCTCGCCTCTTGCTGCCTGCCGCATGGCACTGACTCTCTCGGTCCTACTAAGCGAGCGTTTTGGATAGTGATTTTTCATTTCATTTTCACGCTTTCACTCTGTGCATGTGCTGCAGGTACGAGCACGAGCACGAAGTATGGGAATTGTGTTCGAGAATTACATTAGGTTTTGATTCAGCTTCGCTCACCGTTACCGTTAGCGTTACTGTTCCCACCTCCGTGCAGTGGGAATGTGCCACGTTTCGTGTCACCCTAGGACTTAATTGTTTTTTTGTCACACGATTTATCCTCCTTTTCGGGGCGTATCATGTTCAAAATTGAAATTAACTGACAGTTTGGCAACGCACTCACTCCACTCCACCAATACGGGACAAATCGACATGATTTGTGCAGTGCGAAACGATGGGTGGGGGTGGGAGTGGGAGGGCGTTCAGAGCCAGAATTGGAAATCGTGATGGGTTTTCCATGGCAGCGAGCTTGGCAGAGGGTTAATGTGTGCACAAAGGAGCCGGAGACCTATGGGAACCTAAGTAAACAACGGCTGTTGGATGGGGGGTTGCAAGAACGATTATTAGGGTCTGTCACATACATGAACTGGTATTTGTTATACAAACATTGTCGAGAAACGGAAGCCACAAGCTGCATATGACAGCAGGGTCAATCAATAGCAAAACAGCGAGTATTATTAACTAAAAGTGTCCCATTGACTACCGACTTTTGGCTTTGACTGTACTGTATTGTGGAGAAATCTGGGAAGCCGCTTTAACCGAGAATCCACAGTGGCAACACCTTAAAGCCCATTTCCCTGGGAGCCGTCGCTGATTGCACTTCCCCATCATCATCATCAGCGTCGTTAAAGGAATGTCTCCTGGCGGGACTATCTGCGGCCCAGCATCTTGATGATCAGAGCAAGACCCAGTGCAAGACTCTAGCCATTGGGAAACGTGATTTGTAAGGTCATCATTCAAAAGGCATCGACTACAAGCACAGGCACAGGCACGGGCACACAGAGAGATCCCGGGCCACAAAACCAGATTCCCGACAGCAGCCGAGAAGAAAATTAAAATGGAATGGTTATACATTCATGTAATTTAACGAAATTCAATTGAATGCCAAGTCACAACAGCAGCTCCAAACAAATCTAAACCAAACCAAACCAAGCCGAATCGAACTCTTAACTCTGGTCGGGACTGGATCCTGGATGGCTGGACTGGATGGGCTGGATGCGCTGTCTGCAGCGGCGATATTGCCGATGCCAAGCGTGAGATTATCGACGATTGTATGCAGCGATGATGATGCTGATGAGGATGGTACTCGAACTGCGGCCGTGGCTGCTTGGGCAATGGCTCCCGTGAGGAGGCACTGCACTCGAGACACAAAACCACCAACACACGCACACACATACACACACACACACACACACACACACACACACACACCAATTGCAGTCAACTTCACTTTTCATGCCGTCAGAGCGGGGATATGGACGGCGGACATAACAGACCCCAGTTGCAGTCATTGACTTGGGTTATCGCACGCCAAAAACGACAAAACAGTTGCATGCCCAAACCAAGAACCAGACTCCAGAGCCAGCCTCAGTCTCAGGGCCCAGGTTCAAGCCCAAGCACAAACCCAGGCTCATGCCCATGCCCATGCCCAGTCAGGGCAGCCCCAACGCTATCTGCATGCGATCAAATTTCCAGGGCTTCTGTTGCGGACACGGACGCGATGCGATTCGATGCGACCGCGACCGCGAGAGGCGGCAGCTATCATATTGAGTCTGCTTTTGACATTTTGGACACAATTTGAACCTTTTACTTTTCGGGCAGAGACGACTACTCCGAGTATACAAACACACGATTTCCAGCTTAAGCCGATTTCCAGGAATCTCAACCAGAACTGCAATCGAAATCGGCAACTCGGTCCCGGTCTCGGTCCAGGTCCCGGTCGCGGGTTCAGGCTCGTCTGTCGACTCCGACTCCGACTCCGAGTGGCCTCGTCTCCTGTGTGTTTTGTATTTTGCCATGACATTGATTGAGAAATTGATTTAAAAATCGTTTTTGCAGCGCTGATTCTGAATCCGATTTCGGCTCTGATTCCCATCTCGAGCAGGCGCTTCGGTGACTGATCCACCATTCAGGAAACTGACTGGCACTCAAGGCTGCCCTTCAAACAGCCAACGTTTTCGACACTTAAAAGTTTTGATTTACAAACTTTAATTGAAATCCTATCGAATCGAATGTGTCTTCCCCCCTTTTGAAAATGGGAGACTGAAAAAGATTCAGAGTCTGTTCTCTCTTTAAGCTATAATACCCAATGAATCTCAAGGAACAAATCCTTTTAGATTTGATAGTTTGGAAGGAATTCCCATAATCTGGTCTCCTACCTAAACATCTTTTAATTGTCGTGTGAAGTGCTCGAAATCTGACTGCCGCCATATCGACTATTTCCCAGGGGTAGCCCTAATTTGTGAAACGAGTACGAGTAGTATGCTAATGCAAAATGCTAGGCAACAAGCCGTAGAACATAACTCAAACTATCAACGAATATGATGAAAGCAGCGGAGATACATATCAAATAGAATATTTTGTTATGCTCATTAGTGGAGTGGAAGTGCCGCAGACCGGACAAAGTCGGGACCATCAACACCCACGGCACAAATAATTTATAATGTCTTAATTATTTCTCTGTCTTGGGCCGAGAACGGGCAACAAATTGTTTATGAAGTCGGCGATCAGCGATCTAACATGGAAACACTTCCTCTTCATCTCATCTTGGGGGCTGGGCTGGGCTCCTAGGTCTAACTACGCCTCCGAAAATGATATGCAGCAGATTAGTGGACGTGATAATTTGTTCGACGCGCTCCTCCCCGAACTCTGGGTGCCCCGTCCCGTCCACGACTCTCTTTTACTTCCCCTCTCATGTTCGCGTTGCGCTCGAGTGCTCCAGCCCCGAAAATAAACGACGAATTTCAAACGAAGGCGGAGGTTGAGACCAGAAAACACACAATATATGAAAAAAATACCATTTTTCCAGAGCGGACCAACTACCAAATTGAAAATTAACATATTTCGGCAGTAGATGCTATCGCTACTCGGTCTCTGACTTGGACTCGACTCTGACCAAAGCAGCAGCAACATTTGTTTGCCAGAAAACCAAACCCAAGCACACCCAAACCCGAAGCCGAACTAAAACTGAAATTAAAACAGAAGGAGAAGAGCAACAGCACTAGCAGCTCCCAAAGGTTAATTCAATTTTCCATTTTCCGGAGCTGCTGCCAAAGAAGAAGGAAATTTTTCATTTTTTAAATTGATGGCCGGAGCCGGAGTCAGACTCTTTCGTTCTTCCGTTGGCTTCCTGTGTCTTGGCAATTGTCTTCTTGGCAAAAATCTCATGCCCACCGCAAATTGAAACTACAACATGCCATTGTCCTTAGCGATTGAATAAGAATTATGCCAAGGATACACATAGACACACACGAACTCCTCGAAAGGGAATGAAGAGTACTGTACTACCAGGGACCAGGGACAATTCCACGTAGACTGCTGTCAAGCCGTTTTGGAGCATTGTGATTAATGGGCTGCCGCCTGTGCCTCTGCTGCTACTTCTGCAGCTCCTTTTGCTGCCTCTCTGTGTGTCCATTGTCTAGGGCCGTAACCATTTTGGCATGTTTTGTCATTTGGGAAATTGTGCGGTGGCCCTAATGACAAAGACAAACAGGCGGCAGGTAGCCACAGCGAGAGGGAGTCTGCAGCCACAATAGATTCAAAATAGTTGATATGCATCGACATCAGCTCAATCGATGCAGAAGATGGCATCAGAGTTCAGTGAAGGGCGAACTGGGGAAATGCATTCCATAATAATTCAATCAAAAATCTCAAAATTCCTGTTCAATCTTCAATATAGTTTAATCTGTCTATCGGATCTAAGTGAACCATTCACCGCCGAGCTCTAGTAGCTCCACTGTGGCCAAATGGGTATCCACTCAACGCCTTTGAGTGATTTCTCCGGATCAACTCACTCGCCCATCATTAAATCGAGCAGTCAGTCAGTCAGCCAGCCATCCAGCCATATATTCTGTGCTCTCGACTCCGTGTCGGTGTGGCCGATGGCCGGTCTGACTGATGGCCATTGCCACTCTCCATGGCTGTTGCGCATGCGCGTCGGGAACAGCGATCGTTCACCGGGCTCTGTCTTGGCTTGGCATGGCATGGCAGGGCAGCAGCAGTGGATAAAGATGAGGCAGCTCCTTGAAATCCAGCGACGTCGCTCTGGTGCAAAATGCTGGCAGCGAAACCTGCAATTACCATCGCCAGCTCTGATAGCTTCAGCAGGAGGTACTCTGCCGCAACTTCTTGGCCATCTCTCTGCGCAACAGGGCCGAGACTGTTTAGGTTCTTAGGCATTTAGTCTTTGTTTCGACAGATGCAGACGAGTCCGAGTCGGAGTCCCAGCCGCGGTTGGACTGGACGGGCAGCCTGGTAGCTCTGCAGTTGATATGTTGTTGAGTACTTTTAATTTGCATGCTCTTAATGGTGTTGCTTCGTATTAAGCAAGAGCCACGGCCAGAATCAGACTGGCCACAGGCGCAGAAGACAGTGGTAGACAGGAGGCCAAGGCATTGAACTGTGATTGGATCTATGCCTTTGGGCATTGCAATGACCAGGCATATTAATGGCAGGATTGCAATCAAATTTGGAGCTAAGCCTCAGCAAAGGGCTTGGTCGCAGTCTTAACAAATTCTGCCAATATTACTTCCCATATTACTTCATGTAGGTGCATGTTTTACCGATCACATTACGCTTTTCATTTCCCATTAACAGTTATCCCACCCGGGGGGCATTGTTTCGCAACTAGACGTACGGGAAACCGGTACCCATTCCTCGCAGACTGCTAGATTGCGACTCTAATGGCCATATCCATGTCCATATGCACATGTCAGTTGGTCCAAAAAGATGCCGCACCGATGGCCCAATGGAAATGACACAACAAAACAGGGAATCGGTTCGGAGAGAGGGAACAGAACAGAACAGAACAGAACAAAACAGAAAATTGCAATTGAAGTTAATTTCAGCAAATTGCATGCCAAAATGTGTTAAAGGGAAGAAATTCCGAGCCAAGTCCGAAAGGAAGGCCAGATGAGGGAGGCCTCGAAGAAATGGCGATAGCCGCTACTAACAAACTGACTTCTTTGGGCCAAAACTGCAGCACCAACAGCAGCAGCAGCAAAAGGAAGCAGCAACCAGGAACAGAGCCGACACAACAAGAGCAGCAGAAGCAGCAAGACGGGAAAAAAAATTAAATTACAGGCTTAGGCGAGCATTGCAGCTTGGCTTGGCTTGGCATGGCATGGAGTCGGGAGTCAAGAGTCGAGAATCGGAGGAGAGCTCTGGGCTGCCTCCTCCAATGGATGCCGGGGCAATAAATGATGGCATGAATGAGTGACCAGCTGACTGAGTGAGTGAGCGAGCGGGTGAGCGAGTGAGTGAGTGACTGGCATGCCCCTGCGGATGGCCATGGACGTGCAACGGACAGTGGACAGCGGGCATCACTTAAGTATCTGCGCTTGCGGTGCCCACTAAGCTCCGCCCACCGAGTAGTTGCAGTCGTCCGGGTCGGTTCGGGCCGGGACGGGCCGGGCCAAGAGCATCGGGGCGCGAGATTACTCACGCGAATGTAATTTGGCAATTGCTTATTAGCGCTAACGCGCCGACGTCGATCCGGCATCGAGGGGCTCGCTTGGTGATCTGCGGCATGGCACAGTGGTGAAGGATCTGGACCTTTTGTGCTATCTTTAAACATAGAATCACATGCGAAGGAATCATTTCATATATCAAGCAAATACGAGCATACATATATGCGTTTTATTCGATGGCTGAAGAGACATACCATAGATATAGCTCCGCCGAAAGTAAATCATTTCTTTTTTTTTTTGTATTTTGAAGTTCTTTGATTTTATTTATTCTGCTTGGAAAGATGTTAAGTTTCAATTGGAATGGCCCCACTGTGCGGTGGCCGCAGCAATCGAACCATTTATATCACCTTCTAGTTAGAACGAGCGGACCATCCAGTTGTCGATCCTCAAACACGGCTCGTACTACTCGGACGCCTTGGTCGTCGGTCCTCGGTCTCCGTGGTCGTCATTGGATCTTGCGCAATGCGCGTTGTAGGACCGGTGTTGGACATCAGAGCCCCGAGCGAAAGATGGCACTGTCCGATGACTGCGAATGTGAAGTGCAATAATTTTCTTTTTTATTATTATTACATTTTTCTTTCGTTGGGATTGCTGGAGATTGCCGCTGCCACTGCCGCCTTGGCTGCAGCTGAGGCAGAGGCCGAGAGTGTTGAAACATTTGCGCGTCATTTACAGATTCTTTTAATATTATCATTTTTGGTGGCCGTTTTGGCGGGGCTCTTGAAACGAGATTTTGGCGGCCAGAATGCTGCCAATGGCCTAACGACATGGCAACTATAGGAAATAAAGGATCGTTTAGCTCTCGGAGGCCTCTGGCGGCCAGAAACGCTGGCTGGAGAGGCTGTTTTATGTGAGTGGTGGATGGGAATTGTTAGGAGCTTCAATCTTGTTGGATCTGTAGTTTCAGAATGTGTTCCTTTTGTACCCTGTGAGTACCGGGTATAAAAAGATGGCCGGCTAGCTAGTTCACGTGTTCGTCTCTTTCCACCATGGCATCCCTCACTTAGAGCCCAAATCAACCCCAATTCCATACCAAACCCCGCCCCTAACGAGGAGCATTTCTACCTCTAGCCGCGTGCGTGGATAAGGATCCTCAAACCGCTGCTCCCTGCCTCTGGGCGATAACTGTGTAAAACTGCAAATTATCCTAACTGGCCCATTTTAACCTGACAATTAGAGAGACGATGGCGGCCTGCGGTGTAATTCAATCTGCATATGGGACTGCGTCGGGGACAAAGACAGCGACAGCGAAAACGGCAGGATAGGGCAATGGTAAATGGAATCACAGCGGTGGCCAACAATGAGCCTAGACAAAAGGAACTCTGGCTGGGGCCGAGGCAATTGAAACGACCGAAAATAGGGCCAAATGCAAAAAGCATGTATCACCGGAGGAAGATGTGAAAGAATAAGAGAAGAAGAAGAGGCTGAAAAGAACAGGCCCAAATGGCATGAAATTTTGTCAAACGAAAATACGGGCGTAGATTTCTATTAAAACGTAAGGACGGACCCAAAGACAAACGGACGGTTGAACACTTAAACGCTTGGAGGACAGGACGAATGGAACCGGGCAAACCTTTTGTCTTTTGTAATTTTATGCGACAATTTTTGTTCCTTGCTTCTACAACTCTCGTTCCTCTCTCTCTCTCTCTCTATGCTCTATCGGTCTTTCGGGACTCGAGGTAAATTAGAATATGGCGGATGGAAGGACGGTTGGTAGCCTACAAAGAATGCGGGGAATACAGTGAAAAAGTATTGAATGACATTTTGATATGCTTAGAATTCGGTTCCGATGGATATAGCAAATGTCAATGGCAGCTGCGTGACTTCCCTCCCCCCCCATCCCCCTGAACGGAGCGAATAATTCAATGAAAAGAAAAGAAAAACGAAACGAAACGAAAAATGAACCGAAGCTCAAGTGCAATTGAATGGAAATGAGAGCCACACCCCCCTTCCGATTGTCGATTCACTTTGTGAAGGGAAAAAAGAATTATAATAAAGGAAAAAAAACAACTTGAGTCGTTGACCACGCAAAACACATTAAAATTCAAATGCTTTGATATACCAATTAATTTGTTGTTGCTGGCGGATTCGACAGGCAAGGTTGGTTGGCAAAACTTTTGGTGTTTGGGGTCTGCTGGGATCCACTGCTTTCTGTTGCGCTTGCCTCAATTAAATGCAACGAGACGCGATAACAAGATTATCCGCCGCAGACATCTTGAGACAATATCTATGTATATGCCATAAAAGCACTACAGCATTCCCCGTCCTGGCTGGTCCCCGTCCTCTTGCTCTGGCTTTGGCTCTGGCCGCGGTCGTGCTCCTCCTCTCGAGCTGCCAAATTGGCGTTTTGGCAATGAAACGCAAATGTTGCCCGCAAAGTTGTGTCCTCATCCTCGACTCCATCGTTGTCGTTCTCGTCGTCTTGTCATTGATTTGAATTTTATGCGCACGCAAGAGTAGCTGGAAAAAAAGCGAATTTCCTTACCGCTTTACAGCCTTATTTGTCAGTACGCTGCCGCTGTCGTTGCCGCTGCCGCTGCTGCAGCCTGTGTCACAAACTGTTTTGAGTGCTACAGTTTTGGCAAGTGCCATCCTCCCTCCTAGATAGAGACGGAGTGCACTTGGATGCAGAAGAAATACCAAGGAAAGAGCCATGTCTAAGCCGCAACGGAGCGGCCAATTTGGGGCTAGATAGACGTTAATCAGAAATGGGACCGCATTCACAGCTAACTGTCGCTCGATGGAATTTCGATAGAGCCTCTTTTAAATCATAAGCAATTCCTTCCAACCCAGATCCCTTTATGTTATTCGCTCATCCCTGTCTGTATTTCTTGTTCTATTAAACCCATCCACATCCAATCACAAATTTAAGCATTATTCTTTCGTCCAAATCGGATTATTTCCTCGGCAAGTGTCATGCACAATTGTCTCGCTGTCTGCTGACCTTATCGTAGGGCTCCACAGTTTGTCTGTCGTCGTCGTCGTCTTCGTCAGAGTTCCGCGTACATGCAGAATGCAAAAGCCCCTCGATGCAGTGCTAACAACCTAAGCCGATCCCAGGCTTGCCGAAAATAAAGGAAGGCAGACAACTGCAGCAGATCGAAACTAGTTTTCCCCCCAACCCCATACCCCCTCCCACCAGACTTTCGGACTTCAAGTTACCCAACTCAAGCTGCCAGGCAGTGGTGTTGCTGCCGGCTCGATACACTTCCTCCCTGCCGATGGCCCTGGCCGGCGCATCAAGTGTTCGCCGAGGCTTGTTAAAGTTCATTTTCGATGCAACGAGCTGCAATAATGCATAATTGTGCTCATTAGTCTTTTTGGGGCCAACGATCGTGTATGAATTTAAATTTTAGCGCTGCCAGCCAGCCAGCCAGCCAGCCAGGCCGAAACCCGACCAGGCCAGACCAGACCCAGCTTGGGCTGGGACGAGCCCTAAATAAATACAATTGGACAGCAATGGGATGACGACGGCCGACCCAACCAACCACTTGACTGTGCTGGACTGGATTGGCTTGGCTTGGACTGCGGACTGCAGACTGGGGACACCAGACAGCGGACAACGCTTCGTCGGCGCGAACTTGAAACATTTGTGAGCAGGATTTACGCGTCCAGTTAAATTTACGACTGCGCACCTTTTGCATGAAATTGACGTGGCCTTTTATTTACCCCGCCACCTGCCGCCTGTCCTACTCTCCCACTTGGATGCGGATCGGTCAGGCCGAACGTGTGGGACGGGCCCATGGTCGGGGATCATGTGTGCCTGTGTCTGTGTGAAGTTAATATCAGGCGAAATACAAGGCTTGTTAAGTGATTAATCAGCGCCAGATATAATTTGTGTCTGCGTTAATTTTTTCACGTGAATAAAGCCTCCTTTACTCTTTCCATCCTCCGTCCACCGTGCGTTCATCCGAAGTCTTGTCTGTGGCTCAACGGAGGAGTCTCGTGTAAATTAGGAGACATGAACGAAGAGAGGTACGAAGCCTGGACGAGGAATATCCCAAGGTGATGCCTTAAATCTCATATTCCCATTCAGAGTACTGATATCCAAAATATCGATATATGGGAAATAGGGAAAAATTGAAACATGCAACTTCATATTTATTATACCCGATACTCAAAATGAGTATTGGGGTATATTAGATTTGTGGTAAAAGTGGATGTGTGTAACGTCCAGAAGGAATCGTTTCCGACCCCATAAAGTATATATATTCTTGATCAGCATCAATAGCCGAGTCGATTGAGCCATGTCTGTCTGTCCGTCCGTCCGTCTGTCCATCTGTCCGTCTGTCCGTCCCCTTCAGCGCCTAATGCTCAAAGACTAAAGGAGAGCTAGAGCAACGATGTTTTGGATCCAGACTTCTGTGATATGTCACTGCTCCAAAAATATTTCAAAACTTTGCCCCGCCCACTTCCGCCCCCACAAAGGGCGAAAATCTGTGGCATCCACAATTTCGACGATACGAGAAAACTAAAAACGCAGAATCGTAGAAAATGACTATATCTTCTAGAGTGCAAAATCTGAACCAGATCGTATAATTATTATAGCCAGAATCACGAAAACAATTTCACTCTTTCTCGCTCTGTCTCACTCTAACACACAGGTTTCATGGTCGGTTTTGCCAATTGCAAAATATGAGTTCAAGGATCTCAGAACCTATAAAAGCCAGAGCAACCAAATTTGGTATCCACACTCCTGTGATATCGGACCTTGACCGTTTCATGTCCAAATTTCGCCACACCCCCTTCCGCCCCCGCAAAGGACGAAAATCTGAGGCAACCACAAATCTCAGAGACTATTAAGGCTAGAGTAACCAAATTTGGTACACACTCCTTTAAGATGTCACTATAAAACGTATATCTCAGAATTTCGCCCCACCCCCATCCGCCCCCACAAAGGACGAAAATCTGTTGCATCCACAATATTGCAGATTTGAGAAAATTAAAAACGCAGAATCATAGATAATGACCATATCTATTAGATTGCTGAATCTGGATCAGATCAGACCATTTTTTTAGCCAAAAGGAACAAATCAATTTGCAGTGGCTACGCAGCGCCCGATGTCACGCTCAGACTGATTTTCTGTCTCTCTCGCACGCACTCTTTGTCGTGTCGTTAAATATTAGCGGCGTCTGCCGGAGGAGAGCCATACTGACTTAGTATCGGGTATAACCTTAGAGTTGCGGTGTCCGCAGCAACTCACAACGTTCCCCCTCGTTTTTGAATAAGAATGAATTATCCCTGAATTCCCTATTATCACATATGCATAATCGATGCAGTAAATTAAACGATATTCAATTATTAGTTTGCTTTTGAATAAATCACTTAATGTGCGATGAAATTTACTCATGACCATCCCATTCCCATTGAAAATCATTGAAGTGCACTCAGAATCATGTACATATGTAAGTGGTGGTTCCTCACAGCTATAGGGGCACTGTTCTTTCCGGGTTTCTTTGGGTAAATTTTGCTTGGGAATTTGCGGTTCATGAAGCTGCAATAAGAAAAGCAAGAAAGGAAAAGAATTGAGGCACAGAATACCTTTCGCGGGGGGATGCAGTCAGGCATTAGATGGAATCATCGGGTGTGTATTTTGGGAGGGTTGTAATCGAAGGATGAGCATGGGAACAGGACCAAAAGGACGACAGACCAAGGCGACCAAATCGTCTCAGACACTCACTCACTCACTCACATGCGCGGGGACAAACAAGCAAACAAAACGGAGCCCAGGGCAATCTTGTTATCGAAAACATGCTTGGGGAGGGGGATCGGCGCTATATATAAACTACTTCAGGTAATCTAAGGCTTGGAAATGCTAATCGCCTTTATTTCAGCACAGACAACAACAAACAAAGGCACAGCAGCAGCCCGGCCGTTTCGCTTTGTCACCGCTCCCGGGCCGTAGAGGGTCGGGTCCTGGGTTCTGGGTACTGGATCGGGACAGACAGGAGAGGGCGACGGGCTTTGATAATTGAAACCGTAAAGTTGTTCAGCTTTGCTGCGCAGGATGTAAACGCTGGCTGTCAAAGGATTCCGCTTTGTTTTTCCTTTATAAATGTTTGTCTTTTTTTCCTTTTCCCTTATTTTTTGGTGTCGCTTGTCGAGTTATTCGTGCGATTATTCTTTTAGGGTATTGCTGTCCTCATCCGCGCATCCTTAGAGGACATTGCAGGTCCCCTCCTCCTTTGCATATCGCCCCTTAAGTCAGCCCCTGAAACACGCACGAGTTGGAGGCATCGCTCCTTTTTTTTATAGTGCCTCGAATTTCAGAGTGCACCCCTTATCCCTTCCCCTTTGTGTCCTAGGCGCCGCCGCTGTGGCATAATTGCAGGTTACAGCCAACGGTTTTGATTTTCGGCTACTTCGCCGCGGTTTTCCCCCTTCCAGGTTTCTTTCATATTGTGTTTCATATTTCAGTTTGACAAAAACGCATCTGATGAGTTTTTATTTGTTTGCTATCTTTGTCTCTGTGCTAACATCAACATCCTCAACGGCATCTCGGCATCGGCGTCGTCATCGTCATCGTTTTGGTTGACAATTTTCCGCCTGACATTCAAGATTTTAATCGCTGCCATTTGCCATAACTAGATTCTTGGGGTTTGCCGCTTGCCGTTTGAACAGTCTCCGATTTCTCTCGCTTCATTTGGAGGAAGGCACACCCTTTGGCTTACAAAATACAGAAGTTTCTTTGGGACGATGGGATTCAGATGATTCAGAAGTGGAATGCGTAGATAAGGTTTTTAGCCACACTTGACATTTCACAAATCGAATTATTCCACTGCTGCGTAACCCTCAATTGGTTCCCTTTAAAGCATGCAAATGTCAGGTGTATTTCAATACCTTGAAGGCTATGCTATCTACAGACCGATTGGGTAACAATTTGAGGAAACTCCTTATTGATGAAGCTATGTTATCATGTTATCCTGATTATAATAATTGAAGCCTACCTATCTGTTAGTTCCAGAAACATTGCTCTTCTTAGATCAAATGGCCATTCACTTTTAATATCTTGCCCCAAACTCTATTATGCGCCTCATTACTCGCAGGGAAAGGCAGACAAAAGCATTTCCGCACAATGCCAGTTGCTTAAAAATTAAAAGCGAAATTAAACACATTCAATTACATTTTGTATGTAATTTTTCGCAACACAAAGTTGGCCAACATACCGGCAGGCGGCAGGCGGCGGATAGCCACCCCCCCAGCCGAAAGGTGAAAAGTTATTCCTGCTACGTTAGCATTAACGGTACGTACCTTCTCCATCACCTGCTGGGGTGTGCGTGCTGTTTTTGTTGTTGACCCCCAACGCTTTGTTTGAGTGGATGCTGGGTGGTGGGCGGTGGAATGGGGCGGCGCAGGGACAGGGGCAGGGTCTTCGAAAGGGACTCCCCAAAATATGGAAGAGTAATGCCGACCATCAGCGCTTATAACTGTGCCGATTATGAAGTTAATTTATCAGCAGCAGAGCGGATGAGCAGTCAGTCAGTCAGTCATTCAGTCGGGGATTCCGTGGGGTCTGATGATTGTGAGCAGCTTGCGGAGGTGGTGCGGTGCGGTGGGTGGTTGGCAGCGGGGGACTGTTTGGCATTTTGGGGTAGTTGCTGGGGCGGACATTCATTAGGCCATCAAATGGCCGAAGACAAATTTACCCAGCCAAATGAATAAATGAGCAGGTAACGTGGGTCGTTACAGCCACTGTTTCGAAGGGTTACTACGAGTGTATGGCTACACCTAGTAATCCTCACAAATTTGTCGAGCTACTCTCGCATATCAGCTTAAAGCTGACTAAAGCTGAGGCACTGCCACTGCTGGATAGTTGTGTGGGAAGTTCCTTCAACTTGTAAGCAGTAAGCAGTTGCTAAAGTTCCTTGTGTACCGGCAACTTTCTGCCACTGCGCTCCGTGCCCCTTAGTTCACTTGCAGAAATTCCTTCTTCAATTTACTTTCAACATGCTTTCTTGAGAAGTCCCTTTTTTGTTGCTAAATATCCGTACTCGCTCACAGCAAAAGGAACTCGAAGTCGAAGGCGGAGGGGGAGGCGGAGACGGAGGCTTGAGCCAGCTCTAACGATAAGACGCACGCACACGACACTGAAGACGGCGGATCGGAGTTTGGGTTGGGGTTGGGAGTGGTGATGGTGATGGCATCGTCTGCAGTGCCGTAGACATTACCACAGCCACGCGCGTGTTTTACGTTCATCTGTCTACTTAACGTGGCCTTCTACACCGCCCACAAACCCCCCTTCCCCCAGTCCTAGTCAGAACTCCGCTCCAGCCACATCCCTAACTCGTCCTTTCAGCTCCTTCTCCTTGTCGTCCTCTGCGTTTTAACGTACTAATCCTTGCTTTTATCTCTTGTTTGACTTTTGCTACGCGCACTCCATACACCCGCTCATTTAATGTCATTGTCCCAGCCCATCCCCAGTTACAGCCCCAGTTACAGCCCCAGCCACAGCCCAGCCTCTTTCCACCCCGGCAATCCTTTCCAAATATTTGTCAATTTGTATGCGCAAGTTTCTTTTCAATTCGCACCACACGGCGTATGCGTGTCATAAGCGTTTCTTAAAGTGTTTGGGCCATGATTTCGCCTGCGACGGTAAATGCGATGACGAGTATGTGTGCACAGGCTTTTCCACATCGCATTTTGATTTCCATTTATTTGCTTTTCATTTTCCATCCCGTTCCGCTGGACGCACTCGAATTTCCTCTGCTTATTTTTCATTAATCAACGGCACGTGACCGAGTATTAATTTTTAAACCCATCAGGAATTTCTCCTGATTTTTTTTGTATACACCTCACGGTCTGTGGGTATACATATCTAGAGATTCTGCATCGCGTTTTCTTTAAAAATTTTTGAGGTTCACCTTTAATGTTGGATACATAGATGTATTCTTCTAGTCCAGGGTAACTCAAAGTCTTCACCTATTTTAGTAAATTACTTTTTGATTGTTTGTACTGGGATCACGTGGCGTATGCGCATCTAACAAACACGCCGTCTTTGTGATTGAAAGCGGGACTGCAACGTACTCTTCAGATTCAATTAATTTTTATACAGTCGCCAACAGGTTCGTTGAAAATAAAGTAGGAGCTGTCCAAAAGGAATATGCATTTGAATTATTCCTCTACAAAAGTATCCCCTACATCTCACATAATTCTCCACGAAATCCCTTCTCATTGTGAGGGCCCTTCTAATGAGCAACTCTTCATAGTGTCGTCTGGCACACATGCAACACAATAAACCCCAATTAGCCAGATGACAATGACAACGAGTCTCTGTCCAGAGAGAGAGAGAGAGAGAGAGAGGAGGAGAGATGAGGATGAGAGAGAAGACTTGGAAGTACTGGGGTTCTGTGGCAGCAGACTGGTATGCGTACTGGTATTTATTATAATTAACAAAAATTCAAAGGGATAAATTGTGAAATTGTGCTTGAAAAGTAAATGCTGTTCATTAAAGAGCCAGAACCCAGAATAAAGCACCCAGAACCCAGTGGAGTGGCCATGCGGATCCCAGAGCTTCGAATTACCGCTAGCTTGTGTGTGTCTTGCCATTATATAATAGACATTAACAGCGCTAATTCAGTTATTTCTTAATTATAAACTACTTACGCCCGCTCCGCTGCGAGCGTGGCGAATTTTCTAACACTGGGAAGACACGGCACTTGTCAGGGAACTGCTGGGGGCAGCGGCGCAAGGAGTGGGCCATTGGTTTCGACTCGGGGCACGTGTGACATTCACCCCGTCTGCGGGTCGCTGTCGTTTCATCGCTGTCTCAGTTACAGCTTTTGCCTTCGAGTTGGCTGCATAATTACCAAAGTTGTGTGTAGTTATGATGGCTCAGATTACGTCGCCCAACTTTGGCCGGGCTTGATGATGGCCAGACGCAACGACGCAATGTGATGCCGGAGAGTGCACATAATTGCCGCTACCCAAGTAGATGGCTGGCGGGCAGTGGAGCCTGCGTTTGTTTGCCCAATTTGCTACCCCTTTAAGGGCCCAACTACAATTGGCAAGTGCCTCCGCCCCCTCCGCTCCCGGTAACCACTTGAAGCAGCCAACTTTGATTGAAATATACAATTTTAATGAGGCAGCACCAGCTGAGAGCAGCTACAGAATAAGCTTTTTATTTTCCTCCTTCTTGGCATTGTAAAAATTGAGAGGAATAAACAAATAAATCAACAAAATGAACTCAAAGAAACAATAAAGCTAGAGCCGGAATCGAGTTAGGGGTGGCACTTGGCGAGGGTTACGGCGGATGCCATCGAGACAACTTATGAGACGAAAGACAAACAGAGGCAGGCACAGCTACATTGTGTTCGAGTTCTAGCTGATTCCTTCGCTACTCCAAAATGTATGATGTTTGCCAGGTCTGCTGCTCGCGCACAACATTTGCGAGAGACATATCATCCTGTATCTTGCAACTATTCCACCACCAATATCATCAAATATCCTCAATTGTTATTTATTTCTAGAATTACATCTAGGATTGTTCCTGGAATCAGTTCTATTACAGCTGCAACCGCTTTTGATTACAGCAGAAGCGAGCTATCCACTCATCTATTGCTGATTGGCTTTCATGACTCATCTCAGTTCAACCTTTAGTCGATAGAAACACTCGAAAATGTTTTGTGAAATAATGAAAATCAAATCAGATTGCTGACCGCAATAGGAAACCCCAATACATTAGAGTTCTGGCCCAACGATTGCTTGCGGCAAATGAGGTATTAATTAGCATCGAACTACCGTGCCAGAAAGAAATACAGAAAACTCTGTAAAAGAAAAGACTCGCCACGCCCCACCACACTCGTAAAGTATTACGGAATGCAAAGACTGGTAACTGAGAGAGAGAAATGATTAATTACGCTGCAGAGTTGCCGAGCTGACTCCGAGTATGATTTATTGTAATTTAATTGTGCCACATTATGCGGTCGATTTGGGGTTCGCATTTGAATGGCATTTTTGAGCGTAGAAATGATGCGAGGAGTATTGCCAAATAGCCAGAACGCCCCTGGCAGCTCGACCCACCACAGAAGTCTATACTCCAGTTGAACGGAAAGTTTTGACCGGTCCGGATGGGCGATGGGGGAAAACAGAGGCAAATTATCATCCTGCCCAGGGAAAGTTGAAGGACCAGCAGGAACTTTGTTTGTTAGTCCGTCTGCCGGTGTTTTCTGTCTGTCTAGCTGGGCGTGTATCCAGGTGAAAGGAATTGTATAAAATGTATATTCCCATGATTATAATTTCATCAGCGGCAACACTAAAGAACCATCAAAGGCATGGCGAAGACGGCTCCAGCTCCACCACTCGGTGGTGCTCCACTCAATATCGTTGTGGTTGCAATGATTGAGCACAGGATTGGGTGCCCTGCCCTCCACAGCATGCTTCGGTGTACACTTATTGACTGAGTTGGCCACTACGTCAGTCAAGTCCTTGGCTGTCGCCACCGAAGCGCAGGAGCAGGAGCCAAGCCAACCAGCGCCATTCCGGGCCTGGCCTGTGCTGCTGGCAGACAGAAATCAATTGTTCCCATTATTATAATGAGATTACTTACCTACTGAACGACAAAACGTAGTACTCCGACTACAGCACAAGGAGTCGCTCCGCCCTCGCCTTCGCCCTCGTCCTCACCGGAACCGCCTCTGGAGGTAGTCAAACTGCTACCTCTACTATATATGTAGATATACAAAGATAGATAGATAGATAGATGGATAGATATGTAGATGGGCGAATATATATGTTGGGATAGCGGCTCTCTCTGTGTCGGCGTTCGCTTGCAAATATAATGACTTTAGTAGTCAGCGGAAAATGCTGGAAAATTGCTTGGCAAATGCTGAAAACATTCAATGCTGAAGTTGAAGAAGGTTCATCCGAGCGCCGAGTGCTCGCACGAATTCCATCAGCACCAGGAGCAGGAAAGGGAAGCAGAATCAACATCAGGAAGCACAATTTTATCTATTTTCCTTTTTGTTTTCCCTGATGAAAATTCCCTCTGCTTTTTGCCAGCGTTTATCAGTTTTGCATTGCATTTGAGCTGAGATTAGCGGCAGGAGCCAGCAGCTAGCAGCAAGGAGCCAGGAGCTAGGAGCAAAAAGGAAATGGAATCGAATCGGTAAATCATTTAATGGGACTTTGATTTCTCTGAAATTCTTGAAGCTTGGAAAGTGGATGAAAGTTTGCTGCATTTCAATTGAAAATTAATAAGCTGCCCCAAATCAGACAAGGGAATTACTTGGGAGCCGTTGAATAGAATTTGGAATAGAATAAAGATATAATGAATTAGAACGCAAATGCATTTGCAAAGTCACAAGTGTATGGTTTTCCTGCAACTTAAATTTTATAAATTATTAAATATTCTGTAAATATTGCAAATATTGTCCCCCCTCCCCCCCCTGTAAACGCTGTTTCTCAATAGTGAACATTTAAGGAGGCTCACAGACCAGACCAGATACTTTCCATGGAATGGAGACTTCTGTTACAGAAATCACAAAACAACAAAAAAATCGAAAAGTGAAAATCTGTGTCAACTGCGCTCTCCACCACAGACAATAGAAAGTAAAGCGCCATCCATTAGAGAACATAACCGTTGGGAGATGAGATGCCACAAGGCAATGGATACTTTTGGAGCAGTGTGGAGTGTTTGGTTTTTGAACTTAACCCACATCGAAGACGCAGCCAGAAATACTTGCCCCAAGACGCTGCTGCACTCTCTCGCTGTGAAGGCGATGGTGTGAAGAAACTTTCAGTTTTCACAGCTAAGTAAATAACAATTGAATTGAGTAAAAGACAAATAAATATGGATAGAGCTTCAGCTCAGCTGAGACCGAGGAAAGAATGGTCAGCAAATGGCTGGGACCCCCGGTGCATGGCTCAATTTCATCCAGCAGAAAGGCAGATAGACAGAAAGAGTTGGCAGCAAGAAAGTGCTCGGATACACATATCGATTAACGAGCCGAAGATGGAGGCTCAAGCTGGAGTCGCGTCTCGCCATCATCATCATCGTCATCGTCAGCCATGAGGCTTAAGTGCCCTGCAATGGACGGGACTGGACGGGACGGGACTGGTCTGGTCTGGTCTGGTCCGAACTGTAGTGGAGTATGGAGTGCGGCATGTGTGAATATCACATGTCAGTGGAGGTATAATTAATGCGGGTCAGACGCCGATTACAATGCGCCGACTGACAGCCCGAAGTGTCTATATATATCGCTGATGTGTGTACACTCGTACACTCGCATGAGCCCGTCTAGGAAATGGCCCACGGGCAATGACAAGACGAAATGCCAGCTAGCCCGAAAGAAAAGCAATGATAAGCAAATTCCCCCCTGGCTTAAATCGCATCAAATTGTAACACTCACTTTCTACACAGAAAACTATAGAACTCGAACCTCAACGGAGCCGCCACAGAAAGACTCTCAATGAATTTGATATTTATTGTTCGACAGCCGCAGAAATTTGTCTAGCAATTCCTCTCCTTAGTTGCTGCTCCCAGTGCTTGGGGAAAATTAATGAATTTCCTATGCAAATGCAGAAACGCGAAATAAAATTTAATGTCCGGAAAAAAATGCTCAGGCGACGTGCCAGCCAGGCGACAATGGTGGAGGAGAGAAGAGGAGCCACGCGAGAAAGAGAGCTGGCAAATTGTGGCAGAAGAAAAATGAAACGCATTAGTGAGAGGAACTAAGGGGCGACGGGCGGCCACCCTGGGTGTTCCTTTAAAGCGCACTAAACCTGCTCGGTGAAGTGTAGTTTTATCGATTTATGCAAAACCATTGCCGCTCCCTGCCAAAGCCCACGCCCACGCCCAAGCCCAAGCCCACTTTCTGTCTATCATTATTATGTACGTTTAGGCCTTGTTGCTTTAGCCATTGTCGTGGGCCCAGTTCCAGTCCCGGCCTGGCTGAGCTGAACTGTGACAGGCATTCATTTTGTTTGACTTTAGAGACATGCCAACAACAAATGCCTTGGAACTGGGTCAGAGTCCTATCGTATAGATGGCTAAGCCAGCAGCATCGTCCTTGTCCCAGTCCCAATCCCAATCCTATGTCTTCGGGCGACGTGTAGCTGTCAGCGGGAGGCAAATCAATAGCTATCGGTAAAAAAAATTGGTAAAATATTCAATGCATTCTTAAGTCACTCGATGAATAGATTACGCCCTGCTCTCTGCCTCTAGATGGATAAAACCTGCCCAAACGGAGTGCCATTAGGAAAAAGATTACCTTGCAACAAAGGCAATGTTATTCCAACAAGTACTCGTAATTTTAAACTATTTCCCCAGGGTATTTATGTATCAATCAACTTATTTAAACGTAAATATAAACTTAAAAAATTATAAGTTCTGCGTAGCTAGTGGATGTGGCGAGAACCATCTAGCAAATCAGGTAATGCCACAATAGAGAGAGAGAGTGATATATAGAGAGAGAGAGAGCCGCAACCATTCCGTGCATTGCCCGGCAAATGCTGTGTCAAGGCATTTCACGGGCGAGTAAATGGAATATTTTGTTATATCCTTTGAGGCAGGTTGTGCTGCCACCTCTAGCATGCAGCACACAGCAACATAAATAAGCTAATTAGGCGCAATTAAATATCCTTTTTGATTGTGGTTGCCCCACAGCCACGCGCACACCCACTTTATCATAGACAGGGGGAACTTTTTCTGTTGCAACTGTTGGCCCTTGCCTTGAAATGTGGAACCAGGAAAACTCATGTGTACGCTGGGGCCACGCCCGCTGTTAGACAGCCAGCTGCAATGTCCTTATCCGCCCACATTCGCCGCGTGCACAGGGCAAGTTGCCACAGTTGCCACAACGTGGAAAAAGTTTTTTCGCCAAGCGAAAATGTTATTTTCCTCGTTGTTTTTGTCTTCTTCCGCGGGAAAGTGAGTGCGAGGGAGAAAGAAAGGACGAGAGGGAAGGAGGCCAGACCGGCGGAAGTCGGGACTTGCCAACCGCAAAACTTTTCTTGTGGCAAAAACTGTAGAGAACCGGAGAGAGCTTTTTGCTCTCTGGGCGCGATGTGTGTGGTCGAATAATTGAGTTGGCATTGGGCTCCAAAAACAACATAATTACACTAATTAATTGTAATTATAGTCAAATAAACTATGTGCAATGCAATAATTTGCGTATTTTTTGCTCTGTTTCGACTCCGCAAACAACTGTAACTGTTTCGGTGCCCAAGAACCCAACAAGCCAACAGACGAGCGAGCCCAAAAACCCGTCTAGACCCATTGACACTTACAAGCGCCAATGTTGTTGGCCTTCTAACGGTTCCTGGCAGCACGCACATAGCACACCGCGAGCGGGGGACTCGAACGAAGAACGAACCTCCATGCCAGAAAAGACCAGACCAGGCCAGACCAGACCGTCGAAAATTTGTACCTACAACTATTTCAGCTAATTCTGCAGCACATTCCCCAACAACACTTTGTGTTCTCGGTCTTACCCCCCATTCCACCACCACCGCCACCACCACCAGAAATTCATTCGAGAGGTGCTGAAAATTTCCTCGAGATCTTGAGAAAAGCAAAACAAAATTTAAATTGTTGCAGAAGGTGCACAGTGGTTAAATATATACCAAAAGAATACGAAATATGCTATTGTCATGTTATTATTATTTATACCTCAGTTTAAGGTGTACTTTACACACAAGATTGCATATTTCAATATCATATAACACGGTAAATCAAGAATCTGTACTGATATAATCTAAAAAGAATTGGTCAGCTTTGGACCACTGTCTCTTAGCCCTGTCTTGACAGTATCTCCTGGCCTTTTGCACCTCTCGGTCCCTCCGGTTCGGTCTCATGAGATCGCGAACGCGACGCATGCGCAAAATGCTAAACAATTTTCGGCGCAGCTGTGCCCGACTGAACTTATCTTGGGGATCTGGATCTCTGTCTACCTCTACCCTGGTTCTCTCCGCTGCGTTCCCCCTTGTTCACCCCTGTGCTAACTAGGCTGACAACCAAAAGTGCCGAAAAGAGCAGCGGCGCGGCATCAGCAACAGTCGGAACAACCAAGGCGAATCCGGCCTGGCTGTGGTTCTGGCTTTGGCTCTGTTTCTGTTTCTGGGCCTGCACTCGTGTTTGCTTGTCGCTCATTTGGCGGCCTGTCCATTTGGATTTCGGTTTCGCTTCGGCTCTTTCTTGTTAACTGTGAAACGGACAAACCGGTGAAGTAGGAAGCGGGTGCTGGAGCAGGAGTGGGTGAGGAGTCCGAAGGGTATCGGCTATAAGTGGTATAATTTGGACTGCTATATTATGTCGCGCACACAGATACGCGGACTCGTACAGCTGCAAATCCCACCGGGCCTGCGGGCTCTCCGCAATTAAACGTGTGGGCCATTGCCAGTCCAGCATTGGGCCGATGTTCTCTGCGACGATTACGAGTGTGTCCGTTGCAGCCTTTGTACGAGCACTCGGATCTGGCGGTCGAATGAGTGGGCTAGTTAGTGGGCCGTGGCTCTGATTGGGCATATCGTGGCATAACTAACTCGAAATGTGTCCAAGTAACACAATTTGCATGGCAATTTCCTTGCCGCATGTACGAGTATGTGTGCTGCCACATTTGGATGCAGTTGCAGTTGCAGTTGCAACTGCGGTTTCAGCATGTTGTCATATAATGTTGAATACTCGATATGGCCGAGATTTGAGAAAGATATTAAGTGGACTGGATTGGAGGTGTGGCTATGCGTACTCTGTGAATGCCACGGAACACCATTTGCCAACAACTTCCCACGCACACGCACACGCACAGAAATGATCTCCCCCCTGACCACTGGGATCTCAACCATCCTGCGATAGCATCGCCAACAAAATAATGTCCATAGATTAGGGCTTCTTCAGTGTGTAACGCGAGACCGCTGGACCACACAACGAGGGTAACTATTTGACTTCTGCTCCGCCCCCGAACGACAAATCGGAAATCGGAAAAAACCTCGGATTAAACAAAAGATTTACAGAAAGGCCCGACGAAAACATACACTGCTTCAAAATATGACCACTAAACGGCGTGGGGAGGGGGGGGAGTGAAACCCCAGACAATCGAAGATCTAAGTTTCCCGGTGATAATAAATTACAGCCGAAATGTAGATTTATTTTCCACGCCTTTTTTGGGCAGCTGCGACTGCATAATGGGGAGAGAGCACGCGGCCTGTCGCAACCACCACACGTGTCTGCATCCCAGGCAGGGGCAAGGGCTTCCCTCGCTTATCTACCAACTGCAGTTGCACCCAAGTGGGCGAGAGTGACCTTCGGGAAGTTTTGGGCCATGTTCGTCGTGTTTACACCTCCCACAGATCCGCAAATGGACGCCCCAGAGCAGCTGCCGCCAGCTCTCAAGACTGATATGATAATAAGGGTTGACTGTTCCAGAGAGCACAAAAATACGAGTGTCCTGACTCGACTGCCTGCAACATAAATCATGGTTAAGCTCCACTATGTTAATTGGCCCAAAGGGCAGGCCGCAAGAGTCTGGGACTGGGAAGAGTGAGGACCAATTTGGACGCAGAAATTCCTGCCAATTTGAACAATTTTCGCCAAAAAACAAAGGCAGCACACAGTCAGAAGGCAGAACTCAGGAGTCCGGGAGTCGGCACTTGAAGAGGCTCCGGCAAACACTCGAATACGCAAATTTAAATAAAATCATCAAGAATCGGAAATTTGAATTTCCGAAAAGAGGCACTCGAGGCAGCGAGGTAGCCTAACCGCCATGGCCTGGCCGTCATTCCGTCGACCACTTCAAGTCGAGAATCGCTGCTTGGAATTGCTAGCCGAAGTTTTGGGTCTGCCCCTGCGAGGAGCCTTCCCACCATTGCCGGTGTCGTTTTGGCTTTAACCTGGGCAAGACTCGGTTTGGCTTGGCCAACGTCAGTCCGTCAGCTCGTCAGTCAGCACCTCATTCAAATGGCCTCCAATGTCTGGCCGTGTGTCCGCCCAGTCCCCCGTGGCTCCTACGTACCGGGTCCTAAGTGCAGCACTCGGTTCTGCTGCTTTGACTGCCCCACGACTTCTTCTCGAAATGTTTTCATTCGTTTCATTCGGCTTCTTATTTTTTACCAACTTTTTGTTCTCTTTCTCCGCGCAGCGCAATGCTACTACCACCGCCCTGCCCAACCCTGCCCAGCCCTGCCACGCCACGACCATGAAGTGCATACAATTGAAATAATTTCCGTTGGCCTCCTGCTCGAAGGACGGGGGGAATGTCCGCTCTCCTGAGTCGAGTGCAGCGCACTTTTTGCATAATTAAATTTATTTTTTAGTGGCATGCCATTGGGTGGTGGTGCGATGCCCAGAGCTAAGAAGGTTTGTAGGTGCTACTTGCCATAAAGTAGTCGTAATATTTTAATTAAAACTACTCGTACTTTTGTTTTCAGTTCTTGCATCAAGGGAATGCTGTCGACTTTTATATACCCTAATGGAAGTCATTGAAGATTTACAAGATTTATGCTGAGATTTTGGCATATCAAAACAGATAAACGGAAAGTTGAAGGATTCATTTAATGTTAACTTTATTCCTGGGGACAATAAATTCTGCTTTAGGAACTTCCCTGCTAGAAAATCGGCGAAATTGTGGCCTAATTCCGAGCATGAAAGTGAAATTATATAATTATCGGAATTTAATGGCACTTCTTTGGCTGCAACTGCAGCCTTGGACTGCCCTTTCTCTGGATATCGCCTGTGCATTGTCTGTAAGCAATTTGGCCCGGAAGTAGGCTAACAAAATTTATGTCAACTGACTGCGCACAAATTTTGTTACTCGCAGAATCGAGCCGCACTCCGCACCGCTGCCGACAGAGCTGCAGGAGGACACTCTTAAGACTTGGATTTTGCATTCCCACGGGTAGAAAAAGAAGGAGATAAAATGTAGCACTGAGTGTCGGAGGGAAGAGGGGCGGAGTTCTTGAATAAAAAAAAACTGCCCGGCCAGAAATTTTAATATAACCCACTGCGTTGTTCTCTGGCAGGGAAAACTGTGTCACAGGGCACCCAGTAGATTCATATCCACATCCATGCCTCCCATCTTGAACAATTGTCTCCTGCATCCTTGCCGAGCAGGCTCTGTCTCTTGGCTTGCTGCATTATGGCCGGGCTTATGGCCAGAGCCCTGCCCCTGTTGCAGCACCCGGCCAGGTTACTTTGGCATCCAGCGAACCATTCCATGGATAGAAGAGCAGAAAGCCAATTTCCTCGTTGGCCTTGCCGCAGTCCGATTGTCGTGGCTGGTCGAGGCATTTTGTCTTTGACAAAAATTTAATACACGGCAGTTTGTCTCTTACTTTCTTCCCCAAAAAGGGTAAGGACGAGCAAGCACTTGGAATCAGGATCAGTCTCTGCAGGAAAGGTAATACAAATGTGCAAAAGCTGACTCCTGTCGCCACTTGCGAGTTCCACTGCAGGAGCAGCAGCAGCCGTAGCTCCAAGGCTTGTGTTTTACATGACAGGCGAGTAAGTCGACTGGGGTTAAGGGTCCTGTCTGTAGTTGTTACCTGGAGCAGTCTCTGCGGATCTCCGCCAAAGTCAGTGGGAAAGAGAGTTAATGCCAACGAAGTAACGGTTTCTGTAAAACTCAAGTTAAACGGCTGCAGTCCTTATTCCCTTTTGAAACTTCCCACAGACTCATCTGGCTACCGCCTCCCCTTCATAATTGCCAGTTCAAATTCTGATGCAGTTTTCAATCTGCTGAAATTTCCACTGCAAATTAGGTCGCACTGGCTGTGGCTGCGTTTGTTCTTGATGCTGCTGCTGTTGCCAGTGTTATCACATTCGGCTGGAATTCTTTTTGCAATTTTCGCAAACTGCAATGGCAACACCATCTCCGGCAACAATGCCGGCACATCTGCGGATCGAATCCCAGGGCCTACCCAATCCCCATGTCTATGTCCATGTCCACGTCCATGGCCATGGCCATGGTCGATGTCGGTTGGCCAATGGCTTTTAATTGAAAGCGGCATATTCAGAGCAGAGGCAGCAACATGAGCCGCAACAGCAGCAGCAGCAGAAGCAACAACAGACAGCAACAACAGTTAAAAATTGTAATTTCCTTGCCCCGTACCCGTACTCGTACCACTCCTCCGAATTTTCTTCGCTTCGTGTGTCTTTTTGGCTCTTCTTTTTGCCGCAAGCTGCGAGCCGCTTTAAAAATGGCTAGTGGGGAGACGGCTCCGTAGGCCGTTCTCTGCTGCTGCTGGTGCTGCCCCTGCTGCTGTGGTTGCTGCCACTGCCTCACAAATTAAATTGGCTTTAAATTGACACCTCCGGTGGCAGGATATAGCCACACACACACACACACACACACAGACCCGTTGCTTAACTTTGTTAAGGATTTCGTGCTGCAGCTGCTGCCTAGAGTGTTGCCACGCCCTCGCAGGCAGACACACCAGAAGAAGCATCAGTTAATAAAGAGCCAAATTATTGTGTTGTTCACACTTTGACACATTGAAACGGAAATTTAATTAAGGATTTTTTCCAATAAAATTTCGCTTTTTATAGCCCACGGGCCGAAAGGATGCGCTGCGCGGCCCTGCAATCTTGGCATAGCAGCTGTGCCACAAGAGCTGTGGGGAGGAACCCTCGCCGCACGTTCAGACACTCGTATAAATAAATACGTTCCCTGAGAGCGCTGTAAAAATTAGTTTGCATGCAATGGCTGCCATTTGCCACGCCATGGATACGAGGGACTACAAATGAGGAGAGTCCTATAAGGAGGCGACTCGCCGATGAAGATGTTTTTTTTTTGTTTGGAGGAGCGGAGGGTGGCCGCACTCCAGTGCGCAACAACAAAAGAACTAATTAAAAAATTAATCTAGCTTAAAGTTCCATTAGAGCGCCAGCGAAGTTTGCGGCAAGCTTTTCCCAGCTTGTTATGAAGCGGCAGAGGGAACTGTGGAGAGGGGAGAGCAGAGAGGGCGCCGCGGCGACAAGGAAATGGAAAAACTTTTCTAGTGCAGTTCTGCCAGTGCTGCCAAAGTAAAGGACTACAATGGCGTAGCCGGGGAGACGGGGTGCCGGGATGCCGGTATGCCGACTGCCGGAAGCGGAAGTGCAAGCTGTGTGCAGAAAGTCTGCGAAAATAAGGCTGAATAATTAAATTGTCCTTGAACAGAACTGAAACGGCCAACTGCAGAATGCATAAAATGTGTGCAATATGCAGGCGGGAATAAAGCCAAACCCAAAGCGAGTTAATTTAAATGCTGCACTCCATCCTGATGTCTCGTCCCGCTCGGACAACAGGAAGAGGGCTTAAAAAACTATAACTTATGCTCATTGCGAATTTATGACAAAAGAAAGTCGACCAGGAAAGGGCACTCGGCGGAGTTCTTTTCAAAAAAGTGAACCCCAGCCACAGACCCAATAAAAAGTGAAAGTAAACCAGCAGCAAGTGCAGTTACGAGTGGGTCAGATCGTTAACTTTGACTTTGTACTTGGATGTGGCACGGAAGATTAAAGGTAAAGGTAAAGGCTTACCACATGTCAAACCAGAACATCAGACCCCGCCTGATGAGTTGAATCTTATCGGATGACAGAGAGAGAGAGAGAGAGAGAGAGAGAGTGTAAAGATGGGAAAGTATGGATGGAAGTATGCCACTTAAAGAAATCGCATATTCGCTTATTTGTTTCACTTCGGCCGGCACCTCGTAAAAAATTCATCTGACTAAGCAAATGTGCCGAAAAATACATAGATGGAGAAGGTCCGAAGATGTCAGTGATAATGTGCCCCGAAGCTCTGTCTCGTAAACACCCCTAGAGCATTAACAATTTCCATAAAATATACTACACATACACATATAAGAGATATAAAGAAAGATTTCAACCAAACGGCAACAAAACATAACGAGTGGCCATCCCATATCCCATCCCCGTCCCCATCCACATCACATTTATGGCAAATTCAAAATGCTGACGATTTTTATGCCCTTTATGCTCGTCGCTCTGTTCGGGCACAGTCAGCCGGCCTGAGTCAGAGTCTCGGAGGCAGGGAAGATCGGACGGAGACACTGGAGAACACATACTCGTAAAAATGTGGCCAGTAGGCCCAGGGATAGGGACCACGCCCAATGCCATATAAATTCTTCCAAATCCAGCGGCATTAAATTTTTGGATCTCCCTCTACATGTTCTACCAAGTTCTGTTCTGTTGTATTCTGTTCTGCCCGGTTCTGTTGTTGCCACATACTCCTCGGACTCATGCTCGTACTCGTACTCGTCAGAATTTAACATGTTTTACAAGCAATAAAATTGCATTTCTCACATAATACAAAGCAGGGAGAATCTCTCTCTGAGAGGTGTCATAAATGGCATAGGGTTGCGGGCGGTACTTCACAAGTCGATGCTAAAAAATTCCCAGCCTGGAAACCCATTCCCAGACATGTGACGGCGTCTGATGACCGCTTACCTCCGGGGGCTCATGGGCACTGAAAGGGGTCATTGTCTATTGAAGTGTTTGACTCGAGTTGATTTGATTTGAGTTCGGACTCGAGTTCGCTTCATTCCGCATAATTTGACATTGCCGACAGACAATGACGATTGATGGCTCACAAAGCGGTTCCCCACCTCCGTCTTTGAATCTGGATCTGAGTCTGGGGATGAGTCTTTGGACGAGTCTGGCTCTTCATGCCAAATTACATGCATTTAATCAAACGCTCTCAGGCTCAAGTTTCGTTTGTTTGCTTTTCGGGGAAACTTTTCATCGCTCCTGCTGATAACGAGTTTTGTGCATTAAGCTCCATTATAACGCCCAAAAATTACAGACCCAGACCCAGACCCAGAGCCAGAGCCAGAGCTGAGAGACGCAGCATGTAGGGATGTCTTGCGTTCAATCCTAGTCGAATCCTTCGTCGTTTATCTTGGCAAACAGCCGGCGATGGCCTGCTGGCAGGGCGGGGGGCGCTCCTGCTGGGATCTGCGAAACACTCGCTTAGTGTAATTGGGCCAATGGCGCTTCCAGTAACACCCACGCAACTAACGGAGACGGTTGCCAGAAAGGAATGGGTCGGGGGTCGTGGGTAGGGGGTAGGGGGAGACTGGTAACAAAAACTGCAAACTTTTTGGGCCAGAGGAAAACCCACAACGAGGACACGATGTCGACATCCAGCCCCAGACAGCAGCAGCTTCGGATTATCCAGACAGACACACACACACACACACCCCCACCCAGGCTCATCCAGCATCCTATATCTATATGTACGAATAGAGATATATATATTTTTGGGCCAAAGTTTTATATTTTATGACAGCCAGACTAGTCGACGAGCCAGAACCGAACAGAAGAGAGAACAGAGTACTTCTACAGTCAGACAGTCGGACAGATAGACAGCGAAATGGCCGAAACATTTGAGCGACACTCGCAGCTTTCGGGCGCTGGGATGTGGGATTTGGGGCGGTAGATAAACTCGGACGCCAGACTGTATATAATTACAGTAGGATGGCATTACAGTTACACTTTCACTCAAAAACAAAAACTGTCAGGCAGCCAGGGAGCGGGGGAGCCAGGGAGGCAACTGCTCAGTCGCACATGTCAACGAAGAAGTTAACTTTGAAGTGCCCTGACCCCAACGCTGCCTCAAGTCCCCAGAGCCCCAAGCGCGACCCGGCCTGACCCCTTTTAAAGTGCCATTGCAGTTGGAGATTGTTTATAGCCAGATAAAAAGTGAACGACACAGTGATCGTGAGGCATTTAAAAAATAAAACTACACACAATCACAGTCGCCATCTCATGAACAACAAATTAGATTTTCTAATTACTTTTCAACTGAAATGGGTCTTCTCAATACTACGAGTATAGAGCAATTATAAACATTTTCTTTGATTCAGTTTAAGTTCTGAGGATTATATAGATATCTATTCACTTTTGTAATCGCATAAAGGCCTCTAGGATGCCTGACTATTTTCTGTACTTATTCCCTCTTTAAATATTGCAAAATCTGTCGGTGGTGGCAACAATAGCCACGCTCTTATTGCCATTTGACTATCCGTTCATCTTTCAATTTTTCGATCAATTGAATCAACCTTACGCAACACCATTTTTATGACAAGTGTTTCATAAATACACTCGGCTTTGATTACTTAGCCCTTGCCGCGCCTGCTCCCCACTATATGTATGCTATCGGCTCTATATCAGATCTCGTTTGCTCTTTGACGCGCATCATCGCTGACAAATGTAACACTTAATTTTAATATCGCACATCATGACTGGCTCTGCTTGTTATTATTGAGTGCAAGAAGATGACGGGACGGGATGGGAATGGTGATGGTGATGCAGATGGGGAAGACGATGAAGACGATGGTGTTGCCACCATATGGCCGCATATATGCGAATCTGGAGGATGGGAACCCCGAGATGAAAGCGCAATGCCGCCAGCGTCTGGGCGAAGCGAAATGAATAAGCAGCAAAAAGGGAAAACAGAACAAGTGGCACTCAAGGCCCAGAGACGGGAAGCGCAGCAGAACCAGAAAACAAGCCTAAATAAGTGGATGGATAAGGAGCCCATAAATATGACTCTTTTATTTGCTCACAAGCTATGCAGACACACAGATACATACATTGCCATTCGCGTTGCTAATTTGACAGCCATCAATGAATTTGTCCTGGGCCCGAGTTCAGTTCGAATGCGAATGCGAATGGGAAAAGGCGCTACTGCAAAGGTGTGTGGCGGTGTGGCAGTGTGGCTATGTGGATGGGCTGGGTCGCGTGCCCTGGCTTTGATGTCTGAGCCGAAAGACTCGAGCAGAGCTAATTAGCCAGCGGACCATGCCCGGTCCTCGCCCATCCCTCAACACTTGGCCAGGGAACAGCTGCGCCGGGTGCCGCCACCCAAAAATAAATTTAATTACGCAGATTTTTACGCCTCGGCCCATAGCTCAAGTAACATATTCGGAATTGGGAAAGGAGGGGCTGCGATGGCGATGGCGACGGCAACGGCGACTATTTCCCTTTGACATAAAAATTCCCCTTTAACAAGCATTTCAACAAATCTCTCCACACTGCACACAATTAAAATGCTAAAAAGCTTCCACAAATATCTGTATTTATGCGCACGGGCAAGTGCAAAGAACGCACTGAAGAGTGAACGCCGAAGCGTGGATACTCTTGGAGAAAAACAGATCAATGATACGACGAGTGTCGGAACAGGAAGTACATCTATTGTAAAACAATAGTGTCCCAGAACCAACTCAATTGTCAAATCATGATGCTCTCGACTTGCCCGTAAACATGATTTACGAGGGGGAATAGGGACGGGTACTGGTACCTACCCCTTCGGTGGAGAGGCCCATAGAGCAAGCGTGTCCGTGGCAGATTGAAAACAGCTGCACACATGACAACACCACGGGGATGGCTCCAGAAGGAGCGCTCCACATTGCACTTTCAAATGCCGCTTCCTTCCATCCGATTCTGGTTCTTTTGACATTTCAACTGTCATAAATGGCAAATGCAGTGCCACAGCAAGAGCCCCTCCCTGGGCCTCCGGTTCCTTGCTGCCGTTGCAACCAAGCTCCTTTAATGCTCATGTGGAAAAAATGCACATGTTAGCCCCAGTTGATTGACACACAACGACTGTTGCCGCTGACAAAATGCCGCCTCAGCCGATGCCTCAGCCTATGCCTCAGCTGATTCCGCACCTCCGGCACAACAACGATTCATATTTGCAACGAGGCATTCTCCGGCGCGACGGAGTGACTGACTGACAGACGTACTGTCTGACTGACTCTCAACAATTGGCGTGAAGTAGTTTAAGCTTATTGCTGTCGTTAACATCTCTCCACAGCCGCGTTCTTAGGGTTCCATTTCGCTAACCCGCCTAATTAATTTCAATTAAAATGCCTAGAGTGTCAGTCAGTTAGTCGGGGAAGAAGGCAGGCAGACTCGCATGAAATTCGCAAAGACCTTTTAATTGATTTACGGCTGTCAAGTAATTTAACTGGGAGTCAAATGGAGCTTGCCCAATGAAAACATTTTGATAATACTCGTACAGAAGTTATAATTATGATATGAACCAATGGATAATTCCACAATTGTTCCATGCCATGCTACTTGCCAAATATATATGACATGGTATCTTGGAAATGACTTATCAATGATTGAAGCGAAGAGTAGAACTTTTCCACAAGAATTAAAGTCTCACGATCTTAAAGGAAAAGCTGTTCCCCCGTTCACCACTCGAGAATTTAAAGCCCCGGGAAACTTTTGGCTCGCTTTAAAAAACTGCCAACTTTGCATATGGCCAACATTTATAAAAATCAATATTTCGCACAGCCAGCCGGGATGCGTAGATAGAGATTGGGGCTGCATCCAGACTGAGCTCTGCAGCCCCATCCCGAATCTCCGGCCAGACAGCGTCATCATATAACTCAGCAGCATAAAAAATGTCAACTGTCTGCGACACACAAAACTTATTTGTCATGCAATTTCGCAGAACGCCTTACAACGCGGACCAGGATGGGATGGCTCAGGAAGTACGGAGCACGGAGCCAATGGCAGCGGCAGCGGCAACGGCAGACACACATGGCCCGGGCAATAGGCAATAGGCGAAAGGCAATCTATACATGTCCAACGTGATGGGAAGAACCAGTTGGTCGCCACGAGTTCCTGCCGTAGCAGCCAGAGAGACATAATAACTTATGGCGATTGGGTGGCGGAAAATTGCCTGCTGTGGAATCAATAACGTCTATTGATGCAGGAGCAGGTGACAGCTCGGCCTAGAGCGCCAGTGAAAAGTCAGTGGTAAAGCCAGTTCCAATGCCAATGCCAGTGGCTCAGCAAACAGTTATAGTCGGATTAGCCAGAGGATGGGAAACCAGTTCTTGAGCAGGCCTTTCCAGTCCAGTCCGGTCCTGTCTAGTCTTCTGAAGCTCAGGCTGTTGACAACGGTCAACTAATTGGTCATCCTACTAAAACCACTAAGATATGGGCTCGATTGAGCGTCACGACCAGCTCGTATTTTGTGCCCCTAAATGGCTTCATCGAGGGCAGATTTAGTCGTGGCTTAGCTCAAAGTTCACAGCAGGAGCAGCTGGCCACCGCCAGGTCCCTGTCCAGGCCCAGGTACAGGTACAGGTCCAGCTCCAGGTCTTAACGTGGCCCATTAACACTTTAACGTGCCATAATTACCTGCACGGACAGTGCGGCGAATAAAATCATGTACACGCGTAAAAATGTCAGCCAATGCCTTTTTAAAAGTCAGCGAGCAAGTTAATTGTGTGGCACAAGGTAGCCACAGCGAGACATCGCCAGCGGGACTCGTTCAGGAGGAGATCGGAGTGCCGACTGCCAATAGCTGGGACTGGGACTGAGACTGGGAGCCGTGGGCATCATCATCATCATGATGGGCCGCCAGGTCCTCTGACAAAGTTGTAAGTTGATGTTGTTTCTCCTGTTATTGCGGTGGCTGTGCCTCTGCTCTGTTCTTCATTGCATTGGGAATGGGAATGTGCTGACTTCCTCCGGGCACAGTGGGACGATAGACGTTGAATGAATGAAACTGTTGTTAAGCTGACAAGGGGATATCCGAATACGAATTTCAGCGAGTTTTAAATTCCATGTAGAGTGAATGGTAGTGATTCAAAGCTTAATTATAATAAATATTAAATTAAACTGTTTCATTTCTTGTATTATTTTGATATTGTCATACTATAATATTAGACCAGTCGAATGTTTCATTAGGCGTTCCTTTTATTCCTTTGATCTTAGCAGACGAAACCATTACTTTATGTGTCCATCGACATGGTCGGTGAAACGATTGTGTATAACCATAAACAAAATCAACTATTTCACCCTAATTGCGTCCACTGTGATGAGAGACAACTTGGGATAATTACAATTCCACACCTTAATATGCCACAGAGAGCGAGGAGCAAAGACAAAGGGGCAACATCGACAACGACAGCGACATCAACTGCAGCGACAGCGACAACAACGCGCCAGGATCGTCGCGTCCCAATGCGAAGTCGTTAAGTGAATTCATATAAAAATTCCTTAAATGTCGCATTATGACAAAACGATCGTTTAGAGCTCGGGCAAGAGGCAGCTTCAACTCCAGCTTCAGCTCTAGAGGAGCTCTCAAAAAAGCTGCAGAAATGTTAACTGGAGCTGAAGCTGGAGCCTGGCCTGGCCTGGCCTGGCCTGGCCTGGCCTGGCCTGGAATGGCCGTAGCTTGGGTCGTTTTGGTGGCGGCGGCGGCTGGAACAGAAGTCTGCGTGATAAAAATGCTTAGCACACGGCACATTTTGTTAACATGGCCAACATAAATGCGGCAACAGCAACAAAAAGGGGCAACATAACTATACTACCCACTCCGGCCCCGCTCCCTTGTTTATTTTGGATGGGCGCACACATTTTTTTGTGTGTTTCAAAAATATTCCGCATTATTTTCCGAGTTCACCCTTTGCCTTTTCGATTTCGAGTCGCAGGTTTTCGCCGGAGTTGCCGCCGAATCACGAACATTTTGTGTCGTCGCCTCTGTAATTTTTTTGTATTTTTTTTTCATTCGGTTTTGGTTTTTGTTTTTGTTTTGACAAAGTTTTATGCAATTTTTGCTTTTATTTTTGGCGTTTCTGTGGCTTTTGGTCATGAATCATGATTTATTTGGTTGTTTTTTTCCCCTGTTTTGCAGCGGCTGGCGCTGCTGCTGCGCAGGATATTTTCGCTTTTAGCAGTTGCTTCTGCTGTTTTTGCAATTGTCTCTTGGCTTGCTGTTCTGCCGTTCTGCCGTTCTGCTCTTCTGTTGGTTGCCTCATGCCTGCTACGAGTATAAGCCAAGTTTGGTATTTAGACGGGCGGCGACAAAAATGGCTTAGTTTGTTGCACACGTTTCGTTTAGTTTCTGTTTCTGTTGCTGTTTGTGTTTGTGGGAACGGGATCTGGGAACTCCAGCGCCATCATCATGTCCTCCTGCCCGTCCTCATCCCAGTCCTTCTGCTGCTACTACTTTTGTTGCCTGTCTGTTGTTGCCCAGCGACGGCTGCTTGGCTGTCGGTCGGCCGGACTGCCGGCATAAATATGTATAAACCCAGTAGTTTGTTTGCCGAGTCGTGATTCGCAGTTGAGTCTTAAAGTCTAAGGAAACGCACGAGGCAAAAATTTAAATATTTCTTGCGCTGGAGTGGACTCAAGTGAAGTCGAGTGTGGCGTACATACCATTGCCTTTCGCAATGGATTGCGGCCTGTCGAAGGAGCCATGAGCACCAGAGCTGCCTCACGTTCGCTGTGTTCTAAAATATTCCGATTTCGTACACCTTTGAATAGTTGCCTTATTACTCTTTAGAGCGTTAATGCATGCCTTTATCAATGAACGCCTCCACAAAAGACCTTAAATTAGTTATTGAAATAAACTAAAATTTCCAATCAATTTATGAATAAATATCGTTTCCTTCACTCAGCCCAGTCTCAGTCCCTGTTATCGCCGAGCAGATGTGGCTGCTGCTTGGAGATGAATTTGAATTTGAAAAACTTGAACTGCAACTACAACAAAAAGAACTTCAACTCGGAAATGAAATCGAAGCAGGAAGTGGTTTTTTCTCGTGTTAACAGAGACACACATGAAAGAACAGAATTCAAGCAAGTTCTTTTGCCATTACCCAGAAACATTTGTAAAAATGTTGGCTCTTTCAATATTTTCATTGCATTTCAGTTATAAAAGTATTTTCTCTTGTTTTTTTTCGCTTTGGTTTTGCTGCATTTTGGGCTTGTTATGATTTCAACTTGTTGCACGTGAAATGCATAACGTACTCGTGGATTCCCAGTTGTCTGCGCTCTGGGCCCAAGGCTTTAGCCAGAGTCCGTGGACCGTAGACCGTAACCAAGGCACGTACTTCGGCCGAGACACGGAAGTTTGGCCAAGACGAAGCGAGCAAAACCGAACCGAAATCAAAATAACAATGAAAATCGAACCGGAATACTCCTTTAATGCAATTCTTAAAGTGTAAGTGGTTCAATTGCTGGGTTTAATTGGAAAGCGCTCTCTTCTCACGCTGCGCACGTAGCCAGCTTCAAAATTCCCAAACATATGCGATTGAGACCCTGCCCCACCAGCACGCCCTGCTCCTTGCAGCCACGAGAGGTAAACTAAATTGGAAAATGCCCCGCGGAGCCAAGGCTCCCCCAGCACGCCAGCTGTGTCAAAGCGTTCGCTGAGAGAAAATTTGAATGAAAACATGTCGCATGCGATATATTCCTCACACGCAGCGTTGGCCTCCATATTCTGCTGAGCTCTGAAACGGATCTGCTCGGATTTACAAAAAAAAACAGATAGTAATTTCATTAATTTCCGTTTGCCAACTGCAAGCATAATTCGATTGATTTCCCATCTCTTTTTTGTTACTTTTCCCGTCACCTAATTAAAACGCGCCTTGCTGGCCCTCCCATGGGACATGGCAAATGAACAGCCAACGTGACAATATCCGGTTCGAGAGAAAAAAATCTAGTATCCTGCATTTGGCGAAATCGGAAAAGAATATTGATATAAAGGAACGTAGTCAATGAAAACTCCACAGAGGAAATCGAGCCTGCAATCAGCTTGAAGCTATTAAACAGAGAAGAGATAAGAGGACAGAAATGTGGCTTCGATAAAGACATTTAACTCGAATAATTGTATCAATAGCTTATTTTTATTATTAAACTAGCTCCGGAAGAAATTCGTTTCCTTGACATGTGAAAATCCAATTTGTAAGAAAATATTTGAAATGGTAGTAATACATATTAGTATTTCAAGGCCTCAAATCGGAGCTTCCATTCAGGTACTAGGAAATTTGACCTTGGCAGACTTTAGATATGACTATTTCAACCTAATATAAAGCAAATAACACGATTAGTTCCATCTGAAAGTACAACGTATATAAGTGGGGTTCGAAAGGGAACTTGACACTCGTATTCATCGATCACTCCAATAATAATGAAGCTGTACCTTGGATTTCTCCTGGCCGTTGCCCTGCCCCTCCTTGTGGCTGCAGGAACCATGTCTCCGAAGAGTGATTCGCCAACAGGAGCACCCTAAGCGGATGTGCCAACCCCATCATTACGATGCCCTTGTCGACTTCCGCTACTCTTGCAGAAATCTAGATCAATAAACGGATCTTTCAATTTATTTCTCAGTGTTGTTTTTTATCTTGGATTATATGATCAGTTGGGCGAAACTTTTTTTCTATACAACTAGTGGCAAAGCCCCTGCCAAACCCCGTCTCACTTGCTTAAGAAATACCACAAATACCTTCGGTGGACCGCGATCTATTTAGAATCTACATACTGAAACCATTTGGTGGTTAGTTAAGATCGGAAATTACATTTTTGAATAAAATATAATAGAGAGATACCGCTCAAACGAGTATTATTTGTATTGAATCTGATAGATAGATCGACATGGCCTTTCAAACATCTTAAGAATAATATTTTCCTTTTCAAGGATACAAAATCCAGATATAAATACTACAAAGTCGAGAGAAAGAGACCGCATAAGACCGTATAAAATTATATCAATTCACATTAGTAAGTTGTGAAATATTTTGCCACGGCAGCCTGTATAATTGCTTGTTGTAACTAATCAATGAAAAAATACATAATACGATTCGTTTCATCTGAGGGTATATAGCCGGGGCTCTGAGCGGAATATTGACATTTCTATTCAGTGACCACTCAAACCAAAATGAAGCTCTACTTAGGACTGCTTCTGGCCGTTGCCTTGCCGCTTCTTGTATCTGCGAACGCCAAACCTCCACATCCACCGCCATAAACGAATGTACAGGCTCTTGCAGTTAAAGAAATGTAAAGCAATAAATCAGGTTGTTTGTAGGAGGATATAGACTATATATCACCTGTTTTCAGAATAACAACCCACGAAAATGTATGACTCGTGTTTATTACATCAGATCAGCCACAGGTGTCACAGGTAACTCTTGGCCACGGCATTCCCTTGATTCCAAAGTCTTTGTGGACTTGTCTGATTCGTTCACTAGAGGAAATCGATAAATCAAATTTATATGAAAATCAATTTTCATATGAAATATCTCAAAGTGTAAAAACTTTCTTCCTAAAATTTTTATTCTCGTAGAAAATCTGATGTCAAATTCAAGAAATATTACAATTTCACGGCTTTTTCAGCGGGTCTATAGGAGTTTAGTTGCAAGCAGAACCATTATCTTTGTATTCGGTGATCACTAAAACAATAATGCAGCTCCATCTTGGATTTCTCCTATCCGTGGTCTTGCCTTTTCTTGTCATAGTTGCGCCAAAACCCCCGAAGCGTTATGCAACACACTAAACGTATTTTCAAGCCCTTCTCAACGAATCCTTAGTGGACTTGTCTGATTCTTGCAGAAATGTACATTAATAAATAAGGTGATCCCTATGTTATTTATTTCCTATTACTGAAGAAAAACATATGTATGATATGACATGAAGTCATGGGAATCTAAACATATGACACGATATAGAGCTTGCTTTTTCGGGGAATCAAGCATGTAGGAAAAATCTAAAGGCGAATTGAATGATATATCAAAGACAATGTACTACAATGAAAAGAAAATCATTTATTTACTTGTAAAGCAGATTAAAGAGAGAAATGATCACTTAACAGGTGCGAATGTAGTGCAAGTGGAGTCGCTTTAAATGTAAGATGCACGTTTCAGATGACTCAACGTGTCTGCCCCCTGGAAACAGCAGTCTTCGCATACAAAATTAAAACGTTTTTGTGGCGAAAGTATTAAAGAATTTTAAAACAACTATCGCAACAAAAGAAGCGGAACAGTAAATCTAAGGAGACCCATATGAATGTGAAAAGGTAAAATAAAAGCGATAAAATATTATTTGATTTGCACGGATTATCAATTGATAAAGGAGTTATGCAACAGTTGACCTTGTCATCGTTTAGAAATGCTTTTTAGCATGAAGTGGGATGAAAATCCTATTCGTTCCAGGTAAAAATAAACTGTATAAATAGGCTGTTCTAAACGGGAACTTGACATTCGTATTCAGCGATCACTAAAACTATAATGAAGCTCTACCTTGGAATCCTTCTGGCCGTTGTCTTGCCGCTCCTTGTGGCTGGAAACCCCTCCAAGTCCCCGAAGGGTGATTCGCCAACAGGAGCACCCTAAGCGGATGTTCCACTTTCGCCTTCACAAAGCCATTTTGGACTTGCCTCAATCTTGCAGATGATTTTTGTTGATCAATAAATCAGGCTTTCACATTAGTCCTCTCCTGTGTCTTATTTTTCCCATTTCAATTATGAACTTTATCAACTTTTATAATTATTTGATTATTAAATAACAATAGGCTGACCGATCGAAGGACCGACTCGGCTTCCGATTGAGATCTAGAACGTTTTCAAACATTTCGGGGAGATTCCTGGAAATCTCTCGTATTTCGTTTTTTCGGGCACTGACCGATTCCCGTTTGGCTCCCGTATGCACAAAGCGGAGGGGAACTGGAGCAAGTGGCCAGCGGTAAGGTAGAGACAAAGCGGACGTCAGCAAAGGGGGCGGACACATAGAAATTTATAACACACATGCTGTAAACATGTTCATCAGTTTTTGCTGCTCTGTAAAGCTGGATGTAAAGCCCGCCACACAAAGGCCGGTGCACCAGCAACGTGCGCTGCGGTGCGCTCACGTGTTGGGGCACACAAAACAAAACAGTACAAGCGCAATGCAGGGATACGAGAAACAGCAACAAAAAGAAAGAAAAAAATGTTATTGTATGCAGCAACAATTGGCAGCAGTGGAAAACGTCTGCGACTGCGACTCGACTGGTTGCTATCTAGCATAGAGCTCCACACGGATGCTTTTGGTATTCCCCATCGCGCGCTCTTGGATCTCATACGAGTGTTCCCCTTTTGCTACCTCTCAATGGATACTTGTGAGGAACTAAGAGCGTCGGGACTCGGTAGCTGCAAATAATAAAAGGATGATAGTCAAAGTTTAATGACAGTTCAAATGATGTTGCCGCCGCTGTCCCAGCTGCTCCCCCTGATGCAGCAGCGCTGTTGTTTTTGCTGCAGTGCTGCACTTTCCGATGTGGCAGCAAACAATTGCACGTGGTTACACTTTCAGTGCACCTCTGGTGGGGGGTTACGAAGCGATTGTCGTTTAGCATGTCTAGGATATACTATGTAGGTGGGGGTAATAGTCCCAGAAGTCTTCTAACATGTTTGAAAATACCTCTTCCTCATTAGCATATTAACTTTGATCTTATTCTTTCTTTTTTGCTTATAGATCAATCTTCATTGAAGGCTTGGAAGAGTATCGCAATGTCAGGAAATGGAGAATGCAAATTCCTTCTCGTTTTTTATGCATTATTTTTGTGCATCTCTTTGTTGCTCTGTGTGCGCTCTGCTGCCGCTGATATTATTATGATGGTTGCAGGCAACACGATGTTGCAACATGCGCTGAAACATAATACATTTTTATGCATGATTTCTCACATTTCATGTGATGGCTGGCACTTGATATGCCACATGGGGCGTATGCCCAATGCCCATCACCCGTCGGCCGCCCCCTGAAAAGTGCATTTAAATATTAAAGTAATATTTTAACAGCGTTTTGTTAATTTGTATTCTGGTCTTAATATTTTCAACAGCGATCAAATCCGATGGCAGATTAGCTGCGGTTTCTAACGGAAGATCATGAGTGAAGTTGATTTTCATGCAGACTGCTTAAAAATCGTAGAAAACTTTATGCGAAGATCAAAAGGCCAAGCAAAGACATCAAATGAAAGATGAAGATGCGTTGATTCTATCACTTCCTTACAGTGGGTGGGACACCACAAAGTTGTAGTGCAGAAGTGTTGCAGAATAGATCTTCGGTATATTTGTAGACTGAACCACTGTACGAGTTTCTGGCATTAACTTCTCCATACATACATATGTATATGTATGTATGCCAGGCAGCTCTTTATGCCAAATGTTGAAGCCTGACAATCGGGATAGGGAATGTGAATGAGAATGAGAAATGGAAATGGGCATTAGAGGAGCCCCAGAGACCCGACATCTTCATCATCATTTGTCGGCGGCACAGCACTCGAGCAGTGCCATATGGAGAGATGATTTAGGAGAGTTGGCCGGCATGCCGATCATAATGCGGATGCTGATCATGTGGGATGCGGAGGGCATTGCGAGTAAGAGTACAAGTATAAATCGCCTGGCACTTGTGCATTATGCCGTTCAATCATTTCAGCTTTGGCTCTTTAATTGCAAAATCACATTAGCATAAATTTGTTAAAAACATTTCAAGTGAAATTATTGCACTGGCCCTGCGATGCGCTGCACTCAACTCTATCTGGGAGGCTCTTTCTATGCCGCCGGGCTGTCCGACCAGGGAGTCGGCCTCCGACTGGGGCACAATGACATTAATAAGCAATTATAAAACAGAAATAGCAACTGCAAATTACTTCAAAAGGCTAAACACGAAAGGGAATGGGAATTGGAATGGGAAGCAGAGGCAGACGCAGTCTGTATCTGTAGCTGTTTCTGTTTCTGTGCCTCATGCCGCTAGTTCATCATCATATCACAGCCCGTAGCCATACATCTTCATAGCAGTGTGACTGCAAAATGACCTCCAGTTAGCTGGGAGCTCCGTCGGGCTCCGTTAGTCGTCATCGTCATCCTCGCCGTCGTCGTTGTTGTTTTTCCCATCATGGCATTGCACTGTTATAGCTTCAAGTGGCTTCATTCATTCCATGTCCGTCTCTGGATACCCATTCTCGGCTACCCGGCTTCCTGGCCTCGCGGCTCCCAGTCTCTCTGTCTCTCTTGGTCTCTCGGTGGATGATGAAAAACTAAAACTGACGCCGCTCCACGACAGGCACTACAATGAGCTGACTGTTTAATGTCCAGCCCGGTCTGCGCGAGCAGGAGGTTGAGCTGCCGCATAGACGGAGAAGGCATGAGGTCTTAGCTTTTTGCCAACCAGCCATCCTGACAATTTTGCAAAACAAGAGCGACCTTTATTAGCAAAAACTTCCATTGGAAAAAAAAGTAAAATGTTTTTCGCCTTGGCCAAGAATAGGCGCTTCTGGCTGGGATTGTGATTGTCCAATAGTCGAAGGGGTTTCTCTATTTATTGGCCAGTTCCATTATCCAGTCTGTCTGCGGAAAGAATATTCAACGAGAGTGGGTTAAAGACTAGATTAAGAGGCGAGTTATATCTGAGTATTAAAACGGCAAACGGAGACTGCGCTATCCCTCGATAGCGCCCATAAGAGTTACACTGAATCCCAGAATTCGCTTTTGATGGCCAAACTATTTGGGGAGGACCCAAATACCTATGAATCCATTTCGCTCAATTTATGAAGAACCTTAAGATCCTTCCTGCCTTCAGGAAACTAAACTGCACTTTACATTAAAATGCTGAGATGATCTGGAAAGCATGTTCAGACCTTCAGTAGATTTACATACGCAGTTGTAGCTTTTGATTAATTTTTTATTGTCCTGTAGGCCATTTTAGTGGTTAATCAGGTAGGTGGAGATTCTAGCATTTTATTTGGAAGTTGTATAACCTTTGGCCTTGGCCGCCTTTAGAATCGCTTGCGAATTCAGAGCATGCAAATCCGATTTGTTCCATCTACAGGTCCAATATATATATATAGGGCGCTCTAAATGAGAACTTGACACTCGTATTCATCGATCACTCCAATAATAATGAAGCTGTACCTTGGATTTCTCCTGGCCGTTGCCCTGCCCCTCCTTGTGGCTGCAGGAACCATGTCCCCGAAGAGTGATTCGCCAACAGGAGCACCCTAAGCGGATGTGCCAACCCCATCATTACGATGCCCTTGTCGACTTCCGCTACTCTTGCAGAAATCTAGATCAATAAACGGATCTTTCAATTTATTTCTCAGTGTTGTTTTTTATCTTGGATTATATGATCAGTTGGGCGAAACTTTTTTTCTATACAACTAGTGGCAAGCCCCTGCCAAACCCCGTCTCACTTGCTTAAGAAATACCACAAATACCTTCGGTGGACCGCGATCTATTTAGAATCTACATACTGAAACCATTTGGTGGTTAGTTAAGATCGGAAATTACATTTCTGAATAAAATATAATAGAGAGATACCGCTCAAAAGAGTATTAGTTTTGATAGAATCTGATAGATAGATCGACATGGCCTTTCAAACATCTTAAGAATAATATTTTCCTTTTCAAGGATACAAAATCCAGATATAAATACTACAAAGTCGAGAAAATATAAAACGATAGAGCAGAGGCCATAGCGACAATTCGAAAAAGACCGCATAAGACCGTATAAAATGATATCAATTCACATTAGCAAGTTGTGAAATATTTTGCCACGGCAGCCTGTATTGTTGTAACTAATTAATTAACAAATACATCATACGATTCGTTTCATCTGAGGGTATATAACCGGGGCTCTGAGCGGAATATTGACATTGGTATTCAGTGACCACACAAACCAAAATGAAGCTCTACTTAGGACTGCTTCTGGCCGTTGCCTTGCCACTTCTTGTATCTGCGAACGCCAAACCTCCATATCCACCGCCATAAACGAATGTACAGGCTCTTGCAGTTAAAGAAATGTAAAGCAATAAATCAGGTTGTTTAAAGGAGGATATATACTATATATCACCTGTTTTCAGAATAACAACCCACGAAAATGTATGACTCGTGTTTATTACATCAGATCATTATAATTTCTATTCTCGCAGATAATCGTTGAAAGCCCTTCTCAACGAATCCTTAGTGGACTTGTCTTAAAATGATCCCTACGTTATTTAATTTTCTATTACTGAAGAAAAACATATAATATAAATTAGCCACTTTAGTCATGGGAATCTAAACAGAAGACACGATACAGTGCTTGCTTTTCCGGGGAATCAAACATGTAGGAAAAATCAAAAGGCGAATTGAATGATATATCAAAGACAATGTACTACAATGAAAAGAAAATCATTTATTTACTTGTAAAGCAGATTAAAGAGAGAAATAATCTCTTGACAGATGCGCAAGTGGAGTCGCTTTAAATGTAAGATGCACGTTTCAGATGACTCAACGTGTCTGCCCTCTGGCAACAGCAGTCTTCGCATACATAATTAAAACGAAAGTATTAAACAATTTAAAAACAACTAGCGCAACAATTCAAGCTGAACAGTATATTCAAGGAAGCCCATTCCAATTGGTAGAGCAGTTGTGGAAAAGTTAACATTGTCATCGTTTGGAAATTCTTATAAAGAAACTGGATAGACAATGAAAATCCTATATGTTTCTGGTAAAAAAGACACTGTATAAATAGGGTGCTCGATCAGCGACCTCTCAAACCATAATGAAGCTTTATCTAGGACTCCTGTCCGTTGTCTTGCCGCTTTTTGTGTCTGCAAAGACAGGGCCTCACGATGTCATCCCGATAGGCGAATGATTTTTGTAGGATGTTTTTCTTTCAGATATGTAAAACAATTAATTATTTTTTTTAACGGAGGATATAATATTCCGAAATTGTATAATTGTTGACATTCTAAAAAAGTCTCAAGCGAGCTGCTGCGCGATGGTAAAATTTGATTATTAAGTTGTGTAACATCTGACCATGACATTTTGTAACCTTAGGAAACTAATATCAGCGTATATAATATAATTAATTCCCCGATAATACCAATACTTTCTCCTGGCTGTTGCCTCCTGCCACTGCTAGCGATAATAATAAATAAGGACTTAAATATATTACCTCTGTGTTACTGTATCGGTTTAGTATTCAATATATCTCTAGTAGATTTATTCAAGACGGACTCATTGAACGTGGATGTTGTGGCATTTACATACAAGTTATATAACCAATTCCCAATGACACTCTTTAAAAATGATAAATAAGACTTAATGCAGAGCAGAATGCATTCGAATTGGGGAAATGGGCTCTTATTGATTTCCTTACACGAGCTTTAATTTCATCAGTTTTATAACCAGGAAGTTGCATAACATTAGCCTTGTACTCGTACTTGGAAGCAATTCGGACCGTGTAATCAAATTAGTTCCAACCGCAAGTCTGATGTGCGAAACGGGACTCTAACGGAATGCAATATAATAACGACTGTATATACCGATTAATCAAAAAACATGTACAAAAGTATGAAATTCGATTGTATTCCTGTTGTTCAAACTTAATTCAAAGAAAAATCTTGACAAGAAAAATTAATTGGTCAAGTAACTTTTATATCCTAATTGTAAAGTTTTTTTATGTCGATGTGATCATTCAGGCGAATGGGTTATTTCTGGACTATCAAGTTTGAAGTCTGTTGGGACCTGCGAAGCTACCCATGCCTCCCTGAAACAGGTACCCAGTGTATCCCAGCGAGCAGCCGTTAAACCATTCGGCGCGTGTGAATTTAGCGACCAGCTCTCGTCTGTCCAGAATTTTTCCTTCGTCATTCTCTTATCTATTTTACTGTTAAGCGTGTCCGTTATCCAGCTATCTCTTAGTCATAATTGAAGTCTCCAAACAACTATTTTATTGATGAAAAATGTATTTTAGTATACAAAATATTTCTGAATTACTCAGTTTTCTTAAAACTTAAGTCACATCAGCCATTGAGCTTAAGTGCAAACATATTTCACTTCCTGCTTATTGGATATAACTAATGAATTGAGTTAAGGCACTTAGGTACGCCTACTGTTCACGGAACAAACTTAGTTCCAGTTGCAATCGTTATAAAAGAGCGGCATCAAGCAGTATCATCACATTACAACTCACCGATCACTACAGAAAACATGAAGTTCTTCCTGGGTGTCCTGCTATCTTTAGCTTTATCACTTGTAGCCACCGATGCTCGTTTGGTTCCCGAAAATGAAGGAAGGGATTCGTAGGATTCTATTCCTATGGTTTTATGATTCTAAGATGAATCTGTGAAATAAAAATCGAATGTGCAACCCAATATTTAAATCAAAATGATTTTAATATAGAAATGAGTTCCGAATTAAACAGATTTCTTAAAACTAAAGTCACATAAGCCATAACGCTTAAGTAAAAATATATTTCACTTCCTGCTTCTTGGATATAACTGGACAAACATAGTTCCAGTTGCAATCGTTATACCGATCACTAACGAAAACATAAAGTTCTTCCTGGGAATCCTGCTATCCTTAGGTTTATCTCTTGTAGCTACCGATGCACGTTTGGTTCCCGGTAAGTAAAACCTATTCATATGGTTTTATGAATCTTAGATGCATCTGCAAGAGACAAATAAAATGTTCAAATGTTGTTTTAATTTTTCCAAGTTATAGGTCATGAAGATGACCTTGAAGCTGAATTAGATTCAGCTGCCATATTAAAAGCTGGGTCCTAGCATTTACCAAAGAAACATTGGTAACATTGTACAAAGAATAACATGAAACTCTTCCTTAGAATCCTGATATCCTCAGCATTGGCAATAGTAGGAACAGAAGCTCGAATTAATCCCCCAGGCTTCGGAAATTAAAAAATTCGACTGCATTCCTGCCGGTTACTGATTCACTGATGAATCTGCTAACAAAAATGTAATTGTCAATAGTTTTTTATATCCTAATTGTAAAGTTGTCTCATATCGAGGTGATAATTCAGGGGAACGCGTCTTTTTTGGACAAGAAAGTTTTAAATCTGGTGAGACCTGCGATGCTACATATGTACATATTTTATATATCAAGAAAAAGAGGGTGAATGAATCTTCAGAGGATGCGTCACGAACATACGAGTTCTAAGTATGACCTTCCTGAAACAGTTATCGGAAATTACTCCGGTATACAGCGAACCTACCCCTACGAGTGTCGTGTATTTCCGCGAGCAACCGTTACAAAACTCGGCGAGTGTGAATATAGCGACCTGCTCTCGTCGGTCCAAAACTTTTGCTCTGTCATACACCCCTTCCACTTTACTGTTAAGCGTGTCCGTTAGCCAGCAATCTCTAAGTCATAATTGAAAGCACCATACAAAAATTTTATTGATGTAAAATTTATTTTAGTCTAGAATTTAAATCTTAATTACACAGATTTCGTAAAACTAAAGTCACATAAGCTATTGAGCTTAAGTAAAAATGTATTTCACTTCCTGCTTCTTGGGTATAACTAATTAATTGAGTTAAGCCATTTAGCTACGCTTATCGTTCACGGAAGAAACTTAGTTCCAGTTGCAATCGTTATAAAAAAGCGATTTCAAGTGGTCTCATAACATTCGAACTCACCGATCACTAACGAAAACATGAAGTTCTTCCTGGGAGTCCTGCTATCTTTAGCTTTATCGCTTGTAGCCACCGATGCACGCTTGGTTCCCGGAAAGTAAAACCCAGCATTCTATTCACTTGGTTCTTTGATTCTAAGATGAATTTGAAAAATAAAAATAAAATGTTCAAATGAACCTACCACTACGAGTCTCGTGTATTTCCGCGAGCAACAGTTACAAAACTCGGCGAGTGTGAATATAGCGACCTGCTCTCGTCTGTCCACAACTTTTCCTTCGTCGTACTCCCCTTCCACTTTACTGTTAAGCGTGTCCGTTAACCAGCAATCTCTAAGTCATAATTGAAAGCACCATACAAAAATTTTATTGATGTAAAATGTATTTTAGTCTAGAATTTAAATCTTAATTACACAGATTTCGTAAAACTAAAGTCACATAAGCTATTGAGCTTAAGTAAAAATGTATTTCACTTCCTGCTTCTTGGGTATAACTAATTAATTGAGTTAAGCCATTTAGCTACGCTTATCGTTCACGGAAGAAACTTAGTTCCAGTTGCAATCGTTATAAAAAAGCGATTTCAAGTGGTCTCATAACATTCGAACTCACCGATCACTAACGAAAACATGAAGTTCTTCCTGGGAGTCCTGCTATCTTTAGCTTTATCGCTTGTAGCCACCGATGCACGCTTGGTTCCCGGAAAGTAAAACCCAGCATTCTATTCATTTGGTTCTATGATTCGAAGATGAATTTGCAAAATAAAAATAATAAAAATAAATAGCTTTATCGCTTGTAGCCACCGATGCACGCTTAAATATAACGAAGCCCCGTAAACACGAGTAGATCTAGCTATAAATACACTGTATATAAATGGAGTTTTCTGGGAGTTCTGCTGTCCGCAGCCTTGGCTCTTGTTGGCACAGAAGCACGCTTGGTAATTTTTCCGCCTTATGGAGGTACAAAAAAATAATAAGACAGCCTCCTTATTTAAAGGATAATGTAAAGGATGTAATGTAAAGGAAAACAGTCAATAAATACTAGTTCTCTTCGTTTTGGGTTTAAAGCTAGCACGTTTTCAGTGCGAACTAACAATGGCACTTATTGTCTCGACTATAACTCATTCTGAATGAGGATACCCGACCCCAGGCGGTGCAGTGGAGGCCACGACCACCACCAAAAGAGATACGATACCCATTTCCAGGCCGCAACTATCTCCAGCCATGTTGCATACATTACGCAGAATTTGGCGTTTCAAAGCGGCCGCAGCTGTGCTCTGATTATTGCTGATAATGATAGTGCCAGACGACAGTCGGCAGAGCCAGAAACTAACCCAAAAACTTGCGACTCGATTGGCTGGTGTGTTTGTATGCGGCTGACTTTTTGCCAAAGCCAAACATGAAAATGGCCAACCAGAATGCGAACTGCAGCTCGAATGGCTGCAACAGTAGCACATCCTGGTGACTGGGGCCTGGGACTGCCACAGATATGAGCGATAATTAAGTGTTTGCCGCATAATGATGTTGCCGTTTTTGCAGCACTCGGCAATCAGCAGTCGCATTTGCAGTTTTGAACGACATTATCCCAAAATGGTCCAAATAAAAACCCATTGGCTACATTTTGTGGTTGGTTCAGTAGTTTATAAAACCACAAAACATCTAAGTCCGATGGAGTAAGAACAAAGCGAAGTACGACAATTAAACCGAAGAAATCAGATCATTTTCATTTGAATAACATTAAAGATACGCTATTTGAAAGGTTTTATCCCAGACATTCTGGAATCTTTTGTAGGCAAAGTTTTTACTTGTTTCAAATGGAAGGACATGCTTTACTCTATCCGGACATTGCTTTACGTCTGAGCGAAATATGAGGCCATCTCGAGATGCGGCATCAGGGGAGCCATTAAAAGTTGGAATATATTTTGTTAGCTAAAATTAAAACATGCCATAAGAGCGTCTGCATGGCAGTGTAGAAGTAGAGGGCTCGAGTTGATGGGGACCCAGCCGCTGTTCTGACCGTTTCAATTGAAAATCCAATCTGGGCTAGCTCTGATTTTGAAGTGGCTCACATGGGCCGTTCCCACAGCAATTAAATTGGGCCCCAAACCGCGCCGCGCCAGGATATAACGCATTCGCACAGAGTGCGAGTGGCCGCCCGACCCCCAAAGAGACGTTGACATGCTTGGCAAACAAACAAACAAGGGCCGAGAAAAAAGGCGGCCAAAAGACAACCGCAGACATGCAACAACAGCAGCAGCATCAGCGCATACATACAAGGGGCTGCTCGACACAAAAAAAAAAAAAATAATAAGGACACACGGGGCACTCAGCTGCTTGTCGGGGTTTGAAGAAGACATCGAAATAACCGCAAAAAGCAACTAGGTCCGCAGTCCCAGCCCACTCCATTCTCTGAACTTTTTCCTGATGGTCGCTGGAGTCCTTGGAACAACAACTGCAAACTAAAAAGGACAACGGGCATACAAATAACATTAAGCCGGCAAAATCGGCAAACGGACTCTCCACCCTGTCCTCGTCCTCGTGCAGTCCTTCAGTTATCCAGTCGATGATGCGGGCGTTTGGGCCCCACTGCTCTCTGTCCGCAGACGGCCAAAGGATATCATCAGCCGCATTGAAGGTGAAAGCGCCCCATAGAGCCATGAGAATGACAATGTACCGCTAGTCCTAGCCCTGGCCCCGTCCCTGCTCTGTGTGTGACACAAAACTGGTATTAGGCAAGGATTTGCGTTGATTATGGACAGGCAATGGGTTTCGGCTTAAGCCATTTTCGAATGAAAAGACAATGAAATGTCTGCTCCGCCTCACCCCTTTTATATTGTCGCTCCGAAATGGCCATAAGACAATAATGCCATAAAGAGGCTCGATTTCAGGTGGAGCGGACATTTGGATGTTGGCATTCGGAAGATAAAACTAATTACATTTCGTGGCTTAAGCGAAGTGCTCAAGAGATTTATGCCTGGAGGTCAGCAGAGAGCGGAAATTGATAAGCCGCACTAATGGGAGTGTTCTTAAGAGGTTCCTTCCTCCTGGGACCTTGGGGCTGAAGGTCAGGAAATCGAAGTAATCGAATGATAACTATCTGTGAAATAAAAGAAAAATTACATTGCTTAAGGATTAATGGCTGCGATTTCTACTATTCCCATATCCCATATCCCTATATTCCTATTCCCACAACTCGTATTGTTTTTCCGAATGCAAGTGGTTTCAATCGTACAATATAAAGATCTGAATTACTTTCCCAGTGTGAGTACCAAGTCTTCTAATTTGGCTTTTGACATTAGGCGTTTCCTAGAGTGTTTCCGTTGTCAGTTTAGACAGAAATTGGCATCATTTAAGCGAACATTGAGATAAACATATTTTATTATTAATTCATTAGGCTGTTTTTTAATGGGCAGCATATTTTCGGTCTGGCACTTTAATTGTTAATTAGTTTAATGTTCGGGACAGGGCCACATGGCCTCCCCATCCACATCAGCATCCCCAGCCCTCCCTCTCTACTCTTCGCTGGCACCCAACGCAGTCGCCAAGTGTCGCACCCCCAAATGGAAGACTCTTTATTGGATGTTCTAATTGGAGAGTGCGTTGAATTGGAAACCACAGAAATTGGTTTGGTGTGGTGCGGTGTCTGTCTGTCTCCCCATCCACTCCCACCCACTTCGGCAGGCCATAAAAAAGCCCGGCTAATAATTAAGAACCACCACCCACCATGCAAATGAACACAAATGAGGGCAAGTGTCGCATCCTCCGAGCTGTGGTGCTGTGGTGCTCTGGGGTTCGTTTCTTTAAGGGCGTGCTAATCATAAAAGAAAAATACAACAAAAATTATGAATTTGTTTGGCGTAATTTTACGCGCTCAGAAGACAAGAGCCAGAAGCCCAACATGGGACACAGCCCCAAGAAATATTATCGAAACCAACCGAACCGAACCGTACCGTACCGAATTTGATCGAAGGGTACGAACGGTGCTGCCAATAATGACCCAATTTAGTGCATCAAAATTTATGTTTATTCGGTGGGTTCTCATCGTCGTTGGCTCGCCTCCAGCTTCATTTTCCAATATTAATATGAATAAAAATGAACGGAAAAGGGGAATGGAAAATCGTTGCGCATAACAAGAAAATTACTTTTTAATCTTATGAGTCATTAGAAGACATTTCCTAGAATAATGCCCAACCGAAAGCGGTGAGGAAGGGAGGTGTGAAGACTCGATACCGATAAAGACCCGTCAAAGAGCCCTCTCACTCTACTCTTGGAAATTGGAAGCCAGATACTGATACAGAACATACTTAAGCTGCGTTGCTAAATGGGGAAACTCTTTTGTCTAGTTCCCAAGGTGAAATGGAGTCTAATTTTGTTATGTGTGAAGTTTTCTTCAGAGCTAAAACTGATACGAACTGATGGAATTAATACGGTTATATGGAAATGAAGCTGTCCCTGGTTGGATCGATAGTTCCCCAAAATTGTGAAAGGTAATGGGAAATGGAATAAGTATATTTCACTTTCAACATCATCATCATCATCGTCAATATCAATATCTTTTCAATGGTCTTCCATATCCATAAAGCCAACGCCTTGGCCACAAATGTATATTTCATTCCCGTTTTCGTTTGGGTGCACTTTCTTGGACAGTCGTGGACCGCCAGTGGACCTTCGACATGCAGCTGTGTATGTTTATATATGTGGCATATGCCACATGTCATTTGCTTGTGCCCCGCACAAAACGTGTCACTGCCCATTTCATACCGGCTTCCTGCCACCTTTCCCTGCTCCTAGATCTAGGAGTATCCTTCTATTTTGGCCACACAATGACACAAAGCCCGAGCACACATAAAAGAAATTAATCAGATTTTTATTTAAACGCCCTTGCAAGGGGCGTTACCCAGCACACATACACACAGACAATGTATGACCATTGTCCTTTCGAACCCGACTCGACTCGAGCCTGTGAGCATTTTATGTGCAATTTTTGTCAACATGTTTTGCGCACAACGCTGGGCCTTTGTCTTCCTCCTCGCTACCCATGACACCCTTTGACCGCCTGTCAGTTTTGTCAGCTTTCTGCGGAATTACGAACGCCCTGAATGATGCCAGCAGATTTTTATATATTTCTATCCCCCACCACGACCATTGTATGAAAACTCGTTGCGTTCTGCCATCCCATCCATCTCTGTGCATCCATCTATCTATATATCTATCTATCCGTCTGTCTATTCTCCATGTCCCTGCCCTATCTTCATCCCATGTGGTTAGTTTGGTTTTGTCATTACAATTGTTTGCGTTTTCCACCATTCAATGCCAGTCAGAGCCGAGGTCCTTTGTTGGACTGTGCACTCTGTTTTGCTCTGCTCCTCCGGCCAGGGACATGGGCACAGACAAAGAGATGCCTGACAGTTGCCAGTTGCCAGTCGAGCAGCGTGTGGCAAACGGAAATCCCGAGCAAAAGTTCCGTTTAAAATTTCGCATTTTTCTTGCAGTTGTTGCGAGTAGTTTGCGGAACAAACATTCTTGTATTCAATAGAGCAGGTCTGGGCATAGCGCCCTTAGTTCAGACGGTGCACTAAGGCCAAGTTTTTGAAGGATTTTGCATAGTTCAAGAGGGGAAGGATGATGATGAAGATGAGCTGAGGATGATGATTGGTCTTGTTGTCTTGTAAGATAATTGCCACAAGAAACTTACTTGTACTACACATCCTCAACATTCTCAGAAGTAGATGTCAGTCAAATCCTTTTCTCTTCTGGCCAACTTTTCACATTGTAATTGTCTTTCTTGTGTGGTTTTCTATGGCCTTCGGTCTAAAATTCCTCCACAGCAATCCCGTCTTCTCATTTCTCATTCCTTCATCGCTGCACCGCAGACAAAATGATTGCAAATGTGTTTTTAAACCAAAAAGTTGCCAAAAAAATAAAATCAAATGAAAAAGGAAGCAAAATCCCTGTGTAGATTCTCACTTAGTTTACAGCATATTAGTTATGTGCCATAAACAAGATGCGACGGACGGAGTGGCGCCATGGCCCAATGCAGCCTGGAGAGCGCCAGCCAAGCACAAAATTAGGGAGCCACCTCCCACTCCAGGGACGTTCTGGAGTCTTCCGACCACCTCCGTTCGGTCCACCCCAATGACGCCGCCATCATCATCAACCTGCGACAACTTGCAAAACACAAACGAAATTGTTCAATGGCGCCGCAAAAATGACCAAAATGCGATGCCAGCAGACGCGCCGCCGTTTTATTTGCAGCAACGCCACTTCCACATCCGGCGGCCAGTTGTCCCGGCTCCTCTCCCCCGCTCTGCAGTACCAACGGCAGTGGCAAGCCAAAAGCTGCAAATTGATGGCGACTGGCGCACATTCAAAACGCTTTCATTATTGTCATAAGCTCTGGCCCCTCCTTGGGCTCGGGCGATTGCGACTGCGACTGCGGCTGCGGCTGCGGCTGCTCCTTGCGATAGCGCTGAAAAATTCTTCAGCATACTTTTCGATTTCCGTTCCGTAATATTCAAGTGATTACGATGCCGGACTGAGGCTGCGGCTGCGGCTGAGGCTGAGGCTGCTCCTGGCCAACACAGGAAGCTACAAAGTGCGCCGGGCTGGACAACTTTAGCGCTGACGTGCGCTGATTTCAGGACTCGGTCTCGTCCGGTGCCTAACCAAGTCTCCGCCGCATTATTTGTGTTGTTGAGTGTGCTTTTGGATGATAGAGTCCTGGAGTAGGAGGGCGAGGGAGGGTGAGGTTCGGTTTCGGTTTTCGGGTTCAATGACAAAGTTTACTACCACTAAGTATTTATAACTATTATTTATGAAGCCGTCGGACCCCGACTCTCCGCTTTAAATGCTCAGTGATGCGCAACGAATTTCTTAATGGTGCAATTTGGCGTTTTATGTTTGAAGTTTAGGCGAAAGGCGATTTTCCAGCTGGATATAGTGAAGGGCGAGGGCGAGGCGAGGAGCAGTGCCAATGGAGAAATAGAGTGGGGCATCGCAACATTTTTTCTGTCCGCTATCGCTATGTGCATAAAGTTTTCGCAAACAATTATGGCCCCCTGGCAGAGAACCAGCCATCTAGAGGAGCAGCCGAAGAAGGAGCTGGCACAGTATCCTGTGGCTGGCGAAGCTCCGACCGTTGCCGTTTTTCATTAATTTCATGGTGCTATTTTCGCGCCGCACTCTGGCTTCCGGCAGCTGTAATCATACTAGATAGCTGTCCTTGGCTCTGGCCCCCGCCTCTCTAGGGCCGTATCCCATTGATTTGAAAATATGTTTTATGATTCAATACTGTGATAGCGGCGTGCCATTAGAGATGGCAGCTTGTGGTCGATCCCCAAATGGAAACGAATGACACTGTAAGGCTATTGTTTACAGATTCCACTTCTTGGCTGCCCCAATTGCGGAATTTTAGACGGTAATTAAAAGGCAGTCGAAGCTTGATGACTAATTGCTCTTGAAGGATATTATTAGATGGTTAGTGATTATGAGTGACGAAACAGATGAAACAAATGTTCCTGTGATATAATAGATCCTTCTATTCCTCCTCTGTTATATTTGAACCATCACAAATGTCAATCGATAACTATCGCATTAACATCTCTGATTTGGCATTAAAAAAAGTTTGTTAAATAAAAAGTTGAAATTCAATTCACTCAACACCTCTGCACGCATACAATGTGCGTGGGGGGAATTCCATTCAAATATCAAATACCAACAGTCATAAAAAATCCGTGCCAGCAGCGGAATGCAAAAGAAAAAAGTGGGGAAATTATGTCAGACACTTAATGGATAAAAACGCTCCGCACTTGTGACAATGGCCCCCCATTGTGACACCTCAAATCATAACGGCATAATGAATATCTGAATGTGTGCAGAGAATGAAAATTAATTGAAAATGCATGCTGCATTCCATTGTCTTCAATTAATTTTCATTTCAATCACTCTGAATTGGCTGTAATTCGATTGTGTGCAAAAGGACCACACAGCAAAAGTACAATAAATAAATGCGTATGAATTTTTGTGGTCAATGAAGAAATGTAGTCCAAGTGGAAGGACTTTCGAACATCATCAAGGATTATACGAGTAGATACGAACTTTAATCCAGATCTGCAGTGAACACAAATTACTACCTTTAAGGTATAATGGGTCGAAACTGAGTTTCTGTTTAACAGCTCTCCATGCCCCTGCTAATAGGCTCATAACTAGTCGAACTAACAGAGTACTATTATATCTGGACCGCATCCGTATCCGTTCGTCGTCCTGGCGACATAATTCCTGTCTGTGGTCCTTTTCCAATTACCAAGTTTCAAACCGATTCACCCATTATGCATTCAAAATCTTTAATGTAATTAATGCTGTTTGTTTAATGAAAGTTGTCTGAGCCGATCCGGCAATCCCTTTACCCTCCCCAGTACCCTACCGAACGCATTGCATCATGCATATGTGCATGTCGGGCGAGGGATATTTTCGAAATTCAGGCAGGATACTGCAATATGCAATCTTGTTGTTGTGGATGTGGATGCCCATGTTGCCAGTCGTGTAGCGGACATGCTGGAGCAAGGGCTCCCCAACCCAGCCCATTGACCCAAATGCAGGGCTTATGCGTTCCAAGGTATTGCGATGTCGGGTTATCGTGGGTTGCAACCTGCCTGCTTCTGCTTGATGGTGGGTTTTCGGCTGTGACATTGCCGCACAAACGTACCGCCTGTGTCACGCACTGCATTCGAATTCGTATTCCTATTGGTCGTCTAATCATCATCGACAACTGTGGCATAGATTTGGTGTCTGGCCATTCCCCTCCTTCTCATAGCAACCCTCGCATTCCTGCTCTGCTCTGAATGTCTCCATGTGGGAGTGTGTGTGCCTTCCTGCCGTGAGTTCTAATGCGCTAAAGTGCTTTTTCCTAAAAACAAGTTACACTTTGCAATTTGCACTAAATCCCACTTGGCTGTGGCCGCCACCGAGCCCGAGCAGGGGTCGGACTGGGCCCTGACTGACTCCGGTTGACTCCTTCCTCTTCCTGTTTATGGCCATGACTGTGGATGCCGGTCGGTCTGTATCTCTGTCTGCTTGTGTGTGTAAATCCTTTTGCCGTTGCGTGGCAATTAAAAGGGATTTTCATGACTAAAACGTATTTATTTAACACACACACATACACACACACGGCTCAGCCTTCTTCTACATCGCTTAATATTTGATTTTTGATTTGTGGTCTGTTGTGGCTGTTCAGTCATTGGCAAGGGGATGCGGAAGGGCTGTCCTCGTCCTCGTCAAGTACTCTTATTAATTACTATTGATTTTAGTCTCCTGTTCGGTGTTAATGAAATTGAATCGAACTGCCGCCGAAAGTGCAGGCCTATTTCCAAACACAGAACCGGGGCCAGAAGTGTGCGGAAAGCGTAAGAAAAATCAATACAATCGCCGCAGTGGCATAGTTTTCGACAGGGTGCATTGAACTGCGTCCCCTGTCTGTCCTGGAGAGAGCGTTCCAGTCGCTGAATGGTGAAGGTTTCACAGTGTATGGTTCGTCACGCTATCCCAAGGATAGACAGCATTTAGCACTATGTGATGGTGGAACAGGAACGAAACTGGGTGTAGAAAAGGCGGGAATTCCATTCCATTTTGTATTCTCCCCAAAAAATAGTTCACCCGAATTTAATGCATACGAGTATCTGCATCTCTACACTAAAGAGACAGTGGTGTGTATGTGCTTTCTTTAAGCTGTAATTGTGACTGTGAGGTGTTGTCGCCCATCAGCATCCCTGGCAGCCAGCGCCTACTCAATCACCTGGCCATTAATTATGTAAAGTTTGTCCCCAAATAAAACGAAAATCGACCAAACATGTGACAACAATTTGTCGCTTTTCGACACCCTCTCTCTCTCCATCTCTCTCTCCCTCTGAATTTGTATGTCTCTTTTTCTCATTTCGAATATCTGTTCAAATTGTAGCCGCCGTCAATATTGAATTTGAAATTAAAACGCCCCAAAATGTTACAAATGGACAACGTGGCTCTGGCTGTCCCTGGCAACAGTTGTGCCAAATTGGCAGCCCGCTTGTACCCCTCCTTCAGCTCCCATTCCCTTCCCATTCCCATTCCCACATTCTCCCTGAAATCTGCATGTGTTAATTACCGATGCTGGGAGTCGCCGGTCAAGGGTCAGTGGAAGGATGGCAAAAAATTGTCAACATGGCGGACACTGGTGGAGAAGCCGCCAGCACAAGCTGGCACCCGAGCGAGGCGCTTTTGATTTATAGATCCCTGGATGGGGGAGTCTGTCGAAGGAGGAGATCGAGTGTTTGGAAGGGGACGTTCCACCCACTTGAATTTGCATTTACCTACAGCAAAAACAAATAAACGTCTAATCGAGTCAGGGCTGCGGGGTGGGACGCGGACCCTCACGGGGATGGGGAGCAGCAGGGCTGGTGGCATCAACTGTTGCCGTTCCCAGACAGACAGCCACGAATAATGTGACGTAACAGCTGCCAAGGGCATTGGTGGGAAGGGTGGAAATGCGGAGCTGGGTCTGCAAGAAAAACTGATGTCCTCCATAAACAAATAAAACTCAGTTTGGTCGAGAAATTGATTTTTTGCGCCTAATCAAAAACGAATTAATTTCAGCAGAATGTGACAAACGGACTGCCGCTTTTGGGCGAGAACGGAAGGGGTGGCTCAGATTTTGGGGCATTTATTGTGGTCCTGGTCCGGCCTCCACCCAGGCACTGCTCCGTCTCCTTCTCCTTCTCCTGCTTCTGGTTCCGGTTCTGCCTTCACTATAGCCCCAATTGATTAAATTGGCATGAAATGAAATTTATGTTAGTATCTGTTCACTTCGGTGGTTGCAAGGTGTTTTCCTTGCGGAATGGATTGCAGATCCAGACACACGAGGGTGGCAAGTGGCCCGATGGCCAGCCCAGCTGAAGTCCAACTTCATTTCGACCAAGGGTGGTTCGTGATGGAGTCGTACTCCGATTAAAGCGAGGGCAGGCACTTTAAGAAAACGACTCCAAGAGAGGGAGAGTGAAGTACGGTATTCTTAAAGAACTCGAGGAAAGCTAAGGAAAGTTGTGTTTCTGGATGGCATAAGGAATCTAGCTTTGAAGGGAGTTTAATTGGATTGGTCGATATCAAAGAATCGGAAAATAAGAAATTTCTCGACGAGAAATAAATATTGTTCTTTCCTTTATAATATTTCGTCTAAATCTGTTTGTTTGAAGCATATTAGAGTGACTCTGTTCAAGAGGAATCATTTCTTACCTTTAGTAGTCCATTCTTGTGTCGCTTGATAAGCGTACTCTTCGATTCTTTTGGCATTCGTGCTCCACTTTTGGGTAATACATTTTTAATGTGGGCCTCACGCACATTACGCATACGCCTCGTGCGGTCCAAGAATATGACCGGGTTGTCATAATGCTGAGCAAACTTTAAATAAATGATATTCAAAACGTAGCAAAGAGCGTCGCTCTCCCACACACACACACATATTTCTGTGTTACGAATGCCATAAAAAGCAGTCGTAAAACCCTTTCCGCAAAGCGGAAATCCCGCTTCAAAACAAACGCCATTAAAAACGAGGTCATGCTCAGTAGCACCACCATCGGGACTGGGCCTGGGACTGGGACCAACAGCGGTGCGATGGGTTAGAAACAGGCTAAACAAGGCAGCAGTATGCGCATGAGGATGAGCTTGTGTTTTTGGGCCATATTCGGATTCGAGGACTGCCGACAAGTCAAACAAAATTTACAGTCTCAAACTGCACAAAAATTTGGAAAAGTTGAAGGAAAAAATGTACAACAAACAACAAAAAAATACTCGTATATAATATTTTAAAAGTGCTCATAGGGAGCGGCATAAAATATGGGCACAAAAAGTTCAAGTTTACGGAAAAGAGAGAGGTTGAGCCTCCCCCTCTCTATGGGTGGGGATGGGCTGGTTTCTGGTGGGGCCAGAGTGGTTTTCTAAGGTATTTATTTTCATAACGCTGCACAACATAAGGAAGCAATAAATTTAAGCAGACTGACGACAGTTTGCATGAGGATGGTGGATGGAGGACGGTGGATGGATGTGTGTGTGTATGTGCAAGTATACATGATAGGGAGGGATATGCCAGGATATTCTCTGTTATGTCTGGCTTTAGCTTAGGCGCCCCTTCCCACCAGTGACAGTGCCAGTGCCAGTGGCATGTGTCGTAGGTAAAATGCCAACAGTCGTGTCTGCACATACATTGCATAGTTATTGTTTTAAAGCTTCGGCAACGACCCGCTCGTCCCGCCACTTGGTCTTCGTCATTTAAATAAATTTTATGCAATTTAGTTAAGCTGTTCTCTCGCTCTCCATGTATTTATATCCCTCTCTTTCTCATCTCTCTTTCTGGCTGCTGCACTTTGGTTGAGTGAGTAAATGTCATTTAAATTTCTTCGTGCCTTCTCTCGTCAGCAACGTATGTGTGGCATTCCAATTTCTTTTGGCCCTGTATCGCATATATCCCTTTTACAAGCCCCTTCCACCCCTCCACGCCTTCCTCTGGCCCGGCACCACTCGCAATAAAATATTTAGCAGGGCGACAGGAGAGCAGGGCATGCGTAGGAGGAGGTCGTTACCTCCCATTTGTGTTTGCGAGCTTTCCTTTGGTCTGGGATCGTGTCGTAAGTCGTATGTCACCGGCAACTTGACTGAGTTGTTAGTTTTACTTTATTTCTTGTGGTATACCCTTTCGGAAGATACTCTTACTATGATTCGAAGCAGATGTTTGAAGCGCAAAGATGGAATGCATGGTGGGAGACAGAAACCGATTGTTTGGTAAGGAGTAAAAAAAATCGAAGCCATGGATCTCCAAGGGTATTTAATGCTTTGGTCTGGCCGGTCTCTTACGTTGCTTGATGTTGCTCCATCACATCATAAAAACGTGTGTGTGCTGCAGTTGTTGTCGTTGTTGTGCCTCGTTTTCAGGTTATTTATGTTTGCCATGTTGCGTTTGTCAAGTTTTTGCATTTGAAACAGACGCGCTCGGAAGCATTATGACTTAATTCTTATATGGCGCTCAGACATGATATGTATACATAATCCCGTCCACAGGAGCGTAGATTCCCTTGTGCTTGGTCCGGGTCTTTGCAAACACTTCCAATTACATTTATTTACTCGACCAATTGTTGTTCAATTGTTGTCAATCGATGCGGCTGACTGCGACAAGTGCAGTGCAGTCTAGATTCCCAATTGAATCAAGCTTAATTAAAAATGTCTTGACATGGCATAAATCTCAGGGGAGTCGCCCACCTGTGCGCTTGACTGGATGGTAGATGTTGGATGGTGGATGGTGGATGGGGAACGAAAGCATATGCCAGCAGCTGTTTCGCTTTTGGGGCTGCTGCCTCCAACTACGAGCACAGTATTTGCACAAAAAATATAGCAAATGTCAGGATGTGTGTGTTTGCACAGACCCCACATATACACACACATACGGATACACTCACTGTCACACACGCAGGAACACTCACACAAAGCAACAACAAAGAAAATTGCTTTAGTAAATCCTAAGGAAAATAAACACAGAATACAACTTGAGTACCAGAGCAAACAAACCCCCACACCACCCGAAGGAACACACATCAAATGGGAGTCGAAGGTGCGCCCAGGTGGGCTGAGGGTTGGGGGTTGGGTCTGCCTATGGCACCCCTATATGCTGTTTCTTGGGTGGGCGCCACATTTGCAAAAGTCAAAAAGGGTTAAGGCAAAGCCGAGCGCCAAACCGGATCCCCAAGTGTTTATTATGTATGGGTGTGAATGAGCTGCTCCTCTCCTCCTGCTCCACTGTGCTTCTCTTCGGTGAGCTCTTACGGGAGGGAGTCGTCCTCTCATATTGCGCTGCCTTATGTATGACACTTGAACATGCAAAGCTGCTTGCCAAGATGATTTATATTAGCCATGATTTCTGGCAATTTTTAGCACTCCACTCGTCGTGCCCCTTTCCCCTCTTGTCTTTCTCTGACGGTGTCGGAGGTGTTGATTGTTGTTGAAATTTCTGCCGCGCCAGCTGACGAGAACACTGCGAGAGAAGGCGGAACGCGGGTCCCCAGCTACCGGAGTCAGAGAGTGCCACATGACATATTTCGGGCGATGATAATAAAAACTTATTTCGCTTGGGCGAAAGAAGGAGTGATTACATGGAAGACATTGTGTGCGAGTAAGCTCCATTAGAGCAATGAAAGGGTTGAGTGGAATGCAAATGTGCGGGCGTGCGCATAATAATGCCAAGAAGGTCCTGCTCAGACTTCTGCTTATCGGATGAATTTTGTTTACTTCACTGCCAGCAGTCTCTAATCAGAAGATCCCGAAGGTAACAGGACGGACGGTAGAAGTCACACTCATAACCATGGCAAAGGCGGGCGAGAGCCAGGCCGTGCAAATAATGCGCGTGCGAATGGCAGTAAAAACAATTACAGGCCACAAAGCAAAGATGGTTGAGGGAAGTGCTGGCCCACGCTACGTATACGTAGTTCGGGAAGTCAGTAGAGACACGAAGGGAAGAAGGCTGTGGCTGGGGTGCGGTTGATGGTCTCGGAACAGCCACTCACACACACACAAACACTCACACACACACACACAGAAGCACTTGGGCTATCAAATTAAGTAATTGCATAATTGTTTCACTAGCATTTTACTATGCCCCCGGGTGGCCGGTGGCTCCTAGAGATCCACAACCACACGGACGGCCGGCTAGCCAGAGAGCCGAGCACCACCCACTTGCCAGCCCTCCCTTTGACTTGGCTTTTTATGTGTGTGCCAAGTTTTCTTTTATTTGCCTTTTGGTCGATGGCTAATCCCCTCCTGCCTGCTGCTACGTGCCTGTCTTTGAGTTTTCGTGGATCCCCGACTCCGACTCCGCACCGTGCACGGTCGCTCATAAATCAGCGTCAAATCGTCGAGGGCTTAGTCCGGGAGCCTCGTAGTTTCTAATTGTTTTGTTATAGACACATATCCGTGAGGTTTGGCGGCCAAGTCGAATGCCGAATGCAAAATGCAAATGCCGCCAGACCGCAAATGTTGTAAACCCCCGCCCGAGATGGAAGCTCCTTAGACACTTGAATGCATACCAGAAGTGGGGCACACGGACAGTTGCGCTTGGTGGCTAGCATTGCGGTTGGGCAACATTGTGGCCGCCGGCAACTGAAACTGCCCTGACACGGACCTCCGTGATAAGGCCAACAGAGCGGTCAAATGCGGTGCTAGCATTATTACCCACAATCCCGGCACTGGACACGGAGAGGTCGCGGCCCATGGGGCAGCCGTAGAATGTCTGCATTTGTGGCTCTAACTCGAAATTGAGTGTTTGAATGCGGCGTGGCATGCATACAGTAGTAAAGTGCTGTTACGTTGTATTGTTTGGCAGATCTTACATCTACTTCTTAGTGTAAGGAATAATTTCGACTAAGATTCGATTTGAGATGAACAGAACTTATCGAACTTACTCATCTTTTCACTCTTTGAAGAATTAGTAAAAGGAAATAAATCCCCAAAAAGGGCAGGCCCTTCATTACAAGATCTAGTTTCCAATGTGCTCCAGTTTTCCCTCATATTTTTTACCACTTCATTTACCTCTCTTTTTCAGTCTGTTTATTTATAACCCATCCATATTGCACTTCAGATTCGACTGTAAATCGAACATTTATCATTCCTAATTACTGGCACTAAGCTCTTGTCTGGATTCGTTGGCCCAATGCACTGATTGATCTACTCCTCCTGTGGATGTGGACGAGCTCTGGGTCTGGATTTATAGATATAGACGGTAGTCGTGCAGCCGATGCATCCAAGGGAGGGAAAATCTCATTTGTTGCGCTTCGTTGCTAATTTTAATATTATTTTTGGAAATCTCATAAGTTGCCCAGAGTTTCCCCCTTTTCTGGTTTTTGCCCGGCCCGTTCTTTGATGCCCCGAACTGTTGATGTCTTTATTGCAGCTCGTATGCGCTGCCGGTGCTGCTGCTCACATTATAATTTTCATTCAGCTCTGGCCGTCGATGTACGTCTTCGGGTCTCCATCTGCTCGCTGGCATCTTCACGCGGCTTTGGCTGTCTATAATTGGCTTGTCTGACTGCCCGACCAGCTCCCTCCCTCCCTGGCTTCCACCAGTTCTTCCTCGTGGAACGGGTGTGTGCGGGTGCGGGTGTTGGTTCGGACTTTTAATCAAGATCAAGCGTGATAAATTGAAGTCGCTATGGGAATTGAAAGGCGTTGAGTGTGGGCAGGGTTGTGGCATTGATGGAGCAACTGGAAGTAGTACTACTGCTTGCACACCAAGTACTCTACACCTCTTTCTATAAATAGATTAAAATTCGAAAAGAATAAATCATTATTTCTAAATTGAACTGTTTACTGTTTTCCTTCTTATTGGTATTTTGGTATTGATTTGATGGAAAATCGCAGGATAATCTTGCAGCTTTTGAAGTTTCGCGGGGAAAAAATGCAATTGCAAATTAATAGGAAAGAAAACACAGGAATATACTTTTGCCAAAAGTTCAGTTTAATTTTTTTTGCGGGATTCTTGCAGTATCATCTCTCCGTTCTTTCTGCTTCAGTCTGTATATTATCGGTTAAAAAACAGTCCCCAGAGACCCATAAAACATCTCTGCAGACAGTGCGGGATACATGTGGAGATGGATCGTCAATATTCCCGTAAAGGTGTTGGTTTCTGCGGTGTCCAGTAGCTTCGGTAGCCGTCCACCCGCTGAGAGACACAGAACCAGGTCGGATCAGCGAAAGATCTCTTGTGCCTTTCATCATCACTTTGTAAGGTGAAAAGACTTTTCGATTAAAGACACCATTTGATATACACTATTCGTATAATGTACATTCGATTACTGTCAGAGACGCCTGTCTGCCTTGAAGCACTCCCGCATTTCACGATCCTACAACACAGAGGCCATAATAATGAGCTGCTGCATATTGCCCCATGGAATGCGAGGAACAGACAAGGCATCGAGTAAACGAGAAATCGCGAAACAATAATGCGGCTGCAACATAAACAAATGCGAGTATAAATCGTGGCTGGCTGGAACACAAAGCAGCCGACAAGCCCTGGCACTTTGGTTGTCAGTCAGCGCCGTCGGTGCATTCCGAAGCGTTTCAGCCCGGCCGTATGAAGTGGATTCTAAGAAATGTTTGCGAAATGTGCGTTGTGTTTTTTGCATATAAATTACGAGTATTTGAAGCGACACACGCACCGGATCGGCTGTGAGTCAATTCATAAGACAATGGAGCCTCAGCAGAGGGACAAAGGGAGCAACTAGTTTCTGTCGGCTTTCAGGTCGAATCCACACTCCACACTCCCGGCAGGGGCCTTTGACAGGGGCTAATAGCTTAGGTCAACAATTAAACTCATTCTGTCCGTCTCGGGCTTTCCCCCACGAGAACTCGTCCTCCTTCTGCTACTCGTAGCTCTCCCTGCATGTCTGACTGACAACTGCAACGCCGTGCCGTCTATTTGCAATGCATTAATTTTAGATCGGGCCCCGACCCCTGCCCAGCGTTACTTGAGAGCCTCTCCTCGCCCGCGCTGGCAGCAGAAATTCAAACACAGGAAAAATCAATCGCCCGCACTGTCAATGTGCCCGCATTTTCCGGAGTTTCTCTCTCTCTCTCTCTCTCTCTCTCTCTCCCTCCCTCTTTGTTTTTGTCGTATTTCCATTTCATTTGATTTGATTTTATTTTGGTAGTGGAAACATTTTACCTTCCCCAAGAGTGGGAGTGTAAGAGGGAGCAGTAGGAGTCCGTGGCGCGCCAACTATGTAAATATTTGGCATGACCGCATGACAATATTTGTTCAGACTGCGATTCTCTTTTTAGGGAACCCAGCATTTGGCGTACACTGAAGAGTAATAACTGACGAGACAAGTATCTCTGTTCATGTCATTGTCATTTCGACTCCGGCTTCATTTGCAGAGTATTCGGGATTCTGGAGTAGGAACATTGTCCCGCTCTCCCTTCTAAAAACCTACATTTTGACAGATCCACAGCCCCTGGAATTTGTTTGCTGTTTTTTCCCAGTCCCTTGCTCAAATATGTATCTTTCTGTTGTCTCCTGTTTTTCGTGTGTGTATCTATGTCGCGCACTGCATTTCCGTTTGGAATGCATCATTAAAGTATTTCGAATTAACATTAGTAAATCAGGGCCCATTCCCATCCCTAACTCCCTCTGCAAACATCCTAATGTGTGGAATAGGAGGGACAGAAATTGTTGGATAAACAAATATCGGCATCCGCATGCGTGCCCCAACCACCGCTGCTCGGTTCCGTCCGTGTTTGGCTCTCCGATTAATATGAGAGATCTCGTCTGCCTCCTCTATACTACCATGTTCGACAGACAGCCACGACCGCGGCACGTCGGCCGTGCACTTGTCGCAACCTGCGGCGACACACACGCAGCAGTCAGGTGAAGAGCTACGCCCCCATTCATTTCTTTCAAAATCGAAGCAGTTCATTTCCAATCTGTATTCGTAATAATTGATTTACTGTGTGTTCACATATCTCTGTCATTTTTCGTTAGTAGAAAAAAATTAAGTCCAAATTTTGTATCATCAAAATCTACCATTTCAAATGAAAAAATCTCGTTCGACTGCCTCGATGGCCCAGTGTCCGTGTCACATGCCCGGGACACATCACTGCGGCAAGGAGCTGCGAGAGAAGCGCCAGGAATTCTTCCGGCGGGACATCGATGACATTACGGACAGCGTAATGCAGGTGATGCGGATTTGCGGCCTCATGGCCTGGGAGGTGAGGCGCACCAGGGAAGTGATACGGCGTTCGTTCGAGCACTACGACGAGGTGCGCTACAAGATTGACTTGGTGCCCCGCAAGCGATTCTGCAAGGAGACCTTCATCCATGGGCTGGCTGTCGAGGCGCAGATGTCGCGTATGGACTCCCAAATCGCCTACTCAATCGTGAAGAGGGCCTTCAAGGCCTACTACCACGGGACCGCGATGGAGGGCAAGCGGCTGAAGTCCTTGATGGAGGGTATGAAGCATAGCCAGCAGTGCCTCTGGCTGCACGCGGCCAAGCGCACAGCCGAGATCTACGCGGCCTATGCGGGCCTGATGCACTCCGAGATGCTACAGTTCGCGGAGCGCTTCGAGTGTGTCTACAAGAGTCTGTACGATGTGCTGTGTACCCGTGTGATCTGGGACGATGAGAACCATTGCCGCTGCGCCTGGACATCCGCGGTCCCCTCCCAGATCTCTACCATCTCCACAATGACCGCCGAGATGGAGGTGCTTTTCCTGAAGCAGAACATGGCTCCCAGCAGTGCACCCTCCGCAACGGCCGTGGTCCCCAGTCAGCTTTCCGTCCAAGTAAAAGAGATCATCGTGAATGAAGGGCCTCCGACAGGGCCGGCCAGCGAGATCAGCTCAAAGTCGTCCCGATACAACTACGGACTGAAGAAAGTAGTCCAGAAGAAGTCCTCGAGTAAGCCACCAACTGTGCAGAGCTCCAAGGCAAGCCTCGGAAGGCGTAGGAAGAAGTGCACGTGTCCGAAGCTGCAGTGCGATCGGAAGTTCGAGCGAGAGGCGCCAGAGATCACGGCAGAGTGCAGCCAGGGCCCGTATGTGTGCCGCTGGCTCCGCTACGACGAGGAGGAGGAGCAGTTCAAGGAGCACCGAGTTCCGTTCCCTCCCATGGAGGTCATCTGTCCTCCCTGCCACAAGGACGACCTGCCCTGCGATCCCGAATGCACCTGCACCTGCGACATCTGCACCTGCCAGCCTGCTTACGATGAGGGGGCTGGGGAGGAGGAGCACCACGGGGAGAGGCTGTCGGCCACCGGCATTGAGGACCACGACACTGACTACTGTTGGCTGGCTCCGTTCCGCGACTGGCCCCGGGTGGACGTGGAGCCGGTGGAGGAGCCGGAGGAGGAGGCAAGCATGACCCCCAACTCCGAAGAGGAGGAGGCGCTCTTCCAGTGCCGCTGCACTTGCGAGATCAAGCAGCGCGCCTTCCCTCATCTCTTCACCTACTTGGCTCCCTTCAAGCCGATCAAGCCCGCGGTTGAGGAAGTGCCTTCCGTCAAGGATCCAGAGAAATGCGAAGAGGAAGAAGGCACTGAGGACTTGTTGGCGAAGCCTCCGCCCTGCGGTGTCTCCCCGTCCACCTACCGCTGCTGGTTGCAGCCCACACCCCCTCCCAGTGATCCCGAGTCCGTTACAGAGGAACAGCCACACATCGCAGTGCTGGCCCAGGATGCGAAGCCCAAAGTAGCTGGCATTTCTATGGATGTCACCGTCAAGAGGCAGCACCACCAAAAAGGCAGCGAAGTGGCCAAACCATCAGGGCCAGCGCCCGCATCAAAGTCTCAGAGGTCTAGCACGAAAACACCCAATTTAAGGATTAGTATTCCAGCCCAAGCTGCAGCTCCTAAGGCACCGGCAAAGCCAGCTCCTACGGCTGTTCCCGCTCCAGCTCCAGCTCCGGTCGCCACTCCTCCAGCGGCCAAGCCCCCACCAACTCAGGCTCCGGCTCAGGTAAACCAAGAGGAGAAGCTCACAAAGGAGGATATTTTGAATATCATTGGACTGTAGTAGAGTTTATCGAGCAAACGTTTCATTATTGGATGGTTCCGTTCCGCATTCTGAGCAAATTTATATACTATTTTGTATTAAAGTACACCTTTTTCATAGGATCACATTTGAGATAGGAGTGGCCCTAGCCCCAAGGAAGAGCATTCTTTTCATTTTCCTCTTTGATATTTCCCAAATGGATGTCAACCTTAAATATCAATTTCTTGGAACTTTTCCGAACACTGCCGTCCCACAGCTGGGATCGCACTCCACGCAGCACTCAACTAATGTCATAGGGAAATCCGAGTTCCAAACGCAATTTGCTCTCAAATAGTTTTGAAAAGTTATTTGATATTTTATTTCATATTTTTATTGTCAATGGTTTTGTCGCATATCTTTTTGTTCGTGAATGAGTGTGGGTTTTTGTTTGCCAAACGAACTGTCAATTGATTGTCAAATTATAAAGCAGAAATGGTCAGTGAGGAGTCCGTTGGGTGGAGGGTCCTTTGAAAATGTAAACTGTTTGCTTTGTTGCCACTTTGAAATGCGTTGACATGGCTCTCAGCGACACTCTTCCGCCCCGCAAGTATGCGAAATATTATACAACACGCACTGCCCACAAATTCAATCGCAGGGAGTGGCGTGTAGGACGTGAATCAATTCTAGATTTCTGACGCACGATATTCCGCATTGTATGCCAAATAATGGGGCACCACCACGCCTCTACAATGAACAACACATTTGGTCGAGTAAATTACAAAATATACGTACGATATTTATTTGCATTGTCGATAGTTGTTATTCGGTATAGGACAAATCTCGTTAAAACCAAATCACGTAGGAATTTGATTCCGTCTCCGGTTCGCTCCACCCGTACCCGTAGAAGGGTACATATATGGGAACTTTTCTGGCTGCTGGCTGCCGTCTTCCGTAATTGCAGACAAATTGTAAAAGTATTGCCTGACATGGGCGGCTGAATGGGATTTGTTTGGCTTGACAAGGGGCCCACGAAAGTTTTGTGACAGACGCTTTTAAGCAGAAAATTGTTTGCTCATAACTTTTGACAACACATTGGGACAGAGTGGGACCCCGGAGCCGCCGAAGCCTATCAAAGAATAACAATAAACGGTATCCCAACGGCATAAATATAAAGTTTTGGGGAGGGTGGCATCGAACAATGTCTGGCTTCAATATTTTTCCTCCCAGAAAAACGTATTCTCTCTATTGCTCCCAATAGTTTTTACGTCTGAAACTGCGATTAATCTATCTAAATCCTGGCAAATCATTAAAGCTAAAGACAGTAGAAAAAACCACATACGTTGTATATACTTTTACTTTTGCTGATATGTTCCAACATTTCAGAACTTGTACTTTGCTAATTACTAATTACTTTCTGTAGTCGATCTCTAGAGTTTTTGGGCTCCATACTTTTCGATGTGCTTTTGTCGGGCAGAGTTTTCTTTACTACTTTTTGTCCTCGGACGCATTTGTAATGGAGGGTGCCTTGGCTTTCATAAACTTTAAGTGAGTCTTCAATGCGAACAAGGTCTGAACGAGTCATAAATTTCTAGTTTACTTTGCGCCTGAGCTCGGAACGGAAGGTCGTTAAAAAATTCCTTTTCGTAGCAATGAGTATCGAGCCGGGCTAGAACGGTGCGGGCTGTCTGGAACGATGGTCTGAGCCGGGTCTAGGGCCGGCCGGGTGTCTGGCGAGCCTTGTTACGACCACGGGATGATGCGCATTGCTCATTAACACGAAACTAATTAATTGCGCAATTCAGCTAAACTATCGTGTAACGAGAGGGGCCCATTACAAGCTCTTGATTGATCACCGACTGCTGGCTGCGCGGGATCTTCCTGGGCTGAAACTGGGAATGGAGGAGTCTTCGCGGCGCTGGTGTCGGCTGGTTGGCTGCTCCGTCGGCCATTGCATTTTAAACGCTAATTTATTGTTGACTGCAACATGTTGCCGGTATGCAAAAATGTGGCCTGGCATATGCAATTAATTGTAACAAGGCCCGCTAGTCAAGCAGTCAACCTTTAACGAGGCTGAGGCCAAGACTGCCACTGGCACTGCTGGAACTGGTGCTGGCACTGGCAACTGTATGCAGCCTCAGCACTCTGCTCCAAGCTGCAGCTAGAAACTTCCAACCTGGCAATTGCCACTGCGGCTACGACAGTGACTGCGACTGCGACTGCACTCCAACGCGTGTTAAGCTGCTGCAATTTACGTGTTAATTTGGAATCGTGTTCCGCAAATGTTTGGCTGCCCCCGAAACTGACTTCTGCTCGGCCTCGCTTTTCCTCAAGATCGGCGAAAGTTTCGGTCATAGACAAAGGTGGGACCGTAATTCATGTGTTGCCGGTAATTGCTGGAAGGCAGCCGTTGGGGCAGCTGCAACAATACCATTAGGCAATGCCGATTTGATACGAGCGAAAGCAGCCACTTTATGTACCTAGTAGCCCAACAGAGAAACCGTCTATGATCTTAGATTGATATTTCGTTTGAATCGGGCCATCAGTAGGAGCAAATAATTGGAAGCTCCTATGGGGGAGTGGCCAAACGAGCTCTGCTCTATTTTATAATTCCCAATGGAAGAGTTGGCAACAAATTTAAATGATAATAACCCTTTGATTACTTCGCTGCATCCCCATCTGAAGTAGGGATATCCCTTGAATCCTCTCATCAAAATACCCGACCAACTATGCTACCATCAATCAAACCAACTCGCTCTCAAATATTTTCGAAATCAATAAATGCCCAAAAAGTTGTTGGGTTACACGGAAACTTCTGCCATAGCTGGGATCTATCTCCCGCAAATATATATAAATGCAACTATCCATATATATAGACTCCTACTTCAGTGTATTTAGCTGGCCGGCAGATAAATGCCCAACAGCCAACAACTTTTTGGATACAAAAATGTTTGCCATAGTTTTGGGAATGTTTTAAAAACTTTTGCGCAAAATCCGTTCCCCGAAAACCGAAACCGCAGAACGCAGAACGCACATTGAATTGTTGCCGTGCCCGTGGCCGAGACGGTCCCCGTCGCCAGCCTCTTGGCCTGTCGTCGTTCTCCATAACTCGAAGCATGACATGCAGCTGGCTCAACAGAGCTGCAACTTGTTTGCGGTTGCGAGTATCTATCGGATGCAGTTGCGAGTGCGAGGACAAGATACTCGCACTCGCAGTTGTGGCTGCAGTTTTTCGGTGGAGAATAGTTGAGAGTTGAGCATGCTGGAAAATGTACTCGAACTCGTACTGGCATCCCCGAAAGGCTGCTGGTGCTGCTGCTGCCGCACTCACACCAAACCACACACTGACACGCACACACACACACACATGCTGCATGATGACAAATCATTGGGCTTTATGGCAGGCAACATATGTTGGCGTTCAAAATATTTAACCGCAGAAAAGCTTTTCGAAAATCAGCAGCCACGAGTAGAGAGCCTCTTGATTAATGGCAGCGTTCAATACAAATGCTTGAAAGTTTTGAACTGCATGTATCCATCAGATACGTAGTTTGTCAACGACGCTTTCCACTGACATAATCATCAATTAAAGATCTATTAATAGAGGCTTCTGCCTCTACCCACTCTCACCATTTGGAGCAGCATGAGGAGGCAACACTTAGGGTCCAACATGTGTTAGTGTCAACTTGATTGAGGAGACGTCCACAAAAACTGAACAATGAAAAGTGGAGACACAATAGTTGAACAAGTAGAGCCATAAATGCCCTAACTGTTTCTATAGATTCCACTAAAAGAGTCTTTAGACTCTTCTATAAAACAGATATGCCCTCACCTTCCATATACGTACGACTAACTATGTGTGTGTCTAGCCCAATTAAATTGCTGCCAAATTATGGAACCATTAAAAATTCAATTCGTGGCCCATTTCGATTCAAATTAATCAATCAAAAACCAAATAAAAAACCCTTGGCATGCCTTGACTTATTATCAAAAAACTCAGCCATGTACAGACATACTTGTACGAGCATGCTCATGTTTGGGTGTATCTCGACTCTTTGATTGAAGGTCGCGCCAGCTAATTTACGGCCCATAATTAGCAGTGGCCTACGAAATGTTTGGGAACATTTTACAGTTTTCCAAGCTGCTGCAGCATTTAGTAATGTAATGGAACGGGCCATAGATAATTTTCAATGGCGGGCCAAGCCATTTGCCGTCCATTTGCTGGGCCGTGCCTGTGCCGCACATGTTATTGTGTAACTGTGTGGCATGCATTAACCCTTTGATTCCGTTGCGTGCCAGTCACGGAACGGCCTTGTTCCAATGGCCAGCGGGGCTCTTATAGCCACATGTCGGCCGAGGGGCATTAGAAGAGATCTTTCTGCGCAGTGGAGCAGCGAGCGGCTATGGTTGCAGTCTGGTTAAGTGCGGTCATGACCCACCGACTCGAAAGATTCTTTCATAATTAACTGAGCTGAAGCGAGGCACTCTCTGCTGAAAGTAAAGAGCATGTTTTGATGAATCTATGGTGGTGCTTCTATCCACCTTCCGAAATTTACCTCGATGATTCCGTATGCAGCTCATCCTCGGATCCCAGCTCGGATCCAGCCAGGCAACCCAACGAAGTTCGTAAAAACATTTTAAAGATGCAAAAACTTTTAAATTTAACCGCATTTATGGGGCCGCTGCCAGCTGCTGCCACACGAATACCAATACTGGGATGGAAGGGGGAATGGAAACCTTTCGAAGCTTTGGAAAAGATTTTCACCTCTTATATTAGATGCCAGGCGAAAGTTTATTGTTTTCCTCAAGCTCGCGCTAGACTGGATGGGCTGGCCTTTCCATGGAAAGGCACTCCATTGCCACTGCTGTTGCCGGGGCCATTTCCATTCGAAAGGATAAGCCAAGTGCCAGGCCAAAGGATTCTCCGGCACTGCCACACACGCAAACGCACACTCCTACATGTGCAAAATTGATTTGCCTCCGCTCCTTCAGAGGCTGCTGTTTGCTTTGTTTAGGGATAATCCCATACATTAGCCCAGTGTAAAGGGCTTGCTTGAGTTTTCCTTTGCGCTGCGGAAAATGTTTGCTATTTTCGGTTACTTTCTTCGCCTTTGTGTGTGTTTTGTAGCTAAAAAACTGATTCTCAAGGTATTTGTGCATTCCGAGAAAATTGTATAACCATAAATGCGCCAGATTTGCGTTCACTCGTGAGGATTATGCCCTCCACCCCACCATTTCACAGCAACAAAACTTTCCGAATTCACATAAAATTAGCAAATATTACATTTGCGCTCTGGAACAGCTCCCAAAAGGTTGCACCCAGAGAGCATCCCACATCTCAAGCTTAGCCTTGGCCTCATCTCATCTCTCCTCAGCTCCCTCTCTCTCAGCTGGACTGGTCCCCTTGTCCTTCCACGGACCCGAGTTTATTTTGTATATTTTAAGCAAACTTTTTTATTGCCGTAAACAAAGTTTTCCGCGCAACGGGAGTTATTTAACGTACAATATATAACTTGGAAAAACTTCATAGCCCTCGAACGAAACAAACTGAAAAAGAGCGACGCATCCCTGGAATAAGTCAGTCATGTGGAAGGGCTCCTCGGTAGGATTCAGTGTTTCTGGCTCCTGGTCCTTGGTCCCTGCTCCCTGGTGATACCTATGTCGTGGCTCACATGCCGCCCGCTGTCGCTGATTGACTCCGGCCGGGATGTGGGGTGGTGCTGCGGCCTGCATAAATCTGTCCCAGACAATGCCACAGATACGCACCCAGATAGGTTAATGTTAATGCGAATGGGTGGCGGAAAGTTTCCATTTTTGTGGGCAATTTACAGTTTATCGGTGATGTCATCTAAATGGGCGCCGAGCGATTTGCTTCCCATTATCATTTACCGCTACTGCTGATGGGTCCCCAGGTGGAAACTGTCGTCGTTATGGGACGTTGGTAATGGAGGTCCATATTGATTGATCCATGTGATCACTTATTTTACTTCTGATTTATAATGGTTTTAAGCAGAACATAATGCTCTCGAACAACGACACTATCTCGACTCTATTTGATGCCTCAGAAGCAGAAGAACTTAAATTAATTGCAACATTTTGTAAGGCACATGCACAACAAGTTGGCCCCGTCGAGACGGTGCCCCTCGTGCCCCATCGATCCTCGTTGCGTCTTGGCTGTCGGTTTGCTTCCTTTGTTGCCCTCTTGTGGTGCGTCTTGGTCTTGCACTTGCCTTGCATCCGTCAACACAAAGTTGCATTTGCTGCCGTGCGACTGCCCTCGACACAGACCGGCAAAGTCCTTGACTTGCATTTCTGATAAACAACGTGTCAACTCTGTCGACATAAACCATAATCTTCGGTGTCACTTTGACTTACAACTCGTGTACTTTTCAGTGGTAATCACGTCTGGGATGGGTCTGCTCCTGCTTCTGCTTGTGCTTGTGCTACTGGAACTGGTGTTGGAGTTGGAGTTGGAGTGGCAGAAGCTAAACAACTCGAAAGTGAAACGAATTCTTCATAGTCTGGCAGCTAGATAAAAGACATGGCTCCTGGGGGGGACATTAGTGCGGATGTAGTGGGAGTCTATAATCTGAGGGTCCCTCCGATTAATAAGTGGCAACAACTGCTGCCGCGCAGGTCGCTCAATGTTCCGTCAGTCTGCCAGGCTGGGACTTGCTCTTAGATCATTAGCGTAATTAAATGTGGATGAAAAATTTCACTTAATTTAGCGTGTGTCTCTGGTCTTTCTCATAACTCGAAAAAACCGAAATATAATTAATCAGCCCGAAAGGGACTTGGGGGTAGAGGGACTCTCAGACGATGGCGGAGACGGAGACGGAGGCATGTGGCAGAGTCGGCGCATGTTTTTTTCCCGGCCCCGGCTTCCGTGGACGCCTCTCGTGTCCACCCTCGCCGGCACCTAGAAATTAAACTAAGTGTCGGGCGGTCGAAGCGACCCTGCCACATGACGCACGCATGTCTTTCCGCCGCCGGCGCGCTCCCTCTCTCTGCCTGCCTGCTCGGTTGGCTGGAATTTGACTTCGATAGTCAGCTGCTCCCGAGACTCTGGCCTGTTTCTGGTTCTGGTTCTGCTTCTGTCTCTGCTGTTGCCTGTTCTTGCCTCGGTCTAGATGACACCAGCATGTTGTCAGCTTAATTTTTTAATAATGCTAAATTTAGCCAGCGGCAACGGGGCAATCAACAAGTCCTGGCAGCCATGTAATTTCGCTAAGTGCAAGAAGCTATCCATCCCTTCGCCCCGAGTGGTGCAAATTTATCGTCACTTGCATGGAGCGTGACATTGAAATTGTAAATTAGCAACGCATCGTGAAGAACGGTCCCACTGCAGGAGAGCTTGGAGGGAGATGGGAGTCTAGGAGGCGCCGAAGAACGGCGCCAGCAAGGGAATCACTGCAAGATTATCGTAATTACTAATATAAAATGGAGCATTACCGATCAGAGGCTGAACTTCGATCTGTCCCAACAGTCGAGATAGCATCTAGAGTCAGCAGATGCAAATCGGACCATGTAATCCCCGCTGCAATGCTTAGGAAAATAGATGGATGGATGAACGGATAGAAGGCAGGGACAAGGGTCGCCAGGGCAGAACCTCGCTCAACAGCCGAGGCTCATCTTTGCCCCTGCCACTGTCGCACCGAGTGCATTGTGCTCTGAAGTGCACTTAAAGGATTTTTACGAGGAAACACAGCCAAGGAGCAAAGCAGAGCAGCGTGGAGCAGAGCAGAAACGGAGCGAAATGAAAATCAACAAATGACGACAACTACGGGTAGTCCTGCTTCCCCAGCAGATTTGGACGTCGCGACGTTGTCCTCATTCTCGTTCTCATTCTCGTCCTGGGCCCGTGTCCCATCTTCGCTTCGAGTGTGTTTGTCCTTTCAAAATGTTTTTCTTTCCAGCGGCTTGAGTGCTCGGCGTATTCTACTAATTTTATTTTTACACGCCCAAGAATCCTGTTGACAAAAATCTCAAATGTGTGCTCGACCGTGCGCCGTCTGTCTGGAATAATATCCATCCATCCATCCATCCAGGTCTCTGAAATGATCCCATCTAAGAGCGAGCGAGCAGGTAGTCCCTCATTGATTTTTATTCGCGCGTGTTTAATTCCCAAATCAGCGGAGGGAGATCTTGAGATCCTCGTCCTCTTCCTCATCCTCATCCTCGCCGGTTTGTCATCCATTTGTTTGTTTTGCGTTTTTTATTATTTTCGGGTTTCGGGATTTGCAGCTCTTTGTTCCGCTCCTGGTCGTCCGTTGGCTTTGTTCTGTCTGTGCGGCAGCCGCTGATCTTATCAACGTTTTGTTTTCTGAGGCATTAAAAATTTGTCATTTGTTCCCCATTGCGCTCGGCTTTTGTACTCTTTTAAGCTCTCGATTGTCGTTCTCCTTGTCATTGAGCCAACTGTTTTTATTCTCCCTTCGCCTGCCTCCGCTCTGAAGAGGAAGCAGCTGGTGGCACTGTCCGCAATCGGATCGGATCGCATTCGATCTCTCCCTTTGAACTCTTTCTGGCCAAAACAATTTGGTAATTGCTGCCTCCAGATGGATGGCTTAGCCAGTTGCACTGTCTATTGTATATTTATAATTCGCGGCCAGATTTCGACGGGGAGTTTCTAGTGTTTAACTTTCATTTGTCGGGTATTTTGCCAAGTAATACTGAATATTTTCAGATTATAATCAAACAATGACATTCACCTGCTTACAGTGTCTCAGTGGTACCGTCCAACAGAGTCGAACGAAATTATCTTCCAGCCAATATTCCATTACCCACGTACACATCCCTGCCCAGCCACAGTCCCCTCCCCCTTGTTGTGTGCCCCGATGTCCAGCTCTCTATTTGCAAATACTGATTATGTTTACACGCATACATCCAGTGCAGTGCATATGTGGATGCACAAACAATTCTCTCCACCATCGATGCGCTGGCAACTCAATTGTCCGACTGGAACAATGTGTCGTATGCGTAATGTCACATGAGCAATCCTCCAGATGCGTAATGAAAATTGGCGACGGACGAGCTGCAGTCCAGGCAGGGAATGCAAAGGGCAGCAAATGCCCGGACACGACACGTCTGGACAGCACAGGAGGCTTGTCCATGGCCATGTCCTCGGCTTGAGTAGACAAAATCAATTTGGTTTTGCGGTTTTCGCAGGACAGATGGTGGCAGTCAGTCGGATCGATAGGCCGAAACGAACCTTCCGGACATGCAGGACTGATAGAACCCGAATCATGCTATTGCCCAGCTGTATTTTGGATAAAATGCATCAAATTCATCGGCTGTCCATAAAGGGAGAAAAGCATTCTTGCTTTGTCTTCCTCACGCACTCTTGAAGGCCTACTGTAGAGCAAGGGACACTACTTTCGGCCACTGAGAGGCCCCTCGAAAGTTGTCAACGTCAGCAAACAAATAAAAATGGTAGGTAATAAAAACGGGTGAGCACAGAAGGTGAAGTACTCTCTTCCTCTGAAGAAAATGGCCAAGCTATCTTTTAAGCTAAACGAGGGGGAACGTTGTGAGTTGCTGCGGACACCGCAACTCTAGAGTTATACCCGATACTAAGTCAGTATGGCTTTCCTCCGGCAGACGCCGCTAATATTAAACGACACGACAAAGAGTGCGTGCGAGAGAGACAGAAAATCAGTCTGAGCGTGACGTCGGGCGCTGCGTAGCCAATGCAAATTGATTTGTTCCTTTTGGCTACAAAAATTATCTGATCTGATCCAGATTCAGCAATCTGATAGATATGGTCGTTATCTATGATTCCCCGTTTTTAGTTTTCTCGAATCTGCAATATTGTGGATGCAACAGATTTTCGTCCTTTGTGTGGGCGGAAGGGGGTGGGGCGAAATTTTGAGATACACGTTTTATAGTGAGATCTAAGAGAAGTGCGGATTCCAAATTTGGTTACTCTAGCGTTAATAGTCTTTGAGATTTGTGAATATCCCCAGATTTGCATCCTTTGCGGGGGCGGAAGGGGGTGTGGCGAAATTTTGAAACAAACTCGTCTCGGTCTGATATATTAGGAGTGTGGATACCAAATTTGGTTGCTCTAGCTTTTATAGTCTCTGAGATCTAGGCGCTAATGTTTTACTCTAAGCAAAGCCGCCTATGCTACCTGTGTGTTAGAGAGAGACAGGGCGAGAAAAAATTAAATTGTTTTCGTGATGCTGGCTATAATAATAATACGATCCAATTCAGATTCTGCAGTCTAAAAGATATGGTCATTCTCTACGATTCTGCGTTTTTGGTTTTCTCGTATCTTTAAAATTGTGGATGCCACAGATTTTCGCCCTTTGTGGGGGCGGAAGTGGGCGGGGCAAAGTTTTGAAATATTTTTGTAGCAGTGACATATCACAGAAGTCTGGATCCAAAACATCGTTGCTCTAGCTCTTATAGTCTTTGAGCATTAGGCGCTGAAGGGGACGGACAGACGGACAGACGGACAGACGGACGGACGGACAGACGGACAGACGGACAGACAGACATGGCTCAATCGACTCGGCTATTGATGCTGATCAAGAATATATATACTTTATGGGGTCGGAAACGATTCCTTCTGGACGTTACACACATCCACTTTTACCACAAATCTAATATACCCCAATACTCATTTTGAGTATCGGGTATAAAAAAGCCTATATATCCTATAGAGAGCATCTTGTGAAGAGCATTCGAGCAGCTTTGTTCCGATTATTCGGGCGGGAAAACTATTATTTGCAGTTTCCGCCTCCTCCTGTTTCGACGAGTTTTCCTGTGTTATTGAAAAACTTTTGCCCAGAGACAGCCAGGGCTGCTGGCCACATAAACTCTCACCAAGAAATGCTTCAGATTTAAATGAAGTGAAGTGAATTTAATGGTCAGCAGACATTCGTGCCCCAGTGGGACGATGGCGGGACTGTTTGCACCGCTGTAGGGCCCTGCCCCTGCCCCTGCACCGCCCTTCCTCCTCCTGTCAAGTGGAGTTTTCCGGATCTGTGAGTAGTTACCATGATATTTGCATAGTATATGTTTCAAGGGGCAATAGACGAGAGATGGGAGCTCTGCTCAGCTGTCTGGTAGTCGGTTCGGTGTAACTATCATCGCAAATGTACTTGAAAATTGTAATGAGCTCTAAGCTGGAGCGTCAACAGCAAACAAGCGTTTGCCCTCAACGCAAATCGCAGCTCAGTCCAGGACAGGGTCCTCTGCACGAGAGCATAACCACTCAGCCATACGCTCGGATTAGAGCCGGCAGACGGGGGTCCCAATGGGGAGCCCAGGGCTTACAGTTACATTTTGCTGTTGCAGTTTTACTATACATGTGAAGTCTCCCAAACGACGGACGAGTGCCTGTCAGGGCATCTTTTCCGAAAATGAGAAGCATTCGACCAATGGATTCGATCTGATGTAAATACGGTGCGAGCGAGGGAGCCGGATTAGGCTGAATGCAAAATAAATACTGGGCTTCAAATGCGCTCGGCAAATGCTGATTAGGCCGTAATCATCGAACCGTCTGTGATCGGATATTAGAGAGAAGAAGTTTGAAATCGTAGGGGGAAAAATCATTCATTAAAACATTCTTCTTTACTAATCGCCGGGTGATTCCTTTGGATTCGCATTCTGTTTTTAATCCATTTATGATCCATTAAGCTTCTGATTTTGGCTCTGACTCTTTTTATTGCTGCTTCTGCTGAAATCGAGCTGTCCGAACGGCACTAACCTGCACTAAAACGCAATCACCGGGATGGAGGAGGCTCGCTTGAAAAAGTGCATCACATCGGGCACGGGGAAAATGAAATCACGTCGCGCCACTGCAACAAATTCGAGTTAATTGAATTCCATAGTAAGCATAATTCCAGGCCGGCTCTAAAAGCGAGCACATGGGGCATGCAACATCACACAAGTCGACGGCGACAGTCAGTCAGCAGGGGCAGCAGAGGTAGCAGAAGCAGCAGAGGCAGACATTTAAACTAAATTTAGCCTGAAATTGCTTCCTTTTTGCTGTCGGTTGTTGGCCATTCCTGCTGCTGCTGCTGTTGCCTGACGTTTGCCACTTTGCCGACAACACAAAATTCAATTACAATTGGAAGCAGCAACAGCAACAGCAACAAAAACAGCAGCAGGAGCAGCAGCAAAAACGAAAACGAAAGTCGCGCTCGGCCTGGAACTGGAAGCCAGCGAATGGCCGATCGACCAGGCCAACCAAAGCCCCAGGTGAAACCGAAACTGGAGCCCGGACCGGGGCTGAGACTGAGGCTGAGGCTGAAGCCGGGGCTTCAATCCGGTTTCTTAATGTTTTCAGCACTTGCAATTATTTTATGCTGCCATCGTTTAAAGTGTCGGAAATTTGGTTCGGTAATTAAATGAAAATCAACGGCGACCAACGCCTGGCCACCGAAATATCCGCGCCGAGGTAGATACATAGGTAGATACCCTATCGAGGATGTGTGTTCAGTGGAAAATAGATTGGATCGGTTTCAGTCAATTTTCCATTAATTCACTGATTCACCCCCGCAAGTAAATCATTTAATACAGTTCTATCCAATCCCTTTACTACGCTTTTGAATCTTAAATTGAAAAATCAGGGTAATCCTATTAAAAGAGGGTATACCATTCAGAAAAAATGGTTTGTAACATGAAAAATATAAAAGCTCTCGTCTAGCAGCTGCAGCCAAACTAGTTCAACGTGTCGGGTTTTTCACTGATGTGTTTTTTGCGGGATTTCTCTCGTGCTCCCGTAATAACAGTGGCCCCCGATCCAATCCGAATCAGCGTACCTTTCTGCACAGTAATCAAAATACTTGTGGCAATAAAAACAACACAAAAACTGATATCAAAGAGAGGCAGAGGTAGATGAAAGGGGATGTGGATTGGGGTGTCTGGTGAAGGAGATGGAGATGGAGAGGTGAGGAGACGGCATAAGCCAAAGGGAAACCGTAACAAATCAGAGATCTAATGAATATTGAGAGGCCACTAAAAGGAACACGCGGCAGTAGCAACAAATTAATATCGAAGAAATACCAAAACTCACATAATAATAAATGCAATGCCAATAAAAGGGTCGAAGGAGAAACTTTACCTCAAGGATAATGAAGTGGATCTGGGGATGGGGATGGGGATAGGTATGGGAGGCAGAGAGAACACCTGCCTAACAACCACACAAACCGACAGACAGACAGAGAGACATCCAGACACAGACGGAATGAAGGTAATAAAAAACGTATAAATAACCAAAGCTAAAGACAACAACATGCAGCAATGAGACTTACAGGGTGCTTGAAACATTATAGGACGGGCAGGAGCTATGGGTAATGGTAAGGGCAGGAAGGTATGGCGGGTGAGGGTGAGGGTGAGGGTGGGCGGCTCGTTAATTTGCAATAAAATCCGATTATAACCACAAAAATGCGGCCATACAAGATATATATTCGTTGGTACTTACGAGCGTTCCAAACCAATACCGAAACCCGAACCCACCACCCGCTCACAGGTGGAAATAAAAAGCCCGGAAGCCAGAGCCAACTTGTATCAATAAGTACACACAGACGAAGAGAGGGTTGAAGCAAGGGGGGATAGCTTACATTGATATTTAAGCCCCGCTATAAATAAGACGCCCTCGAGGCAGCCAAAGCCCACAAATTATAGCCCGGGCTCCCGCAACGGGGTGAGTTTTTTCTGGAAGCTAAGGGTTTTTTCTCCAAGAAAGGCCCAATTGAGATGGCATTCGAATTTGCATTGCTGGTTACCACTCTCTCTTTCGCTCTTGTAAGAATGCCCCATCCAAGGGGCATCCACTCTCAGTGTCGGGAGGCGACCTCTGTACCCTTTTGACTTTCCCCCACAGGCATCTTGCATCTATGTGTATAGGGGATGGAATAGATTGCGATAAGACTGGTACACTAACTTCTATCAAATGTTTTTATTTTTTCACAATTTAAGTATTTCCTCGATTCGAACTCTTTCTCGAAGCCCCCACAATGATGCGGCTTTAATTGAGACATTATTCAAAATTATCTGCCCTGCCTCGCACTGCATCGGCGGGAAAGTTATGTCTTCTGTTAGCATTCCGGCAACCCTCTGCGCCGCTCCCCAAAAACCTTTTCCACCCGCAGAACAAATAAAAGTGTAAACACTGATTTGGCACGCGCCTTCCTTAGCCGAAAATTTATGCACAAAAGAAGCAGCCCCTGGCCCTGGTCCTGGTCCTGGTCCTGGTCCCGGCTCTGGCCCCCAACAACCTCGATCCGAGCAACCCCAACACGGTAATTACCTGAGTCCTTTGCCGGAGACTCACGCGTACCAAAGCCCGTATCCTGTGGGCGAGTCCAAGCCGAAAAACGAGACCGAGACCGAAGCTGAAGCTAAAGCTAAAGTTGAAGGTGAGGCAAACCCCGTTATGGGAATGTCTGGCAAAAGTTTTCTTTTATCATTATTATCGGGGCAACATGCATATGAGTATGGCTCTGCCCCGGAGTCATGTCTGACTTGCTCTGCCTCTCCCTCTGCCCATCCCTGTTTGCTCGGAGGTGTTATGGCCGGCTTCCGCAAGGACTTAACCGCTTTTGTAATGCATAATTTTGTGGGCCCGCATGCCGAAACACCCCCACAAAGCCTCGAGGTAGAGATACTCCTACATATGTATGCATAAATAATTCGAGTAAAGTCAACGTTATTTTTCCTCCTTTTTAAGTATGCGGAAAAATTTGTCTGTTGGCTTATTTTAAGCAAATTAAGTGTAATTATTCGCAAATTAACGAGTGAAAGAGCGAGCGGGAGGAAAAATATTAATGTTTATTAAATGAACTGACTCTTTTCCGTCTCTTCCGTCATTGTCCCATTCCTTGCCTCCGTTTCCGTCTCGTTTTGCCCTCTGCCTGTTGGGGCCAGTGTCAGTTTATTGACTTGGCTTAGATCACTTTTGGGCAGAGCCGAGGAGGCATTTATAATAATTTCATAATTTCCACAAACAATTTCGCAACAATTTAGTTAATTTATAGCCAGGTCTGCGTTTGCCTCTGCCTCCAAATAGCCGTTAAATGCACAAAGGACACGCAAAGTATCCAGACACAAAACCGAAAAGAGCCCTGCTGAAGCCCTTCTTCAAAAGCCACTCCAATCCAATCCGGTCCGGACCCAACCCGTCCAGGTCGTCGGACGACGGCAATCAGACTATAAACTTATAAATGTTGCAGACGCTGTTGCAAAGGCAGCCATACATATAGTAATTATAGCTATGGGCTATATTTGTGAACAAACTGGAGAGCTGGAGTCGGTTTTTGGGGGCGGGGGCACGGGCACAAGCATCAGAAAAACCAGAAAGTTTAAGCGGAGTTTGTCGCTGGTTTGCTGTTTCCAACAAAGGTCGGATAGAGCAGTTGATGAAGAAGCAACTCGAAGTCGGAACCAGGAGTGCGTAGAAACCGTTTATTAAGTCAGGCACTTTAAATTAAAGCATCTCTTTTCGTGGTAAATCATATGCCCGTTTCAACGGGAGCCAAGCAAAAGAAGAATGCCATTTCGATTCCAATTTAAGTTAAGTCTTTTTTGAAATTGCCATTGGAAGTGTTGAAGGGCAAACGCTAAGCCAGGAAATCATCGTCTGATTGATATTATGAGAAAGAATCTTAATTGCCACAATTATATGTTTGGCTTGGGAGATATTACGAGTAGATGTTCCTGTTAAGGTTTATACTTGATGATTGCCATGGCCTTTTAATCCGATATAATTTGCCTATAAATCTCTAGGCCACGCATTTAATTGCCCGCAACGCAGACTTACCAATTTCGTAGGCATTCCATTCCAGCCGCATTTCATCAATAAGGCCCCATACAGTCATATATCATCATCGAACGGTGTGGCCGCCGCAAGTGACGAATGCCAGCTCCTAAATAAATGACTCTGCGGTCGGAATGGAAATGAATTATGAAATATTTGCAGAGTCGGACTAATGAGGCAACGCCAAGTCGATTGCCAGAGCCAGAGCCAGAACCGGAGTAGGAGTAGCTGTCACATTAGCACCTTGCGCGATGTAGACCCCAGATAAGCTAACGACAGCCCTGTCTGACCCCGGCTAACCCCTGTGGAGGAGAGTGGACTGGAACAGGCACTAGGCAGGAGATGGAGATGGAGGTTGCCTGCCTGGAGCGCCCTGAGCACACTTTTATTTTTCACAAATGGCACAAAAAGCACTGACCGACAAGTATGGGGAGCGAAAATGATGTGATAAGGAGGAATATACACATTCGTATGTACAAATAAATCCACAAGTTGATGTGATTCTTGAGGCCCGCGCCGGAGAAGGCAAAAAGGTCAAAAGCGCCCGGGGACATCATAAGCGAAGGCTCCAGCGACGGCAAAACAATAACTGCAGGCAATTTCGGATCCCGCAACTGTTTATTTGTCAAACATTTTTCTCTTTTTGACATCTCGACTTCCAGCGGCGCGACCCGAACCGGAGAAGGAATCGAAACACGCGCCGCATTTTCTTTGGGTCTCCGTCCGATCCCCTACCGTCGAGTCCAGTCCCGTCCGGTCCGGTCCGGTCCGGCTCGAAATGGGCAACCAACTGCGACAAGATGGGATTCCTTTTTGTTTGGGGCTGCTGCTGTCTCCGAGAGAGATGTCCGAAAATTGTTATCGATGTTTTTGTCATGTTGGCTCAAATTAAAATCCCCAATAAACGGGGAAAACTGTCAGCTCGGCTCACCGATGTATTATGGCGTCCTGCTCCTGCTCCTGCATGCTAAGCAGGAATCGAGCCCAGTACTCAGTGTCCTGGACATCGCTTTTAATTGGCTCTTATGTTGTTGGACTGTAAAAGCCAAAGGCCCATAAAACTGAAGATCAAACGTAAGCCACCCGAAATCAAAGCCACTTCCTCCCAATCCCTCTCCCTCGAAGCTCGAAGGAAATGTGAAAAGTATCTGCTGCTGATCAAACGTCAAATGACAAATGATTTCCTCAGAAAATAAATACCAAAATAAACTCTTATGAGAGCAATAAAATATAGCATCGCAAACTTTTGAGCTGTTTTCTACTATGCTTAATTAATTTATCTTATTTTGTGTTAATTTGTTTTGCACAAAAACATACCATCCTCGCAGCAACTCAATGAATGATTCATCGAGCTCCTCCCCTTTTCACGGCGGGGATATGACCACCAATTTTATTATAGCCATAAGTAGACAAGACAAAAACTTTGGCATTTTCCCTCCGCGCAGCAGTCGCGGAAATCTTGACAAAGACAAAAAAAATATATAAATTGCCTTCGAGATTGCAGCTTCATTTACTAATTTCATTGGCTATCTGCTAATCGAGCGCAAAATAAGCAAAAACAAACGACGAAGGCGGGGATGGAGCCTGTCTGGAGAATGGCAAAGGCCAGATCGGGTGGCCGTAGTTATCTCAGAGCCAGACCCGGAGTCAGACCGAAACTTGGAACGTTAATTATGCGAGGCAAGTTCTGTGTCTACGCACTTGTAACCGAATCGGGCGGCGATGCACATTAATTAGTTTTTATGATTATTGGCGGGCATTGAAATACAATACGCGATGGCAGGAGGCGGATGTGGCAGGAAATTTACATAAGTCAAGCCCCGGCAGCGGCAGCGGCAGCATCAGCGTCAGCGGCAACGGCAACGGCAATATGTGGATGATGGTAGTGAAATTTGTCAGTTTCTAATACCAGTTTATCGTACTGGGCTTATTTACGGGCTCCGCTCCGGGCGGAAGTCTGGGTCGGGGTCTGGGTCGGGGTCGGGGTCTGGTCTGGAGAAGCTCTTGGCTTTAGATGACAGCTGGCTGGTTCTCACACACAAGATAGCGACGCGGCTCCGTTCTAGGCCCATAAATATGCAGAAGCTTGTTGTGTTGCCGGCAAATCCATTTGGCTAAATAAATGCCATGACTGACATAAATAAAGGACAATTAAATTAAGATAATCGTTCTGACTTTGCTGCCTCTGCTCCGCCTCGTACGAAAATGAATTGTGCTCCTCCCAAGCCAAGCCATCCCAGTCGATCCACAATCCCCAATCCCCAATAGTTGGGGATGCCTAATGTGCGCTCCCACACACTCGTAAACATAAAATCCACCCAGCAGCTTTAAATGCGCTACAAATTAATGGCAATCTTCCAGTCTGGCTCCCGATTCGTCCAAATCCAGCTTCATCCCCGCCTAAGCCCCAATCTGCGACAATTGCCATGCACTTTGATTTGGCTTTGATTTTTGCTTAATTACTCCCGCCAGCCACTGTAGAATGTAGAACTGTTGGGGCCCACTGTTGTGGCAGCCACTTCTGTTGTGACTGTTTGGCTGTTTATTGCCCCTTCGCTGTGGGATGTGATAGGAAATTAAGAGTAGCATCACCATAAAATTCAGCTATGCATGGCTATGGTTCTGGCTTCGACTCGCGGTCTGTCTCTGTCCCTGGCTCGATTGCCAGCAACCGCAGAAAAAAAGCTCAAACAAGAACCCGAATAAAATCTAATTACGTTAGACAGAGCGGAGCTAGAGATTAATGTTTAGCTTCCGCCAAGATAAAATTTGATTCATGCTTTTTGTGTTTTCGTTGTAGAAATTTAGCAAGAAGTGAAAGATAAATTATGTCTTTTCTTGCCCGTATACAATTTGAAGAAGTGTTTCCCAATTAAAAGGGTATTTCTCCACATGTAATGGGTACCCAAAAGGCAGACTTCAAACAGTTGACAATGTTGATTCCTTTGAAGATTATTCTCGATTCTACTAATGAGCTTCTTTCCGCCACATATACTCTGTAAGAGTTCAATTTAGAAATCAAAGATTGTGAGAGGGAAGGCAGAGATCAATTCGAATCATAAAATCATCAATCCATCAACTTCATCATTTCCAGTTTAAAATGTTATGTTATCGCCCAGAAACAACACTTTCCGAGACTCGAAAGTGAAAAATATTCAAATAATTTTCACTTTATAAGAAGACAAAACATCGGAGTGACCTGCACATAAATTTCCCGTACTGTCCATCGAAGCCAAGGAAAAGTCTCAATCACATTAGGCTCACACAAAATGAAAACATAATTCAACTAATAGATTTGCATAAAACATGGCGTTGCAGTCAAATAAATTTTCCCCTATCCGAGAGCCGAGAGCCGAAAGCCGGGCGGAGATAACTCAATAATTTATATGCTTAACAAATGTAGATACAACGTCTGTGTTCATGTCCGAGGTAATTAATAAAAGCCGTGTTTCCAGCGCGGACACAATGAATTTGCCACTCTCTCGATTCGGTTCGGTTCGGTTCGGCTGCTGGATATATGTTTAGATACTTGCAACTGCACTTCACGCTGGGTGACATTTGGTATATCATGATTCGGCAAACGGGGCGCACCGCCTTGTCGTTTTGTCGCCTTGTCGCCTTGCAGCATCTGGTTCTAGCTGCTGTCTGAACTTTCGAATCTGACGTGCCGCAGTGCCACAAATTCGAATACTGCTAACGCGAAGCAGCCGGCCTAAGCCGACACCTAAACGACCTAACACACCATACATACTACACTCTTACACGTTGCAGGGAGTCTTGTGTGGGTCACCAGCTCTGCTTATGAGTTTGGTGGGGCAACTGGTTTGGTTAGGCTCGGATTTTCTACATTTGTAGTTCTCTCTTTCAGGGGACCCATGCGGTCGCCAGTTATCTACATAATTAATGCATGTCTCGGGCCACACGAAACATGCAAACGACTGACATATTGACCCAATATCTAGGCAAAGGGCTTGACATTTGTGGAAACCCAGCGCGAAGAAAAGCCCCAATACAAAACGCTGAACCACCAACCGACTGGCAACCGTACGGGCCAGCAACATCGCGTGCCAAAAAGCCACAGAGAGCGCTGCCTTACTCGAATATTTATGCCTCTGCAAGCCAGGCAAATAATTAAAACGAACGAAAAACGGTGCTGTCTGCCAGAGGAGAAGAAACCCCAATAATTATGAACAGATATAATTCGTGGTGGCCCATCGGAGTCACTGTGAAATGACAGAGATAGACAGAGGCAGTCGCAGTCGCAGTCGCAGTCGGAATGGAAATACTTTCAAGCTGTGATTAATGATGGGTCGTGCAGATTCGAACAGAAATATATATTTGTCTTAAATTTGTTATTCATTTATGTGAGCGAGCGGGATGGAGCAGAGAGTTTCGTGGATTGCGGCTATAGAGTTTCACACAGGAGAAGTCACCATCTTCCTTCGATCATCTTCGGAGCCGCCTCCCACTTGCATCTATCAGAGGAATCATCGTCATACCGAAAGAATTATATAAAACCCACACTAAAAGCAAATCAGAAATCAGCATGGAATCATAAATAATCCCAAACAAAATCTCCTACTTTTATTATATTCAAGAATTTATGGCATCTGAGAGGAACACAATTGATAATTGCTGTCGTCTGCTTTATCTTCTGTTCTTTTCTATTCTATGCTTTTCCTTTTCTCTCGAGTTTCCTCAACGAGCAGGTAGAGCAATTAAAACGGTTCCATCAACATTTTCCCTAACGCTGTTTCCATCTCATCGCTTTTTATGATTTTGATTACGATTTCGGCGCCTCCTCAAACGACTTGCGGGGTTTAATCTTACCTCCATAAAAATAAGGCATATTCCAAAGGGTCCGAACTAAAAAACTCAATTTCAATAAGAAATCAATTTTTCAACAGAGTTGTTGGCCCAGCCATTGTGACACCTCAATAAAAATCAGAAATGTTGCCCGTTGCCCATTGCCCTCTGCCCACCGGGGAGGACGCGAAGCTTCATTCCACTCCACTTTTCTCCAATGGAGTGGTGAATCTCCATACCGAACGATCCGAACTGCTCTGTCGAGGCAAGCTGGCGCCATGGGATGTGGATCCGCCAAGATTGGGCCAGGCATGCATAAGTGAGGAGACGGGATAACAAAAACCACCAAATTGAAACAGAATTGACCCCCCGTGGTAGAAAAATTAAAATTTTATTTGTTTAGCAAGCAGCGTGACAGCAACAGAAAACAACAACAAAAACCTGAATAACAAACGACAGGCGACAGGTACTCCGCGACCCCGACAAATATTAATCAAATTCGTAATACAAACAGCACGACAAACAATATAACACTTTCGAAAGGTCCCTGAGCGCAAATCCAATTAATAAAATCAACATTGTTGTATCTGCATCTGTATCTGTATCTGTATCTATTTCGGTCATTCGGTTTCGTTCGCAGGTCGGCTTTGAATATCACAAGTGGAAATCAGTTGCCCACGCTGAGAACGCACAGTTGAATACAGATTCTGTCCATTAATTCATTAAATTATGCTTTATATAGTCCGCACATTTGAGTCGAGTCGATCTTTTTCTGTAGAGTATTGTCGATTATTTCAGGAACAGTTGGAATTGTGGACTGATTGAGTTCAAGTTTCAAGATACAAAAGATATCTATATAGCAATACATATGTATATATATAATCTTTTATTTATAAAGAGTATAAAATATTTCGCCTTTGTTTGTTCCTCTGATGAGATTGGCCCATGGAGTTTGCTACCAAATTTGGTTCAAATTGTTATCGCTAATTTTTATATATCGTCTAATTATTTAAATCATTAACTTAAACCAATTTTTTAGTGTCACTAGCAAAATTAACAAAATTGAGCTGGAATTTTTGATTAATTAAAGGAAGAGGCAAGACACACACACACACGCACAAATACCTGTGTTTAAATATGTAGATACAGGGCACACCCACACCTGTGCTCCGAACTGGGAGCTGAATTCGTTGGGCAAAGTCGAGCGTTGCGGGTTAATTACCATGTCAAATTCAAACAAAAACAACAAAAGCCAGGCCAAGTACCAACACCATCCAACATTCAACTTCGTGGAGAGGTACTATATCATTATAGCAACAACAAGAACAAGAACAAAAGAACGGGAGGAACGGTAGTCAACAAAAATAATAGGCTGGCAAAAGGTTCAAGGCGGCAGTGCGTACACGAATGGAGGGGGGCAGATGTTTGGTGAAGAGTAGTGGATAAGGGGAAGGGATCGAGGGTAGAGAGTAGAGTAGAGAGGTAGGCCTAAGTAAAACCTTTTCTTATCATAATTACTCACAAAACGCGGGGCTAGGGGTAGGCACAGGCACAGGTAGGGCGGGCTCCCCCCAGCCCCGGTCTCATTTAATTGAGCAATGCGTGGGCCCTGGAACATAGTTCTAGGAATATGTAGTGGGGACTCGACTTATAAATACCTCAATCCCGGGAACATACTTAGCTAGGAACTTATTTTTTGCTGAAATGTAAATCCGAGCAATATGAATATTCATATTGTATAATGCTTATAATACTATACGATTGAGGATGCTACAGGGCTTTCTGGCATGACAGCATGCCTATAAGTAGTCCACGAATCCATGTGCCTGTACCATACATTTGCACGAAAATAATATACCCTTGTACTTTACGAGTACCGATTATAAAAAGTAAAAAACGAGAGAGCAAGATGGAAAGAGAGGCACAAATGTGGAAAGAAAGAGAGGATATTTTGTATAGAGAGAGAGAGAGTTACATGCAAACAGTCAGACAGCGTCAAATGCAAATGCTCAATGGGATCGTCTTTGGACCAGCATTCTGCTAAGCGGAAGTCCAAACAGAAGGAGAGAGTCAAAGAGAGTGCCAGAGAGAGGCGCCCGCATTGCAGCTGTCCCTCTGTTTGCCTCCGTAGGCGTGGCACACGCCCAACTAGACCTCGACCTCAGCCCACGCTTCGCTGGCGATTTGCGCACTTAACAGACATCCATTTATAACCGCCGTCCAGCCGTGCGGACAGGCAGTCCTCATGCCTCATGTGTGGACCTAGACCTGGCCCCGTACCCACACCACATCACATCACTCCGGAGCACTCCGCACCGCACCCAAGTCAGAGTGCGTAGTACATTATAATGAAATTATGCATACAAAACATCGCTCATATATCAAGCGGGAGCTCGACGACGCCGCGTATTAAAATAATGACTTAATTTCGTTGTATGCATGAGGCCCACATCAACATCAGGGCTCTACACACACATTCCTGGCTGTAACTGTAATGTGTACTGATCTGATCCCTAACCCAAGGCCCCTCCCCCAACCCCGGGACTAACAGTTGCATTTGACTTGGCGCGTTAATTGCCATTTGGCTGTTCAACTAAGCGGAGTGGGACATGGACATTTTGACATGGAGCCACGGCCTTATCAGGCAAACATATTCCGATATTATGCACGACAATTGGGCTCTGGGAATGGCGCATAATCTAGCTGCATACGTCATGAGTGGTCAGGCAGATAGTTGGGCGGAATGAATGGAATAGCACAGTGATGGTCAGCGCCCAGACCAAATCCCCATAGCTGCGTGCAATTTAATTCACAGATGGAGAGATGGCTTCATTCAACATTGTTACAGAATAGGGGAAAAACTGGTTCAAAGAAACACCTTATTTCTTTGCGGTCAACGTCAACGTCAACCTGCTCGGAACTGCCCACGCCTCTGTCATGCTTTTTGCCGACCAGTCGTCATATTTACTCGTAGTATGCTTGACCCATTTCATCACGATCATTCGGTGTGTGCTCATTGTCATTGTCTCTGCTCATTTCTCAAAATTTACCCAGCTAGACAGTCGTTTCTTCTTCATATTCAGAATTTGGCTCTTTTTTCGAGCTGAACTTCGGCGTCGGATTCGGCTTCGCCACACTCAACTGACAGCTGTCATAATTAATTTTGACGGTTTGTGGTAATTAAATATTCTTGAGCAGGTTCTTTAAGTACCAGACAATAGTCGTCGGGTGGTCGTTGTTGCTGGATGCCCTCCTCCATCTCCATTTATTCCATCCCTCCATCTGCTCGGGCTCGTTTTGAATTTCGGGCCAATGCCAGCTTTGATTAGCCGTTTGAAGTGCTGCCTGAAGAAGGAGCCGGAGAAGAAGACCTGGCCCCTCATTACGGTGTCCCCGCTCCAATTCAACCAAAGAGAAAAAGCTTATCGGCAACAACTCCATAATCACCCAGAAACCCAACAGAAAGAACCAACGCAACCCAATTTGGCCACCCATCCGTCAAAGGTGCTTAGACCGAAATTGAAATTACGGACGAGCGTCCGTTTGCGGATCCTTTTTCCTTTTCCCTCTGACCAGCCCAGCCCAGCCCATAAAGTGAGTTTTACTTAAAGACCACACCGGAGTGTGGGGGTACGGTGTGTGGTGTGTGGGTCGAGGGGCAACATGAACTAACCGCATTGCATTGTTTCGAAGGGCCAGGCCAGGCCAGCGTCTATATGCACGCGGCCGGAAACGACCTTGGCACGTTATCGTTGGGTTTTCATCACTTTCATATTCATACTCGCCCGTACGGTCCGCCCCCGTCTCCGTCTCTGACTCTGTGCTCAGGCATGCATACCCAGTTGCCGAAGGATGGAAGAGAGTGAGGACTGAGGGAGTGTGTCGGCATGTCAGCTGTGGGCATTGAGGGCCAGCAGTGGCCCACAGACTTCCCTTGCTGACCAGCCCAGTGCTGACCAAACGCAACCACGGGTATCTGTGTCAGAAAATCTCAACTGCCCAAACATACGTATGAGTTTTCTTTGTTGCGAGGAACAGTTTTAATGGCCCGGCTCTGACCTGATGGTGGCACGATACGATAGGGATGGGGATAGGGTTCAGGTGGAGGTGTTGGGGTTGGGGTTGAGGGCACACAATTCACCTGAAATGTTCTCGAATTTCATATTTTCCTTGACGAGTACCAATATTGACGGGGTAATGGGAGGAAGGTGCCGAGCAATTGAATCACACTTTATGGTAATACGATAGTACTTTTAAAGATCAAAATACGGACATATCATGTTGCATCACAGAACTTTTGTTCATTGTCACCGTCTGGAAAGTCCCTATCTTGAAATTGAAGGGGAACTAACAGGTGCAAAGCACTTTCCCAATCAAACGCCGTTCCAATCGGCGTAGACTACAACGATACCACAATTAAAATGTCATTATTTTCGCTGGAACCAGTATTTTCGATGTGGTTGTTCAGTCGAACAGTTCCACCACTGAACCAACGGTGTGGCCCTCCTGTTGGTAACCAAAAACCACGCGTATGTTCCCATAGCTCCCTTAGAGCTCTTTCATGGATACCTGTAGCTTATGGCTGTTACTTTTAACTGCCGCCCGTTAGGCCAACAGTTATGGGGCTCTCTGCGCACTGAGTAGTCAGTAGTTGGCCATTAGAATGACACCGACCGGCGGCAACCCAGTGGGAGAGGGAGCCACAACTTGTCATTAGACAAATTCAATTTTATGCTGGGATGGCAACAGCAATGGCAACGGCAACAGTAACAGCAACAGCCCACTGACGACCACAACATTTTTCGGTGGGTGCTGCCATACAAATTCTATTTAATTTGCCCTCGTCCTGGCCCTGCCTCAGACCATGGCGTCGGCCCTGTCTATGTAACCCCATCCCCTAATGGGGGAACTCCACCTAATGTGCACATTGGCACGTTCACTTTGTTGACACAACTGTACAATTCAACCTATGGTGCAGGCGGGGGCCGGCCACAGTATGGTGAAGTTTATTTCGAGTGGAATCGCCGCTTTCCCATATCTCAGAGGACATTGCAATGCAGATATACCCGGGCGAGTGAGTGACTGGAAGGATGCTCGGTACTGGCACTGGCACTGGCAATGGCAATGGGCATGGGGGTGCGAAGATGGAAACGCCAGACACGGAGGCATACGAGTGTATGTAAAGTCAACGAACAGTGACCCGAAAGCAGTTTAATGTTGGTCAAATGGATGAACTAGTGCGGCTCCCGTTGGAAATCTGACATCATTAAACTGGGCTTACTGAATCAGATGAGTTTAATTAATTCCAGCGTTAAATCAAATGAGCGAAGATAAAAAGTTATCAAATTCAAAAAGATTCTACTATTTCCACTGTGCCGCCTGTCAAGTCCCGAGTGTTGCTCCAGCTGATGGCTGTCTGAATGGCTGACTGCGGCAACGGGTGGCGCGCGTCTCCTTTTTGGTTCAGTTAGTGGCATTGTCACGACTTCTTAATGTCATTTTATCAAAGGCGAGTCGCGGCCCCAGACCCAGGACCCAGAACCCAGGACCCAAGACCGAGCACCCACCACTGTACAAGTCAGCCAGAGGACCCCAAAGACAGCCGAGGCACACGTGTATGGCAGCCGCACAACGCTGCGTATACGTGATGGGGTTATTATTGTTGCCTTTGTCATTGTAGTTGTTGTTCCTGCTGCTGTGGATGTCTTTCCTGGTGTGTGTGCCTCGTTGTGTTCGATATGTTTATATTTGTTGCGCGGTTACGCATGTGTCTGCGCCTGTGTGTCCTTTGTACACGAGAGCTCCGCTTACATTACCCACACAATCGCATACACAAATACAAGCACATTATTACGACTTCATAATGTGTGTGTTGTGACTGGGAGTGAGAGTGAGCGGAGGATTCGGAGAGGAAACGGGGCGTATAAGTGTGTGCCGTGTGTGTGTGATAAGCGTGTTCGTATCAAACGACATTTGGCGAAAATTTTATGGCGCATACCCAAAAATTGTTGAAGCCCCTCGAAAGTTGGATACCCATCCACATCCACCCACCCTGCCGTGCCGTGGCGTGCCCCGCCCTGCCCTGCCCTGCCCACTTCCTTGTCCATGTCATCTCGTCCCGTTTCGTGTATCTTCTTTTTATTATGCGATTTGTTCAACTTCATTTTATTGCAAACACACACACATACCGGCGGGGACTGATGTGGGTATTGGTGTATTTAAAATTGTATAGCAAACATTTTTATGCACAATCGATCGAAAGGTTTCATTACATTTTAATGAAATGACAGCAGCATCCATCCTCGCTGACTGCCATCGAAGTGGAGAGTTTCGCCAAATTGCCAGGTACACCGACGACCGAAGGTAACACAAGAACGACTGACAGATAACACCAAGAAGTACACAAATACCATTAACCTTTAACATCGACTTGAATGGGTTTTCAATGTTTATTTCGCCAACTCATTAGATATTTAAATGTAGACAAAATGAAACTTGGGATGGCGCAATTAATACTTTTCCATTTTTTCCCACTGTAACAGATCCTTCTGGGTCCTCCAGCACCAACTATCATTTCACAATCAGAGGAAAGCACTTCGCACTTTTCCCTGGAACATACTCGTGTGCTTTACAAAATGAGTGGCGGCGGGCGGATGGCTGGAGCTGAAACCTTGACATCCCATTCATTTTGAGATATACTTTGCCATTCCCCAACCTGCACTTAAGCATTGAGTAAATGCGCCATAGAAAAATCATTTTGCATCGCATAAATTGTATATAATCCTGTAACCAGCATATAAATATGCTTGTAATACATAAAGCTGACATACATTTCTAGTAAAAGAAGCTCAAATTCTATGTACGTACATCTATAGGTACATGAATTTATGCTACTGGGTCTCCTGACCTAGCTAGACCGAGCTCCATCCAACCACTGCCAATTCGCATAAATGTCACGTACGTCAGTTTGTCATTTGCGTAAAGGATGTTCTGTCCCACTCAAATCTTCTCAGAGCTCTGCTCTGCTCAGTTCTGTTATGTTCCATACTGACTGACGCTGATGCAATTTTACTGACTGCACTTGAATGCGGAAAAAAGGACAGCCGAAAGAAAGACAGCCGCAATTCCACATTTCATGCATTTTGCATATGAATAACTCATACGCACTATGTGCCGGCAAAACTTTTCAAACGGATCAAACTGCTGGCGTGCATCGCACAGTCGACTAATTAAAATTTCATAACGCCTCTCCTTCTGTGTGGTAGTGGTAAAATTCATAACAATTTTGTCGGAGCCATCTAAAGCTGCTAAAATATTAAATAGGTCCACATTTTTGGGCAGCCTCAGACATTTATCTGAATATCTAAATAACGATATCTTTTCCAGTAGTCTCCAGTGATTTCCTTGCAAGGTATTTGCCACCAGAATGGCATCCTGTCGGTCGTTTATCAAATTTCAAAGTTCATTACACCTTTAGGCCTCGGCTTATTCGCTTGTCGAAGCGAGGCATTAAACTGCCTATAAACGGCGATGTCGCCGCTTCAATTGTCAATTATGTTAAACAAAGTTATTAAATTACGAAAAAATAAGGCAGCCATTCAGGCGGCAGATTCAAGGCAATGGGATTACACACACGCTGCGTGAGCCAGGTCGTTTCGTTCGCCAGCAGCTAACAGGCAGAAGGCAGGAGCCAGGAGCCAGAGCGACAAATCAATAAGCTGTGTGCGGGCAGGTTCAGGTGTCAGCGAAATAGGACCGAGACCCATTCCACCCACTAGGCAGCGGGAGTGGTTTCACCGAAATTGCATGCTGAAAATTCCCATTTAGCATAAAACTCGCGCTATTAACGGGGACGAGGCTGCGGGGCCTACAGACACAACACCAGAAATTGCGCCACTCGGCACTACACACTAAAATATGCAGGAAGAGGAAGCGGAGGCGGAGACGGGGCCAGGACCCAGTAGACGCTTTTTAATGTACCGTCGCGACGATGGTACAAAGAACGTCTGCCCTTGCCATAGACATCATAAAAATTCGTTAAAAAATAAAACACAAAGCAGCAACAACATCAGCCAGGCGGCCAGGGAGCCCCGCCGACGACTTCCGTAAGCTTAAGCTTCTCCACCTACATCTCCATCTTTATCTTCCTTTTGCCTCAGAAGCGGGCACGTTTACCGCCGTTTCGCATTACGCATACGCCACCGTTTCGGTTCGGCTTCAACAGGAAGCTCGCATTGTTTTCGCCATATTTACTAGGGTCGGGGGCTGGGGCTGGAGCTGGGACCCTTGTCGTGCCCGGTGGCTGTTTATGTGCCAGGCGCCATAAGTAACAAATTTTATAAATTATTTAAATTTTTATTCATGCAACGCTGTAAAGTTAAGCCCGCTGACAGTCGGCTAGTTTGGCCAGTGGAGGCGGGTGGGGAGATGCCACAAAGCACAATTTTCTTTCCGCTTTATTTTCATAATTTTCCTGGCTGTTTCTGCATCGCTCTCTCTCTTTTTCCCTTTTTCTTTTGGCCCTTTGCGACCTTGACTTTTTGGCTTTTAAATATTGATAAGGGCCTTTGATCTAAGCCCAGAAGCTTTGACAACCTGCTCCTCATCCAGAGCCTGGTCTTTGTCTTGTTCCTGCGTATTTATGCAAATGGAAGGAAAAGTTATGCCTAATAAAATCCCGAGGCCGGGCAATGTATTTTGTATAACAATGCAATATTTTTGCTCTCATATTTTCGCATGATTTATAAGGAGTCCTACAGGGGAGGACAGAGCGAAAGCAGTGCAGAGGAAGATCCAAAGGAAGGGGCAGAGTCGGAGTCAGAGGCAGAGTCGAAGGCAATAAAAAAGAATGTCGCAACTTTATGAGCCCGGCAAATGGCCATAAAATGTCAGGGCACATATGAGAAAATATAAATAAATCGAACGATTATTGACAATTATAATGATATATGGCTGCGTACTCAAAAGTCATAAAGTGGCAGGCCAAAAGATGAAATAATAAAAGGAGCATCTCTGGCCAAGTGTATTAGCCAAGTGGGTAAGTGGAACTTTCAGCCGGGTCAGTGGAATTGAGTGGGAGCAGGAAGCAATCCATAAAATGGAAAGGAAACGTTAAAGGCTATATCTGAGGCAGGCTAAAGAAACCCGAGTATTGATGTTTTCCTTGTCAAGAATCGGACTTTATCTCTTCGTTTAAAGATTCATTTAGCTCTGAGCAAATGCAGTGTTCTACTTACGAGTACTATTCCTCGTTTGAGAACCATTTCCCATCTAATTATCAATTTAGTGCAATTTGTTTCGTTGTCGGAGCAGAGACGGCATCTGCATATTCCGTGATGCCTTCCATCTTGGCGCTTTCTGCCTGCCATGACTTAACAGCCTTAATTGGTTCTCATAATTCCAGACTGCACTGCTCTTTTCCCTCAGTCTTTTTGTCTGTCTGTTTGAGTGTGTGTTTTTGCTTTTAAACTATTTAAAAGTTGTGTTGCCAGCCGCAGATAGAGACAGAGAGCAAGCTGCTTAATGCTTAATGCAAAGCAAACGCCCAACACAGCCCAGAGATGATCCTCAGGAACAGCTTTCCTTCAGTTGCTGCTGCACATAGTCTGTCAATGAATTAAATGTTTAATTTACTGGTCATTACGGCGCAAAGCCAACAACTTGTTTCTCTGCATGTGTCTTTAATAGCCCATCTCTGAGTTTCCCAAGAAAATTGAACAGAATACAAATTGCAGCTGAAATGAAAGTGTCGGGTTTACAGACAGTTGGTCTTTAATTAAGCTCAGCTTAAAAGTCAATCACTGTAACGAGTTATTAGCATTTTAGTTTTAAACTATAATATTATTTCGTGCAATGACAGGCAATCGGAGCTCTCGTTTAGGTGCGAGGTCCAGGCCAAAGTTGCATTAAATCTCATTTATCAAACTTTTGTGCAGACAGTTACAGTTACAGCAATAAAAGTTCGCCAATATGCCACACGCAGACTTTTTAATAAACTTAATTTTTTATGGCTAACTTTTTGTGTTTTTTTTGTTTTGTTTGGTTTTTGTTCTGAATGAATTTGTTGCTGGTTTTGGTTTATAGGCAGCTTAATTGGGATGTTTTTCAACACTGGTTAACCCGATGGCGGCCGTAAATATATGAAATATTTATAGGGAAATAAATAAAAGAGAACGGCTGGTTATGTACACGATGCACATTTGGTAGATACAATAATTTAAATCAATTGCTGAGAAGTGCAATTAGCAGCCAAAGATAAAAATAAATTAAAGGCCTCCGCCAAACAAATGGCCCATAAGCGAGCAGCAAAATCCAGCCATAATATATGTATACATTGATATATCTACTATATACTCGTATATATGTATGTACAAACGTATATGTATATTTTTTTAATGGTTCTGTCCCCATAAATTATGGCGCATTTACTTTAGAGATAGAAAAAGCTGCGCCGAGACCTCCACTTCTCCAGTCGATAAATGGATTGCGGTCGAGCCCTGAATCCTTTAATTTGAGTCGGGCACAACCCGTGCCCAGAACCGAGTTCCCGTCCGAGCCCTGGCAGAGTCCGTACAGCAGCCGCAAAGTCAAAGGCACATTTCAAATGTCGAAGGCAAATACTCCATCCCATCGGTTATACTCGTAGAAAAAAGTGCAAAAAAATGGGCCAGAGAAGGCATTAAAATGCATGTGTGTAGTCTGGAGAACTGGGAAAATATGGCCAAAGCAAATTGCTGACTGCGCCAGAGTTGAAAACTTAACAAGTATGGGTGGAATTATAGAGAGTTTCGAACACGGCATACCCAGCAATAGGTAGTACTCCTAAAGGCTGTCTTTGATCGGGAAATTAACCAAATATCTGCACTATTCTTGACTGGAAGCTAATTCTACCTAACTTTCGGTATTGAAACTTTCTTCTCGTCGAACCTCCACTTAAATTAATCTGACATCCTTTCTCTAGACTGCTTATCCTTCCCTTGGCCTAGCATACCCCTTCTACCCTGTGGAAGTTCTCTCAGCCTGGGCCCTTGGCCAACTTGGCTGCTTCTTTTTAAATAAAGAGCAGCAGAACGCAAATATCATCGAATGGAATATAATTTATGTGCTCCATTTGCAGTCGGCAGTCGACAGTCCGACAGTCGCACACATATGCTGCCTAGCACTCCACTCCACCGTCCCAGTTCCCTGCAGCCCAGTGTCCCCTCCGCAGACGCATTTAGGGAACTTTTGCATATGGGATCCTATGGATGGCTGGCCTTCAAATGGAATGGAATGGTTTGGTGGGTTCTGTTGCCGCAGTTAGCGATTCCCAAGTCGCATTTTAGGAATTTCTCTCGTTCCGTTCATCTTTTGGCAAGGTTGCGCCTCCGATCCATAAATATCCGTCGGTTAGTTCGGTTCCCGAGCTGCGGAACCCTTTGCTAGAGGTTACCCTGCTACTCCCTTGCCGCTTTTGTGTGGCTGTGCTTTCTGTATTTGCCAAATTAAATCGTTAAATGCTTGTTAAAAAGTTCGACTTGCTTCTGCCGAGTGTGGCTGTATCCACATCCACATCCACATCCATATCCATGTCCGCAGCCATATCGGTATCTGCATCTGTATCTCCATCAGTATCTTTGAACCGTTTCTGGGTAACTCGCCGACGCTTATGATTTATGCCCAGCGCATGTTTTGTAGTTTTTGGGCACAGGTTGGCTGTTTTTGCCTTGTTGCCTCCTCAGCACGTAAATAAGGCAATGGCTAAATGGCCAGAACGGCCAAATGGCCAACTGGGCAAAGGGTTGCGGCTTTTTGTTTCCTCTCTTTTTTATTCATTCTCATACGATTCCCCACTTGCCTGGGGGCCATTAAACAATAAATTAAACGAAAGAGAAATTAAACCAAAGTCTCGGATTAGTCATCGATGATTGCGGGTTCGCATGAGATGCAAAAAGACAACCCAAAAGTTCCACAGAACTTTTCAACATCCTTTGGCCGTAGCCAGCTTTTGTTTGTTAGTCATGGGAAGGGTTTTTTCCTTTTGCCCTCAAAGAGTAAAAGTTGAAAGTTTTTAGGTACAACTAGCAGATGAATTGGTGGATGATTTGAACAGACTTTAAAGTTGGAATATATCTACTTTTGCTTTCCCATCATTTTTTCCATCTCATTATCGGAACAGGCGATCCGTTTATAATGGGCATCCACTAAAACTCTAGAACGAATGATCAACTGCCCATAGATCAACTGGGAACGGAACACGCCTTCGCTGATGCCATCCGACTAACGATGAATTATCGGCTATAACTAATAATTTCTCCCCTGCACATGCTACCAGAATTGAACAGCTAATTGCTCCACCTGCATGTTTAATTGCTAGTTGAACCTAACATGACATCTATCATCTGTTCCCTGTCCCCTGTCCGGAGTTACTCCTCGATTAATACATCAAGATGTGAGCGGAACCTGCAGATGAATACAACATCACCGTTTCGGGAGGAGTGCAGCAACGCAAACAAAATAAAACAAAACAAAACAAGAAGAAACAGAAAACGCTGTCACAATAAATTTAAATAAATTGTTGACAAACGCCAATAAACATAAATTTTTGGTGTGCAGCAAAGCAAAGCAAACTACGTCACCGAGGAGGGGAATGCAGACCCAGCGCCAGACCCAGACTCAGAGTGGGAGACGACTGGCGACTGGAGGACCGGAAACCGCAATGTCAATCAAAATCGTGAAAACACAGATACCGAAAGCGGGTCTTGGCTGGGAAGGAGAGAGAGAGAGAGAGAGTGGGGTGGCTGATGGAGCCCAGATGAATCGCACGTGTGGCGCTAATTAGAAGAGTCGAGGCAGCTTTTGTTTATGCAAATGTGATACGTAATAACTCAATTAGATGTTGCAACCCCGCCCGGGGGCTCCTGTCGTTGCATGAGTCGAGCAGTTTGATTGCCTCAATGCGGGCAACTGGCACATTGACCGAACTGAACCGAGTGGAGCTGCTGCAGCACGCTGCTCACATAGCTGGCCACTGTGGAGTGGTGCTCTCGCACCCTCGACAGGGTTTTCAGTTTTATTGATGTCCCGTGGCTTTGTGGCGGACAATTGTCGTCATCGCCATCGACATCGTCGTCACTTAATTGTAAGTGAAACTACGCTTTGTTGGCGCACTCCACAGCGACGGGCCACTCTCCATGTGTTCCATGTGTGCCCTGTGTTCCCTGTGTGCCCTGTGTGGTGCTCCATGTCTCTGGGCGTTCATTGTGCGAGGTCAACAACCAGAGCGACGACCACCACTCGACAGCCCGAGTGCTGTCTCTACACATGACTCTCTATCTCTCTCTCTCTCTCTGTTTTGTATCTGTATCTGTACATCCCATTCAAGTCCCTTTCAGTTCCATTCTGCTGCTGACAAAATAGAGCACAATTTAATTGATACATTTGCATTTCATTATAATGGTGAATGGTGAATGCGTTTGCATGAGTACTCGTACTCTTACTCGTACTGGTCGCATCCCCACTCACCAATTGATGATTGAATCATTTATGGGTGCTTCAGAATTGGCCAGATTCTGGGGGATGCTTAATGCCTAGTAATGAATGTGATGCGAGGAGCAATTATCAATCATACCCAAGGTGTGTGTGTTTCCAATTTGTTCTTTATACGAGTATCTCTTAACTTGTACTTTCAGCATATGGGAGCGGATCCATTAAACTCAGCTGGGGCTGGAGCTGGACCTGGTGCTGAAAGCTGTGTTGTACGACACTCACATGACTAAGCGATCGCGATATTGGCCAGAGAAGGAGAGGGAGAGAGACTTGCCTATCGAGGTGGGGTTCCATTCCAGATCACCTTGCTGTTGCTCCGCTTACATACTCCATTTTGCGTGTGAAATCGAATAAGTTAGAGGCGACTGCAGGCTGTTTAGCATAGATAGGCCCCAGTCGCAGAGCCAGACAGAGCACGGTCCACGGTCCACGCTCCATGAACCCCTCGCTGATGCATATCTCTACTCGCATGTATGTATCTATGTGTGTTTACTAAATTGTTTGTTGGGTGTGCCGCAAATGCACGACAAAAGTGTTCGTGTTGTTCCCAATGTTGTTCTCGTTGTTGCCAGTATTGTTTGGCATGTTGTAGTTCAATTTATGACGCTTGTCCCGCTTGTCCCGCTTAACTTTTGCGCAGGCGTTGAAAGCCCAACAACGGGCAAACATTTCTGACATCAGCCCGAAATCGAATGGAGCCGTGCTCTCAGTCTCGCTTCCATTTGTTTCTCTATTCTGCTGTGGGTTTTTATTCCGATGCCGTGTTAATTTCTTTCAAACACAATACGTCACAGTCCAGGTCACAGTCACAGTTATGTTTGGTGTGTTTACAATTCCATTTAGTGTCTGACAAGTCGCGTCTATGCGATCTGTTTGGGCATGACAAGTTGTACGATCGATTTGATATGTTAACACGACTTGGGAAATTGATATATCAAACATACTCGTACTCTTGTATGCCGTGAGGAAGTTGTTGCTCTCGAAATGTATTCGGCCCAATTCACACTGCAGACAATTCAATTACCAGTATCTCTCGGCGGTGGGATACGTTTTCTCTGAATTGAAACTCTTCTCTCGATATCTGCCTACGTTTCCAGATTCGTTGACCTGGTTCCATGCTCTCTATGTATTTTTATTACCAGTCTAAATGGATTTCTTCATTTCCCACACCAATTTTTGTATGTTTTCTGTGCCATCTTGAAGAGAACACAGATTTCTAACACCAATTCCTGTGGCATTGCTTAAAATTAGTTATTTTAGCTAAAATGTAAAATCGCAGTACACACATATATTATATACATATTTCATTCAATCAATACCCTCAGAACCATCTCCAATGGCAAATCTATTACAAGTTGATTGTTTTCCAATCCCATTTCACACATTCGAGAGCTGCAATTGAGCCAATTCCCAGCAGCCGTCAGTCGATATCAATTGTCATAATTACACCCACACGAAGCGCACTCGGAGCGGCTATCTGTTGGATCGCAGACGCTTGTGGATTGCTGGGCTAATCACAGAGCCGGAGCCATTGTTCTGACAAGGCGCTAAGCAGCCGCGACAGCTCAACGATTATCTCCGACAATTATTTGTTGTTTTCCGCCGCGGCGCAACCTTGAAATTAAATATAATTATGAGGCGACTCCGAATCGCAGCAGTCACATTCCCATTCACATCGAATGATATTTCATATGCTCGTAGTTAGGCCAGCTGCCCCTTTCCCTCCCCCGGAGACTCCCTCCTATGGCCCAGAGACGACGACGTGCCTCAAATGAAAAATTATTTAAGACGCCGGCACACGCACACTTCAAAAAAATCCGAGCGCCGAATCAATAAAACCAGCCCCCCACTACAGGGCATGGCCCTGCCCACGGACTCGCATTCGAGTCAAGCAGGCAACCTTTATATATTATTTTTTATTTCCCTCTTTTTGTATTTTTGCCCTGGCAATTATAATTAACTTCGCGGCCAGTTTTGATTTTCTTTTCTGTTCTCCGCTCTTTTCTTTCGCCCTGTTTGTGTCTCTTTTTTGTAGTCGCAGCATCGCCTCTCTCTCTCTTTCTCTCTGCTAAGGGGCTGATAACTTTGTTCGCACCTGATCGCGTTACTCCCAGATCGGGTTTTGCTATACTCGTATGTATGTATCTTCCACCAGAGCTGAGTCGATTCGGGGCCCGTGCGTGTGGATCATTAACAGAGCCCCACAGATTCCATCTCAGACTCAGAATCGGCCGCAGTCGAGACTGAGATTCAGATTTGACTGCGGTTGCGCACACGCGGCTAATTCATTAGGGCCTGGGATCCAGTCGGCAGTCGGCAGTCAGAGGTTCTGGAAACCATTTTTCATGTGTCCGCCAGACAATGGGAACTTTCATTTGTTTGCGGGTTTTTACTTTTCATCCTCCAACGAAAGTACTTGCGTGCCCGCCCGAACAAGTTCAACTTAAGTTAATAGGCCGGCTCTAATGGCTAAATGAATGCCGCGGAGAGCGGGGCAGGGAAAGGGCAGAGTAATTGGATTTCCAGTTTGCAGATCAATAACAAGTTTTCAGTTGAGGGATTAGCTTAGATGTTGTCGCCCAATTCCATCAGACTTAACTCCTAAACCTGGCCCAATAGGCAACGTCAATAAAAACTGGGCCCGAAAGGGTTTTACCTTTAAAATTCACAATGTCCAATGGTCGCCGTTTTTATGACAGTCCTGCGAAAAGGGAAAAGCTACAAAACGACACAAAAGAAACAGAAAACAGTGCCACAAAACGAAACAAAATCCAAAGGGGCTGCCACAAAACAGAAGCGGAAAGCGACGATGGAGTGGAAGTGGAAATTGAAGGAAAATTCAAATCACAAACTCGGTATTTATTTGCGAAGCGTAAATGATTACCACTTAAAATGTGCTCGACTGCCACCTAAAACCCAATTGTTGGAAAAAGCACAACGAACCGGGTGGCCAGATACAGATACAGAGATGGAGGAGAAGCTTGCTCGGGTTGGGGGGCATGTGGGGAGTGACGCCACACCGAAGGTGAAGGAGTGAAGGGACCAAAGGCAACATATGTTTTTTATGCCTGAGCTGTCTAAGTGGATACGGGCAGGAGCACCACGAGAGCTCCTGGGGAGAGCGGAAGCATGGGAGCACGTCGAAAGAGAAAACTGCGGGACAGCTGCCAGAGCTTGTTAGAGTCGCCCGCCCAAAAAGGGGGAGGGCACTAAGGTATATGGGACTATATAAGCGATTGGTTACAAACACAGACCCGTAGAGGTTGGATAGGACACGGAAATTAGAGGAAATAAAGAAGCACCGCACCGACCGTAGAGGGCAAAGGCAAAGCGGAATACAATCCAAGCTAATCTCATCCTCAAAAGAGAACCATGCAACATATGTACGTATCTTGTGAAAGAAGCATTGCTAAGTATAGATACTCATTCTCCTGTAGGAGATCTCAAGCATATACTAGGAATGGAAACCTGTCTTTATAGAGTACACCAGCAGTCGCCCAAGGTCATTGTATTCCATCTTCTCGGAAATTTCATATTTCTCCATTGTCGCCATAACTTCTTGTGCACTTTAAGCCCCGCACAAATGAAAGAGAGAGTAAGTGAGAGAAGGAGAGCTATGGAGACACGCAGACAATACAAATATGTTAATGTATCTGCAACACAACGACACGTATTGGTTTCAGTCTGCCATCGCTAGATCGTACATACATACATATGTACATACATATGTACATATATGTAAGTATGAGTGAGTTATTCCATGGGGGCGCTGGATGGATGGGGTCGACAACAAATGGGCGGCCTGTGCCGGCGTCGCCTTCTTCCTGCCTTTTTATGGTCGTCACGGACCGCCCGCTGCGGGGCAGGACGCAAAGGATTGGGGGACGATCCACCCACATTGGTGCACGCCCCGCTCGCACATTATTTTGCCACTTCTTCAGCTGAATTTGAATTAGATTTGTGCAGCGTCTGGCGCGCGTCTTGGCAGCGTGTAAAATAATATATTTATTTTTATTTGCCCCTTACAAACACACCAACAAACGGTGGCAGGGCGGGAAAACCCCCCAAAAATAAGTGGTGGGGGAAAGCGAGTCCGAGACCTCGGGACACAAAAAGTGTTTTGTTTTCCTTTCAATTTGTATTTTTATTCTTTTCATTTGTATTATTTTTGTGTGCTCATGAATAAAAAAGGAGTAGGAAGCGGCGTTGAGCGACAGCGATAGATGGCCCCAAAATTGTATAGCTTAGCCCTTTTGTGTGTTTGGCCCCCAAGAAAAGTTAACAAATTTTCGCATGAATATTTCGCCCGATGCTTCCTTGAGGGGTGACCGGAGACCGGGGACCAGAGACCGGCGAGAAGTCCGCAGCGACGACACTCAGGCCCAGATCCTTCCCAACCCATGTTTCGGGCATGTTGACATTGTTTGCTGCTGACAGCAAAGTTTTTTGAGGAATTTGCTTTTAATGGACAGCCCAGACATCGACTGGGGCTCCGACTCTTAATGCCACCTCCACTGCCACTGCCACTGCCACTGCCTCGACGACGACGATGGCTATGACGATGACGACGGGCGTGAACTTGCCATTTAAATAAAGCGGCGGTAACGGAAGTCTATTGATTTTCTTTCTGTTCAGTCTAACCGCGCACTGACTTGGCTTAAAGACGGCGATGGCCAGCTTTAATCAAAATATTTAGTTAAATGGCGGGCAGAAAAATTACTTCATCAGCGCTAACAATGCTCTGGCCGGCACTCTTCAAAGGCGGATTGAACGGATCCGGAGCAGGCCAGAGCAGAGCGGTGGCGGCGGCGGCGTCGGCGGCAGTTCAAAGTTCTCAGAGGCGGCAACTTTCCAATTTTTACCGTGTTACCTAATTTTAATTGTCATGCCACCTGATGGCCGGCCAATGATGAGGCATCAAACTCATTCTCATTCTCAGCCTCAATCTCCGTCTCCGTCTTAGTCTAGGCCGCTACCTGTCCTGTCCGTTCAAAAATCTGGGCCTAGATCCAGAGCAGCATCTTCTCCGTCTTGGCCATTGTTTGTTTTTGTCTTTTTGTGACCTTTGTAAGTCGGCAGCATACCACTGCAATGCCATGAGGCCCCAGCAGAGGTTGGACAATCGCCGAACTACTTACGACCGACGATTTCCTCCAGCCCTCTTCTTTCCTTTCTCCCTGTTGTCGCTGCGCTTTTGTGGTTTGTCGCTGGTTCGGCGGGGGCTTACGGTTCCGATAATTCCCGGAATTTAATTGCCTTTTTTTTTTGGTATGCCGGGTGCTGGCCGGGCTACCAGAAAATTGCATTGCCTGCAAACGACGGAGCTGTTTGGCAAATGGCCCGCAGGGTTTTTGTTTGGTTTGATTTGAATGGAGGTTTTACGGCCGATCAGCCAAACAATGGCTCGGAAATTGCAAGAAATGATGGGAAATGTTACATCTTCTCAAGGATTTCAGTTGCAGTGTTTGTGGTTGGGAGTGATTTATGGACCGCCGCCAGCTCGGAGAAAGAAATGAATGCCCCTTGCTGCTGTGCTAAATCATTAGACTACACAAAATTCTTGGCCTGATGTATGTACCATCTGGGGGAGCAATGGAATATAGAATTATGTAGATTATAGTAGGTGTAGTTTTGCAGTTGTACTCAAGACTTATACTTGTTAAAGCTTGAAACACCTTCAATTGAAAAGAACTCCTTTAATTTTGGTTGAAGGAACTATTCTCCCAGGACACTTGCCCCCGATGTTCGAGCTCTAACCATGAGTCGGCGGTGCATGCAGTCAAAGCGGGTCGTAAAACTAGGGTTCGCCTTTTTTAGTTGCTTGCACCTTGCGGGTACCCTGGGCCTACACATATCTACGCCCCCGAGAGGGGCCCCGAGCGGGACAGGGGAGAGGTTGCTATTAGCAGTACATTTCATACATTTTGTAGTGCACATAAAATGCTCCGTTTGCCGGTCGCTGGGGCTGTGTTGCTGTTGCTGTTTGTGTAAACTGTTGACAGGCAGGCAGCGCCACAGAGCAGTGGTGGCAAGGGCGGGAGCAGGAGCAAGGGGCAGGGGCTGCTAAGCAAATGAGCTGGAGTCGTAAAAAAGACAATTGAGCTCATATATTCTACACGTTGGGCTGCGTTGACAGATCGTAAAAAGCCGTCAGCTGAATAGCTCCGCACCGTCGATGTCGATGCCGATGCCAAAGACTCCCACATAAATATCAAGACCCGAGCGAAAGGCGTCGTAAAAAACGCCACCAGATACCAGACACTAGACACCAGAGACTACGAACCAGGGACCATGCCAATGCCGATGCCAATGCCGTCCTCAAAGGGGGAAAAGGGGCAGAACAAACTAGAATAGAAAAGAACGAAGTAGTCCTCATAATGAAGAAAACAAAAATTGATTAATCTCATTAATAAAATGCCAACCTGCATGGTCCGTGCAATCAACGGGCCCTGCCCTGCCCTTTTCCTTTCCATTTGCATTCCCCAGTTGAGACAATAAAAAAACGCAATCGTAAAATATTACAATAATTCTGGAAGAGCATATTACTACGAGTATTAGGTGGGGGGTTGGGGGGAGTGCGGCCGGACTGCAGCCACACACTTAATGCATTTTATGGCCAAGCTTTCGGGTTAATTTCCTCCACGAAGGGGGTTCAACTGTCACCGGGCATAAATTTCAATAAAACCCGAACAGAAAGACAGACAGACACTCGAACGGAAAACCGAAATTCAGGCATAATTTTCATAAGTTTTTGTTTTCCTTTCCAGTCCGTTTTTATTTTATTTTTTTTTTTACTGCGCAATAGTTAATTAAAATTTCAATACTAAAATGTTTACTCATTACGAGAGGTCTTATCGGAGCGTCCAAATCATCATCATCATAATCATCAGAGGGCCTATTAAATGCCAACATTTCCAACTTTGACTCACAAATGAGGCAGCCCCAAAAGAAACAACGACCACTGTTGTGTGGAAGAGGGGCATGGCAGGTGGATCTCATCGATGGGCGAACAAAATGTTTTCTGTTTCTGCATCTGCAACTGAAATAAATAAGCGAATATAATGCACATTATACATAATTAGATATGTGCGGAGATAGTAGACAACAAAACCGCTTCATTTGCGTATCAAGGTGAAGCGATTTAATTAATTGAAGCTGTCCGGCAAAATCAAATAATTTGGAATTGGAATGCCTTATCCGTATGTTATGCGGGCTGGAGATTCCAGGGCTGATATACAAATGCCATCGATGGGAGCGGTGGTTCAGATTAATTGTTCCTCATTGTTACTTAGAGATCTGCAGTCAAGGCCATTAGAAAATGACCCAAAAACTCCACAGAAAGGGAAAGGGAAAGGAGCGCAAGAAGATCATTTGAAAGAAGTGACAGATACTGTAGGACTACCACCATACCATACCTTCATTTTATGTACTCGCGCTGTGATTCTCAACAAAAGCGATGTCGAGGGGTCATCGGAAATCAGAGATTGTCTTCTTTCTATTCATCATCCTCCCTAGACCATAAAAACTTTAGCCATTTCCCTTTTCCCCAGACCCCAAAAGGAATAAAACTTTACTTATAACTGCGTTCATATTTGGTATTTAAACTTTCCAAGCCACAGCTGGCCAACGGCTTTCATTGGCTTAGTTAACCTCTATTATTAGCCCCGACAAACAATGACCCAAGTCGATGGCAAAGCCGCAACTTTGTAAGCTCAGCTCTCCCATTAAGAGCCCATAACCCATAGCCCATCTGCGATAGGCCTGCCTGTTGCCTGTTGCCTGCTGCCTGTTGACCGTATAGTAGATATTTGTGTATCTGCCATATCAATCAATGGTCAAGTCGGTTCTGTGACTTGGCCCCTAGATGCTTATCGGCAACTTAATAAATTTCTCCGTGGGGGAGTCGTCGCTCAGTCTCACTCTCAGACTTTCGGCTGGAGCTGTGGATGTAGCTGTAGCTGGTTCTGTGACTGGCATTTGATTTTAAACGGTTTGGCTACGCGTGCTGATTTTATAACTTTTTCTCTTTGACATATACAATTTTTTATGAAATCAGAGACCCAGGGACAGGGCAGCGTTTTTTGGTCAAGTTAATTTGTTGTCTGAGTTATGCTTCGATTAGATCTCTCTCTATCTCTCGGAAACTTGTTTCTTTGGCGGATCTGTCATATCGCTCAATCGATTTGATGCTGGCCATACAATACCCTACGATGGATGGAACTGACAGGCTGGCAGGCAGGCAGGCAGTCGGCTCTTGAGCAGGCACCCCCGATTATGCCATAGGCAGTCCATGCTCCACTTTTTATGAGGCCCATAAAGTTAGTTCAGACGCACAAACACAGAGGCCATATAAACATTTATGGGCTTTATTTAAATAAAAATAAGCATAGTTAAACACTATTCGCCTGATGGGGGGATACGAATGGGATTTGTGGCAGGTCGCATGCAAAATTAGCCCCGGGCCGGTACGGGCTCTCCGCTTATAAAAACTAATTATGTGGTTATGGGTTTATGCATTTTTAATACAAACAAACACAAACTCTGCCCCACGGGGGGTGTGGGCCACAGGTAGGATGCATACGGTACCCACGAAGGTATCCAAAGTGGCACATAAAATGTTTGATTAGAGGAGACACGTTTTACTTGCCCCATAAACGGTTTTATCGGTTCATAAAATGTATTAATAAATATCTAAGCGGCACATAACGGGGCACTAGTACCCGACCTCGGAGGAGCTGTCGCACGGCTCGGCTCGGCAACGGAAATCGAATCAAAGTTTTACACGAATTAAGAACAGGCAGCTCGTCCGCTTGTCCGCCGAATGGGAGAATGGGGAAAGGGTTGAGCCAGTCTCGGGCTCGGCAAATTAACACTTTATAAAGTGCAGCCCCAGGGCAGAGGCCGGGGCCGGGGCCGGGACAAACAAAATCCGAAAAAATAAGCAGAAGCGCCGGGAAAAGTTCTTTTGCATGCAAATAGGCTGTCCCATACCGTCCCGTCCCGAAATTTGAGTAAGCAAAGTAAATGAAGTGGAAACGAGCTGAGTGAGGAACTGTTTTCGCTCCTCAACAACGAGAAACTGAAGAACTGAACTGCCCCAAAATGTTAATTACTTCCTTGTTTATTTAAAAAAGGGAGGAGAGATGGCGAGACTGCACGTGTGTACCCTTATTTGTAATCGTATTTGTGTGTTGAGTACCCCTCCGGCAGTACAGATGGCTCTCATGCTTCGGGTTGCAGATACGGGAAAGTATCTAAGCAAAGTTGTAGTTTGAACAGGGAAGGATCTTCAGAGATCCCTCCAGAGGCTACCTCTTGATGCCAGCCAGCCATGTTATCCGTTCTCTTGCCTCTCGCATTGATTACAGTCGATTACTAAAGTACTTGAGCAGTTACTCTCCAGAGCATTGGCTCATCTCTCTCGATGGCCTCTACTTTCTGCTTTCTCACTTCTCTTTGCTTCCGTTGTCGTCTCATCTTTACCCTTTGTCAGGCACCATGTAAGTCCATCATTAAACTTTAGCTAAAGTCAAACAAAATTAAGAAAGCTCTGCTGCAGCCAGGCCCTGCTGCTTTCCACTTCCTTTCGCACACAATGCTCGGGGCTCCTTGGAGAGCCGAGTAAAGCGAATTAAAAAGTACACGAAGGAGCTGCAGACGCACAGAAGTAGAAAAGGATGGGATTCCCCGATAAACATGTAAATAGAAAAGGAAACAAGTACCGATGGTTTAGTCGAAATTCCGACTTGAAGATACCCCTTCATGGGGAACCATCCCTGATGGACGTGGTCATGCGAACAGGCTCTGTGCTACAGGATTTCTTACAGAGACTCCTCTCCCTATACTTCTTTAAGGGAATAGGACAATAAATTATACAAGTAGGGTAAACATAGGGTTTCTTCGGGCTGTTACGAAAGTACATTTGCACGAATACACGAGTGCCCGGTATGACCAGTGAGGATGAAAGAAGAATAAAGGAACTGGAGCACTGGCAGCTTAGTGTTAAAGTCTTTAAGGCAGCAGGAGTGTGGCTGATAGCTGGATGGCTTGGCCAACTGACTAGCTGACGGCATGGACAGGACCCCAAGTCCACTTCGACTTTGGCCGGACCGGAGCGTGTGTGTGCGGTCAGTGGTAAAGATTATCGATCGTTGATTTTTTCAATTGAATTGTCTTCCATCTTATTGGTCGTGACCGAGTCGTAGCTTTTTATGCCCTCTTCCTTGCCAGTGTCCTTAATATCCTGCTCCGTCTGTGCTCCTCCGAGTGAAGCGTAGCTGTGTGTGCGTGTGTAGCTATCCTGACTTTGCTTTGTCTGCGTTTTTCCCGCCTCCTGCGTACTGCATTCTCTGCTTGCTCTGGCTCTCGCTCTCGGACCTGGTCTTGGGGCAACTTCAACACTTGCTCACGATATTTAATAAGCAAAGGACATGTTGGGTGTCGTCCTCGTCTGGACATTGCGTGCAAGGCCTCCATCAACCGGAGCAGCCGGCTCATTAAACCTGTTTTTTTCTGTTCGTTCGTTCGTACGAGTTCTGCTACGAGGCCCAATGACAGAGCACATCCATGATGTGGAGTTGAGCTGTGGCTGCTCTGCGGCCTGACTTTAAAGCTTTCGAAAGGAGTTTATTGATTTTTTTCTCCGGGGCCGGGGTTCGTGGTCGGGCTTGGGCACGGGTTAGGGCTGCTTTGAGGAGGATACTAAAGCAAGATAAATAGTAGTTTCGGCTATGTTTCATAATTAGGGATTCCCACATAAAGCAGAGCCACTATGCCCAGCCAAAGTGCGACTGAAAACCCTTTGCACCACCCACAACGCAACCTGGGGGGCGGCGGGAAATCCAACACTGGAAAAACAATTAAAAAAGGTAACCCTAAACGGGCACTGCCAACGGGAACTGGGGCGCACAAGGACTGGGCCATAATTTGTAATTGCTTGAACCCACTCCGAAGAGGGGCACTACGGAGGACTGGAGGATAACTCCGGACTGCGGCGGTGACACGAGTGTAACAGTTTTTTATTGTTGCCGTTAAAACAACAAACACAAATTAAAACACATGTGCACAAACAAAGATACAAACCAGCGAAAGGCAGAAACAACACACAGATGCAGATACAGACACAAAACCCCGACAAGCCACGACATACATATGCAAACTGTGTATCTGTGTGTCGCTTCTTTAGGGGTATTTTCGTTTTGGTGGAGTACTCGTAAATGAACCCCGAAAGCCAAAGCAAATAATTACGCCGAGGAGGGGCAACGGCAACCTCAACAACAGCGAACAGCGAACAGGAGACACGACGCACCAACCAGGACACAGCCTGCCTGTCTTCCTGTCCTTAAATGTAGTCCTTATACTCGTGTCATGTTCTCATTCCTGTCTCCCGCCATGCTGAATGCGACGCTGAATAAGCCCTGACAATGGACGTGAAATTATGACAAACATACAGAGTTATTGCGTGGAGAGGTTTGTGAGGACGCGACTCAGAGGACATCCTTCCAGGTGCTGGAGTAATTCGTTTGCTGGCACTTGTGACATTGCCGCTGTTATGCCAGCATTATAAAGCTCATTAGAACTAGAACCAGAGCTATGCAGGAGTATAAGGAAACTACTTGTACACCATGAAGTACATCTTTTTTGGGAATGCGAGCTACAGCTAATAAATTCAAAAGGCTTGTAAATCGAATAATCCCACTACTGTTCAACTAAATTTCTCCTGGAATCTTTTGGCTCGAGTATTTATATTTATATGTCTTCATATATGTAGATTCCCCAAAAAATGTATGAATTCCTTATAACGTTGTAATTGTTTACCAATAACTAAATCATGATGGACACATCAACCTCCTGGTATAGTTAAAGCTGAAGGATTTTCCGCGAAACTGGAAACATTTGATGGGACGCCCACGCAAGAACCTCAATCATTGTCTGGGCCCAAATTGATTTTTCCAGAAATAAAAGTGAAAACAGAAGAATAATAAAAACCAAGAGACAGAGACACATAGAGACACTTTGATTTGCAAGCTGTCAAAATGAACTTATCACCTTTGGGTCGTTGTTTATCGGCTAGAGAATGAAAATTGTTGTTTATATATACTACATTGGATATACATATATATTTTGCAGTGTATTGTAGTACATGGAAAACCTGGCCAAGCATTTCATTTCATTTTTCCCGTTGCTCGCACAGATTTATTTGCCTATTTCTGTGCGCTCTGCCGAGAAGAACGTGACGAAAAACGCTTTTCCCATTCGCCTATGTATGACATAATATATGTATGTACCAATACTCATGTATATTTTGTATAGAAGAGGCAGCTACCTTATAGATACGTATTTGTATTTGCCACCCATTCGACTGACTGAAGTCTGACATTGAGCAGGTCTTAATGGCAAAACTGTTCAGAGCCATGACTGGCCCACATTTGATTCCGGCAACTTTTCGTCGAGTATTTTTCTCCGGCAAAGCAAATATTTTGCTGAACCTTTTTTATTACATTTAAATAATTTGATTGCAAGTGCTGACATCGAGGCCCAAGTCCGGGTCTGGGTCCGGGTCCGGGTCGGGTCGGTTCGGGTCCGACTAAAGCATTTAAACTTGCCCCTGAACAGGGCCTTTTATTGGGGAACAGTTTTCAATTCAATTTAATTCACTTTGAGCTACACTCGTCTGCTGGTTCCTCTCCATCTCTCCGCAGACAAGCGTGTGTGTGGGCGACTGATACTTTTTTATTTAATTTTTTTCCTGCACTCTCTTTTATTTCTTGCAGCATAAAAATTTATTATCATAATAAGCGAGCCGAGGCCGGCCCATGCCTATACATACACACTCGAACAAATACAGAGGAGTATTCTTGAAAACATACATATATCCTATATTTTTTTTGCGCCCCCTCGATGCCACATGTACGAGTACGTACGGGAAGGGCGGCAGCAGCAGCCACCCTCGAATGTTTTTTATGACTGTTTTGTTTTTGTTTCGTTTTTGATGGAAATTCGATATTTGCAACACGTATTGAATTTTGATCAGTTCGTCCCGTAAGTAAGTAATATGGAATATCTGGCTCTGGCACTGACTGTTCCCGTAGCTTCCTTCTCTCTTTCAATATTGATTTAAAGTGCTGGCTAATTTGCCCAAATTATTGATTTTTTGGGGAAGTTTGCCCAAAAAACTCTAGGAAAAACCCTCCCCAGAGTCTTTTCTCACCGAAAGTGCTGGAAGTGGCTGAACGCCAGATGCGTATCTGCAAACAATTAAGAAATTGTTAAATGAAATTTCTAAAAAATTCCTCAGCTAGGGCTTTCCCCCAGATTGGTTCCGATTTCTCTCAGTCTTTCTGCCTCCGTACATTGCGGTGCAGTAGCAGCGCTCGTCTGAAAAATTTGTATCTGCGAGTACGAGTAGATACAGATACGCATTTCGGAGCTACGCTCCGCCCTTCAATGGAGCCGGCCAAGGGTACCATGTGGGTGTGTGTGCTTTTCTATGTGTGGTTTGTAATTCTATTAGCTGCAACTTGTACGAACAGTGCGAAGCAGCTTTGGACAGGGGGAGTTGTGAGAGTGGGGCAACCTCAATGAAATCAAATTAAAAAAGTTTGCCAGTTGTTGATCTGGATCGGGGTTTGAATGGGGTTCCGATGGAGATAGGGGGAACCAACAACCGTTCAATCGTTTCTGTTTTTCACTCTCTTCCGACTGTTAACCGAAATCAAGTGCAACTGATGTGAGAAATTGAGATACTTCAAATGGAAAACTCTCTGCACGCCGAGCTCCTCTGGTGTTTTTGTATTTACATCTAGGCTCTGGATCACTTTGGCCCGAAATGTAGCACTTGGCAGTTGAGCTCCGCTTGGCATAAATGCCAAAAACATCTTGGAAATTTACTCCGACTAGGTAGATGTTGAGAGTGTGAGTGTGTTTCTTTTACCCTTCAATTGGATACAGCGACGTGCCTCTGCCATCATTTAACCAGACAAACACGACAGACGCACAGCCACCATTATGGAGTGGAGGCGCTATAGACAGCCGGGAATGGATGGATGGATGGACTGGGGGGTAGCCTCTGCAACGCGATGCGCATTTGTATCTCGGTTTATATACACACAGAAACAAGCACAAACACAGACACACACGTGGCTTCGTGTATCTATGTACAGTACAAGCCGTATAGAAAAACAAAAATGATTTATCACTCTGTCGGCTTGTATCTGAGCTACGTTTGCTCGGTTGACTTTGACAGGCCGCCGACCGACGACCGACCAGTGCGTGAGGATTACAAAACAGCAACTCATGTGCATGATGAATTAAATTAGCAAAGAGCCAGCTGAAAACGGAGGACCCATTCCCTTTCCAGACAACACCAACAGAAAATAACCCAATAAGTACGATGGCAAAAGTCAAGAGTTGTTTTAAAAAAGTTGTTCATTTCATTTGCATTGTTCGCTGGCGACACGGAAAAATATCTTTGTTTTGTTGTTGTAGTCGTACATAGATTTAGATGTATGTATATAGTATATAAATAGTTATTATTCACAAAATTGAATTATCCAAAGGTTATACATTATCATAGAGCGCCATCCTTCGTCGTCTTAAAGAACTAAATCTACAAACTTATCGCGGTATATTACAAAATGATAAAAATAAATAACAGTTTTGGGCTTTCATACTGGTACAAGTGTCTGTCCGTCCTTCCGTCCGTTCCGTAGGAGTTCCGCAAGGAACCCTCTTTGTATCTCCAACTCTGGCGATAGTTTTCAACTGATTTTTGCTTAACTAATGACGAGTAGGCGAGTTTTGCAATCGGAAATAAATGCTCATATGTTTTTTAGGCAGTTGTTAAACATTTTCTCGGGTATTCTATATATAGATATAGATATAGATATATATATATCGTATGTATGTATGTGTATATGGTATATATGGAGCAAACCTCATGCAGTTCGCTAATATCAGTTTTACTTTACACAGTCACGCACATTTATATATATATATATATTCACTGAATAATACATACTACATATATGTATGTATCTCTATGTATTTTATGTATGTAGGTATGAATATTGTGTATACGCCATGGGGCAAAAGTTGCATTACAATTATCGTTAGTGTTTGGTAAGCGTAGTGTTTAAAATGAGCTTGTGTCTGTCTGCCCGCCTGCCTGTCTCTGCGTATTGGTATATTGTAGTTAACCACTCGAGATTCGAGTTTCGAGCTTCGAGCTTCGAGATTCATAGTCCTCCTTTCGGTTTGCTAGCTAAGTAATTATGAATGCTTTATACACATGCAACCACACCGATTCCATTTACCGATTTACTGATCTCTGAGCCTTCGGCTGCTGCTGTGCATTATTCGAACGAATCATACCTGTGCACTCGAATGTGGTTGCTGAATTATCACTATAAGTTTACGGTTTCGGTTACGTATACGGATACGGATACGGTTATGGTTACATATCTGCAAATGCATCGAGCCTGTATCTATGTATTTATGTGTGAATATCTATCAGTATTTAAATAACTATGAATGCTGTTTATGGTAGTGGGAGCTATTTACAAATCGATACGCCAGACACTACTCGGACTGAGGGGTTGGGCGTGCAGAGAGCCACTTTTCGGAACAATCAATTTACTTCTAAGCTTCAAGGGCTCTCCAAAGTTCAGCCGAGAGCATGAATCTCTGTGCCTCGGATGCCAAATAGTTCGGTCCAACTGATTAAAACCATATTAAAAAGTTATCCGGAATTCTCCAGAGCCATTCTCAGCGCTAAGCAAATGAAAGCCCGGGCAGGAGTCGTGTGGGGGAAAACTTTCTTTTGCTGTGGCAAACTTTGAAAACTTTGAAATGGCATTGTGCTAACATAGTTTCCCCCACGCCCTCTGCGAATACACACACTCCCATTACCACTGCATTCCCTGCTTGGCTCTCCTCCGCTACTAAATGCAGCTGTATCTTGTAGCTGTATCTGTGTGCATTGTGTGCCTATGTCTACGAGTACTCGTATGTTTGTTTAGTGCATCTAAAATGACTTTACACTGGATAAACAAAGTATTTGTAGGCGCTTCCTGCTGCTTGTTTTTTGGGGGTTTTCGGTATGTGGATGGGTCTAACATTAAAATCTCTGGATAGTTTCTCCTCATCTGCTCTCCCTCCCTTCCTTCCTTCCTTCTCAGTGCTCATGCTCCCCTCGTTCTAATCTCTTAGCTTAACTCGCACATATTTTAGTAATTAAAATTATGCACAGGAACCAGTCCCTAAAGAAATCACTGTCACTCTCTCAGAATGCCACATTCTGTATCCTATTACTCTTACTCTCCCTCTCTTGCTGCTCCTCTCTAGACGAGATACGCCTGGACATGTGGACCTTGCTGCTGGCCAGATCCGACTGCCTGCTGCTGTTGCTGTTGCTGCTGCTGCTGGGGTGGGGTCTTGCCACTGGGTCCCATTGTGGCCACATGACCCACTGAGGATGGGCCAGACTGCAAGCCCGGCTGCTGTTGCTGTTGCTGCTTGGGGCGCCAGGTCTGGGCCCTGGGAGTCCCCTCCAACGAGACAACGGGGCCAGCGGGCATCATCAGCATGTGCTGCTCGTTGTCCAGCGTCGAGTAGTCCGAGTCGATGCTGGAGTAGATGTGCTCCGAGGGCGGCCGCATGCCGTGGTGCTGGTAGTACTGGGCGTGCAAGTGATGGCCGTGCGGTGCGGCAGCCGCACCAGAGCCAGAGACTCCTCCGTGGTGATCTCCGCGTCGCTGGGGCCTGGGACTGGGGGTGGCAGTGGTCGCCGTGGAATAGTTCTGCTCGGCTGGAGCTGTGGCGGCGCTGGGGGCGCCTCCCTCTGCTGGGCCGCAGTAGGCGGGTGGCGGGGCCTGGCGGTACAGCAGGCCTGGGCTGGCGGGCTGCTTGACACGCTCGTGGTTGTGGTCCAGCGTGTAGTTGTTGCCGCGATAGGTGGGATAGTCGGCGGGCAGGGCATAGCGCAGCTTCTCCCAAAAGTGGCGGTCCGAGCGCCGGATACGGTGCACGGCCGAGGTCTTCAGATAGGGCAGCAGCTCGATGTCGCTCTCCGCCTCGAAGGCCACCTCCGGCTCCTCGATGATCACCAGCTTCTGAGGGCGTCCCCTGAGGGCGTCGTGGACCGAGCGGCGCAGCTCGCAACGTGACCACTCCGTCTGCAGGAAGTTACGGGTCAGCAGAATCACGACACGACGGGAGACCCGTGTGGCCTCCAGTAGCTGGTAGTGGGTGGCATCGTGGGCAAGGTCACGGTGCTGCAGACAGACACGCAGCGGCGGACGGCCCGTCTCCAGCTCGGAGGCCAGGTGCTGGCACACGAACTCCGAGTCTTTGGCCGAGTGCAGGAGCACGGCGTCGTAGAGCTTCTCGGACTCCTCGCAGCGCGGGCCAAAGACTCGGACGCCGTAGTGGGCGAACAGCCAGATCCGGAGCGACTCCCGGAAGATGAAGACGATGATGATGACGACTAGGAGGAAGACCAGAGCCAGGGCGGCGGCCAGGAGGGGAATGTACGACTCGGGAATCCCGTGCTGCAGCATCGATCCGCCCGAGTAGTAGTCCGTGCAGGCGGCTCCCGTCGAATTGAAGTCCAGTTCCCGCTTCTGCAGGGATCCCTCGGAGGAGCTGCTGTCGTAGGACGCGGCGTCGTAGCCAGCCGTGTTGGGCGCCGCCATGCAGTAGATGTCCTGGGCATCCTGGACAATCAGCGCATTCTCCGCCACGTACGAGGTCAGGGCCTGGAGGAACTGGCAGCGACAGCTCCACTGATTCCGTCCCAGGGCGATGGACCGCAGGCGCCTGCCGAAGTGGGTGGCGTGCAGCTGCCAGATGGGCAGCGTGACCAGCCGGTTGCCATCGATGCGGAGCAGCTCCAGCGAGACCAGGGGCGACAGGGTGGCGTTCTCAATGGTGGCCAGCAGGTTGTTCTGCAGGTAGAGCTCCCGCAGCGAGGAGAGCTGCTCGAACTCGTAGCCGTGCAGCGTCTGGAGCCGGTTGTCCGCCAGCTGGAGGATCTGCAGCGACGTCAGGCTGGCGAAGGTGCGGTTCTGGATGGCCGCCACCTGGCTCCCGTTGACGTACAAGGCCTTGAGGTTCTTCCTGCCGATGAAGGCGTGGTTCTTGAGCACCGGGAAGTTGTTGCCGTCCAGATAGACGATGCTCGAGTCCATGGGCACGCGGCGCGGCAGCTCCATGGTCTGCTGGCCCCCGCAGTCGACCACGTTGGTGGACCAGATCTGGTCGTGGTAGCAGGTGCAGTTATGGGGGCAGGTCATCTCGCAATCGCAGGCGTCGAAGTCGCAGCAGTGGCACAGCGCGAAGCAGTGCGACTCGTAGCGGCAGAGGAAGTCCTGGGGCTTCAGGGCGCTCAGCGGACGCACTGCAGCGCCGCGGGCGTGCGGCATCACGCACTCGATGTTGGGCATGTCCATCACTCGGGGATGCTGCCGGGTGGTCAGGTTGTTGATCCGCTGCAGCCAGTCCATAGTGCAGTCGCACTCGAAGGGATTGCCTCCCAGGTAGAACTCGGGCAGGGCCTTCGGTGCCACTACGGGCGCCACGCGGAGCTGCTGCAGCTGCAGCTTACTCAGCTGATTGGCGTAGAGGTCGACGCGGGCCAGGTTGGCCTTGTCCACGAAGGCGTTGGGTTGGACGTTACCGATCAGGTTGTTGTTGATGAACAGCAGCTCGATGGTGTTCGGTATGGACATGGGGCCGATCTCCGTGATGCGGTTGTGTGAGGCGTCTAGCGTCTTCACCCGGATCTCCTCCTGAAGCTTGTAGTAGTTGCCCAGGGCCTCGATGTAGTTGCCGTGGATGTCCAGCCACTTGAGGTTCGAAGGGATAAAGGCGTAGTCGAACCACACCAGGTGGTTCTCCGAGAGATTCAGCCAGAGCAGGGACACCAGCGTCGCGAACACCCCGTTGATGTCCGAGAGGAAGTTCCTGTCCAGCCGGATGGCCTCCAGCTCGAAGTTCTTGTCGAAGGAGCCGCGCTCGATGCTCTGGATGCGGTTCTTGGCCAGGTTGAGAACGCTCAGCCGGGGCAGGTCCTGGAACATGCCCACTGTGATGTTGCCGATCTGGTTATCGATCAGCCGCAGCCCCGTCAGCTGGTGCAGGTTCTTGAAGCTCTGGTTGTCGAACGTCCTGATCTGGTTCTCGCCCAGGTCGAGGGTTCGGAGCATGGCCAGGTCCTGGAGGGCGCGCGGCACCTCGTTCAGCTGGTTCGAGCTGAGGTCGAGTTCCTTCAGGTCGGAGCAGTTCTTGAACACGGCCTGCTCCACCACGCTGATGAGGTTGTTGTTCAGCGTGAGCTTCGAGAGCACGTAGAGGCCGTTGAACAGCTTGTCGTCCAGCGTGTGGAGGCGGTTCTCGGCCAGGTTCAGGGTGTGCAGATTGTAGAGCGGCAGGAAGGCGTTGTCCTCGATGTGGCCGATGGAGTTGTTGCGCAGATTGAGGATCTGCAGGAAGTAGAGCTCCTTGAAGGTGCGGTAATCGATCCGGGTGAGGGCGTTGTGCGCCAGATTGAGCACGATGAGGCGGATCAGTCCCGCAAAGGTCGTGTTGTCCACGTGGTTGGAGGTCAGCTGGTTGCCCGACAGGTCCACCACCAGCAGCTGCTCCAGCCGGTGGAACAGCCCCTTGGGCAGCTCGTACAGCTCGTTGTGCTGCAGATGGATCTCGCGCAGCTCCTTGGAGCCGGCAAACAGGCCCTCGGGCAGCGTCTCCAGGTGGTTGTTGCTTAGGTTCACGATCCGCAGTGAGGCGAGCCCCGCCAGCGCCTCCCCCGACAGCTCCGAGATGTTGTTGTGCTGCAGGTTGAGATGTTGCAGCCGTCGCAGCCGCGAGATGCCCCAGCTCTCCGTGATGGAGCGCAGCTCGTTGTGGCTGGCGTCCAACAGTTGCAGCTCGCTGCCCCCGCTGCAGTTCATGTCCGCGAATCCCAGCTGCTCAGCGGTGCGGATGCGGTTGTGGGTCAGGTTGAGCGCCTGCAGGTTTCCCACGGGGCACAAGAAGCCCGCGGGCAGAGCCCTCAGGTTGTTGTCACTCATGTCCAGCTCCGTGAGCTGCTTCAGGCCGTTCAGCGAGTCCGGATAGAGCTCCAGCGCCCTGGCCGGACCCCATTCAGCGTTGTGGCTGCTCAGACGCAGGGTCTTGAGCGTGCCCAGGCCCTCGAAGGCGTTGTTGGGCAGCTGCAGAAGCTTGCACGCCTCCAGGCGCAGCGTCTCCAGCGTCTGCAGGCGGGCGAACACCGCCACAGGGAGTGTGGACTCGAAGAGGTAGAGGTCGCTGCACTGGATCGTCAGCTGGCTGCTGCCATCGGCTCCCTGGAGATCCAGACCCGGCTGGCGCTCGATCAGCCGCAGGGCACAGTGCACGGAGCTAGTGCCGTTGTACGTCCACGAGCACTGGTTGCTCGGTCCGCTGTGGGCGGGCGCTGCTGGCGAGGAGTCGTCGGCGGATGCGGGTGGCATGGCGGCCGACAGGAGCGAGGAATAGTCGCCCGAGAGCGAGACGGAGGCGGAGCCAGCGCCTCCGCCCAGCATGGCACTGGCAGAGTTGTCGCCGCTCTCCTTGGGCGCCAGTGCTGCCAGGCAGCTCCAATCCGAGGCGCTACCAAGCAGCAGCACGCTCACGAGGGGCAGCAGCAGCGGGAACTCCATTCCGGCTGCACTTCAGGGTATTTCTTGGGGGAACAGGGAGCAGAATCTCTCTGAGATGTTCTAGGGAGTAGTTTGCGTTTCTCTGGTTCTCACTCGCGAATTGACATTTTAATGGGAATTTTGGGGTTTTCTCTGGTTTTCTCTACTACTTCACTGGTTTCTTGTTTCACTGTTCGCACATTTCTCTTGGATATTTTCGTGTATTTGTATTGGTTTTCGTATTATTCAATTTCCGATGGAAATTCTCACTGGCACTGCTCTTAAATGCTGTTTCTCATTTTTGTGGATTTTTCGAATTTAATTCAATTTGGGCGTTTGGGCCACACCACGTCCGTACGATTCGTTGACGACGCGCGGCAGCAACCGCGCAGTTCAAAATTTCAGAAGCGAGTGTAACGACCTTGCCTCGGCGAGAATTTGGACATGAATGGAAGTGTTCATTTTTAGCGTAGAAGTTTTTACTCTTGAAATATTGGCTGAAAGATTGAATAAAAGAAAAAGAGCGATAGAGAGCCGAGAACCGAGAGAAGCCGAAAACAGCCCCAGCGCTGCCGAGAGAGACTCAATTTCAGGCTTCGAACGAGTGGAACTTGGTACAAAACAGCCGATTCGACTCGTTTCAAACGAGTCTTTTCCGCCCGATGTTCGGACGCATGTGCTCGTGCTCGTGTGGTGGTTGCTTCGGGTTCGCTTTTTCACTCACTCTCTGTCGCTCTCTCTCGGTAGGTTTAGTACCATTTGGCGCCACCGCGGGGCCAATTGGCGCTAGTGTGCCGTCAAGAGAGAGAGCTCAAAATGAGAGAGATTGAGTGCAAAGAGATTTAAAATTTTGAGTGGAAATTCTCTTTGAATTTTTTCAAAATAAAACAGATTTATATCAGTAAATAATTATTATCGGACCAACAAATAATAAAATATTAAAAGAGTTTCAATACTAAACGAATCTTCATATGATGAAAGTGCATTTTAATTTCCATTTTTGGATATATAATCAGGAAGGCAATGCCAGAGATGGAATACAGGCTCAGGAAAAGCCACAGAAATAATTATTTGTAAATACATATGTAATATAATTGTAAATTATTTAAACTCCTGACTTTTAAAAATACACTCTAAAATCATTAAAATAGCTACAGACAAGCGAACACCCACTTTTGTACGGAAAAATTCACGTTAGAAGTCACTCTCTCCCTCTCTTCTCTTTGACAGTGCCAGATACTCTCCCTCTCTGTCTGTCATTCTCCTCCATCCATTTCCACCCATCCCTCCATTTGGGTATGTTATTGTTACTATCAACTCACACACGCGCCGCCAGCAAGCCAGCAGCAACAGCCAACGCCGCTTGCATATCCGTCAGATACTTTCCCATCGCACTGCATCTTCTAATTTCTGCAGCTGCAGCTGGAACTGGAGATACTCGAGCAGCGCCTGCCATGCGATTTTGTCAACGCCAAAAGATGTTTAACACATTGCCACAGCCACAGGCTCCGACTCTGGCCCCAGACTCACCCTCGCTCTCGCCCATCGGCAGATACGCAGAACGCACTCGGAGATACATTTTGAATGCAATTGAAAGTGCACGAGTGCTGGCGTTATTTTTAGTGTGCGATTGTTTAGACAAACCCAAGCCCAGCCGTGACTGCAGTGACTGTTTAGACGCTACGGATACTTAGGATAGACCCGTCGCCGAGTGCGGTGTGTGGGGCCGGGGGAGGGGTAAGGCCAAGGCCGCCTGCAGAACTCGTCGAGTGTCGAGTGTCGAATGAATCACTTGCCACCTTTGGAGTTTTCTACGCAAAATGTAATATTTATAAATGCTTCCCTGTTCCTTAAACATTCCAGTGTGTGCCCCAGAAACAAAAGTTTTGTTTGTGAATGGAACTTTCCTTAATGCATTTATTATTCATAAGAACTTTTTCATTAGAAGTAGCAGGAACGCGCAGACCGGACACACACATGTCCGAAAGACGTTTTCGGCCCCCAAGTCTGAGTCCTGCTACTGCTCCTGCTCCTGCTCCTGCTGCTGGCAACAAATCTTCAAAGGCACACTTAATAGTGTCGAAGGCAGCAGGAGCTCTCCCATGTCCAAGTCCAAGCCCCATTCCAACACCCAACTGCCATCCATCGCCGGGGAACAGGGAACAGAGCTCGTTTCACTACCGGCCCAGAGCCAGCACATTGGCATTGTTTCATTTCGGCTGCTGTTGAGGTGTCGGAAACTTGTTCAACTTGTTTTCCCTCTCAGGGTGTGTGTGTGTGCTTGGTAGTAAAAATAGCAGCAACACAGCAGATATTCTACCGCAGATGAATACACCCGTACCGTGTGTGAAGAGTAAGTGTGAGTGTGAGTGTGAGTATGAGGTTTAAGTCAGTTCTCTCTGAATGCTGGAGGACACTTTTGGTTTCAGAAAATACCTGCATGTGGGAAACTATTTGTTGTATTTATCAGATAACTTTGTTCAACTTTACTTTAATGGAAACGTTATGAATTTTCCCTATATTTAAATTCAATTTACACAATTTAATAAAGAATAATGAAATGAATAGAAATGCTCGTACTCTGAACTTCTTCAGAAAGATCTTGCAATACCTAATTATGTCCTCAGCCATGCTATCTCCATTGAGGCACAGCGATTCATTCATGTGCCATCAAATACAGAACTTGACTGCAGATAAGGACCAATCCCAGAACGAGTTGAATGCTCCGGCTCTTATCTGCCCCAGTGGCAGGCCACCAAGAGCGAACTATTGTACGAGTATCTCTGGAGGATTAGTGTCCCCATATCGGGGCAATGGTCGCAATCTATTCATATATGTAATATGCATGGCCGATGGCCAGAGGTTATCCCTCAGATATCTCTCAATTTCTGGCGTCGCTCAGTTCTATATTGTGTTTCAATTTACGACTAAAAAGCACATTTATGGCCGAGGAGGCAGTGCATTCAAATATGCATTAAATTGCGCGATAAATTGTCTGATGATTGTTATGAGCGGAACCGATGATGTATGCATAAATAATTAGAGAGCAGCACCAGAAAATGAGTTGGCAAAGTTTAATTACCAAAGTGCCCCACTGCCACTGCCACTGCCACTGCCACAGTCGTTGCCCCTGCCGTTGCCATTGGCATTGCACCATTTTTCGATTAGTGTCCGGACTTAAAGCTCGTACAGGGGGACAAGGACCAGGGATCCGCAAATGCCAGCCGGAGCCGATTTCGACCCGTGCCATTGTTCAATAGAAAAGGCCATTGCCGGCTCCGCTTTTCGTTATCCGTTGGGCCCCATCCACTCAAAAGGGGAATACGTCATGAGGGATGCCAGAGCCGAAATAGTTGGACCATCGGGAGGGGGGACAGAAGACTGGGGCAGCAAACAAATTGTGCAAATGGCAAATGCTGCAAAAGGCCGGCCACAGAGTCGGCGGTATAAAATATGCCGGTTGGACACAGGATTTCTGACCAAAAATTGAACTAAAAACAAATTTTTGGTGCCAGGCAGGAGCAGGAGCAGCAGCTGAAATTGACAGACGGGCCGCACAGGGCGGAAGGAGATGAAATGTATTGGGTGGGGATTGGGATGGCGATTCCGAGCAGTTGCCGGACAGTGGAGCCGCTCTGGCCTTTTATTTTCACAGGCACACACTGTATATGAGCCATTTCCGCACGAAATTGATGGAGCTCGAACAAAGGACAGCTCTTTTGACTACTTTTTGGTCATTCACGGTTTCGTTTTTAAGCGAAACTTTCTAAACAAACGCGTCCTGATTGATGAAATTCATCAAACTGCATCAACGTACATATTCAAATAAGTATTGATCAGTTTTTCATAACCAACGCCAACCGGACAATAAAGTTCGGTGCAACAAAGTAATCGGATCAATGACTGGCCGATTCAGGTCTCTTTTTCGGTACGATCTTGCATTTGGGGGAGTCTCATGTGTGACGACTGGCAGTACTCTTATCTCAGAGTTTGTAATTGGAATTTGTGTCTATAAATAAACAGGCCATCTTCTGCCAGAATTCTGAAAATTGGAAGAAGTGTAGAACCCAATTGTAGTTGAAATCGTTCCCAGTCCAATCAGATAGATGAAATGTCTTCTATAGATGGTACAGATTAGAGGGGCTGAAGTGAGATCCATTGGTTTATATTTGGAGAAACAACATCAGGATGTTCTAAGGAGCAGTCCCCCACTGCCACTGCCACTGCCACTAGCACTGCACTTGTTTGTTATTCTGGTTGCGCTGCTGCTGCTCCCATCATGCAAGTTGCACAGCTGAGCAGGCAGCATAATCGCATGCAATTATGCCGCACACAATCACAACAGCCGCCTCGGCCAGAGAAAGAGCACAAGAGCATAAGAGCAGAAAGAAGTTGGCCAAACCCGCCGATCAACTCGGCGGGAAGTGGCCGAGGACGTGGACCTGGAGGGGGACTGGGGTTGGGGCTGGGGCTGCCAACAAGCTGGCCAAAACAGGTGACTGGGCTGGGGGCAAGTAAGGGAGCCATGCGGTCCAGGCGGACACTCTCGTTCTCCAATCGAGGGGCAAACAATGCAGGCGAGTTGCAGTTTTTGCTGCCTCCGTTTTGTTTGTTGCACAATCTTCTCTAACTGTGTTTAGCCACCGCCTGCCTGCTGCCAACCTGCCTGCCATGGCCACTACTACGGGCACTCTTTGGCCAGGTTCAGGCTCTGGCTCTGGTTGCGGTGCAGAGCCATTTTCCTGTTGATTTTTGCCTCGTCCTTGCGTGATTTTTGAAGCTCACGCTGGCCGAGCAATATTTTGTTTCTTGTGTTGGCTCCTGGCGTCTCCTGCTCCCCGAGTGAGTGAAATGGGAAGCAAAGAAGCGCGCCTCGTGTGCAGTTTTGATCTATTGATTGTTGTATCCCATGCCTTGTGCATGGCATTGCCTTTGCCTTTTCCATCTACGGAAGGAGTGCCGCTGCCCATTCAGGGCCAGTACCAGCAGCGTCAGCCGTAGACAAATATTGCATTTTGCATTTTCCAATTAAACTTGAACAAGCGGCCGGCAATCGAAGGCAGTCCTTTGTCTTAGGAGAGGCATGGCTCCCATTCCCGGAGCGATGGAGAATATTTCACATCGAGACAGTGTTTCGAAGTGTTTCGAAATACCTACGAGGAAAGCATTCGGACAAGTCAGTGAATGTTGGAAGTTCCAGCCAAGAAGAGCACAACTGAGGCCAGTCGATGCGATTCAATACGCTGTGGGAATGCAGCTGCCTTTTGCACCAGAAAAACGATAGACATAAAGTTAGGCTCGAGAACGAGCTGCATTAAATGGTGACCGTTCGTTTATCGCACTCCATGATTAAGACAAACTTACCGGGAAAGCCCCAGGCACCGTCACAGAGTCGAGTAGTATAAGCAATAATTCCGAGAAGGCCACGCACTGAGCAGTGAAAATAACAGCAATTACATTCGAGCCCCGACCAGGCCTATAAAACCTAGAAAACAGCAACTAGATGAATCTACGAGTCGAGCAGGAACTGGAGTGGTAGCAAGCCGCACCTGAATCGCATTTACGGCACTTTAAGAACCCTCCGAAATATAAGGCCCTCACTGCAATGCAATCAAGCAGAGTGGCAGCAGGGGGAGGTACTCACACTCGTAGCCAGAGAGTGTGCCTTCAATTTAGACACGTGCAGGTCCCGAGCCCCGAAGATGGAACTCAGAACTCTGAGGTTAGAAGTTTTCATTTAGTAGCTGGCCGCATTCCCAGGAACTGTTACAAGGCGTCACTAAACTGGTTTACGGTAAACCCTCAGCTCCAGAGCTACGAGTAGAAGTACGAGTGCGCCTCCGTACAATAAATTACCCAGAATCGTTCAGAGAAATTCATATAATTGCCAGAAGAATGCCGTGCACGTAGCTGGCTCGTTAATTCGAAGAACTCAAAAATCATATTGTTTATGCAGGAAGAACGCCACTGCCCCACCCCACTCATATTCACTTGAAGAAAAGCCCAAAACCGAGACAATTAAAATATACATATATATTTTGTGTGTTATTCTGTCAGTTCTTCGTTGGACGCCACACGTAACCTTGGCTGCATTTTAATCATCATCGCCTGGAGAGTCTCTGTTTCTACGGTTATGGTTCTGGGCTCGAGTCTCTGCTCCGGTGAGTTGTTTGACGAATTTCAACGAGGCAGCTGCACGTGCTCGGGCTTGGCGAGCCACATCAATCAAAAATAATTTATATGAGAGCAAAGCCAGGGCCAAAGCCACAGCCAAAGCCAAAGCTTGGCCATCTAAGATATGGTCAAGCGTCATGGAAGCGACACGTATGTACTGCAGGTAATACTCGCACAGATCCAAATGCATACTGTGGCTACCTTTTGTTGGGGCTTACTCGCACACTTATTCATTCAAAACTTGTGTGCATCACAGTTTATAATTTACGAGCTCGATTTGCCCTGGAAAAGTGTCCGCAACTAATTGATTTATGGCTGGAGTGTGTGCGGGGCTATCAGCCGTGGCTTCTTCTGGTGAATCTTCAAATGTAATTCGAATACAATTTCTGGAACTTAAAAACCAAATCAAAATCGTTGACCTACCCCCCCCTTGGGGAAATCTTGTGTGCGTGTGTTGGGGATGTCACGACCACAAAAATAGGGATTTTCAGCGCCTTAGCACATGTCATCCTTATCGCCGTCATCGTCATCCATATGGGATGAATGTCAGGAAAGGGTTCAACTCCATTGAGCCGACAATCTCCTAAGTCCTTTATCTTGCGGTGGAATGATGCCAGCTGAATGCCATTGTTCATTGTTCTAATTTTTGGCCTGTATTTACCAAATATTTATGCCAAATGTCGGGAATATAGAACAGTAATTAGACAGTCAAATAATTGAATGGATTGTCTACGGCTAGGGAAAATCAATAGCACCCTACAATATCCATTAATCCACCCCTGTGCCCCGTGAGTTGACAAAAGATGGTCGGACCTCGGCGCGTCCATTAAATTTGTCACCCGCGGCTAAGCTAAATGTCAAATAGTACTCACGGCCAATACCCGCACTCGCACTCGTATACGGATACGGATACAAGTATGGAGACACTCACACAGGCACACTCACTCACTCACTCTCGGAGAACAATAACAGCATCAATTTGACACGTACAGGCGCTAATGATGGGAATGACCAGCCAACTGAACGATCGAATCCGCTGGCGACGCCCTGCCTGGCGGAGACCGCTCAACATGCCCACAATTGAACCACCCAGGCTTAGTCCCTTCAGGAACTTTGACATCCTGTCGTTTCGAGCACCCCCAGTACCACTTTCCCCAGCCCCAGTACCAGTCTCAGTTCGGTTCTGTTCAGTTCAACTCTGTTCTGTTCTGTCAGTTGCCGCTGGTGTGAGGTGACATTCTGAGAGTCGACGACTGCCAATTTAATTCCCATTGACAAAATGCACAATTGCCGGACACCATGCCGTTCCCCCCTCTACCTCTACCTCTCCCATTCCCATTCCCATTTCCATTCCGAATCCCATTTCCCATTTTCCTTTGTTGGAAATGTAACCGTTCTTGTAATTGTGATTTCTGCCCGTGACAGCCACAGAGACCCCTCCCCACACACACTTGCTATTAATTATTTTAGAAAATCGCTTGTAATAACAATAAATTTATGCAGCCCACTGGGGTCTACTCGGCGTCTCTTTCACGGCTTCCTTGGGGCGGGGGCAATTTTGTTTGGGCCAAATTTTGTCTCTGCGACCGACAACAACTGTTCGATTTTCACGACACTCAAATATTTGCTCGGCCATTGCCAAGGCCAATGGAGAATTGTTACTTGTCGAACGAAATGCAATCAATGCAAATGTTTGCATTGGGCTCTTAGCTGTCTGACACGCGGGGATTTCCCACTCAACATGGCCCCCTCCGACCCTCTACCAACCAGCCACTTTCAATTTTGACGCATATCGATTTAATAAATTTGCGTGCCAGCCCCGGCGACAATTTGATTGACAAGTAGAGCTCGTCCCCCACTCTCCCTCGAGCCAGTCAGTCAATTTAGCTGTTGGTTAGCCAGGTTTTTCCATTTCCATTTCTGTTGTTTATTTAACGTTTGTTCAGAGCCACTACACGGTCGACTGATACACATGACTGGGATTGAAATGGCATGGGAAATTGGTTTGGTTTGGTTTTTAAGCCAATTTTGCTAGTTGAGCAATTACTCGTAAATTGCTAGAAAACCGGGATATTCCATGGAGAGCAATCGAAAGCATACTTCATCAGGATTATCACCTATCTAGTGGCTGGGGAACCAATGATCATTAAGGAGCATTTAGTCCCTCATCTCCTTCGATTCCCATGGTTACAACAGAAGACCGTTACATTTGAAGGGTTTGTGGCAAGACCAACCTCGTTTCGCTATGCGTACAACGATCCCACAACCTTATATTAGAGTATTCATAAATCAAATTCTACTGCGATCAAAGACCATGGACAGCAAATTGCTAGCATCCGGGTAATTTGAATAAAAGTTCTGTTTCTCCGTTTCTCTGTTTCTCGGTTTCTCGGTTTCTCCGTTTCTGTATATCTGTTTTTCCATTCAATACAATGGAAGGTGAGAGATGGAAATGGAAATAGACGCGGCGGCGGCAATTAAAGTTAGAATTCACCAAAAAAATATATATTTAGGCGCGCTTAATTATGAGCCCGAGCCCGGGGGCATAATGAAGGTATTGAAAAGGCGTTGACATGCAACCGATAATTAAATTCGGAACAAAAGAGCGGGAGACAGTCGGACCCAGTCGAGACAGTTCCCACATAATAAGGATTTAGCAATAAAAACACTTGGAGAATATGTAAATGCATCGGGGTCGGAACGCAGTACGGAGAATGCACCCACGGGACCGGGGTCAGGAGGTGGTGCGCACTGGCAGTGGGACCTGGATCTGATCGTTGTCATCGTCGTGTCTGTGCATCTTGATCGGGGACTGTGCCGTTAGATTCCCGAGCGGGAAACGTGTACCCGCACATAATGTGGAAAAACAGAAACTAAAGTGTCAACTTTTTGGGTTGTAAACGTTGCACCAACGGCCCACCCCTGCCGCTGCCCCTGCCGCTGCCCCTGCCACTGCCAATAACTCCTCCGACATCCCCTCGGGCTCTCGGGCATTTGCTTTCTAATTTGGGCACACGCTCAGACCTCATCGAGGGGAAACAACAACAAAAGGGCCACCAAAGTATCGAGGGGGGAAATGGCATTTCCGTTTTTCACACAAGCATTCGAAAGCAATTTTTCAAAATTGAAATTCATTTCATATACTCGCACTCGCACCATACGAGACCAGCAACCGCGACAGTGTACGCTTCCAGTTCCATTATGCCTCCATCTATTCCTCTCCTATCACACATTCGGTATCTGTGACAGCGGATCGGCGAATAAGATCGTTTGGCTCCGATAATAATACTCGTACTGGGAGTACCGGGAACCGGGGACCGAACACCGGGGTCCGAGAGCAAGTGTTGAACAGAGCCGAACCCTTGGGGTGACAATTGTGTGGTCTGAGGGCGGGAGGGCTGCTGCTGGATTGGAGAATGAACTTATCTTAAAATTAGTTCTAGTTGTTTGGGCGTCTTCCCAAATCCGATGCGTAGTATTTCTATCAAAGTTCTCAGATCAAATTAAGGACATGCAACCCTCCCAAGTCGAACGATATTGTATGCCCAGATTGATAGAACCATAAACAACAACTGCGCTGCAATAATTTTGCTGGAACCATCGAGTATTAGCCATTGCCTGAGTCATCCAGCAGTCGTTTGTGAGTCACCGCCCATCGGCGGAAACTTCAACCCTTTGGCTCGGCCCCGGCTAACTATCAATGCCTCAGGCTCAGTCCGTCAGCATCGGTGAAAAGCTGCACAATATCCCATTCAAAAGCAGCCTGCTCCATCATCCACCCCACTCTCAGGGCCGGTCGGTCCCTTGGTAACCTCAAACAATGAACTCATAACTCAAGTGACACTTTTTAACTTGACTGCATTTCATCATGTGGCACATGAGCGCTTCTCCGTCTTCGTCTTCGTCTCGGTCTTGGTCTTGGTCTGCTTCTTGGGTCTTTCTTGTTTGGGTCTCTTTTTGTTTTGTCCAACAATATTCAAATTGAGTTTTCCAGTGCAACTGCTTGCCTGCCCCTGGCTCTGCCTCTGCTTCTGCCGCCAGCTCCAGCTCCTGCTCCAACTCCAGCTCCATTTCCGTCTGCGACTGTAGTCATCCATCGTTGGAAAGTTTTTTGTTGCCTGGTATTTGTTAGTTGATAAAAGGCCAGGCCATTATATGCATGGACGGGCTGCACAATTTTGAAGTGGGTAAAAATTTGTATGCATGTGGCTGCCATGACAACGCCCCGCCCCGCCCTGCCCCGTCCAAGGTCCAACTACGACCGAACTTCATCTCCATCTCCGACTTCGACCTTTCAATTCAAGCAAGCAGCAAAGATTCTTTTTCAAATTGTCATTGCCTTGGCTTGGCTTGGCCTGTCTCGGATTGGTTTCGTTTGGTCCTTCAAAGAATTCTTGGCTTTCTTTTTCCAGGCAGTGTACAGATTTTGTTGTCTCATGTCGCTGAGGCTTGTCAACCTGCCCTGTGTGGCTCCTCACTCTCACACACCCAATCCTCCAGAACCGAGAATCGAGACTAGCCCCATCCTCCATCGTCAGGCAAACGGGGAGCGCCTCAACCCCCATTGCAAGTGCAATGAACCGCTCTTGGCTTCTTCCAGTGCAGGCTGGCGGCGTTGATTTATGTAACATCTTCTATGGTTACATTGGCCCTCCATCTCCCATCCCGCTCCCATCTGGAATCCCCTTCAGCCATCTCATCCGTCGCTTGTTGCCATTAAGCGCAGCTCATATGTTACCCATGGACCGAACCGGGCCACGCCAGGCCGGTCCGGGCCGGGAGAGAAAGAGAATCTCACACGTGAAATGATTTATTAGCGGTAATTGGTGTCACAGCGTTCCGAAGAAAATGAAAGGATTGCCCCCCCGCATTTCTCGGTGTTCGGTGTTCCGTGTGCTGTGTTCGCCCTGTCCCCTGTGCTAGTCTGCTCTGTTCTGTTCTTGTACTGCCTTTTAATTATCTTGATTTCAAACTTATTAAAATTGACAAATGATTTTCGTAGACATCGCTATGGTTTCTCTTAGGAAACAGGTTGTCAATGGCTACTTCCTAGAACCCAGCCAAGAGAGTTGATAAATCGTGGAATGCGTCAAGACAATCGTTCCATTGTACCCCGTTTTCTGTATACCTATGTGGAGTTCTTTACCCATCATTGTGGGACGCTTGGAGGTTTCTTTGAGTAGGGTTGGGCTAGGTTGGGACTGTCCCTAAGGTCATGTATCGATTGTAGTGCCGATAAGATATCCATGTATGATCTTTTGTCCTCCTAGAACATTTTTGAACCCCATTTCAATCTTTCAACTCTTTTTGTTTCCTGCTTTAGTGCAACTTTAACAACTTTATTCATTGGACACCAGAGATGAGAAATCATAGCTTTGATTTGATCCTATTTCGATGGCTGGAACAAGCTTAGTGATGTCCTGGTATGAGCTTGTGCTCCTTGAGGCACATGGTGATCTTGAAGGCCGTGTCACAGTCGTTGGTGCCCTTCATGTCCTTGCAGGCATTCACCCCCGAGGAAATCTCATCCATCTTGTCCTTGATCTGTGGCACATTCTTCAGGCTGTCCAGCATGGCCTGGGCATTGAACTGTCCGTTGACGAGATGGCCCTGCTTCTCCATCAGGCACTTGGTGTAGCACTTCAGGTTCTCCTTGGCAGTGCCCTGCATGCCGCTGGCCATGAAATCCTTCAGGTCCGCCTCGGTCACCTGGGTCGTCTGCATACACTCTTGCATGAGCTGGCGGAAGTCCGGATCGCACTAAATCGGATCGAGAGTGAATATATAGGGTTTTTAAGTGATCAGGACACGAACAGGTTTTCGTCGTCATACCTGAACCACAGCCAAAAACATGGCCAGAGCAGCACAGAATAGAGTTGACTTCATTTTTATTTGGTTTGTTTTTAGATTTAGTTGAAAACCGAAACTGTTTGAGGTCTGCTGGCCGGCTGGGGGCTTTTATACCGGCTCCCAGGGCGCCCAGAGAGCACAATTAAAGCAATTAAACTTTTTTGCTAGATAGCGGCCAGAATTTGATTACGCACAATGCATACAATTATTGCACAATAGAATCTCCCTTTTTTGATTGTAATTATACTCGATTATCAGTCCGCATTTGCCCTCTGGGACTGGTCGCACAAATCCATAAAGTTAGTCTCAATTAGTCTCCAGCAAAAACAAATCAATTATACATTTATTGTATTCATTCAGTTTGACAATTTTCGACCTTTGTTCGGGCCATTCGCACATCCACAATTGATTCGCTGCCAATTCGAGATCCCCAATTTACGCAGTCGCATAATCAGGGAAATATTTCCCAGTGTCGGTTCGTTGTGAATAATTTGCGAAATTATTAAAGCTCTCGCAACTAATTTGGGTCAGAGCGTAGCACACGGATTCTGTCATTTGTAGAGTACAATATTTCGAGTACTTAATACTAGACAAAGTTTAGATAAAATATAGATATAGTTCATATGGCTCGACAATTTCCCCTATGTCTTTATACTCGCTGTAAACTGTAAAATAAATGGATAATTAGTTCCACTACACAACGAAATCGATGGAATCGCGGGTGGCTCAGTTGTGGGCTGTCACTGTTACCAATTTGCGTGCAGATTTTCATAAGATAGGACCAAATGATCGTGCATGAACCACTCACATAACATTAATGCCAGTGTGACAGAATTAATGTACAACATTGTATCATTTTTATACCAAAGTTGGGCTTAGAATTTCGACTGTTAAACCCTAGTCTGTTGGATGATCTTGCTATAATAATCGTACGACACCTTTATTTTACTTAGGTATATAAATGCTAACGTGATTTATTCTCCATATTCATTTTGCAGACATTTGCAATCCTCACAACAGATTGCACAAGTCCGTTGTGGACAATCTATAACAATTAAACATCCGACAGCCCCCGTTCGGGCCATGATACAATAGACACACAATGGTAGTACATGTGTCTCGAGATATCTGTGGGGGTGGAGAACAAATATATAAAATACTCGTAGCTTGCATAATTCCTGAGTAAATTCAAATCAATAGACAAACAATAAGCTCCGGTTCGCAGGCCAACTGCCATTTACAGGTCTGAGGAAGCCATGTTGACAGGAGAAATAATTTATGCCTTTGTTATAAAATGCTCACCTGGCTCAGCCCCAGTCCCAGCCACGACCACGCCCACGCAGCCTATGCCACTGCCTCTGGCTGGCTTCCTGGTAAGTTGTCTTTTTTTGCCGGGCCAGAGGAGAAAAGGAGGGGACTGTCTCGATGCGAGAAAGAGTTCCATCAAAGTGGGACCAGGTCGATGCGAAGTGGTTGACAAAAGGCCGAAACCGAAACCCGGCTGGGTGGCTGCTACTACTTGTCATTAGTCAGGGCGGAGGATAAGCAAAGGACATGGCCATAAAAAGGCCAATGCGAGGCGCCAGAGAGAGAGAGGGAGCAAGACTAGAGGGAAATCTACAGACGGCACAAGGTGTGCCCTGTGAATGAATTGCTGAGTAACCAATAATGAAGTAAAACTGTTCGAGTCGAGTCCTAGTTGTGTCCTTGTGGGGGCGGTGGCGGTGAGAGAGGCGAGACAGAAAGACAGCCGGGCACAATTCACTGTCAGTTGCATTGTTTTGACCTGATTTACATGCCCCAGCCACCGATGAGATCCAGCTAGAGCTCTTGCTCCGTCTCCAGTTGGATTTCTATTAGAAATGGCAGTAGTTCCCTCTGTGGACCTTTATAGATTACAATGGTCACCACACAAAAGCGATAGATGCACGAACTGGCACACACACACACACTACCACTTCCACTCCTACTCGTACTCCGGCTCCTGCTGCCGCTCCCGGCTGGCGACGGCGCCAGACGACTACTACGATGACAGGACGAAACAAAGGCCAACGTTAATGAGCCAAAAGAATGGCGCGAGCCGTAACAAACGTGGCCAACTAAAGAGCGGGGCAAATTGTAAGAAAGCAGAACTGTGTCACAATGTTTTGACACACAGGGAAGGAGCAGCAGGATCCAGAGCAGAGCAGAGCAGGAAAAAGGGAATGGCAGAGAAATGGAAATAGAAAAGCAGCGGACAAAGGAACAGCAGCAGCGGCAGCCGGACAACTGCCAGAGTCTGGAGCTAGTTAAGCAGGCAAAGACAAAGTTGATAAAATTAGATTTGTATGGTAAATAGTTTGTGGGATGGCAGGCTCTTCCTGCTGCCAGGGTCGGCGAGGGGCAAAGTTTAATAAATGTATAAAATTAATTAGCCAGTTGAATGTTCATTAACAGCTGGCAGCAGGAACAACTGACAACTCTGTTCGGGAGGGAGCCTCCTGCTGGCTCTGCTAGCTCTGCTGCTCTTAAGCTTTAAGGCCAGGCCCAGGGCCAGGGCCAGAGCAGCTTTAAGCCCTGCCGGCACCGGTGCCGTATGTACCTTTGATGATGATGGGGATGGCTCTGGGCTCCGTTAGAGCCGGCAGGGCAGCTGTCAAGCTGCCTCAATTAATTCTCAGCAGTCAGTCAATGAAATTTTGTTGTTTTCGACTGCTCTCCCTCTTTTCTGGCCTGGCATTTTCACACCTCCCGCCTCGCCTCGCCTCGCCCCGCTTCGACTCAGACTCGACCTCCCGCTGTACTCTGACCAGGAAAAGGGGGAGAAAAGAAAAGAATGAAAAGTGAAAACCCCCAAAAATGAGTTTTGACCTTTCACAATTGCAAGCCACATGAGCTCTTTGTTGGCTGCAACTTGCGTTTTACGCTTTGTGGCAATTGACCACAAATGGCCGGCCCAGAGGGAATGGAAATGGGATGGAGGATACGAAATCTAAATTATATTTCGGACATTGTGGTAAAATAATTGGATTTTGAGGAATAATGCTGGGGATATGTTTGAGGAGAACAGGAAACCTAGAGAGAATGGCAGCGGAATCAATTCTGAATGTTTACTGTGTTGTCAGTGGAACCGCGTTGTTAGGATGTGGTTTTCTATGGACAGGATATTTGTGGAATTTTAAAGTTATTTTGATTGAATCGATGAAACAGTGAATGAAATATTTTCTGGAATTTACTAAGCAACTGACTGGGACTCGGAGGGATGCAGGATATTATTATTGCAATAAAATCTCCTCTGAGAACTTGAAGGCCAGACACCGTTCGAAAGCTTTGTGCCCGCCTGGAAATACAATCTGTGTAATTTACACTCGTCTATATTTTGGACAGCTATAATTGGAATCCGGATTCACGGCCCTTCAATTCCGTCGCCAGTCAATGACACACTCCCACCAGATGAAGGGAAGAATTCAAAATGCGAACGCACTGAGTTATTGAAATTAAGCATCAAGTGTCACGGCCAGGCAGTGGCATTGCCACTGCCACTGGCAGGGCGGAGGCCAATTCGCTGTCTTCGAATTGCGGCGGCGACAGGGGGCACGCACAAAAGCTCAAAAGTCCTTCCACATGCAGCAACATGAGCAGGAGTGGAAGTTTGGAAAAAAAATAAAGGAGAAAAATGGATGCCTGACAAGTGGCAAAAGAGCAAGGAATTTGAATTTGCGTGGAAGTTTTTTGGCAAAAATAAAGTCAGTAGACGCAGTCGAAGACAATTGCCCGAGCAAATGAAATCAGGCACAAGGATGGGCGATGAGTGGAATGGGGCATGAGTGACGCAGAGTGGGGACTCTAAATACGAGTGCGTCCCCACACAAAAGTACAATTTACATGCGTACGTGTGGCAGGGACTGCGAATGGGAATGGGGCAGGGGCAGGGGCAGAGACTCTGTGACATGTCCTTAGGATATTTGTATGCAAACAGGCAGGGCACAATGAGCTCTGAGCTCTGAAATCGATATGCGGGCGCGCGCCTCACAAGGAAGTTGCAGCTGAAGGAGCGGCGGCTTCCAACTCCAACTCTCATCTCCTTATCCATCTGCTTCTCCGAGAGCCGCATCTCATCGACTGGCAGTTGACAGCCATGTGCAGCGGCGCAATGAAATGAAAAATGGTTCGAAGGAGACTCAGACGGCGACGTTGCCTGCAGCTACAAACTCCCATGCGGAGTGTAAGGACCCGCGGCGACAGCGATGGCCCGCTGACAGGGCCTTTTACGAGTACGTGTACATGTATGTGTCTGGGGGTACTGATATGTGATATTAGTTTGATCTATTGTGATTTCGTTCAGGGCTGCAAAACGAATTGAATTTCCATAAACCCTTATATCTTCTTACTCGTAGAGCCCCATCGGAATATTTCCAGTAGTATTTTGTTCTTCTAAGTTAGTATTATAATTCCTAGCCTCAAAGTCATAGCGATATATCCCTTCTAGAATACCAAGGGAATACTGCCCCCAAAAAGGGTTAATAATACAACAAGAAGTATTATCTTCGACAGATAATATTTCTACACAATGCAACTGTCAGCGATTTTATAGATAAATCATAGGTGAGTGGACAAGCCAAAAGGAGAGTATCATAACAGCTGTTTCATCTGAACCAGCTAATAATGGATTTTCACAGTGAGTTTCCGACGCGCCTTCCATCAATTGCAATAAGAAACATGATTTTGCAATTTTCAACTGCAACACTTGGGAATTCTCAGGGCAGGAGAGCCAGAAGCACTCGCTGAAAGTTCTGGAGAAGTGGTTGGCCCATCCCTGGTCTGGTTCTGGTTCTGGTCCCGCTGGTACAGTCTCCATCGGGCTGATTATATCTGGCACTGTTGCTTGATTTGTTTTGCACACATTACCGATTGATTGTCTACGCCACGTACTGCTCTGCAGCACAGCCTCCGCCTCCGCCGCCTCCGCCTCCGCCGCCGCCACCGCCGCCGTCGCCGCCTCCCGCATACGAGTATGACTTGCAACGGTAGGCAGCTCCAGACGCAAATACCCGTCACCATTCGCCATCTCGATTCCCGCTTCCCTTGTTATGCTGGTGCGTCATTCGCTGCTTTTCGATTGTGCAACTTTGATAAGCAATTTTTGAGCGTCGTCTTTGTCCTCCTCCCCAGCAATTGTTTCTGTGCCAGAGACAGGGAAAGAGGCATCGGCATCCCGATCTTGTGCGTGTGCGTGTGCGTGTGCGTGTGTCACCAACACCCAGATGTGATACTGATGCCAATGCCGATGCCGATGCCCATGCCAGGACATCCCCTTCGATAGCCATCAAATTAAGGCCAGCCCAAATCAAGGCAGATATGTACTAGTGCTGGCTCTGGCCTCGGGCCATCTCGAAAGGAATCTACATCTGCACACTCATCTCGATCTATTCTCTGTTTTAGAAGCCTAATTGCCAGGCTGTTGGAGCGTTTGCCTCGGCCGAACAGGTGCAAATGGTTATGAAGCACAGCCTGCATTAAACTCGAAGGGGAAATGCAAATGAAAACCTTTAAAACATGCCCAGCATAACCCGTACTTTCAGTCGAGTTACATGTCTGTAAGAGATGTTTTCTTTTCTTTATTGAGACCCTTCTCTTCCCCATATTTTATTGTAATTTCGGCTGTACTCGGACAGTAGCAAATTGGTTACAAACACAGCTGTCGACCCTTACGTGGCTATAAAGTAGAAGACAAAAGGGTTTTTCAAGCCAGCCCCAAACAAAAAAAAAACAAAAAAAAACACATTAGAAACGTGTGCCGGAGCAGGGCCATAGGAGAGGTATACTTGTATGGCCGGTCAATAATGCGGTAGCTAAACGGTTTCGACATACCCCAAACTCGAAGGAATTTCATGGCCCACATACCTTGGCATATGTGTGGTCAAATTAAAAGGGTTCGAAGGATATCCCTACGCTGTTATCTGCATCTGAAAAGAGTTTTCAAAAATACAAAATAATATTTACCAATTGAAGTTCCACAACTATGTGAGTGCTTGGGCTGTCAATCGTTGCAGCCTCTACATATTCCAATATATCAAAAACATTCCTTTGATTCCATTTTCTCCGGGATGACCGTTGGGAGGCATTTCTGGGATGCCATTCTCTGCCCTCTCAGCTGATCAAGCACCTGAATTATTTCTTTGGAGTAACTATATTACCCAAATTGTGTCTGCGCCCAGCAATCCTCCGTTCCGTATCGATCCGAGGCACTGTCCTTTGCAAAACAAAACCAAATATAAATATTCACCATCAGATGCTGACAATCGTTGTTAAAATACAACGAACAACTCTATTGAGACCCCGTTTCTGTTTCTGTTCTGTTGGATCCATATAAACATCTGTTTGTCTGTCATCGTCAGACCGACCCCGAAACATATCGAGCCACGGAAAGAAATGCATACCAACATTAGTATGTACATACATATGTACTCGGATACATTTGTATATTCATCCACCGTTCCTCGGGCATGGGTTCCCTCCATGGATCGTCTTTAGCTCCCCAGTTCTCTGAAGCTGATTGCGAATTGCAAATCGATGTGGACGGAATAAAGGTAAACGTAAAACGTAAAACGTAAAAACCGCACGGTAGGAAATTTGAATAAAATGCAATAAGACAAACACATGCATGATAATTTCAACCGGGCCCAAGCTAAACACAACAATGCATCATTCCCTTAGTTTTCGGCTGGGGGGCTGTCGGCACTTTGGGTTACGATTACGTTACCCTTCCTGAATGTAGATACATGTGCATATACGAAGTTTATACAGTTGTGTGTTTATAGTAGGAGCACATACATATATGCAAAATATCCAACGCAGCTCGTGCGTGTAAGCTCGTGATGATGATACACTAAAAACTACGCTGTTAAACAACCAAACCACAAAATACATCAAAATGATGCGGTTGCAAACTGATGCAGAAACAAGTTCTGAAGTCCCCGACCAGAGAGGCCAGAGCGGACAGAGCCAGAGTCAGAACCAGAGCCATAGCCAGAGCCAGAGCCAGAGCACGGTACAATGAACCACTGTCGAAGTGGTTGACTGTTGAAGTGGTTGCCGAGTTTTGTTGGGTGCAAAAAGTTAGACAAATGTATTTGAGATTAGTGCAGGAGTGCAACGCAATGGGAATACCCTGGAGGAGTTTTCAGATTTGTTGGGGCGAATAAAACAGTGGTGAATTGTATCTAGATAGCTTTAAATTTAAATTTCTAAACCTTGAATTTCAAGAGCTAGAAGCTTGGACTAGATCAACTGGCTACTACTAGTTTGTTTCAATGACTTATACCCCTGGTAAAACACTCTCAGAACCTCATTCAGGAGAAAAACCCCAAGTCGAGTCACTCTGGGAGGAACATGCTGCTCTTGGGGGCTGGCAGGGAAATGGCAAATGCAACTGTCTGACCTTTCGGGCAGTAAATTATGCATAGATGGATAATTTATAACTTATGCGTGGCAGTGCCAACCCCCGAAACATTTTGCATGGTACGCTGACGGGGGAATCAGGCGGAGACATAGACAGATGCACAGACAATGATTAGGGCCACACACAAACCTATTATTAACATGGCAGGCCCTGTCCACTCGGGTGGACAATTGCAATTGCTTGCCAGTAATTCTCAATTTAATTATAGTAATACACACACACTCGCACTCACGGACCGGACTCTAGAGGAGGGGCTGGCTCGTCTAAGTGCAGATTTGAGCGCATTTGCACTTGGGCCAAGTTTTATGGCTCGGCTTTGAGACCCCTGCCTGAGATCTGAGGGACTGCCAGCCTGTGCGTAAATCAAATGCAAATGTCGAGTGCCCGTAGTGCAATGACAGCAGTGTCCTGACCCTGTCCAAGAGCTGTCCTTATGTTTGTCCGCTTGTCCGCTTGTCTGCGGCTAGCTTCTCGCCATATTCATTATGCGGAAAGGCAGGAGAACCCACTTTTGGGTCTCCCTACGAATCTGAATCCTCTGCCCGCCCTCCAGGTCCGGTCCTGCTGGATGGGATCTATGTATCTGACTTTGGCATTAGTTTTAGCCCGGGCAACTTTTAGTTCTCATTTTCGCACGTAGCTCGATGCCGATGTCCGATGGCCGCACATATCGGATTCAGCAATCAAGGTGTGGGCCAGCCTGAAGGGGAGAAAATTATGCTCACGTAGCGAGTACGTGCTGTTGATTTGATGGTCAGTTAATTATTATTTTTTGTGTTTATAGAGTTGCGGCTATGTTGTTTGGGGCAGGCCAGAAACAGAAACATAAGCAAAATGCTCTGGCTAATGTCTGATCTTGTGGCTAGGCATGTAGAGATTGCGCCCGTGCATGCTGGGTTATGAAGTGTCTCAGTCTCATAAAGGTGACTGGAAATGACTAGCTGGAAAACTTCATATCTTGATAGGTGTGAGGAGTAAACAGGAGGAACAGGAATACTCGAGGATTAATACTGGAGTTCCAGGCACCTTTAAACCCTTTAGAGATTTTCCATTTTAATCATACCAAAAGGAGTATAGAGAATTAAGTATAAAATATACTATTAGTGTGTACACTTTATGATCACCTGCACTGCAGTCATGCTTATGCTCATGATTAGGAAAGTTTTGTACCAAGGTTGATGTTAATTTTCGCTGCCAAGGTCATAAACCCTTCGTGGCCTGCGTCAATACTATTCCGATTGAGCAGCAGATGGATGCCGCCAAATTTGTTTGATGAGGCAGGAGCGGATCAAGGCTTTTGAGTCCTACCTTTGGGCCCGTCTGAACATACATATGTATGTGTAGGTTTTATTATATTTTTCTTTTCGGTTTTCCTACACTATTTGAAGAACTTTTAAGACTCAATACTCACTTTGACTTAAAGTCCGCCCCAGTGCCTGCATCGTGCTGTAATCAGCCGAGGCGGGTGAGGGATATGATGTTGGCCAAATCGCCGGCGCAATTCCGACGGCCAATGCCAATATTAATCAATTCTATATGGAGCGCAGCTCAGGCGGATCTAGTGGGTCCAAAACCATCCCAAACTGGTTATCCTCTGCAACAGCAGCAGCGGCAGCGGCAGCAGCAGCAAGTCGAAACTCATTTCGTGTTGCGACTTTTGATTATGATGATTATTACGCGTAATCGCCGCTACATGTGCTACATGCAGCGCCAAGGCCCCCTCCACTATCCGATCCCCGCCCCTGGAGCTTATTGATGAGGTACGAAGCTGGCATAGCCCCCTGGCCGAACCGAAAGAGCCTGGGACACCTGTGTGTATATTATTATTACACATCGGACATGGCCAAGAGAACAGGGCAATGAGCAATGGCAAGGGTAAGGGCACGGGCATCGGCATCGGTATGGGCACAGGCACGGGCAATGGGAATTGGAATTCGAATGGACAGGGGCATGGGCACTGGGCAATGGGCAGACGAATTTAAGCGAGCTACTCGTACACACGATGACGCTGTAAGTGAACACTAATGTGGGTCCAGAGTATGCAGCAGTCGCGGTCAGTTAAGTAGGACCATCACGAGTACGGGTTCTGGAAGAAAAATCTAAAGAATCAAATATTTGTAATAGAAATCTCTCTTAGATTTTTGATCTGCTCATGAGCAGATATAGTATATAGTAGTGGAACTCCTCTTGGTTCCATTCGAATGATCGCAGCTGTAGATTGTGAATCTTACATACAAGCTTGCCAGCAGACTCGCTGACTGTCTGACGTAACAACAAGTTAACAAGATAATGACAGTAGCGGCGGCTCACCGGACGAACCAGGCCAGCCCATTCAGCCCAGTCCCAGTCCCAGTCGGTCCAGTCAACATAGTCATCGTGGTCGTGGTCTTGGTCGGTCCCCCTCTTTCTGGAAGAGGTTCGCGTCCCGCTCTGTTATTTAGTCGGAGGTAGGTGTGGATCGGATCCATTTGTGTGTGTGTGTGTGTGTGTGTTAGAGTGAGTGACGTGCCGTGCGCATAAGTGACTGATGGCCGGCGACGTCCAGGGCCCGGCCCCCTTTCTTTATGCTGGAGCTGGCTGCCATTTCCTCTCCCTCCTCTCCATCCGCCTCATGCGCGGCTGCTGTCGGCCAAAGACCATAATCAAGTATGCTAAAAAGACGCGCTAACCAAAAGGAAATTGAAATGAAATATAAAGAGTATATGTGTGCTTGTGCTCGTGCTCGTGTGGGTCTGCGTGGGTCTGTGTGGTGTGGCGAGAGAGAGTGTGAATATGTATACGTTCCTTGGGTGACCACTCGTATGCGTGTCTGTATGGGTAAGCACTATAGTTTGCTCTTCTGTGGTATTTCGCACCTGGAGCGGCGGCTGCTCACCTTGTTAAGCAGAGCGTCGTTAACACTTGAGGTATTCTCTTCTGGTTTTTCTGCTGCTGTGGTGGTGCTGCTGCTGCTCCTGGCCCTGTTCTTGCTCCATCGCTCCTCCCGTTCCCCTGCACCTACGGGTGCACTGGCCAACAAGCTCATTAGCCTCATAATTAGCTTTCGTTATGCTGTTCGTGTATTAATTAGAAGTTATTGCTGCGTCCAGGCGCCGCGCACGAAACCCACTCAACACTCGCTCCTCCAGGGAGTGAATGTGGGATGTGGTAGATGGGCAGAGGGGGGCCTCTTCTCTGCCTCATTGCATTTTAAACCGCTCATCAAGCCAGTTTTCCTCTCGTCAGCCTTTTTCCTCACTGTTTTACTCGCCTTTGTTCTGGGATTTTTTGCTGCTGCTGCTTCTGCTGCTGCTTCTGCTACTTCTGGCCACGGCTAATGCAGAGATAATGATGCTGTGGCTTTGATCGATTTGATAACAATTTAATTTCGAGTGCACGCTCGTGGTTTTCCCCACATTATTGCATTTTCCACTAGAGTCTTGCGATGTGGTGTGCAGGGCACGTAGGCAGATTAGCCTGGTGAATAAGAAGGGGCGGGGGAAGGGGAATGGGAATGGGGCGACGAAGAGTGATTGCGTTCCCAAGTGCAATACATATTGGGTTAGACTAATGGTTCATGGTGACACCGCGCATAAGGAAGGGCCCCATAAACAGAGAAAATTCAGAATAAAGCCGTCCTGCTCCCAGAAGAGAATTAGAGAGGGAGCGGGAGGGGTGTGGGCCCCAGCGCTGCACGTGAGTGTGAATTAAATGAGGTATTCGCTCTGCCAAATATGGAGTTCTACGTACTATGCTTTGCTCCATTATATACACGCACCGTGGCTTTGATTTATCTTTATTTACGGTAATTGGAATAATAATGAATAGCTTCTAAATCACATATTTGATTGCAATAATGTTAGTTTCTTTATGGTATGCTTCGTTCTTTAAAATAATGATTTAAAAGCTATGAATATCAACATGACGTATATATAGAGCTATTTGCAATGTTCATTATATTTGTAGGCTGATTTAAAAAATATTTCTGCATCGATGGAGTTTTCTACAACTTTTAATGCATAATAATTATTTTCGAAAGTTTGAACTTTCCTCTTATTCGAATCTCGGATAATAAACACAACAAATCTGCAATCCGCGAGAGCTGGGGCAAACAAACAATGGGCCGGAGGCACAGCCGACAAAAAATGCTGAGCAAACCTTATTAAAAAGGGATAACGGCGTACGAGCAACGCTAATGACAACGCTCATGGGTGTGGATGAATGGATGGGTGGGAGAATGGATGGGTGTGGACGAATTGCAAACACACACACACGTCACTCAGCCACGACATCCTTCCGGGAGCGACAAAGGGTCGGTCGGGCAGGGATCGGGCCTGGGCCTGGTCCTCGTCCTCGTCCTTGTCCCGGGCTTAACGCTGTTAATGACCAAGGGCAACAGCGGCATCGCCCTCAACATCGGCCCAGACATTCCGCATCCTCCAGGCTATATATGTTATTACGTGTGCTCACGAGCAATTGAGGATGCAATGTCATACGTCAGCAGAAGGTGAGTCAAATCAGCGGCCAGGCCGTGGCAGGGTTAAACAGGAATACACAAGTCAACAAAGTTTGGATCTGATTGAAAATCATTGTGCAATGTCATATACTCGTAGTAGAGCTTAACATCCATGACACAGAACAGAGGCGGACCGTGTTGGAGAGTATTTCTGAACAAAAAAACTGCTGCATAATGTTTATTTGCCCGAGCAAAAGAAATTTATGTGTTCGGAGCCCGTTTAGGACGTTTGGTTGGGGGTACTAAAAAACTTTTGCTTAAGAAATCTGCGGCAAAAGGGTTGGAAGGACATTGGTCCCGGTTTCGACTCGGGCAGCTGGCAGCACCCTGCTGTGGATAAATCTGCGTAGCAAATGCAACTTAATTAAATTTCCAAATACTTTCTCCGCTCAGGAGCTGGGATGCAAAATGCTGCTTGCTGTTAATTACGAAATTGTAAAACTCAAAGTTCAAATTGCAATTTGTATTCATTTGTAAGCCGTCAGAGCCATTAAATTTGTAAACCGCCGCCACTGCCGCCGCCAGACCCGCTGGCAAAATTATATATTAATGCGGGCGGACGGACGTCTGTCTGTCTATCACTGCGGACACCTTTGCGGACGGCGCCTCCTCCTTCGGGCACCCCCATCTCCATCTCCAGTCCCCCGTGCAGTCACCCACATAATTTAAATGCATTTCCTTTTGCGCATTAATTTCCTAAGCTTTTTTGCATACGAAAATCCCGCACAAAACTGCGTTCGATGTAATCCCATGAGCTTTAAAGTCACGTGTGTGCCCTGCCCGGGGGCATGTCTGTTTGTGTGCGCTGTTGCCACAATCCAACCTTCCTTTCTGTGGCAGGGGACAGCTGCAGGAGACGAGGCACGCACAACAAAAGCATCGCCGTCGCTGGATTTGTTTTTGTATTCGCATGTAATAAATGTATTTGTTTATCCCCCTCTAATTTTCACTGCAAGCGAAAATATACCACAAAAAAAGAGAGTGCTACGTAGAGATGGGGAAATTGGAGTCTGGGCGGCTCTCCCCATGGTCTGGTCTCCTCTCTTTGTCTTTTTTGTATGCTTTTTGTGAAGTTTTCGTTACATTAATTGTCCTCCAGTTCGCTTTAGGGGAGCCACGACTGAACGGAGCCCCTATTTTCATTGGACGCTCTGAATTTTTCATATAGGATGCATTGTGCATCGCGAACAATGACTTTCACTTGCCGCAGGATCAACAAACAGTCTGTTCAACAAATTGAAAGCTCATACAAACATATGTTTATAATTTAAATGTTTTTAATTTAAATTTGAATCAAATCAGAATCACCCAACCAAGTCAAAATGGTCATCATAATTTTTTAAATGTTTAATTTAGATGTAATTTGTTGTACATTCTTAGTTAATTAAACATCAAAAAAAAAATATACTTATGAAAACGCAGGAAAAGAAGAAACAAAAAGTTTGTTTTCGCCCAACGTGGGGCTCGAACCCACGACCCTGAGATTAAGAGTCTCATGCTCTACCGACTGAGCTAGCCGGGCTGTTGTACATCGAACGGCAAATGCTAAACTAGAGCTCAGCCAGAGGTATGTATATACTGCTTTCTGTTTCAGGCCTATTAACAGTTGTCTATTTATAGACCTTATCGAAGAATTTGGGAGTATTTTGGGATTAAGAGTTGCGTCTAAAATGCTTCTTTAGGCATTCATATGTGTATTTTTGTACACAACTGTATATAAATATGTAAGTATGCTTGTGTCTTTTATAATTGCTTTAAATTTTAAAAATTTATATATATATAATATGTATTTTATAAATAGATTATGTATATCATCAGTTTATATTATATTTTGACCAGGGTCTAAGGTTTTAGTGGTAATCTCTTGATTTTCGTATCCCAATTTAATGATTATCTGAATTTCTATGTTCCATGTTCCTCTTCCCAAGCAATACTTGCGACTCATTCACAAAGAATTACTATTCGAAATGAGCTGGTTTCATTCATCAGCACATCACAAGCTCGACAGCCATGTCAGAAATATCATTACAATTGTGTTCCGTTTCTCATGCTCCTTTAGAACGGCTCACACACACAGAAATATCATGGGGGGAAACATCATGCGTGGAAAATGGTTATTCATAATCATTTGTTACGCTTAATTGTTGTCTTTGCGGTTTACCTCTCGGCTGCTTTGTGTGCTGACCGCAAATTGTTTTTAAATTCATTTCTCAGTCCCAGACAGTGGGGCGGCGAACACAAAAGCCGAACGGGTAGTCAAAGTCTGAGAATTTTTGATTATTGTCATTATTGGGGCAGAAGTAGAGTCAAAATCGTTTAGCGAGATGTGTGCCGCCGTAAAGATTCCCACCAGAGCCGTGAAAAGCGCGCCTCAACACATTACGGGTCCCGTCCTCATAGATTCCGCCTTGGATTCGGTCTTTTATGACTATTTGCTGTTTATTTTTGCTGAAATTTAAATCCGCAAGCGTTCGGCTCGGTCTTGGTCTGGGTCTCGCTCTGGTTTATTATCATTTGCCGACACTTTTTTATGAGTTAAGCCAGACGCGGCTTATCTATTTGACAATGCGGTAGGCACCACCAAAGAGAGCCGTTGAAATGGTTAAGGAGTGTGCGACGGCAGCGGCCTTTACTGCCAGGCCTACAGCCAGGCACAGCCCACCAAACAACCGTCAGTCGCTTCATTCATAAATAAATTAAATAAAAATATTTTTTCAAGCCGCAAGCCATGCAACAATAACAAATAAGCGACGCGCGGAGCGAGAGGATGAAGAACGCAACCAACGCGCCGGCAAGAAATCTGCATAATGAAGCGTAATACGCAAGTGGTGTGGAGCTCTGATTGGACCCGGATTCTGTGCCCCGTATTGAGGAAGGCTGGGCTTCCGTGGCAACGGCGGGAGTACGTCCTGGACGAGGACATATGGCTGAAGTGCGTTTTATTCATCCCAGGTCGACAAGCGAGGTATGAAAGGTAAAAGCTTTAATTAATCAGGCCAAGAGGGACTGGCAATTGAAGAGATATCGTTAATTAGGAACCCCACAAAAATACGGAGGAGGGAACTCTGCAGGGAATGTACAGTTAAAGTGCAGGTATTGATAGGGAAAGTTTGAAGGGTTAAAAATAACTATTCACCTATTTAAAATAGGAATAGCAAAGAGTACGTACACACATACATACGTACAAACATTATTCTTTCAAGAGAATATCCACTCGTTTATTAACTTCAAGCTCGTTCCAATCAATTACGTGCCTTTGTTGACCATAAAAAATACAGTCGTTTCAGAAAATAAACTTTATAATTCCTTTTATAGATCCGCAACAAGCGCATATTTCAATAATGGCTCCCCAATCGCTTCCTTAGACCCTTACACCCCTTGAAGTTATTAAAAGATTTGTGGCGCTCTGGTCAGGGGTCAATGGGAACCACCCCATATGAATGAATCGAGATTTCCGCATTGGCTTGGCCCCCACTTTCGAATCCATCGCCGATATTGGACTGCCCCGGATTCGGTACGCCTCTTTGGTAGCATTTTGTTTGGGCGTGTTAAAAGTTAAAATAAATCAAACAGCCATAAATTTGCCGCTTTCGGCAATATGTGGGGAATTCGATACGTTCATCAAATGTAAAAGGGTTCAGGCGATGCGTTTGCTATCTATCAATAAATGTCTCTATATGCGGGCCATCGTCAGCCGCCCCACACACACACGCACATATTTTATCGGCGAAAGGACAGCAGCAGCAGCAGCAGCAGGACCCATAGTAGACGACGATACGCATCCCTTGCCCGGCCCCGTCGCCGTTTCCGTCTATATGTACTATGTCTGTCTGGAATGTCGGCTCCCCCGCACCCATTTAGCACACTTGTCGGGCATAGAAATCACCCAAAGTGGGGCTTATGAAAAATATGGCGCAAAGGGGTTAAATGACGTATGCATTGCTGCCATTTCTCTTCTCTTCCCAAAGAGCTGGCTGCTGGCTGATGGCTCTTCATTTGCCTGCCGATGTCTTAGTTACCCAAACCGGAAGCTCCGAATATATCATAGCACCAACAGGCAGTCTGAGTGAGTTGTGCTGTTTGCTTTTTATGAGTAGCCAGAAGGACAACAAAACTGTGATCAATCGCGCCTGGAGTAGAGGTAGTGGCAGAGGTTGAGAATAAATGTAGAGCCATTTGCAGTTTTTGGTTAGGGAAATTGTGATCTTCCCCAAAGTGGAATGGAATGATGAGGGAAATGGCCAGGAAACTAAGCTCCTCGCAAGTCTGATACCTCATATCTATAGTTGGTACAGATTAATGCCAGCAATTGGTGCAGATATTTCATTTAAATTATACATAAGCAACGAGGCGGGGTAAATAGGAAAACGCCCCTCACGAGAGGCCGAGCATCCCCAGGAGAGGTCAGAGGCAGAGCCACTCCAATAAAATGTATTGTACGAGTGTCTGATTAACAGAGCAACCGCAAAACAATTTAATACTAAAACCCAAACCACATGCCCTGGCACGCGTCCCAGTTCTTTTTTTCCCGTTCCCAGACCCCAATCCCAGAAAGGGAGTTGTTGAGCGACCCACCATGCCACATGCCTGATAAATGCACAAAATCTGCAACAAACTGTTGAGAACACGCGCTATCCGACAGATCGCACTGGGGTTAGGGGTAGGTACAGCCTCAAGGGTATAGAATTACATTTTGGAACCGAGAACCGACTGCGTGATTCGCCCTTTTGACAAATAGCCTGCTCGAGTCGAGTTACCAGATCCGAAGATTCCGATCCACAGATTAGCATTGTTCCAGGGCGCTGCCCACAAATTTGTGCATTTCTATTGCCAGGTGAGATTCGGGCAACGTCTACTCCATCCAAAACCTCAATGACAATAAAGGAGAGGCATAAATCTAACCGGAAAACAATGCGGGGAGAAAGGATAATTTCGAAAAACCATTAATGGGCCGCGCACATTAACGTTCTGTTGTGACAGGCGGCAGGCAAATGAGCCAGGACAGACACATGGCTCGAATCGGTTGGGTTATGGCGGTCATGGGTGCCAGAAAGTACAGGAAACGCAAGCTGCAGTCAAAGAACTCCACTCCAGTCGACTCCCGGTCCTGTCACTGCCACGTTGTCCTTGCTTGCCGGTTCGCCTGGTAGCATGGCTGGCTTTGGTCTGTCATTTATATGGAATGAACGTCATAGATCGATTCTGAATTCCGGGAATTCGCTGACGCTGACGCTGTCCTGCCCGCATAAATCATGCTTTTGAAGGTATCGACCGACGGCCGTGACCTGCGAAAGGCGTTTGGTATTTCTACTTTCCAATACGATAACTGCCGAATGCTGGAGAGTGTGGAAAAGAGAGAGTGAAGTGGAAAAGTGGAGGGACAGTCAAGTGGTAAGTAAGCCCCTCAGAACTTCTAAAGGAAGTCCGTTGCACCCCTGGAAATTTCTGAAATAATTGTTTCCCCTCTCTGTTTTGTAAGTTTTCCATATTTAATTGCATGACAAGAGCTTAGCAACCATAGACAAAGTGTCTAATCAAATCAGAGGGCAGGACCAGCATCGGCAGGACTTAATCGCTTGATAGGCTTACAGCAGGCATCGTGGCAATGCGCAACGCGCCTCCACGAAAATCATTGACATCAAAGGCATTTCTGTTTCCCAGTTAATAAATGGCCAGCAAGCAAACGGAATTGTTATTTATAGCATTATGCCAATAAGACGAAGGCTAATTTAGTAGCCGCGTGCCCCTCCCCAACCCAAAAAAAAAACCCACGAAACACACTCTTTATAGAGACAGAGATATGGGATTGTGAAATGCGTTTCATTTTTAATCCAATTTGCATATAAAACGACACAAAGCCCGCTAAATGCAACCCTTAATAAGTCACCAAGGGACTCATGGGCGGCGGTCGCTTTGCGAGCACTTGAGAATATTGTGTAAATCCCATCGCAACCCACCACCGCACCGCACAGCACCATAGTGCCGCCAGGAGACAGCCGTTCCACCACTTTAGAATTGTCAAGGTTTGGTTTTCATTTTATTCCTCTGCTTCTCTGCTCCTGCTTCCTCCGCCCCTCCATTGTCAACTATAAATATGTCAAAGTTTCTGGTTACCATGGGCCATTGGTTCAACATCCACCCCAGAGAAGCAGCGAGGGCCAGCCCTAAGCGAGCACTGTTCTTCCAAATTTTTAAGTATTGTCAATATTAGTAAATATTAAAAAGTGCACTGGGAAGGTACATTACTCTGGGGGTTGTTGCCCCCCTGCCACAGGAAATTGTAAATTTCTGTAAGCCGCAAGTATTACAGGCCGGGCAGGGCATTACCCTTCTCCGATCCCACTGACTGCCAATTTTTCACTTTCCTATGCAATTTGTGTAATTTTTTATTAAAGACATTAGTCAAATAAGTGCGTATACGGGGACGGTGATCTGGTTCTCACATGACGCCGCCGGGCATTAATCTGAAATGGCAAACGCCCTCGCCAGGGCAACCAGAGCTTCCACACCATCCAGCCGACCCAACCGACCCACCCGCCAACCCACGAACCCACCGAGCCAGTCATTTTGGGCGACCCACCGTGTGCGTCATTTGTTACATTTATTACATATTTTACTTTTTTTTTATTCGACGCTGTTTTCGATCTAAACGGATTTGGTTACCCGGCACCCACACCCCTCACAACCTACACCCAACACTCGCCTTTGGCCTCGGAGAAAATTAAACTTTTCGCTTCGCTTTTGTACGGAGTGGAAAAACGTTTGCTGCACTTATGACGCCGCCCGCTCAGCCGCCCGCTCAGCCACCCCCTAAAACCACCACTTCCCCATTTTTGTTTGGCATTGACTTCCGCCAGCTCGGACCGAGCCCAGTTTTTATTAGCTTCATTTTTAGTTACTCAGCTGTTTCAGGTTTTCTTTTGTCAGGATTTTTTCTTTTTTTTTTTGATGAGAAGAAGGGTGCTTTGATGGGCAGTTGCAACAGCAAATGTTGCAGGGGTTAATGTTCCCCTTCGCCTTTGCTTTCGCCTTCTCCCGATTCGGGTCGGGTGTGTGTATCTGGAACTGTTATTGTTGTCACGATTTTCGCATATTTCATAAATTCGGGCAGATTGCTAATTTGTGCTCTAAATTTGTGCAAATGCGGAAATATTTGGTTAGGGCTTTGGGTGGGATTCTCACTCTGCCATTATTGAATTTATTGGTTGCTATTTATCAAATTGGATTTTCAAATGGGATTTTGGCAAGGATTGAGCTTGCATATTCCAGAGCGTTTGGTGTGATGTATGCGCTTGTGGTTTAAAAGATTGAAAGTTGGGCAAACAGAAGCAGAAATTGAAATTATTTGACAGCTGCGGATAGTTAGTTGAGCTTCATTCGATTTATGATACTCTGATTCCATCCATGTGAATCGTACTCGTAATCATACTCGTGCTCTCCCTCATATTTACTTTGGTCCCCGCTTCTTGCCCAATTGACCGAAGGATTCGACTCACTCTTGATAGCTCTGTGGCGTGGGATAGTTGACAGACAGACAATCGACAGAAGTCGCCTGAAAGAGTGACTTTTTCCATGATTATGGGGCACACGGGGAGCGTGTGATTAGCTTAATTTAATAGTTGCGCGTATCACGTTTATTGGTTCTCTGCCCCTCGCTTCGAGTGTTCCTAAAAATAATGACATAACTATAGTTCATATAGATACATAAATCAACAAATGTCCTATCCCTCCGTGTGTTTACCTTCGGCTCTGGCTGCCAGTTGGACTATTAAACTAATTTCCAGTTGTCATTGACGAGCACGCACACGGCAGTTCCTGCTCTTGACTATCTCCCTTTCCCTGTCCAGAGCAGTCCACTTACAATTCTCAGTTCCATTCTGTAGCCAGTCACACAGTGCACGCACAGAAAGCCCTTGCTCTGACTCCCAGTAAACTTCCATCTGCCCTGCAGCCACAAACTAAACCTGGAGTCGGATATGTAGCCCCCTCTGGTACCCCTTACCTGCAGTGGGGTTCTGCATCCGGCTTCCTCTGCACTGTGGATGCCTCGACCTCCATGCAAATGAATCCGACTTGACTCGACTCGACTCGTCTGCAGGATGTGTCAGGTAACTTTGACTCGCTATTCCCTGCCTCGTAGGCATTTTTGCCCAGATTCCATATTTACTGTCAATGTTAATTGCTCAGAATTGCACTAAAGTGTTGACTTTTGTGCCGCACAGGAAACTGCCATGGTATGGCATGCAAGTGCTGAATTCTGATTGCTAAATCCAAAGTTCATGACCCATGTGTTCTGTGGTACTCTCCTTTCGAATTGATGGCAAAGGAATGCAATGCAGTTGCGGGAGAACAGAGTTTTGTGTTGCCATAGAGAGTTGTGAAAAAATTAAATTAATTTTTCGAGTGCCAGCTCAAATGCCCTAATCCCTTGCTTAAGCCCACTTCCCACTCTCAAAGATCTTTTTGAGGAGCAGCCTTCGGGCTGCCGCTCTGTGGGAAGGAATAGCAAAGAAGATGCCATTTACTCGACAATTTCTCAGTTACTTTCCGGGAAATCATTTGCTACTTAAGGCGGCAGCACATGTCGGCTTAAGCATCCTTTGGAAAACGCCCAGCCAGGAACATATGGCATACATTTCATCCTCGTTCCCATTTTCACTGTCAAATGTCGCCTTAGTCTCGTCTTACGCGCTGTGTTAATTATACTAATTGCACTAAATCACTTGAAAATTTCGAAGAGAGTGCCGTAAAAAATGAAGACCGAAATTAGGGCGTAGCACATTTCGCCCAGGTTCCTTATGAGGCCAACAAATGTCAGCGCAGGCTGTGAGAAAATGCTGGAAATGCGCTGATCTGGTGAAATTCTAGCCAGGCTCTGGCTCTGGGCTCTCGCATGTGGCTCCTCGCATGTGGTACATCGGAATAAATTACAGAATCTCCGCATATGGTTGGGTGGGTTAATAATATGGAAAACAGAATCAGGTCGGGCTGGTGAGCATTATTAATGATTGAGGCCGATGCCAACTCCAGGTTGTTTCTGGAAAGCCAAGATTGATATTGAGATATTGAGTAATGCGAGAAGTCGTGGAAAACTCATTATACAATATGGAGGACCACGTTTATAAACCCCTGTTTGTTTGTCCAAGACATAAGTCCTCAGAGGGAGGCATCTGAATGGTAACAATGCATCCCCAGGAGTATTGGAGAGATTCCTTCCGAGCGCACCGCATCCCTTTTGGTGCACACTACTCGACGCATCTTTGCATCGTCTCCCTTCTCTTCTCCTCCCTTCCCATTCCGACTCTTTGATGCATTCCTTATGCATATTCATCAACCCCTGATGGGCCCAGCAGGACTAGCCGATGCAACCTGTTCTCCTTAGCCGTTCCCTGTTCTCGTGCCCGGCTGCATTTTCGCAGAATTCATACCAATTTGTGCGAGAGGGCTATAACAATAACCCACATCAATACGGCGGCACGTAGATGCCACGCACGTGGTAAAGGACACGGCCGGGACAGGACCCCCTGCCTGCTGCCTGCGACAAACAAGGTGAGTGGACCGCTACGGCAGCGGGGAGTGCAATCAGCAAAGATGTGCATGGCCGACAATCCCATCCTCAACTCCACTCGGCGCAACCCCATCGCCACAGTGCCATCCCCATCCGTAAACCGTTGGACGCGTGTCCACGCCACACGCGCGGCATCTTTGAGAGCTGTGTGGAAACTGGGCCTGTTCCCTTTCTAGCTCCCCCACACCACCCACTGTTCCTCTCATTATATTTGTGCACTGACTTTGCACATGCCCGAAACTGGAGTCGTCTTTCCTATTTGCACAAGTGTTGTATTCCGTTCGTTCCCATTCGATCCGATCCGGGGCTCTTTGAACAACAATAAAAGAGATTAATAGACATGCGGGGAGCAGAGCACTGCGGAAGGGATAGGGGTAGGGGTAAGCTGCCAAGCCACATTCAATAATTGGTGCCTAAAAGGCCAGCATATTTGTCTGGCCGGCCCTGCCAGTGGGTGGAGATGGTAGACAGAGCATATAAAGGACCTCGACTTCGGTCCAGGCACAATGATCGATCTGTAAAATATTTCAATTTAATGAATTGCCTGCCGACAAAGGGTTGAGACGGAACAGTGGTTAGATATGATAGAAAACTATATGATATTACTACATAGTTTTCAGGGATTTTGATTTAAAGATTTTGGCTTTATAAATGTTCCTTAATAAATCCATCATGAAAAGATGTGCATATGTTAATTTTCTTGGTAGTAATTGGGAATTTCTCTGTGACTATGATAAAAAACTATGCAAAAATTACGACTACGATCATTCGCTTGAATGGATTCTTTCATGGGCTTACCATTTATTTCATTCCTTCGCTTAAATATTATATTTGTGTCACTGTCGGATGTGGATTGCACGCATTAACTGTAACTTTAGCGCGCTTATCGCTATTAATGAACAAATATGCAACTCAAGTACACACAGTCGGTCTTAAGGATACGTCCCTGGAAGGGATGTTGGATATCGAATGATGAGAGAGATGAGAACGCTGTGGAAGCCATATATTCTGAGAATGATGATGATGGCTTTGGTGGTTGCTGCGGTATGTCAATCAAATCATTTCGGCAAGGGTTACCCGAAGCCAAGACGCCTCAAGTGCCACTCGTCATTGGGCTGATAAGAAGCAGACACAACGCCCACCGCCATGGCAATCTCCAAGCTTCACTTTCCACTCCCCTTGGCCTTGGCCTCTTCTCCTTTCTATCGTGCTCCTTTGCCTTCAGTTGTCAGATATGACAGTTAAATATAGACGCTCGAGTGGCTGCACGAATTTTCCTTTTACCTGGCAAACGCATTTTTAATTTCACTTTTTCGCCCGTTTTCCACTTTCCACCACTTTGCACATAATTTAGTCATTTCATTTGAAATACCCTGCCCTGCCCGGTCCGTGCCCGCTCCACCCCGCTCTGCCTCGTCTCCCTCTCTGGTCCGCACTATGCACGATCTGTCAAATGTCAAATGCATGTCAAAGGCAACATGTCAGAGCCATTTCCAACGCTTTTCTCTCTTTATTTTTTGAGCTCTCCTTTCCTTTTTCCCATTTCCATTTCTATAGTTGGGCCAGGCGTTAAATGTATTGGACAGCAGCGTCTGTTCCGTCTGGGACTCGGAGTCCCGTCGCTGCCACTTTGTCTGGGTTCCGCTGCTGGGCTCTAGTTCCTGCTCCCTGTCCTGATCCTGTTCCCGTTCCCGTTCCCGTTCCCGACTCAGGGTTTGGCTTTGGGGCGGCCATCCTGGGGTGGTTTATTGTCATTTTTTGCGTTGCGGCAATTTGCGGCTTTTGATTAAAAAATACACACACCAAAAATCCACCAGGGGAATAATGCGACTCTTGTTGCCTTGTTGTTCTCTCAAATGGCTTTTGCATTTTTGGGTTCTGGCTTTTCGATGGTTTTTTGTGGTATCTCTCGTTATGGTTGTCATTTTTGTCGTAACCTCTATGCGGGCTTGGTGGAATATTGGTGTAGTTTAATTTTCTCGAAGTGTCGCCCAGACGGCTGGTGAAAATTCCAGTTCGGATTGGCAGGCGTCTCTTGGCATTTAGAATTTTCACCAAATGTGAAAGAGTGATGGAGAAGAGCATGTAGCGCAAATAAGGTGTAGTCTCGCCCTTTATTTTGGTCTATTCTAAAACTCCTTACACATAAGAGAACCAAAATAACCTGTGGATCTACGGAGGAGGCAAACTTGTGCTCTGTCATCTTCCGAGCTCTGTTTTCCCTGTCCCTTGGCGAATCCCCCACAGATCATAATCTTTTCAATTTCCCCAGCCGCCAGGCCCTCATAAAGTTGATGTTCTGGAGCATGTGATCATATTTTACATACCATTTACTTTCATTGACACAGCATGGCCTGTCGGCACAGCTGTTACCATTTCCATACTGGCCGGGCGGAAAGATGAGGTTTTAGAGCCATGCATTTTGAGGGCTTGTCAGTGCTCTAATTGCTCCTACCACACAGCATCCACAACATTAATCACGGAACTCACTCTGCTCTGCTCGACTCAAATGCTGCAGAAAAAATTGGAAATTGGAAATCACAGTCATTTGCTAAGCGATAGAGGCCAGCTTGCCTGCCAGGTCCTGCGAGCTCCGAGAAGACAACCCCGTCCGGCTGTGGCATTTGAGTTATTGTCATGGGCCTGGGCAACTTGGCTTTGGATGCATTCGAGTGTGACGTGAACTTTTTGCGCCCTGCCTTTTAGTGACGGCAGTGGGAAATGGATAGTGGGAGTGGACTGGGATTGAAAATGTGAATGGGAATGGGAATGGCAGTGGGAATGAGATTGGGGGAAAGGAAAGTTGTCGCGTGCACGGCCGGAATTGACACAGGAAGCGCCGTACATCAGGCGAACGCGTTGACAATGCAATTGCGGACAGGGAGCTCAAGCCCGGGGAATCCGGCCAGGACATACGCAGCACATCGCCCGTGGACTCCAGCAGGCACTGCCGGGGCCGCTGCCGCATTATTAGCTGTCAGTAAGCGGCATTGTCGCGACTCAACTCTCGTTTTTCTTTCCGCGCCTCTGCCTGCAACATTTTAACATAATTGGCATTTATGGCATAAAGTCCGTCCGCAGTGCCAGTGTGACAAGGGGCCCGCCAATCACTTTTTACTACTCGCTAACCAATTTTGTATCTGCAACTTTGCGCTTGAATGCATGCAACAACTTCTCGGTGCTGAATCCCAAATGCCCCAATGGAAGTCCCATTCCAATCCACTTCGACCAATTGCCCAGTCCCCAGTCGGGCTGGAGTTCCCTTTGCGTGGCTGCACTTTTCAAGTCAATTTCGCCTCTGGAAAATTCATAATATAAGGGACTACTGCTAGTCACGACTGTCGCTTACCCTGTTAGATTGATCTGCATTCACATAGGGCTGCAGTTGTCTAAGAAAATTATATGGTAATCATATAAATCGAAATCAAATAGATTCTCGTATTTTGCCTGCCTGTAGAGTATTCCAAACTACTCGCACGGCATCCAGGGTATTGTGAAATGAAAACATGTACTCGCTTGCCTTTTCTTTGGCGCACAAAATGGCTTGGAAAATATTTTTCAATCACTTTAATTGTAGACAGATCCAATGGGGTTCGGGCTCCGAGGGCCAGACATCAAATTGCATTGGTGTATACTGGTATACACACACATATACACACATACATACTCGTATAAGTATGTATGGATGTGGGGTATTGCGTGGCCATATGCCATGCCCCATTCCGCTCCTGACACCGCCTGTACTTTTCTTTTTCCATAAACAAACTCTGGCAAGAGCAATGCAAATTTAATGTTGTCAAGCTGTCGTATCATACTGAAATATGCCCCACCACCACACCATTCCATATGCAAGGGAGCAGACAGCGACAGCCCCTCAAAGGCGGAGTCAGTCGGATGTAGTCATATGTCCACCCAGGCCAAGACGTAACAGGAGCTGGCTCCCGTTCCAGCGGCGCTTCCTCCACCCGATATGCACACTTATATAGCTTACTTACCCGTATTCCCCAAGATAATGCCGGCAGGCATCAAGAAAAAGGGTACAAATTTCCTGTACTTCCGTTCCCCGTCACTCTGTTCTTCTTTAAGGAGGGGAGTGTCACTTGGAGGGCGGAGCGAGAAGATTGCATGCGCTACGTGGTTATTATCGCCTGCAATGTCGCCCCCCATTGCAGTGCCCAGGCGCTTGCATAACTGCCGGGCATTTGTAATAAAACTCGAGCGCATAATTGTTTGCCATATTTCTGAAACCCAAAATGGCGAGGGGGAAGCCCCGACCCCCACACCGAACCCAGGCACAGACCCTTTCCATATTGCATACTTTTGGGGGTGCGGCAACGCCAATTTATGAGCAGGTGGAATTTTTAAGTAGTATGTGTTGCCTTTGGGGGCTGTGCTGAGCTGAGCTGGCACGTGAGTGTGGAGGTGATTTCTGAGCTGATTGCTTTCGCATTTTTGATGAGGCTTTGTTCCCGAAAGAGATATGGATATCACACAAAACTATACCAAGGGGAACGGCATATCCAGACCCCAGAGAACATTCGCTCTCATTGGATACTCGTAGAAGAGTCTGTGTAAAAGGAAACCAATTTTGAAGCAATTTGATTATAGAAATTTGTGATATTGCTGCCCTTGAAATAGAACAGAAGATGGTAGTTGATTTGTGCACAATTATTTTAGCAATTCATTATCATACGAGTATATATAGGAATTCAAGTACCGTCTGAGCTGCAAGCATTGGCAAAGTCTCTATTGCAAATAGGTGTTGATCGTGGTATCCAAGTCTGCAAGCATTCAAGCCAATCTATGGCGTTACGCATACGCCATATACGCCATATAAGCCACGAAATGTACGACGGTGCTCAACCAAGTGGTAAGTGCGAAGACAACAAGTACAACAAGTGCCAAAGTATTCCAAGCTACCTTGCTATTCATTACACTCCCGCCGCCGTCGTCGTCTGCTCCAGTCGCCGGCACAAAGGCGTCTCCGGGTCTACGGTTCCCGCCCGACCGCACTTCGTGCCACGCCCGCGACACTTTCGCGGACGCCTTTGTCAGGCGGCTGACAGACAGGCGGCTCTTGGCGCTGAAAGCTGCTTTATATGCACATGGCGTATTCATCAAAGTGGTTTTTATATTACGTGATATTTTTCTGGTGCCTTTTTCGCGTCTTTTTTACTTTCGCCAAACAACAAGATTTGCCTGACGATTTTTTTTCTCCATTTTATATGATATTCTCCAGTTTTTTCTTTTATATATTTTTTGTTTTTCGCAAACTTCTTATTTTCGTGGGTGTGGCTGGGCAATGATTTTGTTCTCTAACGAATTCATAAATATTCAAAACACATTGAAAATTCCTTCTTTCTGTTCGGTATAATTAGGTTTTAACCATCATCAGTGGATCCCTTCGCTTCACATCGCATGTCTCCTCCTCTAATGAGCGCCTCTTTATGGGGCCGGCCCGTCAATCAGGCAAATAAAGTTGGGCTAAGACAGGGACGATCAATTGTGACAAATGAGGGCACACGGACAAAACCCTAAGCCTGACAAGAAAGTTGAAGCTGCCACTTCTGATTGGGTAATCAAATGTTCTGCAGCAGTTGAGGCCCCCGACGGGATCCCGCAGCAATCTGGAAGATGGAATCCACTGCCATTTCATCGACTGTTCGACTGGCTTATCATCCACGTCGTGTGTCAGCAGCCGCCAAAGGTTCCACTCCCCTCCCCTCCGTTCTGTTCTGTTCCCTCCACTCGGTTCCGTTCTGCAATGTATCAACCTTAATATTGACTTTCATTTCGGGAGCAGCTTTGAGGTCGTCGCATCCAAACCAGGCACTGACACCTGCACTGGAATTTGCTCCTGAGGGACGTCAGATCCGCCATCCGGCGGTTTTTTGATTGAAATTGGAGATTGCAATTGCTCCGACTGTGTCTCCTCTCTATCTGCCTCTCGGTGTGCTCCTCTGACTGCACCTTCAGCTGCACCTCCGGCTGTGCGGCTAGATATGCACGGGTATTTGCAGCTCGACGGCGGAAATTTGACTACCCAACGAGATGGGACCAGACAATTCAATACCCCCCAAAATGAGCGAATCTTGCGGTTGGCAGCCTTCCGCAGTCGCTTTCGGCTGAGCAGGGTTTGGTCTAAACCGTTCGGATCAGGTCTGGCCAGGGGACTGCCCTCATGTGTGAGGTGCCAAAATGTTTCCGGGCAACAAGAAATTAGTTTCTGATTGGGACACTGCCATAAAGCGGGGACTGATACTGAATTTAAGTTGAGCGGATAAGACGAAAAGCCAATACCAAGTGAAGACCGCAGCGAATGGCGAAAGTCAACAACGTAATCTGGATCTGAATGGATTGAGAGATGTCGCACATCAATAAATTTATGCCATGTGGATTTTGGCCACCCCGATGCCCGTAATATAGAAATCTGGAGCAGAAAATGGCACTCTGCCAGACTCTGGCCATCATCCAGGTCGGCCACCCATAGCCTCCTCGTGCCCAGCCGCTCCTGTTCATTATCCCCTGCCATGGCGAGCAAACCATGCATTTTGTAAATTAATAACTCACGTAAGTAAATTAAATTAAAATCATATTTATAGCATTTTAGTTAATTAAATGCGCAAAAATGTGCTCATCCTTAGTGTTTTTCCCCCTTCCTTTGGTGGCTAGGTGAAAGTGTCAACTGCATGAGTGTGTGGTTACTCCTTCTGTTCTTGTTGTTGCCATTGCCATTGCTGTATCTGTGGCACACACGGATACGCACACACACACACCTCTCTGTGGCAGCCGCCTGCTTGCCGCGACATTTATGAACTTTATGAAGTCTGCTCCATAAATCATCTCTCCCATGCTCGGGGGGCCAGGGCTAGCATTTTGCTTAGGCGAATTTAATGAAAAAATGGATATGGCATGGCCAAATGAAACATTCTCGAAGTCTGGATGCTCTACAATCTATATATACTATCCTTAAAAAGGATATCGAAAGGAATGAATGGATTTTGAAATGTTTGGAAGATCCCATAAAATGTTAACTATCGTAACTAACTCAGTTCGGGGTCTTTTATCCAGTGTTGCCCCATTTAGTATGCCGCAAACTTCGTGCAGTGTATTGGGCCATGGCCGGGGGTCTGTGGATTCCTCGCGTAAGTTGTCTGCACGAAAGCGAAAGATGAAATCATGCGGTCTACAGAGTGCTTTCAAAGGTGGAACAGGGATTTGGCCCTGGGTGTAGATAGGTGGATAGGTGTGTTCTGAGAGTGTGAGCGTTTGCAGCATGTGTGCCACATTGCCACATGGCGCATTGCCGTATACACGACTACCGCGACGACAACGACGACTGTTTGTTTGCTTCTTTGTTTACAGCTGGTGTTTTCCTTTTCGGCTATTTATATTATTTTTGAGATTTTTTCTGGCAAGATGGTTTATTATTTTGCGCTTATTTCTAATTTTTTGCCCATCATCACAGGTCTTATTTATTTCTGCTGAGATTTATGCCCAATATCAGAGCTGCAAGTTAATGTGGCGCGTTATGGCGCCACAAAGTTACAGTTTCGTTTCGTTTTCGCCTGGGATTATGTAAAGTTATGCGGACCCCGGACCCAGCCAATCTCCCCCCACGGTCATGCCAATAAAGTGAAGAGAGGAGCCCGGCACATATAAAACAATTTGCCAACAAAAGAGCCTCCACCGCTGCCTCATTTCGGATCCAGCAATTTAAAATTGTTTATAAAACAGGGCCACATAGTACACATGAGCATAAAACTTGCATGAAAAGATGCGATGCTGAGGATGGAGCTGGAGCTGGAGCCGGTGCCGGTGCCGGATCGGGAGTGGTGGCCACAATAGCTCCCAGAGGTCGGCATTAAATTCTGCTGCTGGCCTATATAAGCCCGGCCAGGGTTGGGCTGGGCCCTAACTACACCATGGGGACAGCAATTGATGATAGTCTGAGGCCAGAGATATGTAGCCGGAGCCAAAGCCGAGCCAGGAGCGGATGCTGAGGCTGAAACTGAAGCTAAAGCCAAAGCCAAAGCGAATGCTCCGGGATATAAAAGGACTTAGTCGCATGTTAACGCAACGCCTACGCAAATCCATAACAGCAAGGGCAACAGCAACAGGAGCTAGACCTGAACCAGGAGCAAGACCAGGACCAGGACCAGTACCAGGACCAGGAGTAACAGCCACCCCCGCAATGCACTGCATCTGCTGGATGGCCCGGGGAGGTCTGGTAATGCGGCTGATGCCTCCCCAAAGTCAGCTTCCCCTCAATGCCCTGGCTCCCATTATGAAGTCATAAACGCACATGCAGCCAGGCCCAAAATTGGAAGAGCCCGAAGGGGGATGAGCCCCGGGTCGGGCCCGGGCCCCAGCAACCTCCATCTTCATCTCCTGCGACTACGAGCTGTGCCCCCAGCTCTGGTTTTTTTAGCACATGTAAAAATGCTTGTTATCAAGAAGGAAACGAAAACATAAAGAAGACCAGGGCAATTGTAGAGGGGGGAGCAGACACAAAAAAAAAAAATTAAACATCGAGATGTGGACAATTTTCGGGCATAGCCCGGAGCTTAAACTGTTATTACCAGGAGGAGGCGGGACAAGGACACCCTCACCCATTGGCAAGTGGGAAGCAGGGCGAGTCCTTCTGCTGTTTATGAGTTGTAAAGCCGTAGTCAGACAATAGCCAGGTCCTGCAACACATGAGAGCAAAGCCGGAGGCCATATTACGAGCCTGGTCTAGTTTGCCGTTTTGAACAGAAAGATAAATCGGGGGGAACACCAGCGCCATTCTGGATGTCAATGGTCTGTGGTGGCTCCCTATGCCTGGCTGCATTTTATATTTATCCTCTGGTGTGCCCCTCGTAATATGTGCCTGAGTTTGTGCCACAATTCAGAGGAGTAAAGTGTGTGGAAAGTCATTTTCTCAGGTGAGTTGTGGATCATCAATTGCGAAAATATGCTTGGGCAATGAAAGCGCTGCAAGAAGAGTAATGTGTCAATGTCATTTTTGTGAAGCAAAGGATTACGGAAATTCCTAAAACTTTTATCAATTACAACCGAAACTCTTTATAATTTCACTGGAGTTCGACGAGAAAAATACCAAGAGCTAGAAAAGCGCGTATCAATGTGGTATCAAGAATTATTTAACTGTTGATTTTCAGCTTCACATTACATGTTTTGTACGCTTTTGCCGTGACGGCCTCAGAACCTATTCAATGCTCAGACCATTTCACGCCCGGCTCCTCTTTTCTGGTTACTTTTATTCTATTCATCAAATGCCTTACACTCTGCTCTTACCCTGGACTCGTATTTGGAAGTAAGATGAAACGCGTTTATTCCTGCAGCCAGCCCTGTTCGATTCGATGATAATGCCGTGGGGTGTTAGACTAATTGAATGGCTTGCTCCATTGCTTGTACTGCCTGCCAGCTTGTCCGCCATCTTTCGATCTCAAATTTCGCTGCCTTCGAGTATTACAAAGGGCCACGCGTCAATTAGACTGAAGTGCATGTAAAATGTGTTTTAAAAGCCGGGCCAATATTATCTTACTTTGCACTCTGGATGGTATCAGCCAACAATCGCCCCATCGAAGTCCGCGCCCAGGGTGGCAGCACGTGCCCAGGGCTTTTAAGACATACATTCCGCACGAGTTTAAAGCGCCAGTTAAAGACGGAACTGCGATTCCCAACTACTCGCTCGAAAGGAGGCAAAAGTTCGGTTTGGGCTTTGGCAGCACATTTCTGGCATACTTCACACAATCTACTGATGAAGTCAACTGGAAGACTCGCATTTCTTTGATGTTTCGACAGCAATTGCAGACACACACACACACGCACACACACACACACACACAGCACAAACCCTGATACATCAAAATACCCCCTAATATACAAAGAGCAACTCAACGCACAGAAAGGATTCTATTTGTATAGATGTCTTTGGCGCATTTCAAAGGCCACAGCTTCAAAAGCCCCGAAAATGACCTTTGTGTGCGGCAGGAGCTGTGGCCAGCCATAAAAGAAGCCACTAAATAGTAATTTACTAAATTAGTTTGTTCTTCTAATTACCGGCAAGCCGAGCAAACCCAAGGCAGCGAACCAGAGCTCTTTCCACTCCTTCGACCTCATCCCACTGCTGCTTTCACTGCCGCTACTGCCCTTTGCGGGCCATTACAAATTTCGTAATTACTTTAAAAGGATTTCAATTAGGGTTTGAAATCGCATTAGGACTAAATTAAAATGTGTGCGCCACATCATAACATATAATAATAATAATATAATATATATAAGTAATAATGATATTCATAAATAATGATGCTGTTAATGGGAATCGTATATGGAAAAAAACATCCCATTCCACACAGTGTCATCAAAATGCAATTACTAAATATTCGAATAATCTGTCCGCCCAGACTGATGGCGCAGTCGACTTTTTTCCAATTAAAATATGCATCAGTGTGAGCGAACCAATTAATCAAGATATATTTCATTACAAATGCAATAGGTAAATTAATTTTGTGTGGCTTTTAACGCCCGTTCCATTGCATGCATTTGAAATTTAGCTCAACAAATGAATCATTGTCAAGCAGATAGCTGCAATAATTACCAGAGACCAAAAATCAAATGCCCTAATAAATACTTTTGATTGACTAGAAATTTAATTTGGTTGTACATACATATGTAAAAATATACACGTGTATATAACGCTATATAGCAAATTCGCATTAACAATAATTAGAATTAGTATACATTTGCAATACGTAGTTTTTTCTCAACTTAGAATTTTTTTGCAAAGCAATATTTGAGCCAGATCCCAATATTTTTGAATAATTTATTCAGCCACTAAAGCGAAGAGCAGTCAAGCAGCCAGCTTTTAGAGCTATACAATTTACACACGGTGTGTAAAATAGATAATTAGACTGATCCCGAGAATCAGACCTTTGTATTAGCTCCGACCAATGACAAATTCGTAGAGTCACGCGAAGTGACAATAAAAATCTACCTATAAATATGGGATGCACGGCCGGAGCCGGAGACATAAGCAAAGTAAACAACCAAGGAGAATGAGGACTACACTGGCTTTGACGCTGCTGTTCGGCTGCCTAACAGCGAGCTTTGTGGTGAGTGGAACTGTGGTTGGAAGTGGAAGGCGACTGAGATTATTCTTCTCCAGAAAGCGACGGATGTGAAGAATCCTGAAGAAATTATGAAAAAATGCGTGACCGATTTGGGAGTGACTGAGCAGGACGTTTTGGATCTGAAGCTGGGCAAGGTGAAGCCGGCAGACGTCAAGGACAACGTGAAGTGTACCGCCCAGTGCGTGATGGTGGCAAGTGGATATATGGATGCGAAAGGAAACCTGCTGAAGGACAAGATCAAGAAGCAATACGCCGACCATCCCCAAAAGGATGTAATTAATAAGGCCCTGGAGGTCTGTGGAGGCGTAAAGGGAGCCAATGCCTGCGACACCGCTTTCCAAATCGTCTACTGCGTCCAGACCCATGGCCACTCATTCCAATAAGACACTGTTGCCAAAAACAAAATACAATTATAGAGCCAAAAACATAAAAATTCAAAAACTGGCATAATATTCCAGTATAATTTTGTTGCAAAAGAGCATAAAGAATAATAGCAGCTATTCATGTTAATATACAATCATTAGTTAGCAAAATATCTCTTAAGAGGAGGCATAATAAAGAATTTCAAAACTACTACTACTTGTTTAAGGATGCGTCTCCATATTCTTGAATAATTAATGAACAATATACACGCTGGTTAAAATAGATAATACTTTGTACGAATCCCGGAAATCAGACCTCGGCGCGTGATCGATGCATCGATTCGGCTCGGATAATGTGAAACAAAAGGCTTGGCGAATTCCGATAGTCACGTGAAGTTCAGCGCTAGCTATATAAGGCCAGGTCGAGCGAAAAGATCAGAGAACTGAAGAAACAAGAAGAATGAAGACTACGCTGGCATTGACTGTGCTGCTCGGTTGCCTAACAGCGCACTTTGTGGTGAATGGATGGGGGGTTGTGATGTGTCCTGAATTTGAAGATCATCTTGCGCAGTTACATCTTAACTGCATTGCTGAGAACGGGGTAGATATTGATGGTACGGCACACCTCCATCAGTTAGTACACGGCAAGGAGAATCCACCCGAGGTCACGGACAAGATCAAGTGTGCCGCAAAGTGCTGGTTGCTGATACGTGGAATAATCTATTCGAATGGAACTGTGGCGCCCATTTATAAGAGAGATGAGTATTCTAACGCTTTGGAGAAGTGTGCAAGACGTCAGAAGGAAACTTCAAATGTCTGCGAGAGTGCCTACCTGCTCTACCACTGCTGGCAGGCCCCAATTCCAATTACATATAAACCTGTGTAGTTCAATTAAAGCATATCCATATATGGTACATATGTGTTAAATATATAAGCTTTATGTTTGATTGACATGGTAAGGCTCCGGAGGTTTGCGGAGGCGTAAAGGGAACCAATGCCTGCGACACCGCATTCCAGATAGTCCACTCAAACCAATAAGACACGATTGTTAAAACCAAAATGCAGTTATAGAACCAAAAACATAAAAATTCAAACACTGGCATCAAATTCCAGTAGGAATTTGTTGTCATTAATTAACAAAATATATCTAAAAGAAGGCATATTAAATATTTTTTAAGCTACCACTATTTGTTTGAAGATGTGTTTGCATACATATGTATCTTCATATTTATGTACAATTATTGAAAAATTTTAACGAAAGCACTCCCCTGCCTTTAGGAATATAAACGGTGGTTGAAACAGATAATAATTTGTTCGAATCGCAGAAATCAGACCTTGGCGCGTAATCGATGTATCGATTCGGCTCGGATAATATGAAAAAAAGGCTTGGCGAATTCCGATTGTCACGTGAAGTACAGCGCTAGCTCTAAGATCGGAAGCAGGTCGAGCGAAGAGATCAGAGATCTGAAGAACTAAGAAGAATGAAGACTACGCTGGCATTGACTGTCCTGTCGGTCCAGCTGTCCTGTCCAACTTTCGGTTGCCTAACACTTTAAGAATCTATGGTTCAACTGCATGGCTGAGAACGGGGTAGCTAATAAAGATTTTGATGACCTCCTGAGCTAGAGACTGGCAAGGAGAATCCGCCGACACCGCGGACGCGGTCAAGTGTTCTGCAAAGGGCTTGTCCTTTTCACGGGGATGGACTTTGTCGAATGGCACACTGGTGGACCTTCCCGAAATCGATGAGGATATTAAAAGTTTTTTTGAGTGTGGAAAACGTCAGAAGAAATCTTAAATGCCTACCAGCTCTACTTCTGCTTCCATGGGCGTAATGGACATAAAGTAATTCAACAATAGTGCAACGAAAGAAAGCGCAGTTTTATGTGTATCAACTATATAAAGATTTGAAAATTGTTTCTCTTCCTAGATGAGTGTGGCCATATATTCTCTCCTAACAATTTCCAAGAATCTGTGGTCGCCTATTTGAAAAATATTCCATCAAAACTCTGCAAAATGCTAGCTATTTAATTACTTTGCAGCGCCTTGCGAAAAAAAAGGCAGTGAAAGCGCACTCATAAAATCATAGCCGTAGGCAACCATTTCAATCGAATTCTCAGGGTCGGGACACTCTTTGCTTTTCCCCAGCTCCTCCTCCAGCTTCAGCTCCAGCTCCAACTGCATGTTCTTCCTCAACTCCTCAAGATGCTGGTGATGTTCCTGCTCCATTGTTGTTTTTCTTATCGAAGACAAACCAAGTTTTCATATAAAGAGACGGCGTTTTTGGGTCTTGTTATGTGTGCATATTGTTATTTCGAGGAATTTTTAATTTCTTCATTGTGAAAATATTTATTGAAACCGAGAAACGCCAAAGGCGCAGCCCCGCGTAAGAAGTTGGCGAACTACGAACCAAAAAAAGGGCAAGCAAAAACAGAACTCCCAAGATTGGAAAACTCTTGGGAAGACGACTGCCCATATGAAACCGTCCGATAATTGAAAAGAAGGCAGAGTCGGACAACTGACTTTAAGCAAACTGTGATGGAGCTTAAAGAAAAATTTTCTGTGGGAGAACCACGACTAGGACTCCGACGCAAACTCCCACTTTATTTCCTGGCCATTCCGTCCTTTTGGCATCTCCGGTAATAGCCACTGAAACCTGGGCAAACAAATTGAATGAAATCAACTCGTTAAAAAGTAAATAACTCTGATGAATGGATGAAATGGTCGTACACAAAAAGCAAACTCAACTTCCAGGTGGCCCCGGGTAGGATAGGCCAGTCCGGGATGGGGATAGGGATAGGGTTGCCCAGGTGCCCCACAGAATCCACGTGAGGTTCTTCGTTCTCGGCGCCGTTCTGCCAGTCAATTGAAAATGAAATACAAATAAAAATGCAAACAGCGACCCCAACGCACTGGCCTCATACAAATGTTGGCTAAGCACAAGGGAGGGGGTACTGCCGGCTCCAGTGTACGCCCCTGTCGGCGTCTGGACAGTCAAACAGGCCTGGTTGAGGAAATTAGTAGACAGCCCTTTCCCTGTTCCGCCATCCGGCCGGAGGTCAAGTCGGGCTGCTGCACAAAAGGAGCTGAAAAGTAGAAAAAGCAAAGGGGAGTCTAAAAGCCAGCAGGGCAGTGCAGACAGGTCGTCGGGAGGGGGTGCAGCGACAGCTGCATAGACGACGTTTTCCGGGGGGAGAATAAGTTTCCATTCACATTCATCGATGAACTTTCAATAACAGAACTTTACTCTGCCGCTTTCTTGTGGGCCCGGGGCTTTCCTTTTCAAGGATATGACATTGAATTGCACTGCTTGCCAGCCCAAGTGAGCTGAAGTTGGTGACAGTTCTGCTTGAAAGTTACTCTTGACAGGGATAAAAGCTCTCGCGAACCGATGAAAACCATCTGAATGAGGCAGATGTGGTGAATACTATTATTAGATTGAACTGAAACTCAGCTTTAATCCTTAGATGTCTGCCACTTCTTTAACTAAAATCCATGGAACTGCTCAACCAAACACACCATATAACTTTCCCTCTGTACATCTAGCACATTATAGTTTTCCATAGTCACACCCAAAGTCATAAACTTAATTACATTGCTATAGCTTTTGGCAAACACAATCGCTGTAAAACACGTAGCCCGGCAACAAGATTTTCCCTGCTGTTGAGTGGAGCACCTGCTCCAAACAAACCGCAGTTTATGAAAAGCAAAAGCCAAGTTACTGATGCCCCTGCTGCTGCCAATGGCAAAAACAGGAAATATGTATGAGCCAAAACCAAACCGAACCCCAGCCACCAACCATGGCAGCGACTATAAGGAAATGCAACCCCACCGAATCCCATCCATTCCCCGATCAGCAACATCAGCAGCAGCATCAGCGTCAGCCCAACACCAGAACCCAACTCCACGCAAACGAAGTCAAAACCCATTCAACAACAGTTTCGCATAATTGTAAATTCAAGTGGAAATGAATGAATTTACGCTGAACTCGACAGAAAATACCAGCAGCGAATGTTGCTGTTGCTGTTGCTGTTGATGCTGATGTTAGTATGGTCCCAGAACAGGTAACACAGTGAAGAAGGTAAGGGACGCTGATGGCAATGACGATGACGATGGTGGCAATGCTAACGGTTACGTTTCCCAATGGCGCACAAACAATATGGCGCCAGAGTCAGGGTCGGAAGTGGGAGCTATTGCGAGTTGGCAGGAGGTGAAACGGGACCTGGAGCTGCCACGGAATCACGTTGCTTGCATATTTTCATTCATTCATTTCAACGTCAACGTCTGCCGTGGACGGGGACGAGCCGGGACTATGCGACTGGAGTTATGGAATGCATAACGGGTTGTTCTGCTCCCCTTATGTACTCTTACTTCTCTATCTGCATCTGTATCTGTGAACTCCAGCAGCATTTGAATGTGCTCACTTCTGATAGTAGAAGGGTAGTAGAAGGGCCTTCAAGTATTTACGCCTTTATTTATTTAACATTTCAATTGCATATTTTCGCACAAAAGCGCGTGCCAAAGCGAAAGGATGCGGTAGAAGAGAGTCCCGACAATGGCAATGGTAATGGCAATGCCAGCAATTCTAACTGTGCTATGACTGGGGCCTCAAAGCACCCACAAATAGCTGGAAGCCTTACACGTGACCCATCCTCAAGTGTCCACAGCCAAAAGGCATTGCACCCAATCAAAAATGCTCGTTTTGCTGCAAACTTGGATAGGATTCAAACGGGGAAATAAGTATATCGTAAGAACAGGGATGAAGGCTATGCGTTGTCTATATACTTTCAATTATGCAGTTTTCCCTTAGTAAGTTGATTAAATGCAGCATATTTGATCGAGATTGTTGTTTGTATTTTTTCCAAGGATTCGTAGATGCAAGTGACAGATTGATGGGCATGCCAAACATCATGTCCTGTTTATATAGTCTAGAAGAATACTTTCATTTTTCTTAAAGCCTCCATCCCCCCCTGTTCCATTCCGACCCATCATCATCATCATCGCTATCATCGGTTTCACTGGCATAAGATTGTTTCTATGTCAGCCCGAAAGTATGCAACACGAGAGTGGGATTCCCTTGGACTGTTCCAGCTCCCTGCCTGTCGATGACATCGATTGTTATTGTGGGGGGCCAAACAATGGCAAACATGGCCAAATACATTTGCCTACGCTGGCACAGACGGGGATGTCACTGCAGATATAGTCAATGAGTATGAGGATGAGATGAAGGCAAGATTGATGGTTGCCTCCTAAATGATACCTGATTGAGTGTGTGAGTGCCGAGTGTTTGCCTTGGCATATTCAATGTTGTCACGGCCCTGTTCCTACCTCAAACCCAAAACCAGACCCTGGCCATGCCTCTTAAGTGTCATTTTGTGTTCTCGACACGCATTTTATGGCAGACTCGAAAAACTTTTTGATGCCCCAGACACGCGCCCAAGTAAGTTTGCGTATGTGGCGCCCATCCGCCCATCCACTGGATCTCGGTGATGCTTTTGACACTGAGTGAGATAAATGGTGACAAGTTTGTAGGCCAATTTGCGAACCAAAGCGACTAAGGAGCTGGCGCCACACACGAGCTAACCGAGCTCCAATTGCTGCAGCTTCCCAGCTCCAGTGTTGCGCCACGATCGGCATGGCATCAATTGCGCACACAATTAGCTCCTCGGGGCGCCAACTGAGATGAGCCAAGATGCAATTTCGTTCCGACCCTCACAGGGTGCTCTTTTGTAGCCCATTTCACATTGGCTGGAGTAAGAGTTGCATTTGGAGATGAAGATAGAGTGGGGTCTCAATCTAGAGCTGGAGTTACGCTTCCTTGTTGTTCGCGCTGCGTAGAGTTGCTGACTCTGGCTTAGAGCGTTTGTCGTAATCTTTGCGCCATCAATGGGGAATTACTTGACGAATTACATGCTTCATTTCGACTTCGCCGGCAGTGTGCTGCTGCTGCTGATGGAGATGGTAGATGGGAGAGTCTGGGCCAAGTTTCGGTCAGAACCGACCGACAGAGATAGCATAAGTAGCGCAAATGCTATGCATTTGAGGTGAGGAGCAATCGTAGTAGCTGACGCAATTATCGGAAATGAAAGCTGGCCTTCAGCCACTTAGCGCTTGTTGTGGAAGCTCCCCAAAGTGTTGATTCTTGGCCTGCCAATTAGATATTGCCGCCGATTGCCTTTGGAAAGGTTTTTGAAGATTGCTGAAAGCGTGATCTAGTTATTCCACATTCAAGGCTTACATAGATAGAATGTTACAAAATGAATTAAAATTTTTTAAAACTTAAACTAGCTCTGCCCTAATTGAAAACTGTAAGATTACGAAATAGGCCTTACAAATAATCCACCCTTAAGCAGGATACTTCAAGTCAAGTTCCCCTGCCATCCGGCCAGCGGCTCCCTAACCTCTTAGTAATCCAGCTGCTAGGCAACAGCCAGTTGCTGCCCTCATACTCAGTCCTAGCCACAATTTATGCCACACAGCTCTCCAAGCAGGACACGCAACCCATCCCTGCCTTCCAACCAGACCAGCTCTGCTCTGAACCCTTTGGCGCACTGGAATAATCAGGAAGAAAAGAACCTGGAGTGGAACGGAAAACTGCATTCATTTCTGGTCCACACAGCACACAGAATACTCGCTACAAACAAACAGACGTTGGCGTGCCTCTCGGGGCTCGGAATGGTAAATAGAATGGGATTCAGAGCGGGAACGGGCACTGGCACAGGACAGGGACAGGGACAGGGATACTTGGTGAACACTTTTCGCCACGACTACTTTTTACTTTTCTTTAACATTATTTTGCACTTTTCAATTAAAAAAGTGTGCACCCCACGCAGGGCAGCCGCCACGGCAAAGGGCAAAAGTAACCCCAAAAGCGGAAAAAATATGCGGTGGAGTGGACAAGAAGGGAACGGGAGGGCAGCTGCCATAATTATAATTTCTTAATGCAAATAAGAACTCGCTGTGCTGATTTTCCCTCTATAGAGGGAACCACAATTTAAGCAGTGTGGAGTTTTCCTTGGTCGGCTCGCGCTTTTTCTCTACACCGAAAGTCGTGCCTAAGGACTTCTTAAGACTCCATGCAACGTATATGTTCATCCAAAGCAGATATTCAATAGTGAATTCAATAGTTTTCTGGACTTGTTGTATAATTTTGCAGGCATTCGTGCAGAGTAAGCAGTGGTCTGCCTATCGCAGAAACAGTTAAGGCATCCCTGCTGTATACACAAATTTTTTGTTCTTGCGCATTGGTAAAGAATACGCGGAAATGGTTAAAATGGCAATCTTTCCCGCCCCAGCTCCCACTCTTGTTCCTGTTCGTTGCTGAATTCGTTGCTGTTGACCATTGTGGCCATTGCTGGGCCAACAAACATCCATAGTTAATGAGTGAAATGAAAAGCCGTATCACCACACACACGCCCCAATCCCATTCATTCTTTCGTCCATCCATTCATACTCGTACATATTTAAGGGCTTGGCTTTTCAGCGCTATGCGCAATGAGCTTACATGGCGTATAATTAATATTAAATGTTATACTTATAAATTAAATAAAATACTGACGCTGGAGGTGGAGCGCGAACTGGTGCTGGCTCTCCTGCCTTAGTGGCACGATTGATGACTCTGGCCGTCAAGCTTATTGCCCCCCATATGTACATATGTACATACAGGGATACATATATAAGGAGTATGTAGAGGCCTTATAGTATAGTATGTGCTCTAAATGTTCCCCTTGTTATAAATGTATGTTTGCCAAGTTTGACTTGAGCCCGAGCACGACTGCCACTTGCGCCACTTCCGCTGTGCGGAAAAATGCTTTTGATTTGATTTTCACCAAAATGTCAACTTGACGTCAAGTCGGAGACGGTGGCGGACGCAGACATTGTCGCCGCCTTTGTTGTGCCGATTCTACAGCATGATTTATTGTTTTCATGAAATTGCGTGTAAACAATTTAGTGGCTGGTTGGCGCCCAACACCCAAGACCCTCCACCCACTCTCTTTTTTCCACAGCTGCCTTTAAGTTTATGAACTTTTGAAACACTTGATTTAAGGTTAAGTGTAACGATATTTCATTGCTTTAACGACACCGATAGACAAAAAATATGCATATCTGGAAGTTTACAGGAGAATAATGATAAGATTTGAATCCATTTGTGGTTGCTTGCTGATCAAAATTAGCTTCAAAGCTAAATTCTAGTTCAATTTAGTTAAAATAGCAATAAAATCGCTTAAAATCTTTGGCCTTCGTTTCTGCGCTCGTCTTATCTCTCCCAAGATAAGAACGAGATCAAAAGTATGTATGGATGTGTAGGGGAAATCACGTCACGGAAGCTGTGATAAGAGGGCAGCATCTTCTCTCGCTCAAAGAGGATAGTGAGAGCAGAAGAACAGCGTATCTCACGCACTGTTAGCTCACTTTATTCTTCTTTCGCTGTAATCTCGCTGCCTTATTAACATGCCTCTGTAACAACACTGCAGTGCTCTGGCAAACTGGTTTTTTCTCTTTTATGATCGTTCTCTGTTATATTGCTGCTCAATTAACATGCCTCTGTAACGACACTAAACAATTCGTTACTTCTCTGTTAGCTCGCTGCTAAATCTGCAGAGATCTGAATTGCTTCTTATTTGACTTTTCCTCTTTCTGCTATGGTATGGTGGCTATTTTGCTAAGGACATCACTCGAGAAAATCCATTAATTTATATCAAGAGGCCTGCAGTGATGAAAGCGATAGCCGTCTGCCCTATGTATATGTACAATGAAATGGGAGTGACGCTTCTCACCACTTTCAAAGCTCTTTTTGAGACATTTCTAGTATTCCAAATTGAACAAGTGTTTTCTTGTGAGAAAGCCTGGCATGTAAGCATTAGAAACCTAAACAGATCCCATTACATTTGCATTCCATCTTCTGGTTTTTCATGACTTTAGACAAATATCCCTGTGTCCACTCGTATGTGTCACATACATACTTATGAACGGAATGAACATCCTTACCGAGGTTACAGCACCGTTAAAGTTGAATGTACATACATATACCACAAACTCAGGCGCTGCAGCGCATGCAATTTTGACTACCAATAAAGATGCCATAACAATAAGTAAAGCGAGCTAATATCCGATTACTGTGGTATCCTAGGAGAAGCACTACCAACTGCCAGCAGTAAATGTAGCGTGAAAGGCGACCCTTCCCTATGCACTTGTACAGTATTGTACTTGTATGTGGCAAGCATGAAACAAATGCATAAGTAAACATTAGAAACGAGTGACTTTCAATATCCTTACAGGCTTATTGCCCACAGCGAATTTCACGCTACAGATAGACAGAAGAGATGCGACGCAGTATAGAAGGCAAATGGGAATGCGAATGCATTCACACATTTGCAAACACAAATACGAGTACAAACATATCTGAACAGGACAGAACAGAACAGACAATTTCAAACATGAACCATACAAATATGCGTACCCTGCTCTCACTGCCGGAGGCGCAGAGAGCGTCTGCAGCATTTTCATGTGGGATCCATGCGGTGGCTGGACTGGGATGGGTGTCAGTGTAGTGTGCCACACAGCCAGCCATGTCTGAGTGCGTTTCCTCCAACGCATTTACGTTTATTGCATTTGTAAATTATTCACACTAGGATATTAAATGCAAATTTAACCCCACAGATACAATATCCAGCCAGTTTGCTACAGCCATACATCTATCTATTGGTGAATTACTCAACTCAGCTCCTGCATATGAAGGTCCCGGCTAACGGTAACTAGATTCCAGCTATTTCCAATCATTCAATGACATTTGCCACTAACACTTTTACGTAAATAATGATGAAGTCTAAGTTTTATCAAATTACTCAAAAATAATGATTATCAGTGAAGAAAAACGTAAAAAACTGAAATATAATCTTTCCCAAGTAATTTTTATTATATAACTTAAAATGATTACGGTCCCTGGCTAGAAGACGTTTGTAAGTGCAAAAAGAACCAAACCAGAGTCCTGGGAACCTTGGCAATATTGTTCCTCCGAACTGTGCTGGTAATAAGGTGAGAAAAAATTAAAAATTCTCTTTATCACAGCCCCCTCCTTGTTCCTATTCCACTACCCCACTCTAAAATAGAAACTGCACGGAACAAGTGCTGAAAAGTTTCAATTCACTAGCAAATGTCCCTCACACGTAACTCGGTTTGTTTAAACACTGTTGACATCGATGTTCTGGGCAAAGTTTGCTGCCAAAGGTAGGTGCCTGGGAGCGTAACATGCGAATCAAATTCAAAGTGGCGAACAGAACTATAGGGCCCAGGGCTGGGGAGGAGAAGGAACAGTCCCAATCGAAGGACCCGGACCACATACTCTATGCAGAACCGCGTCACCTGTCTGACAATTATTTGACAATTATTTACACATACGATTGTATATGGCAAAAAGGGTCCGATTCGAACGTCCAGCGAGCCCGAGTAAAAGGCGAAAGTGTGCCGTTTGTCAGTCCAGTCATAATGTTCAGAGCTAAGGAGCTGCTTCTGCCGCGCGGGATCTTCGAAAACCCCATGCTTCGCCTTCATTTGCGGTGCTTTCGGTTGTACGGCTACGTGGCCTCCAATTACCAGCGGAGGCCCTGGCTGTCACAGTCGCGCTGCATCCTTTTCACGGCCTCTATCTGGGTGAGCTGCGTCCTGATGCTGGCACGCGTCTTTCAAGGCTACGAAAGGCTAAACGATGGAGCCACTACCTGCGCCACAGCCTTACAGTACTTTACCGTGTCTATTGCCACCATAAACGCCATCGTGCGGAGGGAGCGTAAGTGGCTTTTATTGAGTTTCAACGCTTTCAAATAATTGTATTGTTTTCTGAGCATTTTTCAATCGGAATTTCCCTTAGGAGTGGTTTCTATGTTGCGCGAGGTCCATGAGGATATGCAGAAGCTTATGAAGGAGGCGGATGATCAGGAGCTGGATCTTGTGTTCTCTACCCAGAAATACACTAGGACGATCACTTTAATTTTGTGGGTTTCCTCAATAGGAGCTGGGCTAATGGCCCTGTCGGACTGCATCTATCGGACACTCTTTATGCCGCAAACCGTGTTTAACTTGCCCGCCGTGCGCCGCGGAGATGAAAGACCCCTGTTGCTTTTTAGGCTTTTTCCCTTTGGCGAGCTTTACGACAACTTTGTGGTCGGCTTTCTGGGCCCCTGGTACGCTCTCGGGTTGGGGGTCACAACTATTCCTCTGTGGCACACCTTCATCATGTGCCTCATGAAGTACGTGCACCTGAAGCTGATGATACTGAACAAGCGGGTGCCTGAGATGGATGTGAGAGCTCCTTAGATTCAGCTTCAGTCCTTTTGCATTCCTTCAACCCTTGTTAATTGCAGATCATGCGCCACAATCCATTCCTAGACCTGGATCGCCTGACACCCGCTCAGCTGAACCGCTGGCGAATCCGGCTATTTACAAAGTTCGTTACGGATCATCTGAAGATCCGAAAGTTCGTTAAGGAGCTAGAGCTGCTTATCTGCGTGCCTGTTATGATAGACTTCATCATCTTCTCCATTCTTATATGCTTTCTCTTCTTCGCCTTGGGTGTTGGCGTAAGTATGGAAGGATTGGGGTTACTCAGAACAATACCTTTTGTGGCCTTTCAGTCCCCCACCAAAATGGATTACTTTTTTATGTGCATCTATATATTTGTCATGGCTTCCATTCTGTTGATCTATCATTGGCATGCTACCCTGATTTCTGAATGTGTAAGTCATACTATAGAACCTGTATCGTCCTTTGCGTTTTCTGATGTTATATTCCAGCATGATGAATTGTCTTTTGCCTATTATTCAACGCCCTGGTATGAGTTTGAGCGTTCTGCACAGCGAATGATTCTATTTATGATGATTCATTCCCAGAGGCCTTTGCAAATTCGTGCCCTGATGATACCAGTGAATCTGGGGACCTTTTTAGACGTGAGGACTCGTATTGGTATTCAATACGTAGGTATTTCTATATATAGCTCTCTTTGCAGATTGTACGAGCCGCCTACAGTTACTCCAATCTCTTAAGGCAGATATATTAGACGAAGAGCTGTTTCCACGGGTCATCGACAGGCTGGACACACCCTACAATAACTATATATTTTACTCGTACACATATATATTTACAGTATTTCTTACCTACCTAGTATGTTAAACGAATATAACTAAATATAAGAAGCTTGAATTCTTAAATAGAAATAAACCGAAAATAGTCTGCATCTCCTGCTCTAATGGGAACTGTATTTCGTTATGATAATCCGATTCCGATCAATTTCAATGCTTCGGAAAGTAATTTCGAGCCAAGCCGAATTTGACATGAAGAAATTTTTTTTTTTAATTGTGGTGTTGTGTAACATAAATGTTCTTTAAGTTTCGTTTTTGGAGTGAGTGTCCGTCTTATTTGATTGCTCTACGGCTTATAGTCTTAGATAAAGGAAATGGCTGTTAATGCTGATCAAGAATACAAGATACATATAGTACATATGAGTATGTATGCAATTAAATACTAATAAATCCTCTACGTGGAACACATCTGAAACGTAATAAGCACCCTCTACCTCACTCTTCTTCAGGTGCATTTAGCCCTGCAAATTAAAAATTTGCCAATCATATTTGGCCCACTCCGGCAAGGTGCCAGGGAGCGAAAAGGACACGTCGAATGTCCACAACACGGTCGATGCCACATCCACTATGCAGAACCCCAACACCTGTCTGTTATATATTATATTGGCCGATTCAAATTGGCCAGTTTAGCTCTTCCATCCAGCCCGAATATAAGGCAAAAGTGTGCCGTTTTTCAGTCAAATCAAAATGTTCAGAGTTAAGGAGCTGCTTCTACCGCGCGCGATCTTCAAAAGCCACATCCTTGGCCTCCATCTACGTGGCATTATAATGTATGGTTACGTAGCTGAAAAATACCAGCGATGGCCTTTGCTATCGTTGGTACGCTGCATCATCTTCATGGTCTCCATCTGGGTGAGCACTGTTACTATGCTGGCACGCGTCTTTCAAGGCTTCGAGAACCCCAACGATGGAGTGTTGTGCTGGGCCACGACCATCATGTACATTTCTCTGTCAATTTCTGTACTGAATTCATTTGTGCAGAGGAAGCGTGAGTATTACTATTCGAGTTCCAGAGCTAAAAGATATTCATAAATTTCTGCAGGAGTCATAGGCATGGTTCGTGCGATCCATGAGGATATACAAAAGCTAATGAAGGAGGCAGATGATCAGGAATTGGTGCTTATGTAGTCAACTCAGAAATATATTCGGATGGCCACTTGGATGTTATGGTATCCTGCGCTATTGACTGGGATCATCGCGTTCACGGACTCCTTATACCGAACGGTTTTACTCACTCTATCCGTATTCAACATAACCGAACGCCGGGATGAACAACAGTACATCTTCCTATTAAAGGTCTATCCTTTCGGAGATGTGTATAACAACTTTGTGTTCGGCTTATTTGGCGCCTGGTACGCTCTTGGGCTGGGTATCAACACTATTCCCCTGTGGAATTCTTTCATCGTGTGCCTCATTAAGTACGTGCACCTGAAGCTGCTTATACTCAAAAAGCGGGTGACGGAGATGGAAGTGAGTACTTCCTTACATTCTGCCCCAGTCCCTGTGGTTCTTTGCCGAATCTCCATTGCAGATCACGCGCTTCAATCCGCTCTTAGACCTGGATCGCCTGACACCCGCTCAGCTGAACCGCTGGCGAATGCGGCTCATAAAAGAGTTCGTGAAAGAGCACCTGAAGATCCGGAGATTTGTCCAGGAGTTGGAGCAACTAATCTGTTTGCCTGTCTTGATAGACTTCATTTTCTTCGCCATTTCGATCTGTTTTGAGCTATATGCCCTTATTGTAGGCGTAAGTATAGTGGAAGCGGCTGTTTATGTTGTTTTACGGTTATCTTTTGTGGCCTTGCAGACGCCCACCGAAATGGAGTGCTTCTTAATTTTATGTTACATATCCCTCACGACCTTGATTCTATTTTTGACTTATTGGCATGTAACACTCATTGGTGAATGCGTAAGTGAAATCTATTGATTTATTTTTATTGTTGGCCCTAATTAAGCTAACTAATAAGTTTGAAATCCTTTTTTGGATTCTTTCTGAACTTTTTTCAACAATTCGACTTAATTCCAGCATGATGATTTGTGCTTCGCCTATTATTCAACACCCTGGTATGAATACGACCCTCCAATGAAACGAACGATTCTCTTTATGATGATGCATGCCCAGAGTCCGTTGCGGATTCGTGCCCTGATGTTCCCAGTGGATCTGAAAACCTTTTTAGACGTAGGTAGCCGTTGCATCAATTGCCCATGAGGACCTACATTTCTCTGTATCTCTTTTTGTAGATTGTACTTGGGGCCTACAATTACTTCAACATACTGCGTGGGTTGTATTAGTACTCGTGTCCCTTAAGTTTGCAGACACCAATCCTTCTTCTTGCGTCTAATCAAATGCCATTGCGGTTGTCAACCCGTTTGGCTAACATGACAGCAAACAAGCCATGCAATTCAGTTTGCCTACACACAAAAAAGCAACTAAGGAAACGGAAGACAGACAGGGACGATGGCGTTGGATTGAGTGAGGAAAGGAAGGGAGGAGGCTATGCTAAACCATTTTACAGCACATAGAAATGTGCCTCAACCTAGAACCAAAAACCCAGAGCCAATGCAAGGAGCTGGCGACATCATTTATCACTTTTAGAAAACGTCGCATGTCAGTCGCACTGAATGTGTTTTGTTATATTGTCTTATTCAATGGATATAAACGATTTTTGCACTTCCAGCTAGCCAAACACCCACCCACCTATCTACTCACACTGTGCCACCGCTACCCCTGCCACTGTTTCTAATTGTCTTGGGGTTTTAGACACAAGAAATTTATGCGTCTGCTATGGCAAACGGTCAGATACGTGTAACCACCCCCCAAACTAGCCACACAAACCGAATTGTTGTCCCCATGGGTGTATTTTTTAATATTATTAAGAGTATAGACACAAAATAAAACAGTAGAAACACTCAGAACCCAAAAAAAAAGGCACGCTTATAGCTGCGGTTGCTGTCTTGTGTATTGTGTGCCATGGGTCGCGTTTCCTGGGATTACACAAACTGGCTAAATGGCTGATAAAGGCGCACTACGAACCTCGAACCTAATGAGTATTAATGGCGGGGTTTCTGCCGAGAGCGCGCCAGGTATACCGGAAAAAAACAAGGGTGACAGATAGCAGATAGTTGAGTAATAGCGTGAAAAGGGTTGTTTACTCACCCCGTCGATAGGAATCTCCACAGATATACATAATAGCGGACGGAACCCATTGTAGATCATCGAAGATACATATCTATATATATCTGTCTAGGTTGGGTGGAGTGGCAGAAAGAGTTGGGTTGGTCCAAGGGGTGCCTGAGTCTTAACTCGATCGTAGTCTTCGGTCAGGGTGCATTTTCGTCGCTATCACTAAGGAATACATACAAAATCGAGGTAAATTTCATTTTCAATCATTTGAGTAATCCGCATATCGTTCTTGTATAACATATACATTGTAGACACTTGTCTGCTTGCTTGAAGCTCTTCACAAAACTATTCGGGGAGAGAGAGATGAGAGATATTTTTGGATCACATATTTAGACCAAAAATCAAAATAGAACTTGGTGAAAATAGAAAACCACATGGGAGATGGCCTGGCGAATTGCTGGCATCTGTTGCCGGTATTTTTAGCATTATTGGCAAATTTTTTATGGTTTTCGGTGCGCACGTTTGTTGTTGATTATTTACGACATAACATACATAATGCAAGCGTAATGGATGCGAATGTTCATTAAACACAATGAATGTCGTGCACTCTGTGCCAACCCTGGCTCGTTCCAGAGCCAGAGCCCTTGAGGGAATGCTTTGTACGGTTGGATATGGTATGATCCGAGTGTGGTACGGTAAGGCATGTTAAGTGCGCAAGGAGCCACCCTCTTTGGGTCTTGCAGTTTTGCGAAAAAATTAAAATTTGCCGCACACATGTAATGAATATTTACAATACATTTATGCTCTACCGCCACAAAAGGAAATGAATTCAAAGGGAAAGTGATTCCCGGAACGGGGACTGCAAGAGAAATATCCCTTTAAGGAAATGAACTTGCGCACTCCTCAAGGGTAGTCCTGGACGTGAAGCCACAAAAGTCTCGTACATTACGATTATGGGTAGTCAGAAGGGATACTCATATCTATAAAATATAAATTGACTTCTGTTCCTTAGGCTTGTGGGCGGTGAAGGGACGAAGGCGGGAGCTGGCTGACAGCCAAGCCCATAATATAATCCAATAAAATCTGATTAAAATAATTTTCAATTTACAATATTAATGATATTTAGAAAATATTTATGCTGGCTACAATAATAGTAATTTTCCCTGGCAAATGTAGGTACGGTTCATTAGAATATTAATTACTTAAAGTACTCCTAATATGAGAGTTTTTTCCAGAGTTCTGCTAGTAAATTCGGACATTCGGACTCAAATATTGTCAAATTGGCTCTTTAACTAACAAAGGAAAGGAAGTGCACTACAGGAGCTCTGCTCTCCTTTTTTAGCCGCTTAAGTGTTTTGTCTTTAAACATTCATGCCACAGTAAACGCGACACACGCGCGACAAATGTCCAGCTGTTGGGGAGGAAGGGGATCTAATAGGGAGGATGGTTATTAAAATTAATTAACGCACGGCGATTTGTTGCCCGGCGCCATTAAGCGAAATGAAGTTGTAGTTAAATTTAGAATGGATTGAATTAATCATAAGCAACGGACACTCACACATCTGCTACTCGGCTATGTGCATTCGGGCCTGGCCAAAAGGGCAAACATCAGCAGACCCAATTTTGTTTGTGGACAAATGGACTGCAGTTGTCACTAGAGTGGGAGGGGAGGGAGTCGCAGTCACGGCCCCGCCCTTTCTGTAATACATATTTAAATGCAACTGATTAATCATGAATAAAGTTGCTGTGTGTTCACTATTGCTGTTGTTGTTGCCGGTCACGTGACTGAAAACAATTTGACTCCAAACACATTAACAGTTACGGTCTGGGCAGGACACCGGGCAGAGCGGAGCAGGCCAAATACGGGCCCTGCACGCAGAGGGTTTGTCACCAAAGGCAGCAACAGCAACAACAAAAGCGACGACTTAACTTGGCTAACTAAAACTTTTCATGCATTGTCGTTGACAGTGCAATAAACATGCCAAAACAAATGCAACAAAGCGTCAACTGACCCACCAAGAGCACGCCCATCCTGTCCTGTCTGGTCCTGGTCCTGTTCCCACTCCCTGCCCCACATGACATCTTTAGGGTAGGATCGGCGCTCTTTGAAAATAGACACGTATCCAGTAAAATATTTAGTCGAAGGGGGCCACAAGGAGTTCTCGCATAGTTGGCAGCCTTTTTTCCAAGAATTTCGGAATAGAAAAGCAATGACTCGACTGATTTATGAAGTTTGCATTGACATTGGAATTTGTACTACTGTGCAATGTTTATTTCAGCTTAATTGAAATGGTTTAACAAAACAGAAAATATTCCCCCTTCGCATGTTATCGATGAAAAGGTATAAACCTTCCTATTTTGTATTCCCTTTATACCTTATTGGTATTCAAACCTTAATTTTAAGCATTTTCCTAATAATTGATGAATGTAAAGTCACTCATCTAGCGGCCTGTCCTAGTTTTTTATACATGTAAATATGTAAGTACTTATCCGCCAAAATGTTCGCTCTGCCAAAAATGCTTTAAAAGGCAGTAAAAACATATTTCCAAATAAATCTGCCACGATATTATTTTCTAAATTTATTGAAGGTTATCTAATTTAAGCAACTGACAACAATTTCATTAGCTTTGATCCATTTTTCGGATTTTTTTGAATATTTGTGTTCCTTTATTATTATCGCCTGTGATAAATAAAAATATATTGTGGATAAGGGTCCTGAATAGATAGGGTCCTGGTGAAAAAAAGATCGTGCCGCCTTTTTGTAATTTCTTTTTTTCACAAACACAAACTTGGTCCCTGTTGGATGCGCTTTTTAATTTAATTTTCGTAGGCCGCAGTGCACTTCAAACCGCTTATACAAGCACAGACGAGGACAGACACGTACGAAAATATCGGGTTCTCGCAACAACCCACCCACCCACACACAAACACACACCCATGTATCCACCACACAACACACGGCTTCGGCTTACAAAAGCACAGTCGAGAGCAGTCGAGGACAAGCCGGAAAAGCGAGCACCACCCAAACCATGGTGAGGCGCCCGCTTTCATGCGCTTCGTTTAGCAAAGTGGATGTTAAGTGTAATGCGATTTTTATGTAAATTTTTGCCAAAAAAAACCAAATGGCCCGAAACACACAGACTGAATGAGAGAGCCAACAGTTTGATGATTTCGTTGCCACGGTCACGGCCAGCTTCCAGCCAGACAGCGCAGCGCAACAGCCAACTGACTGGATGGATGGATAGGCGGCGGGAGTGGTGTCCTCACAAGAACACACACCACACCACACCCCCCATTCCTGCTGACTGCGATAGCCGTCGCCACTCGACACAGACAAGTGGCAATATTCATACGTCGGAAAAGGTACGATTTTGCCATGATGAAGAGCCATGAGCAATTGTGTTCACAATAAGCTTTCATCACATTCCATGTTCATATGAACCGACTTCACAGACTCTAGGGCATTTAAGTTTTGTTTCAAATTTATTATCAGAATGTGTCATTAGGTAAAGACCATCAGTTCAACCGACAACTCTAGGCAGGAGCAACCCCGTCAGAATCGTGGTAATAAAAAATAATCACTCAAGAGTCATAATTTTCTATCATCAACTGGCCTTTTAGTATTGGGTAGAACGTCAGTCTACCACTACTAATGACAATCGTTTCGTGGCAAACAGCTCTCAGTTACGGAAGTGCCCGGTAGAACTGATTGGGAATTACAAGCACAAAGCTGGGGAAAAATGTGAGCGCCTAAATACTGATAATGGCAAGACTTCTTTCTAGAATGTCCGAACAGATGGCGCTGTGAGACGAGTTCAGAAGAACACTAAAAGTATAAAAAGGAGTACTTTCCCATACCGGGAATTGAACCCGGGCCTTCTGGGTGAAAGCCAGATATCCTAGCCACTAGACCATATGGGATATAGTCATCATTGGTCCAAAACTGCATTTTGTTAGAAATGACTAGGAATTTTTTTATTTTTAATTCTCCGCCAAAGAAAATTATAAAATTTTATGTGTTCTTCGCCGCCAACAACCAAAACTTTTTGTCGTTAGACATCAAAACACTATTTTAATAAAAAATGTGGTGTTTCTTAAAATTTCGCAAACAGTGAACGTTAGACGCTTAGTACTTTATAAAAAGTAAAATTATTGTTCTATTGTAAACTCTAACCTGATGACGGGCACGGTAAACATTTATAATTATGAGATCGTAATAGTGGAACATATTTATATTTAGTTCTTTTTAATGGTTATTCAATGAGCAGGAACTATTTATTCCATATTTGTGGGTGAATCTAAAGTTGGTGGAAATGAAATTAATTTTTGTTAAGCCATAACCAACTGAAAAAGTGCGTTAAGCAGAACTTGTGTCTGGAACAAGGAATACTGCGGTATGGAATATGTGTATTACAAATACATATGTATTGCTAGAACCGCTTACAAATCTTAAGGTGCCTATTATTAGCCTTGCCAGCAATCTAGTAACATCTGTTCTGTAGCGGAAAGTGACTACCTTGCAATTGTCATTTGCGATGTATTTAAGTTAGTCTTTAAGTCTTTATGGAACTCTTTCTCAATTCCACATTTCAATCGTACAATAGATATGCATATACATATGTACATACCTACATATTCTAAAATAACCCGTTAAACCCCCTTGGTCATTGCAAAATGTACTGTATTTTATGTGTCACCGACAAACCTTGGTGCTTTCTCGTCTTGTTGGATGTTTTCTATTGAAATTGGCGTAGGCAACTCTACGGCCATATTCCACTAGACTGGAATGTAACTAATTACCAGATTGAGACCTTATGGGAAAATCAGGGAGATATAGTATATTAAAATACATATGAAACACGAACATGTTCATTGAAGATTGCCTTTGCTTTTGAAAACTTGGTTCAATTACAAATTTGACGCCTCAGCTCACATCTCCCATATTGTCTAGTGGTTAGGATATCCGGCTCTCACCCGGAAGGCCCGGGTTCAATTCCCGGTATGGGAAGCTGTGTGATGACATTTTTTTAACATATTTTTTTTAGACTAATACTTTCTTATATAGTTGAACTCCCATAACTCGAACCCCAATTATCCAAAGAATTATGCAGATTCAATATATGGAGACTTCGATTATAGCTGCGACTCAACGTTCTTCCATTTAAATACTATAAAACAAGACCGCGAAATACTATAAGACAAGACCGCGGCCGCTTCATAGTGAATGAGATTAGGACTCGTATTTATATATGTTATGTATCAAAATTGATGAGGATTTTATAAATCTTGAAGTTTTCTTTCATCTCCATATTTCTGCACCGAATAATTTGGATTTGCGGAAGGGAAAGTATATTGAAACGGCCTACCTCTTTGCCAGGTAGTATGCCATGGTTCTACTAGATTTGTCTGTCCATCTTGTTTGAAACATAGTATTTTAAAACTGGTTTAATCTGCCTTTTGCGCAATCACATTTGGCGGAACATGGTTAAAAATAACAAATTCGCAGGCATTTCTAACAAAATGCAGTTTTGGACCAAAGACAAGTATATCCCATATGGTCTAGTGGCTAGGATATCTGGCTTTCACCCAGAAGGCCCGGGTTCGATTCCCGGTATGGGAAGTAACTTTTTTTGCAATACTAGACTGAAATATTGAGTTATATTATTTTATCTTATATGTATTGATAACCCGATCCTGATTTTCTGATCTTTGCATACCTAATGTACATTTATTCACATATAAACAAAACCGGTTTTTATGAACGAGTTATAAAACAGTGTTTGCTCTTTCTTTCTGGGTCTGCCATATAGCCGAGCTTTAATTTCTCATTAAAAATAAACTGAGTTTTATTAAAAAAAATAAATATTTAGAATCAGAATGCGAGAGGTTTTTACTGAAACTGTTTTAGTCCATGTTTTATGTTATTATGCATACAAAAATTGGGAATTGCACCCCACACCAGTCAATTAGCAGAACAAGGTTTCGATCCCCGGACCTCTGGGTTATGGGCCCAGCGCGCTTCCGCTGCGCCACTCTGCTAGTTGGTTCCGGGCTCGACAAAATCCTTAAATTAAAAGATGGGTGAAAAAAGTACAAATAAATACAATTATTGTTTAAAGTTGATTGGCTTTAATTTTTAGGTTATTTCGTTTTTTAATTTGATTAAATTGAATCAAATCTGTTTTATTTTCTAGATTTAAGAATAATTTTCGTTATACATACATTATGTTTCATACAACAGAGACTTTTTCGCGCTGCGACATCAGCTAGCAGAGTGGCGCAGTGGAAGCGTGCTGGGCCCATAACCCAGAGGTCCGAGGATCGAAACCTTGCTCTGCTAAATGAAACTTGTTCGTTTTCGGCTCTTTTTTTTGTATCACGAGGGATATAGAATAACACAAACTTTGAAAATGGTCTCCCGCAATATCCTTTATAGAAAACTATAGAGAAGACCCTTGGCTTTGCTATTAAAACGTTTCAGTAAAAAATCTTAAATCTGCAGACAGATGCCAAGCAGGGTTAGGTAGTAACCATTAAGTCTCTCTCTTGTACACAATGCGTGTCACGTCGCATTCGCCGGCCACCGACTCACGTGGATTATGTATTTACTCTCTGCCATGCCCTTATCGCTGCGTTGCATGCAGCCACAAACTTCGCGGACTCGAAGCTCGCTCCCGCCCACACATCCGCCGATGCCGGCTTTGCGTTTTTCCCACTGCCACAGATATGACTGGGAGACCACGCGCACAGCACCTTCTCTTGTTGATTTTTCTCGATTCTGTTTGCATTTCCACGACAGGCGAGATTTCTGACAGGCAGCCCCGGAGGTGCTACATTTTAGGGCTGCTAAAGAGAAAGCTTTAAAGTCGGCAGATTTCTATCCACCAGCCGGGTACATGATATTAATAATTAGGGACTCAGCTGCAGCGTACATTTTGAAAATACTGAAATGGAAAATCAAACAAATAATGTGCAGCCACGCCAGAGAGTTGCCAATCAAACTGACATATTTGTCAATCAATTTCAAAAATTTTAATTAATTTTCGCGCCACTTAAAAGAGCGCTTCGAGTGTGCTGCGAACCAACCGGTCCCACACTCCGGTGTTGGGTGCACCAACCGCAAACACTAAATTGCAAATAAATTTGTTTAAATATGCAATGGCAGTGCAGAGAGCGCATCAAGTGTACAAAACCCGAATAGACGAATGGCCACAACTGCGCCAGACTGCCCCGCATGGCAGGGGCTGCAGGTGGGCCAGGTCCATGGGTCCATAGGATCACTCCTGTGACACGTGCACCTGCGACAACGAGACAACAACATGCACATCAAATTTTAATAGCGAATCCCCACAAAAAAGTTTCAAGCCACAAAGTCCATTTCCATGGAGCCCGGCAGGGATCCCATCCCTCACTCTGGTGGTTCCTTTTGGTTGCTGCTGGTGGTTTTCGAGTGACATGCCTGATGTACGCTTTTGGGTTTGCCCACGAAGATGTTGCAATGACATTGAATATTGATGAAAATAAATCGAATTTCCGTCAGCCCAGCATCCGGATCCAACGAATTCGATGAATGGCCGGGCAAAAAATAAACTGGACACTTTTCCTCCATTCTCTGGGTCCCTCCATATGGCCGGACGTGTTTCTATTGATTGCCAAATGGTTGGGACAGCAAAGGGTTTCGACTGGATTGGGTTTTGACGCAGTCATTCGCAGCTGCCGAGTGTTAAAATCCCACGTTGGGCCACGGCATTGGGGGACATTTGTGGTTACTTTTTGGATTTTGTTAGAAATGCTATTAGCCGATTGAAACTTTCTTCCCTTCAAAAAACTCGAGGTGAATGATTTAATTGCATTTAAATTTCATGTAAAATAGTATCTACTATTGGCGTAGATATGCACCATTAAGTAATGTTATCTTTAATCATTAACAAACACATTGGAAATTTCCCAGAATGTACATACACATTTCCTTTTCCATATTTTATTTCTTATTTTATCAATACAGCTATGCAGATAGAAAAAATCTTGCATTTGCAATGTACTGAAAGTAAAATCAAAAATATATTTTTTAAATCTTTCATCTTTTGATAAAAACATTGCTTTTTCACGTTAGTCAAATATGGCCTGGAATTCATATGTAAACCTGTATTTTTTCTGATCTCAAATTTGTATTCCTCTCTTCTTTGTACTCGTCGCACAAGCCACAATTAAACCCCCAGTTAACACTTGATTTGTGTTTAAAATTTATTGACCAATCCATGGAGTCTGATTAAGTTTCTGTTTGTGCTTGTCAAACATGAAGCGAATAGCACCGACCCGACCCGACTGATTTTCATCACCACAAGGCACAGGCGCCGCCGAGGCCGAGCCCCCTTCACCAGAACGGCAGCCCGGACGCACATATGAAAATCCAATTTTCCAGTGATTGATCAGAGTGATGGGGCAAGCGGAGGCTGTGGAAACGACAGAATGCAGCTGAAGAGCTTGCCACACATGTCCAAGTGGGTGCCGTGCAGTGCACTGCGGTGCGGAGCGGGTTTGTTCGCGGACCATACGCAAAAATAATGTAATTAAAGCAATGTTTGAATAATAAAAATTAATATTTGTGGCAGTTTTTGTCGCCAAATGGGGAAGGGGGGGGCAAAGGACTTCGAATAGCCGGTTGCCGAGGCCGGTGGGTAGTCAGACGGTAATGCATTTAGCTGGACCTTTCCACGAGTGTTTACCCAGGCATCGTGTCATCATGGGGACCGTTTTCATCTGCGTCCTTTGGTCGCTTTATGCGGGCTGTCAAAATCAGACAGTTGGCACACATGGCACCCACACCGGAGCTACGGATCTGACCACTGGACTCTCGCTGTCTTCCTGCTCTCTCCAGTTGTTTGTTTAAGTTTCGTTTCACCAAATTATGCCCGAACATATGAGGGATTTATACACGCTTGAGGACTAGACTCCACGGCACTCCATTCCATTCCACTCAACTCCAATCCACTCCACTCCACTCCACTCCACTCGACTCTATTCGGTTTGGCTCTTCTGTCTGTGGGTTGTCTGGCGCTTTGGTCCAGCATCATTTATGCAAATATTGAAATAAGTCTTAATTGAATACAAATACTCAATTACATTGCGGCAAATCTATTTTGTGGGTCCAGCACAAACAAACGTCAGTTTCGAACTGATCGAGTCAGACTGGTCGGTCGTTTTCGACACTTTTGCTGCACAATTTCAATTTCGTTTACGGCTAGAAAGGAATACCAAAAGGAATACCAGCCAACACACAAAAATAAAAGACGAAAAAATAGAGGAAAATAATTCCTGGCCCATGAGGGGATCGAACCCGCGACCTTCGCGTTATTAGCACGACGCTCTAACCAACTGAGCTAATGGGCCTCGGTGTCGCATTCGTGTTCGGAGAGCATGTTCCGCCTAGGGGTTTTTTTCGCTTTCTAATATGTGTTATCTTTAAGCTATTCTTAGATATTCAGGGATATGTATTATATTTATATAGATGATTATTTTTTTGTGTAGAAAATGGCTTGTTTCATTCGATTCTCTCCCAAATGTATGTAATTAATTTTACATTTGCCAAAAGCTGAATTGTGGCTGCACACTAAGAGCTCTCTCCTGTGCTCCTCAGAGAGTTGAGACCTGCTTCCGCCTTGTGGCCCGATGCCACATTTGACACATGAAACACATTTGACACTTCATTAAAAAGCAACATTACCAAAATCAATTAGGGACTTTTCCCCCAAGAATTGCCCTCGACCAGACAGCCCCACACAACCAGCCAGCATACACTGCCAGCTTATTGTTCTTGGCAAACAAATACGCAAACAATTGAGATACATACATATACTATTTGTCGCTCCTGCGTTCCATCCTGCTCTTGCTCCTGCTCCGGGTGTCAAATTGTTAGAGGACGAGACGAGACTTTGTTTGCATTTTGAATTGCGGCAGCAGGGAGCTAGAGACGGATGTGGAGCCAGAGCCATAGCCAGATTCGTAGCTATTTGCTCAAAGGTAGAGAAGAACCGGGTGTGGGTAATGGCGAGGAAACGCATTGCAAATTGTTGAATGGAAAATTAATTAAAAACGTGTTGCCGAAGAGGGATAAAAAAATGTATTAATCAAACTTTCAGTCGGCCTAGGGAAAAGCCCCAGTGCAACGTGGTCCACCGATCAGTCTTAATGGCAGACCACCTTCTTGAGCCACCCCTGAACGGTTGCCGTTGATCCGACGACCGACGACCAGGGCGGGCACAGAGCCCTCATTGTAGTCCAGATCCAGCTCCAGAAACCCTACCCGATTAACTGACAAACACACGGAGGAATTATTGATTATGAAAACATAAGTGTTTGTATTTGTAAGGTAGGTGTCATAATCACAAGCTCAAGATTCTTGACTTAGATTTCAGCCCGGTTCTGGTAGTAGCACTTGTACAGCTCATAGCTGGTTTCGCACTTGTCGGCGCCATTGAGGGAGTCGCATTTGGCCTGGACCGCCTTCACCTTGTCGACGCCGGCAATCGGACCCAGCTTGGCCAGGACCACATCGGGCTTGATCTGGCCATCTACCACGAATCCGGCCTTCTCTAAGAAGCAGTTGGCGAAGCACTTTACCTTCGGATCGGCATCTTCGAAATTGCCGGCGCGCAGAGCCAGTGCCTGCTCCTTGGTGACTCCCTCTTGCCCGGCGCAAGCCTTGGCCCTCTCCTTAAGCTCGGTCTTCTGTGTGTCTGTCAATTCCTGCGGGAAGTCAAACGCGAGGGTTAGAGTCATTGAAGGGGAAACACGGGAGCTCTCGACTTACAACCGCAGCGGCCAGTGTGGCGAAGGCAGCCAAGATTATGAATACTTTCATGATGCTGATCGAAATGTTGTCTAGAACTTTGAGGAAGCGAAACTGCTAACTCTATTCACTGTACAGCGTGCTTTTATACGATCCCAGAAACTGGACTTTTGAACCCTGGAACTGATTAGCATTTATTTTGGTCAATCGTTGAGAGTTCCCACTTGGCCGTTCCCTTTTCTCTAAATTCGAAACCACTTTGTCATAATGACTTTTTTGTTTTTGTTGGCTTTTGTTGTTTGTGTGAGATCGGAAAAAAATATCATACACTTAATATTTGTATTGCCAAGGCAAGGCAATATTTGTGCAGGGCTTCGCAGCCTATTAATATTTTTTGCACATCCTTGGGTATGCTGCTTTAAAATGCCTTGTCCTGACATGGCTTCCTCGGTATCAGCCACAGCCTCAGCCCCATCATATTTGGGTCACATCAGATCCCCGAGAACTGATATCATTTGTGTGCCTTTCACTTGCTGGCCAGGCCATGTTTGCTTGGGCCCCACAGGCACACCAGATGAATGATGAGCTCTTTGGTTATGTGTAGTCTAAACATTTTTGCGATTCAGGGTTAGAGATATGGGGACTCTGCATCGGTTCTGCTATAGATAATCCCCACTGCTTGCACAGGCAGAGAGGCGCTTTAGTAATTAGTTTCTGTTGCGGTTTAGAGATAAGTAGCAAAGACTTGCCACAGTCCAGCAGCTCTGATGGGGTGGGTTCTTTTCTTCTTCTTCGTTTGGGGGGCAGTGATGGATGATTGACAGCCGAGTGACAAGGGGCGAATCGGACGAGGAGTATGTGGGGATGGATAGGGATATGGATGCTAATGCATAGGCAAATTAAACTGAAGTTTAATGGGTAACATTTCAGCTTGTCATCGGTTAATGATTATTCGAAAAGAGCATTATGAGCTCTACGAAATGGCAAGCTGTTAACGAGAAGGCTTACCTATTTGTTTGGGTCTTTAGTAATTAAAAAAATACCCAACATAATATCCCACTATAATGCACTGTAAATAATGACAGAAATCTAGCTTGAAACTCACCTTTTCTGGCCAAAAAATACACTGAGACGCCACCCACTCGAGTCAGACTACATTAGTGTCAAAATGGCTCTGTTGTAGGGCTCCATAGCCATATCTATTGCCTGGAACACAGCATCCCCCCACCCCCAGCCAGAACAACAACTCACTTTTGTATGTTATCGTTTCTAATTTGTTTCAAATTAAATGAGTTTTGAACATTTTCACAGCCAAACACAATCAGAAAGAGTAAAATATATTCCGAATGATGCATACGGTTATGTGTGGACCAAAAGACTGCTCCTGTTCCTGGTATGGGTGTGGGTGTCAGTGCGGGAGCGGGTGAGGGTGAGGGTCTCCTGCAAATGTAATTAAAAAACTTTTAAACCGCATCAACATAAATGTATGGCGCATAAAATTCTGTGCATTTGACAATTTTTGGCTGGCAAAAAGTTGACACTTTCTGTTCTCCTGTGTGTGGGCCAAAAACATAGCGGCTAAAAACATGTGGACCTGGCGGTGAAGCTACTGGAGGTGGGTGCGGTGGATCGGGAACAGGTTGAATTTGACTGAAATTAAATGCTTTAAAAGTTATTAGAGTTCATAAATAAATTGTCAGTGGAAAGACATTTATTGGTGGCCGTTTAATGTGTTTATCATTTTTACGAGCCCATTTTTTGGGCAATTTTGTTTATTTTAATTGAACTCCTTTCCGTCCAGTAGATCACATCCACCCCTTTCTGGGGTGGGGCGGGGTGGTCCGGCCATAAAGTATGCCCATCAGACACTTCCATTTAATTGCATTTAAATCGCAGGCCAAACACGATTTCGGCCAACACCTTAATAGGCCATTATTGTCCGAAAAAGGTTTAGTTCTGCAATATGTGCAGGTGATAAATATTTGGCCACTGGACAGGAATGCCATTTTAGCCATTCCGAGTGATAGGGGGCAAATTGCTTGGCCATAAATTCAATGCGGCAGCACTCCAGAGAGGAATTTAATCAATTTCAAATTGAGGAATGGAAAATACATTCCATCCACACTTAAAACTGATCAAAACAGAGACCCATTAATTGTTTGGTTAATGTAATGTATCTCAAGTTGATATGCCTGTATCTATGTATCTATATGATGTCACTGTTTCCATCCCATTCCTTCTCCGAATGGAGCCACCCCCAGGCTTCCATAATTTTCCATTAGCTTTATTATATACTCATTTGGTAAAATGTCTTATATCATTGTTATTAGTAAATCTTATGGCCTAGTTTATTGTCGCCCGCAGGCTATGTCTGGCCTAAGGGGGCCTGGGGGCTTCGAACAGCATCATCAGAAGTAGCTGGTGGACAATTCCTTGGGGTCGGTCTCGCCTCTCCCCTTGCGGCTTTGGATTTTGGGGCAGGGTTGATGAACTCTCAACACAGCTTTCTGGTGGGGCAAGCGACAGCCGCGTAATATGTGGAAAACTAGAGGCGAACTAAGGGTTGTTCCCCCTGCCCTGTAATATATGTATGCGGCATTGCAAAGTTCCTTATACTCACAATCATGCATCAAATGAATATATTGATGGGGAATTATAATTATATTTTACGGTGCTTATCGGTCCCTGCAATTATTAAGAACGTTTGTGTTCTTGGGGCTGGAATTAAATACAGTATTTTGCCATATCGAATGTAGTATAAGTTGTACCTTCTGAAAGCCATTGAAATCATTCCAAAATCACTGCTCTTCTGACTGCTGCTGTAGATCTAAAATTAACAAAGCTCACTTATCTCTAATTGCAGCATCTAGGCCGAGATGCAGCTCTGATCTACTGCTTCGGATTCCGATGTGGGAGCTGGAGTGGAAGCTGGAGTGGGAGCTGGAGTGGAGCGGAGCTGTGGAAAGTTTTGGCACAGTCATTTTCCGGGAAAAGCTCTTTTTAATTAATTTAATGACTGGCTGATGTATTTGCATATTGAAGTGCACGTGGAGAGAACTTGACGCACGTGGACAGATAATCAACTCTTTTGTTGCAATTTCAAATTAAACAGAGTTTCTCTCGGGGCAGGCTTGGGCGAAAGCCTGTTGTGTGTGGGCATGGGGTGTGGGATCTGTGTACTCCAGGTACAGTGCGTCATTACCACTAATTATTTTAACAGAAAGCAGTAGGCAGCAGCCGTACTGTACTGCCTGCCCCAAGGTGATTACAATTTGACAAGGAATCCCAAAATATTACCCTGTTCCCTCCGAAAATCCCCTGTAATTTATAGTGAAACAGCCTTTTGCCAGTAGCATGCCCCAATCCGGATATCTTATCAGAAATTCCGGCCATAACTCACAACAAAAATTCTGCCCGGCGAGGAGATGGTAAATGAATGGCAGGATGCGCATTGTTCTAGGAAGCCAACGCCCCCTCGGGCGTTGCAACACTTTCTGATTGCATTAGCTGCTGCTTACAATATTATTTTGGGGCAACTTTCTATCCTCGGCGCCAGAACGTAAATGGAATATCTTATGCAATTTATTTTGATCAATTTGCACGTCGCAGTGGCACAGCGCCTAAATATTCTCGGGGTGTTGTTGATGCACTCGTGCGTGCCCCAGAATGGTAATTTCGAAATGGGGCTCACAGGATCCTGCTCGTTCCAGGGCAACGAAATAAGAGACTAATTTTGAAACAATAATTGCGTGGAATCTTCCTTAATCCAGACAGTTTTTGCTGAAAAAGTTTTGGAAAGTGGAGACTCAGGAAATGGAAAGGGCATAGGCATCTGTAAGTGTTACTCTCAGGAGCCTATCTATTAATATTATATCTGTATCGTTACATTATATTAAAAAATAAATAATACGATTATAATGTGAAATCTGATATTAGTTTTTCATTCAACCATTATCCGTGGGTGCCTAATGGAAAACAGTTCAACCATGCGTGGGATAAGTCGTCTCAACTTTGTCTTTGACCTTCTGGAGAGGCGGGCTCTGGAAAATATGTAGATATATAAGGAACCCATTGGCAGAGCCCACCTCATTACACACTAAAAAACGCAATCGACCATCAAATTACAAAGCAAATAAAATGCAAATAGGTTTTTTCTTTTTCCTTCTCTGGTGTGGGGTTGTGTTTTTCCGAGTGTAAGTACGTATTTTTCTAGCATCCCACGGACGGAGCCGGTTCCAATTTCATGCAGCTGACCACGGACCCTGTCCCTGTCCCTGTCCCTGCCCCCGACCTGGCAGGCACTGTAATTGTAATGGCTGAGTCGCCGGATTCGAGTGGATTAAACAATTTCCACATTTAACATGGCGCATCTTTAACCTTTGCCACAATATATTGTATTTTCGGGGATGTCTTCTTGTCTTCCCGCTATTGTGCTGCTGTCCCCGGGACGGACCCGCGTGTGCGGCTTAATTTTGGTGCCGGCGATAAGAATTTTTAGCGACGTTGTCATTTGGGGGCTTTGGCTTTTACGAGTCGACACAAAGGACGCATATCCTCGTTGGCCTCGTTGGACTCGTTGGCCTCGTTGGTGTGCGTCTAATTAGATGCTTTACCTAATTAGTCGGTTTTATGTGAGACTCTTTATGCCCTTGGCTTACCTTTCGGTCGTAGCCGGGATTTGCTGGGTCCTCAGCCGTATTTCAGTCCAGAAGATCCCGCCCTGTCGATATGTGCCAGCGGATGACTTAGCGGTGGGGGGAGTCAATTCAGAAGCTGCTTCGGTAGGAGCTGAGAATGTTATAAACTTTAACGCTTATTAAAAATTCCGAGCGCCCAGGAAAATATCCACAGTGCCATGACAATAATGTGAACTAAAGCAGCGCATTTTCTGCTGATTTTCGCAGCTTGAGATTTTCCATTTACCCATCAGCCGGCGACGCTTCCCTGGGCTGCCTCCAGCTTCCTCAGCGTCTCGTCTCGTCTCGCTCCTCCACACTGTTGTATTTTTCAATTTCTTACAGAACGGGGACTGCATTCCTTCACCTGACTGTCTTTGATGCGTTAGATGACAGCCAGAGCAACAGCGCCAGCAATCTGCTGCCGGGCTCCCATATGAACTCCCATTTGGACTCCGCTGGAACTTGGATGGGAGAATGGGATGTCGCCCCCTCAACCGAATTGAACTTGTCACAAAAGAATTCATTTTGCAGCGTTTGGAATTTCCCCTTGCTGTTGTAGAGGGGGAGAAAATGTGCGTGCAAAAGCTTTGTGAGCTTTGCTTGCTTGGCCTCTGACTCGGGGGTTCGGATTCTTATTCTGCTCTGGTTTGTCCGGGCCTGTGTCCGGGATACCTCCTTACCCTCCACTTCATCGGTTCTGGCTTCGATAACTGGAATTCAATAAATATTACTAAAACACTCGCATACGCCTCCGACCTTTCGTTCGGCCTTTTCTTTTTCGCTGCCACATTTTCCTTTGTGCGTTTAACGGAAGAAGTAGCAGATGCCGAGCCAAAGGCGGACATTTTCACATAATTTCTCCCCTTTGGGATCCATTTTTAGTGTCACCCCTGCCCCCACCATCACCATCACCATCCCCATACCCAGCCCCATCCTAGAATACCATTAACTTCCAGAGGGTGAGTACATTTTGGCTTATTTTATGACGCGTTTTGTTACCAAAACGAAAATTTTTGGTAATACCAAAGACATTTAATTGCCTAATTGTTTTGTTTTTGGCATTTTATTGCAGTATGGACTGGTTTTTATGGAGAACAGGACCGAGCAGAGCACGCCATTCTTTTTATGGCTTAATTACTTAAATGCTTTTTATTTTGCATGCGCCGGCCATAATCATAAACAAATTATAGAAGTGGAAATTGTGATATCTGCCACTGCGTCTCTTGCAAATGCTCTGAGGGAGTTGGTACTCCTAGTTTACAGACGAGATCGGAGCAAAAAGATTTCAGAATGACATATAGAGTTGATCGTTTGCCCCCCTATTTACACAGGTTTTTCTCTCCTCCATTCCTTTAGTGTTCTTTGCTGTTGCTGGTAGCGGTTCTTCGCCATTCCGACCCTTGCGAAATGTTTTCGCATTTCGAATTTCCGGTCTAATTGTGGATCACAGCCCCGGCCAAGGACGGCCCTTATTCATCGCTATCCCTAAGTGCACCCCATTCCCAGCCCCTTCTGTCCTATTTATTTGGCTTTGGTTTCCTTTCTCATCTTTTATTTTATAATTTTTTTTCTGAAATTAATGCCGCAAACACTAATTAATTGCGCAGGTGTTGCAGCTGTTATACTGTTGTTTTTTGTGGGTGTCGTTCGGTGGGTGTCAGTGGGTGTCAGTGGGTGTCGTCCGGTGCTGCTGTTGTTATTCCATGGGATAAGCCTAATTGAATTTCTGTAGGTTTTTGCTACGCTTGCGGATTCGCCTGATGGTCCGCAGAGGAGAGGGGATAGGGGAAAGCTCGAATACCGTTGATTTTGTATATAATTAATTACAAAACTGCCGCTAAAGGGTGCAGAATGCATGTATTATCATTAAACAATTGATTTTAAACAGCCAGTAGTGTTCGTAGAGTGAAAAGCATATCTGAAATGTATCTGAAATAGCTGGCGGTTCCTTTTGAAAGAAGCTTCAGTAGCATATATGCTTTAATCAGGCCGATCACCTATCTCTAAATGTGTCCTTTCTTTAGGTACCTTCTGGGCTTAGCAGCTCCCACGAGGTTGACCGTAATCAAATTCACGCTTTTTGTTTTATTTAATTGTTTTTCTTTTTAATTGCTCATAGTTAATAAGTTGACTTTTACGACTGGCCCTGAGAGCACGTAAAATTTGCATATGGCTGCGGGGATAGCACCGAGGAGGGCAGAGCTTTTCGCTTTAGGTCGGGATCGGGATTGGGGTCGGTCGGGGACTCTTGTGATGGCAGCTCCTTCAACGGTCGACGGCATTATTATAATGTCAACGTAATGTTGTCGTCAAATAGTTTTTCGCGTGACATTTGCATTTCAGTTCAGTTCAGTTCGGTTGGGTTAGGTTGGGTAGACGCGGGGGCCCTGGGGTCCGATGACATTTCATTAGCCTCCCAGTTCTTTGTTCGGGCACATAATAACGTGTGCCATTGTTTTTCATTGTCGTTTTATGTGCTGTTTATATTTTTATGGCATGCCATATAGTATTTAATATTTATATTATATATGAGCGGCATGCGACGCCTCCCCCGCCCCATACCGCCAGCCCTATCATGTCTCCGATAAAACAGTTTTATTCCCTTCCAGTCCCCCAATGGAGGAGCTCTCAGTTCGAGCAGAAATCAAACTACTTGAGAAGTCCCCGGATCGTCGTAGACTTCATTCGTGTTTGCTGCTAGTATTGTCTATAAATCTACGGAAGGCTCCCTCAGCCGCAACAACAAACACGTTGACATTATGAATTTATTACTATTTAAATATTTTATTTCTGCTAGGGCCATGGCAGGCGACGATGGGCCCCAATAATCGCTCTGACATTTTGTTTTGCCTGGCGTGCGTATCTATTTACGAGTTTGTGCGGGCAAGTTTTGTCTCCAAAGTTAAGGAGCGGAGGGGCCCATCCATGACACAGGTACACTCATAGAGTTTGAGTAGGTCATGAATTATCGATGCTGTCAGCAGTAAATATTTGTAATATAAGCGATCAAAAGTTCTTCTTTGCACGTGAGCATCCAGAAAAGTCTAAGCAAACTTTAGGGCAGAGCTCTACTCCAAACTGTTAGTGATAATTTATTGTTATACTAAATATTAAGTATGTACATATGATATCAGCCACTCATCCGAATGTCACTTTAATTACTAATCAGGCAGCTTCGTTTGTATATACTTCGGGCCAATCAGCAAACCAGTTCAATGTTTGGACTTGAGATTCGAAACTCTGTTAGACTTTGGCACTGGCACTGGGCTACAAGATTTGGCCTCATCAAAGCCGGAGAGAAGAAAGAGAGAAACCGATTATTCCAAGACAATTCGGAAACCGGTATTTTGGAGCCAGATAGAACAAACACTTTAGCTGCAGATATTCTGAGAAACCCAATTCAAGTGCAGGCCACAGGGGCTTGGCTGATTTATTCACAATTGAGTATTTATTTCTTCGTATTTGTACATTAATATTTTGTATGTAGATGCTGGTCTCGAAAATTATTAATGAATAGATGAATATTGTAATGTGCTATTGATATTTTGGAGAAGTCAAGGAAATGACTAGACTTTGACACTCTTAAGGGAGTCGGAAAAAATAATGTCGGTATAGAAAGCTCTGTCCACAAAATAAGACAATTTTCTAAGTTCTAAATTAGTTTTTTTTCTTATTCTTTTCGCCAATATTCTAAGATTCTAAGACATAAACGCGGGCCGAAATTTGGATCAAGTTGAAGGATTTGTATTCATTAGTACAGCAAATTGGTTGACGCTTGGATGAGCGCTGGTCCTCTCCGAAAAAAGTAGATTTATTTAATCGGTAGCCAAGTCTGAAATCACTATTAGCACTTACATTATGCAAATCAAATTACCCCGACCTTATAATGAGCACGAGTGTCGATCATTAAAGCCAATTAGCAGTACAATGGCAATCGTAACTGGACGCGACGCGCTGAATAATTGCAGGGGACCTAGTGGATTGAGTGGACTTTAAGCCAGACTGGAAAACAGGTGACTCAGACCAGGTAATCAGCGATCGGAGGAACCAGGCGCAGATCTAAAACAATGCGAAAAAATCGAGAGAGAGAATCATTAAGCCTCGATTAAAAATAAACTATAAGAGATACATTAGCCAGTGCGCGTATATAGGGTACAATGTGGTCAGCGGAGTAGAGCGAACACAAAAAGCGATAATAAAAGCACAAGTCAGACAAGCGGTATGCAAAATCATATAAAAGCTAGTGGCCGGCCGAGTGGAGCCAACAGTTCCGATACCAAAGGTTTTCCGACACCATCATCTCGATCAGCACAATGAAGCTCCTGATTGTCCTCTCCGCCCTGGTGGCTCTCGCCGTCGCTGTGAGTGCCGGCGATCCTTTCCTTTGGACTGCAGATGTAACTACGAATCTCCTTCTCCTTGCAGGACCTGCAGCTCTCGGATGAGCAGAAGGCCGCGGCCCACGCCAACGGGGCGCTGTGCATCCAGCAGGAGGGCATCACCAAGGAGCAGGCTCTGGCCCTGCGGGCCGGCAACTTCGAGGACAGCGATCCCAAGGTCAAGTGTTTCGCAAACTGCTTCCTGGAGAAGTCTGGTTTTCTGGCCGATGGCCAGATCAAGCCCGATGTGGTTCTGGCCAAGCTTGGTCCCCTGGCCGGCGAGGACACTGTCAAGGCTGTCCAGGCCAAATGCGACTCCCTGAAGGGGTCCGACAACTGTGACACAGCCTTCCAGCTGTACCAGTGCTACCACAAGCACCACAGCCAGATCTAGGCCCACTCTCAGTAGGACCTTCAAATGTATTATGTGCAAGAATGTATCTGTGAATTGTTAAGCACTTGTTCTTCCAACCAAAGTAAATGTAAAACGTCAAAGGTATAATTAATGGAATGCTTTACAGATTCTTAGACCTCTTCCGAACCCAATTTCAGAGCTATCGAAATTTATATAAACTTTGGAATCACCTCAGACATCAGCCCAGCCCCTGTCTTTGCCTTTGCGCATCTCAAAGGAAAATACAAATTTTCTAAATTCTTATATACATATACATAATTACTTATGCATATTTGACTTGTCATTGGATGCTCCACTGTACGAGTATGAGCCATTTGCATAACAGTGGGCCATCATTAGAGCCCACTGTCAGACCGTCGTCAGGGGGCTTAAGTCCTTGGGCGGGGTGGCCGATCCCCAAGGCATTTGCACGCTCATGTACGAGCGTATTGCATAAATATTGATGAGCGGCGCCCGGCAAACTTTATACCACAAAAGACCTTAAAGGAGGCATACGAGGAGGCGTAATATCCGAACAAATGATTCGGACAGAGCAGCAAGGGCTGGGCTGGGCTGTGCCGGGACGGCTTTTTAAAGGCCCAAATCCAATTAACAAATCATTAAACATTCATTGAGCACGTGTCGCAATTGCAGTCACCAGTTAAGCTCGGATCCGTTGGGTTGAGTTGGGCTTAGGTCAGGTGGTCTGTTGCCGCCGTTTGTTGTTGTTGGGTTTGCCGGTTTGCACGTTAGGGACAATTGCTTTGGGGAATTTGGAGCAGAGCCATTAGCTCGTGGGATGTACTGAACAGACGCCGGAATGGCTGGACTTGGCGTCTATAATTCATTTTGTCACTCCCTGCTCCGTCTGGCTGGATCTCGACAGCGGGAATGGCAGGAATAGCAGGGATGGCAGGGATGTCAGGGGGATGGGCCTGTCATGTCACTTCCATTTAGCATCCGTTTCAGTTGCAGTTGTCCGCACAAGAGCTTCGGCATAATCAGTGATGCGTTTACTAATGTCTATTAAAAAGGCAGCAGTCCTGACCATCCCGCCCACTCTCCTTCAACTCTCCGGCTAATGCATTTAAGTAGACAGCTCCTGGTCCCGTCGCTGTTTCTGTTCCAGTCCCTGTCCCTGTCCCGGCGGCTTGTCAAAGAAACCAACACGCGTGATATCCTCCATGGTTGCTGGTCCGGTATACACACACACACAGATGCGGTGTGGGTCCTGTGCTTCGTGATCCGTGGACGCTGCCAAAGGGACAAACACATTGATGGCTTGACTTGGCCTTTGTCTTGAGCGACAGACTTTTCTCTTGCTTGGCCTGTCTCCGTCTCTTCCTCTGCCTTGTCCTGTTCCTGCCACATTGCTTTCAATGGAAGAGCAAAGAAATGATTCGCTTCAATGGGGTTGGTGTGGGTGGCTGGATTGGGCGGGAGTGGGAGTAGGAGTGGATGTGGGGCTGTTAGCCTGCGGTTCTCGCATTAATGTAATTTAATTTTATAATAAAAACTACGCTGTGGGGTGTACGACTCAGTATTGGCCCTGTCTTTCTTGAGTCTTTCTCTCTTTGATCTTAGAGTCCAATATGTTTCAGGGTTAGTGCGAGTAATGTTGTTCCTGTGCCTGACTCCTGATTATCAGCACAAGTCTGTTATTAAGTTCATCAATTAGATGTGGTCTTTGAAGACATTTAAAAGGGGGAAAGGCAGGTAAGGGTAAGGCAGGAAGAAGGATTGGCAATCAACAAAGACTTCTAGTCATCGGAAAAACTCTCCAGACACATCATTATTGTACATGTGTATATGACAAACAGTGTAGAATAAACTTTCGATCCATCGGCATATATGTCTACATAGAGATTTTAATAGCTTTTGTCGACCTTTTCCAAACAGTTTTATGGGGCAGGGCACGCGATTGGCTTCTTGTTGATTCATCTGCCAAATTGAGCATGAACTTTTTTGCACAGATCGGTTTGCTCTGCTGTCATTTTACAAATCGATTATAGAGGCCATTAAACGGGGCTAAAAAAATATGACAAATATGTACATATGTTCTGGGCCAACGCTAATGGGAGTTCTCATATGCAAATGGGTGCTTTGACTGCGCACTGAGGCGTGGCCCGATTCGGTTCTGGATCTGCAAACGTATAATTACTGGAAACGACCATCAGTTGAGGGCGCGATCCATTAAAGATCTGTCAGATCGGCCAGTGAGGCGTTACAATGGTTTGCAGATCGCTCCGATCGCTCCGATCGCCGTCGATTAAACTGCAATTAAAATTTGCAATTACCGTCAGATGATCCCTGGAAGGGAGCTCTATAAAAGCAGCCGACTCGATGGCCAGAGTGAAGTTTCCAGTGGGAGTGACAACGGGAGACCAATTCAATGTTTTTTCGGAACCAATTTCTGTTTCTGCTGTGCCTGGGCCTCAGCGATCTGCTGCCACTGGCATGGGTAATACAAATCGCGGCTCAGAGAGAAATTTCAAGAGTACCAGGGTTCTATTCCATCCATTTCATAGAGCCGATCGCTGACTGTCACGCTAAACATGTCCCTGACCCGTTCCGTGGAGGAGGACGAGAAGAATCCAACGAAAGCAACGCTCACCGAGGACATGCTGCAGTCGTGCATCCGCAGGACAGAGATCTCCATGTCGCAGCTGAAGCTCTTCCACATGAGCCTCCTGAACAACGACTACAACAACGAGAATGAGGTGGTGCCCCCCATACCCCTAGGCGAGAACAGTCTGCCAGACTCGGAGTACGGCATCAGTTCGCAGATGCCATACCTTGACATCAAGGGCAACGAGCCGCTACAGTGCTTCGTGAGCTGCCTGTACGAGAATATAGACGTCTACCGATACAATATCCTGCTGGAGCATGCTTTCCGTCAACAGGTACAGACCATGCTGCAGAAGGAGAAGCCAGCGGTCAAGGAATGCAGCGACCTCCAGGGCCGCACCCGCTGCGAGGCGGCCTACAAGCTGCACCTCTGCTACAATCACCTGAAGACCCTGGAGGCGGAGCAGCGAATAAGGGATATTATCGAGCGGAGCGAAATGGGGGAGGGTGATCTCGGCCTAGACGGCGAGAAGGACCCCGCCGGCGAAGTCATCGATGGCATTCAGCATTCCAATGAAGCCGAATCTAAGGAGGAATAAATCTTCAAACGTATCTACAGGGTATACTAGGCGTCTCTAATATTTAATCAGTTTGTTCTTACTTGTCCAAAGAAATAATCTCTTAACATTTCAGCCTGAAAAGCAGGTATATAAATATTATAAAAACGCTTGAGAAATTAAATAAATTGAAACAGACTTGCTTCGAAACTGACACTTTAAGATCCGAGCTCATTTTAAGATTGTTTAATAAAATATATACTGTATATGTTATATGTTATACATATATCCAAACGATAGCCGCCATTTAGTGTATACCTTTCTGGTGATTCAATACGTTTTTCGTTCTCTATCAGAACCAGACAATACAAGTTTGCTTCTTTCAATCCCGTTAACCGATCGGTATATATAATATAAAAATCTATAATACTCAATTATATACATATGTACATACTATCTACATTTGCACATGAGGAGAGGTCGTCTCCATCGTATATATAATACTTTTAGGGTTGAATATGTAGGGAATGCCTTATGGAGCTTTGAAGTATATTTTTGGGGCTTGGACTAGAAATCATTTTTGTGTAGAGTCCATGTAAAATTCGTGTAGAATTTCAAATTGTGGGCGTGTTCCTTTCATGTGTTCTGGTATATTTCTGATCTGCAATAAAAAAGTAGAATTCTTTTAATAGTAAATATTTTCTGGGCGAAAGAATCTGGTAGATTCTATTGGCATTGGCCCAATACCATAGGAAAGTTGGCAGAAATTTACTTGGCAAAGTTGCCCCATAATACATACATACATATGTATACAACAATGCTCCCATGGATAGGGGAAGAGGGAGCAATGGCCGCAGGACTTTGATTGCTGTTTAATGATTCTGTCGCCAGAAGAAAAATAAAAAACCCAATCCTATATTGATTCATATATCCATATTGAGCTATATTTATTTATTTGTTATTTTTATAGCCAAGCAGCATTTAAATATATTAAAAAAAAAACCCCAACAGACACACAAACAATTAACAAAAAATAATCGAGACTTTAAAATGGCAAACATTGAAATTAAATAAAGCGAAAATTATAGCCACTGACCCGAAAGATTAATTCAAGCGATGATGATTACCAAGAAATGAAAACATTGGATTCTTTTTTAAATTGAATAATAGTGTGTTAATAACTAAATTGGTTTAATTTAGCGATAGAAAATGGCTCTGTCATCTGCCTATTTAAGCCGCTTTGGGCGGACAAAATTTGGTTAGACAGAAGACGAAATTCCATCGAGATGAACGCGAATTGTTTGGTGATAGCACTGATCCTTGGACTTGCTCTTTACGAGCCGGTGGCAGTGAGTACCCAAGTCTGATTGTCCTGGAATCATTTCTTCTATCTAAAGGCGTATCTTTACAGTCCCAGAGCGCCGCGGATCTGGCCGCCTTTAAGCAGAATCAGGAGTCCTGCATCAAGGAGCTGAAAATAGGAGCTGCCGAGGCTGCGCTGCTTACCACGGACAAAGAGGTGGCCAATCCCTCGGAGGCCGTCAAGTGCTACCACAGCTGCCTCTACAAAAAGTTGGGCATGCTCACCGCCGACTCCAAGCCCATCAACGACATGATCATGAAGTTCGCGCAGCTCCGCTTCAGCAGCCTGGCTAGCGATAAGCTCAAGGCTCTGCTGACCAGCTGTGGCGCCTCCAAGGCGGCCACCACCTGCGATTTCGTATACAACTTCGAGAGGTGTGTGGTGAAGGGAGCCAAGGCCTAAAGAGTGTGCCGTCTAATGAGTAAATATCACATAATAAAGTATGTTTCGGTGCGCCGCTTTAAATGTATGTAAAATCATGCAAATCAAAATCTGGAAACTGAATGAGCTGTTTGAGGGCGGTTTTTTGTTCTGGTCAGGGCATTTCCCCCCACTTAAGATATCAAACAGGAAGGTTTCTCTGACAAATCGTGTATTCAAATAGTTATCTTATTCACTGCCCCACACAAACCAATCACTTTTTGCCAGAATTCATATTTTTTGATCTAGTTTAAGCCTTAGCTTGGGGCTTGAACTCCTCGAAGCACGCGTGCAGCTTGACTGCCCTATCACATTTGTTGTCACCTTCGATGGTGCGGCACTTTTCCAGGGCCGCCTTGGTCTTCTCCTCACCGATGAAGGAGCCCAGCTTCTCGAGGACAACGTCTTCCTGGATTTTGCCGTCCTTCAAGGTGCCGACCTTTTCGAAGAAGCAGTTGGCGAAACACTTGATGTTCTCTGTGGGATTCTTGAAGTCCTTGGCCTTCACCTTGGCTTTCTCCTCCTCGGTCAGATTCAGTTCCTGGGAGCACTGCTCGCCATGCTGCTTGGCCAGAGCCTTCTGTTCGTCATTCAGGTCGAGGGGCTGCAATTGGATATTAAAATTTAATTTCTCAACTGACAATCAGAGGAGTCTCTGGACTTCAGACTTACCGAGGCCAAGGCCAAAGCCACGAACACAGCACTCAAAGCGATCACAAAGTAGGAGTTCATATTTCGAATGACTTGCTAGAACGTTGGATGGGTTCTGATGCCAGTCTGGGCCGCGCTGGCGTCTTTTATACCCGAATCCACCGGTAATGAGAGCCGGTTTCTCTGTGCCTATGGCCCCCGGCAGTGATCCATCTAAGCCAGCTGATGATGGTTTCTGTTTTGGTTTAGGTTTTGTTTTGGTTTTGTTTGGTTTTGCCTCGACTCGTTCTTTTTTTGCGATTCGCGAGGCTTGGCTTTGTTTGCCACATCTTGGTAAGTACTTTCATCGGTCTTTGGCCCGGGGCTACGCAGACTCCGACCAGGCCCAGGCCCAGGTCCAGGTCCAGGCCTGTTCTCTATGAAAGCATGGTTCATTAAACCACAGTGCGCAAGACGGTCCGCGATGGGGAATCGAATCAATTATATAAATAGAACATAGACATGGCACAGACATGGAAGTGGTCTCAAGATCATAGGTCGGCTAGGAGTAGGAGTTGGCGATGGAGAGGGACAGGGAGAGGGAGTTGCTCTCTGTCGCTGTTCACTCATTATCGCGGCACTCTATCAACAGTCGCAACAGAAACTTTCCGCTGTGCCCCATTCCAGCTGCTGCTAAATCCCAATCCCAATCCCAGACCCACCGACAGCGCCCCGTTCCATTCTCGAACACTGAGTCGGAGAGTCAGCGAGTCAGCAAGTCAGATCCAGATATATATCGCAGTGGAGGTGTAGCTCTCGTATTGAAAGTTGAGACGCGCAAAAGGAGACAGACGACGGCAAAGTTTTTTCATTTGAATCCTATTATTTCATCGTAGTTGTAATCTTATTATCCACGAGATGACAGCAAAATGACATTTAGAAAATTTCACGCTGTGTGAAATGTAAAAAGAAAAAAAAACAAAACGGAAAAGCAAGCCACACCACAGAAAGGAGCAGATCCAACACGGGAATGCAAGAAAGTCAGCCAGGCAATGCGTATGGGCGGGCGGTGATGGACTGGAGGAGGGGTCAGTGTCGGCCCCCAAGACGGAGCTGGAGTTCCTGATTGGGACTGCGTACTGCGGTCACCTCCCCTCCACCTCTACCTCTACCTCTGCCTCTCCGACTTGGCTTTATTCTTCGGGTTGGGCGTGTTTTTCACAAGTTTTCCACTGACGGCTGCTGCCTGTCGCTGCTTTCCTTTTAATTTCAATTCTGACATTTGTTTGTCTGCTGTCAAAATAAAGTAGCTTTGGCGCAAAAGAAATAAACCTTAAGATTGCGATTGAAAATGTTTCATCTCCTCTGTCTCACACATCTTCCCCTTCGTCTTGCCCTTTCCAGCTGCGGTCGAAACTTTTCCCTCACGCAATAATAATAATAAACTAAAGCTTGTTTGACTTTTCTGGAAATTCTTTGAAATCCTCGTGTGGTAATCTTAATTCAATTTGCCTGCGGCAGGGACACTCGCCACGAATGACAAACTCTATGCCAGGCAAGATTGACGGTTCGTATTTGTCTAAGAGATCCAGTTTACGAAACCACAATTTTCTGAAACCTAAAAACTTTATCATAAAAGAGGAGTATTAAAAAAGATATTTTCGGATATTTTCTATAACAAGATGTTATATTTTTTGAGCTCTTTCTCTTTCAAGGAGCTGCAATGAAGTTGACTTACGGATGACCTTTAATGCCTTCCACAGGATATTTGCTGGAGAGTTGAAAACCAAACTTGAAAAACATAATCAGTCTACGAAGTTGTGTGTACAACTCCCCCCTACTCGCTCCACCCTCTCTAGCTGGAAATTAAGTACAATTTTCATTTTAAATTAAGCTGCTAGAGCATCCCCAGCGCCCCACACAGCAGGCTCCCACTCAGCCACCAGCCACGAACCTCGAGCCAGCGCCATCCCACGGAAAACGCCGGCTCAGCTTTCGACGTCATTAATCACCACAGAGGCAGCAACAAGAGCAGAAATATCCCAGCCAAAGAGCATTTGTCAGAGTCTTTGGGTTACTTTTGCTCGGGGAAAAGCATTTTCTAATCGCTACCCCCTCACACAAAACAAAAAAAAAAAACAGAGTTGGAAAAAGTTGCGCCCAAAAATCGGTCTGGGGAAGCACATGTCAGTGGGGATGTCTATGGGGAGGGCCCGCTGCCCAACTATGGTAGCCCCCCCCAATGGCTGAGGCCCACCTGTCTGGGCTCCACTTTGTTGTTTTGTTTGGCGTATTTCTGCTAGAAAAATGGTCGCTAAATTTGCGTGAAAAGGCAAATAATTTGGAATTCCCGGGGGTTCTAAATAAGTAAATTTAAATTGCATTTGTATGCGTTCAAATTTGTGCTACTCCTTCCCTCCCTTTCTGCGGATCCACCAATGCGGAGGGGTGGGAGTTTTTGTGTGTTTTGGCCACAAGTTTTTGTTGCCTGCTGCTGCCGTTATAAATTTGCGTGTCAAAAGCGACGGGGTGACGGTGAAGGTTTTTCCGCTTTTTTTGATGTTTCGCATACGGAAGGAAGCTCTTCCCACCCCTTAGTCCACAGCCCTCTGTTTGGGGCAAATGTTAATGTCCTTATCAGCGCTTCAGCATTTTTACATGTGTCCGCATTTGAAATATGCGGCAGTGGCAACTGTTTTTCTGGCACTTTGCATGCACCCAGAGTCGGATCCGGGCTCGGTCTTTGGCAGTAAGCTTATTTTTTTGCTTCTCCTGTTGCTGTTGCCGCTTCCGTTGCAGTTGATGTCAAGTGTCAGGGGTCGGACAGTTGAAGTTATTTATTATAACGACAATTACACCAAATGTTGGCCAACAGTTCACGTGTTGGTCCTGTCAGCGGTCTCGCCAATAATTACATTTTCTGCAATTTCCTCAAATGGAAATTAGAAAATCGAAAGAGGACGGAGACGGAGCACAAGAGAAGAGCTTTTCATTGATATAATGTGAGTATTGTTATTCTGCCACACCCATACCTACACCCACACAACGCACACATGCCAATCTTTTCCAATGCCAGACGTCCACAAAGAAAGAGAGATTTCCCAGAATCCTTCGGCTCAATCGAATTCACCAAACCCCCCCGAAATCGGTGAAATTTGCTAATGTAATGATGCTTAAAAGTGTTTCAAAGAATTTCCTTTTGCCTGTTTTTTTTTATTTAAATGCCAGCATGTGTGGACCCAATGGGGAGTATGTGTATTGCCAGAAGAAGTGTGTGGGGGTGTGTTTGATTGAATTGAAATGCTTTGCCAAAAAACTTCCATCCTCCTTGTCTCGCCCTCCCTTTCGCTGTTTTACATTCAATGATGGCGGAAAGTTGCAAATAATTTGCCTAATGTATCCAGCTAGGAGCCGCAAGAACATTGATAGCCAGAGTGGACTCCGGGCTGGGGGTTGGGGCTGTGGCCGTAGGAACTCGTATCTATGATCACCTCATCTGCCAAAGTGCGGAGCGACGCGTCGCTGCGGGGCCTTCACACATAACGAGTTATACGAAGTAGAAGTTTTTATCGTGCCTATCGTTATACGAGTCAATTACTGCGGCTGTCTTCTTGCCCCCGCTTATCGTTGGCCATAAATCTGCCCCCCCCCCCCCCCACAACTACGTGACTGTGTGGCAGGGAAGTGAACATTCTAGGCAGGGGATTCACTTCCCGATCGGCATGGATGAGAGAAGCAAATCATGGAAAATAACCATCAAATATACCCAATTAACAACACACTGCTAAACTGTAACTTTTTCTTTCTGTCAGCCGGTTTAATGCCACAGTTAAAGTGTACTTAACTTCCCACTGGGTATATATGTACATACGGTATATTTAGCCTCCGAGTCGTGAACAGCCAGATTTAGGTGCAGATTACGATGAGTTAAATATTTACTGTTTTATAATTAAGTGTCCCAGATTCTAACTTATGCTTACAAACAGAAATTTATTCAGGTTCAAGATATCTTTAATTGAACTACAGATACGAGAGTTTGCTGGGCAATCATCTAAACTTGTGTGTGTACCTTCATCATTTAATTTGCACTGCAATTATTATAGAACTATTATGGAAAACCCCATTCATTGTGCTAATATGATTCATTTTCGTTTGAGATTTTTGTTGAAATCTATAAAACGATTTATAAGTCGTAAAGTTTCGGTTTTCTGATAATTATCCCCATAATGCTCCCATGAAAATGTGATTTATAATGTTGCAACATCCATCTGGTTGCAGCGCCACTTCAACTATTCATTTAGAGCCACTCGAGCGTGTCGATACACACCCACTTGGAGTGAAAAGCCAGCCCGCCCGCCCCATAAGTTCAATGCCATAAGTCTCCAGACTCTTCTGAGGTTCCCGTAGTTTTTTCTTTTTTGTTTTCTTTGCCCTCGGTGTTTGCGGATGCCGTGCGGATGCTCCGGACGGGCTCTAATGCCATGTGTTTCTGTGGGCATATTTAACGAGCACCTGCTGTGCCACTTCAGCCACTATAATATGCCAAATTAAAACTTTAACTAGCGCGCCGAGAGTCCTCCAGCGTCGGCATAAAGAGTGCAAGTGCAGCAAAGCCAGCGACAGACTGTCATCATTATCATTAACAGACACTGCCGTTCCGTGCCACCTCCCTCCCGCATTCACACTCACATTCCACTATCTTTCGCACCTTCTCCGAGCGGTCCCATTTGATCCGTACCGTTCTCCTGCTCCATCCAGCATCTGCTGCGCTCCTCCTCCTCCTCCTCCTCTAGCTGTTGTGGCGCTTATGAGTATTATTGTCACTGTACTCGACAGTGGAGTGGCCGCCATGTACGCCATGTAGCGCTCGCACCCAAAAAGTGGCAGAGGCGGAGAAAGATGGAGCTGGCTCCGAGGATGGGAATGAGGTGCTCCAGCTCCAGCTTCCGTTGCAGTTTGTTTTTCATGCTCCTCCCAGACGGCTTAGTGTCATAAGCATGTGTATGTGTATGCGGATGTCTATGGGTGTATGAGTGTGGCATAAAAAACTAAATGAAGGCGTTAATCTCTTCAACAAACTAAAGTCCGTCTGGTGAGTCGCTTAGTGGCAAGGTTTATGTTGCACATACACATAACTCTGCTTGCACTTTGGCCTAATATAATTTATGCACTGGAACTGCCATCGCAACAAGGAAAGCGGAAACCTCCTCTCACGGTATCCCAGACAACGCAAGTAGTTGCATATGTAATTACGTACTCTCGGATAATGCCAGAGCATTAGTGGCAGCCACTTTTAGTTCATTGTAAAAGTGAATGTGAAGCACGGGAAAGGAAATGATGCAGGAAGAACAATTACACTTCAAGAATGCTACAAAAAACCATTAGAAAAAACTTTGCACAGGAAAAAGAGTTGTCAGAGGATTAGGAAAAGCTCTGACGTCTAAAATGCTGTCTACTTCAAGGCCCCCATTTCAGTATTCCATTCACTTATCAAAGCAGAATTTAATTATAGAACAATAACATTTCCAAAGAGTTCGATAAGACGCCTTTCATTGGTGTCGTACTTCGTGGGGCTTGGAGCAACGGCTGCTCCCATTTATTGGCATCCACTGGACATGCCTCGTAGGACTAAACCAAAACCTCTGATGGTCGCAAGTGCTTTGTGATTTTGCATTCCACTCAATATTGTGGCACATGCGTGGCTTTAGTACCCAGGCTGAACGCCGTGCAACACATTGGCGCCAGTGTGCCCGCTCTCGCAGTCCAGGACTCTCTCTTCGCAGAGAGCGCCTGCCACACTCGTTTTTCTCCAGAGAGTCGCTGCTCTGCCAGCTGTTGGGTACGAAGCAAGCGGCAACTTGGTTTATTTCCTTGCCTCATCGCCTGAAAGTGTGCTTCGGGTTTTTCCCTTCTTACAGATTTTCCCTTGACTGTTTTCTCTTCGCTGTTTTTTCCCCGTTGTCGTGAATATGCCTTGGGGGGCGTGTGGGGTTGTTGGGCTGAATGGTGGGGCTGGGGTGCTGTTGTTGCTTCTGCTTTCAATTCAATTTTTCGCCAGCTGTTGTGCTTAATTTGAACTTTAAGCATTTTCCTCGTCCGCGTTGTTGCTTTTCTTTCCATAGTTGTTGCTGTTACTGTTTGGGCATTTCCGGCTTTAACGCTGTGGCTTTTTCTGTGGCTGCGACAGCTCAATATAAGAGTATATACATATGTATATGTATACGCATACGTATACTTATAAGGAGAAAAGTAGCCGATTACCAGGCGCATTGCCCTAGCATCGAGGAGTCCCTTCACCCCAATCAGAGTGGGATCCAGAGACTTAAGGCCTTTGTGGGTCAGCCAGCCAGCCAGTCAGTCAGCTTTTTAACCGCTAATGAAGACTTATATCGAGGCAAACGGCTGCTTGGCAATGCACTTATTTACGGTTAGGGCTCTGAGAGTGCGCATTTCCCTTGCCGGAATGTTCCGAAATACTATACCGAAATATAGACCGGTTGACAGTATAAATAATGTGTTCCTTTGCCAGAATTTATGGCACTTGTATGTCTTCTGGTCTTCGGCAGCAGCACTGTTCGACTGCTATAAATTAGACGGGGCGGCCAGTCAGTCGTCGGACCCCAAATGCGATGCGTGCCCCACACCCACACCCACACTCTCATATCCGACACGCAACAAAACACGCACACACACACACACACACACACACGTACTACTCACAGATGCCAAGACTCGCGTTTGTATGGGAGAGTAACCGCCGTGGCCGTGTGGCATGCGGCTTTTGAGGTTTTAAAGCCTTTTGAGGTGACACATTAGGATTAGACAGCCATTAATTGCCCAGCACTCAGGGCACTCAAGGCACTCGATTACACTAATTAGTCTGATTATTAAAGTAAGCGCACTTAAATGGTCGTTATGTAGATACAAAGGCCGCTTCTGGCAGATTTATTTCACGAGAATCATTAAAAGTACTCCTTGCCCACATCTAGGATATCGTACAGCAGAGGCAGCAGGGCCGACGCGGTCCGTGATGATGGGGAGGACCATGGTGATGCGGCGGTCCGTGATGTCCGCCGTGATGTGGTCCGCCATGTCCACCGTGGCCTCCGTGGCCTCCGGGTCCTCCGTGTCCTCCGTGCGGTGGTGGCATATTTGTATGCTCTGGTGTTCTGCTTTTGAAAATTTAGGTGCGATACTAACCAGCTCTTGTGGCCAACTAAATCCCAATCGACAGCTGCTTCAGCGCTTATCAAAGCTGTTCCCCCCACTCATATAGATAAGGTCCTATCTAATCTACTTTGTATAACTTGCTAATCGATAAACTAGTGCAAACATTGGCATAATATTATAGCTATGGCGATGAGTAAGACCTTGTAAATGAAGATAACCTCGTCTGTTCGTCGTTAGTCATCCAAGGAAAACCCCTATAAGGTTCCCTTTTGAATACCAGAGAAAAACATCTGGGAACTTTTATTTTTAGCGTAATCTATGAAAGAAACGTCTATTCTAGCGATACTTCGTTTTATTGTGCAACCCAGTGATAAGATAACTCCAGAGTTGGACAGAATTATGTGGAACTTCAGATAGCACGACTTTTATTCTTCCCGGAATGTACTAAATTTCGATTGAAATAAAAGTGAAACTAGTTCTCAGAAGAACTTAACTTGTATTTTTAATTGATTCGCAATAATTACTTTCCTCCTTGGGCAGACTACACAAGTGACAAAATTATAATCCACTTGATTCCCGTTCCCGATTAAGCACCATATGTCAGGGCCTGCAATCCGCAATACAATGTTCCGCTTGGTGTACGGCTGCTATTTACTTTCCGCCTGACCCAGTTTTGAAGTCAGGGGAAAACTATTCGTGAAAAGCAGCAACCAAGACTCAAACACTGTGCAAGAAAATGGAAAAACTTCAGCGCGGAATGGGCAGTGGATTGGGCTTTTTGAATTCAATTAATTTTATCTGCATCAATTTTCCTTTATAATCGCATCAGAGTGAGGCGGCAACAGCCCCAGCCGGTGTATCCACTCACATGAGCATTCGTAAGGAGAGGGGAAAGCGAAAGGACGTTACCCCAAAAAGGACCACAACTCGTAAAATATATAAAGTCATTGCAAAAGCCAATTTGTATATCAGTGATGGCAGACCAGGCCCAGGCCCAGGCCCGGCCCTGGCCCTGGCACGGCGATTATCAAACTGCGAATGAGGCACAGAGAGGGGTTCCCATTCCCCTCGCCGTTCCCTTACCCACAACACAAACTTACTTAAAATGCTCTTAGCCGAATGGGGGTATAACCTTCTGTGCAGGGGAGCTGCTCTGCATGAGCCACAGTCAAAACCAGATCCTGCGCCTGGGCCGTGCTTTCATGGTAACAATTACATTTCACAGATTTTCTTCTTTTTTTTTTTGGGGTCGCGTGTGCTGTTGCATGTTGTTGGTGCGCGGTTCGCTTTCGGTGTCCTTTATTTTGGGCTTATGGGGCCGTACATTATCGCCGACGCTAGTCGGGGTTTGGGGTGGAACCGGCGCTGATGTGCGACGTCTAAATACGAGAATGTTGTGTGAAAATGTTTAAAATCCACGCAAGCCTCTCAAGCGCAAATGCTCAGCACGCCATAAGTGTCGGCCGGTGAGGACGAGAGCGAGGATTTTCCTGCTGTGGTCCTGGCCAAGGAGTGGCCACTTTTGCATATCCCCACCCGCCCAGTGGATGGCGTGGCGAGAGCCCAGAAAGGAAGTAAATAGTGGAAAAGGCATAAATAATAGCAAATAATACGGCGACAATGCGCACAAATTTGCCGCTAAAGTGTAGTCATTGTCGAGCGACCCAGCTAGTCCTTCGTCCTTGCTCCTGGGGCCTGGGGCCTGGGTCCAGAGTCCTTCGAACTGTGCGTGAGCCCTGCCCAGAACCTGCTTTTGCTTTTTGCATGATTTTGCTGTTTAAATTTATTACACACTAGATTTATGATCGCGTTGAGTTGTCCCTACCGGTGGCCCCGCTCCCGACACTTATCATTGCCTTTTGTGGCCTAGCGCCCACTCGGTTCCCATGCCCCATGCCCCATCGTCGGGCCCGCGCGAACTCGGGACTCGGGACTGGAGACTCAGGACTGGCTTTAATTTCATTGTTACCCGTATAATTCCTATTTGAACTGGGGTGTGAAGCACAATTTATAGGCGCTTTTCAAGTGATTTCTTTCGCTCGGTTGCCACACAATCATCGAGTGGAGTGGAGTCTCCTTCGTGTGTGTCTGTGTGTGTGTGTGTGCCACTTCTGTCACTTCAGACTTGCGGTTGAATTTCCATAGCATTTTCCGCTTTCCTCTTTTAATCACATGTTTTGGCCCAGCCCAGCCTTGCGTGGCTTTTAACGTAGCCGCAGGCGCTTATTAGAAGTGTGACAGAATTCAAAATTGAAGAGGAAACGTATACGCCTTGCCACTTGCCACTTGCCACACACGAAGGTCCGCTCCAGTGGCACAAATGAAAACGACGCAAACTGTAATTTGCGGTTGGAAATATAAACTTGTATCTGAATAATATGCAGTTTGGCTGTGATTCAGTTGGAAAAGTGCACAAATGAACAGTATTATAAATTATAAACATTTTCTCATCAACCAAAGATCATATATATATATATATTCTATATTCTATATTAACAGTAATTTAGCTTATAAACCATAATTCTTTTGATATTGGGGCAGGCATTGCTAAATTCAGAGAGCTTCCCTTTAGCTTTTCAATAAAATTCGAACACAGCCTGAAACCAGCGAAAAGCCAGCCTTTAAAAAGTACGTACCATTGAAATGTATGGGCATTATATTTTTATAGGACAAACCTTTTAGATCGCATTTGAATCGTTTTACCTCAGAGCTCAACTGAATTTTATTTAGAATGTTTTGAGATATATCTAAATTTAAAGTACACTAGCTTGCGAAGCCTTTTACAAGTAAATCATTTTATTCACATTTCAAACTCTAAGAAAATCAGATAGATAAACAGAAATACAATGGCTTCGATTGTGGGTGCGCCGCCATCGGCTGTGGGCGAAGCCGTACAACCATGGCAGAAGTTCGACTGGCCGGAAGAGATCGAGCAACATATCTACAAGGACTGGGGCATCTACTACTCCCGCCGTCGCAGGGAGAACATTGCCATGCACTACTTCAACAAGGCCCTCGTGTTGGATCCCAAGGATCACATGACAATGTACAAGCGCTGCCAGAGCAAGCGGAAGGCGGCCCAAACCCAGGGAGCCCTGCTGGACAGCAGGGAGGCTGCGAGTGAGTATATCGGGGGGAATTACCATCCGAGAGCCTGCGACTGAGCGACCCTTTGGTGTGTGCAGGAATGGCCCGAGCCACGAGTGGAGAGAAATCCTACATCAACCTGGAAATATGCGATGCCCAATACGAGCTCAACCATTTCGAGAACAGCCTGGCCGAGTTGCACAACAACGTTCGACATTTCAAGGGGAACAAGACTAAGTGCTTCGAAAGGCGCTTGATGATGGTAGGTTCAGCTCTGTCGGAAGTTCCATTCCATTCTATAGCGGTAACTCTGCCAGGTGGACGAGGTGATCAACGATTGCATGGGCGAGGCGATGACCGCCTTCTTCTCGAAACACCAAAAAACAGTAGAAATTGTGCACGATCTTATGAAGGCCAACGAGATAGTGGACAAACGTCCCTTGTGGAAGGTGCTGCGGGAGCAGGAGAAGTGCGATGTTCTCAGCATTCCCGAGGTGGAGGTTCTGTTGCTCTCCCCCCTGGAGATTGCGCGCAGAAAGCGGGCCTTCAATATCTTCTATCAGACGTACCTGGACGAGTCCTGGATAGATATGGTGTTCATGAAGAAGATGATCAACAACCCCGTGCTTCTGCTGTCCCAATGCAAGGAGTCCTTCCACTTCCTGGACAAACTCACTGTCAAACAGTACGATATTGTGCGCACATTTATGGTGAGAGATCGAATACCATGTGCTTAAGGGTTTACCAAGCCAAAGCTGGCCCTTCCACAGAAAATGCTGCAATCGCGTAGCCCTTTGTATTACGGGAACTACATGAAGTACAGGAACAAGAAGCTGTCGGACAAGTACCGAGAGGCCTTCCTTTACCGCATACAGTACCAGACATACCGCACCATGAACGCGGCTCTGAAGCGCGTTCGCGTACTGCGCAAAGCGAAGAAGATCAAGGTGAGCCCGAAGAGAAATAGGGATTAGGGAAAACGTAGTATTTAACAACATGTCACCCCGCAGGCCTTGACCAAGTTCGTGGAGGAGGTGATGGGCGAATACGTGGTGAAGAAGACGCACCGTGTGATGTGCTGGAAGTTCGAGTTTCTTAACGAGATGTACAACACCCTGGGACTGGCCCTGGCCGAACAGCTGATGCCCCCGAAGAAGTTCAATGCCGCCACAACGTCCCTCCTCAAGCTGCTGCATTTGCCAACGGACAAGGTTAAGGAATTTGTGTCATTTGTCTTTGGGGATCGCAACACACACCCGGAACCGGACGCCTACGATCCCGCCGCCGCGAGGGCCAAGTAAGACCACATCTGTTTATTAATCGAATCAAGAGGAGTGTCTCATAGTGTCTTGTGTTAACCAAAGGAAACTGCTGGCGCGCCTCGAGCACAGAATGATCTTTGCCAAATACTCGATCGAAAAGTGCTATCTGCTGCACCAGATATCGCAATGCCATCTGGACCAGGGACGGCACTCCGAGTGCGCATTCGTTGCCCGTAAGGGCATGAAAGAGTCCGCGAACTGCAATAGCCACCTCTGGAAGTTCCTCAATGTGGTGCAGATAGTCAAGGCCAATGCCGTGGTGCACAAGCTGGAACAGACCAGAGACGCCCTGTCGGATGCCCTGCCCATCGCGCAGGCCCTGAAGTCGCAGGAGCTGGTGTCATTTGTGGAGATCTGCATGGCGTGCAACCAGGAGGAGTTCGTCACGAAGAAGAACACTGTGACTCTCAGTCGTCGCCCAAGCAAGGCCGATTCTAGTAATCGTTCGAACAACAGTTTCAAAATGGACTCGAAAGACCGCTATTAGTTATCAAGTTTTTATTGCTTATTTATTTTTGCAAGATCATTTTATAGGAGGGCCACCAACCCTTGTGGGTTTTAACTTACTTTCCGACATTAAGGGCAAATTTTAAATCCACTAAACAAACATCAGACAACGCAAAAAAGGATCTGTAGAGCTCCGGCTGCGCTGAGTCCTACAAGATCTACAATTTGACAAAGAAATGACAATAAATTGCTGGCACTGTTCTCTGCCGAAAATCGTTAAACTGTTACAATTATTTGAGTACTTGATATTAGTTTTCCCACAAATCTGCCAGATCATAATATGCTAATACTCGCCCTACCATTCAAGACCAATTAGAGTCAAATGAAATCCAAGCGATTTCACTTAGTTTTGAGCACTTAAAATTTGTATTAAAAGGTACTTTACTTCATCCCAAACCCAAGTAAAGTTCTTAATGCACTCGCAATCTTCATGGCCAGCAATAAAATGGCAGGCAACGTGTGATTAAAACTTTTCTTCCGTCCCACATTTTGAGGGAACGCCTCCTCCCTCCACATACAAAAACACACACATACTCTCGTATACCACCTGGAAAAGGTGTCGTAAAAATTCTATCAACTCGATTAAATTATAACAAGTGGATTTTCATGTTTTTGTGCCGCATTTATGTGTTTTTATTGTGCTAATTTTATGCGAGCTCTGGCGCGGCGCCTCAAGGAACAGGCAGCTCCTTGGGCAATTTTGGCAGAACTTCCCCTCCGCCGCCCCCAGCGGCGCCACACCCACACAACCACATACTCGCATAGATAGGGTCCTGTGTCGGGGACTGCAATAATACTTGGCACACATTTAGTGGCACCATTTAGTGGCACACTGCGGTTTCGGCGCCAACGCCACCTCCGCGGCAGCGAAGTTCATTCTTGGGACATTTCCACTCTGCCTTCCCCTGCCTGTTCATGCCACACTTGGCAAAGTTTTCGGCCTACCGTGCCACTCACTTCACCTGCCGCCACCTGGTGTGGCATGCCCATGTCCTCTCCCGCTCGCACTGCCACTGCCACTGCCTTTGTCTTATCAAACTTTCTGGCGCGCATGTGTTTATGCCACAAATGGCACTTTTGCGGCAGCGCATTTTATTTTTTACTGCCACTTTTCGCCATTTTGCTTTATCATTTTTATATGTATTGTATATATATATGTGTATGTATGTAAATAAACCGAGGTCCTGGCCTCGGTTAAAGCACAAACAAAAATGGTTTTATATATCGAATTTTACTATATACACTATGTGTGAGTAGAAGAGATTGCATTAATAGAATCTTTAAAGATTAAACAATGGATTGGGTATCCCGCTAGTGCTGTCAATCGATCAGCACTGATCTTGTAACTAAATCGAATATTTTTCCCACAGATAAATGATTAAAAATCGGTCATTATCTCGACTATATAGTTGTAAAACTCTTCCAGCATCAATAGGCAGGTATGCGGATATCCTTAATTTGTTTTTGTCACATTTCACCAACAGCCAAAAGTCGGACTAGAAGTCGGAGCCTCTGCTTGTAGAGTAGAGGAATCCCAATGGCCGCCTCCGTTTGGGGGTTGGGTTTTATTGTCCCCAAAGAGGAGGACACCCGCCGAAAGGTGTGCAGCCAACTAATGACCCTGTATTTATATGACAGGGGAAAGTTTATAAATATTTATGGGCTCTGCTGTTGCTTCTGCCGCCTTTGTTGCTTACTTTCATCAAGCTCGAACTCATTTGCTTATTTTAAAATTCCAAGCAGGCGTAGTTTCATTTTTGACACCCGACATCCCACAGCCCACAGCAGATCTGCCGCACGTTGTTGCCATTGTCACGCACACACGTACTATATTTTTTACGCGCATATCATATTACACACACACGCACTCCCTTGGAGTTGGCTTAAAGGACTCGACGACCCCTTTCCCAGGACGGGGATGTTTTCAGCGGCCCCATCGAAGGTTTGGGGCCCCGTCGTAGTAAATAGAATCACGTACACTAATTATCATCGCCATTGCAGGAAGGATGCTCAAAAATATATATATTTTTATTAATTTCTGTAAGGTAACGCCCCCTTTTGTAAGCCAGCACCTTTTCCATTTCGCCCCCGCACGTCTCACGCCGGTCATGGGGAAAATTTTAATTGAGATCCCCGCTCGGTGATAGGCAACGAGGAACTATTTGCCAGAAATTGACGCGGATGGGGATGCTGAATGGCATCAGTCGCATGGCTGGTTTCGAATGCAAAGTGCGTCCCCAAATGTAGTTTTGAATGTGTAGGTTTAGATAAGGTTGGTTACCCATACAATTAGCTGTCCTATTAGAGGCGTGCGAGTACGAGTAGTATGCGTCATTAGGGTGCTTCAGGTTCTACCGATGGTCGGTGTAATGTGATTCGGGGTATTGATAAGCAGCGCTGTTGAAGGTATTTTCGAAATAAATTCAAAATCCCTACCTGTTAACTATTTGAGAGCTCTTTCAGATACTGCGACTTAGATTGTGCATTGAGGGACCTGATTGGAGCAAGGTTATATACAACTTGGTACTAAAATATCCTTAACAGATGGAAAATAATGTAATCTATAATTGATAATTACCCTATCGAAAGAACTTGGGCAGATATGAGATTAACGTACACGATAAATGCTACCAGAAAGATAAGACGATTATATGAATTCAAATAAGATAAGATCGTAGCATTAGATATATCTTCTGCCTATCATATTTATTGTTTGTGGAAAATGGAAAAATGGAATTAACGATCTTACAGTTCTCTTTTCAACCCAAAACTGTCCAACTCTACTTTATATCACATTGTCATCATTCAAACGATGTGTGCACCTATGAGTGTACGTAGTACCCCCAGAAACACAGGGTACTTCACACAGAACAGTGCTCGCTTTAGACTCTGATAAGAGCCAGCCCCACTGTGACTTTTATCTATAGATAAGACTCGTCGCGCAATAGCCCGAGATTGGCAAGAACTTAGCTATAATAGTAAAATCCAGCATATTGTCCAGTGCCAGACAGAACGCGCTCGGTGCAACAAGTCGCTTCCGATCGACCTTAAAGAACTCAAGAGCATGGACCATCGAACTCGTGTCGTAGAGGTGGTCCAAGTGGCCCCGCAGCCGGCCACCACGGTCATCGTCCAGACGCCTTCTCAGCCGCCGCCCAAGGATAAGGGATGCTGCTTCTGCCCCTGCTGTCCGTGCTGCTGTAGCTGTGGCGATACCTGCTGCTGTTGCACTATCATGTGAGGGAAGGGAACACTTCCAGAAACACTGGACCACCGATCCTTAAATGCGTTACGTTAAATTAACTTTCTATGTAGAGCCATTCGAGGCAACACGATTCCCAGAGTTTTTTCGTGCAATAAAATTTTACGATTTGTTATAAATAATGCTTTACACTCCGACCCCGCAACGCTCTCGTTCGGTCTCTGTTTCTTGGGACCTCGGAAAACATATTGTCTTACATAAATCTAAATGCCGGGGCCGTATCATAAAAAGCCAAATTTAATAACATGCCACAAAAATTTGTAGTTTTATGACACAGCACACACATAACACAAGGCCTGGCAATCCTTTCCGGATGCGGGTGGGAAATGGTTGCCGCCACATCATTGCGAAGTTAGTTCGCATTCCGAGCTATTATTTATTTGTGGCTCGATTTGCCAATAAAACCGGAAAATGTGTCAAAAGTGCTGCCAACTTTGGCTCCATGCCCAGGCTGCTCACATTTGATAAAGGATTTTATGACTTTGGCTTCTGGAATTGCAACCGCAGCCTCAGAGTTCCTGCCCCAAACATTTTGACAAGGGTGTTGCCGGAGAAAGAGTGAGTGTGCTAGTAGTGTTGGTTCTCACCTACCTATAATTTGTGCGTATGATTTTCCTTGGCCAGGTTTTATCTAAAGCCCAAACAAAATTACTCATACGCAATGTGATACGGTCGCCCAAGAACTGTGGTGCAGGCTCGAAATTGATATGTGTGATTTATTTCGATTTTTCGATCAAAATATATGTATTTATTTGTGCAGCAATGAATGAAGATATTCAACAGAAATTGTTTGTCGGGATTTATGTGTTATTTCAACTCAAATTGCTGGGAAATATCGAAACAATCCAATACCCTTTTATACTCAAAGTGTATACGAATTTTGCCGATGTATGTAATAGCCCGAAGGAAGCGTTTCCAATACCATAAAACATCAATAGTCGAGTCGATATAGCGATGTTTGTGTGTCCATCCTAAAGAGCGCCTAGATCTCCGAATACGACCCAGCGCAGCCAAATTTTGTGTCGAGAATCCTGTGGTAACACACCAGGAAAAACTGCCAAGGAATGCGTTGCAAATGGAACAATCCAAAATGTAAACCCGACACATATATTTATCTATTTTTATATGTTGCCATTGCCCCACTGTTCTGTTGTCTTTTTTCAATATTTCGTGTACTTGCTCATATTCGTAATCAGGGCAGCTCATTGATCAAATTCCCCGGGCTTTAGATAAAACTGCGTAAAATATATGTATATGCCGAGCCAACTTTTCTTCGTTGCTTCAGTTATAGGCACGTTCCCGGGCAGCCACCACTTAGTCGAACCGTTTAGTCAAATTTAGTTACTCCAAAGCGACCAAGGAATCAAAGAAAATGTACTACAATCAAGGCTACCAAATGGACGTGATCGATCCGTACTACCCACCGCCAGTGGAGGTCATCGAAGTGATGCAGCCCCCGCCGCCAGTGGAGGTGATTATGCCCTCGCCCATGTACACACAGCCCGTGGTGGTGGTGGAGCAGCCCCCCTACGGCCCGACCGCCACTGGACCCTCGCAGGGGGAAATGGAATGCTGCCTGATGTTGGGCGCCTGCTGCGTCATGGAGGAGTGCGGCATGTGCGTCATCTCGTAGACCCGAAAATATGGATTAATGACCCTGTAAACTAAATAATAAATCTAGACTGAAACCGAATATGTCTCAGCGTTGTGGTGACTCAAAGGTGCTGACAATCGGGGCTAGAAAATGATACTCCCACTACGAGCAAGCCACAGATAAACATTTCTATAAGTTCTATAAGGGAATTTGTAATTATGAAATTCTCGGAATAAACTGTAATCTGATTAAAGCTTGTGTTAATGCATGTTGTACCTGAGACTCCACCTCTGAATGGTCGCCGGCTCCACATAAATTTCAATGACAATAAATTTTAGCTCTGCCCAACGTCAACGAGCACTCTGATAGATAGGCTTTCAACAACGGAACCCCATCTCCGGACTACCGAGTCCATATTTTGGGGAAACTGTCAAAGAAAATTGACTGTGTGCTGTGCAACATTTTTCCTGCAAAAAAACATTCATCCCCCGGTGGAGACCACGCCTATACTCATTTCCTTGGGTTTTCCTTTTAATAAATATAAAGCGTTAATTTGCTGCATAATTGCGCCCTGCCACACCCAGTAGAGTGCCATGCCAGCAGCAGGCGGACACCGTGGTGTCGTGTCCCAGTTAAGTGGCGCAGCCTCGCACTCCATCAGGCGACGGCTCAACCCGACTGTATCCAACCCCAAGAAGTGGGGGCGAAGCGTTGTCTATCCACCATTTGCGCTCCCTTTTCCATGTCTTCAATGACAGTTATTTCATTTTTCTTGTTGATGTCTTTCCCTGCACTCATTAAATCAAGTTAAAAAGGCATATAGCCGTAGCAGGCATGGGCTGTTGTTCTTGCTTCCGTCGGTTGCCGCTGCCGTTGCCGTTTCCGTTGTAAGGCAAGCTGTTGATGTTGTTCTGGTCCTGCGACTTGGCTGTTCTTGTGGCTGAATGTTGTGGGGACCGCAGAAAACGACAAACAGCAGGGACAACAGACAACAAACGCCCGAGACAACGCACAAAATTTCAAAAAACATTTCACCGAACTCAACAAAAGAAACAATACTTTCGTAAAACGGAACGAAGCGGAGAAAGCGAAACTCCTTTGTACAGACAAACAGGACTTGGCTTTAATTATAATATCTTGGGAGTTGTGTTGTTGACATCCGCACCGACTTTAATGGCCCAGCCGCAAAGAGATGACATCCAGGACACCTGATGTGAAGAACGGATCCATATGACAAGGCTCCAATTCATCTCTAAACTTTGTAAATGCCTCCAAAAGGGTTGTACTAAAAGTAATATTGTGTAAAAGGGGAAAAACAGAAAATGTTACTCTTGGGAAATGCTGCCTGCATTTTCATGGCGTATAAAGATTGAGATTATATATGTATGTACTGTTAGTTCTATTCCTGATTAGCTAAATCATTCTATCTGTGTGTTTCTATAAAAATCTATTCAAAGCTGCACTTCTAGTTTTGAAAAAAATTAATAATAAATTGCCAAAGAACTTTGTTGATTTGCCATAACGATATCAACCTCAAATCTTGGAATACAACTGCAAACTAATGCATAATCCGTGTTTGCCCAACGCGGACAACGCACCCACGCACTTAGCGAATCACCCACCCACCCAGTGGACAAGATTTCCACCCTCTGAGCGCGTATAGGGGTTGGGCAGTGAGAGGGTCTACATACACAGACCTTTTCGCACATCTATGCTTGTTGCATTTCTTGCAAGTAATTTCTTTATGAGTTTTTACTGTTTTTGGGCCCCTTAATCCTTATAAATGAAGCAGCAAATTTGATGCTGCAAGCAACGTGCTTTCCTCCCTGGATGGGCGTCGTTCTTGTTAATTCTCCCCTATTTACCACAGTAAGTTGACTTAATGCATTCGCTCGTCCAGTGCCTGTCCTTTACATCTCTCTCTCTCTCTCTCTCGGGGTCTTTCCTGCTAATACACGTTAATATCCTTTGAGCTATGAAATTGCGCTCATTTGTCAGGATTTGAGGGAAGGCCAGAGCAAGACACAGGATACAGGACACAGGAAATTGCAATTGTATTCCTTAGTATTTGTTGCTTTTCCTTCGGCTTTTGGCAATGATGATTTATTTGCCGCGCACGTGAGAATGCTCCCAGACCAGCGGGCAGTGGGGGTCTGCAGTGGGCGGTCTGTTGCGATCTGCCTCATTAATTTCTGCCTAACGGACTCATTAAAAACTAATCCGTCTTGGGAGTCCACATCGCTGTCTGCCTGACGCAGCTTGTTAGCGTCAGATCGGCTTAAAAGCCGCTTGACTTGCGAAATCAATCGGATAGAAAAGAAATGGCAATTGGAGAGTGTTTATGGAAAGCCATCCAAGGAATTCAATTTGTTTTGTTTTGTTTCCATTGCTGGACGGCTTCATAATTCGCATGGTAATTCGTAAGTACCTGTACTTAGTCGTTGCAATTCGAGTAATTAATTACAAACTTGTTGGAGTTATAATTATATGGCAAAAAATTGTAAAAATAGTAGCAATTGTACACATTGGCCAACCATCCACCCGTTATCCATTAGCTGATGAGTAAACAAGAAAGACGGTCATAGCGCTGTGATGACTGAACGACCTGGAATTGTAGCGAAAATGAATACTTTTTAAAACGGAAAAAATATGAATGTCAGCATTTAGCCACGCATTAGGACACTCAACCTAGATATGTACATAAGCTCAGATTGTTATGGTAGCGGGGTCCTTTGTGGCAACATCACCTGGGCAACAAGGGGTTGAGGATAAAACGTGAGCACTGACCCGCTAAGTGCCGTTCGACTCATGGCTCTCCCGCTCGCGCAAAGGATGCTTTTGCGTTTCTCATTGTGTCAAGTGCAAAATGTGCAATGCATGAGACAAAGCGACCGCATACCGCAGTCGCTCTTTCACTCTCCTGCCATATAACGGTAGTGTAAGCTTGCATTGTGCTAGGCTAGAGCGAGAGAGGGAGAGGGAACAGAAAGCGAAAAACCAAATCAGAGGTAAGGTCGGACGTTTGATACCCTTGCAGATTCATAGTTCCAATGGCAGCGATCTCTTCTATCCCTTTTGTAAATATATTGTCTTTTGAGACAAACCACAGATTCTTGTTTCTGTTTTTTTTTTTATTTTTGTATAAACACCCGTTCAAAATCAGAAAACCCTCTGAAAGGGTATACAAAAAAAAACAACAACAAGAAGTAGAACTTCTCAGTGACACATTTGGCAATGCGTTTTTAAACTGGAGAAAACGGAGAACAAAACGAATGTGGCAGCCGCAAAACAGAACAGAGCAGAGGGGCCAGAGAGAGGAAGACCGAGACCGGCAACAAAAAGTCAACTGCATGTGGGAAGGGGCGGGGTGTAGAGAAAAGTTTTAGCATTTTTTGTGCGCCTCGGCCTCGGCACTGAATTGCACTTAAAGTCAGCGCCAGTTAAAAACTTTTTCAAGCAGCAGCAGCAGGCAGCGCAGTCGACTCTCTGCTTCTGCTCATGCTTCTGCCCCTTTCTCTCCCTCTGCCGACGACTACACACAAAAACTGTAAAAACTAAAAATAGTCAAATAAGAGGATGAAGAAGATGATGTAGAAGAAGAAGAGAAAGAACTGTACTCTTGCATAGAGTGCGAAAGAAACAATTGAAAACTTTATTGCTTTTGCCTTTTTCACTTTTGTTCGCAAGTATGTTGCTCGCTCCCTGTCGAGGGCGGGGTGTGGAGGCGAAGAAGCCGTTGACAAAAAACCAGAATGTGAGCATGGAGCAGCAGCTAAGGAGAGTGGAGAGCGGAGAGCGGAGAGAGACGAGACCGGCAGCCAAAAAGAAGAGTAGCTTGAAAGTTTGGTGCTCTTATTAATTTTGGAACTGTGCTACGGATGCGGCTGAGGAGAAAAAACGGAGCAGGATGGTCAGCCACAGAGGGAGCCGCAACAGTACGGCTACTGGGTAAAAGGGGGGTGGGGGATAATGATGGGATGTGGGGCTACACTCTCGGCAGCTGTGCGGTCAGCTGGGGCTGCCCACTAATTGGCCTTGTGAAAATATTTGCTACGCTTATGAAAACAGTTGACCGCTGCCGCCTGCCACACGACCCTTGACTGAAATGACACACAGAATGGTCAAAGTGGCCCCAAAACAGTCTCACCCACACATGTACATAAATATGAGCACACACACACACAGAGCACAATATTCACATAATACCTTCGTTTATGCGATCGCTAAGTTTGTGAATAAAGTTAATTAAAGCAATGTAAATTATACATATATAAATATTTAAATATATAAAATATAAAATATATAAAAATATAAATATATATATAATAGAACATCACAAACAGCAAGGACGCATAAACATAATTAGAATCAGCCGAAACGGTCAACCAACCCACTCACAGGCAAACGAACACAAACGCACTGACTCGAAGAGACGACGACTCCGACCCAGTCCAATCATAGACACATGCCGGGCTGGCTGCAGGACCCTGCCTGTATGACCCTCAACACCCGCTCCACCCACGTTCACCCCACCAGCAAACACCGCAATTTTTGTCAACTGAACTAATTAATTAATTGTGGGCGGCCAGCATGGCCTTCCTTCCCAGTCGAGGTCGAAACGAAACGAAACGGACCGATCCAACCCAAACCACCCAACCACCGCCCACTTGCTAACTGACCGGCAACTAATTTTTATATTTATGAGGCGAGGCTGGCGAGCCGAGGGACGGGGCCGGGGGACTGTTGGCCTACTGCGTCATAAACTGTACCGTTTTGGTTGTTGCTGCTTTGTATGCATGTGTGTGTGTTGTGTGCTGTCTGCCCCGCCGACCTCCCCCTCCTCCTGGAGGAGTAGTGGCCATGTAAAGGACATCCTTGCCGCAGACTCCATGCCGTTTGCCCCAACATAAAGTTGCATGTTCAAATTTTTAGTATCTTTGTGTGATTTCATGCGTTAAAGCAGAATTTTTATTTGCTGCCCCGTAAAGACAAACGACAGAATACAGATAGATGGGATACACAGGGCGGGGAAGGATATCTGATGTGGGGGTTCCCATTTTCGTTTAATTTTCATGTCGCGTTGAAAGTTTGATACAAGTATTTATGGCATATAAATGAAATATTTGCCACTGAGGGTAGCAAATGGAAATAGGGCAATGTTTGCTAATGAAGGAGTTCGATTCGGTTTTAAATGGTTAATTGGGCCTGGGAGTTGCCTTCTCCGATGCCGAATGAATACGGAATTCTAAGGGCCTGTCGCCATCCTCTTCTGGGGATGGTAAGCATTTTGGCAAGGAAAAAGCTGTTACATTTCGAATTCCATGTTGTAGTTTTCGGGAAATTAAAATATAAATTCCATTTTAATGTTTAACTGATTTTACTCATTCGGTGAAGCCATATTGGCCATCCAATTATTTTCTTCATAATCTTTTTCAGAGCTCAAAAGCAGTTTGTATGCAAATCAGTTCAGTCAGTCCTTGGGAAACGCAAATAGCATTACAACAATCAAATTACACAATGCATGAAATGTAGGGAAATTCAATAAATAAAATGCAATTATTTTAAATCATTGGGTTCTTTATGCGAGTATACCAAAGACTTTGCACTGTCCTGACTGTCTCGAAAGTACTTCCCCCCTGGCATCTACATATTTCTTTACCCTGTGACACAATTTGTGGCAAGTTAGAGTATTCAAGTTGGAATGCTGATTGAGTTGTTTGGCCTATTTAATGTATTTCATACCCAAGAGCTTATTGACAATGGGCACGTATTATGCATTGCCCAATTTCAATATTTTATTATATAATCGTACGTAAATTCGATTTTGGATGCTGATGAGGATGCGGACTCGATCCATAATCCTGGCCATATTAATGCATATTAAATGCATTTTTTTTCCTGAGTACCGTGCCATTTTGGGAAGTTTGTCATTTAATGGCAAATATAAACATGGAAAACTCGCCAAAAACGCATGCGACTGGAATTTTAAATCATTGAATGCGAAATGACAAAACATTTTCATTTTCATACAAATTGCGGAATTTCATAGCAGCTTTTTCCCCCCAACCCGCCCTTCCCCACCCAACCATTCGCCATATTTCCACTCCTCCACTCCATTCGGGTTCGCATTGTCTCGCTTTCGGTGGGGGCGTCGATAATGCTGTTTATAGATTTGCGGCCGCTACCAATATGCAACGGAAATTGCCAGCGCAGCGCCACACGACTTCAACATCCAGAACCCCTCTGGTTCTGGGCTCGGGGCCTCGAGCACGCTCAAGAACTCTGAAGCTGATGTTTTTTTATGGCCCACTGGGGGAAGGACGTGGGCTGGGGCGTGTGCCTGCCTGGCTGCGGGGGAGGATTAGCTGAACGATGTTCTTCGCTCGTCGTCCTTGTCAATGCATTTCGTCTTTTGATAATATCAAAAACTCATTTGCCTCGGCCACATTGAGGAGCTACGAGTACTCCCCCACCCCCCCCCTTGCGACCAGGACTCCAGATGATTTATTATACTATATATGTACGTCCCGTGACGCCCTCCCTGCCGCTGCATGCGTCATCAATTTTTAGAGATAGATTTGCATGGCCATCGTCAGCGACAAGGGCCATTAGGCGGAGAGTGTGTGGAGAGCTGTTGCAGCGGCAACCGCAAACATTTAATAAAAATTACATCTGACCATAGATTTAAGTAATTTTCTCGATGACCGTTTCTATGTATTTCCTAAACAATTCAACAATTGCGCGCAAAATATTAATTAAAAGCCACTAGCCAGTGAATGTATCTCATGGATACAACCACTACGAGTACATGAACTCGCTTAACATAAATTAAAATGCATCGCCCCCATCTTTCCCGACCCCATCAAGGGCACCGCACTCAGCATACATACTCGTATGGTAAAAAAAAGCGGAAATGAAACAATTGAATAGAATAGTTCTGTTGCTCTCTTTGCTTTGCTTGTGGTGGTGGCTGATGTTGCGCTCCAAATAGAACAATGCGATGAGAAATGTGCGGCCACATGGAAAATTAATTGTGATACATTAAAAGTGCAATTGCAGAATTATTCCGATGCTGAACAACAAAGCAATACAATTTATACAAATTGCAGTGAGGAGTAATGAAAACAACTATTCCGCTTAACATATGTTCTGGTATTACGCAGGGGGTTAAAGACCCCGGCCACCCACTTATCTGCATGTGTGAATCATTCTGGTTAAATATTACTCATACGCCGAGGGGCCACCAATGCTGGATTGAGTGCTTCCTTGCCCTAATAGCACCGTTAGAAACGTGGTATGATTCAGATAGCTTTAGCCTGTTGTTGCTAAGATTACCTAGAACATTTTGGGGGACTCACTATTGAATTTTCTGTGAATTTTCCCTTTTACTTTCGCTCGATCAATGATTTTTCACGGGGTGCGATCCACACGATCCATAAACATTCTCTTCGGTGAAGCCATCTTTAAAACCCTTTAGAAAGATATTTTATAGCCAACTTAAATGGCCCATAAGTCGACCCAATCCACGTAGCACAAAAAAACGTAATCGTTCTCATAGCTTCAGCGTTTTTTTTATCAAAAACTAATTGATTTATTTGCTTATTGTTAAAACAATGCTAATAGAATATTTGGTTTACAAAATAATACTATATGTTCAAAGTCGGCTGTCGGTTGTCGGTTTGTTAGCCCCCACATGTACAACAGATTTCCAATACAGCGCACAGAAATCAACAAGAGATCGCTCGCTTACAACTATCCGGAGATATATGTGTACTAAGTGTAGGGTCGAAGAGTGGCCCATGAGTGCGAGATCCGAGATTGAGTGAAGATGATATAGCAGATAGATAGTTGATAGACTAAGTGAAAGCCGGGGCCTGGCCTTCTTACTGCGGCTGACTAGAACTATTTCCTATACGACTATGTATATAATAGTATAATGCGTTATTCGTACTGATCGGTAAGCGTTTCGAGAGTGCAGCCGCGTGCTCCTGGCAAAGCGATTGCGTCTTTGGCTTTGTGCGGTTTACATTCATAGTTTTGGCTACAAAAATACTCTTCACATACTCATAAGACACACACATACACAAACATACGTGCTGAAGGACCCAAAAATGGGACCGGCTCCAGGCATTCGCTTCTGGTAAGCGCCTGGGTATGAGTGCACATATATTTATGTATGTATGTATGTTTATAGTATGTGTATGTATAAATATAATTTGGTTAATCTCATTATAAAGCCACTTTGGGGCGCAGTTGCAGCAGATGCAGCATCTAGCCGGGTCGAGTTCACCATCGGTTCGTATAGAACTGATTGATGCCCAGCACATGCTTCTCCTCATGGTACTTTTGCAGGATATGTGTGATGATCGAGGTGGTGTCGTTATCGCCACGCCACACGCGTATTGCATGCTCGTTCTCCAGAATGGCCAGAAATGCTGTCATCAGAGCAACAACATAAGGATTAGTTAGCTCTCTTGGGAGCAATAGGAATAATTGTATCTACTCTACCTAAAAATGTCTTGGGATTGCTGAGCGTCATTTGGACCTGCGGCATTTCGAGAATAACTTTTAGGATGGGAGAATCGGGGGCCAGACCCTCGCGCAGCTCAATCACACTGCCGGTACGATTGTCGCAGAGCCACTCGCAGGCGGAGGCCTTGTTGTTGCCGGTTCTCTTTAGCGCCGACACCACGGCCGCCTCCTCGAAGCCCATTTCGGTGAGAGATTCGACTATCTCATCGCTAGGTGGCGAGTCACGGTGACTGTAGATGCGCACGATCTCCATGAGCGCAGCGGTGTTCTCGATGGTTTCCTGCGGTAATTGCAAGATTAGTTCATTTGGGGACCGTGAGCGACAACTGAGTCGTGGTTGATTGTTACGTTATTCGTGACAATAGCCGAGGGCGATATAGAGGACATGCTCTGCTGCATATTGATGTTCGGTTCCTGCAGGATATCCTCGTTCTGGTTCTGTATCAGCCACTCCAAGGTGCTGGAGTAAATGCCGCTGTTGGCCTTCAGGGCAAAAGCGGCCATTTCCCTCTTGAATCCCATATCCACGAGGCACTGCAGTGTGTCCGACTGGTGGTTGCGTCGGTTGATCAGGCGCTGCTTCAGCATGGTTATCAGGCGAGGGGCATACGGCCCAGCCCCTAAGACGGCAGCCGAGGCCTGGGCCAAGGAGATCAGTACCTTGCGTACATCGTATTGAATCTGGAATAAAAATGTTTGTCACTAGTCCGGGCACCCCCTACGCCTCTTCAAACACTCACGTTCGACTGCTGAAAAATCTCGTTGATGTCGATTGTTGGCAGCGAGCAGGCGTTGGTGGGCACATAACGCGTAGCGCTCTCCAGCAGCTGCTCGTTGGGCCCAGGCACCTCCCGGATACGCGACACCGTCTGTGCGAGCGTACTGCGCCTGGCCGAGAGTATAAAAGTCTCGTTTTGGCGCACCTGGAGCTGGGCCAACGTCTCGGCCTCGTTCAGTTCCGCGCCATAGTACTCGGCCCGATAGAGGCGGTAGCGCGGATTCAGGTGGCGCACATCGGGGGCAAACAGCTGGATGGAATCGGGATCGTCGCTCAGCTCCAGGATGACCTCGCTCTTCAGATCGTTAAGGCGCTTGTTTACGTTCGTCTTGAAGACGAGGACCCGCGAACTGGGACATATGACGCGCACCGTGATGGAATCGGTCGCCTTAAGAGAGTCCTCTCCCTCTGCCCCCGTCGAACCCTCCGGGTCGACGCGGCCGGACTGGCATGTCTTTCTGCAAGAGACGTAACGATTAGTGGCTGGAGATGATCGAAAGATATGAGAGGCCCACCTGAGGAACAAACTGCGCAGTTTTTGCATAGTTTGTTTTTAGAACGATGAGTGGAAATCCAACGGAGAATTTCGAAAATATATAAAAGATTAAACAGTATTGGAAGCCACTCGTTAGACATTTAATCGCCTGCCAACTTACGCATTTTCATGCTGCTGGTATGGAGTGGGTGTGTCTAGTGGGTCTCCTCCACCAGCACTGGACATTCCAGGGCCATTGTGGGTGGCTTGCATATGCAGTTGCAGCTCCAGGTGCATGCGACGCCTCCGAGCCGGCGAAGGCGTGCGCATGACACAGCTGCCGCCACCCACAACGGGTCTGCCGCCCACGACAACGTCTGTCTGGGTCTCTGTCTCCGTGGTGGGCACATTTAGCGAGGCGGAGCTGAGACTCTCGGCATCGCTGGCACTGCTGGCGGTGTGAAGGCGACTGCTCCCGGGACTGTGTGGAGTGGCTGACCGATTACTCCGCGAGAGCCACTTCGCGCGCTTTTCGTTGAATTTTTCGCGCATCCAGGGAATCATGTTGTGACAGCCATTAAGTGGAGTTTTCGGTGGAGTTTCAACATTTTCCAGAAATAATATAAACAGAATCGATGCGAAATTGCCCCAGCTGTTTCCGGCGTTGCCAGAGCGTCGCATTGAGGTTTTTGGCAGCGCGACGCATCCTATCGCATCATATCACACAAAATACCGATATTTTTGGCAAATACCCTGCGAAAAAGGATACTATAGAATTGAGGAAATGTTTATTATCCTAGGCTCCAATGAATGCAGAATGCAGTCTCTGTTTTAAACAACAAACACAACAAATTTCAGCTTAAAAAATATCAATTTATTGTCTTCTTATAGAGACTAAGAATGAGGATCAAGATCGAGATATTTATACAGGACTAACTAATCAAAACAGAATTGTAATCGGTTACCAGCAGCACTGACGGAAAATTTCATACACACTTCCGTTTCGTTCACATCGTGTGCAAAATTACTTCATCAAAGGGATACAATTACATGTTTAGGGTTGAGAGTCCCATTTAGCTAGTAAATCAAATCTAATATTAAAATCGAAGAAAATGGCTTTCAATCCTTGAAGGAGAACGCTTAACCCATTTTAGACCACTATATTTTAATATTCCACCGGAAATGAAAATTGAATAGTTTTAGTTCATAGTTCATAATAGTTCAGGAGAAAGATATGATATCTTAGATATCGCGTTTTTTAAGTCCAAAGGCATAGATCTACAAGAAGTATTCACAGACGGTACTATTTGCCGCCATATTCCTGAAGTCTTTGAACTGTTTAAATAGGTGGCTTAAGTGGGCTTAGTTCGTTTTTGTCATCGGTACATTGTGGGTACTTTAGCACCCTCTACTAATTTAATGCATTTCGACTAATTCTAGAGCAGGTCAGTTGAAAGATATCGTGGTCTCTATCGTTTAATAAAGATAAACGCTATTATTTTCACCTGTTTAAGTAACGGGGGCTGAAGTGGGCTAAGTTTGGTATATTTACGGTATATTTTAAAAATGAGACGGTATATTTCTGAGGGTCCGAAGGGATACTTCATCCGCGGTCACACTGCATTATAATTGCTAGAACGCGCAAATCAAAAGAAAAAAAAGCAGCGGAAAATGTTTGGCGCACGTTAAAAGCAACCAAGTCGGCCCCCAACCTAATCGAGAACCGTGCCCCGCTACAAAAGCCCCCCAGCAAAAGGCTAATAGTGTTTTTTGTTGTGCTCCTCTACTAAATGCGTGTGCGTCAGTTTGCTTCGCTGCCAGAGAACGTCACGTAGCATAAAAAACGCGAGAGGCCGCATACAGTGGTAAAAAGAGGTAGAAAAATAGTGAAAAGCGCAGAGGGCAGGAAGCCAGAAGATAAAGCGACAGCAAAAGACGCAAGAGTTGCAAAAAGTCTGCACACGCCGGACTCCAACCACAACGCATGAATGGGCAACACTCGACGACGCGCCCGCTGCTGCCAAATTACAAAATTATACATTGCCCATATGTACAGGAGGCACGTCCCGTAGCCGGGATTCACTTGGCCTGAAGATTCGCTTGTAGATTGGATCCCACACAAGAAGATACGACTCAGCGCAGGTAGGATAAAAGAGATAAAAGTTTCCCCCCACTCTTATGTATTTTGTTTTTCGGCGTGTATGTATACGCTTGCCTGCCAGTGTAGGTGTAGGTGTGCGTGAGCGTGAGTTGGAGCGCGTGAGGTGCGCTCAGTGCCTGCATATGCAAGGAAAATGATGGTTTGCCTCTGCTTGTGGTTTCTTTGTTTATGTTTGTCAATTTCCACGATTAGTTGGCACTTTTGCACGCAGCCCGCACCCCGCGGCACATCTCTTTGCGCTAATTTATTTACGCATTTGTTTATGCCCCAATCGAAAGAAAGAGCGTGTGTGGGAGAGAGAGAGAGAAGAGAGTGCGTTCCAGTGTGACCAGCTGCCGCTTGGCGTTCATTGTTTTGCTTTCTCACATAACGGTGCTGGTGGTGTGTGCGTTTGTGGGGTAAAAAATCTTATCGCAGTTTCGTCAGCACTCATATAAATTGCAATTGTCTGTTAAAGTTATATATATATGAACTGCTTTCAGCATTTTATTTAGCGCATAAAAGTCCCAGGATTAAGAAGAGGAAGAACAACAAAGCGAAGTGGAAGACGAGAAACAAAAAGGACAAAGCAAGTGGCAACAGATACAATTCCATTTTTTGGGCAGCAGCACGAGCAACTTAATTGTACTACAATACATACATTTTAAGCCTAGATAGGTGAGATAACCAATCGTCACAAACGCCTTAGAGCAGAGCATCAACTAATCCATTTGCTTCCCGGTACTCCAGTACCTATATTTTAAGCCCAACTTATACAAAATGTGGAATTCCGAACCAACACATCGCCAGAATCAGCAGCAGCAGCAACAGCAACAGCAATACCAGCACCAACATCAACACAATGGCAATTCTACCTCGGGGGGCCAGCCCGCCAAACAGTTGGGCATGACCTCGGCCATCAGCCTGGCCGAGCCGAAACCGGCGGACCTGCAGCGGACGGAGAACCTCCGCGCCTCCCTGGAGCCGTTCAACGTGTTCGAGAGCCAGGAAGAGCTGAACCACCGCATGGAGATCCTGGCCAAGCTCAATACGCTGGTCAAGCAGTGGGTGAAGGAGATGTCCGTCAGCAAGAACATGCCAGAGTCCGCTGCCGAAAAGCTGGGCGGAAAGATATACACCTTCGGGTCGTATCGCCTCGGTGTGCACCACAAGGGAGCCGATATCGATGCCCTGTGCGTGGCTCCCCGCAACATTGAGCGCGCCGACTACTTTCAGAGCTTCTTCGAGGTGCTGAAGAAGCAGCCGGAGGTCACCGAGTGTCGCTCCGTGGAAGAGGCCTTTGTGCCAGTCATCAAAATGAACTTTGATGGCATCGAAATCGATTTGCTGTTCGCGCGACTTTCGCTTAAAGAGATACCCGACGACTTTGATCTGCGCGATGATAATTTGCTTCGGAATCTGGATCATCGCTCGGTGCGCAGCCTCAACGGCTGCCGTGTGACGGACGAGATCCTGGCCCTGGTGCCCAACATTGAGAATTTTCGCCTAGCCTTGCGCACCATCAAGCTGTGGGCCAAGAGTATGTATTCGACCAACCCCTAGTCATTGCAGCAAACTAAATATTTCTCTATCCGCAGAGCATGGTATTTATTCTAATTCGCTGGGCTACTTCGGCGGCGTCACCTGGGCCATGCTGGTGGCCCGGACTTGCCAGCTGTACCCGAACGCTACAGCTGCCACCTTGGTGCACAAGTTCTTCTTGGTCTTTTCGCGCTGGAAGTGGCCTAATCCGGTGCTACTCAAGCACCCCGACAACGTGAATCTCAGATTTCAGGTATGTAAAGAAGTTTTGCTTCCCAAATCGGAAAGTGTTTTCTTTAATTGATCCAACTCTTTAATGCTTCCGCGGCTGGGTTAGGTCTGGGATCCGCGCGTCAATGCATCAGATCGCTATCATCTGATGCCAATCATAACGCCTGCGTATCCACAACAGAATTCCACATTTAATGTGTCCGAATCCACCAAGAAGGTCATGTTGACCGAGTTCACTCGCGGCATGAACATTACGGACGAGATCATGCTTGGCCGCGCATCCTGGGAGCGTCTCTTCGAGGCGCCCAGCTTTTTCTACAGATATCGCCACTTCATAGTGCTGTTGGTCAACTCGCAGACGGCTGACGACCACCTGGAGTGGTGTGGACTCGTCGAGTCCAAGATCCGCCTGCTTATCGGCAACTTGGAGCGAAATCCTCACATTGCTCTGGCGCACGTCAACCCCAAATGCTTTGAACTGAAGAAGGGGGAGAGCGCGAACAACTCGCAGAACAACAGCGGCAACGAGGACGACCTGAAGCAGCCCCCGCCCAACCAGGCCTCAGTGACATCGGCTCCCTTCTGCTCCATGTGGTTCATCGGTCTGGAGTTTGAGCGTTCGGAGAACCTCAACGTCGACCTCACAGAAAGCATACAGAATTTCACAGAGCACGTGATCATGCATGGCGTAAGTAGCGTCGAAAGAGTATTCATATTCGGTGGTGGTTAATCGATATTATGGTTGTTTCTAGGTCAACATCAAGATGCTCAAGGAGGGCATGGCCATCGATGCGCGGCATGTAAAGCGCAAGCAGCTCACCGTCTACTTGGACGCTGACTTCCTCAAACGCGAGCGCAAGTCCATGGAGAGCCACACTAGCTTTAACAACACGCTGCTGGCCAACCGCAAGCGACTCTCCACAGAATTGGCCCAGTCGCAGGAAGCTCTGCCGCCGGGCAGTCAGACGCAGCTAGCCAGTGGCAATCGGGGACGGGATAGCGGCGCCAAGATCCACCGGCTAAGTGAATCGGTAAGTACAGGCGCTAGCCATATTAATCGCGGATCTTTTTGATTGAGTTCTTGGGTTTTATCCAGCTGACGGAGGATAATTCGAATGCATCGAGCGATTTGGGAGCTCAGACGCCCACCACACCCACTGCGGCACAAACGAATGCGCCAAGTTTTAAGACATCTGGCAAGAACGGCTCGGAGTTGGATACATCGGAGCAGGAGCAGCAGCAGCAGCAGCAAGGGCAGTCGTCACCGCAGTCGCAGGCGCATAATAACGGAAGCAACAGCACTGCCACGACGACGGAGGTGGCATGTTCGTGACAACCGCCGACGCTACATCCACCGCCGGCGCAACAGCAGCCACCGCCACCGCCGCCGCCGCCACCGCTGCCACCATCAGGTCACCATCATCATCATCAGCATCAGAAGTTTCGGAAGAACAACAACGCGGCTGCAGCGGCAGCCTCCAATAGTATTTTCAATCAGCGCTCGATCCTGCATGCGGCTTCGAGTCTATCGGCGGCTCTAAGCATAACCGGACACAAGCGCAAACAGCAGACAGCGACAAAAACCATACATTCGGCAAACCCGATCAGCAGTACCCACACCCACATCATCCACAGCAACAACATCAATGGTTTTGGCGGAAGCGGCGGTGGCGGTGGCGTCAGCAACACCAACAACAAGATCTGCTATTACATTGACGACGATGATGATGATGATGATGACAGCCACCAGCATCAGCTACTACCGACGCAACCACACCAACAACCACAAACGCAGGCACTGGCCAGAGCCATTCCCACAGTATCAGCAGGAGCAACAGCAACTCCCACGCCAGTATCTGTAGCAGCCCCAGCCGCTGCATCGGCCACGACAATTTCTTGTAAGTTGTTACCATGTATTGAATCATTCGCTCGCCTTCTCCTCGCATATGTGCTACTTATTCCGACTTACCTTGACACGAGACTGGTTTATGCTCTAATTTGACTATTTACTATATTTAACTTAAACAGTATTTCACTCAGCTCACCTCCTCCGGCTCTACGAGTGAGGGAAAAGGATTTAAGCAATCAATCAGTTTCTTAGTTATACAAAAATTACAAACACATTTTCCAGAGACAATGCTCTAGAAATGATTAAATTCATACTTTTAAAAAAAGTAATTAAACGATAAAACAAAAGAAAAACTACACTTTTTTGGTATTTTTATTTTCGAAATTATTTTATATTTTTTCCGTCAATGAATCCAGTCGTTGGTTTTGTTTATTTTGTTCTAGAATCATCAGATATGTAGGTAAATTTTCTTTATAGATCTGTATGCAATATAGTTAAAGCTTCGTAAAGTAAATAAACGATTGGAAGACCTTTTAAGAGACATTCCATTCATTGAGCGAAATTTTGCTTGGCTTAAATTTGAATACAATTTCAGAGATTCACATGTTCCACTCAAGTTGAAGGGTTAAGTGATATACTTGTGAATTTCAGAATACCAAGCACACTTTATGTAAAAAGGGTCTGCTGTTTGGTGATAAACAAAACGATATGCTAATCTGTAATGAAGAGTTCTTAGACAACAGATTTATTTAACTAATATAATGAATATCCCTTAATGTATCTTTGCAGTGTAAAAAGCTATAACACATACCATTTAAGGATTAGTTATCATAGTTATTCTCCCCCATTAATTTTCTTGGCATTGATGCCCAACCCAAGTGGAAGCCCAACATATTTTACACAAAGCGGTGAGTGGAGGGGAGTTCTTACAATTCTGAAATTCAAAATGCTAATGCCCGTCTGTTTTGCCCGCAGGTTTCGATCACACTACACTTCAGAGTTATGTTGAACATTATTCATTCAACGAACTGACGCTAACGTTCCGTTCCGATACCCAATTGTAAAATGAACACAATGCATATAGAAATCAACAGATTACTTGCGACATCATCATCCGATTTCAGCCACTTTTTAGCGACAGAGAACGATTTCGCTAGCATGTCCAAATAATAATATGTTGTACATCTATCTTTTTTACTTCCCCACAGCTGGTTTGAGGAGTGCGTAGAGGTGGAGAAGGAGTCAGCGCCGCGGACGGACAACCAGATGCAGGACAGCTGCAGCAAGAACTATGAATCAATTGAGAAGATTCCTTTATAATTTTCCATCTTCTAGTTTTCAACATTTGTTTTCTTCTCCTTCTAGTTGTACAACGCTGAAAATTTGAAACAATTATGTTCGTTTTTCTAAGAAAAAGATATCTGAAAAAAGGTAATAACAAGCAAACAAAGAATTGCAAAATGAAATGAAGATATTGATTTAATTTTACCAAATAAACCAGAAAAAAAATATACAGCGAAAGCTAACAAAAAAACCAAACCAAATAACCGTTTTATTTCACATTTTATTTGAGTGGGTATGCATATGCTCTATCGCAATGTAATCGTAATGGTTCATGGAGATTAGGATATGGCTATCTGCTGTAATGAATACTTGGGTAGCACAGATTCCATTCTCTGATTGCGTAGTATCTGGCACAGAAGGTAATCGACCAGTTCGTTGTACAATTCGGTGTGGCACAACTCGGAAAATCCTGTATTATACGCTGTCCTCCGCAAGCCAATTTGGAAGGGTCGAAACTTGAACTTCGTTTTGGAGAGGTGGCGCATTAGCCAGTCATTGACAAGGTCAACTTTGTAAATGGTGCTCTTGTTAGCACAGATTTGCTCCAATTTCTTTTTGCGCGGAAAGTATTCTATGATTGGATTCGAGTCGACGACCACCCGTGGCAGAGTGTGAGCGGCCCTTGCGGCGAAGCGAGTATCTAAAAACATGACCCCAAAGGTGGCGGCCCATGGATCGAACACCCACTGACCGTACTGATTCTTTTTAACCATTGGAATTTTCACGGTTAGCTCCTTGCCGCCAGGTCTATGTGCGCCTTCTCCGCCGCCTTCGCCGCCTCCGCCGCCTTCACCGCCTCCACCGTCTCCCCCGCCTCCTCCAGCGCCTGCTCTCACGCTTACAGGCCCTTCAAAAAGTCTCAAATCATTCATCGTCGGTACACTAGAATTCATTGCTAGCTTGATGGTGCTGTCCGCTGTGTGGCTGGTTGTGTGGCGTGTGGTGGGTGTATTGGTTGTGTTCCCCGTGACGCCACCGGCGAGCAAGCCGGCCTCGATCATCTTTTGTATCTTCCTGTGGGGTTTCTGATTCATCCATATGCCCCAGACCTTATCATTGCTAACCAGGCTCAGGTTCCCCCGTCCGCGTTCCGTGCTGGTTTCAATCTTAGCCTCCGCCACTGGTGTGGATGCGAAATTCCCACGATTCGGCTTGGATATGGACAGTGGCATAGCCACGAATTCGTTCACTCTCAGGCACTGTGGTGTTTGGGCTCATAAGTTAAGATCGAACACAAGTTTGGGTCTAACTCACGACTACTACTGCCAGAGCGATAAAGAGCATACTGAGTATTCCGATGCTATGCATTTTGTTCACTTATCTGCTTGAGAACGGTCAATCCAATGTAAAAGCCGTGGTTTTAGAATAATTGAAGTTGTTTTAAATATTGTATTAACGTATTGTTTTCCTAATGTGTTTAGAACAGAATGTGACATAAGACTCGTACAAACTGCGAGACTGACGTAGAGAAAATTCGATATTAGAAGTACGTTTACTAAAGTAGCAATGGTATTACAAAACTTTGTAAGAAATTTGTAAGAAAGACTATATAGTCCACTAAAAAGTTAAATAAACTCATTTGTAATTCATTAAATCTGATCTTTTATTCGGTATCTCATCAATCACAGCTGATTGGTCAACGCCAAATGGAAAAACCAGGGACAACGTCTTCAAAAAGAGCAATATTTTGTCTTTTCCACCGGTGGGAATCCAAGCCACTTAAACATGGCCAGCATCAAGGACGCTTCGATTGCATTGAGCCGATGAAAACTGCGTTAAGCCCTTTGTGTGCTGGTACAGTCACCACACCAGGTTTCTGGAGACGGTGAAAGACTTCTGGAAGTACTCGTACTCGTGCTCTATGCGGGATTGCGTTGCTGTCATACCTAAGTACCGTGTTCCAAGTACCACGACACATGCTTCCCGATAACTGCCAAATTAACCAGTCGCAGCGGCGATCCCTTCTTTTGTCTTGTGGGCCTAACCTAATTGCACTTCTGCGAATTTGTGCGCGACACAGCTGCGCGTTTTTCCCTGAAACGGAGCTGTACTCGTATTAATCCGTTTATGGCCACGGATTAAGTTGCAAAATTTTGACGAACGCCGTCGTCGAAGGTCGCGAGACGGCGGCGAATTCGCGGAAAAGCATCTCAGTCCTTACACAGGTATCATCGGCCGTCCGCCCGCCGCCCACAGGTAACAAGATCTCAGCCACCTCAGCAGGGCAGGACTGCCTGCTCGATCCGGTATAAAAGATACGATGTCCGGCAGATAAATCATCAGTTAGCAACGCATCTTCAGGGTGTGAGGTGCCCGAAGTGAAGGAGAAAAAGAAAAAGAAAAAAAAACGAACTATCTCGGAACTATTATACGATAAACTTTGTTCAGTTTTGCCAACTTGCTTGCAGCACTGGGTGAAGTTTGTCTTATAATCCCACAGTAAGCGATCAGCGAGCGTCTCAGCGCACATTGTGAACGACGATACCGAGGCAACGATCCTGGGATGCATTTTGTGCAGTTATGTCTACGTGATCATCCTCATCACTGGGCAAAGTGTGTCTCAGGATTGCAGCCCCGCCAACAAGTGTACAAGAATGGCGATAAAGTGTGTGTGTCGCAGAAAAAGAAGACAAATTTTAAAATTAAATGGCGATTGTCGGTTTGGTCGCTTTTTACCAGGGTTCCGATCAAGCGAAGTGACTAGACCGAACACTCGTGCTATAATTTTAGAATGTTCAACATGGCCAACCAGTGACGGAAGTGACAAAAGTGAAAAAAGTGACAAAGTGTGTGTACACTCCACGAGTTGATACCTTATTGTGGTTGCAATTAGTTTCTTTGGTCGTCCAGCCTTAGGTGATTTCTCTGATCATAAAGCTAGACAACCATTGAAGTTCGTTGTGGCATTTGCAGCACTACCTACCACAACCACACCCACACCAACACCAACACCCATACCCACCCTCACATCCATCCCAGTGTCATTGATTAGCTCCCAACTTCCTAGGGGCCATACGCTAAAAGGAACGATCGTTGTGATATGCGTTAATTCACCGTTACATATCACAGTGATTTTCCTTTATAGCGCATGTCTGCGCCCACAGCCACACATGGGAAACGAAACACTCAGCGATGGAGACCACACCAGCCTTTGAAGTAGAGAGAATAGTTGCTGTGCTATATGTCCTTCGACTCTATATATCACAGTGGCTGTTCTTTTTGTACCTAAAGTGCCAAACAGCCAAGGAATCGCGTTGTGCAGTGCTTCCAGTTACTCACAAATCCCCGTGCCGTGTCCCCAACCGCAGGGAACCGCTGCTGCTGATATATTATCCACCCATCTTTGACATTTCTATATCACAGTGGCTGTTCTTTTTGGTTGCACGGCCAAGTCCAACGATTTGTCATCTCCGCCGCCGCGCATTCACCAAATTGAAAATTGTTCAAAAAGAAGGGAACGGTTGCTGCTGATGTAGTTCAAGTTTCGCACAATTTATATCACAGTGGCTGTTCTTTTTTGTTTGCCAATCGATCAACGATCCAGGACTTCAGTTTCGAAATATAAAAAAAAAGTGTACACATTATTAATGTTACGAAAAGTTGGAGAGAATATCTCAGATTCAGGAGAGTAAAGTATATGTCTAATAAATCCATTTGTTCAATTAGTAATTGAATGTATCGAAAGTATCAATATTCAGTGCTTGCTCGAAGCTCTGCTCTAACTTAATCGGAACCTGTAAATAGTACGTGGCAGAATGCATCCTCACAGGGTAGGTAACTTGATCTGCCTCCTCCTGCCACAATTGCCACATGCAACGGACTGACTTGCATACGAAATGCCAAATGTGGTCCATGACAAGGACAAGTCCGGACCGGGCTGGACTGGACTGGACCACTGCTAGTCTCATGCAAAGGAAGTAAACCATAAAATGACATGAGAGCTCTGATGGCGACTCTAATGCCATAATGTTCTGAATGGCTGACAGTGGCCTGCAGCCGTTGTTAAGTGGCCTTGATCGGGTCGGTGTCCGTTTCTGTTTCTGTTGGCTTCTCCTGGCCACGTGTACGTAACCTGGCAACGTCCTCGTTACCGTTACTCGAACGGAAGCTACCACACGCCAAAGAGAGAGGAAGCTAGATGCCGGAAATGCGACTGAAATGTTCGAACAGGAAAACACAAAGAACTTTCAATGTATGCATTGAATGGCTCTGGTCGCCATTGGTCGGTGTATTTCTAGTATTTTCTAAACGGTCTTCTGGGTAAAGCGATATAGGTAGTTTTCGACGCGAATTTTGTCGCGCAGCACCTTGCGCGTGGTCCTCTCCGTGGCGGCCGTGGTGCCGTTGTGGTCGTGGAAGAAGCTGCAGCTGCGGGCGGGCACAAACTGCTTGATATCGCGCTGCTTGAACCATCGCTCCACCACGCCCAGGTCGCACTTCTTGATCACGGCCTGCATGGCGTGCATGCACTTCCGGCATATGTCCTTGTCGCTGCTGAAGCTATGGAAGTAGTCGCCCACCGGCTTCCCGCCACACACCATGCACTGGGAGGTGTCGAAGGCGCCACAGAACACAGCCACCGCCGGCCAGATGACGTTCCGGGTTCCAAACGCCATATCCACATTCAACTTGGGGTACTTCATGTGGTACATATAGCTGGAGGGTCTGAAAAATGGTCGAGAGCCCATTAGAATCTTCTACCGGCAAGTTGTCATCAATGCGATGCTCACCCAGGACACATCCACTTGGGCTCTTGGCGGAGCACCTGCTTGTTGAAGGTGTAGGCATACTGGTCCCGCAATTCCTTCACGTTATAGGTGCCGATAGGGGGATATCCCAAGTCCCGGGCCGCCGGCATTCGGGATGTCTTGCTGGCCAGCGCTGAGAAACCAGCCTTCGATGGATACTAAGGAGTATTTCAGTTTAGTGTTTCTAGGCTCATTGCAATCATTATTTTTATTCCTATTATCACCTTGAACCCAATTTCCTTCATGCAATCATACGTGAATGGATTTGGTCCTGGGGGCGGCTCGATGTCCTTCTCTTCGAGGAACGTTCCGCTGGGAGACCTCTTGATTTTTCTGCCAAAGGCAACCGTCGGCATTTCCGGCGGATTAACCACATACTCGAAGCCTAAAAAGGAAATATAATAAGATCAGAGATAAGTGGCCTCCAGAAGAGGCGGGAACCTCGCTCCTTGCAACGCGCCATGATCAGGCGCGCCTCAGAGCGCTGGCGACGCAGCTGTTCCCGTTCCTGGGCGTTCGGTTTTCGGGCACGCATCAGAAGTGGCAGTCGGAGCCAGACTGAAGTCGCGATGGAGGCCAGTGCGGAAATTGGCAGGCTGTCGATTCGTGACAGCCCTGCCACGCATCTCAACACGCACTCCTCTAGTGTGCCCACAGCCATCCCCATCCTTTCCCCAGTCCCCCGTCGATAATAATCGCGTCGCGAGCTGTTTGATAGAAAATCAATATGACAAACCGTCGACGGTTTGCCGCGGAATCAGTTTACGGTGCTCTATTGCACTTGGCACACGTCTAGACAGAGATTCCTTCCTGCCCTTCGCTTTTTTCTCTGCCCACAATATTTCGATATTACTATTCAGTTCCGACGCGTACAACGCCGTTGCCTGACTGACAGAACGGAACTTTGACCCAGTTGAGCCAATTTTTTTTTTTCGGTTTTAATCGCTTTGGTTATGCCCGAAAGGGGCTGAAGGGAATTTCATTGATTCTGATAACAGTAGGTGGAAAATATTCAGAAACGAGCAGATACTCGGTTTTACGTAAAGGACAGAATTGGTATCTCAGCCGATTAGTGCCGCAAGCTCGCTTTCTCAAGAGTTTTGAAATAGCTTTTTAACAGTGTGACGTCCCAGGAGTCTGGATATAAAATTAAATTGCTCTAGCTCTAGACGGACAGTTAGACCCAGATTACAAATACTTTACGGGGTTGGAAGGCTGTTGCAGTCTTTGAATGCCGGATGTGAAAGGGGGGTTTAGATACTCGAGAATGCCCATCACTTAAATAGATCGCTGACATTTTCTTAAACATTTTTGAGTGGATATTCTCCACCACAAAAACATACTACACTCACCTTCCATTTATGAAAGCTCTTGCAATAATTTATACAACTCTAAATTTTTGCACAGACTCTGCGAAGAACTCAATCAAGTATGAATGAAATGTAGCCGGCAACTGGCCGGAAAAATCGTACAAAATTAACTGCCTGATGTGACACATCAGTGCCTGGCATATTTTCGAAATACTTTCAAAATACCTTTCCAAACATTGTAATAGCGCTTTCGATATGTATGGCAATGGAATTCACTGTTGAAAAATGCTTCTCCACAGGATACAGAAGCGCCGCCCGGGCTCTCCGACCGCTAAAGGCATTTCAGCAATTTTCCAAGTGGTTGGGCCACCGACTTCTTGCAGGGAGTGTGCCTACGGGAGCTACAGAATGGCTGCCCTGCCTGACATTAATGCCAGTTAACCCCAACGTTGTCCCCATCCTCGGCTGCAGCTGCAATGGCTTTGGGGGGTTACTTTTTTGGCAGGACCCCGGCCCTCAACCCACCTGCATGCCAGCCTGCAAGACCTGGATTGGGAGACACGCACATGAATGCTAATGCCGTTGACGGGGCGGGAAACAAGCAGAGGCATCGGCATCGGCATCGGTAATGGCAGTGGCAGTGGCAGTGGCAGCACGCACAAGTGCACAACCGCGTTGCAGCCACAGCAGCAGCCCGAACAGACGTCCTTCAGCCAGGACAGTGGAACAAGCATCATTGTGGGTGATCAAATAGAGAGACATACTTTTTCCTCAAAGAGGTATTGAGGGAATACCCGAAGGATTCTTCTGCTCCATTGTGGGACTCTCCACTTATCGTTTCGTGCCACTGTGCCCCACAGAGGCACGCAGCAAACTGCTTAATTCGTGCAAATAAAATGATTGTGCAACATATGTTTGGGGTTGGCTGTGGGTCTATTATAATAGCCGCCACCTCAAGCATCTTTCCCTGCTGCAGCTCTCCCGACTGCCGCAAACTTGCAACGCAATTACAATGCAATTTGCCATTATTTAACGGGCCTTCTTCTCTCCGAATTTGTGGGCGACGTAGCCCCAATATGGTAATGGCTGGAGATGTAAACTCTGTCAGGGTAGGGGTCTGTGCAATGGAATTGAATTCATTGAACGTAACCATCCGATGGCTTCAGTAAACAACTACCTCTCTCCTACTATTGTTTCTCGGCGAAATCTCCAGAAAACACTCCTTCAATTTCCGAAAGCAAGTGCCATGTCGTACACAGACCATTACAGCAGCACAACATCCAACTGAAATGCAAATAAAAATGCAGCTCCATTCAGGATGGCAGTGGCAGTGGCAGGACCAAGGACTTGGGTGTGCGGCAGAGGGCTCCTGGAAAATGGCCCATAAACGTGCCATTCACATGCAAAGCGCAAAAACTTCTGAGACTGTCCCTGCCTCGCCTTGTATGTCTGTCTCTCGCTCTCCCTCTCTCTCTTCGGAAGTGGCAGCATCCTGGTCAAAGCAATAGCAAGGACAGCAAAGCTCGTTCCCCTGTCTTCTGGCAAACGAAAATTTGACTCACAATAAAAACAGGACCGGCCGGGAAAACAATGCCAGAAGCAGCATCAGCAACTACATAGAGTACGCCAGAAACACAACAGTTTAAGTCCATTGCGGAGCGGAAGTGCCGCTTATTACGCAGGATGTGGTTAACCGGAAATGAAACGAAGCAAGCCAAGTGCGACAATACACCATAGCCAGCGCTCCGCTCCCCTCCTCTTCTGGCTTATTTCATTCTCGTGTGTGGGGCTCTCTCTGGGTTCTCACCGATGTGCTTCTGCGATTTCTGCATTCCTTCATTGAAAGTGGAAGGGAAACACTCCCCCAACAAGCGGAGGACAAATTAAGATTTTCAGATGAAATTATATTTGTGTTCCAGATGCTTTGTTTTGTCCAGTGTACGCAGAAAATGTCATGCCAGAACGCAAACAAGCCCGCTAACCCGCAAATGGTCAACAAACAGCGGCGACAATTGGGCCAGGCTGACGTTGAAATCAAATTACAAGATTCTCTCTCTCGTTCTCCCTGACATCTGCAGCTGCTCTGCATCTGCATCTAGCTCCGGCATAGTGGCAAAGCAAGGCCCCTTCACTATCCACTTCCCGCTGACCCAAATGCCACGCGCCTGCAATTTGTGCGGCAATGTGGCTGGGTTAATCATGCTAATAAACACAAAAGTTGTACTTGTACTATAGCTGCTGCTGCCATTGCAATTGGCGCCGGCACACAAAAACCATTGCATACTCGTACTTACAGGCGATTGCAGGGGGATAGGTATGGGTCCATTCCACGGCTCTGGCTGGGGCTGTGGCTGTGGTGTAGTGGCATCCATCGGATTGGGACCCCGGTGTCCATGCCACTGGACCAATATTAGACCGTTGCTTTTTGCGGTGGTTGCGTGGCATTGGCCATTCAAAAGGAACACGATTGGCTTCCAGGGAGGTTGGAAAGCATACAAAATTGCAATGATTATGCACGCGCCTAGTTGGCACTCTATTGTGGCCAGGTCCTCATTTGTGTGCGGCCCGAAGCGGCCTATTAATACATGAGTCCGATGGGAAGCGGGCTGAAGTAGGGACTCAGCCGTAAATGGTAATCGTAGCAGCTGCTGCCTGGTCAAGTTAATCTTTAAAGTTCCACATTTTCCGCCCCAAATGTGAGAGGTTTCAGGAACCACCCGGAAGTATAGAAGTATCTGGTTGTTTGGAAATATCTATACAATTTTGTTAGATCTGTATATTGATTTAGAGCTTGAGCTCATATTCAAGTCATTTCCTCGACCGGAATTTGTATGATCCATCCAATATATCTCACAGGATGTGCTGGCGCCAACGGAAATCCCAGGCACATTATCCAATGATTTATTTTAAGGGTCTGGGGGCACGAGAGTGAAACTTTCTCGACACTGGGAAATGCATGAGCCTGAGGCGGGTCTGGCCTTGCACATGCTTACCTTTCACATCCAGGCTATGTCTGGTGCTGGGGGCACAAGCTGGGGCAAGCCCCGAGGCAGGTGAACACATGCTGTCAGCAGGAAAGAGGTCGAGTCGTAGGCTGCCGCCTCATCATTTTAGCTGTCACATTAAAAATGCATAAATGTTGCTTAAATGCAATCCAAGAAATGCAACTGGCCGTAATACGTGCAAAAATAGACATTGCCCCTTGCTGCAAGGCGGCTCTCACCAATCAAAGTGCCCGGCAGGGATATGGAGGTGCTGGGGCAGGAGCTGAACACAATTTGTATCCTGCCTGGCATGCCGGGGCACTGCCCCCCCCCCCCCATACCCCACCAGAACTGTAAGATAGACAGAGAGATGCCTTTGGGCCTCTGGCCTTGTCTTTGCCTTGTCTGAAGCTGCCTACGTTTCAGGTGCGAGGCCTGGGATTGGTACTGCGATTGGACCTGGGAATGGGAACGGGAATATGTTTTTGCTTCTACTTTCTGCTCCGCTCCTCCGGTCCCTGACCGTGTGTCTGTGCCTGCTTCTCTGCTGATTGTCGTCCTGTTGATCTGTGTTTTCACTTAGATATTGGCCCGGGCTGGGCGATAACGCTACGTGTGTGCTACCATCGAAACAGGAAGTTTGTTTGTGGCCAACTTGCTGAGTGGCAATCGGGATGGCAAAGGAAGTGATGGGATGATGCGAATTCGATTGGGATGGGGAATGGGGAAAGAGGAACAGAGCGTCTGCTATTCGAATTGCCTGTGGAAAGTTCTGCCGAAGGCTGGGGCTAAGGCCAGGCCTTCGATATCTAGTAAGCAATCGTTTCAAATTGAATTTTCTATTTACCCAGTAGTCGATATACTTGGAATTCTTTTCTGCTTTTTTCCTTTGCTGTGCAAAGTTTTCCAGACAAAAGTTAAGCCAAATGAGTTTAAGTTAAATATGGATGTGCAAGCGGGCTATCGACCGAGCTTTTCAGGAATATTTTATTGTTTTTAGATGGGTCTTACTGTTTTCTTAGCTCTAAGTTTCGATTTTGGAAGTACTCGATTAAGCATGACGACACTGTTGGTAGGTCATCGGTATACAGACGGTCGAGATGCGCTCCGTCTAGTTCCCAGCGAGAAGTATCTAACCAGCATAGTATTATTTCCCGGGAATCCCACCAAGGACAGCGGAATACCTTCAGGGACCATCGCCAAACAGCAGGACCAAAAAAACATATATTTTCGCCGGCTGCCAGTCCGATGACTTCCGGGGGACAACCCTTGCTGTCAGGTGTTCGTGGGGCCATTGGAACAATGGCCGCCGTCCGACTCGATAATGGCATTATCGGTGGTCCATCGGCTTTGCCTCCAGCAGCAGCATCATCCGGTGGTCGAGGTAGTTGACTCCTCTGACTCTGGCTCCGGTACAAGGAGTTGTCTGTAGATGTCTTTAAATCTGTAAATAGCGGCTGCATTCATGAAAATCATTGAAAGTGAATCGGACACTTAATGGCTTGAAATCTCAATCAAAGTCCTTGAATAAGCAAAAGCATCGGCAAATGCCACCTTCTGTGAGTTCGAGAAAAACCATTTCTGCAAATGAAAAGAAGAATATTTCCATCAATTTTGTTGGATGCCAAAAAATTATATCAGTAAAACATTAATTCATGGTTTGGGAAATCGTTTTGTGTACGAAAAAGTTCAAAATAAATCACAAAAGTATCCTTTACGAATGGATAATTATATCCGTAGGAACCAAAGATCATTTCCTGTTTTGACATCTTGGAATCGTGGTGCCATCACATCACCTCCGCTTTGACTCAGTTGAACCTCAGTGTTTGCCGGTGGAGTGATTGATGCTCCAGTTGATGGATGCCTCCTTGGGGCAGCACAAACCGAATGTGTGTTTGCTTGTGTGTGTGTGGTAGCTGGCTCCAGTGGCTGGCAGTTCCGTTCAAACTTTCCCGACCGACACTGACAGCATTCCCACCGAAAAGTATTATTAATATCAGATGGCAGTGTCGCTCAATTTAAAATATTGCTAGCAAACACATTCATGAACTTGAGTAATTTTTAACAAACAACTTTTGAAATTACTTAATCGCAAAGTTCTGCGCTCTGGCAGCAGCAATGTGGCGTCTTTTCTGGAAAAAGCGAAAGCGGAAAGGGAAGTGAAACGGGAGCGGAAGCGGGAGCGGAAACGGAACATAAATTGTGTTTATTACGAAGAGCGTGGCATACTTTTGTGCGCAATTTAAAGTGGAAATATGAAGGGCAAACGGTGACAAGAAGGAGCTGCTCCCACACGCATTTAATTAAAGCGCAATGAAGACATTTTCCACGGGAGTCTGTGTGCCTATGTGTCCGTGTGCTTTCGTTGGTGTTGCGAAGAAGAAAAGCTGTTAAAAATATTCGAGACACTTGAATGTTTCCCCACTGACACTCGCACGGAGACGGGGATGCTCGGCGGAGCAGCCCCATAGAGCACAATAAATATTATTTATGAGCCTTCCGATAAGAAACCCGACGCACACACACACACGTCCTTTTTGGAATGCAGTCGCTCTTACACGTAAGCATCTATATTTTTCCATATCTAATTTCTGCCATCCCGTGGCGTTCTAGGACATTATTTAAGGGTTACACTTGAATTTGAATGTCCCCTAGACCCGTACACTGCATAGTTCGCTAAATGATCCTCATTTTTAGCACCTGCCATCCTGATAATGATTAAATATCCATATGTATGTAGGTATGTGTAAGCATTTGCTTGGCTGATAAATACGGGACCAAAGCCAACAGCGGGACAGGCAGCCGCTTGTTTATTTTAATAATGTTAACCTAATTAAGTGATTAATATGCAGAATGTGCGCAGAGATTAAAACGATGCGCGCACGCTGTGTTTAATTATCGAATTAAATTTTGTTGGTCGACTGCCTGGCTGACAGTTTACGGGCAAACTTGGCCCAAACTGATAGACCCATTTTTTTGCCATCACCCACTTAAGCCCTAGGCATCCACCATCATTAATCAAGTGGCGGGCTCTGTCCGCTTTAAAATAACAATATCCGCCCAGGACACTGACAGTCGCTTGTTTACACATGTTCCAGACATTGAACTTTCTGTTGAGTAATTGTCATTTTGGTATACAAGGCACTTTTTGGGTCATTGAAAGGTGAGAGAAAGAACCAGGATTCACGATCAATTAATCTCGTTCAAAGATACCTTTTCATCAAGAAGAATGGGCCTATTTTTGCTTGATTTCAATTTGAATTGAAGAAATCTTCAAGCGCTTTTCAAGAACTATCTATGTATATTCTAAAGCTCAAATATTCTTTCATTTACACATTTCAAACAACCGGACAAAACATACAAGGTAACACTCTTGGAAATTGTTCCACTACAAAAATTATGCTAATTTAATGCAATTTTTTATTGCACTTTCTGGCTGTTGTAAAATATGAAATATAATAAACAAGATTGCCAAGAGACCACAAACCATTACAAACCATTTTGCTTGGCTCCAGCAACACACCCCACTTGAAATTATATGCATGCCCAAACCATGTGGGTTTGCACATGCCCAACCCCGCATTGAATGTGTTTTGCATTTGATAATCAAATGAGGAATGGTAGGCTCATCGAATCTAATTGATGTTTAGATAGATAGATAGATAGATAGATGGATAAAACCGTGGAACTGGCCTCATACATAAAGGCTTGCCACAAATTCCGATAGGCAGCTTTAGGTTTGATCAACTTATATATTGGGACTGGGAACAGTTTAAAGTTAGAGCATAATTAATTGCAATAACATTTCATAGACTAGAGAATACATTTAGGAGCATTTATTGAGATGGCCGTTTGTATATGTGTAAATGACAAAAACATGTAAAATACATTAGAAGCAGCATTTAATTCGGATTATCCCTTGGACATTCCTTAAAAGTGTCCAGATTTGCAGCACTTCGGAGTCCTTTTTGTGCCAGCCACTTGCATTTACTTAGTCCCAAACTGTATTCTACCCGGAGGCCTAAGTCCTGGCCATTATTTACGAAAAGGTAACAGCCGAAGGATACACAAGGCATGAGCGTTTCTGCATAAGCCATCTTACGGCACTAAAAGCTACTCAACCATTGCCGTTTTTTGCCAGATTCAAGGAGCTAATTGATGAAAGCTCCAAATGGTCGTGTAGCACGGTACTCTGTTGGGGCGCACTGGAAGCGTCACTCATGGATAGGTAAATAGACATGGCAGCTGTTGGGGAAAATCTTTCAGCATTTCGCAAGCACTCGTCTGCCTCCACTTTTTGGTACAATTAAAGGTGTTGCTAAACGGCAGCCATTTACATATACAAGGGGAAGATTCCAAAACGAGAGAGAAAGGGAAAGTCCTTGGGGCCAGGATGGCTTTCGAAATTAGAATTAATATTTTTCCGCTGAGTCTACACAATTTCAAGTTGGTTGCGCGAAAAATGCACGCTCTGGTCAACAGCCTTGGAACGTGTGGTGGCCGTTGCCTCGGCTGCAGCTGCTTCACTGTACCGTACCTCTGGTGGGGCTCTATGGGTCTGCGTGTTTGGCACCTTTTGGGTGTCTTGATGCTGAGCCAGCGTTATTCCGTGGTGCATCTGTGGCAGCTTCAGCATCAGCTCCAGCTCCAGCTGCAGCAGCACTGATAATAAATTCATGATGAAGAGTAATTTATACACTTCATATGCGGATGCGGCACTCCATCCACTCCACTCCACTCCTTCATCTTCCTTGGCCGTTCTGCTGAGCTTGACAGAGGTGCCGCCCTGCCCTAGAATGAGGTAGTCCGCAGCTCTTGGTGGTCGATCCAGCCATGCATTAAACCTTAAACTATTTGCAGGCCACAATTACCGAAAAACTAATTACAAAGCCTTGCCTCCTTTGAAAAGTTGTTGCCACTCAGAACCATCGCCCGCAGCGGGTCAGAAGCGTCAAAGAAAGCAGCACAGTGGCACAAGTGGCAAGCTGCTGTCCTCTGTCCGCTAGCTGCAATTTAATTTCAAATTAATCTAATTTTTTGCACTTTTTTGTGGCATTCCATCTAATGAGAAATGCTGATTTTGCACTCTGCACGACGTTGCATACAAATGAGAGAGGTCCTGGTCCAAAGTGGTCCGGACATATCGCTTCCCTGGCCCTCTTCGCATAATTAGTGGCTAGGTGCTCTGCCATTGATTGGTTACGCACAGAAATTGGGCGCCCGAAAGTGCTCTGCTAATGACTCAATGGAAACCACTCGTAATTGGAGCAGTGAAGCAAGACTCGAATAAGATTTCCATGGAAATGCGGCTGAAATTTGTGTGTTTATGTTCGGGCCAAAAAGAGAGCTGTAGTGGAAATGGTAAAACGAATTCAAACGCTTTAAAAAATGTTTAAACCTCTTTTAGAAACTTTATCTACCATGCCAAAAACATTTCCACGAAAATATGAGTTTTTAGAGCAGATTTTCCATGACCAAGGGGCGATATAAGCTAAAATCGGATTTTCAGACATTTTTGTTCAACAATTAAAAAGAAAATTGAATAAAAAACTTTTGTATTTAAACTTTTCTGTGCTTTGAGCAGATTGTTCTTACAAAAGGTATTGTTTAGAAATGGAAAGCATAGAAACGTCATGCTGCAAGTGGGAAAAGTGTGGAAAACAAATGCAGCAGATAGTATCTTGGATATTAAAGAACACTTCCCATACTTTTAGCCTTTTACTCAAGTGTCGAACTATTTGCTTGTCGGTCCATACTTACATATGTGTGCACTTGTGATTATATGCAGGTCGTGCGAGTACGAGTTCGGGTATTAGCCGGATTGTTGGTCATTTGGTTAGAGCACATCTTTAGCACCTCAAAGATGAGGTTTGTGTTTGGTCAGAGCAAAGTAAATACTATTGCAGGGTATATTGAAAAGAACCCACGGACACAGAAGACACTTAGTAGTAAAGATTATTCCCATAGGAATATCAAGAACGAGAAGAGAGGAAGTAAGAGAGACAGAACCAGACAAAACCTCTGTAAGTCTTTTAAGTAGAGGTCTCACAGCCATCCGGCAGTCCAGTTGTTGTCGTCCCTTCAAGAAGAGCAGACCGTCTTCCATCAGACTTTCGCACTGCATCAATATAACTGGTTTCTGGTCCATCCATATCGATATTGGATATGTTGCTCGTGCCGCTTGCCCTCATCGCACTGTTCGGCCTGGCCCACACGCTGCCCCTCGATGACGTGGAGTCATCGTCACTGGCCACAATTGAGCAGCCGGATGGCAGCGGGCGGGTGGTCTTCGATCAGCGTCAGACGGGCCAGTACAACATTCACGTGAGCATTAAAGATGTCGCCATCATCGAGGTGGGTCAGAACGATCTGACAGATGTAAGTAGAGGGAGAGGGACCCAGAACCAGTTGGGTCCAATGTGCAGCTAACAAGTTGCAAATGCTAAAAATAGCCTGGATCTCTCTGTTAGGGTGCGTACAACGATGCTGAGGATTACTACTACGATGACAGTGCGTTGACCATCAAACCCATCAAGTTCTCGACTGAGGCCATTGGCAGCAGCAGCACAGCAGCAGCGCCAGCATCACCAGCAGCAGCAGCTGCGACGACATCCACGACAGCGTTGAGCAGCCCCACAGAGACGCCAACCACTACCCTAAAGGAATCCCCGGAGACATCTGAAGCACCATTGAGCAGTCTGAATAGCAGCTCCACCTACAGCTCGGATCTCTTGGCGGATATCGCCGCAAGCAGGATCAGACCCAAGTCTAGGCTCAACAATCTAATGATAATGGAGACGCCAATTGGCGGAGCACCGACGGCCGCACCACACCTGCCACGTCTGCCACAGGCGCCGCATCCCAGATCGAAAGATATTCCCATTATGGCTGCCGCTGCAGCAGTCACCCGGCCCCCGCTGCCGCAAGGCATTGAGTACACCCCCCCGCAAGGTCACAACTCGCCCATCTTCAAAGTGAAAGTTCAACGATCCGCAATGCCGGCAACCAAGAAGCCCGCCCGCTGTCGCTCACATCAGTCACGGAATGCCCAGGGCAAATGTGCCGACTCGATCTAGTAAGCCATTGACACTGAATCTCTGCTAAGCAGCTTACAGCATCCTCTGATTCTTTCCCCATTTCTTGTTTGTTCCCTTCCATGCGACAGCCGTAGACTCTACAGCATGCTGATGGGCCTGAACATCCCGGGTCTAGTGGGGACACCACCTCACGCTGCCGAGGCCTCATAATGCGTCCGGCCGGAATCGGTTTTCACATCACCATATCAATGTAGTTTAGAGTGTCATACATAGACTCTAAGTGCCTCTAAAATGTATCTGCTTGAGCTCATGCTTGAAGTAAAAGGACTGAAACGTACTATCATAGGGTAACAGAGACTTCTTATTGTAATGGAAGAGCTGTCAGTCCAGACTGACTATGGTGATTCATAATAATCTTCTACAAAAAGAGCCTAAAGAAGATTACTTAGCAAAAAGTGGGATTATTTTCGTTACCTATACGAAATGCCAATGACAAAACAGAAACCTCTCAGAATCGAGAAAGCAAAAAATCATCTTTAATAGGAAAAAATCATAGAAAAGAAAAAATAACTATCTGCCCATGATGTTGACATACCTCTCATGGTCTGATAGAATTGTGTATGAAAAGAGATCTGATATGAGTTCTTCTTTAAAATATATTTTCATATCTGGATAGCTCCCTTCAAATGGGTTCTGTCAAAAAGGTATTTTTAATATTCAATAGCCACGGCTGAATAAATTATCATAAATTGACTTTGAATTCGCTTTTCCATCCTATTGATTTCCCTTTCACATTAAAACACTTTCGATGTTGTCTGTCAAAGTGAATTTATATAGTATCTCAATTTATAAAAACCTTTTTTCCATGTATCCTTATTAAATGCAATTAATATTTTTACCCTGTATTTTTTCCATTCGTGTTTTTTAATGGCAGCTGGCGAATGACAAATACTGCCTCTGTAGATTGGATTGGAATTTAAAATGAATTTGCTTTCGATTTTCCTTGGCAAAAAGGAAAGCATTGCTGGGTGCACTCTACTTTCCATTCATATCAATTTGGGTTTGTAATTTCCGACTGCGCTTAAATGGCAATTGGCAACGACTGCAAGTGCAGGTGCAGCTGCAACTGCACTGCAACTGCCTCTCAATGGCAATATTACTATATATTCCTATGTGGGGATGGGGATACATATGTGTGTATCTGTGCATCTATGGATGTGGTTGGGGCATCTGTTGCGTGGGTGCTGCAATCTCGAACAGAGAGCTGTGCTCATGCCCGGCTATAATTAAATTAATTGCTTAATTTTAAGTTAATTTGCCACATGTGGCATGATGTCCTTGTGAGTGCAGACAATGCCCTCACACGGTCATGCGCAGCACCTGCTCTGCATCTCTCGGATTGCCCATAAACATAAACTTGGCTTATTCCCATAGCAACCGCATTCAGGGCTTACATCGAATTTCAGCTGAATGCAAACGAATTTCGGTAGATGGAATTCTGGTGTGTGGTGGCTCGCCCACCAGCACGAGTATCGTACCTGATTTTGAGAATGTATCTGCACTTTCAGTTAATATAAGTCTTTTATTGATTAGGCACAAACTTCTGCTCTGGGATATGCTGAACAATCTAAGGACAAGTTTGTGTAATTGACAACAGCTGTTCGTGTTCATTCAAGCCTTTCATCTTCTGCTGCTCCAGCATCCTTTTGGGCCAAGTATCTCTGGCTCTTTTGGGCCAAGTTACCCTCACTAATTACCTACATTAGAAAACCTGCACAGACTCGGCGCACACTCAATTAGCAAAAGTAAAGTGCACTTTGCATGCAGGCGGAGGAGTCCTGGACAGAACCGAAACAATTCCACAACTTTGTCGTTGTTCTTGCTCCCATTCCCACTCTCCGTCGCACTCCCCTTCTCAGTCGCTTCCGTTTCCGTTGCGCATTATTTATGCCACCCTTTGACCTCTCGCCTTGAGAAGTGTGCGTCGGGGAGCGCTTAAAATGCCATCTTTTGTCAAATTAAAGCCAAACGAAATAAGCCACCCGACAGTCGGGCCTGTGGTGGGGTGGTGCAGTGCGGACTCCCAAAAACACACAAACAGAGCACTGGCCATTCACCCAAAAACGGAACTTCAACAGACACCCAGCTGGAGAGTCAGCAGAAGCAGCAGGGGAAGGAAAGTATTGCGGCCGGGAGTAGGATTGGATGTTCGACTATAAGCCGGTCGCCATCTTGCAGTTATTCGCAAGCATGGCGGCAGACCCAGAACACAGACAGCAAACCCAAACACCATCCCAAATGGCGCAACAATTGCAGTTTATTTATTACATAACTGGAGGCGTTTATGCGTCGAAAAGCGTGCAGCAAGAGGAGGCACCACCGACTGCACAGACTACACACTCCGCCAGTCTGTGCGCCAGTCCAGCATAATAATTACACTCGCTATCAGCGCCGACATTTCGCAATGAAAAACTGCATTGGCAAACTAGCCCGCAACCTGTTGTTGTTCTCCCAGGACCCCGGCTGAGTGCCAGAACCTGGACCTGGCCCAGCACTCCGAACACAGATCCTTACTATGCAAAGCCATTAAACGCAAGTGTCGCACGGTTTATTCATGGCTGGAGAATGAAGATGAAGCGGCAAGCGGGCTGCCAGTGACAGGAAAGACATGAGACGAACCGGAAACCAAAGCAAAGCAGCTAGTAGATAGCAGATTGTAACAGGCAAACGGTGTAGCAAATTCTCGACTTTGTATTACGCAAATTTTAGTTCGAGCCAAAGTCTCTTGATTGAATGGCTAATAAACTTACTCAGCTTGGTAAATCTTAAGTATTTCATTTCATTCCTATCTGTTATCTCAGAAGACATCAAAATTGAAGCCTAACGAAGATACATCAAAGGGTGCTTGCAACTGCGTTTATTCTCTGGTGCCATGTAACAATTGTGTTTAGTTTTTAAAATATAAATTTGATAACAATTTAATGGGGAATTGGGAATAAGGAATCATTCTTGATTGGACAATCGTCTCGGAGCCACCTTTTGGACGTTTTTCTGAGCGACATCCTTTTCAATGATCTTCTCCCTAGAGACTTTCTTCCCAGGCAACTTCTTAGGGAGCACCGCCTTAGAGGCATTTTTCCCCGTGACTTTCTTCTGATTCCACTTATCCTCAGGAACATTCTTCTCAGGTAACTTAGCGTCCTTGTCCCCAGTAGCCATCTTCTTTGGACCCTTCTGCCCAGGAGGTTTCTCTTCAGGCTCCTTCTCCTCAGGGAACTGCTTTTCAGCGACCTTCTCCTTAGATACTTTCTTCTCAGGTAACATTCCCTTAGCGTTCTTATCCTTATTTTCGAACTTATTCACATGCTTCTCCTCCCCAGGCCCCATCTCTTCAGGGTCTTTGGAACACGAGTCAGTGTCCTCTTCAGTCTCATCTTCAGGATCCTTCATCTCAGACTCCTTTTCCTCAGACTTCTTTTTATTACGCTCCTTTCCCTCAGGCTCCTTTTCAGCCTCCACTCCAGACTGATCATGTCCGATAAACTTCTCAAACTCCTCAAAGTCCTCATAAATGTCCTCTTCAGAGTCGACTTCACGTTCGGAAGACTCCGCAGACTCCTTCGCTTTAGGATCCTTCTCCTCAAGCTCCATCTGGCGCTTCTTGGTCATTTCGCGCTTGTGCCAATCCTTCACATACTGATTGTTGACTGTAGCAATGCCCTTTAAGTAGGTCACGTAATCAATGTCGCTGTCCAGCGCCAGGATTTCCCCGTAAAGATGACTCATCTTGAGATTGAATCGCATCAGGGCCGTCGGCACATCGTACTCGTTCACCTCGGTCTCGTCGAAGAACTTAACCAGGACCTGTTTCTTCATGGTCACGTAGACGAAAGTGGCATCTGGCTCCTTGAGCTGGCGCTGCAGCTCCAGCATATCCTCCTTGACCTGAGTCAGAGCTGTCGTCTTCACCTGCAGCTGGTCTCTCAAGAGATTGATGACATCCTGGCACTGCTTGGCCTCGTTCTTAAGGCGATCAGCCAGCTTTTTGATGTCGCCATCGAAATTCAAGGGATCGGCCATGTAGTCTGCGATATTGTTGATGCGCTTCACATTGGGGAGGGCCAGGGATTCGGTTCTGTTCTTGGCACTGATCAGATCTGAAAATTCCACCAAACTAGAGGTTGCCATTATGGAAATACTCAATTTTATGCTTGTATCGAACTGAACAGTAGCTAAACAGATGTGGGGGAATACTGATAGAGCAATACTGCCATACTCTGATCTCAGTGAGTGCTTTGTTCTGAGGGAGAAACTTCCGAATCAAGGGAAATTTGTGTACTATCAGAAAACGTCACTTTTTTAACTGCCTCCACTCCTCGCCGATAGTCCTTCCTCTACGGCAATAATTTATTCTACGTATTTCCTGTCTAAGATCCGAGACGTTTACTCTCATCTTCCCCAACTCACTTCGCTCTAGCCAAATGAATTTGAATTAATGTTTACCCCCTTGAATTTGCAACATTTTAGAGGCTTTATTGGCTGCTTGCAACGATTCGCTTTCATCTGATTTGCTCACTTTATTTTTGGGATTTTGCTCTCCATACCATTCGGTTTTTTGGAGCGCTTTTCCCAATTTGATATGCACTAAAAGTCAATTTATTCAGTTGACTTAATTTGATTTCAACCTTCAAATCATTGAGTTCTCTTTTTATTTGTATATATTTGTACTCTGTCAGATCTGAGGGAAACTGCCTTTTCCTGCTCCGCTTGTACCAAAATGGTTGGGCAATGGGATTTATTACGAAATGAGTTGAAAATCCTATATTCCAGGAAATTGATCACCAATTTCTGCTCTCTGATTGTACGACTTAAGCCCAAATGCAGCCTAATTTTGGATCCGTCGCAGGCACAGAAACCCAAAACCATCTACATCCGATGCGAGGAGGAGAATTCAGCGACCGCAGTGGAGCCTCAGCTCCGGCATTGTTATCCAGGATTCAATTTCGATACCCAATATGCTCCACATAAGCGAGAGCGAGCAAGGCTCTATGTCGAGTCGGACGGTAATCGTACGTGTGGAAAAGACGACGGCACTGATTGCTGCATAAATGATTGAGCATGTGCGGCTGTGTGTCTGTCTGTGAATAAAAGTGTGTGTGGGTGGGTGTGCAGTGGAGTGCCTCTGCCAGTGGCAGAGCAATGGAACGAGACTTGCCACAGCCGATTCCCAGTTGCTATCAGCATTCCTCCATGCAACAGGGTTCACATCACTCGCCTGTGTGTGTGTGTGTGAGAGAGAGTGTGGAGTGAAAGAAAAGCCGTTGCATTCATATGAAAATTGATGGAAATGCCAAAATATTTAAATCTAATTTTGTGGCAGCCAGAGGCTTACAGCTCCATTCAGCTTTGATTTTCGTCCAGTTCTGCCACTCGATGTGTAACTCGATTTGTGAAAGGAATTTAAATATTTTCACGGAGAAAACAATAAATTTTCCCACGAAAAATCACTGTTATAAGCTGATGGAAAAACGCACAAAAGCTAGAGAGAAAGAGAATGAAACGGAATTCGAATGGAAAAGTCCTAAGGGCAAGTGAAAAAGCAAAATAATTAAATTCATTTACTTTTCATTGGGGCCTCGTTTTGAACTCGATCAAGTTTTGTTCTTTAAATGTTTTATATTCTGGATATTTTCTGCTCAATTGGTTTGTAGTTTTCGGAAGATCTTTTCTGCCTTTTGAAGTTCTGCAAATAATAATTTTGCTGAATAATGAGAATATATTTGATGGAAAAACGAGCATTATTTCTGCTATAGTATAAGATTTGAATGGTTTTGTTGAGCCATTATTAATGTGTAATGGGTGCATTGCACCATTTGCCTCGTTCTGGATTGTTTTTCTGTGTTCTTATACTGTGCCACTTAAATGGGACTCAAAATAGAATTTAAATACCAGAAAATTGTCTGCCCAACGCCTATTTGCACTCTTCCAGACCCACTGCTTCCAACCCGTCCGTCCGTCCCGTACGAGGGACATAACCAATTCCAACGTCATTCATTCGCATTTGCTATTTCCGTTTTTCCTGGCCGTGTTGCTGTGTTGGCATTTCATTTAGTGCACAACTTCACATTTGCCTCAGCCGTTGTCTTTCCCATTTCCCACTTTCCACTTCTCTCTATCTCTCTATCTCTCTCTCTCTCTCTGTCTCCATTTTTCCCCGCTCCGTCAGTGCAATTGCCATTTCCGCTTCCTGAAATTTGCCATTCGTTACACACAGAAGAGCACAACAATACACGGACACACCAGGAGTAGAAAGAGCGAATCAGACACTGAACTGAAACCGAAACTCAAACAGGAGCAGGAGCTGGGGCAGGGGCAGGAGCAGAAGCTGGAGGCAGAAACAGAGGAGAGGCCGTTTCCCGCCTGCACCGACATTTTCATTTCCATGCTTGGGCGCATCGCAGCGAATCAATTATTCATCATCATCGATTAAGTAACAGGGGCTTTCGCCCTTCGAAGAACCATTCCCCCAGTCTCTGGCCCAGTCCCAGGCACACTCCCAGGCCCAGGCCCATTCGTGGTCCTGTCACACTTTTATTGTTATGATTTCTGCCGTCGGTAATGGGCACACTTGAAGGACTCCTCCGGCCAGGAGCCACAGCAGAGACAATAAGAGGACCTGCTGGCTGGCGGGGTTGCTCCATTTCGCGCGAATACCCAGTACCTCTATAGAGCAAGGTATATTGGGGTATAATAATTAAAGCAGAGGTCCCAAAGTTATATTTTTTAATTTTTGCATTCGTTTCTTACGTTTTACTCTATCTGTGAAATTGGTACAAAATTCCATCTCATACCGATACGATGAATCGCATGGAATCAGAACAAGAATGAAGAGAGCCTGCTATCTGCATCTGGAGAGGTATCCCACAACCGATACCCTCGTTCTGGCTGAAGTGTCGGTTTTTATGTGATTTTAATGAGAACCGCTGGGTCCTGGGCCGAAACTAAAAGCTGAGATTCATATACCCATATCCGGGCATGTCGATGGGAATGTAACTACGAATGAATGTTCATGTGTGTGTGTGTGTGTTTGTGTTTGTGGCATATGGGTGAGAGTCATATATCTGCTGAAACATAACAATACTCGTACATCGTACATCGCGAGGGGAGATAATGTTGGGGGGGGATAGAAGAGAGGGAGAGAGACTGAACGCATGTGCCGGTGCCCCATATCATTCGGCTGTGCCCCGGCTCCATGTGCTTATTTTCGCCATTATCCATTAAACATTTATGAAAATTGCTTTTGCTGCAGTTTTATTCACTTTCCCGTTTCTTCACTTTGCATGCGGCGTGTGGGGAATCCCAATCCTCCCACTTTTGGGACGGACCCGGCATCGAAACGGACGGCATTCAGCAGAAAGTGGGGATGGTAAGATGGCAGGAGCAGGCGCAGGAGCAGGAGCAGCGGGCCAGTAAAACAATAAAGCTTAAGATTTCAATTTCCTTAGAGCTTAAAGCTGACTCTTGGCTTGTGCTCGCTCGCCCCCTTTGGTCTTTTCCTTTTCACATAAATCTTGCGAAGACATGTGCCTAGATGATAATCCAACATTATGAAAAACGCTAGCTGCAATAAATATGCGCATCAATGGCGCCACTTTTAATAGCCGCATGTTCAACGAGCTGCAAGTCTTTCCATAATGAAATACGGCTCACTCGATGCTGATGCCTCTCTCCCCACGCAGGCGGAGGGAGTCTCAGGGGAAGTGGATAAGAGTTAGCTGGAGAGGCAGTTTCTCCCAAGGCTCTATGCCTCTAGGCTAAGCTGCCAAAAACTATCCATAAATCTAAAATAAACGCAATCGCTTTATAATCAAACAAACGGACGAATAGTTTCCCCGACGGTCCACTTTTGACGCCCTTTGACAACCCCTGGTGGCACATCCGCCTCCTGAATGCTTAACTAATCAACCGCCTTGGCACTTGCCACTTGACAAGCCACCCACCTTCGAAGTGATTACGTTGCTGGCACACGTTTCAGCTATCTAAATTTCAATTAGAGTTTAAACCACCCAACGGAACGAACTGAGTTGAGTGAAGCGCCCAAGGGCTGGTGAAGCTTGCCCGTGGCAGGAACAGGTAAGCGTTGCTCCTCTACCTCGAAGAAGGCGCCTCATTAGTTGCATGTTCATGTGCGGCAACATTTTTCATGTGCTTAAATCACTCGGAGATTGCAGCACTGAAAGGAAGTGGGCGTGTGGCTGGGAAGTCTCCCACTATTACTCATCCCCCCCCCCCCCCCCCCCCCCACTCCCAAGGAAGAAAAAAACCGCCCGTTGGAGTCCTTCATATATTTACAATATACATTTTTCTGCATTTTTTTGGGTGGGTTCCTTGGGAAACGACGCATCATAAATTTGTTGGGCGGGATTTCGGTTTTCTCTGCGAGGGTTTCTTCTCTGAGTAACGATACTTAATAAACCCGCATCATTTTCCCATTTCGTACTCGCACTTCATGCGATGCTTTCCCTTCTGCCACCGCCACCGCCACCTCCACTGCCACTTCCACATCCTCTTCCTGTTGTTGCTGTTGCCACCAAATTACCTGTCATTTCGAAATTATGATACCAAGGAATCGCTGCTGGCTACAACTGAGGGGGGCTGCGGTCTCCTCCTTTCTGCTTTCCGGATCTTGGGAACAATTTTTATGTTTATGGCTAAGAGCGTCTCCTAATTTTATTTTGTCACCGCTGCCACATACTCGTATCTCAAACTAATGCCAGCGCCGCAGAACAGAATGTAAAACCTTATGCGCACTTTCCGATTGTAATCTGTGAGCGGAAAACGACGAGGGGGGGGGGGGGGGGGGGGGGGAGTACCCAGCCTCTGTGGGGAATCCTCCTTCTCAAGGCTGAATCCTGTCATCAGGCCAGGCATCCCACATGCATGCGGTTTTTTTCATTCCATATAACTTGACAGCCACATCATTTCCCGTCGAATTGGACATTATAGGGAAGACGCCAGAGTAAACATGCCTCTGGCATTGCGAGGGACGAAGGACTATTATGGGATTTACTTCTTGTCCGAAAGCCGACAGATGATGTTTTGATTTGTGTGGAGCGAGAGAGATGACCTGGAAACCTGGGAGGACACATGAGCACAGATTACCGAATACAAATCGAAAATTTACTAAATATACATCCACACATACATATACATACATACTTATTGTAGGTGTGCATTCGGAAAAACATATTCCATTAAGTTGACACAAAATTGTCTAATTATAGAAGTATATATAGAAGAGAAGCAGCTCCACAGGCGGCTGAGGGGAAATCAAAAGGTAAAGAGTGGAATTCTCGAACATTTCATGTATGAAAATGTACAACTTTTATTGATTCTTATTCTAGAATCTAGATCATCGGTCGGCACGCACACACGCATATATCTTACAGAGGGCGATAATGAGTCTACAGACAGCTCAACCGCGAACTAATACAAATCCTCGATGAACTACAACAACTACAAACACAGCAGTCGGAGTCCAAGGCATCAGTAGAACACAGAAGGCCATGCCTAGAGGCAATCGGACAGTTGAACATACATTATGCCTTTGGATAAGCTCGAAGTCCAGCAACTTTCAGACTGATCCTTTCATAGAACACAGCCTGGAGCTTCTACACTAGGTGGGTGTATCCAAAGAGCAGTTGGAGAGAATTTTTGAGTCATTCAAATGGCAGGATCCAAGGGTACAGGAACCACCTGTGACATTGTGTGGAGTATCCTGATTTGGCATGGCATCATGTCCGGCGAACTTCGCCCACCGCACCTCTACAAGATAATCCTCTAAATTTAAATTAAGATAAATTACTTCATATTACGATAAGAGCTAACTGTTCGTTGGTCAGATGACAAGGGGAGACCAGTTCCCATAGAGGCGGCACGGAACCATTTGATGGGATTCAGCTGTGCCCACAGAGACAATATGCCTGAAAATTGCAAGCAGCGAATGCCTAATGACCGACCAGGGAAAGATACAGATGTTCAAGTAATGAAAACAAGATTGCATTGCTATCTGGACATGGCTGTGTGTGTCAGAAATAATAATTATATTTGTTCAGATTTATACGTATTTGAATTTCGAATTTTAATGTTGATGTGACACACTTTTGGGGCAAGGCTTGCTCGTGTTTTTACAGCCTTTAGTATAAAATTGGGGAATTTAATGACACATAAACTTGTCCCCGAAATGTTTCAGAATTTGATTTACATATTTCTAAAATTCAAAAGCACATCAAGTGGGTCAAGCATGCTGACAGACTGAAAGACTGACAAACGGAGAGAAGTGTTGATATTGCAAACTTGTTAATTAGCCAAAAAAAATAAATGTTTATTCACGATTAATCTACGCTAACTTATGAGATACTCGTACATGTACACAAATACTAGTAAAAAACCAAGGGACCCCTTCACTTCACGGAGCTGCTGAAGTTTTTCTCATTACTCAGGCAATTATTGCAAATGGTGCAGAAGATTTGCTGTGAAACGGAAACCGATTTGGTTACAGAATCATCAGCGATTCGATAGGGATATGGTACTTACTGGAAGAGAGGAGCGAGTGCCGCCGCCAGCCTGCGAGGAGCCGGTGCCCTCGAAGGTGCGCAGCCAGGACTTGATCACATTCGTGGGCGGTGTCTGGTAAATGCTGAACTGTTTCTTGAACAGCCTCTGGGCGGCGCTGATGGAGTCGTTGCTCTTGTAGTAGGCGCGTATGATGAACGCCCGGTGCACACCCGTCCACTGGTCCATTTCGACTGCAAATGCAACTGCAACTGCAACAACGCCATCCGGCGCCATCTGCTCTCCATCTGCTGCTGTGCATGCCATGTGTCGTTTGCCGCTGACCACAAAACTGCGGCTGGCACCACTTCCGGCTCATGGTTGACATAAAAAACGCTCTCTCTCTCTCTTATTAATATAAACAGAAGTCTAAAAAGAATCCATATATATTCATAATTATATGCGGGCAGGCAGATCTAATTGGTCGTGTAGTGCGACGGAGGCTCGGGCATACATACATACATACATACATAGGTGCATCGGCGTGCAGCTAAAATTATCCACGACACGGATGACGCGGCGTATGAGCAATTTGAAATTCTTGTTTGCTTGTCGCCAATAGTTTGTGGGCGGCACCGCCTATTTAAGTTTCAAGTGCGAATTGTTTTAACGTTCAGTGCCTCCTGCCTTTGCCTTCTGCACCACTGCCTTTGTATATCAATCAATCAATCAATCAATCAGGCGAGAGCATCATCATTATGCTTCATCAGCGTCGCAAAGCCCAGTCATCAAGAAAGGGCGTGACTGGGGGAGGGCCTGGAATCCGGGAAGTGCAAACCCAAAATCCACTTCAACTCATTTAAACTTTTTCGCTACATGTTGAATCCCCTTTGCGATTCGGCAAGTGAGTAAGCAGTTGGCAATGCCAAAGTCTTTAAGCCATTTCGTTGTCTCCATTGCCGTCTCTCTGGATACACTACCAACCAAGGGTCGTTGGCTTTCAGACAGGAATTAAATTCGGAAACTCTACATTAAATTCTATTTGTATTTTCACAAACTGGAACCCAATCAATGCCATATGAAGGGACATATTTTATACGTTATTTTTTCCCCCGATTTCTATTTATTCAGAGAGTGTATACAAGTTTTTCCATTTGGAAAATGTTCGTATTTTTTTCGCTCTCTTTTGCCGATTTTGTTTTAGAGATTTTTTTCGAGTCTCCATTTTGCTGGACCATCGAGCACGTAACTGCAATACAATGCACGGCCATCGAATAGATAGATACAGATACATTTATGTAGTATCCGTTGCTGTTGTTGTTCTTGTTGGTGTTGCTGTTGCTGTCGCTGTCGCTGTTGCAGCAAAGTTAGCAAATGTTGCTGTCGCTTTGCCATTTACACAGGGAGCTGCCATCTAGTCGAGGGCAGGCAGGACCAGGAAGGCAGCCGGCCAACCAGCCATCTATCCATCCATCGCACGTCCAGCCAAACCCAACTCTACTTGAGTGTTTCTGTGTTTGTGTACAAGCATCTGTATGGAGTGTGGATCTGTGTATCTGTGTGTGCGTGTGTGTTTGTATGGAGGGGCATCGTTCGTTTCTTTTTGCTGTCTCTGCTTGTCTTTTTGACACCTTCATTTGCTTCGAACTGTCAGCTCCATTCAGGTGGTGGGGGACTAGGGCTGCAGTGATTTTATTTGCTTTCGTAACTTTTTTATCCACCTCTGCCGCCTATAGTTTGTACGTGTGTGCGACTGGGTGTGCTTTTTTTTTTGCTTAAAATTCTTTGTTTAAGAAAAATCGTTTTTTTTTTTTCGCAAACAAGAATTTATCAAAGGAAATTAAATGTAGGTAAAAAATTAACCATATTATTCGTAAATTACCAAAAGAATATCCCTTGATCCCTTTTTGCATTTACCAGGATCCGCTTCCATACATACTCGTACATAGTTTCCGTTTTCTTTTGTCCTGTTGACCCTCCACCCCTTTAAGCCCGCTTCTCTGGCCTGCCAAGATATTGTAGAAAAATGCCCGGAAAAGAAATCTGGCCAACAAAAAAGCAACAACAATGCCAAGACAAATGATCCAATGACTGTCTCACTGCACTTTGGCCCACATCAACGGGCCGCAGCCCCAGAAACGGGAGAAAACCTAAAAGAAAAACGTATCAGGCCAAGGCACATGGCCCGAAGCTGTCTCAATATTCGGTAAGCGAGCAGTTTTTTTGTTGTATGTAAAGTTGGGGCTGGATTGGGGGTGGATTCGGGACGGGAGCCAACCTCTAACACTTTTTGCCGATGCTGATGCTGACGATGATGACAAAGGGCAGCGAATGGGGCAAGCTCTGAACTAGGTCAAGACTTTGTTGCTTATCTTTTTCGGTAAGTTTTGGTGGAGAGCGGAAAAGTGGACTCCCACACATATTTTGGAGCATTCTTCAGCTGGGGAAATTAGCAGGGAACTCATATTAAATTTTGCATCGCAAATACTGCGAAGAAGGTCAGGCCGATGGAGGCAGGGCAGGGAGCAGGGCAGTGGGTTGCACACGCCACTCAAGCCGGACGCTTTCATAAGCGATTCACTTTCCGGCAGGGCCGCAGATAAACACACTCACACACAGATACACAGATACACATGCAGAGGGTGAAATTCAAGGAGTCGGCATGGCTGTAAATCTGTGCTAAACAGGATGGGAGGCTCCGGCAGCTGCAGCACAGCGCAGCACAGCATAGCGCAACGGAAGCGGATGTGGATGCGGATGAGATTGAGGATGCAGCATGAGGGAGGAGGAGAAGGAGGAGGCAGCTGCTAAGACAGCAGCGTGGCACGCGCGGATGCTAGGCGTTGATAGCGGCAGCTTATCAGCTTCGTTAGAGCCAAGACCAAGAACCAAGGGCCAGGAGCTGCTACCGCCAGCATCCTGCCGGGGGACACATTGCGTGTGCGGGCATTAAAGGAGCATTACATTAAAGTGGCGGAGTGGAGGGGAGTGGAGTGGAGTGGATTGGCTTGCAGCTCGGAAGTCAAGTGAAAGTTGGTGGCAAGGACGCAGCCACTTACTTAGCTCCCTCTTAAGTAGGGTTACCTCACTTTCAAAGCGGATTCTTTAAAGCGTAAGTCGGGGATATCAGCCATTCAATAAGGATTCATGGGCGAGTGAGACTGCAAAAATACCTATACATGTATAGTTTTCAACAGAAACTAGCTTCAATAATCAGCTTTAAATCTAAGTCTAAGTCTCTAAGTCATTCAGAACAAAATTCGATAATATTCTTAGGGTATAATGGTCCTGAGCCGAGAAAGGCATAATTTTTAAAAAACAAAAAAAGTAAACATTTTCTATAAGGTTGAGGTGGCAGAGCTCGAAGTTGAGGTCCATAAGGCTGCATCAGCTGAAGGTCTTTCTCCACATTCCACAGCATAAAGGCCTCGTCCGGCAGTGACGTTGCTGGGTGCCCCATTCGACTCTTGCGCTGAGAGTACCGGTTCTCCTTAGTCACAAACAGCAGAACTTTGATCATTTGCATGGTCTCCTCATGGCTCAGCCCTGTGTCGCGATCCACATTGTGGTGAAATTCAGACGGCGGCGTTGTCCTACCTGGGTCAAATATTTGCTAATGACGATATTCCCGGCCTTCCACAACCACAACCTTCCAACTTTGAACTTTAATGCCCTTTCCTCCTTCCTCTCTTTTCATCTCTTCATCTCTCTTACTCTTGAATTTTGCCTGCTACATTGCAACTACACAGTGATGTAGTTGTAGTTGTAGATGTAGTTGCCATTAATAAAACAAAAAAATTCAATTAAATTACAATCTTATTAGTTTATATTTTTAGATTTAGTTCGCCTATTTTGATTGGCGAATCCAGGGATACAAATTTGTATGTTCCGCCAAAAAGTATGCACCATATAACGTCGTTTCAGAATTTCGTATCATGCTTTTTGGCTTTAATTTGGATGTAGAATTGATGTAAAAATCACGTAGATATACAATTTGTTGGCTGTAAGCAAGGTTCTTGTTCGCTGTTAGCACGTCCAAGAAAGGAATATTGCGGATAACGGTTTGTTATAATATATATATAAATCCCCTGTCCAAAAGCTGCAGCTGTTGCACTGGTTTTTCACTGCTCACCGTTTAATATCCCGAGATGGGCGTTAATTTCGTTCCAAATGAATTCAACTGATTGCCTTTCCTTTCCAGCGGAGCTGGCTTGTTCTTGTGGCACGACAGAATAGAAAACATGTCCCTTTTCTTTGATGCTGGATCTGTTTTCTGTCTATTGCCTCCTGGGGCCTGGATGGACTTTTCCTAATTCATGAAGTTTAACTTTTTTGAACGTTTTCTGTATATTTTGAAAATACCAATAAGTACATATGTATCCATTAGATACGTGTACAGAAATGTACATACATTAAGCTGTTTAATCTGGTGGGGGCTCCTCAATTGCCAGGCTTAACATTCCAGGCATATAGAGATTACTATAGAGCTTTCTGGGGTATGCGGCAACAAGTGAGGGAGGTGGGCGGTGGTGTGGCAGCATCGACAAGTTGAGACCGACGCCAACTTGTGCACACATACGCACATGCATCCCGGCCATATGGCCATATCCATATTTTATGGTTCAAACATTGCCCAGGAGTTGGGCCCAAGGTCCTCGGGGCTTAAACTGCAGTAGGTGCCGTCCCGATTATGCAACTTTCCCCCACCCCCAAGGATCTGCGCACACACACGCACACACATACATAGATTAAATAGTTTATGCTGTTTGCATGGCAGCTTGTTGCCGCTGTTAACCTGCTCTTTGACATTAAGCGAAACGCCCCGGACATGGACACGGTCCAGACCACGTAGTGGACATTGCCAAAGAGCGCTGTGTGTAAGGGGGCGGGGTGCTCCAGGTCCCACTATTTGTTTGTCCTTGTACGGTCCTTAATGTTCGGTCTCCAGAATCAAATTGGCCTTCCAGCGGCTTTTGTTTAACATCTACTATTTTTATTTTTACTTATTTTCCTACTTCGTAATTAGATAATTGTAACATTTGTAATTGGATAAATGCATTCGTTTATATGCTTTCAAACTTAATCATGTTTATTTTTCTTCATCGCAATTCTCAAAGTGTTTTTCTCCTATCCTCTTTCGTCTTCCTTCAATATTCTTCTTTAACAATTCTCTTTCTTCATCTTTCTTGTTGTTTAATACTTATTAATTTAACTTTCACATAACACAAAAGGCTGAAAAGGAATTTAGGTTGATCAATAGCAAAAGAATATTAATAATAGTGCATACATACATATGTATATAAAGATGAAAGATGAAAAGATGAAATGCAAATATTTTATAATTTAACCACCAACGAGACGAATAAGTCAGCAAACGGAATAATCAAAACAAACACCGTAAGAATCGGTGCGAGTGCTTTGCTGCTTGCATCGTTCTCTCTCTCCACACTCTCTTTCGCTTAAACGTCGCGCTACTGCATACTCTAACTTGCAGAGGATAGTATAACGGCTTCGAAGCTCGTGGTGTGTCTCCAATTGATTTTATTTTTTCTTTCTTGGGCTTTAACCAGATACTCGACAAAGGCCTTTTCGAAGATCGGTTTTTGTTTTTTTTTATTTGGTAATTTTTGGTAGAGTATTGATGCCGTGTTAAATTGTTGATTTGGTCGTTTCACAAATCATTTCGCATTTTCTTTCACAGTTCTTTTCTTGTTACAGTTAATTTTCCCTTCTTCTGTTTTTGGTCCGGCTGTGATCTTGTTTTCTGGTTTTCTTTATTTTAACTTTTAAACCAAAATTCACTAAACTCCCGAGATTGAACTAGCAAAATTCTGCTGCCATGGCCTTGCCTTCGCTCTGATTTCTTTCTGCTTTGTCTCCAGATGTTCTCGCCTTTTCCTTCTCCAAACGTTCAGCTCCGTTCGTTGACCCCGCTCTCCCGCTCCTGAGAATCAAAGAATGAGTCGGGAAGCCTAGCCGCTTTCCTAGGGTTTTCCTGCCGCTGAGTAAAATCTGATCTGTTATTTAAGGAAAGATTATGTCCGAATTTTCTTCGCAGAAAGAAATTCCTTGTTTTTCTCACCTCTCCACTAAACCCGTAATTTTTCCGTCTTGTGAACCAAAGAAAAGTGATCCAAAAACTATTCAGGAATAAATTCTTGAAATTCTTTTACTACAAATAATGCTGGGAGTTTTTTTTAAATATCCACGGATGCTTTTAATACTTCGCGATTAAATTTCCTTAATTACCAACGTAATGTGTTTAAATCTCCCGCCCAATCGATAATCAAAATCTAAATTAGAAGAAAATGAGTATCGGGTATAATTACAAACCAAAACTGTTTCTTGTTTTTCTGAAGCCCATGCGCGCTACAGATCGTAACATTGCCTAAAGCGTAAGCGACACTTTCGTTGGGTGTACGCCAGGGTGAGTGACAGTGAGAGAAAGTGAGCGCAGCAGAAAGTGAACTCTCTTCAGTCAGTCCGGCTCTCTTAAATGACAGTGCGGAAAATTCTCTTCCCGCGCAATTTTTAATCCGAAGGTAAAATTTAACTATTTTAGTAATACGCCAGAAAACTAATATTATCAAGAGCTAGACGGACAACAAATTTTAGAGCGATAAGCCTTTCACAAATCTACCGGATCTTCCCAGATTTTCTAAACAAGGCATGATTATTTCGCAGTTTGATAACCCTTGAACCACTGTGCGCTGTTCAGCGTCGAATTTGAATTTTTCGTTCTCATTACAACATCAAGAGAGACGTAAAGAGAGAGGAGAGTGAGAGAGGGAGAGCTAGAGAGCGGGAGATGTACTTCAATATTCATTTTGAAGAGACATAGAATACATCGCCAGAGCGTAACAACGCTGCTACACTCTCTTTTCCACTATCTTGCTCTCCCTCTCTCACGCTACGATGTTGCTGCTTTATTTCCCTCTCTCTCGCTTTGCGTGAGTATCAGTGTATCTGTAGCCTGTATCAGTGTGTGGTGCGCGTATCTGTAAAGAGCGCATATTACAAGCGCACTTGCTGCTACTTTTTCGCTGTTTCTTCTGCTGCGGGCAGCGCACTCTCGAAACTCACTCTGTGGCGCTCGGTTTAACGGTTAATTTGCTCCCCAGAAGCAGAAATCAGCGAACGAACGGTCGTCACCGAAGAAAAGCGTACTGAAAAGCATCGCTGTGCCGCCTCCCATTCTCCCCCCGCATTGTAAGCGCTACGAGACAGTGTGTTATTGTGTGCCAGTGAGTGTTGGTGTGTTGTGCAGTTTGCATACACACAGATACGGATTTAAATTAAATACTTTGGCTTAATTAAATACTTCCGCGGCATCCATCGTCGTTGCTGTGTCGCTGTCGGCGTTGTCTACGGTTATCGATTCTCGTTGTCCCGCTCGCACGCACGCACGTTGGTTCTGTTCTTGTTTGTTGTGTCTCGCCACAGTCGTCGTCGCCGTCGAAGTCCCAGCGTCGCTGTCGCTGTCGCTGTCGCCGTCGCGTTTTGTTAGTGTGTTTGTGTATGTGTGGAAAAGGGCCGCCGCGGCAGAGAAAGCAACAAAAGAAGGAGACTGTGGAAAATAGTAAATAAACCAGGTGCCGCCGCTTTAGGACAGGTGCAAAGAGCATATCACAACAGCCAGCAAAGGTAATGCCAAACAGGAAAAGCAGTTGGGGCTGCATAACGGTGAAAGTGATTTTTCGCAATGAGTGAAAGAGTGTGCTGTGTGTGTGTCTGTGTGAACAGTTTTTCCCCCATTTGCTTTGGCCTCGCCATTCGCGCTGGGCGAAGAAGCAACAACAAATGTTGAATAAGAAGAAGCAGCAGCAGAACTGGTAGCCGGAAGATTTTTCTGCGAGTTGCCACCCACGAAACAACGCCACAAAAAGGGCCAGAAGTTACTCTTCTCGCGGCGGCGCATTGATTGGGCTCTCTCCCTCTCTCTTCTTTCTCACTGTGGCACGCAGAAAGGTAGCAGAAACAGGCGCGTGGCAGCAGAAAAAGTAGTAGATTGCAGTTTTCGAGTTTGGAAATGCAGCCACGCGTTGCGTTGCGTTGCTTCCTCTCCTTCGCTCTGTGCTAGTGATGGCCTGTCTCTCCGTGCTCTCTGACCACCTTGCAACCCCTAAAGCCTGAACGCTCTCTCGCTGCGTTCCATACCTGTGAGTGTGCGCCGTCTCTGTCTGACGCTGTCGCTGCCGCTGGCCTCGTGTGTCCCCGCGCGATGCTCGTCTCGTGTCGTGGCTGTGTTTGACTCTCAGGCTTCATTCTTGCATTCGACTGACAACAGAGCAAGGTTCTCTAACGGTACAAATTTCCACTCTGTTCGTCCGTTCGTACGTTCGTAGTTCTGTTTCTCTGCCGTGTGTCCGTGTGCGTACGTGCGTGTGTGAGTGGTGTTTTGGCACTTTGCGAAATACTTATCGAATATTTTGCAGTGTAGGAAAAGCGTACTGCAGGCCCACTGGCAACTCTGCCACCCCACCAAACCCCACGTCTCTTCGGCAACCCAGCAGAACTGTCAAAAGCAGAAAACAGAACGGCACAGAACCCCATTCGCACGTCCGAACACTGAGAGTGCAGTTTCTTAAATTTTTGCGGTTCCCTTTTATTCAACAATGTGAAATTATCCAAATTTTAACTCGAAAGACAACAATAAAAACCCAAGTGAAATCCAAATTAAAATTTGAGAAATTGAACTGAAAATCACGGCCACAGACGTTGCATCGAAAATTTACTGTTGTTGCCGACGCGCCACCATTTTGTAAGCGAAATGCGAAAAGAGAGGAGAAAGCAGCAGCAGTGTGGAAATGGATGTGGAAAATGAAAATGAACAGAAAGGAAAACAATCAGTCCGTTGCCGTCGCACAAAAACAAAAAAGGAAAAGCGCCCGTCAGAAAGTTCACCGCTGCTGCTGCCGCCGCCGCCGCTGCCGCTGCCGCCGCGTTCCACCGCCCATCGTTCCCATCGTTCGGCTGTTGCCTGTTCCCGGTTTTTCGTGTGTTCCATTAATGAAAAATCCACCCCGGCGCGGATCCAGAGCGCGCCCCCACAAACAAAACAAAGTCGGCAGCAGAAGCAGCGGCGGCCCCGTCCGTCCGTCCGTCCGTTCGTCTGTCGCCCTTTGCCCTCTGTCTGCTGTGCGTGTGTGCTTTTCTAGATGTGCGTTTGTGTGTGCGGACGGGACGGGTCGGAGCATTTTCCATTTTCCATAAGGGTTGCACATCACACACAGGCGGCCGAAAAACTTTTCAAGTTTACTTTTATGCGATTTCCACAGTCGTTCTGTTCTGCTGTTTTACTCTTCATTTCCCCCCTCCTCCCACTCGCTTTTTACAAGTCACTCTGACGTTTCGGCCATTTTTCCCTTTTGTTCCTTCAATGCCTTAATTTTCGCTTTTCATTTTCCTTCTGCTCTCTGCTCTGTTTCTGTTTCTCTTTTGCCTTTCTTCGTTTTTGTTATTTGCCGGCGCTTTTCTGCTCCTGGTTTTTTTTGACAACTTTTCGAGGGTTGTTCGATGGTTTTGGGAGGCTCCTAGTTGGATTTCCTTGTTGATTAATGCGTTCCGATTGAGTTCCAATTATAACGGGAATTTCTTTCCGTTCGTTCCTTGTGGATAGATGAGAAAATATGATTTTTTTGCTACTTTTCTTTTAAATTGGTTCTGGTTGGAACATATTTCCAATTGAATAGTTTTCTTCATTTAGCAGCTCTCCCAATACTAGATCTCATTAGGGCTCTCTTTGAAGTACGAATATGAATGGAAAATAATTGCAATTTAAATGATTTTCACAATTTTGAAGCGGGGAAACGTGCTCAAGTGGAGCACACGGTGGCGAAATGACACATAAATTTAAGAGATGATAATATAAATATTCCCCTCCTTTGATCCGTTTCTAATAAAGGCTTTCCCTTTCTCTCTCTCTCTCTTTCTCTATCTCTTTTTGTATCCGTTTTGCAGCTGGTTCCACAATCACAGAGAAACCACATGAAAACGGAAAATTTATCACGCAAATCAAAAGTGCAATAAAATTTGAAAGTGTTTTACACTGCGCTACAGGAAGCTGAATCGAGGCTGAGAATAAACAAACAAGCAAGAGAGCTACACTACCAACAGGAACAACAACATTAGCAACATTTAAAACAAACAAACTAACAAACAAACAAGAAACATTAACAGAAATTACACCAACACCAAATAACAACAGCTACAACAACAACAACAACAACAACAACAACAACAATCGCGCGCGTTTCACGAGCGTTTGTCCGACACAAAAAATACAAAGAAAAGAAATAAAGTCTCAGGTCTCACGTGGAGGCAGAGACAGAGCTTTGAAGAGAAGAAGAAGAAGAAGAGGTCGCGTAGTCGCCAGATCGTTCCGATCTATTGTATAACCCCCCCTTTTATCGCACGCGGAGTCGAGGCTTAGGCCCCAAAAAATCGCCAAAATTCTACACCAACAAGCTTTAATCAGCCCCGAGATTTCGCTCCAGTTCGCAACGGCGACCACAATGCCCTACAACGGCGCCAGCAACGGAAGCGGAGGAGCCGGCGGCGGCGGAGGGGCCACCATAGTCGTCAGCGAGGGGCCCCAAAACAAAAAGATCCGCACCGGTGTCCAACAGCCCGGCGAGAATGATGTGCACATGCATGCTAGGGTGAGTACCTCCAGAATCTATGTACCTACATTCCACAATTCTCTGGGCCAGATCTGTCTCCATAAAGCTCAATGTCCTTGTCGGGTGGGTGGATAGCAGCACGGGGTGGATGGGGAGATCCACTCTTGCCACCCTTATCAGACACAAACAATAGTATTCCCGGCACTCATCCATTCAATCGGCTCTCACCACCTTTTTCCTGCCCGCCTGTACCTTCGGTGGCCGCTGGGCGGCTGGACTAGCTGATAATTCCCGCTACGGGGTGGTAGTTCCCCGATAAAGTTTTCCCTTTTTTTTTTGGGGGTTGAAGTTCCCAAATGCATGGAGCTCTCTCTCTCTCTAATGGCAGCTTGCATTGCTTTTATCCGAAATATAGCGCAGAGACCGTCTCTAACATTTCATAGTGCTGATAACATTTCGTGGGATAGAAATAAAGCAGCAATTGGAATATTCTTGGAAACACCTTTTTGTATCATTTCCAATAAAGAAAAAAGCGAGCATTGATATGGTTGGAATTATGAAGAAATCTTCAAGCATACCATTTGGATACCATTTGGCACCACTTCCAGGAAGAATCAATAGAGAGAATCATTCTTTAGAATTAGATGGGTATGTTTTCAGGAAATTGAATTCATTCTTGCCTGTAAATTCGTTTCTATAATGGAAACGAAACTTAAACTTAAACTTAAATTGAAACATCCTGTGGCTTTTACAATTGGCTTGCAGCATTCTGTGGCCGCCGGCGACAGCTGTAATTTTCCACGGCCCAAGCCCAAGCCCAAGCCCAAGCCCAAGCCCAAGCCGAAGCCCAAGCTCTCTGTTGGCACTGGCACCCACGACGCCTGGAGCAGCAACAGAGACGAGGCAGCACAGAAACAGCCGCGGCAGTGTGGCAATTGTTGCTGCTGGGGCTGGTTGGAGGGTTGGAAAAATCGATTTCCACCATTGCCACCGGCTGTCTGCTGCTCGCCGGCCCCTTATCTGCTCGAGCCGATAAAAATAACATTGGGTCCTATGCACAGAGTCCAGCCAGAGTCGACAAATAAAAACCGAAAACATGATAAAACATGGCCCAAGAAGGCGGGCTCGCGCCCGTGTTCGATAGTGTATTAATTCCTGTGGGGCAAGGCCTGGAGGCAGCCCCGGCATGGATATTACTTCATTTCGGTTGCCAGTTGTGGCATGGAAAGATGGCTGGGTGGCACGTGCATGAAAGGAGCACGCTCTTGCGGCCGCGCAAAGTATGCAACAATTTTTCCCGTCCCTTAACTAATGGCATTGCCTGTGTGTGTGTGTTTGTGTGCTGGTGTGTTGGTGGATGCCTCATTTCTCATTTGGCATTTGAGCTGTTGCTTCCGCTTGATGTTGCTGCTGCTCCTGCTGCTGATGTTGCTCCTCCTCGTTGTCGTTGTCGTCGCCCACACTTGACTTGACAGCGCAATTAGCACATGAAGCAGCATCTTCTCGTCATTTCAAGCGTTTGGGTCGTCACCGTCACCGTCACCGTCACCGTCGCCTGTCTGTCGCTCTCTGCTCTGCAGGCCCTTTGCCGGACTGCCTGGCATCTGCCACTTGGCATCGTTTACGCTCTCCTGCCTAGACGTGCCACTGCCACTGCACTGCATACCTGTAGGCGCCCCAGCGCGGACAGGAGCGAGCGAGCATCGCCGTTGCCGTTGCCGTTGCCGTTGCGTACGTGCCTTAAACGTCACTTCCTACGTGCCCAAAGGGCAGCGGGCAAAGAAGGAGCGAAGCAGCCATGTGATTAAGTGCACTCGTAGGCGGATGCGCTGAATCCCATGGACTAAAGAGAGAGAGAGAGAGAGAGAGAGAGAGGGGCAGGTTAAACGATTTAGTTCTTGCCCTTTTTGCTAATGCCGCTTGAACCAGAGATCAGACATTGCGGCCCCCTTCAGGGGTGCTGCCGTGTGTCGCCTAGGCCTGACCTACTAATGGTGGCACGCGAACGAACCGAAAGGGAAATCCAATAGCAAATGGGAGAGAACGAGCACTTGAGCCCGGAAATGCCACACAGACTCAGGTCTCGGGAGGAACAAGTTCTTCGTACTTAAATGCGTTAAAAAAAAGAAGTTTTCAGGATTCGAAAGATCTTGGATTTAAGAGCTTCAAGCAGGCGAGCATCTGGCAATTCCTTCCGGGCATACGGTCAAATCAAATGTAAAGTGCACGTCCCCTGATTGAATCTTCATCATTCCATGCGGGTCAGCAGCATGTCTGCCTTTTGCACTTTGCCACTGCCACTGCCACTGCCACTGGCATTTCCATTGATGCATTCTGAAATACGTTGGGATGCGGCAACGTCACTCACTCACTCCACTGTCGCCGATGTGTCTGGGAGCATGACGCATGCCACTCCACTCCACTCGCAAAATTCTGCATCCAGACTGGAGGCCATAAATAGAAGGGGCACACACTCCTCCTGCCGCCGGACAAGGGGCAGCCACCCACCACTGGATTGGCAGCTGGAGTAGGAGTAGGAGTAGGAGTAGGAGTAGGAGTGATGCAAAAAGTCAGAAGGTATTTTTTGGTGGTGCGTCTGGAGGCCAACCAAACAATCCACACATCCGTCCCTTTGGGGTGCCCACCCATCCCCGTTTCGTTGCTGATGCAACAGTCAAAATGCATTTGCCAGAATCTGTCTGTCTCTGGGCCTGCGGCCTCTGGGCATCGGCTGTTAATTGAATGCATCACTCCGGGCAACACGGGGGCTGTGCAGCAACTGGAGATGCACTCGACTCGACTCCACTCCACTCCACTCCACTCCACGGGGGTTGCAAGTTGCAAGTTCTCTTTAATCATGCTTTGTTTTTACCTTTTGGCTAGCTTGCAACGCTGGCTTTTTTACTAGAAATAATTGATTTTCATTGTCTCTGGTCCGCGAATGTCCGCGTGTATGGAGGGGTGGGCTAGGTGGCTGAAAGGGTTGTTTGTGCATCTGTCCAGCCGTCCATCCTTGGGGGTTTATTACACCCTCTGATGCTGCTTCTGCTGCTGCTGCTACAGGGTTGTGTAATTGAGCTAATTGAAAGTGCTGCTTGTCGCTGCTAGTTACCGTAAGAGTATCTCCACCTTACCGCATGTATCTCTAAGGAACTTGAACTTTCGATTGTAGCCTTTGGCACCGCTAAGAAGTTTGCTATTTCTGGTACTGACATTCGATCTTTTCGATGTTTGATTGATTTTCCGTATGCCGTACTGAAGTTTTCTTCTTTTGGCCTCAGCAAATGAAATTTCCTGCCTGATTGGCATTTCAAATGAGTCGGAGACAGCTGTGGCTGTGACTTTCGGACGACACTGTGAATAATAAGTTCTGTTGCTCATATTTCGGTCAAAGCCATCATAAATTCAAAATCGAATGGAAAGTCATGCATGTTCGGCAAAATATGCTTTGGGATTTCTATTCGAATGACCTGTAAATCAGTCGCATTGGGGAACTCAATTTCCAATTGCTGTATTATTATTCTTATTCGTTCAAGCCATTATTTTTTGTAGTTTCAATTGAAAATCTATATATTTTCTATTTCTTTATTGTCTGAAATTTAAAAATTGTTGACTTGGCTTCGCGAAAATTCAATAGTTTCTTAGCGAAAAAAAATGATGTCAGCCTTTTAGAAATCATATTAGTTTCCTCTTTTCCTACAACCAGAGAAAAAAGCCATGAAATTTTAATATTTACACCTATGTATATTTAAAAATATATACCCATCGATTTTTTCCGAGAGTGGAAATTGTCAAAATGAGTGTGTTTCTGCTACATTTTGACTTGAATATGAAAATACTTAATTTAAATATTTAGTTTTTTATAAAAGTGTTCCTAATGTTTTTAATATTTATATTTATTTATCTAATTTATTCTCAAATCAAAGTGAATTCTACATAATTTCACTGTTTGCATTTTTAGACCGAATTTTAAATTTCAATAGGCGTGTGTTTCTTTTTACTACCTCATTTTTCTCCGAGTGTATGCAGATAAATATTTATCCAATAAATAAAATATGCAACACTCACGAATGATGAAAATAGTTTTAATTTCTGCATCTCAAATTAAAGTTTTGAGTTAACATATCCTAGAATTGGATTTAATAACTTCATTGCCTGCCAAGAAACCACAGCCATGATGATGATGATGCGGCTGACGAGCTCCTTGGTTGGGCCTCAAATTAACACCTTGTCATTATTTTTTATTCTGGTTTCATTCGGTGGACTGCACAGACAGACGACAGCGTAATAAGGCGATTTGCTGGCATTAGGAAAACGTAATCTAAACAAACAACCAACAAAAAAAAACAAAAAACACTCTTCCAAAAATAAGTTGTCAGGCAATTTCTTTTCAGTTTTCGTTCTGTTCGGCGGAGGTGTCCGCCTTAAACTCCAATTACCAGAAATTATGAATCGTGTGGGGAAAGAAAAAAGCATAGAAGAGAAAACAGAGCAAAAAAAAAAAGAAAACAGAAAAAGAAAAAGTTCAATTTATGCCCCTTGTGGCCACTATCCCATTCCGATCCTATCCGTTCTGCTGCCCCTGCTGTTACTTCTGCTTTCTTTATGTTTTACTTTTTTGATTCTTTTCTTGTCTCTTATTCTCGTTTACTTACATTGCCTTGAGCGGGGCGGGGGGGGCAGTATTGTCGTGCATTTGCCGGATGTCGTGCTGGGTCTCCCCCTCTCTCTCTCGAAGGTCGGAAGTGTAGTTTTTTAAGTACACGCTTATATATAATTTGATATATGGCTCATTGTCATTTTGCCATCTTCTGGTGGACATCTACCAGATACAGCTACAGCTTCTGCAACTGTATCTGTATCTGTATATGTATCTTATTCTGCGATATCTGAGGGAGCACCCGTTCTTTGGGGGTCAGGATAGTGTGTTTTTTATGGAGAACAAAGTTGAACAAGGTCATCCAGAGATGTTTCTTCCCTTTCACATGAGAAGTGGCTGAGGTGGAAGAACCCGGGGGGAATTCTTGGAAAATATCTGCCCTCCGATGGAGGATATTTCCTGGTTCTGCTATTCCAAGTGCTCTTTTGATTATTGAATTTTCGTTGTAGATATGAACATGTCTAAGAACCAACCACTGACCTCCCGTCCGGGGGGGTAGTCCACCCTGTAGAGTCTAGAGCCCACCCCCTCACGCACTTTCCTTCTTGAGATTTTCAACAGCTGCAGGCAGATTTATTCATGGACTCACCTGCGTATGTAATTATATCATTATTGAGGGGTACTTCTGAAGTTTTGTCCATTAATGGATCAACGCTTCGCCTTCGCTGCTGTGTTTGTATCTGTATCTGTATTTCTGACGACATGCGACACACTTTTTAAATGCCAATTACGAGCGACTGCTAACGGTTCTCGTGCCGCTTCTCTTTAGCCTTTTTCTATTATGGCTACCCTCTACTTTGCCGTTGACTTTTGCCTTTTGTCTTATTTTTTCCCCCTCGTACTCGTACTCGTTCAATATGCCAGGCACAATCGCTGCCTGCCACCTCCCAAATTCGAGGCCCAGAACCCGAACTCAGAGTCGGGACCCATGTAATGCGGTACTTTGGAAACTTGCGTCAATTACAAATGTGTTTGTGCCTTTCGGGAGAACTAAAGGGGAAGAGCGGGAGAGAGAGAGAGAGAGAGAGTTAGAGAATGGGGGCGGGGGTGGAGGCATGGACACAGCGACAGGCTGGAGGCAAACGCCGTGACTTGCATAGAAATGTAATTTTTGTTCTCTTATATATATATTTTTTTTTGTTTCTTAGTCGCGCTGTCGTCGCTGTAGTTCTACGAATTCCTTTTTCCATCGCTGGGTCCCCAACTTGGGGCTCTCGAATAATTCGCTACGGTACAATTAGTTTTCATTTGGCCGTGCCGCCTTCTTCTCGCTGCTCATCTCCGTCCCCACGTCCCACAACCTACTCCCTTCTCGTACTCCAGCCATCCAGCCAGATCCCTCCCCAAGAACTGGCTAAGAGTGTTCCGCTTCCTCCTCCTACTCCTCCCCCCACCGCTTTGGGGCAAGTTTATTTTCACTTTGAGTCATTACAACATTTTGGCATGTTCTTCATTCTGCTGTATTATTGTTATTACGATTATTGCGTGCCACGTTCTCTCCTTCTTTTCTTTTCTCCTTCTCTCCTTTGGTTCTTGTCTGCAGTTTCGTTGGGAATTCTAATATCGGGTTTGGCTTTGAAATGAATTTCGTGAGTGAAATATCGTGATGCAAGTACAAACAAAAGGCACGCATTGAGGGCTTTTCCAGCGCAGAAAAGTATCTGAACTCCCGTTTTCGTTCAGTTAAAGCCCCGTTCTGGGCCCAGATATTTCTGATTGGCTGTTGAATGTTTTTCTTTTTTAATTATTATTTTTGCACCCAAAGCCGCATGGCCAGCTTCTTGAGCCGGTTGGCTTCCTGCTGTGTTCTGTGCTATGTTGCGCTGTGCTGCGGTGCGTAGAGGAATGCCAGCCAGGTCTGGAGAGGTATGGACGGGGGGAGGAGGGGGGGGCTTGGGGCTTTGCCTCAACCGCTGACTAATGAAATTTCATTCAGCTCATGCTGCAGGAGAATGCAACCGCTGTTGGATAATTATTTGATTATGACCCGAAGGGGCACTGAAAACTAGAATTCCCTTGAAGACGCTTTGTTGTGCCTTTCACTTCAACGCTTTAAGATACGGTTTGGAGATACAAAACGTTCTGTTTTTAATGTTTTTACAAGCATTCCGAAAACCTTTACTTTCCGAGCAGATTCGAAGACATTTCTACTTAAAATTTCGCGCTGAACCACAAGCCCGGGGCTCAAGTGCAGTGTATCTCTCAGATACTGTTTGCATATAGCCATTTCACTAATTGGTCGGGAGATACCTCAGGATGATTGTAATTAAGTCATTTTTGATGCTGTTTAGCATCTACTTAACCCGCCCCCGTGGCCCCTTTCACACTCTACCACACTCGACCCCTCCTTCCCCCTCCACTTTCCCTTCCCCTACATTCTCTTCACACCCAAAACATTTCACAACTTTGAAATTCAAACAAAAAAGAGTACACAAAAAGCGGGAGAAGAAAGAAAGACGGAGAGAGAGAGAGGGAGATGCGAGGAGCAGTTGTATCTGTATCTGTATCTGTATCTGTATCTGTATCTGTATCTGTATCTGTATCTGTAGCGCTCGCTGTGTCCCAATCGAAGTACAACGTCAGATCACTTTTGGCTTTGTTTTATTTTATTTTTTATCTTATTTTGGGGCCTTTGGCTTTGCCCCTTTTCGAATGTAATTCGTGTTGCTCTTTTTTTTGTGTGTGTGTTGTTGTTCTTTTTTTTTGGAAATGCCTTTTGTTATTGTTTGTCATTTTACTTCTTCCCGGTTCTGTGCTCTCTGCTCGCACAGCCTGCTCTCTGTCCCTCTCTCTATCTGTCTCTCTCTCTCTCTCTCGCTTCCTCTAATTGTCTCTGCCGCTGTCTTTCCCTCTGACTTTGCGTTGCTTTGCTTTACCGCTGCTTAAACATTATTTGCTGTTATGTAAGCAAGCGGCAAAGCGTCGACCGCAGATTTTGTTTCAATTTGATTTTATTCTTTTCTTTTCTGTTCAGCTCTTTTCAGTTCAGTTCAGTTCGGTTTCAGTTTTTATTTCATTTTTTCCACTGCCTTTGCTTCCACTGCTTCATCGTACTGCTTCTTTTTCTTAATGCCGTTTGCCGGCGTTTTCTTCATGTGCATGTGGCCACATTATTTGGTAATTGTCGTTGTGTGAGTCCCCCTCTCTTTCACTCTGCAACTGAGTGTACGTGTGTATGTGTGTGTGTGTGTGTGTTGGCCAGGTTATTGAACTTGAACGTCAAGTGACGTGTGGCTCTGGGCCTTGCCTTTGCCTTTGGCATGGTACTACGACTGGTGCTGGGTTTTGTTTTTCAGTATTTTTCATTTAATGCTCGCTTTGTATCTGTATCTGTATCTGCAACAGAGCAAGGTATAGAGCGAGCGAGAGGGGAGGCAGGGGACAGGGCGATAATGATTGCAGCACAAAACTAATGCCCCAAACAGCTGAACTGTTGTGTGCCGCCTGCAATTCGACAGGAAGTGAGGTGTAAAAGGGCAGTCAATGCACACAGCAGACAAAATGCAGCCTTTGCCAGATACAGATACAGAGTTCTTATCCACAAATGCAATACGCCATTAAAAGCATTCAATTAGCCAGTAAATCCCCCAAAAGCTTCATTTTATCCATACAAATATACATACCTTTTTCCCACAACCTAACGCTTGGAAAAAAAAACTATATGAAAAGCTTTTAACTGATTTCAAAATGTTGAGGTTAATATCTAATTTAAGTCGGGAAACCACGGCTAGCCTTATGGTAGCCGAAAAATGTATACCCTGGCAAATAGGTTTTTTTAATGGTATCTACATGATATACTAAGATAATCATACACGTTTGCTGAGATCTCTGTCTAGCTTTATCAGAAATCTATCAAGAAACAGAACAATAGTGTCGTAATACCCTTTAAAAGAATAAAACAGTGAAGCAGTAAAGTAGAAGCACACACACACACCACGCACAAAACACTAATGTCAACAGATAATTATGTATTTTATTTATTATTAATTTGTTGCAACCATAACAAGCCGACAATTTGCCGCAGCCCCAAAGTATATTTATGCACTCGAGGGGCATACAGCTTGTCTCGTTTGAATTTATTTTATCGGCCTGCGGGGGTGGAGGGGTCGGGAGATAAATAATGGATTCGACTGGGATCGAAGAGGGGAAAGAAAATCCGACGAAATGGGGGCGTCTCAATGTGTGGCGGCAGGAGATCTACTCGTAGTGGGGGGCTGGGCGGCGTGGAGATACAATATCTTAGGCGGTTGCTATTGCTACAATAGAACTACTCGTTACAGTAGACCGGTAGACTAATTAGATACAATTCCAGTTGGTTTGGCATGCCGTTCTCTGGGCACGTTTCCCTCAGATACAATGCAGTGTCGCATGGCGGGCGGGGGGGAGTGCTGGGGGGCTGTTGGTGGGTATAGCGATAAATAGCAACGAGCCGCCGTTGCAACAGAACAGAAAACACGTTTTTCTTTATCGTTTACCCCGTCCACGGGTATGACGTACTACCTTGTCGCAAGTGAACGTGTTGTTCTAGTTGGAAATTGCACATGTTCATATGTATGTTCGCAGCAGCAGCTAACAGGTATCCCACAGATGCAAGATACAGCTGCGGTCTAGTTTATTTAGTAATGCTGAAGCGATTCCTTTTTAATCGCTTCATTCCACTGTGGCTGGCATTTACCGTAAACCCTTTTCGCATTGCCATGCTCGCCTCGCTCTTCCGCTGCTTATTTGGCGCGCAATTTTTTATGGCCGCGCTGCTTTTGACTCATCGGCGCTCCGCTGCCGCTGCCTCTGCCCCTGCCGCTGCCTACGTCTCAAGTCATGCATGCCGATGGCAGGGGAAAAGAACAAGACTGCGGTTGCTTCTGTTGCTTGCTCTGCTTTCTTCTGCTGCCTGTGCGCGCGCTCTCTCTCTCTCTCTCTCTTCCGATCAGCTTTCTTTAGCACATTTCTTTTCGCGCGCGTGTTTTCTCTCTCTCTTTTTTATGCCGAAAAGAACTGTTTATCAAAGCCATTATTTAATTGCTCTCAAAATTTCTTTGAAAATAGTTCGCGGCTTCTTCGGCTGCTGCTTCTGTGGCCCGCTGTCGATTGTAATTACTCAGTTGCTCATATGCCACAGATAGCGCCAGCTGCGCAGCCAGCGTCGCAATGTTTTTCTCTCCCTCACCTCGCGCTTGCCTTTTCCTTCTTTTCCTCTTTCGCGTTTCAGCTAAGTACATAGATAAAAAAATAATTAAGGCAACAACAAATGGAATTGTTATTTCGGCTTTTGTCTTTTGGCTCTCTTTCGTTTTGCTTTTCTTTTTTTTTTGGCAGGTGCTTGAACTTTTTTTTGGACACTCTCTTTTTGTGTGGTGTGTGGCTCTCTTTTGCTGAAGAGCGCCTTTGTGACGATCTCTCTCTCTCTGGAAATGCTTCACCTTTTATGGAAATTTTTGCACCGTCAAAAACGTGTTTTGTGCAACAGCAAAAACACAAATCAATGCAGTTTCCCCCCTCTTCCGCAGATCCCCTCTTTCTTATTCTTTTTTTTATGCGCCGGTTTACCTTCACAGTAAATGTTCTCCCCAGCCCTCTCCCCAGCGACAGTCTTGTTGTTGCTTGCTGCTGCTGCTTTTGAAATCCAGTTTTGCGCAGCTGCAGCACAGGCGAATAAAAAGCGCAGTCGCGTCGCGCAACAGTTACGAGGCAAACAGCGACAGAAACAACAAAATAATTTCGCTGACCCACTAAAAAAAAACAACAACAAATGCAGCCAAATATAATTAAACGTGCGTGTCTGTCTCTATCTCTGTCTTTTTCCCTCCCTCTGTCACAGTCTTGGTGTGTGTGTGTGTTTGAGTGTGTGAGGCAAAGTTCAAAAGATAAAAGCAATAAAGAAAGAAACAACAGTAACTGCAGTGCTGCCAATTTACAAAAGCCCAGCTCTAGCAGCAGGCTCTTCGACGCGTGAGAGCGTAACAGAATGCAAGCAAAAACGAGCGTCACTCAGTCCAAGGTGTATTCATGCAAGGTGAGGAATTGCCGATCACATCTCCCTGATTGACTATTCTTCTGGCCAAACTAACGATCTTTTGTGGTTGTAGTTGAAACTTGACTGTAAGTGCTCTCTGCGAATGCCTCACCTTGTTTTCATACACCTTGCGTCCGTAAGTCATGTGCATTGCAGCAGAGGCGTCCACGACTACCACGATGACGACGACGACTGTATTGCAAAAGCAGCACATTCGGTGCACGCTTCTTTTTGTTGTTGTGGTTTTCGGTTTTGGTTTTGCCAACGATTCTGTTTAGGCCTGCCTTTATTTTTATTGCCTTACGAGTATGTGTTGCTAACGGTGCTTGGGCTTTATTTAAACAACAGGAGAACATGCATATACACACATGCACATATGCAGCACAAATGTATGTATGCATTCCCGCTCCTTCTCTCTCTCTCTCTCTCTTCATCCCAAAAACCTCGTGTGTTTAAGCACGTTTGGGAGCTGCTTTTTGCTTTTTTTTCTTTGCGAAATCGAATGTGAAATGCAGGGCATATGGAGGCAGCTGTGGGAGTTTTTGCACCCCATACAGAGCCGCTTAAGGGCACTGTACATACATATGTATGTACGTAAAGTACCATTCTCCTTACAACTTGTATTGCATCGAACCTTCCACCTTTTCAACACTGGAGACTCTCCAATAACTCTGCCATGTTTCAGCCAAATCGAATGATTATTTTTCATCGAAAAGCTATACAAAATATTATTGTTGTTTTTTACTATCAAGTGCAGATTTTGCTGAACGAATTGCCTAACTTGAGTTTTTGCCGTGCCATCTGTGAAAAGTAAATTAACAAACGCCTTTTTTACCTCAAAAATATACAACAGCTTTATACATACATATATATCTATACATATGTACATACAAATGAGTTGGTAAATATATGATGTTCCCCGACCTGAATTTTGATGGAATCAAAACGAATTGAGGTGAAGCTCTCTTTGAAATATTTTCGATCTCTGAACGAATAATTGCATGGCCCTTAAGGCTGTATACCCTGTAAATCCCTATCAAGTTTGTGGCATCAACCCATTCTCTCTGAGGAATATATGAAGAATCCAATCATTTTGCTCCTTTTTCATGCTTATACACATATGTACATATACATACATACATATGTACATATATGTGACCCAATTCCGGTCCGCATTTCTTTCGTATTTTGTTTGCTTAGCCTTTCGGTAGCTTTATATGTATATGTAATCTTAAATATTGGTATATATGCAATAAGATATGGTGTGATTTTTTTAAATGGTACTTAAAGCGTTGGGTTTTCGCACCATTGAAATTAAATTGCATTTGCATAAACGAAGAGAACTTTCGATGATCTGGCCAAAAAAGTGGCATTTCTAATACGAAATACGACCTTTGATGTGGCTCTGCTAATTAATAACCATTTAAATGAAGTTTCCTTCCAATTAGATGCTCAACCAATCAAATACCCGTTTTTTGGCTTTGATAATCATTTTGGCAATTTTCTGCTGCTTTGGCATGAAAGGAAAAGTCAATAAACTGCATCAATGCACACAGATACAGATACAGACACCCTACGGGAATGGTTGCAGCCACGTGTAGAACGCAATATTTTTTTTAAAAAACACATAATTTGTATATAATATTATTCTGTTTTCTTGCGGTTGCAATTCCGAAAAGAGATTTCTTTTTGTTTTGCCTTTGATAGTATTTTTTATTGCTGTAAATGCAGAAAAAGTTGTGGAAAAAAAAGAGTTGTTTATGGTTTTGACTTTGCCCGGGGCGCCTGTGCACTCTGTTCCGACCAAATGAAATTAATTTGTAAACGCAAACGAATAATAGACTTAATCTTGTTATTAATGTCGAATCAGGGCAGAACTATCTGTCTCTCAGCACTTAAATGCCGCTCGAAAAGGGCCATAAATTGAGTTCAATAACTATCGAAGGGAGGAGGGGAGTAGGATAAGCACTTTTAATTAATTTACACGAATAATACATATGGCATTTGTGCAATGTTTATCAGCGACAACAGCTTAATAATAAATTGCAATAAATTAATCCCTTTCCCCTTTTTTTCGTTTTTCTCATTTTAGGTAAGTTTGATGGTATATATCATCCAGGCCCGATACGAATGTACATAATTTATGGCATGTGGGTATGTAGGTTGCACTGATTTCATGACCGAGATTCGGCTAAATGCGTTCGCATAGGAGTCCAAATCGAAAGCAATCACAGATTGCAGATTGGAGACTCCAAACCATATGTCAGAGGAGTCGAAAAGTTTCTATGGCCAGGCCGAAGCCGGAAGCAATTGCATGCCACTGCCAACGATAATGAAATAACTGTTGGCCATTGAATATGGCACAAATTGTTATAATATATCTTTTTTTAAACCCCATTTTTTGTGGCTTTTGTTGTTCCCTCCCGATGCATCGCCATATTGATAGCAAAGAGCTATCGTATACCTCGCGTGCTAGCAAATAAGATAAAAAAACAAAAACACAAAATATAATACTATGAGTAGCGGTTATTTATGTAGCGCACTTTGCGTTGTTGGAATAACGGCGCATCAAAATGAGCGACAGTTCGTTCACACCAAATACGCAATAAAAGACAGAACAAAAATATCCCTTCCCCCCTATCACTCTCTCTCTCTCGCTTCCCCTATCTGTGTCGCGTTTTATCGTGAAATATTTAAATTGTTCCCTGGCACATTTAGCGACTGATAGTACATTCGACGAGCAGCAGAAGCCCGGCTACAACATCAGGGAAAACAGCCAAGAAAACAAGTGGGGCACGGGGCAGAGGAATGGGAGATTTGGTGGCGGATGGAATAGATCAAGCTCCGCGAAGAGGCGACAAAGACAATGACAATACCTTTGCATATTGTATCTCACTTGAAAGCATTTCAATAGGACATACCAAATGTACCATAGGTAGAGAATAAAGACACTGATGTATTCAACGAAATACAAACAGACGCTTAGGAATCCATTAGGCAGCCAACAAGTGCCTCAGAATGAAGCCAATTTGCACAAAGTAGTTCCTTTCAATAAACAATACTCGTAGATACATATTAAGGATTAAAGATTGAATGCAACGAAAGGTGAAGATCATGTCTAGTGTATTTTTAACAATAATTAAGTGCATATTTAAGTAAGTTGTACAGCCTATCAGCAAAAAGATAAAAAGATGAGATATTTTTAGCACCTACAAGATGCCAGTAGAAGCAAGCAATTACCATCATTGTATGATTGTTTTCAATTGCATTTCCTTCCCGGATACCCAAAAAGTATCTTTTGACGTGGAACATGACACGTTTCATTTGGGCGGGGCACCTCCTCGTTCGCCGAATGGATTCCTGGATGGCTCTACCTCGAGGTAGAAGCAACAACCGAGTGAAATGTGTTTAAATATTGATAATAACAATAAGAATAACAGCAACGGCTGTGACACAAGCCAAAAGAACGCTCCAGCACACTCGTCGTATCTGCTTGCCACATGTGTTCGCTTGGCCCCCTCCCCGGGGGCAAACTTTGCCAAAACTGCTGACAAATATTTAATGCATGCCGGGGCTCCGAACGATACGGTTCCGTTCCGTTCCGTTTGCTTATATCGGTTCTACGGCTCTACAGATACACGGACGGACGCTCTGTCTCGGACTGGGTCAGGTGCAAAGTGGTGCAACGTGGCGGTGCGGCGGTGCGGTGCGCGCTAAAGTTCTCGCTGCCTGTTGTGTTTACACAAACACATCCCAGAGGCTCCCGTTTTCGCTGTTTCGCCATTTGATGATTAACACATTGAAGGTCTATAGTTATGGCTAACCGGGAGGTTGGGCAGCGGGGGCGGGAAGTGGCAACGGGGAATGGCTAATGGGTAATGATGTGGCTCCTTGGCTACGGGGCCAGCGATGCGACTCGGTAATTTAGTGGCCGCCAACGACGATGAAGATGCCGCGGCCAAAGTAAACATTTGAATAGAGCGACGGGGCTATTCCCTTTCTCCCTTTCTCCCCTCCTCCCTCATTTCCTCTTTCCTCTTTTGTTGCCCTGGAGTACTCTTACCACTCGTACCTCCTGGCGCGTGGAGTTCACGCGGCTTTTTGTTTGCCCCCGTCCGTCCGTCCGTCCGTCGCAGGTGGTGCCTGTGCCTCGGAAAAGCTGCTAAATGAAAATTTTATCGCACTGCAATTGCTCCCGTTCTCGTCTCTCGTCTCTCTGTCTCGTGTCTGTCCGTAAATTTCCCTAGCACTACATGAAGTTATTTCTGGTGTGTGGAAAGTGTGTGCCCCCGCAGAAGTTTTCCGAGTTTTCCCTGGGAAAAGTGTGAGGTTAGCCACTGCCAGAGAGCAGAGATAAGTGCAATGTTTTTGGGCATCGAATGGCACTCCAAAGAAATCATTACTTAATATTCTATAGGATTCTAAAAACGTATACATTGGCATTTCCATATTAATTGCACAGAAAATTGACTTTATTGAGATATTTTTGCGAGCTCTAATTAGATGCGGGCCATAACGCTTGGCAAAACAGCAAAAAGTTCATTAACTGATCATTAAGTAAAATGATAAATGCCCAAGTTAAATCGGGCAGACGCCTGTTTCCCTACCAAATATAGATTCTTGGCATTTGGCCTAGAATTTTGGATGGCCTGCGCTGGGGGCGGTGTAAAATAGATCAAAAGGAACACAAAACACTGGACGAAACGTGCAATAATTGAATAGTATCTTTAATATTTTCCAGATACTCAGATACATTTGTTTGTAGGTCAGCACGTGCCATTCCCTTACATAATTCGCACTGTATCTATCTATATCTCTGGCAATTTCTCCTCAAAATGAATATTGAGGTATTATATTCATCTCTCTCCCCCTCTAGAAAGGCTTCATTACGCATCATGCTGATTAGTTTTGCCTTGTCGGCTCCTGCTGCCCCCACTGCCTCACCCCTGGGCCTGCCAATTGTCAAGATAGAAAAATATAGCGCAAATATTTCCGTCATTGACGTAGAAATGCTCCAAACAAAACCACAAGAAATGGGGGGAGGGGCTAAAAAGACAAAAGAAACCATGAAATCAAAGGAAACCGAAGCACTAAATACACTCGACAGAGGGTTCCAATCTAGGGATCCAGGCCCCAGCCATGAGAGGGACCTTGAGAGCTTTCGATTTTGAGAATAAAGTTAAGGGAAGCTCAGGAGTGTTGAAGGTCCATCGAATGCAGTACCATTCCATTATCTGTTCACAAAAGTATTATATTCTGGGAGTGGAAATAGTAAAAATATATTTTATATTTAAAAAAAGAACATATTTCATAATTTAAAAAAAATATACATTTTTCATATTTAGATTAAATATTTTTCCTACAAATTGAATATATGGGATTTATTTCATTGTGTTTTATATTTAGTTTATGTGAAAGTAAATTCCATGTAATTTCAATATTTTTCTTCCCAAAACCTAGAATATTTAATTCAAATATAAGTGTGTTTATTTTTACTATGCCATTTTTCTGTGAGCATCAATGATGGTCGGCTCTCCCTGTTGCAAGAAGAGGCAACAAAAATCTGAAAAAAGTGCCAGTACCACCTGCCAGAAGAGTATCGCCCAGATACAAAACGAGATGATCATGATGAAGAAATTGAAACACCTTGAGAGAGAGAGAGAGAGAGAGAGAGAGGGAGAGGCAGACGCACAATGAGGAAAATTTCAATTGTGTGAACACGCAGTGAGGAATGTGTGGTCTGGTGCGGTGTGTGTATGTGCCCCCTTGTGTGGCACCTCAGCCGCAACCTGCCGCCCGCCTCGCCCTGAGGCGCCTCATCCCCATCATTCCCGCATGACAGACACAGATTGAGTGAAAATCTCAGAGATTTGTTGACATTTTTCCGTACATTTTATTCAATTGCTGCGGCAGAAAGGAGCAGATCGGCCAGTGGGGGGGAGGGAGGGAGTGCGGAACCGAAATAAATAGAAATAAATCTTGGCTCCCCGTGTCTCCCATATGCAATGTACGATTTACTTTGCGTTTCTACGCAATTTGAAATTAGTTTTAGCAAATTAAATTTAATTAAACGGAGGCCCCAAATAGTTGGCCGCCTTCGCGTTTCGCGACTCATTTCTTCAATTGTACGTGGTATCTTACGGATACATTTCCGCCATTTGGCAATCAATTTGAAGCGACCAGCCACCCACCCCTGCCCACCCCCTTCGCAGGCACATATTTTTATGCGCATTTAAAAGCATTTTCCACAAATAAAGAAATTATGAAAAACCAAAATAAGAAGGGGAAAACGAAAAGAAATAGGAGAGCTCCCCCAAAAACAGATGAATTTTCACATGAAAAGCGGCGCAGAGCACAGAAAATTGTTTTATGTTTGAAGCGGCCAAAAGATTTTTCCCCCATAAATTACATGCCCCCGAAGCGGAGTCGATGCCCAGCACAGAGGAGCGGACGCGTTGAGCCAACTGTTGTCATAAGTGATCAACGCGTGCGGATCACGGACCACGGACCACGGGCCACGGGCCACGGGCCTCTCTCCGCCATCTATCTGAATATCTGTCTGGGCGGAGCAGTGCGAGTATCTGGGGGTCTGGTCTGGGCCCGTCAACTGAACTGACATTAAAATGACGAAAACGCAAATCAACAGCAAACAGCAAACAAGCAAATAGCAAACAGCAGAGTTTGTTGAAAAGATAGATGGATTTATGGCTGGCAGGGTGGCAGGGTGGGTGGGTGTCTGGCCTTCTTGAGTATCGGCCCAGGGGTTCCCTAATGATCAGATATAGGGGGGACGATGATGCACAGCGATGTGTCTCAAATGTTACTCCCAGAGATACTTACGGTATCTGTACATACAATCGTTTCTCTGGCTCAAATCTCATCCAGGGGATTGAAACCAGACAAACATAAACTTTAATATCAATAGACACAGCCATTCGCTGGCCTTAATCCCCGGCCGAAGGCGGGGCTCGAGTGTGCGTGTGTGAGGCGGGGAAAGTGGAAAAGTGTCAGCCGACTGAAACTCTAATTGAAAATCATTAGGAACCACAGCACATACAATACTTTTTCCATCCCCCCGTCACACATATTGTTTGTACACTCATGGCAGACAGCCCCCCACCCTCCTTGGGTGGGGAACGGAAAAATCAAACGCCGAACTAATGACAATTTTCAATGCTCCACGTGCTCGTGGAGGTGCCACCCCCAGCCACCCGCCGTGTCTAATGAGCGTGGCTAACTGAGATAAGAGATCTGGCCAAATGGTGAATCTGTTACGGGTACGGGTACGGGTACGGGTCCAGAGCAATTGCCGTTCGGTTTTGTTACCAAGAGATTTAGCAGCCAGCAGATACAGATACAGATACAGATACAGATACAGATACAGATATATGCACGTATTGGTACTTATGTCATGCCCTGCTGCGAGTGGCCAACATGGGATCTCTGACGTTTGCGGCCACAGGCATTCGTATTCGTATTCGTATTCGTATTCTCGTGATGAGCAATGCCAATAGCATGCGATCGGGGGTGTACGACTATAAGCGATTTTCCTCTATATACTAGATATGCTCTAAAAGGTTTGTCTTTGCCAGAATGATTGATTGCCACACAAGCAGCAGCAGCAGCGGCAGAAGCATCATCAGAACGGGGAGGCCGAGTATCCCGCAGATACTCATATCGTACAACAGATACAAATGCAGTACGCTGGCCAGACCAGACCAGACCAGACACACACTCGCCGTTTATAACTTACACATTGCTTCATTATTTTGGCTATTTTGTAAAACCGAAAATTGAGTATATTTCGCTTTTGTTTCCCCATTTTTTGATGTGCTGTTGGGGCCCGCCACTTGACTTGGACTTTTGATGTTTTTACTTGGCCCAATCCGGCGCTGCCGCTGCCGTTGTCGCTCACTGATCTGCAGCATTTAATTTCATGATTGTTGTCGTTGTTGTTGTTGCTGTTGTTGCTGTCGTTTGTTGCTGTTGCCGTTCTGTGGCTGCTCTGCTGTTTTAATTAAATTTCGCAAGGGAAAAACGTTGAAGAAAACATTTTGTAAATTGCATTTTATGTGCAATTTTCGTTCGACATTTGCCGGGCACTCTCGTCTCTCGTCTGTCTGTCTGTCCGTCCGTCTGTCCGTCCGTCCGTCTGTCTGTGTGTCCCTGGGGCACGTCTGCCGCGCGGAGTACAGTGCATCTAATTGCGAGTAACAAATGCTGCCTCATGTTGCTGTCGCCAGACATTTCTGTTGCAGGCATATCGCTCGCTCTCTGAGTTCTGGCCAAAAATGAAGGGCAGCAACATGTGCCTGCCAGCCTGCCTGCCTGCCTGGCTGCCCGATGGATGGGACAGAGATGGACAGTTTGGGAGCTGTTTTGATTAGCCAGCACCTGGGACAGGCGGCAAATGAGCTGAACAAATGTTGCAGATGGATCATCTGAGGCAGATATAGAGACAGAGAGAGTGTGAAGATTCCCCCATCGTGTGCACATCCTTGGGCATCCTTACGCCAACACCATTCCAGTGCCAGTGCCATTGCGAGGACACTTTGATAAATGTCGATGGGATGATGGGGCGCCCAGTCGACAGACTCTCGTCTGTTCTGGCTCTGGCTGACGGTCTGACGGACTGACTGACTCTACAGCTATATTTCTTGCTATTTTTACAACCTCCCGATTCTTTATCTGAGATTTTGTCGACTTGCAGTTCATTGCGATTGCCAGGCAGGCCAGGCCAGGCCAGGCCAGGCGGCGGCAATTTCTTCATCTGCATCTACGCTGCGACTGCAGACGCATCTTTCTTTTTCGGTTTTTTATTTCTTGGCAAACGCACTTATATCTGTGTATCTATGTATCTTTGTATCTGCCGTGGATGCTGGGGTGAGACTGCACTTTATAGGCGACCGTTTGATCGACTGAGTGCAAATTTCTCGAAGCGAAATTTATTTGTGATTTGCAATTCGCGATTTGCATGAACCGACAACATCGTCGTCGTCGTTTTTTTTTTTTTGGTTTTTTGTATTTTTTTGAATCCTTGGTCTGGCGGGATTTTTGGTGGGTAATTCATCTTCATTTCGTTGCGGTTCGAGTTGAAATGCGGTGCGGTATGCAGCCGAGACACTGCACCACCGCCACGCCGCCACACCGCTGCAGCACGGCCTCTGTCACAGCTTTTTTTTTTGCTTTTTGCTTTTGCTTTTGCTCCTCTCTGCTCTCTGTGGCGGGGACTATTTTCATTCGTCCGCCGCTGTGCTAAAAATGTTTCAAATGTTTCCCCCCCACCACCAAAAAAAGAGAAGAAAACCAAAACCAAAATACGACTACAAATTGTACAAATTTCATAGGAAAAATGGGGGAAAATCGGGAAGGAAATCTCCTCAATGCTGAATGCACTTAAGCCCCAAATAACAACCGAACAAACCATTCATCTATCTATCTATCCATCTATCTATCCGTCCGTCAATCTATCCATCCAGCCATCAATCATTTTAGCACGTTGCTGTTGTTGTTGTTGTAATTTAATCAACAGTTTTCCTAGCCTGCGCGTATGGGTGGGGGCGGGGGTGGAAAAAAGGGAAAAAGAAAATATTCATGGTGTACGAAAGAGAGCGAGAGAGAGCGTATTATTATTATAACAAAAAAAAAAAAAAAACACAAAAATTTGACAGAAAACAAATGTTTTCCTTCGTTTCTGAGTTTTTCCGGGATTTTCTTTTGTGTGTAAAAAAAAGTTGTTGAAATTTGAATTAACCCTTGGGTGAGCCAAGGACGCTGTCTGCTTTGCCTGAGGGAGGAAACTGTCTGTCCGATATTGGATTACCATCTTCTGATGAGGTCTCCCCCATAAATCCGTACATAATGATGCTGCCAGAGGGTGGATCAATAGATATTTGTATCTGGGGAGAAGTCGTTCTTCGTGAAAACAGTATTTCTGGCACCTTGGCTGCTTGGCTGTTTGGCTGTTCCCCGAGTGCCGCGAATGCCGCGAATGCCACTTCCACTTTCGATTTGGGTCAGCATTTCGGACTCTCTGTGCGCACGTTTTCCCATAGAGAACGAGAACTTGGACGAGCACCTGACGATCCATTAACCTAATTGCACAACTTAGATGGCAATGAAAACAGTGAAAACAGAGCCCCACCCCCACCCCTTTGGGGGCTCTTTGCAGATGCTACAATAAACAAAATAGGGCTGAGAGAGAGCGCCACTCTGCGCGGCGGATCTACTTGGAATTACTTGAAAAACAAAAACAGAAACCATCCTTAAAGTTAGTTAAAGTCTAGGGAAGCCCAATTAGTTAATTACTAGCTGCCTCTTGGGGTTTAGCAAATGTCAAGGTGTTGCATGCAGAGCGGAGGGGATCTTATCGCTATCGCTATCGAGTTAATTAGTGCAAATATATCGGCTCGAATGCGCGTTGTACGTGGCCCAAACACCTGCCCGAACCCGCACACATACACATCCACATCTTGTTTTCCTGCGACTGCAGTGTGTGCGAAAATTCCGAAAATTGAAATTCACTTCACGGCTCTCACGGTTCGGTTCACTCCCCCCCCCCCCCCCCTTCCCCCCCTTCCCGCCCGCGTCGCCGCAATGTCGTCCATTGATTGACATTTTGAACGTGACATGTACATGGTTCACCTAAATTCCGTAATTTATTTATAAAAACCTCTTCTAACCGACAAAACAAAACGGAAATTATGCTCTGGCATTGCCTGCTGCAGCCAGCCAGCTAGACGATAGACTATAGACCATTCTGTTTCGCTGTTAATTATGTGGCCTTTTCAACAGCATCATAGGCCCCATTGCGAAAATCGTTGCAAGACTGGGATTCAGCGGGGGGGAGGCCTGATAATGTCATTAGACCAGAAAAATGAACTCGCTTATCGGAAAAGTTTCGTTAGAGCCGTATCGTGCGGATCGTAGCTGAAAGATACATATATAGATACGAAATTGTGGAATGATTTGAAGCTAAATCTTAAAGGTATATCACAATGTTTTCGCCTTGGGATAAGAAAATACATTTTTCATTCAATTTTCCATAGATTTCATATAGCAGATTTATTTCATTGTCGGAAGGCCGACAATAGCTCTATAGATCTTTGAACTCCTGGCAAAGGCTTCAGGCTGCTCGTATCTGGCAAAAAAAAGGTAATCCCTGGCCCCGCAAAAACACCCTACACTCCCTCCCTACTCGTCCTCAAGGCATACTCGTATTTACTTATACTCAACTACTTGTACTCGAACTATATTGATAACTCACAAGAGAACCGATATAAACCGATATATGATATATATATATACTTATACTATGTTTTTACAGTCCACACAACAACAGAACCAGCAGCAAGCACTTATGAACAAGTCAAATGACGACCTACGGAGAAAGCGTCCCGAGACTACACGGCCAAATCACATTCTACTCTTCACCATCATAAATCCCTTCTATCCCATCACAGTTGTAAGTACACACAGCAATACTATACTACTATACGGCTATATATACTCTCCCCATCCCCCCTCTACATACATTATATACGTATATATATATTATAGCGTGTTCATATATAAGTCCTGTTGCTCCTGCGGATTGCGAGTGGTTGGAGGCAAGTGTTGGAAACAGTTTTGGGCAGTACAAAAAAAAAAACAAGAAATAAAATAAAATCCATTGCAACTCGTTTTGTTGCTGTGGCAACTTGTCACACACTTGAGGAGGCATACACAAAAACAAACAGTTATTTGCCACACTGTCGCCTCTGGCTCAGGATGTTTTTGTTGCTGAAGGAAGATGGAAGGAGGGATGGGGTGGGGGGGCTTAGGCTTCAGACGACTGTGTGTTGATTGCATCTTCCGTGCCCCCAAGTCCTCTGTCCGCAGCAACGGCTTTGACGTTGTGGTATGTGGCATTCTAGTCTTAGCACAACATTTGATACTTTTTAGCTACAAAATGGCTACAAAGTGCTCTCTCTCTCGCTCACTCTCGCTCTTCCTGTGTGTGTCTAGCATCAACAACAAGTGGAGAGTAGCAGTGGGGCAGCATCTGACGGTGCGTGTGGCAGGGTATTAGGTTTTAGTCCATGTCCAACCTGCAACAGCAACAATTATGAAGACAAGGCAAAAAACTAACACAATGCCCCGGGAAAAAAGTGAAATATGCATTAAATACTCAAGTGCGAGGGGATACACCTAAATCGAGACACAGACACAGATACAGATACAGATACATACGTGCAGATGCAGATGCAAATTGCTCTTCGCTTTAAAGATTTGAATAAAGTCCTGTTTTCTGCTGCTGGAAAAAGTGAAAACTGGAAACTCATCTAGTGGAAAAAGCAGGCTTTTCCTCTTTTGTTTTTGGCGGGGCGGGGGAAAACATGAGAACTTATTCAATTCAAATGTGGATCAAGCAGCTCTTGGCTTAAGCAGGCATACCCTATTGTTACCCTATATCTTTTCGCTATATAGGATACGCATTGTACACACACACATGGACACTGTTTATTGTCTTTTAAGCAAAAAGAGGAAAGAGGGGGGAAAAAAAGAGAAGAAAAACATTTGGTGGCACAGCGCACCGTTGCCCCACAAAGCCAAAGAAAACAACAAATGCGGAAATGTTGCATGCCTCACTCTCAGCCTGTGCTTGTGTGTGTGCCCAGGCAATTGTATTTTCCAACACTTGAGCCAAGAGGCGAGCGTAGTGGAACATAAAATCCTGTGAAGTGGAAAACATGCAGCATACTCGTAAAAGCTACAAAACTGAAATTATTTTTGGGGCCAGTTGTTGCTGCAGCATGCAGCATGCACGCGTGCATCTGTGTGTGTGCATTTGCATCTGTATTTGGTTGAATAAAGCCAGAGAGCCCAGCCCAGCCCAGCCCAGCCCAGCCCAGCCCAGCCCAGGCCGAGGACCAGGACCAGGACCAGGCCTAGACATGTTAATTCGCAGCCGACAAAATGGCTGCTCTGTTGCCTTTTTGCTGGCTGCCTGGATTTTCACAGTACTCCCATTGTCGTAAAGTCCGACTGAATGGATTTACACACGGAGTATCCCCGCGACTGGAGTCCGCGCTTGCAACGCGCCGCTGTCCCTAGCCCTGCCCCTGCCCCTGCTGCCTCCTCGCATAAATCTTTCTTTTCTGTTGGCTCAAGTCGTCGTCGTCACTGGGCGTGTTTGTCGTGGAATTAAGCGATTCCCTTTACGCCGCTATCCACCCTTCTGTGAGCCGTATCCGGGAGATATCTTCATTTTTTTTTTGCATCTTATCCGCTGCATTTCCCGGAAATCTCTTAATGGAGATGCGAGAGTGCAGTGCCGTGCGGGTATAACTGCTGGATATTACAGAAGACAAGGAACGGAATCGGATGATGGCCAAAGGATAAGCACCCCCCCCAGACATTCGGGATATTGGAGATACAATGAACCAAGAAACCATCTCATACATCGTTTTGTGCCTTTGGAAACTTTCAAAACTGAAATTTAATTTATTTCCCCTACACCTAGAACGAAAATATTCCCAAAGAAACGACGCAAAGTGCTCTCCAAAAGTTCCGGCTGCAACTTTTGGGGCGCCTGGTCACGTACGTCCGTACTGCCGTACATTCGTCCGTAGGCAGGCGGCGTTCCATCACACGGTCCAACTGGCTTTGGTCTAACTAATCGCAAACTAAACGACCTCTAATAGCAGTCGCAACTTTCGTCAACAATGCCTCTCCGACTCCTCTGCGACTCCTCCCCGCCTCGTTGCAGGAAGATGCACATGCGGCAAGGCAAAGTGAACTACGGCTAAACTTTTCCCCTGCACTGCCAGGCATCGCTCATCTCCATAGAAGGAGAGAGAAGAGGGGAATGCCAGAACTGAAAGCTTTTGGAGATAAGATTAAAAACTTTTTAATAAGAAGACACTAAAAGCATCAAAGAAAATTTGTGTGTGTTTCTGCATATGTGCAGCAGGCAAAGTAGCCAACAAAAAAGGGATGGCTATACAGAGAGAGATAGAGACAGAGAGAGAGAGAGAGATGATGGATGATAAAGTTTTGGCCCTCCATAGCCACGTTAAATTTGAAGCCAGGAGGCTTCTGGCTTGAAGGGAAAATGCAATAAAAGTTCTGCTTCTGGCGGTCCGACACCAGCAACGTTGGGGCAACGAGCAGGGGCTGCAACAATGTTCAATAAAGTATTAGGGCGGGTGCGGCAACGATGCAAATGCAAATGCAAATGCAACCCTGACCCGTGCCCCGTGTCGCTGTCCCTTGATGCGGAGGCCTGGCATATGTAAAACCCTCTTTGAAGCAGCTTATCAGAGCGATGTTCGACTTTTGCTGGTGGCAAGGGGCGTGGGGCAAGTGGTGAGATGCCGCAGTCAACCCATAAGCCAAAGCCCTGGAATGCAACGGCAGCTGGAGCTGCAGCTTTTGCAATATGTGACACATGCTAGAGGACCGCCAGCGGCAGGCAGAGGAGCAGCCATAGGAGCAGCCAGAGGAGCAGCCAGAGGAGCACTCGGAGTAGCAGGACTAGCAGGAGCAGAAGCCACCAGACCATAATGCGTGGCCTGGCAAAAGCCAAACAAAAACCGTCGATGGAAAAAAAGGGGTGGCATGCTGTGGTGGCACGTCGTTGTGTGCACGAAGCGAGGGACATGTGGCAAAGCCGCAACCATAGACCTAAACCACGCCCGAAAGAGCAAAGCCGCCCACACACCCACCTCCTTCTTGTGGCGCCTCTTCTGCTGGGCCAACTGTGGATTTCAATAATGCAGGTTTGAAGGCTCCCCACAGCCCCGCGTATTGTATTGCATTTTGTTTATGCATGCGCCCATCAAAGATGCCACAAAGATCCCAGAAAAAGGAGCGACTCGAGTGGCGGTTGGGGCTGCGAGTGGGTGTGGCTCCAGGTTTCCGCCTAGGACTTTTGACAAATCGATGAGATGGGGTTTCGTCCTGGCTTTTGCCACCATTATTTTTTATGCCTGTTTGTGTGGGTGAGTGCTCTTTTTATGGTCGACGGTGTCGGTGTCGCTGCCGTTTGTGACAGAGAGAATATCGCACATAAAGCTTATGGATTTTATGTGGGAATATTCCAGGGAATAGATAACGAGATGCCGTCAAAGGATGAGGAGAGGCTCCCCTCCCGATGCCGATACAGATTCCGTATTGATTGGTTTCATATTCAGAAAAGAGTTCCTTGAGAAATATACACACGTGGAATTTATTGCGAATTGTTGCGATAGTAAGAGAAAATACACCACAGCCACAGATACAGTTACAGATGCAGATACACTAACAGATCCTGGCTCAGAATTCGCAATCGGGAGTATCGGGTTCGGGCTCGGTCTCTGGCTCGGTCTCTGGCTCGGTCTCGGTCTCGGGCGAACCAGAGCTGAGCAGGTTATACAGCAGATCCGGGAAGCACTTGATGTCGTTCTTGGTCAGATGTCCTTGCTGATACATTTTCGAAAAGATCTGCAGGAGAGGGAGATTAAAAATGATAGCTAGAAGGCCAGCGGAATACTTCGTACCATTTCCCGGAGATTGGAGCCATTCAGTTCCTTGGTGCGCTCCTGCAGCCAGCTGCTGTACTCCTCCTGCTCGCCATCGCTGATGGGCTCCGGGCTCCAATGCCCCATTAATCGTCCAGAGTCCAGAGCGACACCGGGCAGCTCCGAAACCTCCCTCTGCTCGACCTTCGGCTTGTGGCTGCTCTTGCGGGGCCTTTTCTTTTTCGGCTGCCCTGCCAGCTTGAAGCTGCCGCCCTTGAGGCGAGCACTCTGCTCCATGGCATGCTGCTCCACGAACCGCTTGTCGTCCAGGGCCTCCCGCTCGAGCATCCGCTGGTGGCGCACCCGACGGGGGACGTGGCGATGCTGCTTGCGCCGGAGGGGCTTGGGGGCGCCGCTGGTGCACTTTACGATCCGGACACTGGGCCTGAGTTTCGATAGAGCCTCCCTTTTGTGGTTCCTCTGCACAGACTGCCAGATGCCCAGGTGCTCCTTGGCGCAGGTGGGGGCCAGCAGCAGCTCCCTTTGGCGGTAGATCTCCCTGGCAATGAGCGCACGATGCTTGCGCCTCTGCTCCTCGGCCTCCTCCTTGCGGCGGCGCGACTGCAGCACCACGGGGCTGACGGACAGCAGAGGTTCCAGCGCTGCGCCGGGCCACTGCGAACTCTTCATTGAGCGCTGCTGCCGGAGCATCTCCTGCTGCTGCTGCTGCTCCTTGTAGTGCTTCTCCATGGCGTTGTTGGAGAGCTGCTGCCGCCGCCGACTCGACTCCGTGTTGGCGAAGGGCGACTGCTGCTTGGTCTGGTCGTAGAACTTGCAGTAGTAGTGGACCTTCTCCGAGTCCATGGGCGGCATGATGCGCCGATAGTTGCCCAGGTGGCTCTCCTCCCAGGCGATCTGCTGGGCCAGGGCACCGATGGAGCATGCCTGTCGCATCCTCATCTCGCTGCCGCCCGCCTCCCGGCCAGGGCTGGGAAAGGAGCTGGGCGTCTGGGGCCCCTTCTTGTTGTACACCTTCCGCAGCAGGCGGGTCCGGTGCTCGATCCGATCGTCGCGTATGATCTGCTCCTTGTCCACCAGCGCCGTCGTGAGCAGATTGAGAGTGTCCCGAATGAGCGGTCGCTTCACCTCCTTGTCCACCACCTCGTCCGCACTCAGGCTGGGCGTGTGGTTCACCTCCAGGATGAAGGGCTTCAGCTTCCAGTCCACCAGAATGTCGAAGCCCAGTAGCTGGAAGCAGCCCTGGATCTTGTCGTGCCGCGGGAAGCACACGTGGTAGTTGTGCTTCAGCACCGGCCACGCACTGATGATCGTCTTGACGATGGCATCGTCCACGGAGGCCCAGAACTCGGGCACGTCGTAGTTGTGCTCCGTCAGCCACTTGTTGAACGCGCTCAGCTTCCGCTTGGAGCCCCCGTCCGTGCCCTCGCCCACATTGTAGTTGGAGTTGCGGCGATTCAGGCAGTAGTTCGTGAGGTGCATGAACACGTTGTGGCTGTTGCCTAGAGTGGGCGCCACGTACTTGTGGGTGGCGAAGCGGGCCAGGCCCTCGTTGTACACGAAAATCCGGAGCGGATCCACGGAGGTGATCAGCGTGTAAACGCGCAGATCGAACTTGAACCCATCGATGAGGAGGGGCTGCGGGGGAAAGTGCCACCTAAAGGCTACTGGGTGGACTGTTCCAAGACTCACCCGCTCGATGTACGTCTGGCAGATGAGCTTCTCCCGCTTGCTGACGGTCTTCAGATCGGGGGTTATCCAGATGCCGCGTCCCCGTCCGGAGGAGTACGGCTTGAGGATGTAGGTGCGCTTGTGCTTGCTGGCATAGGTGGTCACGTCGTAGGCACTGCAAGGAGGAGCAGGCAAGCATGTACAAGGATGAATCAGGGATCGGATCGATCGGGGAAGAAACCTACTCGGTGGGCATGAGCCAGGTCTTGGGGAAGATGCGGTAGTCGCCCGGGTACATCTTCAGCATGCGATTGAGATTCCTGGAGAGCAGATCCTTGCGGCAGATCTCCATCATCCCTGGGAAATGGTTGATCTGCTGGAAGCGCTTCATGCTCCGCAGCAGATCATGGTGGGGCGTGCAGTCGGTCCACTGGACATTCCACAGACGATGCTCGGGCACCTGCTGGAAGCCCATGCTGCGCGCGATCCTCGCCACCAGGGGGAAGTGGGTGTGCTCCGCACACAGGCTGAGGCGTGTGCCCCGAATGGTGGGCACTACGTCGGTGCCTTCGATGTGGACCTGCGGCAGCGGCTCCAGCATCACATCGTAGCAGATGGCGTCCAGGTGGGGCTGGTCATTGCCCAGCTGCTGGTCGCCCTGTGTGTGGTCCTCGGTGACGACCATGAAGTGATCCACATCATTGCGGGGGCGCCAGGCGGGCCTGCCCTTCGCCTTTGGGCTGCAGTCGGGCACGAGCTCGAGCTGCCTGATCTGCCCCTGGTGGGGCGGCTGATGCTGCTGCTGCTGCTGGAGGCGCCGGCGCTGCTTGGGCAGCACGTAGACGCTCTCGCGCCGGTAGAGGGTTGGATGCGATCGATTCGGGTCCAGGGGTAGGTTCTTCTGGGCATCGAAGAAGCGCGTGTACTGATTGGCGAGCTTGCGACGCGTCCTTGCATTCTTCTTCGGAGGCATCTTCTACTCCGTTCCTGTTCTGCGTGGGCTCTCTAATTTGGGAAATAAAAATCCTGACGATTGGAGACACTCGTAACATTGAATTTTGATATATCTATTGTGATTTCCATTGAACACACAGCCTCCCCCGTAGACCTCAGGACGACCTCAACCATCGTCGTCATCTTCGGTGGCAATGTCAAGTGCGCGGCGCTGCGCTCTATTTGACATATGATATGCCACCGAATCGATTACCAACCGCGAGGAAAACTTATGCAACATCACCTTGCCACCGCATGCGAGATACAAGTGCCTCGGCTCAGAGATACATTTCCCCACAAGATGCATGCGTAACGACACACTGAGGGAAAGTGCTCGCCAAGCCAGGCAGAAGAAGTGTTTTTTCTCTCAGTGTATACGTAGGCTGGAATTGCTAGATTGATGTGGCTGGGGCTGTGGCTGTGGCTGTGTCTGTGTCTGTGGCTGTGTCTGGGGGTGTGGCTCATTAACCGCAGCTTAATCTGGCTCTAGGCCCCATGCGGTTATTAGTTCAGGCAGTCGAATGTCAAAAGACACACAAACAGCCACTACTGTTGACTATGTAATCATTACAGTGACAGCAATAAGTACACCTCCAGCCGGCTCCAGAGTATATGGTATGGTATGTAAATGCCAGTGAATCACACGCTTGGTTAACCCGAGAACGGAGTTGGAGGTGGAGAGCCAAGTGAGTGATCCATGCGGTTCAAGAATCACTCTCCCTTCCTCTCTCTCTCTCCCTGTAGATACGCAATGCAATTCGGATTATTCCCATTGTTGCTTGTGCCTGAAATAGTATCTGATCGGATGGCAGCAAACCATGAAATATATCAAGTTTATTTGGTTGAGTAACGCTTTTGGTTTCACTTATCTCCAGCTTCCATTTAGAGTCCACTCCTTCTCTAATTGTCTGCCTGTCCATTATTTGCTTGCTTTTGTTGTTCCTGTTCTGCAGCTAATTATGCGGACGCTTTGTCGTGTAAAGAGTTGCAGATACACGGGTAAACAGACGAGGAACAACAGCAGCAGCCCAAAGTTTTCTACATTTGAAATATTAATGATAGTACACGAACCGTCAACAAAAAGGTACGGTGGGCACGGGCAGGGGCAGGGGCAGGGGCACGAGAAAGGGCAGCATCCAGCATGCAGCCATTAGGCGATAAGCGGCCGAGAATTTAAAGGAAAATTCCAGTTAATGAGGAAAACTCTGGGCATAAAATATCATTTATTTATTTAAAGGCTGCTTTTGCAAACAAAAAAAAAAGCGCAAATTATTTCGCATCAATGAAAGAAATAATTTATGAAAATATTAAATCGTTGGCAACCGATTGAATATTTCACACTTTTGTGACGGTTGCAGATTTATCAACAGATAAATATTTTTCCATCTCTTGTTAAATTCTCAATTGACATCCCCTCCCCCCGCTCCGCATAAAGCCAGCGAAAATGAAATGAGTGCAAAATCGGGGGCGTACGACAAACTGTACGAGTGTTAATAATTTAAAGGTGTGCCACGTGTGGCACGTTTCATTTGCAGTTGCAGCAAAGGCAAAAGCAAAAAAAGAAACGGGAAAAAAAGGGGAAACCCCGAGAGTGTAATAATAAAAAATTAAACAAAAGGAAAATAAGAAAAACCGGCATCGGCAGGAGCTACAATAATAAATCTGATGGGGAATGGGATGCGGAGTTTTCCGAGCAGCAGTGAAAATGGCTCATAAAACTGACTGCTACCGACTGCTGATGATGATGGAAAGCCCGGGAAAACCCCCAGTCCCAGCATATAAATTACAATGTGTGTGGAACGAGAGAGTGCGTTTATTTTTTTATTTTTAAGGATCCCACACACCCACGAACACACACACTCACATATGGTTACAGTCGCATTTTGACTAAGCGCACATTAAAAATTAATCTTTTAATTACTGGCAGGCAGCCAGGCATTCCGGGGTGGGAGAAGTAGCTACAAACACATTGTATGTGTGTGGCAAGAGTCAGTGGCAGCGGCGGCGGCGACGGCGGCGGCATTGTAACTATTATTGTTCATAAGAGGATAAACGAGGCATTGGCTGGCGGCCATTTTGTATTTGCATTGGCAGCCATTTTGCGGATGACTTTAAGTTTACGCAAGAGCAATGCTCAATGCTCAAAGCTCAGGGGGTTGCACAGGGCAGGGCTGAGGCTGCTGCTGCTGCTGCTGCTGCTGTTGCCTCCCCTGTTGCGCACTTCGGAAGCCTCATAAATCCTTAAGAAGATCCACAAGAAGCCAGAAACAGGAACGAGCGCGTAACAACATCATCATCATCTTGTGGCACCTCTCCACGCTGTCTCTTCCCATAAGAATCTCCATTCATGCCCTAATTCCACTTTATGCTTCATTGTTGAACCCACACACCCACCCACTTTGCTTCCACCACCTTCTGCTGCCGCTTCAACATATTTTCCAGCTCTGCAACTTTTCCTAGTGCCAAAAACTCCCATTTTAATTGCTTTCAATTGACCAAAAGTCGGCAGGGTCAAGTGGACCAATCTTGCACCCACATTTGAATTCAATTTACATTTTGTCGCATTAACATTTTTGGGGATTTTTAATGCCCAAAGTTTCCATTCAGCAGGGGGCAGGACCCCATAATGTCGTGTTAAAAGCTTTTCCAATGTGCGTGACTGTACGTGCAACTGAGTGTGGCACAAAAGAAAGACCCAGCAGCAGCGTTGGGACTAAGGGGCATAAGTTTTTGCTTTAATTTAAATTTGAATTTGAATATCTATAGGGCCTAGTTCTCGGTCATTTTATCCCGCGATTAAACATATTTCCCCGGAAAACTTTTGATGACATTTCATTTCATCTCCAATTTATATTTCAATTCCTTGAAGCCTTCAATCCCTCCGACAAAGCTTTTAATGCCTGCAATGCCTATCAATTCGAGTTATGCTCGTGTGGAACGCCATTTCGAATTCTATTTTGGATTTAAATATAGATATCTATAGTATGTCAGTCATAGAAATCTGTTTTCTGGCTCTTGTCACTCACGTATCCCCCCCCCCCCCCCCCCCTGCCGTAATTATGCATGAATCACAAGCAACGCTTGAATGGATGCGCCTCCCCCCTCCCCCCTCACAACCCCTAAAGATAACATACATTCATATATGCACATAAATTTTAGCACTCTTTCGCCGTCTTTCCCTGCTCTGCCCTTGCCCCTTGCCAGAGACGCAATGAAAATGTTGAAATGTTAAAAGTGCTCGCACGTTCCACGCCAGCACACAGAAATGTTATTTGTAATGCAAAAAACGACAACAAAAACAACAACAAAAACAACAAAAACATTGGGCAAAATAGTGGTAGTGTGTGTGTGTGTGTTTGGGGTGTATAAACAAGAAACACACACACACACACACAGTCGTAATGGAAATACAATTTAACAGCAAGGACAAGACCAAGTAGAAGACGCTGCAAAGTATGCAGCACTTTTGGCGGCTGCTGCACTTACGAGACCCTTGAGAAGGATGGCAGCTAAACTATGGAAAGCCAGTCCCCCCACAAGACAGATCCTCTGGCAGATACTTAGATTTAGATGTAAGAGTGATCTCTTCAAATTAGAGTTAGTATTTTGCCAAGAAGTTTTATGGCCGGGCGGGAAGGCGGTACGGTATCCCATAGTTCGTGTGTGACCGACAGGCCGGCAACAAATTGCTGGCAGGCCGAAAGAGCCGACTGGGAAATGTGACACCTCCTGGCCGGCTCCTGGTCCGCTTGTCAATGTCATAATTTGCCATAGTGGGTGGGGACAAGGCAGGGGGCAGAGGACGGGATTGAGATGGAGATGAAGATGACGATGACGATGGCTATGGACTAGTGCAGGAGTAGTTGGACAGACATCAATAGATGTCGAGGCGGAGGAGAATGCCCTGCTGCCCTGATGTCGATGTTGATGCTGTTTTGCCCGAGGGCGTGGTCGACAGGGTCCTTGTGCTGGTCTCGGTCACTCGTCCGGGGCCATGACAACACTTCATATCGGCAGTGGGGCTGGAAAAGGGGTGCGGGTGGGGTTGTGGGGGCCAGCTCATGTCATGTCCTTGGCTCTGTCGAGCATTGTCAACATTAACACAGCCCAGAGGCATAAAAGGCATATCCAATTGCAAAAAGACGCATGCCGATAACAAAGGCTCGGCAAACATTCAACTAACATTAGTGCCACGCCCCCATGCACACAAAAACACACACCCACACTCAGACCCCGACGAGGGGGAGGGGGAGGGGGAGGGGTAGGGGTAGGTGTCCTGTGGGCCTGTTCGTACTCCTGGCTCTGGTCTCTCGTTTGCTGTCTATTTTCCTTGGTCATTAAATTTGGATTTTGCGCTGTGCATATCACAAACGCTTGACTCTGCTCTTAAATACACACACACACAGACACACACACACACATGTGCTACATCTCTTTAGTGGCCTTTTGTGCTCCTCAGCTTTTGTCCCCACTGCCCCTCCGATGTGGCTTCAACCTGCCACCATTGTTGGCGAGGCATTTTGCATATACGCTAGAGGAGATCAAGAAGAAAAGGTAGAAGGGAAAGAAGGGCAGGTGGAAAATGTCCTGCCCCCTCTTTCAACATCAGTTTTGCTTTACCCACTCCACTCCCCACTCCCCACCCCACCTAGTGCCCCTCCACTCTGTGCTGCTTTCAGTGCCGCTCTAATGTTTTGTTTTGCGTTCGGTTTCGAGTCCTTTGTGGTTGAAGATTTGCCTTCCCCCCCCCCCCTTCCCAACATTGCATGGCAATTGCAACAGAAGCAGAACAAAAATGGTTTTAGGGCTTAATGCTGTGGATTTGATGGGGTAAACGGGACTAGAAGGCAGCTCGTTTTAGGCCAGGGATAAGCTGCAGGAAAAGAAAAATTGTACCCCCCCACCCATAGATGGGATTTGCGGCAAACGGATGAATGGGGGGAATGTTGGGGGAGAACTGGGGGATTGTTCAATATTGAAACTGGAGCAAATGCCACTTAAATTGATTAAAATATCATCAGAGAATCCTTTTGCAATGCACATGTGATTGCTGTATCTAATTGCATGTTTTATTCTTTCTTTATCTTTTTAAGTAAGTTCCCGTGACCCATTAAACAGCTTTTCCAGCAAATGTAGTGCTGCCGTGTGTGCTGAAGCCTGAAGCCAATCAATTGCTCGTTTCGCACTCAAGGGGGCTCTGCACTAAACCATCAAAGTCACATCAAGACATCAAGTACTCATACACAGGGCCTATCATCATCCTAATCATCCTCCATCCACCGACAGGGCAGGCCAGGGCGGGGCAGGGCAGCGCAGGGCAGGGCAGTGTGGGCTTAGAAAAGCTCAATAAATCAGCTGGAAATTTCCAGGAAGCCCCACTATGGGGACCCCAGCAGCAATCACAAAAATAACTTTCCTTCGGGATGGTAGGATGCTAGAGGGGTGGTACTAGGGCCAAGGGGCAGGGGCAATGAGGTGGGTGTAACCCAAAAGTTGCATCGTAATTCCCACGATAATAATCATAATAAAAATCAAGCAAGCGATAAAGCATAAAACCAAATTACATACAACTCGGGCCCTTTCAGGACTTCCGAGACGAACACTTGAGCTCCTGGCTGCCACATGCCGCATTGTTGTTGCCGCCGCCGCCGCCGCCGCCGCCGCTGCTGTACCTAGTTAGTGGTATTCTTGTTCGTGCTGCTGCTGCTGCTGCCGCTACAGCATAAAAATGAAAAAGTTTTTCCACCAAAAAAGAAAAACTTGCACATTGTCAAAAATAGAAGCAAAGAAGTGGGAAATTGCGGCCACTAAAATATGTGTAGATATAGAGAATATTTCGGTTCGGAGCAGGCCTCTGGTCAGAAATGTCGGATATTTTATGGAGCACGTAACGGACATTTTTTTGGGTTATATTTCTCGCTTTTGAGAAACTTTTCCCATAATACGCGACAATGATGTGGTGGGGCTTATGGAATATCGTGCTGGGTTGGGCAAATATCGGCACGTATTATGGCCAAAAAGATAATGCCGAGGGCGGGGGCGTATAGATCTGTAGAGTAAAGGGCGCCAGTGGCGTGAATGATTTATGCGGCGAGTGGAAAAGCTAAATTCATTAAGTTGTCAAATGCAAGTCAACACAATACAAGACTTTGACATGGACATGACATTTTCACTGCGTACAAGCCAGAGAAAAGAGAAAAGAAAATGCGGAAAAGCGAACAGCCAGAGGGATGACTGGGGGGACAGACAATGAGACAACTGCTGAGAGCAATTCGCTCATGAAAAGTCATTGAAAACCAAATAAAATCAGGTCTAAAATTGGCACAGCAGAACCCGACCTGTCGCTGACAGATGGGAAAGAACCCAAGAAATGCAAGCTATTTATATTGTTCGTCTTTATTGAGAAACGACTAGATGATCCAGCGGTGGCAATCCTTTCGATGGATACACATGCCAGTGATGTCGCGCTTCCGCACCATTCCGGGGGTACAGGCGCAGCCTCTTTTGCATTGGACGTACCTGCATTTGCGTATATAAAGTTTATCCACGCACAGCTTTTGGCAGGAGCGGACACACTTGACCATCACGTCATTGCAGACACACTCTAGACGAGGGAATGGAATGGAATGGTATCGAATGTAGACGAGAAACCTCCACTGATCTTACCAGGTAATTCCTCGGCGATGGCGGATGATACGAGCATTAGGTAGATGCCCACAGGCACCGAAGGGAATTTCATCTCAAAATAAGAACATTTTTCAAGGGGCCAAAGAGGGCCGCAATAGCTTCAAAAATTGATTCGTGAAGCGGGAAATCGTTTAGTCGCGAGATACTGCTTATGCAACAAAACTGTAAAACTCATTTGCTTTGGTGTCGGCAGACCCACACCACAAATCCTCTTAGCCGAAAACCCCGACCATATTAACTGGGAAAATGTGCAACTGCCGCCACAGGGACCATCCACCATAGACGGGAAATCCCGCCGCAAGGGGTCGTGGCTGGGGGCCGAATATTATAATTTTGCTAATTGACAGAATGGTTTTGCTAGCCAGGAGCCAGCAGCCAGCAGCCAGGGGATCAGTGCGAGGCCGAAATCATGAAATGCAAATCCGATACTAATAACCGGTTTAACGGAGCGTATACGCAATGTGCGGTTTGCCATGTTGATTTAACGCATTTTCGTGCAGTGTAATTAACTGCCAGCGGCACACAGAACGCATAATTAAAATTCGGATATGTACGCAGTAAATGTGGCATATGCGTGCTTGCGGGAGTGGCAAGCGGCATGCAGAAAAAGAAAGGTGCATTGTGTGTCTCCGGCTCGTGTGTCAGCCGTGGCTATGGATTCCATGGGCAGTGGACAGTGGGCAGTGGGCAGTGGGCAGTGGCAGTGGAAATGGATATGCTGCCTCAGCAGGATAGACAATGCCTGACCATCGCTGCTCATTGTTACTCGGATGTGCAGGCCCTGCCCTGCCCTGCCCGGCCATGGCCAACGATCATCATGATTACGATGATGATGATAATGATGATGATGATGGGACATTACGGGCTTCACTAGTTGTGGTTTTAATTATGTCCAGCCCGCATTTGTAGAACAATGCGAGTGGATTTGCGGATGGAATTGAGCGGAGAGCGGGTGCACATGAGCCATGTGGCAGCTGCTGCAGCCTGCACCAGCAACTGATTGGAATAAATGATGCGAATGATTCCATTCCTCGCCCCTACCCTCCGAAAGAGAAGCCAGTGAAGAAAAAACATTTGCTTTGAATCTGAAAAACCATATCAAATGGGAGCCAGAGACGTGAAAGAAATATGGAAAACGAATGCTTATCAGAGCATATAAATTTCGTTCCATCTTGCAGGAGAATGTACATATGTATGTCCCAATCCTCCCATGAATCCTATCTGCCAGGACACCACCGCTCAGCTCTCACCTCTCACCACGGCCATTGTTTGCCTGGGAATCGTTGCCACAGGCGCAACAATAAAGCCCCGTTGAGGGGGCACACACAGAGTTCCAGTCAATCAACGTGAAGGGCTTAAACTGTCACTGTTAACCAACTAAAGAACAACCACCCACACACGGTAGTGGGGAGAAATGGCAAATGGGAAAAGTTTATGCGTATGGCTAAGCCAGGCGCCTGAAAAATTAATGCCTGCTAATAATTCAAGGGCCCGCAGGAGGCCCCACATAAAGTGTGTGCTCGTGTTAAATAATCTAACGGACAATTAATTGAAGGTGCCATAAATATAGCGCATACGCAACGTAAATCAGCCAAGATGCCAGACAGCCAGATAGTCGGAGAGTCGGAGGAAACCCTTCAACAAAGAGTGATTATTCACGCAATTAATCTCTTGGAAACCAACCTTTTGTGCCCCACGCACAGGACAGGGCACAGGCCGCAGGACACAGGACACAGGACAACACGGTACTGCCGTCTTTTGGGCCTTGTTTTGATAATTTAAGTTCCTTTGACTATAAATAACTCCGAATCGGGATCTTTGTCTTCATTACGTGTGATTGTCTGCCTGGTCCCCCCATCTGTGGATAACTTGCAGGCGATGGCACTCCCTACTTGCCGGAGGCGGAAGCACGCCATTCTCCAATCACATTAGCCCCCAAATGAAGCTCTCTCCCCGCCGCCGGATATAAAATACCGACGAACGAGGGAGAACGTCAGTCAGCTGACCGCAGCATTAAAGCAACATTTGTTTCGGCTTCTCTTTCGGCTTGGTGGAGGTGCAGGAAGCCAGTCAAGCAGGATACCATCAACCATCCACCCACCAACCGACCGCAAGGGCAAGGGAAACTCTGCCGTCTGCTTCTCTCGTGAAAATTTCAAACAATGCAACACAAATTGTCGGCAACCGCAGCAGCCAGCGCGGTTTACTCTCTGCGGCACCATCCACAGACAGAAACAGATCCAGAACCAGACCTAGAACCAGACCCAGAACCAGATGCAGTGCCAGTAACAGTCTCTGTTTCGGTCTCGGTCTCCGTCTGAGGTGAAGATGGAGCTGTGCGAGTGGCTAACAATAGTTGACCAGTGCAATCTTTTTCCCTGTTTTAGCTTCAAATAAAAAAGCCAAGCTCCACTTTAAAGATCAAGTTAAAGGCCAAGACGGTCCTTTGAGCTGGAAAAAGAATTCAAGCTGAAAAGAAAATGATTCAATGGATTCCAGAAATATTCCATTATGTCAGAAACGCATTGGAATTGTGTACAGAAATTCCTATCTCTGCAGCAATTTTCCCCGTTTTCTCGTTCAATGTCTGCAACTCTTTCCCCCGTGCCCTTGCGCCGGTGCCATGTTCGTAATCAGTTTTCAACGTGACTGTAAGACCCCCGCGGATAGAAAACGACAGGCGGGGGCGTCCCCATCCTTCCATCCTTCCATCCTTCCATCCTCCCGTTCGTAGTCATTTTTAAATGCTTCAGCATGGCATAAAATTTGCATGAATTTCTTGCATAGTTTATTTAGCGTTCGCCATTGTTGTTGTCCATTTTCCGTCCGCCCAAGCCCCAGCTCCAGTCGAGGCCAGGAAAACACGATTGGAGCGATGCACCCGCCCCGAAATGTGTGCTGAAAAATTGACGGGGATTACACCAGTACCAGTACCAGGAGCAGGAGCAGCGCCAGGACCACGACCAGGACCAGCCTCCTACTGGGGGCGCGCTAGCCTTGGCCATATTACGGCTCAATTTCTGCGTGCGGCCACACGCAGCATACAGCCGCAACAGCGAAAAAACAAGAGTCTGACGGTGATGGTGAATGCAGAATTTATATTCATATATGCGGTGTGGAAATGAATCGTGGTCCTGGCAGCTCTCACCGCAGGATTCAGTCCATTGATGGCACATGGGGTGATGGGTGCGGAAAAAAGAACCAGGTGAAAGATGGTGGAGGAGGAAGATGGAGTGCCATCTACCAGTGGGCGGTGAAAGTCTGTGAGGCATGTGAACCAATTCAATAGCCTCCCTTTAATTTCTTCAGATTTATTCGTAGGCAAAGAAATTTGCATGCTTTTTACGCACATTATCATAGGCAAACAGAGAGGACCACAGGGAGCAGGAGCAGAGCAGAGCACTGTGGGTGCTGGGGGGTGCTGGGGGGTGACTGCTGCTGGCAAATGGGGTTGTAGCCTTCATCTGCAGAGAACCAATATGTCAAATTTGAAGCGCGCTTTTTCTTTGTTTTTTTTTTTGTTTGATAATATTTTTTCTATCAAATGTCAAGTGTCAAGGCCATTCCATGCCAACTACTCAGTGCCTGAGTGGCACAATATGCACTTCTACCCCCGCCCGCCCGCTCATTGGCGTCAAATTGGCTGCCATTTTGACAGGCACATTCGTCAACGATGGGTACACTCTCTGTGCAGTTGTCCAACCCGTTCCGATTGACATGTTTGCTTATCCCACACCCACACCAGCACCCACAGCCATTGAGACTCCCCATTCGACCGTCTTCCTGTCGGACATGTTTCAATAACTATCCATCCATATTGGCTTATTCAGTTAATGCCAATAGACTGCACTTGAAGTGCATTTATTGACTTGCATGGGGATGGTATCCTTGAGCGAAATGACATGGCGTAATGGCATAAAACGCAATTAATACCCAAAGGGTAATGGGACGAGCCGTAATTGAAATCTCTGTTTACCGCATCCAGATTGAGAATTGCCCTTGCTGTAGATTTACAGCTGGAAACCGGGGTCGGGCGGAGGGGAAATCACATATGAAATCGTATTATTGTCGATATTCTGAAACGTGAATGAGCTCTGTCCTGCTGTCTGTATGTTGTAAGCTCTTGAGTCCTGTTTCTCGTTATTCCACTTTATATGCAACGCGAATCAGAGGGCTTTCAGTTTCGCTTAATTCCGTTCGCAATCTTTGAGTGGGTGGAGGGGCCTGCTTCCGTTCACGTTTCACCCACATGTTTCATTAGCTCCAACGTCTTTCTCAGTAATTTGTGGCCTTTCAGCAATTAAAGCCGCATTGTAATTCCTTATAGAGCGACAGCCCCACCCCGTAGCATCCACGGCCCGCAGCTGGTCTCTCGTTGGAGGGGGCGTGGGTGTGGCTTGAAAATTGTTGCATACTTTTGTGCGGCGGCTTCAGCGCGGCTGCCACTTGAGGCGGCTGTGGAAAGCAGAGGCAGCTGCCACTTTAACGCGCTGAGGCCGTGCGGCGCTGCCACGCCCCGTCCATCCTTGCCGTCTTCTAGAAGCAGCCTCAACGCCACCGAAGCAGCCACCCGGCCACAGGCACACGGTCCACTCAATTAACGCAAGTCATCAGAGGGTTAAAGGGGGGAGGGAGCGGGGTGTGCCGTAGGTGTGTCTGTGTGCGTACTTCTACTTGTATTTGTCTTAACAACTCTTGCATACAATCTAAATGGCTCTGGCCTGAAAGCGGGTCCCGGGACCCGGCACCCCGGACCCCGGACCCAGGTCCTGGATCCTCGTCTGCTTACTCCTGTTTCCCCGCGACCCCTATCCCTTTTTCTATGTGTCTGTGTGTGTGTGTGTTTTTTTGCGCTGGCTCTCGCATAATTACTTTGACTCGACTTTTACGACCTTTCTATGAATTACTCAAGAAGAGTTGGGAGCACGTCGCCTGTGTGTGGCTGCCAGGATACTGGCTGTACCTTCCACTCCAGGACATCCCATCACATCTCGTATAGAAGGTCTCTCTCTCTCTCTCTCGTGGAGTGGGCGACGCAGTTTATCCTTTTTTACTGCCGGGATTGCCATCCTTTCGTTTCGCCTTCGTGCCTGGCCGTCGTTCGTCTTATTTATTTCTTTCGCTCGTGTTTGCCTGCTAATTTCTTTGCTCTCTTTGCGTAATGGTAGTCGGGGGAGGAGGAGAAGGAACTTACTGGCGGAGTTACTGCCAGGCAGGAAATACCCCCGTCCCTCCCACAACCCCAGCACTTGCATAAGGTGCAGGAAGACAGTAAAAAATGCTGCCTTAGAGACGCAGGGTTGTCGAGTCTGTGGACTTTTCCTCTGCAGTAAGAAAACCCTGAATAATTGATGTTTTTTGTCTATATGCTGAAGGTTTTCTTTCCATTAGAGTGCCTCCATTCTCCATTCTACATTCCCTTTCTTATCTCATGATTGGCATCGTTATTATTATTATTTTTTGTTTTAGCAATAATGGCGGAAAACAATTTCGGATATTTTTCAATTTTTCCCAACGCTATAACTGCTTAAGTTTTTTCCATTTCCCTCCAGCGCTGTAACGGCGGTCTTTTCCACCATCATCTTTTCTTATCACTTTTTAATTTCCTCTGCAATCCTTTGCAACCCTGTTATGGATACAGCGGCAGACCTCCCCCTTTACAAAGGTAAAGTCTAATGCAACATTCAGTGGCATATACACACAAAGAGCGAGAGGCGACGCAACACCTACGCGATTGCTCTGACGGCCCTCGCCCAGTCCGGGGCCACCCTCCCCGTCCGCCCTCTTGTCCGTCGCATTGTTAACCAGAATTTATGCGTTCAGCTGCTGCTCCTTCTAGCTAACGATACTTTTTCTCCCCCTTTCCCCTTTTCCCCTGTTCACTTCCTGTCCTGGCCTTCCCCAGTCCTTTTCCTTCTTCTCCTTCGGCTAGCTGTTGTTGCCATTACGTTTATAATTGTCTTGTGCAACTTCTGGCAGCTACCGATGCCACTGTGCCACCATCTCACCCACGCACCACCAGGACGCACCGCCACCTGCCAGCAGCAGAAAGAGCAACAGCAACACCACCACATGGCGCCACCCAAGTCGTTAGGTGGCCAGAGACTTGGATCTCTCTCTCACTCTCTCGCTTTCTCGCTTTCTGTCGCTCCTTTGAGATGGGTACATGTGCCTCTCTATCTTTTGCTCTTTTTCTTTCTCTTTTGGCCCGTTTTCTGCTTACCTTTAGCTCTGTCACGTTAACGGGTTTGCTCGATGGCTGGCCTCCATTTCGGCCCGTTCGGCCCGTTCGCTCCTTTCGGTCCTTTCTGGCTCATTGGCTAACTGTTGATTTCGTTGTCATGTTGCGTGTTCTGCTCTGCCCCCACTTTCCGGCACACATTTTGCGACCCTCTGTGAGGGTATTTCCATTCCCTTGGATTTCATTTTCTCTGTCGTCTTTCCTCGAGCTCTGCTTGTTTACATTTTCATGCTCGAATTGGCTCTTGTGCTCTCGTAATTTCCATTGTCTCCCGTCCTGGCCTTCGTCTCTTCCCGATGCTCCTGCTGCTGCTGCTGCTGCTGCTGCTGCTGCTGCTCTCCTTTTGGCCAACTTCAAACAAACACATTAAGCGGGCTCTGACTCTGGACTTTTCTGTGTGCCACTGACAGGAGACTAGCCCCTGGTAACCTCCCCTCCGGCTCTCTGCCACAGCTCTCTTTCCTTTCTCCAGCTTCCGTTTCCCCTTCCTGCTTTCATCGCTACCTTTGTGAGACATACATTTTTGCTTTAAAATGTATCTCATGCTCTCTCTCGTGGCTGCCCCTTACGTACCCTGGAGCAGCAGCCACTGCCTATCCCTCCTTTCATGTCGCTTTTGGTTTTGCGCTTATTTTCAATTTGAACATTTTAATGTTTGTGGTCATAAAATTTTTTTTATTGGTTGTAAAACTGAAACTGAAGAGCTGCAGTGGCAGGGGGAGAGGGAGTAGGACGGACAACGGTAGGCCGGGGGGACTGGTGGGGCGCGGTGGGTGGAGCACAATGGGCTCTTGGAAAAAATTAGCAGCCTCTTGCTGGCCCTGCCAATAGCCACTTAAGAGCCGCGTTAAGGTGCGATAAGAGATGCTGCCACTTACAGAATATTTGTCCCCAAATTGCTTACCAGAATCTGTATATCAATGTCTGGCATTTTCGAGATAATTCTGGGGGAGTTTGCCAAGTTTTTGCCTTTGTAATTGAATCGGAAAAGTGAATAAAAATTCTACTGAGCGGAAGATAATTTCTATCGGCTCAAATTCGCAGATTTGTCTGCCATTAGCATTCCATTTAATTGGGCCATCCATGGGCTCCTCAATGACTCTATGCCATTCTCAATTTCACAGTTTGACGCCCTCTCACGCCCACAAAACAAACCACTTTCCGGCCAACTCGAGAGTTTCCCTGGTTTTCCTTTTGGTGCGCCTCAATTAAATGTTAATGGCAATATTTTATTGCCAACACTCGGCCCCATCTCAGTCTCTGCATCTTTGAGAGCCTCATTTACATTTTGCCCACATTTTCAGCTACATAGCAGAGGCAGAAGAAGCAGCCAACAGCCGCCACTGCCACAGCCACTGCCACCGGAAGTGTCTTAACAGCTCGCCTCTGTCTCGGCTATTTTCCTTTTCGTCTTTTAATATTCACCAAAACAACAACAAAAGAAAAAACAATGTGGTTGCATGCATCGTACGGTCACTTTCACATGCATTTTCTCTATGCACTTTTATACCCTCTCAAAGGAATTCACACGGATTACTCGTATGATTTTGGATAGAAAAGGAGGCTCATTCGATTTCATACATTAAATATAGTATGTACCTAGATATATGTATTCCTGATCTTACATCTTACATCTTAGTTACATCCGATATTCAAAGAGTATAGGGGTAGGGGGAAGTGGATGGGTGTAACACCCAGAAGGGAGCGTCTCCGACCATATAAAGTTTATATATTCTTTATCATAATCAATAGCCGAGTCAATATAGCCATGTCTGTCTGTCCGTCCCGATGGGCGCCTAGATCTCAGAGACTAAAGGAGTTAGAGCAACCGAATTTTGTATCCAGACTCCTGTGATATCGCTATGACCATGCTACCCCGTCCACCTGCTTTTCTTTCTCTCACAGTATGAGTATGGATGTGGAGCTTTGGGCCTTGCCGCGGCTCACAGAATTCAATCCGTAATTGCCCGGTATCTCAAGTTTCGACCCGAAGCTAGGTTTCTATTACCATTTTTTGCCTGGCCACCGCTCCTCCCATCCTCCCATCGAGTGTATGCATATTTTACGGACCTGCGATTTTCCAATTTTGATAATTTGTATTATGCTAATTTTGCCATTCCCTCAGAGATCGTTCCGATAGGGGGGGAAGTCAGCCGTGTGTACATGTCAGGGGAAAATGAGAATGAAATGGAAATCGTAATGATAGGAAAATATTTGTGCACACTTTTTCCTGTGCATTATGATTTGTTTGCTGCCACTCGGAGTCGCGCTGGGGCTGGGGCTGGGTCCGGGCGATCGCCTGCAGCATAAATTTAATGTTATATTTACAGACCTATTAAAAATACATAGCACTTTTGTTGATTTATGGACACTGCGAATGTGTTAATTTTGTTAGCGCTTCCACAGTGATCGGCCAATCAGTGGCCGCAAATATTTGCCATCGAATAAATTGAATCGATGCCAGCAAGGAACACAACTGTGCAGCAAACTACTGGCTTAAGCTGGTGTTTACTTTGCTTTCGCGAGGACTCAATCTCTTTCGCTGGGCTTCACTTTCGGCTCTAACAAATCCACAAAGTCGTGTGCCTTCAAAGGGGAAAAGAAACGAGGAGGAAAACCCGTCTTTCCAGTTGTTGAAATTTACTTTTGCACTCAAGGGCCGCGATGCCGATTCTGCCTCGCTGCCTTGCCCCGCTTTGGGCCAGCAACTAACGGCACATGGTGAGAGCCAGGCCAAAATGCAGTTACTCACTGGTCTCTACCTCTACCTCCCTTTCCCCTCTCTCACTCTGTGACCCCCGCAGCTGCAGCCCCGAAAGTGTTGCAAATGACTTGAAACGGGTTTGAATGAGCTTTGCTCGGATTGCGATTGCGATTGGGGTTCGGACTCGGGTTCGGGTTCGGGTTCGGGTTCTGGCTCTGTTTGGGCTTGTGCTTTTGGTGTTGCCCCGAAGAAATGGGTCAATAAGAAAATTCAAATGCTACAAAAACTTGTTGAGTTGTTTTTTTTGCGAAGAACCAGACCAAAACAGGGAACTGCTGGCGGGGGAATGAACTCCGTTCTCGGTTTGTTTCCTCCTCAATTTGCGGTCGGTTCAATGACTTCTCTCCGGTTCGATCAATCAATCGAACTGCAGGGCCCAGCAGATGTTGCCACCGAAGCCAGGGCCAAGAGAGTATCCAAGCGGAAGGCTGTGAAGCCACAAATATGGCTTTGATTTGATCCGATGTGCTTTGCTCTGCCTTCTGTCTAATGTCCTCGCATCCTGACAAGAAAGCATTTATGTTTTATCAGAAAGTGCAATTTCTGATGAAACCACAAAACCCAGCAACCATATATGCTCATAATTTATTTGTGGTAGACTGGAGACTATTTGGTAAGTCTTGTAAGAAGTAGGGAGTACGCAGTGAAGAGCATTCTGCTGAGAAAATGTCAGCTCAAATCAGAAAACAATGGTTGACCACAAAATTGTTGATAACGCCACCGAGTACACAACGTTATTAATATTTAATGCGATTTGCCGGACTGTTGGCAGGCCCCATTGTCCGCTTTATGAGGGCGAATGATGTGGGACCTGGTCCGCTGATGGACCTGGGGAAAGCCGCTTAAAATATTTCCCTGCCACACGGAGATGCAGCGGAGATGTTTGTTGTTTTCCTTGTTGCTGGTGGCATTTCGCTGATTTAATATTTAGCACGCCTGGACACTCCCCACCTCCTGGGCAAAAGCTCCATTCCTCCACCCCCTCGGCCATGAGGCCTTAGTAAAATTTTAATGCGCTTTTGATGATGGCCATAAAATGGCAAAACAAAATGCATGGCGGCGGTGGCGGCGGCGGCGGTGGGGGAGGGGACGGAGGGTGGCGGCATGCAATGCGAATCTCTGCTCTAGATAAAATATTAATTTATTTTTCCCTCCTCCCCTCGCCGTGTTGTTCGCTTGTCCTTTTCCCCAGCATTCTTTTGGTTGTTGGGGTGGTGGGGTGGTGGGGACGCCCCTTGTCCCGCGGCCAGTGCGAACAAGTTATAGTGCCTCATAAAATGCCACGTACTCGTACGATATGTATCGCTGGAAAGCACGGCTCTTATATTTTAAATAACTGTTTCACCACCACCAGCCCCCACCCACCAGGGAAAACCCACCCCCCTCTTGTGTTTTATTAATACTTTCATTTTGGATGCGGTTTATTTGTTTCTCCTCTTTCCCCCTCTCTTTGCCTCTTGTTTATTTCTCGCCTTCTTTTGGATTAGTTTTTTAATTTCAACAGCTCGTGAAATGTTGAACCTTTTGATATGCACGCCAGCTGCTGCACTGCATCTCTTTCAGGATTTAAGAGCACTTGGGAGCTAGGAGATTTTATGGCGAAATTCTGTTGAGCAAACCACAAATTTGGGGTATCTACATGTTGATTAAAGCCCTCAATCAGTCCCAGGAATTTAAGAGGCTCGGGCACAACTGTACTTTATTAGGGGATAGTGTGGAGGTTACCCTGGCACATCCGCTTTTCCCCCTGGGCTTGGTCTAATCAGCTCCATTTCGCCCACAATCATTCAGGGATCGCCGTGCCGCACCCACGCATCCTCCGTGACTCTCTGACTCTCGCCATTCGCCTAATGGGCTCGAATTACCAGCCAACAATGACTGAACAGCGGCGAGTATCCGTATCGTATCCTTTTAGTTGGGTTCGAGGAGGTCTCCCCCAGCTACCATCGAAGGGCACGCGCCTCATTTATTCAATAAGCTGCTCTCATAAACAAGAGTAATTTTTCTGCGTCCCACCTCCCGTTTTTGCTCCTTGACTTGGCGCTTGGTGACGCTTTTGGCTTGCTCGATGATTGCGCTATTTACAATAATTGCAGACATTTCCAGCTCCATCGTGCTCCCTCTCGCTATCTCGTTCCTTTCTAACTTTGCCCCTAACTCTCGCTCTGTCTTCCTGTGCTGTCCTTGTGCTGCTTTAGGACCTTGGGCAAATCGTTGCAGATGAAAATGAGCGAGAAAATGTTTTTTCTCTAGCCGCCCATCCCCCCCGTCCCCTACTATCTCTCACTCCTCGTTCTCTCTCTCTCGCACACTTCCACTTCCACTTGCTGCTGCAACTTGCACTCCAGCTTCCGCTGTCACTGTTGCCACTCCTCTGGCCGGCACATTTCCATGGAGTAGAATGGCGCACCATCCAACTATAAAGCGCAGTGTGCACACAAAAACTAATTAGAAAACTTTTGCGGTTGATAGAGGCAGTGGCAGTGGCAGAGCCAGAGCCAGAGTCGTCGGAAAGTGTTAAGTGTGTGCAGAGGGGGGAAAAAAAGAAAGCAGCTGCATTAATAATTAAGTAATAGTACACACACAGACATCCACAATTATAGAGCAGAACGAGACGATGGGGTGATGGGGCGATGGGGCGGAAAAGTGAGAAAATGATTCATGTAAGAGGAGTTGCAGCACAGCAGGAAAAACGGGAAAAACGTAAAGAGAACTCGTAAGTGTGTCAGTACCAGTGACGGCACCTTTCTCTACATACTCCTTGGTGAGCCGTATATTTCTCCCCCCGCCATCCCCCCCATCACGTGTTTGTCTTCAGTCCAATAATTTTCGGAAATGGAAATTTTGCATAGGCTAAAAGTCCGGCCTAATGAAGTTGCTACCCCAGAAAGTTGCTTCTGTAATGCAAATCAATGTGAAAAGTTTTCGGCACGCTTCAAAATTTCATGAGCCATCGGACTTATCGATGAATTTCATGAATAACAAAATACAGCCTCCGACGAAAGCCGCTCAGGCACTTCCTTGCTGTTAGATGGGGCGGAGAGTGGGGGCTGGTGGAACAAATTGAACATTTAACCCATTACAACATGACAAGCTCCCCGAAAAGCCTTCCATCATCGAATTTTTCGACTATTTTGCCTGTGAATATATAAACGGAAGTCAGAGATAGCGAGAGGGGGGAGGGTGGATGGTGGGAAGAAAACATTTTTGGCAGCTTAAATTTTCCATAAATTTCCATGGCAACGACCAATGCTCATTATAATTTGCCATTAATTCTCAGAATAGCAACCAGCCAGACTTTTTCCCACTCCCCCCCGCTGTCTCCTGGAAGAGGTATTCTTTATTTTGCTGCCCCCATTCCTGTTGGGCTAGACCTGGCACGCCTTGGCTTTGGCCGCCTCCTCTGCACACTCGAAACTCATTAACGTAATTTTCGAAAATTTATGAATGTTAATTGGGAAATTTCTTTGGCATAGTGGAGCCGAGCAAAGTGCTTATTAAATTATGCTAATGAGTTCCTGAGCCTCACACACACAGCTTACACAGCTGTCTTGGAAGGAGCTCGGAAGGAACTTTCTTCGGATTGTGCGGTGTGGGCCAGATAAATGAGAAATTCCAATTATTTCTGACAAAAAAGCGAAAACAAATGAAATTGAGAGCGTAAACGCTGGGAAGTTGTCAACAGCCGCCTGGCCTGGGGCAGGATCGTCGGCAGAACAAAGCCACGGAAAGTGAAAGGACACGGCAGTGGCAAGGGGAATTGTGTCTCTCGTAGCCTCTTCTGTCAATTAGTCGTCACTCACTTCTGTGGCCTTTTAAAACGATTAACGATTACTAACTCGAATCTTTGAATTTTCTTGCAGGATGTCTTGCACAAAATCTGTCATCCACATGGCCAAGTGCTGCGCATTGTCATCTTCAAAAAGAACGGCGTCCAGGCCATGGTGGAGTTCGACAACCTCGATGCGGCCACACGGGCGCGCGAGAATCTGAATGGAGCCGACATCTATGCCGGCTGCTGCACTTTGAAAATTGATTATGCCAAGGTAAGATTGATCGCGGCCTCTACAGGCTCGTCTGTATATCGTGATATATTCTGTGACCGTTTTGCAGCCAGAGAAATTGAATGTGTACAAGAACGAGCCCGATACCAGCTGGGACTATACGCTGAGCACAGGTGAGATTCTACCAAGTGCGTTCACATTTTTTACTACTTTTTTCCCCCCTAAAAAGAAATAGCCTCTAAGTGATGCACCTATACATCCACACACTTCAGCACCCACACACACAAACACACCCACACTCTGTCATAGACACTTGCATTGCCCAAAGCCACACACACACACACTCACAAACACACGGAAGTACACACACTCTCTGTCGCACGCACACGAAGACGGAGAGATGATTGCTTTTTGTGTCACTTGAGACCGAGTCCAAAATAAACTGTAGAAATATCCCCAGTTGCCGGCTTGCTGTGCTGAACTCTTTTTGGTTATCCACATTTTAATTGGCCAAAACCCCACCCTGCCCACATATTCCTTGCTCTTTACTCTAGTTGGCTGACACACGTGGCGTATGCGCAATTTCTCATTCTGCTTCATATTACGTTGTTTCCCGAAGCATTGCCGTAATCCTTTTATTAACAATTTTCGACGCTTCAAAGTTCTAACCGTAGACACCCCCGGGCGTATACTTAATGTCTTAACGCACACACAGACACAAAGGGGAGACCGCATCACCATCATCATCTGGCATGTGGCAGCTGGCATTTAAGATACACAACATAGCAAGGCCGCCTACGTCCAAGCAATAGTGCCACCTGTTTGCGACTCACAGTGTGGCCTCCACAATCCCACAGACACAGACACCGCCACAGCCCCAGCCACTGCCAGTGCCAGTGCCACTCCCACTGCCACTGCTAGTGCCACTCCACTCCTCTTGCTCCCAACTTGCCCCTCCACTGCGCATTTCACATGTTCTCTGTGCTTATGACAGGCGACAAAGTTGCGCATTAAATGCCATTTTTAATTTGTATATTTCACTTTGAATAAAAATGAAATTAAATGCTTTTGCCCCGGTTTTCCGCTCTCTTGTTCTCTCGACTCCGACTCTCGTCTGGGGCAGACAGCGAGGCGACACTGTCAGCGTTGTCATCCTTGTCGTTGTTGTTTGGCAATTTGTAGCTGGAAGAGGTCGACAGACGGGCAACATCAAAAGGCCGACAAACTGAGCCACCAGCGGATCCTGTCCCGTCCAGGCCAACGCACTATTAATGCTGTTGTTGCCGCTGTTGCTGTTGTTGTGCTGTTGCTGCTGTGGAAAAGTGTCAACGTTGCCGCAACCACTGCCACAGCAACGTGGCAGGAACTGTCCCTGGCTGCGACTGAGGGGAAAAAGCAGGATGACCAAAGCCACAATAACTCAGACAGCCTCAGCCACGCTCTATTCAATGGACGGACAGACACAAAGTTTGGCTACTGTTGCTGGTGTTCCTCCTGCTTCTCCTGCTCCTCCTCCTCCTCCTCCTCGTCCTCTTACTCCTCCTCCGATGCATTTATCTGCCTCGTTGGATTGCCGTTTACATTTGGTGTTGTCTGGTGGCAGCCGAAGTTTGTTTGCACTTGCATTTGCATGCCACATCCACCAATTCCCTCTCTGCCACTGTGTGCTAGCCGTTGCCACAAACGGATGAGCCTCTACTGAGCTACAGCCATTTGTCAGCCAACCAGCTGCCCAACCAGCCAGCCAGCCTCCCATCAATGAATGGCACAGAACTGAATGAACTTGGATCCTGTCTGTCCTGTCTGGGCGGATGGAAATGGAGAAGGCGTGGGCAGAGATGTGTTGCTGGTAGCTACAACATCATTGCCGTTTGGGCGTGGGCGTGGGAGTGGGGCAGTGGTGGTGGTGTTGTGGGGGGCATGTAAATTAGAACGAACAGAAAGCAGGAGATACTTTCCTTTCTTTGTGGCTGATGATGGAACGACTGGCGGGTATCTCTTTTTGCTACCAACGATTCCATGACAGGTGGAAACTGTGCACTTTTCCCACACAATCCTTGTGGTTGACTAATTGAACGGATAAGGGGCTGGCAGAGTTCCTGTCCTTTCAATCGATCGGCAAATGCAAATTGCTTACCATAACCCTCTAACCATTCGATGGCTGTGGATATTTCTCCACGAAAATCAATAGAGTTCATTATAAATCATGGTAGTCATGTGACAATCCAGGCCCACAACTTGGGCTGTACTTCGATTTCGTCCTAAATTATTGTCTTAACAATAATAACAAGCGGACAAAGCGAACAACGGACGGGGGCAGGCGACAGGGGACAGTGGACAGAGTGGAGAGAGGGAAAACAAAAAGTGAAGTGAGGAAAGTTAAATATAAAGTGGAAAATGCAAACCTAATATTTGCATAAGATTTTCACTCGCCCTCTGTAAATCCTCAGCACTCTGTCTTTTTCTGTCGCCTTTCGTCCTTCTATCCTTTTTTGTAGCTGGCGCTTTCCTTACCTTTTCCTGGCAATCGATACAAAATGCCAGCACGTGAAGGCGGTGCCACTGGTAGTGGCAGTGGCCTCCTGACTGTGCCACCGCCTTGGGTAAACAAGGTTCCTCCCGCTCCTTCTCCCTGTCCCTCTCGCTCTCCCTCCGTTCTGTTCCGCTTGGTCAAAAAAGCATTCGAAATGACTGGCACTGGCCGAAACCGTCCAAAGTAGCAAAGAAGTTTTTAACAAGTTGACTTGAGTGCTCAAACACCCAGCCACCCAGCCACCCATTCACTGCCTGTCGCAAGGATAGAAGGCAGCAAGGAGGGAACCTCTGCAGTGGCTTCCAGCTCCTGCTGCAGCTCAAAACTTCATCAAGTGCACACCGAAAATTTGTATTTGCATTTGCATTTGACAACCGCGTGGCTGCCACAGTTGCCACCGATGCGGTTCGTCCTAGTCCTCGTCCTCGTCCGCCATCGTCGTCCTGCTGCATATCTGAGAGATATTTTCAGTGGTGGCTTAGCATCTATCCTGCACTCTGTCTCAGTCCCTGTTTCTGTCTATTCGCGTTTTGTTAATTTTCTACTCATTTTGCTGTCATCCTCTCGGGCTGCGTCTTGCGGCTGTGGTTGCGGTTATCCTTGCCCCGCCTTCAGATGGATTCATGCTCATCAGGAGTCGCATTTTGCTTCGTGTTGTCACGCGATGTTCTCTTGCTAGGTTACCCCTCCTCCATCCCCCTTACCGCATCACCCATCGCCGCCCCGTTGTACTTTATTTGATTGCAAATTGTTTTGGCTCGTCCCTTGCCCTCGCCCTTCTTTTGGGTTCTCTTTTGGCCCAAGGACGTTCGATTTTTCTTTCTTTTTCTGCACTTTTGCCCCTGCTAAATGTGGAGCCAGCGACTTGGCAAAACTTCGTGCATTTTCATACGTTTAGGGACTGCGATTCTCCCCTTCGGTTAGCCCGTCGACCTGATGCAAAGTGACAGTTTCGTTTTACCGGATAGTTTGTCTCCGAGTTAATTTGGCTTCTGCCGAGGAATAGTCTGCGCTTGAAATTGATTCGAGACGATTTACTGAAGGGGGGAATGGTGCAGCAAATAGCAGTTTAGATCTGGTTATGCTCAGAGCTGGCCAAAACGGCGGCCCATTTACCAAATTTATGTCCCCTGATTGGGTATCCCGATAGCCGCAGGAACTTGGCCTTAATTAACCACTGAATAGGCCTTCCCGCGTCCCCTTCGGTTGCCTGGGGATGACTCCCAGGGGGCCCCAGAAATGTGCACCGTAATCGCAGTCATTATTTATTTTATTTCCTAATGCACGGAAACGGCAGCAAAATAACAATCATACGAAAAACGGGACGGCGTATGCCGGAATTAGGTAGCAGAAATTTCAATAAAAGTCGAGACACAAATAAAACTAGACAAAGGACAAACGAAACGAAATGAAATGAAACGGGACGGGTCGGAAGCGAAACGGAAATGCCAAATGCCATAAAATAGAGACGAAGGGAGAGGGATAGAGTCTCCCACGAAGGGTCGGCGGCAGGATCCTTTTCTATTCTTTCGCTTAGAAGTGGGACAACTGAAGTTGAATATAAAACATGACAAAACTATTTCATGTTTACGATTAAATTATGTACGAGGTACTATGCTCGTAATCCTCGCAGTTCTACCAGCTAAGGTGTCCCTATGCCGCATGTCACATGCCCCAAAAGGATGTCTCCCTATAAACCACAACAATCGAATTAAATGCGCATAAATTATTCATACGTTCTCTCTCTGTCTCTCTCTCTGCCTCTCTCTTTGCTCTGGCACACATGCAAATCACGCTGGCAATCCTGTGGCTGAGGGGCTGTGTGGCTGGGGCTGGGGCTGTGGCGTGTGTCGCCGTGGCAACTCCCCGTTCTCCCAGTGATTTCAATTATGGCTAGAGTTTTCGATCCTGCCGCATTCTTATTTATTTAAATTGCATTCAAATAACTTTCCCCTTCGCTTTCGCTTTCTTTATCCTAAATCAACATTGGATTGTCCTTAGTCCTGGGTTCACTGCAAAGCACTGCTTTCCCCCCGATGGGCTGTTTATTTTTATGACACAACGATTTCTGCCAGTGTCTGTAGTGGTGTGTGTGTGTGGATGTCTGTGTGAGAGTGTGTCCTTCGGCCTGACTGCCTGCTGATTATTTTCGTTTTATCTTGAGCCTTGCGCCATTTTGGACCCCCAATTTGTTTTTAGTGCCCTCCATATGCTGCTGCCATTCAATGTGTTTGTGTGTCTGTCATTCCGGGGCCCCCTAACGCCCTCCCGCCCTCCCTTTCCCCCTCCGTACCCATCAAATACATCGTAATTATAACGGTTTACTTTTTCAGCATGGTTTATTTAATGCCCGAAAACCCAGCGAAAACTTCATGTAATCAGTGTGAATAATTTGTTGCCTTAGTGCCCTGATCTGATATGGGCTTTTATTTGCAGGAACCCTTGCCCCCAATCCCCGCCATAGTCCTCCGTCACAGTCCCCGTGATAGTCCCAGCCACAGGCACAGACATTTACGAGTATGTGCGGCATTATGTCTTCTCTGTGCAATTGCGTGGACCTCACTCATTTAGAAGCAATTAAAATGGCTTTCATTGCTGCCCACATAATGGCCTGGGCCGGCTTTTGGTGCTTGGCCATACATTTTGAGAGCCCATGCCCCTAGTGGCCCATTGCCAGAACCAGAGCCAGAGCCCCCACTCGGTGACACTGGATGAGATGATGGCTCGACTCTTCCGAGTGATGCCGAACATCCTCATCATTATTATCGTCGCTGGGTTAGCAGCTCTGATGGAGACCTGGAGTCGAGTCTTGGTTAATTATAGGAAAACATTTGCATTGCCAGAGCTTTCTCCACAGCACTCAAACCCCGCCGCAGCCTATTTATGTGCCTGATCTCAAGAGTAAATCATTATTACCGCACAGCGTCACCCACACACCCATCACGCACACTCACACTCTCATACGCATAAGCATACGCATACCCATACGCATACATGGCCTTGATAGAGGGTCTAGATACATGTATGTAATATCTAAGCTAAGCTTTATATAGGAATAAACGAATGCTACTACTTCACTCACATATCCACATATCTTTGACAATCCATGGGAAAATATTCTACAATATACAATATACGATATACAATATATATTGCTTTTAGTGAAAATACAATGTAATTTCTTGAATGGGGTTTCTTTTTCGTTAAGTATTCATTTGTTAATTTGTTTGCCTTCAAAATGTCTCTGATTCAGTGATTAAAGTGTTTCAAAAAAAAGAAAAAACCAGCAGAAAATCAGCTCAAGCCTCAGCGATCTCAGCACAACTGCAGCAACAACTACAACCTCAACACAATTCCAACACATGAAAAGCGTCTTACTAAACCTGCAACAACAAAAACAAAAACAACAACAACAACTACAACAACAACAAGAACAAAACAAAGAAAAACACCAACCCACCGAATAAGAAAAATTAACAAAGATATATAGTAATCACTGCTAAAACTACTAAAACCTTAAATATGAAACACACTTGTAAAATACAATATATATATGCCCAAGAACACAACATTGCAACATAGTGCAACATACGACCAAGAATCACCACAACAACCACATCAAAGCCAGCAACAACAGCCACGCCACGCTACCAAAAATGATTTTCTGCTTAACCAAAAAAGAAGAATTCAACAAGAAAATACAGCCAAATCAATATGCAACAGAAAACATAAATAATCAGAAAAAAGAAACCAGAAACCAGATACACCCCTGCACCATTTGTACAAAGAGAGAGTTCCAGAAGAGAGCAGGAAAACCGGGAGACCTGGTTGGAGTGTCCCTTGCAATATAACAACAACCCAACAACAACAGCAACAACAACCAATCACTAATAACAACCCACACTTTTTACAAACAACACGTGTTTTGTGTCAACTTTTTTTTGTAATGATTTGTTTTATTTTTGCAACAGTCTGTCGAGTATTTCGAATAATCCCAGTAACAGCTCCAAGAACTACAGCAACACAAGGATTGAACATAGATCTAGAACCGAAAACCAAATACCGAATGCGAGTAGTAGTGCGCATAGAACACCCTATATCAATCCACTATACGACCACACTGCGTGTGGTCAGAGCAAATCCATCCCAACCATGCCTATAACCCGTGCAAACCCCTGCCTGCCTAGCCTGCCACGCCATCCGAACTAATCTCGATCCCACTAAATATACTCGTACAATACTAACCCCCCAGAATCAGAACCGAGTGAAAGCAGTACAGCAGTTATCGATTGAGAGAGAAAAAACCACCCACTATATATATATATATATATACTCTTTGCTAACTTACTAATACCTTTTTGTTGTGTTTGTGTGCGTCTCTGTGTGCGTTGAAAGTTCCAGAACCAGAACTATATATTACTACTATATATATATTTATATGTATATATAGATATTGTCCACCAAAGTATTAAAACCAGTACAACTACAACAAAAACTACTACTTACAACTCCAACTACAACAAAAACAGCTACAACAACAACAGAATGCAACCAACAACAACAACAAAAAATAATATAATATATATCTCTGCAAGAACGCACCAAAACAAGAAATTCAAAAAAATTCAAAGTTTGAAAATTCTTTTGAAAAAATCATTCAATTTTATGCAATCTATACAACAAATCAATATAAATATATATAGACAAAAAAAAAGGTAAAACCCAAATTCAAAAACCACGAAAATGATACAAAAAAAACATGAAAATATATAGATATTTATATATAAATAAAACTCTTTGGGCAGGACCAAAAGCATCACAACAAATACCGAAACTTTGCAAGAATTCTCACTGTCTCTCTCTCTCTTCTTCTCTCTATCTGTCTACCTCTCTCTCTCACTCAAAATAAGTAAAAAAAAAAACTCAGTAAAAAAACAAAAATCAGTAAAATATCACAACCAACACACTATCTACTATCTATCTCTATCTCGCTTGTGTTTGTCTGTGTGCAGGAGAGATGCAGATGCAGATGCATGGCACGGGCAGCGACTCCGACGCATCCAGAATGGTTGTTGTTGATAAGGATAATAAGGATGATGAGGATAAAGGTGTTGAGAATATGGATATGGAGAATATCGAAGAGGATAAGGAGGAGCAGAGGCAGCGATGCATCGCGGGATCAATATCAAAGCTTAGATTCTCCACCACTACCATCCTAACAGATACTACCAGAACTACCACTACCACTACTTCTACTACTACTACTACTACTACTACTACTACTACTGTCACTACAGCCCCAGAAATTAGTAGTCGTTATAAGCCGAAATCGTATTTGAACAGATCCTTGAAATGTTGTTTGCCTGCCGGCTGAGGCGGAACGCCAAAAGTTTTTGAATTTTGTTGCATAAAACTGAAAAACAATTGATAACCGATATCATTGGAGTACCATGATATACTCCTTGAAATGCATAGATGTTGGCAAATGTGGTTGTTGCTGTTCCTGATGTGTTGACTGACAATCCGACGTATAAAATGAGAGAGTACCCCCATAAGATAAATCAAACAAAATCAAAATAGAACTATTTGCTAAATCCATATATTATATATGCTATATGGTATATAATATATATATACATATATATTTTTGTTCTATTTGTCATACCATGAACCACAACATTTCAATTCAAACTTGAATTTTGTTTAGTTTAATCACAATTTTACCATTGGGATCTGTTCAAAGCTATGTAAGCCCTAGCCTTATACCATTCTCGTGTTATTATTGCTACTGATTCCGGGACATGTACTGTGTATAGTATAGTGAGTGGTATTAGTCGGTCGGTATACGAGTGTATGTCATGTCTGTACGAGTAGTTCCCGTTCCCTCCGCCTCTGCCTCCGCCTCTGCCACCGCCGCCGCCAACGCCTCTGCCTCCGCCGGGCACAAGCCTCCCAGTTGTGACCCGCGGGGGCCTGGCTGGCCGGCCATACATGTATCGTATCGTATCAGATGAGTGGTGGTACGGAGAAGACAGGCGTCGGCGTCTCAACTACGCAGCGACTGTGCCGGAGGTGAGTCAGTTGAAGCACTCTAATCTAACTCTATGTCTAAGTACCATACAATTTCATAGCTTGTAAGTGCCAAAGCGATCCGATGCGATCCAATCCGATCCGATCCCAGAGCAAATGTCTGTAAATACTCTCGGACTCGTTATATACTATATATGTACTGTATAAGACTAGAATGATTATTCCATTCATCGACTGGGATCCTTTTGTGGTTCATGTGGGGATGGACGGAGAGACGTTTTTATTCCATCTCCCGAATCGGTCATCGAAAATCGACAATCGATGTAAATCATTAGCCCATTTAGCCATAAAAACTCAATAAAACAAACGCAAATGCCACACATAAAAATTAATTGCACCACGCTGGCCGAAACATAACAGTTTGGCAATGGCAGGGGTTGGGGTTGGGGTTGGGGTGGGCGCTGGGGGCAAACAACAGCGAAAATAAGTAAATAAATATTTGAAACAGGTTCTGAACAAGTCGTCGGACTTTTAGCCATTATACGAGTATGCGGCTATTGGGGTCGCCATTGAATGATTGGCTGCTGCTGCTGCTACTGCTTCGATTTGGACTAGAAGTTGGCCCTGAAACACTGACAGTGCACCAACTCGGACCGAGCGTGTGAACGGTCTAGCGAAAGTGTGCCAGAACCTGGCCATACACTGTGCTATCGTGATCTATTCCACGCTAGATGGCACTCTCTGCCATTCTCCTTCAACATATTTGTGTATATTTCTTTGTCTCTCGTAAATAGCTCGATAATCTTGTTCAAAAAGCTCTTGATTTATGTGGCTGTCGCCTTTTATCTCAGCTGGTGACGTATGTGCTGGGGATGGGGGCTCTCTTCATTTCGCTAAAACTGTCTGCTGTCATAAATTAATCCACTTTAGATGTTGTATCAAATAAGAATTTCGGCATTTCTCTCTTATATATTTTTGAATGAATATTATTATTCGAACGCGACGCGTTCCGACTATGTATTCCTGTTCGCTCGTTCCCTGTAGCCGCGCGTGACTCTGACCTGCCCCAACTCTGAAATCCACTTTGTTGTCTGGTTTGCCTCCTCGCTACCTTACTTTACTGTATTTTATGTGTGTATAAAAACTGATTCACTGGCGTTCGAGGCAATGAACCAGGAGGGAGCAGCTGAACAGGCGGGAGCATTAGCGTGAATTTGAATTTATTCCCTTCTATGCCCTCCTGCTGCCCCTCTGTGTTGCCTTTTGCTCTTTCCGGGAATGGAGTGTGGCAAACAGACCTTTCAGTAGTCCCATATGGTCTATGCCCGGGTTCGATTCCTGGTACGGGAAGATCTTCTTTTTGTTCTCATTTTGTTTTCGTTTTTGTTATGTCTGTGGGTTAAGCACACACACACACACAGACACTCAGACACCTACGTACACTGAGAACAATAGTGTGTTGAGCAAAAGTTAGCGTTTAGCAAACGAAAGAAATCACAACCGAGAGGAGGAGAATGTTGAGGAAGAAAGATCGCCACATATACACACACCACAACAACAACAACAAAAACAACAGAAACATCAACGATAAAAAGCAAGCAATCAACAACCAAACAACAACCAATCTACAACCAAACAACAATCAAACAACAACCAATCTACAACCAACTACAACCACCCAGCAACCAAACCCAAACAGAAATTCAACAAATTTGTGGAAACATTTATCACGCGCAATCTGTTTGCCATTTGCTCTTGTCTCATTTCAGTTAAGGATATCGGAAATGGTCGCTCGCCATTACTGCAGGAGCCCCTATACGGTACACGACCTCAGCCCTACAGTGAGTAGAAGGCGCCTATTCATTTGTAGTTTCTGTTTAGCTGACAAATGTTGTACCTCCCCCTATCCCCCCAACCGAAACTATCTATCCATCCAGCCCAGCCCTACAGCCCACCACAAACTTTCACATCAACCCCGATATTCGTTATGTTATCTAAAAACCCAAATGATTTTGGTGTGTGTTTCTATATTCTTAAATATTTCAATTATTTATACGTTTCGTTGCTTGTTGTTTGTTTCTACACGAAGAGCCGGATGGAATCAGTCTGACCTGACCTTTCACCCAGCTTCTCCTCTTCTCTCTCCTCTCATTTATGCAGTGCAGTACAGCACAGAGCATTCGCCGAACACCTGGCTGGTGAAAAGTTTCTCTAATTGCTGCCACTTACGGAGCAATCATCACAGCCTTTGCTTCCTGGCGACATATGCGCAATTACTAGCAGAAGAAGAAAAAAATCTCATCCTAATTAACTAGGTTATGAGACCGACACACTCTCGACCCAATTTCGTGGGCCTGCCTATTCCATTAACAGAAACGAGTGACTGTGGGCGGGGGGGAAGAGACAGCTTTTGAGTCAACAAATAATCGAATGCTAGAGGAGTCCGGGCCCTAAAACGTGACTGGATGTAGATGTAGATGTGGAAAGTACCCAGCATCCACCGTCTAGAGTGTTTGCCGATTGCCTTACAGAAAATTGGCTGGTGTCAACGCCAGAGACCTGCAAAGGAAATGAGATATGTAAGAAGTGGGAAGTGGGAAATGGCTGGAGACCCTGGCTCAATATTATTCGAAGAACATGTGTCTTCATTTCGTTGTCGACTTTGTGGCCTGCCGAACCCCCCAATCGATTCGTTTTCCTTCCCCACTCTTTGCGAAGTGGAAAATTAATTGATTTTTTATGGCATTTCCAGTATTTGCAGCATTTCAATTTCAATTGCGAGAATCCAAGTGTGGAATTCTCACCAAAAGCCAACCGAAACGTTTGCTTCAATTAGCCGGAAGGCAAAGAAAGTTCTCTTCTTGGCCATAATGATAAATGTCGGCTGCCACAATTCAGAAGAAAGGATCCATCGCAGAGGGATAAAATTAATCCCTTAATTAAGGCTTTTCGGTCGGAGCCGCCGTTTCTCTGGCCAAATCAGAACGGACTTATGTTCCCACCCCCCCGCCACCCTAAACTTTATTACTTATCGATCTTTTGCGTAAAACTTTTTCCTACCTACGTACCCGGCCACCCAGGAGCGAACTGAAGGAAACTGAACGCCTCGAGGACGCATCTAGTTACAACTTTTGCATTATCTAAAAACAGCAAACTATAAACTAAAAAACTGTCTGCTGCTGCCTGCTACTTCCCGGCCTTCTGGATATCAAAACTTATGTAACCTGGCTCGAGGCCCTGCTTTAGCAAGACCAAAATCTCTGTGGCCCGCCCCGAGTTGATGTTTAATTTTCTGCGTAAATAAGATTTGGAATTGGTTTGCTTTTGCTTTGCTTTTGCATTAGGCCAGGCATAAAGTTTTCCACACCGAAACAACAATTGCTGGAACTTGGCTTGGATGTGGTGCCTCGGCTGTTGCTATTCCCTTTGCCGGAGCTGTCTGGTTGGGGCTTTGGGGACAAACTGATGCAGAAGATTAAGTAAAAATCCGTCTCTAACTGATGCTTGGCTGCTGCTTTTAATTGCATTTTACGCAAAAGTTTAAGTTCTCTTCGTTGCCTAGGTTTCAATTAGGGTCTTGGGGGTTGGCTGCTATCTTTCGCCAGGCCCAACCCCCCAACCCCTATGCGAAGTTTCCTCACAGCAAATACTGTGGGGAGTTGGAAAAACTTTTGGCGATTCGCCAGCTGCTTCTTTTAGTGGTTATACCCTGGTATTAGCGGGGGCGTTAGTATTTTGGGTCAGTACTTTGTCATCCAGAAGGGCCAAAACCTTACCGAGCCTTAATCGATTGATGTGCCAGGGTATCTAAGGCTTCGAGCTACTTGTAGCTTGTAACTACCCTGCTGTTTTCTTTTATTTCTTGATATATTCTTGGGAGTTATTTCGTTGATTTTCGATAGTAAAAGTACTATCGGACTCTGCTCGGGAGCGCCGCCCCCATTCCGAGCAGGAGAAACTTTCACAACCAAATTTTCTTTACTGTTCACTATTCACCGTTCAGTGTTTGTTTGATAATTGGCCATGGCCGAGGCATTCGGCATTGTAAGGGTCCCTCCCCTGGTTGGCATTCCTGTTTCGCTGGGATAAAGTTTTCCTTTGCCTCCAGCTGAAAAGTCGAAAGTCGAAATTCAATTGATTCAAGAGGGGGCAGAGACAGATACCACGAGGACCAAGTGTAGATAAAGGGAGAGTTCAAAGTGTAATGGATTCATTGGGTTTGTTTTCTGTTTTATTCTATTTTTATTGTAATTTTTACCCTCTTCTTTTGTTGGTTGCATGTTTGTCGGTTGTTGGTGGTCGGTTGTTGGTTGTTGGCATGCCTCCGGCCAAATAAATGTGGTTAAGCACTGTGGCGAATACATACAACATACAACATACAACAGACACGTGCATATTGTATGCTTCGTGTTGGCAAATATTTTCCTGTGCCACAGCTCTTGTTTTATTTTACTTGGCTTTTTGTGCAATTTGTTGCTTTGCTTCGTTCTTTCCAAAGTTAATTTGAATGGTAAATGGAATTGAACTATAGGATTTGTTATTTCACCTTCACCGTGTCTACATTTAACATTTCTCCATCGCTTTCCCCTCAAGGTTCGCGCTGTCCTGCCAAATGAGTTTATGCATAGTTGATCAGGCGCTGCTTTTCCCTTTGTCAATTTCCTCCTGGCTTACGGGTCTCCTCCCATGCCTAATCAGAAAATAACAGCAGGCCGCATCGGATCTCAGCTGCACTTATGGAAACGCCGGAGACGCAGAGCAGGATGAAGTGGAGTGGAGTTGAGTGAAGTCCTCGACGATTCAATTCATTGGGGCTTTGTTTTTGTAGCCAGTTTTCCTTGGCCTGCTGCCTAATAAGCATCCTTGGGGAAATTATGATGAGCAGAATTCAATTTCGTGTTAAATTTGCAGCGAATCCGTTTCGTTCTTGTTCTCGGACTCGGACTCACTTTAGTGGGGATTTCCGCAAGAAAAAAAATAATATATACATATATACATGGGTGGAACCAGTCGCTTCTTTCAGCCCCCTTTCTGTCTTTGTTTAGGCCTGGCCAAGTTTTCATATTTCCGAGCCATTTTCGTCAAGTTTTCGTGACCCGCTCACAAAAATGCAAATATGTTGGGTTGGTTTCTTTGTTTTGGCTTTGCTCCTATATTATTAAAAAAATAAATTTAAATGTTTTATCGCTGTATCTTGGCTGCATTCGCAGCCCTCTCCTTCTCTGTGGGTCTTCGTTTTTTGTTTAACCACAATGAGCGCTTTTCATTATTTGCTGTGAAAAACATTTGCCTTTCCTTTCATTATTTGATTATTCTTTGCTGCTGCATAAAAAAGTATTTTTAATTTTACCACAAAGTTTTTTTTTCGCTCTTCTTTCTGCTGCTCTGTAAGCAAATGAAATGCTAAAGTGATTTTTATTAAAAAGTTTACTTTTTAATCTGATGTGCCCCAACTTTATTTATTTTATTTTTGTTTTTTTTTTTTTTGTAGCATTTTTGTGTGTCCTTTGTTTTTTTTGCATAATTTTCTGCTCTGCGGTTTGTCTTCTAGCATATGCCAGCGGGGTTCATTAAAATTAAAATACAATTTTTTTGCTGGAAAGAAGGAGGAAGTCCTGGCATGGAAGCAGGCATTTAACGAAGGGTTGTCCCAAAAACTGCGTTAATTAGCAGGCGACCGGAGCAAGGCGATCTTTAGAGCTGCTCCAGAAAAGTATGCTAAGCTAACGGAATGATCCTGGGACTCGTTCCACTCGACCCCATGCAATCCCAATTGCAATTCTTTGTGATTAACATATTTATGGCCTCGGGGCTGTACCTCTTTTGTTGCCAGCCTGTGGGAACGTTCCACGCTCCTTGGCAATCATTCACACCTCTAAGCCGGGACGGGTCGGGCCTGCCAACAGCCGTCTCTGGTCCCTCGCCCATGGTCCCGTGGGTGTTGGGCGAAACGCGTTAAAGCATCGAGCCCCCACGGAGACTCCAATGGGCCGCAAATCCGACCAGCGCTCGTAATGCCTGTAAATACAAAATGGCCAACATCCCACGGACCGGAAGTTGTGCTGCTTCTGGCAATGGCGGCGGCGGCTTCGGCGGCTGCGGCGATGGCTGGCATAAATGTAACTACGCTTCGTTTTTTACTGCCGTTTCCGCCGCAGTAGAAAATTTGTTTAATTTTAATGCAAGTGCTGTTTCTGGCGCTCTTTCGGTTGCTGCTCTCTAGGGATCGGGGTCACTTTGCCATTTGCCATTCAGGACTTCAGGAATTCTCTGAAATATTTAATGGGTTGGCTGCTACCATTCCTTTCCGATTTATCTGAAATTCAGCAGGCCGAAATGCAAGTCTCAAGTTTGAATTGTGTGTCATATATTTCTTTGGTTTTCCTCTGTTTTTTTCTTCTGGTTTTTCCCATGTTGGCTCAGCTGTCAAGGGAAACTTTTATGAGAAATTGAACATCGGAGCCTGCCTCTGCTCGTTGGCTGCGGCTGCGGCTGCTGCTGTTCCTGCTGCTCCTTCTGCTGCTGTGTTTTGCATTATTGCCCTGCCACAACAGCCTGCGGCATTGCATTTGAAAGTTATCAGCAGAAAAACAGAGGAGCGGAAAAACTATCCAAAAGAAAACTCCCTGCTGCGGCGGCTGCTGCTGCGGAATGGCATAATTTTCCCCCACACCACCCGCCGTTATCCGACAATTGTGAAGGAAAGAAAGCTCGATTTCAGTTGTTGAGTGTTTTCCAATTGTTACTCGAACACTCGTATGCCACGTTGCATGCCACAGCACGGGCAATCCCATCTGCCGTCGTATCTGCCATCAACACATCATCTTGTGTACCTTTTTTTGGGATGGATTGTGGGCTCCCAAGGGGGCGGGGTTTTTTTTTATTACAAAATATTGGCAACAGTCTGCCACAAATTGAGGAAGCCAAACGTTTACTGCCACACCCGCCCCACACACATCTCCCACACATTATCGTCCCCATCTTGTGTGTGGTGTGCTGCCATTGTTGTCGGAGCTGTCTTTCTCTGTCTCTGTCTCTGGTATTGAAACATTTCTGGCCAGATAATAATTTTGCTTTATTATTTTGTGGCCTTAGTCGGAGTCGTCTCTCCTTCCTGGATATGTGTGTGTGTGTGTGTGTGTAAGTGCTGCTGCACTTGTCTGCCTGGCCGTCTGGTGTGGCTGGGTGAAGATAATTGGCGCATTTTGCCACTCGCAGCCATCCCAGGGTCATCTCGATCCGAATCTGAATCTGACAATCCATTGTCAACTTTTGTCCCCCCGTGGTGGCACAATATGGCCAGCAATTTGTCCATCATCACTGGCATCCCATCATCGTCATCTTCATTGTGTGTAATTGCACGTTCTGACAGAGATGCCTCTTTCGCCAGCTAATTGTGATAAAGCGTGCCACCACACAGATACACAGATATTCAGTCGCATACAGACTGAAGGAAAATAGGCCCATAGAGGAGCCAAGGGTTTGGCTTTTGATCAATCTATAGGAGTTCATATTCAAGCTATTGTATGTACATGTGATGGACTCTTTTGAAATTGTTTTCTATTAGATGTCTGCTCTAGTTTTATATCATTTTCCAAAAGGGAAAACTTTGCCCTGGTGGCCGGCCAAAGTTTTGAGGAGTCTTGTCCCTGGGGGCCTGGTTTTGTCTTCATCAGTCATTGGCAGTAGCCTGGCACTGCCACTGCCACTGTCAGTGCTCAAAGATGCATGGAGCTTAAATTGGCATCGCCACATCTCCACACGCAGGGAGCACACAAACAGGCACATGGACAAGGGGATGCATGAGGCATGCAGCAGCACACACAAGTGGATGCAAGTGGAAACAATGGAGTGACAGGGACATTGTGAAACTGTCATCGACGGTTGTCGGCCAACTAAGCATTTAATTTTAGCCCAGCCAGCGACAATTTTAGCGAGGCCCGCAGGAGGATGGCGGCGGCCCAGAGTCGAGCACCCAGGCCCGTACCCGGACCCGAGCCCGAGCCCGGGCCCAGCGGCCACTTTGCGGCGCTCTGTTGGCTGTTGTTGCCGTTGCGCAATATGCAAACTGCTGTTAACTGTTGACGTTGGGAAATTGAACGAGTGACTGCAACAAAAGACAAGGCAACTTGTCCAAAACACAATGAATGCGAACCGGGCAAATCCGAATGCGACTGCGACTGCGAATGGGAATCCGACTTGCAGACGTCGCGATGTCGCTGATGGCCGGGAAATTGAATTAGCCAAGTGCTTGAAAGTGGTTACAATGGACGCTGGGACTGGCTCTGGTTGGGGATACCGCGAGATACCGTTAGAGGGCCTCGTGAATTATGCACTTCTCGAATTAATTGCAGACAGCGAGAAGATATCAACCGCATCTCCTTTGCAGGAGAGAAAGGGAACTTATTCAATTAAACTTTTGCCTTTTCCTGGCTGGTGCTCGTAGTGGGAAATGTGCTTCTGACGGTGGCAGCCTTGGACAGTCGCCACAACCGCCGACTATGGTAGGGGGCTTGGGGGCAGAATAACTTTGGTTCTAAATGAAATTTCATTAAAATATAATATTTGCTCGGAGACAGAGGCCAAGCTTCATCTGGTGCCCCCCACATGGTGACATGGTCTGTTCCAAAGGACAGGGGGCGTGGCACATGTGACATGCGTTTAAATAAATTTTTCACTTGATCCTTGCTGCCTCCGAGTGGCGACTGGTGACTGTTGGCTGGTGGCTATGCAGCATCTGTGCAGCTTGCAGCTGCTGCATGCAAATTAGAGCGTTATTATATTGCACTGCAATCGGGCTAAGGGGCTCTGATGAATGGGAATTGTGCGGCACGCAACCCGCCCCATACTCCGCCTCCTCCTGCTGCTCCTCCTGCTGCTCCTGCTCCACCGTCTCTCTCGAGGGCGACAGTTGCTGACGTTGAAAGCATTTGACTTTTTGGCTGCAGTCCCCGACGACAGGCACAGCCCCAACTTGATCCGAATCTCTGGGGACGTTGTTTGAACAAAACTATTTCCCTGGGAAAACTCTCTGATTTATGCATGTTCTGCTGCCACATGAGTCCTTTGCCCCACCGCCCATCCATCCATCCAGTCACATTGTTTGATTAATTTCATAAGCTTCGTTGTGCCGCTGCCTGTCTCCCGTGCTGCCTGCTGCCTGCTGCCTGCCACCGCCTGCCAGCAATTACGTCACAAAAAGGACAACATTCCAGGAGCTCTCCAGCCAGCAGGGAGAGTCACATGTCACTTGTGTGTGAGCTTTAATTGTTCGCCAGGAACATTGTTGTGTGTGGCAAACACTTGAAGGGCTTAAAGAGATTGTCCAGCTTATTGGGGCAAAGGAAATCTGAGCCGTTTGCTCAGCTCACATAAGCCAGAGACCGCAGGGAGAAGTGCATAGTGTGCCACACGTTCAGGGAATATTCTCTGGCAATCCTCTGGCAGTAGTTGCTCTTTAATGGTTTCGCTTTATTGTGGTCCTTCCAAGGCAGCATGAATAATTGGTCTTCTTATTCATTTCTGAGTCATTTAACATTCATAAAATATATGCAATATCTCCTTCAGTTTCTGTTTCTCTTGGTCCAGCAACGGCCTGGCCATCTTCTTCCGTAAGCCGTAAGTAAGGCTGGTCGAACTAATCCCAGATGTCGACAGCTCGCCTTAACATCCTCCGAGACGAGTCCTTTCTAATAACATTCAGCTTGGGCTGTTCTCGCAGATGGATGTGCAATTTCTTGTAAATTTAATTTCCTGCTTTACATTTCTGCTCATTTCGCTCGCTCTGACTTTTGCTCTTGTTGGCTTTGCATTTTTGGCAGGCGGGCGATGAACGAGAAGATGATGCCCTCATTGCCCATCAGCTATGCAGAATTCATTTCCTCACTCGTCGTTCAAATAGTGAATCATTTGCAAAGTCCTACCCTGCAACAACTTTCAAAAGTTAATTGATTTTCCAAATTTTTCCCGACACAATGGCAATCATATCCTTTATGGTGAGGTCTGCCCTTGGCATACTAATTGATGGCTAGTCCTTGGACATGTAAGTGCATTTTCACGACTTTATTGTTATGGCCAGCCTATGGAAATGGTCGAAAGTGCTTGTGAAATCCGTTTGGCAATCAAACCGAAAGCAAAGAAACCTGTCGAGCCGTTAGATACCCTCGCAGATTCATATATTAATGGATTCTCTATTTTCTGTGTAGGGTGTGCTTTGAAATAATCATAGTGCCCTTGGAAAGGGTAGAACCTATGCCGAATATTTCCCCAATTACTCAGCACAAAGACCGAAAGCCAAAAGTTGTGTGCAAAAATGTTTTTCCCTGCCAATGAGACGTGAACTTTTATGGCTCTCTCCCTCTCTCACCTCTGCCCTCTCATGTCAGGCAAACTAATTGATTTTAAAATAAATAATGACTAATCGCCACCTGCACTAGCAGCAGCAGCAGCAGCAGCAGCAAGCGAAAGGGAAAGGTGTGCCAGCTCTTTCTCTCTATCTTTCTCCCTCGATTCTCTGGTGGGGATATTTCGTGACCCCTTTCCCTCCTCTTGCGGGAACTCTATCGCTTTCTGGGTCGAATCTAGTGGCTCTGCGCAGACAAGGGTTAACCCGTTCCCGACCAGAGGGATCCTCTCCTTTCCTTTCCACCTCTTGATTAATTGAAATTTCACTCACTGTCAAGGTGTACTACGTGTGTTTGTGTTTGTATTTGTATTTGTGTTTCTGTGTTCGGGGTTGCCCAAAAAGGTTGCTTGTGTGGGCGTGCCAGCAACCAGCTGGGAGTTGGAGGGACGCTGGCAAGGACCGAGCTGAAGCGCAGCTCGGGAGAAGCATTTTCAAATTAATTGAGTGCGCTAATTTTGGCAAAAAGGTTTTTTAATTGATGGCAGGAGCTGCTCTACGAATCGCGGAAGAACTTGTTTACCACCAAACTACTCGGCGGTTCCAGTGAATTGAATTTCATTTGAAGTTAGGCAACAGAATTCGAGCCCTTAAATCAATAAAGTGTTGAAGGAATTGCATGTTTTTTGCTGAATTTAATACAAATGTTTTGAGCATTTGATTCAATTGGTCTGAAAGCCTTTTAGCGATTGATTTTGGTGCCCTTTCATTGATTTAACTCGAATCGGATTACTATAGTTTAATCTTCAATGCCATTCAATACTCGTAGAGCCCCAGAAACGACAGCACATGAGCATAATTAACACAGATATGTAGGCTCATATCAATGATGAATGTACCCTCTTTTTCATGGGCAAATCCTTCTACCTTGGCATTCCTTCCTTTCTGCATTTTCACACTAATTTTCTCCATGTGGATTTGTGGGTCGTTCCTCGTTTGTGCGCCCGCAATTTGCATTCAGTATGAGTGCATGCATTTGGCATCTCTGCTCGGTACTCGTACATGTTTTGCCTGTTCTTGTGCTTTGTGGATTGACTGTTTCTGCAGCCAGAGGCTGTGATGATTTTCACACCAAAGTCTGGGCATTTGGCTGGCATTTGTGGTGTTGATGATGCGGTAATTGTGCTGCAAGTGGCAGTTGGCCTCATGAATGGATCGGCATCAGTAATGTGATTGCTGGCCATTAGAGACTCGGACTATCCGTCGATTGTCGAAAACAGAGGGCCAGGGACTGCAGGAAATTCCATTGGATTACTGCTTTACGTATGCGTGCAGTTCTGGCTCTGTTTCAGCATATCCTTTGGCAAGTAATGACCCAAAAATCTAAATTTCTCTTGCTACATTTGCTCCTGATGCTGGCCGCCAACGCCGAAGGGCAGATAGTATGCCAGAACAACCTCTGGGCCGCATTTACATACAACGTACAACATACATATATATCTGGCCTAATGCTATGCCCGAGGGGATGGGATGGGGCCTGGGCTTGGGCTCCATCCCCGGGCATGACATACCATCCCCTGGCTGTGTGCCAGGGCAAAGTGCTGCTCCAGCAGGATACTCGCACGCAACAGAAGAGTCCTCCAGCCTTCGTGTTTGCCCTTCGCCAATATTCAAAAACTGATTTTCATATGTCTTTCGAGTTTATTTGCGACCAGGCAGATTGTGGGTAGACACACGGCCCAGCCCAGCCCAGCCCAGCCCAGCCCTGCCCTGCCGCTGGGGCACTTGTCTCCAGCTCCGTATCTGTATCTGTGCCGTCAGCCTCTGCTGCTGCTCCTTCTGCTGCTGCTGCTGCTGCTGAGTCTTATCATCCCTCGCACACGCACCAAAGTTGGCCGAGTGTATGCGAATTTTTCCTTTCCCTCCAACTTTTTTTATTGGGTCCCGAATTAAATTCGCAGCACATTCACTTCCTCGCAAAAGGAAGGCGAGGCCCTGGACTGAAACTGGAAGGTTCCTGTGCAAGTTTTTTGAAAAGCGATTTCGAATGCAAATTTCATTGGCGGCCCCGTTCGTGTTCCCCCTCGGCATGTGTGCGCATGGAGATGGAGATTAAAATCAATTCAATTTGCAGCAGGCCAACAAAAGTGGTAATAATTTTTGTTCTTTGTTTTCCACGCACCCTGCGGAAGTTCACATTTTGTTGCCTTACATTCTTTTACTTAAAATAATGAGATTTTAAGCGAGAGCAAATTTGCGATGAGCCTTTGGCATCGGCTTAAGCGATGTAGAGAAATGCGATTGGGGTTTTCCGGTACATGGCAAGAGGCGACTGGATGTACAGCTGGAGCTGAAACGAAAACCGAATCTAGAGCCCAACCAGCTGGCTCTTAATTGACTCATTTCTTAGCTCATTCGATTCCGTGCCAGCCACCCTGCCTCTGCCTGCCTGCCGACAGTATATCACACGTTATGCACCATTAAGTGTTCATTTAATAGCGGGCCATTTATCAATTCCTCCGTCGATGCTGCCAAATGTTGAGGAAAACGCCAGGATGAGCCACCAGGACTGTTGGCTGTTCGCAGTTGGCAGCAAAAATCATGAATAATGAAAACAGAAAGGTGGAAGGACGCAAGCGAGCAGGGAAGCCATCCGAAGCTGCGTTTGTCATAATAAAAGTAACTTAAAAATTGGACGGAAATATCTGAGCGAACATAAATCAATGTCCTCCTGTCCTGCATCTGGTGCGCATCCCGGCTCTGGCCAATCGGGCGCCTGATCTGCGCCAGGTACAGCACGGCGTATGCGTGATTTATTTTGTGCCAGGCGTTGAAATTATGCTGGGAATATTTTCCAGGGGGTGGTCGTAATTAGTCAGACCCAAAAGCAATTCGCAGAGCGCAGCACAGCCATCGGCGTATCCCGTGATTACCCCCCCGCGCAAATGCAGGAGCTCCACGTCCACATGGAAGCCAGCTCCGCGGTGGGTTTATCCTGTGTTTAGTATTTACTCTACGCTCGTAAATTGTCAAACTTGTGTCAACTTCTGCTGGGAGTGTATCTCGCTGTGTATCGCTGTGTCCTGTTTGCTTAGGCACAGCGCACGGGTGGCAGGTGCGGCTGCAGGTGCGACTGCAACTGATGTTGCTCTTGCAAAACTCCCAACGGGCTGCCGCAATTTATTGCTGTCCTGTTCCCGGCCGCATCGAGATCCGCCTTTGGGGCAATCAAATACCAAAATGGCTTCGCTGCGCTTTGAATTTAATTGCGTCGTTCTCGGAATGGAATGTTTATGAAATATTTTTGCTCTACTTGTCACGGCTCTGCCCCCACCCCCACCCAGACCCAGACCCATACCGACACCCAAACCCACCATCTCGCCACCTCTCCTGCTTCTCTGCCATAGGTTCTCATTTGTTGCCGATTTTAATATGCGGTCCAATCGATTAGTATTCTGTGGCTATATCAGCGATCCCCCAATGCTAGCACAGTTTTCAATTTGCTGATTGGCCTGTGGAGAGAAGGCCCACCAAGCCCAGCTCACATCAGGATTACTTTATTGAATGCAGTACTTGAGATTCGGCTGCTACTTTGGCTGTCTTGGCCTTTTTCCGACGGTTGCTGGTCTTGGTCCGGCGTTTGCCGTGATTGGACCGACGGTGGCCGGGCCTGGCCTTGTTCCGGCGCAAGCCGTGCTTCAGCTTCCGGTTCCTGTGCTTTGACCTCCTGTGAAGGCTGGCGCGCGACCTGTAAGTTTTGGCCCGACGCGACCGATGTCTGGCGAGCGTCCGGCCATTCACATCGTACGACTCCACTTCCTCCACAGATATCTCCTTATTGGCATCGTAGTGGTACGAATAGCACTTGACCTTCCCATTTTCGATCAGGCACAGCCAGCTGATGTCATGCCAATTCGCGGTTAACGCTGGAGGGTCTACCTCGCAAGCCTCTCCCTGGCAAGACTTACTGCCAGAGATGTCGTAGTCCGAATTTACGCCTGTTGGTTCAGGTTCAGGCTCCGGTTCAGGCTCAGGTTCTGGCTCAGGCTCTGGCTCAGGTTCTGGCTCAGGTTCCGGCACAGGTTCTGGCTCAGGTTCAGGCTCTGGTTCAGGCTCTGGTTTAGGCTCTGGCTCAGGCTCTGGCTCAGGTTCAGGCTCAGGTGCAGGCTCCGGTTCAGGTTCAGAAGGAGGGACATACGGGCCTTCCGGGTCAAGTGTCGTTGGTTCCTCCGTGGGTTGCGAAAGAAATGGTGGCCTGTTGACGGTACACCAGACGTTCAGCTTGTCAATCATGTTTTGGATGGCACCACCGGCCAAGAGCTCCTTCATCACCAATTCACTGATGGAGGTCACCACATCCGTGCTCATCGGCTGATCTAGGCTGTGCTTTTCCACCTGCTTGAGGATCACCTTGGTGGCTCCCAAAATGGTTACCTCCATCAGCTCGTCCTTGGTAACTTCTGGCGCACACAGTTCCCCCGAGTGCTTAATAACATTAGGTTTCGGAATTGTCGCTACGTCGATTGGTGGGTCTACACCACCTTCATCTCGCCGTTGAATGCGAGTGCGACTACGGTGGCTTCTAGCCTCCACGTCCAGCAGTCCAGTTGTTGTGCCCAGAAGGAGCAGCAGCCACAGCGATTGCCTCTGCAATGAAGATCATGTCACACAATCCTCTAGACAAATACTGTTCCAATATATTTTACCATTTCCATTTACCAATCCTCCTATGTCATTCACCTTCACGTTTGGAGTATAGAATGGAACTAGAAATGGAATGAATATTTGCTGTGCTGTTGACTGTTTCGGTCTATGCTCCGATTCGATTCGTTGTGGAAAGAAACGCTTAGACACGCCTTAGGCTTGCCTATAATCAAGCAAGCGTTGGGCATTCTGCGACTTACATAAGCCCCATAAGCAAATACTCGTGTGAGAGCGGCCACGGTCCCACTGCCACAATTACAACACCCACCGGCAAACGATTATACAACGACTCCGATCCTCAAATGGCATTACACTTCCCAATACGATCCGATCCGATGCGATCCTCCATTGGCTGGCATTGACCTTGCCTCGCACTTGAAAACCGGATGGCCGGAAAATGGCCATCATCCCCCACACAGAGCGAACAATTTGGGGAGCAACACTCGATGCGAAATGCAATTAATGAAAACTTGTAATTGAGGTGTCGAACACTCTCCGCTTCTATCCGGAGTCCAAACTGTCTGTATACATTTTCCATTTTCATTATTCCCCTTTCCCCACATATAGAACACGATTCTATCTTTCTCCTTTTTGATTGCTGATGCGTGTGGCTGTTTTCAATGAAATTCTTCAGAATGGAATTGTTTGGCGAATAAAATTGGCAAAAATATGCATATGGTTGCTCGCTGCTTCTCAATTGTGTCTCTCTGTCCCTCTCTCTCTGGTTTATTTGTTTACTTTTGGCTTGAGGCTGCTGGCAAATATTCGGGCACTTAAATCGCAATGATCTATGCTTAGTGTTCTATATATGCACCTTCATCTCCGCATCTGTATCTGTATATAGCAGTATCGGATTCTGAATCAGAATCCCAATCCGAATCTGAATTTGTTTACGATATTTCAACGCTGCAGAGAGATCTTTTCTGTGCAATTTCTTTCGCCGTGGCGTTGAAATCTGTCGCGTAAATATGTCTATCCACGAGTATATATGTACATGTGTACATATATGTCTCTCTGAGGCATATTTCACATTCTGGCCCGGTGCTCGACAATTAATGCATTCATTTCCGCTGACAGAAAGATGACGGCCCGAATATTTATGAGCAGATTTATGTTCGCGGCTTATTAGATTATTAGATTATCTGCGGATTTGTTCATTTGAAATAGAACCCATTTACCCAAGGCATGGGAACTTAATTAGTCGTCGCATACTTGGAATAGTCCAGTCATACTTAGGATCGTTATATCTTCCGACTGCCCGACTACCAATGCCTTTCCTTGTTCTTTGTTCGGCGGAGTGGAAGAGGTTCATTTCATCAGTTTTGAATGCGCTTTCAAGGAGTTGTGGTTAAATCGAATTTCCATCTCTCCATCCACTTGTGCTCGCAATATTCCATTTTCCATTTCCCATTTCGCCAATTTTGCCATTTCGCTACACCGCATTACTGCTGTACTTCCTGTTGGCCACATTCTTCCTTCGAATGCCAGTGCCAGTGCCACTGCCACTGCCACTGCCTCAGCCACAGCCACAGCCAAAGCAACATGCGGCGGTTGGCAATTGTGCTCCAGTTTTGATGGCTCATGTTGGCCAAGAGCTATCAAATACGATGGTCAGGCACCATGTCCTCCCCAGTGTCTGGTGGCACGCGCAACTGGAGTTTGAAGCCAGAGGAAAACTTTCGCCGCAACAATGTTTCCCCACTCACGCACTCGTCTATACGGACGAGTATGTGTAGCATTCGTATTGGCGCTGCTTCAATGGAAAACAAACAAATAAACGTCGCACTAGATGTGCCTCGACGGGTTTTCCGATGCTTACATAACGCGCCATGCTCCACGACGATATGATAGCGATGATGGCCAATGGCCAATGGCTCCTGATGAGCGCGGTTCAATGGCTCCATGGCCACCACGCACATTCCGAAATTGATTTCGATTTCGTTCGATTTGCTTGCATCAGCATCAGCACCAGCATCATCGTCAGAAAGGAAGAGAAACCGAATAGTAGAAAAGGCAGCGAAAAACACGTTGAGTTGGTGGAAACCGCTTTTGGCCGCCTGATTGTTGCTGTACCATTTCCTGGCCTGGCCTGTCCTGGCCTGGCCATGGACATTGTACTCCCCTCCAGCAACAGCAGAAGCATCAGCAACAAGATTGTAAAACTTGATTTTCAAGTTGTGCCATCGCCAGCGGAAAACGCATTTCCCAGCCAGATCGCCAGTTTCCCAGAGCTGTCGTCGTCCACTTTTGGACGTCGTCGTCGTCGCAGTCGCAGTCGCAGTTGCATGTTGCTCTAATTGCACGACAAACTCTCGGGCAACTTTCACACACTTTTGGCGCTGTCTTTGGAGGTGAAGCACCCGCATCTCCTTTCCGCTTCCCCCATATGTCCATAGTCGTCACATGTCAGGGAGAAAAGTGAAATTTTCTTTGCGGAAATTGTTGAGCCGCGGCCAGTACACATATTCGTACTCGCACGAGGAAGTAGAGATGCGAAACGGTGTCGTTCTGGGGGATTTCTAGGATGTGCATTCAGTAATTAATATGTAAAATCTATGATATACGACACAGACACCGAGGGGATAGCCTCGAGATAGCCCCGAGAATGTGGACGACATTTTAATGTAATTAATTTTAAACGCAGCCTCTGATAATTTTGTCTGCTTTGTGTCTGTATCTGTATGTGGTATGTTGGTATGGGTATGGTATGCCATAAATATGCCAGAATAACAATACACAAAGCTCTCTCCTCTCCTCTTCTCTTGTTCCCTCTGGGTCTTCCGACACCCGCTGACAGCAAAACCTAATAAGCATAATGAATGAATGAACGAAGGAGCAAATGAATGGGGGCAAGTGGCAACCAGCTGAGTTGCTGTTTTTCCTCAACGCGTTGAACTTGTGCTGTCACCTGTGAAGGCAACGATGGGGGAAATCCCCCAACCGCCACCGCCACGGCAGATCCCTCCCTGGTGGTGCTGTTGCTGAGGCTGATGCTGATGCTGATGGTGACCCTGGCAAATGTCTTGCAATCCACACCCAGAGTCTAACCTACTCGCATATGGCCACCAGAAGTGTCTGCTCTGTTTTGGCCTGGCCCGAACTGCTGTCGTTTGCTGTTGCTGGGTTTAATTAATTTCTATATTAGATACACTTCATTAAAAATGCCTGGGCTGTGTGTTTGTGTCCACTGTGCCATTGCATTGTCAAATGTGGGCCCATTGTTGTGTTCTATTCTTGGCAATCGAAAGGAATTCAATGATTGAGCAGCACAAATGCGGCTCGGATGCTGATGGGATCTGCAACAGAAATAGATGGCCGGCCCATGCATACCTAATGGCTTGTAAGAGATCTATGGTCGAAAGGCTCCAATTCCCATCCCCCTCCTTTCACCAGACAGTTGCATAATTCAGTAAATCTGTTAGTGCCCAAAACACTTGAGCCTTGAGCCCGAGTCAGTCGCGTCTTTCCGTCAACCCATTCGAAGCTTTGGCAGTGCCAGCAATTAACGCACTCTAACCCCAGGGCCAAGAGGACGGGGAATTGGGTCAAGTGGGGCTAAGAGCGAAGCTCGGTCCATGCGCTTAGACCCGGCCTAATGAAATGCACTTCTGCTCTCATTAGGTAATCCATTTTGCGATTCTACACGAGCGCTTTTCACCTCTCGAGAGTGATGGACTCGAAGCATATATGCATACATATATGTAGGAGGGCACCAAATGGTTAAATTATTTCAATAAATGCTTCCATCAAAATGACAGTTTTCTCTAGGTAGCTGTCAGTTGTAGGTACATTTAAAGCATTTCATTTGGCTGGCAAACACACAATGAAAGGGTTTTTTGTTGTCTTTTTCGTGTTTTGCCTAATGTGCCTTCCAGGCTGCCACTTAATGCAACTTTGATGTTTTTCTGGCCACGCACCGAGCAAGAAGTTGCTTCACCTGCTGCGGATTCTCCGAGAGGAAAATCCCTACAACCAGTAAATAAAAACTTTTGCGGTTAAAGTTTTGTCCGCAGCCTTTGTTTGGGTTGCTGTTGCACCAAAAGTATTCGTCCCGGTCTCGCACTCATCCACAGCTTGCCGCATCCACCAAATGGACTTCTCATTCGTATGGCATTCCCTGGCACTTGCCACAATGGCCACGTTCCGCACTCACACACTGCCACTCACACGTACACGCACACATGCACACCGACACCGACAAAAGCCGAGGCAGACACAAATGCATTCCTTGTCGAGTCATTCTGGGTGCGCACTCTTCCAAGGCAGCGGGACAGAGGAACGAAGGGCTGCGTTTGCAACCGAGCGGGGTGTGGGGATGGCCACGCTACGGCTTTTTGGCAACAGCAACTTTTTTGCTTTGTCATGTGCCATATTTCTTTCTCGCCCGGCAACTGTGCCGCGGCGACAAAGTGTCTTTTGTTTAAGAACTGCAAATGGGGGAAACAGCTTTAAGGAATTTGCCCCTTTCCACCGACACTCCGAATTAACTCTTTGTGACAGCGAACGGCAATGCCTCCTTGATTTTCCTGCGATGGCCATCAATTTTCACGAATTTCCATTATTCACAACAACCCTTTTCCTCTCAATCTTTCCTTCCCTTTGCAACGAAAAGAGTTACCACCCCTCCAACCCGGCCACTTCTTCTTCGCTTTCTATCGAATGCGAGTATCACTGTCCCAGGCTGCATATCGATATTTACTTCACGATTGCTTTTGTCAGAGAGGGAGGGGGGCAGAACACATAGAACAGTTTTTAAATTTAATAAGAAACATAGTAGGCCGGATTAGTTTTCTAGTCAAGGAAATACGAGCTCTGAAATCATTAGACTCCAAATCGTCGAGGTGCACGGATTTACACAAGTAACTCGGAAAACAAACCAAAGAAATAAAAAGAAAACCAAAAAAAATCGAAAAACGAACAAAAAACCGTAAAGAAAAAATTTGTGTTGTGAGATTGTGTTAGTGAAACTGTTTTGCTGCTTGTTTTTTTTTTTCGGTTGTGATACTTTTTTGTAAAGTTTTCTTTTTCGATCGCCGATTTTGTGGTCTTTTCGTTCTTTACGTTATTTTTTTTCGTTCGGCTTGCGTTTTTTGTGTCGAGAGTCATGAATAACTTGAACGCCAATGCCACTGCCTTCCTGTGGCAGTCGGCCCAGCCGCAGCAGCAGTCTCAGCCGCTGCCGGGCCAGCCGCTGCAGCAGCCGCTGCAGCAGCCGCTGCAGCAGCCGCAGCACGCGCAGCTGGTCCATGGCGCTGTCGTGCCGCAGCCGCGCAAGTTCGGCGGCAACAAGGGCAACTACAACTACGTGCAGACCCACATCGCTGCCAGCGCCTTGATGGGCGGTGGTGGTGGCGGCGTCGGCGCCGGCACCGGCGGGGGCCACATGGGGCCCACTCCGATTGCCTACCGCAAGCGGCAGCCGATGAACCAGGCCTTTAATGGCTGCGGTTTCCAATCGAACGGTAAGCAAGTGGAATAATCATCATATCGCGTCTTTTGCAGTGCAAAGGGGACACGCACACGCACACATCGACACGTAAAATTTCGGAAGGCATGAGTTGGCAGAAAAAAGTGATGACGGCATAGTCGTTTTTTTTCACAACTGACAGCTGACAAGCTGACAGCCTCCAGTGTTGTACAATTCCCAATTCACATTTTCCCCGAGTCAACATTTGTCACTAAACACTGTTCAACACAGATGGAATTATTCAAATTGAATTCTTGTACTACTCACTCACTGTTCGAATTGTTAAATATTTTTGTGTGCCGCTGGCGACTGTTGCACAGATCATTAACTATATATTTTCTTACTTCTTACTTGCAGGTAAGTCGCTGTTTTCTATACCCGAAAATGTTGTTATGCTTGAGAGCCGTAAGTACATTTGAAACTACAACCGTTTACCAACACTAAACTAAACACACAGCTTTTACTGCACACGAATACAAGCACCGAAACCGAGCACACATACGAAGCAGAAACACGACTGAAAAACCGAACACAAATCAAATTCGGACGTACATACGAATCAATCATTGTTCGCTCGGAAAATGGTCGGGGCGGCGGGGATGAAAAGCAGTTTTTGATGAAATGCAAACTGTAAAATTAATTACCATCGGAATGGGGCAGCGGCGGCCCAAGTTCAATTACAAAATAATACAATGGCTCGGTGGCCGCGCTCGTTCAACAAAATAGATCAAAAGCGGCCTGCCTGGCCATATTTGCATCTCAATGTGGAAAATATTTTGCGAGAGATTTATCAATTTCGGTTCTGTTTTCCAACCAAAATGCAATTTAAATTTTTTGTCTTGCATGAATTTTCAATTGCGGCGCGTATCTCCACGGCGCTCCATTAACATTTCCATAACGTGGATAACGTGGATGACGTGAACAGACCAGCTGTATCTGGCAAGATTTTCACGTTTCCCCTTGACGTTTCGTTTATCGACGTTTTTTTTTGTTTTCTGTTTTTCCCATTGTCTTGTTATTGCCTGGCGATTTGCATAATTTTCAATGCACGCAATTTTCATTGAAATCGTCGAACCCGGTCGGGCAGGGGAGAAATACGAGTAAAATCATTTCCCTGTGAGTGCCGGGGGTTGGGGTGCTTTGTTTTTAGTGCCCTCCACGAAGCAGAGGGGCGTCTGTTGTGCTGCCTGTGGCGATCTTTGGATCGATCAAAAGAGCCTTTTCAGAGAGTACTTTCCTAATGTTGTCCCCACCTGCAGCAATTGAAATTATGGCTCGTTTTCTTAATCGAGCAAAAAGGCAGCAGATTATGACAACCCACCTACACCGTCAGAGAGTGTCATAAAAATATGAAATGGCCATTTGAATAATTTCTGCTCTCGGCAGAGCACACGACGAAGCCGAACAAATTTGCACCATAATTAAAATAAATGCTTTCAATGGCCAATAATTGCCAAATAAATTAATTTTAATTGCAGGGCGGCTGTCGGCTGTGGCGGTGGTGCGGGTGGCTAAAAATATATTTCAAAAGTGGCTAAAATAAAATGTTCGCATGAGCCTCCTCCTTCTTCGCCTTCTTCGACTGTGTGCGCATTTTATTTTTAAATGTTCCGCTTCTGACTCTGTCCAATACGAGCCGTGCCACGCCCACGAGCAGCAGCAGCAGCAGCAGCATCGGAGGCAGCACCACTCGCAGCAGATGTCGTGCCGCACGACATAGTATTACACTTTTGTGGTATATTTGCAGGTGGCAGTATGATGGCAAAACACTTAAAAATACATAAAAATACCAATGGGGATGTACATATGTATGTGTGTGTGTGTATGCATGTTATGCGTTGGGAGGGGGAAGCGTTTCACTTGACATATTTATGGCCCCTTGTCCCAAAGACTGTTTTCCATGGGATCAGGGGATCCGAGTCACTCAAAGATTTATGTGGGCGTTCATTAAACGCACATCCGTCCTGGGGCCATCCACATCCTCATCCACGGGCAAAGACGGCCAATCACTTAGTTAATACGACACACACTCCCTCGGAGTCATTTGGGAGCGAATGAATATTTGCATAAGTACTCATACTCATTCAAAGATATGGCGAAGCGAATGCTACGATGGGGTGCTCGACTTGTTTGTTTGCATTTATCCCTGCCCTGGCCAACGCCGCTGTATGCCCAAAAATAATACACACAGTCGGGTATACAAAATATAGTATGCATATGGCCTCTGGCCCGTGGAGTGGCTTAATTTCGTGGCATTATAACGGGGTTCCTCCTCCGCATTTTATTTATCTTCTGGCCGGATTGTTGTGCCTTACTTTTCCTGATTGACAGCGCATTTCGTTTGCTTTTCCCTTGCCTTTTGCCCATTTTCCCCAATATTTGTTCGCCTAATGCACTTTTTGATGGTTTCATTATTGCTCTGGTCTGCGGCAGCCAAACTTAATTTAATTAACGTTTTTTGCGTTTTCACCCATAAACCTTTTGCTGTTTCGTGACTGTCGGGCCGTAAATCTAGATGTGCCAACCGACGAAAACACAGCATCTTTCCCACCATAAATTCATGGTGAAATCCAATAACAATGCCGGGAAAGCCGACGAAAGGGGTTCGGAGATCGGGGCAATCTGCACAACAGGAATAACCAGGCAAACAGAAAACCAGGCAACCGCATCCCGAATGACCAAAAATATAAATTGTGTCGCTTGTAGTTTATGGTAATTCAATAAATTCAATAAATTGAAAATGACAAATTGTGTCATGTTGCGGTCGTTGGATTGGCACGCCAGAAAAACCCACTCGAAGCCCAGCGGCTCTTGCGGGAATCGAATGCTGGGCATAATTAAATCCACGTCGAGCATCAATAAAAGTTGCAAATGGTTTTAAAGTTGCCGCCTGTCCGACTGTCCGTCTCCGCATCCCTAAGAGGAGGCAACTCCTCCGTTTCCGCATCCTCCGCGCATCAATCAATCAAGGACGATCAATCAAATTGTTGTCAACAGCGGGGCATACGGCGCACGCAGCTAACGACTACGGCGGTTGGCGAAGGCGAAGGCGATGATATGGCTGTCGCTAGATGGCGTGTCGAACAAGAACAATGTCGCTGTCGCCGGATGGGTGAACCGCTCCAGGGCTCCACTGCTGACCCACTAACGAGCGCTAATGGACACCAGTCCAATACGCCCATCTTCGCTTCAAGCCGAAAGGAAACTATTGAACCAAAAATGTTTCAATGTAGTTGCTGTTTCAGGGTGGTGGCAGTGGGAAGGTAGTAGTGGGAGGTGGACCTGGGATATGGAAACTTTGCCACTCCACGCAATATTGCGTCGATTATCTTCAATCACGAACCCGTGATTGATGACTGCGAAGACACTGTTAGATCGCAGAGCACTGGCCACTGGCGTACTCGCACCGGGCTGCTTTAAACTTCCGCCCATCTTCCTTCCCCGAAGTCGTTGCCCAGAAATGCCTGGCAATTCATCAGCGTCTGCGGTATTATTGAAGGCTTTATTGTTTGCCGTTTTGATTGCATTCTCAATTGGCTCGCTGGCTCGTAATCCCGCCTCGCGCCCCGCTGAGATAGGACCAGATTACCGTCTAAAGCATTACTGGCTTTCCCTCTTTAATTTTCTTCTATAAAAAGCTTTATGTTGAGCAGTTTTTTGTGTGTAACGTTCCTTGGCATAATTTTGAGCGAAGGGCGATAAGCCAGCTCCACTTTGTAACGAATTTGGTTAATTTATGCAGGACACCGGCTGGTGGCTCTGCAGCTTTTTTGGCCTCTCGCTTCGACTCCTAATAATTTGTAATTAATTTGTGCATCTGGCTAACGGCAAAAGGCGGTGTAGCTTGGTGGCCGCCTTTTTGTCCGCCGCCTCGTACTTTTGTATAATTTTCCACAGCAATTAATTGTAAATTTTGCTAATGCGTCTGCCACTAGCACTTTTTGCCAGCCCCAACTTCAGCGCCCGCCCAGAATCGTGCAATTTCGCAAATTACAATATCAAAACTGTCCCCCAGCTGCTGCACTCTGTACTTAGCCATGCTTCGTTCGCTTTTCTTTGCTGCTGTTTGTTGTATTTTTTATGGCACTATCGATTTTCGCTTTTCCCCACTTATCTATCTATCGTATCGTATCGCCAGCCGAACAAAAAGCCAGAAACTTTATCAAAGCAGAAACTAAGTAACGTGAACGAATTCGTTATGAGAGCGGCGTAGCCTGCGCATTGCTGGGGCACTTTGTTTAATATGATAAAGAGTATATATGTATGTAGTATATGTATCCCACTTATGTATGAATGTACGTACAGTAGAACTTCGACGGGCGGAACTTTGATTAATGGGTCGCCAGTTAGTTGGGAAGTTTCAGTGGAAATCATAAATATTCAGTGGTAATTCCACTGTAGATATGTCCATGGCATTTGTTTGCAGACGAAGGAGAGCCATTAACTAGAAAAACGCTTCAAAGTGTCGTATGGGGGAGGAGCAGCAACCTGGCTTCCCATAAAGTCAATACACTCGTCGTCATCCAGTCGTTGCTCAACAAACAACAAGGATCCAACCAGCCAATAAAGTTGAGGGATATCGATGGCCCTCACGACATAACGCTCGAGCAAGTGCCAGCCCCCCCGTAATATTTTCTCTTCAGCAAATGTAGCCACACAGAATATATGTGTTTATATGTGGAAATGTACGTTGAAGGGCACTACATAGTTCTGGGATTGAGTAACTCAAGAAGCTTGTGGATTGTCCAAGAATTTGAGTGCATTCCCAGTTACTCTTTGCTGACCGGATGACCGGATCCTATAAGTGGGTGTCTGTACCTGTGAGGGGGTGTCTGATTGCATGTGTGGGCGTGTGTGTGTGCGTGTGTGTGTGTTTGCATGCCATTAAAGCAGAGCTTCGAAATGTTGACCAATGCGATAATTAGGCGAGGCCAAGAGCAAACCTCAGACTGAGGCCAAGTCCGGGTCCGGCCAAGGCCAGCTTCAATTTGCAAAGAACACACACACACACACACAACAGCATGCGGGGGTGTGTGTGATTATGAATTATATTATAAATCCTTATACACATGGCCTTATCGGTACGCCGTTGTGGGCCCATGGCACACAGTGGCACACAACTTAAATGCCATTTGGCGTCTCTAATTATGTTGTCCTGCTCCACCTCCACCTCCACCTCCACCTCATGCTCGTGGTCGTCCCCATTCTCCTACTTGTCCTTGCCCGGCGTCAACGTTCTGCGTATTTGTTCTTCCTGGCAGTTATTGCTGTTGTCTGTTGTCTGTTGCCTGTTTGCGCCCATGTTTGCACTTGGCCATAACCCCAGGCCCAGACAGAGGGAAGCCGGAAAGAAGTGCCGCGCCCGCGCACCCCCCTAATGGGGGTGGCAGAAGCACAGCACACAGCAATTACATGCGTTTGTATTATTCAAATCCGCCGTAAATGTAATTAAGCTCATGGGAATTAAGCGTAAATTTATTTGCAGCCGGCTCCAGCACCCACTCCCGCCAGCAGTTCCGCAATCCTTTTCCCTCCTTTTGCGCCTTGGCGGTTTCTGCTAACCCTGCTTATCGGGTCTCTAGGCTAATTTCTCCTACTAGAACGGGTTCGAGCAGTGAAGCTGGGGAGGGAGTGCGGAACGCATCGCATATAAATTGGCTCATTGCCCGGAGGTGGCTCTGCGCCACCCTGCGATTTATTTCTGATAAGCAATGGCATTTCCTCTCCTGGATAAAGCGCATTGAATTTCAGTTTCGTTCTGGAAAAGTTTCTGAAAAACTGCACAGAAACCATCCGCTATCCTGCCCTGCCGCCTGAAAACTGCCAGTCAGATAGGGAGAGAGTTTGGGCGCATTAAAAACCAATCAGGCGCGTTGTCACATAATCAACCCACAGCTCATCAGACCAGACCCCTGCCCTACGCTTTTCCCTGGCATACAGCAGCGGCACTTTCCTCACAGTCTTTTCCGCTAGGAACAGGTGGCGGGAGGGGGGGGGGGGGGGGGGGGGGGGGGGGGGAAGGTTCGTTCTCGTATCATGTCACATCCAGGGACAACTCTTTGCCAGCATAATAGTTTTGCTTATGAAAACAAATTCAATTTTGAAGCTGCTTATGGAAATGTTTATGCGAGACGTGAACGCCAACTGTTTGGGGGCCCAGAGCCGGGAAGGATATTCCAGAGAGCGTTGAGGAAAACTGCGATGGGGAAAATTAATGTCACATGACAGGACGGGGGCGCACGAGTCGCAAACACAGCACTGCTGTTGCTAGAGAGGGGCTTGGAGCCTGCACCAGTGCGAGTACGGACCAGGGCGTGGCCGTGCATGGCGCCCCAGATAAACGGTACAACAGCCCCGATGGGTGCGTTGTCATGACTCTTGGCATATTTTGCAGCTCGGTACAGTTTCGTTCTGCTGCTGCTGCTGCTGCTGCTGCTGTCGTTGCCGTCGCTGCTCCCCTTTGACGCAAACAAATTGAAAATCATTGAACAGAGATGGTGCATATGGGTGGATGGTGGGTGGGGAGGCGATGGGTGCAAAAGCTCGCCTAAGCAACTCTGCAACCGCTGAGGGATGCACTGCATTTTGTTGGCTTGTAAACAACCGAACATGGGGTGGAGGGAGGGCGGGCCACTGAAAGATATTGTCCCACACATTTAAGCAAATTGCAATTAAGGGGCACAGTGGAGGGTGAATTCAAGGGAATATACTGCTGCTTCCAGAGCCAGTTTGGTTTGTACTGCTCAGTGGACCAGCGAAAGGCAACAGTTGATGCGGATCGCTTTCCCGTTCCAGTTTCCATCTGCTACGCCACAATGTATGCAACAATTTGCAGCACAAATACTTTCAGAGCCTGCCCCCCCTCTCCTTGCTGCCAATAAACGTAAAATATGCACGAGTATTTGTATGTATGTGGAATGGGTTGGGGTTAGGGTTAGGCTACACCCACACACAGAGCTTTTATGGGTTTTTACAGGGAAATGGGTTCTTTGTTGGAGTTTTCTAAAAGTTATCCCGTTTTCAAATCAAGGCTCCCCCGTTGCTATAGATCCCATGTAGCTGTCTGGAATTCCACAAATTGTTGGCTCTCAAACCCCAACATATACTCTCGGATGCATATGTGTGGGCGCTTGCGTTTGCGTTGGCATACGCTTTCACAACTTTCTCTAATTGCAAACCAACAAAGTGCTTAATTGTGGCACACATGTCCTTTAAGTAAGCCGCATGGAAACATTTCTATATGCAAATGGCGGCCACACACACACTTAGCGCTCCATAAAACAGAACTAAACTCCGACTTCCGACTCGCACTCTCCCGTCCCGTGCCCGCTGCGGCAGCACATAATCTAAAATAATTTGTGCGCACTGAAAATTTACACCTGCTCGGACTTGCCGCCATTCTGGTATGGTGTCGACGACGCCTTGCGTGCGAAACATTTTCCAGCAATTGCATGCAACAATTCCCGAAATGCTTAAACATTTTAGGCACGCTTCCGACACCGTCGTCCAGCCCGGGGCGAGAATTTTTCTTTTCTTCTTGTGCCTTGTGCCGCCTCCTGCCCCTCCCGGGCAGATTGTGGCTGAAACTTGATTGGGCGCTGGAGCTGGAGCGGCGGACGGACCAGCTAAAAGGCGGAGGCGGAAGCTGGAGTTGTTGGCAGGTTCGCTTGGCTGGCGTCACGCATACGCGCCGTGTTGCAGCGGCAAATCAGCGAGGGCTGTGAATTTCAATTAATGCCAAAGCAGCAGGCAACGCCACCCACTTGAAATGAATGACTGTCTGGCCGTGGGTCTGGGTCCGTATGGGCAGCTTCAGGCCATGGCCACAATGTTGTTGGCCCTTGAACACTTATTACAGTTTATTCTGGCTGTTATTGACTCTCGGCCATCGCTCTGGGGGTGACACGGAGGATTAGCATGCATGTCAGAGCCAGAAGCAGAAAGGAGAACGGTCTAAGCAATATTTCATTCATTTGCTTGTCCGACCGCCGCCCGCCACCCTCCGACCAACCAACCGCTTGAACTTCATTGGGGATTATTTACTTGGGCAAAACTTTGCTGAATTGAAACGTGCCGATCCAACTTTTCGGGTGGCAAACGCTTTAAAATTCTCACCCAAATTCAAACGGATTAAGGGCGAGTGAAAAATTGCATCAATTTACGTTTGTTTGTGCTCTGTGCTCTCCCCTCCCCTCCGCCCTCCTGCGAAAAACAACAACTATGGAAAGCTGAAAACTAACAAGCAACATAAAAATGGTTGCCTGTCGATGTATTCGTCGCGCATGGGTGTGTGTGGGCGCGTGTGGGTGTGTGGATTTTTATGCAAATATTTTGTCAGGTAGCCCCAAAGTCCAAAAACAAACTAGCCGTGTCGGGGCTCGGATTCTCTGTTGCATAGCCAGAGGAGAGTCAGAGCCAGAGCCAGCGACAGCGAGCGTTGCAACTAAATCAAATCAAAACAAAAAAAAAACCCAGCTCTCTGGAATGGAGTCCTGGTGCAGCTCCGCTCTGCCATAACAAGACCATAACATGCAAATTCAGTTCCTGACGTGACTCTGTGGGACGCCTTTCCCAGCAGTCCCTCCCCGTCCAGCCTTCCCTGTGCGAGGCATTTACTTTGCGAGTGATTAAGTTAGAGAGTGTTTGGGTTAAACAACACTAGAGACTGGCAACAGCTCTTGCCACATGTGCGACACTTTTAAAGTTAATTAAATGTCTTCCAGGGCTGTGGCACCGCCTCTCTCTCTTCCCCCCGCCCTGCCTGTGCCGCCATATTTGCCGCGACATTTTGACAGTTTGTAGCCGTTTCCGCTTTAATTATAAGTGGGTTGTGTGTGGGAGATTTACCCGACTTTGGCTGCGGCTGTGGCTGTGGCTGTAGCTGTGGTTGCGCCTCTGCTGGGATGGGGCCCTGTCGATGGCTCTGCCAGAAGTCGACGTTGCGGAAATGTTTATTGTTATTTCTGCACAGTGGGGCGAAAATTGGATTGTAGATCAACCAGGCGACTCTCGTTCAGTGCCAGAGCTATGGGCTATTTTTGGCCATTTTCGGCCATTTCCGGTCTCCGCACACACACACACACACACACAGACCAATCCAATGCAGCTGCCATAAAGCAAAACACAAAATGGCAGCTCGAAGAAAAGCCCAGACCAATTTGGTGGCGTATCCTCGTATTCGCTACATTTTTTCCCTCCCAGCCTAAAAATTCAATTAACTTGCATGGCCAAACCACAGCCAAAAAGGAGGGGCGAAACCGCTTCGAAACCCCTCCCAAAAGCTCATCTGACCACGGCCAAAAATATCAGACCCACACCCATGCCGCCGAGGAGGCTGGGCATCTCTGTGTGTCCTGTCTGTGAGCTCTGGCTCGTGGTTTTCGAGGTTTGGTTGGGTTTGGCATTAGAAGAACGCTTCAGAACTGCGGACTGGGGCATGCAACAATAATAAACAAAACCAAAACCAAATCAAACGTACATCCATCCAATACTAACCTTTTACGTTAAGTCTTAAAGTTAATTCTGGCTTAAATTAAATCCGAATACGTTTCCTTTTCTGTTTCGTTTCATTTTGTTGATTTGCCTAACGTTTATTGTTGTTGCATGCAATCGGTTGCAAAACTTACAATACAAATCAATGAACAAAAATGCAGTTGCACCACAACAACAACAACAACATGCACCACCACAACAACAACAACAACACCACCACCACCACCAACAACAACAACAACAACCACATCATCACCACCAACACCATCAACTAGTTGCCCCAGCTCAATCGCACAATCTTTGTCAATTTAAAGAGCCACCGCTATTGGGACCAGGCGCCGCCTTCCCGCCATTCGGAGCCCCCGAATATCATCCCACCACTCCGGACAACTGGAAGGGCGCCTCCATCCATCCCACTGGACTCATGAAGGAGCCCACCGGCGTGGTGCCCGGACGCAATGCTCCCGTCGCCTTCACACCTCAGGGACAGGCTCAGGTGAGTTCTCGCCGCGGGTGGCAGGAGGAAGTATGTACACACTCACACACACACATTGGTGTCGAAGACAGCGTGCACCTCTGAAGTGGCACCTCCACGAATTGCATCACACGGATATTATTTGAATTTCCGGCAATCTCTGGGCGCACGCTGCCATCGAACGGAGTCGGATCAAAGCCGGATCCTCCCTGCCAGACACAATTTTAATTAACTTCCCGTTCTCTCCCGTTTCTTCCCTTTTTTCTTCTTTTTCTTCTTGGATGTCGCTGATGCAGGGCGCTGTCATGATGGTCTATGGCCTGGACCATGATACTTCGAACACGGATAAGCTCTTCAATTTGGTGTGCCTGTACGGCAACGTGGCCCGGGTAAGTCGCAATTTACCTTTACTACGAAATACATATATTACACACAAGCGATGCAGTTATCCAACCCAAAAATGAGTGAAACACAGTGACAATACTCAATTGAGCAGAGCCTTTGATGATTTTTAGAAACGAGCTAAGGTGAAAGCTCCTTTGACTTCAATTTTCTTTAAAAACCACACTTTAGGGAGAAACCCCCTTGCTTTATAACCTTTTTAGAATGTGAAGAAACGGAGAAAGAAATATCCCCAGTTTGCACTTAGCCGGAAAGCTGACAAAATGGGAAACACGCGTTTCATTGCCTTTGCGTTGGCCGTCAGCAGTCAGTCAGCACTTTGTGTCGAGGGCCTGGCCGAAAAAGAGCTCGGGCAAAAGGTGTTTGACTGGGGAGCGGACGGAACGGATGGAGCGGGTGGAGAACCGCAAGACACTTTTTGTGTCTGTGGGCCATTTGTAAATGCGCAAATAAAACGAAAGGCAATAAAAGGACGAGGCCAGGACACCGCCTGGAGAGGCAATGGCACTAGCAGGGTACTGCTTCTGGCCAGCCGGATCGGCAGGGACATTTAGATAAAGCGTTTTAGATTAATACCGCAGCCATATGTGTGTGGCATGCCTCGGGACAGCAATCAGTGCAGCGTCATCAGCTTTATCTGAAGGCGGTATGGGGACACTGGCTAAGTGCTAGGGATTGCTAGGGGTACTGGGGTCCTAAAGTCCGGGGGCTTTTCCTCCAACAATGCGAAAACGATGGGTAGTCGCTGTAAATCAAAACACGATGACGGCCAAAAAAGGAATCCATTTAAAAGCTTTGCCAAATGACAATTCAAAATGCTCTCATTGTGAGTCGAAAAGGAAGCCAAAAGGAATACTCGCTTGGGGAGCGTTTAGTGGATAAATGGAGCGCCTTTGCCATGTGCCATGTGCCTGGCCGAATCCATCCCCCTCCCCCCCACCTGCCACTGACATCAAAGTCAAATGCTAAAAACTTTCTTGGGTTTTACCACTGCCACTGCCACTGCTTTCACTTTATAGCTACTATGGCTTCCGCCCCTCCTTGTTTTTTTTGCCAGAAGAGGGGAGCTGGAGTGCGAGTGTGGGTGTGCGTCCTTTGACAATTGCGCTCACCAAGGACACACCGACGTGGGTTCTCTTCGTCGGTCCCCATGACATGTTTTGTTTTCTTTATGTCTGCGATAAAGCGAGTCAAGGCGACTGGGGACCACAGGAATAACTTTCACCGAACACTGAAGTGGCCGAGGGCAAAGCATTTTCGTAGCGTTTTTCATAGGGGTTTTTTAGTCAGAATTTCATATACATTCTAAATTCCATTCGAATCCAGAGAAAATCACCTTGAGAATGCACGATCGAAGTTCTTATCTGGCGGACCTCGGCATTAGATACATTATCCATGCAAATACTATGCCCACTCTCTAGACAGGGCTCTTCTCCGGCCATTAGTTGGGGGTGGGGGGGGCGATAATTCAGGACACGGCCATTTAGCTCGGTTTATTTCTGGGCTCTGGCACTGGCTCTGGCTCTGACACTTGCCCTGGACTGGGTGGGCGAGGGATTGGTGGAAATTTATTGCCAACTTCCTGTCCAAGACGGAAACTACTCATTAGCCATTAAAAATGATTATGCGCAAACATTATTCACTGGCCGGCTAAGCCGCAAACACATACATTTCTCTCCTGGTCTCTTTTCTCTGGCTTGTCTCTCGCCATTCCTGCCTTCCTTTCTCATCGCATCGATGCACCCACCCACCCACACAGAGTCGGTCCACCCACACGCCTCAGCAAAGGGGGGGAGGGCCGCTGTCTCATTATAAAATCTGTATAAGTGTGCGGCGTGTGTGTGTGGGTGGTCGCCCGCGTGTGTGTCGGTTTATGGGCCGACATGTTTGAATTGCGAATGAGGAATTGATGGCCACTCGATCAAAGTGAGTTTCCTTCTCCTCTCTTTTGTCCGACCCCCGATGGGTCGGTGTTAATGGGAATGCCATGGGAAAGTATTCGGGATGAGACCTTCTGTAAATTAACGATAAACCTAGACAGCGCCTAACCGAAGCCAGCATATCCTTACCCTTATATGAGCAGAGGAATTCATTTGGAATGGTGTTGGCCAAAATAAAACTTCCCTGCCATAGCGGATGTTGTCGATTTCAAGAAGCGACAGAGTCCTAACAGGGTTTGGCATAAACATTCTGCTGGAAAAATTTGATTAACCTCCCGAAAAACGTAGGCCGTAGATGGAATTTCAACCTGTCGAAGCTCGGCAAGAAAGCTGTCAAATGTGACAGACCAGACCCAAACCGAGACCCAGGCACGGCCATGGGCGGAGAAGGAGAGGCGACAAAATTGGATTGTGTTTGCATTTTGTGATTTATAATTTGATGGAGGCCTCTAGACGATGTGTATACGGGCGGGTGTATCGGTATTCCGCTGGTATTTGGAGCATATTCTGGAAGCCGTTGCCATTTGCAAGCTGGGTAATTATTTTTGGAGCTGGGCGATGAAGTCATCATCAAATTGATTTTCAGGTTAAATGGCATGACACAAATAGGTCGGTGCTGACAGGGCCAAAAGCTACGAAAGCAAAATCGAGGATGTCTTTAAAGGCGAACTCCCACACACACACACACACACACACACACACACACACACACACACACACACGGAACGCACCCAATTAAATGCGCATTAAAAAAACATTTGGATAGATTCTGGGGGAAACGGAAGTGGAAATGGGATTCGGGTAGGGACTGAGGCTGAGGCCGATGGCGGGGCCAGAGGTCAGAACCAGCCGCGATGGTTCCTCTGTTGCCGACCAGCGCGTGAGCAATTAAATCAAATGGCAGAGCAGACACCATGCCACATTGCACAACAAAGCGATGGGGTCGCTGGGGGAGCGGGTCGCATTTTAATTAAGGCAACGGGGGGGGTGGCAAAAGCAGCGCCAGGAGGGCCAGGAATGGGTGGCACCACGCAACAGCACAGCTCATTAGACACGCACCGAATGTTTGCCGCCGCTGACCAGCAATGGCCATCCAGGCATGAAGCGCTCTTTGATTTGCCCAGAGTCCTGCCAGTGGCCGTGGCCCTGGCTCTGGTCCTGATGTCCTGATGTCCTGCTGTTTGCCTATGTGTGTTTGGTGTGTGTCTGTGTTAGCCTTCTGTTTGCATGTTTGTAATTTCATTATCCCTTTGTTTTTCCGGGACGCGGACTGGGAATGGGGCGAGTCCAGAGGCTATCTGCCCGCTTTCTGCTTGACTGATTTATGGTCTATATTTAGTTTTATACATTGTTTTACTTTTATGATTCGTTTCGTTTCTCGCTTTTGTGTTTCGTGTTCGATAAGCCCCATTTGCGTTTTATTTACTTTGGGCCATCCCTCTCTTCAGGCCTAAACTCGATTCGAGCGTATTCGTTTCGATTGCGACCCACTGAGTTGTAGCAGGCCTCACACATGAAACCCCATTCGGGCATTTGTTTAGTTTTAAATATTAACCAGTCGATTGGACTATTGACAATTAAAAAGGGGCCATGCAAACACATGATGTGCTCTAGTTCTCAAGAATTAAACAATGCATGCAACTCTTAGCCAACAATAAAACATTTCAGTTGCACAACCAAAAGACGGCAGAGGGGGGCTCCACCATTTTCTCCTTCCTCTAACTAGTCTGTCGTAATTGTATCAGTTATAACAATGGAAAACAATTTTCCCCCGTCACTTGCAGGCGACGAGCGGCGCCAAAGTGGCCCAAGACCGAAGTCGAAAGCCTCCTCCAATCATTGCGGCCTGCAGTCATAATTAAATTCGTTTGACCCCAAAACTGCAATACAGCCAGTGGCCAGTCTCGAAGCTGCAATTGAAAAAATCTCGGGCCAAAATGCCAGGCTCACTTTTCAGTGCGTGCATGTGTCGAGGCGACGGCGACGGCAATGGTGACGGTGACTTTGACAAAACCAAAAAAAAACCATCGACATCAATGCGCCAAATGAAGGCATTTGAAAAGCCAAATTGCAGCAGCACTCGCCCAATTTGGACAGGGGCTGGCGGGCCTGGCCGTCCACCTGTTCACCTGTCTGTTGATGTTGCTGTTGCTGTTGTTGGGGATTGCGAAAACCCGTTTCAACATTCAGCATTGGCTCGTATCGTGGCCCCCCTCGGACCGCAGTTTTAATTCGGGCTTAGACTTGGACTCGGAGTCCGCTCTATGCTCTATTGAGTTCAATGGCTTGCAGCGGGGTCCAGCAAATTGATTTGCCAATGCAACCCAACCAAGCGAGTGAACGAACGGGGGAACCATCCAACCAACCATCCAAGTCGCCTCGCCGCCAGCATTTCCATTGATTTTTCACTTTCACCTGTGCCTCTGTGTGTGTGTTTTGTAATTACTGCTTTGGAAATTATGATGGTCAATTATCTTTACAGCTCTGCAGTTCGTTTGCAGCGAGGTGCCAAAGACTAGGGGTGAAAAGTAAATTGAATGAGCTAATGAGCGGATGGCCGATAAATTCAGGAGATCAGACTCGGGCTTCGATCCCCGCGATGCGATTTGAATAGAAAGTTTCAGTTTTCCGCTTCATCCAATTAAAATTAGTTGAACTTTTCTCGCCATATCAGCGTTATCCATTTCTGACAGACTCCAACGAGAGTGTGGACTGACATATCGAATATTTGTCAAGTAAAAATCACAGGCAATGAAAATATTTTCAGCTATTTCTGGCAATTGGGCACGTACGATAGAATTTGATGACCCAATAAGGGAGAGTCGGATATGACACAATGGGGTGGGGGTGGGGGGGGTTGGACTGGCATCCCGCCCCAAACATATATGTAAGAGGGAAAGACTCCTCACAATGAGCGGAGAATTAAGGGCACCATTCTGTCATGTAATTGCATTTGAAAGAAATTTTAAATTGAATTCAATGAAAGTGTATTGCTTGGAACGTTGCTTGGCTTAAACGAGGCAGGAACGGGGAGAGGGCAGCGACAAGAGTGGCAATTCAATCAGCCAGGGAGGAGCCATGGCCAAAGGTCAACTGTGGCACGGACGGAGAACACATGGGGGGGTGGGGTTCACACACGTTTACCCACTATAATTGAATTTATTTGCATTGAGGTGACATCGCTTGCAGGGAGAAACTCGTTCCATATTGACGGAAATTTAACCTCACACACTCGCATTTCTCCACCTTGCAGATCAAGTTCTTAAAGACCAAAGAGGGCACCGCCATGGTCCAGATGGGCGATTCAGTGGCCGTTGAGCGTTGCGTACAGCACTTGAATAACATTCCCGTTGGCACTGGCGGCAAAATACAGATTGCTTTCTCCAAGCAAAACTTCCTATCCGAGGTGATCAACCCATTCTTGCTGCCGGATCACACACCCAGTTTCAAAGAGTATACTGGCTCCAAAAACAATCGTTTCCTATCGCCGGCCCAGGCCAGCAAGAATCGCATTCAACCACCGAGCAAGGTAAGACCCGCAATATACCTCGATATGTGCCCGTATCGCAAACTCATTGATTCCCCCTGAATTCTCCACAGATCTTGCACTTCTTCAACACACCACCCGGTCTGACCGAGGACCAGTTGATTGGAATCTTCAACATCAAGGATGTGCCCGCCACATCGGTGCGCCTGTTCCCCTTGAAGACCGAGCGCTCGTCGTCGGGACTGATCGAGTTCCCCAACATCTCGCAGGCGGTCCTGGCCATCATGAAGTGCAACCATCTGCCTATTGAGGGTAAAGGTGAGATAGTGTTGTGTTTAAGTGTTTTTTCAAAAAGAAGAAAAAGTCAAATTTATATGGCCACCCCAGAATCCAAAAGTTACACGAAATTCTCTCATCAAAACCTCCAAAAACACGCCCCAATAAGTAGGCAACATGAATTTTTGTTTTATTTTGTACTCCTCTTTTAGTCCTTCACCTCCTGCCCCTTGCCGTTGCTCGCTGCTCGACAGTCAAAAGTTTTGCCAGCTATTTCGCATGGCCTTTTGACTTTCAACTGTTGTGCAGCAGCCACCCCTCCACACCATCCCACCTCCACCTCCACCCCAAGCCCCTGCTCTTGCTCCAGCCCCAGCCCCAGCCCCATTCCACGCAATGCAAACTTTAACCTTTCATGTTTCTTTGGCTGATTTCTGGCCAGCAAACTTTCCAGTTTCGTTGCCCGCGATGAAAATTTTAATTTTAATTTGGTCATTAAGATAAACAATTCCAGTTGGCAGTTATTCATAAATGGGTCGCTCGCTGGAGGCGTTTCTCCAACAATTAGTCCCGAGACCCGGGACCTGGGACCCGGGACTCGGTTTCAAACGGGTTGACGACCAATAAAAGTTTTCACATAAAAATTTCACCAGCACCAGTTCCCGCATACTGGGGCTGGGGCTGCAGATTTGCCCCCGCCACTCTATCGTTTGTTATTAGCCTTGTATACATGGCCAATATAAATGTGGCAACATCATTTGTCCGCAATGAAAATCAACTATGCCAAAGTCTTGCCCCGCCGGCCTTCTTCTGCCACTATCGGATGTCTCTTCAAGCCCAGCCACCAGAAAATTGGTTCAGTCGAGTATGGGCTTGGCATTGGCATACATTTTCCAGTATTATCATTGTTTACACCTTGTGGGGAAAGCGCTTAGGAACATCTTGGTAGAGTGGCATTCCCTTTCGCATAATTTTGTCGATATCCTTGTTTGGTTATTTGCTGTTGACGCTGCTGCTGCTGCTGCTCCGAGTGCCGCTCGAGTGCATCGCAAACAGTAATTAAAAGTGTAAAGAATGCAAATACTCGTGCACGTATGCACACCCATGCCTCACACCACACGCCGCACGCAATCGTACCGAAGCAAATGGGGAAATGCAAATGCAAATGGAAACGAGAGTGGAAATGCCGAGTGCAAACAAGGGACATTGCCTACTTTCAGGCAGCAGAATTATGCTGAAGGCAAATATATTGCTCTCCCACTCTGAATCGGCTCGTGTGCGTATTTGTGGGGGTATTTGTGTGTGCATTGTGTAACAGTTTTCACATATGAGTGATTTCGATTCCATTGATATGCGGCATATATACTAATATTAGGCAGAGCTCCCACATATTGTATATTTGTGGGATCATAACTGCGGGCTGTGTACCCAACGACTTCAGGCCTTGATTGCATGGCATCGGTCAGGGCAGGGCTGAGAAGGCAGTTGGGGGTTAATTAATATATATATCAGCCTATAATCCCATTTCATTCAACCCCCCCCCCCCCCCCCCCCCCCCCCCCCCCCCCCCCATCATCCATCCGTCCATCCATCCATTCGTGAAACACACAATCGAAGACTCCTCCAGCAAAATCAATGAAAAACTAAATTCAAGAATATACAACACTTATACACATTACTACACCAAATCTAAATATATATGTGCTATAATCAATGTTTTTGTGAAGGAACCACATCGCTTTATACCTCTTTTATCCGTGCTCTCCCCCTCTCCACATAGGCACCAAATTCCCATTCATCATGAAGCTGTGCTTCTCCTCCTCGAAAAGCATGAACGGAGCCTGGAACAATGCCACCAACGAGGGCATGATCGAGAAGGAGAATGAGGTCGACTCCAAGGTGGACATCTACAATTGAGATTTGATAACGATTGTGTAAGCGAGGCCAACAACAACAGGCCCATCAAGAACACACTACACAATAACCAATAACCAAGCAGAGGGCATAAGACAACCAAAACTACAAAAACTACAAAAATTATACACGCGACAACACGCCAGTGCCAGCAGTAAAGGGGAAAATGCTGTAGCATCCAAATGATTGATAAACTGAACACAGAACAAGAAAAATCCAACCAGAATACCACGGCGGCGCAAACGCATGTACTTTTTTACGAGCCACTTACATAGAACAACTGAACTCATCTTCAATGATTCAGACACCCTTTATCTGTCGTCCTATGTATGGTACGGACTCGTTAAAAAGCCAACACACTATGCACACTATATAGAATATTACAGGACATTACATGCGTTTGCGTGGCGACTGGAAACACACATGAAAATGCTAATGGGGCTACAAAAAATGGAAGACGACGACTTTCTCACACAACAAAACGCAAGCCAGAAAGCACACTAACCATTTTTTGTACTGCTTCCTGTTTTTCACACTTGAATCCATTTTATCCAATTGTATAATATGTAACGTTTAATTGGTAAAAAACAAATTAAAAAACGAAACGACATAAACCGGAATAAACCAAAAATAATAAAATGAATGTTAAAATAAGGAGATCCCCTGCCCGCGATCCCATGATCCGATCCCTCTCACAAACCTCCTATCCCACAGGCAGATATCTGTTTAGTTAATATCAAGATTTTGAAACGGAACCAGAAACGGATACGGATACGGTTAAATATGCAACAAATAAGAAACATTTCCTTGGACAATATTTCGACAAGTATTCGGGCGTGAGAAAAAGTCTTAACAAAACTATTTATTGAGAGCGAAATAAATGTGTAAATTTAAACCAAAAATTTAGCATATTTAAATGAAATTTATTAATTTTAGTTATGAGAAAGGCAAACACTGCGCACTGCTGCTGCAGCACTTGCAGTTCATTTTAAATTTCTTACTTTAGCAAAAAGAATTAAAAAAGAATGGAAGAGAAAAGGAAAGGAAAGGAAAGAAAACAAAGTAAAACCACAGAGAGGGAAGAGGAAAAACTTGCACAAGCCAATGTTTTTACTATTAACAAAACAAGAAAAGACAAGACGATAAACATAATTTTTGTGCTTAGTTTACAAAGTTGAAAAAGGCATAAATTTATGTGTATGAGCTGTATTTGTATTTACATTAAAATTAATATTAATTTTACACTAAATGTAAAAATAACTAAAAACAAAAACCAACAAACAAACAAAACAAAAACAAAAATATTAAACCTACCAGAAATTAAGTTAAGTGCAAGTGGGGAGACAGACATGCCAACCGCAGACATAAAACAAAAATGAACATATTTTTGAGGCGTTTTAAAGTTAGAGAAGAAAGAGTCAAACATTTCAGAACTCCAAGTAAAGTTAGCAAAAGCAGTGCGACGACGACGACGCGCAGAGGAGGATTAGGGCGTATTGCAAATGCGGATAATGGTAATGAAAATAACAGTAAAGAAAATGAATGAAAAGAAAAGAAAAGAATTAATTAACGATATCAGCAATAAAGCAAAAGCAACAACACCATATCAAAGGCGTATGTTAAATTATCTATAATGACATTTAACTAAACATAAACCAGAAATTCTAAGTATAGTAGTGTTATGTATATCTAATCGGTTCACCTACGTTTATCATTTTATCATTTCGAACCCGAACAGGCGGCAGTGCGAGACCCGGTTAGTCTCAGCTGGCAGCGCCTGTCTGTACATTATACAGGGCGTTGTTCCATACATCCTAAATTCAAATCAACGAATACGAATACTTACACTATGCCACGGCCGCGAATCGAATTTCTTCAACACCCCCTTCCCGCACACTTCGCCACCCACATTCACCATTCACCATTTATCATTTAGCATTCACCATTCACCGCTTGACGGAATCATTTGCTTCCATACAGATCGTGTTTCATCCATCATTAAACAACAATACAATCAAACTATGTGCAATTTGGGCTTTAAACGAGACTTTATTTCCTTCTATTTATTTATTGCAACTCCCTCTCATTTCGAAATCTAGTTCGTGTAATTATTTCAAGTGTCTTTACAGTCTTAGTTATTATGTAAATTGTTTTTTAATCATTAATTGTACAATATTTTTGTAAAGATTAAGTATTATTGTACTTAATTTAAATTACGAACATGATTTATTGACAAGCTTAAATTAGCCGCAACAAAAAAGAGAAAAAAGAAACAATAAAAAGAGAGAAAAAATTGCAAAACAAAAAGAAAATCTCGTTAATAATTAATTGATAAATATTAATTTTTAAGAACATAAAGCAACAACGATCTTGAAGCTCCTAATTAGGTAATAATCCAATCAATAAAAAATAAATTAATAATAAATATATAAAATATGAAATATAACAAACTATAAATAACCAACTTGGTAGCTATTTAATTTATAAACACACATCTGATAATATTGACTTTTAATTGTTAATAGTTTTATTCGGCTTCTCCCGCGAGGGAGTGTCTGTGCGTTTTATTTTTATTGCGTATTTGATTGCTTTTAATATCGTACATTTAGTTTTTTTATGAGTTGAAATAGCAAAACAAAATAAAAGATATATATTTAGCTGCTGTTTGAGAATGAAACGGCAACTATAGTTAAATATATATGTGTATATTGCATATATGTCCGTATATGATATATGTACTATATATGATTTGTTTTATTTAATATTTAAATTTTGTTGTTATATTTTAACGCGTACCCTTTAAGCCCAGAGTTTGTAACATGCGCGCTCATTTTTTGATATAAATATATATGTAAAAGAATCTGGCAGTTGCATTTTTATTTTGATAACCACCACCGCTACAGAAGCAGCATTATCGAGTTTTCCCAAACTTTCCATACTAGGAATTTAAACGTGACAAATAATTTGCTTAAAAACTGTAAAACACTCGCAATGCATCAAAGGCAATTAAAGAAGAAAGTTAGAGTCATCGCATACCAAGACGCACATCCCTCACGCCCTTTTCCCTTCATTCACGAGCATTACGATCAGCGACTAAAGAAATATACCTATACCTAAACCGAAACCAAAAGATATGCCAAATAACTTAACGAGTAATCCTGAATTTTTAACATATCGAAATTTTGAAGAAGTATTCAGAGAGAACGGCCCAAGTGGCAATTTTACACTTTAGGCATTATAAATGTTAAAAGGATAATCCAAGGTACCCAAACATTTTCCAATAATCAGCAAAATGGCAAACGAACATAATCCTTGCAACAATCCTTTATGAAAACGCCTACCACAATTGTAAATACGAGTAAGCATATAGAGCAAACAAATTAAACAAATAATCGAAGGAATACCATGATGGGCCTAAGCCATACGTTGTAATTAGCGACTACTTCAAAGTATTATTTTAAAACAAAATTTAAGAGAAATGAAAACTAGGACAATTATTTTTAGTTCATTTGAGCATTTTCCCAAATTGAAATTTAGCAGGAAAGTTATTTTCTAGTAGCAATTATTTAAGCTTGAGTTGAACGCATTCAAAATCAAATCAAAGAAAATTAGTCAAATTTCGTTACGTAGCCACTTCTGGTAAATTGAAATTGTAAATCACTTTAAGGCTGTTAGCGGCCAGAACTTGTTACGAGAAGAAAGGCCGCATAGTCCGCTGGCTTTCGCTATTTGCATGCTACTGTATGTTGAGTACCAATTATTTTTCTTTGTTTTGTTTCGTTATCCGTTCCATTGCTTTGGTTTTCTGCGTTTGCAATTGCCTTGTAGTTTTCAACTCCAGGAAATGCGCATTTCTTCCGATTTGTTCACACTTGTGTACCCAATCCATGATTTGTTCGTCTGGGATGGCATTGCCCTCGATTGACGATGGCCGATTGGCAGAGTCTATCCCAGAATTTGATGGTAGTCTCATGCGCTTCGCCTGAACACACCAGCAACACAAAATGGACCAGTTTATTCAGTATCCAGTATTGAATTGACAACCACCAAGAATCAAAAACAAAATTATGAAAATTTGTGAAACCGTCCAATAAACACAAGAACAGCAATACGACACCACACACACACACGAGTTGAAAACTGGCTACAAGAATACTTTATAGGGGAGGGAAGGAGGAAACAGAAGAACAGTTCCTTTTGTTTCCGATGTGTCTTTCAGTGAGCTTTATACTGCAACTTTTCGGAGCACTCGGATTCCGCTTTTCCACCTATTTTCCTTCCATGCTGCTTACACGAGTTACAACTACAAGCCTACCACCTAACAAGCCTAACAATTACAGGATATACTCAATTTGCTAAACATTTTCTACGGTCAAGAGATATTTTTTAGTTGCTACGAACCTTTTCTAAGATTTGAGTTATATATTTCCCCAAAAAGCTAAAGAAAAAAACACTAAACAAAACCAAGAACTTTGTACACCGAAACGAATTCATAATTATCTACAGTGCATGTGCATATTGAGATCGAACATGAATTAAAAATGGAAAAAGAATAAAACTATAAAAACGAATTCAAGATCAACTATATTCTTATAGGCTTATAGTTTATACTTACGTACACACTTACAAATACTTATATACATAAATATTTATATATATATATCAGAGGGCATAACGAGGTGATAAGACACCACTCATACACATATACATCATATATACATATAGTTTTAATAGGAGGAATAAAACGAAGCAGCGTGAGTCAATTTTAAATGCAAGCGAACCCCAAAAACCAACAAAGAGGTACTTTACCAGAACCCGAGACTATGAGTATTACGAGTATTGTGGTCACTTTTACTCGTATGAGGGCAGGGGAGTGCGATGGCAGGCATAGCCAAAAACATAAACATAATTACACCACGAATTACACACACACACACACTAAACAACAGACACAGAAACAGACACAGACAAAGTTACAGACATAGACACAGACAGATACAAATACAGATACAGACAGACGAAAGACGAAGTCAAGTTTTAAAGGCAAACGGACAACTGCATAGTGTAGTCGTACGCGTAATTACTGGTGATAATTTTGAAAAAATCTAAACAAATCAATGCTCGGATGAGCAATAATACACGCAAATTCTAGCACGTTTGAATTTCCAATAGATGTCTATTATGTACTAGAAGCGTATAAATATAAACATACATATATATATATATTGAAGATTCCTTATTAAACAAACAAACATACATAAATGTCTTAGTGTGCAGTCTGTACAAATTTAAGCCACAGCGCAGCATTAACGAAAATGCAAGAAACGAAATTACGAGTAAATGAAATAATTTTACCAGTGTTCGAGTATTAGTGAATTAGGCATTGTATCTAGCAAACATTATTTAGTTTCCTGACATGCAGCATAAATAATCCACCCACCCAATGGCCCCAACACCAGCACAGGCCCAGGAGACACTGGGACCTGGGATCACAGGGCTCTAAATAATTTATTAGCATTTTTAAGCCCCCCTCTACGGAACGATTCCTACATTTAGGCTCCAATTAGTTGGTGTATTGTGTTTCTCTGTTGCTGCAATCACAATTGTCGTTGCTCTGGGTTCAGAGTTTGAGCCCACCCAAAGCAGCTTAGGAACATACCGATACTCGTACCAATACCGATAGCTGCCCACTTCTGAGGCACAGCTCCACAGTATGTAGTTTCCACTCAACGATGACCGGTTGTAAGCACACAGAAGCATGTACCCACAGCGATTACCGGAAACGCACACACACAAGACACACATTCAAAGCGCTGGGCAGACGGGAAGTTGTTTCGTTAACCGTGTGCAATATGATTTGACCTGTGTTCATTTAACACACTCTCATCTGATAGTAATAGCAATGTTAGTAAGCAATTTAGTTGAATTTCTGTTGATCGATTTAGTTTAGTTTAGTTTAGTTAGTTATACTTTAATTTAGAGTTGTGTGGCAGAGGACGTTTCCCAATATCCCACAAGCCGAATACTCACCTTTCAACACACGGCCACACAAACACACACACACACACACACTTGTTAAACAAATCCACCGAATAAAACAATCTCATTAAACGATTTAAACATTTAATGCATTGACAAACAATTTTCGCTGTCTCCGCCATGAGCTTTCTGTTCCATTGCGTTGCGGGTTGGGGGAGTGTGTACTCATTATTTAGGCCGCGACTGTGGGGCCGTTACTCGTAGGACCCACAAGCCCCTAAGAGGGAATATCGCATAGAGACAAATTTAAATCGAAATTCTAAGTGTTTAGTTGAAGAGTCATAAAGAAATCGTATGCTAGTACATTTAGTGAATAAATATGGAGGTAGTTTACACGTAATACTTACACACCTTACATTTACATACATACATACATACATACAAACATACAAATGCAAATACATACTTATACATTACATACATATATATACTAAGTACATACATATAGACAGACGAACATGCATACAATACATACATACATACATACTACATATATAAGCCTACGAATGCAACATAATCACAGCAAACTCCTTTTGATAACTTATTTTTGAATCTATGTACGAAATAGTTTTTGAAACATTTCTGCGTCGCATTTACACACAGGCACACAGACATAATCAGCAGTTAGATACACACAAACACACACACACACACACAATACATATATATATATATATATATATACCTTTATATCTGTATACATATATACATACATACATGCATGCAAATGTACATCCAATCGACCATCTTTCGCTTATATTTAAGTATGAGTAGATATCGAGCGAGGCGAAAGTATTAACAGAACCGAGAAACAAACGACAAAAAATATCATGTACTGCACGGCAAATTTGCTTCAACAGGAACACATACACATAGACACAACACAAACACAGATACAGACACACACACACACACAGACACAGAAACAAATAAGAAATTATTAAAAACTATTCAAAACTACTATTTATTAAACGTTGTTAGCATCAGAAAACCAGAAAAAGAATAAGCAAACTGATGAAATCGCTGTAGTGCAAATGCAAAACTAAGAACAAAAATTGTAAACGAACATTGAAACTTATTTAATTTTAAGCGAAGCGTTGCAGCAAAACGAACAAAAATACGATTCTCGAATACATTAACATTAACTACCACAAAAACAACAGCAATGCCACAACAAATACAAAACAAAACAAAACAAAATACAAAAATATACGAGTACATACATAATACTACAATTCTTTGATCTTAAAGCAGAAGAAAACCCAGAATACCAAAACCGAAAAACAAATAAATGAAAAACTTAAACTTATACACAAAAGAAACTCGAACGAAAACCTTGTTTTATTTAAGAACAATTACTCGTGCGCCTGCAGTAAATACTCGAACTGCCTCGATTCCTTCGATTTCAACTCACTTTACTCACTCTATACCTTTATCATATTTACAGTTAGCAACTACAACAACAACAACTACAACATTACAACAACAACAACAACAACAACTAGAGATAGAGTTCAGTTAGTGGCCGCATTATAACAGCAAGAACAACAACAGCACCACAGTCACCAAGCCCCCAAAAATATATATGTATCCTACAAACCACCAAAAACCAATCCAACAACAGTAACAGCCACCTCCATCACAAGTACAACAACAACAACAACAACAAAAAGAACAAGAACCAAAACAATAATTAAATTCAAGTAATTAATTAAGTCGCGAAACATTTTATATTCTTCTATTCAAGTTAATTTCGTTACGTATGTACATATGTATAATAGTTTGCTAATTTGTTGCTCTTGGATACTCACTCAATTCTGTCTCATCTTCTGTTGCCCCCTGCATGCGGTAAGTAATCTAGTTAAAGCCAATTTAGTCACTTCGCCGCGAACCCACAAAGAGAGGAGGCTTCATCATTGCAAAAAATTGTCTGGAAAAATCAAAATAGTCGCCATACACACCCGCCTAAAAGTATGCCCCGTATTTTTAAAAATGCAACATCGTCTCCCATTTGTTCAATCATTATTTAAATAAACGAAACACGGATTTCAAGGCTCCCGTCTTTTATTTTATAATGTCATTCAAACCTTAATAACCCTAATGAGTACAAAAAGCTCGCATTTAAAATAGCACCCAGCCCAATAGCCAAGTTTTTTTTATACGTTAGTCTATTAAAGCTTAATCGTGAATCATTGCAAATATTAAATACAAATCAATTAAGGCTTTAGCGAGCGCATTGGTGGGTGGTGAAATCAAATAATCCCGGCAATAATCTAATTTACTCTCTCCCCGCACGCGAAACAAAAGCCGCGAACAATTCAATAATACATAATAATTAAATGCAGCCAGTCGCCAAACAAATTAGATATTTCAAATGTACACAGCATTGGCGCAGATAGAACAAAAATTGTCCTACATGGAATTCTAGATAATAGTGTGAAATTCAACATTTCAACATTTGTGAGCGTATCTGATCTTTTAGATTTTTGAGAACTTCGGCGTTACTCGTCTCGGGAACGGAATTGCTTGAACAGTTTGTTATGTCTTAAGGCGTCTTCACCCCATTGTTTTCTGGTTGAATGATTTTGCGAAATTGCATTAAACATTGTTTAATTAAAAGGCCTGCCGACCGTGCCTATTTTCCGACCCGTCTAATCTGAGGGTAAACTTTTTAAAGCCCACCCCGCTGCGATTGGAGGCATCATGGAAGGGAAGGGTCAATCAGTCGGTCAGATATCTATTTATCAACAGACTTGGGGCACATGCGGGCCATTCGGGCCAGTCCACCAGATCCACCCAACTGAACCGGGCTGAAACAGTCAACTAAGTGCCAAAGCCATGTCTTTGGCCGTGTCTCTCCGTTTGTGGCTCAATAAATTATTTACTTAAGCTGAACCCTATGTAAAGTAGCAGATTTTCCATCGGTTCCCTGTAATCCTTTGTCTATTATTTCATTTTGAACCCAGACAGGAGAACGAAAAACCCAAGGACTTACACAAACATTCCATTTAAAATGCATTGCCTTTGGCTTTGTTCATCTCAGGTCTTAGCCCAGACAGTTTGCCTTCCATTGTGATTCCGTTGAGCCCGTTTTTTGGCCCTCTAATGGGGTAAGCGTGTATTTACCTATGCTCCATTTATTCTGTTTCGTCAGAGACCGCAACGGACCACAATACCACAGGACAAATGCAGCTGTTTCCTTATTTATCTGCCAGGATTAATATTATTTCAGTTATTTTTTGTTGTCTTGTAGTTGGCGTTAAATTGCACTTCACATGTCCATTGTGTAGCCATTGATTGATGGCTGTTGCTGTTGCTGTAGCTCGGGCAGCCATGACAAATGCCAAACTGTTTGTCCCCCAATGTGTCCCCAAATGAAACAGTTAAAATAAATAAATTGCACGTCCACAAAAATGTTGGCTTGATTCGTCTAGGCACCGGGTAGAATTCCATTTGTCGACAGCGGGTAGTTCTATTCGTGTTTTCTCTGGTCCATCATTTGGTTAGGTAAGCAGCGGCCCTGGCATATCCTTTTTGTCGCTTCATACAACGCATTTCTAGATCTCAATTCCAAGAGCTTATTAACTTCTAATCATCACAGACACGTAAATTAACTTGAGGAAAGCCCTTGAGGGAAAGGCTTATCGGAAACACTCGAAATTAAAGCAATGGGACCAAAATATAAGTTGCGACATTAAGATTATTGAGATTTCGTGATTTTGTGATTTGTTCGCTATTATTTTGTTAGGAAACCACACAACACACACGAAATTTAACATATAGCCTTGATATGCGAGTGAGTCCTTGCAAACCTCAAAGGACAAACACTCGCTTGAAGCTTTGTTGGGAACAAAGTCCAAATGTAAATAATGACGTAAACGACCACAAATTATAAATTAATATTGTTGAAAATCGTTTGTAATCCTTAAATTAAAGGACACCCAGAAGTGTCTGCATATGATGTTAACCAGCTTTGGAGGTTAATTTGCTTTGTATAGTTTATTTTGTATTTTTATAAATGCTTTGCAGTGAGAAAAGTAGCGACTAGTATAAAAAAATTTGTAAAAAAAAAAAACAAAACTCCCACAGAAGAAATTCACACACATTACCTAGGTATGCGTATAAGTGAAACGCATAAATACAAAAAAAAACATATGTATAAACGGATAGATTAAAATGGGTCCACATGGTGCGTGGAGATTTAGTAATTTGCTCAATTCGCTTTGCCAAGTGATTTATTCATTTCTCATCCAGTATTTCCGTACATCAGACATGTACTTCAAGATACAACTAAGTACATATGTAGGATAGTCCTAAGCCACACTTATATAGACATACATATGAAATATCAAGCGATACAATAAATGAATTACACCAACTTTATGGAAATGGATAAATGTGGGAGTGTAATTAAGGTTTGAGTCAATTGTCTCTCAATTATTTTAGCAAAGTGCACAATAACTATTGGAGATATACATACGTACATACATGAATACATAGTACATATACATATATATACATCAAAGACATATAGTTGGTTTAGATAGAATTACGCGTAGCTGTAACTGCACCACAGAACACTTTTATTTACAATTCTGGTGTAATTAGAACTATAATTTATGAAATTAAGCAAGTCGAAGTTCGGCCAAAAGCATTTCACGATGCGAGCCAACGCGGAGGATCCTAATGTCAATTTCAAAGTAAAACTTAACTATAGTTGTGTACTATACGAGGCAATTAAGTAATACATAATGAATATCGGATAAAACAATACCTAGGCTAAGACACCACACATGTCATGTGCAAATCGAGTTACTTTAGCCCATCAAATGCCAATTAGTTGCATCGATGTTCTCAATAAATGTCGGCCTCTGAGGCAAACACCTGGGTGCTACCATACATACAACACACACACACATACATACTATATATATATATATATATATATTGAACTCCACTTTAGCCACGCCCCAATATATCACTCTGCCGGAATTGTAATTGGGCTACGCAGAAATGCGGAGTTGTATAAAAGCGGAACGAAGCAATTTCAAAAGCGTGATTTAGACACTTGTCACATAAAAAAAACACACGATTCAAATGTGATTTTGCCATATAATAAAGAATACAAGACAAGCTAAAAAATAAAATAAAAAATTAACTAAAATAAATGTAAGTGTACGGTGTTAACTTTGACGGCTTGTGTTAGCTGTTTTAGGTTTTTGTTTGTGTAGCAAAATGTTTAAGAACGTAAGGTAGGCCGTTTAGGGTAGAGTACTAGTACTTCTGTCAATGCCGCCGAAGCCTTGCTCCCTCTGTGTCGCTAATTCTGCATTTCAATTATAACTGTTGTTTAGAATTCATTCCACTGACTAAATGTATAAATGGAGTCCAAATAAAAGCCACCGCCTCTTTTTCTAAATAAACTTAGAGAGAATTGTGAACAAATTGTGTCTATACATAGTACATATACATATACATAGTACATATACATATACATATATACATACCTACAACTATTATTGCAACAACTACAACTAAAACTAAAACTATACAATATGTATGATGTATGTAACTAATTACAAACCTAAAATAGGATATACAAAAGCAAAGCAGGCCGGATATGCAATATGTAATATGAATGTATTATTCAAGATGCTGCATACAGCATATACACAGATATTATACATACCAACCGCATGAATACTACATATAGAACTATATACATACGTGTAGATATATACCATATAGTACCGATATGCTATCCTTTTGGACAACTTTTTCGATGTTGCTACTTCGAACGACGTACTCCGTACGCCGTACGACGCGTGTACTTTTATCGTATTCCGGTTAACCAAAGAAAAGAATAATAATGGATAGCTAACCAAGTGTGAACAGAGTGGACACTGAGCAACAATTATAAGTAGTCGAATTGTAAATTGTGGTGCGACCTGGTCAAGTATAAAGCCAAATTCACAAAGTACATATTTAAATCCGGAGCAAACATTGATATAACAGCAACAGCAGTTGCCAATCCATTTCAAATCGGGCAGATACGATTGTTACTGAGTGCGTTTGCATCCACAGCTATTGAATGTCAAAATTGTTCCCATCTCGAACTGTCTCGATTTCCGTAGAACGCTTCTGGACTCAATCCCTGCCTGCACACCTACTCGTATTATTTCCAAAAACTACCCACCAGCTGCTCTTCCAGCAAGACGCAAACCAACTATACAAATCCCTTTCCAAGCAGATATATGTACTCGTACATGTTGTATGCAACACGTACTATCTACCAATGAATGCCATCACTATGAGAGAATCTCTTCTAAACGCTGACTGCAGAATACCACCATGTTAAAATTAACTTAAAGTAAAAGTAAATACGGTAAGGGAGTCCGATCTCCACTCGATTGTATTTTGAAGGGAATATTGAGCGGCTGAAGGCCTGTGCCTGTGCCTGTGCCTGTGCCTGGGCCTCGGCCTGCCTCTGGGCGCGGTGCTCCTTCTGTGGCGGAGGCTCGCCCCATCAGAAACATACTTAGAGTGTAACAATACGAGTAAACAGTAACAGTAAATTGAATAGCATATAAAGTATATTTTATTAGTAGCAAAATTGAACAGTAAACAGCGGTTAAAGTAACAGAAATAGAAGCAGTAACAGTAACAGTAAAAGTAACAGCAAAGAAAGAGGAGCAAGTTACGAATTAAAAGAATTAATAATAATTATTGTACTTAGCAGTAAGTGTCTATGAAGATCATGTAATCTAATACATAAAATGGCAATTAAACCAACAAAATGTTGTTAAGTTTTCCGCTTTAAGTGTCAAATTAGCCAAAGATTGTAATTATGATAAATGCTTAACGAATAATAAATGGGTGTTAATGTAAACGGATACTTTAAAGGCGAAACCATTTTAACTGTTGGCGCATAATTTTAATTGTAAAGAAATTATTTAGTTATACAACTTTTGCTTTAAAGAGAGATTTTATTTATCTTTTAATAAAATAAACAATACGATAATTATAACAGCAGCCAAGGCGCAGAGAGAACTCTAAAAGAACAAGCATCCAACCCGAAAACAAAGGCCAACAGGCAATTAAATAAATTTCTAAATGTATTTCAATGTGCAGTTGCTAACGGCAGAGGCGGAATTTACAAACTCAGAAAAAGGTACTGTACTGCAGATCCAACTACAATAAAAATAGACAGAGAATGAAGTGTTATGAAACTTCATGCAGACAAATATTGTAAAAGCAGCCAGAAGCCCAAATGCGACAAAAATAAATAAAATACAATATTAAATTAAATTAAAAACTCGAACTTTTCATTTATGTTGGTTCTGGAAAATGGGTAATTTCATTCCGTATACATTCACTCGTAGTTCCCAGCCATTATCCCGACGACTGCACTCTCTAGAGAAGTCCCCTCCCCAGTTTATCTCCGATTCAGGATCCGCGTGGATCCGTAACTGCTGCCGAGTGCGGCAAAAACTTTGTCATGCCGGGTGGTTCGGTTGCGTCCCGTCCCGACCCGCCCCGCCGCGCCGCGCTGGTTGTTTCCCGGTGACAGTCTGCGGTGGAAGCGGTTTCATTTGCCCCTTTCAAACTGTCCTGTTATGCCACATTTCAAATGCACAGACCCACGAGCAAACATGCAATTGCGAGGGGAGCCACTGTCGTTACAGAGGCCACCCTTAATAAATGGTATAGGCAAACAGACATCCCTTTATCTACGACTCCTCAGGCCCCTCGATTGCATGCCCCTTTTGCGCTGCAAATAAATGCTGATCCATTTTGAGTGTCAGAACAACAAGCGTAACAAAAAATACTCAATTAATATTGTTCAGTGTCAAAGTATGGCACTTACCAGACACAGATTGCACAGACAATATCCTAGAAGCTCGGAAAATGCACAAATCTGTGCATTACGTGGTCTTTCCGACTTGCACTCTGGACAGACCGCGGGATTCTAATTGACTTCTGCGAAACTTTGGTTACTGATCAGCGGGTAGCGAATGTCTTCATTAGTTTAATTGCAAACATTATTATTTCTCGCACCCTGTAGCTGGTGCTCAGCCAGGAGGACCAGCCAAAAAGTTCATCCAGTTTGACTCATTCAGCAAACGACTCCCGTCTGGACCGTGCCCGTGCACGGAGCCAGCAATTGTTGCTTGGCCCAGCGAGAGACAGAAAGAGAGAGAGAGATAAGGGGGAGAGATAATGAGGCAAAAGGCCAAAGCAAGCGAAAAGGCGTGAAAGCAAAGTGAGGTTTTTTTGTGTCTTGGTCTCCCCTGGTTTTCGCTGCATAAAATGGTTAAATTATACAGAGAAAAAGAAATCCCCAGCAGCTGCCAAAAAGCCATGCTGCCGTCTAAGTGGGTAAACTTTGGATGGACGCTGCAATGCCTTAACTATTTTTCATTTAATTTAGTTAATAAACATGTTCGCCCTTAATTGAGAGTCAAACAACTCACTAGTATGAACAACTGCCGAGAGAATGCTACCTGAAACGAAGTTAACTGGAGGAAACCTGCCATATCCTTTCATAACAGGAAGCGTACGAGAAATATTGAAGCGTCACATCCTTTCATCAACGAGCGGCAGAGAATTTAATTTTCTACAAATAATTTTTAAACGTAATATAGAAGTTTTCGCGTTTACTTCCTGCATTGAGCACTTTCGAAATATTACGTATACGTAACGTGATTACTTACGTGCCTGTGGTACGGTATTCGTTGCACCGAATATCACTATGAGTTTTCCCACTTTTGCAACACAAAGTATTCCCTTGCTGGTAAATCAGCTTTGCTTTGCTCTTCTTTCCTTCTCGTTATCTTTCACCTTTCACCGTTTCACCTTTCCAGAAGCCCATTAAAGTATGCATCGAAGAGTACGGAAATTGCCTTTTTTCGGAGCTCCGCCCAGCTGAAAGCTCTCTGCGCACCGGCAGCTCTCGTAAGTTGAATATTGAAAATTAGCTAAAGCTGAGATATTAATGTGCAAATTGCATTTTCCTCTGTGGCGGATCACATTTTCTGAATAGGGCTAGCTCCTTCTGAGCTCCTTCGACGAAACTGTGACTCCCATGGCCAAAGTTGGCGGTCTAGCTGCTCCTTGGCTCCTCCATCAGTAAACGGGAGTTTAAGCACAAAAATAATTACTTTTCATTAACATGGCCGGCCAGGGCCCATTGCCATTGCCTGCACCTGCTCTCGCGGCCGTGGTCGCTGCCGAAAACCGGAGGGGCGGACAGACAAAGGAACGGAGAGCAGCACGGACAACAGGACGGGTAACGGGTGGGGTGAGGAGGGGAGGGTAAATTAGAAAATACATTTTTCAGCATTAAAAACTGTTCGACGTGCGGAGATTGCGGTAATTTCGCTTAACAGTTGCTCGGCACACGGACACAGATGCAGACACAACCTGCACACGCTTCGACACATGCTGCAATGGCAGTCAAACACACCTGCTGGCCGAAGGGCGGTGGTGGGCAGATTTGGGACCTGGCACGGGGCACGGCCCTCGGGAAGTAACCAACCATGGGGGCAGTACTAAGTGTCGAAAGTGCAGACCCATCGTCGGATGGGGCATGGGCGTGGACGAGGGCGTTGGCGTTGGCGTGGGCATGGGGCACGACAGCAGCTGGCACTTGACATGAGCAACGGCAGGGAAACAACTCGAGGGCTTTCCACTACTCTCGCGTATTTCGCTTCCGCTTAGAAATGGCAAAAACACATCCCATCCCCACTCTCATGCACAAGTAGATATCCTTACATGTACATAAAAATCCTTGAAAAATATTCCAACTAAAGCGAACTGAAATGAGATACAGACAACGAAAACACGAAACAGATCCAGTCCCAAAGTCAGAGAGCGCTGGCGGGTGGCAAAATATTTATAACTTAATTTCAGATTGTGTCTACTTGACTGGCATCAGAACGCAACTGTCACGTGGAGATTCAGATATGAATTCTTTATCACTTAATTGGTCTTTATTTGCATTGATAGTGATAGTTAATAATAATTGAATTTCGGGAAATAGACTAAAAACTAATTGCCCGAAAGCGGATACAAAAGCATTGGTGATTTATAGCTTAATATTGAATTATTACGGAAAATATTTGTATAAAAACTAAATATCATCAAAGATTAAACGTGTATTAACCTCATCCAGGCGGCGTACAGGGTATAAGACGAGTTAGGCTCAACAATATGGCTAATGTATTTGAAAGCTTTTGGCAAAAACATTAAGGAAGAAAGAATTTCACAAACAAAAAAATATATTAAAAGTAAGGCAACACAATGCGGCTTGGCTCGTGAGTTTTGAAGTGCCAGTGCCCTGTACTCACTCTGTTCTTCCGAGCTCCGACCTAAGTGTAGCTCCAGGTGTCGGACAGCTGGTCCTGTTCCCACGCATTCAGAGCCTCACGAGAATTCCATGCGGCACAATGTCAATCCGAAACAACGGCGGCATTACGTAAGCCTTAAATTATATTTTGACAAATCATTCGGCAAACAAAGGAGCGAAAATGATGCTGTCAATAAGGCATAAAGGACGACTAAGAGGATGAACCTTTGGCTGCATCAATCATAAATATTTTAAGCCGCAAGCATTGGCGATGACTTTGTATCTCTGTTCCTGTGTGTCTGTGTATGTGTTCAAAGCGAGTGCTCGTGTGGGTGGGTGGGTGCTTCGTGTTTGCGTACCTAATTGCATTAGCCAGGCAGGCATGTGTGGCCTTAAAAGCCAAGACAAGGCTCGATAAGCTTTCGTGCGAATGCTGTCGGCTAGTGGCATTTGCGTCAATTATGGAGTTTTGCGGCAATTAAAATTAATGAGCATTGCAACAAGGCAGCGGGTCAGCATCGTTTTGCAGCGATTCAGGCAAAAAAAAACCATTTATTTGTAGAGTCCTGCACAAAGGCTGCCCCTGCTAGTGCGTGTCGGCTTGCTTGCATATAAATGGCTTACAGAAAAAAAGAAGGTAAATACAGATACCATTATACACATATGTATTTATCGGAATAGCAAAAATTGAATTAACTAGTAAGCCTATGGGCATGTACTCTATAGAATTTGAGTTAGCATAGCGTGCATTCCATTTCTTTCAGTGTGCTACAGCGACGAGAAAGATTTAAAGACAAGTCAAATTTAAGCTGCAGTTATGCCGATTTCAGTCGTGTCGACCTCGATTTGAGTGTTCTGGCCTGCATGCAGCATTTGGGCAGAACAAAACGCCGTGCCGCTGTCACAGGTTTCCCAATCGCCTGACTCAAACCGATTTGTCCAATTATATAGCCCTTGTGGCATAAACCGCTAAATGGCAAATATGCCCGATTTGCACTTGAGATAAAACTGCTTTGGGGTTCTATGAGTTAATGGATATGTACAAAGAGATGATAGGGCTGATTTAAAGCCAGGAGCGAAGCCAGTATACGCGGGACCGGAAATGAGGCATAGATCTACATTTCCTATCGAATACACAAACGACTATTTACCTGCTTTGCTGGAAAAGATACAAGTTATAACTTCGCCCCGTGCCGCTCCTGTACTGTTTGGTAGCCATTACTGACATTCACGGTAGTCCAACAGAAACTCCAATTGTATCTTGTTGATGAATGTGAGCCGTTTAGTGCATCGGGCGCCACGCCTGAGTGGGCCCACACCTAAAGGGCGTTGCGTCCTTCAACTTGTCAGTCGCCCGCTGGCATTCGTTCAACGAATATGGACAACCAGGCATCGGAGCTCATACTCAAGGAGCGGGTCACTATTGGAACCCTGGTAGCAAACAATGGGACTGAAGGCGGCAGCGTGCAGTTGCTCAACAACACATTCGTCTTGGAGCTGCTGTTCGAGATCACCCAATTGTACCACTTCAAGAACTTTATTTTCTACATTTCGGAGAGACTGGATCTCAATAACAAGAACTCCCTGGACTTCTTTTACGACTTCTGGACGACCTTTCCCCTAGCACCGAATTTGATCATAACCCGTGAGCACAATGCAGTCATTCCGATGGTGCAGTTTATCAGCACTCCCTCACTGGTCATGGTCTATACAACGGAACGGGACGATCCCATAATGGAACTGGCAGCGCAAAGCCTGCGGGGAGTGCGCTGGCTCAAGACCATCTTCATACTGTATCCCAAAATGGACACCCGCGACTTCGAAGAGAGCTTCGACGCCTTTACACTGTTCTCAAACGAGGTCAAAGGTCTCTACGACTGGATGTGGAGCAAGCAGTTTATCAACACAGTGCTGATTACCATCAAGAATAATGTGTTCTTGCTGGATCCCTACCCCACACCGTCAGTGGTAAACAAGACAGACTCGTGGCGAGCCGAGGACTTTTTCAAGAAACATAGCAAGAATATGAAGGGCTATGTGGTCAGGACCCCCATCCTCTACGACCTCCCACGTGCCTTCAAGTCCGACCGTCCCACCAATAGCTACGAGAATAACTTTGTTCACGGTACAAGCGGCAACTTGTTTCTGGGATTCCTCGAGTTTGTGAACGCCACGATACTGGACACCAGCACAAACGTGTCCACGAACTATCTGAACCTAACGAATCTCCTAGATCTGGTGGCTCAGGGCGTATACGAGACGCTAATACACTCATTCACCGAAATGCTAGGAAGGTACGTGGTCAGCTACAGCTACCCCATTGGCATCAACGACTGCTGCCTCATGGTGCCTTTCCTCAATCAGTCCCCAACGGAACAGTACATGCGAGAGGCTCTTCAGGACAACGTTTGGCTTTCGATAATTATGTTCGTCTTCTATATAGCCCTGGCCATCTGGTGGTGCTCGCCCTTGCGGCCGCGCGACTTCAGTGCCGCTCTCCTCCAGTCCATCTGCACCCTGACCTACATGGCACCAACCTACATCATTAAGACCCCGACGCTGCGGATGCGATACTTGTATATACTGCTCGCCATCATGGGAATAGTCACGTCCAACATGTACATCTCGAGGATGACCAGCTACTTCACCACAGCTCCGCCGCAAAGGCAAATCAGCACTGTTCAGGATATAGTCGAGGCGAATCTGAGGATCCTGATGATGGGTGTCGAGCACGATCGCATCGCCAAATCGCCCCAGCAGTATCCGGCCAGCTTCTTGAAACAGGTTGACGTAGTGGATAAGCAGGCCTTAGACACCCACAGGGAGCCTTTCAACACGAGCTTCGGCTACACGGTAACCAGCGATCGCTGGCAGTTCCTGGACATGCAGCAGCTGCACTTGCGGAAGCCCATCTTCCGCCTCACAGACATCTGCGAGGGTCCCTACTACCATGTCTACCCCATGCACCGCGACTCCCACCTGCGCTCGCCGATGAAGGAGTTCATTATGGTGGCCCAGCAGGCGGGTCTCATGGACCACTGGCAGCGCGAGGCGTTTTGGGAAGCAGTGCACCTGAATCTTATCAAAGTTCACATTTTCGATGAGGAACCGATCGCCTTGAGTCTGAGCTTCCTCTCGACCATTCTGCGAACTTGGTGCCTGGGCCTGGTGCTGTCCGGACTCGTCTTTGCTGTTGAGATGAAATGGTACGAATACGTGACCTTCAGGCGACGTGTTAGGTTTACCCCTAAGCCAAGATCGTTTCTGAGAAGGTTCATGAGAGGGTGAGGGTGTATTGAGTGTGACGCTTAATAAATATAATAGAAGCACTAGCAGAATTAATTTTAATTGTTTTGAAATATTGAGCAATTGAGCAGTTCCATGGTGAACACAGCTGCAGCTATTGCGCTCATCACCAGGAGATAAATGAAGGCAATGGCCAAATGCTGCATTCCAGCAGCAGTGTACTCCTGGGTGTCCGGGATGCGCTCCACGAGGCCTGCGTGCAGGGCAGCCTCAAAGCTGCTCCGGGCGTAGAAGTTGAGCAGCCCCGAGGAGTGGATGCGGAAGGTGAAGTACTCTATGTCCCGCCACAGAGACGAGTCCATTTGCATGGGAAAGGCCAGGTGATAGGAGCCAAAGCAGATGTTGCTCAGCTTGAAGCGGCGCTGCTTCAGGTGGCTTTGCTGCTCGTCGAGGAACTGCCAGCTATCCTCCGTGATGAAGTACGCAAAGGAGCTGTTGAACCGCGTTTGATGCTGCGCGAAGATGCCAGCGTCCACCGGCCGCAGCAGCTTGCGAAACTCCTCAGGCAGCTCCTGGTTAATCTCCAGCAAAAACTCCATCTCGTAGTCAATGATCATGACTGGCAACTGTGCCCGCACTATGTCGTCCATGGAGTTGATCTGGGCGTGGAATAGATTCACGGTGAGAATGCTGCCCAGAGTGGACGTGTAGTTGGCCGAAAGGAAGAATCCATAGAAGAACACCGTGAAGAGGAGCAGGAAACGCAGCAGGCTCGGCCGCTGAAGCTGCCCTTCAGTGGGTACATTGATAATGTAGCAGAACGAGCTTAGTACTACGGTATGGACACCGGTGGTGTGCCCGAACCTCTTCAGCCAGAACAGCTCAAGGAAGAGCAAAGCAAAGAATGAACCTATGACAAAGAACCAAACCGTCCAATCGAAGGGCTGTAGGGGGTACAAATACGTGGAAACACTGTTGTATAAAGGCACCATCAGGCACCACTGCACCACATGCAGGGGGTAGGTTTTGTCCACCTCGTCGTCCGCCATGAACAGGGCATAGGCATGAGCGCAGAATTCCACCTGGCGATCCCGGACCAGCTGTAGGGCCTGTTTCATGTTGACCACCTTCCCGCCGAGGGCGTCGGGTGGCAGGAACAGCTCCCCAAAGCTCCCATTGATGAACTGGACAAAGGTCTCTATTATCCGGTAGGTGCTGCCATCGTAGTGGCCGCGGGACTCGAACAGATGTGGCAAGTCCTGGCGCAATGGTGTTGGGAAACGATACCCCTCCACATCCGAGCGGGCGTTCTGTATCTTCTTTGCGGCTTCGGCAAGGAATTTCATAATATCAGTGCGATTGATGAACTTCATGGATGGAAACTTCGCAACACCGTAGAGCTGATTGATTCCGTCCTCGGACTCGAAGTAGATAATCGAATTGAAGAACTGCTGGTCGTAAGCAAAGCGCAGGAGATCGTGAACCGGCTTCATGTCCTTACCAACCTTGTCCAACGGCATAATCATCGAGAAGTAGAAGTGGCGACCCAGCAGCACCTTTCTGAACACATCCATTATGGGATCATCTACGCCCGTGGTGAACACAAAGCTTATATGGTTCCTTTTTGCCGGCGATCGATTCATTCGCATCTCCGTGTTGTTGTTTACCACTGTCTGGGTGGCGGACGCCCCGAATGCCTCATCGATGAGGCGAATGAACTGATCAATCTCGTCCACGCTCTGCTTCTGACTTACAAACCACACGATTTCCTGGAATACAGCCATGCGAGCAAAGGGACTCAATAGGTTGTACATGTACCGCAGGTTCCAGCCATGTGTGGACTGAGCAGCGACCAGTGCCAGGAGGCCGACTCTTATCAGAGCCGAGGACCACATGACTTGACCAATGAGGCTCCACGGGGTAATTGAACGGTACGCATTTCGATTTGTTACGCAGGTTAGCCTCAGGCTCAATTAGAAACTCCAATGGGAGTACTTGGGTCATGGCTCCCATGGCAGCAATTAAAACCATGTAAAACAAGAAAATAATAAGCATTCTAATCGCATTCGAGCAGTGAGACATTCATGCCTTGCATATTACAAGACCCCGTGAGTATTTTATGTCTCTGTTGAAGACCTTGGCCTCTTGTTGTGACAAAAAAAAGATTCATTTCTATTTGATCAATATAATTGATAAGCAAATGGTCAACCATAGCATTCAAAGCGATCGTACTGGACCCGCCTCGCCTTCCGCCGATGCACACATATCTCAATGCACCAGGCCAAAAAGCTCACGGGGAAGCCCACAACTAGCACCAGCCAGGCTGTGGTAAAGAACTGCAGATCCAGCGGCTCCACAGGGTATGTGTCCAGAAAGATTTGGGCATAGCCGCCCCGCACGGCGTAGCGAAAGGCCACATCCTCCCAGTAGTTCCAGAGACCAGCCTGCCAGCTGTATAGAATGAAACGATCCAGCGCCAAAGCGAAGCTCGCGTTCCTTCGCATGGGAATCGCATTGAAGAGGCCGCCGAAGCACACACTGGACAAGCGGAAATAGGGCTGGATGAGGACGCGCTGTTGGCGGTTGAAGAACTTCCAGGTATCCTGGGTCACCACATAGGCATAGGACCGTGAGGGACTCGCCAGCAGGGTTTGGTAGTCCTGTCAGCTGCGCGAATCAAGCTGAGGCTCCAGCGAGGAAGTGTCTACAACAGGGAGCGAGCGCAGTTCCTCCAGCAACGACTCCGGTAGAATGATGGGCAGCCGTGAGAAAATCAGATCCGACCAGGTATCAATTGGACGAGTGAACACCGGCTTCATATCGTAGGCTGTCATGTGGCTGGAGTGGTAATTATTGAGAATGAAGCCGAGGACGAACAGCAGCGTGTAGAACAAATTTACGCGCAATGTAGCCTGGCTCAACCTTAGATTCATGTTCATGTTTGGGCTAAACATCAGGATGGCCATGGCCTGGAGCATGTTCCTGGTAAAGGAGCGGGTCGCATTCGCCGATTCGCGCCAGTGCAGATATCTGAGCAGAAAAGCCACATAGAATATGGCAAAAAACAGGGTGGACCAGATGTATTTTCCCAGGGGCCAGACCACGTACATCCACTTGGGCAGCTCCGGGTCCAGCGGCACCATCACACAGCTCATCATCATCTCCAGCGGATAGCTGTACTGCGTTTCTTCGGCAAATTTCTCTTCCTCCATGGGTCTAATGAGAACCCCGTGCAGCGAAAAGTTGTATTGCCCATTGACAATGTCCTGCTCCACCACAGACTTCTTGGGCAAGCCCTCTATTTCGTCCAGCAGCAGTCGATAGCGATTCACCTCGGCAAAGTGTATTGCCATCTCCATGTAGGGCCCACAAAACAGCTGCTCCGCGTAGTTGCTCTCATTGTAAACGAACGCGTGAGGGATGTCGAAGCTGTACGGCGACAGGATACTGTCAACAGCCTGCTCCGTATCCTTCAGCATTTTGTTCCCGACTATTCGTTCTGCCGTGCACCAAACCATATTTATAGCTAATGGTGCAGCAGCAGAGATAGCAAACACGTGTCCATGCACTTGCTATCTGACTGCATTTTAGATCTTAATATGCATGAAAGTTATGATACGCATGGTAAGACTTCAAAGTTCATCAGTGATTGTTGACTGTCACACAGTTTAATGACAGGTTTTTGTGTCATATCGATTCTTGTATAGATTGCAAGGACATACACGTGTAAAACCACCATATGGGCGACATGGCTGCATTGAGGGAGTGTAAAATTATGCGCCACTCTTCACGAATGTAGTTGTAAGCACGGACGGGACGGTCCAGAGCCCAAACATCCTAACCTTTGCACACTTATTGGAGCGCGAAAGCTTTCCCACTCATATTTCATAAAAAACGGTCGGCGGTCAGCTCTGCTTTTTCACATTTGAAAAAGCAGTTCATAAAAAATTCGCGTGAAAAATCCGTGTGTATTCTGTCTTTGTGAGGGCAAATTTCTGGTTCCATGTAAATACTTTTCGGTACAAAAAAAAAACCGAAACGACGAGACCAGCCTTCATTCATTTATCCCACCCTTTCATGGGGAAAACTCGCGTTCACAAATAGCTTTAAAAATAAAAACAAAAGCGCCATTGAAATAATATTGTGCTTATGGGTAATTGCAAAATCGTTAAATGCTATATTCTATGAAACTGGATTGTTCGAGTTTCGGTTGGAGGGATTCGGTTATTGCCAATCGAAACTTTTAAATGGGGATGTCGAATAAGGGAAAGTTCATGGATATGGATAGGGATAGGGATACGTGCTGCATGCAAGCTTACTTTTTGATGGAAAATAAAAATAAGTATTTGCGGGGAGTTTAAAAAGTATTAATTGCACTTGAAGCGTTTATTTAAAAATCCTATTCATGATTATCAGTCGAACATAAGGAGATAATAGCCATATAGCATAGTAATTCATATACTGTAGATGATAAGATTTGGCCTGTAAGCGTTTACTGATGTTCTTATCTCCCAGGGGTAGCAATTTTAGATAAGAGTCGCTTTCGAATCTAATAATTTTAGTTGTATAGGATGCGTGTATATATGTACATATAATGTGTGTATGTATCTTTGTAAAATGCACAACACCTCTCATTATTATTCTGGAAAAGTCAATTATACAAATAACCCAGGGGGAAAGATCATCCACGCAGCTCATTAAACAGCCATTAATTGTTTTAAAGAAATATTGGTTTTTTTCAGGGACGGCAAATTTGAATGCGTAATGAAAATTTTGTCGAGTGTAGCTATGGATGCGTTAATTATGAAAATTGCACCTACATATGTGTGTCCCTAATGATTATGTATAAATCATATAGTTGAGCCTGCCTAAGGTAGATTGAATATGGATCAGAGATACATAGAGTGGATACATTTCTACTTATTTGGGTATTAGTATTTTATACTAGTTTCACTTTACTGTAATATTATACAGAGCAAAGCTGTGCTATGGTACAACAACAAAAAAATGTAGAGAAAAATCAAATAAATGTATTCTTTCAGGGTCGGATGTTCTCAAATTTATTCATGGCTATTTTTAGAACTTTTTTGTTTCGGAAACACAGTCCTCTGTCTGTCGGCCTTTCCGGCACTGATTTCGATTGGATTCTGTTCTCCGAAAAACCACTGACAGCCGCATCAGCAACAATAATACATATAACAGCAGCGAAACACTGCTGAGAGCAAAACGATTTTAAATGCTAAGCCAAGCACCGGTCCCTCCCATTTCTACCCCACCCTACCCCACCTACCCACCTACTGTACTTTGCAAACTGAAATTAATTTATGATCCAAAATCTCGTTTATCGGCTGTTGCTGGGTCGGTCTCTGGGTTTGTCCGTCTTGTTGGTCGGTCGGTGGGGTTTCGTTAGACTTTCACTGGTTGCTACTGCTCTTGTGATTGGTGTTTTGAGAGGAGTCGTTGCTCCATAAACTTTTCGGAGAGCAAGAACTGCAAGCAAGTGGGGCCGCCGCTCTACATATGCGGCTCTTGTGCGCTATTTACAGCGGTACTTTCAAGTGTCTTCGTAGCCGTGATCGTCTAGTGGTTAGGACCCCACGTTGTGGCCGTGGTAACCCAGGTTCGAATCCTGGTCACGGCAATGCTGCAATTAACGCATTGTCACGGAGAGGACATCTTTTTTCGTTTCGTTTTTTTTTTGTATTACTTTCTGATGGTTTATAATAGTTACACTTTTAAATCTTTTACTGAGATTAGCTACTATGGGTTGTGTATGGTTTATTGGTGGCTTTGTGTGGATCGAGGAATGAAGCACCTGTTCCTGGACTGCTTTTCGTCCTTTGCTGCGGCAATTCCCCGTGGCTTGCCACTCCAACGGCGGCTGGCATTGACTGGAATTTTAATTTAATTGTCAGCAATTGACAGAAATACACAAAATCCACTTCGGAGTGTCGACCAAACGATATTAAGACGCCAGCAGCTGGTGTTGACATAAAAACGCAATAAAAATACGTCCCGTCCTCAAAACGAAACGTGAGATCGTATGGCCAATGGAAAGTCGAAGCTCGAATACCCTTTTGTGGAGAACGCCCTTAAGACGCAGAGCACACTCCTACAATAGATTGAATTGCTCCTAAGCCAACTACAACTTATGCTTATAATGCACATCTAACTTTTCTGGAATATTTTCATGATATTCTGCAATTACCTCTTCCTCAATGAAAAAGAGAGTAGGGTATCGTCGGAAAAATCACTTAAAATCAATTGAATGTGACCAACAGTGTTTGGCTGTACCAATGACGAGAATTACAGTGAAAATATCGACGACAATGCGTTTTGTTGGCGTTGTGCAGCCACAGCTTATTGGATTTTCGCCGTGAGAAGCTGTTGACAACATTTGTTAGTCACTATTGGAGCAGAGGGCTACGGCTTCCGACAGTGACAGTGACAGTTGGTATGAGGAAGCACTGATTAAACACAGGGACATAAGCCTCTATAAGTGTCCGAAAGTCCTGCGGTTGGAAACGCTTGTCTTCCACAGCACGTCTTATTGAAATCGAACATTTGTGTAAATAACCGCTCACGCACATGCAAGTGGGAGACAATTATGTATATTATTTACCAAACACAATACACAAGAGCACAATGGAATGGCCGTTTCCCTGCCGTTCCAATGAAAATAAAGCAAAAATACAAATATTAACCGCAAAAGCGATGCTCCCATCTGCCATTTTGTCCCTTGGCTCCATCCTCCTTTGAATGTGACGTGGGTGTGTGCAGTCGCCTGTATTTATGCATTTATAGTCGTTCATCTGTGGGTGTACGAGTATGCATATTGAATGGATAAAGGGGATTTGCGTTTATTTCGTCCTGGGTCTGGCCCGGTTACTCGCCTGACTGTGGGTGGGGCCGCCGCCGCCATCTACCACCCAATGGGAAGAGCAACACGCCGGAAACATTTTTGTTGTGCCATTTCCATTGTTATACATTTTCGTTTTACATACACGCAGCAATAACGGGCACACCAACCCCTTCCATTGTATATTTTATAAACAAGAGCAGATAGGCTTTCGCCTGATGTTTACCCAAATAATTGGCACTTCACAATAACTTCAGTGTGACAAAGCTTAGCAAACATCACTACTTTCCTTACCATATCATGCATATATGCATTTCCATTCTGGCGTAACGTTTTCATAGAGTTTCACATGCAATTATCTATCAATTGTTTGAATAAATTAACATTTAAAATATTTTTAAAAAATATTATCTTAAAAAAATTATATGAAATTGACTTTTAATATATTTTGGCATGGTGGACTTTTTGGTTCTGCCCAACTATTTTATTTTAAATATAATTATACCGACAATTGAATGCAACGATTTTTAGCAAAGATACGAACCTTCGGCTTTTAGCGTAACTCCACACCAATATATGTATATCGATAACTTTCAAGGCAAAACATCGTATAGAAAATGTATATTTAAATAATATTAAAATGGTTCAAATTTGTTCATTAAAAACGCTGTCATTAACATTTTTATCGAAACTTAGTTAATAAAATTGCATTGATTTTGTGAGCATTTACCACTATTTGATTTTAATATGATTTAACTTCTGGCAAAATTTAATTGTGAGAAATTTTACTTTATCTATCCAAAAAATAACCCTAAACTATTCCTCCAGAAGCTCAAATCCCTTCCAGATGCTACGTCGCTTTGAAACTGACAACGGGAAATGGTCACTTAAGTTAATTGGCTAAAATAGCAAAGACAATGAAAGAACAGAAATTAAACATACTCCGTTTACTCATTTCACAATTTGAATACATTTGATTAGCTACAAATTAAAAATGCATATGCATCAACTACATAAATGTTATTCATAAAATGGCAACGTATGCTAGTACACGATTCAGTGACAAGTAGTTTCAATTATTAGTGTAATTGTACGTGTCCTCGAGGCGATGGCAGCGACGTCGTGTTGTGCGACGATCACAAATTGAAAACGGTGGCGGGCACCCAATAAATAAAAATGAACTAAAAACTAGATAATAAACAAATTTTAGCACGTGCACGTAGAAATGAGATTGATGGCGGGTAGCAGTGATTACTGCGACTTCTTGGACTCCACAGGAGACGTCGTCTTCTTGGCAGATTCCGGCAGCCGCTCCATAGCCTGCTTGTATAGCTGGTTCAGTCCAAATGTAGCCCGTACATTGTCGCTGGAGAAGAAGAACTTTTGCAGCTTGCCCTTGTTATCCACGCAGGGGCGTCGGTCCACTTCTTTTCCCTGCTGGAACAACACAACTGTGGGCAACTGGCGGGAGAAGCTGCTGTCCGAAATGCGATACTTCTGCGCCACATCCGGAAAACGGCCAATGTCAATCTTTCCAAATCGCAGATACTCAGCGTTGTACTCGTGGGAGAGCTCTGCAAACACGGGGGCGAAGTGGACACAGCTCGGATTCCAAACGGTGTAGAAGCAAATCAACCAACTGGTACGCTTGTCCCTCACCAGCTCCTCCTCGAACACCTGGGAATTGCGGAAGTAGGTTATGTGCTCGGGTCCTCGATACGACGGCTCCGGCAGAACCATGCCAACCAGCACGCACATCAAAAGGAAGCCCAGGCCAAAGCGAAAGTCCGCGTAGCCCCAGAGTATGGCATTGGCCACCTTTGTGTAGAGGAACGACGACGACAGATAGTTAATCATGGTGACGCTGCCGGTTTTGCGCGACCGTATCATTACGACGATAAGTAAGAAGAACAGTATCTCTGCCTCGCGGCTGTCGAGATCGCACACATCGTCCTCTTCCCCTAGGTTGAAGATGCGGGTGCATATAAACGTTGTCTTCTTCGCCAGCAGATACGAGAGGGCCATCAATATATTCACCCAGTAGTAGGGCAATGCGAGTGTTCCTAGCTGCTTCTTCCACGTCATCGTACAGTGCTGTGCTGTGCTTGCCTTGGCCGATGTAGGTTATGCTTTTTTTAATTAACAATTTCCCGTGATTTTCTTTTTCTCAATTTCGGCAGCGTTGTTGTTGTTTTTTATTTTTGTTGTTGTTGTTATCTCTTATCGATATCAACCTCTCAGTGCTGTTAAAATTAGTTGTTCAGTGTGACCGCTCACCCCTATCGATATCAACCAAGCTCTGCTTTACATATTCCTCGTTTTTGATATTCCGTTGAATATTACTAGCTATATAGAACTTTTAGCCGTGCCCACATAATTTTAGCCCATTGATGAATCAATTTTCTACAAGATTGGATAGTTTTTAATCCTTGCTTTTATTGTATTTATTGTAAAAAAAGGGTTAAACGAAAAAGTTCAACAAAATATCAGTCGCAATGTTGCTGGTATTTGAAGACATGATGCGTGTATAGGCCTTTGTACACCCTATTTCGTTAATTTTATATGAAGATGAAACGTGATTTATAAAGACCTTTTCTCAAATTGATATGTTTTTGACTTATTCATGTGTATTATTAGTATCTTGTATAAATTTAAGTCGATCCTGATACCTACTGAGCCTGGGATGACAAACGTATTCACAGTTCTATAACATCCATTTCCCCCAGGGTATGTGTGCAAGGAATTAGCAACATGTTTGTGTTTGGAATGAGACTCATTGTTGCAAATGCGAAACTGCGGCGAATCGGGTATTGCCTATATTTCAAGCATATAGATTTGCCCACTTAGCTTTATCCCATGGATAAATGTATTTTCTACAAGATTGCTTCTTTTAATTACCTTTATGTATTTTATTTTGACCAACAAACGGTTTTCAAGTAAATGTTTCCGCAACTTTTGTGTATGGAATGCGCAACATTTGTGTATGGAATGAGACTCATTGTTGCTAAAGCGAACTGGGGCGAACTGCGGCGAATTCAAATTTCTCATATTCTTTGTTCCGTTGAATAATACTATCTATATAGAACATTTAGCCATGCCCACTCAATTTTAGCCCATTGATGAATCAATTCTATACATGATTGGTCTATTCGAAATACTTGCATTTATTGGATTTCTATATAACATTGAAAATTAAATTAATAGATTGATGAAATTGACAAAAATACCATGGGAGCGCGGCGAAAACCAGTATTTCTACAGTATGACCCTCAGAACAGCACCGAAATATACCATCTCATTTTGAAAATATACCGTAAATATATTCACGAATAGTTATATTTTACATATTCCTCGTTTTTGATATTCCGTTGAAATTCTCAGCTATATAGCACATTTAGCCATGCCCACATAATTTTATATGATTGATGAATCAATTTTCTAGTAGTTTAAAGTTCTGATCTTTATTGAATCGTTTATAAAATAAAGTTTGAACAACAACAATTTCGACAAAAGTAATTTTTTTACATAGTAACTATACTATTTCTACATAATATCTACATGTTAACTACATTTGTATGTAAATATCAAAACCGAGCCAGTTTGCGACAACAATCGTTATTGCCGGCATATTTGAAAAAAAATTAAGGGTTTAATGGCAAACGATCCAGAATTGGATGTTGATCACGAATTTGCATTCGCTATGGACTAGAAAATGGCTCTAAAAAGCATTTCTACATTTCTATAAAATACTATTAAAAGTATACAAGCCCTGAACACAGAATTGTACCCGACTGATGAATCACTTTCGTACAAGACTGGCTAATTTTAGGTATGACTTCTTGTTTGATTGTGGTTAAATAAAGATTTAAAAAAAACGATAAAATAAACGGAGTATGTGAAAAGGGTATGCACTACAACGGAAAACGCACAGCAACACTACAAACTAGTATTGTAAGCTGCAGTTGTCGATAACATTAGAATTTAAATCAAATCTTCAGTTGAAAAATGTTTCTTACTGCATATGTTATTTATTCTGCTTGAAAATGTTACGTCAGATTTTTGCAAGAGTCATTGACGGCTCGTTGAACTTTGCTGGGAAGGTCTCTCAAAGAATAAGCGATGACCGGGATATTCATTATCAGAACACACGCCAGCCGAATTTATAACAAAAAAATTTTAATCAGTAAAACTCACTGACTCTACGTGATCATAGGCAGACGATCGTGGCTGCAGACACTCTCATAATCAATTATTTTTATTTCGGGCCTCCTTTTTTGATTTTTTGTCAAATTATACCAAAGGCGTGTGTTTGAAATGATTGCATGAATTAGAAACACACATTGTAGAGTATTGCTTGAGCTATCTGCATCTTGACTTGCTGGGAACATTGTGTAAAGATTAACTTTTATAGTAAACACATTTCGCGTCACACAATTAAATGAGTTATTTCTGATTGTATTCTTGTGATCGCCGGTCATGGAGATCGAACCTCCCACTCATGTATATACTGGTTTTACTGCTCTACATTGTATAGCATTGTTTACTGATTATATTAGAAACATGGTGGTACGAAAAATACCTTACCCTTAAAAAATGTTTTAGCAGTACAAATTACATTTAATGCTTCATTAAAAGTGCATACGCACCGAGTTGAAGAAGTTATATTATATATTTATGGATTCTTATTGTCAACAATATAAATATTCTAGTGAAAATATAAATAAACAACCTGCACTTAGGTCAGTTTTTAATATTATCAGAAACGTCCCAGACCTTATACGTTTACTATTTTAGTATATATTTCAATGTGACTCAAACCGGTTTTAGCTGCCTCGTTATTGAGCTTTAGAGCCTTAGATTAACGTATCTTCATGGTCAACGAAGATGTGCTCTCCAATCCTTTGGTTTGATGGGGAGATGTATGTACATATACTCGTAAGACCCAGATTCGCATAAAAATCGTTATCCGATTATCGAAATATCTTGCCAAAACAGGGCCTCTTTCTCTGTGCCACACATATTCGCTGTCGCCTTGAAAAATCACTGGTAGCTGAAACAAATAGACCTCACCTCAAGACTAGCTAGTCAAAACAAAAAAAAAACCAAAAACAAAACCAAAACAAGAGCAAATACAGCTGATAACTAGACGAAAGCAAAATGGCGATCGATCGCTTGCCGGTGCTATCAGGGCAACCTGATCTCCCGTCTCTCTAACAGGTCCACATTTCGCTTATCGCCATAGAAGAGCCTCGATTCCGATTCAGATTCAGATTCAGAAGCTCTGAACACGCGGTCTATAAATTGCAATCGATTCGAAGCGGCAAACTCAGTTCAGTTTTGAACCTTGTGCCGTGTGCTTTCATCGGGAGCTAATGAAAATTTTCGTTGATCATCGAGAAAAACCAATCAAACAGTTTTGGCATTAAATGCCTTGTGATCTAAGACAAATTGTGCTAATATTGAATTGAATTTAATTGGCTCTAGTTTGAAGCAAATTTATATTCGATCAAAGAAACACTTGGAGATATTTCGTCAAAGCGAAATATTCCCGATTACCCAACTCGCCGCCGACTTTGATTTTTGTCTTTGAATGCTGCTCCAGCAGACCGAAAATTCCACCAAGTTCAATCAGCATTTCACAGAGTGCTGGAATCAGCTAAGCCTGCAGAGAAGGTCCGACATATTATCCGTTCTCAGCACCATATCCTTCAGCGGTTAGTAGCTCCCAGGACTCCTAGAGCTCCATCTCTTAATGCCTCCTATCCCAACAGCTGCTAAGATGGCCACCATGCCCCAGGGTGCATTTGCCGCCTGCAAGATTCGCCAGCAATTCAACGAGCGCGAGATGATCGTTTCCCGCATGAGATCTGGGACAGATAAGACTGCAGTTGACAACAACACAGCTCGTGAGTACAGGGACCAATAGGACAATTGCATTGCCCAGTAATTCTTTCCCTCTCTGACTCACGTCTCTCTAATCTCTGTTCTCTGCTTCCAGAACGGGAATACTCTCCGGTCAAGTATAATGACAAGCTAATGAACTCTATTTGGGGCCTGTACAACCGTTACTCGCCGCACAACGTCAAGAAGAACGAGTACGCTCCCACCAAATAAGACCCTATCGCAGGCGCAGCAGCTTTGCTTATAAGGAAGCTGCTCTGCCGTGTCGCTGCCTATACCCTTTCTAGGTATAGGCCGACACAATCATATATATATATGAACTCAACTATATATACACACTACTTATATATCCCCCTTAACCTGCGCATGAAAAATTAACCCCAAAAAAAGGTAATCCTTGGTAACAAAATTGAATTTAATTAATCACATCTACTACTTTGATGCTGTAATATATAAATTACAATAAATACTTATGATGCAAAAAGAGCAAGGCATAAGGGCGGTACACACTCAATTTAAATAGCAGGACTCGTAGGTCGGCACCATGTACTTGATGTTGATGAAGGCATCCTCGCCGCCATGGAGCTCCAGCACCTGGAGCGTCTCATCAATCAGATCGCCAAGGTTGAGGTTGTTCTTCTGGGCATAGTCGATCTCGTCGCCACAGTTTACTGCAGGGGAAACTCGGTATTTCGGTAAATGGATATCCTGTGAGGGGCACTTACAGTTTTTCACTTTGAAAGCGTTAAACATTGGCAGCAATTGTCTGTAGAAGGGCACCAGGGCCGGACCCACCTGGTCCGAGGACATCACCAGTTGTTGTATTATCTTCAGTGTCGTACACATTACCTCCAAATTCCGTGTGCTCAATGCGTCTGAAATGGCGGTGGGATGGAACGAAGCCAGGCGAAGGTTCGGTGAACGACTAAGGTGCAAATTAAACGAAAAAAGTTCGAGGCATTTGCGTGCCAGGCAAATCTAGTTTGCCCTCACCCCTCACCCCTCGCCTCGCCCCCAGGTACTCACTCTTCAGAGGCAATATTAATTGCGGTATTACGGTGTGTATTTTCTCTCCGCCCGCAAGCAGCAGATCCGTCACTCCCTGGCGGGCATAGGTCTTGTACGGATGCTTCGTCTCGGCCAGTCCATCGAAAAAGAGCGGTAGATAGAGACTGTAGTCCAGCTTGTCGATGTCCAACTGGGGGGTAGAACACCAGAACAGTATTTCGATTTGAATTGATTCACAGTCTGAAGGTGGAAAAGGCTTCACGCCGAAGTTCGAAGTTCGCCAGTTCCCTGGCAAGTGGAAATGTGCACGCTAGGCTTGTTACGTTCTATAACGTTTCAGTTCTGATTTCTATTAAGATGCCGTATCTTTGTTTACTTTGCTAATGGAAATTTTTTATAATAAATAGCAAAATGTACACCTTGTCTAACCTTTACGTACAGTATAATTTTGTTTTATCAACGTGTAGGGACCCCATGTTATTCGACTGATCAGAACAGCGACGATCGGTACCAGTATCGGTACCCATCGGACTGCACATTTATCTTTTTAGCTGTCAATTTCCATCAGAACTGCGTGAACTCTTATGGGCCTGACCTTCAACCCAAATGACGCAAATGATATATACTCGTATGTAGCAATGCCAGTCACATGAGTGATGTGGCACAGGAGCCGTCACGGAGGCAGTTTGGCCTGGATAAACAAACGCACCACTTAAAAGCGAATCCATGTTATATCTCTAACCAAAAGACACCCAAGGCCTGTGACATTGAAACAACAAGAACGGGTCACGTCACACACACACACACATCAAATGTGGATCCTCCGCCCACAATACACCTGCACCTACACCTACACCTATTATATTCTAGCATTTTCTGCCGGTCTGACTGATTGACACTTGGACGGCGCGACGTTTTGAATGTCAGCAATCTGAATCCGGCCGGAATCGTTCCCCTCCTTCTGCTTCTCCTTCTCCTTACCGGCCCGTCAGCTGTGCGACTGTTCTACTGACTCCGGAAATAGACAATGGCATATTATTTGCACGCTGGTGTTCTTAGCTGCAGCTTTAGCTTACACTTGAAATAATTGGACACGCAGGTGTACGGAATTAAGGCGAAACAAATATATCGGCTAGGTCACTGAGTTCTGGGTCTGGTACCCCCGTGTATCCCAGCTTCAGTGTCCCGTAACACTCACCGTCCATCCAATCTTATCGCCGCCGCAGAGGTACTCCATTTTGATGGGCAAGTCACCGCGATCGAAGTACATTCGAAACAGAGTGCCCCGCCCAGAGTCGGTACCTGGGGGGCCAGCATTGAAGCCGCCCATTCCTATGTTGAGCGTGGAAATGGATTTTTGCTGCTTTTTTAGGCCTATACGACAATCAGGTGTCATTTGGGAAACAAACAATATGTAAGTAAATGGATGGTGTGGAGTCTAGACTCCAGACACTACGCACATTTCGGATTTGGTGCCCGCCCCCTCGCACTTGCCGTTGTCGCTGTGGTTTCGTGTATTGGCCCGTTGATGACAACGGTATTTTTCTGCTGCGACTGTATGGAAAAGGGCGGCACATAACGGGGTCGCACCGCCGCCCCGTGGATGCCACTTAGTGGACGTAATTGCGGTGGATTAGCCGACTTGGAGCGATGTTTCAGCGATATGGCGGTGGCATGGTAGTCGTGCGACGGCCGCGTTCCGTACGCGTGGGCGGTGGATATGCGTGCCGTTTGAGCCATTTACCGTAGAACTTCGCCCGCGTAGTGTGAACAACAAACTGAGCGAAGGAATTTTCTGGCCACCAGTAGGTGGCGGGCGGCTCTTGGTCCTTTGTGTGGCGTTGCTGTTGGCTGTGTGTCGTTTCTATGGAGCGCGTTGCTAGGGCGCCCAAAAGGCATACACTGACTGATAAGGATTTGCCAATGCAACGTCAAACGCTGCCCACTGTCTCGACACTTCTCTTGCAGCAACAATTATGATTCATTATTTAATTTAATATTATTTTGCATACGATACCTGTATAATCTTTCTATACAGAAGTATGTACATACATTTCAGGTCAGTGAACCTGGATGTATCAGAATCAGAATTTCAGGAAATCTTCAGTACTTATTTTCAATAAATTAATCATACGTACATGTGTACATACATACATTAATAAATACTTTATTTAAAACATCGAGTATCACGAACACTGAAAGGAAATAACAAGAAAAGTGAGAGCACCTCCCAGTAATCTACTGAGTTACAACAAAATATTATTTATATCCTATTATTATTATTTACTATTATTATTCTCCAAGCTGCCAGAATAATTCCCCTGGGTATGAGGATATCTTCAAGGATGTAACGGCTCGTTGAAAATAAACTGCACAGTAGCAAGATTCGTGGTCTTTTTATGGGAACCTTGGATTTGGATCCATTCAAAAATTAGTATTTAAGTGAGAAGGAATAGGTTTTCAAGTAACTTTCAACAGGCGGTCATATAGCGCCGCGAAATCATGAGCCAGAGCGACCATCGATGGTCGTTCCATCGATATATCGATGTTACATGTAATGTAATTGTAGTATGTATTTACGTACAGTCTACGGCTACATTCTACTTGATACATCTCACAGCGTGTCGCTGCTGTGGCATTTTTAGTTTTACCTCCCACCGATGTGGCGGCGCCACTTTATACAAAAAATAACTTAATATACTTAAATTTTGAAATAAATTAATAATTCAAATAAATAATTAAATATATAATAAACTATACGTATGTAAAATGTCTCAACGCGTTTAATTTCGCAATGCTGTCTAATGCCATTGCCATTTTGGGCAAAATACGCTTACTTTAGAGTTTTCGAAAACGTGTTTGTCCCCAGAAGTGCTGTATGCCTGCAAAAAGTTCAGCCAAAGGTCAGTTCGAATAGCCAAACCGTGGAAAGGGTTCAGTTCATGTAATTTACGAATGCAGGCAGCCATGTGAACGCAATCGATGTGGGAGAGTGGGTGAGTGGGACTGGACTTGTGGCCGAGAATCGATTATGAATGCAGCCCGTTAAGCGGAGCGGCATCCCGGCACACAAAAATAATTGATTTATGTTGCGTTGAGCCCCATTTTTGGGCCCCTAAATGGGCAGAGCTCAGCAGATATGGGAAATGCTAAAAGAGTTCACACCTTGTCCACCGCAAGGTGCCTGCACTGCCCCCTCCGCCTCCGTGTGGACTTAGATAGAGACATATCGCTGTAATAAATATTTCACTTAAGGGGAGGAGAGGGGAAGGTAACAACATACGAATAGTGCTCAGTGTCAGGTTTCAGGTTCAACTCCCCCCCGAGAGTCGGAAGTCACGTTTAAACGTTTTCGCTAAAAGTTTCACACAGCCCAGTACATAGCACAGAGCACAGAGCGGATGATTGATGAGCCATGCTCGTACATACATATATGTATATGTACATATAGATAGGCACACGCACACGGCTCGGAATAACTCTTACATATAGGGAATATGGTCATTAAGGATACATTGTGTTTATCTTTGGGTTACTTTAATGCACTTTCGCACACACAAATTGTAAATCATTTTTGGGATACAAACGCATGTACACGTTTTGATGCCTCTTAATTGAGTTGGTCAACAAGTCCTTTCACATTTCCATGTTCTGTTTCGCCTCTCTGGTTTGTCTTTTCAATTATGTTGAAATATGAAAAAGGCAAACAGACAAATGCAAGTCCCAATTAAAAATGTGCTGGAAAAATCAACATCTATTTTGGGGCGTCAGTCTACTGTCGACTCTCCAGTAAATATCCAGTAACGAAATTAGTCGCTTGCTGATTTGAGCTCCACTGAGACGTCTACGTGTGGGAGGGACAGGGACACCACTCCACGGCTTCTCTTCCACTCATCGCGTACCTTTCAGGCTCCTGCCTCCGAGGAGTTTCGTGTACTGCCGTGACAGGCAGGAAGGATTTATTGCCTAACAAGTGCAGGGGGTGCTTAATTAATTTTGTTGCGCAAAGATACCAAAAGAGAGCTGTCAAGCAGCATCCCGAAGAAGCCATAACCATGGCAGCTGATGAGAAGGAGTATATAAGTAATACATTTCGGGTAATGCGGGTAATAGTTGTCGACGCTTGTATAATACGTTTCGGTTGGATAATCACTAAATACATAAATAATTGCCGCACAAATGGAAAACCAGCCCAAAATCTATAAAAATGTTTAGTGTTTTGTGTCCACGGCAATCTGTGCGATGAAGTTGTTACCTCGGCTACTGGCAGTATAATTACTATCCATCCTGTTGATCGGAAAATGTGTGGGCTACGTCCGCCTAACGAACCTCAAGTGCAAGAGCCTGGATCCAGAGTTCATGGAGTTCCCGACTTGCCGCCTGAATGTGCTCGGACGCGGCATTATCGGAGGTAATATCCATCTGAAGCTCCTGAAGGTGCCCATCACCAAAATGAATTTGAGATTCAACGTCTACCGGCGGCTCAGTGGCTACCATCCGTTCCTCTTCAATATCAGCACTGAATTTTGCCGATTTATGAAGAATCCTAATCCCCTGCAAGTTCTATACTATTTCCACAGTGCCTTTTTGCCCTACTCCAATGTGAATCACACCTGTCCCTACACCGTGAGTACATTCTAATGCTATGCCACTATTCCACATCCTACCTAATCCATTCCCGCGCCTACAGGACGATGTTTTTGTAAGGAACTGCACTCTGAATGACGAGATGTTTAAGAGGGTTCCACTGCCGAAGGGAGTGCAGGAAAATGGGTCGGAATCATTTCTATTTACATCGAAATAGATTTGGATTAGACTGCATTGATTAATAAAATCGTTTTACAGCTCTGCTCGAAGCTTTGCCCCCAAATTCTATTTCTTTAACACTTTCCGGGACTGCTGTCTGGTCACGCTCCACTGAAGCGGCTTAGACAGCGTCAGCCTTCAGCTTTCTGTCCTAAGTGAAGTCCTAAGTGTCTAAGGACTTGAACTTGACCATTCCTGCCGCCCTCCCCAATATCCCTTTTCGCAGCTTTTACTGCTCTTACAGCAGCAGCTGTCAATGGTTGCCAAGTGAAATGAAATCACGACAGCACTCCCCCCATGGGTGGGGGACAACATGTGGAAAATGCTGTCGCTTATAAAAATTTTTGGCATGCGACAAATATTTCACACAGAGGGATGCAAAAGGGGGGGTGTGGTGTTTTCGGAGCGCAGGCAGAAGAAGGGCGAAACTTTAATTTATGTGCAACGACAAGTGCACCCTGCACGCTTCGGCGCCAATAACACGACGAGATGGGGTGCAATGTGCAATGTGCCACAGCTGCCTGCAGCCAGATTGCATTCGAGCGAAGCCCCTTGGAGCTGCCAGCTGCGTTAATGAGTCCATTATGGGTACCCCACAGACCAAACACCGAATATCCCCAGATACGAAATGGATGGAAAGCCCTCCAATGGCGAGCGTTTAATTAAAATTCCAACCGCTTTGTAGGCGGCTTAACCGTTCGGGAAGGCACTCATAAAACTGGCCAAAGTGTCGGAAATTATGTATGGCCTGGGTCTTGTATATCTTTTTCCATGTTCTGGCTATGCGTCATAGCGGTAAGTAGGGCGGGGGGCGGAACGAAATTTCGGCAGGCCGCGAAAATGAGTCGCCTTTGGAGTGACGGCTAACCCCACCCAGCTCCAATCTCTGATCCGCCATCGATGAGTCATGCTCTCCGCTGATACCGCTGATGAAAGTCAATGGCCAAAAGTTTTGTGCTCTCAGAAAGGTCGTAAATAGGCTTAGAAAATTAGTAGAACTATGCGGATTACCAATCAACTCCTGAGTGCTTCAGGAGGAGGAAACAAACCAACGCAAGGAATAGATAGATATATGGGTGTATATAGATTCCTGGTGCATTAATTCCCTCTCTGTCCTTGATTGCCATTTTCCCACAAATTTATTAATTATGCTCTATTAGGACATGCAAATCTGCATTGACTTATCGTTTGAATGTCAAAACCAGAAAACCATTTCCAATTCCATTTCCATTTCCTGCTCTGCTCTGGTCTGCTCTGCAGCTTTGGAGCTTTCGAATTTCGTTTAAAACCAATTATCAAATCATGTCGCTGCTGGCTGACAAACTCATTTATTTTGCTCGATGCACTCGAAAGCCAGACATGCCCACATACATCATACTTACACGCGGGTCGGTGCTGGCTCTCTCTCTCTCTCCCTCTCTCCGCGCCCCTCAAAGTGCAGCCTAATTTTGCTTTCGTTTCCACACATGCAACATGCAACCACATCCGTTGCTGTCAGCAGCGTCTTAAGTCAGGCGCAAAATATTTGTGGTACTCCAAGCAAGCGGCACAAGAAAAATGTTGGTACGCCGCCCTTTTCCCCAAGACCAAGACCAAGACCAAGACCGAGACCCAGATCCACATCCACATCCCCAAGAGCTGTCAAACTGTCGCCAGGGCCTGAAATTGTCATTACTCAGTGTCTATTGCCTCATTTACAGGTCTCTCTCCAAAAGGGGGGGCTGGGGTCTGAGGGACTGGGCCGGTTTTCCAACTAATTTTAATGTGTGAAAATTAAATTTGGGAGTTTTCCAGCCGAGCATCTCACTCTCTATCAATTAGTTTGTCATTCCCAACCAGGCCGGCCCCCAGGCCATGCCATCCATCCCAACCCACAGTCACGATTTGCCCACACCATCAATACGTACATATGTATACCCTGCTTTTGTTCAAACTCTTGTTGCTGTGGCTTTCTGAATTTCCAATTGGTTTTTGGTACCCCTTACTCGTTGCGAGGGTATGCTGGAAGCACTCACACATATTCGGGGTCAGCCGGTGTCCTTTATCAGCGAAACTCGATTCGAGCACCAATCTGCTTCGACATGCACACGGCATGTATGTTGTTTTGACTACTCTAGGGTGTAGGAGCTGTTGGAACGAGCAAGCACGTGCTGAAGTAATGGGTATCTAATAGTCGATGCCCTCCATGGTAGCGTTTTCTCTCTCTCTTTTGTTTTTGTCGCCAATTCGTTGGCGCTCAAAATACATAAGCATAAATCATTGGCGGAGCGGATCTCTTCTCTGGCAAGCGCCACAGGAAAAATATTAAAAAAAAGGAACAAATAAGAAAAAACGAAAAACACGGTGACATATTAAATTTACAAGTTGATTTTGATTTATGTGCAATAAGAGACACACACACGCATACCCATCTGCATACAAAGATATGCTGCCTCGGCATCGGCCTTGGCGTCTGAGAGAGTCGGCCAGCCAGCCGCTAAACTCAATTGAAATCTCGCAGCTGGTTGTGTGGCTGTCATTGAGCGTGTTCTTGTTGTTGCAACTTGCAACTCAATCAGCTGCCTGCGGTTCCTGTCGGTTGCAATTAAGCCTAGGCGCTTGGAAGTGGTCTGCGCGGTTTTCGATTGATTTTCAACTGAAAGAAAGAAAGTTATTTCCCCAGTACAAAATATGCATAATTATAATGGAGTCCATGAGTCTATTAGCTGGGAATATTAGTTAAGAATCTCTTGCTACAGAGGACTTGCTTGTCATGATTTAGTAAATATATATTCTTTAAATAATTTTACATTTTTACTGGTCTGGTGTTTTTTTTCTCCCCACCAATATAAATCTCTTCTCTTAAGTTTCGTGTCAGCGCGTAACAGCTTTGAGGGGGATCCGTCGCGTCCGCGCCCCTCTCTCGCCCCTCAACGCTGGCGGTTTGTGGGCGTTTTAAGCCGCACGGAAGTTGCTCCTGCTGTCGCCTCAAACTAACGAAACAAATTGAGAGACAGAGGCAGAGACCGAGATAGACAGACAGACTGGCAGACGAACTGGTATTAATTAAAACTGAAAATTTGCAGTTTCGTTTGGCAGGGAAATATCCCATCCACCCTTCCTGCCCCTCCTGCCGAGAGTCGTTTCGAAAAACCTGCAATTAGCAACGAAAATCTCTGGTACTCGGGTAATTTGATAAATCCACGAGAAACTTGACCCACTTTCGGGATGGACCATGGCACGCTAATGAAGTCCATTCCCTTCGGACCGCCGAGAGTGAATTTTATTTTATTTCGCTTCAACATGCCCCCTCTACCCCACACCTCGACCAAGCATTCTCTTGAGGTCTGGCTGATTGCCCTACCATATCGTTTATTTTTATGGCCGCTTCCTTTAAACGTCTGGCATTTAATGTGAAATTTATCATTTCACTGCCACACCTCGCCCCCCACCCATCCCATCCCATCCCATCCATCGTCAATTTGTCGAGACTGGTATGATATTTTTATTGCTTTAACATTTAACATTTCCCTGAGTGAAATTATAATTAACAAATTTGAGAGAATTTAAGAAAGGGAATGACTTCTGGTTATGGTCTGAGATCTTTCCATTCGGAGTTAAAAGGGAAAATACCCGCTCTGTTGCTTTGAAAATCAACTTGTTATTTTGTATCCCCAACTTCAAGCCCAAAAACTTCCAACGATGTTCCACTAACAGCCACATAAAACTACAGCTCAAAGGAGCATATATGTACATACATATGCGAACAAAAACCCCACTAAAACCAACTTTAAATTAAAAAATTCACTTACCAAAGTTGATAAGTTTCCAGCATTTCAATTTCTGTACATTGCGCGCGCACCAATCCTCTGTTAACAGTTCTTTTTAACATCCCAACTTAACATGCTGCTCGGTTAAGGCTCTCATTTTCGCTCTCTTTGAATCGGGTATGAATCGGTAGCAGCAATGAGTCTTATTCCATACTTTTAAATTATGTACTTTAATAACTTGGATCGACATATGGCATTTCCCAACCATTGACCAGGTGAACCCACCGGGAAGTATTGGCAAATTGGTATTGATAAGTTACTTTTGATATGTATTTGATATACACCTCATATAATATATCCATATAAACTTTTCTTTTCATGTGGGTGGTGCCCTTTTCCACAGGTTCAAATAAATAGCACATTAACGGAAATGGTTTTGGTAACTGAAACGGTTTTGAAACGGAAACGACGCGATTTTTTTTTACCATTTTCGCTAAAACTTCTTTTTACGTAAAATGCAACAAAAGTAATTGTTTAAAATAAACCAGTCATATAGAAAATAGATACATTAATCGGATAAAATTGTGTGGGCATGGCTAAATGTTTTATTTAGTTAGTTATATTGCACGGAATATCAAAAACGAGGAATATGTAAAATATAACTTGAATTTGTCAGTATATTTACGGTATATTTCTTAAATGAGACCGTATACTTTGGTATATTTCTGAGGGTCGGACGGTGTATTTCATCGAGAAGTCCGCGGTCACACTGCATTCGGCGTCGAAAAAAAACTGAGGCAAGGTCGTTCCGCGCATGCTGCGTCGGGGAATTTGACAGAAAATGCGTTTTTCTTGAAGAAAAGGACGAGATGATAATTAGTGAATAAATCAAACGAAACTGTAAGATGTGTGTGCGGTAATTCGGTTAATCTAATACAGAAAAGCGCGAAAAATGTGATTTTGAAACTGCAGCTACGCTCTTCAAGTGATAGTTGGAGCGAGACAACACTACTCTCTGTGTGTGTGTTTGTGTTTGCGTGCAATTTGTTGATGTAGTTTTTTGTGTTGTTGTTGTTGCACAGAAATGCAGGGGAACAACAAAAATAACTAAATTTGTTGTTGCATGGTGCAAAGAGCCGGCAAAACAAACGTAAACGTAAATCTGATTGAGGAAACGCAGCAACGCGAAAGATTCGCCAAAGAATACACAACAAAAGTGGAGTGAGTTTCTGTGCGTGTGTGCCCGCTCCTGTAAGTGTTGCCCTGTGTGTGTGAATGTAAGAAAAGAATCAAATTAAAACCCCCAACGGCCAAAATGCCGTGCCAGCAAAACGTCGCGAGATCGTAAACAAAATTCTCTGGCCCTCAAATTACCGCGTAACGTAACCGCTCCCGTAAATTAGCAGTCGAAACAATTTCATTAACATGGCCCACACGACGATAACAACGTGGATTCTGAGTATATTCCTGATCCAGCTGCAGCTGTTGCAGCCTTCAATTGGCAGTCAAGGTAGGAGTTTGTTACACGTTTTACTATACTACACGTACCCTATTCCCTGGTGACGAAATGTCTGGTCGACGTGCCCGAAATCATGGGTATTGGGGCTGAAAAAAAACTACTCATAGTTCGATGAGTTGTGTTAACAGCCTGATAAGAGTCCCCAGTATATGACATTTCGCTAGCTTTTCGCAATTGACGTACATATGTACATATAAGTATACATATGGCCAGGCCCAGATCGAGCCACATGAGGAACAACCTTTGGCAATCATTTAGGTAATTCCTCCTTATTGCTCTCCACCGATAGATAAGGCAACACCCTAAACGGGAGGGGCTGTCAATCAGTTATCTCCTCGCCAGCGCTTGAATTTCAAACATTCCTAATGAGCTTCTCGTGAAGCGATAAACAGGCACTTCGTTACAAGAAATGCGAAGCCTCGACATCAAAAATAATAAACTGCACTGCACTTCAAGAAATATGAAACGAGCTGTTCGCTTGAACTGCACTCGAGGCTTATTTTCTATATAAGCAGAAGGCTCTAACAATTAATATTTCATGGCCATCCCACGGCAGAAACTATTTCATAGGAAACGAAAAGCAGGCACTAAAAAGAAAGGGCCAGAAGCGAAAACAATACTCCAGCTGCAGCAATTACGATTAAGTGATGAGATTTCTATTAATTATACGATTGATTGTGTCGAGAACATGCCAATATCCAAGAAAAGTTTGCATTCCAGAAACAAATCTGCAACAAAACCGAATCGGGGTTCTTTTCTGGTGCTGCTAATAGTTGAAATTTCAGATTCGAGAGGCACAAAATGGAGTACCGAAAACGGGCCACAGGAGTCATTATCATTAGCCAAAGAATGGAACGGTTTGCCCGACCAACAAGTGTTTGGGCCCAGGCGTCTAGGTACAGGCACAGGTAAACCGAAAATCAATTAGGATTGGGACCTGCAACAGTTTCAGGTCAGATATTCGGGTCCAGGCAGGCATTATAAAACTGGAAACCAGCTGGCAGCTGCACAATGCACAATTTAGTGATTGATAGAAGGTTGTGCTCTTCTGACCTAGGGGCTTATCATATTTCAGTATCTGTTATGAATTTTAGTTGTTGGCAGGGGGGAAAAGCAAACAAAACCGAAATGAGGGAGGGAATCGGGGGAAATCCCCACAAAATGCGCAAATAATGCAAACAAATTTCGACCTCCTGTGAAGCCGGAAAAAGCAACCCCTAAAGCCGAAACACGTCGGGCTGGATTTATCTCTTATCAGGACTGGTATTTATCAATGCCAGAAGCTCCAAGGGAACCCCACATACAAATTATATAATGGGCCATGTCCCAGGCAAATGGAATGACAATGAAAAACGGGAATCTTTGAACGAATTTGGGTCATGGCATGTCATAAGTCGAGGCACTTTCCCCCAGATTTAATTAAAAGCTTGGCCCACCAAGTCTATGCGGTCGCGCGGTAATTAAAAATATTCACCTATCCACATGGGTGTGTGAGCCGGCAGGACAAAGGACATAGAAATGTGCTTGTACCTACAGGCAGGTGACACAATGCCACACAATGGAGTCTCTGTGGGTCGACTGGGAGCTACTCTCGAATCCCAGAATACCCTGGAACCAGACGGAATCTACAAGCTCACGTGCTGAGGTCCTGCTCCCATTATTTCCTGCTTTATTTTCACTTTTCTGGTCATATTTGTACGCTTTGGTCTTCTTTGAGAACTGTGGGAACTGTGGTAATTGTTTCGTGTCCCGGACGAGTTCCCGCATTACGTGACGCAATGTACAATATGGGACATACATATGGGGCTGAGCGACATGTTATTCTAATTTCGCACCCCTTTGTGATACAACATTTTCTCCCAGTTTCGCTTTTCTTTTCCCTCTGAGGGTGCGCTTGTCAAAATAAACATTTCCATATGGCCCAGGGCCCAGGGCAGTGCGATGCGATGTGTCGTAATGTGCCACAAAGGAAGAGCCGGAGTGCCGGAGAGAGTGGTGGTTGGAGGGAGACGGAATGAGGTCACTCTTCTTCACTGTTGAATGCAGACTAATTACGGTCCGAAGCAATGTCTTTCAATTATGAGCTGGTAAAGAGACAGGCACAGGGATAACACACACAGAGAGAGAGACAGGGAGAGCAACACAGGAACAGGACAGGGCGCAGAAGTGCTGACAGTGCAAGCGGAAATACTCTGCTGATCTGTTTGCCCACCGATCCACATGGAAATATGACTAAGATGCTAAAAGGATGCCCAAAGAATTTCAATATAGCTGGCTGGCACTTATCGATGGATGGATGGATGGATGGATGGATGGACTGTACCCATTCGTCATCACCGATTTCCATAAAGCCAGGCCTTGGACCGACTTCTTTAAAGGCTGGAAACACAATGGAAACTCTTGTTTGTTTGTTGGGGTCTTGTTGGTCCAACCAGCTGTGCGGCAGCTATGATGCTCTGCGCACTGTGTGGTTTTAATTGCAATCAGTTTTGTTTTATTTTAATTTATTTGGCACAGAACAAACCACAGAAACAGAAACGGAGAAATCTTGTACGTTTATATGTTTTTGGGCAAGTCATGTTGCTGGAATTTGCAGGGGAGGGGTGGCGGGGTTGCACCCAAAAAAACAAAGACGAACAGAAGAACAGTAAAAACTCCCGCAAGCTCTCCTTCGCCCCTCGAGTGTCGTCTCTTTCCCACCTCTGCTGGATGCGTGCCTGCTGCTGGCAGAATGCAATTTCGGACTTCGGTCGAAGCTTCTTCCTTTTGGCAATTCGACATGACAACATGAATAATTCACTTGAACCCGCCACAGCCCCTGCCACAACAGCAACAAGCGACCGAAAGAGAGGCTGCAGACCCAAAGATCCTCAAAGTTCAACAAACTTCGAGACTTTGGTCAGAGAGCGGCCTCACCGCAGGGGCAGAGCGAAAAGAGAGTCAGGTGATCTCAAGAAACCAATGAGGAAGTGGGAGTAAAGAGAGCCAAGCACCGCAAGAGTGAGATCCTTGGGAATGCCTCACCCTATAGTAACACACCTTGCGAATGCCACAGAAGAACTGAAAGCGGGAGTCCAGGAAATGGCGATTTGCATTCTGTGCCATCATATAGGGGTCTGGTGCAGGGTATTGAGTGCGTAGGTGGGATCTGCTTGGGGCGGAACTGTACCGCAACCGGCTGAACAGCCCAGTCGAAGGACACACAACGTTGTGCCATTCCAATGAACTAGTTCCAGGCCGAAACCAACTCTCTCTCTCTTTCTATCTGTACTTTATTTGCCCGTTCTGGATCTTCTGGTAGTGGAGAGTGCTTTAGTGGCTTAAAGTGCCGTTAAAAACATGCCATGGCAATGTTTCCTGCCCTGTCCCCCGTCCCCATTCCAGTTCGTAAATCTCACACCTCTTAGGAGTCAGAGTCCGGCTCCTCCGTCGCCAGACTGAAGCTATAAAATATCAGAAATTATCTGCCTCCACGCCTCGAATCGCACTTAATCACCTTTCGCAGTGCCAGGGAGTGGGCAACGAGAGCGAGCGAAACGGAAGTCGGCAACAGTTTTTTTAAATGCAGTCATTTAGCCAAAGTGCCAGCCAGGAGGCTCCACCCGGCTCTAGGCCTAAGATCTTCCCAGTGCCACTAGTGCCACGCCTTTGCTGGGAAAAGAACTCAATTACAAAACAAGCAAAACGACGAGCTTCATAATTATTTTGAGCCCAGTGGAGCGAGCGATAAGCCAGCCCCGAGTGCCGGGTGCCGCTCCTCCTCTACTCCTCCTCTCAAGGCGCGAGACAACGACAGACAACAAGCAACAAAGTAAACAAAAGTTTTTGCATTATTGTACCTCGGGTACTCGGTTCGGCGTATGGGATGGGTATGCTGGATTGGCGCCTCGGAGGGAGGCCTCGGTGTTATCTGATGCCCAGGATTAAGAATACCGCAAAAATGCTGCTTGGCTAAGGGATATCGTCTAGTCGTAACATCCACTAGGCGCCTCTTACACGCTCTCGTTTAGTTATTCTTCGCGTTGCTCTTCGGGTTTCAGGTTTCCCCGTGTGCCCATGGGCCACATTAATTGAAAAAAAAGTCACTCGTTTGGCTTTGGTTGGCAAGCAAATGGAGTTGGTCTTGGCTTTGGCCAGCTCCAAACGCCACCGGGCACTGGACTACTCCCCAGCGCAGCGTCCCCTTCCATTCGACGGGGGCTTATCGGTCAACAAAATGCTGGGCAGTGTGCCCCGAGATAAACTGCGGCCATGACTGCCTTTAAAGTAGATCGATCGTTTGATTGGCGACGGAAAAGCGGTCCCCCTCCACTACTCACATATCTTCGGAGCTAATCTAGCAGCGGCCTGCAATTGCCATAGAAAAAACGAGCCAAGCTTCGACCAGACTAGCCACTGCCGCAACAAAAGCAACAACAACAATGGCGACGACAATGTCTGAGAGATCGTTGAATAGTGGCTCCAGGGGCAGAGGTGATCGAGGAGGGGCCCAGCCAAAAGTAATTTGTTACAACAGGCCACAAGACTAACGACGCGTCGGTCGCAAGGGGCCAGACTACGAGAGTTTCGTTTTGTTCCGATCCGATCCGTTTGGTTCTGTTCCGTCTCTCGATCCAATCGAATCGAATGCGATCTGATCCGAGCGCCAATCGTCTCGGGCACTAGGCGACTCTTCGGCTCCAGCTGAATGAGCAGCGCAGGCAGCCGTTCGTGGCGTTGCTATTATTTTATTATTATCTACAAAATGCACGTACATTATGCCACTTACGAGCCGCGACGCGACGCGAGGCGGCTGCAGAGCCACGGTAGTCGGTCGTTGGTCGTTGGTCGTCGGTAGTCGTGTGGTTTCTGCCTGCGGTTGCAGTTATTGCACAGTGGGGTGGATGCTCTGCAAAAAGGTGGGCCCTTCCTTGCTTCCCAGTACTTTTGGGAGTGCTCTTCGCCCAACTCATTTAGCATTTAGCACTCAACTCATAATTGAAAAAGCCGCAATGGGAATATTATGTAAATGAGGTAAGAAGCTTAAGAGGGAAATTCACAAAATGAAAGCATTTCCCAGCCCAGTCTGAAGTCTAAAGGGCAAGAGAATGCTATTCTCGTATAGACTTTTATGCAGTTCCTGCCACACCATGCAAGCTTTAAGCCAAACAGCTCTGGTCCTCTCTGTCTTCCAGCTGGGCATGATCTTATCTCAACTGTTGTCCGCGTCCGCGCAACCTAAGTAGGTACTAAGTGCTGCATATATCATAGCCCCTGCCCCCCGCCCCTTACCCCCTTGCCGCATGCCCATCGTGATGTTGAACTGAACCCAAAGCGGGGCCAACATTTGCTGCTGTTTGCAGTTGTGTTACTGGAAACGATTGCAATGGCAATCGCAGTCGCTGGATTAGATGTGGCAGCGGCTTATGACGCGCCATGTCCATGTGTGGAGTTTCCTGGTTAATGGCAATTATCCGCCGAAGCAGCCACCGCTGGGTGGCGTCTTCAAATTGAGCCGTCTGTCATAGAGGGGACCTGCCTGGGGGCGGGGAGCCATCTGACATTTGCCATAAAGTATCGTAAAATGCGACCAGCCAGCGATGATTTCAGTTGGTGTTCAGATCACTTTGGCTTGTAGTTTGCTGGTGGAGCCATTAGGTTGCCATCTTTATGAGGAGCCAAATCATCCGAACACTTTGAAGATGCAGCTCCAGAGTGGCCAAGCACTTGAGTCTGCACAGGAAGTCAGTGTTTGGGCCAGCAGTGGCTGGGATGTTGCTTTGCGGCTCTCAGGGGCTTTCCGTATTGAGGTCTAGCATTATCCTTGAGTCGAGTTGTCATTGTTGACGCCGAAACTAGAGCCTGAGAGACAAATATGCAAATCTTGTAATGAGGTAGCAAAATACAAGTCTCTCTCTCGCTGGCACAGTGTAGTCTCTTCTCTCCCTCTCGTGGCTCACGTTTCTGCCTGCTGGCAATGACACAAATTGCTGTTGTCTGCTCGCAATTTGCATTTGCCAGAGGAAGACAAACAGAAAGAGAGAGAGAGAGAGAACGAACGATGGCGGGGGTGGATGGAAGCACCTACTCTTCTAATTGAATGTCGAGCATAAAATTATGTCAGTTGTCGAGAGAGTGAGGCGAGACTCTTCTGACAATGATGATGCGAGTACACACACACACATATATGTATGTATGTGGGCGTTTGGATCATTTTACAATTAGAAAAATAACTGGGAAAACTGTCGTGCCCATCACAGTTATCCAATTATGCTTTTATGTCTGATATGAGCGATGAGAGGGAGGAGAACAGCAGGAGACTGTTTTCCTCTTAGCAAAATGAGCTTTTCTGCCTCTGCTTCTGCTTCTGCTTCTGCCTCTCTGCTGCCCTCTGTCGCCGATAGCAGCGGTAGAAGTTAAGTAAAGGTATCGTAAGAACATAACGAGAGCCAGAACTTTTCTCCCTTTTGTTGTGGCTGTCCTGACAAGCGTGAAATTGCCCAGAGGGAGAGGCGCGGCGAGGCGAGAGGGAACTCCATACTTGAACTTTCGCAGAAGGTGTTTGACATGACAACAGCGAGGAGTCAGAGCGAAAGGAAGAGTTGAGCTGAGAGTGGAGAGTGGAGAGAGAGAGAGAGAGAATGCCGAAGCTCATGGACAAATGGGCAAGCGAGAAGACGGGAAGTCACGTAGACAGGAATAGAGGAGAGACTGAAAGAAAAAGCATGTGGACCTGCCAAAACGTGATTGATGGCGACGAGATCTGAAAAAGAATAACAGAGTGAGAGAGAGAGGGAGAGAAAAAACAAAGCAATAAGAAGACGCGAAACGAAGGCTGGATGCCCAGCAATAAGTAAACGCTTGGAAAATCCCGAAAGAACACTGAAGAGCTGAGAATGATACACCAAAATTTATAGTCCAAAATATTCCTATGGAGCTAAATGGAGCTAAATGGAGCTATCTCTTAGCGTTTACCCTTCTTTGGACTACAGGGTATTCGGGGTCGAAGCAAAGGCATTCAATTATGCTTCGGATGGGAACGTTCAATGTCAATCAGGAAAGCTCTGTTTATTTTTTATGCAAACACTGTCGTTGCTGCCCCTCGGTAGCCCTACTCGTAGATACATAGATACATACATATGTACATATGTATGTGCATGTACACAGGCAATTATTGATGTCAATCAAATCATTTATAGAGATCAGAATCGTTGGAGCTCTCGCATGTACATAGAATGAATTTCAATTCGAATCGAGGAGGAGTACAAGTTCAGGGACAGCCATCAACCATCATCATTCCCATCTTCATCATCATCATCGTCATACGTTTGTCATTTGTTTACACGCACAAATATTCCCTTTCAAATCTCGTCTTGTCGCCTCTATCTGCCTCTCATTCACTCTCTTTGAGGAATGGCATTAGTCTTGGGTAAATATTTTCCAACAAATATTTAACTTGACACCCAATCCGGTGCGTGTGTGTGTGTGTGTGTGCACTCTCCCCCACACATTTTGCCTGCACTCAGGTAAGTTTGTGCTCTCTCACTCTCTCTCTCTCTCTCCTTAAGGGCTCTGTTTCCAACGGTCCCCCGTTAGTCGTTTGCAAATATTTACCGCATTATCGGTATCCAAAATGTGATTGTAACTGATTCATAAGTCAACTCATTCCCGTCATTCGACTGGCAATTCACCAAAAGCCCACTTTCGAACAGGGCCTAGACTGTACTGTACCGATATGCAGCATAAATCACCATTAAGCAAGAAATAAACAAAAATCTAAGCGGACTCCGGCAACAGAAAAAAATAAATAAATAAATGAAAATTCACTTAATTGCGTTTCGACCAGACGGGGGCTTGCCCCACGACAAGGAGGAGGAGGGGAACGGGGGAGGGGAGGATTGTGGTTCAATAAACCTCCTCGAGTTGTGTTTGCTTTATTGATTGCCTTATCACCAGCTCAAACTTCGAATCGGATCGAATCGAATCGGATCGAACGTCGCTTTTACGTTGCACTCAATTTTCATTTATCAACAACGAGAGAGAGGGAGAGGGGGAGACACGCACGCACACATTGGAAGGAAAACAACAGACGTCCGACGATCTATAGATAACTTTTTCGGGGGTCAATTTTTGGAATCAAGCTCGGGGCTCGACCTGCAGTTGGGGCTCGCTCTCTGTGCGTGCTGTCATAAATACGTATGAGTGCATGTGTGTGTGTGTGTGTGTGCATAACGAATTTATTGCTTCTCCCCAAGTACTATTTCAGGCATATCTCCTATCCCCTCTCCTCCGCCGTCCATCAATTGGATATGCAATGCATCCACCAAAAAAACGCTTTCTATTTATGAAAGTTGCCTCTTGTTGTGGCAGCTCTCTTGGTAGGTTATAGGTCCAACAGTTCTCTCTCTGTGTTGCCCCCTCATCAGATTCGCATTCTTGCTTTGACATTTCAATTTTAATTAAGATTTTCGGTTTGTTTTGCGCGTAAATAAACAACAATTTGAAGAGATTGTGATTGAAGCGCAGCTTTTGGAGATATTTGAATGTTTTTCCTCGGAGGAAGAATATTTATGGAGGAAAAACAACCGTTAGAACCATTTATTGCTAAATTTGTATATCCCATTATTTTAGTTCACAAAAATGTTTCGTATGTCCTGTGTGTGGGGGGGATGGGGGGAGGATTCCTTGCCACAACTGAGATTTTATTGTGGAAAATGTGGCTGTGTTTTGGGGATTTTGATGACACAATGGAAAACAGAGACAGTGGCCAAATGAATGAATATTCCATTCCATCCATTGATTTACTACCCTTCCGACACGCTCCTGGCGGGACCTGTCCCACCCCCCAACCTCCCCCGGTGAGGGATAGACGAGTGCTCGTAACATATTTGCATATGAGTTTGGCCAAAAACATTCCAGCACTTTGGGGACGACTGGTCGCCGTCCGTCCATGGACTGGCCGCCCGGCCAGCGGTGGTCCCTGGCTGTTGTCGATGGCTGCTCTGTGTGGGCAGAGTCGCCCCAGTCGCTCTGGACAGCGGATAAATCCAAGCGGACTGCGTGTGGGCGCCGAATCCGAGAGCCGACTGCTGTGCAAAAATTAAATGCGAAAATGCTCCTCTCACTATCTCGTGCTGGGAGTGCAATGAGCTGCCACTTGAACTTAACCCGTTGCACGGGCGGGCACAGCAGTCGAAGCTGAATCTCAAAGATACAACACATCGACGGCAGCAGGCCACGTCGCGCGGCAAGCAGCAGGGAGGGAGGCAGGGACACAGACACATAATTCATACATTCGAAGCATTTATCGATTTTTCTCGCCCTCCGCTCAGCTGACTCTTGTGTTGGCCCAGTCCATTATTGCAGCCCCTGCCCCTGTCCCTGTCCCTGCCCCTGTCCCTGCCCTGGACGCACAATATTTTTTCGATTTTGCAACAGACGCTTGCCACACAGAGAATTTTCCCTCATCAGCCAGCACAGCACCCTCTCTTTCATACTCGCTCTCAACCTCATCCTCCCCCTCCCCCCATCTAATGCGGCTTTCAACAGCTTCACTTTATTATACACACACACACACACACACATTTATATATCCTTAGATCCATATATATATATATATATATGTATAGTGGCTGTTTGTCGTTGTCGCTGGTTGTTTGACTCTTTGCGGTTTGCCCAACACACAGAAATGTTGTTTTGACGGGGCCAAACGTCGAGACGTCGAGGGCTTTTGGGGGGTGGCTGGGGTTGGGGTTGGGATTGGGATCTGTGGGGAGCACTCGAGCTAAAATAGAATGCCATAAAACTCAGAGAAATAAAAAGGGAACTCGGGGCAGAAGTCAGATGGCAAATGTTTTCAGTTTTTTTTCCCCCCCAGCTCCTGTTCCTGCTCCTGTTCCTCTTCCTGCTGTGACTGCTCCTTCTCCTGCTCCTGCTCCTTCACCTACTCCTGGGATGGCATTTCCACTCCTTGCGGATGATTCATAATGGGAGAGCGATGAGTGCTTGAAACTATGGCATTGCCATACGGTTGCGCGTCGGAATATTAAGGCTCCTCGTATTATACGATTATTTGGCGACAAGGACACAAAAACAAGGAACATCTGGTGGAATTACAACAGGAATATTCGGGGATACCCGGGATATCTAGAGCTGAAATATAAATAAAACGAAAACAAAACATAAAAATACTACAAATAAATAAATAACAAAATAATAATAAAAGGAAAATTTAAAATAAATAGTAATATGTCATAAATAAAAAAATAAAAAATGTTCAAAAAATATTAATATGCAATAATAAATAATAAAAAATTTTAAACTTTAAATAAATAATAAATAAATTACAAAAATTAAAAATTAACAAAATAACAATTTTGATCATTCTTTACGATCTACTTAATTTTCGAAGATTTTCCGCCTTGCGAGCTCAGGGGAAACAAGGTAATACCAAAGACTATACAATAGTATATACAATATATTGTATAGTCTTTGGTAATACCCTCTGCCAGGGCATTCCTCCGCTCCTTCATTCCACCAGCTTAACTCTGCCAAAAATACATATATATAAATATCTCTCTCTATTATCTATACCTTTATTGCCACCTGATATGCACTTGACAGTCGAAAGTTATGTCTGTTTCCCCCTTTTTATTTTTTTTTTTCGTCTTTTCTGGGGCCGACCCAGGCGATAAATAATAATGCGTGTCAAAATCAGATGATTTACGCTGCTCTGATGGCATTTTTCATTTTCATAATTTGTTGCCAAGGAAAGCGCACAAATTCGGGGCTCAGTCTTATCAGGGTTTTTCCCCCTGCCCCTTGACACACCCAACAAAAGTGTGTGGGTGTTCCAGCAAAAGAAAATAATTATTTTTCGAAACTTTCTATGGCCATCAAATTAAGTTTTTCTTTGTCTGTTGTGAATATTAGAAAAAGTTAAAAAACTAAAGAATTTTGATATTCTTTAATTGGATTTTTGTTCTTCTTCTTTGGTTATTTTTGAAAATTTATATTGAAAATCAGACAGTGTCTAAAAGAAATGGAAATTAAAAGATTATCTTTTGAATCATCTATAAAATCATAAAATCTATTAAACTAAATTCCGTAAATTTGTAATTCGATTATCTTTGGAAATCAAATAGTTTGTTTTAATTACTTTCGCCTCCAGTCCCCCCCCCGCATTAAAATGCCATGAAAATCATTCGAAATTATTTTCAACCAAATCATAAATTGGGAAAAACTTTTCCCATTCGCTTTTTATTGACATTTTCCATTTTCCATTATATTTTCTATTTTCATCCACTTAATGTCATAATAAATAGCTTGAATATTCATTGCATTTGAATGTAAATCGGGCAACCCCTGGCCTGCGGTCCTTTGCCTGCCCCCTTTTGCCCCACTGAGTAGCCCCACTTGTGGCAGAGACGGACTGTCGGACCGCAGAGCAGATCAAATAGTGCCCCGCACATAAATCCACGTCAAGAGCAATTAACACTTTCGGAAATTGACATAAATTTCGGATCAGATCGGATCGGATCGAAGGAGAACTGAACCTGTTTTCCAGCACAATTTTCGGGGTATCTGTTATTATTATTTTATATTCTCAAATAGTTTGGCGAAAAAATTCAATTAACAGCGCCCCTTTCCCGTTCCCCCCCATGCCGCCGCCGAATGTGGGCAGGCGCCAGTCGGCCCGGGGCCTGGGGCATGCACCATGCGTGGGATGCCCCACTACGACGGCTGCCGCTGCTGCTGCAACATTTTCCAGGTGCCTGCCATACAGGCACACAGAAGTTGCATAATCGCAGACCCGGACCAGGTCGGAGCCCACTTCAAGTGATATGCGAAACAAATTAAAAATAAATAATTATGATCGCCCCCTTTCCCCCTCTCCTACACCGCAAAGCCATACTTGGGATTGCATAATTATAAAAATAAAATCTCAGAGCTGCCGAATCTGTGGCGAATGTTGGTTGGTCATCAGGCACACGACATGTATGTGGTTGTTTTGTTACCATTCTCGGGCATTCTCGGGCATTCCCCAACATTTGGAGCTCCGCCTTCGTTAAAGGATAAACGAAAGCGACTATTCAACAGCTGTGCGCCATCAACGACGATGACTCAAACAGGGAAAAGCTGGTAGAGAAATGCCAGACGTTTCCTCCACTCGTGGCATACCCCAACAATCAATTTGAATGCCAGACCACGTACATGGCACGCTGTTCCTTCCTTTGCCACTTCCTTGGCACAGCGCCCCATCAAAGAGGCAGACGGACGGACGGAACAGCCAAGTTGCCAATATTAAACGCATCAATGGATTTTATGGAGCATAAACAGGAAATTTGAAGAAGAATGTCCAATTTGCCGTGGCCAAAGGCGAGACAAAGAGCCAGAGAAGGAGTGGAAGAGGGAGAGGGAGAACGACAGAAGAGGATTGGTATTTTCTTTTGTCACTTTCAGGAAACTCGATAGCAAATTGGCATTAGAAGAAGGCACAAAACGTTTCCTTCAGCTGTTGTTCGAGCCCTCAGCTATCTCTTTCTCCGACTATCTATCTATCTCTCTTTATGGTACAACTGTCTGTGTGCGTGTGTGTGTGTCTGTGTGTGGTCTCTGCTGAAACCATAAAACATTAATTTCAATTGGAAATTGCTGCCAAAGCGATGTGAAGGGAGAGATGGACATATGCGTGCACTCTCACATGTAACCGGAGCCAAATTAACTGTAAAGCAGGACTGCATTGTATGGAGAGTGATAGGGGAGTGATAATAGGTGTGGAGGAGGAGGAGGAGGAGGTGGAGCAGCCAGCAAACAGCAAAATAATATGATATTAATTTGTTAGGCAACCACCAAAGGCAGCAACAAAAACAGACGCAGAAACATGGAAAATATTGTTTTTGGGAAAAGTTGGCAGGCCACAACAGCTGTTCCTCTCCCCAGCTACCCAGCTCCCTGCCTCTACCTCTCCCTCTCGCTCCCTCTCAGCACATGTTAATTAAAGTACAGCTATTCTCCCTCTCTCCCTCTCCCTCTCTCTCTCTCTTTCTTTACTCCGAGAGCAACGCCAATAAACAATGAAACTCAATCGGTGCTTGTTAAAGTTAAATGATACTTGAATACCGCTCAATCGATCGCATCTATCGGAATGCACTCGAGTGTCACTAATATTTCCGAAATTCAATCATTCCCTCACCTGTAGCTCTCCATCCGATTCGAAATGGGACGTCACTGGACATTGTCATTGTTAGCCGAGCGGTGTCGCACGATAGATTCTATTTTGTTTGTTACTGATCTGAATCAGATTTTATTCGATTTTTAGCAGGGAAAAGGTGCATCCTCAAACCCTGTTCACCCCCCTGTTGATGGGGTGGGTGCCACATCCAGCTATGATAAAAAAAAAACCAAGAAAAAGAGAGAAAGAGTCGAGAGTTTTATATTTCAAAATTACGTGCTATATTCCCAAAATGCTATATAGAAGAATCCTATCCCGAGGGGATAATACGGGTATTGTCTTCCGCGTTGACATCCATGTAGGAGTAAATGGTCCCCCTCCACACACCCTCGCTGATTATTTTGATCTTGAACATGTAGTTGCCCTTGGGCCCGGCCACTCTGGAGAACATTTGATCATTCAGAACGAAGTCTTTCAGGATAATGTCGTGCTGCAAAGAGCCAGAGCAAAAGGAGAGTCAGTCGATTGGCAGCTTCAATCGGGGCACTCACATTGATGGGGCAAGTGTGATTCACGTTGATGAAGGGCCGCAGGGCGCCGTAGAAGTAGTGGAACACATTGTAGGGATTCGGGTGCTTCATGTAGTGGCAAAGGTCTACGGTGACGTTGAACAGGAACGGATGGTAGCCGGAGAGCTTTTGAAAGACGCTGAAATTGATGGACACCTTCCGAATCGGTAGTTGGGACACTTTAATGTGGACATTGGCTCCGATAATGCCACGTCCCAGCACGTTCAGGCGGCAGACAGGCACCTCCGCATACGACGGATCCCGCGTTTCGCACTTAATGTTCGTGTGGCGTGTCCTGATGCCGCCGAAGGCCGCCATTAGAAACCCCGCCAGGAGCACCGATATCAGTGCGAACTTCATGGGTAAAGCGTTGCTCCCGAAATGAATGCCTCCGATCTCGGGGAGGTATCAATTAGCCCGTTGTAAAATCATTAGTAACGAATCGTGATCGGTGAACTATCACTAAACGCTGCCACTATCTGCTTCGCTCAGTCGAGGGCGGTCCGAAATGTTTCTTTTTCATTATTCTCCTTCGAAGTCAATACACTGTTCAAGGCGATGCTCCCACCTATTCAGCCCCTACAAATGGATGCTTGCAACGGGTATAGCCTCCTCTTTTGAGGAATATATCTTCCGCTTCGAGCTAGGAAGAGATTCAGAGCGTAGTTCATGGAGGGAAACAATTCGGACCGCCCTCGTATGTACATATGTATGTATTGCCCATCTTTCCCTGGCATTGGCGTAATCTGTCAGCAGCACTTAACCCACACATAACTCAGGAGAGAGGAGTGTCACGCGGGCAGCGCCGCAGACATTAATTTTCAAAATTCAGCTATTTTTAGGGCGCGCTCTGTCTCTGCTCTTCCGACACCTAGGTCACAGCTGTTGAACTTCCGCCTTGGCTTCCCCGCTAATTTCTGTTTAATTATAACAAAAATACTGGATATACAGAACGCGTAGAACAGAACTTGAGTTGTTTCGAAAGTTTTTCCGACTTTCCCACTCGAATCCTTGACTCTGACTCCAGGGCACATCCCACAGGACTCTCTGGACAGCTGTTCTCTGGGACATCTGTCGGGGTTCTGCGGTGCGCAGGCGGGGGAGTAGTGGTGGGGATGCTATCCGATCTGATCTCCTTATATGCACACAAACGCTAAAGAACTATTCAAAACATGCTCCAGCGATTGTAAAATGGGAAAAAACTCCCCATTCGAGTGGCATTTGAGGGGAACTTCCTGTAGAGGGCGCACGGCATATGCTTTCGATAAATCATAAATTTATATTCTTCAGCTCCAGTTCTTTGACACTACGTCCCTCCGTTCTCCAAAAACGAAACATCAAACGAACATTCGATGGGGAGAGGCATGCGGCATGGGGCGTGGGGCATGGCATAGCAGCCTACTGTGAAATTCATAGATCAATTTGAAAATTTAACAACTGGCCATTAGCACTGTGGAGAACCATTTCTCATTTCCCCATTTCGGAGGGAGGGCCATAAAATATGGAAAATGGAATTAAATCCGTATTTTTACAGTCCGGGGATTACGGTTTGTCAAAGCGCATGGAAAATAAGCAGAGAGGAAAACAACCCCTAGCAGGGGGATGAATGTAGCCTAAAAAGTAAAGAAAAATGCAGTACAGTATTTGATCTGATTTGGGGGCCATTTTTCCTTCCACCGAGCCAATACTGGGAGCTCGAGATCCAGCGCGATGTCCAGAATTAGGTCCATGAGCAGAGGGAGGGGAATAAGAGGGGAAGAATAACCGCAACGGATCGCCTGCGGGGGACTACACTATGTGTGAAGGGCCGAAAACGAGAACGCTTGTGTGTTTGTAATATGTGCATGTAAAAAGAGCGATAGAGAGAGATGCAACACGAGAGCACGACGAGTCAGTTGACTGTCGTTTGTCGTTTGAGGACGCGGGAGGGACGGTCCAAGACGGTGTCGCTTTGCACGAGCTAGAATCCAAGACGAAGTCCAACGGCAGACGGGTCGAGCCGAAGCTTCGACAAGAGCGCGACAGCTCGAGAGAGCGAGAGCGAGAGCGAAAGCGAAAGCGAAGGAAGAAAAGAAAGGCGCGAGATGAGATAAAGACAAGAGAGAACAGCCGCCTGGGCTGCTGCCGTGTGCGAGAATATAAATATACATATGTACATATGTACAAACGCAGTTACATATGCGGATGACCATGTGGTACGTTGGACAATAATAGCGATTTACCATACTGCGCCACCACATTATCAGTATGGCTATAATATGTATATAAATTATTCAGGCCATTGCCTGCGCAACCAAACAATGTGTATAATGCGTTTTTTAGTTATTAATTTAAACGGGTACCTGAATGGTTAGATATCCGATCGAAGGGCGTTTAGTGACAGTTCAACGATCACGATTCGCAACGGGCTAATTCAGGTACCTTGCGATCGGAAGCATTCATTTTAGGAGCAACGCTCTACCCATGAGGTTCCCACTGATATCGGTGCTCCTGGCAGGGGCTCTAATGGCTGCTTTCGGGGACATCAGGACACGCCAAACGAACATTAAATGCGTAACGCGGGATCCATCGTATGCGAAGCCGCTTGTCTGCCGCCTGAACGTGCTGGGACGTGGCATTATCGGAGCCAATGTCCATGTGAAATTGCTCAAACTACCAGTTCGGAAGGTGTCCATCAATTTCAGCATCTTTCAAAAACTCTCCGGCTACCATCCGTTCCTGTTCAACGTCACCGTGGACTTTTGCCACTACATGAAGCACCCGAATCCCCTCAACGTCTTCTACTACTTCTACGGCGCAATGCTGCCCTTCATCAACGTGAACCACACTTGCCCCATCAATGTGAGTGCCACGAATGCACTCTCCATGGGATTTTGTGACTCTCCTTTTGCTCTGGCTTCTTACAGCACGATATTATCCTGAAAGACTTTGTTCTGGATGATCAAATGTTCGCCAAAGTCCCTCTACCCAAGGGCAGCTACATGTTCGAGATCAAAATAATCAGCGAGGGTGTGTGGAGGGGGACCATTTACTCTTACTTGGATATTAATGTGGATGATAATCCCCGTATTAAGTCGGGCTAAGATTTGCTATGAGACTCTCGACTCTCTCTCTCTCTCTCAGCTGGATGTTGCACCCACCCTCCATCTGTTGGGGGTGGAACTGGGATTGAGGGTTGAGGTTTGAGGGTTGCACCTTTCCCTGCTAAAAATAGAATAAAATCTCATTAAGATCAGCAACAAACTCAATAAAATCTTTCGATTTAAGGGGGCGCGAGACCCAGAGGTCAGGGACAACGACACTGACCTCTCATTTCGAATGGGACAGAGATATAGCAGGTCAGGAAACGATTGAGTTCTAGAAATATTAGTGGCACTCGAGTGGATTCTGAAAGGTGCAATCGATTAAGCGGTATTTGAGTATCATTTGAAATGTATCTTGAAAATGTGACACCCTGAGGTTTGCCCAGATATCCTTGGCTGGGAGAGACACCAGTAGGCGGCAGAAGAAACTTAAGGATGCAGATACCCGTCGGTCGTTTGACTCGAATTAATCGCAGTTCCTTCGATACGTAATGCGCAAAAACTTTGAACAAAAGATACGAAATGTAATTCTTTATGCCACATTCGCACACTCGCACACAAACCAGAAACCAAATGGATAAAATTCGTTGCAAGGGGGTGAAAACTCTGCTGTTTTTCTTTGCTTTTCCAACTGCAAATCGGTTTTTCCTACCCCCCGCTCGGACAGCCTCCCTGGGCTGACAGAACTGATGCGTAATAACACTGTCCAACAAAAGGTACGAGATCCAGCAATGGAGAGTGTAAAGCAGCGTTGGGCAGGCGTTCTGTGTGCCGAGTTGTGCCCACGACATGTTTGTTGTTTGTGGACAGTTCTTGGGCATTCGAGACATTTATTAGATTAAAGTGAATAAATGCGGAAAAAATATGTTTGTTTCCCACAAAACATCGATGTATCTATCGAAAAGGACTATCGAAAGAGGATTCTAGTCAGTGGAGGAGGATGCCTCTGATGCGTGTGAGGCTGCACAGTGTACATTTCTTGTCCTCCCTCTGGCATGCCTGGGGGGTAAGGGGTGGTGGGTGGGTGGGTGCCTGGCTACATTTACAATTTCATAATGCAAAAGTTGCGCAGAGCAACAAGCCGGCAACCGTTGTCGTAGCCAGGATGCCAAAGGACAAAGCAAAGGCAACGCCGGCAGCGGAAAAGCGACCAACTTAGCCCCAGCTTAGAGACTTTTCCCCGTCGGTCGGGAAAGTGAGGGAGGGTGGGCGTGGGAGACACTGTTAAGGAGCCCCAGCATGTGGCCAAAGTCATTTGCCAGAACAAGTGAAAAATGCCGCTCAGAAACCAATGAACTTTGTGCGGGGTGGGCCCGGGGTCGGGGTCGGGGCGGGAGCGAGGCGGAAGCGACAGGGCGGCCATTTTGTTAGACAACTGTGTCGGCCATTTTGCAAATAAGACGGGACGGGTGGGGATGGGAGGGGAGGGGAGGGGACTGCCACATCATGTGTCAAATTAAAGCCCCAACGAAATGATGTATGGCGAGGCAGCGGTAAATTTCCCAGGTGACCACGCCCCGTAAACCCCATTTGATTGCCGCAATTAAATGCGGGGGCTACGGATTTCCAGTAGCGGTTGCGGCACCACACCCAGGATTCCGAATTCCCTATTGAGCTGTGCCTTCGTCGTGGCGGTCATGCAAACAACTCGTTTGTATTCGCTTAAATTCAAATCGTCTTTGGGGCTTATGCTCGTACTCAGCAATCAACTCTTTTACGGCCCCGACTTGTTGCCGTAGAACCCACCAACCATACGGCTGTACCTTCAGGTGCAACAAAGATACAAATCGATGCATATAGACACTCTCTTGAGTACCCTCCTCTGCTGGTTGTAATGCCTCCTCGGAACCGCCTTCGATATCTGGAAAGTGGTATATCTTTAAAGCTTTCTGTTGAAATCTGCAGAGACTCTGATCTTACGGTGTCTATTCCGCCTGGAATCAAGTCCAGCGCCATTATGGTGGCTATCTGTTCGTCCTTCTACGAAGGTGATAACCTTCTTGGGCTGGATCTCTTGCTGGAAGGCTGGAAGGATGGAGATATTGAAAGAAGCCTTCAAAGAACCCACAAAGAAGTTCTTCGTGTTCTTCAAATATAGGGTACAGAGGGGCGTCTTCATAGTTATCAGATCAGACATATAGATGTCTAAGAACTATAGATTGATGCAAATCCAAGGCTGACTGACTGCAAACCGTCTTTGATGTGTTCTCAAAGAGCAGTCTTTCAGCCTAGGCAGGCTTCACTGTACAGCGCCTGCCTCCAGACAAGTTAATGACCGATAGCCTGTCCGACTGCCTGGCGACACTCTGACCGGACAGTCGTCGTCGTTTCTGTGTCTGTGTCTGTATCTGTGTGTCTTTGTAGCTTTAATTAAAACATCACGTAGGAACACACACACCGCACACCGTACACTCGCGTGCTGCTTCGCTCGTGAGGCATTGGGCGGCAAACTATGTAAAGGGTCTAAAGGGTCTATATCTAGTCTCTGGTAAGCCGCTTAAGTTGCCCCTTCCACACTTACGTTTAGGCTTTCCTTTGCCTTTGCCTTTGCCTGCCCCTTCCGAATCGTGTGTCGCGTAATTATGCTAAAGCCCTGCCCCGCCCCACCCCCGCCCTGCCTGCCCCGACAATCTTATCGCTGAGAGATCAGAGAGCCGCTCCGAAGGCCTGCAAATTGATTTATAATTTCGATTTCCATTGGCAGCTGCTCTTTGACACAGTTTTGATACAGTTATCATCAGCGGCTATCGTCGTCGCTTCGGGGTGGCGGCAGCAGGTACAGCTTTTGTACCGCCCCAAAATGTTGCATATCTATGTGTGTGTGTGGTACCCACATCATATCTTATCGGGCCTGTAATCGAATACTCTTTATCGATTTCCATGTAACAAAATGAATGTTGAGCTAGTGGGGGGGCATTGGGCATGGGGGAAGTGGGCGGGAGGCCTGTTAACATTAAAGGAATTGAGGTTATGTTATGCACAAATTGAGGTTATGCATGTGTACATATGTACATATGTATGTATGTATGTGTTTGTGGACACTCGAGTACCCTGCATGAACCCTGCACTCGTTCCTTTTGGACACTCTTCGAAACAAGCTCCTTTAACCTTCTTTTTGGATTATTAGAAATCAGTTTTCTGCCAGCAAAAGTGCAAGGGGCAGAGGAAGGGGCAGAGGCAGTGGCAGTGGCAGAGGCGGCAGAGGGATGCCCAGGCCACATTCTCTCTATGTTTCTATGGACAAAAAGTCCTTCAGTAATTAGGGATTATTTGCACTTATCGCTCGCATGTTTTGAGTAAAAATAAGTGTAAACTTAGGGAAAAAAAATAATAATAAATAAAAAAAATAAGAGAAATATAAAGATCTAAATTTATATTTCTCTTATTTTGTATTTATTTATTTTCATGCTACAAGTTTACACTTTTGTTTATTACGCCAGGCATTAACTTCAATCTAAAAATATCATTTAATATTTTTAGAAAAGCTTATACTTATAATTGTTTTTACAAAATTTTTATTTTATTACTTATTAAAATTTTAATTATTTATTCTACTATTTTTAATTATTTATTCTACTATTTTGATTTATTTTCTTTTTTTGAGTATATTTTATTTTGTAACTTTAAAGTAAAACGAGGGGGAACGTTGTGAGTTGCTGCGGACACCGCAACTCTACAGTTATACCCGATACTAAGTCAGTATGGCTCTCCTCCGGCAGACGCCGCTAATATTAAACGACACGACAAAGAGTGCGTGCGAGAGAGACAGAAAATCAGTCTGAGCGTGACGTCACGCGCTGCGTAGCCACTGCAAATTGATTTGTTTCCTTTGGCTATAAAAATGATCTGATCTGATCCAGATTCAGCAATCTGATAGATATGGTCGTTATCTATGATTCTGCGTTTTTAGTTTTCTCAAATCTGCAATATTGTGGATGCAACAGATTTTCGTCCTTTGTGTGGGCGGAAGGGGGTGGGGCGAAATTTTGAGATAAACGTTTTATAGTGAGATCTAACAGAAGTGCGGATACCAAATTTGGTTACTCTAGCTTTAATAGTCTCTGAGATTTGTGAATATCCCCAGATTTGCATCCTTTGCGGGGGCGGAAGGGGGTGTGGCGAAATTTTGAAACAAACTCGTCTCGGTCCGATATATTAGGAGTGTGGATACCAAATTTGGTTGCTCTAGCTTTTATAGTCTCTGAGATCTAGGCGCTAATGTTTTACTCTAAGCAAAGCCGCCTATGCTACCTGTGTGTTAGAGAGAGACAGGGCGAGAAAAAATGAAATTGTTTTCTTGATGCTGGCTATAATAGTAATACGATCCAATTCAGATTCTGCAGTCTAAAAGATATGGTCATTCTCTACGATTCTGCGTTTTTTGTTTTCTCGTATCTTTAAAAATGTGGATGCCACAGATTTTCGTCCTTTGTGGGGGCGGAAGTGGGCGGGGCAAAGTTTTGAAATATTTTTGTAGCAGTGACATATCACAGAAGTCTGGATCCAAAACATCGTTGCTCTAGCTCTTATAGTCTTTGAGCACTAGGCGCTGAAGGGGACGGACAGACGGACAGACGGACGGACGGACAGACGGACAGACGGACGGACGGACAGACAGACAGGGCTCAATCGACTCGGCTATTGATGCTGATCAAGAATGTATATACTTTATGGGGTCGTAAACGATTCCTTCTGGACGTTACACACATCCACTTTTACCACAAATCTAATATACCCCAATACTCATTTTGAGTATCGGGTAAAATTAATTGATTGATTCGTTGTGCTCAAAACTATTGAACTGCCACGAATCCACTCGTGGGAGTGATACTGCGGACTCATTAAGGGTTTTTTTTTTAACTTTTGAATTGAAATCTAGAAAATGTAGTCCCAATTTCGCAGTATTTACTTATCCCCCGTTTACGTTTCCTTTACTTGCAGGTAAATCTTCGATCCATCCCGAAGGTTAAGACCTAATCGTTGATTGATTATTTCTGATTTTCTCCAACGGCAATGGCAACGGCAACGCTTGGGTAATCTGCGAGTCGAGTTAACTGGAGCCTTTCTTGTATTTTCCAAGCAATTTTCCATTTAATCTGCACTCGAACAGCAGCTGCCACATCCTCCTCATCGGTGGCAGGCACGAACTCATTGAAAGCGACGCGTCATAAACTGGCGAAGGCTTAAAGGCTCTCTGTTCAATGGCTTTTCCAGGGAAAAAGTACGAGACAAAAGCCAAGACTCGAAGGCGGGGAAACTGGGAAAGGGGGGAGCGGAGCTGCTCAATAAGCTGCTGCACATTGATTGAAATCGAAGACGAAGCCCGACAAAAGAGTGAACCAGAATGACATAACTGCAATTGCACGATGATGAATAGCGATGGTAATGGAGAGGATGATACATACCCCCCCTCCCCTATATACATATATACACGGAATGGGCAACAGTTGCGGCAGTTGCAGAGAAATGCTGGGACCCAGGGCCCTAAGCCAAGGAACGGCAGCAACAAATTGAATAAAAGATGAAGTTTGTCGAGGCAAGAGGCAAGGGGCAGCTGCATTCCTGCTAGACCCCCTCTTCGCTTCCTCTGGGAGACTGGCAGATGACTGCGTGGCTTGATAAAACTTTAATTATGTTGAGGAGCACGCGTATCCATGGCCTCTAAGGAGCTCACTTCTAAGCCACTCACTCTCCTGCGGCAAAGGATTTGGCTCCGGCTCTGGCTCTGGCTCTGGCTCCTTGAGATGTTGTTTGCCCAAAAACTCGAGCGTTTATTACATGGCTTAAGCATTATTAATGCCGGAGGCAGTTTAAAAGGCTGCAAATTTGCAGACTGTAGAGCGGCTACCTTGCAACGTCTGCGGCACCACCAGAGATTCGCCATCTCGCTCAATTTGTATGCAGAGCAGAGCAGAGTCTTTGTTCCCGCCACAGGCCTTGGGGCATCTTCTGGCAGGCAACAACACGGAATGATTTATTCTCTTACACATCCCACATCTACTCTATGACACTTTGCGGCCTCAACACGCAAACTATTCTCGAGCAAAAAAAGCAGGGAAGGAAAGAAAAGAAATCTCTCTCTCTGTTCTGCATAATAAAATTTGATTATCGGATTGTTGTAGACAGCTTTATGCTGCAGACACGATGCTGGTACACGATCTAGGGTATCCGCCTGTAATTTGAGCACTTCATTGTGAGGACAATGCCAGGACAGGACATCAGGAGTAGTGTCTGCTTTTTGCGCCAAAAGAAACTCCAAGAAAAGGAACCTTTTGTTTGCGTATCTTTGGCGGAACGGAAGGAGTTCTGTCCTGGGATTGAGAGGCAGAACCCATAAATTAACAGCAGAACCGCAATGCCTCAATGGCAAAACAAAGGGGGGAAGACAGACACAGAAGGTGGAAGGTGGAAGGTGGAAGGGCAGGCAAGTGGAGTCTCCCTTGCGGGTTTTTGGGGGCAGGGCAGGGCCCTTACCAAGTAGGACACAAATCCTCGCCCATGGCCATTAGGTGTTCGATGGCCGCTTGTAATTAGCATAATTGAAATGTGTACGGGGTGGGGCATGCGGCGGGGGCACTAAAGTCATCAAAGTGGATTGCCTTTTGGGCGTGGCCAATCGAAATGCGAGGAAAAAACAGAATCGGAATCAGAATCAAAGCTCATGCCAGCCCCCAAGTCCATCCCCTGCCTCAATGTCCATTGATGTTTTCACTTGAATGCGACAATTTCCATGAAAATGGCAGACAGGCTGGCAGGCGGGCAGGCAAAGGGAGGCGCTATATATATCCTGCACGGAGTGGGTCGCAGCCACTTCCTGGAAGCTGTGGGTGGAGAGGCAAGTGCTCCTGGCGCTGCCACCTAATGGCCGGGCAGACGTTTATAATTATATTTGTGCAGGCTGTATACTCTCCTATCTGTGTGGCTGTGTGTGTGTCTGTGTGTGGGGGGATTGGCGAGATTGCGGCTTAGACTTCATCCTGGTGCTTTTTGAATTTAAATCCGTATTGCTCTCAGTGTCACGGCCCCATCCTGTGGCCCGTCTGCCGCCCCGCCACTCCACATAAAAGGTTTTCACGCCCAAGAGGGGCATTTTCCTCTGCTCTCTCTCACTGTCTGGCCATTTTGCGGCTTCGTTAGTGGCTAAAGAAAAAGAAAAAGTGTCGCATAAGGTGTTAATCAAGGCAACGAAAGTGACAATCGATCGACGCCACGAGGGGGCGCGGGGGGTTTGGGGGGACAGCGCCAAAAGTGCCGGAATGGAGCGGTGCGGACCGGAGCTCATTGAGTGGCAGGTAAAAGGTGTTTTCTTGAATCCAATTTGGTGGCAGAGCATTTTATCATTCATCGTTAAAATCGTTCAATTGAATAAAGGCTAGGGTATGGCCATGGGAGAAGGATTTAGAGCTTCTCTATATCCCCCGTCGGAGGTCGTAGGTCGTAAGTCACTCGGCAATTAAATATTCATACGATTTTCGCTTCCTTCTTTTTCTGCTGCGTTTCCCCCCACAAATCCTTCTGATGGGGCGGGGGGTGGCAGAAGCAGAGGGGTGCTGAGCACGCACAAGGCTGGCGGCAGTTTGAGGAGTGCGGGGGAGTGCGCCCGAATGGGGCAAAGGGAAAAGAGGTCACGCTGGAGTCGTTTTCGATGCAGTTTCCGTTTCGCGTTGCAAAATTTTTATTTATTTTTCTTTTCTCTTTGCATACATTTGCGTTTTTATACCCGATACTCAAAATGAGTATTGGGGTATATTAGATTTGTGGTAAAAGTGGATGTGTGTAACGTCCAGAAGGAATCGTTTCCGACCCCATAAAGTATATATATTCTTGATCAGCATCAATAGCCGAGTCGATTGAGCCATGTCTGTCTGTCCGTCTGTCCGTCTGTCCGTCCGTCCGTCTGTCCGTCTGTCCGTCTGTCCGTCCCCTTCAGCGCCTAATGCTCAAAGACTATAAGAGCTAGAGCAACGATGTTTTGGATCCAGACTTCTGTGATATGTCACTGCTCCAAAAATATTTCAAAACATTGCCCCGCCCACTTCCGCCCCCACAAAGGGCGAAAATCTGTGGCATCCACAATTTCGACGATACGAGAAAACTAAAAACGCAGAATCGTAGAAGATGACTATATCTTCTAGAGTGCAAAATCTGAACCAGATCGTATAATTATTACAGCCAGAATCACGAAAACAATTTCACTCTTTCTCGCTCTGTCTCACTCTAACACACAGGTTTCATGGTCGGTTTTGCCAATTGCAAAATATGAGTTCAAGGATCTCAGAACCTATAAAAGCCAGAGCAACCAAATTTGGTATCCACACTCCTGTGATATCGGACCTTGACCGTTTCCTGTCCAAATTTCGCCACACCCCCTTCCGCCCCCGCAAAGGACGAAAATCTGAGGCAACCACAAATCTCAGAGACTATTAAGGCTAGAGTAACCAAATTTGGTACACACACTCCTTTAAGATGTCACTATAAAACGTATATCTCAGAATTTCGCCCCACCCCCATCCGCCCCCACAAAGGACGAAAATCTGTTGCATCCACAATATTGCAGATTTGAGAAAACTAAAAACGCAGAATCATAGATAATAACCATATCTATCAGGTTGCTGAATCTGGATCAGATCAGATCATTTTCATAGCCAAAAGGAGCAAATCAATTTGCACTGGCTACGCAGCGCCCGACGTCACGCTCAGACTGATTTTCTGTCTCTCTCGCACGCACTCTTTGTCGTGTCGTTTAATATTAGCGCCGTCTGCCGGAGGAGAGCCATACTGACTTAGTATCGGGTATAACCGTAGAGTTGCGGTGTCCGCAGCAACTCACAACGTTCCCCCTCGTTTCCTCTTATTTTGTGGCCAGGGGGTGGGAGGGTCCAGCCAAACGGAAAATCAACATTGGCAAGCCAATCGATGGCGAGGGGGAGGGGGCCCACAGCCAGGCTGTGGCTGTGGCTGCTGCTCCTCCGGGGCTCCTCCAACGCCGCAATGTGGCGTGAGCGTGCGATGCAACATTTCGATAGTGGAGCGGTGGCAAGAGTCTCTTGGCCCGAATGCAAATGCAAATGCAGCCGAGCTGCTGCAAAGTCTTTAGATATTTCTATGGCGATTTTCGCTGAAAAATACATACCCTGGAATCATGAATGGTAATGAGGGGAGGTCTTAGACGGTGAAGCATTATCCACACAATAATGATACCAAGTTTGCTCTGGGAATGCTCTAGAAATCAAACAAATAGTTACGGCCATGGATAGGTTCTTTTTTAAAGATTTTTCTCGAATTTTTCATGGATTAAATTTGCTCTGAAAGTCAATGCCGTTACTATTATTTGTGCCATGACTGTTATAGGGGAGCAAACAGTGCAAGCAGTGCAGGCAGTGCAGGGTGTATCCTGGTCTAGATAGCTCTCCTTCTCTCTCTCTCTCTCTCGCTGCTTAACCCTTAGTCTGGCGGCTGTGCATAAATTTGGCCAGGCGATAAGCAGTCGGAGAGGAGGCTCCTCTGGCCTGGCCGCTTGCCCAGTTTAACCTTAAAAGGTGCCACCATTAGCTGCCTCTAATGGCCTGCTACCCCCCCCCTGCTACGCCCCTCCACCGATCGTGGCCCAATGATATGCGAAATTTCTGTTGCTTTTCCTCTCATTTAAGATATTTTCTGGCTGGCTGGTTTCATTGGAAAAGTGGAAATTTCTGCCTAATTGTGCGCGTCTTTTGCGTGCCGCTGCAGCCTCCCCAGTCTTTTAGGGAGTTTTCTCTGGCTTTTTTGGCCATATGGTAATTTGATTGGCTTTCCCGGCATCGCAAATGTGAGTGCAATTAGCTCTTTGACTGGGATATTATGCCATGGAGAGGTGGGGAGGGGAGAGCAGACCAAGTTGATCCAGTTTTGAAAAGCATTTTCCATCCATCCAGCGGCCATAATCTACGAGATGTGCCATGTTTACAATGTCTCTGTGTTTTTTCTTGTGAACTGCTAATTTTTTATCGACTCCGTGTTGCATGTGGCAGCGAGAGAGACAACATTTGCATAGTAGACAACAAACTGTCGTCACTGGTGGGCCCCCCTACCACCCCCCGCTCCTCCTCCTGCCCGGACGCACAGAGAAAAATCGTAAAATATGCAAATTCATTGGAATATCATAAATATTCATGTATCTTGTATCTTGTATCTGCTACTCTCTTTTCTTGTCTCCAGCTTCCTTTCTCGTTGCATCGAAGCCGCCCACCGTTTTTTTTGTTGGTTTTTTGTTTTTTCGTTTTTGAATTTGTTAATCTTTTGTAAATGGATGTTGCGTGACTCGACTCGACCCAAAGACCGGCTGTAGGTCCGTTGTTGCAACAATTAAACTCAATTAAGGCATTTCTCTCGTTGCGTTGCGTCTTTCTTCCATTTAAAAGTTGGAATTTCTACGAAAGCGAACGCACAAATCTGACTAAATTATAATTGTTTAATTTGATTCAATGAACGGCAATTGAGGCCCAAAAAGCCACAGAACAATTTCAGAATTTACGAAACTTAATTCATAGTCAATTCATTAAATTTTCGCTCTTAATTAAGCTTTTTTCGCCCTTCAAATGTTATATTTTTCGTGCATTTATATTTATTTTATTCTTAAATTTTTATTTGCCTGCGAGTGGTTTTTTTTTTTAAGAAATGGTTGGATGGGGGGATGGAATGGTGGGTGCACAGACGTGCATAATGCAAATATTGCAAAAAGGGTTTTGTACTTTTTTTGTTCTGACTCTTTTTGCCGCAGGAAACAAAGGAAACGAAGGCGAACGACAGTTTGGCAAACAAAAAATCAGGGGGGATGGGGGTTCCCAGTGGTAGTATTTACCAGCAGACGGCTAGGGAATGTTCTTACCTGCTGACGGGGCATATTAGATCCGTGCAACAGCCAGAAGAAAGCCCTATATTCGAGATATAGAGATCAAGAGTCGAGATTCCAGGTTACTGCTGTTTTCAGAGCTTTTCCATCGTGATTTTCAAAAGAAAATTAGTTTTATCCGATAAATTAATTCATTTTCTATAAGATTGGATGATTTTTAAAATCTTGAGTTTATTGCATTATTTTTTTGAATTTTTTGAAAGAAAAATGTTATAGAATTTGTTGTACAAAAGTGTTGGCACACCTCACATTGAATTTATTTCAATTAAAGAGTATTATATTGTCCATCAGCTTGCAGAATTGGGATGGCCAGAAGGAGCCCTCTTCCCACTTCCAGTAACGGCCTGATGGTGCTTCGTTGTTGGAAGGAGAGCAACATAGAGAGAGAGAGAGAGGACTAACACTACGGGTCGTTTTTAAATGATTAAAGGCTTAAAAATGTTCTTTAAAAATTATTTAAAAATAGTAAATGATCCAAAGATAAAATAAAGATATTTTTCAGTATTATTTGAGTTCTTTCCATAGCTGAGAAACCACTCCAATAATGGTTCAAAGACCACAAAAAGGATGGCTGAAAGGACAGCCATAATTGGGGGCTGCTTTCATGAGGCCAAAAGCAAATTAAATTTCCACAACAATAACCACTTGAATGCGAATCCTTTGTGTATAATTTTATGAATTATTGGTTTTATTTATTGGAGTCAATCGGATATCAGTGCGTGGTGGTCGCCATTTCACATTTTCATAATTAAAACCATCCGATAGATAGCCAGAGAAGAAAGAGAGGAAGAGAGAAGTAAAATCAATTGACACAATTTTTCGTATTTGGGAGCACAGATAACCTCATTGTATGCCCAACTTTCCCCTCTCTCCCCCCTGGTTCTTTCCCTTTTGGACTTTCGAAATTGGATCTATCTCTAGGCACCCCCTCCCCCCCTGCTGTATCTCCCTCCCACCGGCAGATGCCAAAGAAGTGCACAATAAAAATCAATTCGAGCAATAAAGTTTTTAATTGGATCCAGCTCCCTGCTGGCTCTCTGCTCTCCGCCCGAGGCCGGGCCATAAAACTCGAAATTGTTGCAAGAGATGTCTCCATTTGATTTAGAGCCAACTGCCAGCCTTAATAGCCAGAAATTCCTCTTTCTGGAATAATTATGGAATATGCTAACAAAAAAAAAAGAATAACCAACCCCGAAACAAACCCAAAAAAAGTGAAGCTGCAAATGCGGGCTGTCGCTGGAATTGAAATGTATCCGTAATAATGCAGGTACCTCTCCCTCCCTCCCTCCCTCTCTCTCTTTTATCTCTCTTCGACAATCTGTCGAAATCCAGCTGCAAATTGAAGTAGAACATCCTTTGAGAAGAGAAAGTTCCAAAAGAAAGTAGCGCGTCATGCACACGACATGCACAATATTCTATTTTTCAGTAAGTACGCAAGGACATTTATGTAGGGATATTCGGATCAATTGGTGGCCTTTTCTTGCCCTAACACTCCCTAAAACCCGACTCTAAAAAGAGTGGAAAATGTTTGTAAAAATACAATTTCATCAAGTGGAATGCACGCCCACCTCCAGGGGAGGCGAGGGGGTCCGAAAAAAGAGTTCTTTGCGTTCGGCTCCATCGGAGCACAGGAGCCGAAAGCAATAACCATAAAAGCCACACGTCTCGGGGCTCAAATGTTCGAAATACTACACATGCACTGAGAGAAAACGGGGGGTACCATATTTAAAATCACATTTCCAAAGGGGAAGCCATTACGGCAGTTGTTTTCCATCCAGAACTGGACGGGGGAGACCACTTCAATCATTCACTCCCTCACTCACTCGCAGCAGGGCCTAATAGACTCCCGGCTGGACAGGAGCGGAGTGCATATAAGCCCGAACCCTGGCCCCTGGCGAGTGCACACGATTCGCATAACTTTGGGTAAATGCCCGAGTGCGGGAATGGAAAACAAAGCGAATAAATTGCAGGCATACTTCTCCGCTCTCCACTCTCCACTCTACGGGTATGTGGCCTCATCCTTCCGAGTTCACGTGCGGTCAATATGCGGAAAATGCGCTCGGGAATGGGAATAGGAGGCGGCTCCTTCCCTCCGCAAAAGGATGCAGGTGCCGGAGACTGACTGCTGCCCAAAAGGATAGCTAAGCCAGGATATAAACCGAATTGAATTGAAATGAGAATGCGTAATTCATGATTCAGGCCCAAATCGTATGCACAGCTGGATAAATCTTGTAAATTAAGTCATCAACATTCTGGCTGCCTCTTCGAATGTCTGGTCTGGTTGGCGACTGGCGATTCGATGCCTAATTAAGGCTGCTCAAATATACACATATACTCCTGTACATACATATATAAAGATTGAGATAGGGAGCTGCAGCAGAGATGACAGGAATGAAGTGCTGGAAATGAGTATCAGATGAAGAAGAAACGAATAATGGAAGTAAAGACCGAGGAAAACCCCCAACCTGGAGTCAAGTTTGAGGAATTGGACCATCTCTAATGATTTAAACACAAATCTCTCATATCTGGATGTTCTTTTATAGAACAAACACGCGTCGTATCGATTCTAAACGGCAGATCGATCTCTGCGGTGGTTCTTTACTCTTTTGCTCACTCTCTTTCGGGTCTCATTTTACGCTCAGCACTACTGAGAGAGCTTTGAGGCCTTGTTTGATGGGAGACATAGAAGAGAGACGGTTTTCTGTTGTGCTGAGCAAAATAAGAACCCAAACGAGAGCGCCTTGCGAGAGCGGACCACCAACGAAGGGCGATAGCTTTTTACTTGTGGAATACAAACACTTGTTTAGTTTTTAATAATCTTCTGGCGTTTTTTTCGAGAATTCTCTTTCAAGCTAGCTTTCTTCTTTTATGGCTAAAAGTGTCGGCACTGCGAAGCGACTTGAAACCACCTCTCTTGGCCTCGCTGGGCTTCTTCTTTGTGAGCCAACAGTGAAGCATGTTAGCAGCTTATTCACCGGCAGGCTCAGGCGGCCTCCCTTGCGTCGCCCCTTTTACCTTGTCCCACCCCATCATCCACCACCACCCACGAGCCGAGTCGGGGCCAAAGTGGAAATGCAAATATTTGCATGCCCTCGTGGCATCCCCCGTCCATCCAGCCATCCATCCATCCAGTTGGCTTTTGCTGCACAGCATCAATTATTGAGGCGTGTTTACAAGTTGACAGATTGCAGGATGCCTGCCCTGCCCTGCCCTGCCTCAAGTGGCGGCCCCAGAGGCGTGTCCCCAGCCCAGACCCCCGACCCGACCCGTGTTCGCCCCCCTTTTACTTTCCTGATGAGCCAACCCCCCATTAATGTGTCTTTGTTGTTGTTGCAGCCCTCTCGTTCACCCTGGAGCCCCAGGATGCTGTTGTGCCCGAGGGCCACTCGGTCCTGCTGCAGTGCTCCGGCAGTGCGCCTGCCCGTGGCAAGGGCAAGGCCACGCCCACGCCTGCGACCGTGCGATGGCGGGGACCCGACGGCCAGGACCTGGGCATCGTGGGGGACACCTTCCGCTCGCAGCTGAAGAACGGATCGCTGTACATCAGTTCGGTGGAGGAGAACCGCGGCCTGACCGGCGCCTACCAGTGCCTCCTCACGGCCGAGGGGGTGGGCAGCGTGCTGAGCCGGCCGGCGCTGGTGGCGATTGCCCGCCAGCCGGACCTCAACCAGGACTTCATCGAGACGTACCTGCTGCCGGGACAGACGGCCTACTTCCGGTGCATGGTGGGCGAGGCCAGCTGGCAGGAGGGCGTGCGGCACTCGGTGCAGTGGTTCCGGGACGACATGCCCCTGCCCCTGGACAAGCTGCGGATGGTGGTGCTGCCCAACGGCGCCCTGGAGATCGACGAGGTGGTTGCCTCCGATCGCGGCGCCTACCAGTGCAACGTCACCTCGGGCAGCGTCTCCCGCCTGAGCAGCAAGACCAATCTGAACATCAAGAAGGCGGCGAGCGAGCAGCCGGGCGGCGAGCATGCGGTGGCCCCCTCCTTCCTGGTGGGGCCGTCGCCCAAGACCGTCCGCGAGGGGGACACCGTCACCCTGGACTGTGTGGCCAACGGGGTGCCCAAGCCGCAGATCAAGTGGCTGCGCAACGGCGAGGAGCTCGACCTGAACGACCTCGACTCGCGCTTCTCCATCATCGGCACGGGCTCGCTGCAGATCTCCAGTGCCGAGGACATCGACTCGGGCAACTACCAGTGCCGGGCCAGCAACACCGTCGACTCCCTGGACGCCCAGGCCACGGTGCAGGTCCAGGTGCCGCCCAAGTTCATCCAGGCGCCGCGCGACAAGACCGCCCACGAGAAGGAGGAGCTGGAGCTCGAGTGCGCCATCCGGGGCAAGCCCAAGCCCCTCATCAGGTGGCTGAAGAACGGCGACCTTGTCACCCCCAACGACTACATGCAGCTGGTGGCCGACCACAACCTGCGCATCCTCGGACTGCTCCACTCCGATGCCGGGATGTTCCAGTGCGTCGGCACCAATGCCGCTGGCAGTGTCCAGGCAGCGGCCCGGCTACGCGTCGTCCCACCAGGAGGTAAGTGGCTCTATGAGATAGCCCCCCATCCCTCCTATCCCCCCTATCCGCCTATGTATATGTAGTCTCCCAGCCCGGTGTCCAGTATTTGTCCAGCTGTCGATTCGGCCTGTAAAATGACTCTACGAAATTGAACGCCTAGCTCCACGTACCTCCAGACCTTTCAATTTGTACAAACATTGTCCTTTCATTGTCCTCCTGCTTTTGTAAATTGATTTCATGTGTGTCTGTGTGTTGTGTATTTGTATTTGTATTTGTATATTTTTGTGTAGAATTTTGTGCTAAAATATAGATATTTCTTTTGCGATTCATTGATGGAGGAGAGAACCCAGAGGACTGAACGGATAAGTCTACCAAACGAGCTTGAACACCATCCGTATAGCCATTTCTACAAAAAAAAAACCATTTATCGATATCGATTAACGATTTTCGTTGAAACAATTTCTTAAACCTGTAACTTTTTCTTTTTTGAGATACATTTCGTGTGATTCCTCAAGCATCCACAAAAGAATATTAAAATACATAAATCAAAAATATTTGCCACCTTTAAGGAGGCTCCTACTCATGTCTCTCGGACTCCGTGGAGCATCTAAAAAGCTCTTAGGACGAGTCGTGCTATATTCTAGGGCCCTTCCCAATTGTTTTGTAATTAAGGCCACAGATTTTTGGTCGGCAAAGAAAGCCTAACAGCCTTCACGGAATCGATACTTTCCCAGGCCAAACAATCGATTATTATCGATGATGCCGATACCAGCCGTTACTGGTGAGCTCTCCCCATCGGATCGAAAATGAGAATCGTCGGAAGCAATTAATAATAAAGAAATGTGATATAAAATGAATTTTGTCAATATAATTTATTAACTTTTGTTTTGTTTTATTTGTTCTTCTTTGTTTCCGTTTCCTTTTCGACACTTTTCCTTGGCTTATCATTTCCTCGACGCGACATCCATCCATTCCCGAATCCCGTCCCAAAAGTGAAAATCAAACAACGCAAACCCCAAGGCCAGTCCACCAAGTCCCTGCAGACCTCCGACAGTCCAGTGAAACGACGACGACCGTACAGCTCGGGGGAGCAGCAGCCGCTGCGCACCAAATCGGGGGCCAGCCTGCGCTCGACCGAGGACGAGGACGAGGACGGGGACGACGACAGTGCCCAGGACAGTGGGCCGACCACGCGGCTCCTGTACTCCAAGACCCTGCTGGACAGCCTGCAGCACTCGGGGAAGGCCTCACGGCCCGAGCAGCCGCTCAACGATCGCAACTTTGAGCGGAACGAGGCCAGCGCCCTGCGGCGGGAGAGCAACGGCCACAATGACAACGACCAAGACGACGACGATGACGACGAGTACGACGATGACGAGACGAAGGAGGCACTGATCGCTGCCTACAAGCACGGCGATGATCCCCAGAAAATACTGGCCTCCTGGCAGAGCAACAAGCACAAGAAATCCCAGCCACAGCAGCAGCAGAAGCTGCAACTGCCATTGCCCCCATCCTTCAATTTTGCGTCCCCCTCAGATTCAAGCGAGCAGGAAGCCAACGCCAATGCCGCCGCCGGCAGTGGAGTGCCACTGAAGAGTCTGGGCAGCGGACTCCTGGCCCGTCTGCCCAGCCAGCCCCGCGACCTGGCCGCCCAGATAGTCAAGCCGCGGTTCGTCACCCTCAGCTGGGCGGAGCCGCTGCAGAATGCCGGGGAAGTGGTCTACTACACGGTCTACTACAAGATGAACAACAGCGAGAGGTGGGTATCTGATTGCTTCCTGCTTTTGACAGACCTTCAGTCCAGTCCTTCTGCCTGTCTGGCTGGCATCCTTTTGTCGAAATTAAAACTCTTTTCCGTTTGCCATTCGATGCCTTAGGGAGCAGAAAATGGTGACCAAATCGCACGACGACCTGCAGGTGAACATCCAATCGCTGCTGCCGGGCAGGACGTACCAGTTCCGTGTGGTGGCCAGCACGAACTTCGGCAGCGGCGAGTCCTCTGCCCCGCTGGAGGTCAGCACCCAGCCGGAGGTGAACATAGCGGGACCACCGCGGGCCTTCGAGGGCCATGCGCGCAGTCACAGCGAGATCTATGTGCGCTGGGAGGAGCCGGCAGTGACCAACGGAGAGATACTCAAGTACCGCGTCTACTACTCGGAGGTGGGACACGCACCCGATGCCATAGCCGCCGAAGACCACATGCTAATCGAACCTTTGAACCCGTTTCAGAACGAAAGCGGAGCTGATTTGTACCACGATAGCACCGCCATGGAGGCACTGCTCACCGAGCTGCGTGCCTACACGGACTACGTGATCAGTGTGGTGCCCTTCAATCGGAATGGCATGGGCGATCCCTCGGCCGAGATCAAGGTGAAGACGTACTCCGCAACGCCGTCGGAGCCGCCCAACAATGTCACCCTGGAGGTGACCAGTTCCAGCGTGAGTATACTCTTTGGGAGTCTCTTCAGCCTTTTAACCTTTGTGTCCTTCCCGTTGCCGGGCAGTCCATTACCGTTCACTGGGAGCCACCCGCCGAGGAGGATCGCAATGGCCAGATAACAGGCTACAAGATCCGGTATCGCAAGTTCAAGGACGCACCGCAGGTGAAGAGCACGCCGGCCAACATACGCTACTTCGAGCTGAGCGGACTGGACCGCAGTGCCGAGTACCAGGTGAAGATTGCGGCCATGACGGTGAATGGATCCGGGCCGTTCACGGAGTGGTATCGCGTCAATACGCTGGAGAACGATCTGGACGAGACGCAGGTGCCGGGCAAACCGATCTGGATCAATATACAGCCGGGAGCGGAGAACATCGGCCTGCACTGGGGTCCGCCGCAGCAGCCGGAGATCAAGATACGCAACTACGTGCTGGGCTGGGGCCGAGGCATACCCGACGAGAACACCATCGAGCTGAAGGAGACCGAGCGCTACCACGTGCTCAAGAACCTCGAGTCGAACACGGAGTATGTGGTTTCGCTGAGGGCGCGCAATGTGAAGGGCGATGGCCCGCCGATCTACGACAACATCAAGACCCGCGACGAGGAGCCCATCGACGTGCCGGTGCCGCTGGAGGTGCCCGTGGGCCTGAGGGCCATCACCATGTCAAGCTCCTCGATCGTTGTCTACTGGATCGACACGATGCTGAACAAGAACCAGCACGTGACCGACAACCGCCACTACACGGTCAGCTACGGCATCACGGGATCCAGTCGCTATCGCTACCACAACACCACCGATCTCAACTGCATGATCAACGACCTGCGGCCGAACACCCAGTACGAGTTCGCCGTCAAGGTGGTGAAAGGGCGCCGCGAGTCCGCCTGGTCCATGTCGGTGCTGAACAGCACCTACCAAAATGTGCCAGTGACGCCGCCGCGGGAGGTAACTGTGCGCCTGGACGAGGAGAATCCCCCCACGGTGATCATCCAGTGGATGCCGCCGAAGCACACGGTGGGCCAGATCACCGGCTACAACATCTACTACACGACGGACACCACGAAGCGGGACCGGGACTGGTCCATTGAGGCCTTCGCCGGCGAGGAGACCATGCTGATGCTGTCCAACCTGAAGCCCTACACCACCTACTACTTCAAGGTGCAGGCGCGCACCACCAAGCAGCAGGGCAACAACAATGCCCCCTTCTCCGCTCTGGTGTCCTACACGACCACGGCTGCGGTGATCATGCAGGAGGCGGACACCATTGCCAAGGGCATCGACAACGAGCAGCTGCTGTACATCATCGGAGCCACGGTTGTGGTGCTGCTGGTTGTCCTCATTGCCATTCTATTCCTCTGCCGCAGCAAGCCCCAATCCTCCCCGGAGCATACGAAAAAGAGGTAAAGTCCTAAGAGCCACGAACCCTGTCCCACTTTTTGACCTGTTTTTCGATTTGCAGCTATCAAAAGAACAACGTGGGAGTGCCAAAGCCCCCAGATCTATGGATCCATCACGACCAGATGGAGCTGAAGAACATTGACAAGGGTCTGCACACGGTCACGCCCGTCTGCAGCGATGGGGCCTCGAGTAGTGGGGCCCTGACCCTGCCCCGCTCGGTGGTCCACAGCGAGTACGAGGTGGAGACGCCTGGCGGAGTGCCTGGGCATGTGACCAACTCGCTGGACAAGCGCTCCTACGTGCCCGGCTATATGAGTGAGTAGCAGACCATTGTGTTCTTTGTCCGGCTCATCAATCGCCATTCCCCGCCAGCAGCCACTTCGATGAACTCTACGATGGAGCGCCCGCAGTATCCGAGGACCCAGTACAGCCACCAGAACCGCTCGCACATGACCATGGAGACGGGCCTCTCGCAGCAGAGCCTCTCGCAGCCGAACCAGAACAGCTCGCTGGCCCAAACGCCCGAGCACCCGTACGGGGGCTACGATGCCAGCTTCTGGTTAGTTCCCCCCAAAAATCTAGTCAAGCACTCGATTCAATTTAGTTCAGAGCAATTCAGAAGCACCACAAAATTCTCATCTAAATTCGAAACAGTTGTTGTGTCTCCGGTCTTGCGAGCTTGGAGATATATAGTTATAGTTGAAGCAGAGGCATGGGCACAAGATCGCGATGGGGACGTATTGATTCCCGTGTGACGGTCAATTTGGTGCGAGAGCCGTCCATGAAGATGATCAAGCTCAATCGGCAGACATTGGAGCGTCGCGTGGACCACCAGCTGATGCTGATGTCGTCGCCGGTGCCGTTTGTTAACTTCATGAACAAGTTCCGCCTGGACGAGATTCTGATCAACCACCAGGCCAGAGGGGTGTTCAGCATGCGCGACTCGGCCACCGTTACCGAACTGGCCAGCTACACGTGGAGCATTATGTCCGCCAGCGACCGTCTGCCGTACACTCGTCTGGCCATGAAAGCCAGGGAGATTCAGAACGCGCGCAAGCTTTACTTCCAGGGCAACAGCGTTAGTCGAGTAATCGCCAGAAGGGCCCTGGCCCACAACTAGGGCCATAATTCGTTCGAATCATATGAATTTGTTAGCAATATAAAGCACAAACAAAACAAAACCTTTGGCCTTAACTTGATCTAATTGTTTGTCTTTGCTCTCTCCTCCTTGTTGAACTGTTACAGCAATGCCGGCAATGGAGCCGCTGGCAATGGCTGTGTGTCCACCATCGAGAGTGCCAAGCGCGGGCATCCGCTCAAGAGTTTCAGCGTTCCAGGGCCACCGCCCACTGGGGGAGCCACGCCCATTAACAAGCACAGTGAGTATCTGGACCATATAGGCGATCTTGTGGCGCCACTGACGCTCGTACGACTTTGTTTCTTTCAGCTCCTGCCGTAACAATACGTCCACAGAACCAGTCGCCCTACAAGAAGCCATCGTTCTCGGCCGCCACGCCCAATCGCTTGCAGGGCGGCGGGTCGGTGGCACACTCGACCGACGAGATCCAGAGACTGGCACCGAGCACATCCACCGAGGAGCTCAACCAGGAGATGGCCAATCTGGAGGGTCTCATGAAGGATCTGAGCGCCATCACGGCCAACGAGTTCGAGTGTTAACAGTGAAGCGGCACCTGCCCCGCCCCCACCCCCCTACCACCCACTACAAGTATTAGTCGCGAAAACAATTTATGTTACTTGTTTTTTAGTTTCTGTTGGGCACCAATCGAGTTGGATTGAGCACCGGACAGGTCTGCATTTAGTCTTAGTTAACCATGTGGGATATAAATGAATGAACGATCGAACGACGAGAACTGTAAATACGAACGACGCCGCCATATACATATTTAAGCCTAGATACACACATCCATAAATATAAATAGCATCTTAGTATAGTTAGTTAACGATTAAGCAACAAAAAAACCGTGTAAAAACATACAGCCAGTGCAGAAGTGCGTTCATTGTGTGCAGGATTGACTGAACTGGCTACCACATGACTTTTCATATTTATCACACTGCAGCACCTTCATTTCATACGCATGCAGATCCGCTTTAGTCTCTAAGTCTACATATTGTATTCATATGGTACATATGCATTTACATCTACGTCTAAGCTAAATTTCGTACTATTTATGCCCCTAGGAACGTAACTTTTATACTAATCTATGTATTACTACACCCAAAAAAAACAATCAAAACATTCGGTATCAATTTTTATCTTAAAGTGTCTTCTGTATTTTATCCTTATCTTCAACTTATTCTTCAAGTTGGAAACGTGCCATTTAAACATTTGTCGCATACCCCATACCACACGCCACACACGCAACACACAACTACTTAAGCTATGAAGTCGAGATCCAGATTCTAGACTGTAAGCCAGCCGGCCAGCAAAGCATTTACGATTTAAACTTTAGATATGTACAACAAACTGTCTATTTTACTGCAGAAACTCTTTCAGGAGATTTTGATATGCTCAAAATGCGTATTGCCTAAAGAGTTATGTGCGTGTTTTTATTTATTGTTCACTAAACTGTATCCAACATTGCCATGCACACAACAATCTCATTGAACATTGAACTCGGCAAACTCGACAGCAAGAGAATACATACGAGTATATATAAAACAAAACCAAAACTATTACAACTAAATAACATGCACAAGGAGAACATTTTAAAATTGTGAATTTTGTAATCAAAAGTGAAATTGATAAATATATGAGAAAATTGTGGAAAATAAACTGATCTTTGGTTCTTTTTTTGTGTTGAAGGCGAACTTAACAAGGACCCGGGAACAGGGTATTATAGAAATGAGCAAATTGTGGAAAATAAACTGATCTTTGGTTCTTTTTTTGTGTCGAAGGAGAGCTTATCAAGGTCCCGGAAACAGGGTATTATAGAGATGGACATCAGCCATTGTAACGACGTTCAGTACTTAGCCGATCTATCCCTTTTGCCCCCCGTATGTCTTTTGGCTGTCCAATAATCAAAATACAGTCGAACTTCCATATAGCGACTCTCAAGGGGAGTTCGTTATACGGAAAATTCCTAATATAGAATTAATGTTTGCAGAATATAGCATTGCTGTGTTCTGGAAATAGATTCGTTATACTGTACTCGGTTTTTCTGTACGCTATGTCTAGGCCATACAGCTTTCTCAATAAAATCGGGATTTTGATTGAATTCACCATCTGGGCTGCGGCATGCCCACTCGGTTGGCCATGCCGTGGTCGATGGGCCAGCGAAGGCCCTGGAATGGAAGAAGCTTTCGGGAGCTGGCGGACAGTCCATCAACGGGTCCAGGTGGCTTAGGATTTTGCCTGTGATGTGGCCCTATTTAGCCGAGATATAGTGTCAAAATGTGTTAACCTCACGATTCCCATTAGACTCACTAGAAATTTTATACCTTTCCTTCCACTGTGTATTTCGAATTATTCCTTATATATTATATCCAACACTAATTCTCCTCCTCTCTTGTAAGATGCCTCTTGTAAGATGCAGTCATTGCATATCAACGTACAAATAAAATAACGAGGGGGAACGTTGTGAGTTGCTGCGGACACCGCAACTCTACAGTTATACCCGATACTAAGACAGTATGGCTCTCCTCCGGCAGACGGCGCTAATATTAAACGACACGACAAAGAGTGCGTGCGAGAGAGACAGAAAATCAGTCTGAGCGTGACGTCGGGCGCTGCGTAGCCACTGCAAATTGATTTGTTCCTTTTGGCTATGAAAATGATCTGATCTGATCCAGATTCAGCAATCTGATAGATATGGTCATTATCTATGATTCTGCGTTTTTAGTTTTCACAAATCTGCAATATTGTGGATGCAACAGATTTTCGTCCTTTGTGGCGGCGGAAGGGGGTGGGGCGAAATTTTGAGATATACGTTTTATAGTGAGATCTAACAGGAGTGCGGATTCTAAATTTGGTTACTCTAGCCTTAATAGTCTCTGAGATTTGTGAATATCCCCAGATTTGCATCCTTTGCGGGGGCGGAAGGGGGTGTGTCGAAATTTTGAAATAAACTCGTCTCGGTCCGATATATTAGGAGTGTGGATACCAAATTTGGTTGCTCTAGCTTTTATAGTCTCTGAGATCTAGGCGCTAATGTTTTACTCTAAGCAAAGCCGAATTTGCTACGTGTGTGTTAGAGAGAGACAGGGCGAGAAAAAATGAAATTGTTTTCTTGATGCTGGCTATAATAATAATACGATCCAATTCAGATTCTGCAGTCTAAAAGATATGGTCATTCTTTACGATTCTGCGTTTTTGGTTTTCTCGTATCTTTAAAATTGTGGATGCCACAGATTTACGCCCTTTGTGGGGGCGGAAGTGGGCGGGGCAAAGTTTTGAAATATTTTTGTAGCAGTGACATTTCACAGAAGTCTGGATCGAAAACATCGTTGCTCTAGCTCTTATAGTCTTTGAGCATTAGGCGCTGAAGGGGACGGACAGACGGACAGACGGACGGACGGACAGACAGACACGGCTCAATCGACTCGGCTATTGATGCTGATCAAGAATATATATACTTTATGGGGTCGGAAACGATTCCTTCTGGACTTTACACACATCCACTTTTACCACAAATCTAATATACCCCAATACTCATTTTGAGTATCGGGTATAATAAATTCAAAGCTACCTTCATGTATTTTTCTACAGCACAAGAGTATGCAATATCAAGCGAGCAAACTCATCGTTGAACTCCAAGTTATCTAGTAGGATGTCGTGCTATGGATGATTCTTATGCTAACTCATATCGTAGGGACAGGCATGATTCAAGTTGGATCTAGTCATTATAGCATTGATGGCAAGTCCCTCCAAAGACAGATTCTAGTTGACGCTGTACGGACATAAATAGATACCTGTCATTATATGGACGTACCGCAACCATTTAAATTGAACCAAGAACCGATTACACATTAGGGCTAATGAAGCTATAGTTCAGTGAGTTTGAAATCAATGCGAATAACAAATATTGAGGTGATTACGAGTGCCTAATGACTATGGGTAGTGTTAGAAAAAGCTTAACTAAAATTTAAATATCTATTAAATTTCCATTAAACATCACAAGTCGAAATCAATTGACAGAATTCTAAATGATACGTTCTGTATTTTATATCAATTTGGACACATGATATGTACATGATATGTACTAAATGTTTGTGCCTGGAATAGAATAGAAATATATTGTTGACCATCCAGCCATTTGAGAAACCAGCTACTGTGGGCCCTTGGGTCCGGTCCTGTAGTACCTATCCATACCTATCTGCTCCAATTATTGTTCATCTCTTGCGAAAAACACTGACACTTGCAATCTCCATGTTTTGTCACTGGCAAATCGCAGTTGGATCTTATAGTCGCCTTTGGGGAGTGGTAAAGTTTTCAGCAAATCGTCTGTGAATTCCAAATTATCCAGTATGACATCATGCTAAATGATGGCAATAAAGGGATCCAATTAAAACTGTTTCACTTTGTTGATGATATGCTAACACCCACATTGTATGGACAGGTGTGATTTACGTTTGATCCAGTCATTATGGCATTGATGACAAGTCCTTCGAAAGAAACATCGTTCACATTTTCCATGAGCTGGCAGAAATTCTTGCTGACGTTGTACAGAAATGGACGCCAGCCATTGTAGCGACGATACATGCTCCAATTCATCTGTCATAGGCAAACTCCAAATAACCACAAGGCTCTCGGCCACAATCAGGATTCTAGACTCACCCACACGTTTGTAATGGGCGTCTTGTGCAGTTGGCAGTGTATATTGATTCCCGCGCGTCCCCTGGCCAGGAGATTGAGTTTGCATTTCGAGAAAGTCACAAACGACTCGTTATACGACTCGCACTGGAGGTTGGTGAATCTGGAGTTCGACCTCCGACCCTCGCACCCCAGAACGGAGCAGAGCACAACAGCTGCGGCCAGAAAATGCCACCGGCCAGATACAAGTACGTCGAACATTTCGGTGCCACTAATCACACACCAAATGGACATGGCCTTTTTAAATAAATTTGCTTTCAGGTGATTACGGGTGAATCCATGGAGATCTAATGAGTTTGTTCGGTGTTTAAAACGCCCGAACCCCATCCGCTATAGCCTTAGCTAAACTGTATAACCCTTCCACAGTAGTAATTATACTATTTCAATATAGTCGAATCTTCGCTTATTTATATTTATAACCATACCAAATTCTTGGGTCAGTAGACAAGTTGGATGTCGAAGTTCGCATAGGTAGTAATAGGATCTATAAAAGTCACTATATATCTGCTCCGTTCATACTTCATCTCTCACGAAAACTTCACTACTTCTTCGAGTGCCATCGGTTTGAGCATGAGAGGTGTCGGATGTAGGAGGAAGGTATTGTGCCACACATGGTAGCGGATCCCAAGGTGTCCAAGGATTGGATGGAGGCGGCCAAGGAGAGTGTCGGCGGAGTAAGAAGGACTGGTTGTGCGTAGCAATGCTTTGCAGCTATGCCCCTTTATCCCGACAACAGAAAACTGTTTCAGACCCAAACAAATTTGTTAATATTAGTGTGCTAAGTGGAGGAATTAAATAACTGAATATAAATAAAAACCCCAGACAAATCGTATAAAAAGGTGTGATTTAAATTGGATCGAGTCATTATAGCTTTGATGACAAACCCTTCGAAAGATTCTCAGTTTCCATGAGCCTGCAGAAATTCGAGCTACGATAGCCAATTTATCTGTTCTGTTACAGGCATACTGCCATTAACCATACGGCCTTGGCTACAATCTAGATTCCATACTCACACGCGAATTTTCGATGGGCATTTACCCAAATCTAGAGTTGAATCTCCGTGCATCGCATCCCAGATTGGAGCTGAGAACCCGCCGAACAGACACAAATACCGCAACCATGGCCGTAAAACTGATCGCTCTTAAGTAAATAAATAACAGTTGTCATATTTATGTACATATTTACTTACATTTGACCCAAAGGTTAATGTTTATTACTAAATCATGTTGTATGTAAAAAGTCAGTAAGACATTGAAGTGAATCTGTGCCCCTTGCACAATTTTCATACGTCCATTCTTTCAGTTCTCATTACATGGTCGAAAGCACGGAACGAAAGAGCATCGAAATGATTTCTCTTTTAAAAGTTTACTAAGAGGACGGGTCTGGGGGCTCGGTGGAGGCGCTGGAGCAGCTAGTTTGTGTCGGACAGCCATTGAGTGTGGAACGGAGCTCAGTTGTTGCAAGCGGACTGGCAGAGCTAGAAGCCAGTTTCATTCGAGCCAGTGTATCTGTGTGTGTCAACGCAAAGACAACGTCAACGCAAGACAATTGGAAATCGAGGCATAAAACGAGTGAAATCTGATTTGAATTAAAATTTGTTGCTGACACACGCATAAAGCCAGATAGAAAACAAAAAAAAAAGAAATGAACAAGCTTCCAGTGAGGGCTTGCACAGCCAGTGCATCCAGCCTGAGGCGAACTGTGTCAAGGATCAGTGGCACGGGCCTGCTGCCAAATGAGAAGCAACGTCTGGAGATCCGCGACAGCTCCACGGGCGTGGCCGCCTGTCCCCATCTGCTGGAACCAGAGGAGACAGCGGCGCCGACAACGCCACGAATACACTCCACTCCCGAATGGCAGAACGCTCTGCCCTACAATCAGATACCTGGACCCAAGCCCCTACCCATTCTGGGCAACACCTGGCGGTAGGTACTCGTATAAGAGTCGCGACACACAGAAACGAAAGACTCGAGCAGCAAACGTACTTTCACTCTGCGAATTGCAATTCCATTTCCCTGCACCAGAGCCAGAGCCAGAGCCACAGCCACAGCCACAGCCAGCCACTCTTCACTCTCCGTTTCACTTGACCCAATTAAGCATGTTCAATAAGCACTGCTCATGATGATGCTGGTTTTTATATTCCATTAATTTATTTTGGCTTTGCCGCGTCCAAAGCAGGCGATCATTTCACTGGCCGCAACGAAGCTTGTTTTCCCCCGTTTGTTGTCCAAATATTTAACAACTGCTTGAATGATAGTTTTCAATGATTCTTGTTGGGTTTCCTAGTATCCGAGTGTTCACACCTGCACCGCGCCTGCCCTTACGGAAACCACATAATCACTCCCTCGGCTAATCGGCTGGCATCCGCTCCGACATACAATCCATTCCCGCATACGTCATCTTGTTGATTAGCGTTCAATTAGCGCCGTATTCAAGGTCAGCATCATAACATGTGAAATTTTGGTGCATGCTCCGTTCACGTACTACAGTCTACGAGTATTTTGCGCTTTTGGCAAAGGCTAATGCATCCTCCATTGTCGCAGAGATTTGTTTTGTTTGCCAATTGTTCGATTTTTTTTGTCATGCGCCCTAACCTTGGCGGTTCTACTTCACAGTCTGATGCCGATCATTGGGCAATACACCATCTCCGATGTGGCCAACATCTCGTCGCTGCTACACGATCGCTATGGCAGAATTGTGCGTTTCGGTGGCCTCATAGGTAGGCCCGATCTACTCTTTATCTACGACGCCGACGAAATCGAAAAGGTAAGCTATGCTCAAGCCTTAACACGGAACACAGCCAAGACGCACTTAGCTACTGGTGGGGTCTTTCCGCTTGACCAGCGAAGCACGAAGGCACCAAAGCATTACAGCAATTTCTGGCACTTTGCGACGCTTCCAGCTAGTACAAATTACAGCCAGTTGTCGGATGTTAGAGCCAAGCAATTTATGATTTTTCTGACATTTCAGTGCTACCGTAGCGAGGGGCCCACCCCCTTCCGCCCATCGATGCCCAGTCTGGTCAAGTACAAGAGCGTGGTGCGCAAGGACTTCTTTGGGGAGCTCGGCGGCGTGGTGGGCGTGTAAGTGGAACAGCCTCACGCATACTCGCATAACACTGATCCACTGATTCACCATTTCCCATGCAGCCACGGCGAGCCTTGGCGTCAGTTTAGATCGCGTGTCCAGAAGCCGGTGCTGCAGCTATCCACCATCAGGCGCTACCTGCAGCCGCTGGAGGCGATCACAGATGATTTCCTGGTGCGCTGCGAGCACCTGTTGGATGGTAACCAGGAGCTGCCAAAGGATTTCGACAACGAGATACACAAATGGTCGCTGGAATGTGAGCCCTCATGACCACGAATGACTAGGTTTATACTATAACGTCAATATTCTTGTCCACATCAGGTATTGGACGCGTTGCCTTGGACACGCGTTTGGGTTGCCTCGAAGCGAATCTCAGTCCCGACTCGGAGCCACAGCAAATCATCGATGCTGCCAAGTATGCCCTGCGGAACGTGGCCACTCTCGAACTGAAGGCTCCCTACTGGCGGTACTTCCCGACGCCGCTCTGGACCCAATATGTGAAGAACATGAACTTCTTTGTGGGGTAAGTGCAGAATATTCTTAATACCATGAAGCCATCAATATCTCGTTCCTTCCAGCGTCTGTATGAAGTACATACAGAGTGCCACAGAGCGATTGAAGACACAAGATCCCAGCCAGCGTGCCGGTGAGCCCTCGCTGGTGGAGAAGGTGATTATGTCGGAGAAGGACGAAAAGATAGCCACCATAATGGCGCTGGACTTGATTCTAGTCGGAATAGACACCGTAAGATCAGAGTCTCTGTAGTTTTCAACAGAAAGCTAAAAGTTACCACTTCCAGATATCGATGGCGGTCTGCTCAATGCTCTATCAACTGGCCACGCGTCCCGAGGAGCAGCAAAAGGTGCACGAGGAACTGAAGCGCCTGCTACCAGACCCAAACACACCGCTCACCATTCAGCTGCTCGACCAGATGCACCATCTGAAGGCCTTCATCAAGGAGGTTTTCCGAATGTACAGCACGGTGATTGGCAATGGACGCACCCTGCAGGAGGACAGCGTGATCTGCGGCTACCAGGTGCCGAAGGGAGTCCAGGCCGTCTTTCCCACGATTGTGACTGGTAACATGGAGGAGTATGTAACAGATGCTGCCACGTTCCGACCCGAGCGTTGGCTCAAGCCACAGCATGGTGGACTTCCGGGCAAACTACATCCGTTTGCCTCGTTGCCCTACGGCTATGGTGCCCGCATGTGCCTGGGGCGGCGATTCGCTGACCTGGAGATGCAGATACTGCTGGCCAAGCTGTTGCGAAACTACAAGCTTGAATACAACCACAAACCATTGGACTATGCCGTCACATTTATGTACGCGCCGGATGGCCCACTCCGCTTTAAAATGACGCGCATATAGTCGCCTCATCAGCTGTAGATGTAAGATTTCGTATACTCGTAGTTTGTTGTAAATATTTGCCTAATAAAATATGTATTAGCCATAAATAGATTGCGAATACTTTGCTTTATCCACTGTCGGACTAGATGATTAGCATTTCCTCATAAAAGTATGTTTATTTTCTCTTCCACATACGGTACCATTGTTTCACTGTTTTCAAGCTTTTATCGGCATCTGCTGCCGTCTCGCCGCAGAGTTCGTGAACAATGTCAGCTTTGTACGAATCTCGCGCTTCTTCCAGGATAGTGCCAAAGATTTCACACTCTATATTCGAGGAAAGTTTCTTCTCATTGTAGTTGCGTTCTTTTAAACGATCGTAGAGCGTCTTATTGGGGCAGGTGACAACGAAGACAGCTTGAAACCAACGCTCGGGAAAGAAATCGCAGCCGTGATACTCCACGATGTTGCCGCCCTTCTGCATCAACGGTTCCAGGTGGTCCATAAGCTAAGATTTTGTAATTTGTTATTTAGATTCCCGGAAATATTGTAGCATAATACCCTCTCTTCATCTAAAATGGGACAATCGTATTCCTCGTCGTGCTCCTCAATGTAATCATTTTCCTTGGCAATCTTTGAGCAGTCCAACCAGTCGAACTTCAATTGTTCGGCCAAACGCTCGCACAAATACGATTTGCCCGCTCCGGGTGTTCCTGTGGGTCCACTAACATGTCAGAATCGTACAATTATCTGAAGCAAACATACCAACCGGTGATTAAAATGTTTGGCTTCGCATCTGCGTTTTGATCCGACATCTCATAGCCCGTAATACACTTCTATTTAGAAATATTCTTAATTAAAAGGTTGATATTGTTTATTTTTGTTGAAAACGTGCAGATACCGCTTATCGATATTAGGGTTGCCACAATTAGCTCGAGTAATATATCGAATCGAACTATCGAAGGCCCTGGCGCCGAAACTTATTAAAATTTAAAGCGCAAGGAACTAAATTACAGAAAATAACATAATAAATACAGCATATTTCGCACAATAAATGTATACTCAAGGCACTGTACACTGTGGTATCGAATAGCACCCGTACTTGTCTCACATTTAAATATGTATATCGTACTTGTAGATGTTTCCCCTTTTCCGTTTTGAACCATTTCTTACGTTTTGCCTTCTCTCTTTTCGAAGTCCTCTTTGCGAGCAGAACTCATAGATTCATGTGTGGTTGTATCTCTGCAAGTACTTTTTCTTTTTGACAGATTTGTCGCTGCTGTAAGTAATGGTTTTTGGCGATAATAAATTTTAGTTTCGCATAAAATTGAATTCAAAATTAGGGCCAGCAGGAACAATATCTGGAATAATGTCTTCGGACAGTACTAATCCTGAGGTTAGGTCTGAGGTGGATTTGGAGCAGCGTCAACACGTTCCTTACATATTAAATGGAGAGCTGTACAGCATTGAAAGCCAGATCGGAGACAATGTGGTGGTCAAGTGCTGTAATTGTCCGCCGGATCGGGTTTATCGCGGCAGCGTGCGTTCCACGGGAAACTTTCATATGCACATCAAGGTAGAGAAATAACACCCCACAATTTCGAGTAAATGACTTATGATTCCGGTACAGCGTCGGCACGCATCTTTGTTGGGCAAATTGCACGAAATGAAGGTGGCTGCCCTGGAGGAACGCCGTGATCGCATTATGAAGAATCGGGGAAATGAGAAACCCCGTAGAAAGAGAGCTTCAACATCGCCGTGCAAGCCTATAACAAGAGGACCTGCTGCGGCGGCGTCTGCGCCGGCTGCACCTGCTATAGCGTCTTCTGCGCCGACGGCAAACGAAACACACGAGCTGAAAATTAAAACGGTGTTCCAGCGCCACCAGCAAGAGCATAGCGAACAGAAGGAGGAGACGGGCACAAAAACAGTAAGAAACAAGCGAGATAGCCATATGTATTAAGCTATGCAGTTTACCGTTAGAGAAGTAGAACATGCACGCGTGTGTGTTTGTGGGTGTATCTGTTTCGGCACAGCAACCAACTCAATGAAATTAAACAGAGGTTATCGTGCATTTACATGATTGTTTGTGTGTGTGTTAATTTTTGTTCTTTCCTTAGCCCTCTCCTTCCGTGAGCGGCTATTCGACCTTAGATCACAACCAAAATCACGTGAACCTGGCCGCGTCGAAGATGCCCAACTGTACAGATAATTCGAAAAACATTGGGTTAATAGTCCAAAATGTTCGCACCGTAAGTAGTCGTTCTTATAGTGTGAATTTCCAAATCTTATATAACAAATTCTTCTATTCCCAGCTTCCAAATCTCCACCCCAGCACGGTGGAGACCCTGATGGCCAACTACAGCCAACTTACTCCCGTGGCTGCTGTGCCGCAGGTCTTGCCCTTGCGCCACGACGTTAAGCAGGAGCAACCAAGCAATTCACCATCGCCAATCCGTACGGAACAGCCGGTAGCCATTGATCTGACCACAGCTTCTATAGCATCCTCGCAAAGCGACGGCATATCCAGCTTATCCAGCAAATCGTATTCCCTGGAAGATGTTCAAATGGCTCCCTCAGTGGCACATTACATGGATGGACCACCTAGAGATATTCTGCAGCGACTTGAACGCACAATGACCGATATAAGCCAGGAGCTGCGCTCCCGCAACCAAATTGAGCACAACCGTTTACTCCTGGAGGCCGCCAAATTCAAGTTTTTGAATCCGGACTTCCAATTTCAGCCCACTTTTTAGGAGTTCGTTCCCAAGGAACGAAACCAACATATGTATATATAATATCTATACCAACTGAATAAACAACATTCCCTCCATATTAGTGCAGTAACCGCTTAGTATTTGGTATTTCGTTAGCAACAGCAGAGGGTCACACTTGAACTTTTTTTTTGTTTTTAGTTTTTGTCCGCAATTTTATGGAAAAATTGGAGTAATGGATGATGTAAAGACTTTAATTAGTTTAGACGAAGAAACAACGGACGACGATGAACCAGTTGCGCCGAAAGTGGCAGTAAAAAGTTCGCCACCGCCGACAGCTGTGGTAGACATCCTTAACGACGATATTCCAACACCGAGTACAGGTGTCGGCGTAGGTAACAATAATTCGGGGACTTTGATGCCAGACAAGGACGACGACGACTTACCCGCATTACTAGATCACACCCCTTCATATTCAGGCAACAGTGTAAGTTGAAAATAAAGGGAAAAGTCGGATGAATCATCCACTGCTTTTGTGAAAGTTAATTGCTTATCACTAAGTACGAGTATAAATGAAATTCTATATCCACTTTTAAATATTTACAGGCGCTCAATGGAAATTTGCCACCTAATGATCGGGATAACGCTGAGTCGGAACCTATTTTCCGTGTAAGATCCCGGACCGCAGTAGCATCTACTCCCAACTATGAGGTGGGTTTGTGTTTGACAGTGACAGTGGGCGTGTGCTATCGCCAATGCATAATCTAAATTGCATTTTCAGAGCTTAGACTATGAAGTTTGCGAAAATAAGCTTTTTCAAGACGAACAAAAAAAGAGGCTTACGGAGCGGTTCTCACTGCGGAAAGATATCATACGATGGATCATATTCATACAAATTGGCATCATTACAGCGCTTATTGCCTGCTCCATAGACATTATCATCGAAGAACTCTCCGAACTGAAGTACATGTTCCTCATGACCTGTACGTAACGATAGACTAGCTCAATTGGTTTGGTTATTTCACATGATTTTATGTTTGCAGCTGTCGAGAAAAATGTTCCACAGACCGACTTTACGGGCGGCGATTTAGTTGTGCCTTTTCTCTACTGGATTCTCTTGAGCGTAGTGCCCGTGGCATTTGGAGCTGCCATGGTTACCTACATCGAACCCATAACGGCGGGCAGTGGCATTCCGCAGGTGAAGAGCTATCTCAATGGCGTGAAAATACCACGCATTGTGCGCATCAAAACCCTGGCAGTTAAGGCTATTGGAGTGATCACCTCGGTGGTCGGCGGCTTGGCTGGCGGCAAGGAGGGGCCAATGATACACGCTGGCGCTGTTGTAGCCGCTGGCATATCGCAGGGAAAAAGCACCACTTTCGTAAAGGATTTCCACGTCTTTAAGGCCTTCAGGGATGATCACGAGAAGCGGGACTTTGTCCTGGGAGGCGGTGCTGCTGGAGTTTCGGCCGCCTTTGGCGCCCCCATTGGCGGCATGCTGTTCTCGTTGGAAGAAGCAGCCAGCTTCTGGAACCAAAATCTCATCTGGCGCACTCTCGTTGCCTCAATCATTAGCGTCTTTACTCTGAACCTTGTTCTGTCCACATATCACGGTCTGAACGATTTCACCTTCACCGGCCTCTTCAATTTGGGAAAGTTCGATCAACCCCTGAAATTCGACTATTTTGAATTGCCGATCTTCATGCTGTTGGGCATAACCGGAGGCCTACTAGGGGCCGCCTGGAATTCGCTGAACACAAAAATCAATGGATTTAGGAAACGTTACATTCCCTGGAAGATTGGCAAGGTATGCGAAGCCGTTGTGGTGGCTATGTTCGGCGTTACACTGGCATGCACGATGATTTACTTTATCAACGATTGTCGGCCGCTGGGTAACGATCCAACCATCCATCCTGTTCAGCTCTTTTGCGAGGACAATGAATACAATGCAGTGGCAGCACTCTGGTTTCAAACGCCCGAGGCCACAGTCCGATCTCTTTTCCATGATCCACCAGGTGGGCTAGTGCCTTTTTTCTTAGTGCCATATAAATATTAAATTTCTCTTATTCTCAGGATCGCACAAAATACTCACCCTGACCATGTTCACGATTGTCTATTACGTGCTCTCGTGTGCCACCTTTGGCCTCAACGTCTCCCTGGGTGTCTTCATACCAACAGCTTTAGTAGGCGCTGCTTGGGGACGTCTCTTCGCCATGGTCACGTACTATTTATTTCCTGAAACTGTAAGTTCTCAGTCGCTCATGCTCCATCAGTCCAGTCAGTTAATCCTTTCCGTGTACAAACAGGAATTTTTGCATCCCGGAAAATATGCTTTGATCGGAGCTGCCGCCAATCTGGGTGGAGTTCTACGCATGACCATCAGCTTGTCGGTTATTCTGATGGAAACCACTGGCGTGGAGACATCGTTCTTTTTCCCTCTGATCATTGCACTCATCAGTGCCAAATGGGTGGGCGATTACTTCAACGAGGGCATCTACGACACCCAAATCGAGGTGAATCACGTGCCCATTCTGCCCTGGGAGCCGCTTCCACAATATAAAGGACTGACAGCCCGCGAAATATTGAGCAGTCCAGTGGTATGCATTAAGCTGCGCGACAGCGCCCATTATATCTACAATGTGCTGAAGAAGTGCGATCACAATGGTTTTCCCGTTGTGGATGATGTCCAAGGCGTAAGATTATGAAAACAGTTGCTTGTCCGTGAGACTAATATAATCCTGAATTGCCTGCAGGTTCATCGCTCTCAGGGTCGCGTCTGTGGCATTGTTTTGCGCTCGCAGCTAATTGTCATCCTGTTAAAGTCTCTGTATGTGGAGAACAGTCGTTTCTGGCTACCAGACACTTCAATACAAACGTTTCGCGATGTCTATCCGCGGTATCCATCAATTGAGGTAAGGACTAATAACCTGCAAAAAGAGTACCCGTCAGATTGGCATTGCAATCATTTCCTTGCGTTTCCAGAGCGTTCGAAAACTGGATGATAAAATAAACTACACAGTGGACCTGGCCATGTTCATGAATCCATCACCAGTGCGCGTCAATGCGGTGAGTCGGAACAATATTTTTAACCATGTTACAGATACATTTTATTTCATTTTGTTCCTGCTGGTCTTGCCTTACAGCACGACTCGGTGCCCAGGATCTTCCAAGTCTTTCGGGCCTTGGGCCTGCGCCACATGCTGGTCATCAACAACGAGAATCGCATAGCTGGCATCATAACGCGGCGGGACTTCATTTACAAGTGATATATGGAGAAATGCATGTATTTAATACAATGTTTTTAATTGTGTGTCGAATACTACTATAGTGTAGTGCACTGTGCGCCGTTCATTTTAAGATATAACTATTTCAAATAAACATTTATATTTCTTTGTAATCGCTGGAATCCTCGTTTCAAATGCCATTTCACTTTTGATAAACTCTTTTAATCTGCTCATTACGTTTATACAACTTAGTTTTAGGGATCTTAAGCACGTAGATATCTATAATATAATAGTATTCACAAGGAATTGTACAAGGTTTGTGTGTGGGCGATGCGATTGTTTTGTTGGGCTTTCTTTTGTATAAAAATACGTCACGTCACACATGTGTAGGAAAAGTAAAAGATAAAATCTTAGCTCTAAACAGACGTGTTCTGAAATCTAATTACTAGCACAACTCGTTTCTCAATGTGTTTGCTGTGCCTTAGCTATATGTATATACTATATATATGGCTTATCAAGTTAGGTTGCGTTAGTGGGTAGAAAGGGGCTCTGACTTAATGCTAGCTCAATAAAAACAAGCGCCTCTATAAAAAACAAAGCGCGCTGCCATAGGTGAACTCTACCGCTAAAAGTTATGCAAGCTATAAGCCTATCAAATTCTCGTTTTGGAGCAAAACGCCTATGATTAAATGACTTTTTGTACAATGTGAAAAGAGCTTTGTTTCGTTTCGATGAAATATATATCCAATATCCAAAGCCGCGCCGAACTGCGGCTGGTATCACATTTATAATTAAATTTTTTTATTGAATACAGACAAATCATCCATTGCATCTTTATATCGTCATATGCAGGCAGAATCTGACCATGCTCCTGCTCCTTTTGCTGCTCCTGCTGTCCGCTCCGGTTAGCTCTCCATCGGACGCACCTGCTGCAGGGCCTCGGCGGCATTCGTGGGTGCTGCCGCTGCTGCAGCCGCACTGTTGCAATGCTGCTGTGGGGTATTGGTGGTGTTGGTCGAGTCCCCTGACAAAATGCTGCTACTGCTGCTGCTATTGGTTATTGGGTGGGTGGAGGACACGGCGGCGGCCAACACAGTGGTTACAGTTGATGTTGTTGCCGCGTTTTCTGTGGTTGCTGATGGCGCCGTTCCGCCTATCAGACCACCAACTGAGCCGCCGCCCGTCGCACTGCCGCCAAGTTGAATGACCTTATATCTCGTGTACACGCGGTAGGGGGTCTTGGAGGTATCCTTCTGCTGCAGCGACTTGGTCTTACAGGTGGCACCCCAGCCACTGGCATTGATCTGATCCGCCGTCTTTCCCAGCAGCCAATCGCTGCAGTTCTGCTGCAGTTGCTCGCTGACGTGCTGCTGCAGCCAATTGTTGACGTAGGCCTGATATCGCACGTACTTCGCCTGAGTGACGCGGCAATGACTCTGTTGGGAACAAATGGAAACGAGTTACACTTCTGCCTCTTCTGCTGCTATTCGTAGAGTTCGATGACTCACCTTCTTGGCACGACGCACTGCATCGTACTTGAGTAGCTTGAGATTCTTGCTGGTCACAAAGCAACGGCCGTTGCTGGAATTTGTGGTGATCTCATCGCGATCGTTGAAGGCGTACTGCTCGGCCAGGCCCACCTGTGGAGCTCCCAGTCTCTCCGGCAAACGCTTGCCCCAATTGTTATTGTTGTTGTTGTTATTATTATTGGTGCTGCTGCCGGTAGAATTGGCTTCAGAGCCTGCCTCAGCAGCGTTAGTCGTGGAGGCTCCTGCGGCTGCCACATGCTCACTCCGGCTCCGCTTCTGATCAAACAACTGGCGCACTTGCTCCTCGTGTAGCTGCGACCTGCGCTTGTTGCGCTGCAGGAAACGTGCCTTGGGTGCTCCTCCTCCTCCTCCTCGCGAATGCTGCAATGAGAACGGGGACGGGGCAACGATTAGTTCTGATTGTCCATAATTATGGCAATTGCCGGCAGCAATTGAGGGGCAATGCAGCATGCTTCCACAGAGAGTTTTACGAATATTACTTAAAGCTGGGTATGTGTATGTTTGTGTCTGTTGTTAGTATGTGTGTGTGTGTGTCGAGGTGTATGTGTGTAGCACTACTAACAATGAGCATTACATAAGAGATAGGAGGAATACCTACATAGGAGGAAAAAGAGGAGTTGGGTTGGGGGGAAAAACAAAGACAAGTCAAACAACAGATGTAGTAGAGGTGGTACCAGGCCAGACAAGCCAAAGATCGACACGTACACATATACGGAGCAACTGAATCACATTTACATGGTACACACATATACATAGTATAGTAATACCAACAAAACTCAACTCGACTTGAACGTAAACTTAATCTTTTACAGTATTTACGTCTAATCAATTGAGATGAGTAGTTCTACGATGCGACGACCACTTACCTTGCTTAAAACTTAAGTAAATTAAATTACTAAACCTGCGTTCTTTGAGCTGCACTAAACCCCATCCCCGCCCCAGAGGCACCCTCTTGACCTTCAATAAGTGCAATTAAATAATTTAATTTAATAATAGGCTGCTGCTCCATATATATTTTCTCGATTTTTCACTCTCCGGTAATATCCACATTTGGTGATTGTATTCTGTATCATGTTTTGATTTCATTTACAATTATGGTGTTGGCATTTGTAATTTGTAGTCTCGTGTGTGTTTGTCTTAAATTCCTAGATATAAAAATTATTACCGAACTGCTTTAATTTAAAAAGACATTATTTGGCTTGTTATTCTTCCTTTACAAAATTAGCTACTAAACTTTTACTCTTAATTACATATGTACGATGTACGTTGACGCCAAATGTTATATACAATAAAAACACGATAATAAATATTTACATATACATATATGTGTGGTGTCGCAAAACCCTAAAACTTAGGGCTGCTCAACACTGGAACTGAACAACTTCACACCGCAATCTTGTATCCTTTTCTCACACCTCATCCTCTCTCATTCCCAACCAACACACACACTGTCTTTCCTTCACCTGCCCGAGAAGAGTATCTTCGCGACGCGAGACTGACCTATTGACCTCCGAGATAGAGCACTAAGGAGACAAACTCAAGGCATAACAAAATCAGAAACAAATGCAAGCGCGTGCCTACGTTTATAATTATTGTTGTTGTTCTACTATTTTACATTAGGTATGTACAATATGTATGCTGGCAGGTGTCTATGTATATGCGTGAGTTGTGTGGTGTGGTATGGTGGGTGGGTGGTAAGTGCTACATTTATTTGGGTGACAATTCGGTTTCTCATCATTATTGTTGCTTGTTATTGCTTGGACGAACGGTTCTTTACATTCTTATGCATGTGTCGGTGTGAATGTGGGTGTGGGTGTGGGTGTGGGCGTGGTAGTGGTAGTGATGGGTGAAAAGGTTGTTGGTGTTACGGTTGCTATTGCGATGTAAGTTTTGGTATTTTTGTTTTGTTCTGGTAATCAAAAAACAAATTCATTTATTACTATTTCATTTTGCAATATGACTTTTTCTTCTTCTTATTCAATGAAATTATCAAAACTATTTTGTTATTTCAAGCCTTGGAATTGACCTGGTACGAAAAAATAAATTGGAAAAAAATGAGAGAAAAGAATGCAAAAAAGCATTAATTAGATTAGTGAATATTTTCTCGTTCTTCTTTTTAATTGCTTTTAATTTGTTTGTTCTGGTATTTTTCAATCGATTGTTTTCATCGATATGTATGTGGGCGATTGGCAAAAGTTGGCAATTGGCATGTTGATAAACGATATCCAAACGGAATATAGTTGAACAAAATATCGAAAAAAAGAGTATTTAAAGTATTTAAACAAACAACAACAAAAAATGTGTGCACCCGAGCCTAGCAAAACGAGAAGAGAAAAAAACTTAAGCGTGTGCAACGGCAAAAGGCGACAGATAGATAGATATACAACAACAGATAACAGACTTAACCAAAACTAATATATACAGAAGGTGGGTTGAGTTGGTGGTTCAGTAGTCGGTCCATTTTTTGTGGGTCTACGGTCTAAACTATACTTGTTCAATGTATGTTTTGTTATGTTTTGTTATGTTATGTTATGGTATGGTGTAGTATGGTATGTACAGTGAAAAGTACTTAAATCACAACAGAGGAGGATACGAATCGGGAAATAAAACATAAATGAATAACAGAATACACAAACAACATGGTTAACCACTCTTCCAGCACACACGCAAAGCGGCTCTGGCTCTGGCTTTAGCTCAAATACTGCTGCTGCCCAGCTCCTCCTGCCCAACACTCACCTCGGCATTTTCATCCTCCTCCTCCGTCTTGATGTCGGACTCTTCCACAATGTTGTCGCTGCTCAGGGCTGCACTATTCCCACTGCCACTGCCGCCGAGACCTGGATTCGCTACTCTCTCGACGTATTTGCTGAACTTTTGGGCCTTCAGCGCCGGCTTGTCCGCCTCTTCGGGCTCCGAGTCGAGCAATTCGATGGTAACGCGACAGTTAATTTTGTACTGCAAGATAGCGCACACGATTCGTTATAGAAGTATTTTTTGGCGTAAGGGTTTCCAGCACTACTTACGATGAACACCTTGAAGCAGTTCTCTTCGTTGAACATGCTTTCCGCCTTGCGCTGATACATCATCTCGCGGTCGAACGTTTTGTGGGCATCGCGGCAATAGCCGCCAGTGCTGCCGCGCCGCTGTTCGGTGGCATACAACTCCACGCAGTCCAAGGCGGCTCGCTCAGTGACGCAATACTGCAGCTGGCGAACGGCGTTCGAAACAACCTGGCAACACAGGGAGAAGAACAAATGATTAGCAATCGAGATAGTCCGCTAATTACATATGTATATTCCACCACATACCTTGTCCAGCGTAAAGGATACGTAGGCGTAAATGCCGAACATTTCACGCATCGTGTCCTCGAACGTGTTCGAGTCCATGTTGCCGTCTAGGACATTCTTGAGCATATCCAGAAAGGTGGGATAGTAGTCCTCCACTTGAACCTCGGGCTTGGGCTTGAGCCGCAGCGCGGTGGCGGTGCTCTCTCGCCGATTCACCCGACAACGCTCCTCCTCGATGGCCAGTAGACGCGCCCGCTCGTACATATGATGAAGACGATCGCAGAGAATCGCGTGTAAGCGCAGGAACAGATACCAGTTGTTGGAGGCAAAGAAAAGCGAGTAGGATTCATCCTGGGAGGGGGAACGATATATACATTATGGATCAGCGAGTCCCCAGTCCGGTCTGGTTAAAACTCACCTCATGCTGGCCCTGTGCATGCTGTGGCAAAAGCTTGGGGACAAAGTCAGAGTGTGGCTGCTCTTGCTTGATTTCCACATCGCTGGGATTTACTGCTGCTGCTGCTGAATCTTGTCCTGGCCTGGGACTGGACACTACGCTGCCTGTGCTGGTGCTGGTACTGCTGCCTGCTGCCTCATCTCGGTTAGACACAGACTCATCCTTTGTCTTTGCCTCTAATCCAGATGCAACTGCTGCTGCTGCTGCTGCTGTTACTGCCGCCGCTGTGGATGTTGATGGCGTTGCATCGTCTGTAGATGAGCTCGCGGACGTCGTCGTCGTCGCTGTTGTTGTCGTAGATGATGAAGATGCTGTCGTCGCTGTTGATCCCGTCGATGTCTTGACCTCATCAGCTTCATTTTTAACCGCCGCCGCACTGCTGCTGGTGCTCGCCGTGCTGCATGCTGGGGATCCGCCCTCGCTGGGCGATCCCTTGTTATTTCGAGTCACCGAGTCGGCTCGACCCAGCGGCGACTGGTCTACGTCCATTTTGATATTGTCATCTGCCAAAAATGGAAAGGCTAATAGATATAGGGATACGGTATTCGATATTCGATGTGGTTCAGTAGGTGTGCATTCCATTTTTGTGGGGGTTAATCAGTTACAGATATCGTTATATGATGTTTCATTACGTTACAAGTGGTTGTGGGTTGCAGTGGTTTTTGGTGGTTTGTTTTTAATATTAAATTACGTAACCAAAAAGAAAGAATAAAACGAAAAAACATTCACTATATTAAAATACTATTCGACATAAATTAAATAAACAATAATCAATAATTCAAATGTGCTTGAAATTAATAGAAAACGAAGGTGAAACCATATAAATATGGGCATTTCCAGAACATCAAATTGATATCAAATATAATTTTTTAGAAGGTTTAAAATTGAAAGAATGAACCGAATTAAAGATATTTTTGAAATATTGAATGTTAATTTTCCAAATTATATTTTTTGTTATCAGCCGGAAGCCGAATCTAACTAGAGCTAAAACAATTTCTTTTTTATTTATTTTTTAAATTAGATAAATAATCGAAGTGTTAGAAAAACTATATGGAAGAGCCTTTATAATTACGTATCTAAATAATTAAGGAAAAAATGGTAATAAATATACCAAAAATTCTGAATATCAGCAAAAATTGCTGAATAAATAAACAATTGCTAAATTTAATACGTTTTAAAGAGAAAATTCCAAATTATACTGATTAAATGACTTAAATTTTAATTGACTTTTAAATGGTTGGGTCTTGTTGGACCTTTTCGTGGAAATGCCCATATTTTGTTAGAGGTTAATAGCTACTGGGGATACTTGGATAAAGGATACAAATAAGAGGGTGGAAGGGGGACTCACAGTCATCCCGCTCATCATCGCTGAGCGGCTGCCGCGGCGCAAAGAACAGGTCAGGCACAAATTGTCGGATGATCTGCTTGATCTTCTGCTTCTCCTGCTTTTGTATGCCCGTCTGCCGCTTGACATGATGGATCAACAGATTCGCGGCATCATCCAGTATGGTCTTGTCTTTGTAGGGCAGCACAAGATGGGGTCCAGCCTGTTCCATGGCATCATCCTCCTGATCGTGCCGCTCATCGTACAGCGTTTCGATCTCGTTGAACAGACTCTTGGAGCGCAGGGCCTTCATGTCGTTGGGCTTGAAGTTGATTGCCTGATGGTCCAGTGACTTGAGATAATACTTTTCGTTCTGCTCGCGCCACTGCTTGTTGAAGCCCTGCAAAAAAGGAAGTCACGAGCGGTTAAAGATTTATATTCGACCGTTGGACTAGCTTTGGAGACATACCTTCTGTGCATCCCGCCATTCCTCCTCCTTGACTTTCAGCCGTTTCAGGATAATGGGCACGGCCACCGAGGGGTTCTTCTTCATGCCTTGGATTATCTCCCCCGACTTGTCGCCGTATATCCGATGGATGGCGCGCTGGTGTATCGTCTGCGATGTGCCGCCCAGAGTGTCATCCAAATGGAACTTGGCCAACTCCTCGCTGGACATGCGCGACATCTTCTTGTTGACACCCTCCAGCACCTGGATGGTGGCACTGTTCACCTCGATGACCAGATCTAGCTCGAATCGCTCGTCCTCCGTTCTGTGAATATTCCTTTTGTTTAGAAACACGTGCGCATTGGTTAATTCAAATAAACGAAAGCCAAAGAAACAGAAACAGAAACAAGAGAGGATCCAAGAAAAAACCAAAACAGAAGAGTCTCTCCGACACCACGAAATAGGTCCCAAGAAAGGAAAGTTAAAGAAGGAAAGTAAAAACCAAAGCACCAAAGCCCCATAGCCCCACCCGTGAGGATTATTTTGGAACTTATTTCACAGTGTGGTTCAGTGTGGCAGGACTGAAGGAAGAGGAAGAGGAGAGTCCTTTCTTACCTGTAAATTGTCTCTTCGAACTGAGTTTTGCGCGACGTGACAAATGTGGAATCCTCACTGGCCCACGTGGGAAAGGATACCCACTTGTCGTTGAGCACCTCACGACAAAGGGCCGTACGTCCGCTGCACTTTTTCGGTACCGACGACTGCGGCAGGGCACAGTAGGAGGCGCCCAGTCGCTTGCACGCCGACAGGTCCACATCTTGAACATATTCGGCGGCCGTGGGATGATTGCCGCCCCGTTCGCGGTCCCGATCATGGGAGCTGCTGTTGCTGCTGCCGCCCTGTCGTTGTGTGGCCGCCAGGGGCATGCCATCGATAAGTCCTGCGCCTCCTGCTCCTCCCACCTGGCCCTGGCCCTGACCCTGACCCGAACCAATGGGCGGGCCCAGAAAGTCGGAGAACCAGCGTAGAAGATCGGGAAACTTCATCAGGAAGGGTGAGACGAGTCCAAGGAGTTCCGCTTTGGACACAATTTCCTGATTGAATAGCGTCAGACATCGCAGGAAATTGTCATACACCTCGGGACTGCGCAGTGCCTTGCGCACCTTATCGAAAAAGGCCGCATCCGAGATGGTGCACTTGCTGGATGCCTCCGAGAAGCTGACATCCCTGCAAAAGGTCTTGGATCGCTTGGCCGGCGGCGGTCCGCCTGCTCCGCCGCTCCCATACAGGCCACCGTCCTCGCCGCCCTGCCGTCTGGCGGCGGCTGCTGCTGCTGTAGAGTTATTCGGACCCGCATGGTGGATAGCGGTCAAGACTGCGGTCGCACCATAGTTGATTCCCGGCGAGCTGCGGTCTAGGGAATTGTCCGAAAGGTGCGGCAAGGATCCAATCACCGAGGAGAGGCCATAGCTGGGCGACTTCTTGGCATTGTGGCCATGCGACAGGCTCGGGTTCTGCGAATGTCCTCCCACGAACTTCTGTACATGATGATTGTTGCGATGCTCCTTCTCAAAGGCCACCATGACGCTGCCGCCGGCTCCGACTCGTATATTGGGCGCTCCGGGAGTCCCCGCCAAATGATGATGGGGCACGCCGGCTCCCCGATGGTGCGACTGGTGCTGTTGCAGGCTGGCTGGGGACACACCATGATAGTCCTTCTCAAAGAGCACGTCATTCCGTTGCGAAGCAATAACATGGTTCTGCTGCTGCTGCTGATTGTTGTTGTAAGTCTTGATGCTGACGCTAGTGTTAACCGCCGATAGATTGCCAATGGCCGCTGCATGGGCGCTACTGTCGAGCGTCTGCGGGAGCGTGCCCCCACCACTTAGATGGAGGGGCGAGCCAATGCTGTGAGCTGGCGAGGCACTCGACATGGTAATGTGCGCCCCGCCACTCAGGGTGGCCGTGGTACGCTGCTGTTGCTTGCTGTGATCATTGCAGTGCACCGACGAGGCCTTGGCCATGTACTGGCCCCCACCCGACGACTGATGATTGGTGGCATCGGGCAGGAATTGACCAAATTCTCGCAACAGATCCTCATCCTGGCCAAACAGCTTGGCCACCTGTGTGTAGACCTCCTGTTCGGTGAGCATTTTGCCCTGATTCAAGCTGCCCTCCTTCATGACCTTCTGCTCCTTCTGATACGCATGGAGAATCTCCAGGAATTTCTTGTACTTGGCCGGCTGGTTTTGGAAACGATTCTAAACGGGATGGAAATACACAGATTAGCAAACGATTTCGACTATTCTCTTGGTCTGTTCTCTCTCACCTTTATCTTATTTACATAGGTTATGGCGTGATTGAACTCTACGGGCTGATTCTGCTGCCCCGTTTCGCCCAGGAGTATCGACTGATGCGCCTGCTGTATGTGATGCAGATTGTGCTGCTGGGCACCCGCTCCTCCACCAGCGCCTGCTCCTGCACCACCGTGTGGACTTAGTTCACTCAAGGAATTCGGAGTGGGCGGACCACCGCCCACAACAATACTGCTGGCTGCTGCAGGAGCCGCCGCACCCACCACCTGACCGGTTGGTGTGATTGTGGCCCGCTCTCGATCCCGCGAGTAATTCTGTGGCATGTTGTGCGCCGACACGGAGATACCCCCCGGCGGCTGACCTCCTCCAGGCACGGCCACAACGGCTGGCGCCGGCGAGCTGGTCACGCTCACATGGACATGCCCCGGGGACTGAGACTGCGGTGGCGTGGCCTGCTGCAGGGCATGAATCGTGGTCTGGGTGAGCGATGCACCGCCATGGGTCATCAGATTGACGGCGCCTGCCGATTGGATTTGTGCAACGGCTGCCGCAGCGGCAGCTCCACTTCCTGCTCCTACTCCGGCGGCAGTCAAGGTGGTCTTCAAGTTATGTCCGGCACTGGCCAAGGGGCTGCCGGCTATCATATGCACAGTCCCAGTGCTGGTGGGTGCGCCGGGGGGCGAGGGCATTGATACCACCGGCACCGAGCAGCCGAGGGCGTCGGAATGGATCTCAATCTTGTAGCCAGGCGGCAGGAACATATTGAAGCCATAGATCAACTCCGTGTGCCCCTTGAAGAGCGTCGAGACGCGCTCAATCACCCCCGGGGTGTCGATGCAGTGCGACTTGAACTCCTTCATGATGTCGAGGAAGTTGTTGTAAATCTGCGGCTGGTCCGCATACTGGTACTTCACCTGATCCAGATAGCTGAGGGCATCCTCCACCTTAAGTCGTGGCGTGGCATTTCCGCCACCAGACCCCTGTCCCTGCGGTGGGGTACTGCTTCCTCCCGCCGCCACAGCAGCAGCAGCAACAGCAGCAGCCGGCGGTGTCTGGGCCGTCTGGGGCAGACTGCCAGGCGTCTGTTGTTGCTGCGCCATCGATGTGAGATTGCTGACGGCACTGGCCGCGGTCTGTGTGCCGCTTATTGTACGCTGCCGTATGGTGCTGCTTGCCGTCTGCGAGCTGCTCGAGACTGTCTGGGCGATGGATGGGTTAGCGGATCCTCCTACCATTCCTCCTCCTGTCACATGAATCTGCACGGTATTGGCACCGTCCACCGTTGTGCTCCCCTTGAGAGTTCCTCCAGCCTGAATGGAGGCCACGCTGTAGGCTGCAAGTGAAAGGAATGCTTTCAGTAATGTCTAGAAATGTACAAGAATCACAGAAATACTCACATGTGGTATACTGCAGTGTTTGTGTGCCCGCGCTGCCGGTGGATACAACCACTCCTCCTCCTGCAGCACCAGTTCCTCCAACTGTTCCCACTCCTACAGTGGCCACCTGGGCTCCTGCTGCTCCTGTGCTCGTGCTGGTGCTGATGCTGCTGCTGCTGCCGCTGGTGGTGCTGTCAACAATTGAGCTCGTTGTTTTTAGATTTGTTGCCGTCGGCGTGGTGGACGGCAGATAGGCTATGGTCTGGGCACCGCCATGCTGTGGGGTGAGGATGCGATGGTGTATGGAACTGATGCCGCTAATGGTGGCACTGTGCGCACTTGGTACCACAGTGCCGATTGTTACGCCTGTGTTTACGCCCACGGTGGCGGAGCCACCGCCGCTGACACTGACGCCGGAAGTGGGACCCACGCCAACGCCAACGCCAGTAACGCCAACTCCGACACCGACAACGCCCGGAGCTGGTGGGCCGGGACGTGTCCCGAACTGCACCTCGTCGACACGGGTGCGTTTCATCATCTTGTCGTTTCTTGTCTGTCTGTTTGCTTCTCCTTCTGGGCGGCTCTTCCCCTTTGACGCCGTTTTGGTGGTCCGGTCCGGTCCCTGGCTAAGCACAGGGATGCTGGATACTGCTGGGATATTGGGTGGTGTTCCCTCTCTCGCCCTCTCGCCGCTCTCTATGAGCGTATATAGTACGCAACAAACGGTCGTGGTCGCAACTGCTTTGACTGCGGCTCTTGATCTTGAACTGCTCGTAAGTGCAACATATGTTGTCTATGCATTTGGTCGCACGCTAGCGGCAAATGCCCTGAGGTTCTGTAATCGAGAGATTGACAACGACGGCGACTGCAACGACGACGACGATGCTGATGCTGCGGCTGCTACTACTCCAGTGTTTCTCTTTGCTTATGCCACGTCGTGCGTGGTCTCTCCAGCTCTGCTGCTATTTGTATCTTAAGGTACGCCAACTGCAAGCAAAACGAATGGAATCAATTGTTAAATTAATTTGTTAGCGGAAGAAATATGCCAATAAGAAATCCCCAATTTCACATTTTCCCATTTCAACGAAATATTTTCGAACAAACATTTTTTAGTTTGCGAACAGCACGAAATTCTTTTGCCATATCGCAAAAAAAAAAAAACACACTTTAGTCGTAGAACATTTGTTCCTTTGTATTGGGTTCCGTGTTTGATAGAGAGAGCCCACCGCTGCCGCCCCGAGAGGGAGGGGGCAATAACAATACGAGTATATAGAAGGAGAGTTGCCAACGCTCTCTTCTTGGGCATATATGTACATGTACACACACAAGCAAATACTATACATACGTGCAACCGGAATTGGGCGCGCGCTTTGTTATTGGTAATAGCGGGTACAGTAAAGACTTCCTAAGCAAGCTTTTCATTTCATACACATTTTGAATTGCTTGTGTTGGCGCATGGAAGGTGCCAAATGTCCCATGCACGACCTCAGCTTGCATAGAATCCACTGAGAAAAACACACACACTCTCTCAGACAGAGCATATCTATATATGTATATGTACATTCCATGGGGGAGGGGAGGGAGCGGGGCTTGCTGGTATACATTCTGTATCTACTACAGCTTACAAGAGCCAGGCAAAGGCAAAGGCAAAGGCTGCAGCAATCCTCAAATGCAAAGGTGGTGGCGGCGGTGCTCGCTGCAGCCATATTAGCGTGCGAGAGAGAGAGGGAGAGAGGTAAAGAGAGCGACCGTCAGCAGGAGAGAGGAGAGCGCAAATTTGTTGTTGAGGCGCAGTAGATGGCAGATTTTTTCAAAAGGTATTTTTCACCCGTTTGGGGCCAGCAACAACCCGTCACTCACTCACACACACACACACAGCACACACATCAAGTATTTGGCGGGCATTCGAGAGAGAGAGAGCAAAGTTGCGCGGCGCACAGCAGTGGGAATGGAACTTCAAAGAGAGTGGTTCAGTGTAAATATAACTTGAATGAAAGTGTATTTGTGCGCGGGCTTCTGCTGGCGGGAGTCAAATCGAAACCGCCTTGACTTGAAGATCATCATATGCCACCAGCACACCACCTCCGCTGTGCATCTTGATTGGGCCACCCCATCACCCACCCACCCAATGCGAACCCCCAGTTGGTTGCCTCAGCGTTTGTAAACAAATATTGAAACCCTGTACAGCCGCACAAAAGCTCCGAAGCTTCCCTCTCTCACAAGTCCTTTAGATATTAGCACGGCGAAAAAAGCCAGTTGGTTTGTATGCGTTTCCTCCGTTCCTCCTATATCTTACACTCTCTCAATTACCGTGTGGCACTTTTTGTTATTGTATTTTTTGGATCCGCCATCATCGGCATTGCCAGTGCATACCAAACATACATACACATGTCATGTACGTATGTATGAGCTGCGTGTGCCTCTGAGCGCGCATAGTGGAAGAGCTCTGGGCTCCAACGCAAAATTGGGGCGTTCATGGCAGCTGAATGTGTTTGTGTGTGTGTGCGACTGTGTTGCTGTGTGCTTGGGGGAGACATGTGGGCAAAATTTTCCCTCCATTTTTTTTGTTCTCGTTCTGCTGCTCTATTACGTGCACACGAACATTATCTTATCTGTTTTGTTAAGTGTATACATAGCACAGAATACGCAGCACAAAGTAGACGGGCAAGAAATATGCAAAAATTGTTAATCACTTATTTTCTTTGCAGTGTCTGGCATCACAACAATCTCTAAATCTTGATTCATTTTCTCTTATTTATCGGACAGGGGAGTGGAGACACCGTTATTAGTAGTTTTTAATGCACGAATTAATATTTTATTTAGATTTTGTGTTACTTTCTCACTTACACACACATACACACGAACACACTCAACACAGACGCACTACCGCTGCGCTATTAATAAGTTTCGCAAATAAAACATATGGATGTTGAGAGAAATATGTACAAAATAGCTAAGGCATATACTATACTACTCGTACTATAGTCATAGAAGAAAGCTGTGTAAAATTGAAAGAGCCGAAACGAAATGAGAAAACGAACCAAGAACAACAAACAAGAACAAGAAAAGGCAGACGGACTGGTGTGAAGAGGAAGAGCCCAAGATGTGAATAAGAAGGAGAGCCTGAAGCAAAAAATGATGCTCTCATTGTGTGTGGTGGCGGCGCTCCGTGGAGCTCCGTGGGCCGGGGCTGGGGCCAGCCAGCCAGCCAGCGCCAGCGGGTTATATTATTCAGTGTTGGGAGCCATTTAAATGTACGAGCACACACACACTACATGCGAATGGCGCATCAAAGCAAAAGTCAAGATAAGCGCACGAACTGAGAGGGAACGAATCAACGAACGAAAATAAAACGACACTACGTTGAAAAAATACAGTCAGTTCATAAGCAAGCCAAAAGCAATGGTTAAAACTTGTGTATGTGTTGTGTCTGTGCGACGCTCTCCTCCGCCCATGTGTGTGTGTGCATGTGAATTGCTGTGCGTGAGTGTGAGCAGCAGCACAAACAACAACCACGTCGCAGTCGTCGACGACTTTTTGTCTGTGCGCTTTATACATGTATTCGGTTTCTCTATCCCACTGAGCGTGTGTGTGTGTATATAAACCAATTGAAATTGACCTAACCTAAAAATGTTGTATTTTTCACAAGTTTTAGCTGCTCGTTTGCCACTACCAAAAGTTGTTTGATTTCACCAAGTGCACTTGAAGGATATTTCATATTCATGATTTTGCGGACCGCCCCACCTCCCCCGCGCCTCTTTCAACTTACATCAGCAACGGCTGGGCTTCTCATTTGCTTCGGCTGTGTATATACTCGAAAGATGTACATATGCGTGTGTGTGTGTGCCTTTATATTTACTATAAACTGCCATTTGGTTGGGCTTGTTATTGGAAACTTTCACGTTTTACGCTGTATTTTGCACTTGCAACTATTTCCCACACGTTTTTACCAATTTTCACCTTTTTCTTTCGCCAAAATATAGTTTTTCTGTATAATCGAGACTTGAAATATCGCTGGGACCGTTTTTATTCAATTTTTTTTTTGTCACAACGAATTCTTTTTTGTTTTACCGCGTTTGTACTATTCTGTTTCGTTTAAATAATTGTTTCTCTGTGAGTTTTTACAGATATTCACACAGTTTAAGCGAGGAAACGTTTTTCGTACATCTTAACGCCGCCGCAAACATTTTCGATTGAACGGCCAGCAGTTCGTCGGTTAGCCTGCTGCTTGCGACGGGCAGAGAGAGAGAGGTGGCCTATGTATGCGTGTCTGTGCGTAAGTGTGTTGGTGCGAAGAAGCAACAAAAGAGCGCGAGAGAACATAAAGTCGCAACAGAGAGAGAGAGAGCCCCAGAGCGGAATAGAGGGAGTGTAAATGCGCGCGCGCAGTGTTGCTTTGGAATTCATTTGCCGTCCCGTCGCTTCTGTTGCTGCCCATGAACATATCAAATAGGGTGGCAACGCAGCAAACCACGGACTCGGGCGCGCATTAAAAATGAGAAACATTGCTGTTGCTGCTGCTGCTGTTGCTTGAGATGTGAGAGGCAATAAAAAAGTACATAACAGATGCCCATGTACTTGGGACACACACATATCTGACCGCCTGGGTTCTAAACTGCAATCTCTTTCAGTGGAACCGTGTGCGAGTGGAAGGAAGTTTGCTCCATGCTCTTGCATGCTAATGGCCTCTGGGGTCTTCGGTCTACAGTCCAGCGATTGGGGCGAAATAAATTGAGGAAAGAAAAGATCGTCGTGAGCAGCAGCAAATGAGAAAAATGGCGCTTAGAATTTGGATAAGTAACAACTGCTCAGAGAGTCGAGTCGGATGACTGGGAGATTACGTAAGTGCAAAAAGCACCAACACAGTTACGGTGCGAAAGAGCCGGCACGAGAGCTTGCAAAACAAGTCGGATACAGGGTGTCCGCATTGGCAACGTGACGCGAGCAACAATGCCATGGCAACATTACCAGTCGATACCCTGTTTTGGGTCGAGAAGAGCGAGAAAAAGAGCGAAACCCATACACTGAATAATGTGTGCTGTATATAAACGGCGGCGGTGGCGACGTCGGCGTCGATACTCTTGCAGTACATAATGAAATCGACAAAACTGAAAATCAGAAACCAAACAGACTACAGAGCAGGCTACAACTCTGCCACGGTTACACTTTGCGGCGGCAGTGGCGGCGGCACATATACACCTACTACAATCCACAACCTCCACCACCTCGCTCACGCACACAGGGACTCACAAAACGCACACTCTCGTACTCGTGGCCGTGTGGCTTGTCTGTGTGTGTGTTGTGTGTAACGTAGAAAGGCAGCAAAGTGCATCTCACCATGACAATGGCGGTAGAGCCGCAGGGGAACCGTCGTCGATGGCCACCAGAGCATACTCTTCCCGTCGCCAAACCCAAAAAACACATGCTGGAATCTCAAATTGTTTCTGGAAGAAGCAGGCAAAAATCAAATCTGTACACGCGAAAAATCTGGCGTGGGGTGGTGGAAATGGAAACCTTGCAATTATCGATTATTTCGCTCATTGCGCAATGCAGACCGGACGGACCCACAAGAGAGAGAGAGAGAGTTTAAGGGAGCGCTCTCCGCCCTCTACGGCACCTTAGCACCTGCTATGCGGGAACGCACAGCTACTGTCGATGGCTAATGCAAATCAAGTGCATCCAAAACTTGGAGCAGCAACACGAAGCTCCTCTCGTCAGTAGACTGAAAGTTCAAAGTTCACTTGCAGCTTGTGCAGCGCATGTCTAGGCCGAAGCCTGCAATCTCCCCCCTCTGATGATTGCAGTTCAACATCCCTTGGAGCAAAAGGGACAACCACACCTCTGTGTGCCGCCCACGCGCTAGATTGTGATTGCGGTTCCAGTGCTGCGGGAAGGTTTGTTTGCCTTTCCAGGTATTATTGATGTTCCCGACATACGTATATAGTACATATATGCCGAAACATCAGTCTGATGCCAGGTGGTTCCGTGCTTTCTAATTATCCGTGTGCTAATTTTAGGCCTTCGATGGAGTATGGCCACATGCCGACGACCAGGCCGAATCCCCTCGGCGAAACAGTACCAGAAGAAACGACGCAGTCATTAAATGCTCCACCAACAACAACAGGCAGAGCTGACCAAAACGGGCGCACATTTTATCAGGCGAAAAGATATACACGTGAATGCATATGATATGTAATAGGTGGCCCCACAGTTTCTAATTTCATGTGTGGTCAGCCAATTACCAAATATTTTCAGTTTGTCACTTGAGCAGATAGCTTTTTGGATGCCAAAAACACCATTAAAACAGAAGAAGGGAGCTGATGATTATAAGTAAATTAACAAGACAGCTTTAAAAATATGCAGACAACAATAAGTTCAAACGCTCTTAGTGGAAGATACTGCTACTACTATTTGTTTAAAAAATGTAACCATGACAATATTGAGCACCACCGAACCGTAACTGAAAATGTAAGAAATTGTTGAACGTCTAATACATGTACTCGTAGAATGAGTCTCCAACATCAAGTTCAAGACTTGTTCGATGGCCTCTGGCAAATTGCATGCAATCGTCTGCGCGGCAAGTGCTTCACGCTCCAAGCTGAGAGGGCAGAGATCGCGTCGAGACCACCAATCTAGGCCCAGAGACCATACCAGAGACCCAGGCATCTAAAACAAATACTGAGAAATGTAGTGTGTGCGAGTGTGTTTGCTCGTGTGAGTGCTGTGTGCGGTGGAGAGTTCAAAAATGAAGTGCGCCGACTGGGAACTTGTTTTTCAAGTTTCCAAACAGCCGAAAGCCCAAACCAGACTCGGACGTAGTCGAAACTTGACGCGCTTCATAAAGAAAATTGGGGGAAAACGTCTTGTGATGGCCGCAAAGAAAGCACAAAAGAATGCATTTATACGAGTGTGTAGCTGTGTGTATCTCTCTCTCAATCAGCAGAGCAGTAAGCTCGATTTCAACGAATTATTTAATTAGAATTTACACAAAATCCCCGACCAACCGAAGGCTAAGCACAGTGTGGATCACCTTGTAGCCAGACACAACCACACACACAGATGCACGAATATATGTAGCTGGGAGAAGCTGCCAACTTGTTTTTATATTCTTATTCAACTTTTGGCTATTAATTTTTGATTATCTTGACAGGTTGATATCAGGAGGCATCATATAAATATAGTTATGTTAAATAAAATTTTTAACTAGTTGGCAGTCCTAGTTTAGTTGCTACAATAACAAAAGTTGAGCGCGGTAAACGCTCTGCCTCTGTGTGTGCGCCTATGTCTGCTGCCTATATTCAACATCTTCCTTCCCTTTTTATTTGTATTTACTGAATGGCATTGTTTTTTTTTTTAATTTTATTAAATCAAAGACAATTAAAAATGACTACACACACATACACACGTGCCAGCAGATTGCGGAACTTTAATTTACCTACACATACAGACGTTTCACGAAACGAACAAAAAAACAAGCCGATAAGAAATATTTCCACAATACAGACAGCACTGCCTCAGCATTATTAACAATTGTAACTGTTATTTGCTCGGTTCATCAGCAATTTATCGGTAAATCTTGTCATTGATAAAGGAAATTCCACTTTCTAACCTCAAAGCAAAGAAACTGCTGGGAGTGGGGTAGACAAAATTTTGTACGCTCCATTCACATCTCTCAGAAAAGCCTACTACAGCGAATGTATTATTTTTAAATATTTAATGCCCACTGGAGTTTCCGTTTGCCGCCTATCGTAATCAGTTGGGGCTAATTGAGGTTAGATATGAACTTCTGGCACACACAAACACATGCAGAACACACACGCACACAAGGGCGCGCATTTTTATATTTTTAGTTTACATACCTGAATAGTTTTAAGGCTGATATTAACACAGGTTGAGGTTCTTTTATTTGTTTCACTCTTTTGCAATCAGCCAACAGATCGGGCTTATAGTAGATTTACAGCTTTTATCAACTATTACATTCAGCTGATGGCCCTGAGGGTAGGATGGCAGGAGGTAGGGTAGGGGAAAAGAAGCGCGTGAGCTTGCTGCTTCTTCACATTTGCAACAAAGATACACATGCATGTACACTCGCCACAAACACCCACACCCCTCACAAAAATGCACTCCGAATCGATTTTATGCTGCCCCAAAACAGCCAAGACTCTCCTCCTTCTTTATTGTATGCAACGCACATAAACTACACCACACTCGTGCTTCAGTTTTTTGTAATTGGTTTTTCATAAACTCGCGTCTACCACATATGCATATGTATGTATGTAATCATGTATGGTTTGCGGCCCATGTGTCCAGATTTTACATTTGCCGAGAGGATATCTTTTCGCGCGCTGTATACCTAGAGTGCGAATTTTTTATGTTACTTTTCGATTTAATTATTTTGTCAACAACAACACAAGTACAGTATATTTGATACAGTATGCTAGGCAGTGTGACCGCGGATTTGTCCATTGAAAGTACGGTCTGGTCTTCAGAAAAATACCGTAAATATACCGGTGAACTATTTGTATTCGAATTCCATCATATTCATTGCTTTTGATATTCGGTTGAATATTACTGGCCAGCTAGGACCCTCAGACCTGCATTCATAATTTTATTCGATTGGCGAATCACTTTCTTAGAAGACTGGTTTAATTTAAGTTCTAATCACGATTCAATTATTTGTACAGTAAGGTTTAAAGTCAACAACAATTTCCACAAAATGAATTTTTGTACATGGTAACTACACCATAACTACACATTTACTACATATTAACTACATTTAATTTTAGCTATGTCTCTCAATAGCATTTCTACACGCTTTCTACATTGGTGGGTGGGTTTATAACGCGTCTGAAAATATACTAAAAAATACTATGAAAAGTAAAAAATGTTAGGTATTTTAGGGTGCTGCCAGACCGATGTTAAATTTTCCCGCTCAAAACTATCGAAGGTGGGCTAATTTTTTAACCATCGATAGTATTGATTTTTCCCCGCAAAACAGTATGCCCGTAGCTTGTGGCTTATTGGTCAAACCTTAATTCAAAAGAAAGATCGTAAAAAGCAAGATGTACGCGTTCGAGAGCTCGAGTAATTCCAATTGAATTTTGTATTTTTTGTGTTGTGCTTACAATAAATTAATTTTAAATAGCTCTGATCCATATTTATTAATCTATAATTGAGTTGTTGCAGCCCTGAAGGAATGCCAACTTATCTTTTGCCTGAAAATCCATATTTAAGACAAGTTGGCGGGGCCACGGCAATGTTATTGAATATTTGTTGTTTTTGATTGTTAATTTCAACAATTTAAACGGTTAACACAAGTATGGCACTCCTGTGATGATATATATTCATTGCAATTGAGTAGCTAACGACAATTCAAGTAAACTGCGACTAGCTAAACAGCATCGTGCCCCGCCTAAAAACAAAATAGCGGATCGTGTGAAAGCGAGAGAGGAAAACGGTAGTTGTGGCGCTCTTTCGCTCTCTCTCTCTCTCTGTGGCCCCAACTGGGGCCCCCACTCATTCTCGTCGCCGTTTGGAGCCAAGTGAATCTGTCGACTACTGCCGCTCTGTGAGTCCCGTTCCGTCTGCAGCAGCGTCAGGTTTGAAAGATTCGTTCGTCGTACACACTCGCCTACGTCTACGTGCCATTTGTTTTTCGAAAAATCTGCATAAATTTGACCGCGTCTGAAACTGCATAAAAATAGCAGAAGCCAGCGCGAAAAACAGCGAGGCGAAAATAAATACATATTTCGGTTTAACAAGTGTGTGGCGCGCGATTGGCTCGTTTATTGTTAATACAGCAGAAACAGGAAATCTGTTGTCGTCGTCGTTGGGTGTTCACTGTGCATTTAAAGTTATCATATTTACGTGTGTGGCCGCTGGTGTGCCAGGCCAGTGCATATAAATATATCTAAAATCCATTTAATTATAAATTAAAAATCCCATCAACTCAACCACACACTGAATGTCCGAGAATAAAGGCATCATGCTGGCCAAATCTGTTCAAAAACACGCTGGACGTGCCAAGGAGAAGGTGAGTGCAAAAAGATGCCCCTTTGAGGGCAGCTCCCAGCTTCAGTTGCAGGCTCAGGTGCAGTTGCAGTTGCAGTTGCAGTTGCAGGTGGCATACGGCGCAGCAACGCCCACGCATGGTGGAAGGTTCCTCTCAAAGTGAACTGCTGCTCCCACCCCCCGCGTGTAATCCTCGTTCCAGCCACAGCCAAAGCCAAAGCCAAAGCCATGTCCCTGCCCCAGTTTCTAGCTGGGTCACCAACACTCACACACACACACACAGGCACAAGCATGGGGCAGGGCTTCTCCATCGATTTCCAGTCATTCTATTTAGATCTCTGCCAAAAGAAATTAGGAAAACACCTCTCCAAAGCGGTAATACACGTAGTACTGGGACCTGCTTTCACTGTAGCTGGGAGACACCTGTCGTGGGACCCAATCCAATCCGTTTAATATCCGATTCCAGTTCTCTGATGATGTTCATCTTAAGTACTCCCTTCCAATACAATCCAATCCCATCCCATCCCATCCAATCGAATCCATTCATGAGATGCGATGCGATGCGATTGTTGCGCTGTTACTTTACTGCCTCTGGACTGGACTCTGTTTCATCTTAACCGCAGATGCGTACAAGTGAAAGTTTTTGTAGTTTTTGTTATTATTATTTTCGCTTCGTGGAGGTTGGGTTGTGTTCGGTTCGGTTTGGTTCGGTTCGTTCGATCCAGCGAAATGTCAATAAAAAGTAGAGGAAAAACAGTGGAGACAGAGGAGCCCAAACAATGTGTAAAAGCTGACCCACTCGATGGGTTTTTGCCAAACAAGTTTACGAGTAGAGTAGATGCCAGCGCATTCCACAGTTCCACAGCGGCAGCCAGAGTCCAGAGAGGTTTGGGTTTGGGTTTGGGTTCGTGTTCGGGTTTGGGTTTGTGGTTTGGGGTTTGGGGTCTGGGGTCTGGGGTCTGAAAAATGTTGTAATCTAGCGCTGAGAAATGCTGCTCTGCTCTACGGATGTGTCTGTGCGAGAGCTGGCATTTAGAGTGGATGGATCTTCAAAGTTCGTTGATATTTCCTCTGCTTCTTCTCTCTTCTGTCCGCTCTTTCTGTGTGCTCTTTTTTCTTTGGGATGCGATCTGCTGCCGCTGCGATGGATGGCTCGTGTTGGTCATTAAACTTGGAACCGAAACATTCCCCAGCTAAATGTCATCTTGAGAATAGAGATATTTTTAAAGTAGCCGATTTAGATTTCTCCCTCTCTCTCTTTCTCCTTTTAAAGTTGATGGCAATCGAATAAATTCACTTGATTCTCTGTGCTGCAGCAGGCGTACCGTACCATTTCCTTTTAGTAAAATTTCATAATTTACGCTCAAATGGGAAATTATTTTTAAAACAAATATCTCGTTCTCTGGGCCGCCGCTGCTCTATTATTTCGCATGGTGTTGTGCTCAATTTTCGGAAAATTTCATGTGATTTTTCACATCGAGATGAGCACGAAAATTGTTTCAGAGAAAACTTGTCAAGCACAGAAACACACACACACACACACACACTTAAAAATGGCGATGCCTAGATAGATTTTTATGTGAGGTGCGTTTGGATGCCATGCCCCAACAACTGTTGGCTTTTCCCCGGCACCAGCACCAGCACCAGCACCGTCACCGTCACCATCCCAGACGCGTGAAAATGTCGCTTTTCCTGGCAGTCAATCTTTAAATAGACGCCGCACTCTTTTCCTGTGTGTGTGTGTGGGGTGTGTGTTTTGGCTTTTGTTTTATAACTCTATACATACTTTTCTTTAGTTTTTCTATTTTGCAAAAAGACAAATGAAACAACACAACATTTCGCCCGCACTGCTCTAGCTTTAGCAATAGCTCGCCTCGCTCTTTGGCTATTTTTAAGCGGCACCGCACGGAACAGCTGCCAAAAATTGCTCTTTCGTTCTCAGTTTCCCCTCCCCGTTCTTTAGCCGAATCTCTGGTCTCTCCGATTGACATTTTATTGGCATCTTCGATCCGTTCCGTACGTTCCGATCGCATGCAGAAACTCAAACTTGCCTCTTGCTTGTTGAACTTCTTGTTGCATTCCACGCTAAATGTCATTTGTTTCGCCTGCTTTACTTATACACATCTCATTTCAATGCGAATTTCGTTGTTAACTTGCAATTAGTGGAATTCTTGCAGATAAATATAGAATTTGGGCCAGCAAAAATTTGAAACATTTTAGTTAAATATCGTTATGAATTGTAAAATATCCGTTAGATTATCGGAATTTTTGGTTTGCAGTTGTCAAGCAGTGAATAAATCCTGCAAGCAGTCGAACAGAGAACAAGCGGTACAAATGTACATATGCATACAATGTTGGACCAAAGATATTCTTAAACTATTTAATATCGTTATTTTTTTTAGTTGTGAGAATCCTGCAAGCAATATTCCTGTCTGTTCTATGAGACGGGCTGACGGCTATGATGCTGACCTACATATACATACATATATGTATGTATACGAATCTAGTGTGTTAAGCAGTGCATTTATTCCGAAAGATAGAGAGGCACTGCTTGTGTCATCAGTGTGAATAAATGTGCATGAATTAAGCAGTACATAAATCCTTTAAGCAGTATAATTTTCCTCTCTATGAATTATGATGCAGTTGGAACTCTGTTTTTGTTCATTCCGAGTAATTATGGTATTTTAAAACCAATAATACGTCTGCGTAATTCTAAACCGCAAAGATTCTCAGAAAAATAATAAAAATTGGCAATACGTGGAAATACTCGTATTTTGCGGCAGACTTCAAGAGGAAAATGCAACAAAAAAAGGGGAAAAAATCACACACCTGACACTGCACTTTGAGCCTGCGAAGAGAAGCTCTAAAGTTTCAGATAAACAATTTGGGAACCCGGGGCTGGGGCTGGGGCTCGGGCTGGGGTCGGGGCCGGGGCTGGTGTTGGGGCGCGAATAATTATCAGTGCGGTCTACGCCCCGATACTGAGCCACTCCGAAAAGAGGGGCGTACAACACACAGAGATCGCTTACTAAGCTTTATTCAATCGAGCAGAGAGCAGAGAGCAGACGACCCAATGCAAGCGGCACAAAGGCACAGATACAGATGCAGATACAGATACAGCTAGAGATACGTATAGTAATAATGCGATTGCGAAATCAATTCAAAGCTTATTACAAACATAAAAAAGTGTTCAATTATTGAAATTACCAAGAGCCAGACAGGCTATGAAAGTGAAGAGCGAAGCATTATGTCTTTTATGTCACTTTCGATTGTATAACAATTGGAATTACTTCACTTTAGCTCGAGACATTGCTTCATTAATGCACAATTGTGCAGAGAGAGAGAGGGAGAGAGAGCGCAGAGAGTGGACGACACTCCATTGGGTGTGAAGTTCAAGAACAAACTGTAGTCTGTAGTCTGTAGAACGCACCCCGGCAGCGACCTCCTTGACCCTCTTTCACCTTTTGCAAGTTCTGATCTATTTTAGGCTTCCAGTTTGTTGTTTAACCCCAAACGGAGAAACGAAAGCAAACTTTTGGTAAATTTCTGTGTCAGTGTGTGCGTGTGAGGCGCGTGAAAATGCGCAAGGTCAATTATTCTGTCGATGTCGATGTCGATGTCGATGACTAGAGTCCACACGAACGCCCCAAAAGCCCATACCGAAAGCACTGATACACCGATACAGCAATGGAACGTATAGGTAATTTTTGTATCTTTTTATTAGCTCACTCACTCGACACATTCGCAGCACACTCGCGGGGCACACGATTTGCTAATCAGAATTCGAACAAAACATTCACACGGCAAATGAATGGGATTCACCTTGTGGAATCGGCCCAGTGGAGTGTGGGGTACTCCTCGGAAAGCCCATGCTTGGGATACTCGAGTAAATTTGTAAATCTACGAATTGCAAGTGTTTATGTCTTGTGGGAATATACATACATAACTTAAGGAAAGATGCCAGAGAATCTCCGCGATTTTCCAGCATCCCACATTTGGAGGGTTTCTTTGGGCGGAGTGGATTATTATTCGATTCGGCTGATGGTTATTCATGATTTCTGCTCCTCTGTGAACACGAATATGAGGCACGAGATACCTGTTCTCTGTGCTCTGTTCTCTGTGCTCTGTTCTCTGGGAGAACTGTGTTTGCATGCACCTGTTTCGGCTCTACTTGAGTGCATGAGACATGAGCAGCTCATCTCATCTCCAGCCGGGGTCCCCAGTGTGTCATGGTATCAGATTCGGGGCATTGTTTGCATGCGGAAGTGCGGCAGGACGGCAGGGCGGGCAAAGAGAAAACTCGGCCAGAACAAAAGATGAAGTCCCAGACCCAGTCCCAGTCACAGTCCCGAACCTACCTAGATCTGAAAACAGATCCCCAAACTGATGCAGAGGACTGCACACGCGATCTGTTGTTGCTCTACTTTGAACTGCAGCAAAAAAACAAAACAAATATCTCGCTCTCGGGGCATGGGAACAGCCTGTCCCCGGCCCCGCACCCCACGAAAGTGTTGACTTATTTTATTACCTTTTCTTAGCTGTTGTTTTAGGTGGATAGAAAACTGGTTTCGCGCTTAAACTGCGCTTCAGCTTACGCAATCAGCACTCGTTAATTATAATTTATACATATAATATTTAAATTTAGATACTCGCTGGAATGCAAATGCTAGGCAACTCCCCCCGCCCCTGGACACCTATGCCCTATGCCCCATCACCAGCTAATTGAATCGCTGGAAAACTTTCTTTTAAACGGATTTCTCGATAAACCAAAACGGAGGCTAATGTTACGTAAAGATTGTTGCATTTTATCAGATAAATTAATCCGTTTTCATATACGTATACAACAAATAATTATACAGCGAGGGAACCAAAAGTGGTTCCAGCGCGAATGAAGTAACAAGAGTTTATGGAACAGAGTTTTCCAGAACGGATGATCGTTTCAACACTGAGAACCAGCTTTTCTCTTCGTTGATTTATGCATCGTCTATTGTTGATATTATTACTATTACCATACAAGGCCTTATGGCACCCCCGTAGAAGATGCCTGTAGTCTAAGCTCCCCCCAGTTGTTGGGTTCTCCTCCTATATTGTACATATAGGAGTCGTGTTTGTGTGTCGATGCTTCCGATGCTTCGGTTTATTGAGGGGATGCATCATCTTGGGCCACAATTATTTTGGCACAGATTTCGATAGAACCAAAAAGTGTATCTGCAGATTCGGTGGCAGGAGCTGCTTTTGGGTTCTTTTCTCCTCTATTTGGTTCATTCTGATTTCACTGTGCGCCTGTTACGCTCCACTGGCTATTAGCATAGGAATTAGCATAGTTCAAAATTTGCATCGGATGAACGAGGGGGCTGCTCTGTGCCACCTGCAGCACATTTCATCTTTCAGGCAGCATTCGAAAGGCGGGAGCGGGGTAGGGGGAGGGGGTGTACTCGAGTACTCGTGCAATTGTGCCGCTTGTTTGGCAACCTTCACGTTTTTTTGTGGCTCGATCTTTCTGCTGCTGTTATTGCCCAATCAGGGACAATTGTTGGATGCTGTTGGATGCTGTTGGATGCTGTTGGATGCCCCATACTGCACCTACCGGTGCAGTGCACTCCCCCCTGGTCGTTAGCGTCGGGTGGCAGCGCCCGTTCCAAAGCCGCAAAGCAAAAGCTTTCGCAGATGATTTCCCTCCACTTATATCGAGGTTATGAGCAATTTTGCCCCTCAGCTTTGCCCCGGCGACGCTTTATGCAATGCCCAGGGCGGGTGGGAGAGAGGGGTGGAGGGGGGTTGGTGGGCTGGCAAGTAGTTAATTTCAATGAGATTTACACGCCACAAATGGGGGGCCAGAGGCAAGACCTATCTCTGTTTGACTTTTTCAATGTCAGTTGCATAATTTGTGCAACGCCGCGGCGCTCGCTCAAGTGGTTTCTGTGGTTACTGCGGCCATGTGGCACTTTACGTCTTAAATGCTGTGCACTTTTCGGGATCGAATCTTTAATCTTTGTACGCCATTTCGGGGCAATTGATTGTGCATTAGGCGCAGCAATTCCCATGAAAATAGCACAAATCCAACCAATGGAAATGCAAACTATTGGGGTGGGCAGGAGAGTGGTGGGTAGACCAATCTATGCGTGTTGGAAGAGGCACAGGATGGATGTTCCGAAACCCCCGAAATCTATCCACCTATCCAGCGGCCCAGACCGCAGACGCAACAAACAAGAGTCATGCACACGACATGTGTTTTGTGCTTGGATTTGTAGGGGGCATGAATCGACTTTGTAAGTGTTGGGAGGTGCCTGCCGATCAGCTGCCTGGGCAGCTGACCGCAAGATTGACAATGATCGAAATCAGCCGAGGTCAGGGTTGCTCCAATTTGACAACCTAGAGGGCGTAACCTCCCCATGCAAAAGTGCATGCAAATGTCAAGTGGCCAGAGCAGGTTTCCGGCTTCGATCTTTTCCTGTGCGATAATCAAGCCGACGAGTCGTGTTTTTCCCAATCAGTGAAAAGTTTGCCATCCGCGCCTAATTCCACTAAATAAAGTCGAAAGTGTGTACAGTGCCGGAAGGTTTATAAGTGTAGCCGTTTTCTGCGGGAGCAACCTCTTCTGTGGGCGTTCTAACCCAGAGAACCGCCAGAGGCTGGATTAATCTGTGTACATCCACGGATACCGCTGCCACTGCGGTAAGATAAATGTCGATCCCCGTTCTCCGGGCGAAGATCTAATAGAGGTAACTCGTATTTTCCGCAGCAAAAGATTTCCTGCGGAAATTGTGGACCAGCTCCTCGGGAAGACGCCGCCTTACGCGCCCCAGCCTAGCGCGACCTGTGCTAAGGCGCCGTAAGGCACCCCACGTTTGCGGCACCAAAAAGTGACCAGCAAAGTGGAGTACTTCGACCCGCCTGGAAATCGCAGGCGTCAGCATACTGGTTCATCGTTTTCCCGGATCCGCCGAGAGGCTCCGTAGATTCCACGTGCCGCATCAACAAGCGATCCGTAACCGAGACCGCGTCCACTGCTCGTGGGCGGATAGTCTCGTTCCGTCGGCCGCTCCCCGTCCCCAACCGGCGCCCATGTCGCCCGGCGAGGAGTTTGTGCTGGCAAAACCAGGCGCATTCGAGCCCTGCAACGGTTAATGTTCTAAAGACTTTCAAAGAAAATACAATTTACCGTTCCCGCGGCAACAGACCCCTGTATTAATAGAGTTTCGTCGATGTAGAATCCAGATCTCGGTCCGTGTTTCAAAAATGGCGCAGTAAAGCCGGTGTTAAAGAAAGTTACGGCCCGAGAGCAGCCCAGCAAAATTAAAATTAATAAATACGCTCTTCGGACACCTGATTTCAGTTCCGCCTATCCTCTCCTTGGCAGGCAGTCCGATGCGATTCGCCAAACCCAGTTAGAAAAGTAATTGAGCTGCAGGCCATCCGGTCGAATCCGCCAGAGACTCGAACCAATGAACAAGACTATAGAATCGCTCCTTTGATCAAACAAATGAAGTTCCTAAAATTTAGCTTAAATATTAGTTAGGCCATTCCGTCGAATCCGACAGAGACTCGAAACCATAAATAAGACTCTAGAATCGTTCCTTTGAACAAACAAATGAAGTTCCTAAGATTTAGCTTTAAATACTAGTTGTACCCGTTCGAATTAAGAATTTATATGAAATATTGGAAAGAATTTAGAGGAAATTGTAAGTAATCTAAAAAGCACCCGAAACAAAACAGAAATTTATCGGATTTAGAACTAACCCCGCCTGAGGGAAATCAAAGGTCTCGAAAGCACTAATGTAAACGAAAGAAAAAGGATAACGTTCTATTTCAGCAGTCGCCGGAAGATCGATCTTTCGCCGATGGAGAAACCTAACTGCGTGAGTAAAATCCTGCGACTTTCGTTTGGTTCTAGTGGGCGCGCCCAATCCTAAACTCTCGAAAAGAAAATAAGAAACGAATTTACGATAAAATCGCTAATGAATAGCAACAATCTTACACTTTCCTCACTATGCCCTATAATGCCAGTTGTATACAAGCAACCGAATTAAAAGAAAATTTAAATGAATTTGTGCCAGGAATAACCGTCTAACCTTAAGATACACCTTAATTATTAACTCCACCTCATATCACTTTATATACGCCTCAGAATCTCTCATATACATATACTCGCTGTAGATCTCTAGAATTAGAAAAATATGCCATCGCTGAATATATTAGTTTTAACCGTTTTTCGAACAAATATATAATGGAATTTAGATAAAGATACAAAAGGATGAACTCTGTGCCGGCGTGCGTGTAACCGCGATCTAGCTAAAGGGGCCATCTGAACCTTCCGGTTTTGAGGAAGATGGTCATAGGTTGGGTGGGCAAAATAAGCTACCACACTGACATCCGTGGGATAGCAACCGATATCTCCTCCTCTTTCCCTCACTCTTCACTCTCTTTCTACTTTCTCTCTCTCTCTCTCCCTCATCTTCTCCTCCCTTCTCTTCTGCACTCTCCCCTATTCTTTACAGAGTGTTTCTTTTATCTTTTTGTCGTTCTACCGGTAGTTCTAGCACCGTATAGTCGCAGCACGCTCAATTCTTAGGAAAATAAATCGTTAAAATTATCGCGTGATAGTGTTGCTAAATGGAGACGATCTGTACGCGCAAGAACCACCACCCCAAAGCCGACGAGCTAGAGCCGGAACATTTAAAGCGTGCCCCGCCTTTGCAGATCGCCCCTCCTGTCCGTCTAGCGTAGATGAGCGTTACACGTTACAGTTATAATAATATTATAATTAAAAAGATAATTTTATTAAATGATTAAAGAAATTTTCATAAGTGGCGCCCAACGTGGGGCCCGACAGGGTAGATTCAAATACTCGGTTGGACCCGTGGATGATTAGATAGAAATTTTCTTTTCCGCTTTTACAAAAATTTCCTTTTCCGTTAAAGTTCTTTCGCTATCCCTTGCGGACTAGTCATCTGAAGTGGAAGCCAGATAAAGGAGCAGAGTTATTCCTTTCTGACCCCAGATGACAGTCAGCAAGAAGAGGCTCAATTAACTAGAAGCGACGTAGGCTAAATCCTTCAGTGGAATTGCAGAGCGAGAATGACGAATGTCGACCGCCTGACCCTGCGGGAAATACCGCGTTAGTGTTCACACCATCCTATTAAGTAAAAGGTTTCTTCGACTCCAGCGCATTGGAACATAGTTATTCTGCTTTCGAGCGTTACTCTATCCACGATGGAGGGAAGAGATTTATTCCAGAATTACTGACGGTGGTCTCAGAGTTAGCTGTCGGAAGCTGGAAAACAGATAGATCAGGTTTTATTATCGGTTACTGTCCGCTGCCTGCGGCGAACAATCTGGGTACCCACAGTCGAAATCAGTGTCGATCCGTAGATGCGAGTCGCGTTCGAACTAAACGTAAACCTTTCAAAGGAGATATCGAAAAAGAGTAGAATGTAGATTGTGGTGCGCGAGCGTCGGTCATAGAGTTCATTATTGGTATCAAAACTTAGTATCGAAATTTTAGTTGAATAAAACAAAGTTAGGACGAATTATAGTCACGACTTGCAGAGTAGTATTGCTAAACCAATCCCATACGACATAAATTATAGGAAACGACCGAGATAAGTAGCATTTTCTTGCCATGGGTTTGGACAGATCTCCCGGAAAGGAAGCCCAAGGGGCAGGTGAAGGTGTAAGACCTGTGTGCGCGCTGTGCCAGAAAGCCATACAGACCACGGATGAGGTATTCCGATCGGTTTGCGAGCACGAGTTCCATCTTCCCTGTATGACCACATATTTAAAGACTAGCAATGTTTGCCCGGTATGTAAAAGCAGGTGTAGAACTGCAAGCGGGGCTGTGCCGAAGGTAGTAGCGCAAAATACTCGCGCTCAGTCCAAAGAACGTGCAAAAGGGGGAGAAGAAGCGAGTTCTTCTAAAAATATAGATCTGTTGGCAATGGAACAGAGATTGCTCGCTTCGCTAAGTAAACGAATGGCAGAGCTGATTCAAAGCTCGGTAGTTGATTCAATGCAACAGGTAACCCGAACCTCAAGTCAGTCCACTGTCACCGCAGCGTTAGACCGTTCTCCAACGCCGTTGTCCGAGCAGTTGCAAGCCACTAACTATGGAGAGGGAACTGGTCCTGGCCATAGACAAGCACCCCAAAGCATAGGTCATCCGTCACCATTGCGAAGCGGTTTCTCTGATTTATCCCAGAGACCGGACAAAGTGGTCCATATACTCAATGGATGGAAAATTAAGTTCTCGGGAGTCGGGGTATCAATAGATAACTTCATATATAGAGTAGAGGCATTGACCCATCAAACTTTGGAAGGAAATTTTTCCGTGCTTTGCCGGAATGTGAGTGTTTTGTTTGAAGGAAAAGCTAACGAGTTCTACTGGCGACATCACAAGGCAGTAGTTGAAGTTCAATGGGATACTTTATGTGCTGCCTTACGACTGCAATTTCGCCAAGAAAAAGATGACGTTGACATCGAAGAACTGATCCGAAACCGGAAGCAGAAGGCAAGCGAGACTTTCGATGGGTTTTACGATAGCATCTCTAGCTTGACCGATCAGTTGGAAGTACCCTGGACCATTCGGAAGTTGGTTCGGGTATTGAAGAATAACCTGCGTCCGGAGATTCGCCATGAACTGTTGAACGTAGAAATCAGAACGGTACAGGAGCTCAGGGAAATTTGTCGAAGACGCGAAATCTTCTTAGAGGACGTTAAAACTTCGCATGGGTATGCGAAAACAATGCCTTTTCGTCGAGACATATCGGAGCTAAAACAGAACATGGAGGATCAAGAATATTCAGAGAGTGAAAGGGAGATGGAAGTAGACGCAATTGCATTGATCTGTTGGAATTGTCGGAAGACGGGACACAGATATCAAGATTGTGTGTCTGAACGGGGAATTTTCTGCTATGGCTGTGGTGCTTCTAATACATACAAGCCCAGTTGCGAGAAATGTTCAAAAAACTCCAAGCTCAGCACGCCGAAGTTGCCGTTCAAACAGAAGACTTCGTGTGTGCTGCGCCATCAAGGCACCAATACCGATTAGATGCACTTCCACTACCAGTAGTGACCACGACTTACCCAGACCTACAAAAAAGCAACGACAGCTCACTGTTGAATTGCACAGACCCAACCAGATTGGACGATTCAAATACCGGAAATGAGTTTTATATAGGGAAAGGGGCTACAAGATCGCGTAAAGGGAAGCGAATGACTCGGTTTTGGCAAAATGTAAAGAAATGCCGGTCAGGAATTAAGTATCTGAGCGCTCTCTCCGACATAAAGAGAGATCCTCGTCCGTTCTTACCAATCCGTTTGTTCAATCGAACCGTCTATGGCTTGTTAGACTCCGGAGCCTCTATCAGTTGTGTTGGAGGCGAGTTGGCTAAGGAATTAGTTCTTGCCGATGCACCATACAAACGTATCAATGATAAAGCCAAAACGGCGGATGGTAAGGCTCAAGAGATAGTGGGAATTATGAGAGTGGACGTGGAATATGGAGACGAGAAGAAGTCTCTTGATTTATACTTAATTCCTTCGCTCAAACATGATCTATACCTAGGAATTGACTTTTGGGAGCTGTATGACCTGTTGCCCAGTCAGTTGCGAGTGTCCGAAATAGAGATGTTGACCCAAGAGACAAGCGGGGTTGAACAGCACGTACTGACGCCGAAACAAAAGGATCAGTTATCCAATGTTCTGAAGTGTTATCCCTCATTTGCTCAAGAAGGTTTAGGAAAAACCGACTTGATAACACATGTTATCGACGTGGGGAACGCTAGGCCAGTGAAACAAAGACATTTCCCTGTTTCGCCAGCGGTAGAAAAGGCAATGTACTCGGAAATAGACCGGATGATCCAATTGGGAGTAATAGAGGAGTCAGACAGCGCTTGGTCCTCGCCAATAGTGTTGGTCTCCAAGCCGGGAAAAATCCGCATCTGTTTGGATTGTCGGAAAGTAAACAGTTTCACGGAAAAGGATGCTTATCCCTTGCCTCAGATTAACGGGATCCTGAGCCGTTTGCCGAAAGCAGAATTCATCTCCAGTCTTGATTTGAAGGATGCGTACTGGCAAGTACCGTTGGATGTAAAGTCCCGGGATAAGACGGCCTTTACAGTCCCTGGGCGTCCCCTTTACCAATTCAAGACGATGCCTTTCGGGCTGTGCAACGCCACCAGTACCATGTCACGATTAATGGACAAAATAGTTCCTTGTAACCTTCGAAACGAAGTGTTCATCTACTTAGATGATCTGTTGATAGTTTCTTCAAATTTCGAACGACATCTAGAAGTACTATTAGAGATGGCTAGGCAACTCAGGCGTGGGAAATTAACGATCAACATCAGTAAAAGCCATTTCTGCATGCGCCGTGTAAAGTATTTGGGGCACATAATAGGAGACGGAGGAGTCCGAACCGATCCCGACAAGATAAAGGCTATTGCCGAGTTCCCAGTTCCGAAAAACCTGAGGGGACTGAGAAGCTTCATAGGAATGTGTGGGTGGTATCGCAAGTTCGTACCAAATTTTGCGTCACTCGCCTCGCCCTTGACCGACGTCATGACAACCAAAAGGAAGTTTGTGTTTCCAAAGGAAGCCATAGAAGCCTTCAATGAATTGAAGCGGTGCCTTTGCGAAGCCCCTGTATTAAGGAGCCCTGATTTCACGAAACCGTTTTACATCCACTGTGATGCTAGCAAAACAGGAGTAGGGGGAGTTCTGGTGCAGCTGTCTGAAGAAGGGGACGAATGTCCGATCGCTTATGTCTCAAAAAAGCTAAACAAAGCTCAACGAAATTATACAGTAACGGAGCAAGAATGTTTAGCCGCCATAGTATCACTGAAGAATTTCAGAGCGTACGTAGAAGGGCACGAATTCACCGTGATAACGGATCACGCGTCCTTAAAATGGCTCATGTCAAATACCGACCTCAGTTCTCGGCTAGCTCGATGGGCCCTGGGATTGCAAAGATACCGATTCAAAATTGAGCATCGTAAAGGTACTCAGAACGTGGTTCCCGATGCCTTGTCGCGGGTTAATGAAGAGATGGTGGCTGCTTTGGAATCACCCGAAGGGTCGCTGGTTGATCTGGAATCGGCAGAATTCAAGTCACCCGAGTACACCGAGTTAGTTAGTCGAGTAGAAACCAATAGGGATAAGCTGCCTGATTTGAAAACTGACGGCGTCTTCGTATTCCGTCGTGCAGAGCACCTGTCTGGAGAGCAAATCCACGACGAGTATGCTTGGAAGCTCTGGGTGCCAAAGAGTTTGGTTCCGGATATCCTAGTTCGAGCTCATGATAGATCGCTAGCTGCTCATGGAGGAATCCACAAAACGATCGAACGCATAAGGCGTCACTACTTTTGGCCAGGTTTGGTTTCGGATGTCAAGGCGTATATCAACTCCTGTGACGTGTGCAAAATGACTAAGGCTCCGAATCGCATTCTCCGACCTCCGTTGGGGAAAGCACCAGAAACCCACCGGTTTTTCCAAAGGCTATTCGTTGATTTTTTGGGGCCCTATCCCCGGTCCAGAAGCGGGAATATTGGCATTTTTATTGTGCTCGATCATTTCTCAAAATACGTATTTCTGAAACCGGTGAAGAAAATTAGCGCAGATGTGGTGGTCAAGTACCTCGATGAAGAGTTGTTCATGACATTTGGTGTACCCGAAACTATCGTGTCCGATAATGGATCGCAGTTTCGATCTGAAACGTTCCGAAAACTCTTGACTCAGTTCAAAGTAACGCACACCCTGACGGCAGTCCATTCACCTCAGGCGAACGCCTCCGAACGGGTAAACCGTTCCGTGATTGCTGGTATCCGGGCTTACATACGACCCGACCAGAAAGACTGGGACGAGTGCTTAAACAGAATAGCGTGTGCGTTAAGATCGGCGAGACATGCCAGCGTAGGAACGACTCCGTATTATTTAGCTTTCGGTCAACACATGATTACGAGTGGTTCGACATATTCGTTATTAAGAAAATTGAACATGCTAGAGGATCGATCGATGTTGTTCGATAAGCAAGATTCCTTTGAAATAGTACGCCAGAGCGCTGGAAAGCAAATTCAACGAAGTCACAAGCTGAACGAGCAGCGTTACAATTTACGGTCCAGCGAAGTAACGTTCGCAGTAGGTCAAGAAGTGTTTAGAAGAAATTTTAAACAAAGTTGTTTTCAGTCCGGCTACAACGCCAAGTTTGGGCCTGCCTTTGTGAAAGCCCGTGTCCTTAGGAAGATAGGTAATTCCTACTACGAATTGGAAGATCTGCAAGGACGCCTGCTGGGTAACTACCACGCAAAGGACATACGACAATGACAAGTCGCTTCATGCGGTATCAGTCTAGGAGATGTAACCACCCCTAGTCTGATCTGGTGGGGGGGCTTTGTAGGGGGCATGAATCGACTTTGTAAGTGTTGGGAGGTGCCTGCCGATCAGCTGCCTGGGCAGCTGACCGCAAGATTGACAATGATCGAAATCAGCCGAGGTCAGGGTTGCTCCAATTTGACAACCTAGAGGGCGTAACCTCCCCATGCAAAAGTGCATGCAAATGTCAAGTGGCCAGAGCAGGTTTCCGGCTTCGATCTTTTCCTGTGCGATAATCAAGCCGACGAGTCGTGTTTTTCCCAATCAGTGAAAAGTTTGCCATCCGCGCCTAATTCCACTAAATAAAGTCGAAAGTGTGTACAGTGCCGGAAGGTTTATAAGTGTAGCCGTTTTCTGCGGGAGCAACCTCTTCTGTGGGCGTTCTAACCCAGAGAACCGCCAGAGGCTGGATTAATCTGTGTACATCCACGGATACCGCTGCCACTGCGGTAAGATAAATGTCGATCCCCGTTCTCCGGGCGAAGATCTAATAGAGGTAACTCGTATTTTCCGCAGCAAAAGATTTCCTGCGGAAATTGTGGACCAGCTCCTCGGGAAGACGCCGCCTTACGCGCCCCAGCCTAGCGCGACCTGTGCTAAGGCGCCGTAAGGCACCCCACGTTTGCGGCACCAAAAAGTGACCAGCAAAGTGGAGTACTTCGACCCGCCTGGAAATCGCAGGCGTCAGCATACTGGTTCATCGTTTTCCCGGATCCGCCGAGAGGCTCCGTAGATTCCACGTGCCGCATCAACAAGCGATCCGTAACCGAGACCGCGTCCACTGCTCGTGGGCGGATAGTCTCGTTCCGTCGGCCGCTCCCCGTCCCCAACCGGCGCCCATGTCGCCCGGCGAGGAGTTTGTGCTGGCAAAACCAGGCGCATTCGAGCCCTGCAACGGTTAATGTTCTAAAGACTTTCAAAGAAAATACAATTTACCGTTCCCGCGGCAACAGACCCCTGTATTAATAGAGTTTCGTCGATGTAGAATCCAGATCTCGGTCCGTGTTTCAAAAATGGCGCAGTAAAGCCGGTGTTAAAGAAAGTTACGGCCCGAGAGCAGCCCAGCAAAATTAAAATTAATAAATACGCTCTTCGGACACCTGATTTCAGTTCCGCCTATCCTCTCCTTGGCAGGCAGTCCGATGCGATTCGCCAAACCCAGTTAGAAAAGTAATTGAGCTGCAGGCCATCCGGTCGAATCCGCCAGAGACTCGAACCAATGAACAAGACTATAGAATCGCTCCTTTGATCAAACAAATGAAGTTCCTAAAATTTAGCTTAAATATTAGTTAGGCCATTCCGTCGAATCCGACAGAGACTCGAAACCATAAATAAGACTCTAGAATCGTTCCTTTGAACAAACAAATGAAGTTCCTAAGATTTAGCTTTAAATACTAGTTGTACCCGTTCGAATTAAGAATTTATATGAAATATTGGAAAGAATTTAGAGGAAATTGTAAGTAATCTAAAAAGCACCCGAAACAAAACAGAAATTTATCGGATTTAGAACTAACCCCGCCTGAGGGAAATCAAAGGTCTCGAAAGCACTAATGTAAACGAAAGAAAAAGGATAACGTTCTATTTCAGCAGTCGCCGGAAGATCGATCTTTCGCCGATGGAGAAACCTAACTGCGTGAGTAAAATCCTGCGACTTTCGTTTGGTTCTAGTGGGCGCGCCCAATCCTAAACTCTCGAAAAGAAAATAAGAAACGAATTTACGATAAAATCGCTAATGAATAGCAACAATCTTACACTTTCCTCACTATGCCCTATAATGCCAGTTGTATACAAGCAACCGAATTAAAAGAAAATTTAAATGAATTTGTGCCAGGAATAACCGTCTAACCTTAAGATACACCTTAATTATTAACTCCACCTCATATCACTTTATATACGCCTCAGAATCTCTCATATACATATACTCGCTGTAGATCTCTAGAATTAGAAAAATATGCCATCGCTGAATATATTAGTTTTAACCGTTTTTCGAACAAATATATAATGGAATTTAGATAAAGATACAAAAGGATGAACTCTGTGCCGGCGTGCGTGTAACCGCGATCTAGCTAAAGGGGCCATCTGAACCTTCCGGTTTTGAGGAAGATGGTCATAGGTTGGGTGGGCAAAATAAGCTACCACACTGACATCCGTGGGATAGCAACCGATATCTCCTCCTCTTTCCCTCACTCTTCACTCTCTTTCTACTTTCTCTCTCTCTCTCTCCCTCATCTTCTCCTCCCTTCTCTTCTGCACTCTCCCCTATTCTTTACAGAGTGTTTCTTTTATCTTTTTGTCGTTCTACCGGTAGTTCTAGCACCGTATAGTCGCAGCACGCTCAATTCTTAGGAAAATAAATCGTTAAAATTATCGCGTGATAGTGTTGCTAAATGGAGACGATCTGTACGCGCAAGAACCACCACCCCAAAGCCGACGAGCTAGAGCCGGAACATTTAAAGCGTGCCCCGCCTTTGCAGATCGCCCCTCCTGTCCGTCTAGCGTAGATGAGCGTTACACGTTACAGATTCTCGGGCATTCTCTTTTGCACTGTTTTGCACTGCTTGTGCGTGTGGCAATAATCGTGTTTTTCGCAGGTGGCTTTGCCACGTCTTGGCTCGAATTCTGGTTCAGTGCGTAGCCAGGTGCAGTTTCCTCAGCTGCAATCCTTCAGTGGAATTCCAATTGGCTGCAAACCGTTTGGGGCATCGATCAACTGGAAAATCCCCGATGCTGTTCGTTTTGTAAATATACATACATATATTTTTCTGTGATGCCGGCATGGATTTGTAATTAAAAGCAGTTCACTGACTCGCGCATACTCGTACGAAATCGAGGAATCCATTGCGAAATCGAGGAAAGATACAGATACAGAGATGGAGTGACGGGGAGTGCTGCAAATATTGTCAATCTCCGGCGATGCGTGTCCGCCCTGGTGGGGACGGGGACCTGGCGGGGCCGACAGAAAAAATAAAGCGAGTTTCCATGTTTTCACGATCCTAGGGCTAATTTTAGGCTGTGCCGACATGACGTATACGTTATATTTCAATTTGATTGCGGAAACCGTACTCATTCCCTTATCATTTAGATTTGCTTATTACGGTATAAGGAATTCATTCCGACTGATAAGCACTCCGTCCACATTCCGTCTTTGGTTCATGTTTTCCCTGTAATGGAACACACACAGACCCACACACGTACATATGTGTGTATGTACCCCTCTCTCCCCGTCTTTCATTATCACAGCCCTCCGATTGGAGCGGGGGGGGACATGTTATGCAATGACCATTATCACTTCAATGATTTGCCAAACGCTGCAAACGATAAGCTGCGAAAAGTGCTTAAAACCATTGGTCCCCCCCTAACGTCCCCCAAATTGATGCTCGACTCGAGACGCCTGCAAAAGAGAGAGGCTCCGAAAACAAAGTGCATGTCGTACCAATGGAATAGATCATCGGCACCCAAGCATTTGAGGAGTTTCCAGTGGTTTTCCACGCTGCTCTTGACCCATTTTCCATGGCCGAGTGGGCTTTGTTGTGACTGAGATTTGTTAACGATCTGTTTACTGATTGGCCAATGCGTGCGGTCTGGACATTATTTCATGCGATTCGTCACGTGCCATAAACTACAGTGCTTTCAGGGTTTCTACTCTGCTTTTTTTTTTTTTTTGGCTATCTGTGGTCTATGGCTTTCCATGCAAATCACGTGCCTGCTCTGGGTCTTCAATCTTTGTTGATTGATCTCAAACAAGTGGCAAACACTTGAATGAGTTCACTTTGCGCTTGAATGCTAAACGAGGGATATAGCTACAGATACTATTGTAACTACGGGCGGCGTAGATACTCGGGCTAGTGCTAAGTATGAGCTCATGACTTGACCGCATTTACGAACATTTTCGACTTACGAGAACATTCTCAATAGCTTGTGATTGATTAGCATGGATATAATACAATGGCCCCACAGACTTTATATAACCCGAAAAAAGGCATAAGGATCTGGCACAAACTAGAAGGTAAGAACGCAATCTTCGAGATAATATGTACATATTTTTTGGCTGAACAATCATCTCTGCTGTGGAGTTTCGTTCTGAGAATCCCACAAATCTCTGGGGAATGATTTATTCTGTCTAGAACGTAGCCTTCTGTAGATAGCCTTTTGTTGATTCATTTACTTAATATCTAATTAGATACATACACCAGATACTAGATATATAGGCAGTGTATCTCCGTGATTTGAGCAAAAAACTAAACTTTGGAAGACGTGATTCGCTCAATGAGAAATTCCCCGCCGAAGCGATGAATAAAATTCTCAAAATTACATAAGCAGATAATAAGCCACACAGATACTCTCGCACACCAAACACACAGGTACAATCCAGCAAAAAAGCGCTTAAAAACAATTCGCAACAACAATAAAAAACCCGTGTCGCCATGCAATAATCTCAAAAGCTGCTGAAACGACAACAATTGTTCGGCTCGGCTTCCGAGCAGAGCTAGAAAAGAGCATCTACGAGATACACAACTGGACGTAGTCGGAGCCGCAGATACATGCATATACCTATAGGTATATGTATCCGTTGCCAGATGCGTGCTCGGCGGATGTGATTTTTTTTCATCAGTAATATTTATAATGCGGAATAAAAATATATAAAGGAAAACCTGTCTCCTCGATGATTGCATCTGGCATCAGAGAGTTTGCATAATCGGATCTACAAGTGAATCCTGAAGGCACTCTACGTATCTCCTGGATTTGCCAGACTCTAGAGAGATCTTGGATCTGATCTGAAAGTATATTTCGATTATTCAGGGGGCCAATACTCTACTGCATTTGTTGGCCGTTGCCACTCGTATTGGAATTTGTTTTCTATTCATTCCTATGAATAACAAAGAGAGCAGACTAAATGTTTCGGCCTGGGCTTGGGCTTGGGTTGGGTTTTCCATTCAGTGGCAGAGCCACTGCAGTGCCAAAACGAAAGTGCCACCGGATGGGATGGGTTGGAATGGGTATGAACCCGACGAATGCCATTCGAATTCCGTTTTCATGCACCAAGAAGTAGACATGGGAAATGGTGTTCCATTCGGATTAAAAAGAATTCCATAAACTGGTTTCCAATCCTATTTTTGGGATTGATTTCTCTGCCCCACGACTGCGACTTTTGGCTAGAATCTAGCGAAATTTCGAATGCGCTAATTGCCAGCCCTCCTCACATGACGGCATACAGGCCTGCTGTAGGAAACATCTTAGATATACAATATATGTACATCCTCTAGATATATATGTGTGGGATAAATATTTGTTTTTCTATGGCTCCCGTCTTCGGTTTCTTCTACTTATGTAGTCTGTAGTCCGCTGCATGTTTGATTCGAACTTTCTACAAACGAGTTTCACTTTCCACTCAAAGAAAGTAGCCGAAAGGCAGGCCGCTAAATAGGGGAAGAAGAAGGCGCAGAAGGAGGAAGAGACTTGAAAAGAGATTATGCAAAAAGGGGGGGGGGGGGGGGATAATGCATTAATATATCGCCTATCGATCTCTTATGCAATCGAGTCCCCGATCGAAATGGAATTCCAATTTCCAATTTCCATATCAACTCCAGTTCAAAAGCGACTCTAAAAAGTCTCTTGAAATGATTATTAATGACAATTAACATAACGATATGCGAGATCCAGAGATCTATCTGTTGGTGTCTGCTGTCTGCTGTTTCTGTAGCCATTGCTGTCACATGACACTTGACTGTAGGTGGGGTCTCTCTCCGGTGTCTCTCTCTGGGGTCTCTGCTGGGGTTTCTGTGGGTTCCGGAGTCTGTGGGCAAGGTGTAGAACCTGTTTGTGGCTCCAGAGCAATGATAATTTCTTGCTGTCATCGTGATCGACTCAATGAGCACCGCTAAGAGCAAAACGGGGCAACAAGTTGGGGGACTACAAAATAATAATAATAATAATGCAAAGAAAAATGTACTTTTGTGGTAATAGGTTAGCCTGCACACAGATACAGATACAGAAACACGCATGCACAGATACATACATAGATGCAAAGGCATGTCATTAAACTAGACACTGGGGAGAGAGAAAGATAGAGAGAAAGATGGAGAGAGAGGCCACAGCTTGGCCCGGCCCGGCCCGGACCCAACCGGACCGGCTAAAAAGTCTGTGCCCCTCTGACCGCCCTTCTATTCCCTCCCCTCCCCTACCCATCCCTGCCCCTCTCAACAGTCTGTGTCATGGCACATTTCCACATTTCTCTGGCTCTCTCTCTCTCTGTCTTTCGCTAGATTTTAGCCGGCGGCGGCGGCGGCGGTGCCCATTATTCATGCCAATTTCTACAAGTTTTTCTCTTGTGTGATTCTTTTTTCTACTTTATTTTTCATTGTCTGTTGTATTTGTTCTTGGCTTAAGTGGACAATGTACAGAGATATGGTATGTGTACCCAAATACATATTTATAGGCGGATGTGTGCACCCTTTTGCTTGTTTCAAGCCCATTCCCATTCATTTCTGTAGCTTTGCAGCTTCCAGGGGAAGCCAGAGAATGGGAACTCTACAGGGAGAAAGGAAGGAAGGATGGATTGAATAAAGAAAGACGGAGCAATGCAGGAGCAAAAGGATCCTTCATTCGATTCGGCAGAGTCATGGAAGGAATAACGAAAAGAAATAATCTAGAAATGCAATAAAAGAGCAGAGAATGTGAATGAATTGAGCGATGAATGAATGAATGAATGGAAGAAGCTTCATACATACATATAACCGATTGAAAGCCCTAAGAAGTGAATGAATGATTAAGAGGTATGCCTCAGTTCGAGCTCTGGCATTGCGACTTGTTGCACGCTGTACGTTGCACATGAATTTGTGATTCTCTTGCAACTTGCTGCCTGCCTGCCAGCCAGCCTGCCAGCCAGCCTGCCAGCCAGCCTGCCAGCCACTGTCTGTGCTGTGTAGCATTCTTGGCAAAACTGGGCCAACGTCTGCTTATGGCCAAAGCCCCCTACCCCCCTACCCGCCTACCCCCCTACCCCACTAGTACACTTTGTACACTTTTCATTTGTTTGCACTTGGCTGAGCGTTCCGTTTCATTTCATTAAATTGCAGTCGATGTTGATTCCCCCGAACGGAGTTTGCTCCTCCATTCGAGCCGCTGCACAGACAGCTGTGCGATGTTGTCATCGCTCCTACGCCCATTTCTGCAGCATAACCAAAACCAGAGATTTTTCATTTCACTCTTTCCGAGGTCGCCTCCGACCTGTGGCTGTGGCTGTGGCAAGACGACTGGTGTCTGCGAAGAGACCAAAAGCTTAGCCCACGCTTGGCCACAGTCGGAGGGGGCTGCAGGAGGGGAGGGGAGGGGCCAACTCAATCAAATGATTTGACTTTATGGATTTATGGCTTTTCCAACCTTCTCTGGCTTGACATTTCCCAATCGAAAGAGTCCCCTCTGGACAGCAGCCTCTACGCACATGCTGTGATCTGTGGTTCTAAAAGTATGTGGAATATGTATTGCACCTACAAATACACACATATTATATATAGATCCATGATTTTTGGCAACAGAGAAAGAGAAAAGATCCAGAGCGAGAGCGAGAGCGAGAGCGAGGGGGAGCGATTGGTTGGGGAAGAGCGACGTCGGTTTTTAAATAAATGACAAATATGCAAAAGGCAGACAGCCGTTCGTTCTACACATACAGACACACCTTGTCCCCTCTTTGCCCCTCTCCTTATACATATATCGTATATAGATATAGAATTCGGTGACGCAAACTGCGACAGACATTACACATGGCCGAGTTGCCCCAAAAAAAAGTGAGAAGAAATACAAAATAGAAGAAAACGGAAGTGGTCGGCCGTCGGACGACTGTCCTTGTGGTAGCGCTGTGGTCTCCGCTCCTCTGATAAGATCCCGCGCCTTGGCAACAGCCAGGGCCGCCCCGCATGAATATCCAATAATGATATTAACTTTTTATTGATAATACACGTATGGCTCTGCATTGGATCATTGGATAACCCACACAGACACCCACACAGGGGTCTCTCGTCTCCACTTGCCCTCACACTCGCACACACACTCGCACACACACTCGCACACACACTCGCACACACACTCGCACACACACTCACACTCACACTGCAGTTACAGAGATCGAACCAACTAAGGAAGTGAAGTAAATAAAAGCCTTAACCAGAGATCGCGGACGACAGCCGAGAGACCGTTTGGTTTCAATTACGAAAATGGTCATTAAAATCTCTTGTGACGGCAACAAGTTTGTTGCTTAAGCCCAGAGCCATCGGTACAGGTGTGTGTGTGTGTGTGCCAGTGGCTGAGTTTGTGTTGGCCATAAAAGGTCCAAACGGGTGGAGCTGCACTTGCTTGAAATATGTCTGTGTGTGGATACTCTTGTGCCGCCAAGAAGTATTTTGACTGTTTGATCAGGTGGTGGGGAGGAGAGGAAGTGCAGAAATACACCATTAGAGCTGTAAGCTTAATCAGTGTAAGCAGTTAAGCAGTTAACTGTAAGCAGTGTTCGAAGTGTCAAAACTCTGCTGTATGCACGAGAAGAAGTGCAAGCAGTCGAGGAAGAGGTTACGAAAACTGTACCTAAATGGGTACATTTTCTGTGTTTGATAAATGTTTCTGTACCAATTATTTTAAAATAACACATTTCCAAATACATTATTCTTTCTATAATTAATAGAATTATTGATGTTTACCCCATTTTATCCCGTGGCTAGAATTCCCTTTAAACGCTTTCCTTCCCCCAAAAATCCTCAGGTCTAATTCTGATTTTGATGAATATACTTTTTCAAGCGTCTGTCAACCATACTAAACCATTTTTTCCCCAAATGTAATTCAAAATGGGAAATGATAGATAAGATATGTACGTGCGGTAAGGGCATTCCATGGTCTTCAGGCCTTGGCTACCGTCTTGGCCAATTCCGTATGCGGGCCACATGGCGCGACTCATTCGACAATCATTCATACCGCATAACGGGGCTTAAGCGAGTGGTCAACAAACCGAACTTACCTCCCACCCGGCCCCAGAGGAAGTTCCCTTCCGAGTCACTTGTGGCTCGCGAATATTTATAAATCATACGAGTTTAGTCTCTACATATGTAGTCTCTCTATATGTACATATATATGCGCACAAAGTACGATATGGGAAGTAGCTAATTATCTCTCTCTTTCTCTCTCTCTTTCTGTCTTTTCGTGGCTGAGCGTTGCGCCAAATTCAATTAGCCAACTGTGTTATCTGTTGGGGGGCCAGCTTAGATAGGGCCTGCTCCTCTGGCCACAAATATTTGGCCACATTTGTTGGATCTTCGCAAATAGAGCGTTTTTTGTTCTGGCTGTTTATCGCTCGGGTGTATCTCATTTGGTTATTCATTGCCTATACGCACAGATGGCCAGGCGTGACACTGTGCCCATCTCTCTCTCTCTCACTCTCTGTTTATCGCTATGTATCTCTCCATCCGTCTCTGTTGCTGGCAGCGTGGGCGATGCTGTAATGACAGAGAAAACTGTTACAAGGCTGTGTCAACTTCTATAGGCATTCCATTGCCCCAGCTAGCATATCCCCCCACTCACCACTCACCACTCGTTTCTGTTTTCACACAGTTTTCCGTTCTGGTTCTTGTTTTTGGTTGGTGTTTTTTAATTGCTCGTCGAAATGCCATTAACAGGGGCCATTCCATGCCATGGATAAGTGCCACAAATTGACCGGAGGCTGCCAGTCCGGAGAGTTCAGGCGAAAACTACATTCATAAAAATGTAGGTTCTTAACCCAAATGGCGATGACAGGCCGCCTTTGGCCACCAGGCGGACAGACTTGGGCCGCAGATAAGCCAGATATTCAGATACGCAAAGCGGATCGGCAAGTGCCAACAGATTTAGCGAATTTTTGTCTATTTTCTCACATCCCCAAAGAACAAGAGAATGAGCCTGAAAACAAAAACCAAACGATTGCCAAATAATGTGCATTTATTTATACACTTTGGGCCATTGTGCTGATCGAATCCTCATTCACTTTACTTGGTTAAAGCCGAGCTAAAAGTGGTTGGGTCCTGCCCACATCTCTGTCGATTGATATTTTGAGCTGCAGAACGGCCTTGCTCCTCCTCCTCCACAGTCTATAGAAACTGGCATATCATTTCCAATTCAAAAATTCCAACAGAAACGTAGACACAGAAAAAAAAATTGGCGCAACAAAATGATAAAGGAGCACGAATTTATATTTAAATTTGAATTAACTGCTTAGCAGCACTGCTTTTCATAATTATCCCATGCTTATCGGTACCGCTTTACATAACTGGTCCCATCTTTTCTTCCGTACCGTAAACTGCTTGATAAGTGGTGGAATTTTTTTACTTAATTTTCAACCACAAACAGAGCCTTTCCCTTGTAATTTTGAAACTCTTCTCACAAAGATCTCTTGTAATCCCTTGTTACAGATTCTACAAAACTTGGGAAAAGTGGATCGGACTGCAGATGAAATCTTCGACGACCACTTGAACAACTTCAATCGCCAACAAATGAGCGCCAACAGATTACAGAAGGAATTCAACAATTATATAAGATGTGTTCGCGGTAAGGCACATTACATGGCCTGTCAGAATCTGTGTTTTTCAACAATCTTGTATCTTATCTGTTCCGACAGCTGCACAAACCGCCTCCAAGTCCCTGATGGATGCCGTGTGCGAGATCTACGAGCCACAGTGGAGCGGCTACGAAGCCCTGCAAGCACAGACTGGCGCCTCGGACAGCTTGTGGGCGGACTTTGCACATAAACTGGGGGACCAAGTGCTCATACCACTCAATACATACACCGGACAATTTCCCGAAATGAAGGCAAGCCCTGGCGAAGATTTCTCAGCCAAAGGAAGGAGATCATACTAATGTTTATGCTAATGTATTGCTTGTATCGCTGCAGAAAAAAGTTGAGAAGCGCAACCGAAAGCTGATTGACTACGATGGCCAGCGCCATTCGTTCCAAAATCTCCAGGCCAATGCCAACAAACGCAAAGACGACGTCAAGGTGGGTAGAGAGTGATCCTGTGATCTGTGCTCTTGGCTCTTGGCTAACATTCTGTTAATTTAGCTGACCAAGGGACGCGAACAGCTGGAGGAGGCCCGACGCACCTACGAGATCCTCAACACGGAACTGCACGACGAGCTGCCCGCCCTGTACGACTCGAGAATACTGTTTCTGGTGACCAACTTGCAGACGCTCTTCGCCACCGAGCAGGTCTTCCACAACGAAACGTCCAAGGTGCGCCCCAGAGCCAATAGAATTGCAGAAAAGCACTTAAATCTCTCTGTTGTACCTCTCCAGATATACTCGGAGCTGGAGGCGATTGTTGACAAACTGGCCACAGAATCGCAGCGCGGCTCTAACACGCTCCGCAAACAGACAAGTAAGTTGTACTGTACATACAAGTGTGTACATATAGCCGCCGTCATATGGCTGATGCTGATGCTGACTCCCCTGACTCCCCTACTCTCCGCTCGCACACAGGCAATGCCATCAAGACGTCGAGTCCAGTGCAGTCGCCGGTTAACAAGCTGAACAACGCCAGCATCAACAGCACCAACTACCAGAATCAAATTACCACAAACGGGGGCTCCAGTCTGGCGAACAGCCGTAAGTACAGCCCCCTCCTCAGGGGTGTTGTCCCTCTCTTACGCCCACTCTGGCTCTCTGTCTATCTCTGATCCTTAATTATTCTCTGTTACTTATTGAATTATGTTTGTTTCTTTACCCTTTTCGTTATCCTATTCTTTTGCTAAAAACGAACAAATAATTATAATTATAAATTGCTCGAAACTGTACAAAAAAAATCTCATTGCAAAACCAAATCCAAACCCCTCCCCTTTAAAGAATAACTTTATTTCGGATACTATAAGAAACAGAGCTCAATATAATACACAACATATAGAAAGAATATTTGCATATCCCGCACTGTATAGTCTCTATGGTCTATGAATGATGATGATTTCGCTGTAGTTTTGGCAATTTATAAGATATATGTATTTGTTTTTACTTTGTTTCAAATTTAATTGGCAACTAATTCTGTTAACTTTTTCGTTCTAAAGTTGAGTTTTAAACTAAAAACATTTTGGCATTGCGAGAACATTCCATTTATAGACGATCTCCCGATTGTAAATAAAAACAAAATTTTTGGCAGCGGCGGCCTGGGCTAGACCTAATCTGTACCATATAAAAATACTATAGCCTGTAAGGTCCGGTCCCCCAATCTCCCCAATGGATCCGAGAGCAGAAGACATGCCATTGTATTTACATGTGTGTGTGGGATGGGCTGGTCCAGGCTGTGGACTGTGGACTGGGGACTGGGGACCGTGGTCAAATGGAATGTTGCATGTTCTTGTCGAAATTGAAATGTCACTTAACGCCCTTTAACCTGCATGTCCTGAGTTATATTTGATTTATTTTCTCTCTTTTTATTTGATCTTTTGTTTGGAATGATGCTCTCCTCTCTAACCACAAAAAACAAACACCAATTGAATGAAATAATACAATCGAATCGAATGCATTCAAACACCAAAATCAATTCAACAACAACATCGAACGTATAAAAATGCAATCAAAATGAAACCACACAAAAAACACGATAAATATAAACTATACAAATGTAGCAACATCCACGAGCTCGTCCCTGCAAGAGCCGAGATTTGATTCCATTTCTTCAACACCAGAACCGACGCCGGAGTCGCCGTCGCCGCCGCCAAATTTAAAGCAGCGCATCAGTAGCAGCCCAGTGCCAAGCAGTCCAACGCCGGCGGATGGGGTAAATGGTGCGACGACCATAAGCAGCGCCCAAGCAATGGACATTGCCGAGCTAAGCAGTCCGAATGCCAACACGAAGATCACAACCACCACACAGACAACGACAGTGACAAAGGCAGAGGAACAAAAAGCAGCAGGAGAGGGAGCAGCAGAATCAGCAGCAGCACCCATCCAGGTGAACGGTAATGGCAACAACAATCAATCCCCGGCAAGCAGTGCCAGTGCACAGGCAAAGGAAAAGGAAAACATCAGCAGCAGCACTGCCAGTGGCGGGGGCGGTGGAGGCAAGCATCCCAAAGAGCTGCCCACAACAACAACGAATGCCGAAGCAGCGGCCGAGGCGGCCGCCAATAACGGCAACTCAATCGAGGAGCACAAGCAGAAGAAATTAGGTAATACAGCGATAGGAATCACCACTACTACTACCACCAAGCACTTAGTTACATCAACAGATACAGATAAAGATACAGATACCGTTACAAATACAAGTAGAAGTACAGTCAGCAATCAGATCAGTAGGCAATTAGTTCATAGACAAACCGTTAATAATGCTAATAAGAATCCGTTCGAAGAGGACGATGAGTGCATCTACGAGGTTCCCAATGGTGAGTAAACCTCAATACGAGTCCACTGGGTCCACTGTCTCTCTAGCTCCTAGCTCTCTCTCTCTCTCTCTTAATCTCTCTGTGTAAATCTTTGTCACTATCTCTCTGCATCCCCCACTTATAAGTACGCTGTGCGCCGTGTCGTCTCGTCAGAGAACTAACTGGGATCAGACCCCAAACTCAAAAGGGTCAGGGTCAGCCTCAGGCTCGGGCCTGTCTAATTTTGTTGTCAACTAAAGCCGTAGATTCCCATTGCGCGGAGCACTTTATATTGTATTGTATTGTAATGTTTGGTGTGTGGCATGCTGCAAGGGGCATCCACTCTAGCAGGCTCTATCGAACCCACTCATCTGACATTGACATTGGCGGTCATCTCTGTTCTCATCCCACGGCTTGCAAACTTATCTCTGTTCTCATTTGGGCTTAGTTTTAATGTCGTATTAATTGGGTGGGAGTGGAGAACGCTACGCTACTGGTTACAGGTGTCCTTCATCACGTATGTAGGCTATTCTTACTATTATTATTGATTTATCCAGCTCAACCACCCACTCTCGATTCACGATCAAACACCAATCAATTCCATCCATCCATAATGTCATTCATTAATCGCTTGCACGTACGCTGCTTCAATCGTTGGTTTATTCCCCGCGCTGAAACCCACTGACCCCCTCCTGGACACAGAGCCCTGACCACTAACTCCACGAGGAATACTAACCCCGTTTGGCCAAGATTGCAACTTTGTTGTTCCGCTGCGTGCGTTTTTGTCTACTAAACAGAGCTGTGCTATGCCACCATTGATGTACACTATGTGCGGAATGTACTTGAGCACGGGTCCTAAACTAAACCAGAACCGCACTTCTCTTTCCACACAGATGCCAACACGGCTGACTTACCGGCCGGCGTGCTCTACCGAGTGAAGGCCACCTACGGCTACGTGAAGGAGGATGTGGACGAGCTGAGCTTCGAGATTGGGGACACCATTCGCGTGATCGAGTACGATGATCCCGAGGATCAGGTAAAGTTAATGCAGTTGAACTCCCTTCTGGGTCGTCCTGTCCTGTCTTGTCTTTGAGCTAGTTTCCCCCTCCCCGCTTGTGGCAGATGGACACACTTCTTGTCTTTATTGAGTGCAGTTTTTCCTTACCAATTTACAGGAGGAGGGCTGGCTAATGGGTCAGAAGGAGGGCACCAGCGAGAAGGGCCTCTTCCCCGCCAACTTCACACGCCCCATCTGAGCGGAGGTGGACGACCGGAGCCGTAGCTGAGAACCAATCCACCAAACAGCCACACAAACTGCAGTCCCCACGCCACCACACCCCACCCAACATTTTGTTAAACCATAAATATCTACAAAACGGAAATCCCAATCCAAACTTTTGGCCAAACTTTCATTATTAAAATTGTCTTGTTCTGTGAAACGCATTCTTTCGATTAGCAATCCGTCGATTGTTAGATCAGTGCTTCCAGTTATTATTAATTATTATTGTTGAACGCCATGGCAGACCACACCACACCACGCAAAGGAATATCGAAGCGAATGGCATTAAAACACACACCACACTTTGAGGACGTTTCAAATTTTATTTTCTAGTTTTAAGCCTCGGCAAATCTACGTATACATATATTATTTGTTAAAACTACTATTGTGCTCATAATTAATGCGAACAAAGTGTAATAAGTTAAAGGCAACACACACAAATTCAACGCATATCGCTCGAAAGAAAAGAGTAATGTAATTGTTAAAAAAAATTAAGAAACAAAGAAGGAGGCATGGAGGAGAATATAACCTTAACCTGAACATTTTGTATGTGTATTTTGCAAATATGTAGTACGAGTTTTTTATAGTCAATTGTGTGTATCGTGTATCTGGAGTGAATCGGGATGGCCAGTAGAAATTCCCGTCTGTTGACTCCAGGACAGGACTTGGATTTTGATTTGGAAATGGAAATTGTTTTCAAATAGGAACTTGTAATTGTATTTTTTTCTTCATCTTTTTGTTAAACAAACTCGAACTAGCACCAGCTTTATAACACGAGAACAATCCAATAGTCACTAACAGATCGATTCGAGGTTTTATTTTACTTTAATTGATTATAAATCGAATGAATTGCTCGACCCGACACGAAATAATTGTTTAAATTGTGCACACTGTAAAGTTATTATTTAAATTTTATTTAATTAATTTAAACACTTATTTATCGCATGAATATATTGAACAAATGATAATAATTTACAAAAATGCAAATAAAACATAGATTAAACGATGTATTTGGATTTTAAATTTGAACGGAGTGCGGGTAAGCAGTAATTTGCAGCACTGGGAGTTCGGTATTTATTCGGTATTATATCGATGTAGGGCACGATGTAGGTGACCGTATTTGGTTAAAAATGACAGCAGCCTATTTTGTGCGGTAGGTTATCGAATCTTAACTATATAAATCGAAGTGTGACCGTATATATCGGCGCTTTCATGGGCCTTAAATAAAGAAAATAACGGCCAAGACTTATTAAGATTTAAGATTATTAAATGAAATTAATGAAACAATTATTTCGAATAGGCCAATCATGTATAGAATTGATTCATCAATCGTACAAAATTGATTGGGCATGGCTAAATGTTCTATATAGATAGTATTATTCAACGGAACAAAGAATATGAGGAATTTGTCGTTTTTTGAATCGAATTTTATTTCGCCGCAGTTTCGCTTTAGCAACAATGAGTCCCATTCCATACACAATGTTGCGGCAACATTTACTTGAAACCCGTTTTTTGGCAAAAATAAATTACTTACAAGCAATTTAAAGAAGCAATCTTGTAGAAAATGCATTTATCTATGGGATAAAGCTAAGTGGGCAAATCTATATAGCTTTGCAATACCCGATTCGCCGCAGTTTCGCGTTAGCAACAATGAGTCCCATTCCATACACAAATGTTGCTAATTTACCATCAACATTGCAGCTGTTTTTTTGTTGAACTTTTTTGCTTAAACCTTCTTTAGTCAAAATACAATAAAAGCAAGGACTAAAAACTGGCCAGTTAAGTAGAAAATTGATTCCTTTATCGTATAAAATTATGTGGGCATTGATAAAGGCTCGGTTGACAACATTTAAATCCTTGTCGCTCACATTCAAAAAAGTTCGATTTGGCGCGCACCACTCGGTATATTTTTCAAGTGAGACCGTATATTTTGGTGCTGTTCTGAGGGTCATACTGTAGAAATACTGGTTTTCGCCGCGCTCCCATGGTATTTTTGTCAATTTCATCAATCTATTAATTTAATTTTCAGTGTTATACAAAAATCCAATAAATGCAAGTATTTCGAATAGGCCAATCATGTATAGAATTGATTCATCAATCGTACAAAATTGAGTGGGCATGGCTAAATGTTCCATATAGATAGTATTATTCAACGGAACAAAGAATATAAGGAATTGGTCGTTTTTTTTAATTCGCCGCAGTTCGCCGCAAATTCGCTTTAGCAACAATGAGTCTCGTTCCATACACAATGTTGCACATTCCATACACACTGTTGCAGCAACATTTACTTGAAAACCGTTTTTTGGTCAAAATATAATACATTAAGGTAATTAAAAGAAGCAATCTTGTAGAAAATGCATTTATCTATGGGATAAAGCTAAGTGGGCATCTATAGCTTGAAATATAGGCAATACCCGATTCGCCGCAGTTTCGCTATTGCAACAATGAGTCTCATTCCATACACAAACATGTTGCTAATTCCATGCACACATACCCTGGGGGAAAGGGATGTTATAGAATTGTGAATACGTTTGTCTTCCAAGGCTCAGTAGGTATCATGATCGACATAAATATATACAAGATACTAATAATACACATGAATAAGTCAAAAACATATCAATTTGAGAAAAGGTCTTAACAAATCACGTTTCATCTTCATATAAAATTAACAATATAGGGTGTACACAGGCCTATACACGCATCATGTCTTCAAATACCAGCAACATTGCGACTGTTTTTTTGTTGAACTTTTTCGTTTAACCCTTTTTTTACAATAAATACAATAAAAGCAAGGATTAAAAACCATCCAATCTTGTAGAAAATTGATTCATCAATGGGCATAAACTATGTGGGCACGGCTAAAAGTTCTATATAGCTAGTAATATTCAACGGAATATCAAAAACGAGGAATATGTAAAGCAGAACTTGAATTCGTCAGTATATCTACGGTATATTTTCAAAGTAAGACGGTATGTTTCGGTATATATCTGAGGGTCGGACCGTATATCGATAAATCCGCGGTCACACTGCTGTGTGGATTTTGCGTGTGTAAATACTTGAAAAAATTTAAGAAAAACAAGCAAAAAGAGTTTCTGGTCGTGCTTCAACGTTAGCGAACAATGCAAAATCAAATATGTTGTGAGTTTCGCCAAAAATCCGTGGACACACCGACAGCCAGGCAACCAGCAATCGAATCTGGTCTCCGTCTCGACACCACAATTGCCAGTCGGCACAAAAAAACACCCTGAAATCGATTGTGAAGTGCGCTTTAAGTTGAAATGCATGTGCAAGGGCCTGAGCAAACGCCAAATAAAAGTAATGTTAAACAATTGTTGAGCGGATTGGGCAATTTTCGCGTTGCTTTTCCACCAAAATTTTTTCATGTTCGTTTTTGGCCTCGCCCGTCGTCGTCGCTCTGTGTGTATTCGTTTCGCCGATAAAGCAGTTCGCCGCTCTAGGGAGTGCGAGTGAAACAGATATAGCGGTGACAACACTGCAGGGCACTGCTTGTCAGCAAAAAACACCATCGCCACAAAAAAAAAAAAAACCAAAAGTGTTGCAAAAACTCTGTCGTGGGGGTTGGATGGGCGATAATTGAGCGTTTTCGAGTGTTTATACGGGAATATAAAGAAGAAATACAAAAGGCACGTTAAAACTATATGAAATGTGCACCTGCAACGGCGGTGCTGAAAAATTTCAGCCCCTGCCTGACATGAGTTCCCTGTGGGTGTCGATAAGGCAGGGCAGGGCATGATACGATTGTGGGTGGCGCTGATGGGTGGTGGGAGGTCGAACCTCCAGTTCTCGGTTGTGTTTACTTTAACCAATATGATACGATACGACAATTGTACTCGTATTGGCAATGCATTCTAATAATTTCTGCTCTGTTCTTACTCTCTTTTTCGTTTCTCTCACTCTCTCAATCTCACTCTTATTCCACCTGCAGTTCCACTGCATACAGAAAAATAAACAAACACAAGAAGCATAAAGTATGCAGAAAATTAAACACAAAAGGAGCCATTAAGTGTTGCGTGTGAAAGAAATTAACGTTTTTGTGCAGCTCGTCGTCGTCGTCATACAACCTTTCTGTTTCAATAGCACGTACAATGGATATTTGTTGAAACTTTGTTGCATTTACAAACTGGTGTTTAAGAACAACAACAACAACAAGAAAAACAACAGCGACAACCCTCGGAGGCACACGCAAAGCAAAAGAAAGAAAGGAAAAACAAAAAAAATTAATATATACATTTATATAGCATCAAATTTACATTAAGCGCCAAGTCGAGGAGGGGACAAAGAAGAAGTAATTTTTATTGTAGGACAAACGCACCAGTAAAATTAATCAATCAACTACACGTTCCTTAAAACAAATGTTTTCCAAACCGCAAACCAACTAAACGAAATATGCTTTTGAATTAGTTTAAGCAGACAACAGCACAGCACAAAACCAGAACAAGCAAAGCCATAAAAAGCGCAAAAAACCATTTTAATTTAACACCAACAAAAGCCTGTGGAGACGATATATACAAATATATGTCGAGATATATATCACACCATATATACATATTTATATAGGAACCACCACTACCCCGGGTGTCCAAACATAACGACACCGATTAAGTCAAACTGCAGGGAAAACCACAACAAAACACTCAGAGAGCCAGCAAAGGAAAAAATCTATTTTTTGTATTGCTTAGTGCTGGCAAACAAAAAGAAAGGAAGGACAGAACATCGTATTGGAGAATCTCGTCAGATTAAGTGGATTTCTATCTCCGATAAAGAACTGAGTAAGTAGCGCCCCTGCACACATCTACTGCAACCTATTGACATCCCGACCGACCACTTGTTGCCTGAGATGAAAATTGCATGCATCAATCAAGCTCTCAAACATTGATAGAATTTCCCAAACGCACTGTACACATATATGTTTTATATGTGCTATATGGTTAACTTTTGATAAGCGGCTGCAACAGTGCAGGGCGCAATGTAATTATAGTCGCAATGAGTAACTTTATGGCATTTCCGCGTCTGGAGGAAGTTCTCCCAGATCTGACCAGATCCACGAAGGCGACAACAGTAGCCTAGCCGCAGAAGTCATATCGAGATTAAGAAGACAAATGGAAAGATAGTTAGTATCCCCTTATCATATGCATATAAGAAAAAGATAAGAACGTACCCCCGTCCAGCTGGTGGCATGATACCTATATCTAGCAAACTATTGTTAGAAAAAGCTCCTATGTGCCAATTCTCGGTCCCGTCCCCCAGACGTGCCCCTGGCCATGGCCCTGCGAATGCCCCTGCCCCTGCCCCTGAATCACCAGCTACTGCTAATTAGATTTTCTAGCTTTGCTCAGTGGCAAGTGTTTCTTTTTCTTTTTCTTGTTCCTTTTTCCATTTCCATCAATAACCTTATCCCGGGTAGAGGAGCCGCCTGCTATTACTCCTCCTGGCATCCAGAGGTGGCTCCTATTTGCCGGCAGGGCAGCTACTTCAAAGCTTTCCCTGATTCCCTCTGCAGTCGCCTCGGGCTGGGTATTCCATCGATATTTTGTAGTTTTCCGTCTGAAAGCCTTCCCATTTCCATCCTACATATGCATTTGCGCCACCAATTGGATTAGCTAGCACTCGATACGGGAAGCGGCTGCAGCGGCAACGGCAGTGGCAGTGGCAGCAGAGAGGAAATAGCGCCAGTGACCTAGGAATGGGTGACGCATTGGGCTCCGGACTCCGGTCTCTTGAAAACTATCTTCACGAACGAAGAGGTTTCAAAAATGTCCCCATCAAATAGCTTTAAGAACACGTAAATATTAGGCCCCGAGTCGAGTCGAATATGGTTCACCCGGATGGGGAACACTCTCGTGAACTTGTGACTGCGCGAAGCCATAGATTTTCCAAAATCAGCTTTCTCGCATTGAACTTGGGCTGGACGCATCGCATCGCATCGTGGCCAGGCCGGACCCGGCCACTTCCCAATCTGTTGGCCATTGCCCACCTGTGTGTGTGTTTGTGTGTGGCGATTAGCAGGGGGAATGGCAACGGTAGATGGCTGGCACGGCTCTTGTTCATGGTGCATGCGCGCAGAGAGGGCCAGGCCAGGCCCAGACCCAGACCCAGACCCACAGCCAAAGCCAATGCCAATGCCATGGCCAGTGGCATACACCCGCCATCGCCGTTGCCATTGCCATTGCCGTTGCCGTTGCCGTTTCCGTCGCTGTCGTCGTCGTCAGTTTGTGAGGAGGCAAATATGAAATGTTAATTGCCAATACTGGACACAACGCGGCGAACTCTCGGTGAGCTAACAAGTGTGTTAGGTCGGTCTGTAGGGCCCATATATGCCATATATATATAGATAGTTATGTGTGCTCGTTTATATAATGGAATTCTAAATCAAAGTGTCTTCTTGCACCACCCGCAGATGTTCTTGGATCGCTGGACTACAAGGGGAACCAATCGTCGTGTCATTCGTCATTCGTGCATCAGTCATAGTCGGAGACAGAGTCACAGAGTCTGGATTCTGGAGTCTGGAGTCTGGAGTCTGGTCAAGGAATTTAGTGTAAAGCCTATAAGAATAAGCCTTCCCATCGAGGGAAACAAAAGTGAAAGTGAGAGGGAAAGTAAGCAATAGCCAAAGAGAGCCTGTCGAGAGTGGATTGTGGCAGCGGGAGGATCAGAGAGTGAGCAACGCCAAAGTACAAATGCATAAATCGAAACTGAATCTATAACTTAGAACCGCGTATCAAGCAATTCCCCTGGATGCATACGTATAATCCCAGGACACAAGCACCAATCAAATCCAATTTAGAAGCAGCAACAGCAGCCGCCTCAGCCTCAACAGATCCCCCAAACAATTAGATTAGCCAACAGCAGAGAGATAGATAGACGGGCAGAGACAGCGACAGCGACAGGCAAGCCAGAGCTCTGTAGCCAGCAGCTCCTCCTCGTCATCATCCTCATCCAATTTTGCAAGCGTAACGGAGAGTCGACGTAGTGGCTGCAGCACGCGTAAGCGTCCATAAATCTAGTTAGCATGGAGTGCTGTTTATCGGAAGAGGCAAAGGAACAAAAGCGCATCAATCAGGAAATCGAGAAGCAGTTGCGCCGCGACAAGCGAGATGCGCGACGGGAACTTAAATTGCTGTTGCTTGGTAAGTACCCCGCCCCTGTGCAGTACCCCCGCAGGACCCTGCCAGGATGTGTTCGAGTGCACAGGATGTAGATGTAGACCCGCGACATGTGTGCTATAGCATTTTGATTGCACTTAGCTTGGTTTAATGCAATTGAACTACCGCTAATTGCAAGAGAGTGCCCTTTGCACCGTGAGCAGAACAAAATCGAAGCCCCACAACAGCCCCCCTCTACCACTTTTGGAACAATCCGGTTCAAAACTAAAAATATAATTTAACATAATGTGATGGCCTCCCCCCATTTGTAGGCACGGGCGAGTCCGGCAAGTCAACGTTCATCAAACAGATGCGTATTATCCATGGCAGCGGCTACTCGGACGAGGACAAGCGTGGATACATCAAACTGGTGTTCCAGAACATATTCATGGCCATGCAGTCGATGATCAAGGCCATGGACATGCTAAAGATCTCCTATGGCGTTGGAGAGCATAGCGTAAGTTCCTCCATCCATTCACCCAAAGAATCGCTTTACATATTTTGGAACTTCAACAGGAACTGGCCGATCTGGTGATGAGCATTGACTACGAAACAGTTACCACATTCGAGGATCCATTTTTGAACGCCATCAAAACGCTATGGGCCGATGCCGGCATTCAGGAGTGCTACGACCGTCGTAGAGAATACCAATTGACAGATTCAGCCAAATAGTGAGTTACTCGAAGGGAGAAGCGGCCCAACCATGACAGCACAACACAACACAACACAACTCTCGAACACTGAGACTACCACAACCTACAGAACTCTGCATAAACTGTTTTACTAAAAATGATCTCATTTCTGTACACATAGTTATCTGATGGATCTCGACCGTGTGGCTCAACCTGCTTATTTACCCACTGAGCAAGACATTTTGAGAGTTCGTGTGCCGACAACGGGGATCATTGAGTATCCCTTTGACTTAGAAGAAATCAGATTTAGGTAGATACCATCAATATGTACACATCTGTATGTTCCTTGCATGGCATATGATCCTGATCCTGATCCTGTTTGTGTTCTGTGATCTGATCTGTTTCTTTGGTTACTACTTTCTCTTAATATCACTAATTGTTTCGATTAACTAACAAATTGAGATTCTTTTCGAGTTAGAGTACTTTCTTGAAGGGATTAGCCAGGGGTTTTTAACATTTCGCAGCTGTACCTTAGAGAACTGGGACTGACTACGTACGGATTTTGATATCAGTTTGGTTTTTGTTTGTTTTTGAAATGATTTGATTGTGTGCCAATTCCTTCCTTACTTAGCTACTTAAGCGACATAGAGCGCATTTCACAGCCCGACTACCTGGCCACTGAGCAGGATATTCTGCGTGCTCGTGTGCCGACCACTGGCATTCTAGAGTACCCATTCGATTTGGATGGCATTGTGTTTAGGTATCTATTCCACGTATCTATGATCTATCTATGACTGTATTGACCAGGCTAGAGCTAGAGCCGTAGCTGAAACACGGCTAGAACAAGAAGTATTAGAATATATGTATTTGGTAGCGTAGTAATTTGGTATACTTAAATTTATTTGTCTATAGCTTGCGGCTTACTAATGCTTGTTTATTTCGCTGTGAATTGTAGTGCAGATTTTTCCTCTTTCTTTTATTTACCTATGCCAACTATGCTAATATGACTCCTATCTTATACTCCCCTCCCCGATATGTTATACAGAATGGTGGACGTGGGTGGTCAGCGATCGGAGAGAAGAAAGTGGATTCATTGCTTTGAGAATGTGACATCAATCATATTTTTGGTGGCGCTATCGGAATACGATCAGATCTTGTTTGAATCTGATAACGAGGTATGGCATTGCATCTCCTGAACATTTTCGAAATGAAAGATTATTCTCTTCCTCTTTTCCCCTTTTTTTGCAGAACCGAATGGAGGAGTCAAAAGCTTTATTTAGAACTATTATTACGTACCCTTGGTTCCAGAATTCATCAGTTATTCTTTTCCTGAACAAGAAGGACTTGTTGGAGGAGAAAATAATGTATTCGCATTTGGTAGACTACTTTCCCGAATACGATGGTAAGTGTGCCATTGAACGGATCTCTTATCCCATAACTCTGTACGATTTATATGTGGCAACACACGCACCTCACGCAACCAGGTCCGAAGCAGGATCATGCTGCGGCCAAGCAGTTTGTATTGAAAAAGTATTTGGACGCCAATCCAGATCCTGAACGGCAATGCTATTCGCATTTCACAACGGCCACAGGTTGACGACGTTACATTTGAACTCTTGAGCTATCTATATGCTTCTCCCCAGCAAAAATTTCACAACATTATCTGTAGAATCTATGCACTATATATACGCTATCTGTATTGCTAGTTTTGTAGTCTTGCGCTAGATATAACACATCGAAACATCTTCTTTGGCTTATTTTCTGAACAGGTCCACAGCGAGATGCAATCGCGGCACGCGAATTCATACTGCGAATGTTTGTAGACTTAAATCCAGATTCCGAAAAGATTATCTATTCTCATTTCACCTGTGCTACAGGTAAGTGCAGCGAACGTGGGTTGCTTGGGGTGGGCTTTGGAGTGTATGTGCGTGTGAGTCTCATTTTCAGCCTGGAGAGTGTCAGAACTAACTAAGGGCAGAGGTAGAGGTAAAGGTAAAGGTAAAAGTAATCGCCCTTCATAATTTGCATTCGCTTCTGCTGCTACTGCGGAGTATCGCTAGTCAATATTTGAGAGTCAGAGCAGATTGAATTATAACCGAATGCAATTCCTCTATTGGAACACACAGATACCGAAAACATCAAGCTTGTGTTCTGTGCTGTCAAAGATACAATTATGCAAAATGCACTCAAGGAGTTCAATTTGGGTTAAACAATCGCCTGCACCGGATGGAGGACAGGATGCCACGATGGCAGGATGGCAGAATGGCAGAATGGCAGGATTGCAGGATGAGCCGCAATGCAAATGAATATTTGATTTATAATTGTATTTTGAATTTGATTTGAAAGTCCCTTAATAAAAATTCGTATTTATGCGTTATTGATGTCCATTCTGGAATGTCTGTATATACTAATCTTGTGCTGGATCCCCCAAAAGTTCCTAAGGATTATCCAATTTACTAATCTTCTCTTTTGATTTCTTTACTTCGTTTAGATACTGAAAACATAAGGTTTGTGTTTGCAGCTGTTAAGGACACCATTCTGCAATCGAACCTTAAGGAATACAATTTGGTCTAAACTGGATTTGGACCAGTAAACTATTTTTGTGATTTTTACTATATATATATATATATATATATTTATGTATATATGCAAGCACACACCCACGCAAACCACACACACCCAAAAAAAAAACAAAAACAATGTATATGTATATAAATATATACATTCATAATTCCTTTTTCGCATATTAATTAAACACAAAACAAAAAGAAATAAAATAAAAGAAAAGAAAGCGTGAGTACGTGAGAGCGGTGCAGTACGACCCAAGAAAGTTTCGAAAAAATTGTAACACCAGGAACCGAGAAATTGTAGCATAAATAGAGAACAGCAACAGCAACAGCAACAACATAAAAACAGCTACTGCAACTTGCAAAACAAATTGATGTTTATTGAGAGAAATGAATTATGTATAACACAAAATCTGATACAAGTACTAATAATATTTAAACAAATTTATTACTATAGAAGAAACTTTTGTAATAAAAACCGAAGCAAGAATAAAAACCAAAATTAAGAAACTTACATTTAATCAAAATGCTTAGATCGGAACCACAAACGGAAACAAACAAACAACAACATTTTGTCGTACTGAAAGCATAACAAAACAAGCAAAAACATTTACTGAAGAAACTGCAAGCAAAAAACAAAATTTAACCTTAACAACATGCAAGAACTTTTGAATAAAAAACCCCCCGAATAAATATATAGAGTATATATGCATATATACCACGAAGAATATATATATATATATATATATGTTTGGGTGTTTCTCATAACAGTTTGAAGAAGGCATATATGCATATAAGGAGTGTAAAAATATACATACATACATCCAGATAATACATGCTAAGAGGAAGAGGAAGAGAAAGAAACAAAACAAAATCATACATAATACTGTATTTTGTACTAGGCTAAACCGTAAAGTAAATATTGCAACAATTGTTTACAGACATACAAACATATTTATACGTGCATACAAAACAAACATAATACATATATAGCACACGAATGCATATGTAACAATTTATAAACCTATTAATTTGCATTTTGGGAATCAACCACCCCCCGCTCATTGCATTGCATTGCATTGTAATATCTATGATATGTTTCGTAGTAATACCAATAGAAAAACAAACAGAAACGAAAACGAAAAACAAATAACAAAAGATAGGGAAACAAATTTGTAAAGAATGAATGAGAAGGAGAGCCATCTGCATGAAGCGCACACCTTACATCCTAATTAATATTAACACGTGTCTGTGAAATTGTCGATAAACCCCCTCCCTCCCCGGGAAGCAGCCATCCGTGCAGCACCATCCGTGCAACTTATTGATATTCAATCAAACGCCAGGTCCACTTGCAATCCAGTCAAACGCGTCGTTCATTGATCGAAGAGCACTCCTGTCTGAGATGACGGCCTCTGGCTCTCACGTACCTTTGTTGCCATCAAAATTTCAGTCGAGCCATGTTGCTATATATATACGATATATACGATGCTTATGTAAAAATAAAAAAACAACAGTGAAACGATAGCTTGATTTTGGTACGTTCTATGATAATAATAATTTTGATAATCGTTTGCTATTTTATAGATCTAATTAATGTATGCAACGGCGGACGCACTTGCCGGCCGATCCCACAGGCGGCCAGGGGCGTTCGCAGTTTTGTTTTTGTTTTTATAATTTAGTTAATTTAATGTATACAAAGATAAACGATAAACATGATTAGTAACAAAGTGACGCACACCTACAGAATAAACAAAAACATCAAACATTAGCAACAACAAACTATTTATGTAAAAATCCAAATAAACACACAATTTTACTCTAATCAAAAACACACACAAACAAAAGAAACCAACAATTGAAACGTACATACTATATATGTAAAATAAATATGATGCAAAATGTTGTTTCTCATCATTTTATCACATTTACTTTCTTAAACCAAGATTCGAATGCCCCAAAGCCGTAGCAAACGAATCAGTTGCAGTTTATTTTAGACGGAGCCAAAGAGCGTATTGTGTTTGATCTGGATAGCTCGCATATATCTGAGCTCTGCGATCTGAGCGTAGGTTGGACATGGGGACAACAGGGGAGCCTACAGCTTAACCGTTAATCCGAACCGAATCCCAGATGCATCTTAGTTTAAGTACGATCCAACAGTGTGTTGTATAAAGCTTTAATCCGCGTAACCACGTCTAGTAAAAGTAAACACGTAAACGTAAAGTTATTGAACCATTTTTATGATTAATAATTGATTAGCTTTTAAAAAGCTTCGATAAGTCAGTGTGTATTTTAACATAGCAGAGCATATACATAATTAAGTGTTGTCCGGCAAGCATATACTCGAACCCGAATTCTTATAGCCCAATCGGAGTAGGTTTTTGAGGCAGCGCCAGCTTTGGCTTTTCCGGACATTTCGCCTGTGCATTATCTTACATACACACGCGCATGCACACCACACACACACTATACACACACACACACACACATATATATAGTTTTCCGTCCAAAGAATGGCATCAGCAGCGAGAAGACAAAGTCTCCGATAAATTTTGAGTTCGTTTTTGGTTTTGTTGGTGCAGGAATTTCATCTCAATATACAGACACTTTTCGGCGGTTTCAAAAGCACACACATACGAGTACGCTGAGTTGGTTTTACATCGCTATGATTTATTGAAATTTGGTGCCTTCCCACTACTACTACCACGGAATTCACTATTCATGAGACACACAGAATAACACAATATATGAAAAAAGATCTCCACACAGCTCCACGGCGCCATCACCGTCACCCCAGTACTGGCGCCTCCTGTTCCTCTCCACATACATACGAGTATATCCACATAAATATACTATAATTAAACGCCTGTCAGTATGTGTATATGTGCCAGAGTGTTGTATTTTGCTTTGAATGATTGGTTCCTTCTCAAAAGAAGCAGTGCAGTGCAGTAAAGTCGCGCAGTCAGTCAGTCAGCCAGTTGTATGTAAATATTTGGGATATTGTTTGGTGGGGTGGAAGCGAAGCCCCTCGAGAGATACCACATAATCGAGCATATGTATGGAACTATACATTAAACTCAGTAAGAAACTATAATAGACGCAGACTTTGATATAAAACGATTAATGTATGTATTTTGTATTTTTATATACAATTTATAATTTTGGTTACACTTACAATTGTTACGATTAAAAACTAAAACATGCGAAAACCAAAAGTAATGAAGAATCTACTAGATATGTATGTATTTCCAAGATAAAAAAAGCAAAGTGCTTAATGCACAAATCGGATGATTGCTATAGGAATTTCAAAATAACTTTAGGAATTAATATTAACAAAAAACAAAAACGAAACAAAACAAAAAAGAGATTTTCTATGCAACAAACTCAACCAGAACTGCAAGCGTAGGGGAAAACCAACCATTTATATGCAAAACAAAAAACGAGAGATCTATCTCGGGCCCAGAAACTCATTATATGTAGAAGGGTTCCCGGGGCAGGCCACGACCACTGGCCACCACTGTAATCCTTATAAGTTTTGGTGTGTCATTCGATTCGATGGGATGAGTTATTACTTTAAGTATGTGTGTATGTAAATGTATATGGAAGACCACATTCCATGAGAATGAAAGCTTGAAAAGCAACAACTAATTGAATACACCCAAGCAAATAATAATAGCTAATGAAACTCTCCCTTGACTAGCAAACATACGAGTACATAATACTATGAAAAAGCAAAGATAACCCGGATGTATGCTACATTGGGATGAGATGAGCAAGATCATGATGAGATGAGAGTTCAGCTTGTGGCATTCGATTGATATATAGAAGGAAATATTCGAGTCATATTTCTACTTATATACATATAGGGACATACACATACATATGTACATACGAGTACGTATAGGTCCAGAAGCTAAGAAACATCCACAGAATCTGCAAGCTTGGTCTAAGTTTGCAGGCAGCCCAACATGTCCATGGACAGTAAATCATTGAAAACTTTTAGGATTTGAATTGATTGATATTTTATGGATGCTTGGGTTTATTAAATTTGTACGGACGTTTTACGTGCATGGCATGGGGGCAGCTGCATTTGCTAATTTTTGAGATGTTGGATGTCTAAACATTTGTCATACAAATCATATATAAAGGACAGAAGATTGTATGATTGGCAATTGTAACTAATGAAATTTTTTAGCTAATTAAAAAGTATCTATGTACACCTTAATATTAATGAAAAAAACCAATATAATATTAATAAAAGTATATTAAAAAAGAATCCAAGCCCGTGCGCGTTTTAGACATTACAAAAATTACTTTATTTTTTAAACTTATGTTTTACATTCACAATCAATATTATATTTAAAACGTTTTCACACATGGTTTGTTTGTCTTAAGCGCAATAATCTATTCTCCACTCTCTTAGTGTCTTCTGCTCGATTTCGAGTTCAAATTAACAATCACAATGAAACAATATTTTGGTCGTGCTTGGCACTGGCTGCAAAACTTAACTTTGGCTGGCCTGCCATAAGGGAAACAAGCAAACTAAACATCATATCACATCGATTAACATAATATTTTAAACAAAACGAGTGCACATTCAATGGCCTAACGATAATAAGAGACTGCCCTGCCCTTCTTCTTCAATTTGGCACTTGGGTACTCCACTGCCTGGTACGCTCACATGACCACAAAGTCGCTGAGGTTTCGCTCCGGCTGGACCATACTTGGAGGCATCAGCTGCACAAGCTTGTTAAATAGGAAAGCTCGTTTGTTCATGAATTCAGGATTGCACTCTGTTCGTGCTCTTTTTGTGCAAGAGGAGGAGCTGGGACTGGAAGCAGTCTCCGATATGCCAGATGTGGCTAAGCTTTCATTTGATTCCAGGGAAATGTTCTCGGTTGCGCTGCCATCGGACAGATCTGCTGAAGAAAGAAATTTCTTAGCTTCTATGCCATCCAAATGTTACATATCTATCGAAAGTCAAACCTTTAGCTGGTACATCAGCGTTACCATCAAGCTCTTCCGTATTGCGACACAGAGCCGGTGTGGCCACACAACTGTCTCTCTGTTCTAGGCATCCGTCGTGTGTCTTAAAGAGCAGCGAGGCCAGCTTGTGAAACTAGAAAGAAAAAAAAACGGAAAGTCCCAGTTAATCGTTAGTCAGATGACGGGAAAGCAAACCTTACGTTATTCAGCTGCTCTGCATCGTCGTGATCAATGACATCGGCGATGTTGTGACGCAGATACTGCATTGCAGATACTGGATCTTGGCGAGCCATCTCCTCATAGCGCATCTTACGCACTAAGAAACGGCAATGCTTTAGAATCTCGTCCCGTTTAGGCCTGAAATGAGCAGAAGTTAGCCTCTGTCCGGTTGTGCTGGTGAAGAATACCAACTTTTCCAAAGAAAGAATCCAAAAATCGTCTAGTCGCAGTTGTTGTTGCTGACAGATGCCAGGATTTCCCCCAAATAGGTAGTGGTTATTGGCCAATTCATCGTAGACCAACTGATGCGCATAGCGAGGGCAGGGCTCTAGAACATCACCCTTGTTGGCTCCCAAAATGTTGGCTCTGCTAATCGAGTTCCCATCTTGGCTACTGTGCCGACAATAGTAGATGCGCGACCACTTGCGTTGACGCAACGAGTAGACCCAGAACGAGTTTGATGCATCCATATGCTGTATGTCTCGGCGATCCTTAATCTTACTCAGACTCTAGAATGCACTTATTAGTTAAAGGTGTGATCATTATTCGACTTTAGACTTACGGAGAATACGTAAATTTCGTCGCGTTCACAATCAATCGTCGCACGCAGTGTGTATCCTGACGATGGCTCAAATTTGGCCTCATTGCCAGCGGTGGTGCCTTGGTTCGGATGTTCTTTGTTGAGCACTGATATGGCTTGGGTATCCACGTCGTAGCTGAGGAACTCATCCAGATCCTCCTTGCCACGCTGACCGCCATATATGTAGAGTTTTCTTTGTTTCTAATAAATTTGATTGTGAATTGAGTTTTCTCTTCGCTACAAACACTGAACGGGCTTACATTGTGGAAAACCATGCAGTGCGTGATGCGTGACTTTATAGACATAACATCAGTCTGCGACGCACTCGTGTGATGACAGTCGACAAGGATTTGGGTCCAGGTATTCGTTGCAATATGGTAGGAGAACAGTCCCGAGTATTCGGGCTCGATGGCACCTGTGGCATTGACACTGCGTGGTGTTAGTATTTTTCCGCCAAATACGTAAATGGTTCGCTTGTCGGCATCAATGCACATCTGGTGGTCGTAGACGAGCTGCGGCCCACCCACCTGACTGGTGTCATCACAGATCTGCATCCAGTTTCGAGCCCGCGTATCGTACAGATAAAAGTCACTCTTAATGCATTCTGAAGATCGTATCAAGTTGTCTAGGTAACGACCAAGTATAAAGATGTTTTCGCTTATCGGATCAAAGATCATCTTGTGGCAGGAACGCGGCGTTGGACCGCCGGATTGCTCCGACCGTTCGCATAGCAGCGTCCATTCATCTTCCTCGATCTTATATACCCAAAGGTCACTCAGATCTTGATAGCCATCCCAGCCTCCATACAAATATATGAGGCGTTTTTTCGCATCCACCACCAACTGATGGCCACCACGAGTGCCTGCAAAACAAATATTTAGATATGTTTCCCATACACATATTGATATGGGTGTATACAGACCAGGTTTTACCTCGCTTTCAGTGTGTTTCATATGCCAGTTGTGCTTATAGTCTTGCTTGTAAAGATATTCGTCCATGAGCCCCTCATCGATGCACTCGGCGATGAAGCGCTCGGCCTTCTCAAAGTCCCCTTGCACCACCTTTGAACGTAATCATGGGAATCGATGAACAAATTTAAATCACTGAAATTACCGAGTCATTACCAGGTATTTGTGCAGTTCACTGATGAGCGGGTGCTCCAGTTTCACATTTGTTTGTTCCTGAAGCGCCCCGAAGGCACTCATGTAGCCCTGCTGCCGGAAGTGCTTGAGGCACAGCTTGATAATCTCAATTTCTCGTAGTGTATTATAGTTCTTCATCCTCGCACACGTATACATGGGATCGTCTTGGCCGTGGATTTCGATGTACCATATACTAAAGTTGAACGATGGACCCCAAGACAGCAGTGGAACAATCTTGAGATACAGTACTGGTAGATTCTCCGAACCGTCTTCGGTCATGCAGCGCAGGTTGAATACTTCTGGTATATTGTCGTTCTTGAGACCACTGCAAATAAATAAAACAGTTTCTGATTTGAAGATTGTAGGAGTGTACTGCAGAGCTCACCCCTCTAGCAACAAGACCATGTGCTCATCCTCCAGGCCCCCAAATACACGAAACTTCTTGATGTTGCAAACGTGCGACTTCTCGAATTTGCCAAATTTGATTTTCTTCACAATGGCGGGGCGTCGCAGCTTCAAGGTAAGAAACTGTGGGGGGATGTTGGTGTAGGCTGACCAGCGGGACGTTTGATCGTTCGGGGTGTCTACGAGTATATTCCTGAAAATTAATCAAAAAAGAACAAAACATATCTGATAGCTGAACGGTAAACGCTAAATGCATATGTACATATCACACATACATATGTATATGCCCAATTGACAACAACAATTACGAAATGCAACTGCAGAAGAACTGCAATGAAAAGCGTCTTATCCCTTTCCCCCTCTCACCAATCACTTACTCAGGCAGATAATTTGGCGAATAACTGGAATAACGGTAGATCTCAAAGTTCAAACGCTCCGAGAGGGAAAATGGCTTCTGGCTCCCACTTGTGCTTGTGTTTGTCCCAGACACGGCATTTATGGCGGCGAAAGAAGAAAGAGCCACTGAACCGTGGGAGCTATTGTCCGTGGGGCTGGAAGTTGAGGATGATGACATCGCTGCTTAGTGCAAAAATAATTGTATCTATAAAGTATAGAGGTGTGCAGCGGCGACCAAAGCTGCAGGTTTTATGCTGTTGCACTTCTCCTCGACAATTCGTTGTCGTTGTCTCCTGTTCCCACACCCACAAAGCTGCGACAACAACACCCAGAACAGCTGGCACACATCGATAAATGGATAACTTGACTCGACTCACGCGTATTTTTCTTACCTATAACAGGAGGAAGCGATTAATATATACATATTATCAGAATTATCAATATATGATGGTCCTTAAATAATATTTAAGGTATTTGAATTTACCAGTTGATCTCTCCAATTCAATATACTATATATTCTGAGCTCGTGAAATTGTTCTTGAAAAATTTGTTGGTGGCTATCTTGCTCTCTTCTTTTGGAAATTGTTCTTTTTCGTGAAAGGATTTTTTTATCAAAACAATTACCCTGCAACAATTAGACTTATTCCACTTCAAACTAGCCAGTCGTATAGAAAACTAATTAATCAATAGGGTAAAATTATGTGTTTCGGGTTGGAGGTCCTTTCTAGCTTGTTGTATCAAATCGAATATCAAAATCGACGAATTTGACTTCCGAGCATTGACAGAACAATTAACACATTGTATACCAGTGGGTATTAAAATACAATCCAGGAAAATTATGAAAGGTGAAAGATATGGTGGTCTTTTATGCATAAAAGAGTAATTATTATTATCACTCAAGTTGTTGTCCAGTTTAAATAAATGGGGGCTTAAGTGGGCTAAGTTCTTTTTTTTTATCGTTATATGTACGGTATATTTTGAAATATGTGAAAAATATGTGGCTTCCGTGAGTACGAAAAACGGAAATAATTGTAAAATCATCGTTAACAAGTATTATGTGGGGCATAAAGGCCCGAATAATGCCAGAAAGGCTAAGCAAAATCGAGGAGATTGCGGACAAGATCACAACAAGGATATTATCTGCTCAGGGCTGGTCTGTGCAAACTGCAAGGGGGAACATTCTGCCACTCACCCGCAGTGCGAGGCCAGGAAAAAGGCGTACGCCATACACTTTAACTTTATCGCCTACAAATCAGAAAAAAAGGTTCAACAAAATCAACATCTAAGAACTGTAGAGCTTCACTACATTCCCGGACACGCTAAGAACACTTCAGTTGACGCAGCAGCAAAGAAGCCCACAGACGAGGGAAATACACAGTGGTTAAATGGAACCTTACTGCTCGCTTTTCCCCTCAACATCATCCAAGCCGTGGTTCCTTAAAGCCATTGCCGCTAAAAGAATCAACAGACGGTTTAGTGCTTGCCAAAATTCAAGTTCCTAGTAACATATGTGATACATGCGATAGTATCGATAAGGCCTCGCATTTAATTTTAAATTGTACCAACAACAACACAACCGGGCAAAACTTCCCATCTCTAAGAAAGTATAATCTACAAATTCTTTAAAAAAGAAAACATCAGCGCGAACCACTAATTGACTTCATCGACGAAATTGATGTAAAACAACATCTTCTATTCTTTGTCTTGGCAATTTCCACCTTCAAAAGGTCCCGCCTTAAGCACTAATACAAAAAATAAAAAGAAAAATTAAAGAGTAAATTCTCATTAATCAATTGTCAGTAATCTTTTAATTTAAACCATCTTTCCTAGGAAATCAATCAAAAAATGCGTAAATATCAACAGCTGGTGCTGTTGCTCATCTCCTGCTTGAGCGTGGGCGTGCTCCTGATGTACAAGACGGAAAACAATCGTCTCAAATATGTCCTCAAGTACGTGAACTTCTTTGGGCGCAGCGATGTCGCCGTGTTGCGCCGCTTGGAGAACGGAACGAAGGAAGATCTGCCGCAAACGGCTCTATGGCGGCCGATGCCAGTGTGGCAGGTGATCGGGGATTCCTTTCATGCATACTCCGCCTACTGGATGCGCAAGGAGTTGGTGGCCGGCGGAGAAGCCCACGTCCTGGTTGTTGGCAAACAGGGAGCTGTGGTGGACTTCCGATGCAGCCTGGCTGTTGGCGGGAGTCGCAGTGTACAGGGAAAATTTCGATTCCAACGCGATGCCAGTGAGGGTCTGCTCAACGACAAGAGCACAAACTTTACCAGCTACCATTTCTTCTGTCAAGTGAGTCGTGATTTCGGTCAGCCAGAGAGTGTTTCATTCACGGATATCACGTCGATCAGGAGCCCAGTCAAGATACGCTTGCATCATCTCAAGCGTGCGAGTGGGAGCACAGACGCCAAGGCAGCAGCAGCAACAGCACCATCACCAGCTCGCTTACCGGCGACCGTCTGTGTGGATCTTGTGGGCTTCAACATGACCTCAGGGTTCGGTCGCAACGAAAACGCCCTACTTCAGTTCTTTCTGATTCATCAGGCTCTCGGCATTGAACACTTTCTGGTGTACAACTACGATGAACTCCCGGAGAATATCATCCGCGTGCTGGACCGAACTAATATCCATCTGTACGCGCTTCCTTTCAACTTTCCCTTCCTGCTAAACAACGCCACTGCCAGCCGGGTGCGCGAGCTAATCCAGACCGATTGCTTGCTGCGGAATGTGAACCAGGCCAGCTTCACTATACTGCTACAGCCGAACGAAGTATTCTATCCAAATTCACGCTTTGCTGCTGATCGTTCCCAGAATTCGCTGCAGCAGCAGCTGCGACACTTCTCCGCCGACACAGCACGCTTCGAGCTGGCCACGTTTGCCGTGTGCTTTGACGAGCTGAAGAAACTGTTGCTCGACAATATTCAATATGACCCGGAATGCAAAGCTCCCTACAAAATGCTCCTAGACCGCCTGGATCTTCCCCCGACACAGCTTCTGGCGAGCACGGCACATGTTGAGCTTTCGCTATCCACCGGATTCGTGCATCGTTATGTGGATTGTGCCCGTGTGGGGGCCGATGGTCTACACGACTGGCGCAACGGAGTGCGAAAGGACTTCATGGACCACATCAACAGTCTCCGCAATGAGGTAGATCTTCTCATTTAAGCTAAGCCCTTTCGTTGTTTAATTTAGTCGTAAGTCTGAGTTTACATGTAGCTCATAATTTGAGAGATTACTTGACTGCCATAAAGAGAAGGTCCAGAAATTGTATATTGGATATATAATAGACAATTGTACACACTGAATCCGCTATAACTTCACCGTTAATTTGATAAGCCCGATGCTCTCCACAAGGAAAACGTAGCTTTGGTATTCAACTTAGGATTCTACTTGAGACGTTGCATGAGCGCGGCATTCTTGAGGCCAGCCTTCTCGATGGTGGAGCTATCATCGCTCAACTCACGTGTGGGGAACGAAGAGACCAGGGTGAAATTGCTGGCCGAGTACTGTGGACGAGCTCTGAAATGGAGAATGATTCACTGTTCGAAAGCATGCAAATATTATACGAGCATATTACGTTTGTATGAATCGACGAATGTCCGAGACGGTATGTGTCAAATTGAACTGCGCAGCCAGACGTGAGCCGTCTGCAAGACGAATCTGCAGAGTGGTCGATGGAGCTTCGGAATTCAAATTAATGGCCTCACGAGCATTGGCCTCTTGTTGGGCAGCTTCGGCGGGAGGCGCGGCCGCAGCAACTACAGGAGCCTTTGCGGTGGCAACATTTGCCACGGGACTGCCGAGCTTCTGCCCGGAACCTTTGAATGTCTGAGGTACAGCCTGGCGTTTGAAGTCCTCGTGTCTGTGATCCTCTACATCGACGTTGACCATGCGACCCATTTCCAGCAGTTCCTGAGGTATTTCCCTATTGAAACAGAAGCATTCCCAATTACAATTGCTATCTCGCTCCTGAATGTCGAAAGTGATCGTTGCTTACCCGCGCATGACAGTCTCTAGGAATTCTTTGTTCTCCGGATCATCGTAGTGACGCAGTTCTCCCCCATCGATGGAGAAACCTTGGCTCCAAAGTTTAAGTACCACTACCGGTTTGTTGCTCGACGTCTCTGCAGCACGATTTATGCCCACGGCTGTGTGATCGCTATCGGTCATGCCCAGACGCATTCCCTGGCCCCAAACGTTTCCGCTGCCACCGCCTCCGGAAGATCCACTACTGGTCGATGGACCAAGATCGCTAACGTTTTGCTCCTGAGCTGAACGCATCATATCGGAGAGTTGTTCGCGAAAGTTCTTGCGTTTGGGTGGACCCAATACTTGTTGGCCAGAGCGGTCTGAGCCCCCGGCATAGAATGCCTGATGCTCTTCGTCATCTGAGGGCTCCTTGGACATGTCGTTTAGTGTGGCAAACCTGTTAGCAAATAATTGTTACTTTAAGACTTCTAGGCGTTCCAGTCTCACAAAGCTGTGCACTTACTTTGGCTTGGCCTTTGGGACTTTTTTTCCAGCGTCAGCGCCGGCGCTTTTGGTTGCTGCACCACTGCTAGAAGTCGGTGCTACTGGTGTAGTTGGCGATGGGTCATTCGACTGCCCCGTTGTCGGAGTAGGTGGCATGTCACTTTGGGTGTTCCAGTAGTTACCCAAAGCTTGCTAACAGGGCAGAAATGCGTTAGTTTTGCTGCATCATTGCGAAGTCGCCGGCCCTTGCATGTCTCACCTCTATGTCCCACTCGGAGCTGTTCAAGTAGAACGTGGCCGTGTTGTCGTCAGTACCGGTAATTTCAATGAATTGTGCAATCATATCGCCGCGAGCGGCCATTGTATCAATTTATTTTTTAATATTTTCACGTAAATGATAGACAAAAAATCCGTACACGTCAGTGTGGCCCTATGAAAATTTGTATAAACAATTGTTCGATAGATTCCTTCGATGTGTACTGATTTTCTGGCAACGCTAGAATGTAGGCGCAGAGCTGCAAAGCAACGCTTGCTTTTTCTACTAAGTTGGTAGTTTTCACAAAATTCCGTTGAATTTTAAAATTCCGACCCAACGGAAAGAAAAACACAAATCACGCCAATTTTTTGACATATATTTTAGTAAGCATTCACATTTGTATAAAATAGCAACTAAATAACAATAACTAATATATGTAACACGAAGTATCCAAAGCTAGACATGACCCACCGATATGCGTATAAAAAGTATAAAAGTATAGACCTTTATTCAGTTGCATTTTTCTGAAAATAAAAATGTGAGTACGGGATAAATAATGCGCAGTTGGGCAAGTGCTTCCAATCCGTAAAAACACATATAAGAGTACAGTTTTTTGTTTAAATTTAGAGTTTCGTGGATCCAAACAAACACAAAACCGTCGCTCAATATTCTGTCAGTAAGGTAATGTACGTGTGTGTGGTGGTTGTGGTTAGTATCAGCATAGCATGAAACCCAGTACAGAAACTAATCTATGAATATAAATTTATTTCAAACAGATCCACATATAAACGGTTGGGTCCACTGGTTCGGTTTACGGCGTGAAGGTCTCTCGGATCCGCCCTCGATCCTAACGCGACAACAGCTTACCCTAGATACGGCGGACAATAGCAGTGTATGAATTGGGAAGAGTGAGAGTGAAGGGTGTAGATGTTGTTGTGGTGCAAGTTCGAGTGTTGTCCAAATAATGTTGTGTGTTCGAGAGTAGGCATGGTAGAGATGTGCATGGAAGATAATCATATTTTTAATAAACACAGATTCATGTTGAGCGTGAGGATCAAGCATAAATACCTTTCTTACCTGTAGGTAATAGTTGGCCAGCACTGTCAGACCTACGCCCAGGCCGATGGCGAGCACATGTGTCAGATAGAAATTGGGCAGAGGTCGGCGCTTGCGCAGCAAGAACGACAGGAACGATCCCTTGCGATCTGAGTACGGGGGATAGCGAGCTCTGCAACAAAAACTTGTATATTACACACTGTGCCCCAATCAGCAATGGAAATTGTAAACTTACGAGGCCAACTTCTCACCGACCGCCGACAGATCTTTGCCCAGACACGACTTCTTGTGTGTAAAGGTGTCAAAGCCGTACTTTCCGTGGTAGGAGCCCATGCCGCTCATGCCAACGCCCCCGAAGGGCAGCACATCAACTGTTGATTTGAGCAGAAGCCATATGAGCACTTGTATTTATAAATACCTATTTAGTGCTACCACCAAAGTTATGATTAGCTATCTTAGTTACTCTTACGATTAGATTCGTATCTACACCCAAGCATTAAGTTGTAAAGCAAATTCCAGCCAAAACCAATTTCATTAAGTCCAAACTCAAGCCGAAAACCAAACCCAAACAAAGAGCTTTAGTTCAAATTAACAGAAAAGGAGTGCCGCTGGGTGCTTGTCTTACTGGGTTGTGCTGTTTGTAGCTGTGGTGCTCTTGGTGTTCGTTGTCTACAGTCAAGTGTCAGAAGTGCATAATTTGCAATTCAAAAACTGATTGATTGAGTGGTGCCGCAGACCCCTTTAAATAGAACACAAGTGTCGGGTGCAACTTCCATCATGGATATACTACTTTACTACCACTAAGATCTCTTATCTATATATATAAATACATATGTACAGTAGCATAGAAAATACCTCCACAATGCATAATAGTTTCGTTGCTGCAGAATCCGCCGCTTGTGGTATTGCTCTTGAACTCTTTAACTAGCTTGTTTGAGTTTGAAAACACGTAAATTACAAGAGGTTTCTCTCTAATTACGGGGAGTAAGGAAGGAGAAGGGAGTAATTGTTAAACAGATTAAGTGACAGTTTTTATAAACATAAGAGTGCAGTTGACTTCTTCGAGCATCAACCGGGGCTAAAAAAAGAGTAACACATAAAAGACAAACCAAGAAACATACGCAGTTCTGTTCGAAAGTTTTCTGTCCCCATCTACAGATCTGCGAACATCATCAATGATATGAATATAAAACGAAATGCGGAAAGTTTGATGAAAAGTGTAAGGGGAGCAACGTGTTGGATCGTTAGAGATACTCCTAGCTGCCCGGGCGAATCTATCGCCGGGTGGGTTGGGATTGGGTACAATAAAACAAGGCAGGGAGCATACAACGAGGGAGCTAAGTATATACAAAAAATATTTATCACCGCCACCAGATGCAAATAAATTTAAAATACAAATTAAACAAACTCTCTCAAACTACAGTTCGAGCCTGGAAATTTTTTTGGAAAAAAATAGGAGACCAAAACCGTAGAGGGAAAGTAAGACTATATAGAGGCGGAACGGACTACTTGGGATCGTATCGTATAAACCGTAGCCGCTAGCGTTATCCACATCCATTAGCGTCTTGATTTTTTATTTGATTTGACCTTGTTGCGGTCTCTTACCGGCATAATGCATTATCGTGTCATTCACGCACATTCCGCCCGATTGTGTGCCGTTTACGAACAGATTTTGAACCTCTGTTTCCGATGTGAAAATATACAGGACAAGTGGACTCTCTCTAAGAGAAAAACATTTCGAACCGGACATTGGTATTGTGATATTGGTGTGTTTTTGTTGTTGTTGGTGTATTGTGGTATTGTGGGAGATGCAAAAGACAAATGAACAGACAGGGACAAGGGGCAGTCAGTCCTGACGTGGCACACAGACGGACATACCTGGCATTGATGAACTTGATCGCATCGTAGGCACTCTCCACGGTATAGATGGGCAAGATGGGGCCGAAGATCTCCTCTTCCATAATGGGGTCGTGGGGCTTGACATCGACCAGGATAGTGGGCTCAATGTAACGCTCGCTGGCATCGTACTTACCGCCCACAGCGACGCGTCCCGACTTCATTAGCCCAAGCAGGCGCCTGTAAGGCAACAAGTAGTGTCTCAATCAGTCATATTTCGTGTACCATTCTGCTTTCTTCTCACTGGAAATTGCCGCTGTTGATGACACGGCTCAGGTCGGGGCTGCTCTGAATGTTATCGCCGTACCACTCTTTGAGCACGTCCTTGGCTTCGGCCACGAACTTGTCCTGCATCTCCTTCGAGCAGAGGATGTAGTCGGGGGCAATGCAGGTTTGGCCGCAGTTTATTAGTTTGCCCCACAGGATACGCTTTACAGCTGTGCGCAGCTCCACCGACTTGTCAATGTAGCAAGGACTGGAAGAAGAACAACACGCATGAATCACCCGCCATCCGATGCTGTCCGCGCTGCATGCTCACCTCTTGCCGCCTAGCTCCAGGGTGGTGGGCGTCAGGTGCTGGTTGGCCGCCGCATGAATGATTTTTCCGACGCGGGTGGAGCCCGTGTAGAAGATGTAGTCGAAGCGCTGTTTGAGCAGCTCAGCCGTTTCGCTGGGTCCACCGCAGACCACTGGATAGCAATCCTGGAGCGGCGTTGATTAGGATTAGTAAATTAAGTTGGTGTTTGGAATGCTTTGGAACTCACATTGTCGAGATATTTTGGAATGACTTCGGCAATAAACTTGGCGCAGTTGGCGGCGATCTCGCTGGGCTTGATCACCACGCAGTTACCGGCGGCAATGGCAGAGGCCACGGGGACAAGCAGCAACTGCAACGGATAATTCCAGGCACCAATCACTAGGACAACGCCAAAGGGATCGTTATAGATCTGCACATCGTCCATCACATTAATGATCGACTTAGAGGGCTAAAAAGGGGCGAGAGAAATGGTAGAACGATCTAGTAATTCAGAGGCCCAAAGGTCTTAAGTGTATTGGTGCTCACCTTCTCTGCCTTGACCCAATCACTTAGATGGTACAGAATGTGCTTGATGTCGTTCTTCATGAATTCGGTCTCCACGATCAGACTCTCCTGCTTGGGGCGACGCAGATCCGCCTCCAAGGCACTAATAATGTCGCACTCGTTCTCCTCATAGCAACGCAGCAGATTCTCCAGCTGCTTGCGACTGTGAATGCGAAAAGAAGCGATAGCCAAAGCCAAAGCCAAAGCCACAAATAATTAGTAGATAGATAAATGATGATGATGATGATAGGATGAGTTCCGCGGCAAAATAGCGAAACAAAGACCAAAACAAAATCAATACTCAATCACAATGCACGAGAGGCTCTTGGGGAAGGTCAATGCTAGTTTTATTGGCAGTTATGAAATATTCTACGCGAGCCAATGAGTCAACCCAAATGGGATGGAATATGGGACCGGACGGGACTGAGGTGTACAGCGATTAGAACTGTAAAACCGGCTTGAGAACCAGACTCAAACCCGATCCAATTGAACAGGTACCTAAACAAAGATCGTGTCAAACAGCTCTGCACACTTGCTAGCGGATCAATCAGATCTCCCGGGATTCAAGGTGAGGTAAACAGCCTCTGGGAATTGCAATTGCAATTGAACGAACACCATTTGGTTATGACAAACATAAACCCATAGTCGGATATCCAAAACAATATGTCCGAGCCATCGCCGTGAATATAAATAAAGCAATTAGCGGAGCGCACTGATGTGATCGGGGCTCGACTGGGCTCGGGACGACTGATGACCAGTCTAGTGTTTCGTTTTGGAATTATCAAGAAAATGTATTTAAATATAATCAAAGCAAGAGTAGAGAATCAAAGCTGAAGTAGAAGTTGAGTTGCCAAAGGCGAAAACGTTCATAGAACGTGTTCATTTGTTCGGAGCGGAGCTTTGGAAAGATCATGAAATTAAATGGCCAGGCCAGCAGCCTTGGGCGCAGATTCTTCCGCACTTCCGTTTCACACTTGGCAAATCAAAACTATCGGCATATCGCCTGTTCTTCGTGTGTCTTTTGCTTCTTATATTTTGCTCGTCTATTAACATATCCATAAATGTGTGTGTTTTGCCTGTCGGTGTGTGCGTATGTTCGTGTGACTATTGTGGACCGAACTGCTCGCGAGCTGTACATATATTAGTAATTATTCCAGTTACAAGCCCAGCCAGATAGAAAAACAAGTTCAGGGTTACCTAATTGCATTCAAAGTACAGCCCACACCATCCAACCACTTTCCGAAGTCAAAGTTCGAATTAAACAGTCCGAGGAGTCGTGGGGGACATTAATATTAATGCATATCAGAATGTACAAGTCTGTAGACTTTGCTCGCGTTTCAGAATATAACTATACTATCTATTTACACTTCTTATCAGCCCAAGAAGGGGTGGGGTGGGGGTGGTGCGTCCCAAAGTTCAGAGCTCTCCTTTCTCGGCGGATCAGTTCAGTATACATGTACAAAGATACCCAACTTGCACAGCAATTACTGCGTTGCTGAAACCGAATTTCTGTAACGTAATAGCAATAATAATAGCCCCCAGCTGGTGGTGTAAACATAAACAGCTTCAGCTTGGACGCCAGGTTTTCCTTCAGCTTCGGCTACAGATTCCGATTCAACTTACCGAAAGCTTACGTTCCTGGTCTTGCCGCTGGCGAATGCGAGGCGGGCGCGTTGCAACGTCTGGTCGTAGTTGTTGTTGTTCATCGTAGTTGGTGTTTTGTGTGGTATGGGGATTGGATTGGATTCGGCGGCGGCGTTGTTGGTTTTTCACATTCGTAATAACCGAGTGATGAGAGCATGCAACACGCATACAGAGGGGAGATAACGACGACGACGACGAAAACAAAAATTCAAAATAAAAATAAAATCAAACACAATGGGGCATAATGTTTGTTACGTGCACAATTTTCGTTTGTGTGTTAATAATTGTTATATATTTTTCTTATTCGCTGTGCACTGGAACACTCACATCGTCGAAATTGGCCATTATGTCGGACTCGGACTGGAACAGTGATGTAGATGCGGGTGTGGGGACGCTGGGGGATTCGCTTTCAGTTTCTGGTTCTGCGATGTGGAAGAGAGAGAGACACACAAAAACATATGCAACACTTTGTTTGATTTTTGCACATTCACTCCACTCCGACTGTTTGGTTTGCTTTTTATTTGCTGCTACAGTTTAGACTTTTCACGAAAACATGCACGCCGAATAATCACGGAGTGTGGAGCTGTGTTTACTGTTGTTAACGCTTCGCAAGTTTGGGCCCCAATAATACAGTAATAAGTTTAAAAAAGCTTCGTAAAAGCTGAAGGCGGTCCGATAAGTTATCGAATTAACGCAGGGCTGCATAGCGCACAGCTGTTATAGCTGTATGACATGAAGCTGGTCTTAAACGATGAAGCTGTACGCAGAGCATTAATCTAAATCGTGTATGAATGTACATATGTGTGAATTGAGATTGCTACGTCACATGTACGCCTGTTGCCATGCATGCAGTCTGCTGCATCGTTAGACTTTGCAAAGTTTGCTGCGAAGAGATTGATAGCATGAGAGTCATATGCAAAAAAATCGTTTTTATCCAACTTCAGATACGTATCTCAGCTATCAGTCGAATAACTATTTGTGATTAAATTTGTGATTAACAATCGCTAATCTCTGCCACAGGGCTGCTCCGAGCATAACTGGAAAAACAAGCTGCCACATATGTATATCTCCTCTCTCTCACTGCATATTTTTCCCATATGGCTGGCTCTGTGCTTCCAGTTAATCAGTGAGAAATTTCAATCGAAAGATTCGATAGACGCTTTTCCAACGGTTGTAGTTTCATTTACATAGTATTCAAAAAATGAATGGAATGCCCTGCTGCATAATTACCCGAACATTCGGTTGTGAGACGGTTGCTATTCTCAGAACTCATTATTTATTTTTTTTAGACAGTTTTTCTGTTCAAATTGACTTTGGAAACCTGGCCTGCCTCGTAAAAACGGCTGAAACCTAACTATCGCAGTCGAAGGGGAACAACTATGCACTGTTTTCTGAAAACACTTGTTTATATCATTGTTTAATTATCGGTCACTCTAGAAACACACCTTTCCAAAAGAAATGCCGGCCGCTACTGAATGTACTGTTCTTCTAAAGTTCATAAATATACTCGACAACAGACTTTTATCAGCATATACTTTTCATGTATGCATGTGTGTACTTTTTTTGTCGGATTTTGAGCTGATAACAACTAATCGGTCTGTATGTACTACTATACATGTTTAAAAAATTAAAACTTTATTCTGGGTCATAATTAGATCCATCTACTATGTGGTATGGGGATTAAGGCGATTAAGAACAGACCTATATTATATTCTGACTTTATTTTTACTATTAGATTTTCAATTCCTTTTATTCTGCCTTTCTTATGATGATTTCGTACAAACACTCACTGATAAACGACAAATAGTCAGCATGATGTGGCACTTCAAACAATACAAAAATACATATACATATATATGTGATTTGATGGATATGTACTATGCGGCTAGACCAAACAGTGTAGAATTTAACTTAAACTTCCTGATTTGGTCTCAAAATAATCTTGCAAAATTGTCTCTAGTTCGTAAATATCATACAGCTGCCCATATCATGATCTGTTTGACTTAAATTTTGGTATTGTTTAAGTTTGGGAACGATATAATGATATTAATACAGCCACCATACCATACCATACCCAGATTTTATCAGATAACAAAACTGACTTTTTCTTATATTTTTAGAAATATGTAAAATAAAATATAACCCTTACAGTGCTATTCTAAACCAATCAGTCATCAGACTTACCAATATCAATCACCGTCGATGTCGTCCGATCTTTAGCAACTATAATGGGAAATCAATATGAATCGAAAATGTCCCTGAAGAGAATAATTGCTTACCATTAGAATGATCACTGTCGCTGTCGAATGGCTTTGTCACATTGTCCCCCATTATTGATTATGTACGCACAATTGTGTCAAAGTTATTGAATCTGAAAATCTGTTGTTATTCCCATGCAAAGAACAAAAGAGTAACATTGGCAAATATTGAATAATTAATTTAGCATTTAAGCTCAATTCTCGACCACTGACGTCAATGGGAAAATCAATTAAAGGGGCATATGTTGCAAGACGCATGTCAAGTTATTGAAGGACCACGCATCAGGGCTAGGTCCTAGTTTGCTCGTATTTCAAGATATTTCAAGTGCACTGTGCATATTCTCTAATACATAACAAAATCTCGTGGCTTGGTGTTTCTGCTTCTGTTCCTCCCAACACCGATTTTTATGACTTTTTTGTATATTTATTAGGTCTGCGAATAGGTTTCTTCCACCGTTCTTAAATCGGGATTTTATGTTAGTGTTTTTAGATAAACAATATAGAATTGTTGATTGGTGCTATGGACAAATATGAGTCAGATGGTATATGTTGAAAAGGAAAAGTGCAACAGCTGAAACTGAGACACGATTATAACCATTGAACGGCTTTTTCAGCACGGATCCAGATTCAAACCTAATTCTTCCAAATGAGGCAAATAGTAGTAGACCCTTTAATCAATTTCAAGTTCAAACATGGCACACTCCGAGTCGGTTCGTTTGGCCATACTATTGCTCAATAGTCAGTAAATAGTCGGCACGGCACGCATTTAGCTCTACTACAGCCCCCTTCATCGAGTCTTGGATCACGTTTCTGTGTGACAACATACATATACATATGTACAAAGATTGTATAGTACGTTACGTATACGTATATACTAGTTTCAGTTTAAGTTTTAGTTCCAGTTTCACTTTCGTTGCAGCATCTCGGGCCACTTAGTTGTCAACTCTGTGTGTTGGCTAATAGCCAGCGCTGCCACGCCCTGTCAAGTCAAGCTACCAAGAAGATTAAATAAGTAATAGGCGTCCGGTACTTGTGAATCGGCTTAATCTGTTCAAATCTGCGCGCACGATAACAGCCAAAGCAAAGGCCAATCATAAACTGATTCCGCACTTCCAGCTAAGTGTTCCGCAGACCCCTGGACAGAGGTGGTATCGTACCGGACCATTGCACTCGCCAACTGCTGTTCGGCTTCGGGTGGCGCTGGCTTACATAGAGCGTGCTTTAATTACAGTCTGGCTACCCGTTCCCATTTCCTATTTGTATGCGCAACCTGTCGCCTGCGTGGCCCACGCTGACGCCCGCAACTGGAAAACAAAAGTGGTTCGAACCCGTATTGAAATCTTGGAAGCACGCACCAGGCCAGGCGATTAGAGACGCGCAATCGGATTCGAATACTCATAGATTCACTTGACGCGGCCACGCTCGAAACACGTATGGGCCTAGTCGGCTCTGGCGTGAGTCGGGAGACCAGCTAATGATCCAATCCAACCCGTACTCTGTGCACAGTGGCTTTCTCAGAGTTAGCCACGAGTCCGAGTCCGAGTCCGAGTGCGAATGCGAGTCCGAGTGCGAGTCCGAGTATACGGTGACTTTTCCAGTTTTCTTTCTTTTGATCTTGTTTTCTCAAGAGACCACAGCTTTGATTTTATTGCGATTCTGGTTAGGGCTCAGCTAATTAAATAACGAAAGTGATGATGATTGATGCGAATACAAATAATAAGACCGACGAAGCCTTGAAGCCAGGGCTAAAGGTGGGGTGGGCTAAAGATCATCCATCCCTTCGATAACCATTTGTTTAATCTCCCAGTAACAGCAAACCAGTGAATAGTAAAACCAACAAATAACCGGTTACGGATAATAGTTTATTTCTATTTGAGTGCTACGAGTGTTAGGTGTCGGCATCGGGCAGCAAGCCCTGACCATGAAAGCCGGAGTCTGAGGCCATCTGCCTCCGCCCGACATCAGAGGCTATAGGTGGAGCATATTAGCGTGTTACCCGCCAGGGAAATAGCAAATTGCTATAATCTTGCCCCACATCGAGCTGGATTCTACAAGTACGAGATTTCATTAATTACCCGTTCTCGCCATAAATAGATAATGGCTCTGGACTTTGGTTAAGTTTGCTCAACATTATGCCCGGCAAAGCAAATCGAAACGAAAAAGTGAATTGAAGTGTTTCCAAATGAAGCCCCACCAAATTTGAAGTCACGCAATGATCAAAGCTCAAATGGAACTGCAGCACAGCACAGCACTCCCTCACTGCTCACCTTTTTCTCCCAGTGCAGATACAATTGACTCGAACATCATTCGGGCTACGACTTCATACAAATCTCATTATGCACGAGTGCTTAGCGCATTCCTTTTGATATTCTAATGGCCTTTCGACTCAGCTCATATTTGACAATGGCAGCATCTTATTTTTGCGACGCATGTGAATAGTACAATGAAATGTATCCAGCCTTGACCTACGCTCTGGGTGTACTTTATGGAATTTCCCCAATTTTGACGAGAACTCATAGTACGAGTACATGAAAATACACACATACTATAAAGCGAAGCTTAAAAATGGATAGGTGTTGTTGCAAATAGTTGTTGGATATGTTAATGACATGATGGATTACTTGACGTCTAAACGCCTAAAATAAGGAATCTACAGCTGATTTCATGGGTATTTGTTGAAGTTCATACACAAAAAGTATTGGAATTTCTTCCCCAAAACTCCCAAAGGGCATTGCGACCAATATTCAATATAAAACATCCAGCCAAAGAACACAGGAAATGTCCACAATTATTAGTGTATAATTTATTATTAAATATGTTATAAAATTTGTTTATCGTATAAAATATACTCTTACTCTCGTTTTACCCCCATCTATGTATGTATATATACATATATTTAGGTATATAAATATGTATGTGTATGCGTGTATATAGAAAAATTACAATCCACGATGGTATATATGGTATTGTTGTTTCCGTATTCGCTTTTCACTATTAGACAATTACAATTTTTAACTGCAACTCTTTATTTTATTACAATCTGTCGCTTGATTTTGGTAGATTTTCCTTATCTGCTTATAATGTATACATATATATATATATATGTATATATATGTACCTAGTACACATTTATATTTATGTATGCATGCTATGGGTGAGAATGTATGAGAAAATGTTTCTCTATCGCGAAGCAAAATCATATTTAAAAGGTTTAAGGAGGGATTTTTGGTAATCGTTTTCTCGTTTGCTCTAGATTTAGTTTATTCGGTTTAGTCTATGTTTAAGTAACTATGTAAGTATTTAATGCATATGTATGTATGTATGTGGTTAGTATGTTCATGCTTAGCTATCGCATCGATTTTGGTGTAGATCTTCTGTGAAAAGAAGATTTTCCGTCTTGATCCTGATCTTGATCCTATCTACTATCTAGTACCCTTCCTAACATATATACTCGCATCTATATGTTTATTTAGTATTTCGTATGCGAAACCAGTATCTGGCTTATCTTTAATTTCTTGTTCGATTCTGTTCGTTCCTGTGTGCATTTCCGTTTTCTTCTGTTCCGTTTTGTTCTGTTTTTTATTTGAATGATTAATGTTTAGAATAAAGTTAAACTGTGACATTGTCCCATTTCGTCTTGTCTGGTCACCGTTCACGTTGTCGTCTTGTCTAGTCTCGTCTGATCTGGCTTAAAGTTTAAATTTGTACTCGTTTTGTACTCAATTGCTCCATAATTATAACATATGTTAGTATTTATGTGTGTATGTATGTATATTCGAATTTTGGAGGTGTCCAAAAAATATCTTTTAGTAAAGGTAAATCAATTTGTATTGCCAAATTAGAAATGTTTTCGATTTTAAATACAATAATGTTGATTTTTTTTTTTTTTTTTCATGTTTGAAGTTTGTTACAAACTTAATTGCTAAATGATCTTGACAAAATATATGTATGTATGCACGCATGTACGATATACGATATTTATGTATATGTATGTATTGTATTTAGTATAAGTATGTATAGATCTTTCTATAGTTATGAAATCATTTCTCTGCGCTAACCGAGAATTGCATTGTCATTAAAAAATTTGACTCAAAATTGTATTTTGATATAAGAGTTCATTTCTTGTTGCTTTAGCATCGATTTCTCAATCGATTTGTAATAAAAAGTTTCTTTATAAATATGTTTTCGTTTTGAATTCGTCTGCTTCTTATTCTTCTTTTGTGCACCTCATTACTTTTGTTTTTTGTTTTTTTGTTGTTTTTGGAAATCGTTCAGTTCAGCTCAGCGGTGTTTTGCTTGGCCGCACATCTCGAAGGATCTTTAGTCATTGAGTCAATTGTTTTGAGTTTCGCTGTTCTTAATTGCTAAATATGTACGTAATACCAAAAAAATTGAATACCTGATTTAAGTTTTGGATTCGTTTTTAGTATAGTATACATGTACTATACTTTAGTTAGTAGCTACGTGTATATGAGCAATTTCGTTTTGCTTAAGGTGTTGTTGTTGGTTGGGCAACTTGTTTTTCTGTTTGTTTTTTTTTTTTTGGAATATGGCGTTTATTTGAAAAAAATACCTGATTGCAAGTTTAATGTAGTATTTTTGGTATGGTATGGTATGTATTTATGTTTTAAAAATTTTAATTAACTATTTATGCGTAGGCTCTTGTTTTGTGTATGTATTTGTGTGTGTGTTAGTGTATAGTGTCTTTATGTATGTATGTATTATTTGTTACGCTCTTTCGTTTTGATTCTTAAGCCTTTGGCAAATTGTTCAGTATTCTCATGACTTTTAGTATTCCCATCGTGTTCTGTTTAACATACTTTAGTACTGTACTCTATAGATCTATAGTATATATGTATAGTATATGTTTAAATGCTTTTTATTTTAAATTATGGCATTCTGTATTTTCTTACATCTCAATAATTGGATTCCGTACTCGGTTCGTTTGTTTTTTTTTCTTGTTTAGTGCAATTCTTTTTTTTTACACAATTTCTAAACTGTGGCTTTTAGAAAACGGCGCTCATTTGTAATGATATAAGTATTTGTTCTTTAGTATTTGTTTTAGTAAACCTCACACAAATAGTATAAAATATGGCATTCTCAAACGTCTCGCTAGACGCTATACTATATGCATGGTATGTATATATGATATATATACTATATACATATATCTATGTACATATGTAGGTGTGGTCTGGCGTGAGTTGTTGTTTGTGGTGTGAGTGGTTTGAATGATTCGATCTGGATCACAAGAAATGAACGGCGCGTCAAGGTATGTACGATTGAATAAAATGAGGTGAGGTTGTGTCATGTAATGTTATGGCAATTTCGTGTGGGGCTCGAGGTTCGAGGCTCGAGGATCGAGAGGGCTGCCTAAGCTAAGGTGTAAAATAATTACGATTTCTATTCTATATAGCTCTATATAATAGGTTTCCCTTTGTTCTGTCGTGTATATATGTATTGTATATGTATAAATATTGTATAAGTATATGTTTTTGTTGCCTGTGCTCTCGTAGAGCAAGTGTGGCATTTTTGCATCATTTTTATATTTTAAGTGTATTTTTAGGGATTTTTTAAAATATTTTTGTTAAGGGGTTTCTCTTGCTTGTTTTTTTTTTGCGCATTTTATGCAATGTTGCTTTATACGTGGAAGGAGTGTTAGCTATATATCTCTCCCTTGCACACATTCTGGTACTATCTCTTTCACTCTCTCTCTCTCGCTCTCTGTCTCTCTCTTTCGCTCTGGTTTGATCAGGTTCTGAATCCGGGTTGAAACACAAATACATATAATAGAATATAACATAAAAATAAACTAAGTAACTAAGTTGGCTAATACATTTTAAGCGCCTTTCTAATCACGCATTGCAACTAATGCCAGGTGCGGTGCCGGGTATAGATCCAGGCCCACCCAGGATCGGTTCTAGTCGGTTCTATGTGTGTACTATATATTTGCTATTAAAATCATCTCACCTCTCTTCGACACAAAATTCAGCTAATCCATGCATTTACCTTCTGTTCTGGCTGCCCTTTTCTTAAGCTTTCATTAAGTATCATTTTACTTGTTTTCTTGTTATGTTTTGTTTGCGAGGAACATGTCACCTAAATGTGTATTCAATACGCCCATATATTGCTCTGGATTTTTCATATGCCTGCTCTACGTCACGCTAAATCTACTAAATGCTAATGAACACATTGAGTCAAAAATTATGTTAATTTTTTTCGTTTTTGTTTCCTTTGTTTGTTTTCGCGACCAACCCCTCCCCTCTTGTTTTATAATCATTCCTTTAGCTAACCCCTCTTCTATCAGCCCGCTCTGCTGCTGCTTCTGCTGCTGCTGTGAGTACCCTGTGGGGGGAATCATTACAATCCGAAATCCCTGCGATGAATATAGGATGAAATGAATGTAGGTGAATGTCAGTTAAACTCGGTTTAGCTATGCCTATAATGATTCATGATGCGACCGTGACTGGATGTGGATCTCTCTATATATAATATATATATATATATTATATATATACTATATGTATATGTATATGTTGTATGTAAGTATGAGTGTTATGCTAAGTTAAGTTACTTTACGTTATCAATGTCATTGCAATTTGTCTGTGTGTTTTTGTGATTTTCATTTCACTTGTTTTTGGCCTCACCATATATGGTTCTTCAGTTGGCTCCGAAATTGCGGTTTAGTTAATCAGTCTTTGTTAAAAGTTCAACCAAAAGTCAGCGGGTTTCCTTAATATTTGTTCTTGTTTTTCTTTTCTTTCCTTTCCTTTACTTTCGTTTCGATTTCTTTTGTTTTGTTTTGCTTTGTTTCCTTTTACAAAGTTTCGTGTACTCACTTGCTCAGTCTCAATTATAAGAAATAATTAGTAAAATAATCAAAAAAATATTTTAAAAACCTATGTATGTATGTATAAATGAAAAAAATATCTCTAAACGGAACTAAACGAATTAAGATAATAATACAAACATTAATACCATGCCAAACAATTCGTCTGAAAATTATTTTGTAGTAACTCTTGTAGAAACAAAAATCTTATTTAGTAGTTCTTTCAGCTAAGCAACCCCCCATAAAACGCACTTCCCCGCTAATGGAAGAGTTTTCCATTCCACTCCATTCCTTTGCTCCTCCGGCTAGAAAACTGCTTTTCAGTCTAACTAACAGGTAGTAATATTTTCATCTAGTAATCCTTATTGTTGTGTCCTGCTCTGCTCTGCTTTCGTCTTTTACTAACCCCGCGGATCCTTCACCAATTAATGTTGTATATGTATATCTCCTATGTCCCCTAACCAACTGCTTTTGTTTTTGCTGCTGCTGCTGCTGTTGCTGTTGGTTTTCGCTTTAGACCTAATTGGTTGTGTTGGGTTGGGCTTTTTGTATATTCGCTAGATACATATTCGCATACAGATATATACAGATGTATAGATATCTGCATCTGTATCTATATCGGTACGGTATACATATGTGTAATTCGTATTGTATTGTAAATTACCAAATCGTAACCATAACTCTTAAGCATTATCGAGGTAATCGTTGTAGCACTTATGCTAAAAATTTTTTCTAATTTTCCATGCTCTCAATTCAGATTTTCTCTTTTTGTTTTTTAGTGTTTCGTTCTTTGTTTTGTTTTTGTTTTTTTCTTTTTGGATTGGATGTCTATTACGCTAACGTTTAGCTCTTGTAAATGGTCTAAAAAAAAGATTGGTATTCGTATTCCCCTCCCATTCCAGTTGACGGCTATAAGCTTATTTAGAATACGTGCACAAACCGCTTGTAAGGGTTAGACCCTTCTTTGGAGTCTGGCGACAGTTCTATAAGGAATACGATGCGACCGTCTGGCATCATGGCCACATCGCAGGTTCGATCCTTCTCGTCCAGCGTCGGTGGCATTAGCGGATTGATGGAGGGTCGCACTTCGATCTGCAAACAGGATATACATAAGTTATAATCCGTCGTTCAATCGTGTAATTCAAAAGAATGAAAGATGATTGTATTGGATAGCCACTTACATCCCACATAAAGTCAAGATTTTGATTGAAGACCAGGATGCGTTGATTCTTGGAATCGGCCACTATAATGCGGCCCTCGTCGTCACAGCACAGGCCCGAGGGCCTATTGAACTCATGGAAGCCCGAGCCCTCATGTCCCTTCACGGACAGAATCTGTAGAATAACGTATACAAGTCATAAATATTCATTTCTATATGCGCTTGCTCAAGGGTACTCACGTCGTTAATGTCAGGATCGATTAGATAGAGGCAATGGTTGTCAAAGTCGGAGACAATGATGTTGCCCGTGGGCGTATAGCAGACACCGCGGGGCGAGGCGATGCCCTTCGTCTGGCCATGGTTGTCGAACACAATCTGGCGTATGAAACGTCCCTCGGAATCGAACTGCTGGATGCGATGGTTGCGCGAATCGGTGACCACAATCTGGCGACGCGAGTTTACTGCCACATCCCACGGATACTGGAACTGGCCGTACTCCTTGCCATAGCTGCCGAACTTGAGCAGGAAGACGCCGCTGGCCGTGAAGATCTGCACGCGATGGTTGTCTTTGTCCACCACAATGATGCGATTGTCCACGTCCACACAGATGCCGGCTGGCAGATCGAACTCCCCGTTGCCCACGCCCTTGCGACCGAACTTAAACTTGAGCGAGCCGTCTGGATTGAAGACCTGCACACGGTTGTTGCGCCGATCCGAGACCAGAACATGGCCCATCTTGTCTACGCACAGGCCCCACGGTCGGCTCACCTGCCCATCCTCGTGGCCTTCGGTGGCAAACGACAGCGACAGCGAATTGGAGTTGCGCACCTTCACCAGATCCATACAGCCAGGAATCGCCTGCGTCGTCCGAGGGGCGCTGAAGTGAAGGCCTGGGGAGCTTCGCAGTCCGTTCAATTCCCAGTCCAGGGCTGCGCTCGACATGCCGCAGGCGCTGCCGCCACGGGGCTGCATTATGGGCGACGGTATGCGGAAGCTATTGTCCCGCAGCAATGGCCGACGCACGTTCGAGGATGCTACGCTCAGGGGATTGTTGGCAATGCTGCCGATGCCAAAGGCCAAGTCCATTCCATTGCCAGGACCTACACCGACACCGACACCGCCACCGACGCCGCCACCGACACCGACACCTACACCGACACCACCACCGACACCGATTGGATTGACACCTACACTAACACCAGCTCCGACTCCTCCGATTCCCACGGAGGCGGCAGTGACGGCATTCACATTGGAGACGCTGGGTACGATGCCGCTGGTGCTTGTGACGATGGGCAGGTTCTTATCGTCGACAAGTATGACGCCTCCCTGGTTTCGGATATCCTGCAGAAGACTGTAGTCGGGTGGCGCAAAGGCAAAGACCTCCTGCTTGGGCTGCAGGTCCTTGTAGATGCCGGCGAACTGCTCCATCTGGCGCTGTCCGTTGGTGAGCTTCATCGCGATCTCTATCTGGTCCATGCTCAATGCGTTGTCCGCCACTTTACTGAGCATATCGGAGGTCTCGGAAAGGCCGGCCAGAGCGGACTTAAGTCCCGCCATCTGGTCGTGGAGAATGGCCAGGCGGCGCAATCGCAGCTTCTCCACAAAGTCGAGCAGAAAGCGCTCGCGGTCCTCGATGGCAATGATGAACTGACGGAAGGCCTTCCGTATGTTGTCGCTCAGTTCGCTGCAGTTGCGTTCGATGAGACGGATGAATGCCAGGGCCTTGTCAATGCTGCTCTTGATGCAGCGCGTCCCCACTTGGCTGCTTTCGATGGCGCCCTCCAGCTTCTCCTTGGAGCCGACCATAAAACTCTGAATGGATGCGTAGCTGTGCTCCTTGTGCTCGTGCAGAGTGCAGCACTGGCACACCAGCTTGCGGCAGTAGTCGCACACGTAGCGCAGCATCTCGTTGTGAATGTCGCAGATGAAGTTGGAGCTGGGCGGCGTGTGGGCGTGGGTCGAGCTGCCGCCTGTGGGCGAGGCCCCGATGGGCGTCGGCAGCGACACGATCGAGTGGTTCGAGGAGAGCGGACTGTTGCGGTGCTCCCTCAGGCAGTCGTTGCACATGAACTCGTTGCACTCGAGGCAGCGTATGGAGGCGCTCACCTCGCACCAGCCGCAGCTGATGCTCGAGTTGTTGGAAGACTCTGGAGACATCTTTGGGTTGCTGCGCGGCCCGCTTCCAATGGGTCCGATGCTGAAGTCGCCATGTGTGTCCAGTCCGCCAAGAAAGTTATTGATAAAGAAGTCCGTGCGTGGTGGGGAGCTGCACAAAAGCAAAATGATTGTTAGCACTGTAACTACTGTACTGTTCTGTACTGTCACTTACCTCTGTCCCACATTGGGCAGCAGTCCGACATTGAGGTCCCAGGCGGGGAAGGACTCCAGTATGCCTGCCAGGAGGCGCTCGGAGGAGTTGCTGGCGTTGCTGCTTACACTGCCGCTGCCATTGACAGTCGAGGAGGCAACTCCGTTGGCGCTGGCCGTATTGCTGCTAGCCATTTGTTGCGGAACCGAATTGTTTGACAAGAGTTCCATCATAAGATTGTTTGAGATCACTTTTCTAGCACTAGCGTAGTTGTAGGTGCAGTTGCAGGCGTGGCCCTTTGCTGTCGATTTGTGACACTTTTACGCTGAAAATATCGTCGCGAAATAAAGAAATTTTAATTGAATTTCCTAGACGTTTGTATGTGACAGAAATAGTTGTGTTGCTATTTGTTTTTCGGTTTCTAACTGCGTTTGGAACGCGCGAGAGACGTTGTCAGGAGACGGGAGGAGGCAACGAACTAATTTCGCCACAGCCGTTGACGTGCATTAAGTAGCCCGAAAAAAGGCAGGGCAAGACAGCCTTGAGGATCGAGCCTTGAGTTGCAGCTGCATCTGGGCCTGCGGCTTAGGTAGCCCGGAAAAACTCAGCCTTTTCGTCTTCGATTTTCCTGTCCTGTCCGTCCATATTGTGCCTACTTACAACGCGCTGATCCTTGATCCCTTTCCCTCTATGCCGTCCCAAATTCGTAAAACGAGACCCGAGCAGATGTGTGGCGCGATCTGCAGCAGCACAAGCAGCAGGTCAGATTTGTTTTTGCTTGCCGTGCATCCTTAAGATACATATGTATGTATATGTATGTACATTCGAGTTGGCCCTATTATGAGATATCCCGCTGTCGGCAAAACTCTAGGAATTGGAATTTAGAATTCGCCATGCGTATCCCTATTTATGAGCCCTATTGTCTTCAAGCAAACCCAAAATGGCGCGCAATCCATCGATTTGCGTCTAGTCCTGGCTGTACTCCCGTAATCCCAAGTTCCTCATAGTCCCACTCCACCCCCACTCCTACTCATTTTGTGCAAGCTTGGTAACCCAAATAAAGGAGACCAGACCCCACCATCCCCCAAATAAACCGGAAAACGCAAAAACGGGAGAGTGTGGAAAGGAATTGAACTCAACCCACCCTCATATACTGTGCAGTAATCTCAAATCTCATTGCGTAGTTCTAGCATTTTCCCGTTTTTCCGACCCCACCACCATCACCATTTCTACCCCCTCCCACTCACCCTCCTGTTCATGCTCCTTCAACGCGCTAGCTAGCGGCTTTTTGTGGATGGAAAACCCAAAAGGAAAACGCAATAAAACGACGAACGAACGACTGGTTGCCATCTTCAAGACGGGGCTATCCACGTCGTACGCCCAATCAACCGACCCGACCCGACCGACTTTCATCCCCTCTCATGGTAACAGCCGGACGAGGAGGAGGGGCAGAGCAGCATTGGAAACGGTTACATTTACACTCGAAGAAAATAGGCCGAAAAGCAAAGATCTTGTTTTGTTTTCTTGTGGATATTTGGTAATTTGAGTTAATTTATAGCATAACTTCAAGGGTTGGACGAGGGGCTAAGCAAATCCAGTTTGGGTGGCTTTTGCTGGGTTGCTATCAACGACAGAAGGATAAAGTAGACTCTAGTTGGTCTGGTGCTTCCGATACATGCAACGCCCCGGAATGGGATGCATTTCAAGGATATTTTTGTGCCGTGTAGACGAAGAGAAACTACCCTTGTCACCCTTGAACATTTTCCATTGAAAACGGGTCTGTCGCAGTCGCAGAGCCTCAGAAAGTGGAAAAAAACATGACCAAGAAGTTAAAGTCCTTTCACAAACAGACACACCACTACAGGGACACTTTCATATCCGTGTGTGTGTGTTTGTGTGTTTGTTTGTTTGTGTGTGTGCGGATACGACGCAAAAACGTGATGGGATGGGGATGAGGGTTGTATTTATACAAGAAGTCTCTCTATATCTCTCTACTACATACATATGTAGGTGGTTCGTTTGAGTTCCTGCGGCACACACACAGAAAACAGAAAAACGAAAACTGAAAATCCATCGAGATGTAAGAAATCTTGAGAATCTCGATATTTAGATTTAAACGAAGTAAAATCAATATTTTCATTCAATTCAAGGCAATAGTTTATACATATCATTCTGTTGACAATAGTTCATATCACCCTCCCACTCTCTGCACCATCTGCAGCACTCTCCTCTTCTCCGTCATTCGTACACACCTTTTTCAGCAGCCTCATGCAAGCCGCTGTGGAACGGAACTGCACACCTTCAATGGGTCTCCGTCTCCGGCCCGACACAACCGACACGACAAAACCGAATTTGACTCGTCGCTGATTCCCAGATTGTTTGTCAATTAGTTTTGATTCGATTCGGGAAAGAATATTGATTCTTATTCGCGATTTTTCAGTGGTATTCTTTGCGATTTTGTGTTATGCGAGATTCTGTCGTTTTTCGACCGAGTCACCCAGAGATCTTATGCGTAATTCGCTTGCCCGTGCACATTCATTCGCTCCGACATTCATGTATTCCTTTTTCCGACTAAAAGATACATTCGACTAAAAACACAACAAATACTGTGTCAGCGCTTGACTCGCTCTCTCTTTCTCTCTCCCTCTCTTCGTGTGCGTGCTGCTCTTTCTGTTCTGTTGCTTTTGCTTATTCTGATTCAGATTCAGATTCTGCTTCTGTCTCTGCTGCTCTTCCTCTAGCTAAACAAAAAATAAAATAAAACAAACCCCAAATGTATCTCGCAGATAGTTTTTGATTTTGATGTGCGCGCGCAATTCCTCTCTCACGCTCTTTTTTGCTTTTAACATAGCCAGCACGCACACCAGTGTTGCGAGTTCAGCTTTTTTTCGTCGAATCTAGCGCGCAGCGGGAATTCATATTTTTCGTTTTTTTTTTTTTTTTTTTATTTGACGCACTATTTGGATTTTCCCACCTCCACATTAAACTAATTAAATTGTTCTAGCCAATATCCATAGTAGATACCTTCCCTGTAACTTAACTCACTTTAGGCACTCATAATAAATAAATAAATACATATTTAATCATCCCATCTGATCAAAATTCTGCAAATCTACTTCTGATTTTTAGATTTTAATTAATTAATTCAACGAATTTCATATAGCAGTATATTATTATAATAGTACTATCATTTTGTTAACTAGTTTTTTTCTAATTTCTGTAGCCAATCTAGCTTTGTTTTAATCAAAAAAGTATTGTCGACACTGACGCACACAACTCGGGTCTTCTGCCTCTCTCACACTCTCTCTCTCTCTCGTTGGTTTATGCTCATGTGCACATTTTTATCTTCTATTCATTTTCACTTATGCCGCAAAGAACTGCAACCAAATGCGCCCCACATCCAAGAGGGTAGTGCCTGAAGTTAATCACTAGCCAACAGGGAACGAATAGAGGATCTATTTTATGAAACAGTTACATCAACTTACTAATAACTTCGCGCTAGGGACGACCCTTAAAATGCCGATTGGATCATGGCGTCTGTTTTTATACAGGGTACTCGTGGGAGCAGAGGGGTATATATTATTTGTGGAGATGCATGCACCGCACAGCAGGGAGAAATTAAATCCAAATTTTAGCACTCATGCATCATTTAGTCTCTATTTTTCTACACCATTTCCAAAGTCACTTGGGAAGATGCGATTGTACACTCACAATATTGCTTCACTTTCTCAGATCCAACACAGAAAACAGGATATCGATGCTATCGATATCGTTGAAAAACGTGTATCGTGCTCAAGCCGACAATTATTTAAGTACACTCTTCCCGAATTTAATTGCTGTTCCTAAATTTCAGTTAGGTCGACTACGCTTTGAAATACCCTCGTGTAGCCGTATACAAGACATATCAAATAAAAATGTTTCTTTTCTTATTTCAAAATTTGCGCGTCCATTGTTCGTTCTATTACTTTGGCGTGCGTGTTTTTCACTTGAAGTTTTAACCGCTCGTTGCGCGTGGTTTTGTTTAGTTTTTCGAATACTTCTGACCCACTTAGCGTGGCGAGGGACTAGGACTCCTCGAAATCTACAACCTTCACGCTCAAACTGGATGCAAACTCTGTCGCCGACGCAGCACTGACGCTGCTGCCCTTCTGGCGTGCTCATTATTGTTTTTGTTATATGCTTCTTTTCGGTGGACATAGCCGAAATGTGGTCCCGTTTGTGCATCTTGCCCTAGAAGCGATCGTTTTTACCTAAAATCAATTAAAAAATATTTGCATAAAGCTAAACAAGGTTATACATGTTCCCTTTGGACAAAGTGAATTTGCTGTTTTTCGAACAAATCCAGCTTCTTTCATATATTCGATATAAGAAAAATGTTAGAGTTAGGGCATTACAAAGTCGTGACCGCCGCCGAAGGGAGCTCATAGAGAGCGAGAGAGTAAACCAAATTGAGAGAATTCTCTTCACATTAACGGCGCATGTGTGTGGCGGGAAAATACTGATGGAGACAGACACCACCGGCAGAGGCAGAGGGCAGACAAGAGAGACCCAAACACCCTTAAGGAACTCGTTTTGCACTGACAAAATTTTGTAGCCCCCGTGTTTCCTTCCTTGGCTGCAGCACTATTATCGTATTAAGCCCGATGTTTCAGAGAACTGCGGGCGGCTGATGCAGGTCGCTACCTGCGCAGGTGCGCCCGGCCAGGGCAGGAGGGACAGGTAAAACATGAGGTTATCCTCCGACACAAAGACAAAGAAGCAGGACGATCTATCGCTATGTTGAATGTCTATTTTCTGTTCGCCTGTAAAAGTACATATGTATGTATGATACGGGTCTATGAATCTTAGTACACAAGTGTACATTTGATGTATCTGCGTGAAAGTTCTTAAAACGAGGGCAGGAGTACTGATTACATGCTAAGTATGAATGCAGATCCACAGTGTTATTCAGTCGCGTGCTTATAATACTGTAAGCTAAGCTTAAAGTCTACAGAGCCAGGCTAATAGATCCGAAGCCGGCCGCCTAAGATTAGCCAAACTCCAACTCTTCAATGAGGACATTCTGGAGCTTCTGGCGCACACGTAGCTTCCGCCGCTCATCCAGCTTCTGCAGGAATGGCATCAGGCTGAGCAGAAACATACGATCGGCATCGTCTTGTAGCTCTGCCAGTGAGGACTCGGTGTTGGTGGCTGCATCCATGCTGATGTACTTAAAGGGCAAATTGGATGTCGGTGACTGTGATAGCGACGGCTTCACATCGGGCTCCGTCTTCTGGCTATTGTTGGAGGTGTCATTAGTTGTACACTTGACATTGGAGCTGGACAACTCCAGCTCCTCCTCATCGTCGTCCAGCACTTCGATGGTGAAGAGACTTGGGTCCGGCGTGTTTATAGTCTCGCTGCGCTTTGTGCGTTCCTCCTCGTTCTCCGAGGCAGCATCCTCGTCAAAGTCGTCGTCATCCTCCTCCTCGGGGGGGCTGGGCTCCAGTTTGATCCGCTTCCTGTCCGGAGGCTCAGCCGGAACGCAGTCTCTGTCCTCGAAAAAGGAACTGATGTCGGAGAAGCTTGGCTGGTGCAGCTCCGAGTCGTAGCTATCGCTCAGCTCACAAATTGGCTCCGTGGCCACGGCGGGTCCGTCATATTTCTCGTCCAGTATATTGTTGTTCTCCGTCCAGTGTCCTGGCGGGTACTTCTTACAGCTGCTGCGTGTCTGTCGCATGATGTTCTCGTGGACGGCGTGCTCCATAAACCGCATGTCATTATAAAAGCGCCAGGTCGACGGCGTTTCATTGGACAGATTGTTTCGGATGTATACCTTCCGAAAGTTGTCCCTCAGATGGCCCCACTTGATCCGGCATATGTCCGCTAAAGAAAAACGAGAGAGCGGGGGTAGTTTTAATGCCACTGAATGGAATCCAAGGGGGGTAAGGGCAGGGAACGACGGCGATCGTGATTAAACAGAGTTGGCATGTCTGTGTGGGCAGCACCAAACATCAAGCCACATACGAACATAATGTACATATGTATAAGTATGTAAGCGTGTGTATGTACATACATGTATACATACATACAGCCATATAGGAATCTGGGCATTGGCATTGCGATACCTCTCTCCGTCTCTTCGCTCACCTGGCAAATTCACATCCTGGCCAACCTCAAACCAAATTGGCGTAATGTCGCTGCGCTTTTGGCCACTCACGTTGTTTCGCAACCAGAGCATGGGCCTGCGTGAGACAGCCGCAATGAGACGCTTCACCGTCTCAATTGGCAGCTTGGCTGTGTTCGTGAAGGCGAAGGAGGAGGAGAACGCGGGCGGCGAGGCCGAAGATGATGACGCATTGTTGTAAGCTACCTCCATAGTGCCGCCGCAACACAACATACACCATACAACAACGAGTCCGAATAAAGCGACGCACGCAGCTCAAGCGCTGAAACGGCACTGAAAACTGAAAAATACGGGTACGGTCCAACCAGTTTACGTGCCTTTTGGCTCTCAGGCGATGGCAATGCGAGGCAATGGCAATGGCGAAGGCGAGTCCAAAGAAAACCGAGAAGAGAGCGCAGGCACAACGGGCGCACAGCAACAGGCTTTGCCGCAAACTGGCATCAGCAATATTGTCCGGATGTAAAGCTTCCGCTGGCAGCTCGCGGCGGCTAGCTGGCAACGCCGTTGTCGGCTCGTATTTGTGCGCTTTACGGTTGTTAACTCTGCGCTGTCGTATGCATTGCTGTGGGGCCGTATCGAATCCAATGTGCTCTGCTCCGTCCACTCCCATCCAGCCAAAGCCAATCACCTCCAAGTGAACTGTCTGCAGCAAAACTAATACAACAATGCAAATTGATACAATCGGACACTGCTGAATCCTGCAAAGGGGGTGACACTCTGATTAGGCTCAACGTGGCGCAGCACGCCCAGATCCAAAGTCCTTTTCGGGCTGTCGTATATGCTTACACAGCGGAGTGTAGCGTACTTGTTGCGCTTTGTTTATTTTTATCAAAACTGGATTTTACTACGGTCGGCTGGACTGCATGGAAATGGAGATGGAGTGAACGTAAAATATTCACGCTACGGAGCGCTGTCGGAAAAAGAGAGAATACGCACACACAAGAATGTACATCCATGAAGCCCCATCTTCGGTTTTCACGATCGTGAGCCTGGGCCCTGGGACGAGTAGTATCTCCAATTGGTGCTGCCGTTGTCTGTCTGTCTGTCCGTCCGTTCTCTCCTCGCTCCCCGCTCTTGTGCCTGTGTGTACGTACGTTTTGGGGTTCGGCTCTTTTTTTCGTGCTAAGCTGCTAGCGAAAATGCAAGTGAAGCAAACATGGCAATTGGCGACTGGGTTTGTTTATCAGATGTTGCTTGTTCGTTCTCGTTCTCTGGCTTTGTGGTTATGTTTCAGGCTGACATTTGATCCTCGAAGCATTTTATTTCTGAAAGAGAGCACCTCCAACGTCTGACCACTGGAAGCAATTTAATACCGTAATTGACCATTTCCACGAACAGTTTGCGATCCAAACTATCGACGTACACCTACGCGTACAATTCACAGACATTTAGATTACATTTATTGACACATTCAACGAAACTTAAGGATTGAGCGAAAATACAAATATTGTATACATACGAGTACATATGTACGTATATAATAAGCCATAAGTACTCGACTCCGGAATCTATTAGGACTTGTAACAAATAGACATTCATATGCGCTTAACATTATATTAATAGTTATGAGAAATATCGTTTTAAGAATCTGGAATAATATATGTATATATTGTATCCTACACGTACTGGATGTACATAAACGTACGGTAATGGATTACTTTTTGCTTAGTACTACGCCTTTCTCTGCCCTGCCTGTTCCAGACGAAAGCGCCTGCGCTCATGTCGGAGCCTGTTCCTATGGTAGCTGCCGATTTTTCCTAGAACTTTCCACGCATAAGTCTATATATGTACATATGTCACTTAGATGGTAACCTGGTTTTCTTCGTTCTCATTATCTTCTTCGTCTTCCTGGGTCATGGGTGCGGGCGTTCCACGTTTGCTACTTGCAGTACCAGCAGCACCGCTCGCCGGCTGGCCACCAGTCATAATGGAGTAGCTCTTCGACGATGGCTTTCGGGGGCAAGTGGTAGTGCTATCTTTATCCATTGCGTGCTCCCCATTGCTGTGCCCGTTGCTGCTGTGTGGGGAGCAGCTGCCGTTGCTGTTCCCGTTCCCGCTTCCATTGCCATTGCCGTTTCCGTTGCCAGTACCCGCTTCGTTAAGGAATGCATCCATGTGATCGATGGTATCATTCAGGGCAAAGCTCTGGTCGCGGCGCTCGCTCTTCTTCCACAGGTAATAAAACTGGACCAGTTCGCGCATGGTTCTTGTGCGCACCTGAAAGACCCCAACCATCCCACTAATTAGTCGCTAGGAGACGTTGAGCAGTCTTTTACCTGATTCTGGCGTATCTGATAAAAGTCCTTGCCGTACTTATGTATGCCCTCCTCAAACTTGAGGCACTCCTCCTCCGACCAGCTGCTCATGGTGTCGCTCAGGGGCAGCACATTCAATCGTTTACGCCGCAGGGCCTCATTGAAGTCATAGCCACACTGGACCAGTAAATGCAGGGCCTGCTCGTTGTCCTTTACCACGGACAGAGACTCGCCGTCGCTGGCAACATTTGGCGCTGGCAGAACTCTTGGCGGAGCTAACGGGGCGGGTAAAGCTACGGGCTGCTCGTCAGTTGCCACAACTTCCACTCCCTCTTCTAACGGTGGCAAGGCTCGGGTCTCTTGGATCTTTGCCAGATATTCCTCCACTTCCCGTTCTGAGACTTGACTCGGCTCCCATATTAACAGATCTTCATTCTCGTACGGCAATATATCTCCATACTGTGAGAGACCATCGGGAATATCAGCTTGGTAGTTCACTCCAACCATGATAATCTTCCTCGCGTCATCAGATTCGTTATCCGACTCTTCGTCGTCGTAAGCTTCAACTTCTTCGAAGAGCTCCTGAAGCGGCGTGACTGTAATTAATATTACATAATGAAATCTTCAATCTAGCAACTAGACCGCAGCCGAATCTCGATACTTACATCTTTCGAGTTCTTCCAGGGGTCCGATTAGGGGCGAACTTGCTCCGAAGGACTCATCTGGATACAAATCCAGTAAATGAGAGCGGTGCTGTTTTTTTGCGACATCGGGCGGTAAAATAGCCTGCGGTTCATCTGTCTCCATGGGACTCTTATTTCGCTGAGAGCTAGACGATGTGTTCTCTTCCGAAGGGTCAACACCTGGGTCCTGCGGCTGCTCAAGGAAATCATCGACTTTGTCCTGCTGTGCTGCAGCGGCGCAGGATGTGGATGCGTGGGCAGTTTCTGTGTCTAGCTCCTGGTACTGCCGCTTGGTGGCTCGTCGCCGCCTTGAGCCGCCGCTCGATCGCTTCGAGCTGCTGGCAGCGGGCGAGGGTGCCATACTGTATTTGGCCAGCAGCTCCTCAATGGGCATTTCACTCTCCTCCCTGAGCGTGGCAATCTCGTCATCCGGATTGTGTGCCTCCAAATTGGCCAGCGCCTCTTCCTCGTTCAATGTGGCCTCATCGTCAAAGTCATTCACCATCATGTCAATGGTGGGCTCGAACGTTGTGTCCGCCAGCGAGGACGTCGGCGACATTGGAGCCTGTACGCTGGTGCTTGTGTTATCAGAGCTGGTACCTGGCGATTTGCGTCGTTCCCGCTTTGTGGGCGTTAGTGTAAGTTCGCGTCCCGCCATTGTGAGATCGCTATTTAGCAAGCTCCCAGAGTCCGCCGATGCCTCGGAGGCACTATGTGACGAATGTTCTGACGATTTGCCACACTCCATTCTTCCTGTATGGGGCTTTTACCTTTCTGTTGAATTGGCTACCTCTGCTCTGCTGCTTGTTTGGCATTGCATTGGCAGCCTCTGGTCACACTGTGATAGTCCATTTACACTGCCGCGCATTTGCTATCGATATCGATATTGACGCAATTCTAGTCTGAAAGAGGAAACGACACGTTTTCCAGCACGCACAGATAGTGCAAACGGGGCATATAGTTGGGATTTTTTCCCACAGTTCGGTATTTTTTTGGCCAAAGAAACGTTAAATTCTTGTAATATTTATTTGTATTTTCAAATGATTCTGTAATGATGCTGGGAATGAATGAGTGATTGGCATTAGCCGAAATTAAATTAACAAATGCGAATTGTATTTTTTCCCATTACAACAATGGCGCCTTCATCCTGCACTTCCTTCAGGGCATCCTCAAACTGTTCGCGCGTGATTAACTGAAAGGAAAAATATTATCATAGCAGAAACAATAAGCGGTTTGCCATTGCTTACAATTTGGGAGCCCTCTTTGATCTCCTTGAATAGTTTTTGGTAGGGAACGGTAGGCACTTTGCCCTTCTTCTTCAAGTTTTCCTTTATGGTTGCCACCAGATCTGCGCGCTTCTTGCGCGCCGCCGTAGAGAGACCAGTGGTCAATATGCCCACGTCGATTTTTCCAGAGAGAGGATCTGTTGCAGATTGCTTTAAGGCCTCGCGATGGAGTCGCCAGGCCTCCTCGACGTCCAACAACTCAACCTCGTTGCTGAGCCGCACCTTGGCGTGGGCTTCGGACAAACGTATTAGGCTCTCCAATTGACGGGGATAGGCCGAGATTTGGCCACGTCCAGCGCCAACCTTGCGCATATCTACGTAGGCCTGGATCAGGCGCTGCTGGGCCTCGTCCGACAGTGTGGGAGACAAATGTTCGCGGGCATAGGCAATGTAATCGCGCAGCACACTCATATCCTGAGAGTTTCGACAAAAACAGCTCAAAATTTGCAGAAAAATACAACCAAAAAATGGTACTTACAAACATGGTATCCTCTTCCTCATGCCTGGTCACATAGTAGAGCGAGACCAAATGACTGGCCAAACGCTTGTCGAATATCTCATCCTGTGGGTCCAGCACCAAGAAAATCAAATCGAACCGCGAGAGTAGGGTGTGTGGCAACTGTACGTTGTCGATGATGTTCTTGCGCTTGTTCCACTGCGACTCGGCGGGATTGGCAGCTGCAAGTATGGAGGTGCGTGCATTCAGCTGGCAGATGATTCCTGCCTTGGCAATGCTCAGCGTCTGCTGCTCCATTACCTCGTGGAGAACGCTGCGGGTCGAATCGTTCATTTTGTCGAACTCATCAATGCAACAGACACCGTTGTCGGCCAGTACCAGAGCGCCCCTGCAACAACATTCGTAATCCATTAGAAAATATTTCCAAACCCACAAAGAATAAATTATATTTACGTCTGCAGGACCAGCTGGCGTGTCTCTGGATCCTTGGTCACATAGGCGGTTAAGCCGACGGCCGACGAACCCCGTCCGGAGGTATACTGCGACCGCGGCACTAGGTTGTAGACGTATTGAAGCATTTGAGACTTTGATGTGCCTGGATCACCGCAAAGCAGCAAGTGGATTTCCGATCTAAAGTTCTGGCGTCCCAGGGTCGAGTGTTTCTTCTTGGTTCCACCAAACAGCTGCAGGAGGACTCCCTTCTTGATGTCGTCATTCTCATAAATGGAAGGCGCGATGGCCCTGGCCAGGCGATCGTAGATATCCGGTTTCTTGGCCAACAGCTGCAGCAGCTCAATGCGCTCAGGAGGGAAAATATGATCTTTCCTGGAAGTTTAGGAAGAAATAGTTAAATAGTTTAAAAATCATTTGGAAGATCATACGTACCCCTCTTCCTCCTCGTACAGACGCTTGTTGTCTACTTTACGGAAATGCACAACATCGACGTGGGTCTTGTACACGCTTTTCACTTGCTGGCCACTGCCTTTAAGGGGCGTGGCCCGATAGATGCCTGTTACTGTGACACGATCGCCGGGCTGAACCTTGTCGACGAGATCGTTGTGGGCGTAGAGAAGCACGTTGTGGGGTGTCTGGCCGGCGGCCATGTCGTCGGGCGATTCCTGCAGCTTGATGAGCTGCTTGTCCGTGAACTCTGATCGGTTATGGATGAGACGGAAGCAGTGATTGGTGTTGCAGTTGGTGCACAACGTTGGTTGCGAAATGCGACCTCGATCCACCTCGACGGTGGTGCTGAAGGAGCAGATGTTGCAGCTGAAGAAGGCTTCGCGCATTTCCGGTATGATGTTTGAGGAGCGGATCACCATGCCGCAAATACTGATCAGTTGATCCATGTCCTCGGGATTGAGGGAGCGCATATTGCGCGTCTTGTCGGCGTTGAAGGGACGCACCTGTATCTGGTGCTCCAGCAAAGCGGCCGGATATCGTTCGAAGAACATCTCATTGATGGCCATGTCGAAGCCGGGAATCACCTCCTGAGGATAGCAGATTAACTGGCGGTACAAGTCCTGATCAAAGGTCTTCAGATGGGCACTGTTCAGATTCAGATACGGCTCCTCCAATGTGTGAATCTCCTCGAGCTTTTGCAGATACAGAGGCTGATTGACATCTATATTCTCAGAGATTTCATCCTGCTCAGCGGTCGGATCAATAAAGCGCATAATGAACGACTTGAACTTGGACTTGCACTGGCTAACAACTACATTGGTGCCCCAGACCACTAGCTGGGGAGCTTGCGAAGACTCAGAAACAGGATCTGTAGTCTCAGAGCCCTTTTCGGGAATTGGTTCCAGCTGTAATAGAGAAGGATTCGTAGAGTAGAGTTGGAAAGTAGGAGATCTTTACTCACACCAGAGCCGCCACCAATGGTCACTTGACGAATTCGCTTGTCTGTCCGAATATCAGGACGAGCACGCAGCGGAGTACCGCGAATGCCCGAACGGGGCGTACGAATGGAGCCCATGGAGCTGGGCGTGCCATAGTTGAGAGGTGAACTCAGATCGATCTCACTCATGTTGAGTCCGAGACCCCGCGCCGGACTCGTAGCAGGCAAACTTATATTTCCTGGCGATGTGGGTGGCAAACTAATATTGTCCGATGGCCTGGCCGCACGGCCAGGACCCATTCGCATGGGCGTCTCCACATCCTGCGTTGCGATGCCTGCAATCGCCGAGAACAATCATTTATATATTTGTCGGCTGGACTGGACTGGTTTCTTTACCTCTGGTTGGTGTACGAGCTCCCGCTCCTTGCTTTGGGGTACCAGATCCGACACTGGGCGATCGAGCGGGACTTGACATTTCAGATTTAATCGCTTTGCTTTTTCTGTTATTTAAAAACCTCAACTGGAGCTTCTAATATTATTTTTTGTACAATGCCTCGCTGGTTCTTCTCGAGTAAAGCGCGGGAAAAATTGAGAGATGCAGCTGTGCTTAGTGTTGGAAATTACATTGTGGTACGTATGGTATACTCCTGAAATGTTTATCATCTCACGTCAAATCTCAAGGGAATTGCACAGTTTATGGTCTTCTTATAGAGACCAATAATAGGTATTGTGATCGAGATGTATGTGTACACGGAATGAATATAATAGGTCTAATGAAAAAGTCATTATAATTTATTCAAATCAGCTAGCAAAACCGAATTTTAACATTAATTAGGAAAAATAGGGTATAAAAATGTCCATACCATTAGCTAAATCCGATTGACAGCTTTTATTTTTTGTTGATCAATCCAAAAAAAAAGGAGTTTAAAATTATCTAATCTTGTAATAAATCAGATAAAATTATGTGTTCAGTGTTGTTAGTAATATTAGACCGAATATCAATATCTATGAAAATGATTTCCAAGCATGGACAGGGAACGATTAACCCATTGTCGACCAGGGAGTACTAAAATATAGAATCAAATAACCGTTGAAGTGATGAAACTTGAAGAATTTTAGCGGAGTTAAAGTTTAAAATATGGGGGTATTATTTAAAGTAAAGGTAATGAATTTTCTAACAGTATTATTTACCGCGGGCTAACTCAAGTTGTTCACCTGTTTAAATAGGCAGTTAATTGGGTTAAGTAATTATATCGATAAGTCCACTGACAACAACACATTCAAAAGTAGACGGGACGGGTGGCAAATATATATTTGTTTTTGTTATTTATTTTGGTTATCGTTTAATTACCAATGTAGTTCTTTTAAAAAGTACTACGCTAAATTTTAAAATTAGCTTTTGGCTGCAAAATTAAAATACCTAAAAGAAAAGGAAAACAGAAAAATGGCCATCTGAACATCGTGTACAAATAGTATAAGTATTTGCTTGAACTGGAATCCAATTGAAATCACTAGGAACAAACATCATCCATATCCACCGCATCGCCAGCTTCATTCTGATAAAGCTAACGGGATTTTATGCACGAGCACAGTGCTGTGGATTAGTGATAGTGATTAGTGCAGAGGAGAACGTAACGGAACCATGTCAAGCGAGGAGATGCTATATGCAAAGGTATTCCGCACATTATATTGATGCCCTACAAGTGCATTGTTGGCAAATTGCGGCGGTGTCGGTGTCGGTATCGCTTTAGGACGCCAATAGTGCCAAGAATGGGGGGCTAATAAAAATGCATACATAACGTGAATTCTGCTCTGCTACTGTTTGCGTGTGTGTGTGCTCTCGTGTGTTTGCGCCATTTTCGTTTTTCACATTTCTTCATTCTACAAGCAGTGTGTTCTTGCTCTATTAGCCCTTTCCATGGCAGGTGATGACAGGTATTGATGTCATCCAGTCAATGACTGCAGCGAATAGAAATATTTGGGAATGAATCACGGGTCTTATCAGACTCTCTCTGATAAGCCTCGATAATTGCACACAAACATACACAGGTGTACATATGTAGGTGATACAGGAGGATAGCTGATAATGAAGAACATGTTCCATGCAATGTTTACTGACGTTGTCTACATTCTCTTTTCGCAGGGGGCCAAGATCTGGGTGACCCATGCGGAACAGGTGTGGGAGAGTGCCACCTTGGAGGAGAGCTACCGCAAGGGAGCAAGCTTCCTGAAGATCTGCACGGAATCGGGCAGCCTCAAGGAGTTCAAGCTAAAGCCCGATGGAAGCAACCTGCCCCCGCTGCGAAATCCGGCCATTCTGGTTGGGCAAAATGATCTCACAACCCTCTCGTACCTGCATGAGCCCGGGGTGTTGTACAATCTGCGCGTTCGCTTCTGCGAGCGCCAGATTATCTACACCTACTGTGGCATCATACTGGTGGCTATCAATCCGTACGCGGAGATGCCCCTGTATGGGCCCAGTATAATCCGAGCCTATCGCGGTCAATCCATGGGGGATTTGGAGCCGCACATCTTTGCCCTGGCCGAGGAAGCCTACACGAAGCTAGAGCGGGAGAACTGCAACCTGAGTATCATTGTCAGCGGCGAGTCGGGGGCAGGCAAGACGGTCTCCGCCAAGTACGCCATGCGCTACTTCGCCGCCGTCGGCGGCTCCGAGTCCGAAACGCAGGTGGAGCGCAAGGTGCTGGCATCTTCGCCGATCATGGAGGCTTTTGGCAATGCGAAGACTACGCGAAACGACAACAGTTCGCGCTTTGGCAAGTTCACCAAGCTGCTCTTCAAGAACCAGATGGGTGTTATGTATCTGCAGGGAGCCACCGTGCACACCTATCTCCTAGAGAAGTCGCGGGTGGTCTATCAGGCACAGGGGGAGCGCAACTATCACATCTTCTATCAGCTGTGTGCGGCTCGGGCTAAGTACCCTGAATTGTTGCTGGGTAAGCGGAGCGATCTGATCTCCTCTGACAAACTTATCTGATTGAATCCTCTTCCCACAGACCACCAGGACAAGTTTCAGTTCCTGAACATGGGTGGCGCCCCGGACATCGAACGGGTCTCGGATGCCGATCAGTTTAACGAGACTGCACAGGCAATGACGGTACTAGGGTTCTCATTTCAGCAGATAGCGGAGATTGTGAAAATACTGGCTGGCATTCTGCATCTGGGCAACATTGAGGTGACCAAGAAGTACACCGAGGGCGGCGATGATGAAGACACCGATTCCTGTCAAATATCCGTAAGCACCACTCAAGAGCACTTAACGAAAGTCATTGAAATTGAATTTTCCTCTTGTGCAGCACAACGATATTCACCTGCAAATCACTGGGGACCTGCTGCGGGTGAAAACAGAAGATCTGCGTCGCTGGCTTGTAATGCGTAAGATAGAGTCGGTCAATGAACATGTGCTGATACCGAACAGCGTTGAGGCCGGGCAGGCGGCGCGCGATGCGCTGGCCAAGCACATATACGCCAAACTGTTTCAGTATATCGGCGGTGTGCTGAACAAGAGCCTCAACAACGGTAGCAAGCAGTGCAGCTTCATTGGCGTGCTCGATATCTACGGCTTTGAAACGTTTGAGGTGAACTCGTTTGAACAGTTTTGCATAAACTATGCAAACGAGAAGCTCCAGCAGCAGTTCAACCAGCACGTCTTTAAGCTAGAACAGGAGGAGTACCTCAAGGAGGGTATTACCTGGACCATGATCGACTTCTATGACAATCAGCCGTGCATCGATTTAATTGAATCCCGTCTGGGTGTACTCGATCTTCTCGACGAGGAATGTAGGGTAAGATTTAGCTTACATCCCCTTGCAGGATCCACGTTTAGTTCCTTAATGGTTTTCTTAATAAATGTACAATCCATGAATGAATCTTATCTCCTACAGATGCCCAAGGGCTCCGACGAGAGTTGGGCCGGCAAACTCATTGGAAAGTGCAGCAAATTTCCGCACTTTGAGAAGCCCCGCTTTGGCACCACAAGTGAGTTTTCTGTGTCTCTATCTACGCAATCCTAATTCCTAATCACACTCTCAATTCGTTGAAGGCTTCTTCATCAAACACTTCTCGGATATCGTGGAGTATGATGTGAATGGATTCCTGGAAAAGAACCGCGACACTGTCTCCAAGGAACTCACCTCCGTCTTGGCCCTGTCCGACATGTCGCTGGTGAAGCAGGTCATGGCCCTGGAGGACATTGACACTCTTGGTGTGGATGCCAACACAACATCCACATTGGGCGGTCGCGTCGTTATAAGCGCCGGCCGAAAACAGGTTTGTGATGAACATCAGCATATCATTTGATGAAAAGCTTATGTAAACGTCCATAGTGAATATCCATCTTTGATTATTGCTAATTCGTATTTTCCATTCGCTTGTCGTTCACTCCACCAACAACGGCCCTGGAACGTCCAACAGGAGCTCAATGAGACCCGTCGAAGAGTTAGTTGCCACAAAAGTATTTGTATTTATGATCCCAGCAAATGACTAACCCAAAACACATTGATTAACCAGGGTTTGCTTTTAACAACCCCCGCCCCCTCCGCCACCCCCAGCTTGTTTAGTATAGTTTTTAGAATTAATTTAATTGGCGATCACACGGATGATGGTACTGTTAATCTGGTTGTTATACCTTTTATTTCTTTGTTAGTCAGCCTTTCCCTAGACCGTACTCTGTGTGTGTTCTTCTCCCTGCAATTAAACCCATATTGATACTGCTTTCTCCGTTATTAGGTGGTGCCATCCAAGCAGCATAAGAAAACCGTTGGCGCCCAGTTCCAGGAGAGTCTGACATCGCTTATAACTACGTTGCATGCCACCACGCCCCATTACGTGCGTTGCATCAAGGTGAGTTATCCAAAGGAGTTTTTAGATGCCAATAGTCATACGCTTTCTCTGTGGTACTTTAGCCCAACGACGAGAAGATTGCCTTCAAGTGGGAGACCGCCAAGATTATACAACAGCTTAGGGCCTGCGGCGTGCTGGAAACGGTGCGCATCTCGGCCGCCGGCTTCCCCTCGCGCTGGCTCTATCCGGACTTCTATATGCGCTACCAGCTGCTGGCGCATCGCTCGAAGATTGACAAGAACGACTTGAAGCAGTCGTGCCGCAACATTGTGTACAAGTGGATCGAGGACGAGGACAAGAGTCGGTTTGGCAACACACAGATATTCTTTCGTGCCGGCCAGGTAGCTTTCCTCGAACAGGTGCGGGCCAATCTGCGCAAGAAGTACATCACGATTGTACAGTCCGTGGTGCGCCGTTTCATCCATCGACGACGATACCTGAAGTTGCAGATGGTGATCAGCGGTATACAGCGGTATTCGCGTGGCTTCATGGCCCGCGAGCGCGTCCAGAATATGCGTGAAGTTCGCGCTGCCCTTATACTATCAAAATACGCCAAGGGATGGCTGTGTCGGCGTCGCTATCTACGTCTGCGGCACTCTATTGCAGGGATACAGACTTACGCTCGCGGCATGCTGGCCCGCAGCAAGTTTTATGCCCTGCGAGATCACTATCGGGCCGTGCAGATCCAACGCTTCGTACGTGGCGTGCTGGCGCGACGCGCCTATCATCACAAGCGGCGCAATATCATCATTTGCCAGGCGGCGGTGCGGCGCTTCTTGGCGCGGCGCAAGTTCAAGCGCATGAAGGCCGAGGCCAAGACCATATCGCACATGGAGAACAAGTACATGGGCCTCGAGAACAAGATTATTTCCATGCAGCAGCGCATCGATGAGCTAAACCGAGACAACAGCAATCTGAAACACAAAACCAGCGAGATCAGCGTCCTAAAGTTAGTATTAGTCGGTGAGCAAATTCGGTGATGTATTCTCCTCTTAACACATGTTTCTTTTTCAGAATGAAGCTGGAGATGAAGAAGAACCTGGAGGGCGAGTTCAAGAACGTGAAGGCTGCCTGCATGGACAAGGATATGCTGATAGCGGCCCTCAACAAGCAGCTGGAGGCGGAGCGGGACGAGAAAATGCAACTGCTGGAGGAGAACGGACACTCGCAGGAGGAATGGCTGAGCCAGAAACAGTCGTACTGCCTAGAAAACGAGGAGCTGCGCAAGCAAGTGGACCAAATGATCGAGATGGCCAAGAACGTAGAGGCTACACAGCACGACCAGAACGTGCGTATGCTGGCCGAGATCGACAACAACGAACTGAACGAAGCCTATCAGCGTGCCATCAAAGACAAGGAGGTGATAGAGAACGAGAACTACCAGCTGAAGGAGGAGCTGAGTCGACTTCAGCAAAACGGCGTCTACAGCCTGCGCGGGAGGAGCGGGAGCAACGCCTCCAGTCAGAACGAGGAAGACGTTGGCTATGGCTCGGCCAAGAACACGCTTGACATTAATCGGACGTCAGATTTGCAGAGCAAGAGCAGTACGAGCGAGGCCCTCTTTCCTGATATATAAGATGGATCTTATGGACTCTAATTTCTTTGCAGATACCTCTGCGGACTGCACCAGCCTGGTGATGAAGCTGCGCTCCATCTTGGAGGCAGAGAAGTTGAAGCACAAGGTCCTGCAGGAGCAATACATAAAGCTGGCAAGTCGCAACAAGCCTACGGAGGACTCGTTCCGGTAAGTGTGAAAGACACCTTTCTCCTCAAATGACTGCTCAAAAATGTAGCCACAAGATTGATCGCTGGATCGATGTTACCATGCTACAACGACAACTACATTTATGTATTATTGCATGCCACACACTGCTTACCACACCACACACCATAGCGTCTCCGAGCTTGAGGTAGAGAACGAGAAATTGCGCAGCGACCACGAGCAGCTGCGAACGAGCATTAAACACGGTGTTGAGATCAACGAGCTCAATGGTAACAGCCTTCGCATGCCGGGCGCTCCACGCGGCTACCGTACTTATTCGGGCGTCCCCCTGTTCCCCCCTCTTTACCATTGCAGCCCAGTATGCCGCCCTACAGGAAGAGGTTCGTAGACGACGCGACGAGTGCATCCAGCTGAAGGCTGTCCTGCTGCAGCAGAACCAGACACTGCGATCCTTTGAGCCGGAGAGCATGCATCTGCGGGGCAACGATGTTAATGAGCTTCTAGAAGCTTTCCAGTCCCAGAAACTTGTCAATCGGTGAGTGCTGACAAAAGAATCAATCGAAACACGTTCTCCATTCTCGCATTTCCATTCGCAGACAACTCGAGGACGAGTTGAAGGCCATTACGGAAGAGCACAACAGTAAGCTTGTGGAGATGACGCAGGAGATCGATCGTCTGCACAACGAACAGGATGAGCTGCAGAAGGTAATCTTCGAGAGCATCGATGCGTCCGAGGACGCCAATGTTGAAACACTCAAGCAAAACGACCGATTCCTACGCCGAGAACTGCAGAAGGCTGTCGCCCAATTCCTGCTGGTCCAAGAGGAGCTGAAGCTGGCGAACGCCAAGCTCCAGGCCTACCGCCAGAACGGTGGACAGCTAGAGCACAAGTTGGAGGAGGAAATGATCCGCAGCAAAGGTAGCGGCTCGGGCTCGGCTGACCAGAAGCGCCTCAGCAATGACTTGGGGGCTAATGTAACCAAACAAAAGTCTCAAAATCCGCAAGGCCTCATGAAGTTCCATAGCATCGACCTGGACAAGATACTGCAGCGTCTCCTTAGCACCATGACGCCGCGAACAGTAGTCGGACTTTTGCCTGGATTTCCAGCGTATCTCATATTTATGTGCATTCGGTGAGCTCTAAAAATCTATATATGTATATATAAGGTTAGGTTAGCCCGGACGGCCACTCACAGGCCAATATCGGATGGGGGGTAAAAACTGTCGCGGGTACCGTACTCTATCCTCTGCTTGGCCCCTATATATATTATATATGTAATATATTCTCCTTTTCCTTTCAAGATATACTGATCTAACCAATGCCGACGACGATGTGCGCGAGTTGCTAAGCAAATTCGTGATTCAAATCAAGAAAATGCATCGCACACCGCATCCCATTGAGAACCGTGTCATTTGGCTGGTTAACTCTATTACGTAAGCCATAATCTCAGCTTCCATCCTGCTGGTTGGCATCGTAATATCAACATGCTTCTCTCCCTATTCCCACAGGCTGCTTAATCTCCTCAAGCAATACGGAGACGTAGAAGAGTACGTGAAGCTAAATACGGAGAAGCAGAACCAGCAGCAGCTGAAGAACTTCAATCTCTTTGAATACCGTCGCGTGATTCTGGATCTGATCGTGAATCTGTACCAGGCCCTAATAATGCAGATTCAGGGACTGTTGGATTCCAAAATAGTTCCCGCCATTCTGAAGAACGATGAGATTCAGCGGGGCCGGCAGCCACACGGCATGCGCGGTCGCACGACTTCGATCGGAGCGGGACCCTCGCCGGAACACGGCGGCGGGCCAGCTTGGAAGCAGTTGATCGGCCAGCTGGAGCACTTCTACAAGCAATTCCAGCACTTTGGCCTGGACAATTGCTATGCAGAGCAGATATTCCACCAGCTGCTTTACTTCGTGTGTGCCGTGGCCCTCAATTGTCTTATGTTGCGCGGCGACATCTGCATGTGGGAGACGGGCATGGTAATACGCTACAATATTGGCTGCATTGAGGACTGGGTGCGCAGCAAGAAAATGGTGGGACTCCTCGACGATTGTCATTTATATATCGAATTCTTCCACTAACGCTTGGTTCTTCCAGTCCAACGACGTTCTGACAGCCCTGTCGCCGCTGAACCAGGTATCCCAGCTGCTGCAGTCGCGCAAGAGCGAACAGGATGTTCAGACTATCTGTGATCTGTGCACGTCGCTGAGTACAGCGCAGGTCCTGAAAGTCATGAAGTCCTACAAGCTGGATGACTATGAAAATAAGATTACCAACGTGTTCTTGGAAAAACTCACCAAGGAGCTGAATGCCCGACAAACGGTAGGAAAATAACTTCATGTTATGCTGCTGCGTATACGCAATGTTTTGGTTCTCTCTTTCAGCAAAAGGGCAACAGCGATGAGTTCACCATGGACCAGAAATTCATTCAGCCTTTCAAGGTGATCTTCAGGTACAGCGATATCAAGCTGGAGGATATCGAGCTGCCGTCGCATCTCAATCTGGATGAGTTTCTCGAGAAAATATAAATGTGTGGGTCCCGCCTTTTCACAGATCTGACTGCAATGCCATTTAGACCGACAGAGAAGCGCTTTCTTTTAGTGTATTATATAATATACATATTTATATTATAGAAAATAATAATGTTCTTAGCAAATCAATTAGAATATGAAATGTTGAGAAATGTTTGCCGAAACGAAATCCATTTAGTTCCTGTTTAGCTTAAAATGTCAAACACAACACTTGATTCCAGTTTACTTTAAGCTCGTGATCCAAGTCCATTCCATGTTCCCCCTGGCATCCACCGAAGATTGCAAGGTTTAGGTTATTATTATACGAATTGAAGTGAAAATGATGAGCGGTTCTGAACCGATCGTAATGTGAAATGCAATAAGTGCCGGGAGTACGACTCCCTCCAACCATAAAGAAGAGCATTATTGGCCTTAGCCTTATACCTTAAAAAAAATTGTAGTGAATTTACTCGAGGCCGACTATTGCCTTAAACTGTTTGTGTGGCTTATAGAGATCACAGACGTTAGGATAAGACTCATGATGAACACCGAAACGTTGCTTTACTCTATTTATTTATGTGTAGTCTCATTTCTTGTGTAGTTTATAACTTTGTGTTTCTCAAATGGCGCCATGGCTGATCTGATTGATCCGCAACTGGAGAAGATTGGCCAATTAAAAATACGTTGGCATTTCTTTGAACTATTTATAATAAGTATTTTCCCTACTTATACACATACATATGTATATCAACTTAACAGATGCGCGTGTACAATTAAATACAATATATAAAAGTGTACATAAAAATAGAGGCAGCCGCTTTAGCTGGTTACTACCGCCTTCGACAACTTGTTCTTGGGGAGATCAAGGGATGGCAGTCGCTGAGTTATCATGCCCGTGGCCACAGTAGCTCCATTCTCCCTAATGGTAAACGCCTGGCCCGATGTCATGACCATTTTTCGCAGCAATGTAACCCGAACCTGACCGTGCTCACCCGGCATTAGCATGGCCTCGCTGGGCACTGTAAGATTGGTTATTAGTTGGGAGCATAGTTTAATAATATTAAATCTCCTCCTCACCCATGTCAATGCGCGCTGGGACATTCCACGTCATGCTGAACAGCTGCTGGATGTACTTCGAGAGCATCGGCTTAAAGCGGCCACCCTCGGCACGCGATAGCAAATACATAGAGCCCTCAAAGTGGTTCGAAACATCCTCTGAGCCCGATGCACAGAGAAGCATGCCTCGCTCCACGGCGGAAATTTTAATGCCCCGCAGAAGGGCACCGACATTTTCGCCGGCCAGCGCCTGGGGGACGCTCTTGCGGAAGATCTGTATGTCACTGACGCTCGTTTTGAGGTTCTGATTGAAGCCCAACAGATCTGCATCGGCATTGCGCAGAATGGTGCCCCTCTTGATGGTTCCCACAACCACCGTGCCACGTCCTGGAACAGTAAATGCATTATCAATTGGCAGGATGAATGGAGCCTTCACGTCGCGTTGTGGTGTTGGTATATAGGAGTCACAATGCTGCAACAGCTTCTCAATGGCCGGTACTCCAAATTCCGATTGATCCTCGCGGAGTGCTAAAAGGGCCGAACCACAAATGACTGGGCTGTTGACGCCATCAAAGCCAAAATCACTCAGCATCTCGCGCATCTCGATCTCCACCAACTCCAATACCTCCTGATCTACTAGATCGGCTTTGTTGATAAACACCACAATGCGCTGTATGCCCACTTGCTTCGCCAGCAGCAAATGTTCGCGAGTTTGGGGCATTTGTCCGTCCGTCGCCGCCACAACAAGTATAGCACCATCCATTTGGGAAGCTCCTGAGATCATGTTCTACATCCAGTAGAGAAGGACAGTTAGCTGCTAGTTAATTCTTTGAGTTGGGAAAGTTCACCTTTATGTAATCTGCATGCCCGGGACAATCGGTGTGGGCGTAGGTACGCTCCGTGGTGGCGTAGCCGATGTGGCACGCGTTTATGGTTATGCCCCGTGCCTTTTCCTCTGGCGCCCGGTCGATTTGGTCGTACGAGCAGTATTCAGCCAGTCCCTTATTGGACTGGATTTTTGTAATGGCAGCAGTAAGCGTCGTTTTGCCATGGTCTACATGACCAATAGTTCCCACATTACAGTGCGGTCTTTCACGTAATTTAGTCGCCGGGTTCTGACTGCCACTGGTGGCCAATTGACGGGTGCTCCTCCAGCTCCAGCTACAGCTGATTCCCTTGACAACATATTTCTGGGAGACCGTCTGCCGAAAAACAGCATCACATTGAAGCCACAACTTCGGAAGAAATCCTCTCATTTCTCAGTCAAGACAAACGGAACGGGAATAAATATGCACGTAACGTGTTTGCTCAATCAAAACAGGAACAGCTGTTCATACAGTGTTACACAATGCCCAGCATAATAAAGAGCAGGGGACCGTTTGAATAAATTCTAGCAAATTGCAATTTCAAAATGTTTTTTATTTGTCTGAAATGTCGTGAGATTGTGGGAATGTATGTTTAAGTAGGGAGTCGTTGGTAGTCTCAGCTCCTTTCAAAGTGTTTTTAATAATCTTATGGGTTCGCCTCATGTGAACACCCAAGCTAACCCGCTCAGAGAAACGGGTGCTGCAGAGTGTACACTGAAGTGTTTTCTCCCGGTGTATGTGCCGATGCTTGACCAGGGCGTTGGCGTTCGTAAAGGCTTTCTGGCAGACATCACATACCTTGTCGCGTATATTTAAGTGCGCCTTAACATGATCCTTGAGATCGCGCTTGGTAAAAAAGTCTTTGGGGCACATTGTGCACTTGAATGCACGAATTTTGGTGTGCACGGCGGTTACATGCGTGCTCAGTTGAATCTTTTGTCTAAAAGATTTTCCGCAGAATTCGCAGATATACGGCTTGTCCACATGTTTCTCATCATGAGAGCGTTTGTGAGTGGCTAGTTGGCTGGCAAAGGCGAAGCTTCGACTGCAGATATGGCAGGTGAATGTTTTGCTCATGTGAACACGCTGATTATGCTGTTGCAGATGGCACCGTCTCTCGAAATTCAGCTCACACAAGGGGCATTTAAACCAGCCACCATCGCCTAGTTTGTGATCTTTGAACTGATGTGCCTGCAACGCATGATCAGTGCTGAAACTTTTTTCGCAAATATGGCATTGTAACTTCTGGCGGAACGTTTTCGTCGGCATAAAGTTCTGGCACCTCTCAATGTAGTCTTTCTCAGCCGTCGATAGGCCGACAGTCTGAACTTCAGTCAGAGTCTTCATCTTTCGAGAATACCACTGGCGTAGGCTTAGAATGCTGTCGTAGACATCGTAGTGGGTGATAACTCCCAGTGGAACTTCTGAGGAGAGCACATCTGTAATTTCTATATAAGCATTTTTACGCTCACTCAGACTCGAGAAGTTCTTGTGGGCCGGATCGTACAGGTGCGGAAATTTGGAATACAGTTTAATAAAAAGACTTGTCAACAGATTTTCTTCCGTAAACAAGAGCTGCAAGAAGGCAAGTTATTATTAAATTATCGCATATTCTTTTAAATAAAGCTAACCTTGATCTTGCCATCGCCGCCATCGTCATCGCTGTCACCTTCCTCTACAATACCTCGCTCCGCCAAGAAGTTGTATTTTGCGTGATAGTACAGTGGGACCTTGGTCAGTTTTTGTATCTTTTTTTGCCGCGTTATTGCTGCATATTGAGAGTGCAGACTGGCTATAGACTTCTTCAGTCTATAGATCGTCAGATGAATGTTGGCAGACGCTTTCAACTTCTCCATCAGGGACTCGTATGCATCGGTACGTTTTTCTTTGTTTTTATAGGACGCATCTGAAGGATCCCAAAGGCACGGATGATCTCTATAGAGCTCGATGAATTGAGTAATGCGTGGACTGCGTCGGTAGAAAGTTGGATTAAACTAAAAATAATCCAGACGACGGTTTGGATCAAAGTATTCACCTACAAAGGAGTCATGTATGTGCTTACTTTTACTACTGGCGAGAAGTCTGTTGTTGTATGTGCTCGTGCTCCTTCCAGTTCGCATGCAACCGGCATTGATGGGGAGTCTTCATCATCGCCTTCGTCTTCATCGGATGATATGGGAAGATCCACAATCATCCCCTCGGCTAAACAATCTTCATCATCCTTCACAGGCCCACGCTGCTTTGTCTCTGTTGGGGAGTTGTCACTGCTCTCACAAGCATCGAACTCGCTATCACTCGCTTGATCCTCTTCTCTATGCCGCTTAATGTGCAGGACGAACTCCTTCCACCTCTCAATATCCATTTCCACGTCACAGTCATTGCACAGCCCACAACTCAAAACGAAATGTTCGTATTTGCTCCGTGCTAGAATGTTTCCACAAATCACCATTATTAAATCACATTAAACAAAACAGTAAACACGAAAAAAGTTCTACCGATGTAAAACAGCTGCTGTTCCAGCAGTGCTGGGAAACGAGAAAAGTTTGATGTGTTGTATTTGAGTGGTGTACACAAAATTTAAATAAATTAATAAATAAATGAATTAAGAGGCCAACATAATATATCATAATTTATTTCAAGAAAACAAGAAAACCCATTTGGCAGCTTTATACAACTCCTTAAACTTATTAAATACAAGTCTGTTTTGTAGAGACTAACAATATTAGGTGCCTAATCTAATTTACTTCTATGATTAAATCTACGATGCCTAGACAGAGAAGAATGGTCATAAAAGGAAGCGTCGCATTTGTCGCATTTCTTATCACGGATATTTAAATGCCCCTTGAGGTGATTCGTCAGTTCAAATTTCTTACGGAAATTTTTTTCGCACATATTACACTTAAACGGCCGTATATTCAAATGGAAACCATTTATGTGGTGATCCAGCAGTAGCTTGAGCCGGAACCCCTTCCCACACATATCACACACATATGGGCGCTCGCCGGTATGAACTTTCGTGTGCACTTTTAGATCACACTCAACGGAGAAAAACTTATCGCAAAATTTGCATTGAAATTTACGTTCACAGTGTGCTCGCAAAATGTGCTTCTCCATGTCGTGTTGTCTTTCGAAGCGTCTTGGGCACTGGGAACAGAGGAATGGCGGTTCACCCTGGTTATGTTGCTTGAACATGTGCGTCAGGAGGTTGTAGTCCCCGTGGAATCGCTTGCCGCAGTGTTCACAGTACCATACGTGGCCGTCTGATTTGACGGGTAGAAAGCTGCACATTTGCAGGTATTGAAGTTCTTGTGGAGTGACGGCTTTAATTAGTTCCTTCGCCTTAATACGCCTCATGGCTTCGTATACCCATTTCCGCAGTTTTTGGATCGCAATATAAACATCCGTATCGTTGGCCAGAACCACTGGCCTAAATTCGACGGCCATCCTTTTGTACGCACTTGTACGTTGCTCCACCGACTCAAAACCAGGATCCGAGGTATTGTAGAGAACTGGATAGTTTGCGTATGTATCTATAAAAGAGCTGGTTACCTCGTTCTCTACTTTGAAGTTGAGCTGAAACGGAATTGAAGTCTTAATTAACGTTCTACATATACCGACCGTACTCACCTTAATTGTATCCAGTTGGATATCTTCCTCGTCGTCGGTTAGCGTTGTACAGGGAGTGGAACGGAGGAATTCACATTTGGCAAAGTATCGGGCCGCCAGTCCAATGAGCTTATCCTCGCCAGCCATTTGGGCTGCAAGAGTGTATTGACTATGCAACTGATGGATGGTTTTTATTAACTCTTCTTCGGTGAAGAGCACATTGGCCTTTTCGTCCAATCGCAGTATCATCAGATGGTATGCCTCCGATCGTGCCTCCTCATTTTCGTAGTACTCGTCCGAGGGATTCCAAAGGCAGGGATGCTCCTTGTAGGCTTCAATGAGGTGTAACACGCGAGGATTGCGTCGAATAAATGTAACCTTTAACTGGAAGAATATACAAATTAGTGCTAGGTCAGAGAAAGGTACATGGCAGCGTACTTTAAAAACTTGTCCGGGTCGCGTCATTCTGGGGCGACGGCCAAGTCTTAGTGTTTTTGGGCCCTCTGCTTCTTCTTGTTCATCATACGAGAAATTGTCCAGGTCATCAAACATATCATCCTTTTGAGAACCAATGCTCGAAAAACCGTCGTAGACAATTTCATCTAATGGGGCCTGCGCCATTTCAGACGATTCCATTTCCTCATACGTGAATTCTGTATTGTTATTGTCATATTCAATATCCTGGACGTATTGCATGTTCTGCGAATGTTTGAAGAAATTAAAGTGATTTTAATCTTATTATGAGTGATTTACTTACGTTCACATCCGCCTCATCGTTGGGCCATTCCTCGTCTTCGAGTATGCAATATGGCAACGCACTCTGGTCATCTACTTCTTCAATCGGTTCCGCATCGTCTAAGATCTGAGGGACTTCATATGCGATTGTGGAGTCCATCCTTGAGTCTTGCTCGTTCCAATTTTTGTCAATGTTTTCATCATCATCAAAGTGGTGGGCATTTCTCACATGAATTGTGAACTGCTCCCAATCTTTTAGGTCGCTTTCAATTGTGCAATAAATGCATTTCAACCGAAACTGCTGGTAATTGTTGCTAACCAAAACGCTGCCGCATACCTCCATTATGCAGGCTTGCAAATGCTCTGAAGAAATGAATATTCAGTGCACTGCGTTTGTAATATTTACGAAGCCACTTTGGTGCAATTATTATCATTTCACCTAGTGCTGCAAAACGCGTAAATGCTACCCGCAGATATCGTCATCGATATCGTTATCGCCTATCGCATGGATTGAAAAAAGAATTGGACTGTTTTCGAATATTTATTTACTACATTTTTAACTCTTTTTAGCTGATTCCAGTCTCCACGATGTCGGTTGCCTTTTGTAAATTGTTTCGAACGATATTATGGGTGCGCTTCATGTGAGAATTCAGTCCCACAAACTGCGAAAAGCGTGCATCGCACAGTTTGCACACAAATTTCTTTACCTCGGAGTGTATTTGGCGGTGGCGGATTAGCGAGTGGCAGCTCGTAAATCCTTTGCCGCAAATTGTGCAAATTTTGTCGCGGATATTCAAATGGCTCTTGATATGATCCGACAAGTCGACTTTTTTCACAAAATCCTTGGGACACATTGTGCACTTGAAGGCTCTTACTTTCGTGTGAATTGCAGTGACATGGAGATTCATCTGCGACTTCAGTCGAAATGCCTTGCCACACAGCTCGCAGACGAAGGGCTTCTGGCCAGTATGCGTACGGATATGCAATTGCAAATCCGACTTGACGGCAAAACTCCTTTCGCAATGGCCGCATTGGTGCGTCTTGCCAATGTGAACCCGTTGCTTGTGGTTGGCTAGTTCACCCCGTCCAACGAAGCTCCGATCGCATAGAGTGCACTTAAAGGGCAGCTCGCCAATATTATGAGCCTTGAAGATGTGCGACTGGAGCACGTGATCGGATGAGGTGACTATATGGCAAATTTCACAAACCAACCTCTGCTTGAACATTTTCGGAGGCAGGAACCGACAGACCTTCAAATAAAACTGCTCTGCCTCATTGCCAGCGTTGATACCATGTTTCGAGCTCTTGTAGTACCATTGTCGTATGTTTTGGATGGCCCGAAAGATATCATCGCTGTTGATATCCACATTCGGCACCGAGATTTCGACAGCCAAACTCTCATAGGCCTGCTTGCGGGAATTCATGCTGGAGAACTCGCTGTGGGTGTGATCGTAGAGTTGCGGAAAGTTCCCGTATAGCTCTATTAGCTCTGTAGTAAGCTTATTTTTCTTGGTGAAGTCCAGCTGTAAAAATAAATGCGATTAGCAGTCGTGTTTTTCGTGTTTTTAGTTCAAATCTTGCCCGTATTTTTTCGTTTTTGTACAGGTCCTTCTGATCCCCGCAGTCTTGTAAAAAACTACAGAGTGTGTAATGGGTGAACGCCACTGATTGGGACTTCTGGGTGCCGCAGAGCATTCGCTTGTGAACGGTGTTGTATTGCAGATGAATCTTTCTTATGGAAGCTTTTAGCGAGATTTCATTTAAAAACATCGCTGCCTTCGCCTCCAAATCACATATCATCTTTCGATAGGCTTCCTTGCATGCATTGGGGTCCTTATAGTGGCTATTTTCCGGGTTCCAAAGGCAGGGATGTTCCTTGTAGAGCTTAATTAACGTTAGCGTTCGAGGATCCCGGCGAAAGAACGATGGGTGAAACTGAATTATCAAGGTGGGAATTAGTTTGGCTTGGTTTAGTTAGGCATTGTCTACAGCAGTACTGTACCTTGTATATGGGAGTAGCCAGCGCAGTCTTTTCATCCTCTTTTTCTGCAGATCTATTTGAATCAGCTTTCAAGTCCGTTTCCACATACTCGGTTTGACTTGTCTCTGAATCCGACTCGTATAGCGAGGAGACTGTCTGCGAAGTGACAGCCTCGATTTCCAACTGTATTTTTGTGCCATCTTGAACTTCATTATCTTGAGGTAGCACGTCTTTTAGATTGTCCAGATGCTTCAGATGCTCTTTTTCGTCATCCTTTTCACCTTCTTCGTCGGTTGCGTCGTCATCCTGGTAATCTTCATCCAGAAATTCTGCTTTAATGCTGGAGTTGGCGTCCAAGTCCATGCCCCTATGTTCGGCATCCAATTCCAAAGCGCTGTGCATATTGCGATAGTGCATCACAAATTCCTGCCATTTTTCCACCTCAACGTCTATGGGGCAATACGAGCATCGCATCAGAAACGTTTTGTAGTCTCGGCTCACATAGATAAACCCACAAGTTTCCATTTTGGTGAAGCAAGAAAATACTCAATTGTTTACATCCCGATCAGCTGCTGCGAATCGAGCTCCATCGATAGTTTTGAATGCTTTGAAAAAAAAAATCAGTACTATCGTGATAGTATCGCGCTCAAATAATTAATATTAAAAAAGGCTATTTTTCAATATATAGTTCATAGCGTTATTTATTCTTATTGTTGCACAATAAAATCGTTGTAATAGTTCTCGAAGATCTCTCGCTGCTCACCGGCCAGGTACTCCAGCTTGCCCCTCATCTCTTGCTGCTGCTGATCGCTGCGCTTGCATTTGCTCAATGCCCATAGATCCCACAAATAAGTCATCTGGCTGAGATACTCCATTGAGGTGCCACCACTGTGAGCGGCAGTGCCCTCCAGTTGTGTCCCGATAATTCGCATTAGATTCTCATAGTCAACGTCGTCCAAAACGCAGCCCTCTGTACAGGAATAGATGATTGCCATAATCTTTGAATGTCTCTTTCAGCTATCTTACCGTCCATCTCAGCAAAGCATGCTTCGATGATCATTTCCGCTAGTTTCCCTTTCAGGATGTGGTGTTCCAACAACCACTTGTCCAGACCATCGAAAGCCTTGTAGAGTGCTCGCCTTGCTTTGACCTCACCACAGCAGTCGATGAGACACAGAAAATCGTTGTACCACGAAAAGGCTTGTGTCTCTTTGCACACAGGGCAGCAAACGGAAGCCACCGTTGCATCCGGAGGATGCATCCACCAGTTGAGGTTTGTCTGGTGGGGAAGTGGCTTTGGCACAAATTCTTGAAGGCAGTTCGGATTTTCACAGCGATACCGATGGAACTTCAACTGTCCAAAATATGCATACGATTATTTAATTGTTGAGTCAAAGAAGAAAACTGCATAATATTTACGTAGTCCTGGTCCGGATTCGTTCGAGTACACTTCTCACAACTGCAGTCAAATTTGTAAACTTGCTGCAACGGCTGCGACCTCTGGCGGATCATGCTCCTTTTGTAGTCCATCGTGTAGCAGTTGAAAATCTCTTCGCCCGCTTCTAATTCCACTGCCGACTGGCAGACCGCCGTGCAACCGTCGAATTTCGTGCGTATGGAGGGGGCACAGGCATGATTGCAAAGACTCAGATAGGGCAGATTGATAGCTGTGAGGGGCTCCGTTTGGCTCAGATTATGCATTTGACCCAGCTTGAGGTGGCGCGGTTTCAACCACATTTCCGGCTGCAGTAGGCCAAACTCGCTGGCCTCCAGGTCCACTGGCAGGAGAGCGTCACCGACATGGCCGTTAACCAGGAGCTGCCCGGCACTACGGAGAATCAAAGCGGCTAAAATCAAGTGCCAGTCCTCAATGGGGGCAGTCATGGCCTGGAACTGATCGAAGAAGTTGGTGTAATCCTTTAAATAGAGCTGCAGCAGGTTGGCGCAGAGCATGTGGTAAACCAGCTCCGCCTGAGGCGCCTTGTCCAGGTGGCTTATCATGCGGAGACTCTGCAGATACTGCGGTGTCGGCTCATTTTCATTGTCGGCTCCCTTTGCCAGCGTCGTGATAGTCGCCCACATCTCGGACGAGTCGGGGCATTCTTGCAGCTTTGGCAGCATCGACGGCATATAGCTTAGGACCATGCGCAGCGCCAAGTGCGAAACGCCTACCATCTTGAGCAGATCTTTGCGGTAAGCGGCACATTCAAATTTGTGGATGGGTTTGTGGCGCTCGCGACATTGTCTGGAGCAGTAGACAACTCGCTGCCGACACTGCGGACAGGGAATGGGAGCGCACAACAGGCTGGCTGCGCATTGCTGGCAAATCAGTCTTTGCTCAAGAGGCACAAAGCAGGTGGCCTGCTCCCTGAATATGATTTTGCCTTGCGGTATGGCTTCTTTGGCAATCATGTAGCGCCCACGGCTGCCAGACTCTGTGACGCTGAAATAATGATTAATAATTGATTAGAACGGACCACACCACAGGAATGTGTATTCAATTACATTTCATGAATGGGACCGGTCTTCTCTTGATCATTGACTGATTTATCATTCGACGACTGGCTTTGTAGCAACTCCAAGCTCCTTTTCAGATCCTCCAGCTGCTGGCGAAAGCTTTCGTTCAATTCCAACTTCTCCAAACATAGTATGTGCTTCGCCAGTTGCTCGATTCGTTTCAGTTTCCAAGCACAGTGAGCTTGCCGGAAGATTACCTTGTGCTGAAGTTTTACCGGGTAGCCGCAGTCCAGGGCATTTGCACAGTCGTCGTATGCCTCTTGGTAGTAGCCGTATTCCTGTAGTGCCATTCCGCGGTTAGCAAATGCCAAACAGAGTTCACTTTCAGCGTCTTCCGCTGCTAATACGGCCTTTGTGTAGAGGCGACATGCCCCGAGGACCCGTTCCGCGTCCTCATCTGAACCAAGATCCTTCGAAGAGGATCTAAATAGGAGGTTCCCCTGCTCGCGCCACTGCCGTGATCTTTCGGCACACGATTCCCTAACATGTGGCTGTTCCAAGTCGTCAAGCAGCTTGAGCGTCAACTCCTGGAAATGCTGTCTCTTTTCCCCCGGCAGAGAGTGGAGTGCTTTGATGGCCTCATATTCATTCTGATATGCCCCAACCGGAGCGATTAGCTCGTCCTGTTGTGTGAAAACCTTCGCCAAACGGTCCATCAAATAAGTTGTTTGCCAAAATATTCAACAGAGACGAAGCTGGTTTTATTTAGTGCACAAAGTTATCGGAATAACCGCGGCAAAAGTGTGTCGATACCCTTAGGTCGAAATATATTGGTGCGAACATTTTAAATTGAATTTTCCTCTTAGCAAAATTGTTTAGTAGACTCTCTTTTAATGGCATTACGGTCTTTAAAAAAAAAGATCCACAAACTGGAGGCCCACGTCCATAAATACGGAGAGCACACGAGCATAAAGATCTTGAGTGGATTCCTTGTGCGCATGCCAGCGGCGATTGAAGATCACATATGATGTCCTGCAAATCAGATCGCAGTCGGGCCGACATATAGGGTTTCGATCAGGTCACGTTGCACAACTTGCCGAAGACCTGGGAGACAGTACAGCAAATTCGTTTGGTACATTTTCTGTGCCTGAACGGACACAAATATATATTGTATCGTTAGTATCGTCTCTCGGCTGCTATCGATACGCTTTGTTTATCTTCTGAAACTGACAGGCGGGCGGCACTTTCGGAGTTTACAGTCAGGAGCCGGGCAATTTCCAATGCAAAAAGCGAAATGGAGCACCACAAGAGTCGGATGGGGTACACGCTCTGCATGCTAACTCTGTTCATGTGCGGAGCCGTTCTCTTCCTTATTGGATTTTTTCCAGCCTCTTATTCGGCGTCGGAGGAAGAAAAGAGCATACCCAATGACCGGCCAACAACACTCCATGGCATAAAGTAGGTGAACAAATCGGTGTCGGCACGCGACCAGATAACAACCTGATAACGTGTTCTCTTTTCAGGCTGGAACCGCCGCCACCGAGCTACGACTCCTTTATACTATTCCTTGTGGATGCTTTGCGCGAAGACTTTCCTAGTGCCACGTCCATGCCAGTAGCGTTTGCCAGGGCCTGCGAAAAGTTGACGCTTCACGTGGACATACCGACGGTGACGATGCCACGACTGAAAAGCATTACCACCGGCACCCTCTCCAACTTTATCGACATAGCACTCAATGTGGGCCACACAGAGCAATTGGAGGACTCACTGCTTCATCGGCTTAAACAACGGAACCGCGTCGTGTCCTTTGCCGGTGACCACACCTGGGTAAACCTGTTCCCCAGTGAGTTTACACGGCGTGCGGAGAACAACGACTCCTTTTTCGTCAACGACTTCTACGAGGTGCGTAATTGCCACCCAACAAATTATCGGATCAAATAATAATTTGATTTGGCGCAGGGCGACAGAAACGTGACTAAAGTGCTGGAGTCAGAGCTGGAGATGAATGACTGGTCCTTACTGATACTGCACTATCTAGGCTTGGACCACATTGGCCATGTCGAGGGCAATGAGAGTCCAAAGGTGCAACACAAACTGAAGGAAATGGACGAGTCGGTTCAAAAGATACTGGATCATAGGGTGAGAGAAATTTGAAAAATCAGGTATTTCTGCTAAGTCTAAATATTTTGAAATGAACACAACCGCAGAACTTTCCAAACTACATGGTCCTGTTGACAGGCGACCACGGCATGGCTGATGGCGGTGGACATGGAGGCAACACGCCAGCGGAAACTCTGGTGCCGCTGTATTTGTATTCGAAGAACTGCTCCAAGCCCAGGTACAGGCCCGCTTACATTAAACCTGGGTGCTTCTGTTAATCGAGTTTCAACTTTGTTCAGTTCTGGCAGTAAGCGATATAACCAAATCGACTTAGCACCCACCTTGGCGGTTCTACTGTCTGTTGAGATACCTTCCCTGTCCATTGGCTGCCTGATACCGGAGATGCTGCAGTCATTATCATTGGAGCACGAGATGTACGCCTACTTTTACAACGCCCATCACCTGTTGAACAAGGCCAGAGTAAAGTTCGGCCATGAAAAAGTGCGCCGCAGCGGTGTGTATGCTACAATATCCACCTTATTTATATTAACTGAGCAAGCTATATAATATTTTTAGATTACTACACCTGGTATCAAAACGCGACTCTGCTGCACAGGCAGCTGCTGTTGCCGCTTCGGGATGGGGACGGCAGCGGGACCAGCCAGGTGCTCTATCAGAATGCCAAGTTGAATTACATTCGTTTGGCTCGCGAGATTTCCGGGCTCCTCTCAGAGTCGCTGGTAAAGTTTGACTACGGATTCATTGTATTGGGACTGTCGCTTACCACCGCCGTAAGTTCATGCAATGCATTCAATGTACAGCATCCGTTTTCAATAATTTTTCAGACATCCCTTCATATCGTGCTTAGCGTCCTGTTCTTGGACATAACGGATCAGTTAAAATTGGACAGCCTCAAGGCGGGGCAATTGCTGGTCTGTACGGCTATGGCTGCTGTGCTCAATGTGGCCAGCCATATATTCGATATAATCTTCACAAGCTCAATGCTTTATAGCATCCTAATCGTCGTGCCCCTGGCCTTGTCCATTTATATAACATTCGATGTAGCGCAGGCTCTTCTGAAGATAGTCCTGCCACCTGTATACACTCGTCGCCTGAGGCTCTCCATTCCATTGCCGCTACCCCTGCTCGTATGCTTTGCCATTCGCACCTTTACGCTGGGATCCTCGTCATTCATAGAGTTCGAGTACAAGACCTGGTACTATTTGGGCAACACTCTCATCCTGTTCACCGCACTTAGGACGTTGCGACGACGCATCACCAAGGCCAATGTGGAGCTGGACGGGCGGCACTTGCACAAGATTGCCTATGCATGTCTTTGGCAACAGCGCAAGATTTTTGTGGTGCTTATTCTGCTCACGCTCATGCGTTACCTGCACAGGTTTCATGCCATCCGCAGCACCCTTATGTTGTTCTCGCTGATGTTGCTTTGGGCACGCCTGCGCAAGTTTAGCCAACTGCCGCAGAGCATTGCAAGTGGAGCAGCATTCCTTGTGGTATACTGCTATCGCGGTCTCAACGGCCAGGTGCAGTTCTTCGAGCTGCCCCCGTACCTGACGTATGCTTGAATCGATCTGTAAGCCGAAAAAACTATACTAATCGCTTAATGTTTTACAGATCTCGCATCATGGTCCCCACTCTGGTGATATTTTGGTGCTGCCTTGCACTGGTCTTGGTGCTGGGCTATCGGGCGGCGCTTCCACAAACTCGTTTAGATAAAAGATTCGATGAGATGCCGCCAAAAAGCGTTCTACTGCAGTTGCTGCAAGCTAATCTGACTAGCTCCCTACTGCTGGCGGCTTTGTTGCAGAAGGTACAGAACATTATACTCCTGCCTACGCTGCTCATAGCTCTGGATGAGACGTACAAGCTATGCGATGCCTTTGGCACCAGTGCCAGAAAGTTCTCGGTGCGACTTGTTCATGTGTACAAGATCATCATGACCATATTTGTGGCCAGAATGTTCTATTTCTACCAGGGAAACTCGAACAGCCTCTCGACAATTGACCTGACGCCGGGCTACATAGGTCAGACGAGCTACAATCCGGCCATTGTCGCGCTGTTCGTCACCCTCAATACGTACAGCGCGGAAATACATTCCTTCCTCTACCTTATTGTACACACGCTCCGTTCTGATCTGCGCAGTGTGGGCATTATGCAGCTGCAACCACCCTACTCGATTGCCGCGGACTCGCTGGTAGCTCCGCTCTATGCCAGCCTAGTCATGCTGCCGACAGCCTTCTACCTCTGTCTAATGGTTGGCTTCCGCTACCACCTCTTTATTTATTCCGTCTTCTCACCGAAAGTGCTTTACGACTGTTACACGGTGCTGGTGTTCTATTTTGTTTTTTTAATAACGAGTTTGTACTTTAAATTGTTTAAACAGGACGCTTAAATATTAATTATATTACTTTTAAAACGCTTAACGTAAGAAAACATGTGGATGGATAGTGAGCTATGAAATTGTCTATTAAGTAATATGAATGATAATCAGTTGGCAGCCGCAATCTCTCCCACACGGAGGGCATAGTGGATATCGTCAGCGCTGACGTTCAGCAGAATTTTCTGAAAGAGATCGTTGCGCGAGTGCTCGCTTATGATGAGGCGCTCGGCCCCCAGCTTGGCGCAGAGCCGCAAGGCTCGTCCTGGCGGTGGCAGGGAGACTCCCATGAACGCCGCAATTGTCTCCACCTGGGTGTACACACCCATGAAGGTGGATTCCTCGACACCAGTGCGTGTGACCTCAGCAGCCACAGCTTGCAAGAAGATCTGTTCCAGTCGCGAACAGTTCTTTATGGCCTGTACCTTTGCGCTCGCTATCATCTCGCCAAGCGCCTGCTGCACGTGCAGCATTGTCACACACTTATCACGAGCAGTGTCAGCTATTTCCGTGGCCCGACGGCAAATATCCAGCGCACGACGAGCATCACCCGACACAGCGGCCACCTTGCGCGCCACCAGTTGGACAGCCTCCCCCTTAAACGCCTCCGACCCGCCCAGGCGGGCGGTGACGATTTCCTGCAGCTGCTTGTGAGTATATGGCTGGAACGTGAGGCGAGTGAGGCCCAGACGGGATGTTACTTTGCCTGGAAAATTGTCAAGACTTTAGTGGAACTGCTTGATGGATTTGGAGGATTGATAGCTTACCCATTAGCAGACGTTCAGGGAGATCCATTGTGTTGGCTATTGTGACCACAACCAGTCTGGCAGCTGATTTGGTCGGCCAATCGAGCAGATTGTAGACCACATCCTGGCGCCTGTTGCACAATATGTCCAGTTCATCTACTAGCAGAACTGTGGTCACGCGCCTCGGTGCTGGCGTGGTGAAACGCTTCTCCAGCAGCGTGTGAGCATGCTCCCAAGACACGGTCTTGCCAGTGAGCTGTTTGTATATCTGGACGTAGGCCTGGCGCGGCTCGGTCAGGCGCATTCCGTTAATCTCCAGAAAATCAAAGTCGGCTAGCTTGTCCTGGCTGACTAGGCGTTGAAGTGTGCGAATGACTCCTGTGACAGTGGCAGTCTTACCAGTGCCAGGGACGCCAGATACATACATACAGCCACCGCACTGGTCCTGAATCTTGCCCTCCAGAAAACTGTAGATGTTCTCGAACTCCTTTTCGCGACACGGCAGGCTCTTGGGCACAACGGAGACGTGTAGCTGCTCACGTGCCAGTTGCAACTGGGACTTGCGAGATTCATCCACGGGCTTGCCCGATCGCTGCTGCATGCTAGGACTGAGCTCGCCGGCGCGTATTTTCTTCAGCTTTTGTGAAGGAGTTATCGGTGCAGCTGAAGCTGAAGTTGCAGCGGTGCCACGAATCGGGGTCACTGTTGACTTGGCAGTGGCGCTTGTGCGTCGAGCTCGAGTGGGCGTTTTCTGAACAGATCTTGGCGAGTAGTCTGCGTCCGCGTCCTCAATGGACTTCGTTTTGCGCCCTCTTTTAGGTGTCGATATTATTTCATTGTCTTTGAACACACGCTGCTCCACAATGTTGGATAGTTGGATGCTTCTTCTGGGTGTGCCCTCAGCTATAGTAGAGAAGATTAGAGTGGGTCGCCTAATAGGGCACAACCTATCGACTTACCCAGTCGACTAGTGGCCGACTTAAGGATGCTCTTCCGTCGCGTCGAGGGAGTCTCCTGGGCACCGGTATTGATGTCCAGCGGCTCCCTCGCTTTCTTAGTGGGAGTGTGATAAATGTCCCCATTGTTGACACCAAGTCGCTTGCGTCCCTGTGTGGTAGGTGTGTCTTTGGGATCGTCAACGGCTAGGGGATCGTGATCTATCGAAGCAAGGCGCACAGACTTTCTTCGCTCTGAGATGCGCAGTTTAATTTTCATATCATTTGAGGGTGTCTTTGGGTCCGGCGTCTGCTGCACTATTGAATAATTCAGACAGTCCGAGTCCGCTGTGCTGTCTGCGCCTCTGTCCAAACTCAGATTCAGGTTACGGCGTGCAGCCGACGCCCTGGACTTGGGCGTGTCCACTTTGGCGTTCTTTTCTGTCAGCGGGGAAGCCGTCAGATAGTTGGCATTAACCTCTGCCTCAGCTCTGGAAGAGCTCTTTTTCTTCTCCGAAAGCCGCACCACGCTGCGACCCCCTACTATCTTGATGGGCGACACTTTGTTCTCGCAGTTGAAGTAGTTGACATCCACAAACTCCAGCGAACTGGCCGCGGCCATGGAAGCCCGCCTTCGTTTCTCCGTGGTAGGTGCCTCACCAGCAACAGCCAACATCTTAGCTTTTCGCGCTGAGGCTGAACCTGATTTGGGTTCATTACGGTTTGATAGCGATTTCCGTGATCGGGATGATGATTTGTCATCGGGCTCGTCCAGCTGTATCTCCAGGGGTATCAGGCGATAAAGCTTCTTCACCTTGATGAACTTGTATCGGCTTACAAACATGGGGTAGTCAGAAGATTTCAGTTTAACTGAAGCGCGTTGCACTATCTGCTCGGCAGAGAGTTGTGATGTGCTTTCCAGTACCAGACACTTTCGGTAAATGGCTCCCAAGGCCACGTCGTTGTCGTAGGGACGATGCTCTTCGATCACTTCCAGGTTGAAGTCAACGGCAATATCGTCTGCATCAAACTCCTTATGCGGAATGGCGCTTGGACGAGAGTACCACTGGACGATGGCTCGGCAGGGCTCTTTGTGGGTCATTTCTCGAAGCTCGTACAGATAAAGGATCTTGGCGACATCGCAACCATCCACCGTATCTGGTTCTGCCGCATCTGCATTGGACACCAATATGTATTCTCCCACTGTTAGTGTCAATGGCCCGTAAATGCACTTTTCATAGAAGTACACGTTTTTGTGCTCAAGATTTTTCACAAACTTGCTGGGGTCGTGGCTACCGATCCACTTCACCTGCTGGCAACAACTAATCACATTTTCTTTGTTAACCATAGCGTTGTTGATTTATTGAGAGTCGAGCTGTTTTAGTGCCGAAATTCTGATTCGTCAGCTATTTTAAATAGGTTGAGTTTTCTGTTCCACAATCTCTTCTTTGCGTTGCTTCTTTTTGGCGCAATTTATTTTCGTTTGCTTTCCAACACTGTTCGTCGCGTTTGTTATTATTTAGTTTATTACGAAACTCACCACGGACCACACCTCAATAAAACGTTAAAATTTAAATCCAAGACATTCGATTTTTAGTTTATGAAGTTAAACCCAGGAACAAAATTGTTGGCAATGCGTGCCTTCCATCCTTCTATTTGGTCAACTCAACCCCAATTTATAACTAACTCAGTTGTGGTCGTGCTCTCTTCATAACTTCTGTCTTTGGAATGATATGAATCTGTAGTGTTGGACGGCGTTGACTTTTTGCTGTTGATAACCTGTGGGTAGATGGTTAACATGTAAATGATGATGAAGTCGTTGAAGAGGATGAGAGATGCCAGCAGGTAGTCTCGGAGACGCATCTCCGCAAAGCGTCCGCCATTGATTGTCTGGGCATGGTACATCACGAACTGAGAAGGATAAGGATAAAAGAAGCCATATAGGAGTATATCCATGGGACGAAACCTAGACCTACCATCAGCACAATGAGCCCAATACAAACCATATAAGCGTAGAACGAATACGACATATTCATAATTTTATGCATCATACTCATGAAGACGGTGATAGAAAGGATGAGGAAAGCTACCACAAACAGAATGACTACATTCAGAGTAAGGTCTTGCTATGAAAGATTATGAGGTCGAGATCGGGGCTTAGAGATGTATGTACATAGCTATATTTACCGGTAAAATGGATCCGATTAATATGAACAGATATGTCAAGAGCGCACAGATGAGGAACCATGCGATCAAGTTTTTCCAATCAGTTTGCGCCGACAGCGCGAATAGTCCGATGATCAGAAACTCCACCTAAACGGATATAAACATGAGAAAACTCAACCGACTGTCTTACCATATCGAATCACAACTACTTACAATGAGTAAGCTGAGCAGCCAATTTAGGCAGAGCACGAATCGCAGCCTCTTGATGAATATAAACATCGTGAACAAAAGCATAGCAGAAATAAAGAATATCAAACTTATCCAATAATACTTGTTGACGTTATCTCGGAAGTCCTTTCTAAAGATTAGAATGCAAAGATTCAACGGCACCACTGCACCAAGTCTCAACTAAACTTACAGCAAGCAGACAGCCAACCACTGGGTTAGGGCCAGCACCAGCCAGGCCAAGGTGATGCCGTAAACGGTGCAGGAGAATTTTCTGCGTGACTTCCGATATGCCCGAAGTCTTCGGCGGCGCTCTTGCATGATCCAGAATATAGTCGCTTATCCGTTTATATAATATTAAACTTTTTTATACGCTTACAATATATCTACAAATCGGAGTGGTCAATGAGCGCCTTCTATGATGTGTTGTCGGATAAGGAGGGCTATATACACAGTCTCTAATACAAAGTGGAACTGTCGTGGCATGGCTGTCAGAATATCACGGTAAAACCTTAATTCACGCTAAACTATAAGAATTTGACACGATACTATATACTATAGTATATATACTACATACTCTTGGAGAACAAAAGTACCTGGCGTCCGGTGCAGTGAAAGTAAAGAACTAGCTCCGAACAGTAGCATGATGATTACTGAGTCATCGTTGGGCTATAGATGGCTGCCAGAGAATCTTTTGCATTGGTAATTGGTGTGCTTTTATTTATGAATAAGAGTAGAGTATAATGTTGTTTTGGGTACGTACGTAATGAGTATAAACATCAAGCAATTGAATTAAACGTCTTGCATCGCATGCGTAACAATTTTATGTATAATACGTATAACATTTATTCTGTAATCCGCTTCTGCTTTGTGTCCTGTACTAAATCATTAAAGAAGCATAATATTCGACTACTGATTCTCATTGGGTTGTTTGGGGTTAAGTTAGTGTTGGATGACCTGTACTCATATACGCAAAAGTACGAGTATCTCGGGTGTGGTTTGGTTTGGTTTGCTTAAAAATAAAATAAATCACAATCTATATGTACATACAATAATACTCAAAATTCTTAGAACTCTAAATCAAATCAATGAAACGAAATGAGGATAAGCATCACTGCGTATGGCTACAGTCCTAAATAATGTTACAAAACAAGAGCCAACAACAAATTAAGCACAATTTAATCCGCTTCGAGAGTGTTGCAGGTTGCTTGCAGTGTTTTGTGGTTGTGTGTCACTTGAATACAACTAACAAATATCGATATTGAATGAATTAATGTTTTGATAGCAGAGAATATGCTGCTTGGCCTCCGACCCAACGTCTATTCTATGTCGTGGAAGCGAAGAATGGCGCGTCCTGGTATTTCGGAGTTACACAGCTTCTGGATAACCTCGGCGGCCTGCTCGCAGGGGAACACGGAGTGTGGCGGCGGCTCAATCTTCTTTGTGGCAACCAGCTCCACCAGTTCCGCCAGCTGTTCGGCGGTACCATTTGAAATTGGTGTAATCTCCTGCTGGTACTCGTTCGACAGCCTTGAAAACTTTGGTAGCAACTTCTCGGCCACCTCGTCGCTGATCAAGACCACACCACCCTTAGACAGGCAGTGCATGGACCGATGGAGACTTCTGGAAGTTGTACCAAAGTCAATCACCACATCGACAGCCCCACCGCATACATCCTTGGTGCGCTCAATAAGCTGTGGCTCATACAAGCATTCATTCCACTGAACAACACTGACACTGCAGGGGGAAAGACACGAACACAGAATTTTCATGTAAGTATTCAGTCTGGAGCAGCACAATTCAATTTCACTTACTTCTTAATTTCTGTGGCCAAACGGAAGCCCTCGTCTCGAAGACTAGCCACTGTGATGTCCACATTATCGGCGCCAGCCAAGGCAAAATGATAGGAAGCAATACGCACTGCCCACAGTGCAAGACCGCCAGTTCCGACAATTAGGATTTTGCACTTCTTCTTTGGATCAGAGCTTGCGCGCTGAGCGAGGATCTGTGTGACCACGGCTTGGGCCTTGAAGACGGCGTTCATGGCCAATAGGGCGCCCGTGGGCAGCATAGCCGCCACCTCCATTGGCAGGCTGTCGGGTATGGGCACGATGTGCTTCAAATCGGGTACCACCAGGAGCTCGGCATAACCGGCCGGGGTCTCATCGAACGGATAGACAATAACGCGCTGTCCGATCCGCAGTCCACAGTTGTTGGTTTCTGTGACCTCTGAGCCAAGGGCCTCAATTACGCCTGCTACCTCGAAGCCCGGAAAGAACGAGCCCTCTCGAATGCCCTGGTGAGCGGGCGACATCGAATTCACCGACGGACAGTAATCGCTCAACTCTGAGGACACTGACGACATGCTGGTTATAGAATTGGAGCGATCCCGTCGGCGGTAGCATGCGCCTGCGCACACAATCCTGATCCGAGCACCCAGTGCTGGCGTGTCCTCGATGGGCACAAAAAAGTTGAAGACGCAGTTTTTAGCCCCCGGCCCGGGCGACTCAATTGACACTTGGCGACACAATTTGTTCATGTTGTGAGGTGTATGATGAAGATCTGTATCGGTCGGCGGCAGAGCAGACGTCAGGGACAATGAGTTTAACGACAGCGAGGTATCTGTTGTTCCGCTGCAAATGAACAAAGGATAAATGTTTTTGATGTCACAAGGCAGGATAAGTACCCCCAAAGTATCCCCCATAAATATTGTCGAGTTCTTGGCAACTACGCATAATTTGACTCTCTTTTCTAAAAGTTGTCGGAAAAGGCAAGTTCGCGTCTCTAAATCATATAGCCACCATAGCAAAGATCGTTCAAAAAAACAATTTAACCTCTTAAATATGTAATAATAAAAACTGAGTCAACAAAAAAATACATATGTCGTCACTATTTCTTATAGTAGCTGCATTAGAACAAATCTTTCGAAAAACAACTCCCATACAAATACACGAACGCTCGAAATTCAAGGGCACTCAAAGCTTTGACCCCCGAAGATAGCCTGAATAGATTTAAAATTTCGAATGCATTAAGTCTATTTCCATACCGGCGACAAAGTCGATACATTTTAACAGATTTTACAAATTTAGGAAATGGATGAAAATCTTGATCTGATTGGTCGGATTGGGTCTAAATCGCATACTCATCAGAACTTGATATGCTATAGCAAATTTTTTCTCTCCGTCCGCTTTTCCTTCTGTACAAATACAACAAAAACGATAATTCTAGATTTCAATGCCAACAACATTTCAGCGTTTCCCATGTAAATAATATTCAAGTATGTAATTTGTTTTTTTCGTGAACTAACAATGTAGGGGGTGCGCCAGCTAAGGCGTATCTGAAAGGCCAAGTGGGCAGGCATTCGTAGATAAATATGCTTTATTTATTCAGCATTCGGAAGAGTGGTTGCTGTTTGATATGGATCCCTTCACCTCAATGACTTGAAAATACTTTAATTATCAGATAACGCCTCTCATTAGATTTGCTTAATATATGACCAGCGCTGGAAAAATAATTGCTCATAAAAAAGATCAAATTTGTTCGCTTCTTTTTACCACGAGTATCATATACATATGTTATTTATAGTATGTACTGGCTCGTCTAGCTTGCCAATTAGTGGATATTGCAGTCCAGCGCGATAAGAATGACTGGATGGATAATCGACCATCGACCATCACGAAATCGTACCGAGATAGGCTAAATTTCAATATATTTCAGCCCTGTCACTTTCATTGAGCCATAATTTATACATATGTATGTATGTACGTTTAGTTTACCTTCTTGTACTGAGCAAAGTGTGGGGTTGACTACAAATATCGACCGGCATTTCGTAGTCCTCTCTTTCCTACTGTGCGTTTACAGTTGCTCCTATGGCTATCTCAATGTAGCACAATTTTGTAAATTAGTACTGCTAACACTTTCTTTTAACACTTTTACTAATATTTTTAGACGGATCTTTCTCTTTGCTGCACTTTGTTTCAGATTTTCGCGTCTTGACCAGCGCACTTCCAAAGAACAACTCAGTCGTAAATGCGCCGGAGCGGCAGCTAAAAGCAAAACAGGCCGGCCAGAGTATATTAAACAGAAGGTATGGTAAGACGAATTAAGGGACTCTTCGTGCACTTGATATTCTATTTTTTTTTTTAATTGCTTAAGGGGGAAGAAAGAAAATCCGTTTATTCATACATATGTACTCCAGTTGGTGAGATAGAAAACTATGCCATTGTGAAGTGCCTACTTGATGAGTGCAGAGTTGCTGCATACCTGCGTGGAGTCTGCAATCTATGGCAGCTCAACAGTGGGCTGCCATACCTTCTGATTAATGTACCCTTCGAACAACAACAGCATATTTTGAGCACGCACGGACTGCCTGATATATAAAGGCCATGAATATCTTGTTCTTCCTCTCTCTGCTTTAGATTTCCTTCTCCCCAACCCTTCTCTGCTGGAATATAAAATCTGTAGAAATGCATATAATATGAAATATTTCGTGAAATGAGAAAATTTCATATTTATTTATAGCGTAGTCGTTGCACCAGCAAATACCCCTTTCCCCGAGTGTACACACAATTCGATGTACCCCAACTGGCGAGTATCTCTGAGATGGAGAATGTTGTTTATCTGAATTTACACTCTTGAAATATATATTTATATAATTATATACATACATCCATATAGCAGAGTAGCGAAAGGGGCATAATAAAACAAACAAAAAAATACTAATCAAGAAAAACAAATGCACTTGGCCAACGCGTGCGACAGATTTATGTCCAAAACAAAGTCCGAGAACTGGTCAAAACGAACCTCTTGCCAAAATTTAGTCGACTGTGTTGCCGGGTGGCGGCCAAAGAAGTTTTTTTTAGATCTTTCTACGACAACATATTAAAAGTCCATGTGGGGGCGGGGGCGATGAGGATGCCCCATTAGTCACGTCGGAGTCTTTACTACAGCTCATCCCGTTCTGATTTGATTGCAATCTACACCTACTGCACTAGAAAAATCCAAGCACTTACAATATGTAATTGAAATGCGTCGAATGCGTTACCAGGCAAAAACCAGAATAAACAAACAGCAATCTTGCATAAGTGTGTTATATACAGTGAACAAAAAAATTCTATATACGACCTTGTCGCTTATTACTATGCAGTTTATCAGCGGTATCTCATAAATATTTATGTATGTATGTACGTATGCACATACATATTTGAGGATTTACTTTTTTGTGAAATGTGTTTCACTTATTCCAAGTCACCAAACATCTTTGTTGACCTAGGTTATGACTGATAGAGATTTGAAAATAACCCAAAGAGATTTCTGTAGCAACGTTAAAAATACATATTACGGTTTAAATTTCGTTAAAAGAAATTTCTGTGTCGCCTCTTTATGTACATAACTGAAACATAACGACACTTCATTCAAGCAGTTCAACAATGTTCATTTAGAAATACAATGCTACTGTACATATGTATATGTATGTATACTTTTTTAAACCACAGTATGTATCTGTCACTCTCTGTTTGTATTTAGATTGTTTTTGTTTGTAAAGCGCGAGAGAGTGGTGAGGTGGATGTTTGAATGAGAGTGTAAGAGGGCAAGAACAACAGAGCCAAAGCCAAGCCAAAAGCACGTGCTAGTTGCGTGATAATCACGCACCGCACGTATGCCTGGACAACGTCTCGTACTCTCTTTCGCTCTCTCTCTCTCTCTCTCTCTCTATCTCACTCTCTCTCTCTGCATTGGTGTTCTGTCTGCCTCCCCACTGTAATGGACTGGAAAAAATGCGGCAGTCGAATGCGGAGATGAATGAACAGCTTCTTTGTGCGTACTTTGTTTTTCTTTGTGAGCCATATACACCTAGGTATGTGCGTACATATGTATATACATACATAAATACAAAAATGCAGTTATGTATGTAAATTATTATTTTCCTGAAAACGTGCATCCAACATCAACCATCTACCCCCTAATTACAGCCACATACAGCCGTAACAGAGTTGGTTGTATCTATGTATTTCGGATGCAACATCTGTTCGGAGGAAAAGGCAAAAGTACCATTTAAAACAAAACGAATTTATACAATGATTACGAGCAATAAATGTACACAAATACATATGTACATATCTTTAATTAAAAGCTCGGACTCGGCTCCAATTAAAGCAACAAGAAGAACTTTGGACATGCCGAAGAGATCATGATCCTCTCTCCTCATCTCGATCAGCTCCACACAAGCTTACTGTTTACTGAATTATTTATTTATTTGTTATTGGACAACATTCCAGTTAATTGTATTTAATGGGCTGAATCAATCAAACTTAATGATTGATCGGGAATGCAAATTTGTCGCGTCGTCGCGCCGAAAAAATGTGGGCCGCGGCCTGCAACAGATGTAAAAAATTATGCAGCAATGAGGCATAACATTTTATTGCACTCTTTGACAGTCGACCGCGATGAACTGGCTATTTTTAGTCCCTTTGTGTGCGAAAGCGATCAACGGCGATCGCAATCAGGAACAGAGCCGTCCGACTTTGTTTTTCCTTGTGTTTCCATCAACCCCGAGTGGCATATACTCTAATTTACTATCCTTGATTGTGTTTTAATAAGCTAAATATGAATTATAAATTGTGCGATATTCTTAATGCTTAGTAACCGGTGATATTTCTGGGGTATATTAATTTGGCTTGCGACTGAATGATCTTCTGATCTCGTAAAAGAGTATCCCCCACATTGTAATTGTGTAGCTTTAAGTAAGTGTTAACAATGTAACAAATTTTCATGGGAATCTATGTTGAAGGTTTTTTATAATATTCGAGCGTGGAAGCGTTTTTCCAGCACAGAGTTGGCCCAAATCTTTAAGTGCTGATAAGAAAGTGCTCTTTTAATGATAGTATAGTTGAACGCGTGCTATTGTGCTTGTAAAAACAAAAAACAAACTTTTTTATTTACAAGACACTTGACTTTATTTTTGTTGCTCCCTTCAAATGTTGTTTACGCTTTGATTCGATCTCACGCATGAGTCCTGCCCATGATAGAAATTATAATGTTTATTGCGGTAGGTAAAACAGGATACTAGGTCGATACACATTGATACATAAATCTATATATCAAAATATGTATGTACATATTTACATACATAATCCTATTATCCGGCAAAAAACGCCCTGATTGGGACTCAAACTACGCAGCAGAAATCCTCAGAGGGTGAAAAATCGAAGCCGGAAATTTGAGTAAGGTGGAGCAAGAGAGTCTCAGCGCCACCATGTTTTTGCAAGGAAGCAAATTGCGTAATATGGATTAATTCACTACTTACCTTGTAAAAAAGTTAAAAGCTTCGGTACTCCTCAATTATTTATATAAAATGCTTCTATTGTTGGATATCAAAATATGTTCAGTGTCTGTTAAATTTAATTGTAATTATAAAAACGCCTCTGCAGCGTTGCAATTTTTAGTAACTTTTGCCACTCTTGTTTTGCTTGCCAATCCTTGGCTACTGTTTCGTTTGTGATACTGGAGCTGCAGGATAGGTTTGACTTTGAAGTCTCCTTTGCTAAATATAAGCGAACCAGGGCGTACGCTTAAATGTAATAATTGAGATTGCGCAGAGCAAGGTAAGATTTTGGCAGTTCAAAGTTAACCGTTATAGCTTGGTACAGTGGAACTAGTTCGTTGCTAGATGTGTTCACCTTTTTAGCTTAAACATTATTTTAAATAATTTTTTGAATTTTCGCTATCTGAAATCGCAATTTAGTGCATCATTTATTCCAATGGATTGCATTTAAATCTATGTCGGTCATTCACTTTCAAACAATTTCTATTTGGCGCGCACCACTCGTATCCAGTCGATAGTATCGATAGCCGAACTTGAATCGGGTAAAGCAACAATGAGACTTATTCTATGCACACATACCCTAGGAGAAATTAGTGTTATAGAATTGTGAATATGTTTGTCATCCCAGGCAAAAACAATTTAGTTTCAATATATTTTAATATAATTCAATATTATTTAATATTATTTTCATTATTTCAACGATATTTTAAAGCTATTGTCTTCTTGTAGGGACCAAGAATAGGTATCAGGATCGAGATCATATACTCATCACTCATTATATACATGAATATGCCAAAAAAATGTCAATTTGAGAAAAGGTCTTTATTAGTTACGTTTTATCATCATATCAATATTTATACTTTCATATAAAATTAACAAAATAGGGTATACAAAGGCCTCTACTACGGCTTACACGCAATATAGCGAATCTTTTTTTGTTGAACTTTTCCGTTTAAACTTTTTTTTACAATAAATACAATAAAAGCAAGGATTAAAAACTATCCAATCTTGTTGAAAATTTATTCATCAATGGGATAAAACTATGTGGGCATTGCTGAGAGATTTAGTTAGTCAGCATTATTCAATGGAATATCAAAATTGAGCAATTTCCTTTTTCGTTTGTTTTGATTGACCTATTTCGCTACTTGTTTTTTGTTTGCCCATTTTCGCTAAAGCCTTTTTTACGCAAAATGCAATAAAATCAAGTTTTCAGAATAAGCCAGTTAGGTATAAAATAGATTGACAAATCGGATAAAATTGTGATGGCATGGCTAAATGTTCTATATAGCTAGTAATATTCAACGGAATATTAAAAACGAGGAATATGTAAAATAGAACTTGAATTTGTCAGTATATTTACGGTATATTTTTCAAATGAGATGGTATATTTACTGTATGATGATCGAATGATTAACAATAGTGATGTAAATTTTAATGAAAATATCGATGTCGACGTATGACCGATGTTTCAAAACTTCCGTTTCTCCTATTGTATTCATATTTAAACAAATGTATACCATCTATAGTAAATTTGATTCATTTTAAGTCTGTTGCTGCTTACAGAAGACAAATACGCAATGATATGAAATTAAACTACCGATTTTTTGCAATCACTTAATGCATCACTTAACATCGGTAGCAGAAAAAACATCGGAAAACATCAGTAAACATCGGCAGAAAAACATCGATGTTTTTTTACATCACTAGCTCGAATGATTAACAATTAAACGCAACGCAACGCGTATTAGCAATCAAATCAACAAGTGAAGTGATCAACATTCAACATGTCTGGCGATGGGAAGAAAAGTTTTACGCGGGCCGAGGTTGCTAAGCACAACACCAACAAGGATACCTGGCTGCTCATCCACAACAGTGTGTACGATGTCACGGCGTTTTTGAACGAGGTGAGAAATCGACTGGGGTGACAACAACAAGATTGGTACACGTCGAATCTAGGACGCCCTTATCTGAGGCTTTGTCTACAATGCTGGAGTACCTGGAAAGGCAGACACTGGCAGGCAGTGGCAGACACACATGTGCTCATGAAAAATGCACCCTGCGTGTGAACAAAAACAGGCTGAATTAGATTTGTACTTTGACCCGTGAACATTGATTGACCTGTGGCTGATGTCGACGATTATATTTCGAGTTTCACAGAAATTTCTAGTAGACATCGGCACGTTGCTTTTTCTCTGCTTCATCACATCTATCCGAGCCCCCTTTTAGCTGTCGAAACTGCTGTTGCCTTCCGCTTTGTCTGTTTAAATCGCTCGACGCTTCGAGTTGCGAAACTATCCGCTCACAATATTCATAACTATGTACGTAGATACATAGATACATACAATACATGTACATATGTATTGTACGCGCACATGGGTATATGTAGCGAGGGGTCAAATGTTAAGCAAAACCTGGGTCCGCATTTGCATCTCATTTGGGTGGGTAGACAATTCCTACGCAATACCATTGTTTTTGGGTGTAATATCATATCATTTGCTTTACTCCATCACCCCGATGAAGCAGGTCTAAGAAACCGCCCCGCCCCCACTGATATCATTGAGATTGCTTCGTGCACTCTTGATAAGCTGGCTAGAACCTCAAACTAACGATGACGCTGCATTTTGTGGCTTGAAAATAGTAATAGTGTGGATGACAATGCTTCGCACTTCAGTTTATATTCTAATTCCAATGTCTGCCGCAGCCGCTCCCAGGAAACGAAACAACCACTAGGTCATGTTTTAAACATTCGCCCGATCACCGTGATCTTCGCTGTTTGTGTTCCCTTTTTTCGTTACTTGTGGATGTATTCTTTCAGGGTCAGTCATTAGCATATTTGGCCAGCATATCAATACCGGCAACAATGATGTATGCGAATATTTATTTTCCTTTCTTTTCCGTTCCTTTTGCAGCATCCCGGCGGCGAGGAAGTGCTAATCGAGCAAGCTGGCAAAGATGCCACAGAGAATTTTGAGGATGTGGGACACAGCAACGATGCCCGTGAAATGATGACAAAGTACAAAATCGGAGAGCTGGTGGAGAGCGAACGTACCAACGTAGCGCAGAAGTCTGAGCCCACCTGGAGCACGGACACGCAGAACGAGGAGAGCTCGATGAAGACGTGGCTGCTGCCCCTGGTCCTCTGCCTGGTGGCCACCCTCTTCTACAAGTACTTCTTCGGCAGTGCCAAGCAGCAGTAGAAGACATTAGGAGCCAGAAGAGACTACGCCTGCTTCAGCGGAACGGCCGTGCGTTCCTCCCACTTACCACTTAGTTAGGTATACACGCAGTCTACAAATCACACTCGGTCTGGACCCGGACGCTTGTAGAGGATTAGTTAATGGAATGGGATCCGATGATTGCATGGACAGGAGCAGAAGCAGGGCGTAGTGATTTTTTATAGTACATTTCTGCTAAGTTTTAAAGATAATTCTGCTGGATGTTTTTTAGCATTTGACCTTCTTTTGTACTCTTACTCTTTGTAATTCCTTCAGGCGGTGGGCTTGGCTTGAGCTCTGTTATTAATGATATTCTAGCTTTGCGACACAAAACGAAAACCAAATAAAAAAATAAAACATCTAATATGTGTGTGTACGTTGAACAGATTTAGAAAAAAAGAAATGAAAAACTTATTCAGTTTTATTTGTTAGTTTATCTGGGAGAAACCATTTAAAAATTCAATATTTTAAATATCTAAATTTCAGCTGCTGCAACTGGATATTCTCAACCGAAAGGAAGTAGACCGGCGCCAACCCAGACAGATCTAGAACATTCCCCACAATGGCCAAGATCCTGCAGGTGGCAGTGATGTTTGGCAGCTCCAAGCTGGCCAACAGCAATTTTTCATATGATGATATGTCCAACGGAGTGGAGCCGATTCCACAGATGAAGCGGGAGCTGCCCACGCGCAAGTTTTGCCTGGACGCCTTCAAATCGAACATGTACGATGTCCTCATTATTGGCGGCGGCGCAGTGGGAGCCGGTTGCGCCCTGGATGCGGCCACGCGGGGCCTTAAAACGGCCCTAGTCGAGGCCGACGACTTTGGCAGCGGCACTTCTTCCAAGTCCAGCAAGCTGTTGCACGGCGGCTTCAGGGACTTGGAACAGGCGATAAGGCGCTTCGATCGTGCCGCCTTTCGGCGCGTGCAGAGCTCTCTGATGGAACGAAGCAGTATTGGGAATCTGGCGCCGCATCTCAACCAGCCAGTGCCAATCATGCTTCCAATACATCACTGGTGGCAGGCCCCCCTCTACTACCTGGAGCTAAGCTTGTACCACATGCTGGCTCCTAAGGGAACAAAGAGCTTCCAGTATGTCAGCGCCGAGGAGGCTGTGGATATATTTCCAATAATGCGAAGAGGGGATCTCTTTGGAGCCTTTATCTTCTACGAGAAGCAGTATGACGATGCCCGCATGTGCCTCTCAGTGGCATTGACGTCGGCCCGCTACGGAGCAGACATCTGCAACCACATGAAAGTCGAAAATCTGATCAAGAACAAGGATGGAAATATTGGCGGCGCCAAGGCCGTTGACCAGCTGACGGGCAAGTCCTACAAGATAAGGGCGAAGATTGTCATAAATGCCACCGGACACTTGAGCGACAGCGTGCGCTTGATGGAGGATCCCTTGGCAGAGCCGCTATGCACTAGCAGCTGGGGTTCTATTGCCGTCTTTCCGCGTTTCTACTGTCCCGAGAATGTCGGCGTCTTCGATCCCCACACGAAAAATGGTGGTTCGATATTCTTTCTTCCCTGGCAGGGACACACTCTCGTGGGAACCAGCAACGAAGTCTTCGATGAGCCTGGAAATACGTCTGTACAGCCGCAGCCGTCGGAGCGAGAAGTGCAGTGCCTGCTGGACGGAATCAAGCATTTTGTCAGCCCCAACTTCGATGTGCGCCGGTGCGACGTTCTTGCTGTTTGGGGCGCCTTCAAGGCAATGCCGGTCGAATCGGCATCACTGAATAACACCCTACTGAAGAATCACGTCGTCAATGTGGGTCCCAGGAACATGGTCTCCATTGTGGGCGGCACCTGGTCCTCGTTTCGCATGCTGGCCGAAAAGGCCGTCAATGCTGCCATTAAATACGGCAATTTAGACGTTCTCCGCCCACATTCGGTAACGGCGGACGCTTGCAAGCTTGATGGAGCCAATGGGTGGTCGCCAAGGATGTTCATACGGTTGGTGCGGGACTTCGGCATGGAGCGTGATGTCGCCGAACATCTCTCGAACACGTACGGCTCCAATGCCTTCAAGGTGGCCGTCAACGCCACCAGTAGCGGCAAAGGTTGGCCCATAGTCGGAAAGAGGCTACACTCGGAGTTTCCCTACATAGAGGCCGATGTAAAGCAGGGCGTGAGAGACTATGCCTGCACACTGGTCGATATGGTGGCCCGCCGGCTGCGCGTGGCATTCCTCAATGTGCAGGTGGCGGACGAGATCCTGCCACAGGTAGCGAACGTTATGGGCCGCGAGCTGAAGTGGTCCAACGAGCGCAAGGCCAAGGAGATTGACGATGCGCGCAGATTTCTCAATACCCAAATGGGCCAGCTGAGCGAGGATCCCATCCATCTCAGCGTCCCCATTAAGATGTCAGTGCAGCAGGTACAGAAATATGTGACGCACTTCAGGAGCCTAGAGGAGAACAACACCGGCTACGTGACAATCAACAACTGCTGCAAGGCGATGAAGGCGATGGGTGTCAAGGAAGTGCCCGTCGATCTGATGCACAACGTCCTACGCGACATCGACTGCCACGCACAGGGAAAAGTCAATCTGTACGAGTTCCTGCTGCTCATGTCGGCCGTAGTTCAAGGGGATACCGAATACCTGCGCTACGCCAAGATTTGTATAGATCAAAAGCTTATGTCTGTAAGCAACCACCATCCCCATACAGTACCAGTGGAGCGGGCATGCGGTGGACTTTAACACTCTGTAGGCTAGCACGTTGTTAATGCTTGTGGTATCAATCCTTGTAGAGTATTTCACGTAGGAACGGATCCTTTGGGACCGAGACCATAAATATAATTTATTTGAAGTATTCCAATTCACACATAATTCGGTTAGTCACAAGTATTTGTGGTAATGCATACACTCCGTGGATTTTTTCTTACTCCTTTGACTTCGCTTTGGGATCGTAGGGCGTCATTAGGTTCTCAGAGAAGGCCTTGATGCTGTCCGGCCCACGTACTTCCTTCTCAAGCAACGGCAGCTTGGTAACATGGAAGTCCTCGTACAAATCGGCAATCTGGTCCAAGTATTTCTCTTGTATCTTATAGCGAGAGGCGCACATTTTGCAAGAGCTGTGTGAATTGTTCAGGAACAGCAGCTGATTGACGATTATGTTGTGTACATCGATGCCGCACTTGGTCAGCTCTTGGATTAGTCGTTCCGTCTCATATAGGGAGAAGAACTCGGCAATGCACACGCAAACGAATGTGGTTTGATCCTGTCAACAGAAGCAATGCAGTCCCAAGTCCGAATTTTGGTCTGTTTTGGCTACTTACTGGATTTTTAAACTGTTCGTTAACCTGGGTGATCACTCGCAGCATGTCGTCCAGCTTCTGCGACAGGGTGTCCACATTCACATCGGCCATGCCCAGCATGGAGACGAATTGCGTTAGAAGAGGTGCCACCTTCATCTTGAGACGCAGCAGCTTGCCCAGGCCTTTCTCCACCACCTGCGGGAATGCAATAAGGCGAAGCGTATGTCCGGTGGGTGCTGTGTCAAACACGACTACGGAGAAGTTCATGCCCTTCACCAGCTTCATCACCTCGGCGTAACTCATGGCCTCATCGATGCCGGGCAAAGCATTGATCATCTCCTGCATGACGCCCTTGCTAACGCGTAGAGCCTCGTTTTCACCCTCAAAATACTCCTCGGGCAACTCGTTGAGGCCCGCGTTTGGGTCTATTTCCATAGCAAACAAGTTGTCGAAGCCATTCACCTGGTGGATAGCAGCATCAAATCGAATTAGCGCACTCTGCGAAAGTTGCCAACGGTCTCCGAATTACCTTTGTGGGCACCTTGGTGAACTTCTGGTCGAAGGCATCTGATATATTATGTGCTGGGTCTGTTGAAATAATGAGCACCGACTCGCGCACCTTTGCCAATTGCACGGCCAAGCTCGAGCTGAGAAATACACGAACGCAAACATAAATGGAATTAGCCAGACGTTCTCATGTGTGCACCTGTTTCTAGGTGCTCGTATCGTCTCACTCTCACCTGCAAGTTGTCTTGCCCACGCCACCTTTACCGCCAACAAAAATCCACTTCAGGGAATCTTGCTCCACGAGATTTTGCAGGCTTGCGGGTAGCGGCTCCAGGTTGTCGACCATATTGCCAAACCAATCAACACAACGCGAAAGAAAATTAAGTAAAATTAGGAATTTTTTTTTAGGTTTTAAGTTACCATGCTACCCTTGAGTAGCCTAGGATTATTTGGCCGCCCGCCTATGTGAAGGTGGAGATTGCCGAGTCAAGGAATAGATGTTGGAGTACTTCTTGTTTTTACATCAATTGAACATCAATTGAACATCAATTGAACATCAATTGAACATCAATTGTTGTGGGCGGAGAGTGGGTGGCGACGCGACGGTGAGTCGGAAATAATAATAAAATTTTGACACCTAATATCGTACAATATATACCAAAATATACTCTGTCAATTTAAAAATATACCGCAAATATACTGACAAGTTCAAGTTCTATTTTACATATTCCTCGTTTTTGATATTCCGACGAATATTACTATATATATAGCACATTTAGCCATGCCCACATAATTTTATACGATTAATTAATCAATTTTCTACAAGATTGGATAGTTTTCAATACTTGCTTTTATTGTATTTTGACTAAAACAAGGTTTAAACAAAATAGTTCAACAAAAAAAGAGTCGCTATATTGTGTTTAAGCCGTATATAGGCCTTTGTATACCCTATTTTGTTAATTTTATATGAAAGTATAAATATTGATATGAAGATAAAACGTAACTAATAAAGACATTTTCTCAAATGACATTTCTTAGACATATTCATGTATATGATGAGTGTTTTGTATATATATCTCGATCCTGATACCTATTCATGGTCCCTACCAGAAGACAATAAGCTTTAAAATATCGTTGAAATAATGAAAATAATATTGAATTATATTAAAATATATTGAAAATAATTTTTTTTTTGCCTGGGATGACAAACATATTCACAATTCTATAACATCCATTACCCCCAGGGTATGTGTGCATGGAATTAGCAACATTTGTGCATGGAATTAGCAACATTTGTGTATGGAATGGGACTCATTGTTGCAATAGCGAAACTGCGGCGAATCGGGTATTGCCTATATTTCAAGCTATAGAGATTTTCCCACTTAGCTTTATCTCATAGATAAATGCATTTTCTACAAGATTGCTTCTTTTAATTACCTTAATGTATTTTATTTTGACTAAAATACGGTTTTCAAGTAAATGTTGCCGCAACTTTTGTGTATGGAATGCGCAACATTTGTGTATGGAATGAGACTCATTGTTGCTAAAGCGAATTGGGGCGAAATGCGGCGAACTGCGGCGAATTGCGGCAAATTCAAATTTTCTCATATTCTTTGTTCCGTTGAATAATACTATCTATATGGAATATTTAGCCATGCCCACTCAATTTTGCACGATTGATGATTCAATTCTATACTTGATTGGCCTATTCAAAATACTTGCATTTATTGGATTTTTATATAAAATTGAAAATGAAATTAATAGATGACAAAAATACCATTTAGCACTAAAAAACACCACATGGGAGCGCGGCGAAAACCAGTTTCTACAGTATATACGGTCTCACTTGAAAAATATACCGAGTGGTGCGCGCCAAATCGAACTTTTTTGAATGTGAGCGACAAGGATTTAAATGTTGTCAACCGGGCCTTTATCTATGCCCACATAATTTTATACGATTATTGAATCAATTTTCTACACAATTGGTTAGTTTTTAGTCCTTGCTTTTATTGTATTTTGACTAAAACAAGGTTTAAACAAAATAGTTCAACAAAAAAAACAGTCGCAATGTTGCTGGTATTTGAAGACATGATGCGTGTATATGCCTTTGTACACCCTATTTCCTCAATTCTATAACATCCATTTCCCCCAGGGTATGTTAGCAACATGTTTGTGTATGGAATGGGACTCATTGTTGCTAAAGCGAACTGCGGCGAACTCAAATTCGATTCAAAAAAACGACCAATTCCTCATATTCTTTGTTCCGTTGAATAATACTATCTATATGGAACATTTAGCCATGCCCACTCAATTTTGCACGATTGATGAATCAATTCTAAACATGATTGGCCTATTCGAAATACTTGCATTTATTGGATTTCTATATAACATTGAAAATTAAATTAATAAATGACAAAAATACCATTTAGCACTAAAAAACACCACATGGGAGCGCGGCGATAACCAGTATTTCTACAGTATGACCCTCAAAACAGCACCAAAATATACGGTCTCATTTTGAAAATATACCGAGTGGTGCGCGCCAAATCTAACTTTTTTGAATGTGAGCTACAAGGATTTAAATGTTGTCAACCGGGCCTTTATCTATGCCCACATAATTTTATACGATTAATGAATCAATTTTCTACACAATTGGTTAGTTTTTAGTCCTTGCTTTTATTGAATTTTGACTAAAACAAGGTTTAAACAAAATAGTTCAACAAAAAAAACAGTCGCAATGTTGCTGGTATTTGAAGACATGATGCGTGTATATGCCTTTGTACACCCTATTTCCTCAATTCTATAACATCCATTGCCCCCAGGGTATGTAAGCAACATGTTTGTGTATGGAATGGGACTCATTGTTGCTAAAGCGAACTGCGGCGAATTCAAATTCGATTCAAAAAACGACCAATTCCTCATATTCTTTGTTCCATTGAATAATACTATCTATATGGAACATTTAGCTATGCCCACTCAATTTTGTACGATTGATGAATCAATTCTATACATGATTGGCTTATTCCAAAAACTTGCATTTACTGGATTTCTATGTAACATTGAAAATTAAATAAATAGATTGATGAAATTGACAAAAATACCATGGGAGCGCGGCGAAAACCAGTATTTCCACAGTATGACCCTCAGAACAGCACCAAAATATACCGTCTCATTTTAAAAATATACCGTAAATATACTGACGATTTTTAGCTCTACTATACCTATTCCTCGTTTTTGATATTCCGTCGAATAATACTATCTATTTAGATCTCTCAGCGTTGCCCAGATAATTTTATATGATTGCTGAATCAATTTTAATCAGGATTAATTACTTTTTAGTACTCGCATGTTTTTTGTTTTGACGAAAACACGGTTTTAACAAAAATGTTCCGTCAATGTTGCTGTTATTTGCAGGGTTGCCATGCTATCGTTGCAAGGTGAACTAGATCAGACTCGAAACAGCTGCGAGCCAATCGAACTCATAAACTAGATTTAGTTCATAATACTGGCGCAACAGCCAAAATTTGAATAATCAAATCACCATAGAGTCGAAATCAATCAAGAATTGCCTAAAAAACATTGCGTGGTGGCTCTAGTACTCGAATAAAGGTCATAGTCAAGTATCGCGCCACTGTGTATGTTATTGCGACCAATTTCTCAGGGCTCTGCTTCTTTCTTTCGTGCCTATTAAATGCACAAAAGCGGGAACGGAACGCAAGAAAATCACAATAAAGTGTCGCGGATGCTTGGCGTCTCTGTCTCCGCTCCCGCGCTCGCTACGGCCGGGACTGTTTATTGAGCAAATCGCGAGCTTATCACAAACAAGCCCTAGAAAGCGAAAATGGGAAAATATAAAAAAGAATAACATATACATATGTATGTATGTATAATTATTAACCACAAGCTTCGCAAAAGCTGGCTCCAGTAGCTATAAATAGTGGCGAAAATACCTTCAAAATTCGCATGGCTAACGTTGGTTTTTTTTATCGTGAATCGCAAATCTCTTAGGCAGCGAATTCCATTGTCGCACCTCGCCGAGTTCCTTTCCAGTTCTCATCCAGTTCCAGACTATTTGTCTCGCCTAGTGCAGACGTACTCACCCATTAGTAAAACAAAGTTCTTTATCGCGTATCGCGTCATACGGAAGCTGTGCCCCACCGTCCACCCACCATCAGCATGGGTAAGTAATATGGAAATCTTTATGCACACAATCCGACAGCTCATCTAAAAAAATGTTGAGAGAGCTCACGTAAATAACGACTGCAAATAGTACAGTAGATATCGGCTATAAGTGAATTTTATAAACGATAAAGAGAAAGGAAGGCCCAGAATATATGTATGATTCCCATACCGATCAATCGTTGCCATCTTTAAGACATTATATTCCACTTAGCTTAAACTTTATTACGAAAAAGAAAATCTTCCCAAAAGTCGTTTCTTTTGGGCGATTACAGTATACAATAACTGTATCGGAATTCATTCACTTATAGTGCTTAACAGGAATCGGGTGTCTCACCTTTCTGATACCATGCTGGTACGAATGGGAATATTTTTATCATAAATAGAATAAAGGAAATTCCTTCCACTCGTGGCAGCTAGTAAATTAAATACACATCAATTAATGGTAAATAGATAATCTATTGACAATTCGATTTTTAGATATTGGCTCCAGGTTATTTGCAGGGCTAAAAATACATTTTGCACCGCGGTATTAGTTGACATCCCATTTAGGCCGAAACAGTTCAATTTCAATCAGTTTCAAAATGGGGGGTAAAATGATCTATCTATTTATTTCCCACCCCTGTTTCATTAAATATGAGCGCATTAAATTTTATGACCATTTCAGCTTTGGTCCAAAGCACACACAATACACATGCAAACATATACATGTATGAATGTCTGTATATACCAACATACGCGCCCTTTCCCCCTTTTGTACGGGGGCTCGCATGGACGAAAAGTGGAAAGTTAAACAATAACACTTCCATAAACAAAAAACCCAACCGCACAACCCACAACACCCCATCCCACCCAAACACAAGCACACCAACAACTGCAGACGTATTCCAGGGAATGCCAATTTTGTTGAAATAAGCGTTTCAATTACCTGGACCTCCCCTTTACCCATACCACTCATGTATGTATGTATGTACATACTTTCAAAACCAACTCTGACCTGTGCTGCGGTTAGCACAAGGTATATTAAGTTAAAGGTAAGCCAGCACCTACGCCAAGCACCCTGATTTCATCAGATCTGCCAAATAGAGGCTATCGTGAAAAGGGCCCTCTCGGCAAGGCTCACCTCGTATAAATACATCTTGTGTGTATGTATGTAATAAATGTTCTTATCAGGCGCGTTTTGATAGGGAAATTTCCTCACCTCACCCCCAGCTCCAGGGCATGTTTGGGATCAACATATTTTGTTGAGTGTACTTTATCATAGCTTAGCACCTGACAATTTGCTATGAGGTATGCGGCCATTTCTCTTTCTTTCCCTCTTTCTTCATCGTGGGATTTTCCCTTTCTCCCCTTAGCCTTCGCATAGTCTTTTGCAATGTGGTGGCTGCTCTGCTGTTGTTGCCGTTAGCTGCGTATCGTCTGAAACGGGTCCCTCCCCGGTTGCTGCTCCTGCAGCATGATGGCTACCGTTGCCGCCTGCCTCTTCTCGCCTGCCAGGCAACGCTTTTGAGACACGAAGCGCAGCGGCAACTAATTAAATTAAATCCGATTAGTGAGCCGAGCAGTGGAAACTTGTAGAGTCCTCATCACTTGGCTTCTTGTTGCCGCTGGAAACGGCTCCTCTCCCGCCCTTATCATACCTTATACTTATCATACTATCCTCGTTCTCCTTTTAGCTTAATGCTCTGCCACTCTTCAAACTGAATTATGTTGAGCATTTCGAGTTTTAAACACTTCAATCCGTTTGGTAAATAAAAAAACGAAGAGGTCGTGGCGCGCCACGTGCATGCAACAGGCTCCTTCCGCCCCCGCCCACACAGCGCAGGTCTATTGAGTTGACAGCCCCATCAGTCACTCGCAGAAATCCCGTTGAATCACGGGCCACAGTTCTGCATAAAAAAACAAGAGGGCCGGAATTTCCATCGCAAAGAACGACCTTTCCGTTGCTGTGCTATGCCTCTGTTCGACATTCCCAAGCACACTTCAGCCGGCGACACTCCAGCGACAGCGGATTAGATTCCACAAGTCAATGGATTCGACGGAAGTCGGTAAGTAACTGTGAAAGCTTAACTCCAACGATTGCCGACTGAATAGTTGCATCTTCCGCGAATAAAGTGCGCCTTGAGAATAATTTAATGATAGTTCGTTTTGCACACATGTAAATACGGCTGTGCTATATCCCCTCGAAAGGCGAACATTTCAAATACACCTGTTGACGTTTTGTTAAATTTATGACTTCCTTGCCGGATTAAAAGTTATACCCAATACTTAGACAGTAACGGGTATCGACTAGGGTATCTTTCCCTTCGGCCCCAGAGGCTGTCCTTCCCTTCATGTTTGCGTGTAGTTTCAGGTTCGCCAGGAACTGTGATTGTGATAAGGGGCCCAATGGGGAGGGTATGTTCATCTGTGAAAGGGTGATGTGTTTGTAAGGATGTCATAAATCAAATCAACAATGCAAGTCGGCAACAACTACTGACTACAGTCACACAAAAGCTTAGTGTGCATAAGTAGACCACCACCCTGCTTTCTCCTCCTAGATTGTGCGGCACGTGTCATGCTGTTGAGCGAGTGATATGGTTGCAGGATTCTCGCCAGCTAGTAATTAATATGAAACCGAATATCAAAATCGATGAATATAATTTCAGAGAACGCATAACCCAGTAATATCCCCACAAAAGTATCGAAACTGAACAATTTTAGCGCAGGTCAGGTGAAAGATATCGTGGAACAAATTTTTTTTAAAGTAAATTGGAAATATTTACTTAAGTTAGCTACCTGTTCAAATATAGGGGGGTTAAGTGTGTTAAGTTCCGTTCGTATAAAAAATTCACTCAAACCATCTTTGGTTTGAGTTCTTTTCTCCTTTTTTTGTTCTGTTGCCGTACTATCTAAGTCTTTCTAAATTTTTTAGAACCAATGTTAGAAATTTTAAATGTTTCTAAGAACTTTGAAAAATTAAGATAGAGATTATTTGAAAGAGAGAATTTTTCTTAGAAGGGTTAGGTTTTGTTGAATTTAATACGTTGTTTGATTCCGCACTATGATTTCATAAGTTGGTTTAATCACCAAGAGATTCTGTACGAGTATATAACTGTATGGGTAAATATTTAATATGAAATATATATCATATATGTATATATAGTATAGGTATCAAAATTATATCTAATTTATTTATTTATCAAGCATTTGGCTAAATAACTTTTTTACCTATTTTTGCGTTGCAAGTATGAGCCTTAGGTTCGAACGTCGTTCTCTCTCTGTCTCTCTCTCTCTTTGTTGTTGTGGCGTTGGTGGTTTGATGGCGATTGCGCTCAAACCCAACGCAACTCGAATCCAACTTTTCCACTCATGGTGGATGGTATGTTAAAATGGTTATAACGGTATAGTCGTGGGCTTTGGGCCTCTTTCGATACCTCTATGTCGTGGGCAACAGCACGTCTATCCGAGTGCGGCGCGTGCAGCAGCAGCTGTTGTGGCCAGCAACAACAACAAGGACCACATCGGCATCACCATCCTCGAAGTAGGAGCATTGGAAGCAGTAGCAGCAGCAGTGAAAGGAAAGGAAAGTAAAGGAAGGGAGGAGGAGCGGGCTTAAGAGGAAGTGCTGAAACGGCGCGTTTATGTAAAGGAAGGAGAAGAACAAGGTGAAATTTGAGCCACATAAGAGGAAGAGTTTATCAAAAATACAATAGATTAAAGAGCAGCAAATGAACGAACGATTGAATTGAATTGAATTGCATTGAAGAGTGTTTTCCCCTTGAATGTGACAATAAATTAGCCGTAACCTGCACCTTGTTATTAGCACCTGGATCCTAGTGGATTATATATACACACATACTCGTATTTGCTGCTCGAAACCGTTATTTTGTGGATTGTACTGGCACTGGCTTGGAAGCCCAGATAAAAAAAAAACCGTTAAAAGCCAAACAGCTAGTAATCAAAGTTAATTTACCAATACAACGGCATTGGATGCTGCATGCCTGAACCCACCATACACAAGTATCAACGGGCACAACGTGTCGAGAACACGTAAATTCTATTTACGCAAATAATACTAAAGAAAGCAACAAAAAGAGAAAAGAAGAGACGAATAAAAAGAATAAGAGGTTGCGAGCGCCAGAAAGTAGGCAACAGAAGCCACAGCAGAGCAGCAGCAGCGGAGCAGCGCAAACAGGATACTTAAAATATACACACGCACTTTCACCCACACAAAAAACCACATACATATACTGTCGTCCTGGTGCCTGCTCAACGTCAACTAAAATTGTATTGCCTCTGTCTGTGTGAGTTCATATTTTTGGACTGCCTCTCGCACATGCCCTTGCCCTAGCCCTTGCTCCTCACCCCCCGCCTCCCAGCCACACAGCCAACCGAAACAACTTGTGAGCAAAGCACGAAATAAATATAAAATAGACCCGAAACAACAACGTTCACTGCTGCGCGCTGCCGCTGAGGTGTTTTGGCCCGAGGCGAGGCGACGGGCGCAAAGCAAACACCAGAAAAAAGATACAGAAGAAAGATGCCCGAATGCTGGACAGAGATTGATGCTGGCTGCCGCCGACATACAGCAACAACGACAACAACAACAACATTACCAACGATAGAGAGAGAGACAACCGACAGCAATTGAGAAATGTAAGTAAGGCACACACAATTATATTTACATGCATACATACATATATACATACGAATGAGCTATATATACATACATACATATATATGAATGTAGATATGTATTGGGAAAAAATCTTTATGCATATTTTTACAGCATTTAAGTGTGAAATGATGTGTTAGCGCATTATTTGACTTGGGCTCCGAAAATGCTAAGCCACACAGAAACAGAAAAAGACAGAATAATAGAGAGACAGGGAGAGGAAGAGTAAGAGAAAGAGAGAGAGCGGAAGGAAGGAGACACAAAAAAGTGTGGGGCAGAATGAGATAGAATGAATTTGTTGAACCCAGTCCAATGCCCAGTACTGGTCCCAGGATCAGGCGGAGTTGAAGTGGAAAACAAACAGGGCAACAAGGCAGATACACACACACACACACACACACACACACACACACACACACACACACACACACACACACACACACACACACACACACACACACACACAGACACAGGCTACAAGGAATCAAACTTAGACATCAGGTTGTATGATACACAAGTTGTATCAGCTTGGGCCTGTCCCTGTCCTCGCCAACTCGCGCAGCATTCGAACTCAATTTGGATGAAATAAATACACACACACGAACAGGGACACGATGCCTACTTACTGAGGGGCATAATATACTCTCTGGGCAGGAATTGGTATGCCAAAAATTCCAAAAATCGATGCAACGCAACAGAAAAGGCCGAGCAACGAAAGAGGAGGAAGAAAAAGCAATACAGAATATTTATCTGGAACTCTGGCTAGCATAATACCAAATATTTATGCATAAAACGAAATCAGCATCAAATTTCAGGATAAGTCAAAATTACACGACCCGATCAAATACTTAAATCAACAATTCCATTCCCGATAAAGTGCACTGGGAAATCAATTAGCAATGTCTGGCCCGATAGCAGCGACCAGACAAGGTCAGAATCAGAGCAGACCCTGCTCGGGTTCAGGGAACCCAAAGACATGGCCCGGCCAAGACTTTAAATGAGCTTGATTAAAGGGATTGGAAATTGTATTCCTAGTGTTCACAGGGGTCAAGGCGCCATCAATTTTATACTCGCTACTCAAAGTAAACAGAGTTCACGTGTACATTCAACATGCAGAAAATCTCACCATCTGGCTTATTCTTGCTATGCTGTGATATCATCGCACACAATCAAGTTTTTATTCAGGTAGTTTTTGTAATGATTCGATAAAAACGTAAACGCAGAATCATAAAGATTGGTTATTTTATATACCAGAGTTCCGAAAAGTGGTCAAATTATTTACGTTATCTCTCCCAGTGTGGCTTAGTTTTGAAGGGTAGATTAAATATCAATCTATCTCTGCAGCACTAGCTTTCTTTCAGTGAGACCCGTAATTGAAAAACAGCGCCCTCCCTTTCCTGGCTTTAACGTGTTTTGATGGCTGGAACGAAAACATTCAAACTGGTTAGAAAATTTTAAATTTTGTTAAGTAAATATCACAAATGCACACCAAATGTATCTGAAATACATATGTATATAATGTCCATAAGAGATCGATTTAAATTTAATAGCTCCACAATTCAATCATTTATTTTATGATTGTATAAATGTGTGCAAATTTCTTGGTAAGCGCCCACAGATTAAGAATTATTCGTAACACATTTAACTAGTCTAATTCCCATTTCGTTCTGGCAATGCACGTCCCAAGCAACAACAACAATGGAATAGATAAATCGCTTCATTCGACTGCTCTGATCAGATTTTAATGAAACTCCCTGTGACCGGGAAACACTCCAAGCGGATTAAATCTGCAGTGGGAGGAAGAGTGTGGAATGTGGAATGTGGGGTGCGGGTGGTATAGAGAAAGGATATTTAATAAAAGTCTGGGAATTGCGCAGTGAGCCACAGAGACAGACGCGGACAAAGATAGGCCATGACACCGCCGGTTGCAGTCGCACCGCAGCTCCTGAAGTCGCCTGAAGCTGCATCCTTTCTCAGAATTCTCTGCGTCCTTGACATTCGGAATGCACCTACACCTACCCGCCCTCCGCTCTGGCCTCCTACTCGGGAGAACGGACTGGCGCGTGGACTGACCAGACTGTCAAGTATTTTTAACTAAAAGCTTAAATTCTTCGTAACTTTGACTATCTGATTAAAATTTGAGGTGAAAAGGAGGAATGTCCGTTGGGGGGAACCACGGGAGCTGGAGCACAGAAGGTGGAGAGTAAATTATAACGGACAACAGAGAGGGGGGGCGGGGGCGGGGCGAGACAGAAGAAGTGTTCAAGAACGAAAATCAATTTCCGTAACACCCGACGACAATGCAAACCGAACAAAACGGAAACTGAAATCGAAAAGAGGGAGGGAACGGCAGGGCCGTGATGTCTTCCTTTTTACCATCCACTGTACATATACATATGCAGCATACGAGTATGACCACGCTGCCCCGCTGCCCCACTGTTCGTTCGTCTGTCTACCGTTAACGGTTCGATGAGCACGATATATGTACACTCTGCAAACTGTATCTCTCTGGCGGCTCTTCTGGCTGTCGCCTCAGTTTCCCTTGCCACTTGACACACACGCATACAGCTGTACGAGTAGAGGAGGCTGACAGGCACGACACCCATCATTGCCGTGGCAGGCAGTATAAGCCGCAGCCTGCCACGTGCGCCCAGCGAGACGTTAGAAACAAAGCGCCAGCGTCAGCGTCAGCATCAGTCAGCGCTGCCTGGCCGCATTAACTAATGAAAGTAAAGCATGTCAGCCCAGGACTCTGGACTCAGGACTCCGCCCCCCGCCTCGGCTCCCTTCGATCAAAATGTAAACTGACAAAGAGGACAATGGCGTTGACGATGACAGTAAATATTGTACGTACAATGTGTACAATGTGGTCCCCATCCCATCCCAGCGAACGCATCTAGTACTCGTACACTTCGAACAATTTTTTTGAAAATGTACAGAAAATGTGGCATCTATTTTCTTTCCTATTCTATAAAAGCGCAGTGCCCCTTTCAACGAAAGTTTGTTTTTTCCGAGTGCACAAATATCAATTGCTCAATGCTCTCTTTTGTCATCGGATTTTTGTTGCCTGTCCTTGCTTCTCTCCGGAATATATGTACGTGTATGTTTTATATGTGTATTTTGTAAGAACTAATTGGATTTGTTATTAATGAAGCAGCCTCAGTTCTGTGCATTCCCAGTAATTGCTTGTGGCACAATGGCATTACCTATTTGCCAAGAAGGGAACCTGTATGTAATGCTCCGCGTGTATCTTTTACAGACAAAAAGAATCAAACAAGTCTGAGCTTGTCTTGCGACAGTCACGGAAATAAAACTAGCAACCTAAAAAAACACTTTGAATGCGATTATCGAGTAGACTAAAAGAAATGGAAGCAACTTTTTGCAGATTGTACTTGTAACTCGTGTTTCTATCAGACATTTCCATCCCAAAGTGACGCCCCACATGGCGATAGGCTCCTTCCTATTTGCACAGCGACCTCCATCGGCAGCTTCTTTGCAAAACTTTGAGGGCTTGTGTCTATGCAAATACGAGTACGAGTACGAGTACGAGTACGAGTACGAGTAGGAGTAAGTTGTGTCAGTTAGTTGGGGTCCTGCACCAGAAACCCTACTCGATGGCATCGGCATCTCACTCGTACTCGCGCACAAATCTATCATGACAGCTGAGTGGCAGGCAAACAGCATCCAATTGCAGGGAGTGCTCCGGGGACGGGAACGACTGCGAGTATGTGCATCCGCATCTCATGTGGCCGATCAGATGGCAGCGGAAATGAGACGCAGTGAAAAGGAGACCAATCGATTGGAATGGGATGGTTGGGTTCCCAGAGAGGAGTTCTCGCTCTCGTTCCCTGACAAAGATTGTCAATCAGTCGAACGAACGCCCTTTGAATGTAAAATGGAAATGGGAACCAAATGTTAAATGCTGGGAAAAAGCGGAAGCGCAGGCCACATAGAAGCAAGCACATGCAAACGTTTATCTATAAGATACAGATACATAGTACAAAATTTAAATTGTTGAACAATTCGTCCTTCTCCGTTTTGACTTTGAAGTCGTCCCCCAGTCCCTGCCTCTATCCTCCCTTTCCAAAGCCATTTGCAGCACGTGCTCGAACATCTACTTACTCTACCCATACTCGTACGTGCCTGTTCACAATCACATTATAGGACTAGTATCGCACACCATCGCATTGCTGATTGCACAATTACGAACAAAGGCCTACTCTCACTCTCTCCTCATTCGCTGTGATATTTTGCTTGTTAATTGTATGGGCGTGCCCATATACCGGCCTCTATACTGGCCGCCAGGCTGTCTGCACTTGCGAGATAAAATAGACTGTCACATAATGTCACAGTAGAATCAACTTTGAATCAAAACTAGCAACTGACTTTTCAAAACGAGGTATCTGTCTGGTCTGTCCTGCAGCATTGACGGATGCTTTTGATGTTCAGTAATGTGAGATACATATTGTACATACTCGTATGACATCTATGGGTCCCCGAGGGCGTCGACGTCCCGGCTTGGCATGGGACGGACGAGACCTCAAAGCTACCTGGAAGGCTGTTGCCGCCTGCTGCACAAACTAATTAAATGCTCAGCCATAATTTATGTGTGTCCCGTCTCCGACAAATAAAAAGCGGCAACATAAGCAGCGAGTCGGCCATAAATTTAAATTATGGCTGAAGCTGGAGCCAGAGCCGAACACGAGCCAAAAGTGAATACATACGTATTCAACAACAGATAGAAAGAGAGAGATAGGATAGAAAGAAGTGAGTGCAAAAGTGCCAGCACATTTTAGGCATAGCTGAAGAGCCCTGCACAGCCAGCCCTTCGTCCTCTCTCTTTGACGCTCTGAGCCATCCTATCCTCCGACAGTGCTGACCAGGATGTCCTTGTAATGAAATTCCTAGTACTTTGGCTTGGACGGTGGTGTTGGTCCCTGGATGCGCTGGATGTGATGAGCTCTAGGCAAATACGCCAAGGGCGATAAGGAAACCTGAATTTGAATATGTTACATATGCCTAATCTGTCTCACCCATGTCATCTGACCCTGATTGCACAGTCTTGGCAGGATGTAGGATGTGTGCCAGACATTGTGCTCTATCCTCGATAATTGGCCCCGTCCGTCCTCCAACCCTCTGCGCCATGGACAATGGACACAAGTGTTGATATTATTATGATTTTCAAGCTCGAAATGATAGCACTCCTATTACTCAACGGCTTAGTGAATGTTCGACTGCAAGCAAGGGTTCGAGTCTTAGCAAACAAAATAATTTGCCACTGTCCTTAAGGGGAATTTTCCGCATTTTTCCCGACTGCTGATTAACTCAGAATTCCATTTCCATACGCAATACTTCGGGAAAATACTTTCGAACAGCAATGGTAGTAGCAAGAGTAGCAGGAAAAGAAGAGTGGCAAAAGTAGGACTCGGAGTAGGAGTTGGAGTAGGAGTTGGAGTAGGAGTAAGCGCGAGCCAAAGGCATCCGGACAACTAGACGTATACTTAATAATGTGTACCATAGCTATCAGGCCCACAGGAACAATTGCTGGCGTCCTGTCTGGTGTGGGTCTGTGGAATTTCAACCTTTTCAGTCTTATATAAGCGGGTCTGGGGCTGGTGCTGGTCCCATCTGGACATCACTGAGATTTCTGATCTGTGAGTGGAATTTGAGAGGCTGACACTTGGCAAATGCGCCAACAATTTGGATAATAACCTAAAGGTCAGCGATAGATTAGGGAGCTATGCTAGCGAACGGAAGAGGAGATCCACGCCCCTAATATTATTTAATAGCCTCGTGCTCCCACGCCTCCTCCTCTACCTTCCTGGGGCAGGCTGATTGCTTTTGCGTTGCAAATTCGTTGGGTAACTTTTTGGGACAGGAGCGCGGGACTGGGCCACACAAAAGCAAACAATTTATGGTTCATATGAGCTGGGAATTGCTGCTCAGCATACAAATTCCAGGCAAATAGAATTTGTATGTTTATCCTGTCTCCATATATATTCCTCCCTCTCTTTCTTTGGTTGTGTGTGTATGCTAATAGGCAAATTCTATGCATATCCATGTGTGTCTACATACGAGTATTTGCTTATAAAACTGAGGAAAGGAAGCGCCTGATAAATGAACGTTTTAAATGTGTGGTGAACCGAAAGAAGAAACCTCATTCCATCTAATGATTTGTATGCGAATGTATAGATTATGAACAGTGATTTTTTTTTAATAAAATAAATCCCAACAACAACAATTGAGAAAATCCAAAATGCTGCCATTTGTATGGTTTGTAGCAGAGAAAAACTTTCAATACTTCGTACGAAAAAGCACTTATTGCTGTTGTACGATAAGTGTGATTCCTACGCAGAATCTAATTAAATGTTTTTTATTAGATAATTAGCTGGAATGCCAAGGAAATAAATAGTTCAGCAAAGCAGATTCGATTGGAACTCCGACTTAAATACAATATTAGCCGAGGAAAACTTATCCAATTATGGTTTTCTATCTTCTAGAGTAAATATAAAACTTTTTCCTCGGGGAAAATTTTAATTCAGTCAGTAACTCTATGGAAAACACATCCATACATCCATACAAATGCCAGGCATATGCAAATTCGGACGCAGGGATATGGAAATGGACATGAACAAGGGCCTAGGAATGCACGTGGTGGTCGAGGTGGAGATGGAAATGCAGCCTTCTCACCTGCCAGAGTTGATTGCATCCTATTAGTGTCAATAGACGTCCTTGACACATCATGAACTCCGACAGCTCGCCTCTGCTCGACTAAGTGGGTGGCCAGTGGGCGGGTGGGCAAGCGGGTGAGTGGGAGTGTGGGCCTGCAGCTACCAGATGAATGGATGCAAAGTGTGGGATTGTTTTTCCATTGTTCTGTGTGTTTGTTCGCCCATCAAACACCCCTTGCAATATTTCACCTGTTGACTGTCTCGCTCTGCCATAGGACTCTGTGGCATGCCTCCGATTTAAGTAGGTCACACCAGCGTATTGACGAAATCCTTTCTAGGTTTGCTGACTCGTAGCTAGCTCGTAAATAGATTATGGTATAAAAGTTCTGCATACTCGTATAGATTGTGCGCAGGGACCTTCTAGAGCCATCGCATCCTCCGCATCGATTTTAAAATAAGCAAATATGCACTGTATTCCGAGAATTGCTGTATCCGAACATTCCAGAATCGGAGATAGCCACGTGAGTGGTCGTGGCCATTTGGAGTTGCAGTGTACCAGTCTCTGAAGGACTCTACCTATAGAAGAATACTGGTAGAACTCAATTCAGGGCACTTTCATTTGTCCCTATTTGTTGCTTAAATGAATTTCGATACAAACTCAATGAAAGCTGTGCTGCAGGGAGCATCTCTAAGGCCCAAGAGCCAAAATTCACTCCGACACAATGAAGGCAGCAGGACAGTCGGTGCGAATGCGAAGGCGAGGGCAAAGGCAATTTGTGGGGCAAGAGGAAGTGGCTGCTCTTTGTGTTATGAACCAACTAATGGCATCCATTAGACACAAAGGGCCAAATTGCGTGGCACGATGCAGATGGCATCAATACGTTACGTTCCATACAGGAGTGTGTGTGGCTGTGTGTGGCATGGATCTATTGTCACGTGCCCGTGCCCGCCTCTCCATACATATATGTATCCCTCAGGCTTGTCCTATTCCAGCAGTAGTGTGTGATTGGGTCGATTGTGTAGCTGATTCGTACGATTTGAATGACTTGCACATGCCGCACAGGCCGAGTCAGGCGGAATGCCAATGGTATAGTTTCCTTTGGATATGCATGGTGGGCAGACGTCTTGGGCCTGGGGACTCAAGCAATTGTAATTATGGTTTTTTCGACTTGCATGTGGATCACATACGCGGAGATCACTCCGATAATCGATTCCATTTCGTTTCCCATTGCAGCTTAAACGATTAAGCCCTGAACGCACTCGAACATGAATAAACAATTCCTGAGCGTCTCCCAGGAGCAGCATCCGCACTCGGTCGACGACCAGCGCAGTCGCTCGCGGTAAGGTGGCGTCCCATCCTCCAGTCCTGGCTCCTGCCTCACCAGTATAGGTCTTCTTTTCCATTGCAGCTCGGAGCGTGCCGCCAGCCTGGCGCTGCCCCTCAACTCTCTGCTGGACTTTTACGACAAGCAGCAGGAGCAGTGCAAGTCCGTCACACTGCTGCCACTGCCCAGCTCCAATCACAGCAGCCAAAGCAGCAGCACCAGCAGCATCGTGCGACGCCACTCCTCCCACTATTACCCCATGCTCGAGGATAAGCAGAAGCCGTCGCAGCTAGGGGCCAACGGGGGCAACGAAAGGCTGGTAAGTCCAACCCCCAGAAAAGCTAGCAAAAAGTCGGCTTTCTTTTCAAAACTCACACATCTCCATGTCTCCATGTGGGCATTTGGCTTTGAAACAGCCGATGAGTCAGATCTGGCTATAAAGCTATGCAGCCATAGGAGGGGCCTCTCTCCTCCGTTCATTTCATTTCCCCCTGCCCCGCTGTGGCAAACATTGTCATCATCGACATCATCACCTGCAACGCAGAACGGACTCGAGAATGTCCCCTTTTTACAAATCCGGATCAGCCACACCCACACCCACAGCCCCACTCCCACCACTGAAAGGTTTTTCCGCTATTTGCCATTCGTGCAGAATCCGCGCCCAAGCTACATTCGGCTTAGCAGCTTAGTCCGTCCGCCTGGATTCAAGGGATTTGGCTCCGTGGGCTTAGACTGAGCCACAGGCAGCTCGCGGAATATTGCTATTTGGCAAGCTATAGCTTTATGTACATACACCTCCGACCTCTGACCCAGCCTCTACTGTTTCTCCCGCTTCTATGGCTTCTATGGCCCGTCGACGCAGGTTACCATGACGGACCTGAAATATGGCAAGTCAGCGCCAATGGGGGCTATTGGGGCAGCCAAGCAGCAGCAGCTGGTACGTGTGGACACGCCAGTCACGCCACCGCCGCCCATCCCGCGTCGCATGCTGCGAGGCAAGTCTGGCTGGCAGCCGGGCCCAGCCGGACAGGAAGGCGCCCACGGCATTGGGACAGTGTTTGTTTATCCGCAGCCAGCAAACGTGACCACAGAGGCAGCCGGGCTGCAATCAGCACTTCTTGTTGACATAGCCACACGTCCGGCGCACGGATATTCGGATGCCGATGGTATTTCCGATGACGACCGCATGAGCCTGGAGAACTCCGTGTTCGATGAGTCGCTGACCTCCACACCTGTCAAGGTCGCTGGCTACCATGCCAACCGCTACGCCGGGCTGGGCAACATGGCCAAGCGGGCCCAGCGCTCCTCCAGCAGCACCGTCGACTCCGCCTACGGCTCCTCGGGAGGGCACAGCGAGCGCTTTGCATCCAGCTCGACCAGCGTCGACTATCGCAGCCGGTTCTCCTCGGTGGACACACAGTCCTCCCTCGACGAGAAGCCCACGTCCATCTCCATTGACTCCCCCCTGGCCAAGGATACGTTCCGGCTGGAGCGCGACCGGGAGAGAGCCGTCGTCAACGATGCCATGCACAAGCTCAACAACAACAATCCCAGCCTCGGCCTCGGTGTCGAGTTGGCCAGCAACAACAATGTCGTCGCCAACAGCAGCAAGCTACCGACGGTGCCGGCCCGAAAGCAGCCACCAGTCAAGATTGCACCGCCCATCAGCAGCGGCAGCGGCAACAGCAACAGCAACAGCTCCGAGTCCAATAAGGAAACCAGCAGCGTGTCTGCATCGGCCTCCACCTCGTCAGCAGCTTCGGCTGGCTCCAGCACCATCTCCAGCGGCACCATGTCGTCCATGTCGCTGGGCTTGGGCATGGCTCCCGTGCCCGCTCCAGCTCCAGCTCTAGCTGCAGCTGCTGGCAATCAGAAAGCCATCAGCCAAAAACGTCCAGGGCCACCGGAGCCGCCGCAGCGAATGAACAGCTCGTTTGATTCCGTGGATAGTACTCCCAGGGTTCACGCGGCACCGCCCTTGACCGTGCGCAACAAATTGCGAAGCAACAAGCCGCCGCCCATTGTCTACCCGAAGCTGCAGCAGCGCCAGGACTCAACCTTGTCCAGCGACAGCTACTCCATCAGCTCTAGTCCCGGCTACAACTCGAAGCTGATGGAGGTGCCGCTTCTGCCCTTGGCATCATCGAGTCAGAGCGGTCGCAAGGGCATGGCCCAGCGCCAGCAGACGCCACTGATGGACCTGGCACCCACACGCTTCAGCAAGCTGCTTCCGGCAGTGCCGCCGCCGCGGGGTAAGATCAATTTCCGCCAGGACTCGACCATTTCCAGCGATAGCTTCAGCCAGACGTCCAGCCCCGGCTACAATTCGAAACTCATGGAAGCCCCACTTCTGCCCTCCTTGTCGGCAAAGCGATTGTGCAGCGGTAAGTGAAGAGAGGACATACGCGACACTCAAACTGTTACTAACTGATGTCGAATCCTAGCCCCGGCTCCGATTGTCTGCCGCCAGGGAGTGCAACACGAGCCCATCGAGGAGCTGGAGCCCCCGCAGACGCTGTCGCCCCTCAACAAGGCGAGTGCTCCGCCCAGCAGCTTGCAGACCATTGTGCGCTTTCAGAATGGAGCACCCCACACCATGTCCTTGCAACATCAGGTACCGTGGCAGAACCTTGAAGCCCAATCCTAGAAAAACCTACTCAATCGATGACTTTTCAGATCATCAATCGACGCAAGAGCTCCAATCCGTACATCACCAACGGACGCTTGAAGTTCCGCCTGTTCCAGATACTGATCAACGCCTTTGCTCTGCTGGCCATTGCTGGTGGATTGGCAGCGTACTTCAACGCCTATCCGACCATCAAGTTCGTGAATAAGACCATCATCAACACCATCCATGTGGAGGAGAACTCGAGCTTTGGCAAGAACCCCGCCCCCGGCACCTGTCTGCCCATCATCGTGCGCTTCTGTCAGGGCCCGCAGATACCCTACAACTACACGGTCTTCCCCAACTACATCGGTCACTTTGGTCAGCTGGAGACGCAAGTGGTAAATATGATGCGAGCTCTTTGCCATCCTATTAATCCACCTCGCTTGCAGGACCTGGACTCTTACGAGGCTCTTGTGGACGTCCGCTGCTACGAGCTGGTCTCCCTGTTCCTGTGCACCCTCTTCGTGCCCAAGTGCGGTCAGAGTGGGTGAGTTTTGAGAAAATGCATGATTGGATCTAAGATGAGAGGCAATGAACAGACTCTGAAAGATGGGATACAAGTATTTTGGGGGAACCTGATAAAAAAGATTGGGGATTAGGTAGACTGAATACAGGCCTCAAAAGAACATGTGCATGATGTGCGTCTTGAATCCTGACTAAACAAGTTATATCCATTCGATTCCATAGTGCCACAGTGCCACCGTGCAAGACGCTCTGCACTGAGACAATGCGCCGATGCGGGTTCTTCTTCGATGTGTTCGGGCTGAGTCTTCCCGAGTATCTGAACTGCAAGCTCTTTAAGGACTTCCCCAGCTCCGAGGACTGCGTGGGTCTGGAGGAGGTGCGTGACGTTATGATAGCGGCCTCTAATCCCAGGTGCGATGGCTTTCAGTGCGACCAGAACCGCTGCCTGCCGATGGAATACGTCTGCGATGGACACTTGGATTGCATGGACCAGACCGACGAGGGAAGCTGCGACCGGTGTGGCGTGGACGAGATCTACTGTGGAGACAACCAGTGTATTGCAACCAAGCACATCTGCGATGGTATCATCGACTGTCCGTACGGCCAGGATGAGCGTAATTGCCGTGAGTATTGGGATCCTCTTCAGTCTGATTGATCCCTCACCATGATCCATCGCCTTTGCAGTGAGGCTGAGTGAGCGGAATGGGGATGTGGGCGCCGGGGTTCTGGAGGTCTACCGCATCGGACAGCGCCAGTGGATGCCCGCCTGCGTGAAGAACTGGGACCGGGCCGTCTCACCCAGCGCCGTGTGCTCCATTCTTGGCTACTCGGCCGTGAACGCCACCAGTGTCCTGACTCAGCGAACACACCGTCCGCTACTGGCCTCGGTGAACGTCTCCACCGACATCTGGAAGATGTACGCCAAGCGACGGTCCACCCTGATGCAGGAGTTCGCCAACTGCAAGAAGACCGAGGACTATCCCATGGCCGAGCTCACGTGCTCCAACTATGGTAAGTCGAGAAAAAATCCTTCACTGTTGGAATGATGGCTGACGGCTATTTTCCACCCGCATAGAGTGCGGCAGGGTGAAACGTGGACGCCACAAGCCCTCCAGGCGGATCATTGGGGGCAGTCAGGCCAATCCCGGCAACTGGCCCTTCCTCGCCGCTATTCTGGGCGGGCCCGAGAAGATCTTCTACTGCGCCGGCGTCCTCATATCTGATCAGTGGGTGCTCACCGCTTCCCACTGCGTGGGCAAGTAAGTATCGCATCGCCCTTACTGCCACTGCCATTCCATTTCCGACTCTGCCGCTTAATGTTGTCCTGTGTTGTGTCCTTTCTGTGGTTGCAGTTACACCGTCATCGATCTGGAGGACTGGACCATTCAGCTGGGAGTGACGCGCCGCAACTCCTTCACATATACGGGCCAGAAGGTCAAGGTGAAGGCTGTCATTCCCCATCCGCAGTACAACATGGCTATTGCCCACGACAACGACATTGCCCTCTTCCAGGTAGGTTTTCTGGTCTCACGAACATCACTCCATCCATGTAATGCATCAATTCTCCCACAGTTGGCCACGCGTGTTTCCTTCCACGAGCATTTGTTGCCAGTTTGCCTGCCGCCGCCAAGCGTGAGGAATCTCCACTCCGGCACCCTCTGCACCGTCATCGGATGGGGCAAGCGCGAGGAAAAGGACCGTGAGTGAAGCCACTGCCAGTCGGGACGGGACGGGACGGGAATATTAGACTGATCTCTCGTTTACTCCGCAGCCAAGTCAACCTACGAGTTCATAGTCAATGAGGTGCAGGTGCCCATTATCACGCGCAACCAGTGCGACGAGTGGCTCGACAATCTGACCGTCTCGGAGGGCATGGTATGCGCAGGCTTCGATGATGGCGGCAAGGATGCCTGTCAGGTGAGTAGCAGCTTCGAACCGCTTCGAGCTGTGTGTGGATAAGGTGATCTTTTTTGCAGGGTGACTCGGGTGGTCCGCTGCTCTGTCCGTATCCGGGGGAAAAGGACCGCTGGTTTGTCGGCGGCATTGTGTCGTGGGGCATAATGTGTGCCCACCCAAAGCTGCCCGGTGTTTACGCGAACGTGGTGCAGTATGTGCCCTGGATCCAGGAGCAGATGCAAAAGCATGCACGACCTATCGGCGAGGAGCGCATCAACAAATATGATTTGCATCCGGGCGGACCTGACATGCTCTCCAAAATAGCCACGGATCCCTCGCGAAACGGAAAGCCCTATTACTACACCCACGGCAAGGTCCTGACCCATGACTAAACACAGACATAGATTTAACAGAAGTAATGTATATGTATGATGGGATAAGGAGAGAGATGAGATGCAGGAGAGACATCAGAGGACAGACGCAGCAAATACTTGAATACAGCATTTGTGCTAACAGCATTGCAGAAAGTACACAAAATAGAGTTCCAGAAACCGGAAACACCCAGATCAGAGGTGCTCAATGTGGCGAGCGATGGATAGGATATATTTTGCTACTGAACTTACGGTATTTTGGCGGATCTCGACGCGTATCGAGCTAGCTAGCATAACACCGATGTAGGCAACATAATCATGTGTCAATTTGCCGAATTTATTTGTCAATTTTTTTACAAAGAGATTTCTATAAACCCAAAAGAGAGCAACTGAAGGAAAACCAAAGATAATCCAAACCAAAAAGGCGAAACTATATGTCAATAAATAATGAATAACCGATTTATATATTTACACAAAAAAAGAAGATAAACGATATACAATACATATATAATCACGGAAGAAGATGTGGATTATACCCTAAACCTAACCTAACCGATATGTAACCGATTGGTAAATGTGTCTAAATATCCCGAGTCGTCCCGGACAATAAATCAATTTCATAGCTGAATTTCGTGTTGAAAGGTATTGTTAATGGAAGCCTTTCTATAAATAAGAAAACGGCAAGCAAACATTTTATTAATCCCAAGACAAAAATGTATGATTGCCGCCAAATAAATATACAAATATATTTACATATATCGAGAAATTAATAAAAAAAAAAATAACATACCTACCATATAGTAGATCCAAAACTATCAAGTGTTAAAAACTAGAACGGAAAATAATTTCTGTAGACACGATCTATGTAACTAAAACTAAACAAAAGGAAACTGCTGATCTACAGCATTTAATGAGTGTTCCTGTTGCAGAATCTTCTTCAGAGAGCTGATCGTATACCAAAGAATCTACATGGTAAAGAGAGTGCAGTGGACAATAAAGATAACTACAAATGCACAATAAGCAAAATGTTTGCATCTAGTCTATAAGTAATGAAAATAATAACTATAATGCGTGGGTTTCAGCTTTAAAAACACGAAAGAACAAAGAGAAATGTCACAAGGAACAGTACAGCAAAGTACAGTACAGAATATAAATGTATATGTTATATAATAATATAGTATGATGAGCGATAATGAAGTAGTAATCCATATATGTGCTTGTATTGTATACTATTCACACTGTGAATATCAGAATGTGTCTGTCTACATTCTTCTCAATAGATAATAGACATACCAAATGTATAACTAAATATTTAGAGATATTTACACATCGACTCAACTTGTTTCGCACGTGCCCCAACCAACCCAACCAAGAATATCACCATGATTGGAACTATTTTCCCAACATTTCCCTCACTCATTCTATATAGCCTGAACCTATGCCACCTATGCTTACCTTAGGCGTAGAGTAGCACCTAGTAGACATTACCTACTAAGGTACAACTATTTTGCTAACTGAAAAAGGAGAAACGAAAAGTAAGAAAATGTATGTAAAATATGCGTAACAAAAGACTCAAAATTGGTTGTTTCAGCTGACAGAATACACTAGCACACACACTACACACTACATACTACACACTACACACCACACACAAAGTTGAGCTTTGAAAAATGTACAGCTTTGGCCAGGATTTCAAGTGCTTGATTATTAAAAAACCTATGATTTCTAACGTATAACCGTTTACCGTTTACTAATAGCTCTAGTTGGCCTGTATACATATACAAAATATAGCTATATAGCTATACATACATTCATATACATATATGTATGTATATATATATATATATATTATATACATGCATGTTTTGTACAATCAGTTTACAAGTGAAAAAAATGTATTACTAGTTTTAATGGGGGTTTAGTTTTATGAAGCGCATATTACACAAGGCACAACAGCATGTTTAAAAGGAACATGCACACAGAAAGCGAAAAAAAACACAAAAAACAAAACCAATATGTAACTGAAATATATACAAGAAATATACATATAACGGTATAGATATATTCTATATATATATACATATTGTAGCTGTAGCTTGTAAGCAGATGTGATGGTGTCTAAATATATACATACATACATACAAACATGCATATTAACAAGTGGAAAAGCTTAGTTTATACACAAAAGAATCTGTGGCTTTTGTAGAATGAGCCGAGGACAACCAACAGATAAGATATATCAAAGACAATACATATAAAGATATACATATACGAGTATTATGCTTGTTTCGATTTCGTGCATTATATATATACATATATAGAAAAATATGTGCACTTTTTGTTTGACCTCTTTCCCTTCAGTTTCTCGATCTGACTCATATTCATTTTGCAGTTCTGATCCATCCGATGTGATGTGGATGGATCGTCCACTTCCAGAGCTATTTTTATACACCCATGCTAGAGGCATGCTCCAGGCTACTATCAAAACGCTTAGCTTTATGTACACTTAGTCTAAACGAAACAAAAAATGAATAGAAAAATGAATACGTCAATATGTTTAAATGTAAAAATGCTTAGCATTGTCGTAAAGTGAAGTGTGAGTGAAATATGTTACATGCGGGGGTCACCCGATAGACAGGGGGCCCGGCATGAATTAGCACATTAGATAAATACTAAGTACAATATGCATACAATCACAAAACAAAGTCCCACGAATTGGGAGCCCGCGCAAGCCCCAGCATCCTAGTTGAAAAGCCGTGCTTGAAAGATTCGGTTCTTTTCCGCATGCTCCATGACACTTAAAAATTACATAAACTAAATATAAATTATGAAGAAAACCGATTAACCGAAAAAAACCAGAAAACTGTAGCGAAACTTGAATGTAAATGTAGCAAAATTCCAAAAATTAAGAAAAACCTGGAAGCTGATTAACAAACTAGATGAATTTACATGCGTCACGTCACGAAAAAGCATACACAAGTATCAGAATATCAGAATGGACGATTACGAGAATATACAATACATATATGTATGTTTAAAGAGCATAATTCGATTCGAGATTGAGGAGAGAAGCAGGAAGCACTTGTTATTTATGCACAGATGGAACTTTGTAAAGAATTTACAAGATCAAACATTGACAATAAAATACAAAACTGAATTTTTTCCTTTGAGCTGGACAAGCGCAGCGCATCGGAAGCATTGAGAATTTATGAAAAGTTTTACATTCAAATTTTGAAGGGAATCCGTGAAATTGTTGAACATTTATTTTGGAAAAAATAGAGATTAATAACTTTGACTTTGACAATGCGGCGGTCAATTGGGACTGGCCATACAATAACTGGAAGAGTGCAGAAGGCCTAAATAAAACTACATATAATACACACAAACACGTATAACCAACTAAATGCTAAAAGCAAAATGTCATACATATATACATGATATATACCTACACACATACATACATATATATATATATAAATGTTAGAAAATAAATGTATAAAAACACATGTGTATTGTTGCCAATGTCTTTTTCTTTACACTTTATGCCTAATCTATGTAATTACTTATTTCTACGTACTATAGGTAAATGCAGCTTCATTTGAGGTAGCTCTGTACAACATCCCGCATATCCTTGATGACCTGTCGCTGATCGGTGGCGCCCACCACCGCTGTGCCCGAGACAATCATGTTGGCTCCCGATTTGGCACAGCATTCAATGGTTTTTGGGCCTACACCGCCATCCACTTCAATATCCAGATTGGGGTAGTTTTGGCGCAGCCATTCCACTTTGGGCATCATGTCGGCCATAAACGATTGACCCCCGAAGCCGGGCTCGACAGTCATTACCAGTACAACATCAGCTATGCTAATATACTTCTCCAAATCCGCCACCTGTAAACATACATACGTAGTGGGGAAAACATGGGTTATAGCGCTCAATTGGAATTATAAACATAACCTCAACTGACTTTGGTGCCCGGCTTAATGGCCAATCCCACCTGCATGCCGGCCTCCTGTATCAGACGGCTGACCTTGTACACATCATCCACCGGCTCAATGTGGAACGTGTAGAGGTTAACGCCCGCATCAGCCATGGGGGATATCCACTGCTCTGGATTCTGGACCATCATGTGCGTCTCAAAGAACGCGGTCTGTGGATTTACACGGATAAGTTCAAAATCTCGTCGAGTGGACCAAAAAATAGCCAATTTACCTTGATTTTGTTGCGCAAGCTCTTGACCATTGGATGACCAAAGGTGAGGTTCGGAACAAAGTTTCCATCCATCACGTCCAGGTGCAGGTAGTCGGCCCCATTGTCCAGTAACTTTTTGGACTCCGCTGCCAGATTGGCAAGATCGGCGTTCAGAATGCTAGGACCGATTTTAGCTTTCACCGACATTTTCTTGGCACAGCTACAGAGTGATCGAAGTAGTTGGGGGCTTGAGAACGCCGTTTTGTCGTGTTAAGGTCAAACAAAGGGGAGCCGGAGGAGCACGCACGGAGTTTGCATTTGAGAAAAAAATTTGAGAGACTGAGAATTTGAGAACGCAGCAGGCAGCTGTTGTTTGTGTAAAATGTCATATTTCTCGGATTTGCTGTTCGGTTTGGTATTAGGAGCTAGCTCAGACCATAAACACTAAACAGATAGTTTTATACGATAAATTCATATATTTTCCGCATGATTGGATATGTTTCTGTACTCTACATTTTCGGATTGCTTATAAAATAGCGTTTAAGTAAAACAGGTCAAACAAAATTTCCACAATATCTTTGCTTTTACATTGTAACTACAGATTTGATACATGTCTATCTACACCAAAAACAAGAGATATATTTTTCACATTACCGATACAAAAGGCCCATCTCGAAGAAGTTGCAAGGTGTGAGACCTAGAGAGGGTTTTTACATGCGAAGAATAAAAGAACAGGGGTATACTCTTCAATTAATTTACTTTATTTAAATTTGTTCATCTTTGTGCTTAAAGGACTATGTTGAATGAGAATGTAAGTTCCAGCTTGCGCGGTGTCTAGAGCTCGTCCTTTACGTGTATGCCTGGGTATTCCTTGTTCTCGATGGAAACGCCCTTGCAGCGGTCCTGTTCGACCAAGAAGTCCTTTGCCTCCCAGGCGTGGCCACCGTCTTTGAAGAGAAAGATGGCACGGTTGTCATCGACCATATACCTCTCTGCCTGAATGTGGTTATTCCATAGGCTGGTCTGCCAGAGCTTGGTAATAGTTTCGCCTTCCTCACGCGTTGGGTTGCCGGTAACGGAGACGAATGTCATGAGCGTGCGTCCCTTCTTCGATACTTTTAACAAGTCTTCGGGGTTCTTGCTGTCCAGATTTGAGAGATCAATCTTCGGCTGAGGGCGCAAGTGCTCGGGCAGCTCGTCCGGCTCTAGTGGCTCCTCATCTTCCTGTAAAGACTCCTTTCATTATTCGGGCTCTTTGTTGCTATTTGTATGATACTTGCATCCCACTGGTCTAGCAGACGTTCCAAATCAGCTTCACTATAGTCGCGTATGTCCTTCTTGGCCCACGCCGGTTTTTCTTCTTCTGCGAACTTCTTTGCCAGCACAACAGGCGCAAGTGCCAGGCACAGCAAAATAAAACTTGCTTGCATTTTAATTTAAGTTAAAGTTAATTTCGCACGCAGACAACCAAACACGTCACCTATTCATGTCCAAACAATCACAGAAAACATCGAAACAGAGAAAATCGAAGTTCTTCCACCTCTAGCACACACGTACACGTAAAACACAACGAAACCGAACAGCTGGGAGCGCAACGGACAAGAATTTTGTATTGCGTATTGAAATGCCGCACTCTATGCTGGTAAATAGTGCTTAGTAAATAGAGATAACTAAGTTTACCTAAAGCTAAAAGCGAAGAAAAAACACGTGCAATAAACGGGAGCAGTGCGCCGCTGATGGAGGGTTTCGGAAGGTGTGGAACATTGGAATATAGCCAATGTTGGTTGACTACTACTTTGCGTCAATTAACGTGGGATATTGAAAACAATGCGGTCTTGTAATATGTGCCAAAACATTTGACTTGCGTTCTCTGTCGGGTCGGTCGGTAATGCCGATGACATCATCATCATTGTGTTTATGTGTTTCCCTCGTTCCATCTGTTTTGTTATGCTTTCGTATATTTTAGATAAATCTGTACCCACACAACGAAAGCGAGTGCAAAAGTGTTTAACGCAAGATACCCGCTAGACGAGCGCGGCGGCCTCTCCCACAAATTGTTTAAACAAAAGAAAGGAAGGAAGAAAAATCAATAAGTAAAATCAACACGCCCAGCTGCTAGTACAAGATGGTCTTCGAGGCAGTTGTTGCCGATGTCCTCAACAAGGTGCTGGGAGACTACATCGAGAACTTGGATCGTAACCAGCTCAAAATAGGCATTTGGGGAGGTGAGTTCTTAATTTTATTCAGAACCCCCCAAAGTATGACACAATTGTGCTCCACACGAACACAATTCCAACTACCTTTGCCTTTGTTTAATCCATTTTATATATCACCCGCTATTTTATTGCTCTATCTGCACGCACTGTTTGCTTTTGCGACCCCCAACAACCGCGCCGATGACCTTATCCTTCGTAATTCATGATATCGCGAAGTGACCCAAATTCAGCCTTCGCTGAACGAACATAATAGAGAGGCATTGGTATGGGCCCGAGAGGCACATCTGAGAATAATTTCCACGCTCTCAACGGCACTCCCATGATTCCGATTCGGATTCGGATGGGTGGCGAAGTGGGGAGCGGCCAACTGTTGCGTCTGTAGAGAGCCAGCAGATGCGCCATGTGTATCATTCGTAGGGCCAGCCAGGCCACCCAGTTGCAAGCATCGGCAACAGGCGAATGTTTTTGCGGCTTCTATTTACACTTCTTCTTTAGCCTACATGTACAATCTTGATATTTATATAGGTATGCATGTACATACACATATTGGGTGGCTGGAAACTGCAAACACTTGGTCTTATCAAATGCTGCGCCCATTGAAACAGTTTCTTTGGCCTCAGACAATGCTGCGATAGACAAAGTCAAGTGCACGTGTACTGTGATATATAGGGTGCCCCTGAGGGCCGTCCGTGGGGTCCACATCACCAAAAAATGCCAAGTTCAAGGGACTAGTCTATAAATAAAAATCTACCAAACAAACTGGTTTATTTCAGGGCGGAGCCACCGCCAAGCCTGGTTTATTTTATTTTTTGTGTGCGTTCAACTTGAACTTGATGACATAATGCTAGCCCGTGCAGCGTCATGAATTAATTTCGAACTCAAGTTATTTTGAACAGAGTGTATCCGAAGAGAAGAACAGTGGGCTTTTGTTGTATGTGACCAAAAGGCAGTCTAGTAAGGGGTTATTTGTAATACGCCACTAGAATAAGACGTCTTTTCCGGCTTAGTTTTTGTAGGGATTCCCTTTCGACTTTAGATTATTGTATCATCAATTTTCTTGCGAAAATACAAAGCTCTCAAAGCATCAAAATTATATATTTCATCACAAAAATGCAATGGAAATACGAGCACACCATTTATTTGTCATCATTTACTGAGAGGGCAGAAAAATTGCACCGATTTTGTTTTTATTTGTAAAATAAACAATTCTTATCTCGTCTGGCCTCAATCATGACTGCCATGCGAGGAGTAAACAGATCATTGTTTTCCTAATTTCTTGAGTTACTTTTTCTTATTGAATCGTTTGATTGATAAACTTAGTGAGTTTTATTGTATTTAACTCGCATTTCAAACTTGTCTTTGAACCTTTCCTTGGGTTAATTCTCTTGCTTGATAAGATAGCACGACCCGCTTGTGGGGCCTCCTATCAGTGGCTCTGTGATGTCCGTTGCATACTCGCTCGCCAAACTATTGACCCACATGCGTAAAATTCAATTAATATTCAACGTTCTCCCTCTGCTCATTAGGAATTCCAAGCATTCAAGAAAACACTCGAAACTCAAAATATAAAATGCGGCATGCCCAAGAGCCAGACGCTTTTAATTGGAATTGATATATTGCCTGGGGTGTGCTGGTTCCTTATAGATACAGCATACAGTGCGTATAACTATCATAAGACATCAAAAGAGTTAGTTCAATAACCGGAAATCTCTATTCAATGCCACTTTCTTGTCGTTCTGGGCATATGCTACTGTCACGCACTGTAAACCTTATTTGTTTATCGCCGCTTCGCTTTTGCTCACATGCATCACCCCCGCCCCCGCAGATAGCAGCAATACATCAAAAAGTTGACCAAATACTAGACATTTTGAAGCAAATGGAATCGAATTTATTTCCCATTATATGTGCATATATGTGAAATTACATGGCTCTATACCCACTCTTTGTTTTTGCTTTTTATCAGGCGATGTGGTTTTGCAAAACCTAAAGATACGCGAGAGTGCCCTGGAAGATTTGGACCTGCCGGTGCAGATTGTCTACGGATATTTGGGTGAGTGTGAGAGACATGTAAGCGAAGAAAATGGGCACTGAAATGAGTCTCTTGTTAGGTAAACTGGTGCTGAAGATACCATGGAAGAATCTGTACAGCCAGCCCGTTATCGTGAACATTGAAGATCTCTATGTCCTGGTCTCGCCCAATAACAATGTCCAGTACAATGCGGAGAAGGAGGCCAAGTATGAACTGGATGCCAAGATGGCGGCGCTAGATGCCCTCGAGGCGGCCCGCAAAAAGGAGATTGAGAAAAGTGAGGATGAATAAAAATTAGACAGAACGTAAATGCGAACGCTTCATCTGGCCTCCTCTCTTTTCAGATACAGCCAAGCCCGACGCTGGATTTGCCGAGAAACTAACGGCGCAGATTGTGAACAATCTGCAGGTGACGATAAGCAATGTGCATTTGCGATACGAGGACAGCACAACGACCGGCAGTCCGTTCTCCTTTGGCGTATCGCTACACAGACTCGAACTTTTCACCACGGACAGCAACTGGGACAATACCTACATGACGGAGCAGGCCTCCCAGGTGTTCAAGATAGCGAATCTCTCCTGCCTGTCTGCCTACATGAACTGCTCCGCTCGTCTCTTTGCCAAGGAGGCGACATCGCTCACGGAACTCTTCCAGACGAGCATTGCCCGCAAGGACTTCAAGCCCTTGCACTACAACTATGTGCTGGGGCCCATCTCGTGCAATGCTAAGCTGAAGCTCAACATGAATCCCGAGCTCGATAGCCCGGCCTTCCAGATACCCAAAATAGATCTCTGCTTGGAAATGGAAACTCTGAATGTGGGTCTAACCAACAACCAGTTCGACAATATTATCAAGCTGGGCGATGCCATGAACCGCATGCAGTTGGGCATTCCCTACCGCAAGTATCGACCGTACAATCTGTGTAAGAATTCCCCAGTCCCCCATTCTGAATGATACAGCACCTTATGCGTTTTCCTTCCCTCCATCGTAGCTATCAAGGGCCATGCCAAGGAGTGGTGGCAGTTTGCAGCCACCTCCATACTCGAAGTGCAAGTGCGGAGACCGCGCCGCTGCTGGACCTGGGCACACATCAAGCAGCATCGGGACCGCTGCAATACTTATGCACAGGTGGGTCTTCAATGCAATATTATCTGTTGACTCTTTGCTGACTTATCCCTGTGTCCACTGCAGAAATACAAGGAACGAGAGCTGAGCAAAAAGCCCCCAGCCACCCTTATAGAGACTTGTAGTCTGCTGGAACAGGAACTGGATGCTTTCAATCTGCTACTGATCCGACAGCGTGTCAACATCGAGATAGAGAAGCTGAGGGACGCAGCGCCTGTGCCGAAGACAGGCTGGCTGAGTGGCTGGTGGGGCGGCGGAGCCAAGAAGGAGAACGAGGGCCAAGATCAGAATTTTGGCAAGAAACAATGCTTAATACTTTCTTTCATGTGTGTGTGCATGGGCACATGTCTACAATCTAGAATTTTCATTTGCAGTACAAAAATTCGAGGCTGCCATGACGCCGGAGGAGAAGGCCAAGATGTACAAGGCGATTGGTTACGAGGAAAACGCGAAGCCTCAGGATGTGCCCGTATATTATGAAGCGATCAGAATGAACTTTAAGCTGATTGCCTTGGAGGTGGGTCTGTACCAGGACAAGGGCTCGGCCACCGATAATAGAATTTCGTACGACTACCAAGATCTGCCGTCGCTGGTACTGCTCAAGTTCTCCATGGCCACGGCCTCGGTGAGCCAGCGACCAGCTGCTGACGCCATCACCATCACCGCTGGCATGAAGGAACTCAAGGTGTCGGGCCTCGTTCGTGACGGCCGTACACCCATGATCGTGGAGTCGAAGATAACCGACGAATTTAATCTGCTGGACATATTCTTCGAGACGAATCCATTGGACGGACTCTGCGATCAGAGAGTGAAGATCGTGGCGCGTCCTCTACAAATCATATACGATGCAGAAACAATCCTGAACCTCATAAGTGTGTTCCAGCCGCCTAAGGATATGACACTCTCAAGGTTCGAGAACGCTGCCAGCCTGCAGCTGAACAGCATCAAGGAGCGCTCGGCCACGGGCATGCAGTATATGATTGAAATGAAGTCAGTTCTTGATGCGGACATCCTGCTGATGCCCAACGTTCTGGTGGTGCCCCACAAAGGGGTATATGCTGCGGACCAGTCCTCCCTTGTGGTCATCAGCATGGGACAGGTGCACTTGACGACCAACACCCGGCGCCGTGCGTCGACTAGTGTGTTTGGCTCCAGCGAGGAGCGAGGCGAGATTCTCAAGAGCGTCATGGAGAACGCTTACGACAGATACATCATTAAGGTGGACGACATTCAGCTACTGGTGGCGCGCCCTGGCGAGCCGTGGGATCATGTCCTCAAGGCTGCCGTCTCCACGGATATGCATGTGCTCCAACCCGCCTCCCTGATGATCACTGCCGCCCTCTGCGTGGTGGACAATGACCCCCGAATGCCCAAGATGAAGGTGGACATTGAGATTCCGACCGTCCAAGTGAACATCTCCGAGGATCGGGTGATTGATGCCATCTCAGTGGCCACGAGCATACCCCTGCCAGAAGCGTCCGAGCCAGCGGCGCAGCTGATAATGACGCGCTCCCGCAGCTCGCTCTCCAGTTTCCTCAACAAGGACGTGATCAAGTTCGGCGGCAGTAATGGGGGGAACACCGCAACCTCGGCCGTGGAGGAGATAATACAGTACACCAATTTGGAGGTGAACTTCTCACTGAAGGAGATCTCTTTCGGCCTGTACCAGTCAAACAGGCTGTGCGAGAACGATTCGGATGTCACCATTGAGTTTCTGACTCCGGAAGGAACTGCAATGCCGTCCCCTATGGATGCACCGCAACCGAAAACAACGGTGGAAGAGCCGAGCCTGGAGGCGGCCTTTGCAAGGCGTTCACCCCAGATTCTGTCCGTCCAGGTGCACCAGCTTGAAGCAACATTGTCTCAGCGAACCTACGAGACAGTTGCCACAGTCAAGTGAGTAGATTCTCGTAGATTCGTGCAAGAAATGCCTCATCCCCATTATCCACTCTAAAATTCAGGCTGGGGGGCGTGAAGATCAAACAGTTCGACTGTCAGGAGAACAACCAGGAGGTTCTGGACATAATTGACACGCCCGGATACAACCAGGGGGATAATCTGGGCCAGAGCGTGAACTACCTGTTCACCGTCTCGTATACGATGGCTGACAAGACATCGCCAGAGTTTAGCACCAAATACAACTCCACGGAGCAGCTGATCGTCGCCAACTTCGAGATGCTTCAGATTGTGCTGCATCAGGAGTGTCTGCTGCGAGTTCTGGAGCTGGTGACGGACTTCCAGAAAAATCTGGACGATTTGCTGCAGACCGACAAGCCGCGCGATCGCTATGCCCTCGCTGGTGCCGGCGATGGTCTCAAACAAAAGCTCAATGTCATCCTTGAGGACACTGAACAAATCATGGTCCCTAAGCAAACCAAAATGAGACGGATTAAGGCATCCCAGCGGCGTGTGGAGAGCGTGAAGCTGCGCTTGATCGCCAACCTCAATCAAGTGGGGTTGATGCTAACCTCGAGAAGCCGCCCGCTGGCGGAGATGAATGTGAAGAAATTCGTTGCAAGTCTGACCATGAAGAGCTCGTACACGGAGCTGAACCTCGGTCTCAAGGATATTCAGGTCATTGACCTAAACCCCCAAACGATTCACGAGAATGTAAGTGGCCTTGACAGCTGCCGGAAACCTGAGAACTTATTTTCTACATTTTCCACACACAGATATTGAGCATTGTGGGCCAGGATGCGTTCAACTGCCAGGTGGTGCTCTACAACAAGCCCGAAACAGTCGATTACAATTCTGATGACATGAAGATCACCGTAGACATTGGCTGCATAAAGATTATCTTTTTGAATTGGTTTGTCGCTGGCATCCTGGTATGTTCTTATCGATTATTTGTGGACTGGAGGCTTAATTGCTTTGATGGCTTTAATGCATTTGCAGAACTTCCTCAACAATTTTCAAGCCGCCCAGCGGGCGTTGTCCGAAGCCAGCGCTGCGGCAGCGGAGTCCGCCCGTCAGAAGGCGATGGATGCCTACGAAACGGCGACGCGCATGAAGCTAAATGTGCGGATTAAGGCACCCATCATTATCATACCCATCGACTCCAGGAGCAGGGATGCACTGTCCCTCGATCTCGGCATGCTGGAGCTAACGAACAACACTGTGACTGTCCCAGTGGCCGACACAACCGAACGGGCCGTCATTGATGAGATCAAGTTGCGGCTTAGAAATGTCAAGCTATCCAAGGTTATCATATTGACTGGCAACGAGACCGTGGTGGATGGTGAGTTTTGAATAGACGTTCAACCAATTCCAACTATGGCTTCTTCTGGCAATTAACTGTTTCGTTTCGCCTTAGACGTGGATGCTGCCGTTGGCTTCAAGTCGAAATTTAATATGATGAATCCCATGAGCTTCACCATGCTGGTCACTCGCAATCTGTCGAGCGCCTGGCACAAGGAGCTACCCGAGCTTAATCTGTCCGGTCGCCTGAAGTCCATCGAGGTAGAGTATTCAGATAAGATATTTTTGTATTGATATATTCGTATATCATCAATTAATGTAGCTCACACTTTTCTCTGACGACTACGCTCTGGTCATGTCGATCTTGAACCGCAACCTCAACGAGGGCGTGCAAGAGTTCCCGCCACGGGACGACCCACCGCCCACTCAACCATCGCCAACGCGGGCAAGTGTACTTGCTGAAGGTCGCGGCACTCGCAAGCATTCCTTCCTAGTCACGCCAATGCTAAAGAACGAGAAGATCTACGAGGTGCTCAAGTTTAATTTCCAGTTTGATGGCGTGATAATAAATCTGATGGAGGGTAAGTGGGAGAGGTAGAGTGGGGGTACGATCGGTATGATCAGTAAGACCTAACTGAGAAAATTCCCACTTTTAGACGAAGATGAAGGACTGGCGCGGTTTGGCATATATTTCCTATCTGTCAAGGGCACAAAGCTGGTCAACAACACGCTGAGCACTTCCCTGGTTCTCTGCAACATTCAACTGGATGACACGCGCACGAAAACTAACAGCCAGATAAGGCAATACTTGAGCCGCAAGGACTGGGTAGAGGCCAAGCTGCAGACGGACGAGATCATCGACGCCTGCTACAACGAGCGCAATTTTATGGTTGATGTCACGGCCATAGTCAAGGAGAACGATACTTTTGGTAATTGTCATCCCCGAACAAAAGTCGAGCAGAAAGATAACAGATTGATTTGCTTTTGAAGCCGAAGTTCGTGTTCGAGGCTTCGACTTGATCGTCTGCATAGACTTCCTACTCAAGCTGACGACGTTCCTGACCCTGCCGCCAGACAGCACGCCGCGACAGTCGTTGGAAGTGGAGCCCATTTCGGAGACGGCTCACCATGCGCAAAGTTCTTTCCGGGATACAGCCGTTTTTGCAGCTAGCGAATTTATTGACCCGGAGTCAGTGGGTATGTATTCGAATGTATTCAACGTCCGATATCCGACAATAATCGGTACCTCTTCGCTTTAGTTGTTGGGCACAACAAGAAGATTAATCTTATACTGCATGTGGATGAGCCGGATATAATCCTCGTGGAAAGCCTGGACGATCTGAACACAAATGCCATCATCTTCAATGTAAGTAAAAAAAAAAAAGAACTTCCCGTGTCGTAACTTACTAGAATTCTAGAGGATAGCGCTGAAAGCGCTATTGAATCTTCATGCTGCCCCCCATCTGGAAGGAATCGTTTATTATTCCTTTCCATAAGAAATGTAGCAAGTCTTTTTTTGTCCCTTTCAGGCTCAAGCTCATCTAAATTATCGCGCCATAGATGACAAACAGATCATTAATGGACAAATCGATGCACTCAAGATTTACATGAGCGCCTTTCTGCCGGAGCGGCGGGAGCAGACGCGCCACTACATTTTGCACCCGTGCGTGATCAGCCTGCAGGGCTCCACGCCCGAAGAGCAGGGTCTGCATATAAGTCTCAAGCTAAGCGATATCATAATCAACGTGTCCCCTGCCACGATCGAGCTGCTGAATAAGGCGATAATGAGCATAGCCAGCGGTACTGCTGTAAAGGCAGTCATGGAAAAGGAAACGAAGGACTACACAGAGCTCTGGTATCCGCACAATTTCCGCAACCGATTCTATTGGTTCACCAGGGTGGATGAGGGCCTCGATGCCCTGCAGTTTATTAACAACGAATTGAAAGAATCCGCGAAGCAGAAGACGGAGAAATGCGTCATTGAGCTGCCCAGCATCACGGTTGTAATTGAGTCGGGCGTGGGATACTACACAAAGCCCCTCATATCGCTGGATACACGCATCACAGCCGTCTTTAACAATTGGAGCCGTAACCTGAGCGCACATGGATCGCTGACCCTCAACATGGTAAGCAGGTGCATCATATCGCTTGGAGGCTTCAATTTTATTACTGTAATTTTATTGCAGAACTACTACAACCAGTGCCTCGCCGAGTGGGAGCCAATTATTGAGCTAAACGAGGTGGTGGGCCGCAACGGAGTCAGCGAGTACACGCCCTGGGAGCTGAAGTTTGACTTGGCCACGGAGAAGGTGCAGAGCGAGACGAACGATGCGTTGGAGCAGCAAACTATCAACATGGTCATCCATTCGGAGGAGAATCTGGAGATAACATTCAGCAAAACGAGCTTGTCCCTGCTCGGCGAACTGAGCGAGGCCTTCTCGCAGGCCATCGACCAAAAGGGTCTCGCCAAACCGGATATAGTCGCGCCCTATGTCGTGGAAAACGACACGGGCTTTGACCTCACCCTCAATCTGCGCAGCGGCATCTTCACCCTGCACGAGGTGCATCGCGGAGGCGGTCATTCTGTCAACAGTTCATTGCTAATGTCGTCCATCGAACTATCCGCCGAGGTGGATCCCAATGACATACAAATTTGCACCATTTCAGCCGGTGGACGAGCCTATCTGCAGACCAAGGACCTGAGCACATTAACCGATGAGCAGGCTGAGGACTACAATCTCTATTTGACGGTAGGATGGTACTCTTATAGCCTGATAGCAAAAGCCCCTAATGATCTTTATATGTCTGTTGTTTTAGATTGGTTCCATCGAGAAAGGAGTCGTGGTGCCCGTGTCAAAGTCCGATACAAGATACTTCCCCCTGATGCGGGGCATATCCCATGATCCCTGGGGCATCATTTCCGAAGTGAAGCAGGACTATGGCACCACCACAGTGAACATTCATGGTGTCGTCAGCGTACGCTAAGCAAAGCCAATATTTTGTGCGAGTTTCAGCTGCTAATTGGTCAATCTTTGCAGGTCTTTAACCACTTTACTACCACCATCAGCGTGTATCGGCGCAAGGCGACGGACAAAAGTGATATTTTTGTGGGCAGTGCTGGTCCCGGGAAAGTGTTCAATGTGCCCCTTCACGCCATTTACGCGGACTCCAAGGATTTGTTCTTCTCCTTTCCGGGCTACAAGACCTCGGTGCAGGGTATTTCCTGGAGCGCCAGTCCCTCGGACCTCAACTACTCGCATCAGCTGCAGTGCGACCCCATTTCCACATTTGAACCGCTGTACATAAACGCCACGAGGACAAAGAGTGAGGTCTATCACGAGAATACCAACAAATTCAAGCTATTGAGCGCCTTCTACACCATCCACCTGCGCCCGCCTCTGTACCTACGCAATGCCCTCCCCATCAACATAATGGTTTCGGTGGCTGGGTGCTCTGTGCGAAGAGACTCGCTCGAGGTCACCCGCAGCTCACCCGATTTGGCTATAAAAAACATCAGAGAAGACTTCCTGGACTACGGCGAGAAGCAAGTGAGGCCGGGCGACGTGCTGCATTTGCCTACTGTCCGCCTGTCGGAAAAGGGAAAGGACGGCAAAAGCTTTCTGGTTGTTCGAGTAAGTATATCTGCATTCAGACTATCTCCAAGAGTTATTTGCTGAGCCTCTGTCTTCCCAGCTGCTGCAATACCTAGAGAAGGACTGGTCCTGTGCCACCGAAATTTCCGAGTGCAGCGGCGAACTCTGCACGTGGACGTTTTCATCGTACGACTCTGAGATGAAAGTGAATATGGAGCTCAATGTGCGGTAAGCGAATTGAAATCAGTTGCCATTTCTGTCCGATTTTCTGATTTCCGCCCCCGCAGACCAGAGGATCGACACGGCAGCATGATGCTCACGTTGTTCAGCCCCTTCTGGATGATCAACAAAACGGGGGAGATGCTCACCTATAAAACAGAGGCCACATCGGTGGAGGTGTTATACCATCCACCGGAGTACAGTGGACCTATACTCCTTACCTTTCGTGATACGATGTTTTTCGACAAGAAGAAAGCTTCGATTCGCTGCGACAATGGGGATTGGAGCGAGAAGATTCCCCTTGACGTGGCCGGTTCGGTGGGCGAAGTCACCTGCCATGCCAACGATCGAAAATATCACATCGGCGTTCACAATCACTTGACCCAGGACTCGTTGACCAAGCAGATCACCTTCATACCATTCTATATAGTCTGCAACAGATGCCCCTACAAAATCGAGCTCCAGGAGCAGAGTCGTCCGGGCGATCCGTGGATGGCCCTTCAACCTAATCAGTTTGAGCCTTTGTGGCCGAAAAACGACCACAAGCACAATCTCGTGGTTCGGGTGGAAGAGAAGGTGACGCCTGCCTTCGACTACACCGAGGTGATCTGTACCCTGCTGAAGCTGGAGAACAGCAGACATGGAGGCATCAACGTGGACGTGCAGACAACGGAGGGCGGCGTATACATAACATTCACAGAGTATCAGAAATCCGATGCACCGGGGCTGCTCATCAATCACACCAGAAAGGAAATCTGCTACCAGGAGAAGAACACCAAAGATGGTAAAATTCTATATGCCAAAAATAATATTATGTTCGCGTGGAGTGATCCGACGGGTCCCAAGATTCTTGTATTTGGCAAAAACAAACAGGAAACCGACTTGCGACGTGACGACATTGGAGAGGTTGTGTAAGTATCACATCGTATCCATGTTTCTTTAGTTTCCGCTAATGGAAATTCCACTCGACAGCATGCAAGACGGCACCAAGGCCTTCTGGGTCTCCTTCTTGGACGGCTTGCAGCGTGTGTTGCTGTTCACCGAAGTCGAATCGATAGCCAAACGTACAGAAACCACCGCCTCCCTGCAGACGATTACGCAGAGCATCGATCTGCGCATCCATGGCATCGGTCTGTCTGTGATAAACAATCAGACAGGCCTAGATATACTGTACCTGGGTGTCACCAGCTCTGGCATCATTTGGGAGTCCAAGAAGGAGGGTAAGAAGCGTTTTAAGGAAATGACCATTCACGACACCGACCTTCTGGAGGCCGAGTACCAGCGTTATCTGGTGCACAAAAGCGTTAACGATGTCCAGAACTACAAGCTAGACAATAAATTTCCGGTAATATTCACTACGCACTGACTACATTCTACGGACCGCTCTATACACCTTTATTTGTATTTATTTTTCAGATCGATTTCGACGGAATGGTGCTAAAGAAGGCCGTTGATCGACAGCTGAGACGCAGCTTCTACCCGGCCATTTGGGTGTCGAACAAGTCATCACCATTCCAGAATCAGCTGCATATCAAAATCAATCGTGTCCAGGTGGACAACCAGTTCATCGATCCCATATTCCCAGTCGTGCTAGCCCCGATACCGCCGCCCAAGAGCGTGGCCAGCACCACGACTCTGAAGCCGTTTATTGAGTGCAGCATGGTGCAGCGCGTCATGCCCAACTCGACGGTCAAGCAGTTTAAGTACGCCAAGATACTGATTCAGGAGTTCCACTTCAAGGTGGACATACTGTTTCTCACGGCCATTGCTGAGATGTTTGCTAAGGAGGTTTCCGATAAGGTGGCGGCCAAGCAGTTCCGCCAAGACGTCGACTCCATTGAGCAGCCCCTGTCCGCCTTCTTCGAACTTCACTCGCAGCAGGAGCAGAAAAACTTCTACGACAGTCTCCACTTGGGGCCACTCAAGATACACGTCAGTTTCTCGATGGCCGGATCGGACACCACTGCACTGCCAGGCTTCCTGGGCACCATAGTGCAAGGCGTAGGCGTGACCCTAACCGATGTGAACGATGTCGTTTTCCGGCTGGCCTTCTTCGAGCGCGAATATCAGTTCTTCACGCAGCAGCAACTAATCAACGAGATTACCTCGCACTACACGGGCCAGGCACTGAAGCAGCTTTACGTCCTCGTCCTCGGCCTGGATGTCCTTGGCAATCCATATGGCTTGGTGGTAGGACTTAAAAAGGGCGTAGAGGACTTGTTCTATGAGCCATTCCAGGTACACCTACCATACTTTTTTTTCTACATATAAAATTAAAATATTTTCCATTTTTAGGGGGCTATACAAGGGCCTGGTGAATTCGCTGAGGGTCTCGTCCTCGGCGTTAAGTCCCTCTTCGGCCACACTGTAGGCGGGGCAGCTGGTGCCATGTCCAAGTGAGTTGAGCATTTTGTAAAGGATTGTAAAGGATTTTCCTATCGAGCGTAATATTACCATCTATTAGGATTACTGGCGCCATGGGCAAGGGGCTGGCAGCACTTACCTTTGACGAGGACTACCAAAAGAAACGGCGTCAGGGCATGAACAACAAGCCGAAGAATTTCCACGAAGGATTAGCGCGAAGCAGCAAGGGCTTGGTGATGGTACGGTTCTAGACATTGAACATTCTGAGGCATTGAATATTTTGGAATGTTATTTCAACTTTTTCACCTTCACCTAGGGCTTTGTTGACGGGGTGACCGGTGTTGTAACTAAACCTGTGAGTGGAGCTCGCGACCACGGAGTTGAGGGTTTCTTCAAAGGATTGGGCAAGGGAGCTATTGGTCTGGTCGCCCGCCCCACCGCTGGTGTGGTCGACTTTGCCAGTGGCAGCTTTGAGGCGGTTAAACGCGCTACAGAGGCTAACGAGGACGTCAAGCGGCTGCGTCCCACTCGCTTTCAGCACAATGATCATGTGCTGAGACCCTATTGCTACAGCGAGGCCATGGGCAACAAAATGCTGAAGTAAGTGGCGCGCGTAGGCAGATTAGATGGCCTGATTTGACTAATTGATTGCTCTCATCCGCAGGGAACTCGACAAGGGAAAGTATGCTAGCACCGACAGCTTCGTGCATTGCGAAGAGATTATCCAGAAGGCCGAGTATCTTCTGGTCACCAACTACCGCCTGGTGTATATCCAGCGAAACGAGATGTTCGGCATCTGGACGGTACGTTGGACTTTTGCCCCCATTCAGAACCTATTGAAAATGCATTAATGAGTCTGGTCTTAATTTCAGTCGCTCTGGTCGTACCTATGGAATGACATTAACTCCGTAGATGCTACGACGCTCGGTGTACAAATCACTGTCAAAGTGGAGAGCAAGAAAGTACTGGGATTTTTCAGCTCCAAGGAATCGCCCCGCAAGCTGGTGCTGCTGGCAGATGACCGCAAGCGCCGCGCCCTCAAGGAAATTATCGAATCTCATTTAGGCGACAGCATTTCGAACGTCACAGCCACATCCTATTATCCTGATCAAAAAAATAACTAAATCTGAATTTATCTGCTAACTGTATTATAATCCGGCACATCCTCAAGGCGGCTCCAGTGGCAGCTACTGAGCTACTGCCTTGATCCACCTTCTCCCTCTGCCTGCGTCTCTGCAACTGGTTTGAATAAATGCAAGTAAATCCACACTTAAATCCACATACAATAATGAATGCTTTTACTTATGTTAACTATTATGCTTTTATATTAAAATTGTATGTCGGTAAAAAAATGTGACATCCAGAGAGCGGTTTCCACTAGCTTAAGAACTAAATCTACAATTCATCTGTGGAGGGAAGGACTAAAGCGCGCGCAGAGACGAGACGAGCAAGATCGCGATGAGTGCACCTGGATTTGGTCTACACCTTCTTGAGGAAGCTGCTGGGAGGTGTGGATAGTGGCATGATGGGCTCGTAGTTGCTGCAGCTGTCGTTGTCGCAGAAGGAGGTGAGCGAGGCCAGGGCATTCGCCGCCAGCGCCTCCACGCTGAACATGGTGGACAGATGGCCGCTGCTCTCGAACTGATTGATGATCATGTTCACTTTGCTCTTGGCCTCGGCTTTCAGGCTGGGGGAGGAGGGACTGCTGTTCGACAAACTCAGGTCGCGTTCGCCTGGAAGTGCCCCATCATAGCCGTAGCCCTCCCCGAGATCCGGATCTGTCAGCAGATTCTCCTTCTCGCTCTGCTTGCACTTGGTATTGGCGGGCGCAGCGCTGGCCGTGCTCGCTGTCTTCTGTCCTGTGCTCTTATTGAGACGACTGAGAAACCAATTCCTCGCCAGCTTATCACAGTCCTTCCCGGGCGTGGACGTCATCTTCTGCGGACTCGTCTGTGCTGATGTCTGAGATTTGCGTTGCTTCTTCTGCTCCTTGTTGTTGGGGCTTTGAGCAGGACTCGTCAGCGACAGCGACAGCTGCTCCGAATCGCTGCTGTTGCTTGCGCAGGAGTAGCTCTTCTTCACCGCCTTCTTCAGGCGCTCCGGACTGGGACCGCCTGGCGACAGCTGCGTAGACAGCTCACTGTGGACGGTCTTTACCTTGGCGTGGAAGTCCATGACCAGACTGTCGTGCAGACTGGACGGTTGTGGTTGTGGCTGTGTCTGCGCCTTGGTTCCGCCATCACTAAGTAGCACCATCGTTTCCACCTCCCCGACGGATGATGTCGCCTCCTTCAGCGGCTGCGGCGGACACTTTGGCACGTCATACTCAAAGCGCCTGGCCAGGGCGCTTGGACTATGAGTCTTCTCAGGCAGTTTGGGTGGCGTCCCCGACAAATCCACGGTAAGGTTGTAAATGGGCGAAGGCTCTTCGTAAATGCAGTCCGTTGTTGTGGGCGTAGCTGAATAGTTTATTCTCTTCGTGACTGGCGGTGTGGGCAGTTTGCGTGGAAGCGGGCTCTTCAGGGACTGGTGTACAGTGGTGGTGGCATCGCCACGTATGGCTGCCTCAATGGCGTGGATCCACTCTTTGGCATCGACCTCGTTGTTGGCCTGGTAAACGAACTTCTTGTTGGGATCGTCGGTGGTTATCTGGAAGCAAATGTCACGCCGTTTCCCCTCGCCAAAGTGCTCGATCTCAATGGCGGAGCTTTTCAGGTAGAGACTGCTGCTGGGCCGGCAGGCAGTCGGACCATCCGCATAGCAGAGCATCCACTCGTTGAGGATGCCGCAGTAGCACTTTCTGGTCTGATCGAAGAACAAGCGCTTTGGTACAATCCGCTGAAGCTGTCCGTATTTGGTGGATCTCTGCAGAGACAGGTGTCCGGCGGGAAGGTCTGCGTATGGACAGTCAATGATCAGCTCGTGGGTGAAGGTTATGACCTTTTGCGCCTCATCCTCGCCCTGGTCTTGGCCCTGACCCTGGCTCTGACAGGTCTCATACAGCTGCTGTTCCTTATCATCCTTAGCAACTGAACCTGCTCCTGGTGGGTTGGCGGAGAAGCGAAAAGTCTTGTCACTGTCCAAGGAGCCACTGCTGCTCAGATCGATATACTCCCGCGATGCGGCCACTGCAATTAGGGGTAATTACTAATTACTGGATGTTCCAGGCAAATAACTGGGCTCGTTCTTCACTCACGCGAGTTCTTGGACGACGATGGCGAGGACAACATCTCCAGATAGCAACTGGGACCGGTCTCCGCGCCCACTTTGCTATCGACACAGTCGCCCATTCCATTCCCATTCGACTTGATGCTTGGAGCTGGCACCTGGACGTCTGCGTCTGCATAGCCCGCCAGCAGCAGCTCGCAGCGCTCCAGCAGCTCCGCCGTCTGTTCGGCGGCCGTCATGTGGAAGAGATTCGAGGTGTTTTCGTACTCGGATGTCTCCAGCGAGGCACGAAAGTGGGCGCGCACATCTGCAACGAGACGAAAAGATCACCGCCATGAGTTCTAATGTTCGGTTGGGTTTGGTTCTTGCTCTGTTCTTGCTAAATATGGTGGCGGCCTATTAGCCATTAATTTCGAAACGCATCATTGGCCTTAATAGCCTGCCCCCCCCCTGCCAGCCGCAGTTGAGCAGTTGAGCAAGAGCCATCCCATTTCCATTCCCTCTGCGGAGGGCAATTAGCTGGCAGCAGTGTCTTTTGCAGTGACTCAGAGCAGAGCAGGAAGCGGACAGGCAATGCTTCAGTTAATTGCTCTGGGCTGGCTCTGGCCCAGTATCAGTGCCAGTAACAGCCGAGTACCAGCCCCAGCCCCAGCCCCAGCTCCAAGACTTCACATGAATGACCTCATAAGCTCTCTCGCTCAAGAGTCAACTGCGAATTGACCGCGGCAATTAAAAATAATTTCACTGACCAAGAAAGTAAACTCTTCGTCGGCGTTTTTTTATTTTTTATTTCTTTTTTTGTTCTTCTCTCCGTCTCCTCCCTTGCTAAGCTAAGTTTTTCGTGGTTCATACACACATACAAACATATATAAATTATTTAACTGTAAACCGAAAAGTAAAGAAATTTGCAAGAAATCTTGTTAAAATTTGAACACGCAAACTATGAATAAGTCTGTAATCGTAATACTTCTGTTTATGTGAATAAGCCACCAGCAACAGAGAGTGCTATGCTTGAAAACCGAACAAGAGATGCTCTTTCAACAAAACTAAATGGAATTTACAGATGTTAGTAGTAGTGAAGAGGCTATTCTTTCATCCTTTCTCCTCTCTCCTGAACTCTTAGTCTATGCCCTTCATCTTGCCCAGTGCTAGTGGCAGAGTACAAAAACTTGTTAAAATATAGCCCAGAGACGGAGGCTTAAACAAGCGCTTTGAGCTTCGTTTATCCTCTTTTTATGGTATACCTTGCGGGTATACGGACTTGTATACATACATATATGTATATACATATGCTTCGATGGAACAGCGTCCAAAACGACAGAGCCAAACGCCTTCGACAAAGTGTACACAAAAAACAAGAGCATGAGCCAGAACAAAAGCGTATTTAAAGTTGGCCCCATCCAACGCTGCTGTGGACTCGACTTCGTGGAATGAGTCAATAATACATTGGGTTATTATTAATGTTTATGTGTTGAAGTTTCAGTTGGATCGGATCTCGTCTGCTCTGCTCTGCTCTGTCTGTGGTGTGCGCCCCAGGCGGGCAGGCTCAAGGCACGAAGTTTTCTATAAAAGATTTTGTGTATGTAATTTTTGACTATGCAAAACGAACATAGTTTTAATGATGAATCTGCCAGTAACTGCTTTTAATTTTGTTTTTCGGTTTGCTTTTGTAATGTGCTGAATATTCGGGTTTTTAGTTGAAGATAATTACACTTACCCAACAAAAACTGTTCCATTTCTGGCCGTTTAGTAGTTGCCATTGTATCCATTTTATATTTTTTTCTGTTTGTTTTTCAGTGTTAATTTGAAGCGCTTTGCGTTAATATGCGTTGAATGCTTGTTCTGTAGATCGTTTGATTTCTCGCTCGGGTTTTATTGTGGCTTCTCTGGCGGTTGTTTTTGGACTCGGAGCTGTCATGTTCATCGAATGCACACAGTTTTGCCTTTTTGCCTTAGAAATTAACAGGTTGCTGTCAAAAGTAGATAACACATTTTATAAGATCACATGCACTGTTTATTGCGGGGTAAATGGTTGGAAATGGGGATCACAAAGGGGAACGGAACCCAGTAGTGAAGTGCATGGTAGCTACAGCACTAGGGATAGAGAGACACACGACACACACGCACTAGCAGAGACCGACTGAAGGTGTAGCTGGATGTTCTCCACCGCCTTCTCCGTTGAGGTTGAAACTCCCCCAGGGCGCCGACGAGCAACCCGCTGTGGTCCTTGACTGCATTGTCTGCTCTGGCTGGGATATTAATAGATGAACTATATATACTACGTGAGCCTCGGGAGCACCACTTGATTCGATCGTCTAACAGCTACGCGTCGAAACACAATACAATTTGTATTGCGCTTGGATCGTGTTTTTCTTTTTGTCATTTTTTATTTTTTGGTTGCACGCTTCGTTTGGCTGGAAACTCATGGAAAATCAGCGGCTGATGACGTTATGCTTTTCATTTTTTTTCCCCCACTATACTACACAGTACTGGGTACAGGGGATTGCGAGTATACAAAATTTCTACACTCGCTTGTGTACTGTATTTGTCATTAAACGTTATTACGAAATCTGTTTCGGGCGCCCAATGGCACTGTGAACTTCTCGGGGTGTAGCCAAGTGAATCTCTATATCTTCCTCTATCTCTACCTCCGCTGTCACTTGCGGTTTCCACTGTTTTGTGGCTAAGAATTGAATATACATAGTTATATGTACATATGTACATGTGTGCCACAAAGACACACACTTACAGAAGGGGCAGTGCCTGTGCCTTGGCCTGGGCCTCCACCTTCTCCGGCCAAGCCTTTTGATTGTGACTCATCTGAATGGCGACGCGTGTCGTCGCCGGAAAGCAACAAAGAGCTTCGCCAGCGCCATGCAAATGAGTGCCAAGTGCTGTTGACCATCTCTCCCAGCACTTGCTGGGGGTACACGCTTTTACTTTTTTGTTTTAATACCACCATAAACGCAAATTGTAATATTATTTGCACTTGGCTGCCGTTAGTTGTTATTGTTGTACGGTGGCATCGCAATTTATCGCCGCCATAACATTTCTATTTTTTTATTGATTGAACACACATGTGAAACGAAACCCTAAACTTCTGTTTCTTCTGGCCAGAGCTTCTTTGAAATTGGTCAGGCTAGGCTATTGCTTTCCGACAAATATGTTTTCGTAGAGGCTTTTCCGGCATGAAACGGGGAATGGCCTGTGCGCAGGCGTGTCAGTTGGTCTCGTCGCCGTCGTCGTCGTCTCTCTCTCTCTCTCTCTCTCTGCCTCCATAGATGTGTGCGCATTTCCGGTCATTTTCCAACGACGGCCTCTGACGGGTCGCCTTCCTGCAGCCCGGACCCACAAATTACGAAATGTATCCACGCACAGAATTTAGTTTTGCATCCGGTTTTCAGTTCTTTTGGACTTTTAAGCACACGATTACACTTTGCGCTTGTTTGCACTGACAACGTTGACACCTTTTCTTTTCCGTCCTCTGTTTCTGTTTCTGTTTCTGCACTCGCCTAAGAACGATCGGCAGCCATTTCCCCGCTCTGAGTAGAGAATCAAGCGCGGCTTGTTCGGTGCGCGAGAATCAACTGACGGCCGCCGCTCCACTGGGCTGTTGTCTGTTTGCAGTGGGAGCAGAAGCAGAGGAGCCGAGTGCCCGAGCGTCGTGGAGCCCAATCGGGTCTGTCTGTGAGAGAGAGTGTGTGTGTTTTCGCAAATCATTTTATTACGTTTCGTTTCGTTTTTGGGGAAACGCTGGAGACACATTTGGAAAGCCGGCCGGCACGTTAGTAGAGGCAAAAGCTTAGTTTAGGCCAGTCCTAGTGCCACGCCAACCACTACCTACCCTACCCAAAATATCTGTTTTGCAGAGCTCGCCTTTGATATAATATTTTAGTGCCCATCATGACCAAAACGGTGCGAGCAAAAAACAGGCTCCTCCATGCCAAAACCAACATAAATAACCAGAAATCTTCTAATGTGCGCAGCCAACAAGAAAGCGGTAGCAGGCAGATGTTGTTGCCGCAGCTGCTGCTGCTTCTTCTGCGACCAAGAAATCCGAGAGCCTTTAGAGAAGCAGGGAAGCCAATCTGCGGCTGTCTGTGCGTGTGCTTTTTGTGCATTCGGCGGCAGATAAAGATTTGTGGCGGAGCCGCGTCTGTCGCCTTTTTTGGAAGCACCATGAAGGACGTGGACGAGGAGACATGGCTATAGCAAACAACTCAATTTTAATTAAATGTTGCCCTCCGAGAAATAAATTAAATATGCTGGCCCTGTTCGCTGCGCAATACCTTGGCAACCTTGAGTGTGGACGTCTGGACGGGAGTGGCAGCAGCAACAGCAGCAATGTTGCTCCAACTGCAGCAATGATAACTCCATTGCAGTTGCGTGACTCGACCCAGGCCGGCCTGGATAACAGGTTCCAACATCGGCTTATTTTTATCAAGTGGCCAGCCAGCAAGTCGCTCGCTCTCTCGCTCTGGTTCAATAATGGGGCCGGCTGTGGCAACCATCGATTCGATCTCTGCCCGTTCAGCACCACAAAGACTCGACTCTGATTCATGCCCCAATGGGTTTAGTATTGTGCTAATGCTTAATTATGTGCAATAACAAGTATTTTCATTCAACTAAACAACAATCTTGTGTACTTAAGTCCATTGGCAAGCGCTTTTCGCTTTTGCTTGGCACGCTACTTGAGGAACGCTTGCAGGCGGTTCTGCTGCGACTTGCTCGCGTCTTTAAACGCGTGCGACTTCAGCTGAGCAGCCAGCTGCAGCAGCGCGTTTTGTTTCTGCGTCTTTGATTGCGTCTTCGTCCCATTGCCAGAGAATGGTGCCGACTGCGCTGCTTTCGTTTTGTTCTTCTGCTTCGGAGTTTTGTGTTTGGCAGCGGCAGGATGGGTAGATTTCGTGAGGCGTGCTGGAGTTGTGGGTGCCTTTGCCTTTTCCTGCTGTGGAATCTTCGGGCCTGCTTTAATATCTTTATTCAAGACCCTCTTATTGTTTCCTTTTTGTTGGTTTGTCGCTGCAGTCTCCTCAAGTGACGTCGGCGTTGTGCTTGCTATTGTTTCATCGTTGGCTTTATCCCGTTTTCTCCCCTTCCGCTTTTCCAGTGACAGCATTGTCTTGTGCTGACAAACGGCGCAGTCCACAACCTGAAAATGCATTTAGTTTTAGAGAGAGTTCTATAAAATCGAAGTTTCTGCCACTCACAATGTTGCTGGCCATGTGCTTCCTCAGCCACTTGGCCCTGTTCCTTGCCCCAGTGCTCAGCAAGCCTTTCTGTTGACTCGCCTTGGCCATTTCCAGCTTTGCGACGAGTCTTTTTCTTTTGGCAGTGTCCGCCAGGCGCTGGGGCTGCAGGTGGAGCTGGTAGTTGCCATCGGTCCACTGGTTTCCACAGCGGGCGCATATCCGTGCCGCTCCGAAGCTGTCTTCGGGGAGTTGCACGTTGTGTCTGGCGAATTTTCGACAGGTTGTACTGCAAAAGATGAAGATTGGATTTTGGGTCCCAAAGGATATCTGCATATGCCACTTACATGTAATGGGACTTTAGCAGCCGTTCGACGTGCGATTGTGCTTCCAGTTTGTGTGCGCAGTTCCACACAAAGTCTACTGTCTTTTGCTCGGCCATGTTCCAATAGTTTCCTACAAGAATAACATGTTTTTAAATAAATACAAAATTGCACGCTAAAAACAAACCTGCAGTGCGACCGTTTACTGTATTTTTAATACTTCTCGGTATTTTTACGGTATATCGGTATATAATGGTATATTTTGTCAATTTCATCAATCTATTAAATTTCATTTTCAACGTTATATAGAAATCTAATAAAAGCAATTATTTAAATTAAGCCAATCAAGTAGAAAATTGATTCATCAATCGTATTAAGCTGTCTGGGCATGGCTAAGTATTCTATATAGCTAGTAATATTCCACGGAATATCAAAAACGAGGAATATGTAAACTAGAACTTGAATTCGTCAGTATATATGCGGTATATTTTTCAAATGAGACCGCATATTATGGTATATTTCTGAGGGTCGGACCGTATATTTCCTACCGCCGAAAAAAAAGCGACGCGCATAATTTCGAACAACAACGGGCGGTACAGAGTCAGAAAAAAAGAAAAAAAAAAAAACAAAGCGACGCAGACAGCAAAAAAATTGTGTAGTGCCAGTTGAAAAAACAATATTTGAAGTGCGCGCAATAAATATTCGCATTCATAGCATCATTTGCAGCGGCATCAGCATCGGCAGCAACAAAAATGGACCCCTTCACTCAGGTACAACGTTTTGGCCCCGCACACAGTGAAGCCCTTTGTCTAACTGCATTTGCATTTGTGTTGCAATTTTCTAGCACATGCTTGAAAAGGCGGAACAGCGCAGTCGCGCGCTCGGCATCAGCAACGCCAGCAAATTTCCTTTAACCGAGTGCAGCGTAGCATCATCTTCGGTGGCTCAAAATTTGGAACCCACGAAGCCCATGCCCAACAGGAGTCACTCGCCAGCAGGTCACAGTATCAGCAGCAGCAGTAGCAGCAGCGGCGGCGGCGGCGGCAAAGTTGTGACCCTGGACAAGGCAATGTTGGAGGCATCGCCGACCAAGCCGCTGCGTCACTATGCGGCCATCAACAAAGAAAACATGGAAATGGGCATCGAGATAAACATAACATCAGCCAAGGCAATTGGGGTAAGTTTTTCCTCTACTCAGTCCTCATTTCCCCGTGTTCACTCCCGTGCCCTAGTCTTTGTCTCGGTGCTATTTGTTTTGGTGGTGTCCTTTGTCATTGAGTTTCCTCATTGTGCTTCGCTGTTTCACACATATGTATGTACTTTCCACTAGGTGCAAGTTGAAATTCAAGAGCAAGAGGTGACAGATGACGAGGAGACGCCTGGCGATGCTGTGGATAATCCCGTCCAGGCGATCAATCAGCCGCTGGCAAGATTGCGGGACACCTCGAGGAGTCAATTGAAGCGAATGGGTGACTTGTACTCCAATACTGCCGACCTGTCCTCTCCCATCCATCGTACGGAGGCGCAGTTCCATGCAGGTGACGATGACGACGACTCAAGTCGACGGTGTCCTCGTCAGGGCAAACAGCGATTAGGCAAGCTGGCTGCACTGGCCGACACCATTAACCAGTGGGAAGACGACACAGCGCATCACGATGTGCACAGACCAATTGAAGCAGTGGCAATACCTCCACCCAAACCTGAGTTGCCCAGCCGGCGGGGAGAGAAAGGACCTGCCCCGCAACCGCCTAAGCGAGACGAGGGCGACGAAGGCGGGAAAACAAAGCAATTGAAATGGGATCCCAAGGTACTGAGCTCATTGGAGGCCCAAGGTTTTCAACGCCGTGATTCGTCCACCATTAAACATACATATGATTATGCCAAACAGGGAGAGGCGGCACCCACTGCAACTGACACTGCCAAGCCGCCAGTTCCGGGAAAGTCGACGGCGGTCAGCAAGGTGGCCAGGACTTTTGGGCCCACCGCGGCGGTATCCACGAAAATAGCTTCTGTATCTGGTACAAGCATCAAGTCTGGCTTAGTATCCGGGCGAGCAGCCATCTTTGAAAACAAAGCGGGCGCTGGAGGGCAGATGCAAGGAGGACACCGCTTCCAAAAGGATCCGTGCGAGCTGTCACTTAAGGAGCGTATGAAGCTTTTCGAGACCGGCAACAATAATACTGCCATACTGCCGAAGGCTCCAATAGCATCTGCAGCCAGCATTAGTCAGATCAGACAAGAGGAGTCGAAAGGTGAGTGCGTCTTCGGTGGTATATTAAGCCTAACTCCCATTGCTGCTTTTCCTGATCCCATAGCCCATGTTGCTGCTGTGCATCCTGTCACAGCGGCTGCTGTCTCCTCTACTGTGAGCGCTGGGGCGGCTCACAAGCCCAAGCCAGAGAATAAGTTGCGCGATAAGGTGGCTGCCCTTGTGGCCAATGCCCAGTCCAGTGCGGAGAGCCGCATTAAGGATATTGATCGCCAGCGTCAGGAAGACATGCAAATCATCGCAAATCGCTTCAACAAACAGAAGGAACTCTTTGTTCCACAGCCAGCGGCAAGAGCGACTCCAGCGCCAGCGCCCGCATCAGTACCGGTGACAGTATACAAGGCGGTACGGCCCATGCCGCCGCCGCCACCGCCGCCCATGTCTGGGCTCTCACCTGCCATTGCCAGCAGCAAGAGGCGCTCACGTAAGCACCGATTAATGGTACATGAACATTGTAGCTGACACTATTGTAATTTCAGCTGGGGATGCGCCAATTATCGACGAGGAGTCAAAACGCGCTCGCAAATCAAATTCAGAGCGCCTCTATCCCGCCCTATCTGACCTCGACTCGAGTGGAGAAAACTGCTGTGCGACGGTAACAGCCACAGCCACCGACGACAGCGACCAACAGGAGCAAGACGAAACTGAAAGGTGCGCTGACAAATGCTACTCCTGCTTGCTTTTCTTTCTCTGCATTGAATAACCATCTTACCTTCAGACTGATCGACTGATATAGCACTAGCCCTCACATAGCTTTAATTCCCCCTAGACAAGGCCAACAATAAAAATCTTGCTTAACTAACCGTTTATCTTTGATTCGTGCAGTTGCATGGATGAGTCGGAGGACCAGTCGCAGACTGAGGACAGCAGCACCGGCATGTGCAATGGCAGCCTTGGTCGCGAGATTATGAACGCAGTGCAGCGCAATGAGGCGGAGATACAGCAGCAAGGCAAGAAGGTGAGTTCAGGTAGAAAACTCTGGGATGAGAGGGAGGTCGCAACTAATCTAATTGTTCTTTGCAGACTGTGCGCTATGCAGATCAGGATTTCTACTACAACCACGAGGGTCAGGACAGTTCGGTTAATTCGTCGCAGGTATCGGCGGGCATTGACGACTATCTGGATGAGGCTTTGGTCGAAGACTGTGGCAGCACTCAGGATGATGACAGCGATGGCGCGGACGAGCACAACTCCAGCCACCTATCGCTGGGCGTAAGTTTTCTCTGTTTCCTCTTTTGTTCCATCTACTTATAATCCGTTTTTACAGAGCAAGGGTACGACTGCCTCAAATAGCTTCTCCTTCCGAAAAAACCCGACTTCAACGAGTTGCCTGCCTGTTGACGAGCATCAGGAGATCATGGACGTGCAGACGCCGCTTCTGAGCGGGGCCCAACCGGTCAGGTCGGAGCTGAGCGTAAACCAGGACAACGACAATCTGGTCACCCTCGTCCACACAGTGAGCTTCTATCGCCGCCAGCAGAGTGCAAATGTGCGTTACCTACCCCTACCCTCCGCTTCAGCGTGTCGCTAATATTTCACTCTTTTACAGAGCTCAAGCTCTACACCGGTGCGCAAGATATGTCGCGAACAGCAGGTGATGCGATCGGCTTTGGCTGGCGACTGCCACGCCAAGCACAAGCTGGAATACGACTCACCACAGCATGGCGAGATGGCGGAGGCCGGTGCCGGAGCTAGCAAGGATGACCACACCGATGATGATGACGAGGAGCTGCAGAATGCGCGCGACTCCAATGATGCCACCCAGGCGCAGGACAAGATCAAGAAGTTACTGAGCGAGGTGTGCAAGCAGCAGCAAGTTATTGGCCAGGCCAGTCAGGCCTTGAATCTGTGCGCAGCTACCGTGGAGTTCTCCGGCTCTACAGAGTCCGTAGAGGGAGAGCGGTATCTGTTGCTGGCAAGTGAGTTCCGCGTAAACGTTTTTCACATTTATATCCGTAACTAAATTCCGACATTCTTACAGCTCATCGTCGACAGTCCTGTTTGGATGAGGTACAGCGTCTGCGTGTGGAAAACAGCGTCCGACCGGTGGGTGGACCAAAAGAAAAGGGCCTGTTGACTGTTAAGGACATTACCATTCCGTTGCGGCATGAATATTTGCGCAAAATGGCCTCGGGCAGCATCAATGGCCATCATCTCGTTTGTCTTCTCAAGTACAACGAACACGTGCTGGCCACCAAGACTGTGCCGACCATGCCCGGACTGGTGTCCGTTAAGTTTCCCGATGTTCTCCAGCTGAACAATGTCTATGCAGACTTTCGGGTTAGTTTAAAGCATCTTTTTTTGGGGATCGAGCGCCTTTAATTGATGGTTTTCCTTTGCAGATCACGCTTGAAATCTATGGAATGCTGGCCCAACGGGATCAGTTGCCACACGACCTTAAGTACCACATAAACCTGAACAAGAAGGGCGGCGTAAAGACGCCAAAGAAAAAGGGAGGCGAGAATCGCTTAGTCATGCCACCAGTGCAGAGTCCGGCCGGCCCGCATGTAGTGCGAACGCCTCAATTGGTGCAATACGGGTTCGCCATTTTCTCGCTGCGAGAGATACAGCGCACCAGCTGGACGCTAACCCAAGTGCTAGGCGTCAGCCCTCTGGAGGGCGTCGTCCACATGAAGGTCAACTGTGAGCTGTCCGTGAGCGTGGAGTACAAGGGATTCCTCACCATGTTCGAGGACATATCCGGTTTTGGTGCCTGGCATCGTCGCTGGTGCTATCTCAATGGCTCTGTACTCAACTTCTGGAAGTACCCGGACGATGAGAAGAAGAAGACTCCCATGGGCAGCATCGATTTGAATGCGTGCAGCTCACAGAAAGTCACCACCGCGCCGCGCGACATCTGCGCCCGCCTCAACACCATGCTGCTCGAGTGCGAGCGCCCGGCCAAGGACACGGATCAAGAGTCGCTGATAATAGTGCCCAACGGACGCACCACCACAGTCCGCCACCTCCTCTCCGCCGATACCAAGGAGGAGCGTGAAGAGTGGTCCGCTTACTTCAACAAGGCCCTGACTCTGCTGCGGGCCTGGGGACCCACCCACTGATGGGACTAACTAACCGCTAACATTTTTGCAATTGCTGTCACCCGTGACCCATGACCCCTGACCCCAGATCCTGACAGGGGGCTCTTTAAAGTTTTCTCTTTTTAAGTTTTTTAATGTTCTAATTTGCATTGCGTTTGGCTTTTTTTGTTTTTGTCGTTTCTTTGTTCAGTATTTAAAAATTCTTCGTATTCTACTGGCACATGTTTGTGTTCGAGTTAGATATGTATAACGTATTGTTTAAATACCTTTTATATGTACGACTAGATCATGTTGAACTTATGTATATTGCCTTTAGGATGTGTCTCAAAATATATATGTAAATCCCAGTAAAATCGCTGTTACACACTGATAACTTTATTGGATACTTTTAATATACACATACACATAATAACTCTTGGCTATGAAGTTGTGGGTACTTGTGTCGCATTAGCCCTGTGTTAACTATCTCTTAGAATTCCGCTATCAAAAATCCAGTGAGAGTGGCTGTTCTACCATTTTCTTATGTAGTTTCCTGTGACTGCTTTGGCTGCACAGTTTTCGGGCGTCTTTTCTGTATGTACTGTGTAGGTGGTTGTCGGTTGTTCTGTTGGTAACAGATCATGTCAGGTAGTTTATGTAGTGGGTGCTCCCTAATCTGCCATTTGGAATTGACTCTAGTTTTAATGGCGATAAGGTTACGTATGTCAGTTGGCCATTGGCCTAAAGGCTATCTACAAAATTGTAATACACTTTTCCCTCGTAAGTTTTCCTCTAGTTCCCAACGATATCATATGTATATTATATATATATATATATTTTGGATATATATGTAGGTATATTGTGTATATTGTGTTTGACTCTAATTGTTCTGCTCGTCACAGGCGCTTGGTGGTTGTAAATTCTCCAAAATGATTACAAGAGACGAACAGCTGTTGATCTTGCATGTAGAGTGTGTAGACACCCCTGAAGGGAAGTACCAAATCTTGTATTATTCTTCAATGCCAGATATGCTGATATGCAGGATTTACTCGTGCTTTGTACAACAGTAGCGTGATCTCTTCCGGATCGGGTCTGAAATATACTTATATATATGCATAGAAGTACATACATTTGGGGGAAGTGATGAAGACTCGTTTCCGCTACTGTTTGGTTATAGGTCTGCCTGGGTTACACATACATACAAAGGAGCTCGTTTAGGTCTGCTCAAGCGTCCGTCAAACTAAACCATTTCAAGCTGTTTTTGGGTTCTGTACCGGTCGGTACATATTGTACAAGTATTTTTCTAGAATATTTTGTGGTGGCTAGATATTTCTATATAACATTGTATCTTTGCGAGTGTTGAGTGTGGTGGGGCATGGACAGTTGCAACAAAATGGATAAAGCTGAATTTCGATGCAAGTCATTGTATTGCAAAAGTTAATTAATTAATTACTAAACCTTATGCCTTGGCCAATATAAAATATAAAAAATAATTGTCTAAGCTTACTCATACATACAGGTGTGGGTGTGTATATGCAGGACTTTTGTGCACATACGTGTTGTGCGTGCACTTTTAATGAACATTTTAAAATTCAACACTTAGGGCTACAATAGAAGTGAACAATAAAATAAATTAAAATGTTAAACAATTGATATGCGTAGACAACTCGTAATATACATAAAAACAGTCGACAGCTCCTGTCTCTGAGTTGGGGTGGATGTTGTGGAGGATAGTGGGAGTGGTTAGCGTTTCCCGGGGAGAGTGGTGTAATGTGTTTAGGGATTGCCAGCCGCACTTCCAGCTTGGGCGTTCTGACGCCGCAGATCGGATCGGGTGGCGGCCGTGATAATCGTGCCGACAATCAGCATCACAGCCATGGTAGTATTGGCGGCAATGTCCCCGAAAGCTGTGAAGAGCTCCGAGTAGAAGAGTGTGAAGCAGATTCCAAAGGTCTGGGCCGAGGCATTCAGCAGACCGGATGAGGTGCCCTCCGGCTCGGGGAACGTTAGTTCGGCGCCAAACTCAAAGCCCACCGGCAAGTATCCGGTCATGAAAAAGCTGGAGAGGAGGTTCGCAGAATTCAGTTAACGTACTAGTCTCCCTTTGGGTGGATCTGTGAATGTGTATCTGTGACTTACCCCAGCAGCGATGCTGTTAGGTACACCACCGCAATGTGTCCTGTGTCCAGGGTGAAGGTGAATATCCACATGCCCACCATGGAGAGTGCATATACCGCCAACGTCGTCTCCCTGAAAAGAGAGGGAAGAATAGCTTTGAGTAGCGCTCATTAGACATGGAGCGGCCTCCATTTAATTAATTGGAATTTGTGCCTCCGCCTGTTCAAACTTTGCCAGACCACACGGCGTATGCGTAATGAGTTTTCATAGTTTTGAACAGTTTTACGCCTGCTGTTCGTTGCTGCTGTACTCACTTGAACTTGTGCGTCTTGTCCAGCACAATGCCAGATATCACGGAGCCCAGCATGCCAGCCAGAACAATGCTTAGGCCAATGCGGCCAGCATCCACCTCGTGGTTGGGATAGTACTTGAGCACCACCTGAAACGCAGAGGGAGAGGCTAACAAGTTAGCAAATGTTTGAAGGCTCTTGGAGGGTAACGGCAACTCCTACCGGATTGAGCAGCGTTGATATGGCGTAGAAGACGCCCACATTGATGCCGTAGGAGAGCAGCAGTAAGATGAAGTTCCGATTGGTAATCAGATTCTTCAGCGACTGCATAAAGCTGACCTGCTCGGCTTCGATACCTTCCAGCCGCTGGGAGGCCTCCTGGGCCGCCGACGGCGGGGTAGGTGGTCTGTCCTGGAAGACTGCAAGAGCAGAAAAGGACTCTCGTCCATTACCAAACCTCTATCCGTTCAAGGGTTTCGCTTACATAGCACCATTAGGACGAGCAGGATGCTGGTGAGCCCGGCCACCATGTAAAACATCATCTGCAGATCCTTGCCCACCGTTTCCAGATCTTCGGAGTTCGGCACCAGCATCGGCGGCAGTACAAAACCAATTGCCACGCCCAGCTGGAAATAAGAGGAGTTACACATGTCTACAATATGTAAATATGTATGCTTTCGTACAAGTTGCTCAAAACGGAATACTTTTCCGCTTCCGATTTGGTGCTGGCTCTAATTCAGCTTTGGATTCCGCCTTCGGGGCTTTCCCTACCAGCCCCAGGCTCAGGGTTTCGACCCCATGCCCGTCCCCGTCCTTAACCCTACCCTGTTTTATTTACAGTGAAACTGTGAGATTGATTTATATGGAGCTGCATATTCGAACTCCTGCCATAACAGCTCTCTGCTTCTGCTTCCGCATCCGCTTCTGTTGCTGTTCTGTTTTTTGTTTTCGTCAAAGTTTGTGGCGCAATGCCGCGGATACACACGCCGGGTTCTAGGTCGACCCCGGGTCTGCTGTGACAGCTCCGTTTTTTTCCACACGCCATGCACAAAGTTGAGCTATGCAATTTTGAAATTTATTTCTTCACTTTTTACGCTGCGTGTCAGGGATGTAAGGTTTACCGGTGGATTTCGGCAGATTTTGTAGGAAAATGTTATGTGCCATATGCTCTGAGAATTTGAGCAGACAGATTCAGATTTGGCGTTTGGCTCTATAGCTGGAGGAAAACCCAATCTTTGAAGCTTTGAAGACTAGACTAAGAATCGCGTACAAGTGAAAGTCACCAGAGTAGGGGGTATCTGATAGTCCTCACACTAGATTTCAGCATTGTTTGGCCTGCTATAAATCGGTTTTAGTGGCAGTTTGGCGTATTTAAGCCAAAGGGACACTTGACAGTCACGAAAATAAATTGTCGCATAAAAACCAGTTTTTCAAGCGAAATTTTTTAGTTTATGCCGGCCCAATTTAAAGTCAATTAATCGTCCATCCTTTAACTACTCGTGTATGCAGTAATTTGGCCATTGGAAAACTCCCGCCTCTTAGGGCTTATCTGGGTTTCCGTAGTTGCATATTGAAATAAAGTACTATTCCAATTGTTTTTACTCAAACAAATAAAGCGAATATCAGTTATTTGACCAGACCTCGAATACATTCAAAATACATATATGTACGAGTATTGTACAAAGCTCATTGTTCCGTCATAGCCAGGAATGGGGCAGGACACAAGCTAAAAGGCAGATGGTAGAGGTGCAGTGAGAATTATCCTTTCGGGACCGTGAAAAGAAATCCATTGTCATGACTACACTGACCATTATCAAGAGATCCCCAAGCTGCAGGCTGTCGATAGTGTGTGGAGCGACAACACATAAAGACATGTGAATGAAATCTATTTTTCACTTTCACATCTATATTAAATCTTTAAATAACTAATAAATAAAGGGGTCAAAGAGAAATAGCCGGACAAATACAGATATATAAATAGAAAGAAATTCTAGAACTGAACTAATAGTTTTCGTACACCCTTGAAAGAATATAGAATAATCAACCCAAAAAACTACTCCAGTGATATGGCCTTGTCTTTGTAAGGACTTTGTAAGGACCAAGGAATTGCTATTCAACTAAAAAAATCCAGGAAATGCACGGTGATAAAAGCATTTACATATCTACGAGTATTATAAAAAATGTATTCAAAATAAACCATATCTACGGACTGCCTTCGAGTTCCATTTTCCATGTAGGTATTTACAGCAAACATATAAACTATATGAAATTCAATCGATTCCCATCAATGCCGTTAACTACAATATGAATAAAATATGAATAGTTTTGTTTAATTTAGCATAAAATTCGCCCAGCTTCGGTTATTCCAGAAATGCCTATATTGGCATGAAGAAATTCATAGAATTGCAATAATTTGAATAAATGGAATCGGGATATGGGCCGTAAACAAGGCTGGCCCAGAGATGATCCCTACCTTATCCCCCCTTCCGTTCTGTTCTGCTATTTGGCTTTTTTACAAAGAGTGAATCTTGGAGCCACTCGGCCTCACCTCTCCTCTTCTTTACGCTTACTCTCACTATCTCTATGGTATTAAGAATAAATATTTGAGCTGACTGGAGACTATGGCTCAGGGTCCCTGTCTGGGGCGCAGTCTCGGTCTTGGTCTGGGTCCCAATAGTTTTGTGCAAATTGAAAGAGCATCCATCGCATCGCAATAGCTTCACGGCTGAAATGGCCGCTGTAGAACATTTCTCTTGGTGGCAGAATTCGCTCTTGCCGTGTTTACATGCGCCTCAACACGGCGCGGCAAGCTGTTGTCGTAGCAACTACGTATTACGTATGAAACGAACGAAAAAACACCGAAAAAATAGAGGAAAAGAAACTATGTTTGCGCAGCACTCTGAAACAATGGAAGGCTGCCATGCCCGGTCCCGGCCCCGCCCCCGACCCCCAAATCCGCCGCAGCCGAGCTCAGCGGAGCTCAGGAATCAGTGACAGTGCGGCAGGGCAGCGTGTGATGCGTTGTCCTTGCCAGATAAGGCGGAGACGAGTCGAATCAGCAAAGTCGGAGGAGCAAAGTAGGAGGAGGATGCGAGCCAAGCGAGCTCATTCAATGCCACACCGTATGTGGGCCATTAAGGCGCCCCCCGTTGGCTTTTTGTGAGCGATGCGCGAGGTTTTTTGGGGACAAGTTTGGCTTGCCTTGCCGTTTCGACAAGAGACTACTCTGGCTGACTTAAAGCCTTGCTTCATCGCGCTTTGCGACCCAGTCGTGTCGAGCCAGGCCACTTGACCTAGTCTTCCTTTCCAGGCTGCTCTTCGCTCTTCGCTCTTTGCTCTTTGCTCTTTGCTATTGGTTGCAGACCCCTCATCATCACCTCGTCTCATATTGTCACATCCCATGGTGACTTCCTGGCCTCTGTGTGCTGTGTGCTGGCGAACAACAAGCGGAAATTATACGCCTTTTCATCTGCACTCGAGTGAAAGGCAAATATGACAATCCTTACACACACCTGCACTCACATGCTCGTACAATTACAGGTTAGGATGCAATGCGTCCTGCCAGCTTGTCATTCGATGGCAGAGACGTTGCATGCAGCATGCACGACGCACGACGGCCTGCCAACTGAGCGCACACACTGCTCTGTCTCGTAAATCAACAATAGGAGCAAACTGCTACTATAACAACCCCCTGCCCTGTCATCCCATTCCATTAGCATGCCTCACCTTACACCCCCTTACACCCCACCTGACCTGGCTGGCATTCCAATGGCTGAGCAAGCAGGCTAATTGTTTTGCGGTGTTATAAGCCCATAAAGTGTCCACAGCAAAAGTCCTGGGTCAGGACAGGAGTGCAGCATGCCACAACATGCCGAACTGAAGCGCTCTGAGTGTTGGCACTAGCAGTATTGGCTTTGGATTTTAAATGGCTGGTTACGAAACTTGACCCCCCTTTGGATGGAATACTCTTTGGCATGTAATCACAGGCAATACATTCATTCCAGAGAAAGATAGAGTTTACTTTCCAATTATGTACATAGTAATATCCCATTTCATCCTTTCTTATTCACTCCGTAATTAGCTTAAGGTCTTCTTGCGGTTTGCCACAGACAAAACAGCATTTGGCTATTTTCCCCGTATTTGCTGTGATTCGCGTGGTGAGCCACAATCTCAAATCATCCAGCCGCATAATGCATCATTGGAGGGCACCTGGCCCACTGACATTTCAATTGTCTGTCCACTCTCGTTCCCCGGAGGACTATGGGCCGTGGTCCTGCCAATCACTTAGTCGTTGGGGAATTTTGAAGAGGCCATTCCGTTCGTTTTCATTGCAGAATAAATTGAACTTTGTCTCCGAGCAAATGCAGTGCCGCAAATTGATTCGCCCAAAAGACTCTTTCGCATGCATTAGCATCGGGGAGGATGCCCACTGATGTGGAAGGAGCGGACGACCTTGTCGTTGTCAGTTTTGTTTAACTTGTGATGCAGTTGCCTCGTATTTCTCCTGGTTTTTCGCAATTTCGTGATTGCCAGTTAACCAGAGCGGACCAGAGAAAATGTCAGAGAAAGCCACATCCGCCTAGCCCAGCCGGAAGTGGGCAGGGCTCCGGGTCCGTGCCAGGACTTGCTACTGCCGCATCAATCTGCCGGCTGCAAATGGGCGTCTTCTGCCTTTTCTGTGTTAATGCAAATTTTTCGGCTGCAAATAACTAACTCGACAATGTCACAGCGACCGAGGGAAAAGTACGAGAGATGTCTTGCATGCTTACATGGCAATTCCCAGCGCAGATTGCTCCATCAATAGCAAGTGCAGCATGGCCTTGCAACACACGACTGACGACTTACCTGGTTGCCAAACACACCCACACTGGTGGCCGAGGAGCACTGATCGGGTCCGAACCAAACGGCGGCCAGGCGGGCCGGCAGCGACAGGATGCACACTTGGGCAAGGGCCACAATCGCCTGGCCAATGAAGCCCACGTAGAAGAGCGACGGATCCACCGAGCAGACCTTTATCCAGGCTCCTATGCAAGTCCCAACGATGCCGACTAGGGCGGTTATACGGAGACCCTGTCGGAGACAACGAAAGAAGCGAGGCAGGCAATTATAAAGAGTGGCCCCGTCTCGGCGTCTGCTTCCCACTTACCACTTTGTCCAAGAACCAACTGCCTGGAAATATGAGCGGTATATACAGGATCATATAAATCATGGATGTCCAGTCCACCCATTTATCGCTAATGCCATAGTAGCTGTGGAACAAAGAGGTTTAGATTAGAAAGTGCAAGTTCGCACCGAAACAGCTCTTGGCTGGACGTGGCACTGGATGGGGGGGAGGCCTGGATGGGGTCCGATTGACCTAGTCCCTGCGAGGAGTAAACTATTTGAATTCATTAAGCTGTGGTCCCCGGCCCCCCCCAACCAGCAGCCACAGTCAAGCTGCCTAATGAGCTTTATGAAAACTTTTAATTAAATATGATGCACGATCCCAAATTGGATGAGCAGCAAAGCCTTGTTCGTTGCGGGCTGTGGCATCTGGCCCCCTCGCTTCTGGGCTACAGGCACTGCCATTCGCACTGCCATTTTCTTACCGTGTGATTATGTTGTTGATGATGGTGTATTGTATCCATTGCATGGCATTCGATGCTGAATACAACACAAAGAGAATGAGCACCGCCCAGCGTCGGGCGTAGACTTTGTAGCCTGCAAATAGAATGCGAGCCAGGTGAAAGCCACTTGAAATGCTCGTTGGAACAGCTTAGGTGTAGTCATGTAGTCATGCTCAAGGCCACCTTGGCCCCGCCGCCATACAGCCACACAGGATTAACTGCATTAAGAAGATGGCTTACCTGCTGACACACCCCACTACTTACTTAAAGGTAATGCTCTTTCCGAGCAGACATTCATGCAAATCAGCGCAGTTCCTGTTCCAATTTCCCTCTCACGCGGTTTACAAAAGATGTCCAAGGATTTTAGAAACTACTATTCAAAGTTGCTTTTCTATCGCTATCGCTAGACATCCTCCCTCTTGTGATAACTGACTGACTGACTGACTGCTCTCCAGATTAAACCTTGCTTATTTAAAATCACAATCCGATACATGCATCCTCTATTTATATTGCCATCTATTCTCTCTTTACTGTGCACGTTTCCAGTACATCTTTTGTGTCGATTCAACTGCGATGCGATGGATGTCACTACCCGGCTGGCTGACAACATTTTGGTATGCATGGCATTGAAATACACAAAACGCTTTGAAGTCTTTCTTATTTATTTGTTTGGGTTTCATGAACATACAATAAATGCACCGTACTATGTGTACTATGCATCTATGTGAATGTGTGGCTGGGGCTGTGGCTAGGGTTGGCTCTTGCCACGTGCTCGTGCTCGTGCATGTGTGAGTGTGAGAGTACCAGCCACAGCACACACATCCACTACTCGTAAACTATTGCCTACCTTGAGGTGCAGTTAGTGGAAAGAAAGTGGTGCCACACACACATTAAAACATGTACAAATGCATGTACGAGTTACTGCCGTCTGAGTTGTCTCAAATGATGGCTTCAAAATTTAACGTGCCCCCAGAATAGACGCATACCATATTAACATCCACGAAACAATATGTACTATATAACCCTGAAATGTGCCACTCACCTTCTGGCGGAGCGTTGCCCGTGCTCACGCCCACTCCCCCTCCCACCTTGGCCGCCTTACTCTCCTTCTCCTTGGGCGAGATCATGTCTGTGGATTTACTGGCAGCAATATAGGAATCAGTGTTCTCAGCAGCTCCAGTGCCGCTGTGTTTCAGATCCATCCTGCTGCTGGGATCGCTTTGGGTTTTGGGAGGTTGTGCTCTGTGGCAGCTATTGCTGCGATCGGTGGTGTCGTTGACGTGCAGTGGTGGTTCGGTTGTACGAAATCCAGTTGTACGAAGAACTTTAACATAGTACAAGGGAAATAAACTATAAAATGCAAATATCCTGATAATAAGATAACCTTAAGTTTCACTTATCCTACGATATACAGCAGGTTCACAAAGTATAAAAAAAAGATTGCATTCTGCCTAGTAGATGCAACCAAAAGGTCGTTCTGGTTACCGCTATTAGTGGAATTGCTTTTGGAGAGATGAAATGGTTTTGGGAGGGCAGACCAGACAAGCGTAATACCCTTTATTAATAAGCCCCAATTAACTTTTTGATGATGGCTATTACACGCAAATTTCCATTCGTTCAAGTGGCATATTGCTGATGCTTTCGCTGCCGTCGCTGCTTTCGCTGCAGTCGCTGCTGTTGTGACATTCCAATTTGCGTACGCTCGCTCATCCATTGCTTAAATCAAGTCATTGAATCAAATTTAAGCACAGCATTTACCCTCACGGCCACTTGTTGCTCAGGGACTGGCTCTGCCTCTGGCACTGGCTTGGGGTTTGGCTTTGGCTCTCAGCTCTCGGCTCTCGGCTTTGGGAAATGCAATCATCCATCTCTGACTGACTTTGAGCGCCTCTGGCTCTGGCTATATCTCTACCTCTAAATAAATTGAGCGAATTTCACCCAGCGAGCATGCTGCCAAATTGGAATGTCGGATTTGGCTGGTGCGCTGATTTGGTCTCATTTTCACTGATATTTTTCTGCTGGCTTGTTTGGCACGTGGCCGTAATGCATTCCGTGAGGTGCACTCTTTTAATTCCATTAGCTTCACTTGAATAAGCCAAATCGAAAGGGAAATGCTGTTTTCCCCATTCGGCATGCCGTGTCCAGTGACAAATTGTACAAATGAATGTCATTTCTAATTTCCATATCGCCTAATTAGATCGCTCGTTGGGTGGATACGTGGGCTAGGTCAGGAGCTGCAGTGCACTGCCGTCTATCGCTATGCGTATATTTAGAGCTGCGTGTGCACCGTAATTGATTTTAAAACTGATAATGAGTTTGTTTGAATCAATTTGCCTCATTAACGGCTCCCAGGGAGATTTTACCCCCATTCAGATTCAGTTTCGCACAATCGCAGGGCCGGCCTTGGAGTGAACAAAGATAATTACTGGCCTTTAATGACCTCGACATGGCGGATTGTGTGGGAAGAAGTTCTCTCCCTCATAGTCTTCCCACAGCACTCGCCGTTATCTTCATTGCAGCTGCTTTCTCAACACTAGAGTCCACCAAGGTGGTAGGGGATTCTCTATCAATATGAGTACTTGTAAATGGAGCGAGTAGTCCACCTGCACTCGATGAGCGGCTATGAGCGATAAGACATTAGTCTTAGCCAAGACCTAGACCCTCGGCCCTGCCTGGCATGACTATGAACAAATCGCCGTAAACTTCAAATTGAACTGGCTGAAGGTCGGAAATTGCCTCTTTCCACAACACCGCAACGACACGTACATTTTGGATTTACCCGCGCACTGAACCCAGGGAAATCGGGCCAAACCAGAAGGCTTAAAGGTTAGACCACACTTCGACTCTCGACTCTCGCCGTTGGAGCTGACAGTGACGGAGGCGGCGGCGCAGGTGGAGCACGACGCAGGTGGGGATACGAGACGAGACGAGACGAAACGAGACGGGACGTGGTATTGAGAACGCAATCGCGAACGGACAAAGCGGCACTGAAACGGAATCCGACAAGCGCTCAACTCTCGTCATAAAAAGCAATGTTGATTTGCAAAACGCTTTCGGCTCGCCGCCGCTGTTTGTATTTGCCGTTATTGCTGTAAAACAGCTGATTCGATGGCAGAGCAGCGCAGACCGACCTAAACAAAGTAACCAACTACGATACCCTCACTTCGAGTGGGCCTGGGCCCACAGTGAGCGATTAGAAAACAGTGAGGGGGGACTACACTGCGGCTCGAGTGGTGTCCGATCTGCTTGCCACATCGTACTATCAACTCAATCAACTGTACTGTATTCGGCAGTCGGAATGTGTGATTTTGTTCTCCAGAAATTATCACAAAGCATTAAGGTGACAAAAATAAAATAACAAGTTTACGACGCAACGCAGCAGTTAAGCTGTTGACGAATTTTTAGTTACACTTTTCGGTTGCATAACTTTTTTTGGGCACTGTTGGGACTCAATCTGTTGTGGGAGACCGCTCATGACAAAAGTCCAGCTGTCATGAATCAGCATACAGTAAGCACCCGCTTTGGGGAATCAGGTTTGTTATCAGTACTCATGTGTGATGCTAAGATTGTACTTACTTACTTATTTACACATACAGGCACAAATATGTGTGGTTATTATATTAAACAATATTAAACAGGTACTTGCCATCTGACTGCTAATGTTGCCTCATGTTAGGCCGTTCACTGCACTGCCTGCCCACTGTAGTCTTTCAAACATAATTGCATTTTCAGTTCACTTAAAATTTACTTTTATTTGCTCTGCTCTGCCCCCGTCTTTATCGCACTTCCCTATCGCCCACCTTTTCCTGGCACTGAATGCAGCACGTGTGTTCGGGCCTCGCTCTCGTCGGCTCTCCACTCTGACACTCTCTTCATATTTGATTTACGTTTCTCTGGGTTTTTTGTGATTTGTTTATTGAATAATTTGCCTGCGGGAACTTCCACTTGCACTTCCCCGTCCCGAGTCCCTGTCCCTGTCCCTGTCCCTATGCCAGACGGGGTCTGGCAGGGCTCACAGCGTGCTAGCGACGCCATCGCCGTCGCAATGTCGACCAGATGGCTGGGGGTCATTATTCGATTAAGGAAAATTATTATGTTTTATTATTTATAATGCAAACATTAGTGCAGACACCGCCAGGGAATGGGGCCAGCTGTGGAAGGGGGGCTGGATGAGAGTACTCGTAGTTTCATTTGTTTCAAGTGCCCTCGTTTGATGGATTCCAGACTTATCTCCCTTTTGCACATTGTCACTCTGTTCTGGGAAGTGCGAAAATGTCGCGCGATTCGCAAACGAGTATACGAGTGTACGAGTATGTATTTGTATCCCCGATAATAAGAACTTAATTCGAGTGCTGATAAGCATTTAACATGACATTAGATTGATTGTTGTATTAAAGGGAGATTACTATTATTATGCGATGGCAACCAGTTTTGTGACTCCGTAAATCCCCGTGATCGGATTGGTTTTTTGACTCCTAGTATTGTAATTCACTGTCAAATGGAGTGGTCGTGGTCACGTTTCAGTGCCCGGCAGTCAAAGTGCACAAGGCTATATATGAACCTCGTGTAGATACTTTGAACATCCAGAACTATAGATTGCCTCGAGACATAACGGCCGGATGGTAATTCGTTAGTGGAAAGAGAGAGTATGTTACGGTCGGTGGGGTATTGTAGATATAAGTTTAATTTCTTTAAATTCCATATGAGTTCCACTGAGTACCAGGTAGTATATTGTGCCTCAACTACCAAAGTCAGTCCTGTTTCATGTGTGATTATGCAAGGTAGCAAGTTTCCCAGTTAGACAGGCAATTAACGACTGGCTTCGGGGCCTCTACGTGTATCGTATATCACGCTGTAAGTAACGCAACCGCAAAATCTGGAATCATTAAATCAGTGATACTCGTATTTATCTATATTTAGTTATATGCGACTGGGGAAACACATTTCTAACTAGGAAAAACCTTTATCATTGACAAGATAATAATGTAGCAGGTATAACCAAAAAGTTGTTTCATTTGCTAGAACACCACTAGTATTCAGGCAGCGGCAAACGGATTAGCAGAGACACGCGTGAATGGCAAAAAATAGGACGAAAAACGAAAGTGTTTCGATTCCCACACTATCTCAGAATCAATATATTTCTCGCTTCCCGACTCCCCAAATGCCGAGCCAGTAAAAAACGAAGTCAACGCTGGTGCATGTGCATGCTAGTAGCCACACCAGGCAGCGGGTTATTTGGCATACTTTCCGTACTACCATCAAAAGGACAGACTGTCTATAGGTCAGAGGCGTTGCTATCTTTTCTTCGCTTGCTAGTCTGTTGCAAGCAGGCGTACTCAACTGACGTATATGCTGCTAATGGATTCTCGGTGTGCCATCCAGTCTTAACCCTTTAAACCTCCACCTCCCACTCGTTCCGTGCGGTTCTGTTCCCACTTCTGCCCCGTGCAAAGCTAAGCTCCAGGGCTGATTGCCACATATCCCATTCACTTTTGCTGTCTGGGAGTTAGGAACAGTTGCAGTGGAGCAGTGAAATGCTTTTGTCTTTTGATTTCACTTTAGCTGGCGCCTGAATTCGAAATGCAATTTGTAGCTAGCAGATGCCCGGCGGACATAGAAGTGGATTCTCGCAATTCTCTCGCACTGAGTCCGGCCCCAATTAGTAGCCTCGCAACCAGGAGCAGCAGGAGAGGTCCGCGCAACGGGGGGCACGGAAAGAGAAATATTTATACAAACAATTTGAGCGAGCGGCGTTAACAACACCCTTTGGCCATTTGCGGCCAGGCTCATCAAACTTGGCTCTAAATGAAGTTAAATGAGAGGTGGGGGTGGGTGTTGCCATAGCCCCGGGAGGGTATGAATATGATTCCATTTCCCCCGCGCAGAAGTACCTATAAGTGGAGAAATAATTAGCGGGAAATATTAAGCTGCTACGACCATTTGCATTTGCAATTGTGTGTGCGCTTAAGTGGGATTCTTGCTCTTTGTGTTGGTGTCTGCTGTCTCTCTCTCTCTCTTTATCTCTGCTTTGTGGTCTCCCGTTAGGCAGCTCATTAATGCCTGCTTGTCGCCAGGGGTGGGGGGGTGTAGGGCTGGCCGGGGCATTTGTCAAGCCCGTCCTAATCCCCAGCAAATCGCGTAATTATATACTATGTGCGTCACGCATACACGGGCCGGGCCGGTCCGTGCCGGGCGGCTTGCTCCTTAGAATGCGATAAAATTTCCGCAACATTTATTTATTAATTAAAAAATTTGTGCCATTGATGAGGGGGGGCTTTCGCTTAAGCTAGATAAATTACCATAAATTGTATTTTATTGCTGAAGTTTGTCTTAAAGAGAATACAGCCCACAGAAGCACACACACACACAGATAGGTAGAGCTTTTCAGTTCTATAAAAACGTGTAGCATACTTTTGAGCGCGCATAACATTTCCAAATTATCAGCAGAAAAGTTTTTGCCGCAGCAACTGCTGCCGCACTTCTGTAGCCATTTTTTCTGTTTCCGTCACATGCTGCGGCTTCTTAGAGGCAGGGAAGAGTTCTGCCGCCCCAATTATGCAATTTTCGCCAGTGCAGCAGAGCCAGGGACAGAACCAGAACCAGCCAAATCTGAGATTAGTATGCAGTTTTGTTCAGCTTTCGATGTCCAGATGCATTTTTAATTGCATCAAAAACGGCTTCCGCCACCAACAACCACCAAGCCTTGTCAGCTTCCTAATTGGACATTTGCAATTAACTTCAGTGGCAGTAACAGTGTCTGGACCTCTTTTCTTGTTGCCAATTTCCTCTTTGGGCTCATTTTTCACTCTGCATTTGGCATTTTATGCAGCCACCTTTCATCCTTCAGTACTTTTCCCCGGCGAGCTGTCTTGTTTCCTTTGATATTTATGTTTCGCTCGTTAATTTCCAACAGAGTCTTATTTATTGACCTGAATGCGGGGGAAAAGTTCGTATTTGGTCTGCGATCGAAGTATCTGCCTTGTCATAATTAATCCTGCTCTGAAAGTGCATTTTGTGGTCAAAGGGCAAGTTTAGAATTCATTTATGCTGCCACCAGGAAATGCCCTACTTTCTGGCCAACCCAATCAATAACGTTGACCCCAGTCCCAATGTGCACTGTTCCCAATTGACTGCCTTTGTGCCGCAGCTCTTGTGCACTCAATTAGGTGTCGAAAACCTTCGCCCACACTTTTGCCGCCTATATTCTCGTATCTGTGGCCGAGCCACCCAAAGGTGCCAATTGACCAATTCGAAAATGGTTTGTGGTTTGTTGTGGCGAGTGATAAATCCAATTTATGTATGGCATTTGTGTAAATTTGGGGACCGAACCTCACACCAAAAATAAAAGCAAACGGCTAGAAAAGGCTTAGGTTGGAGATTATATATCATTTGGCAGATTCCGTTCGGATCTATTACATATAAATTAGCTATTTAAGAGTTTTGTACAGAGACCTTCCCCAGCTTCCGATTCTGATCTGCTTAATTTTCGATGCATGCTACTTTCCATTGCCCATTAAATTCTAGATTTGTTTAAAAATATTTAAATATTTAAATATTTTAAAATAAAATTGTATAAGAATCAAAGATGCAATCAATCGAAATGTATATGCATATATGTCATGTTAATCATTGGAAGAGAGGCTTTACTAGTTGAACTGCTTAAAATCCTGCATATTCTTAAATTAAAATTAAAAATCACATCGTCACTCCAGGTCCTGCCTGATTGAATGTGAGAATAAGTGGCCCTGGGCAATACAGATTTCAGTGCTGCCTAAAGACCTTTCACGCCTTGAGTTTGAGGCGTTTAAGAATTCCAATGCCTTGGAGTTTTGTGTGTGTGTGTGTGTATGTGTGAGAGAGCTCTTCAGTTCAAAAACCTCCAAACATTACGTCACACTCTCACAGACACAGACGGGCCCACATAAACACACGGAAGAGGGCTGCGGGCCAGACACGCATACATTCATCGCTGCTCTCGCACACATCTCTGCCGTCGGATGGCATGGTCGAGCTTTGGACTCAGGCGGTGAGTGGCAGCTGCACGGCAAGCCCGTAGCAGGCAAGCCACAGGAAGTGCGGAAGCGAGAGAGACACTGGGCGACTGCGAGAGAGAGAGGTAAAGAAACAACCGCTGACTGTCTGTGTCTGTGTCTCTGTTTTGGCTTTGTCTAGCTTTGCTTGGCCCGCCTTCTGGCTGGGGCTTGGGCTCGGATTTGGTAAAGGCTGCTTAGGCGCAAAAAAAAAGCAGACACCTGGACCCGGATCTGGGCAAACGTTCTGTTTGTTGTCCTCCACGGATGCAAGCGGAAAAATCAATTTATGGATTTTGGTTTCACTTAAATTTAGTTTTGTTTATTGCCTCGCTCAGCATCTGTGTCTCAGTCTGATGCGGTGGCAGCTTGTTGATGCCACCAGCTAAGAGAATAAAAGCACGAGTACGTGTGCAAGGCTGCCACACGCAATCAGAGGCGGCCTCCCCACTCGGATGCCCATGCAATCGTCTCAGCACTTGGCAAGTCGCAATTACAGCAATTTCTTTTAATTGCGATCAAATGAGTCGAAAACTTGAGCACTTACCCTTCCTCACTCTTTGTGCACGGCCCTGCCAGGATCTTCCGTTTGCGCGCTAAAACGCGTGGCGTGGCGTTGCGTGGCGTGGCGTGCGTTTGTGCGTCGTTGGAGTATTTTTGAATGGAAACAAGAGGCGAAAAGGAATTTTTATTAGAATGCTTCTCGGGATGAGGATGGGGTAAGGAGACGAGTTAGGATAAGGACATTTCACTGCACTTGGACCCGATTCGATGTGGCACAACTTTCAGGATTAACCCACGTGTACTTGGTATTCACGGTCTAAATGTTTGTTTGCACAGGACTCGCCAACTGCAGAGCGGTCCCTCGTGTTTTGCTGCTGCTCCTCTGCTTCGCTACGCTCGTTGCCAACCCTTGGAAAGAGTTCAGCAAATGCCACTGCCTCTGCCCGTTTTATACGCCAGGCTTGGGTTCCACACCCCGCCATCAGCTGTGTTGGATGCTGATGCTGTGGATGCTGATGCACAGGAAGAGGCCTCCTCTCTCGGCTCTCGGCCGCAGTGCGCAAGTACAAACAAGCAGGCGGCTGCCTTCCTTCCTCCTTCGCGGAGGAGCTTCATCTGAAGATAATGAATATTTAAAACGGTGTTGATAGAGTCAGGTGCTCGGGTCGGTCCCAAGATTACCTTTTAAACTGAATTTCTTCGGTCACAAATTGGATCAGCCTAAAAGATGCCACATGTTTCGGCATTCAGCTCTCAGTGGCACAGGGTGTGCCGTGTGTTCAAAGCTCCACAGCCACTTGTTGCGGCTGTTCAGTGTTTGCTGTAAAATTAATAAACTCAAATCTAAAAATTATCATTAGTGTTCTTTGGGGAAATTCCACTTTAATTATCATTAGTTTTTAATTATTTGGACGACATTGATTTAAAGATTCCAACCTTTATGCGCATAAGCTCGATTCGCATGCCCGGAATAAGGCCAATCATAAGCCATTAATTTGATTTATGCAAACGAATTAATCTAAATTGTCTGGTCATCGAAAGTGGCGGTTGATGAAATGCTTTCACCGTCCAATATTCGGGGCGCCAGCGTATTGGCCCTGAATGAATCTCGTTGATATTGGAGATCTGTCCCACGTTTCGGCCATAAACAGCTTCGGTTAATACACATACACTTACACACATATGCGAATTGTTTAGTGCACTCTCTTCTTTCTCTCCATTCACTTATCTTAACGGACTAAAGCATTTACCGCATTCTTTGCCGCCTGCTGAAAATGCTGGATTTTAATAGTCATATTCTATTCCTGGCGCGAGGCGTATCAATAACCCAGCAAAAAATCTATCTATCTTTGGGCTCGAAGCTTTGATACCCATGCCGATCGCTTAGATAAAATGCTATGAAACAACAAAAATTATTTTAATTATTTAAAAAATACGAATAGTCATCGACCGATTGTTTCATTGGGAGCAACACGTATTGTCAGCACTGTACTTACAGTAGACAACAGAATCATAAATGAGTGAAAGAAATGCCGAAACTATTTCTAGTACTTTGTCTTATTCTGCTATTGTTCGAGGGGTTCCTCCGAGTCGAGTGAGTGTATCAGGAGAGGGAGTGGGAGTGGGAGTGGAGGAAGCGTACATAAGAAAACGAAGAAAATACAAACTCCGACAAAGCTCTGTCTGGGTCTGGGGCATGTACTCGTATCAGATGTCTTTCAAAGGTAGTTAAACGCTTCCTACTCGTACTCCAAGCCGAACCCAGGCAGCGCGACTCTGGGCTGGGTCAAAGCGAGGTAATAAACAAAGTCCGACTCCACTGCTACTCTCTCGCGGCCCCTATTACTGGATGGACAGTAGAGTATTTCCCGTATTGCCTGGTCGGACCATAAACTATTTATAGCTTGACTATTATCTGTCTGTCTGTCTGTCTGTCTGTCACTACTTCGCGAGGCTTCTTTCTAACTGAACTTGCGTAACCGAATATCCCCCCGCCCACTCTTTCTTGAGTGGTCAGTCTCCTAACTCCACCGCCCTACCTCTTCCAGGCACTCCTTCGCTCCGCTGTGCCATCTCATCTCCCATCTTCAATTGCTTCCTTATGCATAGAAATTAACGTTTTAGCGCACGTCGCGGTAAGTGGAAAAGTTTCAAAGAGCAAGCCAGAGAGTGTGAGAGCGGAGAGAGAGCGCTTGCAAAAGAAGAAACAAAGAGGAGGAAAGTGGATAAGTACGTGCGACAAGAATTGGTGCTATGCAAATGCTCTAGTGTGCAGAATAGTCGCACTTTCCATGCCCTAGACTCTAGGCCTAGACCTAGACCCGATACGATCCCGAAGCCAAATCACCAGCTGAACTTGAACGGGGAACGGAACTTGTTTGGCAATGCAACCCCTACCCGCGGCGGGGTAGAACGTGTTTTACCCCTAGCACTGCTAGGTACAAAGAGTGCAGAACAAAAGTTTGCCGCTAAATTTCTGTTCGCTTACCTTGCCAGCTGTTGAACAACAACAATAGAGAGATAGAGAGCGGTCACACACAGAGAGAAATACAGAGACTGAAATTGAGAAAGAGAGAGAGAGCGGTAGCGGGAGCGGGAGCGGGAGCACAGACAACAACTTCGCCAAGCCCGACTCATACCTGGGGACTGGCTCCGGTTCCCCACTCACGGCATTCGCGTTCAAACCTTTGCGTCGCGTGGTGCGCTTTGCTTTGATAAAACAACTGCAACTGTTTTGTACTAAGTATGTAATGTAATGTACGATACGAGAGTGTCGCGGAGCGCGGCCGATTAGTTTACTGAGCGGCCAGCGCAGCATCGCATCGGACCCGACCGTAGTCGTTGAAGCGAAAACTGTGAAGGGCAGGCAGCAGCCATAGGGCAGCCCCAAGCCTTGTCCCAAAACTGAAAACTAAAACTGTTTGAGTGTTCTGAGTGTGTATGTGTGTGCTGCGATCGCTGTGCACTCCTAGTGGGTCACTGGAGCGTGCGATATGCCCAAAGCGGCGAGAGAAACATGCGACTCATGCGCTAGCTCCGAGCCAGCGAAAATAATGTCAGTGGAGGGCTCCGGTGGCTTGGGTGACGGCTTAAAAGGGTGGAGGTGTACGGACAGGTGTCAATGTCAGTCGAAAATGCCGTTTGCTTAGCATTGAAAACCTTTGCACAGCAGCGAAAACGAGCACCGGGAACACAGAGTGGAGTCCGCGAGTGTGAGTGTGAGTGTGAATGTGAGAAATGGCAACAGTTTGCTCAACCCGTGCACTTCCGCTGGAACTCAATCATTTCCATTGATTTTTGAGTGTGTTTGGACTTTTTTCACATTATTTTCTTGTTAGCCATGGCTGTGAAAACAACTTTTACAGAGAAAAAAAAGCCATTTCACCCGTAAATTGAAAACGAACAAAAGCCGAGTAACAACGCCGAAGAGGAAGAATGGGAAGCAGGAGGGGCAAGAAAGAAAGAGAGACAGATAACCAAAACCAATCGGACGGCATCGGTTAACAGTATTAAAGCAGCGACTGGACTGGCGTCTGTGGGGCCAACTTCCGTTCGTTTAAGCAGATTGTTGGTGGTGCTTCTGTAGCTGTTGTAGTGGGAATTCCGCTAGGTGAAAAGGGGGAGTGGAATGGAAACCTCGTGGTACACCACGAAAAAGACACATAAAGTAAGGCCCGAAGTTTTGAATACTCTTGTGGATCGATCATATGATCATTTATTAACACAAATCCGGATAAAAAGACGGATGATCGGAAGTACAGTGTTTCATGCGTATTCATAGAAGTACCCTCTGGAAGGGTATATGAATACATATATGTACATATATACAAAGAAAAGCATCGCATCATTGGCATGGAGTGGCTCCTCTGACTAATTTCCCAATGAATCGGCAGTTGAGTTGCGGCTGCGCCCTGCGGCTCTGCCCCTTGTCTGTGTATGTATGTGTGGTGCCACCAGCAGCGGCAATTAAAGCTGGAAAAGAGTGTGAAACCGTTAGTAAAAGTTACATTGATACCTCGGAAGACACTGACTGCTGTGGGCCTACTTCCAGCCCCCTCGCGACGGTGGGTGCCAGAGCCACATCAATCATGTGGCAAATATTTAAACAGGAAAAAATGCAGTCATAATTAATTGAGAGACTCCTTGAGACTCCGGAAGGGGCACGGGTGACGTGACGGTGACCCATTTGCCGGCGACCCAATTGCATTCGAAATCGTTGTTTAATTAGTCAGCAGATTAGTTACTGTAACAACTTAATTCGACATGCCATGCGAATGCGGCAAACAATTGTGTGAAAATTGCACAAAACTATCTCACGGATACTCAGAGATACGGAGGGAGGAAGGTGCACACGGGTAACACTGTAGCATTGAGCAATGCACTTGGATTCGAAATCAATTTCTGTTGACCAACTTCAACAAAACTGCAGCCGACTGAAAATGATATGCAAAACGGATTTGGACTTGGATTTGGATTGGGAATCGGCTTTAGAGCGGGGAAGTGTTGAAACTTGCAACTTGTCCGGGCTAAATGCATTTTTAATTGCTGCATTGTTTGAAAAATGCACATCATGCTGTTGCACGGGCCAAAATGACCCCTCCTCCCCCCGTTCGACCAAATCAGCAGCAAATCCCATTCAGAGAATTTCAACATTTGGCGTTTTCACCAAACACGAAATTTCTATGGCCAAGACCACTTTTGCTGCCTGCTGGCTGGTTGGCTGCTGGTGGACACTGAACAACAAGTGCGCCGCTGTCAGCTGGGCCGAAATGCGATACGGAATCGTAATCATCTTGTTTCTCGGTTCGACTCGGTTCGGTCTGTCTAGTCTGTCTTTCTGTCTGCCTTTCTGTCCACAGTCAGCGTTTCATGTCATCCATTTAAGTGGCCAACAAACCCGAGCTTGACTGGAGCTGCCCAAGAATTTCTCTTTTCGAATTTTGTGGGATTTTTGCCTCGGGGCTTTGCCAAATAATTGTACACACACACTCGTCAGGTTGATTTGATAGAAGATGCTGTCGAAGATGAATGGCTGGCCACGCCGCTCAATCCGCAACATACTAAATCCATGGATGAGCTTTGTTGCCGTGTTGGGAATCACTCTCTCCCTGGCCAACACCGTCACATGGCCCAAATCGATGCACTCCCCGAAATTACCAAATTAATTGGCCCAAATACGAATACGTGCCCCGTCCAAGTGCTGGCAATTTACATATTTGGGCGTGCGGGCCAACAGAGCCGGGAATGCATATTTCATGCGAGTATTTCTTATTGGGTGCAGCAGATTTCAGTACGGTTTCGATGGTGACAGACAGACAGACAGACAGACAGATAGAGAGAGAAGGGGAGATCTATATCTGTGTCAGACCAACGCACAGGCAACACCAGCAGTGACGCCAGGGCCTTTGAATTGGGGGGATGATGGGCCCAGCGTTCTGGCTCTGAAGAATCTGGCAATCTGGTTATCTGGTTATCTGGGCTGCCGGGCTGGGGGCGAGAAGTTCGTTATCTTCTGCTGAAATTTGTTTATGGGTCTCTCCTCGTAAAAATAAACCGAAATTCCTTTGATTGCAGTACGAAACCGAACGCTCACAGGCACACACAATACCCCCGCACCGCCTCCGATGGCAAGACTTGAATTTGTGTATCGCGGGACCTGATAAGCTGCTCCATAAGCAGCGTTTTCGTGCTTTGGAGCCCCCAAGTCAAAGGCAGTTGAGGCCCGCTTCCAGGGGCAAAACAATGGCGGCATCTGGCGCGTAATTAACACACAAAAAGCAAAAGTCAAAAAGTAACAAACGAAACAAAACAAATTTGTTTTGGCAAAAGTGTTTCATGTGCGCGACAATTGCGAAGAATGAGATACGATACGATACCCGTGCATCCCATCCCATCCCATCGCGTCCCGTGAGAGTGCGTGTGGCGTGAGTGCGGAAATGGCCTAAGGCCTGTGAAAAGCGCGAGAAAATCACAAAGAAATCGTTCCGTACCAAACCAAAAACAAACACCAAACACCAACGAACAACAAGCGTCCACATGGCAGGCGAATCCCCAGCAAGCAACAGCTCCGAGACCAGTCCTGTCCAGCGGCAGTTGAACGGCAGCGTGGACAGTGGCATAGCCGTGCTGGAGGTGCTGGAGGTGGAAACGCCGACGCTCAGGCGGCGCCAGCGGCTGCAGCAGTGCCAGCGCATCCTCCAGGTGCTGCAGCGAGACCATTCCACCCACAGGCTGCTGCGCGATAGATTAAGGTGAGTATTTGCTCCCAGAACGGAAGCAGCTGAAGCTGCAGCTGCAGCCGAGGTGGGGCTCGGCTTGGGTGCGCTTCGAGTGAGTGACTGGCTCGTAGCCCACAGTCTGCGACCATTTGTTGCATGCATCTCCATTGCAAGCGACGGATATCAATTTATGCACATTTGCCGACCTCAAAATGAAAATAATGACAAAATCTCAGACGCAGTCGGGGGAATCTTTCAGCCAGAACTCCGATTCAGTGAGTACTTTGGCGGCATCGGAATATTGAAAGCTTTTCTGGGAATCTGTTTATACGATTGCCACAGCGAAACTGAGTCTGAGGCTGAGTCAGCTCTTCTTTTGGCCCCAGGGTCCACTGCTGCAGCTACCCCACCAACGAAACGATTCCCATGCAACTCCGAGTGGCACTGAAATGAGTTTGCCATTTGCACAGGGAACCATGAATGAGTCGGAACGAAATGGAAGACCCATCCAATTGGTTGGCAACTCTATTTCAGAATAATCTAATTCCGATAAATGTACATTTTTACAATTAGATGTACATACATTTACAGATCCAGACACTTATTTACTCCATTTAAGAGACCCTTTGACCTTTCTGAGATCTATAAAATAGAGATCATCGCCAGCTTCTAGGGTATCCAACATTCGTAGGAAGTAGGCCTAGACCACAGACCTATTCCGTCCGCCACTCCATGTTTGTTTCGCTTTCCAACGCGCGTTTTGCTGCCTTGCCTACGGAGGGGAGCCACAATCTTATCGAGTATTTCATAATTAATTTGATTAATGCCAATTAATTGCCGTAGGCTTTGTATGGCCAATGGCGGGGCCAATCGATTTCGGATATTTTCTTTGGGCCAAACTGTGGTCATTAGCCGCCTCGGACATGTGACTGGCGGCTGGCAACGCATTCCACAGCTGCAGTGGCAGCGGCATTTGCATAAGGCCATATGAACCCATCGGGGCTGGACTGGGCTTTCTGTCTCTTTGTCGCTTTCTTAGGGGGATTTGCGGGCCATGCCCCCTCTTGTTGCATGACCAGCAGCAAACCTCGGACCCAGTTCGCAATTGCGGCCAGTTCCGAATTGGTTACTCGCCAACAACGCACATCAAATCCAAAAAAAAAAAAACAAAAAGTCCCCAAAAAACCCAACCATAATTCGTATAAATAATATCAGGCCAAAGAATACAAATACTATCATTCGTAGGCCCCGAATATGTGATATAACCGCGGAAATTGTCTTGACACTTATCTGCGAATTCGGTCACCGCGCTTCTTCGCTACCTTTATATACAGATACAGATAGAGCTACAGATACAGATACAGATATATATTTATCATTGTCCGCGAGTGGAGCTCTTATCAAATCAACAAAAGGCTTATATGGCGAACCGCAATAACGAAATGGGCAAACAAAATTCTCCCCCTCCAATAGCCCACTTATATATTACGGTTATACTCGTATGTACAAACGGAAAGTAAACAATCCGAATAAAACTTGGCTAAAACAAACCTGTCGCCGCTCCAGTCGCAGTCGCAGTCCCAGTCCCAGTCGCATTCGCATTCCCAGTCGGAGTCCATCGTTAACTTGAAGATCGTTTCGAGTGGAGGGAGCCCTTAGTTCAGTCCGCGCCTCGTGATTTTAATCTGTTTGGTTTGGTTTTTGTCGCAGTCGGAATTGTTTCAAATATAGCGTCATGCTTTTGGGATTGTTGTCGTTTTCGGGCTGAGATTGTGCTGGGCGGCGGGATTGACGGACGGACTGCCGGGGAGGTGGTGACGGCAATTAGCGAGTTCATGTGGCAAACACCTCGAAAGAATCACGTACCGAAAGGGTATATTTCCCAAAAGTGATTGATTGTAATCGTTGTTTGTACACACTACAATATATGTACGGACGCGTGGAAACAAAAGCGGAGAAAACCCTCAAAATTGTGTGGTAATTATTTATCCAGATATTGCCCAGTGAAGTTCACTGCGTGAGGTCTGCGAAGTATTCTGTGAAGTCATAATCAATAAAAGTGAAGAAACACCGCATAGTTTGAGGCCCAGTGAAGTGAATTACACAACCAATAAAGAATCTTTTGTTTTGAAGCACACAAGCACACAGCAACCAAACCCCAAGAGCTCCCAGGATGTTATGCAACCCACACAGTGATCTCAGAAATCTTCTGCCAGAAATAGGCAATAGTCAAGCGCTACAAGCATACTCGATAAGAATCTTGGCTTGGCGCATGAGTATCTCGCATTTACCAACTTTAATTAATGATAATCGCAGCGAAATGCAAAAAATAAACACAAAAAAAATATATTAGTAAATAAAAAAATGATGTATTCAATCGTGAGTGAAAAGAGATTGGTTGGAACTTTGAGTTATTGCAGTTTTAATCAATGTCTGATTAGATTTATACAAATTTTGGTTTCAGCCTGAAACGTGCTGGAAAAATACTTAAATTTCCAATAAGTAGCTTGTATAGTAATTGCTTTTTTAAATATTATAAACTCAAATGCCTCACGAAGGGTACATACCACACCCCACACACCTTCGCGTATAAACCTTCTGATAAGGCTCCCTAAGGCCAAAGTATGAGTATGCGGCCGAAACAAAATAAATCGAGACACGGACAAGGCCAAAACCAAGTACGTGAAGCACTTGGAGGAGAACTTTTATGTTCTGTTCTGTTCTGATAATCCAAAAGTATTTTGCGATTGCACTCTTTTAGTTTTGTCAAACCTTTGAGAGGAATAGAGCTAAAGTTACGTCGCGACGGGGGCTTAAACTATTGCGGGGGGCGAGAGGGATCTTGCTGTGTGCGAGTGTGTGCTTCGAATGCAAATGCAGCCAAATCGTTATTATTGCCGTTATCGAACTCAATGTCACCTCCGCATTGCTGCAAGCGTTTGATACGCCCCTACATACGCCTCATGCAGCTGCCAATCTATCGTCCCGCAGCCGCCAACCTGCTGCTGGGCCTGACTTCGGTGGTGGGACTCGTCGGCGGGGCCTACCTGCTGCAATGTGGCGCCCAGCGTCTTCTTGGGTGAGTTAATCGAGTAGAGTAGCGATAACCAAATGAGTGTGCCCCCGTGTGTGAAACTGTGTGTGTGTGTGAGAGTACTGGAGGGCACACGTACGCGAGCGTGCAGATGCCAGCAGATGCACTCGCACATACTGGCACAACCACAGATGCAGATGCAGATACAGATACAGTCACGGATGCAGGTGCAGATACATCCCGAAGAGATAAATACTGGCAGTGAAACTGAAACTGAACTTTCCGAGCTGCAGCAGCAGCTTCAATTCGATTACGTGTCCATCGTTTCGCATGACTTGATTGCGTTTGCGTGTACGAAGAAAGCAAAGAAAAGTGCAGAGGAAAAGCATTTCGCATTAAAAGAGATTTGACATAATTGTTGCCATTTTTATGCTTGGCACAGTTGCAACTGCTATTGCTGTTGCCTTTCTATGGTCTTTCCTCATCTCAGTTGGGCATCCAGTACGTACGTAGCTTCGCCTTAATTAAGGATTGCGTAAGAGGGATCAGGCCGCCAGCTGCAGTGTATCATGGTGGCTCACAAATTCATTTTGCACCCATAAATGCTTATGGATAACTGTACCGTTGGCCGTTTCATAACACTACCTGTTCATACATTACTGTCCATTCAATTGACTTGCGGCCAAGACGAATTTGGCCATCTGGCTAACCAGACAGAACCAAAGAGTTGCGACGAATGGCAAACGGAAATCGTTGGCCAACAAAGGGCAGAACCCGCTGCTGCCGCTTCCAGTCATACGAGTACTCCACAACAACAACAACAAAAATGTCACGAAACGCCCGCAAATATTTTGCCTTTTGTCACTAGCACTAGTCAATGACAACTTAATTAGCCGTTATTCTTATAATATTCGAATGTTATACGACATGTGAAAACACGAGTAGGAAATATGCGAGTTTTAAACATATATGTATGTACCTAGTAAAGAAGTGTAGCATTTAACCTTGGCTGGCTGTTTCATTGAGCACAATATTAGCCGAAATAGACGAAAGCTGTGATTTCCTTTTCTCTATTCAGAGACAGAAAGTTGCACGACAGGTTGCATTATAGTGCAATAGAAACCAAAACAAGTTCCGAAATTGTCGAAAGTCTAGAAAACAAAACTAATGCTGACCGTTGTCGCATTTTAAACGGAGATAAACACACCTATTCTGGGTTTTCATATACCCGTAGTGCTGAGTAAACTGAAACGAGTTCTTGCAGTCGGTCGAAAGTAGTAGCTTTGAGAGTGAGAGCCATCAAAAGCTAGTCACAGTGGCAAATTGTATGCATAACCACAGTTGATTAGAAGCAATACTCCTCAAGGGTACGAATGGGTAGTGCTTCCGTTCTTCGATCGAAGAAGTCGGACCGGAATCGGACCAAAGTGCGCTGGCATATATAGATCTCATCCTTGAGTAATGGTGGTGGGCCTTTTAGCCCGACTGTTCCTGTCCATAGCTGCAAGCAAACGGAACCAACAAAGGGTCGGTCAAAGTTATAGCTTGCATCTGGAGATGGCCCATAGCCATAGCGATAATTTTTGCAGAACATTTAAAGGACCACTTAGGGGCGTTACCCGCCCTTTAGACAATACATTTAAATTCCTGATCTGCGTCGAAATCAAAATCGTTTCATTTCAAATTTCTCGCGGAATATTCAAATATGTTGCGCTAAAGTTTACAAATGTTGCGCAACTTTTCGAAAATTTACCAAAATGTTGCAAAGCGCCACTGTGAAATTTTGCTACATGGACATGAGCTGTCATGTAGATATTTAGCAACAATTAAAAACACGTTGGTTAGGCGGTAGCTGGAGAGGGGATATTGAAGATTACTCAGGGTGAGGGGATCGCTATATCGTAGGCTTGTTAGTTAATTTCTAAAACTGTTTTATGATATCTTTAAAGTAGGGGCCTCAATCTAATAATTGATTGTTCTTCTGGCGATACGGGTAATTACTTTCCAGCCCCAGAAATCCTCCACTTATGCTGGCCAAAATTCTGCGAAAATTGAGAACATCTTGTTCATCCCGACTAAGCCATTCATCTAAGCCAACCCAAACAGTACGAGACAGAAACAGGGCCACTTGACGATTTCTCGGGCTGAGAAATGCTAATGGGATGTGCCCAGCTTACATGCATATATTAACCCAGATACTTAAGTCAGATTTCAGGGGAATCTGTACATATGAGAGCTCTCGCATCATCTTTCTCTTTGGGAATTTCCCAGCTGATGCTGTCGCCATTTATTCGCGAATCTAAAGACTATTCCAGTCACCATTCGATTGATTCGTTGAGGTTCCCCTCAATAATGAACGGCTTGGAGCATGCATAGATTTAAATAGACAGACAGCTAACTCGTTTGCGGAATGTTTCTCACAATTAGCATTTGGAAATTAATGAAGTTCAGGCCGAGACACATAGCTGAAAAGATTGCCAAAAATTAATTTATAGACAAATGAATGCATATGCATACGGGTATGAGGCCCGAAACGGTTCCTGCTTGACCAGATGTCTACATGTTTGCGGATAAATCAAGGAAGAAAGGCGATAGATGGCCAGCGAAATATGCCTAGTCACGGCTGATTCCGCTACGTAGACCCGTTGGGCTGGTTTTCTATCCAGGGGGCAGGGGGCGTAAGGTAAGGTAAGCTAAGGCCTTCTTCTCCAGAGTTCACAATTGAATCTTACGTCATTAACGAGTTAGCTGCCTGTCTGCCACTCTCCCGAACGCTGCCACTGCCACTCTCTCTCTCTCTCTCTCTCTGGGTAGGCTTCTCTCCTCAGACATGAAACCGGCACGGGCATGAGACGGAGAGACGACTGTCACTGCTCTGACTGAGGCTCGCTCGGTCTCAGCTGTTGCCCGCTCAGAGCCAACTGCGCACAACAAAGGCAAACCTTGTCCGAGAAAGTTGTCAGTGTCGGAGTGAGTCGCAACGCGTTTCGTTGGCGAATCCAAATTAATGTGCTTCCACTCGAATATACATGCAAATCGGCGAAAACAGTTTAATTCGAGTGCCATGCCAAATCAAAGCAAACAAAGCACCAAACATCTCTTGACAGGCAACTCAAATACCTAGCACACTAAACACCAAACAACTCTAAAAACCAAATCAAACCAATTAAATTCAGACCAAACCAAACCGAAACCAAGAAACCGATCAATCCCACAGAAGCCATCGCAGCTATAGACCTCCACACCGAAGGGAGTGAGAGTGTGCGATAGAATGGTGTTCGCGTCCGTTGTGGTGTGCCAGGTGGAGAAATTGATCTGCATGCCAATCAGCTTTGCCGTATTCGCCTTCCTGTTCATGGCCTGCGCCATGGAGGTGGTTCTGCTCAAGATGACCACCAGTGACCCGGTGTTCGGGCGGCCTCCCGACGACGGCGACGAGGCCGGGGACGACGAGTCCGAGGAGCAGATCTACTACGAGAATCTCGGTAACAACTACGAGCACTGGGCACGCCGTCGGATGCGATTCCACCAGCGGCACCAGCAACAGCTCCAGCAGGAGGAGAGCCAACGGCAACAGCTGCTCGTATAGCTGTAGCTGCAGCATTGCGAATCGGTTGGGTATCGGTTATGACTGGTTTCTTCTGTTTTCGAAATTATATGGTGTATAGTATATGGATATGGAGAGGAGAGAGTTATGATTTCGTTTGTAAGCGATTTCAAAACGAGACATATTCAAATGTTAAGTTGAGCAAATTGTTTGTGATTAATTTTGAGCACGTTGTACCACAACTTCCACAACACACAACAAAACAAAACACGACTCATGCATGGATACGATTAAGTGAGAACTGAATGCATATCTAGATATAAAAGTAGATATATCTGTAAGTACATACATATAAGTATGTGCATATGTCCTACGAGAATAGTTTGTAAGCCGTGTGATATGCTTAGTTATTCGATACCTACATACATAGATCCTAAGTGACGCGAATAAATCTGGCTATAAAACTCAACTCGACTGATATTTCGCTTGCCCCTGGTCCAACTGGTTTTGCCTGTGGCTTTCCTCCGCTTATGCAATTTGCTAGATTGGGGCGGGAGGGGGATAGACGAGAGAGAAAGTCCATTGCTCGATGCTCGATGCCCCTGCAGTGCGGGACTCTCAGACTCGTAGGTGGAGATCTGGGGAACTGGAATTTTGTCGACTCGACCAGGCGCTAATTGTATCTATCGGCTGAGCGCCATCCAATTAGTTGATTTCCTCATGTTTTTCAGCAGTTTGTTTATCTTAGCCTGACCTTCTGCTGGTTGAACAACCCCAGCGATTTCGCAGAACTGACCTGACTAATCGCCATGTATCGAACTAATCGAACATTCTCCGTGTTCTATGAATTCTTTCCAGTAAAATAGCCGATAGGAAGTGGAAGAAGGAGGAAGCCAGGGAGCAGCAGAGCTGCAATGTCTGCTGTGCAGACTTGGACCAGAGCAGTCCCAAAACGTAAGTCAACCTCCAGCAAAAGCCCCCCTCAGCGACTCAGTTAGGGATCGATCTGTATTTTTCAGCTATGTGACATGCTGTACATGCGGAAAGTGCGTTTGCCGCGGACCCAAGTGCGCTGACTGGCGGCCCAAGGATGCCGACTGGGAGTGCCAGCTGTGCCACAGCTCCAAGGAGTCGCTGGCCCACACCTCCTCCTGGGTGGCGGAGCAGATGTCCTTTAACCAGCACAAGTTCGTGTATCCGATGCGGGCTCGCAGCGAGGTCTACATACCCATCACTGGCGATGGGGATGGCGATGCCAATGACAGCACAATGCGTAAGGAGAGGCCCCATAGAAATATACCTAACGTGTTTATAGAACGCCAGACTTTGGTCCTTTGCAGACATTGAGAGCATCAGCCAGATAGGGCAGAGTGTTCATCTCGACGAGCGCGCCAAGATTCGTGCATATGTGGAGGAAATCGTGGCGGAGATGCTGGGCGGCAGTCTGGATCACATCAAAGTGGGACAATTGTCCAAAAGCGAAAACTGTAAGTACAGCCCGCTGCAATCAGGTTGTCACGCGCCCAGATTGTCTTCGATTTGATTTGTGCAAATGAAATTGTCAGCGAATTCAGCTGCATTCGCGCAATTCGCAATTTCCAATTTGCAAATGAGATTCAATTGGGCGGGCAACATATGTGCATATGTGCCTTTCGTTGGCAAAATTCGCAAGCAACACATGCTGCCGGCCATCGAAAGTTCGCTGCATACTTTTGGGCGAAGCTTTTGCTAAACTTTTTACCCACACATATACTCATAAACACACACACACCGCTCACACTCAAACTCACACATGCAAATGCAATGCAGACTTGCAATTCTTCCACAAATTTCATGCGAAACTTTCGAACCTGCTTATCAATGTGGAGAGCGACCTGCTCAAGGGAGGTAAGTCATCGACTCTATCCAGTAATCGAGTTCTCAGAAATCGAGCGAAAGCAATGTAATCGTTTTGAATGTAATCTAACCTCTCGATCCTGCATCCGTACTTGTACCTGTACCTCTATCTACATATATCTGTATTTTGTGTTGAGCACGTAGAACCTTGCCCCAAATATGTATGTAACAGAGTGTGAGAATGCCGCCCATAAACGCCATAAAATAAATCTATGAAACAATGACTGGAGCTTTTATTGAATGCCAGTTGTAGTGCCGGCCAGCCTTAGTTGCACTGACTTATCATTTTACTGGTAGTACAAATTGAGAGCCTAAATAAGCACTCTCTCACACACAGGGACAGGGACAGGGACCCTGACAGACAGAAAATCGGAGTCAGATAAGGCTACATAGCTCTGATAAGGTGCTTTAGCTATTGAAGTGCCGACAGAAATAGCAACGGCTACAGCAGGGAACATTGTGATTACAACGCTTTGTTGGCGCCGATGTTCTGTAGCCTTAGCAAGATGACAGACCGATATAGGCATTAATCATACGCACCGTAGCATTGCTCACCAACTGGTTCGAGACTCGATTCGGAGTCTGCTCAGTGGTGTAAATTTCTAGCTTACACGGCCATTCATGAAACTCTCTGTCTTAGCAATTGATTGACAGCGTCACGCTCGGAGCCAGGCGACTAATATCCACTAATTTGCGCGGCAGCGTGCATGTAAATCTCAAAGCCAAACTCAGCTGTTGGCCAAGAGGAGAGTCCGGTGGAATGGCCGGGCAGTGCCGAAACACCCGAGACCGCTCTGTGTAGGGTCCACACGCACACAGACCTACGAGAGCGAGCGTGTGTGTGTGTGTGTGTGTGTGAGAGTGGGTCTGAGTGAGCGGTTAGGCGCTCGGCGCTCGACAATCGCACGGAACCGCTTCATTTGCCAGAAGCGTCGCGCCGTGATCGTAACGTTAAACGAGCTCCGGGTACGGACACACACACACACGCGCACAGAGACTGAAGAAGATTCCGCCTAAACGGGAGTACTAGTGATAACATACTATATTGTATTAAGTGATATCTACAAGAATTTTGGCCAGCCGCAAAAAACATACATATGTACGTCCATCTGCAACCGTCAGAGCAGAGATAACGCGAAGAAGCTGCTGCTCAGTTATGAGTTATCGCCAACCTTGACCCCGAACCCGAAGCTGGCAAAAAAGTTGAGAAAAAGAGACAGTTGAAACTCAAGTCTATAATCGCGAGGTAAAACAGGCAAGACGAGGAAGAGACCTCAATCAACGCTAATCAATATTAATGATCCCGAGTCCCGCTTATAGCTCCACTGTGTGTAACCCAATCTGAGATTAACAACAACAAAAAATCCATAATTTTCCGACGATGATCGTGGACTTTTGACATGTGAATGTGCTTTTAACTGTGCTCCTTAACGCTGTAGTTCAACTTTGACCTTAACCAATCAGAAAAACAAACCTCTCACCAAACTTATCGCAAGAATTCGGCCCGATCCGAGCTGATGGAAAGTTATCGAGCCCCTCGAACCCCATCGCAGGGCTAAGCATTAAATAATCAAAATGGAATAAAGTAATACTCGTAATCCGCTCAGTGATAATTACTTAAGTGACTTGCGCTGAACCCCTGAACTTTGCTCGCGCCCAGTCGGAGAATACAGAGGTGATCCGTGTGGGTCTGGTACTGGTTCTGGGTCTGGGTCTGGGCCTGTTTCTCTGCCTGTTTCTGGTGTTATTTTCACCGATGACTCGCATGCGACTATTTGTTTTCAATACGACAGTTTCTATCTTTGACATTTTTTGCACACCTGAATGACTAACGGCCTAGACATAGACCCGCCGACCATTCGGGCCATTCAGAGCATTCATGCGGGCAGCCACCAATTGATTTGTTAGCAGACTTGGGCCGATAAAGAAATATGGGCGGCTTTGTAACGATAAATAGATAACTCCAGGCCATTCATTATTCATTATAAAATCGGGTATTTACCGCAATGCGACGATAGACTTAACATGTCAAAGGAAAATGATGAATATGCGAACTCGAATGCAAATGTGAATGCGAGCTGTGAGTATTCGCGATTTTCAGCATGAGTGGCGTTCGATTGGGTTGGGGACACCTGGCTGCTCAAGCGTTTAGGGGACTCGGTGATACACTTCTGTTTGCCAATAATTAGGGAGAAAACAAAACAATACAGCTTAAATATTTGTTTGAAATAATTAACAGCTCGACCGGCAGTTATATCAATGAAAACTCCAAACAAAACCCCAACACACTCCATTCAGACAGCAGAAAGCAGACAGCGGCCGCAAGTGTAGATAAACAAACAAACAAATAAACAATTAACCGATATCTGCGATTCAGCAATTTCGTCTGTATCGTATATCGAACCATAACACCTATATAAACCAGTACTCGATCGTATGCATGCAGCATGGACTTTACTTTGGGCCTAATCACCGGCGTGTATGCCGTTCTGGCCGTTATTGTCTTTTACGTTGTTTACGTCATTGAGGTGAAATTAGGTATGGCTTATACACTCACTCACTCACTCACTCACTTACTTTCTTTACCTTTCACACACACATACACGTATACAAAAACACCTAGAAGTAAGTTAATTTTCACTTTTATTGTATCGGACTTGGCTAACCAAGCATTCAACTAGTAGTAGTTTTGGCCAGCCAGCATTCTCGGTCAGATCCATTTGACAATACTGTGTCACACATGCTTTCAGATCTGCCGGCCATTGTCAATGGGAGCAACAGCAACAACAACAACAACAACAACAATGGGGACTCCGAGTCTCTGGCAGACATCTCGCAGACCCGTCTACGGAGTCTCATCGAGACCATCATAGCGGAGACGCTGCGCAACAGTGCCCTGAGCGTGAGCGGAGCCGTCTCGGAGATCAGCCTGGACACCCGCTCGCTGGCCGCCGAGCTGCCGAACAAAGGGAATGGGCTGAAGCGCCGACATCGCACGGAGCACTACTTCGAGCCGAAGATCTATCAGGATCTGCTGGCCACAGCGGTGCTCAATAAGGTAAGCCTTGAGCCTTACACTGACCCATGCCCATGCCACTATGCCACCTGTGGTACCACACATGACCTCTCCTCTACCCGTTGTCGACTGTCTTGTAAGCTGTATGTACGGTCGTATTCTGGCCACTTCCGCCACGCGCTTCGTTCAGTTTTCGCTTTCATTCAACCCGCACTTGGCCGGCTTCGATTGTCCAGTTGCCACACCGATGAACCAGAACCAGACCACGCTAATTAGTTGCAGCCCATTGTCTCGACTGCTAAGACGTTTTCTTCAAGCAGCAGCACCACTCACAGTATAAGAATAAAATCAATCACGTCGCTAATTGGATAAATCCTTATTCTGGAAAATCAAAAATAGCCCATTTCGGAAGAGTTTCTACATACAGGCCAATACAAGACAATGGAGGACTCCGGTGATAAAGTAAATATTAGTTACGACACGATTGCGGCAATTGAAACGCCAAATCCATGACTCAGCGAACCATATCAGCCACCATTACGATTACGTATTCAGTTCTAATCAGGAAATCCTAAATCTTATCGCAACTTCCATCCCCAAACTTCGCAACGTGGACAACAAACTGGCTTATACGTCACTGAACACGATCGATAAGACAATTTGTCAATAATTATTGATTATAATCGATGGCAATGGGAGCTCAACGAAACCTTTCGTTGAGTGTCGTTAAGTGGCGGACTGGATATGGCCGCGTCTAATCTGCTTAAGGGCCTTTTGTATCGCACTCGTCGTGCTGACTGAACCACAGACGACTCTCTGGGGTTCAACAACACTTCGCTGCCCTGCCACAATGCCAAGGTCAATAGACTAACACAACGTTCCCGTTGTTACCTTTGCTGTTTTCTGTTCCACAGATTGCCGATAAGGAAGGGAACACAAGGTTAATATCGGAGAGCACACCAGACTTGAGTGGTCACCTCATTGATGAGAATTACAATGCCGAAGCGTTGAGCACCACGTCCGGTAGTTCCATTGAGCCCCGAAGCGATTGCAGCCTCACCGACCATGAATTGGCACTGGATGTAAGCTGCTATACACTCATATCCCCATAGTCCCCAGTATCGCCTGCTATTATTCCCGAATATTCCTCATTCCAGACTGGCAAATCCAAGTCCCTGCAGGCGGATTTGGAGCGTGAATCGGTTTTGAGTGATTATATAGCCGCCCACATGGTTCCCCTTCCGGACTTTTCGGCATCTGTTACTGAGTCGGAGGATGGTAAGTAATATACTACTCTCTAACGCTATGGTCCAGATTCTTCCACCCCCATTCTCCAATCCCTTTTAGATGTTGGATCAATCTCCTCGAGCATGATCGGCGATGGCACTTGGGAGGATAACTGGCTATTCAAGAAGAAGCGCAGCTCCGTGCAGAGCTCGGTCACACCGAGCAGCATTGGCATGCTGGTGCCGGCTCCCATGGAGAATGTGCGTGCCCAAATCGGCGATAGGACTGCGGACGAGGTCAGCGATCTGTCGGAGCTGGGATCGGATGTGGAGGACAATTCGCTTGATTTGCTGCGCTGCAACGATCTAAACGATCGCCTGCTGAGCAAGCATCTGATCGGTGGCCAGAACACAAAACTTGTGCTAGACGAGCTCGTAGATCGGACCAGCCTGATCTCCCACACCCTACCAGAGGAGCATGAGCCCGCATTTACGGAAACCACAAACACGTTCGTCGTAGCATCCTCTGCCGCGACATCTGATGTTATAGTTTCACTACCATCACCCATGGTGTTTCAAGATGACTCGATGAACGAGGAGCTGGTCCAGACTCCCATTGCAGGTAATTGCACTGCTACTTCCACTTCCACGTACCTCAAACGTAGTACATCATCCTTACCCTTCTTAATATTGCGTAAACCCTTCCCTGTGATTAGACAGCATTAGAGAGCATCAATCCTAGATAGTCGATCCTAGTTGATCTTAGCTGTTTGAAGTCCGGAACCCTCCAAGTTATGTAGATCCTCAGCCCTCTTGTGCCTGATCTTGAAGCATCGACATTTAGCAGTCGTTTGTGTTACAGCCCAAGGCGAAACTGACGAACTGGCCAGCCTCGAAGGTTGCATTGGTTACAGCACAGTAGAATACATTGATGAAGAGCAGATGCGCGAAACCACGCCGTCAGTTATCGAAATACTAGCCGCCATTGCCTTGGGACCGATGCTAGCGGTCCCAGCATCGGAGCAGCCGGGGGTCATAACTCCGAGTGAGATGCATACACTAAAGGAGCTAAGCGACTTGGCGCTCGCCGAAATAAACGCTCGCACAATGGACCTGGCGCACCATTCACTTGACATCATAGAAGAGGAGAATATTGAATTAATGCCGTTCACCGGGAGTGTCTCAGAACCTTCCACTATAAATGTCCATCCATCAACTCTGACAGACCCAACAACAAACCACCAATCTACAGAAACAACAGCCGCCCAGGAGCCAAAAATGGTACCAAAACCTGCCATAGACAGTGATGCGCCCATACATAACCCATCGACAACACAAATTCTAACAGTAGATAAACCAGCAGCATTGGATCCTCCGGCAGCAGTGGAAATCAGTCCTGAAACGGACACTGTTGCTGTTGATCCTCCTCCGCCAGCAGCAGCGGAAATCATATCAGACACAGAAACCGTAGCCGTGGATCCGCCAGCTGCATTGGACATCTCTCCAGCCGCAGAAACCGTAGCTGTGGATCCTCCAGCAGCAGTGGAACTCATTACAGATCCTGAAACCGTAGCTGTGGATCCTCCGGCAGCAGCATTGGAAATCATTCCAGACGCAGAAACCGTAGCTGTGGATCCTTCCGCACCAGTGGAAATCCTTCCGGAAACACAAACTGTTGCTGTTGATCATGCTCCTCCAGCAGCATTGGAAATCACTCCAGCAGCAGAAACTGTAGCTGTGGATCCTCCAGCAGCAGTGGAAATCATTTCGGAAACAGAAACTGTTGCTGTTTATCCTCCTCCTCCAGCAGCAGTGGAAATCACTCCAGCAGCAGAAACTGTAGCTGTGGATCCTGCAGCAGCAGTGGCAATCATAACAGAACCTGAAACCGTAGATGCGGATCCTCCGGCAGCAGCATTGGAAATCACTCCAGCAGCAGAAACCGTAGCTGTGGATCCTCCGGCAGCAGCATTGGAAATCATTCCAGACGCAGAAACCGTAGCTGTGGATCCTTTCGCACCAGTGGAAATCCTTCCGGAAACACAAACTGTTGCTGTTGATCATGCTCCTCCAGCAGCTTTGGAAATCACTCCAGCAGCAGAAACTGTAGCTGTGGATCCTCCAGCAGCAGTGGAAATCATTCCGGAAACAGAAACTGTTGCTGTTGATCCTGCTCCTCCAGCAGCAGTGGAAATCACTCCAGCAGCAGAAACTGTAGCTGTGGATCCTCCAGCAGCAGCGGAAATCATTCCGGAAACGGAAATCGTAGCTGTGGATCCTCCTGCAGCAGTGGAACTCATTACAGATCCTGAAACCGTAGCTGTGGATCCTCCGGCAGCAGCGTTGGAAATCATTCCAGACGCAGAAACCGTAGCTGTGGATCCTCCCGCACCAGTGGAAATCATTCCGGAAACAGAAACTGTGGCTGTTGATCCTGCTCCTCCAGCAGCAGTGGAAATCACTCCAGCAGCAGAAACTGTAGCTGTGGATCCTCCAGCAGCAGTGGAAATCATTACAGAACCTGAAACCGTAGCTGTGGATCCTACGGCAGCAGCATTGGAAATCATTCCAGACGCAGAAACCGTAGCTGTGGATCCTCCCGCACCAGTAGAAATCATTCCGGAAACAGAAACTGTGGCTGTTGATCCTGCTCCTCCAGCAGCAGTGGAAATCACTCCAGCAGCAGAAACTGTAGCTGTGGATCCTCCAGCAGCAGCGGAAATCATTCCGGAAACGGAAATCGTAGCTGTGGATCCTCCGGCAGCAGCATTGGAAATCATTCCGGAAACAGAAACTGTTGCTGTTGATCCTGCTCCTCCAGCAGCAGTGGAAATCACTCCAGCAGCAGAAACTTTAGCTGTGGATCCTCCAGCAGCAGTGGAAATCATTACAGAACCTGAAACCGTAGCTGTGGATCCTACGGCAGCAGCATTGGAAATCATTCCAGACGCAGAAACCGTAGCTGTGGATCCTCCGGCAGCAGCATTGGAAATCATTCCAGACGCAGAAACGGTAGCTGTGGATCCTCCCGCACCAGTGGAAATCATTCCGGAAACAGAAACTGTTGCTGTTTATCCTGCTCCTCCAGCAGCAGTGGAAATCACTCCAGCAGCAGAAACTGTAGCTGTGGATCTTCCAGCAGCAGTGGAAATCATTACAGAACCTGAAACCGTAGCTGTGGATCCTCCGGCAGCAGCGTTGGAAATCATTCCAGACGCAGAAACCGTAGCTGTGGATCCTCCTGCACCAGTGGAAATCATTCCGGAAACAGAAACTGTTGCTGTTGATCCTGCTCCTCCAGCAGCAGTGGAAATCACTCCAGCAGCAGAAACTGTAGCTGTGGATCCTGCAGCAGCAGTGGCAATCATAACAGAACCTGAAACCGTAGTTGCGGATCATCCGGCAGCAGCATTGGAAATCACTCCAGCAGCAGAAACCGTAGCTGTGGATCCTCCGGCAGCAGCATTGGAAATCATTCCGGAAACAGAAACTGTTGCTGTTGATCCTGCTCCTCCAGCAGCAGTGGAAATCACTCCAGCAGCAGAAACTGTAGCTGTGGATCCTCCAGCAGCAGTGGAAATCATTACAGAACCTGAAACCGTAGCTGTGGATCCTACGGCAGCAGCGTTGGAAATCATTCCAGACGCAGAAACCGTAGCTGTGGATCCTCCCGCACCAGTGGAAATCATTCCGGAAACAGAAACTGTGGCTGTGGATCCTGCTCCTCCAGCAGCAGAAACTGTAACTGTGGATCCTCCAGCAGCAGCGGAAATCATTCCGGAAACGGAAATCGTAGCTGTGGATCCTCCGGCAGCAGCATTGGAAATCATTCCAGACGCAGAAACGGTAGCTGTGGATCCTCCCGCACCAGTAGATATAATTACGGAAACAGAAACTGTTGCTGTTGATCCTGCTCCTCCAGCAGCAGAAACTGTAGCTGTGAATCCTCCAGCAGCAGCGGAAATCATTCCCGAAACGGAAATCGTAGCTGTGGATCCTCCAGCAGCAGCATTGGAAATCATTCCGGAAACAGAAACTGTTGCTGTTGATCCTGCTCCTCCAGCAGCAGTGGAAATCACTCCAGCAGCAGAAACTGTAGCTGTGGATCCTCCAGCAGCAGTGGAAATCATTACAGAACCTGAAACCGTAGCTGTGGATCCTACGGCAGCAGCATTGGAAATCATTCCGGAAACAGAAACCGTAGCTGTGGATCCTCCTGCACCAGTGGAAATCATTCCGGAAACCGAAACTGTTGCTGTTGATCCTGCTCCTCCAGGAGCAGTGGAAATCACTCCAGCAGCAGAAACTGTAGCTGTGGATCCTCCATCAGCAGCGGAAATCATTTCGGAAACGGAAATCGTAGCTGTGGATCCTCCGGCAGCAGCATTGGAAATCATTCCATATGCAGAAACCGTAGCTGTGGATTCTTCCGCACCAGTGGAAATCCTTCCGGAAACACAAACTGTGGCTGTTGATCCTGCTCCTCCAGCAGCATTGGAAATCACTCCAGCAGCAGAAACTGTAGCTGTGGATCCTTCAGCAGCAGCGGAAATCATTCCGGAAACGGAAACCGTAGCTGTGGATCCTCCAGCAGCGGTGGAAATCATGTCAGAAACAGCAACCGTAGCTGTGGATCCGGCAGCTGCATTGGAATTCACTCAAGCCGCAGAAACCGTAGCCGTGGATCCTTCCGCACCAGTGGAAATCCTTCCGGAAACACAAACTGTGGCTGTTGATCCTGCTCCTCCAGCAGCAGTGGAAATCACTCCAGCCGCAGAAACTGTAGCTGTGGATCCTTCAGCAGCAGCGGAAATCATTCCGGAAACGGAAATCGTAGCTGGGGAACCTCCGGCAGCAGCATTGGAAATCATTCCAGATGCAGAAACCGTAGCTGTGGATCTTTCCGCACCAGTGAAAATCCTTCCGGAAACACAAACTGTGGCTGTTGATCCTGCTCCTCCAGCAGCAGTGGAAATCACTCCAGCAGCAGAAACTGTAGCTGTGGATCCTTCAGCAGCAGCGGAAATCATTCCGGAAACGGAAATCATAGCTGTGGATCCTCCAGCAGCAGTGGAAATCATGTCAAAAACAGCAACCGTAGCTGTGGATCCGGCAGCTGCATTGGAATTCACTCAAGCCGCAGAAACCGTAGCCGTGGATCCTTCCGCACCAGTGGAAATCCTTCCGGAAACACAAACTGTGGCTGTTGATCCTGCTCCTCCAGCAGCAGTGGAAATCACTCCAGCCGCAGAAACTGTAGCTGTGGATCCTTCAGCAGCAGCGGAAATCATTCCGGAAACGGAAATCGTAGCTGGGGAACCTCCGGCAGCAGCATTGGAAATCATTCCAGATGCAGAAACCGTAGCTGTGGATCTTTCCGCACCAGTGGAAATCCTTCCGGAAACACAAACTGTGGCTGTTGATCCTGCTCCTCCAGCAGCAGTGGAAATCACTCCAGCAGCAGAAACTGTAGCTGTGGATCCTCCAGCAGCAGTGGAAATCATTACAGAACCTGAAACCGTAGCTGTGGAGCCTCCGGCAGCAGCATTGGAAATCATTTCAGAAACAGAAACCGTAGCTGTGGATCCTCCCGTACCAGTGGAAATCATTCCGGGAACAGAAACGGTTGCTGTTGATCCTGCTCCTCCAGCAGCAGAGGAAATCACTCCAGCAGCAGAAACGGTAGCTGTGAATCCTCCAGCAGCTGTGGAAGATGTAGAAACCGTATCTGTGGATCCTCCAGAAGCAGTTGAAATCATTCCAGTCACAGAAAACGTAGCTGTGGATCCTCCTGCAGCATTGGAAATCACTCCAGCAGCAGAAACTGTAGCTGTGGATCCTCCAGCAGCAGTGGAAATCATTACAGAACCTGAAACCGTAGCTGTGGATCCTACGGCAGCAGCATTGGAAATCATTCCAGATGCAGAAACCGTAGCTGTGGATCCTTCCGCACCAGTGGAAATCATTCCGGAAACAGAAACTGTGGCTGTTGATCCTGCTCCTCCAGCAGCAGTGGAAATCACTCTAGCAGCAGAAACTGTAGCTGTGGATTCTTTAGCAGCAGTGGAAATCATTACAGAACCTGAAACCGTAGCTGTGGAGCCTCCGGCAGCAGCATTGGAAATCATTCCGGAAACAGAAACCGTAGCTGTGGATCCTCCTGCACCAGTGGAAATCATTCCGGAAACAGAAACTGTTGCTGTTGATCCTGCTCCTCCAGCAGCAGAAACTGTATCTGTGGATCCTCCATCAGCAGCGGAAATCATTCCGGAAACGGAAATCGTAGCTGTGGATCCTCCGGCAGCAGCATTGGAAATCATTCCAGATGCAGAAACCGTAGCTGTGGATCCTTCCGCACCAGTGGAAATCCTTCCGGAAACACAAACTGTTGCTGTTGATCATGCTCCTCCAGCAGCATTGGAAATCACTCCAGCAGCAGAAACTGTAGCTGTGGATCCTTCAGCAGCAGCGGAAATCATTCCGGAAACGGAAATCGTAGCTGTGGATCCGCCAGCTGCATTGGAAATCATTACCGAACCTGAAACCGTAGCTGTGGATCCCCCAGCAGCAGTGGAAATCATGTCAGAAACAACAACCATAGCTGTGGATCCGGCAGCAGCTGTGGAAGATGTAGAAAACGTTTCTTTGGATCCTCCTGCAGCAGTGGGAATCATTCCGGAAACAGAAACTGTTGCTGTTGATCCTTCTCCTCCAGCAGTAGTGGAAATCATTGCAGGGACAGAATCGGTGGTTTTGGATCCTACCGGTGCAGTGGAATTCATTCCGGAGACACAAACTAAAGCTGTGGAAATACCAGCTGTTGAAGTGGAGGCTAAGAGCGTTTCAGACCTTGGTCCGAATGCTTTAATCGACGATACGCAGTTGTTAAATTGTGTTCCGAAACCGCTTAAAGAGTCAGATAACATGGACACAGCATTATTGGAACCATCATCGGAATGCGTTCCAGCGCAAACATCCGTAGAATACACTAAGAGCGATAGTTCCGCTCTAGGTAAAGCGTCTCAAAAGTGCCTACGAAGACAGCCGAACATTCCTGACACAACACCGAGCGATGGAGACTCGGCTGCGAGACCCGTGCCTGTAAACCTCTTGGGGACCATTTGCAAGTTTTACATTAAAGACAAACGCCTATTGGCAACAATCGAACGCAGACGACGACGCGCTCTGATCATGCACAAATACCTGAGCTCCTTTGATTCTATGGAGGAGACCATAGATGATATTAACGAGAGCCATCCCAGCCTTTTTAACGAATTGCACATGTATGCCGATGATAGTTTAGTTTCCAGTAGAGAGTCCCATATCCAAGTCAGAACCGAATCGGCAACCGTAGAAGAGGGAGTTATCTGGGATAAGTGGGATAATGCCAGAGTAGATAACACAGTGTCTTCAGTTCCTATATCCCTAGAAGATACCTTTGCAGAAGAGCTACCATCGCACTCCCATGACAGTAGACCCAGCGAATTGTACACAATAAATTTGGAAGATCCATTGAGTTTAGAGATTAGTCGTAGCAGAGAAACATTCTGTGATATAGCAGATGATATAGACATAGATTTGGAGACTGATTCAATCATTGTAGGTAGTTTGAGCGAAATCACGTATAATTTTATTAACGTAATTCTCTTCTCAGATCAATTAAGTTCAGAATCAAATCACAGCGATGAGAGTGCGCCGTCCACAAGCTGTGAGACCTTCAACGGAGACGGCGACTCTGAACAGGAGTTCGTTAGTCAGAGAGTTCTAGTTTTGGACGAGCGCACGGCTAGGACTCCGTCGACAAACACTTACACTCCCAGCAACACCAACTCTAATACCAACTCTAACTCTAACACACATCCCACTTACACTGAAACCACAACTAACCACACAAATCCGGGTAGACGCACTAACGGCAAACTAACAAATGGTTCCCTAAGATGGTCGAACAAGGCGGGTGCCGGTTCCGGTGTCGGTGTCGGTGCCGGTGCCGTAGCCTGTGCCATGGCACTCCCGAACGGTGGCCACCTGGTGGCCCAACAAAGCGACGTTGATGATGATGATGTTGTACTGTTGCGGCGCTTTGTGCCAGGTAACCCACAGACATGGCCACCACTGTCATCACTCGGTGTTTGTTGTCCTTACGTTGCTGCTGATTGCTTGGTCTTGCTTTGATTCTTTGTTGTTCGCCTAGCTTATGTTAACTGTCTATTACGTGTCCTGCACAAAGCCAACAGCCACACAGACGATCCCATTGTTTCTAAAACCCACACACCCACCCCACTTGCAGGTTCCATTGCTGAGCGAGAGGTCAAGAAGTGGTACAATGCCGTCGAAATGCCCAACAACCCTTATGCGCCCGAGGCTCTGAAGCAGCGTATCAGTGGCACCCAGGAGCGGTACATGGATGTGCCAAATATCAGTCCCAGTGCCGAGCAGAAGGCTCTGGCCGCCGCCCTCACTGAAGATGGCGATCCGGCGCCACCTTCAACCGACTACAAACGGTAAGTCCAGACTCATTCCCAACCGGACTCCCCCCGTACATACATACATATATAACCATCCATCGATCACACAGCTACAGCCGCGACTACTACATCAACAATGCCCCCAATGGCACAGAAGTAAACGGAATCGTACGGAGAGCATCGTCCGGCGCAGAGAAGCAGCCGTCCGCAGAGGATGTTGAGCAGGACATAGTTATCACCGAGGTAAATCAACCAGAACCACTACCACCGCATGGCCGCATTTTAAATAGCGCTCAAAGTAACGCGCCTGACCTCTCTCATTGGACACTGTCCACACCAGTGCGCCGTAGCAGTTCGCTAAAATTCATTAACAAGCGTCCATCCCCCTCATTAACGCCCGTCCCCATCAATGACTACGAGCGTCCTTCCACTTCAGCGTCGCACTACCGCGACACGAGCTTAGGGCTAGACGACGAGGACTTTGATGTGCGCTCCCACCGCTCCTGGCGTAGCAGCATTGGCCAGTTTGGCTATGGGTCCGCCAGCACCCTGCCCAAGCGTCGCACCCAGTCCAGTCTGAGCCTGCATAGCAATGGGAGCGGGGTCTCCTTCGGCTCGTCCGCGTCCAAGAGGCGCCAGGCTGGCCCCTCGGCCGGGGTACTCACACAGTTCGAGAAGCAGTTGCTTCACAAAGACCTCAAGCGCAACAGTTTCCGTGCGGTGTCTGCCACCTCGAAGGATTTCGTGATGAATCCCCTATTCGAGAACGAGGCCAAGCTGGCGCTCAGGCCGGACACAGAGGACCCGGGGGACTCGGGAGTCGATAGCTGCCTAAACGGCTTCAGCGGTGCGGACGCGGACGCCAAGTACAGTAACAATAGTTTACTCTTCTAGATCAAGTGGTGGAAACAGGTTAGGATAGGCCAGAAGGTCGGGTAGGATCGGGGTCGGGTCTATCGAGAGTTATACTCGTAGTTTATATTTGCCAAATCACGCATAGCTTAGTCAAATCATTGTTAATAAACACTAGTCAGTATAGAAAGCCAAGTTTCCCTGTATATACAAACGAGTGAAACGAAGGAGGGGCGGGTGTCGAACACACCACCACACACAGAATCTCCAGCACTGGAAGGCCTATGAGCCAAGGGCAGGGTCAGGTCATTCGTCACACCTTTCAGCCGCACCAATACGCACCAATCCAACAAGCTATGAGAATGTCTTGCTAGTGTTCTATCTATCTATGTCTATATATCTATCTAATTCGTAATTTTATTTAGAAAATATCTACGTAATGTAATGCTAATGCCCTAGAGTATGAAAAGTTTGTTTTTTAATCATTATATTTTGCTGTTAATTTTATTAAATAAATAATACGTAACAATAGTTTCAATCTGTATGCACTCTGCTAACGATCTTTTTATAAACAACAACCCCACACGTACATATCGTATGCCTAGAAATATTTACAAAATATGCCTTAATTCCGAATAAAGCCAAAATATATGCAAACTAATGAAAACGCAAGCAATGAAACAAATGTTTTTAGTAGGTATCCCAACAAGCTATCCAATGGTGAGTACAGCCAAACCTTATTAATATTCAATTCAAATTTTCCCACTGTTTGGCGTTGCTTTTGGAATATGACTAACGGCATTTGTTTCGAAACAAACCATTTGAATAGCTGTTACTAATGTACTATTACGAGTGTTTGCATGATTCTGCTTGATCGAACATACTATAGATATACACCACACACCACACCACATCCACTCGTACATAACACGCAGACAAACTTTCAACAATAAAATCACCAACTTTGCCACACATACAAATGTACATAAATATACTAAAAATCCCACTGTTCTTCTCTCCGTTTGAATGTTGACTTGACCATAACTGCTTATGTACACTAAACCAACAATACACCCATCAACTAAACCAACTAAACCAACAACACACAAACCAACCTATCGAAACAAAAATGTCTTATCAAAAGGCGGCTCAAAACGCAAGCACAACTGCAATAGAGCAGGATAAGGAACAGGAATCAGTTGCGGCTAACGTTTACACGGCCTTGCCAGCTCAGGTATTTGACGATTTGCTAGAGACCCAGTCGAACCCATCGCTTCACTCCCTGCAAACAACGACAACCACCAGCGATGAATCCGAAACGGTGCGCGTCTACGACTTTAACAAGCAGGAGACCACGGTCATCAGACCTGCCCCTGCGGAGCAGCAGCCGAGCTCCTCCACGACATCATCCATGGAGTCAGCTCAGAGCGCGTCGGTGTCCTCTTCCTCCATAGACGCATCTGTGTCCAAAAAGCGTGAGCGACCAGTTGTCCTACAGTTTGGCCCTGCCGACTCGGTGCCCACAATCGGTTCGCCAGTGAACACCCCCACAAGAGGCTCAACGCCCCCGGCATTCCGCTTTCTCCAGCCAAAACGACGCCTCATCGAGCCGAGTCAAGTGCTGTCTGTGGACGAAGATGATGTGGTGAGTAAATACTTTAAGGTAGGACGGGTTGATTCTACCACCTTAAACAATATGCATGACAGATGGAGCCTAATACACCCGTCGCCGAGAAGCCCGCCGTAGAAGATGAGGTGGTGCATGCAATGCCGTCAGTGAAAGCTCTGGCCCAGGCCTTCCTCTTGACTAGCAAAGCCCAACAAGCCGAGCGACGATGGCGATCAAAGGTAAATCTGAGTAGATCTGTAGAATACGATATATAAGTATGAGTTTTCAAATGGACGTATAATTTCACACAAGGTTCGGCTATCCTTACCAGCTGATACGTCAGACAAGTCTCCTACCTCCCTGGCACGGCGACACAAGCTGGAGCATGCTGTTTCCATGGCAGAGGTAGCCGATGAATCCACGATCGCCTCTGACTTATCATCCCTCGAAACGTAAGTTCTCTGTGTAGTTGAATGAAAGTTATGTTTCCGAGCTCTTTTCTACAATCACAGGGATCCATCTATTCAATCGGACGGTTCCACGAACCCACCTATCGCCTCTCCTGTGACCCCAGTCCCCGTACGTCATGGCTTTCTCCGGAGCAATATTGCTTTCTTTGAGAACTTAAAGTTTAAGTGAATAAGCGAAGGGGATGAGATGTGCCTCCATTGGTGGATATTCCTTGAGTAATATGCACGGTAATGGTAAAGCACTCCACGTATCGTCACCAAAAATTATGTGCCATGGCCATGGCCAGCATTTCCCAGCCAGAGACCTACCACACACACACAACAATGTACTTAACTTCAATTGTTACTTGTAGTCCGTATTTATTATTAATAACTATTATATCCATGGATACTATTTTTTTAGCCCTAAGATATGTATTATGTATGTATTTACTTATAAGGCGTAACAGAGCTATTTAAAGTTTTACCAAGAAATGTTACATTTTACCCGTACGTGTTTAACTGTTGCATACTTCTAATCAATAAATCTTACATAGACTCAAAGCTCTTTTGGAGTTCTCACAACTGAAATTCACAACAGACGAATATACATAGATTTGGGATCGATGTAGAGATTGGGATTGTAGAGAACAGGACGAACCATGTAGCAATTTGGAAGACCCCACCATAATCCAAACAATATAGAGAATTAATTACAGTACACAAAGTCCTTATTATTTCGAAAAAAGAGTCCATATAAATTTCTAGGGTTATATGTATATCAAATAAATTCAACGGCCAGCAGCTGCATTTAAAATGCGCCTGGTAGAGCTAGAACGAGTGAGAGGAAAGAGACGAGTTGTTGCCGGTACATTTGGAATGATGATCACTTCGGTGCTGGCATAACCAACACCAGCACCGGTCCGACCGGACCGTATCGGACCGGCTACTGCGAGCTGTGGTTGTGATGTGGATGCTCCGCAAGATAGACGACATAGACCAGCGGTATGACGACGCACAGAGCGAGTATGAATATCAGCAGACAGATCCAGGACATGTCGCAGTCAGAGCCGGACCAATCGATGGCACGCAGAGAGGGACCCGGTATGGGACGCACCAGAGGAGCATGCCTGTCCACAAGCAAGTCGTTCAACAGAGGTGCACTGTCGTCCGGCGATCGCTCCATATTGGCTGCGTTAAATTTTACAAAATAGAGACATGTATTAGCTATGGCGGAGAACAATTAAATATTATGTTATGTAATCGTTTGCGAAACATCCGGAGGTAAATTTTTGTTTTATTTAATTAATTGCCAGTTGAAGGATATATTATCTATTACAGTTTCTCCTTCAGTGGATACAAAATAGTGCCAATAAAACTAGTCTTAATTATAGGTCATATAGCGGGGAGTGGCGCTAAACTTGGCGTAGCTCTTGATAACCTTGTTCACGGCCTCGAGGAAATCCTTTTCGGTGGCCACCTTGCGACGCGCACGAATTGCAAACATGCCGGCTTCCGTGCACACTGAGCGGATCTCGGCGCCCGTAGAGTTGGGGCAGAGACGAGCGAGAAGATCAAAACGAATGTCACGTTCCACGGACATAGAGCGAGCGTGAATCTTGAAAATATGCGAGCGTCCATCCTGGTCAGGCAGACCGAACTCCACCTTACGGTCCAGACGGCCGGGACGCATTAACGCTGGATCTAGAGTGTCGGGTCTGTTGGTAGCCATCAGAACCTTGATATTACCACGAGGATCGAACCCATCCAGCTGATTAATGAGCTCCAACATAGTACGCTGCACCTCGTTATCACCACCAGCACCATCATCGAATCGGGCTCCGCCGATCGCATCGATTTCATCGAAGAAAATGAGACAAGCCTTCTTGGAGCGTGCCATCTCAAACAGCTCGCGCACCATACGCGCTCCCTCGCCGACATACTTTTGCACCAGCTCTGACCCGATGACGCGGATGAAACAGGCATCTGTGCGATTGGCAACGGCTCGGGCACAGAGTGTCTTGCCAGTGCCAGGCGGTCCAAAAAGCAACACGCCCTTGGGCGGTTCAATGCCCAAGTTGACAAATTTCTCGGGATGCAACAGCGGAGTTTCCACAACCTCCCGCAGCTTCTCGATCTGCTCCTTGCAGCCGCCAACATCGCTGTAGGTCACATCCGGCTTATCTTCCACCTGCATCATCGTAACTGTCGGATCAATTTTCGGCGGCAGCGGTATGTGGATCTGGTACTTGTTGCGATCGACACCCACACGCATTCCTTCCTCAATATCGGTTGTGGCCACCGAATCGGCCAAGTCCACGACGAACTTCGCAAACTGCTTCACGTTGATAATGTACTTCGGGTCATCCGAGTCGGCGTTGATGATTTTGGTGCAACGTGCCACCTGAAGCGGTTGCTCATTTTGCAGAATTTGCTTATCAGCAGCCAGATCCCAGAGCGCAGGAGGTGCCAGACCTGTGTCGCTCTCCTTGATGCCAGTCAACTCATTGACCTGCTTCACAGCCTTTTGAATGTCTTCTTCGATGTTTTTTATGGACTTGTGGTATTGACTCTGGCCGTATGTCTTCAGAAGTTCGATGTCACCCTCGTCCAGCGACTTTATTTCCTTCTCCTCCTTCTCGTCGTGTTTCACTTTGCGCTGATCATCTCCCAGATAGTCCGGCATCTTGTTGTATAACGAATTTATAATTTCCGACAGCAAAAAGGCAGCCTAGCTATGTTTTTCTTTTGTTTAAATGCAGAATGACTAAACAATTTAGCAAGCACTGTGACCAGTGTGACCGCGGACGGCGGTAAAAATATACGGTCTGACCCTCAGAAATATACCGAAAAATACCGTGTTATTTTAAAAATATACAGTAAAAATACTGACGAATTGTTAAAGTTGTGCACTACCTCTGCAAATGGTCTCTTTACCGCACTGTAACTAAACAAGTTCAAATTTGTCCTTATGCTAAAGTTTATATATGTAGTTCCCTGTTTGATTCTATGCACTTCCTCGCAGGAAGCGAAGGCTTAGTTTTTTGCTGAGCGAAATCCGGTATTTGGTTGGATATAAATGTAATTGGACTTCACTTGATAAATTAGGACGTTGACGACCCTCACCATCGTTTATATTACAGTTCTTATATGTGTACCGAATATGAGCTAAAATTAGCCAGGGCATGGACTCACCTTCATCATTTGGAGACCCATGAGCTCCCTCGTAGTATTTGCTTGCCGCTTTGCTTGTTGATGGTTGATCGTCGTCTACAGAGCCAGATGCATTTACTGCTGCTACAAGGAGTCTCTCGTCCAACATTTGGCGAGCATCCTCCAGTGGGTTGCGTTCAATGGCAGGCTCCCGTTCTATGTTGTGCCTTGGACTGTTGTTGCCGCTTCTGTGCACGGCCGGCAGAGCATCCTGAACACCATTCCCCAAGAGAACATTGTGCACTGTTACAGGTATGCGTATGATGCGATGAGCGTGTATCTCATTGTCGCGGTCTATCATGTTCAGGCGTTTGATATCGGCCACGGAACAATGAAATTTGAGCGCCAACGCTTGCAAGGTGTCGCCTTCTTGCACGTTGACTTCTAGCGTGTTCTCATAGCGAGCCAATCTGGCGTGGCCGTTCGGTCTGTGTCCCAACGGCACCAGGTTGACAAACTCATCATCGTCGTAGGCTGGCCTCGCGAAGATATCCTCCACATTGTCTGGATCTGGATCGTCCCAGTTATAATTTTGGTGGCGCCTGAAAGACAAAGCCCGCGTCATAATACATATGTATATTTTATTTTGTTGACACTCGAAGCAACAGTCGTGTTGGCGCTGACTCTTACACATTGCGTCTCATAGCTGCCTTAGTTCTCGCGAAGGGTTTGTTTCCTTCTTAGGGAATGTCTCGGATGGTGATGCAGGGACTCTTCCTTGCTACGCTTTCAATGCGCCCAAGAAACCAATTAATTAGCTTATATTAAAGGTGTAAAGTATATTTCCAGCCACACAACAACAACAATTACTTGAAAACAGAGCAATCGGTATCGATAGATACCAGTGTTAACAAACAGCTGTTTGTGTTTTCAATGTCCATAGATAGCGTTTAATTTATAGCTCATTATATTACTAAAATGGGGTTTTTTTCGTTCCTAAAGAGCCGCCCCATCTTCTGGCTGAGCGTCACCGGAACTACGGTAGGCGCCGCCTGCGCCATAAAGTCTGGGTTCCCGTATTCATTTACAAATGTCCGGGTTTGACTGCCTTCCCTCTTACAGAGACCTTATGCAAGGCGGCAAATTCACAAAAAAAACCGATGAAACGAACAAAGTATTCATTGTGACGGGGTCGAACAGCGGAATTGGAAAGGAAACGGTCAGGGAACTGGCGAAACGGGGAGCAACCGTTTACATGGCATGTCGAGACATGAAAAAATGTGAGGAGGCCCGAGAGGAGATTGTGCTGGAGACCAAAAACAAATACGTGTACTGCCGTGAGTGTGACTTGGCTTCGCTGGACTCAATTCGGAATTTCGTTGCTGCGTATGTATTTAGTTCTACTCTACCACGGTTTCTCATTATCTTGACTTTTTAGCTTCAAGCGGGAACAGAAAACGCTGAATATACTCATCAACAATGCTGGTGTCATGCGCTGTCCCCGATCACTTACAAAGGATGGCTTCGAGATGCAGTTGGGCGTGAATCATATGGGCCACTTTTTACTTACCACACTGCTATTGGATCTGTTGAAGGTGCTGGCTACAAGCCAAGTGAAGTATTGCTTATTTTGATTGTAATCTGTCTGCATTCTTAGAATTCAACGCCTAGTAGGATAGTCAACGTCTCAAGCCTAGCACATACACGTGGCGAAATCAACACCGGCGACCTGAACAGTGAGAAGTCGTACGACGAAGGCAAAGCCTACAGTCAGAGTAAATTGGCGAACGTCCTGTTCACACGGGAGTTGGCTAGACGACTGGCAGGCACAGGAGTAACGGCTAATGCCTTGCACCCCGGGGTTGTGGATACAGAACTCTTTAGGCACATGAGCTTTTTCAGTAACTTCTTTGCCGGGTTGGTATTGGTACCTGTTGAGAGCGTTACAAAAATTCTTAGGAATCTCTTTTTCTGATTTCAGACTATTCGTTAAGCCTTTGTTTTGGCCCTTCGTAAAGACCGCCGCGAATGGGGCACAAACCAGCTTATATGCGGCTCTCGATCCGGACTTGGAGCTGGTGTCTGGTGAATATTTCAGTGATTGCCAGCCCAAAGAAGTAGCGCCAGCTGGCACTGACACACAGACAGCCAAATGGCTTTGGGCAGTCAGTGAAAAGTGGACAAATCCACCGCCAATCGATGTGAAAAAATAGGATTAAACGTTTATTGCCGTAAAAAGACTTTCTGCCAGTCATAAATGAATCATTTTCTACAATCGAAAGTATTCCTTTCATGTTTTCAATCCTCTGTTAACTTGGCTAACAGCAGAGGTTTCTATTTGCTTTTGACGACAGCTGATCATCGCTGTATGACCGTTTTTAAAATGTGTTCTATACCGAAACCGGTTGCTTGCTAATTTGATCATCATTGGTTTAAAATAGATACTGTGTACATTTTAAGCTAAAAGCCCTCGGTTCAAAAGGTACGTTCCATAGTATCATAGGGAAATACAAGTCCTCTCGCTCGCTCGCTGGTGTCTTCTACTTGTGCTTCCAGTTATCTATGTTAAAGGTTTGATTTGAGCAGCAGTTTTTAGATTATTTGACATTCATATGTAGAGTGTTGCACTATCAATTTTATCAGTCGTCCATAACATATAAAGTTTTGTAGACAATTCGCTGGTCGCAATCTGGAATATCACTCACTTACGTCTGGACACTGAACGAGCCAAGAATGGAAATTATTATAAATTTTCTGCAAAGCATTGCCCCATTCTTTGTGGCACATGGAATTGTTGGAATTATTGCATTATGCGTGAGGTAATTATCGACTCGACCCAAAGTTAAATGTAACACCGATAGGTGTTATCAAATTTGAGAGTGACATGGAAACATTACTATCAGAATTAGAATTTCACAATCTGGACACCAATGAAATAACTATTGTATTACCTCGCCACAGGCTATATATGCAGGGGGAAAAGTTCAAGAAGCGCTCGAATGAGACGGGCAAAGTGGCAATTGTGACTGGCGGAAATACGGGTCTCGGCAGAGAGACTGTGCGTGAGCTCGCGCGAAGAGGAGCTACTGTGTACATGGCATGTCGAGACAAGGATAAGGGGGAAAAAGCTCGCAAGGAGATCGTGAAGGAAACGAAAAACTCAAACGTTTTCTCTCGGGAATGTGACTTGTCCTCTTTGGATTCCGTTCGGAACTTTGTCGATGGGTGAATCATTCGTGAACCGACATTCGTACTTTTTATCTAATCAAATCGACCTCGACAGTTTCAAGAAGGAGCAAGATAAGCTGCATATCCTGATCAACAATGCCGGTGTCTTCTGGGAGCCGCGTAGTCTCACCAAAGAAGGCTTCGAAATGCACTTGGGAGTCAATCATATCGGTCACTTTCTTCTCACTCACCTGTTGCTGGATTTACTGAAGCAGTCGGCACCTAGTCGCATCGTAGTCGTTTCTAGCAAGGCGCACGAGCGGGGCCGTATCCAAGTGGATGACATTAACAGCAAGCTGTCCTATGACGAAGGAGCAGCCTACTGCCAGAGCAAACTGGCGAACATACTCTTCACTCGGGAGCTGGCGAGACGTCTCGAGGGCACCGCAGTAACAGTTAATGCTCTGAATCCAGGCATAGCAGACACGGAAATAGCGAGGAATATGATATTCTTTCGAACAAAGTTGGCCCAGTATGTAGTAGAGTGTGTCCAGTTCACCCTTGCCCCCTTGGGTATATTAAAAATTCTCGTGTGCTTTCAGGACCATTCTCAGGCCACTGCTTTGGTCTCTCATGAAGTCTCCCCGAAACGGTGCCCAGACAACACTCTTTGCAGCTTTGGATTGCGACCTGGATCACGTGTCGGGTCAGTACTTCAGCGACTGTAGGCCGAAAGAATTAGCTCCTGCTGCCAAAGATGATGATATGGCCAGGTGGTTGTGGTCACAGTCCGAGAAATGGACGGGTATTGGACTTTGAATTGGGCTGGGGGTATTTTTAAGTATGAGCTGCAATTTTCTTTATAAATCAAATTAGGAACGTCTCGCGACAATAGATAATTTTGGCCAAACCATATCACACACACTCACACTTAGAAGACGCGGAGATGATCTGCTCGGAGAGGGAAAACTATCCTATTAACTTGGTAATAGGCAGGTCGATCCCTGACCAGAGCACTAAAGCAGCTCGTAACCGCCAACACATCCGGCACAGGTATACCCTAACTTTAGTAACGTGTCAAGGACTTTCGGCGTGGAAAGACCATGACCATGTTCATGGCCGCCTAATTTAGACAGTGTATACAGTAAATGTGCAACGAAGCCGCCAAATTGGCATAGCTCAAATAGAACATTTAAATTACGCGCAAATCGTAACGTACGTATCACGTAAACGAACTTCGTTGCCCTGTATCGGTACTATATAATGGTTTAATTTATAATCTTCACCAATCTATTGAATTTCATTTTCAAAGGTATAAAGGAACCCAATAAAACCAAGTATTTAGAATAAGCCAGTCAAGTAGAAAATTGATTCAATAATCGGATAAAATTATGTGGGCACGGCTAACTGTTCTATGTAGCTTATTATATTTGACGGAACATCAAAATTAAGCAATATGGTTTCAATGCTTGCCGGAGAACCATTAACCTTTTATAAGCCAAGGGGGTAATCATTTTAGCGCAGTTCATATGAAAGATTCGTGGGGTTTGGCAAGTTAAAGGGAAGGATAGGATGGATCTATAAGAATGTACAATTGTTAATATTTTCCGCCATTTACCTTGAGTAGTTGAACTATTTAAATATAGGGGGCTTAAGTGGGCTAAGCTCGGGTTTCCATCATACGAGTCGCTATATTGTTGTTGAGCAACAAAAATTAAGGCAAAAACAATCAAGGGCCAAGTGCCGGAAAATTGATTCATTAATCGGATAAAATTATCGGATAATTCTATATAGCTAGTAATATTCCAAGGAATATCAAGAACTGGATTCGTCAGTATATACTTACTGTATATTTTTAAAATGAGATGGTATATTTCTGAGGGTCAGACCGTATACTTTAGCGGATTTTCCTTTTTTCTTACCACCACGTCTAGCTCACACACCACGCAATTTTATGTACTTTTCATAGTATTTTCTAGTACTTTCCAGTATATTTTAAGACGCGTTATAGACTCACCCTCTTGTGCAATGCACCAATGTAGAAGCCGAGTAGAAATGACACATAAAACCATGTTCCAGGCCACATTGAAAACTTATTCGTGATCAGCATCGAATTCCTGATCGTTTACCATCAAAACCTCAACCAAACGCCAGGTTTTTCACACTGGCGCTTCCATACGGATAATATGAAAAAAAAACAACGGGCAAACGTACACACTTTCCCGTCAAGTGTCGCCTTTGGTAATTACATACAAGTGTAGTTAATATGTAGCAAATGTGAAGTTATCGTGTAGTTACCATGCAAAAAAATATTTGTAGTGGAAATTTTTGTTGACCGGTTTGGCTTAAACCTTATTTTATCAACAGTTATTAATGATAACTTAAATTGTAGGAAATTAATGTAGTAATCCGAAAAAATAATGAGTTCAGAGCTGAGCGTCTTAGCTAGCTGTTAATATTCAACCGAACATCAAAAACTAGGAATATGATGGAATTTGAATACAAATAATTCGTCAGTATATTTACGGTATATTTTGAAATTTGTGACGTTTGACTCATAATATTAAGTGGCATATTCATGCCAAATTGTTGAACTTTCGAATTATAATTATAATGCTTGTAAATCGCTCGCTCTGTAGGAGCTGGCTCTCCCAGGTGACGTAAGTAGGGGGCAACGGCGGTGTACGGGTCAGATTAACCACAGTTCGAGATCCCACAGACACAGATATGCAAATGGTCAAAATTTTTCATGCCGACACATAGTACCTGCACCGCGATCCAAGCCACCAGCACGATACGTTCACGGCAACAGTAAACAGAACAGCAATGTAAAGCCCTCGGGCGGGGAGCCGGTCCCAGAAAGCACAACCGTTCCGAACAACAACTTATTCAAGGCGGTCGCATTCACAGGCGCAGTAAGTAATCCATATGTGTTCCATATGAAGGTCTTTCTGTATGTCTTTTCGATTACAGTTTACGGTGGGATGCTTTACCAGCGCCACCATCTGGGAATACGAAAACACACGGAGTCTGATCATTGCCAAGGCTAAGCAGGCGCAATTTGGTTGGTGGCAGAGTCGATCGCTCGTGGAACGCAGCAGTTGGTCGCAGCTGAAACTGGAAATCCGCCAGCACTGGGACAATCTGAACACTGGCGAAAAGGTGTTTGCCCCCATCTGCCTTGTAAATCTGTTGGTATTTGGTCTGTGGCGTGTTCCACGTCTGCGAGCCACAATGATCACGTATTTCACATCCAACCCGGCTGCGCGTAAGTCAGGCGAGACCTTCAACCGAATCATTCGTTATGAACACCTGTTTCCCTGAGCAGGCATCGTTTGCTGGCCCATGTTTCTGTCCACTTTCAGCCACTACTCAGCCATGCACATATTCGCCAATATGTATGTGTTGCACAGCTTTGCCAACGCCGCGGCTACGTCGCTTGGCAAGGAGCAGTTCCTTGCCCTTTACATGAGCGCCGGAGTGTTCTCCAGTCTGATAAGCATTCTGTACAAGGCGGGCACGCGACAAGTGGGCATGTCTCTAGGAGCGGTGCGTATGCAAAGGCAAGGTTTCCCTCGTACCTTCAAATAAACCTTGTAATTTTCCTCTAGTCTGGAGCGATCATGACAGTGCTGGCATACGTGTGCGCCCAGTATCCAGATACCCAGCTTAGCATATTGTTTCTTCCCGCCCTGACGTTCTCCGCCAGTGCAGGCATAAAAGTGATTATGGGCATTGACTTTGCGGGCTGCGTGATGGGATGGAAGTTCTTTGACCACGCGGCGCATTTAGGAGGAGCCATTTTTGGCATGTAAGTAAACTGTAGAATGTGGCGGTTGATTTTCACTCACTCACTTGTTTATCCACAGATTCTGGGCGTATTACGGTACACAGCTGTGGGCGAAACGCCTAACCCTGCTGAACTACTACCACCAGATCCGCGAATCGAAGCCGAAATAATGACAAATCCAAACCCTTTCCAACAAGAAACAAATTCAGTTCTGCTCATAGTTACGGATATCGTTTAGTCCACCGGGGGCTCCTTACAATGTGTGGAAAGTAATAAAAGGTCAGACTCGGTCGTGTATTTATCCCTCTTCATTTCATTCTCTTTTTGGCCGGTGTTGAGTCCGTCTGGTCTGTGCGATTTCGCCTAGTCCGATTGGCCACCTCCTGGCTTCGTTTCATCAGTTTCTCCCGCAGCTCTTGTAGAGTCTCTCTTTCAGGCGCATAAGAGATGTGAAGGGTTCCGCCGTAAAACTGTTTGGCATCCAACTGCCGCTTTGCTCGTCGTGCTACCTCGAGCCGCTCAAACTGTACGGCAAAGACGTCTGTAAAAGCCTCCAGTTCCACTGCAAACAGGAGTAACTTAGTTCTGTGATCAAGTGATCATGCCAGTGTTTTGCACGCACTCTTTGCAGCCATCTCCGGAGTTATACACGCACACGACTGCAATTTTCCAAAGCATTGCAGCTTGGTCTTGAGATTTCCCTGAAGGTTTATTTTAGGCACTCCGAAGATCAGCAAGTACCTCGATTCGCTTGCAACAGTGTAGACCTGAAAAACTAGCCATTCGTTATGGGCAAAGCTATCTAGTTTCTGTATCCGTACCTTAACTGCCTTTAACTCCCGCCCCTGTCGATATGGAAGTCGTGTGGTGCAGTATTGCAGTTGCTTGTGGTGGTCGGTAGTTGCAGAGTCCATAAGAAACAAAATTTCGAAAGGAAAACAAATTAATTTATTTTTCTGCAAGCCGGCGTCTTAAAATATACTGGAAAGAACTAGAAAATACTATGAAAAGTATAAAATCTGCAAGGTGTGTTAGCTAGATATGGTAGCAAGAAAATCAGTGTGACCAAAATAAATACCGATAACAAAGCGGAACTTAGCCCACTTAGACCCCCTCTACTATTCCCGCCTAAAGAAAATATGGGTTGTTTTTGTTTTTCGTTGTTATCATTTTCTGCTTCTTCTCCAGTGCCATTCACATCAGGATTCCCATGTGTATTATTTTCGTATTTTTGAAAGTGAGACTGTATATTTCGGTATATTTCTATGGGTCTGACCGATAATTCCGTTTTGGCGGGAAAAGTAAATAGCTTGCCGCCCGGCATATAAGCCAAGAACCGCCGTTTTTCCAATCATTTTATTGTGAAATTTCAGACAACATACAACAGGTTTTCCGCGTAATATATTAACTTTTCTGACGACACTTTTTAAGAAAAATCAACTACAAAATGTCTCAGGTTGCTTCCAAGGAAAATATTGCCGACAACATGGAGAAATTCTCGCTGAAGGTAAGTGACACGTTTATGCAATGTAATTTACATGCATGCATTCGAATGCACATTACAAGTATATAGGCTATACATAGCCACTCGTTTTTCATGTGTATGTTCCCGTGTGACTACGTGAAATGGAGCAATATCGCGCATCACAACAAATGTACATACATACTATACATTTTTAAGGGTTTGCTAACCATTCAATTTACATATTTATCATACTATGCATACATATTTAGAGCCCCAGCAAGAAGGTATTGACTGAAAACGCCAGCAACGTTCGCAAAATGTCCTTTGGCAATGAAGAGAATGGCGCAGTTAAGGAAGCCGACCCCGAAAAGCCGGCGCAGTCCATTATGGAGAAGACCGGATCGCCGTTTGACCCTTCTATTGAGCCCCTGCTCCGGGAGAATCCACGCCGCTTCGTTATATTCCCTATCCAGTACCACGACATCTGGCAGATGTACAAAAAGGTATGTACATGTGTGTGCTTGTATGTTTGCGTATGTGTATGTGTCTTCTTCTGGCGGGTAATTTCATGATAAAGCGCGCCAAAATCTAGTCACGTCGGTTGCGTGCACGATTGCATGAATCAAACTTTATGATAGGGCGTCTGCAGCCCCAGCCCTTGCGGTATGTGTTTACTTAATGAAACATGAACACGTTTTTGCGCGGGAGATCCAACCAAAGCTAATAACAACTAAAATATGTATTGAAAATGCACTGTATCATACATGTTAATAATTTGACATTGTATTCATCTCGCAGGCGGAAGCCTCCTTCTGGACCGTGGAAGAGGTGGATCTATCGAAGGACGCGACGGACTGGGCCCGTCTCACTGACAACGAGCGCTACTTTATCTCCCATGTGCTGGCCTTCTTCGCTGCCTCGGACGGCATTGTTAACGAGAATTTGGTCGAGCGCTTTAGTCAGGAGGTGCAGATCACAGAGGCACGTTGCTTCTACGGCTTCCAGATAGCCATGGAGAATGTGCACTCCGAGATGTACAGCGTGCTCATTGACACCTACATACGGGAGCCGCAGGAGCGCGACTACTTGTTCAATGCTATTGAGACCATGCCGGCTGTAAAGCGCAAGGCGGACTGGGCCATGTCCTGGATATCCTCGAAATCGGCCAACTTTGCCGAGCGTATTATTGCCTTTGCGGCCGTGGAAGGAATCTTCTTTAGTGGCAGCTTTGCCTCGATCTTTTGGCTGAAGAAGCGTGGTCTCATGCCCGGTCTGACCTTCTCCAACGAGCTGATCTCCCGTGACGAAGGTCTTCACTGCGACTTTGCGGTGCTCATGTATCACCATCTAGTGCAGCGGCCCAAGCGGGAGCGCATCATCGAGATCATCAGGGATGCTGTGGAAATCGAGCAGGAGTTCCTCACTGAAGCCCTGCCCGTCAATTTGATTGGCATGAACTGTGTTCTCATGTCCCAGTACATCGAGTTCGTGGCCGATCGGCTGCTAGGGGAGCTCGGTGTGGGTAAGATCTACAACACTAAGAATCCTTTCAATTTCATGGAGATGATCTCGCTGGACGGAAAGACAAACTTCTTTGAGAAGAAGGTGGCCGAGTACCAGCGCATGGGTGTCGTAACAAGTCGCTTGGACAACGTGTTTACCCTTGACGCCGATTTCTAGGGCTGGTCCCGTCCGAGGGCTGGCATCTCAATATTAATATGTAACCAAGAGTTTTTATATGTACTTTGTAATAGAAATGTAATTTAGATTAAGATCAATCACCTCCCCATTTTTAACCTGACCTAGAATCTTTCGATGCACTTGACCTAGAGCAACACAACATTATTGTATATAAAACATGATAAATAAATTAAGATATAGACAAAATATATACACTAAATGGACGAGTCTTATATTTTTGTAACGCCAATTTGAGCGGGCGGCAAATAATATTCTCAATGGCGGGAAAAGACTTGTAGATCGCCGGCCTAGATTTGAATGAAGGCATATGTACTGTAGGTAGCGTGTGTATGCTTTACATTTTACGTGTATCGATAGTCACGAGGGACGTAATCAGCTGGATAGCAGCTTTTATCAGTTTTTAAGGGTGATGTGATTGTTGCTGTTGTCTGTGAGCCGCAAATAATTAATTCAAATATTCCACTTCTGTTCATTTGTTATAATCAGTGCAATCACACTGCTGCTGCTGCTTGGATTATCAATTGGCATTGAAAAGATGCGCGGCAATACCTGAAATGCAAACAAAACGAACGCCGACCACAGTGAGATTGCAGAACATAAAGATCAAATGAACAACGCAGGCACTGGCGATGAGGAGCAGTGTGCTCTGCTGGCGGACTCGTCCGTCAGCTCTGGGTCGACGGCATCTGTCTCCGATGAAGAGACAGCTGCAAGGCAGCCCAGGATCAAGCTGCGGGGAACCATGAAGCTGCAGCGGCGAACGCGCTTGCCTCTGCCAAGAATTTTGCGTCGGTTTGGATGCTACACCCTAATGGCATTATTTATTTTCCTTCTGCTTCTTGTCTACCTGCCATTGATGTACATGGATGGGCATAAGCGTCGAGGTATGAGAAGCCGCTCAGGATGCTGAGCTCTATTGTATTGATCTTCTTTTCGTTTCATATTCCGTTGTCAGTGGGTTTACCGGACTGGACACTGGAGACCTCCCGGAGCATAGGCGATTACATAGACCCTGTGCAGGAGACAGCGCTGATTGTGCCGCGGGAATTTTGTCGGAACAAAACCTTCCTGATAATCGCCGTTTGCACTAGCTTAGGCAACTTCAACCAACGACAGACAATACGCGAGACCTGGGGAAACACTTCGGAGTTTAACTACGGAGCCTTTGTGAAGTTACATGGTCACCTCAAGGGAAACTACTTGCCACCGATGACGGCGCGCCTGAAACATTATGCTGAGTACCTAAGCGGTGAAGGTGATTCATTGTCTGCCTCCGTACGAATTGTGTTTATTGTGGGTCGCAGCAAGTACGAATCCCTTGTGGGTAACGAAACGTTATCTCGAGTTCACAGCGAGGCGGAGCAGTACAACGACATTATTCAGGAGAGCTTTGTAGATAGCTACAACAATCTCACACTCAAGTCGGTGATGGCCTTGAAGCACATAAGCCGAAGTTGTGCCAATAGTACCGCGTACTTCCTCAAGTGCGACGACGACACCTTTGTAAATGTCCCCAATCTGCTGCACTTCCTGCTCGGCGGCTCCGTTCCGCTGTACAATGATACTCTGGACTATCACGATCGTTACACATTCCTTGTGAAGTCGCCGCAGAATCGATTGAACGACACGAGCGGGGTGATGTACGGACACCAGTTCTGCAACGTGGTGCCCGTGAACGATGTTAGCAGCAAGTGGTACATGCCCTCCTATATGTATCCGCCGGAGTCCTATCCAAAGTATTTGTCTGGAGCCGGCTACCTTCTCTCTATTGATGTGGTGCAGCGACTGTACGAGGCCTCCCTGAACACGACGCTTGTGTACTTGGAGGACGTGTACATCACCGGACTGTGCGCCCAGCGTGCCCATATCACGCGACATCATCACCCGCTCTTCAGCTTTGCCCACTCAAAGCATCTGTGCGCCTTCAAGGGCAGCATTACGCAGCATCAGGTAAAGGACGACACCATGGTGGAGGCATGGAACTATGTGTCCGACTACAAGATTAGGTGCGCGCCGCCAGGTCGTTACTTCAACCACATGCGATTGCACAAACGCCCAAATTGTTAGTAATAGAAGCGCCCAAGACAGGCTTGAATAACATTAGATGTTCTTCTTGCCCCTACTTTTTAAAGACCCAGAAATACTTCATTATTATTTATACACGCCGCACAATTTGTTATTACTCACAAGAACCCACTTTATGTTCCTGAAATTATAATTAACAGAATACTCTAGCACATCTGACATGTCCACATATAAGAAAAGTGATATATTAACCCCAACCAACCAATCAACTCATAGATATAGTGCTTGTATTATTTTCTACCCCGTTACATTGAAGATCGCAACGTGTATTGAGTTTTTCTTATTCGCATCCGATGTAATATTCTTCTGTCAGATCTAATTGATCTAATCGAATGTAATTTGACTGTGCAGAAGCTCCATTAGTCCATATCAACTTTAAATGTATTGCATATAAGGTATATCACATAAATACATACATGTAAATGTACTCCTCCGTTCTAAGCTTCCGATTTGTTGAATCAAATAAAACAAATGTAGACTACACTAGATGTTTAAGTATTTATTTTTATTAATATAATATCCTAAGTACTAAATATTTTCTACTGGCTTGCTTTCTTGATCAGTTTCTGATTGCAAAATTTACTCATAAATTTTATAAATGGAGCAGTCCCAGATACTCGTACCATTTCAGACCATCTTTAGATCGATGCCGAACTGCGTTAGCATTTCGGGAATATAACAATGAATGATTAAATGCAATACATAACACTATCCTATCATGAAGATTTGTGTACAGAATGGAAAGGTAATCCCAAACATACCGATTCTGGTGTGAAAATATTAGATCTATGCTGCCAATAGCACTTTAAATAAAGACATTTTCTGGGCGCCAAAATACTTTGCATTAATTGGAGTAATTCCCCATGAACATGCAATAACATTATAATTAATTCATTCAGTTTGTACAGTTGTGAATCATAAATCAAAAAATATGAACAAAAATTTAGAAATATGTGATTATGTTATATCGAATTGCCAAATACGATTCGTAAAACAAGTTAAATTCAATTTAAACCAAAATTAAAGTTACTAAACAAATGATTGGCTGTTTTCTTGTATCTCATTGGATCTATATACATATGCATAAACGACCAATGTGATATTGAAATACAGGGTGTCGAGGTCTTACGCAAAGTTGTCGTCGGGACCTCGAATGATCACCACAAACTAGCCGAGGAGTTGCCGGGTGGTAGTCGCATTTGAAGTAGACTCCTCCGAAGTCGTGACTTTCGAATCGACATTTTCGTGTAAGCCTGCCAAATATGCTTCGGCGTTGTCAACCGTCAAGGTAACAGTGGATTTAGAAGGAGTCGTTCCGTTCTCAGTCAGTGGTTCAGATTCACGTGGCGAATTGCAGACCTCCCCGATTTGATTTTCTTTTGGGATGGGTTCACGCGGTGGCATCACCGAAGTTTCTGTGTCAGTTTCGGGAGCTACAATTTCAAGATTGCTATCCGCTTCCGCTGTAGATACTATGGGACTGGGATTGCAAAGGTCTTTTAGTCCCATACCATCCACATCTTTTGCTTCATCTACTGCATCAGTTTTTTCACTGGGGATGTCTATGTCCATTCTTTCCAGCGGCTTAGCAGCGAAGCTTTCAGTGGAAGTGTCCATTGCTTCATTAAACTTAGATTTTTCTTTATCCGAACATTTCTCCTTCAGAACTTCGGCTTCGGGCTCTATGATTTCCAAGTCTTCACGTACAACTGGGTTTATACTTAAGAATTCCTTTTCGTCCACCTGATCAACAGCTGCTGCTCCAGCTTCAGGCTCGGTTTGAGCTTCCGTTTCAGGCTCGGTTTGAGCTTCCGTTTCAGGCTCGGTTTGAGCTTCCGTTTCAGGCTCGGTTTGAGCTTCCTTTTGCTGCTTGTCTCCTGCTACTCCTAACTTTTGGTGATCATCATCTGCAATCTTTTCCCTCGGGACCTCTGATTTGTCATTCTCCGCCTTTTCCGTTTCTTTGTCTGCTTCTTGTTTATTCGGGCTGGACTGCCCTGTACTGCAGAGTTGCGGTTCTTTTTCTTCTTGGATAGGAATCTCATTGGGTCCGTCGGCTGGCGTTTTTTGAGCATCGGTCTTTGTCTGATGAGCTTTACTCCAAATCTTGTTCTGCTTATCGCGGTTCTTAGCCCATTTACGCGCCACCTCAAACTCTTCCTCGGCTCGTCGCAACACGACCCTGACTTTCATTTTCAACTTGGCATCGGTGTGCTTGATCTCCTCCATGCGCTGGCGCTCTAATTGAAGCAATGCTGGATTCGGCTTGTTCGTTGTCTTTTTGCGAGGCTGCTTTTTGTGTCCTGGTGAAACGGACTTGGGCTCGGCAGTGCCCTCGGTGATGTCCACTTCGAGAAGACTGGCCAAGATGGTTGAACTAAAGGCAGCCATATCGGCCTCACTCGGCGGCAATTCCGCGACTTGATTCTTCAGTGCTTCCGTTTTCGGAGCCTGAGACGCAACAGAAGTTATCTTTATGATCTTCTTGCTGTTCGAGTCCGAGCACCCGTCGTCTTCGTTGTCCGAATCAATGGTAATGGTATCCGTCTTGGGCTCCACAATCTCGATCTCGTTATCCTCGTCATCGCTGGCTTGTTTATCTGCAAGAGACAATCAAAATTAGCAAAATACATAGAAATGATACTTGATCAGTTTTTTGTAAGCTAAGAACTCATTGAGGGTCGTATTTAAACAGAGGTTGGAAATTTTTTATTCGATCTTGGTTTCGGTTGGTTATACATAAACTATGTTTAGATTGGCTGGAATGACATTGGAATTAAATGTTGAGGAAACGCATCTCCTCTAGAGGGAAGTTTAAGCGCAGTTTTTGAAGAGTCTTTTCATTGGGATGCGGCTGTCGATTCAGTTCGCGGCAGTAGCATTCATAGGCAAATTTGGCCATTTGCCAGCGCTGCTTGCATGTCTGAGCATCTCGCTTGAAGCGTGGAAGGCGCCGGGCCACCTCAGGCCAGAGGCGCTCCCGTGCAGTCACATCATTGTAGTCCGCGTGACGTGGATTCCACAGAGTGGGGTAGGCGCGCATAGCCAGCACCAGTTGCTGAGCAAACTGATTGTCGTCGGCCATGTCCTTTAGTTTGCTGTCGGACTTATTCCCATTCTGTACACAATCCTGCTGCGGCTCAAACTCATCGCGCAAGTCCTGCTCATCAATTTTATAGAGAAAGAACAAGCTGGCCAAATATTTTGAATACTTTAGCTGTAGGTTGGCATGCAATCTTTCGTCCTTGATGGTCCTGAGGCGGAAGGTCTTGAACATTTCGTACATCTGCTGCCAGCGCCCTACCAGGTAATCGCATTGATAGTCTGGAAAAGGGGAAAAAAATTGCTTAAACGGGAACTAATCAACGATGTCCTCCTAGAGGACTACTTACTGGTTGCCGATTTACAAAAATTTAGCCACAGCGACTTCCGCGTCTGCTCGTCAATGCTATTGAACTCGGGATCAGCCGACTTGCGCCACAGTACGGGATGGCTCTTGGCAAAGTTAATGATACGCATGTCAATATCCCGCACGGGCACTTGTCTCGCCCTCACCGGCTTCCGCACATCCGCCTGCTTCGTCTGCCTTGTTCCGTGATCTTTGTCCATAGTGTTTTCAATGACGTCCAGTTGCTTGCGCTCAAAGCCATCCCCATCGTCTTCGCCACAGTCCACCTCCAGCCACTGGCTTCGTGGCAGGTCCCTGTTGGCCAGATAGTTGGTGGCCTTGTCAAAGTAGCCCTTGAAGCGCTTCCCCTGACGGTTGCGGCGCTCGATGCGCACATAGCGTTTGCGCACGTTCTTCCAGCGAAGCTTAATGTCGTCGCCGCGCGGAAAGTGGCTGGCTATGACGCGCCACTGCTTGCGTGTGACCTCCATTTTGCCGTAGTCCGGGTGATGAGTGCACCAGATCGACGGATACTCGCGCAGCAGTCTCGTCAGCTTGCGATCGTAGGCATGAGCCTGTTCGTTGCGGTTCATGCTCTCCTCAGTGCCCAGTTCGGCGAGGTCCTCGCTGTCCAGGTCATCATTGTCATCGTCCAAATCATCATCCAAGTCGTCAGGCTCATCATCAAACTCGTAGCTATCGGCATCGGCCCCATCGTTGTCATTATCTTTTTTGGGCACCGACTCGAATGCACTTGCATTCTCGTTCTCCTTTTCTGGTTCTTCGTCGTCAATGGGATCGCCCTCGGCTCGTACTCCCAGCGGCATTAGAGGCGGCAATGGCTCGCAGTCTTCTCCCTCCTTGAGATTCGCATGTAGACTCTTGCGGTATTCATACACTTGGTTGTGGAAGCTGTTGCAACCTGTGTTGAAGAGATCCACATCGTCGATTTGGCCAAAGCAGACATAGTCGACGGCTGGAAGCACACAAAAAGTGATAGCGAGAGATTAACGTTTAGGGAAAAACTGCTTCTGGGTTCTATTCCATTGCCTCTTTGGATAGTATTTTGCAAACACATGGACCAAGCTAAAACCAATCGCTATCGCAGCCAAGGAAATGGAACTTGCAGTTTTCCCTAAACAGACAATCAGTGGATCACAGGATACTTACATACATGCAGCCGTGCCTCCTCTCTCTATCCTCCCATTGCCATTCAGCAAGAGCAGGGACAGAAATAAACACTCGCGCACAAACACGAACGAACGAAAAATGAACAACTGACAACGCCCGTCCATGTGTCGAAAATATTCTCCAAAGACAATAATAGAGATACTCTCGCCCCCCATCTTCTTACATTATAAGAATATTTGGAGCCAGGTGGCTACCGAACGGTGGCTTACATCTGAGAAATTACTTGGTAGAGACTTACCGGCAGCCAATTGGCCGTTCTCCAGGCTGTTGGCATCGTTCTTAAAGCCCATTTCACGCATATCGACCAGGCACTTCTCCTGCAGATGTTTGAAGCGTCCGATGGCATAAGTCATCAAATAGGACATATGAATGTACAGCTCCTTTAGATCCATATAGCTGCGCGCCTGATTATAGGCATTCGAATGGGTCAGAGAGACCACTTTCCCAGTAAGATGAGTGCATATGTCCATGGCATTGAATATCTGCTCCTGCAGCTGAGCACGCGCCTGTCCAATGGCGCTATTGGGAAACACATGGCGCATCAATGCAGGGCCCTTGTTCGGTTGCACCGTAGATATCATTGTCCCTGCTCCCCCATTAGCGTTCGACTGCGCCGGTAAAGACCCGCCACTGGCACTGGCACTTGCACTTGTCTGACTAACATTTCCCAGGCGCACAACTTGCGGAGCTCGCTGCTGTTGGTTGATCTGCGGATTGTAGATTCCCATATTGCTGCCCATGTTAGATGCCATGGCTGACGGTGTGCCGACTGGGCTAGGGTTTGTGCTGGGCACTTGGCGAACGGTCGTCGGAGCGGTTGCAAGAGAACGGGGTCGAATTAGGACCTGACCCATCGGACCCACAGACATCGGAGTGGGGGGCGTTAAAGCGGTTGCAGGCTGACTACCGGGTGGCATCTGGCGCTTGACCTGGATGAGCCGTCCATTGGGCAGGCGGTACGAGTCCTGCTGGGCGGCGCTATTCAGATCGACGCGGAATCCGTTGATGGTGTGGAAGACGGGCCCAGTGCTCCGAACGCTATTGGGCACCACGGTTCGACGCACAACACTGGCTGGTGAATTTTGGCGGTACCGAACGCCCGAGCCACTCAGCACCAGCGGGGGCGGCAGGCTGGTCCGAGGAGAAGATGTACCATTGTTGCTGGGACTGGGACTGGGTCCTGTATAGTTTTGCTGTACGGTAACAATCCGTGGCGTGGTGGTTGTTATATTAGCCGGTGGGGCCGGGAGACGAGTTGACGCCTTTGGGCTCATTGAGATCTGACAGTCGGGCTCCAGCATGCTCAGCAAATCGGGAGTGCAGACGACTTCGTCGTTTGACGTCTTGGGTCGCTTAGTAGGTGGACCTTGCTGCTTTGGCGCCGGGCCCTTTTTAGCAGAGCTCACGGAACTGGTGTGGCTGCGCTTCGAAGCAATTGATTCAAGGCTCTCCGCGGAATCGGAAAGGCTGTTTGCCTTCGCCTTGGCAAGACGGCAGCACGTACTGTTGTCCTTCATCATCTGGCGGCGCGCCTCCACTTCGGGCAGTTGCAGACTCTGCAGGCCGCTGCGAACATAAAAGGTATTGAAACGTCACTATTTGATGTGAGGAAAAATCCATGGCCACAGTACCCACCGCTTTTGTGTTTGGATGTAGTTGACTAGAGCCCAGTGCTGGGCGCGCAGAGGCCATAGGATTTTGGGTGTGCAGTTGAAGCAGTTCCAATTCTCGTTCTGTTCAATGTCCATAATGATGTCGCGCGACAGATTCTTGACGATGCAAGACTTGCAGAAAACATACGGACATGTGGAGCAGCAATAGACCTCGCCGCCCTGGCCACACCAGCGGCAGTAGAGCTCCGAGCCATCCTCGCCCTTGGAGAACTCTCCGCTGTTGTAAAAATCGTGGCACTTGACGCAGTGCGTCACGCGCAGAATGGGGTGCATCTTGATGGTGCACTCCGAGCCAGGGGCCGTTCCCATGTGCAGTTTGCATACAGTGCAGTGGACTTTTCGCTGGTTGATCACATCGACGGTTGGGTACGCTTTAAGATAGTAGCGACGCTCCTCGTCAGAAAGGCTCAAGTGCATCTCATAGTTCGAACCTGTTAAAACACGAGCCACGAACACGGTCTGAGCATTAGCATTGAAGTCCCTAAGAATCGGCGTATCGCTTTCTTACCTGAGAAGTCCACATCGAGTTTGGCCAGTGGGGATGGCAAGGGCGTCGTGGCCGGCACCAGCAGCACCTCGCTGTTTGGAGTGCTGCTCATATTGCGGCGCTATGGAGTCCCACGTGCAAAAAAATGTATTGCCAAAATGATGTACTTCTGTACAGAAGCGTCCGCGCGGAAGACAGGCAGCACCACAAAGCAATAACAACAAAGCGGCGCGGCAATTAGGTTCTTTGCAAAAACACAAACGCAACACTATCGAGTGTTTTTTAATTGCGTCCCGGGCAAAAGATCTTGCAAATTTTGGCTGCTATTGAAAATGATTATTTTTTTCATTGAAGCACAGTCCGATTCCCACAGTGAAAATGATTTTTTTCACAGCAAAAAATTTCAATATGGCGTCCCCTTCGGGTTGTCCGAACCGAGTGGTGAGCACGCACGAAGTTGTTTGAAATGAAAATCGGGTTTAAACCTTTATCTGTTTTAGGAGGGAATTACTTTTGAATCGGTCACCAAATGATCCTCACAGTTGGAAAGCTTTAAAATACAAAACAACTGTCTGGAAATGATGAGAAAAATTGATCGCATTCAAGTCTATACAACAATATAAACCAACACCAAATTTTTCAGAAATGTAAAAAAATTTTTAAACTTGTTTCTGTTTGATAAAAGCTTAAATATTTAATAAAAAGTAAAAACGACTTGGTCGTTTGCGTACTTGGCAACCCTACATCTATCCTGTTGTCTCGTTCCCACTGCTGTCAGACCCATTAAGACCCGAACCCGAAGAGAAAATGCGCCATCTTGAATTACAGTTTCCATGAGTTACATAAAAAAAAATATTTTTATAATTTGAAATCAACGAAGAAGTGTTTTCTATTTTTTTAAGCCAGAAAGACTTAATATTGGCAAATAAATTTATTTAATTAAAAGCAAGCAAAATGTACATAGTGTGACCAAAACTTGTCCAACGTAGTTTGTGAAGGTAATCGAAGCGAGCGATAGTTAGTGTAATCGATAGGTGCATCCGAGGCGTCAGCAATTGTTGCTACTTTCTTTGTTAAAAAAAAAAGACGAATTCTCTGGATCTAATCGTTTTAAAGTGTGCTAGCAATATTTAGGAGTCTATATAAAATGCAGACATCATAAAAATGTGATCTGAAGTGTGCTTGGAAACTTTGAGCATCTATAATTGGATAAACAAAATTGTATTGATGACTTATTTAATATATACACGCATGTATGTACATAGGTGCATCTACAACACATGAATGCACTTTTTTATTCATATTCGCTTATTCTTAGTGTGTTGCATTATCTTGCAGGGTCTGAGCTCTGAGCACGTCATCAGTAAGAAGAGAAGCCTTTTGCTGTTCCATTGATAAGCACATCCGCAAGAGCGAAAAAGTGCAATTGACCGGAGACTTGCGTACAACCGCACCCTAAATAAAAAAGCCGATACCACATTATGCCGATATTGTATAGCGTCATCTCGCGCGGCACCACGGTGCTAGCCAAGTTTGCGGAGTGCGTTGGAAACTTTGCCGAAGTGACGGAGCACATTATTGGTCGGATTGGGGTGCACAACCACAAGATGACCTACACCCACGGCGACTATCTAATTCACTACTCATGCGACAACAAGCTGGTTTACATGTGCATAACCGACAATGTGGGTTGAATGAACTGTGGCGGCCCTAAATACATATTGCTAATTAATTATATCTACTTTCAGGAGTTTGAAAAGTCGCGAGCTTTCTTTTTTCTGGCGGATATCAAGCAAAAATTCATACAGACCTATGGGCTGCAGGTGGCCACGGCAATCGCCTATGCCATGAATACGGAGTTCTCGAAAGTACTTGCCCAGCAGATGGTCTACTTTAGCCAGTCAAGTGCTGTTGATAATATTTCTCGTGTCCATGGCCAGATTGACGAACTGAAAGACATCATGGTTAAGAATATTGGTGAGCATTTTGAAGACGATAGTTACTATAGTAATCTTCATGCTCCGTATCGTGTTGTATGCTTCTTACAGACAGTCTACGTGATCGTGGCGAAAAATTGGAGCTGCTCGTCAATAAAACAGAAAACTTGAGCAATAACGTAAGTTAATTCCAACATAAATAAATCTCCTCTAACCGCATTCATTCCTTTATTCACAGTCGGTTGCATTCCGCAAGGCATCAAGAAACTTGGCGCGGCAGATGTTTTGGAAGAAAATTCGTGTCTATGTTGTTGTTGGGATAGTGATAATATTTATAATCTATGTTATTGTAAGCATGTTCTGCGGCGGTCTCGCCTGGCAGACGTGCGTTTAGTGCACGGCCAACGATATTGTTTAATTGTTATGGGTCTATACCGGATCGGATGTATATTTGCATATAAAACACATGAGTTACTTTCATTATCTACATATGTTCTATTTAATAAACATGAGTGTACACATGAATAATTATACGATAAGCAGAAGAAATGTTCAAAGACTGATTTTCTTGTCCTCAACATACACAACATCATTGGCTTTAACTTTGCCTGGCTGTCGGAGACCCAAATGTATGCCCAGTGCTGGGGAGCTGTAGTTGAACAGACGAAAGCTGATAAAAGAAATGGAGTGATTATAAGTTATTTCATGTGATTGTGTAGAGTTTACGGAGGCCACCTTCTCAAAGTCTTCAACGGTTCGCCGTCGATGTCCCGCTCCGCTGTGTTGACATTAATATTCGGTAGAATACAACGCGTGCAAGGAGCCACTGAACGGAAAACTGCCTCCTCACCAATGCGAACCCATTGCCAATGATCCTCCGCATAGGGCTCGTCTACATCAGCTTTCAATTCGAAGTTACCCCGAAATTGTAGCGGATCTACGGGATTCTTAATTCGAGTGTTTAGATCGGCCACCGATGACAGATTCATGAGCATATAGCTTGTCGCATCGTTGAAGGTGCCCTGCTCGGTTAATTTTGTACAGATAAATATTACTCACAGGCTGTACCCACGAACACTGTTTGGTACCCACCGAATCCACTTGCCTTATGTAGGGCATGTGCTTCAATCGGGGATTGATGATCTTCACGGCCTTCGGGTAAGGGTAATGAACCAGCTTCAGTCCGGTCTCCGTCTTCAAGATGAACTGAGAGAACCACTTGTTAAACCGGTCGCCGCAAATCATAGCATCCACCGGTGCACCCCAAACGGATGTATGCAAATCCTGGCCAGGACTCTGCAAGTTTTCGAAATCAAATTCCAAATCGGGCATTCCCGGGGCGCTGAATATGAGGCCATTGGCCGAGACTTTCCGAGACTTTATCAATAGCATTTGAGGATAGCCCCGTGCCGTCACCATCGTGTTGCTTTCGTCGAGCACCATTAGCGTGCGGTCCCGTATTCCCTCGAATGACAATCCAAGCACATCGCAATCGTACTCGAGGTCTGGTGTCAAGTTGAGTGGAGCACAGGATTTGACCGGAAATAAGTTGATCCGCTGCAGCGTTCCCACGCGTCTCCACTTCTGTGGCATAGCATCTCTGTATTGTAAATAGCGGCGGTAGAGAAAAAAGCTCGCCCCTCCCACCACTGCCAAGCCAACGCCCACTCCGATGAGTGTCTTCGGACTAATGTCCAAGCTGGAGCTGCTGTCTACAGGGAAGCAAGTCTAATTTCTTGGTCTACTGTCGACCTACCAAATTTTTTTTACTTACTTGCCATCGTTTAAAAATTTCTTTTAGTTATCACACCTGTTGCTTTCTCTGAGCCAAAAGCTCAACTGATTAGATTACTTCTTTTGTTCAGATCGTGTCGAAGGCTGGAAAAGCCTGCTTCATCCAAATCAATTATTTTTATGTACGAGGATGGATACATTTTATTAAATGTATGGATTTTTAAAATAAAATTTGTAATTTACATTTTAAAATCAATTAACATCCTTTTATTTTATTAATTAAAAGCCCGCAATATGATTGTGCATCCATCCCTGTGCGGGCTATCGATAAGTGTAATGGAAGATTCGGAAGAGTACCGGGTATATAACATTCGCGTATAATGAAGTATTCGTGATTAGCACGTCTGTCTTGATGATCATCCATATCTCACACACTGTATGATTCTCTAAATCAATCTCAATGGGCGCACCTCCGCATAAAATCAGAATAATTCCAACTATTTCTTTTGTTATAAGTCCGTTTTTATATAAATTCAATTTTCATTTAAATCAAACTTCATTATTTACATACAAATTATAGATTGATTTACTTTTCCCCAACATACACAACATCATTGGCCTTAACTTTGCCTGGCTGCCGGAGACCCAAATGTATGCCCAGAAGTGGGGAGCTATGGTTGAACGTGCGATAGCTGATTAAAGAAATAGAGTGAGTATAAGTTATTTCATGCAACTATGTAGAGGGTAAAGGTAAGTATATAACCTTTTCAAAGTCTTCAACGGTTCGCCCTCGACGTCCCGCTTTCCTGTATTGTCATTAACATTCGGTACAATGCACAGTGTGCGCGGAGCTACTTGACGAAAAACGGCCTCATCACCAATGCGAACCCATTGCCAATTGTCCTCCGCATAGGGCTCGTGCTCGTCGCATTTTATTTCGAAGCCACCTCGAAATTGCAGCGGTTCCACTGGATTCTTTAGTCGAGTGTTAAGGTCGTCGACCGACGACAGATTCATGAGCATGTAGCTCGTCCCATCATTAAAGGTTCCCTGTTCGGATAATTTTTGACAGAAAAATATGAATATTATTACATATTGCTATGAAAAAAGATTTATGAATTCTTTAAAATGGAAGAGCACAATGGTGCCGCACAATGGTGCCGAGTTATTTGTTCACTTACACTTTAGGCAATTTGAGGATACAACTGAAGACATCACAATGAGCAGGATCTTACATCTACACTTTAAGTTGGTACCTACCGAATCCTCTTGCCTCATGAAGGGCATGTTCTTCAAGTCGTCACAAATTATCTTCACCGGCTTTGGGTACGGATAGTGCACTAGCCTTAATCCGGTGTTCTTCTCCAAGATGAACTGAGAGAACCACTTGTTAAACCGGTCGCCACAAAGCTTAGCATCCACGGGGGCACCCGAAATGGATGTACGCAAATCCTGGCCAGGACTCTCCAAGTTCTTGAAATCAAGTTCCAACTCGGGCATTTCTGGTGCGGTAATTATGAGACCATTGTCCGAGACTTGCCATGGCTTTATTAACTTCATATGGGGATAACCTCTTGCCGTCACCATAGTGTTATTTTCATCGAGTAGCATTAATGTGCGATCGCGTATTCCATCGATTGACATACCAAGTACATCGCAATCGTACTCGCGGCCCGGTGTCGAGTCAAGTGGAGCACATGACTTGATCGGAAATAAGTTGATCCGCTGCAGCGTTCCCACACGCCTCCACTTCTGGGGCATAGCATCTCGGTATTGTAAATAGCGGTGGTAGAGAAAATAGCTCGCTCCTCCCGCCACTGCCAAGCCAACGCCTACTCCGATAAGCGTCTTCGGACTGATGTCCAAGCTGGAGCTGCTGTCTACAGGGAAACAAGTCTAATTTCTAGATTAACTGGTGACTCACCAAAATTTTCACTTACATGCCATCCTCTTTGTAATTTCTTTTAGTTATCACACTTGTTGATTTCTCTGCGCCTAAAGCTCGACTGATTAGATCGACCCCCGACCCTATACCATACCGAGAGGATGATGACGAAAGCTTCTTTTGTGTAGATCATGCCGATGGCTGGAGAAATCGTGGGCAATGCATGCTTAACTCCAACCCAGTAAATTTTATACAGAATTTGAGTAGATTTTAAAATGCCTTTAAGTCCTTTCTTTGATATAAACAGGTCCGGGCTTTTTTTTAATTAATCTGCTGCTCCGGGCCCTATACATTTTTGCATCCCATCCCTGTCAGGTCTATCGATAAGAGTAGTCGCTCATCAAGCCGGCACGCAGAATTGTTTTGATTTGATTTGTAAAAGGAGAGAGAACAAAACAAAGAAAAAAAGAGAAGAAATGAATGACAACGAAGCTATGGAGCCGCATACGGAAACACGTGAAGCGTCAGCAGCCCCAGATCCTGAGTTGGATGTAGGCAGTGAACACTTTAACCCACTGCGAGCGCTCTATGAGCCAAATTATAAAATAACAGATGTACCTCCGAAAGTGCTGTATCAAAACCTAGCCGCTTTCGAGAGTGCTCTTAAAAAGTTTGGAGTATGGCAACTGAACAAGAGACAGAAATCTGGAACGTCGGCGGGACCTGGCCAAGCAGACCAAAAGTCTTCTTTGCCTTGCACTTCCAAGACTGTGATGGTGCTGGAAGAAGCTCCCCAGCGTCGTTTTGAGCCCCATCAAATGCCAATGGTCAGCACTGTAAACAAGAAACATCAGCGGAATATTTTTACATACATGGAGACGACGGTGGGCCCCCTGGAACTGTTGAAGAAATGCATAGTCGCACCAGCTCTAGAGAACAATTCAAAGATCCGCGTGCGGGTGGTAATCCGCAAAGAGCGAGAGATAGGTGGCAGGGTCGAAGGCGAATTGGTGGCCTACGATAAACAGTGGAATCTCCTCTTGAGGAATGCCACAGAGACATGGAAGCGGCGAAAATACAATTTTGGAGAGCAGAAACTTTGTGGAGCGCCTGTTGATTGCAGTGCTCGACTTAGGGATTTAGGAATAGTTCTACCCACAGTAGAGGTGAAGAGCTTGAATCGAAAGAATGTGCAGGTTAAACGGGACCTGCCACAGGTTTTAATACGAGGGGAAAATGTGGTACTAATAAGTTTAATTGATTAAGATGAAGACAACTAGTAGAAATGATCAATAGCTATCTATGTGTATTTTTAGATTAAGTGGTGTACTCCATTGCAACGCACTCTTCAGCGGCTACCTCTTGTGAATGTGAGTCGTCCTCCATCAGATGGTGCAAGCTTTCATTGGGATAGCTAGCAAAGGCATAAAAGTAAAATAGTTCATAGAAACAAATAAAATATCGTTCAAGATTTACCATTTAGATGGGCTTTCATCGCTGAGCATTGTTGTGGGAACAGTGGCCGAAGTACACTCTGGGCTCATAAGTTCTATTGGCGTCGGACGTCGCTCTTGCAACTGACGCGTGATTTCAGCTGTGCTTAGGGAGACAGCTGAAAGTAGCGGCTGTTGAGAAGGAGGTACTGTGGCCGTCAGCTGCCGTTTCCCGGCTGCCTGATGTCCGTGGTTTGAGGACAGTGCTCCAGTCAAAACTTTGCGTCTGCGCCCACGCGTGGCACCAACCGTTGGCAGGTGAGGCGGAGTTGCAGTTGCAACGGATGCTCCCTTTTCTTTGTGCTTTTTTCGAATGGTCTCCTTCGGTGTCTGCGAGCCTCCAGCTGCTGTGGACGTGGATGGCGTGGCTTGTTCAGTTTCTGAATCGGAGCTGTCTGTGGCCTCGCTGTCACTTGAGTCCTTGGCGGGGTGCTCGTACAGCAGCAAACGATCAAGAAGGAAAGTACGGTCTCGAGACACCTTTAGTAAGCGCCGCTGATTCGTCTGCAGCAAATCCTGAAAGTACTCGTTTTCCTGCAGGCACATAACAATATAATATAATGATATTCCGTGGGAAAAACTCTCGCCGATCCCTTACATAAATGAGAAACTTCAGTTTTCGCTTCAAGTTCTTGTAACGATCCTTGTAATCTACGGCACTCGCATTATTCCCCGTTCCTGCAGACGCTGAAGATGAACTTTCTGGTGCTCCCCTGGCGTTCGCATGGCCAATGTTCCGCGCGGGCTGTTCCTCATCGCTCTCCTGCTGATGAGGCTCGTCCTTAACAGCTCCCTCCTCTTGATTGGCAAGGGATCGACAGTACCAGCCCTCAAGCATGTTATTTTTTTAATGTAATTTGTGTTTGTTAATTTTATTTTCCTTACACTACAGAGATGAGAGTGCAACGATAGGTTAGGCAACGATAATATTACTTATCGATTCATATACATCGGCTATCGGTTGTGTAAATATATTTGAACAAAAACTCAACCGAATTAACTGGTACACATAGCTATTTGCGAAGTCCTTGAATCCTTTCTAATGTGTAAATATACTTTTCTTTCTAGTTGTGATTTATTTAAAACCGAATTTTCTCTGGACTTTTTATTAAAGGTTCTAGGTTTGGTTTCCATTCTCAAAGCTTTGAATATAGCGACTCATGCACCACCATCGACGATTGAATATCTTTCAGTGTTTGGCAGCCGATCAATGCCATTGTGATCTCGAAGTCCTTTCTGAGTACACCCAACATTTCCTCAACACCCTTCTGTCCGTTGTACGCTAGACCCCAGACGGCAGGGCGACCGACAAAGACAGTCTTGGCTCCCAGAGCTAGGGCTTTGAAGATATCATTACCCTGCATGATGCCCCCATCCAGCATAACCAGCAGGTCATTGCCCACAGCCTTCGCCACTTCGGGAAGGGCCTCTATCGAGGCAGGGACTGTGTCTATTTGGCGGGCTCCATGATTGGACACGATGATCCCGGCGCAGCCAAACTCTTTGGCGAGCACAGCGTCCTCTGCAGTCAAAATACCCTTTACGACGATGGGCAGGTGAGTAATGCTCTTCAGCCACTTGATATCCTGCCAGGTTATAGTGGGATCGAACTGGCTGGACACGTACTCATTGATGCCAGAGGCGCCCATTGAAGTAGTGGCCACGCCGGTGGCCTTCACACCCTGGAAATTGGCCAAAGTCAAGTGGGATGGTAAGCTGAAGTTATTGCGAACATCGGCACGGCGATGTCCGAAGATTGGGGCATCAATGGTCAGGACAAGAGCCTTAAAGTTAGCCTTCTCCGCACGGCGTACCAGTTTCTCAGTAATTGTGCTGTAATCAAAAAGAGAAGGCAGGACTGTTCAGATATGAGGGCTTTAAAAGGATCTATGCCTACCGGTCTTTGTAGATGTACAACTGGAACCATTTGCAGGTGTCGGGCGCGCCGGCGGCCAAGTCCTCCAGCGATGTGGTCGAGAGGGTGCTGAGAATAAATATGGATCCGGCTTTTCCGGCTGCTCTTGCATTGCCCACTTCGCCATCTGAATGAGCCATTTTCTGCATTGCAGTCGGTGCAATACCAAGTGGCCATTTCATTTGCTCTCCAAAGATCGGACAGCTAATGTCCAGGCGGGAAACGTCTCTCAGGCACCGGGGACGGAGGCGTAGTCTTCGGAAGGCCTCACGATTTAGCCCCAGTGTAAACTGCTCCCCTGCCCCGCTTCTGTAGTAGTCCAGTGCATTTTTTTCCAGCTTCCCTGCTGCCTTCTTCTCAAAGTCCTCCACACACACCAACGCCATGTCCGCAGTCAAGTTACGTAACAAGTGAATGGAAATGGTGTACAATTTTCGTTAGCACTTCTCGACGCACCGCCCAGAGTCAAACTGAATCCACCGCAGATTAAAGACGGGCATCAACAGCTTCCCCTCGGATGGGTCCATAAACCCACATAGCGATAAGCGCGCTGTCTGCCAGGGAACAACTGATAACGGACACCTGACCCTCTCCTCCACAAACGAAGGCAAGACCGAATCAGACGACGTAGTTTCCCAGACTCTACATGGGGGGTTGCAGTAGATGATCAGGCACTGGTGTTGTGTCCACTTTCGTTTAGCAAGGCCAAGGTTAAATGCTATCACGTACCTTTTATATACTTTAAATTGGTTCAAAGTGGAGCATGGAATGAAGAAGAAAGAGCCAATACCCCTTGGCTTGTAGAACTATCAACAGTTTTATTCAAAAATAATTTAAAAATCTAGAACAACCAATTGCTACACCTAGATAACGATCTATAGGCAGGCCATTAAACGCTGTAGGATGCCTTAAGGTTGTTGAAGTACTCCAGATCCGTTTTGCTTATCGAAGGCACAAATTTGTTGAACGACTTTGTGAAGTCTTCAGACTCCACGATTACGGTCTCAGGCAGGAGTTCCTTCTCAGACAGGTTCCCACTCAGGTGCCGATCTATGGTGCGCCTTACAGCCGATAGCCAGGCATTCGAACAGATGGAGTATAGGTCTGCGCCGCTCATTTCACTCTTCAGGCGCTCGGCAATCTCATCCATGTTGATGCCAGAGTCCAGGGCAAAGCGCTGAGTTTGAGCTCGCAGCACGGCTGCTTTGTCGTCGGCCGTAGAGCAGGGTCCCACGTAGAAGAGTTTATCAAAGCGACCGGGTCGAAGCAGGGCGGGATCAATCAAATCCGGCCGATTGGTGGCAGCAAGTATAAAAATGGGCTTGCTGGAGTCGCCATCACTCATGCCGTCCATCTCAGCCAGAAGCTGCGACACAACGCGGTCCATAACACCGCCCGAATCACCCGCCACACCTCGATTCGGAGCCAACGAGTCCAGCTCATCGAGGAAGAGCACACAAGGGGCCGCCGACCGAGCACGGGAAAAGACCTCGCGCACATTCTGTTCACTCTGGCCCACATACATGTTGAGGAGCTCGGGACCCTGCACAGAAAGGAAGCTCAGGTTGCATTCAGTGGCCACGGCCTTGGCTACCAAGGTCTTGCCCGTTCCAGGTGGCCCGTACAGCAGAATGCCTGAGCGCCGTAGGTTCTTGCCCATGAGGTGAACGTGCTTTAGGGGCAGCCCAATGCTGCTCTGAATCTCATCCTTCAGTTTGGCCAGACCGCCAATATCCGACCAATAGACTTTGGGCACCTTTGGCGCACCCAAACTATCGGCAAAGGAGCTCTGCATGTCACTCAAGTTCTTGGAAAAGTGGGATAGGTCAAGGGAGCTCCTGCCCAGCCTTTGTCGGCTCTTCATGCGAACGGCGCTGTCGTAGAGCAATTGCAGGTCACCCAGAAGGAATCCCTGTGATTTGGCCGCCACCTCCTGCAGCACGCCCACAGTCTCTCGCCAACTAGGACACAGCCTCGACATGAACTGTGATTGATTTTCTCTCGGGAATAGGGGCAAACGATCGATTGCCTTCTGATTGTATATCAAATCGTTGAAGGTCTCGCGGGCGTGCATCCACCGTAGGATCTCAAATCGCTCTTCTTTGCTTGGCATCTCAATGCTGATTATCTCCAGAAACAGGCTCTGAATCATGGGCTTAAGGTGCTTGTCGCTGGTCAGAGCCACTACAACTACAGGATGCTTTCGATCGCGAGAGAACAGCTCTTGAACCTGGACTTGGAAGGCCGACAGCAGTCTCAGGTCCTCGTTGCCTTCGTTGTCGATTCCAAATATCTGTAAAAGAGTATATTGTTAGATTAGTCTCTCTCGCCCTCTTAGTGAGACGGTTGTACATACCTCGAAATTATGGAAACAGATCAACAGCGGCTCACTGACTTGACTCTTGGCGAAGACCGCCTTCAGCTTCATCTCCGTGTGCGAAGGTACCTGCGAGACGATCTCGGCGCAGTCTGCTCCATATAAGTGCATGCCGAGCTCCTGGGCGACGGCATTTATGAGCTTCGTTTTGCCAGATCCCCGCTCACCCTGCAGTAGAAACACCGGAAAGATGTGCTTGGAAGACAGGCAGGCCGACTTTTTGGGCAGAAACGCGTCCACCGATGATCTCAGCAACTGGTACGACTTTCGAAGCCCACTCGGATAGTTCTCAACGATGGCAAAGTTGTCCAGTACTTGTCGTGGCAGGAAGTTGTGGGCATGCGGAACTTGCACTAGATTGCTAAGACCCTTCGCCACTACCGCCTGTAGCTCGAACTCGCTGCCCTTTGTCTCAAGATGAATGCAGCGAAAGTGGACGTGCCGCAGATACGCGAATATCAGATAATAATGGGCGTAGGCGGCAGTGCCCACCAGTTTGGCGTTCACCTCGATGCGATAGGTGTGGCCGCGATGCAGGAGACGCGGCGTATTAAAGTAGTTGCTTAGGATCAGCTCCGTCACCTCAGCAGGCAGCTCGTGGGGATTGCTTAGCATATACACATGAGCCTTGGTGGCTATGGCGGGTATTGTTTGTTCATCGGCGAAATGTTCCAGTTTGATCCAGCAATTGGATCGAATGCGAAACCGGTCCAGAACATTGCTATAGAAGTTTTCCTATCAGAGAAAGAAAGTGAGGGTCTTTAAATTATGTACTCAAATTTATTGGTAAACAAGCAAAACGTACCTGGACATAGATCCGGTTACCTTGACACTGGGCTACGGGCAATATCTGCGCCACTATAGTATGTGGAGCCTCTTGCAGCATTTGCTTAATGACCGTTTGAGGCGTTGCATTGTGGCCTGCTGTCTGCTTTGCCGTTCCACTTCCGCCGCGGATAATCAGGTTGACAAAGTTAACATCTGGGGACTCGGCATAGCTATCGTAGACATCCTGGCTGGCGAATACCAGGTGCTCCGATTTGATCAACTCATTTTTAATGAGCAGTTCGTAGAGGCGATTCGGTATGGGCGTTAAATGAAACTTGCCCTTGTAATATTTGGCATAGCGCCAATAGACAGCGTATGTCAGATATCCGGGGTAGAAGAACCAGGGCCACTTGGGCACCAACAACTGGACCGCGGAATTGTAGCCCTCTATCAGCTCCTGCATGCGTCCCGCATAACTGTATCTTGGCTGGCCAGGATCCAGCTGATCCACGGAAACGGACGAGCGCTTGACGGCGACCTTTTTCTGCGAGTGGCAAGAGAAATTTTATTTCTGTTTCTGGTTACTCAATAATACACCTACCGCATTAACATTTTCATTCATTTTTACCAAACAGAGACAAACACAATACAATCTACAGGTGCAAGGGTTAGATACCGTGGATCGGAGAGTCAAAGTTCAAGGAGTTGGAGGAAGGACAGCACACAGATACACTAAAATAAGCAATTACAAGTTAGGCTCTCGTACCAAAAAAGCTTATTACGCTTAGTACTTTACGATTTATTATCATTTAACGCTTATTTTTACCTTTTTTATTATTACTCGCCTCTTCATTTTCTCTTATAATCAGTGGACTTATCGATCAAATATACCGTCTTATTTAAAAAATATACCGTAAATATACTGACGAATTCAAGGTCTATGTTACAAATTCCCTGTTTTTGATCTTCCGTCGAATATTCCCAGCTATATAGAACATTTAGCCATTCCCAGACTGTTTAATACGATTGATGAATCAATTTTCTACTTGATTGGCTTAATTTAAATAATTGCTTTTATTGGATTTTGTTTAAAAAAGGATTTAGCGAAAAAGGTCAAACAAATGAAACGTAATAAAACGTAAGTGAGTATGGAATGTAAGGGATTGTTGAGGGGTTGCTTTTATTGGATTTCTATATAACATTGAAAATTAAATTTAATAGATCGATGAAATTGACAAAATATACCATTATATACCGATATACCGTAAAAATACCAAAAAGTATTAAAAACACCGTAAAGAGGTACCACCGATAATATGGATGTTATCGCTTGAGAGTGCTGTCTGGCAACTCTGCAGGCTCGGCAAAACAAAATAGTACAGAAGCTTAAAAAATTTAATTTTTTTTTAAATGAGCCTAGAAATGAGCAACACAAATGGTGGAAACGGCATCCAACGCTCCCAGGACAAGCGCGAGCTGCTCTGTCTCCTGAAACTTCTAAAAAAATACCAACTGAAGAGCACAGAGGAGCTGCTCTGCCAAGAGGCCAATGTGAGCGCTGCGGATCTGTCGGCAATCAGCGAAACAGATGTACAGCAGGTACTCGGCGCTGCTTTGGGGCTGGGCGAGGGTGAGAAAGAGAAAGAGCCGCCGCGGCCTGCTCCGGTGGAAACAAAGCAGACGGCGGTGACTGAGGCCAATGCGGCGGAGGCATTGGCCAAATTCATTGGAGACGACAGCTTCGACGCCCAGCAGCACGAGCAGGCCTACGAAGATCTGCGCTCATTCGTGGAGGATTCGTTGGACATATATAAGCATGAGCTGTCTATGGTATTGTATCCCATATTGGTGCAAATCTATTTCAAGATGCTCGCCATCGGACAAAAGGAAAAGGCACGCGCGTTCATCGAGAAGTACAAATCCGATCTCGACGGCTACTACATAGAGGGGCTTTTCAACTTGCTGCTGCTGACCAAACCGGAGGAGCTGCTGGATAACGATCTGGTCGTTGCTATGGAAATGGATAAGTTTGTCATTCGGATGTCCAGGGACTCCCATTCGCTGTTCAAGCGTCACATCCAGGACCGCAGGCAGGAGGTAGTGGCAGATATCGTGGCCAAGTATTTACATTTCGATACATATGAAGGCATGGCTCGAAACAAGCTGCAATGCGTTGCCACAGCAGGCTCCCACATCGGAGAGGCCAAGAGGCAAGACAACAAGATGAGGGTGTACTATGGCCTGCTCAAGGAGGTGGACTTTCAAACGCTGACCACGCCAGCTCCGGCCCCAGAAGAGGAAGACGATGATCCGGATGCTCCAGATCGCCCGAAGAAGAAAAAGCCCAAAAAGGATCCGCTGCTGTCCAAGAAATCCAAGTCGGACCCCAACGCTCCTTCCATAGATAGGATACCCTTGCCTGAGCTCAAGGACTCTGATAAGCTGCTTAAGCTAAAGGCCCTGAGGGAAGCCAGCAAACGCATGGCCCTCGGCAGAGACCAGCTTCCCTCCGCAGTGTTCTACACGGTACTTAACTCCCAACAAGGCGTCACTTGTGCCGAGATCTCAGAGGATTCCACAATGGTGGCCTGCGGATTTGCAGACTCCAGTATCAGGATATGGTCCCTGACGCCCGCCAAGCTGCGCACCCTCAAGGAAGCCGATGCTCTGAGGGAGCTCGACAAGGAGTCTGCGGATATTAATGTACGCATGCTGGACGACCGGAGTGGGGAAACAACAAGGAACTTCCTGGGTCACACAGGGCCTGTCTATCGCTGTGCCTTTGCGCCCGAAATGAACCTGCTCCTATCGTGCTCCGAAGACAGCACCATACGATTGTGGTCTCTTCTCACGTGGTCCTGTGTTGTGACCTACCGCGGTCACGTCTACCCCGTCTGGGATGTTCGATTTGCCCCGCATGGATATTACTTTGTGTCATGCTCTTACGACAAAACGGCTCGTTTGTGGTCGACAGACTCCAATCAGGCCCTCAGAGTCTTCGTTGGCCACCTATCAGACGTGGACTGCGTCCAGTTTCATCCAAATTCAAATTACGTGGCCACTGGCTCCAGTGATCGGACTGTGCGGCTCTGGGACAACTTGACGGGCCAGTCGGTGCGTCTAATGACGGGTCACAAGGGATCTGTCAGTGCCCTTGCTTTCTCCACCTGTGGACGCTATTTAGCCTCTGGTTCCACCGACAACAACATCATAATCTGGGACTTGTCGAATGGTTCCCTCGTGACCACCTTACTGAGACACACCAGCACCGTAACGACGATAACCTTCAGCCGCGATGGAACTCTCTTGGCAGCCGCTGGCCTGGACAACAACCTGACCCTCTGGGACTTCCACAAGGTCACCGATGACTACATCAGCAATCACATTACGGTGTCGCACCATCAGGATGAGAACGATGAGGACGTCTACCTGTTGCGCACGTTTCCCAGCAAGAACTCCCCCTTTGTCACCCTTCACTTCACGCGCCGCAATCTCCTCATGTGCGTGGGACTCTTCAAGAGTTAGGCCGCAGTTTAGTTTATTAAATATACGTAACGTAGTCTTAAGGATTCAAATGATGTTTTACCATATTATAAAGTTAGCAAGTGTCTGATTATCAAATTAAAACCAACCTGATTTATTTGATCTACATACATATATAATAAATGTCAATTCTGTACATTTCTACTCTATTTTGGATAAGGCTAAAGGTTAAACGACTGATACGTTTTGGATCCTTACATAATAGCCATATATAGTTATTAAATGTTCTTAAATCGTGAATACAAAACATCAGCATATACATTCAATGAATACGCCAGGAATCCTACGCCTCTGAATCTTCAATACCAAATGTCCGACGCACTGCTACCGAGTTCTTTATGTTGTAGATTGCACACCGAGGAGGCTTCTCCCCACCGAATGCCAGCGTGTAGGGATCTTCCGGGCACTGACGCATGCACTGCAGACGACCCATGTTGAACTCGTGCTCGTAGACGTGCTTCGCCTCGGTGCCGTTGAAGTTCCAGACTTTCAGAGTGCCCTCAGTGGAGGTGGAGGTGAGCAGATTGGGCATTTGGCTGTTGAAGCACACTCCGGAGATTTCCTCGCTGTGGGCTTTCACGGACCACAGGATTTGGTTGGGTGTGCGCTTATCGGCATAGTGGAGACTACCGTCGTTGGTGCCTATGATGAAGTAGTCGGTTTGAGTCGGGTGCCAGAGAACCTTCTCCACCTCGCCGTCCACTTTCCATTGGATGCTGGACGAGTTCACGGCATCAGCGTCGCGGCAATCGAAAAGTCGCACAAAGCCGTCAGAACATCCGGTTAGAATGCTCTGAGCCTCTGTGGGGTGGAACTCTAGCGACTGGACTTTTTCCTCAAAAGCGGTGATGGTAGTGTGCGGTTGTCCCTCATCCATATCCCAGAGAATCAACGTCCGATCGACTGAGCCACTGGCCAGGATGTGCTCGAAGTTACGGTTCCACGAGAGATCCAGAACGGCATCTTTGTGGCCATACTGCTCCTTCTGGTGTTTGCGACTGCCCTTGGAGCCCAGCTTGAAAGTGGGCTCAATGGAGTCCTGAATATCCAAGTCCCACACCGTTATGATCGGGTCCATGCATCCAATGGCGCACATGTTGCCGGCCTTGTCGCTGCCCGCATCGTGGTTCATCCACTCGATGCAGAGTGGAAAGCTCGGCAACAAGAAGTCGTGGTGGGTGTAGAGAGCCTCCTCCTCCTGATTGAACACCCACACCTCCATGGAGGCGGCGTCGTCCTGGACATGACCCACGAGAATCAAGTTGTCGCTGGGCTTGATAACCTCGTCGTCAGCTTCAGAGTCTTCGTCTTCATCGGGCACCTGCTCACCGGCATCTACTATGTTGGCCAAACTTGTGACCGTCGCGTTCTCCTCGTTGTCATACGCATTGAAGTCAAACTCGTCCTGGGGATTGCGATTTTCGCTGTTGGCATCGTCATTGTCATCGTCCACGTCCATGCCGGCGCCAGCATCTGCCGTCTCATCCCCTTCATCATCACTGTCCTCTTCCAGCTCCTGCTGCGTGGCGCCGATGATTCTGGCCAACTCGCCTTGGGTCAGCACAATCTTATCGGGTCGATCCTTGGCAACGCCGCGCGGCACAAAGCACAACGCGGGTACAAAGTCAATGCTTGCCTCGGGTGGTCCTTCCTCAGCCATTTTAATTAAAAATTGAAATTGTTTGAAACTGAAATCCACACCAAACGAACAACACGTGCAGATCAGTTCGATAACTAACTTAGCACACTTAAGCCCCCTCTATTTAAACAGTCAATGGCGGTAAAAATTGCTGATTGTAAATTCTTTTTGTAGATCCATTCCAGCTTTCCTCAGAGCTTTAAAAAACAACGATTTGTATCTCCTGAACTGCGCTTAAACTAAAATGATTCAATTTGCATTATTTTCGGTGTAATATTAAAATAAACCCTTGGTCTACAATGGGTTAATCGTTCTCCGTTAATGGACACCATTGGAAAGAACAGAGACAGCCTTTGACGCCTTTTTTTTTAAATAATAGATACATTTTTTTGAGGCAGACGGACATAGAGACATATCTTTATTGACTATTGATGCTGACAAAGAATATATGCATATACATTGTCGGGTCGGAAACGTTTCCTTTTGTGTGTTACTTCCATTCCCTTCTCAAATCGAATGTACCGACTAAAACTGTAAACAAGTATACCCTATGCAAATCCTATAAAAATAGGACCGCTCTCCATTGGACGGCTTTGAATTCTGTTGTTGCCAAAGCAACAAATGGTACTTGTAGTTACAAAGTTTATGGTTACAAAATAAATATCTTTATCTTTCCTAACCTAATGCAAAAATGCACTCAGAGATTTAGATAAACTGCTAGTATAAAATATGTGTATGGTATTGTTTATTGTTCACTGAAATTCTTTATCTTTAGCAGTATTTGGCGTGAGATCAGCCTCTCAGTGACTTTTGTACAAACGTGGCATTCAGTCGTAATGGACGCACGTAAATTTTCCACCCACGTACTTGATACTTCGGTAGGAAAGGCTGCCGCAAGTGTTAGAGTAACTATTTCTGTCCTGGATGAGATTCAAGAGTGGAGATCCCTCCGAGCAGCCCAAACCAATGCGGACGGTCGTTGTCAACTTTTGGAGGCCGGGGAGTTTCCCAGCGGAGTCTACAAGCTAACGTTTCATGTGGGATCCTACTTCGCAGAGCGCAATGTAAAAACCCTGTATCCAGCTATAGATATCATTGTGGACTGTAGTGAAAATCAAAACTATCACATTCCTTTGCTACTTAATCCCTATGGATACTCCACATATCGGGGTACATAGATGTGGCGGCCAGTGTGTAGAATCAATACAAAAATCATTGTGAATTATTATTAAAATAAACCAGAAAAAAGGAAATTAAAATAAAGTGGCTCTAAATAAAATTAATGTTTATTTCAATCGCTCTGGTCCAGAACATAATGTTAGACAATCTTTTTCATGGGGCAAATAAATCATTGAACATTGGACCATTCAATTTAACTTAATAAGTCTTGATCGTTTCTTATGAAGGTCTCGTTAATATCTTGGATTTGCTTAAAATTAATAAATTACAAAATTTAATCCGTTGATTCGATTTTTGAAATACTAAAACGCTTTAGCTCATTTTGTCTCTACTCATAATAGCGTTGTAGCTATTTCGAAACGGTCACACTGTCTCTAAATAAAAATAAAAAAATAATTGGTTTGGCTCTGTGGTCACACTGCTGTTGTATCTTTCGGATCGCGCTCCGCTGTCGGTTTTTGAAACAGCGATTGGCTTTTGTGAGTGCCGGTAGTTTTTGAATACCAAATATCCACTTAGTTTACATTATAAAATATACTATAATATATAATAGTAGTGACAAGTGCGGTATCTAGTGCACGAGCATCCTTTTGTTCATCTGCGTATCGGCTCTGCCTGCCCCCCACACAGAGGCGCAACAGTTTGTTCTCGCAGGGCGCAGAGCGAGTGAAGAATATATATGGAAATGATATCCGTGTGTTATTGAAGATTGAAGAGTTAAACAAGAAGCTGAGTTTGTTATTGGAAAGTACATACAAGCACAGTCACGCTAACACGGATAGATAGATACGCTATACCTACACGCGCCCCACAGCCAAGTGAACAAATCCCCAACAAATCTTAAACCAGTTTCAAGATACATATTCTTGGTGTCAGTGTGTGCATGTTGATTTTTTCTGGCATTGTTTTCGTTTGGTGTTTTGTGGCTCTGCATCTTTTTTGTGTACCTTTTCGCCTGTTTCTGTTGTTCGGTTTCCCCCTAATCGCGTTTCAATTTTCTGGCTGCCCCTGCCCCCACCGCCGCCCCTGCCGCAGTCGCTGCTGTTGGCTCTCGTCCAGGTCGGGGTCCAGCAAGAGCAACAAGTACCCGGGGGCTCTCAGCTCGCGTCTCGCGTCCCGAACATACGAAAAGACAAGCCAACAGCAACAGCTCAGCCTCTAACGTAGTGTGCCCCCCCCCCAATCGGTCCAATTTGAATGCGGTCCAATTCAAAGCAGCTCGAGAACCGGAGTATCTCGCACGAACATTTCTGAAAGGTAAGCCATGAACATACCATATATTATTTGTATCTTTTGATCTATTTTTATCTTAAGCCTTTTGAGGGATTTTTTGTTTTATAATCAAATACGAATTTAATTTCTAATTTTAATACATACAATTTGTAAAAACTACAGGCAGAATCTGTTTCTCTCGATTTGGGGTTTATTGGTCTCAAATTGCGTAAAGTATTGTGTAGTTTGCAATAGTATGTTAGAACTTCTTGAACAGTTTAGAGATTTTCTCGTTAGTTTGTCAATTGCCTGAGGGCCCTGTTTACAACATCCAAGACCTACCTACACAACAGATACATACATACCTTATTACCTCACCTTCAGTGGGTCATTTGACACAATTTCGTTTATCTAATAATTGAAAGGTAAAAAAATTAAAATGCAATCAAAGTGACAAACCGCCAGCGGTCAATTAATCGAATCAAAAAACCAAAACAATAAAATGAAAGAAACCAAAAAACCCGAATAAGATATGTAATTGATAATCGATTCGACGATAAACACTTTCCAGGCCCGCAGCTCTATCCGACCACCAATCATTAATAACTGTAGTTTAAAAAAAGATGAATATATTGAATGGTACCGTTAGAAGCGACGCTGGAAAAGTGTCAAAAATGCTAGCTTACACGTAAATGGATATAATTTGCATTGACGCAACACAAAAACCCAATATCCAACGATCGTTAAAATCTGGCGGCAGATTAGAGAGCGGCTAATCGCTCGGGCGGTCAAAACTGCAGAAAAAAGGCCGCAGAAGCAGCAGAGCCCAAGAAGAAACTGAGGAACAGCAAAGCCTTTTAGTCATCGAAGCTGGGGGCAGCTCAGTCGTCCCTGCTTGAGCATGGGTATACCCTTGCAGAGGAGGATAGGGTGCCTTTACTTTTGCCAGAGCTTTGCAACGCAGGGAAGGTACAATCTTTTCGTATACCTTTAAAGCAGATCCATTAGAGCTAGAAGACCGATCAGTTGAAAGGAGTTATTATTATCTAAAAATGTAATCTATGCAGGACCACTATAAGTATGTATCATCCAGGGCAAGGGCAAGGGCATCTGAGGCTTCGGCTCGAGAAGCTTGCTTGGTTGGTTGGTGCTCTGCTCAGCTCAGCTGACGTCGCAAAATGGCAAGAAGCCTCTCTGCCGTCCACTCTCGCTCTCTCTCTCTCTCTCTCTCGCTCTCCCTCTCCCTCTCTGTCTAGCTGAAATGGCAAGAGCAAACAGGAAATGAACCCGCATGCACTTTTTTAAGTACCTTTCGTTCGAATTCGCTGGCCGATTGCATCGGCTATGGGCGGGAGCTACCGGCCAGAGCTTGGTCTTGGGCTCAAGTATATTTTGTCGTCTTGTGTTTCTTGGTTTGTTTTTATCAATACCGTGTGTTCCGTTTAGGGTTCCACTGGGGTATACACAATGTTTACCCGCAATCGAATGGTCTTTTCAGAGTGGAGCCTTCGGGGGGAAATTTGATACTGTCCTCGTTGCGGTGGATATTCAATAGTCTTACATAAATAGTCGAAACCTTTCAGCTAAAATCTATAGGGTGTTGCCCATGATGGGTATCACCTAATCGAATCCTCGACAAAAGCATACATGTTGTTGTATTTTGTTGTTGTTAATTTGCAAGCATTTTCAGACCATTTCATTCCACTTGGGCGTAGGTAGGCCCAATGTTTGTGCACAAGTATGTGTGAGCCAGTATGTGACAAAGCAACCTGTTCGTGGCCAAGGGAATGAGTCAGCTGGGAGGGGTGGGGGGCCACACTCCAAGTAGCGCCCCGCTTCCCGATGAACGATACAAGACTCAAGTGTTTGCTGAGGACAGCCATGTGTCTGTCTTCCCTTTTGACCTGCCCTCCAGCGTTTATCCATCGACGGTTTTGATTATTTTTATGCCCTTAGCAATGTCTCATATTACCCGGAGAATGAAGCTGTCTCTCCACTTGCCTCTCTCCTGCCTTCCTTCTTTTTTCACTCTCCTTGATGTTTGTTCCTTTCCTGTGTTTTCCGTCTTCCCATGGGGTCTCTTGAAATGTGTGTTCAATGGGCGATTTCCTTCATGTGAATCTTTAAATGATACAATTTAAATAGTAATTTAGTAATAGTAATAGGTATTTACTCTCCATCTGTGCCCTGTGACATATTTATAATTCCACGAAACTGACTTTAGTCCAGTCGTTCCATTCTCTCTATTCCAAACTGCACGAAAACTATGAGATAATTCCGATGTAGTAGTGGTTCTGTTTATCTATAAATTCGTATTAAAAATCGTTTCAATTGCTGCCATTACTATATTTTCAAAGAACATCTGCATACGACCTTGAATTAATCTTGGCCCTTGGCATAATTATAGTCTATGGCTTTGGTCTGGCAAATACGTATAGTATTTCGAGTGTGGCTGCCTAGTACTGGTACTAACAGTACAGTGGGCTGTGGGCAGGGTGGATTGCGGCAGGTGGCGTGACTAATACATTCCGCCATGGCAAAGTGAGTTTTCGAAAATTTGAAACAAATTTCAGTTGGCCTCTTCTCGTCTCCATGCGCCTAACAATAATGGCCGAGTTGTTGTAGCTGCTAACGAGAGCTGCACAGTCTTTTATTTTGTTGTTTTATTTCTGCACACATGCTCACTTTTATGGTTTCGGCATTTAAAACTATGGCGCAAAATTCAAACACTAAAACGTAATTGAAAAAGCATGAGAGATGCCGCTACAGGTAGTTGCTTGGATGGCGGGGAGGGGAGGCTGGGCTGTGCTGGGCTGGGCTTGGCTATGGGTACCGACCACCACCTTAGCCAAACTCGAAGTCGAAGTCAGTCGCGCACTAAATCCCAATGGTAACGCAACCATTAATCACAACACAGGAGCCGGGGTAAGGGGAGCTTATTTCGCTTATTTGAGCCGAGTTAATAGAGGAAAAGTGGTAAGCGCCGCAGAAAACACAATTGGCTTGGAAAAAGTTCCTTCCAGAAATACAAAGTACATACATTTGTACATGTATGCATCTCATGGGTCCATCTATGAGGTGCAGGATCACACATCCATCCTCACGAGGCTGGGGGTGTGGACTCCTCTGCAGTCGCGGCCCTCCTCCATTCAAACCATTATTTTTAAAAGTAGTGGGGGTGTGGGGATAGAGGAATACTTATATTATATGTACATATAGTCCACAAAACTTCACACATATCATTCGTCATTGTACCGAATCTTGTTTCGTAGATAGCCGTAGTATTCATAGATGACAAATATCGATATGGCCGTCACACCTGCAACAAAACTATCGCTAATATCAAGAGTTGGAGGCCCAATGTTCTCTTACATAGCATTGCCGAAACGAAGAGTATCAATGAAAGCGCTCTATCGGTCGCCATGTAGACCGACGCGGACAGCCATTTCCTTTCCAAATGGAAGATCATGAAGAAAATAAGTTCCAGGCACCGGGAGATCAGGATCGTCAATAGCCACAGAAGCAACGCCAATGGAATGTTCTTGATGGCTCCAATTAATCCCATGATCGAGCCAGCCGTTGTCACAAAATCAGAGATGGCCATTATAAGAGTAACTATGGGGTACTCCGTATCTGTGGGTATTCGAGGGTCTGATCAGTCTGCCGTCGCACTGTGTGGAAGGGGCCCGAACCTACCCGCCTGAACTAGGTACGAGGCGGTAAATATGGTCCCAATGATCCAGCCGATGGCAATGATTACGCAACTCACTCGCAGGCATTTCGCATTTAGAGCCATTTTCCAAAAGGAAAACTCACAAACATCTTTAAGACAGGCAACGCTGTGATATAGCGATTTGAATATACATTTAATGACAAATTCAGACCCTTTAGACGTACGCCTAGGTGGTAGGTAGGGGTACCACCTCAGAAGTGTTCATTGTACGAGTATTATTGTACTTCGATCCGTTTTGGCCAGCTCATTAGCCATTCGCGGCGCAAGCCACGTAACAGTAACAAGGCATAAAAGGCTAAACAAAAATACATAAATACATATCAAGTATTCCATATTCACACCACTCACGATGGTCTATCAGGTTGCATGCACGCGATTCAAATCAATTGCCACAATGACACACATACAAATTGTTATGCTGCCAACAAGCCAACGTATGTATGTATGGGTGTATCTGAGTATCGTCTAGTGCCTAAACCAGAACAATGACGAGCCTGTAAAGACCTTCACGGTGGCAAACAGAAACAGAAACCTAGCCAAGAAAACAGATGACGAGACGTCTGTGCAATAACACTAGGTAGGAAAGGGGAGGCTCCCGGCACCGAAGTTTTGCATACCCTAGAACGTAGAATCTTTCAATGTCTGCCCAAAGTTCCTGAAAAAAATAGAATAGATGGGTCTCTGCCTCTGCCTATGGAAGAAGTCTTAAGGCCCTTTGCAAGGGTATAACAATAGCAATAACACTCTACACACATTAACGTCATTCAGTGGGGTGGGGGGAGAGCGGGGAGCACGTGCTTTGCATGTCCAATTACAAAATATGTAGCAAGAACCTGCTCGCAAAGACATAACTTACAAGTTTCCATCGGAATCAACAGGTTCCCTCGAGTGATGATTGCAGGGGGAGCGGAGGGGAGTTCGTGGGAGTGGAGGTGGGAGAGTGTTTCTCTTTTAACCGTTCTTTCTTCTGCATAATTACAAGGTTTCGAACTCGGATTCGGACGAATAAAATCAAATATTCAATCGACACAATGGCCCACATTTGACCTCTATTTTTGCCTCTTTGCTTTGTTGGGTTTCGGCTGCTTTACTTCTATTTGGGTTAATGTTGAAAAATTGTCGTCTTCTCATTCACTCTCCTCTCTCCTCTCTCCACTCCACTCTCCTCTCTCCAACTTTCATTAGGGCAAAGAAATGAAGAAAAGCGAAAAACCTTCTACTGGCCGCTCTAATCTTTTGCACTCCCAACGCGAACTTCTTCGCCAAGATCATGTCCGGCTCCGGCCCTGGCTCTGGCTCTGGGTCCGGGAGGAGTGACAGATGGAGGCCCAGTGCTTGCCATTTCACTTTTTATACTCCGCAGAAGGTTAAAACGATTAGCCATTAATGTTGGCCAATCTTTCTGATGCTTTTCTTTTATAATTTGTGCGAGTATCAACTGTTTTTTGCTCGCCTTCTTTTTCATTTGGGACAAAGTCATTATGTTCAGTCGGAAAGATATCAAATGGGTGTATATCTACTCGTAGTACTACGTGAATACTAGAGCGCCAAACGGATGCACAGAAGGAAGTTGGAGATGATCCATCCTCAGGATGGAAATTTCCCTGAAATTTCTTGTCATACAAAACACTTTCGAATTCTCTGTTTGAGACCACAACTAATGACCTCTTAGCTCTTTAATAAATTATAATAGATAAAATACTAATTGGATTCCAAGATCCCCCCAAAACAAAACCAAGCTCTTAGTGGCTTTCTTCATAAAAGATTCATTCACTTTCCCTTTTTCGACCTTATCAGCTACGGACGTGCAGGAAACGGTCAAGTGGAGAGACGACCTTTGAATGGTGTGGCAAGAATTCATTGACCCACAGCCGATAAGACCTCGTGGATGTTCCCTCAGTCATTTATCGCGCACGGACAGCATCCGGACGGGACCACGCCCTTTGATAGAACAATACATTCAAGAGTGAAATGAGATCCCATCGTCATTGAACGACAGAGAGAGAGAGAATCATTTCAGAAGTAATTTCATCGGATTTCACGCTCCGGCGGCTCTGATTAGACGCTCGATCCGATCATTGCAACAATTAAATCCAATGAAATTTAATTTCGCAATTGAATTTCATTTTCAGCATGCTTGCAAATTGCTCAAGCGTTCGGGCTCAGGAATTCGCTGTGTTTTCAGTCCGTTTCCCCCTCTGTTCCCCCCCTCTGTTCCACTCTGTGTTCCCCCCTTTTTGCGGCTTCTGTTTTCTGATTTTTCACTGGCTTTTCATTGATTGGGATTGGGTTTTCCATGCGTATGCAAAAACAGCTGCCCATCGACGAAAAGTTGCCAGAAAGAGGTTGGATTTCAAATCCAAACGAATCAATCAATAGTTTTAGATCATTTTTTAGCTGAGATTACGGGAGGATACATTAGATGACTGACCCACCGCAATGGCCAATGAATTGGCAATGTTCCGAGCCTCCGTCGAGGTCAGTGCACTCTGGCATTGATTTCATAACAGGTTCCTGCGGCAGGAACCCTTCGGGAGCCGACAAATTTGTGGATTCGGCTCGGGCTTCCGCTACTCTTGTTCATGCCCCATTGACTTTGGACTGGCTCTGGCCCGATCGACCGTGAGCTGGCTCAGACTCGTTTCATTGTCGATTGGGCAGGCCTTGCGATATTCTATTTGATGGCTCATCGGTTATTCGGTCCCGGCTGTGGATCGTGGCCCCAGGCCCCGACGAGCACCGATGATGCTCCTTTGTTCTCTTTATGAGTATGTGCGGTCCAGGTGAATGACTAACGGCCAGCAAAACTATGACTAACTGGTCTTAGCGATTGGGTTGCCTCCAGAGCTCCGCTCTGCCTACTTTCCAGTACCTGGATCAAGGATAAACCATCGATAAGCTCTTGAGTACTCAACAAACGGCTCTCGAATGGGATCGTTCCAGCCCCAAGATCGTGTTTGCAGCACAATCAGAGCATATTAAGTGTGGCAAGAGTGAGTGAGGGGCCACATGATTCGTAATATTTTTTTGTTTTCGGCTGCAGAGAATATAAATTAACGCAACAATTAACAGAAACGAGTTCTTGTTTCGTGCGAGTAGAGTAAGTGAAATGAGATGGGGAATCTTGCCTCTCTCCGTTTTATTGAACAGCTCTTCAGCCATTTGTGCCGGACGGACCCCCGCTGAAGTGGCAAGGGAAGGGGCAAGGGGACCCAAACTCAGCCAAGCGCAAGATGGAAAGAAAGAGGCAGACAGAGACTGAGAGACGGAGTGGAGGAGTGGGGGAGAAGTAGAAAATGTTAATTTTGTGCCCATCCCCCACCCCCCATCGATGATGATGACTTTGTCGATATTTTGGAACGAAACTTGAAAGTCTTCTGGGGAGCACACTTGAGGCAGCACAGACCAGACCCATTCGGATGAAAGCCTCCGCTGAGGGACTCCCAGAACTGCCTATTAAACGAATCCAGACACTTTGAAGTACGAAACAAATAAACGGCCGTATTTGTAGATATCTTTCCTCGCCCAGATACTCGGATTATTATTATTTTTAAGGCTTAAGGCTGAAGGCTTTTGTGAGTGGTTCGAGTCTGGCTCTCATGTTGTGGTCGTGTGGTTTTCCACAGTTTTTCAGTTTTACTTTTCCACCTGTCTTGGCATTGGAGTCTCGCCTTACCCCACACTGAAGTGAATTCTGTCCGCTCACAGCCTATCACAGTCTCCCCCACAACATTGCGAGTGCGAGTGCGGGTATGTGACAAATTCTCCATAAATACATTTGGCCGCCGGACGGGAGTTCAGTAACCCAGCGTCTGAACTGACCCACATACGAATCTGGCAAAAATAGAGTGCGAAAGTGAGCAGCAGCTGGAAAAAGGAAAATCACACTTTTCCACACTCAATCGAGGAGTGTGTGATGCGGAGCTCATTAGCGGGTGCTGACTGTGACATCTATACCGAAAATATCTATAGAATGGCTTCCAATGGATATATTGTGGGGAGAGACTTCAATCGTGGGTGTCCTTCCACAGAGTCGCATGAAATCATCATCTACTTATTCACGACAATTATTTACATAGCTTTTCCTTTCGTTTGGGGCTAAGGGGGAAGTGTTCGTTGATTATTTCTTTCCCTAATGCTTGGAATATTCCCTGGCATCGTCCCCAGTCTGGAATTCGACTCACTTGCGTTCTCGTTTCTAGGTTTTTTTTTGGCTCAAATTGGGAGAAAACAAAGCAAACTGAACCGAAATGAAATACGAAATTCAATTAAGTTTTATGGATACAGATGGGAGATACAAAACGAATTTGAGTGCATAAAATTAATAACAAGAGCCGCCGAAACCCGTTCAGAATCCAAGTTCGGATCGAGCTCCGGAGCTCCGAGTCGCGTCTGTTAATTTATTCATGGACTCATCGCTCGCCGCATTGTTCGATTTCCGAAAACAAACTTTTACTTTCCATCATTGTTTTGGAGCCATTGTGAGTGCTCTCGAAGAGATCTTCTCTTCTCCCCCTGCAATTAATCTTCGGATAGCCCACAGGCCCATCTTCCCTAGGGCCCTACGGCCGTACGGCCCTACGGCCCTACGATCGTGTGTGTGGGCAGGTGAAAGTTTTCCGTCCGTTCTAAGCCACTGGGCCTGGGGCCTTTCCGATCCCCATTTGCATAAACATCTCCACCTGCAGTGGACAGCTGTTGCTGTTGCACACTCGATGCCTGGAAGTGCGTAGAAATCAGATCAACATTAATTTTCCAGCCCAGCTTTTATTTACCTCTTCAGCGGTGGATCATCACGATAAGAGTCTTGGTCTTCCCGGTACCGAATGGGTTTTCCATGGCATCAAAACAACAACAATCTACAAGTTTCAGTGCTTTGAAACAGATTTCGCTGTATATAGATCAAATGTACTTTATGGCAATTTTAGTCCCATCTGGAGCAGGGAATACTTGCCCTCCATTGCACTTGCTTAGGCCTTATCCAAGTGCATTTCTTTTTCCTCCACTCACAGGCTGGTTGCAGGCGAGTCTCCCTTTCATGAGTAGAGTCCCCAGTTCCCTGTGGGGACCCTATCGACATTTTTGCCGGCCCATTTCTATGCAAATCAGCTGAGAACACGCACATCACACATCCCATCAGGAGCCAGGAGCCAGGAGCCAGTCCTTGGATGGCCTCATACACTTATAATGGGGCACAAGCTTTCAATACGCCGCATGATATGCGATATGGTGGGTTATGCAAATTCAAGGGGTTAATGGGAGGCTAGCCCAGCCAAATGCTAAAATTCTTTGGGCCACGGGCTTGGCTTGGCTTGGCTTGGCAGGAACGTGACAAAATGAAGTCTGTTTTGTTTTTTTTTTGGTATTCAGACTTACGTAATGCGCTGGGCTTACTGGGGGCTGGGGCTGGGGCTCTGTGCCCGGGGATAATCAAGATTTACGGTCGAATTTTCGTCTTTATCACTAGCCAATGAGGAGCTGGAGGGGAGTAGAGAGGTCTGACTTTGTCTATGGGGTTCACGGGGTTCACATTCGCTTTCTGGGCCATTGACCGGCTAATGTATTGATTGATTTCCTTACCAGGAGTTCCACCAACAGAACTTGTGTGCTGCCATTGTTCCACTGTGTTCGGCCACATGTGTGCGGCACATGTTGCCCCTTGAAAACAGCTGATTCAACCTTGTGGTCGCCACATTTCGATTGCATCACTACTAAATGTGTGCTTTTGTGCTTCGTTTCAGATCACCCACCCAAGAACCATGTAACGACAACTCGAACGATTCGACAAACATCAGAGGCCACAGAGATCCCACGAGAGGTCTCTTTGTAGTACCCAATACAGTTTCAACCTTAAGAAGTCTCCTCCCTAAGCGAAATCAGGTAAGTACTCGCAAGTCGGGCAATAGATTGAGATGGCTACTTCGATTAGTAAACACTCAGAGATCAACAGGCAGGCAGCGATCTTTGATCTGCAGGAAATCGATATAAAGAAGCCACTTCTGCCGCTGGCCTTTGCTGGGAATTATTGATATACCCAATACTCAAAGAGAATCAAAAGGTATATTAGTGTGTAACACCTAGAAGAAAGCGCTTCTGATCACATAAGGACATATATTCTTGATAAGAATCAATAGCCGAGTCGATATAGCTATGTCTGTCTGTCTGTAACAGCTGGAAAAACTACACTTTTTAGCCAGACTACTGTGATTTCACACTATTTCAATCGGCTGGCCCTGGCTGGCTCAATCATAGAGAATGACCATATCTCGCAGATTGCCGATTCTACAACAGATCGGATCACCCCTTCCACGCGCTTACTCATCCTCTCTCTCTCTCTCACACACTCTTCCTCGTGCATTGTGCGAAATCTGGCAGAGAGGGGAGCGAGACAGCAACACACATGCTGACTGAGTATCCCGCACGTTCATAATTCTTTTGTAATCATTGTTTGGTTGTGCTCCCCTGGAGGAAATATATGTACATATGGCTTATTGGATCCACCCTGAAGAACCATTTATTTCTTTGCTTTAAAGCACTCGGATAATCCGGAGGGCAACATTTCATGCATTCTTCTGTCTGTTTGTTTCGGGCGTTAAGTAAATTTATGTTTATGTGAGCAAAGGAAGCCCGTAAAAAAGGCACTGCAAGACCACACGTGCTCCATTACTCGAGGAATGTGTGACCTTTTAAACACTTAAAAAAATATTTGGAAATCTTAAGTAAGACATGATCCGAAGTCAAGAATATCCCATAATTCCATGCCGATAGATGGTTGAGAATTTACTGTGAACATAACATCAACTATTATATATTTTCCCTCAGTGCAAACCCTACAAAGGTACAATATGACTACGACTCTGTTGTTATTTTAATGTGAGCTTCGTCTTGGGGTTTTATTCTGATTACAATGGAATGTGTGCAGGCAGCAGCAGACCTTCGTTGGGGAACGACCTTGTCGTACGGACCGTATAATCAGTCTGCTTAACCCAATTTCGATATTCAATAGAGTTCGGCATTAGTGACTGCCACTCGCGGGGTAGTACAGTACAGTACAGCACAGTACATCACAGTACATCACAGTACAGTACAGACTGTTGCAAGGTGACGGGCAACCTTGTTGTGTCCTCAGTTGATGCCCCCCGTGACCTGCCTCGCTTTAACGGGTGTGTCTTGATGGGAAATTCGGTTAGGAAGTCCGGAAAAGTTGAGGAAGGCAATTGGCAGCCTTCCAGATCGGCCTGGGTCTGGCTCTTGGTCTGGGTTTGCGTCTGTGGTGGTGGAGAAGGATGAGAAGCCGGTCCTTTTTGCCTTATTTGGTTATTCGGCGGCAGGCTCCTCTCTCTGACGATTTCGTTGACTAGGTCAGGCTGTATGCTTCACTTTTGGTTTCCGTGAGTGCAAAAGGGACCTGCGCAGACGGAAAAGAGAGGACAATAGTCTCGTGTCCTGGCAACATGAATTTGATTGGGATTTCATTTTCATTCGAAACTAGTCTGTGAAATCGGATTAGCATTGTGTAAATACAAAAACAAACGAATTAATTCTGCGAAAGAGCGGGAGAAAAACTCCAATCAGCTTGATAGCTATTCCATAACTGTGTATAGCTTCTAGAGCTTCTGGCTTCTCTCCGAGCGAAAGGAAGAGAGAGAGCTCCCTCGCAGTTGCGCTCCTTGACCTTGGACACGCACAGACACGCACAGACACGCATAAAATGTTGCACTGCTGCTGTCGCCGCCGCCATAGGCGCCATCCATCTCCCGCAACATCTGCGATTCCGAGGCCCAAAACCCAGCAGCCAGTTGCCAGCAGCCAGCAGCCACATGTTGGGGCATCGCGGATAATTCTCGAAACAGGGAACAAGTGTGTGGCAAATAAATAAACATATGTATGTACGTACATATGTAGGAAATACTATATTCCGCGGGACAGACATCTGTCCAAACGATCCCCCCCGCAATGGCTTCGAATTCGAGCTTGGATGCCAGCATCGATGATACGCGGTAGGTACACCCAAATTGGAGCATTAGGCCCACACCAGAGCTGTCAAGTGAGGCCGAGAAATCAACAACATCGGCGGGGCAGCATCTGAATCAGCAATCGCTGCGTCATCATCGTCAGCCGGCGCCCTTCTTATCAGAATTCGCTGCCCTTTCCTATTGATTTTCATCGCTCTATCATCTATCTGTCATCCATCATATACAGATTGATTGATACGAATGGGCGAAGGGGGCCATGGGAAGGGGGCTACGCGTGCGGGGGTTCATTTGTGTCAAATGGAGTGAAAACAGGCCCCAACCGAATAGAACTTACACAGAGAGCAGGGGAGCAGGAGAACAAGGAAGGCATTGTAAGCGAGAGCAGGAATAAGGTCTTGCCCCTAAGGACATACACAAAAGTATCACCGATTAGCCCCCGGTTTTCCATTCGGTGCTAAGATACCGATAGAAATACCCTATTCACTTATGGAGAATGCAAGACGCAACTTATCGGTACTGAGCTCCAATTACTTTGTGTTCGAATTGCACATTTCTTGGGTTACACCTTAATCGTCGCTGTTAAGAACAAATATTTCCCACATTTACTATCAGGTGAACGCCCTTTTGGCAAATACATTGTGTGACATTCGCAGTTCTTGAAACATCAGCAAAGTGCAACCATTGCATAGCCTTGTAGATTGGATTGGATGATCGCAGTGCTTCCCAAATTATTCAAACTATTCAATATTCAAGAAAACCATTCAATTCAATACCCACAATGAAAGTGTGGCAAATTATTTATATTCCAATTTGTAATTTACATTTTCGCTGCAGTTTCTCGTGTCTAACTTTTGTTTGGGTTTGGGTTTGGGTTTGGCATTTTCACAATTCGCAGCGACCTTCAGGGCCGCCCCCAATCCGCGTATTGTTCAAAGTCGAAGCCTGCGAAGTGTTGGTCATAAAAGTTAATGGCAGACAGCTCCATTCAGTGCGGTAATACCCCAGAGTGGCAGTGGCAGTGGCAGTCGCAGTGGCGGGGTTTTGCATCGTACAATGTGCGATGAGCATGCAGTTTCCTCTCCGAGTTTATTTGGCTTTCGTTCGTTTTCCGTCTTCTGCCGCGGCTTTCCGGTCAGGGGCACTTTCCTTTTCAATTTGTCTAGCTCTTTAGAGCCATTTCGCAACGACGCGGCGTTTGTTTGCCATTGCGATTGGTGCTGAGGTGTCTGCCAACAAGTGTTTGCTCTGAGGCCATAATCGGAGTCGAGAATTCCGCTGTTCGCCTCAAGCTCGAGCCGGCGATGGCGATGGAGCTCCAGAGATGGCTCCTGCCCCCCGGCATAATTAAGTTGGCACATTCGCGTAATGGCCAACTGCAATTATACGCCGCGATGGAGCCCCTGTTCGGGTCTATGCAAAAGCTGTACATAATTATAATGTTCGTTGTGTGGTGGCTGCCTGCCTCGGTTTATTGTTAGTTGGTTTTGTTTGCGTTTCTGTTTCGGCTATGATACTCTTTCCCATTCCAGGGTACTCCAAGGGCGGCCACAAGCTGGAAAATCCCAAAAGTATTTACACGAAGGATCGTTTGGCAGATCCCCTCTGGAGTTGTTATGGTACCAGTCTGAAAGACCCCGAAAGGGTATTGAAAGATACGGCTTTCGAGGATGGTTTTTGTTCAATGTTTGCCCCCTTTGCCACCGCAGATGTATCGTATCGTGAGGTTAGAGAGTGTGTGCTCATCTGCAAAATGCAAATGAAAGTCAAAGTTAATTTGTTAGATTTTCCCGTTGAGATACCCGCACTCGTCCGCAGATACAGATACACGGTCACAATACTGTGGCCAAATGTGTGGCCACATTTCCATTTTCGGGACGCCTTTTGCTGGGCGTGAGATTTTCTTTGGGTTTCGTGTGGCTCCTCTAGGGCGTTGCTCTTGGGGAAACCCGAATGATTCTACATACATTAATGATTCCACAGATCGTAGAATCACCAAAGAATAGCTAGTGCACTAATTTCCCACACACTCCCAGCTCAATTGGCAGCAATCCGTAATGAACTCGGCCTTGGCATTCCCCCAAGTTCAATGCCAAACCATATTTTGTGATCCAGACTCCAGACCCCCCTGGTGGCAGTCATTCCATTTAATTAATCAACGCTGAAACGAAATGAAAATTTTCCAGTTGTGTGTGGATTGCTTTGCTCATCAGCATCGTCATCATCATCATCCCCATTATCGTCCCCATCGGCGTGCCATGGTTACTGCACCCACAAATGTCGACACGAATCCGCGGCTGCAGTTTCCATTTCGATGCGCAAAAAATTCTTTAACTGCCACCCGCGCGAGGGGCACAGAAGGGGTGTGTTTGAAGAGGCTTGTCCCCCCCCAACCCCTCACTAATTAGCACATAAAGACTTTGGGACACACATGGAGCTGACTGCTCTACTAACGAGGCTAACTGCGTTAACTAGGTTAGAACTCAGGGCTTTCTGGTGCGGTCTATAGAAAAGGACATGTTTTCCGAAAAGAAAAACCATATTTCATTCAAAAATGTTAAATCCCCAAATCTATTAGAAAAGGTCGCCTTCGTTCGTTGTGTAAAAATCATATTGCCTATCTTCAAAATGGCTCAACTGTTCCGAGTCTTAAGGAATTAAGGAGAATTTTACAATTGCAAAAAGGCATCGTGCCACGTCCATAATAGTAAATATAGAACAGATAAATAAATTAACAATATAATTTTACAAGCCCCCGCCTTCAAATGTACATTTTACGTGATTTCTACATTAATTCTACACAAATCTGGTGCCCGAAAGTATGCTACGAAAAATGGGTTTAAGGGTTTCAAATCACAGTACAGGCATGACACCTACTTAAATTGCACCTGAATTTTGGATTTTTGGTGTGTTCCTTAGCCCCATTGTTTCTATATAGATAATGCTGACAAATATAAAAAAAACAGTGGCTCTAGTTAGACGACCAACACTTGGCTGTGGCGTGGCTGTGGCTGTCATTGATGGATTCTTGTACTCTGCGAGTGCCAGGGAAAAAGTAAACGTGCTTCGAATTGTTAAGAAATGAGAATACCCGTATAAACATATATATATGTACATATAACAGCGTCTGTGATCATTCGGCATCCCCGAACTTGGAGTGAATCACTTCAGACCCATTACTCACGTCCCGCCTCATTCGTCTGGCGCCGAGAGAAGCCAGAAACAATTCAATAGCCAAAGGCAGCGGCATCGCATCCACATCGTCAACAGGCAGCAGGCCACAGAGTTCAGCAGCGAAGACAAATTCTTATTTGAAAATAGTTTTCCTTGAAATGCCTTTGGCCCGCCGCCCGGCCTGCACCGCTGCAGCTTCAATTTTAAGCGAATTTACTGCACAAATGGACAATGCATTTTGCTCTTGGGCCTGGGCATGGGTCTGGGTCTGGGTCTGGGCCTCATGGCATTTATTTATTGGTTGATTCATTGATCGAGTGGGTTGTGGGTTCCACACACATATTAATTATGAATTTAAGTGGACATTTTCCACTAAGGACTGATGTGGCAAAAGTCGGGGTCACCTTCTCCACCTTTTCCGCACGCTGAGCTGCTGTCAGTTCGGGTGGCTTTTATCGCGAATGCAATGTGACATTTAATTTCCCCACCATCTTTGCCATTCCTGTCAGAAGCTCTGACACAAGGGTGTCATCGATCGATCCATTAGTGAGGTGTCGGGGCAAGTGAGTGACGGGAGCCATCGCGGAAGGCATCCATCCCAGTCCAAGGAGTAGCTCTAACATCAAAATATTTGTCACATTTCAGCTCATAAAAAACCCTTTTGTTTTGTTGTTTCGTTCCAGCATGTCTTCCGGCCTGATGTCGTGTGTGAGGGAAAACTCGCCGCCGCTGGAGCTCGAGTTGGATGCGAGTGCCGATGGTCCATTGTCACTGCCGGAGGGCAACGTCAGCAGGTCACATGGGGGGCCCGCCACCTCCACGCCCATCTCCAGCCCCGGAAACGGTGGCCACGAGCCCGCAAATGCCGGTGAGTTTTGTTACCTAATGGCTCCCATGCTCCCATCATATCCTTGGAAAAAGCTCGATTAATTGGCTTATTGTTTATTCGATGGCACACAGATGCGAAAACATTCAAGTACGGAATGTGGGATTATGAAATTGCCTTTGGTGCCAACGGGGAATTGCCTGCCGTAGTGGAGCTTTGTGCTTCATCTGATGGTTTCCCCCAGAGGCTTCTGGCATGGCTTTGACTGACATCCCCAAAGGAACTCCTGGGGTGGCATGGCAATCAAATACTTGTTGGGGTAGGCTTTAATCTCGACGCAAGGATGGATAGTGATACACGACTAGAAGCATATAGTTTAGGGATTCATTTCACACATCACTGTACAAAGCGAGCACAGTCCGGGCTCCGTCGAGTGGGAATTGTTGGAAGAGATGTTCGGACAGAGCCCTGTACTGTCAGATTTGTAGTGGGAGGTCAAAGCTGGCTCGTCGCTTCGTATGTGCATAATTAGATGGGGCTTATGGGTTTCGGGTACCGCACCACCACCAGAGATACGAATACGAATACGAATACAGCTGCAGATGCAGATACAATGAGCGCGAGATACGCGCTTTGTTTGTCCGCTAGTTTGGGGCTTGGGCCAGCCGAATAACTGGATAATGTTTATATAATTGTGGGTAATACTCGTACAAGCCCCACGTGCTAATTAACGCCGACGACTTTCTCCGCCAAAGCGAGAATCGACCACAAATGTTCTGTTCTATTCCGCGGTGAAATGGTAATGCAAATAAGAACAGGCATGGAATGGGATTTCACTTCATTTTGGGGCTACCCGAAGTGTTTCTGTTGTTATGACAACACAAATAGCAACAACAACTTCCATCAGCAATAACAATGTGTACATTTCAGCATATATTTGTGTGCATAAATACATGGTAGCTACACGGGTCGCTGCACAGTGGGTGAGATCACGATCCACCCACTACACTTTTGAAACCTATAAATTGAATGTGGATTGGCTGGATCTCTTCGGCTGTGGCCCATTGTACAGGGTCTTGGGGTCTTGGCTTAGCCCCTGACAGGCAGACAGGCAGACAGGCCGCCAGGCCGCGAAGAGCGCTAATCAGCCCGATTTGGCAACCTGGCTAAGAGTGCGACACAGCCAATAGGCCCAGACATGCGACGCTGTCGATGACTGTTCGCTTGGGGCTCTCTTCGGTTCGGTTCAGTTGAGTTCAGTGTTTGATTTGATTTGAGTTCGCCTCGGCTGGGGTTTCGTTCGCTTCGTTTTCGTTTTCGTGGATTTCGATTTCGATTTCTGTGTTTCGTGCGACGGCAGTCGCCGCCTTCCCATTGATTCAATTCATTCTGTGCGCTCCGCTCCACCTGTACAGGTGAAACGATTTCGACGGTAACGCCGGTTATTGCACTAATTGAATTGTCGTCGCTGATACCCTCGCTGCCCTGCCATCGAAGTGGAATCGAATTGAAACACTCAACCGCTGTTCGTTCCATCCGTTATTAAATCCGCATAATTTTTAATCAATATTATCGGCCAAGCACCAAGAAATACCTGGAACATCGCGGAGTCATTAAGTAGAGTGCATTTTTGTGGTTCTGTAAAGTGAATTTTTCAAGTGTGAAGTGGAGTTGGGGGCTGTGGGGCTGTGGGGCTTGTTTACAAGAAGCAACAATCAGTAGAGTAAACATCGCGGGGAATTTCTCAATTGAACAGAACATCTGCGGCTATTTTCGGAATTCATTTATTTAAACAGGTAATCAAATGTATTGTTTATTGTTTATTTTGGATAGAAAAATTCCATGCGTTCTCCCTCAACGTTAACAATATATTTATGCCACCTTAGAGCGATATTATATAAATTTTGGGCCATGTCAGAGGGGCTTATCAAGCGACGATGATTTTTCGGGTTCAATCCCCGTACAGTGCAGGCCCCAATTGAGGCAGCCCTCTAATTGAAGTGCCGAGTGCCAAGAGTTGTGTAACCAATTCCGTGCGTCTCGGAGAGTGTCGATTGTTGGTGTGATTTGTTTGGCCCGGGCGGACCGGCGGGAGGGGAGGTGGGCTCTGATAAGCTCGTGGCCATTCAGCACGCTCCCGATCGATGGCAGTCAACGTCTTTGGGCTTTTGGGCGATTAAAACAACCTGGAGATTGGCAGAGAGCCGACGCGCTGCCTCCTTATCAGACCCGATGTTATATAAACAAGGTCTGGGATAAGACCAATCGATAGATTGGAATAGAGAGGAAGTCTACGGTCATACTCCTTCTGGGGACTATTTCCACAGTCAGATTAGAGAACTCTTCGTTCGGAATAGCATGGTACATGGTTATTATTTCTGTTCTCTTCAAAACCCCAATTCCCAATTCCCTATACTTGACATTGGTTATCTTCTCAGTTCTCTCTGTTCAAAGTCTCTTTTCCGATTTGTGCTTCATTGGCGGTTGGTAGGAGCTGTCAGATCGTAGATTTCTGCACTGATTGGTGGCTTCTTCCACACAATACAACGTTTGCCCTGAACAATGGCTCAAATATAAAGTAAATAATGGTATCAAGTGATACGAGTATACGCTATCTGCGAAACGTGAGTGATATTTGCTTTGACATCATTTTCTATTTGGAAAAGCGTTGCAGGCACCCCCGTAGTCCTGTGCCCTTTTCACTGGCCCAGACCCAAGGCTAGGCCTCGGCTAATCCATGGAAAGAATATCCAATTCTAGAAGCTTGCCTTGCAGCGGCTTACGGGCCAACAGAATATATATTCAGCGTCTGAAGGCCGCAAGACCTGTTCGCTCATAAGAACAGTCGTGGAAAAGTGCAACTCTCGGGGCCTCCTCTGGCTGGGGGCTGGGGGCTGGGGGCTCACTATTCTAATTCCATACGAGTGGACGTGGCGCGGCGCGACACTGGCTCACTTGACCTTCCCCAAGCCGAAGACTGGCAAAGCCCACATCCGCTGGTGGTGCCTGGTGGTGGCTTACAAAACTCGCCAATTACTGCAGCGGATTTGCATTTATCATGATGTTGTGGCGTTGTGTGGTGTGGCAACAGTTTGCCAATGATTAATTAATAAATGAACCCACTCGCCGCACCAAACCTTTTTGAAATCGCAAATCGAGAATCGGATGGTTTCGAGTAGGAATTGGTGTCAGCGAAACTGTCGGAGGCAACACTCCGGCGGCCCACGCACTCCGCCCCGGGCACAGTGGGCACTCGGGGAGTTTAGAGACAATAAAAATGATTCATTATCGCAGTGCATCATGTTGCCAAATTGAAAAGACTTGAGTCTATTTTGATGTATTACAAAATCTGACAATGACATGGCGGAGACAAAGACGCAAGCAAACAGTTTCGCCCACATTCGCGGAACTCCAACCGATGACAGCACGCGAAAAAGCGAAAACAGCGAAAAGGGGACCCAAGCAAGAGCAGATCTTGCTCAATAGACTTTAGATGGATTAGAAGTAATACAATACAGGGAGGGGTCTGCCTCTTTTTCCTTCCCTTCCCTTGCAAGGGCCTGCCATATTAAGGCCGCCCTCAGTCCCAGAAGGGTTCGCTCCGATGACCCAATTAGCATTCTATAAATAAGCGATTGTCACTTGTCGGAGGGAGGTACTCGTACTCGTACCCCCTGTTTGGCGGTTAACATTCCATTAGCAGCAGGTCCCCAAGCAATTTCCAGTGGCACCCCCCAAAAGCTAATAAATAGAATGACGCGCAAGTGCCCTTCGTCGCCTCCTCGACTTGGATGGCGACCTCTTATGAGTAATCAAGCGATGACCAGCCCCAACGCCGCTGGAACTAATCGTCAGCATCGGGCAAATAATCGGTATATCTTTGTATGTACTGTCTGGCCGTGTTCGCGTGCCCCCAAAACGTGACCGGCATGCGAATAGACAGACCCCCAACACCTTGATTAGGCGGCCCATTGGGGGAAGGTCCAATCGCAGCGTTGTCTTCAGTATTTTAGAAATCAATATGCATATACATACTCGCATATAGTGGTACAAGTACTTCCAAGTACACTTTTTTTCTGGTCTGGTCTGTGTTTAGTGAACTTTCTTCGACGGCATGACACATAACACACATCCATGAATCACTTGTGGAGTTCCAGGAACTCCTGGAGATGAGGATGATCTCTCCAGAGAAAGGGAGCTACTAGATGGTTTGGAAACCACCGAATGCCCGGCCACAATCAAGAGATGTTCTGCACTGAGTTTGGAATCGTGTAGCTACATATGTATTCCACATTCAACATTCCATATCGATCGATAAGGAATCTACCTGCAGCCAGCCACTCTCTGTCTCCCTCTCTCTCACCATATTATCGCCCTATCGAAATGAAATAAACAATTGTTGAATAGAAGTCGACGGACGACCCAGCAATTCCACTTCAATTGATTATATTTTACGATTCTGGCTAATTACGTCGCTGGAATGGCGTCCAAGAGGTTCGTTTCGACTATACTATCGCATTGCACTGCTCAAGGAATTCCACAAGATCTATATAAATATGGATCTACTCATAAATGGTCCCTACTTTTCTGTGCACGTGGTGCTGGATTGAAGACTATTCATAAGCATTTCTCTCAGTGTGCATGCACTATCTATCTATCTATATATTTGTCTATCTATAGCTGTCACGTTTCTTCTACCTGTCACCCTCGCCTTCCCCTTTTTTCGCTGATTTGGGAGTTCCCAATTAAAGGCCCTCAAATTTTTGCCTATTATGGGCATGTTTTTCGATTCGCTTCGTTTTCGCCCATTTATTGTTTATTTCTTATCGCTCCGCCTTTCCGCTACGTTTCTTTGGCTCCTACCCTGAGAAAGATTCTATTAGCAATCGATGGATGGTCATGGTCTTTGGGCTGTGAGTAACTGAGGAAGTAGGATGGAAATCGGAATCATGATTCTTACCGCTTTACCGCTTACCTCATCGGAAGTGTTCCCAAGTGCTGGAGGAGCTACTACCAAGAATCGGAATTCGGGATGAATAACAGGCATTTATATAGTTATTTACTTTCTTCGTTGTTGACTCAGAGCCTCCTCTCCCTAAATTGCTCATATTTCTATCGCATTTTGAAAAGCTCCTTATGATTTCAGTGTCAACCATTATGTTTACTTATTTAATCGTTCTTTCCGCTCTTCAGTGGCTTAAATGTCAAGCATTTCTTTTGAGCCAAATTCAGCATAACCTGAAAACCTATACCCGTAAAAGAATAACGGTCGCAAAGGGTGGCACAAGATGGTTACAAGATGGCACCAAATTAAGAGCAAATTTTTTGAGTTTTTTGAGTTTTGGATGGCAAAGCCCCAAATAAATACGCCCAAAAAACAAACCCACAAGATCGTTTGGTTTCTTAAGACATTCTACATAGCCGTGGCTTACTGTGTGCCATTCAAGTGAATACTTTTCTAGAATTTACAAAATTTACAAGCCCACAAAGTCAAGAACAAGTTTCCCGCCTTTTTAGCACCTCTCGGACCAACAGCTGATTGAACATCTGACTTTGAAGGGCTGCATTTCTCTGGCCAATGCATGAACTTTTCAAATTGGATTTTGTTTCCATGAAATTTTTGAATGTACGCCAGAATTTTGATCTGTGTAGGGGTATTCGGATGGATAACTATTCACAGCAAGCCCTATGCCATATGTCTCTTTATTCCGTATAAAAGTAGTTTCCCAACAAAAAATAAACATGTTTTTGTGTCAAAATTTATGTCTGATCCTGGGCCTTTATCCTTCCAGAGCAACAACTGCAGCAGCAGCAGAAGCGTCGCCGTTTCCATCCGCTGCGTAACCTGCGCCGCATCTTTCGGCGTCGCACCATCAACAGCTCTGCGGACAGCCCGTCCCCAGCACCTGGACCTGGACCCGGTTCCGGACCCGGACCTGGAACTGGCTCCTGCAACACCTTGCCGCCGCCGGCCAGCAGCTCCAGCGAGAAGAATCTGCGCAGTGTTAGCGCGTCACCCGCCTCCTCGGCCGCCGCCTCCTCGCCGGGCTCCCCGCTGAACCAGCAGTCGCTGGGTGAGAGCTACCAGACGCAGTCGCTGCCCAAGTCCAAGTCCTACGGCTCGCACCGCGATGAGCTGCTGAGCGTGCTCCTGGGCAAGAAAAGGGCCAGCAAACAGGCGCAACACAACTCCGAACAGCAGCAGCAGCAGCAACAGCAACAGCAACAGCAGCAGCATTTCCCGGCGGACGCCATGTACCAGACACAGCGCCAGCGCCAGCTGGGCGTGGCCGTCTTCCCCGAGACTCGCAGCCTGAGCCGCAGCAGCTACTTCTCGGAGCAGCGGCACCAGCAGCGACACCTGCGCAGCGTCGGCGACTCCACGCAGGAACTGGGCGTGGAGCGGGAGGGCAACGCCAGCACGGGGGCCGGCGATGGGGCCGCCGACATCTCCGACAGCCAGCGCAGTCTCAGCGAGGGCCGTCTCCTGGACGTCGACGGGTGAGTGGTCCAACCCACCGATCAGATCCGAGTGTGTCTAAGACGGTTCCCATCTCTCGTTTCACAGGGACTTCTCTCGTGAGACTCTTTCGCAGTCACACGACAGCGTCTTCTCCGAATCGGCGACGGCCAGCAGCCTATCGATTGTCCTGAAGGTAAGTCGGTTCTAGGAACTCGCCAGAGGACTCCTCCTCTAGTCTTTCAAACTCTATCTATGAAAACTATAAAAGCAGAGCATATCACACAAACTTGGTAGCATCTTTAGCCTCCAGTGATCGATGATCACTACTTTTCACTCATTTTTCCACATCTATTTCTACAACAAAGCTTTTGTTTGGATACCATGGATGGTCTCTTGGGAATCCGCTTGGGGTCTCTGTTTCTGTTTGTGCTGCAATCAATCTAAATTGATTTTAATCAAATTTAATTTGTGCTTTTGTTGGCATATCAGCAGCTGTGATGTGACCAAATCTCCCGCAGTCAATGGCCATTGACTCACATACGATCGATTCATTCTTTTGTGCGGCTGCCTCTCGTTGGGCAAGGGTCTCGTTCGGTGAGGCAATCAGAGACTCTGGAACAGAAGTCAACTGATTAGCTGTATTATCTGGGAATTCAACAAGTCCTCATTCATTCGGGGATTGAGTTCAGTGAACTCCACGGATACTGGGGCCTTGATTGGACTAGAGCAGAGATTCCTTCACATTTATCCTAGATCCATTCCGAATTGCGTAGGAGTCCGAAACGCAATGCTCTTGCCACAAGAGTTACCTAATAAACTGAACGATCATCATTAGACACATCATTATCATATGTTGTCTGTGCTTTTTGGTGGGGCAGCAGTCCGCTGAGCCACAGGGAAAGAGTGAAAGAGGGGAAAGAGGAAAAGAGGAAAAGGAGGAAAGGCACGCGTCGTGGCGCAAGTGGAAACCGAACTGCAGTTGCAGTAAACCATCCCATCGTGCCATCGTACCATCGCTCTATCGCTCCCCACCCCCAACGCGTGGCAATTTGCGGCTTCTTCCTCTTATGTTGCTTCTATTGCTTCTCCGGTTTCTGGACAAACGAGTTGCCAGGCCGATGGTTGCTTGGCCGCTTGGTCGCTTGGCCGCCTGGCCGCTTCTTGTTATTCCACTTATTTCCACTTGGCTCCACTCGCTCTCTATCCCACCCCATGCCATGCCATCCCATGCCATCCCATCCCGTTCCATTCCATTCCCCTGGCAGCTTATTTGCCAACCTGGTTAGCAAATAAATCGCATTTCTTTCTGTTTCTATGCTATTGAACTCCTGCAAAGCTTTCCGCTAAATCAGTTTGCATCTAGCCATTTGCCAGTGAAGACCAAGGCAGCGCGCTCGCGGTTCTCGCTTCGATTCGATTCGGTCTGATCCGGTCCGGTCCTGTCCGGTCCGTCTAGGCTCGTGAAGAGCACCCAAAATACTTGGTTCTACCGGTACTGCGGGGTAGCTGTGGATGCACATATTCTACTGCGATTCCTGAGTACCAGATCCCAGTCAGTAGAGATTAAGATTCGGTCGCAAAAGAAGGGTCTATCAGCAAGTGATCGTTGATCAGTGATCAGTGATCAGTGATCGGTGAATGCTAGTGCAGTCTGTACCGCTTCGGGACGAGGCACTTTAAACCGCTTATTCTGTCTGCAAGCACAGAAAACCTTGTCGTATATCTTCTGGGCTGGTCTGGGGCTAATCCCCCACTGAAAGACTGGTCAATTTTCCTTGGAAAAGCTGAAGAGCAGCCCGAGGAACGAGCATAGATCTATAAATATTTACCAGTCGCAGATCTGCTCCAACCCGTTTGATGCATTAATTGTGAAAAACAGAAAGAGAAATACATCTAGTCGATGGCCATAATGCAGGCACAGTCAGGGAGGGGGAGAGGGACAAGGAGAGGAGCTGTGGAGGAGCCATTAGCTTGGACGACATGGAATGACAGTGATATGGTAACACGGTAACACGCATCGACAGTCACTGGGGCCGCTCAGGAGTAATCAGAGCCGTCATCAGGCCGTCCCCTTCCCCGAAGCGAAGACATTTCACACGCTTCTCTCTAATTGACCAACTCAGAGGGAAAACGAGGTGCTCGGTGGAGGGGGGCTGGTGCAGAGGCCTGCTCCAAGTGACTTCCTGGCCTGTCGGGGTCCCCTCTCCTGGTCCGAATTCGTTTTCGGCCTACATTCACTGCAGTCCCATGTGAGATCTGTGACACTTCCCGTCTGGCCTCGTGGGCTCCATTGCATAAGCTCCTCTGTGAATTTGCGTACATCATAGATTTCCGTGTCCATTCGGCACTGGCTGGGGGGGGGGATGGAATGGGATGTACTGGGCCAACGACCAGCGTCTGCAGCATCCGCATAAAGATTTTAATTGCATTTCTTCGCACGCTGCGCCCAACATTCTGAAGTTCAGCAAAAATGCTACCCATGTCCATGTCTGTCAGTGCACTTCACGAGGCACCGATGGGTGACAGATGGGGAGAAATTCGTTGGCCAGACGATCCGAGCCAAAGGGTTGGAATCTACCAAAAAGATACCCTACACGAGAGTGCATCCTGTTTGTCTTGTCTGGAGCTATGCTGTGGGATGAGTAGATGAATATATAATAGGAATCTTTATAGGAAAACCTTTCGTATAGATTGGATTTATGGAGCAGTTGGAGTCAAGGTCAAGCCATTCTCCGAGCGGATGCCCCCATCTGGCTGGGAATAGACCGTTTATTCCACTTACGGCCTGCGGCAGTTGCCATTTGTTGGATACCTGAATTGCAGCTCGGACAGCCAAGTGATGCAATTGCATTAATTCAAAGTGATTGCCAGCCCCTACTCCCACTTGGCCAACTGCTGTTCCCATTCTCTCTCTCTGCCTCTCTCTCTCCATGCCCCTGCCACAGCAACTGCTGTCGGAGCACAGATTGCGGCAAGGTGCTGTGGTAATCAATGTTGGCTTGTTGGCTTGCTGGCTTGCTGGCTTGCTGGCCTGCTGGCTTGTGTGTGGCCATGTTTGGAGCCACTGGCCACTCCCCCTTCACCATTCCGCCCAGACGAGTGGCCCACTCAGCAAGTGTGCCAATAAATCAGTGAACGTGACGGGGCTGGGGCTGGGGCTGGTCTGGTCAGTGATTTGCACCGGACTGGAAGTCGGATTAGTCACCATTAGAATAGGTAGCAAATGCCTCGATAACGAGGGTTGAGGGTAGATCTACCTGGCAGAGGGAGGAGAGACTCGTAATTCCCCGAATAATATCGAACAGAGCAGATGTGCAGGATTGAGCTTGAGGAGTAAACAGCAGGTAGGGGAAGGAGCTCATTATGCCACACAAAAATAGAGATCTCTCACAGAACATTGAACTCCGAGAGACAGTCTCCGCCACCCCATATCCATCAGCATATCTTTAAAATTGATGGACGAGGTCTTTAACCTGAACCAGCCCGGCACTTAATCCTCGCACAACGAGGCTCGGGCCGCCCCAAAAATAGAACTTTGACTAGTCCAAGCAGATGGTGGCGTCACGTCACGCGCCCCTGCAACTGATAAATGACATAGGAAAAGGAGCCGAACGAGCCGCAGGGCACGTAGAAAGAGAGAAAGAGAGAGAGGCTTTCCGTCCGCTCTATCGTGTGTGCACTGTAAATGTAAAGTAATCCGAAAGAAAGCGGGGAATGTTTACGTTGGGCCTGCATCTGCATCTGTACGATTTGCTGTCTCTGCCTCTGGGTACCCTTGAAATGCGTTCGAGAGCTGACAGGGCCTGCCTCGCGCTCAACTATGTTCGACTAGGTAAAAACTCCACTATGGCGGCGCCATTTCGATTTCCATTTCAATTTCACTCTCGTTTTTCCCTCGTCGAGGGTCGATCTGCTCATACGCTCATCTGCTCTGCCCTCTGTTCTGCCGCGAGACCAGTTGCATTTTCAGTTGCACATTGCACTTGGATGCGCATACATCTGAGGCGCTGGCTGGTGTGGTTTTTCTGGCTTTGTCTCAGTGGAAAGTGAAATCATTGGGATCGCGTGCCGCCTCCATCGGAGACAGACAACAATAGCCCTTGTTAGTGCCCCGCTCGTTAGAGAGCCGCGAAGATGGTAGCCGGAAGCACGGGTTCCCTCAAAGTGCAGGCCAATCCATTCAAGCTCTCGTTTACGGTAAGACTTAAGGGTTGGGCCCATTCAGGAGTCGCAGGGACACAGTTGCACAGTTGCACAGCTCCACAGTTCCCCCACAGCTAACCAATCGACCACATTGGCAGTCATTCGTAGCCTCGACACCGCATTGAGGCACTCGAAATGATCGACTTCAAGCAGAATCCGTTCAAGATGAGGCTGAGCGGCTCTAGCATCGGCGAGAGTCGTCTCGGCCGCAGCTGCCTGCGCGCCCGCTTCGTGTTCCGCTGGAAGAGCTGGGTAACGGCACAGCCGCCCCCTCACCCGCCCCCCCTAACCATGCGTCTATGAAGCAGCAGATTACCACATTTCGCTTTGCTTTCCATTTAAGGCGGAGCTCACAGACGTCCTACGCAAGCGACGCAATCGACCCGATGCCTCCGACGAGGATCTGGGCCTGCCCCGCAGTCCGGCATCGCCGCAGAGACGGGTGGCCGGAGGCCAGAGCCGCAGTGCCGCGGTGGGTCTCAGTCAGACCCGTGGACACAGCCAGAGCGAGGTGTCCTCGCTGAGTCTGCAGAGCGTGACCAGCGCCGAGGAAACGGAGGACAGCCAGCAGAGCCAGACCCAGAGCCAGAGCCACAGGTACCACTCGCGGGTGTCTACCAGCTCCTCCGTCTCGATGGGCTCTGACATACTGCGCCCGCACCCCGAGGACGAGGTGGATGCGGTCGGCACGGAGCGCCACCGGCTGTCCCACGCGGCGGCCAAGCACAAGATGGCCATCAGGCCGGCCAAGAAGAAGGGACCCAGCCGACAGCACCGCAGGACATTGGAGGTGAGTGAAGATGCGTCCATGGCCTTGATAACATATGATACTGATTTCTGCTCGTATCTCCAGTCCTCCATACCAGAAGCCAACGAGGATATGCAGAAGACATGTCCGGGCCTGAAAGCAGTCCGTGGTAAGTGACCCCAGAGGCTCTCAGAGTTCCTAGCTAATGTGCATCCTCCTTTGTTCCCGCAGATGTTGACCTCAAGAGCAGGACCCGCTCTCTGCCGCCCAAGACGACCGCTGCCATCAATACCAGCCCCAGCCCCAGCAACACGACGGCCCCCAACTCCAGCTCGAGCTCCATCACGACGAAGCGAACCAAGACAATCGAACAGGCGACACGAACGACCAGTCAGGTGACGAGCACGTCTTCCACCACGGCGCAGATCTTTGGAGTGCGAGCCCCCACCACCAAATCCACCACCACCAGCACCGCCAAGGTGACCAAGGCAAGCACAGTGCTCGAGAGCCGGGGCGAGTCGTCCACTGATGGGGACGACGCCCTGGCCGCCATAGAGAGCACTGAGAGCGGACTCCTGCGGCGGCTTATCCACAGGAACTCGAAGCGCAGCATTGCCAGGGCCAACGATGGCCTCGAGGACACCGACTCCAGCCAGAGCGTGGCCAAGAAGCTCCAGATATCGAACTCCTGCCTGGAGACGGGCTTTCGAGAGCCGTTTCTGATACCGGACAAGTCGCGACAGCAGCACGTGCAGGAGACCCGCCAGATGATTAAGCGTGAGATCCACATCGAGGCCAGCCACGGCCGCAACGCCATAGTCGGCAACTTAGGGGCAGGGCTCACTACCCAGCCGCAGATGGCGCCCAAGCCCAAGTCGGGACCTGCTGCACGCCAACGCTACCTCCCCCAGGAACTTGGCTCCAACTCGCCCGCCGCCATCCCGAACAGCAGTGCCCCAAACGACATCACCAACCTGCTCTCCAAGAGCACCCGGGGCAACGACACGTTCCAATCTACAACCCTGGTCCGCGAGCAACAGGTCAAGGCCGAGACCACCTCCCACTTTGAGCGCAAGCCACGGATCGTGGGGCTCAGCGCCTTCCAGCAGAAGCTGTGCCGCTCAAGCGACTCGGTGGGCCAGAACTCGAGCTCCTCCAACTCGCTGGAGACCAGCACGGACGAGCCCTCGCCGCTCTACTACGAGGAGAAGCAACGCAAGACGGTCGAGAAGTCGCGCAGCTTCCGCAACTACCAGGAAGAGCGGGAGGCCGTCGTCGACTCGACCGTCGTGCACAACCACATGCCCAGTCTGCCCGACCTCTCGATCAGCTTCCGCCTGCCCTCCTACTACAAGCAGAGCTCTCCCCGCTCTCCGCCACAGTCCCCGCGCTCGCCGCTCTCGCCGAACACCAAGTGCGTGTCCTTGGGATTCGAGATCAACGACAACAAGCTGCTGCAGGGGCGCGCGGATTCTTCGGGCCAGCTGCCGGCGGTGGCGAAAAGCTCACCGCAACGGAGCAACAAGCTCCTGGTACAGTCCAGTCCCGGCCCAGCCAATATCTCCCAGATAGAGCAGAACATCGACATGATCGTAAAGTCGCCGCTGGTGAGTGTCCTGCGCAAATCGGCCACAGTCAGCGAAGAGCTGACCGTGGAGCAGGCCAAGCCAGCAGCCAAACTGCAGCCGGAGCGTCCAAAACTACTGGACCTCGGAAGGAAGACAATAACAAGCACGGCCATCTGCACTCCCAGCCCGGCCAGCCCCCTGACCAAGAGTGCCAAGCTCTCACACAGTCCTCCCGCAACTCCAGTTAAGAACAACAACAACAACAACAGCGGCGGAAGCAGCCGCCGCAACTCCAGCAATGTGGAGACTCCAGTCGAGCCGGAGTTCATGAAGATCCAGCTGAACCGCGTGGATCAGGCGAGCCTGCACAAGAAGTCTAACCACCTGGTGCTGGCCAAGAACCTGAAATCCCCCACCGAGCGAAGCCAGAGCAGCGATGACCTCAGCCTGCGGCGGAGTAGTGGGGCCAGCGTGGACGTTCTTGAGCACACAGAGATGCCGCTGGGTCCTAACACTGTTCCACTTAACCTTAACCTTAGGCAGGCCCTGGAGCCGAATCTGGGCAGGCAGCCGCGTTCTGTAAGCGCGACCAGCGTGCGGACCAGCTTTGGCAGCAGCAGCGGCAGCAGCGAGACACTCTCATCCGCGAACACGCCTGTTACGACACCCATTACACCAAAGAGCAACGGCATCCCCATCCCTGTCTCCACCCCCAAGCTGGAGACAGCTCCGATGGCGCAGCATATCATACAGAAGGAGAACAAAGTAAACCGCCTTTCGCTGGAGGAGCGCAAGCGGCTCTTCCTCAACGAGGAGCGGAAGGAGCGCAATCTGGCGGAGCAGCGAAAGAAATCAATCATCAAGGCGGAGATGCCACCAGTTGTGAGTGCTCCAGCTCCTGTCACTCCGCCAAAGACACCGGAGCTGACCGAAGTCAATGGCAATACCAATCCCGTGGTGCTGCGCAAGAAATCCTTTGCCAGCTGCAATGGCAACGCCTCTCCGAGCAAGGACGACCCCACGCCGGAACTGATGAAAGTGTTTGCCCGCCGCTCGCTGAAGGTGAAGGACGAGGAGGTGGTAACCCCTGCCCAGCCAACACCTAAGAAGATGTCAGCACCCAGCGGGAGCCAGAGTGTGGACAGTGATAAGGAGAACCAGTCCAACAGCGAGGAGAAGCTGGACAAATTATCGCCCAAGTACGAGGCGCAGGTCAGCAGTGAGTTTACCAAGACATCCTCCCAACATCCCACCAGCAACCGGAACTCGGTTGCCGACTTCCGCAATCTCAACAGCAGCAACAACCACAACAACAATAACCACAACAACAGCCACATCAGCAGTAGCCTGCAGAAAGCTACCAATACACAGCAGAAGGTGGTAAGCTACCTGCCCCCCATCAAGGTTAGCAATGGAGTCCGGAACAACCTGAGCAACAGCAACAATGGAGGCGCCAAGCCTGCGAACGAGCGCTTGTCGCTGCAACTGAAACAGGCCCCATCACCAGCACCAGCTCCGGCGGTACAGGCAGCTCCACCCACCACCACTGCCTCCGCTGCAGGAGCAGGAGTTCAAGCCACAGGTGCCATGTCCATGTCCGGCAAGCCAATCGAGCGATCGGCGACAGTGGGCGAATTCAAGGGCATCCATCAGCGCCGGGCCGAGTGGGAGCAGCGGGCCAAAGAGGCGCTCAAGTAGATGCGAACGCTCTCTATAGACTGGAAGGAAAAGAATTCAACTAAATGCGAAAAAATAGAATAATCAAATTATCACTACGCGTATAACCATAGCCTTAAATTGTAAAAAGGAATAGAACAGATCCAAGTTGCGGGAGCCGACACTCGATGGACGCAAGAGTCCATTCAAAGAAACTGGTGGCGCACTCGAGTTCTGCTCCCGAATCACATTAGGAAATAGCAACTATATATCGATCTTCAAAAAGTGACTAGCGTGTATTTATTTTTAGTTTCTCTGCATGAACTTTAACGTGTCGTCAACTGTAAGGCCTAATCACTCTCACAGATTAGCAGGGAGCATACGAGTATGATATTCGAATTAACTAAAGCTAGTTTTGGATCGGTCGAACTGAAGGATTATACATTTTACATAGATTAGCTATTATTTTGCAATACGTACATATAATTTCTCCGCTATTATTGTTTCCGTAACACTCCTGATATATCGGATCCTTAATGTCAGCTGCGATTTCAGAATTTTTCAAATAAGAATACATAACCTTTGTTTATAGGCATACCAGTAAATATATACCTACATATTATAAATGTACATACAATAATACCGACCTAATAAATATCCAAGGATGCAAGAATTTGACTTTTAAATCACCCAAAAGCTATATACTGACAGTACGTATGTATTCTGGTGGAAAACTTCAGAAAAGTTTATTTTTATATTATTTATAATACCTTTTACGGAATTTAAAGGGATGCCTAACAAGGGATACCTCCCCGCAACATGGGCGACACCTATGTCATACCCTAGGGAAAAGGATATAATAGAGTTAAGAATGAGTACCGGGATCAGGATATACAGGAAACTAATCAAATGAATGTATACGTTTACAATGTATCAATTTGAGACAATTTCTTTATTAATTATGTTTTAGAGTGTCTTCATATTAAATTAACGAAATAGGGTATACAAATGCCGATACTCCTTCTGATTAGGAACAAGTCGACAATTACCAGCAACATTGACATGACAACATTGCGACGGATTTTTTTTACTTTTTTGTTTCAACCGTGTTTTAGTCAAAATACAATAAAAAAAGGAGTACTTAAAAGTCGTTAATCTTGTAAAAAATTTATTCATCAATCGGATAAAATTATTTGGGCAGGGCTGAAGGTTTTAGTAAGCCAGCATTATTCAACGGAATATTAAAATTGAGCAAAGGAACGATTACTCTCTTACATTTTTTTTTTGTTTGTACCTTTTCCGCAAAAACTTTTTTTAAGCAAAATCCAATAGAAGCAAGTGTTTAAAATAAACCAGTCAAGTAGAAAATAGGTTCACCAGTTGGATAAAATTATGTGGGCAGGCCTGAGAGATCTGTCTAGCTATAAATATTCGACGGAATATCAAAAACGAGGAATATGTATAAAAAACTTGAGCTCCTCAGTATATTTACGGTATATTTTTAAAATGAGACGGTTGGTATATTTCCGTGGGTCGATAACTACATTTTCCCAGCTGATTTTACTGCTCTGTTGTGTGTTATAATATGCAATTGTTCATATAAATAAATAAAATAGGCCACGAAAATGCTGCTGACACTACGTGTGCAGGGCACCAGATACTCTCTCCGCACGGGGAACTGCAGCCGGAGCCGTTGGCTGGCCAGCAACGCTGTTGTGGAAAAGTCACCGCCTCCCGCGCAGCCACAGCTAGAGGTGAATGGGAGCACGTACGCCACCGACAGCTGGACGAATGTAACGCCCAAAATTCTGTCGTACCTGGGAGCCAATAAGCACCTCCAGAAGGATCATCCCCTGTCGATCATTCGCCAGCGCATCGTAAATTACTTTTATGGAGCCTACCGGAATCAGCGCGGAAATCCACTGTTTTCCGTCTACGACAAACTGAATCCTGTCGTGACAGTGCAGCAGAATTTCGACAACCTGCTGATACCCAGCGACCATGTGAGTCGCCAGAAATCAGACTGCTACTACATTAACAAGCACCAACTGCTCCGCGCCCACACCACGGCCCACCAGGTTGAATTGATCTCTGGTGGACTGGACAATTTCCTGGTGGTGGGGGAAGTGTATCGGCGCGATGAGATCGACAGTACCCACTACCCGGTGTTCCATCAGGCAGATGCAGTGCGAGTAGTCACTAAAGACAAGCTCTTTGAGCGCAATCCTGGCCTTGAGCTGTTCGAGGAGACTTGGAAGGGCTCATTGGCCGATCCAAAACTGATTCTTCCCTCATCGAAATGCATGGACCAGACGAAGCAGCCCTGCCACACTCTGGAAGCGGTTAAACTGATGGAGCACGAGATGAAACACGTCCTTGTGGGTCTGACAAAGGAATTGTTCGGCCCTCGCATCAAGTACCGCTGGGTAGAAACATATTTCCCTTTCACGCAACCCTCCTGGGAGTTGGAGATCTACTTCAAAAACAACTGGCTGGAGGTTCTTGGCTGTGGCATTATGCGCCACGAAATCCTTCAGCAGTCCGGCGTCCACCAGTCAATTGGCTACGCTTTTGGTGTCGGCCTCGAGCGTCTGGCTATGGTGCTCTTTGATATACCGGACATTCGCCTGTTCTGGTCCAATGACAGCGGCTTCCTTTCGCAGTTCAGCGAAAAGGATCTGCACAATCTTCCAAAGTACAAACCCATCTCCCACTATCCGCAGTGCACGAATGACCTGTCTTTCTGGCTACCCTCCGATGTGGAGGTTGATGCTGGCTTCTCGCCCAACGATTTCTACGATCTGGTTCGGACGGTGGCTGGCGACATTGTGGAACAAGTAAGTAGAGTGGAGGATAAGTCCCTATAAATCTAACTCTTTTTCTCTCAGATCAGTCTTGTGGACAAATTTAAGCATCCAAAGACGGGCAAGTCGAGCGTGTGCTTCCGCATTGTCTATCGCCATATGGAGCGCACCTTGACCCAGGCGGAGGTTAACGATATACACAAGCAGATAGCGAATGCCAGTGTGGATAGTTTCAATGTGCAAATACGTTAGTTCTAGTCCAGTTCAGCCTCAATTTAAACCAAAAAGAAACAAACAGTAAAAGTACCAAACAAAGTCAGGTGACGTCGCGCTATATTTCTCCACACTTTCATATGGTCTTAAAGCATTTAACATTCTGTTCGATCCATTCGTTGGCGCATTTCAGCAGCTTGGGATTATCGACAAACTCCCTTTGAGTGTGCGGATCATTTTTGGCACTCTCTCCACCGCCGCTCCGGACGAATCCCGCCTCGTTTTTGTTCAGGATTCCAACGGAGGCCATTTCATGCATGTTCACGGACTTGTTCTCGCGGAAGTTTTCAATGCTCAGATGATCGAGTAGTTTGTCGAGGTCTGCGGCAGTCGGTCTACAATCCAGAAAGGCAGCAATTCTATGCACAGTGCCTGGCAGATCCTTCAGCATGTCCTCGTAACGCAGAAAGAGAACGTTGGACAAGTGGCAATGGTTCTGGGCTTCATTCACATGGCTGTAGTACGGTAGCCAGGGATCTGCAAAGTACATTCGGTGGACAAGCTTTAATATGACATATGTTGTGACAGATCACCGACTTAATCCTCGTTGGAAGTATCGCCAGAAGCGCTCAAAGTCGCCAATGTATCCCTGGGTGCGGAAGAGTCGGTTCAAGTGGTAATAGGAGACTGCAACGTCCTTGGGATTGCGGGCAACGTAAACGATCTGAAATACATGCGTAGTTGGATTACATTTGTTATGAACAAAAAAACTGCTTGACAAAGAGTCGAACCTTGCATTTGTTCTGCAAGACACTCGGCGGCAGCAAGGAGAATGGAAAGTGCGTCTTGATGAAGCGTCGCTCGGAGGAAGGCACTTCACTTAAGACCTCGTATCCCGGCCGGGAAATCTTCTCAATGAATTCCAAGGCATCAGCTGATTTATGGTTTTCCTCCAGAAGCTCTGCCTTGACCTGGCTGTGCATGAAGAGTGGAAACCTAAGGGAACAAGACGCAGTGAATACTATGTTGCCCAACAGAATTGTCAGTGGACCAACTCGAAGAAGGGAAAACGCTCGGTGAGAGGTCGCCGCTGGGCCTGCTCAAAGTCCAGGCCATTGGCCAGCAGCCAGATCAGCTCCTGTGTCCAAGTGGTGCCTGATCTGGGCACTGTCACTATCCAGACGTCATTCGGTCGCGCCTCAAAGTTGTAATACTTCTCCGCCTCGTCTTTAAACTTGTTTGGAAAGAAGTAGCCCTCGGCTCCAACCTGAACAAAACCATTCCGCTCGCCTGAAAACGAATCAGGTTACACCAGCTACACACAGGCAACATGCTAGATCGGACACACCTTTGAAGTACTCGAGCAGTTCGGCATTCGTGGACTCTTCCACATCGCGAATATCATGGGGAAATTTGAGATGCGACTTTTCCATTGCTCGCGCGACCAGTTGCCAGCGTTGACTGAGGCAGCACTGACTGTTGACTGCGAAAGCGACGTGACCCCACTGTCGGCCCGCAGAGAAAGTAAGAACTGGTTAGTCTGGAGTACTGCCTGTCTAAGCGTAATTTAAATACGAATGTACTTGCCATCATGCCCTCACAAAGAGTACTGTCGTTTTTCCCTGAAGCTTGCATCTGCTCCAGAAATTTTTTAATTGTGCTGATTTTAAACCAAGTGTTCTGGTCCCATGTCTAAAATATTGGATTATTGTATTATAAAGCGCGTAGTGTATCGATCGGTGTTCACACAACGACCAGATATTGAATGGAAGTGTATTTCATATTTGGTTCCCTGCCTGTTCTCTTTGTTGAACCTATTTTTTTAAATTACTTGCTGGAAAAGTTATGTATGTCAACGGTCCAAGTCGGTCGATTTCTAAACTTTATTTTAACGTACTTGGACCCATCATTCCTTTTATTATGTAATTTTGATCAATTTGAGCACAAAGAATTTGGAATTTGAATTTGTTTTGGGACGGTTAAGCCTCTGGCTACTCGTTTGTGTTGTCCACTCCATCGAAGAGGCTGAGGAGTTCCTGCTCCTTGCGCTTGATGCGTTCCTTGATGTCGGTGATGGACTCAGACTTCGGGACCTCACGGTTGAAAAAGTCGTCCATGGACTTGAAAACGTTCTGGTACTGATTGTCGTAGTTGGCGTACATGACGGGTGGTGGCTTCTTGGGACTGCGCTTGGTGACGGCATTGCGCTCCGTGAACTCCTTTAGCTCGTCCAGATGCTGTTCTTCCTGCAGCTCGTACGGGGCGAATCTGCGCGTCGCTTGGCGGTCTAGCCGGGAGTTAGTTTCACGACGATCCCTTTCAATTTTCTCCATCAGGGGCTGGGAGGGGATCACTACCCTGAAGCCAGGAAGCGGATCATGGCTGAGTATCTCCTGCTCGTTGGTCTGAACGCCCGCCTCCAGCAGGCGATTGGACACATCCTCAGCCGGAAGATGCCCCTCCAGGCAAGCCTCGGCCTCCTCCGCAGTCTCCTCCAGATTTATTTCCTGAGTTTCCTTCTTCAGGCGGAGGGTCTCTCCTCCACCCGTCTTCTTGGAAGGCCACAGACGAGATCGAGCCGCTTGCTTCGCCGACTCTGTCATCCCAACCTCTTTCTTGGTCCAAGCTTCTCTTGCAACATTATTGCTCTTGGCGGCCCCCTTTGCCGACCTATTCAGAGTGGCCGTCAGAGCAACAGTGGCTCGCTCGCGCTGCTGCTTGACCGACTGTCGATTGCTGGATGCCCTCAGGGCCGATGCAATGGTGGGCCGCGCCAGGCGTGCTGTGGGGCCTGTCGCTGATGTGGAACCACCTCCCAGACGATGTCCTTGCATCTTCCAAGAACCTCCGTCAACGGAGCCTCCATCGCCCGCTCCGCAGTGAGACGCCTTGCGTGCTCCCGCCGAGTGACCCGATAGCGGCGCCGTCAAAATGGCCCTGGAGGAGGTTGTCTCGTTGCCTCGCGTCGCGGCCGTGCTGCGTCGATTGTAGTTGGGGGCTGTGGAGGCACCACGCCCATTGGTCTTCCCAGAAGCATTCATCCCGCGCTTGGAAATCTGTACGTTTATACTGAGACGCAACGTAATGCCGATCAATCTTGTGTTTGCTTGCACAATAATTTTCAAGAAATTCTGAATGTTTTTTCTTTTGACTATTGATGTTGTGTAAACCAGTAACGAAAAATGTGTATTGAAAGGTAGACGATTTTCCCCCTTCACACTCGAAATGTTCAATTTGCAAGGCCAACTGTGTTCTTTATCAAAGCTGTAGCTGAAAAAACGTGTGGTGTACTTGTCTTTATTGTTTGCCTTTATTGAAATCTGGGTGTCTTTGAGTAAATGGAAACGTAAGTGCTGGCATACATAGAATTCATTTGTAGCAGGGAAAGACTTGGGCGTATTCTTACCGGTCTCCCATTTAAATAACATATATATATCTCATACATCATGTCTTTCAATTAATATTATTTTAACAATTCGTATGAGCAACAAAAGTTTAATTTTGATTCATTGAAACATATGTTTCTAGTTTTCTAGTAAAATTATTGAAATCTTGACATTTTATAAATGGAATGCATCGTTCATTTGTAACAAGTGGAGGATGTTAGCTACGCCCTTTACTTTACATAAAAATATAAATGATCAACTTCTTTTCTGTATTTATCTGGAACTGACTCCAGGAGTTTTTCGACTCTAACTGAATAAATGAATAACTCTAAATGAATAACTGCATTACGAAAGTCTCTTTGTCTAAAATTATTAAATCATATCATAAAATATACACTCGCATTTGGTGCGAAACCAAAAGGGAAGCAAATAATCAGAAATCAAATGACTTCTTATTCGCAAAGGCGATTGGAGTTACACACCAAATGCGTGCGCATTTTGTAAGTGGTTTTGCTACTAGGCACGCGGACGATCGGAGACCGCTCTAATGCCAAAATAGCAAAGTCAAAAAGAGGACCCAGCAGACGACTGTTGTATCAGGCGACCGCCCGGGTCCTCATAGGGGCTGTGAGTCAAATTGGGTTCCTTAGCTATGAAATGGCACACATCGATTTCTTCTTTTTGGTTGTGGGTTCCTCTGGCCGTGGATTGCTGTAGCTGTTCCAATTTCCGTGGCTTGTGTTGAAATGCGACTCAGACGGCGCACGCATGTTCTCGAATCGTGCGGATCCGGTTGGAATATGTCTATACTCCGTTGGTCCTCGTGTTGGTAGATTCGTGAAGGTCCTTGGTGAACTCATTGATGGAGCAATTGGATTAGAAATTGGTCGCATCGGACCCGTGAAGCTCTTTGGGGTGGTTGCGGATGAGGTTGAGGGCCCAGCTGGAGTTCTTGGAAGCTTTGCTGGAACAGATGCTTGTGAAGATGGCTTGACTGGAACTGGCTCCATTTTGGTTGAACTTGTTGCCAGCAGTTTGGCTTTCACCTCCGTTTTATTCTTCACCTTCAGTTCCATCATTTGAGCAGAGACAGAGCTAACAGCGTCCGAGCTGTGATCCACGTAGCGCGGAACCTTGGGCAATTCATCGAATAGTTTGTCCAACTCCGACTTGGCGTAGTTCTGATTGTAGAACAGCCTGGACTCCTGCGGTGGAGTGTCGGTTTTTGCTGCAGCTGAATTATAGAGGGAAAAGTTAGCTTGGGGTTGCTCAGTGGATGCGGGAGACGGGGCCAGAGAAACAAGGAGCTGTGAGCAGTGAGGAGGATGTGGCGTTAGAGAACTGTGTGAACTGTGGCTACAGGTCCGCCAATTTATTTTGCAAGTGGAATGGAATCTTCGACATTTGATTGTGCTCGGATAATATTTATTTGCTCACGATATCTGTTTCTCTGGGGTTTGTCGCAATGGCCACGACCATTGGGATTACCACGTCTAAATTGTGTGTGTCCCAATCTTTCATTCTTGCCTATTTCAGATTCTCTAGCTCCTCCAGTAGCAGTTCCGTTGACGACCTTCATGCCATTTTCATCCGGATAATAGGGGGAACCCACAAGAGTCCTTCGCGCACGGCACAGATCGATGATACGCCGGAAGTCAGGGTTCTGGCTCAGCGTACGTGGATTGCCGATCATAATCAGCATAGACATCGGCCGCGAGAGCAAGACATTCAAACGCTGTGTGGGGTAAAAATATTAGTTACAGAGAGAAGACCGTTCCAGAGGGAAGTCACTCACCCGATGATTGTCGAGGAAGCCCAGCTTGGGTGTGAACGAGCGCACAAAGGACACGATGATGATCGGCTTCTCCTTGCCCTGGAACAACTCAACAGAACCGCAATCGATCTGCGTCCAATTGCGCATGTTAAGCTGCTCTTGGATGCGTTGGTATTGGTTCTTGTACGGCGAGATGATCCCGATGTCCGTCTGCGCCACTGGCTCTCCGTTGATACCAAAGTACATTAGATCCTTTACATAATCCATTACAGTGTCGATCTCCTTGTTGTTGCACAGGCTGCGGAACAGAGAAAACGTAGATGTATACCGTAGATGATGCTTCGGAGTGGTGCCATGGCAGCTCCTACTCACCTAACCGACTTTTTGGTGTTCATTACTGTGCCAAAGGCCGAATGGAACATAATCGGGAAACATTCGTTGGTCGTGTGGAACCAGTTCTGCACTCGACAGACATTCTCTGCAATCAGAAAAAGATTTTCTGCATATTATCATATTCTGCAAGGCAAGGGCGGAGGATCTACTCACCCATGGGAGCCTGCGCCTTGAGCTCGCCATTATAGTAGAGATCGTTGTAGAGAGAAACGATCTCCGGGTGGGAGCGATAGTTCCGAATGAGACGCGTTTGAATAGCTGCATTGTAGCCACCGCCCGCATCTACCTGGTAGCACTTTCGCTGGAGAAGCCGCTCGAACAGGGACACGGACAGACCCCAATCGTTGGCCCGTTGCGACTGAAGCACTGGGCCGAGCTGCTTGTGATCCCCAGATAGAATTAAATTCGTGTCAGATGAGATCGTGCAGGTGATGCCCATGAGGGACTCCGTCTCGGTGGAGGCGGCTGCCTCATCGACAAACACATGCGAGAACACGGGCCGCTTGCAATTGTCGAGGGCGAAGCCACCCGTCGAGAGCTTGCCTGCCAAGCTGAGGGTACAGACGACGATGCGGTACTGGTGCACTGCCTCGACGGCCGGGTAAAAGTGCAGGGCATACATGTTGGAGTACTCCAGTAGCAGGTCATTGATGTTGTCGATGCGTCGATCGCAGCAAGCGGCGAAAATGCGAGTGAGGGGCCGCGGCTGGGTCTCCGGCGCCTTGGCTATGGCGCGGAGCAGCCTCAGCGCAATCTCATCGCAGGCGGTGTTCGATCCGGACAGCACGAGGATGTGAGACTCTGGCCTGTACACATATAGCTGATAAATGGCTTCGCAGATGGTTGCCGTCTTGCCGGTTCCGGGAGGGCCGAAGACAATATAGGGAGCCGGCAGCTTGGGACACAGAGAAATCTGCTTCACTGCCTGCATCTGCTCTGGATTGCTGGATATGCACTGGTTGTGAAGCTTCAGAGCTCCCACGGCCACTGGCTGGCGTGGAATCTCTGCAGGAAAGAGAATCCGCTGCACATGCTGACTGTTGGTCAGACCCAACTGCTCGAGAGCCCGGTACTGGTAGCGCATTACAGCCCGCACTGGTCGGAAGATCAGCGTATATGTGGTGTTGTCCGCCAGCTGTCGCTCGCAGGTGATGTGCACTCGCTGGGTGGATACGCCGAGGATGCGGGCAAAGTAGACCCGCGGCTGCTTCTTCAGCGATCCGAGCATCTTGTCCACACTCCGGGCCCACTTGATGATCGCATCGAAGTCCTTAAGGGCCAGTTCCAGAACGAGATTTTTGTTTTCCAACAGCTTCCGAACATCTTCGGGACTCCCATTCGGGACACTCTCGTTAATTATCAGCACGTCGTCGCCCGGAGATAGGACACCCTCGACACCTCCATTATTGGCGGAGGACAGTTTTATCTTCACCGACAGCTCCCTGCCGAACTGATGTAGTTCCACCTTCGACTGTGTCAGCCCCAGATAGTGCTGCAGACACTCTATGTCCTCCACCTGTAAGAGAGTGCGCAGAGCGCCGCCGATATTCACCTGCGTGAGCTCTCTACCCCGCTCACAGTAGTTGCGGTAGTCATTGTCGTACTGCGCCAGAAGGGACTGGGCATTGTCATGCTTCAGTGCGCGCACAACCTCCGTAGGCGGATTGGCACGGAACAAGCCCTTGCTGCGAAAGATCTCCTTGCTGCACAGCCTGTACGGGTTTATGTTGAACATGGGCTTGGGCAGGGCGCTCGTTCGCATGAAGTGGTGCTGTTCCACGTAGCGCTGACCTTTGCTCGTGAACCCGATCACAATGGGCATCTCCCTCAGGATCGTGAACACGTGCGAGTCCACAAAGAAAACCATCTCCCCACTCTCGGGCATCGTCACCGGCATCCGTCTATTGTACACGTAGTAGAACTGGCGCAACTGCACAATAATGAACTTCTGCACGACCACATCTTTAAGGTCGGTCTTTAGGGTGAAGCCAAAGTAGTGACTGTCCACGCATGTCTGGTACGAGAGCGTCACCAAGGGTTTGGAGCTGTCGAGGTGGAAGGCAGGTTAAAAGATAGGCAGGATATCTAGGCATCTACTTTGGCCTTACAATTTGGTCATTTTCTCGAGTGACTTAAAGTCCGACTCATCGCCATGGTGCTCCACATGCTCCTCATACTTTTCAATCGAGTCAAAGTGGGTCTCGCATATGTAGCACCCCAGGGAGTTGAGTTCAAAGTTCGTTGATGTCCCCATTATTAGAGTTTTCTGATACTTCAAAGGCATCGCCGTGGCTGCCGTATCGAGGACATACTGTTCGATTATGTCCCCCTCAATTCTGCCCACCACAGCAGCCCCTGGCTCAGTGATAGTCACTCCATCCCTCAGACGATGCCTCTCATCGATCGCATTAATCTTCTCCCTGCGAAACTCCATCAAGGAGAAGCTCTTAATGCGATAGTTGGAGCTTCCCCGCGGCGTGTTCACCAGGAAGTTGGTTCGTTGCATCAGAGACCCAATCTTTTTATTGAATTTGAAACGAAAAATTGCGATTATTCTCTCTGTAAATTGTTTATTGGTTACTTTACCACCCACACTGATTATCTCTGCTGCCAAGTTTCGACGTTTGCGTAATTTGAGACCTTTATTTTGCTATTGCTTTTGTTTAAAGCTGGGAATCACAAGACTCCAAGTTTTGGTTTCCGATGGCACAATAGTATATATGTACATATGTACATATGTATGCAATGAAAGAGTCATAAACTACATACATACATACGTACAAACACGAACAGACACGTACATATGTATGTACTACACACATATGAACGTGTATACATATATCTTTTATAAAGAAATTCAACTTGAGTTTAAAAAGATTACCCAGAGAACTCCCTTTGTCTGAAAGCCATACATACATGTATGTATATATTTACTTTTTTTTTTTAAGTTTGGTAAGAAAACCGAGCGAGAGATGAATCACACTCATTCATTGGTGTGCCCACAATCATTCATTGAATCGTAGGTGATACTCGAACAGGTAATCTAATCTGATGCACCAGTATTTTACACTTGTATATGAATGCTGCATGGATACGATTTTTGAGTAGCTTCGACGAGTGTCGAAGGTTGGCAAACAAAGGAAATGCATGCAAAATCTGTATGTGTTTGTATTCTTTCTTATCGCGAACGGGCTTTTCTAGTATGCGTGCGCGAGTGTCTTTGCTGCACTGAGAGCGCCCCGATACTCACGTTATAGGCTCCATTGGCTGACAGCTTGAGGCGAAGCTCCGTGTATTTGGGACTCTTTTCCAGATAGTCCTCGAAGAGCATCCGCATTTGCGTCTTATCCACGTACCAATCATTGCGAGCACTTATCTTCTGACTGTCGCCCATCTCCAGCAGAAACTGCCCAATGATTTCCCGTTCTATGGGGAAGAGCAACATGGTTTTGATGAGCAAGGAAAGCCCCGTAGCCATGGACCTGTTGCTTACCCCAGGGGACAGTGGAACTTCGTTTCGTGCCATTGCCGTTGTTGGCGATCTTAAGTCCGTTTTTTGGTGGCGTGTCTGGCGGCGTCACTTTGTTGGCGGGAGTGATCTCTTCCCCCTTTATATTACTGTTCTTGTCAGAAGCGGCCTTCTTTTTCTTGCTCTTCGTCATTTTCCTAGACTAACCGGGTGGATATTCGGTATCGGCGGTAATAGGTGTATCAATAATTAGTAATTTTCGCAAACAGCACACGAACACACACGAAATACACATATGAATAGATTAATTCAAGGTTTATCGGTATGATTGCAGCACAAAACAGAAAACAACAACCGGTACGGACAATGTTCAGTTAACTAATAAATAAGCGCAGTCGTATACTCTTCCACTCATCGATGTGTATGTGCATGCTCATGTGTGCGTCGCTTTAGAGTAACGGCGATTGTCAGAAAAATAAGCGATGCAACAGATGAAATGGAAAAGCTTCCAGTGTTGAGTGCTGGCAAAGAGGTACCAATACTACAGTACTACTCACAAATTACTGTAAATTTTTAAATTTCTAACTGCATTGGCGCTGAGCTGTGCCTCAGAGTTTTTTGGAGTGGGCTCTTTCGTACATATGTGCTTAAATGTTGGTGTTAGAAATTGTGACGTGTAATACTCTATAAAAAGTCAAACTAAAGTGTACTGGTACTGGTCTGACATGAAATTCGCTGAAAGTACAGATTTCGATTCTATGGTTCGAGTGTGACCATCCGCCGAAACCATCAACCGGCAGTTAATCTAATACATCTACAATAATCTAATATTAAATGATTTATTTATTTTATAGGTACTTAAATGAAAGGCCTAATTAGATGTTTATTTTTTAGCGAGCTTTAGCTTCTCGGACCCAAATATAACCCCTGTGTCGACCAGCTTGCGTTTCATGGCAAAGGGATTGACAGAGTTTAGAGGAGTACGCTGTTCCGTGGATTTACCAGTCGCCACCTCAGACTCGGCGTCAGCGAAAATGTTCTCCTGTGTATCCAGCGGGGCGGTTGACTCGGGTGTTGAGGGTCGAGTAGCTGCCTTGAACATATTTGGCGAATTGGTGAAACGTTTCAGGGCCCCGCGCTTCGAGGAGCTCAACTCGATGGGCTTGGGCTTAGGTCCCTGACCCAGAGATCCTGCTGTGGGTGTCATGGGGAGGACAATGGTGGCTGCTATCCCGCTCGCGCCCAGCAGCGTCTGCTGCTTGCGTGCCTCCTGGATAGCCTCCAACTGGGGCAATAATTCGCACAGGCGATCAGAGAGATGAATCCGTCCCCGCTTGGTGGCATATTTGACAGCCAGCTGTAGGAGCTCAGTGCAGGCAATCGACTCGATTAGCTCGCGGGCCCGTGTCTCGCATTCGCTGCTGCAGGCCAGCGCAAAAAGCTTGATGGCGGTCTCCTTCTGCATCTTCTCGGCGCCCTCCGCCTGCATCAGACTGGATCGCAGCAGGGCATCCTCCAGTTCCGACTTTTCCACTTCGATATCGCATAGTGGGATTTGCATGCGCAGTTCCTGCAGCATGGGGCGGGGATTGGTCATCGGATAGGATGTGCCGCGGCAGAGGACTGCCTGTACGATTTGCCGACGCTCGGAGACGGCAACCACAAAGTAATTGTTCGATACGCTGGAGCTCTGCTTCATGGTGTCACAAATGGGGAACCAGGCATTGCTGCTCTTCCTGTACAGCTGCAGCAGACCCATGTGGTCTGCCATGCTAGGCGACCCGGTTTCACTGAAGCCGAGCCAGGCTATCTGTCTGCCAGGAGTGAGTGGTACAGGCAGATGTTCGAGGCGAAGGCTAAGTCCATTGATAGTCACTAGCATGGCCGAAAGATACTGCTGGGTCTGGCTAGGAGCAGAGCTGTGATAGACCAACATCAGGCTGTGCTCGTGTCCGGCTAAAGCCACCACAGGGCCTGGTATGCTCAACACCTCGCGCTGGGTACCCATAACGCTGAAGATGCGAAGGAAACTGGAACTGGTGGCAACTGCGACCAGGTGGCTGGTGGCCACCAGCGCATCCACGGACTCGCAGTCCGGCAAGCTGAGAGACCACTCTTTGTTTCCCGCGGCGGCCAAAGCAATCACCACCAGCTTGCTGGACTCGTTGGAGGCCAAAGCCAGGGCCCCGCTGCTCAGGCTGGCCAGATTGTGCTGGTTATAATTGCTTATGTGCAGCGAATGGTGAATGCTCGCATCATGGAATTCCACATCTATGGAACTCTCGCCAGACGGCTCCACGTGGCCTGTGACTATGCCGACATCGTTCCAAGCCATGTATCGGTGCTCGAGATCGCAAGGCGTGGCGCTGGGCTGGAAGGCAGACTGCTGTTTGAAAAGCTTCATTTGAGGTGCAGCTGGCGCAGGCTCCACTCTGCTGCTGCTGGCCCGGGAGAGCTCGTCATCAATGGGATCCGCATAGTTCATGACGTCGCGTTTCAACTGCTCTAGACTAACGCCGTCACCATCATCTGCAGGCGCTTCTGAATTTCCTGCTCGCGCAAACTTAAATTTGCTTAGCAGATCCGCTCGGACGTCTTCCAATTCCTCCTCCTCCATATCGGCTTCTGCGTCTTCGCTCATGAATACGGTTCCCAGCTGCCCAGTGGCATCACAAAAGGCCACTTCCTCCTCGTCCGCCTTGCTCCAGGCCAGGCAAGTAATGGAATTGCAATCATTTGGTGGCGACTCCACAGAGATCGCTGTTCGCTTCTTTATGTCAAAGACGCTCACTTCGCCCTTGGTTGTTCCAGCGGCCAGACGCTCCCCATTTGGGGAAAACTGGCAGCAGCTGTAGTTGCTGGAGACTTTATCGTCGCGCAGCTTGTAGGCGACCTCCCAGTTGGCCGTGTTGAGCACCACAATTTCGTTGTCCACTGCATAGGCCAAAAGTTCACCGCTCTGGGGCTCAAAGGTGGGCGTGCCGTATTGAGTCGCACTCTCGAAACTGTTCACTCGTGGAAGTCCAGTAATGTTCTTCAGCTCTGTTGCCGTCTCAAAGTTCCACACCTTCAGTTGACCGTCGCCGCTGACAGAGGCCAGTAATTTCCTCTCAATAAACATGTCCAGAGCGAGTATAGGTCCTGTATGACCCTCTAGGACAATTACATTGCCCGCATTCTCGCCGCGTAGCACCTTAATTGTTGCATCCTCGCTGCCTGCTGCCGTGTACTCGCCATACACTTTAAGACACGTTGCTGGGGCGGTGAAACGCATCAGGATTCCATCGCTGTCCATTTCGGGAAACGTGTAGGCATGGATGGTGTTGCGGTCGGTGGAGGCCAGGAGGCGGCTGCCCGAGTGAGCGATGCACATGACAAACTCCCCCAGGCAGGTGGAGCGCGGGTCATCGTCGCTGATGCACGTCCAGTGGCGAATATCACCATCGGTGCCGCACGTAATGATAAACTCGCCCTTCGGCGTGTACAGGAGCCCAGTGTATCCATTGGTGTGCGCATAGCGTAGGGCACTTCGCGAAAAGCTCATTTTGTTCAATGTTCAATGAAAATAAAATAAACACAGACTCGCGCTGAACTACGGCTTTTGGCGCCAAAATGTATTACTGACAGACAGTGTTGGGCAGCGACAGCTGATTCACACAGCTGATTCCAACAGCTGATTCTGTTTTGGTTTGTTTCTCTGCCGGTACTGTTACCGCATACCATACATTCAATTTAATTTTACTAAACGGACTATGTTAAAGAACTTAACAAAGTTATCAACCTTAAAGGTCACCTGTGATCTGCGGGCCCTCTCCTCACTCACACAGCCCACGCATCAAAACATCTTTGACCGCAACGCCAAGCGGCTACAAAAGGAACGCGCCGCCCTGAGGTAAGTTTTCCTCGGGTTTTAAAGAGGCTTTCTAAGAACTGTTTACGTCCACAGTGAAGATGTAGGACTTTATGACTATCTGAAGGAGGAGGTGGGCTTTCGACTGGCGGATCGTGTGTTTGACATTAAACGCGAGTTCAAGGCGGCCGCCGACATCGGATGCAGTCGAGGCTACCTCTCCAAGCACATTCTGGCAGAGAGCGTGGAGCATCTGACGCTCACAGACACTAGTGCCACGATGCTTGAGCAGGCGCAGGGCACGCCAGGTCTCAAAATACACAAATTAGTCAGAGATGAGGAGGACTTGGATGTGGGTAAAAAATAATTTTAATTTCTTTTCAACGATCACGTCCAACTTTTTCTATTCACAGTTTGAGGAGAACTCTCTGGATCTGGTCATCTCCAGCCTTAGTCTGCATTGGGTAAATGACCTGCCTGGTTGCTTTGCCCAGATAAAGCGCAGCTTAAAACCAGACGGCGTCTTCATAGCCTCCATGTTTGGCGGGGATACGTTGTATGAGTTGCGCTCCTCGCTGCAGTTGGCCGAGCTGGAGCGCAAGGGTGGCATCTCACCGCACATCTCGCCGTTTACCCAAATACGCGATATCGGATCTCTCCTAAACCGCGCCGGCTTCACCATGCTGACCATAGACACCGACGAATTAGTAATTGGCTATCCCAGCATGTTTGAGCTGATGTGGGATCTCAAGGGAATGGCGGAAAACAACGCGGCCTTCAATAGGCCCGCACACCTTAGTCGTGAGACAATGCTGGCGGCCAGTGCCATCTACCAGGAGCTCTATGCCAAACCCAACGATAGTGGTGTGCCGGCCACCTTTCAAATCATTTACTTTGTGGGCTGGAAGCCAGGACCCAACCAGCCGCAGCCATTGGCACGCGGCACAGGCGAGGTGTCGCTCAAGGATCTGGGAAAGATTATCGAAAAGGGCGGCAAGCTGTGAAGCTCACAGGCGTGAAAATGGGGGGAAACGCTGCAAGTTCAGTTAAGTTTTATTTCAAAACGCTCTTGAACATAATCTATTACTTAAATAAACATGATTCCCTCGTTGGGAAACTTAATTTAATGATTCATGGTCTGATCCGTGTAAATATTTAACCCGGAAATTATTATAAAGAATGCACTATCATTTCGTTCGTCAATTTGTTGCGGTTTCGTATAACTACATATATTATATCTATCATAATGATTCGATTCTTCGATTAATATTTGGTTGCATTTGGCTCCATGTCCGGCTCCGGCACCGGCACCGGCTTTACACTCGCTCACATTTCTTGGACGTAACTTTTTAACGTTGCTTTGTATTTTCATCGGTACGTATATACAAGTACAATTTACAACAATTTATAATATATGTTTATTTGTAGTTCAATATGCAATCTAATAGACTTCTAACCGGTTTGTATGTGTATTAGATACGATTTGCTCTTGCTTAAATATTGTTCCTTTAGCATTTTGCATTTAATTCTCAATTGCTTAATCAATTTTCAAAACAGAAGTTACCATTCTGCAATATTCATTTAGCTCCGTTGTACCCCAAATTGGATCAACTGAGTCCGCCAAAAGCTTCTTTGCAAGCGCCATTTCTTTGTTCTCCAACTTAAACGACTTATGTACAGATGGTGTGATTGATGATTATCATAAATTAGTTCGCTACTCTTGGAAGTGGTGTGTTTGCCAGCTATGCTGCTGCTGCTGCTGTTCCAGTTGCTGTGGTAAGAATAGAAGACTCCAGGCAAGGCATAGGCAGCAGACGAAAACGAGCAGGCCCTAGGTTATTCCAGATCGTTGGTTCGTTGTCGTCTGCTGCTTTGCCAATCATCCAAGAGCTAGCGGCGATCGGGGCGGAACAGGCGGTGGTGTTGGGCTGGCTCGAGGAGAAGACGTGGCGGTGCTCCCTAATGCTGTTGTGGTATGATTTTCTGCAGCTGCCAGCGTCGAGCTAGACGCCGGCGGCAGCTGACGTCAGGTGCCCAAAAGCATCTCTCGCTGTGGCGTGCTCTGAAGCATATTGGCGGTTTTCAGGTGAATACTGTAAAGAGCCATGATCACCAGCCCGATTAGTTGGGGGTCTACAAAATTCCAGGCTACTTGTTACTTGTTACTCACTTGTTGTCCTCCAGCGACATGGTATCCGACGAGCCGTGCGAGGCAACTGAAGTACCTGCAAGCGAACTTCGTATTGAGTGCGAGTCCTCGGGAACAGTAAGCGTAACTAATAAAATGGCATTTAGTTTATTTGTTTTTGAATTATCGAACAGAACACGTCAACGTCAGACCAATCCCAGTTCGGTTTGTGGCCAATGCGTTGGAAAGAAGTTTGGTTTTTAAAATTTTCATTTAGTTTTCGTTGAGATTGGGAGGTGATTGATTGGAGTGTAAAAGTGAAGTGGTTTTTGTTAGCGGTGTTAGTGTTGTAGTGGTTGTACGAGGTGTATGTGAGGTGGTGCAAAGCGAGCCGGATTCATACTGATGTCTGAATCTGAAACATTTCTTTGCATTTCAAATATTGGATCGGTAATACATATGCATGTAGTCCTATTTATGTATATTCATTAATCATGCTGGCAAGTGAGTTCATTTTCGGTACAAAATTATATTTATTTGTGTGGTACGGTACGTAACTTTTGCTATATTGTACCCGTATGTAGTGTGTATAATCATATTGGTATAATTATTGGCTAATCAAATTACAACTACCATTTCAATTTGGCTTTAAAGTAAACTAAATTTGAGTTTCTTTCTGATTACATATGTAATATGAGTAAATGCAAGGGAAAGAAGCCTAACAAATTATGTGGAAATAGGTGCAAAGTAGTTTAGAAATGTCATTAGGCGGATATCAATAAATATTAATCGTTGTACGTAGTTTCAAACGGAATCGTTGGAATCTTAGGAGTTATCAGTTTTGGAATACATATGTAAGTAGTTATTTAATATCAAAGAAAGAGGAGGAGGCAACATAAAAGTAGAAAAAACTAGATACAAACATTGTGAACATTAATGCTAGAAAATGATTAATAGTTCAGTTTTCCCGATGCAACGCGTTGAAAATACAAAAATTAAAGCTAAGTACGTGGAAATTTTCATTGTGAGCAATGGGAATTGGAATTTAAGTTGGCAAATGCGTTTTACAAACCATAAAGGAAGACATTAACTACATAAAGAAAGATTAAATATTAGAAATCAACTAAAAACTAAAGTCGCGTGTTCTCCACGCTCAGCGCATCATCGTTATCGTCAGCTTCAGCATCATTGGCATCGTCAATGGCACTAGCACCATCACGCTGCTGCTGATCCATGTGCCTGCCTCCATTCTGCACGATATAAATACCCTGATTCGGCTCCCGGTGGCCAGCTGCTGATGTTGGCTTCACGTGCATGTGCAACTGCTGTCTCTGGAGCGCCTCCAGTGCCTGATCCAGATCGAGGCGATTGCGACTGTCGCTATCGCTGCTGAAGCTGTGCCGCATGTGCTGCAGCCCATTGGGAAGGGAATTCTGCGGCGGCTGAGAGTTGAGATAGGTGAGATTGTGGATACTCTGGCTGCGACTAGTGTCGTGGTCTTGGGCATTCTCAATTGTGGTCACCACGTATCCGTTGCTGTACAGCGAGTAGCTGCTATTTGCCGGCGAGGTGGCTAAGCTAGTGATACTCTGATAGGTTTTCATTGAGTATGCATCACCTAGGAACAAAATTACAGAAGCGATTGCGGGTTTAGTTCATATCTGGATTTACTTTCAGATTTGGGCGGCTCCATCATACCGGGCGGGGTCGGGGGCGGACGCAAACCCAAACGCAGACGCAGAAGCGAAGCGGTGGCATGTGATCGATGTAGACATACATATGTACACGTAGCGGACAATGGGTTAGACATGGGTTACAAAATGGATCATCCGATTATGTGACATGAACTTTAGGGGGCGTACTTAATAAGCGTGAACTGGATTGATTGTTTGGTTACGGCTGGACAGGGACTGGGGCAGCCCTTAGATGGTAATATTTATACAGCATAGATATATGTATGTAGATTCAGTTAGAATTAGTGCCCGTTAGATCCGTTACAGCTAAGGGGTCCTTAAAGTCCTCGGTATTCCATACAAAACCACTAACATGAACTAACTTCCATTAAATTTACTTCCAACGATCATCCCATTTCTATTGATCGAAGAACTGTCCTCTCCGCTCACCCACCGTTCAAAATTTTAATTAAAATGTAAACTTATAGGGAGTTGTCTCCCCCTACAATCCAGGATCTGAATATAAGTATAATCAAAATAAAATCTATACATCGCTATGAACAAATACAAAGAAATACATATACCATATCATAATTAAACTAAAAATGACGCTGTTTCGGGGGGACATCAATATACAGATACATAAACATTTACATGTACATAATAGTAGTGCAACACCAACTCATATTCGATTCGGGGAAACTGCTTATATTTCTTTCTGTTTTGTAAATAATGAATACATGTCTTAAACGTGATAAACAACTGTGCACCACACAATATACAAAACGGAAACTTGAATAAAAATTACTGAGTTACTTGGGTTTGTTAGTGGATTGTGGGGAAGCAAGCGTTAGTATTAGTTAGAGTATGTACAAAAGTGTGGTGGGGAATTTGTCAAACCACGCGACACTCACCCGTAGCGCACTCCGAAGTTTCATAGGACACCGTCGATTGCACATCAATTGCATTCTGCTCTTGTCTGGAAATATAATACGAGTACTGAGACCTGAGACATTGTTTATCTTTTTGAAATATGCATGTACAACCTTGATATCACATCTGTTATGACTTGCTTCTCCGTGTCTGTGTAATCGTTGCGTCTGCGACCGATTTTCTTTTCCATATCCGCCTCGACGAAGTCTCCCAAGGTCCGTGTGGGGAACTCATTCGATTTGGCTGGTGGAGGCACATCAAGCTTCAAGTCTTTCAGCTTCTTCATCACACGTTCGAGGGCATGTATGGCGTCGTCATCGGAGTAGCCAAAGTTCTTGTGGAGCTTTACTTGCAGATACTCGATGATGGCATCCATGTCCTTCATGCGGAGCAGTTCATCCTTGTGGAGATATAGAATGGTGATGGCCATAGCCAGAATGACGCGATCACCATCCAACAGAAATATGTCCCAGACGCGTAGACTCAGACTGAAGGGGACCTGCAACAGAATCAAGCAGGCATTCATTTAATTTCAACTGAAGTTAAACGATAGTGCTTACCCGCTCTACGAAGACCACGAAGAACCACTTGATGGCATACAGCAGGGCGTCAACATTGTGTTTGGTGAAATGCTTATGTAGCTTGCGCATGATCTTGGACAAAATGCGATCATGGTGGTCAATGAAGCGCGTCAGCTTGGGGAATCCCTCAATAAAAAGTCCGTGCATGCCGTATTTTTGGTCGGTGATCAGGGTATTAAGGGCCCAGAAAGCCTCCTCCTCCTGCATAAATAAGAGCAGCACGCCAGCCACGCAAGCCATACCCTGGCAGTAGCCCAGCTCTGAGTTGTAGATACTGTAAGCATTGAGCACATTGAACAGCGAGCACTGCTTGATGCTGTAGCGCTCCCGATAGGCAAGATTGTCTCTGAACTGGCGATTTACATCGGCGTCGATCTGGCGCGTCTCCGTGGAGTACTTCTTTGCCAGCAGGAGCATACGGGGATAAACGCCGGCATTGTTGGCTATCGACTGGTCGACATTGAGCAGCTTCTTCCAGGCTGGCCAACGAACGGCCTTGGGGATACCCTTGTACACACGTGTGTGAAGCTTGTCCTGAGGGGGCGGCCACTTGGCCAGCATCTTCATCCACTTTTTATCACGCTCGAGCTCAATCTTGGTTAGCTGCATTTCCTGAGAGTCGCGCGTGGTGGGCAGGCGAGAGTCGTGCATAAAGCCATATCTGCAATGAAAGAGATATGATATCAGCAGACAGTAGATTAAGGGACAGTGATTAAAGAGTCAAGAACTCACTTATCAGTTATGTGATAGATTTCGAATGTGGGATTTTCCCAGGGATCCACAATGTTGGAGGGATCGAGGCCCAGCTCGTAGCGCTTGACAATCTCCTCGCGCTCATCCTCGGCACGCCTAACCAAGGCCTCCTGCTGATCACCATCCGTCATCGTGGTCAGGCAGAGAGGAGAAGGTGGGTGAGACGGTGGCGCTGGCGGTGGCGGTGGCGCAGGAGGAGGCCACAATTACAGAACTACGAGACTCTCTTCTCTCAGTTGACTTGGGTGAGTATGGGGAGTGGCTTAGCGATAGCGCGAAACTTTGATAAAAGACAATAGCATTAACATATGAAAGTAAAAACACTCATCTACTCGTGCATATAATGTATGCACACACGACACACCAATTCACGCGGACACATGCAAACTCTCGCGAAGTTAATGTACAATCTATACATATGTGCACAAACATACACATAAATGTAGTGGAATCGATTTCGCTGAACGATTTTTGTTCAGCTGCTTGCCACAAAGCGTGGCCAAAAATGACGTGATATTCAAAATGTTTAAGGCATCGCAGCATCCAAACCCGAAACAAACTGCAAATTAAAACAACGCCCCCACTGACCCCCGAGATGAAGAGCCAGAACAGAATGGAAAGAGAGAGTGGATATCTTCTGTCCGTGACATCATTGACAGAACAGAGGATGCTTATTAGGAATATATAGTTATAAATTCCTTGCTGGTGAGTGCTCTTTATGTTTTATCTCTCGTACACTTCCTGTTTTCGCTGCGTTTTGATTTTGTTGTATTTTTGTCAACACAGACACGCACACAAGCACACACTACTGATGCCAACCAGAAAGTTTTGTTCTTTGGCTTTCACTCCCGAGATTCTGCCCAGTTTTAAGTGTGTACTGGGTGAAAGAATTGAGGGGATTTACCATTTAATTTTGTGCTTAAACTTTTAACAAAAAACACCATTCAAGTGTTTGTTAAACAAATTCTTCACTACTTTGGCTGCATTTGCGATTATTCGATTGTTACACTCAGCGATGGCACATCCCGGTACCAATAAACTCACGGCTACCACAACAATTTCTGTCACGGTCTAATATTATATATCGTTATGGGCCAGATGTTTATAAAAGCTTAACTGATATTTTTAGTTTTAGCTCAATTATAATTTATGTAAATAATTTCATGTTACTTATTTGGTATTAGTGGTACTGGTACATTTGTATATGGTGTATTTCTGAATATCGCATAAAACATCGATGACATCTATTTTACGATCGATGTTTCTCCAGGCTCTAACTTCGACCATTTTTTTTGCCACGGATTGTGTATGTAGTTTTTTTAATTGTGCTCGAAAAATCGAAAGAAAACTGGATTTCAGCGGCCAGAGATTGTAATTAAAAGTATTTGAATGTGAACTAGACAGTGTGGTCCACCGTCAGACGTAGAAAAAGCGATGCTCATACAATAATTCCACTTAATAAAACGGGTACGAAAACTGAACTCTCAAGTGCGTAGAAAATGTGTTGACGGAGACGGAGACTAGAAAACTGACGCTAGTGTAGATATACGCCAGCTTCAAAATATCCCATATAATATTAGCAAATATGGCATATGTAATGCTAGACCTCTAATTCTCGTGTTGTAATGTTTCAGCAGAACGCAGGAGGAGCTGAAAGATAATTCTGTCCACCCTTTTGAACCATAGAATATCGACTTTTAGAAGATGGTTTCCACCCGCCAAATGTGTGGCGGTGCCGGACCCGCCACTGGAAATGGATCCGTATCTGAACCAGCGTCCAGTAGCAACACCTCTCTCCCTGCCCAGAGGGAGGCGGCTACACGTACCTCCGTCTTGAGGCGCACTACAACCTGCAACAGCCAGCCGCAATCTTCGCCAGCTAGCCTGGCCTTCTCGGCCCGTGTGGAAGCTCGCCAAATCTACCGGGCGGGATCAAGTGGTGCCTCCACGAGCAGTTTGTCGAGTGGCTTGTCAGCTCCCGTTCCCAACATTCTCGATTTGCCAACGGAGCTGCTGGAGAATATTGTCGGCTTCTTGGACTACAAAAACGTTTCAAATCTGAGAATGGTAAGTCTTCCCGCTGTCACTCTTTATTTCCATTTCCATTTCCTCTAGTTCTCTCTTCGGCCCTTTTCGCTATTAAATCAATAAAAAGCAATTTTCCAAGTGCAAGCGTGGGACGGGCGCAGAGAGTTATCCAACTACCTGGCATGCACTTGTACGAGTATGTACTGTTGCTGTTATTATTTTTGCCACTCAAAGTCGCTGACACGAGTCGTCATCAGTCGCCGATGCGTTGCTTCTGTTGGCCTGGCCTCCTGTTCCCTGCAGGAGGCAATTATAACTTTGTCACGGCATTTACAATGCACATGTCTGAATCGGCGCACATACTCGTATATCCATGGTCATGCTTAGGAATAATTGCATTGTTGGTCAGCAAAAGTCAGATGTGCAGAATATTTAGGCCATGCAAGGATTTAAGGGTGATCGCAGTTCGGTGACTGAAACAGAACCTTTTGTTCTGGTGTTGGTGATGCCTCACCCTCGACTATCTGCAAGCGTGTGTACGCCTCTGTGAGTGTGTTGGTTTTTAGGTAGCGACGACAAATGTAACCTGATATAATTTAATAGCAGGCAGATCCCCACCACATTGTGGATGCGGGCCAGCAGCAGCCCAAATATGCAACCAAAACGCGAATCAATAAACAATTTGGAAGTTCTTTAGTTTGAAATCTGATGCGAATTTGCATGTTTGCAGGTATCGCATCGCTTCAATGACATTTGTATGGTCATCCTGAATGGAGCCTTCGCCAGGCAGATCAAGACCACATACAACCGTTTCCACTCGATAAAGGCGAACATGCCGCGTCGGGAGTCGGCCCGTCGCAGTCACCCATTGGCCTGCGAGTGCGACATCATCGAGACATGCTACATGCGGCTGTCTCTGCTGCACATGTCCATGGGCAAGCATATCGAGCGAGGCCATTGCTGCTTCTTTCCAGGCGCCGTAAGTGCGATGCGATGGTGTACACGATCAGCATTCATATTTAACATTTTCACTTCTCGATTTGCAGATACTGGACGAGGTGAATGCTATTCTCAAATATATCAGTATTACGCCCAAGTTGCAGCGACCTTATCGGGTGACCGACGAACTGTTTGATCTCTCGACCATGGCCATGGAGTACTTCAAGGATCGCATTGAGCCCATGCTGCCTGGGCTGGCCTATTTCAATAAGAGTTTCTATACCTTGCCCACCACAACAAAACGACGTAGGTGAAGGGCACTTTAGTTTTGTGCCAAAGCTAATCCCCCACCCTCCTGCTTTCTCGTCTGCAGCCACTCTCGCCATAGCTTCGGAACTCGCGGACAGCGATAGCAATTCCCCCCCACAGAACCACATGGTGCTCCGCAAGGGCATACGCAAAATCAAGCAGGGCATGAAAATGTACAATAATCAGCTGTCAGTGCTGCGCACCGACCTACGCACCTGCAAACGCAAAGCCGCCGAGCAGAGCAAACTGTTCGCCGAGCAACAGAACCTGTTGTCCGAGCACCAAAAGCAGACCCTGGAATACGCTAGTCGGTTGGACGAGAACGACAAAAAGAACGAGGAAATGGCACGCAAGTTGTCCACTTTGTTGCAGGTGAGTGTAGCGGGAATGTGGCGGGCCCGGTACCATGTGTAAAGCCACTCTAATCCTTTTTTTTGTCTTTGCAGGAGCTCAACAAGTGCAAGACGGAGCTGCAGTTCTGGCGCTCCAAGAGCCCTGCCATTCCTGCTGTGTGCAGCTCGTGCAATCAGAAGGTGGCACCTGTGGTGCCGCCAGAAGATTTCCAGGCACTCGTCAATCAGGGCGTCGATCCAGAGCACATAATCATCATCAACGATGATGCAGACAATGAGACCGAGGTCAGCGTTGGCGAACTTAAGGAATTCACCTCTCCGGATGAGTCCACCACGGCAAAGCTACTGGCTGTCAACTCGGCCTCCAAGAATTTGAAGCGCAAGCATCCTTCAGAGGCACAGTCCAACATACTTGCGTCCACTTCTAAGGCAGCCGACGCAGCCTTATCCCTAGAGCTGGCGTCTCCGAGTGGTGGCGGCGGCAGTGGCGGAACTTTAAGGGCAGGTGGATATTCGCCGAAACTCTTTTATGGCACTCATCAGCGAAGCGGGGTTATCGTCAGTCCAGTATCCATGAAACAATGCTCATCTCCGGCACTGGTGACCATGGCTCCCGCGCTTGAGGCTCTCGAGGAGCTGGAGGAGTCGAAGAAAGCACGTAGAGTACAAAAGGCCAACAGATGTGTAAATACGGCTGGCAAACGCAGTAAATAAGCAGCAAACATATACACTTTACATATTTTGTACGGATAATTTACATAAAACAAAAAAATCAATCTTCTGCATGTCCCGCTCTGCTTCCTCAGGATAAGGTGCAGGGATTGGGGCATGCGCTGTAGTTTAAACGGAGGAATCAAATTAATTTTACATATACATGAATCTATTATTAATGTCAAATGCATTAGGCATAACGGTTATTATCATTATTATTACTACGAATATTATCTTGTACAACAAACGTGTCTGTATGTTTTTTTCCAGCCGCCAACACAAGAGAATAATTAAAGTTTACCAACCAACACACTCTTAGACACACAACCCAACCTCGTAGTTATTGGCAGAGCAAAACAGATAATAAATTAATAATAATTTTAACTAAAATGCAAAAGCAAAAGCGATAAATATTTTAAATAAATCTTTAAAAGCATTCAAAATCAAAGACCAGCGTAGCAACGTATTAGACATGATATGGTACTTTTTTAAACTATTTAAAGATTTAATCGTGGATTACGGTAAAACATATAGTCCATATTGGAACATTCAATTTATTTACAAGGTCAGTTGTGAAATTAAACATTTAAAGCTTTTGGGAGCGATCCTTCCCAGCCAGTGGTTTGTTGCGTTCATCCCAAAGCGTAACGCCGTCACAGGCACAGATTCTCTTAAAGTTCTCCATTATTCCCGCCGAACGAGCAATTATCCCGCAGGCGATTCTGCAAAGAGATATGCACTTTCAATCAATACAAAGTACGTCGTCATTTACATACCTTTCGCCCGAGTTGCCATCAATCAGACTTTGGTCGTTTGCACCTTGCCCCAGATCATCGGCACTGGCTGTTATAACAACGGCTCTTCCGATTATCTCGGCCACCTCGAGCTCAGCATCTACGAATCGGGTTTTGGCCCGTCCACTCTCATCTGCGCGTATATTCCCCAAGTCGCCGGCATGACGTTCTGTGGCCGATGCTTCTGGGCTGCCGTGACGCGATCGACGCGGATTGTAGTGGTCGCCAACAGAGGCGCACCCTGAGGAAACGTCGCCACTTTCATGAATATGGAAGCCGTGCAATCCCGGCTCCAAGCCGTCCACTACGACATCTACCAAAACACCGGGCGCCTTTGCACTGATGGCCGTGAATCGCACAACACCCTGGACAGGCGTTCGGTCCACCACACTGCCGGTTGTGTTGATCAGGGCAACTGCCGACTGACCGCCAAAGCCCGAAAGCACCGCCTTGCGTCCGGTGGCCTCAATCTTCTCGTGCACTTCTGACCATGGACTCTCAGTCTGAACAATCACGCGCCCCTCTTGAATGTCTACATCCACTTCACCCAAACCATCCAGAGCCTTTCGCAGTGTGTTCGCATAAGCCTCGTCTCCCTTTTTCATCTGAACTGCAAATTCAATCTACACTTTAAAATGAGCGCCTGTCATCTCCATCAATATTTACCTTAACAGAACCCATTCTGATGACATGCACAAAGTGCCGACTAATAATGATAAACAAAGTTCTCTTTTTTTTAGAGTTTAAGTTAGCATGCTACCCTTGAGCAGCGTGGGATTATTTGGCCGGCCACCTGTGTGAAGGAGGAAAATGCCAAGTCAATGAATAGTAGATTGTAGTACGTATTATAGTTTTATATCAATTTCGTCAATATTATCGGTGTTGTTGTACTTTTTAACAGTATTTACAATTCACACGACCGGAAGAGCAGAACTACGCAGTAACTACACATTTGCTACATAATGGGAGGAAAAAGAGGGTATGGAAAACAGGCAAGATGGCCAAGAAAATGCAACGCATGCAAGGTAAAGTCCACCCCTTTTGCTTAATATACCTTGAAAATCGGCTGTTTTTTGATAGAATATGGTCACATTGCGAAGAGTGCTGATACGTTTATGGTCGTATGACACTGCACTTCAAGACCAATCAAGTCTGCCAGACAGAGATAACATAATAGTAAGTTTGGCTTTCCAGTTGAACTAGTGACAGAACAGCGTCATTAAAATTCCGTTCAGGTCGTTCTAAATTATCACAAATAGTGTCACATGTCGCAGCTCTTGAACTGATCCCCGTAAGACAGTAGACTAGATATAATGACGTCTTTCAGATTAGAGAGGTGATTAAGTACGTTGTTATACGACATGACTCAAAGTGCTTAATATGTTTATCTCTTAAAATATTTATTTCAGCCTAGATTGTATTAATACATATTTACAATAAGCCAAACTTAAACTCTAGCGCTTAAATATGTACTTAGGATGCACCTAATAAAATCACACATGTTCATTTCTGAAATGAAAAGCACACACAAATTGACATCTGTGCGGCCCAGAGTGGCTCGGGAAATGCAGCAGTACCCCCCAATCACCCAATCAAACTTCCGTATTGGATGCCGTGTTCGGCAGGGTCAGAGGGGCACCGCGGCCAACATTGGTGGTTGTTGGGATCTGTGCGGCACGCGATGTCGACGGTTCCGGCTCCATCGTGATGACTGTGGGTGATATCGCCGACCCCGCCCCCGCCTCCGCAGCCCCGGCATACGGATCTGACTCCGAATATGGCGGAGCTGGCAAAGCCGCTATCCCAATGGGGCTGGGAACAGCCAAGGGCGAGTGAGGTGCCGCGGCGGCTGCCGTTGGCGTTGTCAGATTACACATGCGCATCACCTCGTCATAGCTGGGCAGCTCCTTGTCGTCCTTCTCCAGCTGGCTGCGAATGCGGGCCGACTCCTCGCTGCTTGGCTCGATGAAGAATATATCGCCATACCGGTTGTGCGGCCGATCCTCCGAAGTGTTCAACGAACCCCCCTGGCGATCTGGAAGAAATGAGGCAATACCAATTAGCAACACAGTCTATATCTATCCACACGATTAGCGAGCGGGTACCAAGCTGGCGCAGTCGTTGTCGGTTCTGTACCACGGAGTCGTGCATGCGCTTTGCCAACTATCAAATCAAATCGAAATAAAATAAATCAATTATGGGCCCATTGTTACTTGTCGCTCCCTCCGACCGAGCGAGCGAGCGAGCGATCCTCAAGCTCAATGGATAATTACGTATATCAGTTGGCTTATTGCAAATATGGCGAACACAAAACCAAACGCCACAATCAAATTAGCTGTCAAAGTCATTCTGCGGCTGCGGCTGAAGTTCTATTGCCAAAATAATCGCCCCACACCACCGCTTCAAGCCAACCACCGAGTAGCGATTAGATAAACCCCCACACAGCCCACGTTTGGCACACGTTACCATTTCCAATGTCATATCTTAGATGCCTCTGTCGTTGCTGCTGCTGTTGCCGCCGTCGTCGTCGTGGTGGGCAGATCTTGGCCAGCGTTCGACTCTTGATGCGCACATAGTAGCAGGCGATCGGTAGGAGGCAAAAGAAGAAGACAACAAGAGCTATGTAGATGACCACATGGATTCCAAAGTCTGAATCGCCCCAATCCATTACGGGAGCGTACATGCTCGTATTGGGAGCAGTTCGAGCAGTTGCCGCTGCGAAGTCGTTGCCTACTGACCAAAGCCGGACTACATCCCCAACAAGCAATGGTTTCTACTTCAACGCCCATAGGGTTTCTAGGTTCTCGTTTGGCACGGCCATTGATAATCACCCGATTAGATTGTGCGCCATGTTTTGTGCACCCCGCACGTATACGATAAAACTCCGACCATATATAACCCCGTGTGGGTCATAAATTACATATAAAATGTCTGCATAGAGCCACTCCTGAAGCAACTTACACGGCGTAGAGGACATAGCCATCTCATCGATTCGGTTCGAATCGTTGGAAGTGTTGCCCCGAGCAAGAAAACATCTCTTTGCGATACATATGACGAAGCACTTAAAGTCAAAATAATGGATCAGTTATCAAGGGAATGAACGCGATCGAAATCGGGAGGAGGAGGAGTGTAGTGTCACCTGCAGCACGGCATAGGCCACAAAACCGATGGTTAAGAGTAGGAAAAACGCTATCACAGGACCCGCATCCATTTTGAAACAAACTCGCCGAGAGACTAACTCCATCCTGATTCGCGATGTCTGCAAGGCGATTCAACAACAAGAGAACTAATCGCAACTAGGCGGCTTATCAAGTAACACTTCAGGGTTTTATTGATTTATGGGGGAGCAATCGGGACGCACTCATACGTACGAGTCTCCGTTTGCAAATATGTACGTACCAATAATGACAACGCGACGCCGTGGGCGACGGCGACGTTGGTCCTGAGAACGCTGGGGCGGATTGGACCCACAGCATTTGTTTAGAATGAACCAGAGCACAAACTTGGGGGGAATATCAGACGAGAATATAAGAGGAGGAAATCATGTATAGCTCCCGATCCGGAAGAGGCTTGTACCTGCATCAAGAAGTATACTATAGGCATCACAAGGAAGAGTATGAAGAAAGCTCCCACATAGACGATGAACAGATCCATTTCACTGTCTAAACACACAATCGACGCACTTGAATAACCAGCCAATACTGAGCACTCTTCTGGGCGAGCGTTGAACTAATCTTATCGGGGCCAAGGAAGCGGGTATTGAAGTGTTGATTGGCCAAGTCAATTGACTCAACAGGTCGCTATCGCACTCGACCGCATCTCCATTTCCTTCCCCCTTGACCTCTTTTCACCGTGATCTAGGAGGGATGGGACTCAGATTCAGATTCAGTCAACCTACCGCGTCGTTGCCTTTGGGGTCGAACACGGGTTCTACGCCTATCCGGTCCGGTCCTCCAGGCCTCGTAGCAGGCCCACATGCAGAAGCGTAGGCAACAGAAGGTCACGGCACAGGAGATGAAGGCGAGGAAGAAGAACACTAGGTAGGGTGCAAGGGCCGGCATTTTTCCACCGATAATCGAGCGCGGAGGGATCTGAATCGGGAAACCACGTAGGGTAGGTAGTCGTGTGCGCCTCTGTGAGTGATATTCGCTCCATAGAGCGGCCTTCGTGCAACTGGTAATCCTCCATTCTGGGCGCACTCGAGGCGCCTCTGGCCAAGACTTATCAGCGACTGGCGGGGAGCGCTGACAGCAGGGATTGCAGGTGCGTCAAGGGCTGCCTGATAAGCATTCTGTGCCGTATCGCGTCTGATAAGATAGTCGTCTGATTGTCTGCTGCTGCTGCCTCTGCCATTCTATTGCCATTTCATGTGACGAAATGCGTAATTTATACGAGTACACACACACACACACACGTGGAAAATAGTAACCACAATATATCTGGGAGATATGCCCTGGATAATGGTGGCTGAAGGTAGAGTAATGCCAGAGTGCGGAAGCATTTAAAACAATCGCTAATTAATTCAGAGCCAGCGTAGTAACATCGTCTGTATCATGTGGAGCAAAGCACTAAACTAAAGCCAGACAAAGGAATATAGTTTCGGACATACCGGAAAATCACTTGTACCTTGCCCTGCCCCTGCCCCTGCCCCTGCCCCATATGGGAACTATAATTCAATGCCAAGACTACCAAGAATACCTCTATGCTCACCTGTACAATTGAGCGACGACGATGGGTATGATGCACTGTACCTGGTCATGGGAGTACTGACTGGGACGGGACTCGGATTGCTGCATTTCCGGGCCACATATCTCTAGAACGGGATTGGGATTGGGATTCTCACATGCTGCTGCGGTGGGCTCAAACTTACCCTCACCGGGAGGTAGACAATCAGAAGGAAGATGACAAGCAAAACCCCGAGCTGGAACCAATGGAGTTGGTCGGACATTTTACACAAAGAGCACTGGATAATTGGCTACATTATCGGATCGAAGGCGCTCAGGGCCAAGTGAAGACTGAGCTCTCTCGCCTACCATCTGGACAAAGTGTGTTTGAATGGAATGAGCTTCTGCTGTGGCCCCTCGAGCCCAACAATCGTTCGAAAAGATAAGCGAAAAGAGATAACCGTATCTGGGACTCAGCTGACTCAACGATTGTCGATGTGAATGATGAATCGACCGGGCTTAGTCCTCCTCACCTGTGTCCGCATTGGCTCCTGGCGGATCGATTCGATAGCTCTGCAGCACACGTGTTGGACCAGCACCCGCACCCACACCCGTACCCAGACCGGGACCAGGACCAGGACCACGGTAACGTGTCCTACCCAGCTGCTGAGTTGAGCGACTCTTGTTGCGGGCGCAAAGACAACACACCTGCAACGATGAAGATCAGTGGTGGGGTGTCGATATCGATGTCGGATAATTCCACGCAACTTACGCGCACGAGCACGGCCACAATGACGACAATGAGGAACCATCCCAGGAATACGCTAACGTAAACTACCATTATAACTGATCATTGGAGACTAGACTGGACAAATATGAGTATTCACCGAGTTCAAGTTCGAGTCGCGCCAGAGAACTTGCCGAAGAGGCGGAAGTGTAAACAGTAACTGCCTAATCAGACAAAAAAAGTCAAAGCCTAAAGTAAAACAAGCCTTATCACGGCATGGACAAGCCCGTTATTAATGGTATGTGAATAGATATTTTTTGCACTCGACTCGGCCTATCAGCCATGGACTTTATCACTGATATGCCCCTCGATTTCCTCACACACTCGGATTGGTACGCACCTTCTGCCACCGAGCTTTGAGCATCGCTGTTCCCCAGCATCGAATTCTGGTTCGCCTTGCTCTTGTAGCACAGCTGTCGGAGCAAACAGATTTATTGGTTAGGAACAGATCGGGGAAGAACAGAGGAAGCGGCAGGATGGGGGCTGAACTCACAAAGGACAACAGGAGGAACAAGAGACAGATGTAAAACACGTCCGTTAGTTGCATTTTGTAAGGCCAGCAAGCAGCGAGCTAAACTGAACCGATCGGATTCTGAGTTGAGGCCGACTGAATGGCTAAATACGGCGTAGAATGCCCAACAAGTGGTTGGCTCATATCACAAACAACTTCTTTGAGCTGATATAGAACGTTACCCCCCTGAATGCCGGGCATTATGACTATCTTATCGGGAGAGGAGAGCTTTTGGGGCTAGGAAAGCTTTTGGGGGTGCGTTGAGATGGACTTTCTTACCCTCGATGGACAGCCGCAGCATCATCTCCTCACGCAGAATGCGCTCGTAGACCTGAATATTCCATTCCTCGACTTTCAGTTTGACGAACAGGTAGCACTCCTTGGGGCATGGGGGGAAAGGTACAATGGGGAGAGAGAGCTGGGCTCACTTCTGCTGGGACCAACAGACTTACCCGTCCCACAAGCCAAAAGACGATCGAGAATAAAATGCCACAGAACCAGAATTCCGTGTACATTGGATAAGACTGAAGAATTTCGTTGGCAGACTTTCAATTTTTCCTACACATAATAATTTCGACAAGCAGATGACGGCTGGAGCCGAAGTTGCTTGGTGCGGGAAGGGGAAGGGGAGTCTTATAGAAGGGGGAAAAAGTATGGATTAACTCACCCGGTTCCCGGCCATAGGCGAGGCAGCACAGACATTTCCACCTGTGCGTGGGACAAAGGTACGCCTTTGGAGAAATCGAAATCGAAGTTGAAAATCACCATAATGATATCGTCCCGAAGCAGAACCACTTACCCGCAGCAGAATGAGGAATATGAGAAGGAAGGATATGAAATAGTAATATTCCACGAAAGACATTTCAGCCAGAACCGAACCTTAGCGATGGGATAAGTTGATGCAAATGAGCCTAGAGTCTAGAGGCGACACACACCTGACCCATCCAGGCTGTCTCTGATAAAGCACCGATAAACAGCGGAAAAGATAAGAAGATATCTGCTTGCATCACCTGGCATTCGCGAATCTTTCGTAACTCGGCTAACCAGATAAGCAAAGCAGATCTCTAATTATAGCCAAGTTCTGGTGTGAGCCAAATAAAGTAATCAGGCATGTGCTGTGCTGTGATTACCACTATCAACTTGAATCATTTTGTGTAAATGTAAGCTGTCTGCTTACCAGTACGTCTGGGAGCAGCTGTAGCTGTCCTCCCGGAACGACTCGTGCTCTCCGCACGACCAGCTCGCTTTATCTTGTTGTAGGCGTTGGCAAGGAACTGCAATTGAAAATCCTATAGAGGGGACTCCACTGGAGGATCTGAAACGAGTACTCACGACCATGATCATTACGATCACTAAGATCACTATGGAGAAAGAGCTGTATTCCGCACCCATTCTTGACCAAGTTCACGTATTAGTCCGTGCACAACAAGTGCCTCACGACAACTGACTAGGCTATCGACCCCCCCCATCAGTGGCTATTTTTAAGCCCGATTGCACACATCCTTATCTTATCATCCTCTCCACATTAGTGCCAAACAATCAGAAAACAATAAAAATTAAATATGTTTCTCGATCAAAATAAATCGTACCTCTGCCTCTCACACTCCTGGTGGCCATCAGGACAATCTGCAAGAGAAGATACATATATGCATTTCATGGCTTACACGCCCTCTCCTTCGCTCCCGCTGTCCCAACCCACCTTGATAAATATGCTGATGCCAAGGCCCAAAAACAGCAAGCACGTATAGAGGGCTACTGACATTTTTGGTTCGCGGGGAGGGGAGACCGTGATGGTCCCGCCGAATCAGATGAACACGGAAAGCCAACTGAAGACTCTCTCCCAAAGCAGAGTCCAACTTGTTTCTCTTTCTTATAGACTCGTACAATATTGCGATAAGGTTACGGCGGATTTCTAATCGCTATTGGTTCACAGACTATTGACTTATCGGTTAAAAGTATTTTGAAACCAATCAGCAATGATACGGGCCCGAAACTCTTGATACCCTGCAGATCGATTCCTCGCAAGCCATCTATATGACAGACAGACAGACGGGAGAGCACATTGGATTGATGAAAGGAATACTGAAAGGATACTCTTCTGTGTTACCAAATCAAATGCAAAATGCAGGGTACACTCGAATAAGATGATTAAATCCGTCCATATCAACAAATTGCGTCCAAACATTGTTTGATTACCAAAGGGAAATCACCGGAAATATGTGCTAAGTGCATTGGAACTGAAACGAATGACGGACTTTACCATCCAAATCGACTGGTCCTTCCAGTTTGTGATATCTGGACGAATTTTGACCCTTCTATTTACATATTCGTAGGAGGTATCGTTTTTTAATGATAAATCAATCAATCTTCTATAAACTTACGAGCCTCAAGTACTTAATTCTCTCCAAATGTGAACAACCGTCACTATTTTTTTATTTTGAATAATTTCATTTTCGTTTTTAGCATATTTCTTAGCTCGGAAATATCTCAGAGGCTGGGTGTAGCCTGCGAAATGGACACTGAGGGAACCACCCCTTCTTTGTCGATCTTCGGATACCCTTGCATTGTACTCGAGTGGGAAGACAGACAGAAATTTCAAGTTCAGAAAAGCAGTGCTGCGGCTGACCTGACCCATTTAAAATAGATCTGAGGCAATTAAAGCGAACCGCTCTGGTAATTATAGGGCGGTCGGACCCGAAAACAAACAGACTTTGCTGAATTGTGATAATTAATAGTTGGCCTGGGAGTGTCCGAGGAGGCTGGGGCTGGGGCTTGGGGCTGGATTCGGACTTGAACTGCACCCAAGACAATGAAAATTGTAACAAAATTGCGAATCTACTCGTATTTCGAGTGCTTGTGTGTTTTTTTTCTTTATCGCTTCTACACTCCAAGTTTCTTTATTGTTACAAATCGGCAACGGAACGAGCGAGTTTACGTAAAAATAAAAAAAATGTTTCGATGCCTTGAACTGAAATTAATGAGCCCGTTAGCCCCGAATCAGCCCCAGACCAAGCCCCATCTGAAGCCCCAGCCCCAGCCGCAACTTCAGCCTCCAGCTCGGAGTGCGAGTCAGCATTTCTTTTGTGGCGTTTGGGATTGGGATTGGTAACGCCCGAAGTCTCCGCCACCATCACTGCCCGTTAGAGCCAGCCAGCCATGCCCAATCGGACTGTCCATGGCGGAGGAGTGCATCAGAGTCCAGTCCATCAGTCCGTCAGGTGCGCTGCTCCACGGGCACGCTTCATGCTTCAAGTGCGCAACAATTGGACAAAAGCTGATTTGGCTTGCTTGGTTTGGGCTATGGGTTTTTTTCTTCTGCCCTCACCATTTTCTTTGTTGCCTTTGGTGGCGTGGATTGGTAATTTGTAAGCGGGGGCATTGCAATTGATTTCAATTGAATCACTCATACTCCAATGACCGGCCCCACCGCGGATCTCAGAGAGACGTCAGTTTCAGCTAGAGCCTATCCAAGTGGCGCTGATTCATTGACGGCCCCAACCCCGACCCCAGCTTTGACTTCCTTCCGCTTCACTCTCTCGCGAGAATGGTCAGAAATTTGCATTTCTTTGGGGGCACGCCCACTCAATGTCAAGTTCAGAGCCACTTCCTTCCCAGAGACTGTTTCCGTGCACTGACTTCTTATATGCAGAGACGTAACAGCCACTGGTTTGATCCGATCCGATCTGATCTTGATAGCCACCGAGAAACAATCCAGCTAAAACTTACAAATCATGTAGCGGACAAGTTCCGGCTTGAATCTGGCTGTTTATCATCTGAAACTTGCCCATTGTTGACTGCATAAGCGATGATTATGATGTGAATGTGAAGTGAATAAATCTCAATGGCTAATTGTGGGTGCGGGTGTGCTTGTGCAGGCTTATGCTGGTACTGCTGATGTCAGTGGAGTCTTTAATCATCAATTAAATAACTTAAGGCACACACGGCTCTGGCGCTAATGTGCGCCAATTATCTGCTCAAGTCCCCCGCTTTTCTTGAAAGCCGATTTTCAGCTACCCTTTTCAAGCGGAGTTTGAGAAACATTCCGCACCTCGTGCTCCTTCAATGCCACCCCTCGGAAGAGTATGTCCAAAATTACTCTATTACTCTAATCTAAAACAGATCCAATCCCCGCTCATTAATGGAGCACTGAAACAACGCCCAGATGTAATTAATTTCGATTCGCCACTCTTCGAGCTCGGCCTTGAACTTCAAATGCCGAGAGTGACGTGGCCAATTAGAACGTTAGCGGATCAGAGTCAGCGTCAGAGTCAGAGGCTAGACTTACTTTCGCTTTTTCATCCATCAAGATAGTACCGTACCGTCGCTCGATGGGCGCGATTCTTGTGAAATCCGCAGATTGAGAGATCGGCAAGGGGGAAACCCTGACATAACAGCGGCTTACGCACTCCCAGACGGAAAATATGTGGAGCATTAAGCATTAGGGCTAATTAGTTAATAAACAAAAGAGGGCTAGCCATCGTAGTGGATGGGAAACATTTCTCCATTCCCATTCCATTCCCATTCCCTCGCTGCCGATTGTCTGTCTCTTTCAGTTTATTTCATTTCATTTTCTTTTCTTTTCTTATGATTTCTTTGGCGGATCAGAGACCAAGAGTTTGCGGTGGTGTGTTGCAAGCTGGCCAATTCTCAATTGCAGCGAAAATAGTTGCAACACTGGGAGAAATTTGCGGGTACAAAAGCCAAAGAAAGGAAATGTCTAATGTTTATTGTACGGGACAGAAATACTCTGACTCTTACTTGTACTCGTAGTTGTAGTTGTAGTTGTAGTTATAGTGCGATTTGGGGCTTACGTTTTTGTCCAGTTTGGCTGTGACTGCAATGCCTATAATTTCCCCCAATGAACCTGACCGTCGCGGTGGTTGTTAATGCTGTCGATGGGGCAGCAAGCACAGTTATGATTATGAGAGGCCTTTGTGACAATCAACTTCCTCGAAACGTGCCGCACTGGAATGGCTTTGGCATGGCTCTGGCCTGACTCTGGCGTGGATCGGAATGGACTTGGACTTTGCATAATGGTCGGCCAGTTAGCCAGTTAGCCAGTTAGCCAGTTAGTTCGTGTAATGAATTTTTACCTGTGCGATTATGGGACAATAGTAGCTACCGGCGGGCCGGGAGTCAGCGACATTGAAGGAGACATTTGCACACGGGCAGGCGGTCGAGTGTCTATTTTGGCAAGCTCCCGTCTGGGCTCTGGTTGCGCTGACTAATCCCGGCAAACATTTATTAATTATGCATTATAATTGAGGCACCCGCCTGGGAACGATTGTGATTAGCTGCCGCCTGCAATTATCCATCAGCGTCGTGAAGTTGTTTGCCGCGACGATGCATACTCGACAGCTGCAAATGTGCAATATGACGGGTGGAGTGTAGTGGAGTGGAGTGGAGTAGAGAAAAAACCGAAAAGAAAAGTCAGCAAATTATGTGAACTTGTTATATCACCTGGCGGCCAGAGCAAGTCACTTCAACAGGCCGCAAACACTTTTCCCAAACAGCCACAATCATAACAGCAGCCCAAGCAGCAGCAAGTTGCACTTTCTTTGCGATACGCTTCTTTGCATCCATTGCCAAATCTATATGTGTATAGTACATTCGAAATATATGTATATAAATATATATATATATATAAAGATAATGGTGCGGTCAGTGTCCAGACATTGAACGCCAGGCAAATGCAATGCTTGAATGCTGCCCGCCGAAAAAGATTCAGATACAGATACAGATACAAGTGCAGATACGAGAGGCAGAGGCAGATGCAGATACAAGTGCAACAGCAACAGCAGCATCGGCTCCAGCGACGGCACAGAAACGCAAAAGTTCAACAGACGGAGGCGTCAGCATCCCGCTACCCGAACATCTCCCCCACTTGTAGGCGTTTGCAGTATTGTAAATTAATTCATATTAGCTAAACAAATGCATCCGTGTGCGAGTATCGGTGTGGTGTGTATCTGTGCGCTGTGCCTGGGTTAGCTTTTAGCATTTCATTCGATGGAATGGATGAGTTGCCGCACAGGTTTCTGTGGTCTGCGCCTCGTCGCGATGCATCGCGGCATTGTGGGAGCATCATCGCAGCAGCCTCGTTGCAGAAACCGGCGCAAATGATTTTTATTTCCATTTACCTCGTATCTGGCGTTGTATTGAAAATAGCAAACATGCAAAATGCGCCGCGAAGGCTGAGAAAATCAGCGGCGAAAATGTTAATTACACTATATCGAAGCAGCTTCTATCTGCCAGCCTCTTAGGGCCGTCCAATGGATGCAAATCTGGGGAAGCAGTTACAGATCTCAGCTCTAAATTATGCTGCTGCATGAGTAATATCATTTTCGATGCTTATGACTAACAGGACAGGCACAGGCCCAGTTCTAGCCACCCCACAAACAAAAGACTTCGGCAACGAACTTGACCATTTTAGAGCCACTCTCCGCCCCAGAGATAGAGAGAGAGAGAACTAAGCAGTGACCAAGGTATATTAATGAAAGGGTAAGGCAGTGGCACTCCACCTCTCCCCTCTCTAGCAAAAGAACAACTACACATACATATGCCTATGCGCGTATAGGTCACTCAGTGGCACTGCCTTACCTTCTTGCTCATATACCTTGACAGTAATGGAGAGAGCTCAAAGGCAGACACGAGAGAGACAGAGAGAAACATGCTCTTGGGGCCCGATCTCTTGGGCGGCTTCGGCCGAGTGCGGCGGCGACTTTTTGGTATAAAGCATTAACCAGCCAAAGAAAGTCATTCATTTAGTTGTTTGAGTTGGCCGAGCGAACCGTTAGCAGCTAGCAGCAAGAAAAGTGCTGCACTAGACAGACATTTTCCCAGTGCGACTCGGTGTTGAATAGAAATCTCGAAAGAAGACACTAGAACACCAAAACCCAAGAACACAGACCAAGTGAACGAGAAGTGAGTGCAGTGTTTCTACCAGATCCAGACCCAGACCCAGAGGATATTTCCAAAGGATTACCACGAGGCGTCTGCCACAGAATGCAGTAAGTGCTCCGCCCCCTAAGCCCCCTAAGCCCCCTAATCCCCCTAAGTCTGTGACCTAAGCACACAATGAATCATAGGCCGAGAGACCTAAACCTGGACCTGGACTGGCCCTGCAGACCAGACCCACAAATTCGTGCCGCAACCTCAAACAATAATTAACATTTTGGTATTGTTTGACTTCTGTCTGAGTCTCTGTTTGAGTCTCTGGGGTTCTCTCAGCCCAGTTTTGCCTCGCTTGGCAACCACGAAATATTCTTTTGAATGATTTCAAAACCGACCAACATACGAGTATTGTACGTAACAGAAGCGGAGACAACAGCCACAAATGCAACTGCAACTGAAACTGCAACAGAAGCAGATACGATGCTCGTACTTGGAGCGTGTCTCGGGGTTTTCCTCCTCCAATGTCTGCCCGAGTCTGCCCCTGCCTGTGTCTCTATCTCTGTCTCTGTCTCTGTGTTGGCGTGGGAGTTTTTGTTTTTGCCCGCCTGTGGCACTGACAGTTCATTCAGACAGCCAAGTACCGTCACTAGACGCTGGTAGTGGCAGCTGCGGCTCCACCAGTTCACAATCCCCAATACACCAGGGGGGATAAGCCCATTACCTAATCGGGCAGGGAGAGTTTATGGCCAAAAATTTGTGTTTGCTTTGTGGCAATCCGATGTCCAGGCCGGGTGACGGTGACGGTGACTGACTGACTTACTCACAGCCGAAGTAGATCAATCGATTAGGATTCGATTGGACCTGGTCACGCCTCTGCACGGAGACGCAGACAGAGAGAGATAGATCACAATCGCCGTCATAAATTGCCTCACATAATCGGGGACTTGTCCTTTCTAAAAGTCGTGTGGATTACTCATACGCATGCGTTATATAAGCCCCGGCGAATATGAGCGGCAATTGTATCAAATGCACGGGGCGTATACGCAATATGTCAGCGTTTGGAATTACAGTTACGCACAGAAATGTGCAATTGCCCAAGCGTGCCATGCCATGCCCCGTTACCACGCTGCCCCACCCCCACTACTCAGCAACTGCCTTCGGGTAAGCTCTTTGGATATTAGGCCTTGAGGGTATCATGATTCTGGCTAGATGCTGGCAGCGCTGTTAGGCGAGCATCTCTGAATCCTGAATGACACATACATATGAATACTCCACAAGATAGTGTTTATCCATATTCAAGTCGAAATATCATGGAAACGATCGAGCTGCAAAGGTATCACAGGTTTCGACACCGAAGCACGCATACCTTTCTTTTATTTTGGGGTGTGTTTTGGGCAATTATTGATTGGAATGGCCTTTGGCTGGAATGGATGTCTTTCTCTTTTGTTTGGATGGAATCCAAATGGCACTTTGGCTGTCATCGAACCACACAGACACACACACGCTCTTACTCCCTCTAAGCACTGCCTAGCCCTTTCGAAGGTCAGCCCCAAAATGGTAACAAATTTGTGAAAATTATTAACGCAACATTAAAACGATAAACGATGGAGATGGAGGTGGCGATGGAAGTCGAGGTGCAGAGAAAAGAAACATCAAATCCATTGCCACGAGCAAATTATGGAGCACATTATTTAGATGCCCCGAAAGCAGCCAAACGTAAATTTCAAGCACATTAAAAATCCACCTCACCCTCCCAACTGCACGCACATTAGCAGAGTTTAATTTTGTACAGAAAAAAAAACATCAGTTGAGAAAAAGTGAAAAACGAAATTAAAGCAGTGCAATGCAATGTAATTTATTTGTGGGTTTTCATGTTTCACACACACAGTTTAATGGCTTCGGAAGGGGGGCTGTTAACTGTTAACGAGCTTGCGTTTAATTAAGCTCTCAGATAAAATGCTGGTAGATCCAATGCCTGCCCGCCTTGCCTCCGTTCGGGGTTTCGTTCGGGGAGGAGCTCTTGAAGGCAGTGAAAACAAAAGACTTAAGCAACAAACGACAACGACTTGTTAAAGCTGGCAAATTACATGCTTAAAAGAGCTGGAATTGAAATGACTGGTACTCCAGGGATACTGCTCGTACAAGAAGGGAAGAAAAGGAATCTCAAAAGAGACATCCATCCAATTTGGATCCAAGTTGGGTAGCTTGCCAAATTTCTAGGATAATTACGAGCAGGTACCGAACAAACTCATCAAAATGCAGGTGGCTGGAAAGAGTACTGTATCTGTCGCAACACCAGCGCTTATGTCACCCCAAAAATGTCCGTCTAACATGACGCACACCCAACATTTAAGGAAATCAAAAGCAAATATAGTCCGAGCCCACATCGAGGCGGCTGGCTCGTAAGAGATACATCACAAAATGCATACGCAAGAAAAGTCTGCGGCAGAGAAAAATCAAGTCAGTCTCATGTGCTATATAACGAAACCAACTCTCTGCCTGGCCTGTTTTGTGGTCTTATGCCAGAAGTGGCTGGTCTAGCAAGGGGGGAACGGGAACGCGAACCGAGTGAAAACCATCAACGCATCGCCTCTATTGCCTGGCTGGGATGTGATGTAATGGCAGTACGATAAAGTTTCCATCTGGACTACAACCAAGAGCTCGAGCTGAAGCTGGAGCTAGAGCTAGAGCTGGAGCTTGAGCTGGAGACAGAAGAGTAGAGTCAGATCCTGAGACATGCAACTAATGCACCATTTATGGCAGACAGACTGGCTGGACTGGCCATGCAACGCAGATTACGACTGCGATTGCCAGTGAGAGTGCCCACATGCAGAGCAGCAGCCATAGGTGGAATGTTCGGAATGGCTGGCATGAATGGAGATGGGGAGGCGAGCACTCTTTGCATGTGGGGCAGGTGCGAGAAGAAAGCGCAGTCTTTGGCGATGAAGTGATTCTCCTCCCTTCCCTCGATTCCCAGGCACATTTCGCAAAAGGTTTGTTGACAGTGACAATGCAACAAGCGGTGGCAGGCTGCGCATCTTCAGCCAGAGGCTGCCTAAAGTTCAAAGGTGCATCAATTCCACTGCAGCAAGCGAGAGAGGCGCCGACAAATTGGCGCGCAGCTGGAAAATTCGATGCACTCGGATCCACATCGAACACTTTTCAGCCCTCATGCAGGTAAAACTGTATTAACTTGCCCCAATTAACCGCGATGCAGATGCGGAGATTCAAAGTCAGTCCCTGATCGACGCCCAGCCCGGTTGAGCGTTCACTTAGCCAGGCATTCGCATTCGATTGGCAGGAAAAGTAAAAGTTTGGCTCAGACTCTTGCTTTTATTACCACATTTATTTCACTTTGCTCAACTATTTGTGACTGCTGCTCCGGCTTTCCAAGTTGCGGCCTCAATTAGAGGCAGGCACGTAACGTTAGCTAATTGGACTGACCAGCGCCGAAGCCCGACCAGCGGCCAGCGGCCAGCGAACACCGTCCACCATCGACCGGGCAGGAATGCCTCGTAGAGATTATGCGTATGAGTAGCAGTTGACATTCAGCCAAAGCTGTCTGTGATCCGATCCGTGTGTATGTGTGAGAGTGGGTCGTCTCGATTAAATGGCAAGTTGAGCATCTTCATTGTACTCCCTGGAAGAGGGTACATCAGCTATGTAAGTCAGAGATCAATGTCCCGAAGGATGCGGACAAGAAAGTCCCACAAGGTGCTCCACACTACACTCCAGACTCCGCAGTGAGGTGTTCGGTTTAGGCATGGAACTACGCCAAGTGTATTCCATCTTCTATGATTTCCAAAGCCAAACTTTCCTTGGTGGCTTCTCAGCCTCGGTGGCATCGGGGCGGTATGGGACGGTGCGGTACGGCACGGGGACTTGCCGTTACCTTATAACAAGTTTTCTGGCCTGGCCTGGCCTGGTCTGGTCTGGTGTGGTCTTGCATAACTGGTCGCTGGGCCTGCTGCCGATGCCGATGCCGATGACGATCCGATGGGGCTGCTGCGGCTGCCTTCTTTGGTTGCAATTTGGCGGCATCTGCGAGTGGAGAGAAAAAAGGTTCGCAAAAATATTTTCCCGCGTTTTTTGTGGGTCTTCTTTCTTGATTGTGTGCTTGCCACAGAGTTTCCCATATCATAAAGTGCTTGTCTACTGGTGGAATGGCTTGGGATTGACTCATTTTATGGCTCTTTTCTGTTTCTCTTGCAGCACACACCCAGCCCTGCTACTAGTCCTGGCGGTTGCCACCGGCCTGTGGGCCAACGTGGATGGAGCCGCCACGGGAGCACCATCGGCCACGGCCACCACACCTCAGCCGAAGGGCTTCTCGGCCCGTTCGCTGGACCTGAGTGCCCGCGGCGCCGAAGAGGAGGATGACTTCGAGACCCAGGCCCAGACGCATCTAGCCTACAGGCAGCAACAACATCAACAGCAGCAGCAACAGCAGCGGCCGCAGTACGAGTACAGCGAGGAGGACCAGGAGGAGGCACCGCGCCAGGTTTACATCAATCGGAATTCCAAGCAGCAGAGCAACTACCTGAAGCAACAGCTTAAGAAGCCACTGAGCGAGGAGAGCGAGGAGGAGGAGGAAGAGATCGAGGAGCCCGACCGTCTTTCCACGCTGCTGAGCAAGTCAACCTTCAGCTGCACGGACAGGAACTCGGGGTAAGCGTTCCACTGGTCGGTCCCTCAAGGTGATACTCATCCACTATCCTATACCTGTTTCAGCTATTACGCGGACGAGTCGCTGAGCTGCGAGGTGTTCCACTACTGCCAGGAGAGCCAGAAACACTCGTGGATCTGCCCAGAAGGCTTCACCTTCCACCAGATCCACCTGATCTGCATGCCACCCTCTCACGACAACATCTGCAAGCAGTCCTCCAAGTACCACATCGTCAACGACTACCTGTACAAGCCCATCAACCTGCAGGAGCACCAGAGCAAGCCCAACGTGACGCTCCGCTACTCGGAACGCTACTTCCCCGAGAACTACTACGAGCACGAGCGCTACGACGACGAGGAGGAGGAGCTGCCCGCAGCACCCAGGCCCCGTATACAGCATCAGCAACAGCACCATCAGCAGCCCCAGCAGCAGCAGCATCGTCAAGTGGTCGCCTATCAGCAGCCACAGGTCCAGCATCAGCCACAGCCTCAAGTGCGTGTCCAGTATCAACAGGCGCAGCAGCAGCAACAGGTCACACAAATCCGCCACCAGCCACAGCCGCAGCCGACCACCCTGGCCTACCGCAAGCCCCAGCCCACGACGACCATCCAGCCACAATTGCAGTTGCATCAGCTGCACCAGCCCCAGTTGCAGTTGCACCAGCAGCGGCCCCAGACATTGGCGCCCACTGTAACGCCGGCGCCGTACCGCTTTTTCACTGCCGCCCCACAGCTGCAACATCTGCAGCAGCAGCATCAGCAGGTCTTCCGTACGCCCGAGGAGATTAATATCTCGCTGCAGCAGCGGCGGCCGCAGGTGTTCATTGCCACAACGCCAAGGTACTACGAGGACGAGTACCTCTACGAGCGCCGGAAGTGAGGAGTGAGCAAACAATCTTGTCGTTCCACGCCCTCCCCTTCCCCTGCAATCCGCCACTTGTGTACATTTCTCCCTCCCCCGCCAGTTTGGGGTCAACTCTTTTAGCTTTAAGCTGTGCTCCTGCTCCTGCTCTCTGTCCCTGCTGGCAAGGGAAGCGCTGAAAATTGAGCCTCCATGTGACGGTCTCCGTCGCCCCTTGTCAGCTCCAAATTCATAGCGCGAGTTTTGTGTACCTATTCGTAATATTTAATGTCCTGCTAGAAGAATCCGCCTTCTAACTCAATTCGTTAATAAAGGAAGCCACATTTAAGTTAGCTCCTCATTGTATGTCTATCTCCATGTACTGGTCGGCGTTGGACAGATGCATCGCCGTGCTCTTGGTGTCCTCGTCCACGACGTAGTTGGGCCCGATGATGCAGTTCTTTAGCACGGAGCCGCTCTTCACGTGCGCCCGATGTCCAACAATGCAGTTGTCTATGTTGCAGCCCTCCTCCACAATGGCGTTGGACAAGACGAGGGAGTTGCTCACAATGTTCTTCGGATTGATGACACAATTGGGTCCAAAAACACTATAGTTCAAAGAGGTCTTTTCCGACAGCTTGGCGTTGTCCGCCGCTATGATTTCTTTCGTTTGCGTAGACTTAACCAAAGCGCCAGGTGCGATCAGCGGATGCGTTTCGCCACACAGATCGTTCCAAATACTGGCCAACTTCCGGTTGATGGCCAGAAAACTGAGCGTGCTGTTCACTCTCACTCCGATGGCATCTTTTGGGGCCTGGACGGCATAGCAGCGTACAATGTCACCGTGATAGGGAACATGCGACAGCGATTGATTGAACAGCGACGTCTGCGTGATTTTCTGATCCAGAGCTGTGTGTGGGACGTACTAAAAAAAATTATTGACTTGGGGAAATGCACTTGATTGATATTGAAATCCTTACATGAAGAATGCTGTCCTCGAGCTTGGTAACCAGACCCACCTCAGAGGTAGTATCCTGAACAGCCTTGGCAGGCCGCTTGGTATGCTGTTTTTTGATAAGATGCGGTAGGAACTCTCCCTTGAACGTTGAGATATTTTCCTTCTGCAATAATGAAGTTTTAGATAAGAATGTATCCCTCTGGAAGATCACTAGTAAGTACCCTTTGTAAATAGTTGATGACCCACTTCTTTAACACATAGATGTGGGCATCTGACAGACGGCTGTAGACATCCAGCTGTCCCTTGTTCTTCAGTAAATGCCTCTGGATGTTGAGCGTCTCCTCGCAGTCGCTGGCTGCGGTCAGAAAGGCCAAACGTTGTGTAGCCGAATGAACTCCAATCAAATCACGCTCCGGCTTGTGCTTGGTCTTTGGGCCCGGCATGACCACATCCGACTCGAAGCCGCTCTTGAACAGAAGGAGCGCCAGCGCGGCATCGTGTTCGCGGAACTTGTTGATCAACGGGTACAAGCTCACGTTGCTGACAATGTCGCAGCTCACAACAATAAAGTCCGATTTGATCTTATCGTATATGTACCGCAGGCTGTCCGCTGTGCCGAAGTCACTGTCGCTAGGAATTGTGGCATAGTCAACCTTCAGTTTCAGCGGCGTGTTCTCTAGGGCCAATTGAATTTCTAGCTTCTCCTGCTCCACAACCACCACAATAACCTCTGCAGGTGATACAACAATGCATTAGAAGTCTGAGTTTCTCTTGATTATACTCATAATTGCAATTACCGGAAAAATTGTGTTGTTGCAGCATATTCAGTGGATACCACAAAAGCGGAAAGGGCCCCACCGGTAGCAAGCACTTGGGCGCATCGCCGAGGACTTCGGGCAGACGCGTGCCTCGACCGGCAGCCAAAACCACAGCCTGGAACTCGGAATTGGTCATATCGAAATCAATAAATTGCTAAATATTCAGACAGACGCGTGAAAATCACAGAATTCAACTACGTCACAAAAGCAGCTGATTAACTGAACGTAGCGCTGCCCAGCACTGTTTCCAATCAGACATATGTTTGCAGTCATGTGACCGTGTCGTTGTGCATTGTTTTTGCTATTGTATAAAACAAGTCAGATGACTTTTTTTCCAATTTAAAATGAATGCTATCCTTTATTTTGATGCTCAGATTACAGGAATTGCAACACATAATACGTTCTATGGAACAACAAAACTTTAATGCAGGATTTGCGCACTACAAAAATGGAATACATACATTTTTCTTATTGGAATATACTACATACATAAGTTGGTGGCTTGCCTTTTTCGAATTAAAATGGAACAGAAAAATAGTTTAACAATAGTATTGCTGGAATATACACACAGATGGGATAATACTTAGAAGAGCACATCATCGTCGCCCTCATCGAGAATGTTGGCTTGTTGGCGGACATCGATGCCCTGCTTCAGTAACTCCGCCTTCTTGGCGTCAGCCTTAATTCGCGCCTCCCGCTTCTTGTCCTGGATTTTCTTGAGGCGATAGAACTCCTCACGCTCCAACTCGTCCAGCTCGGAGATGATGTAGGCCAGGGTGCGATCAATACGAGGAATAATGACGTGCTCGATGGCGTTCACACGGCGGTTGGTGATCTTGATGACCTCGTCCAGCGTTACGAACGACGTTTGCAGCGAGGCCAGCTCGACGAGGAGCTTCACAGCGCTCTGGTAGTTCTTCTTCAACTTGGCCAGCTGCTGACCACCACGGGCCAGACCAGCCAATTCGTAAGTATCGGCGCCATCCGTGTATGACTCAAAAACGGGCAGCGTGACACCAGCTACGTTGTCCTTCTTGGTGCGAATCTTGATTTGAGCTTTGGTCACGTTCTGGAGCACCACCTGGTTGATATCACCCGACGTGAACTTGGCCTCGGCCAGCGAAAAGGCAGCTTCTTTCATAACGTCGCCCATCAGGGTCTTGGTCTCAATGATTTTGCCCAAAATCATGCGAAAACGCATCTGCAAGGCATCAGCCTTCTTTTTGAGCAGTCCATGGCCCTTTTGTGCTCCCGCCAGACGTGCCTTCATCAACATCTGGGCACCACGGGACGGAAAAATCGGTAACCTATCTTTGCCAGACATTTTGCGGATATTTTTTTATGTAAATTTGGCAAGTTACACGATTTTCTAATGCGCACGAAAAAAACTACACCAGTCGAAGACACTGAAAAAATCCAATTGGAATTTGCAGTGCTGTCTAGCAACTGCAAGAAATCGATAGCACACAAGTGCTGAGAAAAGTGTTGGGAAAAGTTGAGAAACGGCGGACAGCACAGCTGACAGAGATTATTCAAAAAGTAAACAAAGTTCTTGGATCTGACCTGGTGCAATATAATGTTGTTTCTGCCACGGGTTTGGATACCACAAATTCGTAACCAGCTCCGGCACTATGCCAAGAAGTCCAAGTCACAGATAAAACCATCAATGGCAGTCAACAACCAAGTGGTGCACCAGGAGGTATTCCGTTATGTAAACCCATATGCCAGGATTAATGTGGTATCCGATCTGACTGTGTTAGTCAAGTCGGCCGATGTGCACCAATACACCAGTGGTGATGTCTTCATAGCGCAACTGCAAGGCTGCAGGCCGAAGAACACAAAAGTTACGTTTGATGTCAACACTTCCGACGATGAAAAGGTCGTGAATGTTGAGGTAAGAAACACGGCGGAGAAGCCTTCACGATTTGAGTGCCATCTTCAAATTCCCGTGCGGTCAGACGTTTTCATAGAAGGAGGAGCCAACGTAAGCGTTGAGGGCATACAGAGCGAGTGTCTGCAGGTCAAGGCAGAAGGTGCAATTGTTACCAAGAATGTGCGGGCCACAAACATTTCTCTGTACAGTGAGAATGGCAACATCACCTGTGAGGGTACTCTGCTGGGAAAATCCACCGAAATTGAAACCAACAATGGTGTAAGTAATGCCTCTTACAGCTTCCAGGTGCATTAATCGATTTTCCACTTTTCAGAATATTGAGTTGGACAAGCTGCAAGGCGACAGCCTGAAATGCTCCACCAAGGGAGGCAACATTATTACAGACTGTTGCTACGTGGAGAAATCGAAATTTCAAACAAAAACCGGCCGACTGGAACTGAGAAATATTCACAAGACTAGTGAAGTGCATGTCCACGATTCAGCCGAGCTCAATATGAGTGAGTAAAAGGAAGAATTTACCAATTCCAGCTCCTAATTCACTCTCCAATTGCAGCTGGAGTCCACGGCAATCTGCAGGTGGTCACCAAAGGAGGCAGCTTGAATCTGCAGCTTTCCGAGTTGATGGGACAGTGCAGCATTTCGGCTGATAATTTGGAAAACGATGCCGTTATCCACATATCAGACAGCATTGAAAAGGAGTTGAACATCGAAGTAACAACAGCATCTGAGGTCAGGTTAGACGACGAGCTAGCGCATGTGTCACATGCGCTGAGCGAAGACAAGAGCAAATTCTTACTTAGCAATGAGAATCAGCATCATCGACTGATAGTCAACAGCACTGGGGAAAAAGGCGTTCGATTGGGAAAGCAATCCTGGAGCGACATGATGCGGCGGAAGCTGCAGGACATAGCCACTGAAAATCAAAATTAAAATAAGACTCATTAAGTTACGAATATATTGTGCTGTAAGCTAAAATATCAGTCCTTTCTTTTTGTTTTCCCTATTAAGAAGGGCTACTCTTAGGCTTGGCCCGATTTCTTTTCTAAAGCATCGCTCAGGCGCTCGTGGGCCTTTGAGAAGAGAACATCCTGTTCAGCCATTAGAGCCGAAATAAAGAGTTTGATTTTGTTGGCATCAATGTCGTGTAGATTCTGTATGTCCTCCGTATTCTTTGCCTTGACAAGCATGCAGGCAAGCAGCCGCAGCAGCTTCGAGGAATTCTCTACATACTGCTCCTTGGGAGAATCATCCTCGTCCTCCTCGCCTTCAAAGTCATTGTTGTCTGCATCGCCTTCGGTGTAGTTTTCAATGTGCTGTCTTAGTCTTGACCACACTTCTAGAAGATTTTTGAACGCCTCTTTTTGATAGAAATAATTTAGCCGCTGGAATGGAGGCAATTGATTAGTGTTTCAGGATTCAGAGATGAGCTTTCGCCTTACACTGCAAATATGAGCCAGATCCTCGAGATACTCTTCTTGACGTTCGCCCAATGGAAGAAGCTGCTGTGGCTGCAGAAGGAATTCCAGAATCCGCGTCAAGCAGCTTACGATGCTGGGCGCGTAGACATCCATAGACGCCTGGGCTTCAGGCAGTTGAACGAGAATGGTGCAAATGTTGAGGTAGGTTTGTATGATCTCCACATCACAGGTTATTTTGGGCGAACACGACTCGTAGCCGACATCTGCATCTTCCTCGTCTTCGTCTTGTTCGACGGCCTGGCCATCATCCTCCGCCACGACGTCATCAGCCAATTTTGCCTTATCATCGCGCATGAGGCGCAGAAAAGAACTGTTCACGCCATCGCAGAGCTCCTGCACCAGGAAAACCTCCGCAAAGGGCTTAAGCTTGACTGTAGAGTTGGCATTTTCCTCCTCGATTAAGGCACAGCTGGCCAGTACAGCATTGATAGCTTTCAAGGCAGCCGTAAGAAGGTCGTCGCTTACCGACTGCTGCAGAATGAAGCCGAGATTCCTGGCCGAGCCATCGAAGGCGGCGAAGCAGACGTACCAATCTATAGCAAACTGCTCCTTGCCGCTCGTCACATGTACCATTATGTACTGATAGACACGCATGAGTTGGATCAGCATGCAGGTGTCCATGCAGGTGGCAAGCTTGAGGAGCGTCTCAATCCACTCCGCATTAGCCGTCAGCTGCTCCACGCACTGAGCCTGAGCACACATGTTGCCCAGCAGACCGATGAGTATCTCATAGAGGCGCATATCATCGCTTCCGGAGATGGCGTACATAAGCAGCTCGATAGCATCGTTTTCCAGCAAGAGAGTCACCACCTCCGGCGACACGGACATGTCCCAAACCTTGCACAACTCATCCTCCAACTCCTGCCCCAGCGTTTCAATAGCCTCCTGTTGGCTGAGCTTCATCAGCGTCTGCAGTATGAAACGCCTGCTGTACATTGTCTCACCCACAGCATCCCCACGCATGCGCTCCAACAGCTCCTCATCATTCTCGTCGTCTGGGTCGTCGTCGTTGTTTTTGACGCCATGGGCGGGCGGGGGAGTGTCTGATTCGTTGCTGCCACTCGCACTGGTGCTCCTAGCGTCGTTTCCTTTTCGAATGTGTTCTGCTGGCAGCGTTTCATTGCTTGATGCAGCTCCTGGAGCTACGCCACTGTTTCCGCTACCCGCGGCAAGGTCGACATCTTCGTTGGGCATCTTGAATCTTTTAGCCCATTGATGAATAAAGTTTCTACACAATTGGTTAGTTTTTAGTCCTTGCTTTTATTGTATTTTGACTAAAACAGGGGTTTCGCGTTTATCGTTTTTTGGGCAAAATTTTACATTGACCCGCCAGTGCGACCATATGGATGAAATATACCGTCCGACCGTCAGAAATATACCAAAATATACCGTCTCATTTAAAAAATATACCGCAAAAATACTGACGAATTCAAATTTTAGTTTACATATTCCTCGTTTTTTATCTTCCGCGGAATATTCTCAGCTATATAGCACATTTAGCCGTGCCCACATATTTTTATACGATTCATGAATAATTTTTCTACTTAACTGGTTTATTCTAAATACTTGCTTTTATTGCATTTTGCATAAAAAGAGATTTTAGCGAAATAAGTCAAACAAAAAACAGGTAGCGAAATAGGTCAATATTTTCAATTGTTCAAATGTTTTCCAATTGTTTTGATGTTTTGATGAATATAAGTATTGAAAAATCATCCTTGCTGTATACTGAATGGGGGAAACTATCCCGATTACAAAAAGGCGTGGCACGCCCACATCGGTTCACAAATAGCGGAGAAAACTAAATATTTTCGATTGGGAAAAATGCTCTTAATCCTTTTGAAATTTTTTGAAATTTTATTTTCAATTTATTTTCCCCAAAAGTATGCAACGCTTTTTAATATATGCTTTGTCCGCTCAATTGGCCAAAAAGGAGAGTTTCACGACTGGGATACCAGGCAAACAGAAATCAGCAAAGAGTCGCTGGTTTTTTAAAATTTCTTTTAGTTTTATTTTTCAGTTCTTCGGAAGTTTTATTTTAAGCAAAAAAAAAGTTTGAGAGAAATGAAGAAAATATTAAAAAACGGAAAAATTAAATTAAAAGGAATTACGAAAAACCAGCGACCGTCTGCTGATTTCTGTTCGCCTGGTATCCCAGATCTGAAAATCGAAAAATTTCGGTTTTGAGTGCCCCAAAATGGAAAGTAGTTGTTGTAATAACTGGATGTTGTTGTAGTTTGTTGTTTATGGCATAAGTCCGCCATTTCTTGTCCGGTCGGGAAGTGCGACGGCTTCCTCCGTTCGGAATAGCTTCCTTTATCTTATTCATTCCATATCAAGCACCAAAGAGTCAAGGACCAAGGAGTCAAGGACCAAAGATCAAGGGTTTTTTTTTCCAGACATATATCTAGTTTTCTCCCTTATTTGTGGCCCTTTCGTGGCTAACCGTGGCCCGACGCCTTCCTGTGATTGAAAAAATGTCCCTGATTTGATGGAATCCTTATCAAGGATCAAGGACATTTTTCTCAATTAAAAGTATTTAGTTTTATCCACAATTTGTAATCGGGATAGTTTCCCCGATATAGGATACAGCAAGGATTATTTTTCAATAGTTTTATTTATAGTACAAATAAATAAACAAGTGGAAAACAATTATATCTACTATCTAAGTATATTGACGCGTATTTCCTTAAACCTAACAGCAACGATATCTATCTAGAATCTAGTAGCCATAGTCAAAGTCCTTTTTGTCGATGGCCAGGTCGAAGGATGACGATGGCTCGTTAGGTTCCGATCTTGGAAGGGATGAGCCGTGCGCCTCTGTCCTGCTGTGATATGATTCTGTCTAGCTGGGATAGGACTCCATCTGTTTCGAATAGTCCTCGACAATGATTGGATATGACTCCGTCTGGCGGGGGGAAACCGGATACGACTCGGATGCAATTCCGCCGACGATCTCTGGTCCTTGCTGCTGCGGACGGGTCGACTCCGCGACACAGCACCGGCATCATGGCTATATCTCGCAGCAGGACAACCAGTAGCTGCTACATTCCAGCAACGCACATCCCTTGGACCCCCCAGAGGACAGGAGGTCCGGCTTGGCATCGAAAGAATCGAGCCAAAATATTGAATATTGCATGCATTTCGTATTTTAAGATAGAAGGATACGTAATCTTGGACGATTAGAATTTCCTCGTCCTCGAGCATGGCAAATTTCTTTGGCTGTTTTTGCCTGTTGTTCACACCTTTCGATAGCTCAGCGGTGGTTCGATCAAACCCAAGTTTTTTACGCTAGGATAGGGCGTTAGGCAGAATATAGCGATATATATCCGGCTGAAAAATGTATGTACGGAGATATGTCGCTATGCCGTCTGTCCACCCTGTGCCAGTAATCTTGTGTCCAGCACGACAGGATTTCTAGGATCTGCCGCCACAGTAAAACATTGTTTAAAGCAGTTTGCGTATGAACTAGGATCTCTTATTAATTAATGACTTAGAAGAATAACAGATAATCACAGTTTATGCGCTTTTTGGCTTGCTGCTGGACCTCAGCAACAAGCTCGACAGATTGCTGTAGGGCACCTCAAACGCCAGGGAGAAAACGATGGAGACCAGGTACACAATCAGAGTGAAGCCGCAGGAGACCACGGACTGAAAGGAAGTAGGAACTTGGTTAAGAAAGGCTAAACTGAAACCAACGAGCGATTATAACCCACCAGCATGAAGGGGTCCGCGTCTGTGCTGGAACTGGTCAAACTATAGAAGAGGCTAATCACTAGTGGATTCATCAGGTAAATGGCATACGAGAGTCGATTCAGGTGCTGGAAGCACTTGGCCTCAAGCATGCGCGACCACCACACCCCAGTGGCCGTCGCACTGCCCAGAATCATCCAGCACACCGACAGGGAGAAGATCCCTCGTCCCAGCACGAAAAGCGTGGTGGTCAGCAGACGTCCCACATCCCGCCGGACAGTCGCGTAAATGCTAGATATGAATACACTTAAGGCGAAGTGCCAGAGCCAGCGCGTCTGCTGCTCACTCAGCTCCACCTGCAGGCGCCGCTCCAGCAGACACCAGGCTGCGATGGCCCCAATAATGTACGGAAGGACGCGCACAAAGGGACTCGTATAGATCTGGGTACCGGTGGCGTAGGTGGCGTCGAATGAGAACTCTAACTTGTAGCTCATGCAAATGCCATAGGACCAGGTGATGGTGGCCAGGAGTCCAGTGATCGTCAACAGCTTGGCAACTTTCGGATGTCTGTTGGCAATAGGAGTGTAAAGGATACATATGTCACGATACTATGATGACAAGCCTCCCCGATCTCACCTGGCATAGACAAAGAGAATGACATTCGCCACTAGGAAAAACTGCATGTCGCAGGCCAAGCTCCAGCTCCAGTTGACGCAGAGATCGCGGTGATCGAAGAGGTTCTGGATGAAGAGCAGGTTCCTCCACCAGTGCTGCGTGCAGAGCTCATCGTACCGCTCGTTGATGTGGTAGAGGGAGACGTCTCCGATGTAGGCAAAGGCCAGGTCAACGCTGCCCATGAGAATGAGGTAGAGGGGGCCCAGCCTCAGGTATCGGTGGAACAGCAGTTTGCCAAAGAGCTTGGCATTGCCCCATAGGCCATTGCGACGCACTGACTCCATTTGCTTGGCATTCCGCATGAAATTGTAGGTCTGCAGGAAGCCACTGAAGCCACAGATCGTATGGATCCAGAATTAGGCAGGAAGTTACATATGTGAAAACTGGGGGGAGACTTACCTGATGGTGAAAAAAACATCCACCAGGAGGGGGGCCGAGGAGACGTACTGGAAGAAGGCCTTCTCAGCGTACGATAGGAGCACCACCTTGTTGTGGACGGTGAAGTACATGTACCAAACCACGTGGAAGATCAGTATCCCGATGGCGCACGCCGAACGCAGTCCATTCATGATGGGAATCTCTCCGGAGCTGTTCTCCCTGGTGGCAAAGATCTTCCTCCAGTTAGTGGGCACATCGTAGCACGATACGAAACTCTGCAGGGGCTGCCACTTCAACATTGTGTCCAGAGTCTGCCACAGCTCTGACTCTACTGGCGCCAGTCCGGGACTGGGCTCATCCCCACGCTTGGCTACGCGCAGCTGCTGGGCACAAAGCGTCAGAGCTCCAGTGACCAGAAGCGAAGCCACCATCAGCTTGAAGGACGTTCGCTGGAAGAACCTTTCGCTCAGCTTCAGATCCTTCATATATAGTACTTCTGGTCGCATGTCGAAGATGTCGTTCTTGATGAAGCTACCATCCGTCACGTATTCCCTGGCCAGCTGCTTCACCTCCTCCGATTCGCACGCCTTTGGCAGGCAGAGCCCGATGTGAAGGATCTGTTCCGACATCAGCTTGATCTCCACCTGCCAGGGCGAGCTGTGCCGCAGGTAGATCATCCGGTAGTCCATGTCGAAGGGGGCGCTCTGGGTCAGAATGCTGTAGTGCATCACCCGCTCGTAGTTTCTCGACAGCGTGATACCCACCGGACGCTGAACCCCTTCGCAGGCTGCCCGGCTTCCTAGCCAGTAATTCTGGCCAAACACGAAGCCCGACGGCTTGGTCCCGGAGGCGTCGAGCACTGGTAGTATGGTAGAGAATGGTGTTAGCGTTGTCTCGAGACTTGGCACGAATCGACCCAACTCACCTTTCATGGCCCACGGCTGTTGGCTGAGGATGCCCCGCTGTACTTGCTGCAGCTGGGTGTGGCACACTCCATTCACATTGCTCTCGTTGGCGGCTTTGGCCAGGCCAAAGATGATAGAGCTGCGAATCAGATGCGTCTCGTGATCTCTATCTAACTGGGAGCTTCTTCGGGGCGGAGGCAGAGTCGGATGAGGGGAAGGGGCTTGGGTGGCATTGAGTTTTCCATAACTATAGCGGTAATGACTTGGTGTGGACTCGTTTACGGCAGCATCAGCCGCGAGTGCTCCAAAGATCCAAACTATGATGACGGCCGCTTTCCAATCTCTCCCCATGCCGATCGTCCGCTAACGAGCGGGAGCTGGAAGATTGCAGAAGTTGTTTACCCATAAACACGACGAGTGAGAGTACTTGTGCTGTCAAGTACACGTAGTGAAACACGCGACAATAGCGGCCCTTTAGGAATCGTTTAGTGGAGTGGCGGCACAAACATTGACGAAAACCATTTCTCGGTGTGCACAACCTACCGTAACAGATTCGATGCATTTTGAAGCTGAGTTCGGAGCTCCAGTGTACGGGGAAATACACGGGGAGGCATCCATCTATTGCCTAACATTTGCTGACGCTGATCTCAAGACCTCGCAAGCCGCGGGACGGACATGGCCCGGGGAACGAACAGATGCAGAACATGTGTTATTCCATCAGACCGACTCGAATATCAATTGCAGAGCATGGATGTGCTGTGAGTGATGGAAGTGACACGGCGCTGGACAAGGTGGAGTTCAATTCAAACATCAATTAGCTACATCCGAGGCTGGAGTGCGTCTCAATGCCAGCCCGGGACGTAGGCCACATTGCGGCGGATTAGTTTTATATTCAAGCGAAAAATCTCACCAAAAATACGTACTCGTACAGATAATGGACGGTCGTCACTTGAAGGTTTATGGGCCGCCAAAAGCAAAAACCCCTTCGATCTTGTCACTGGCTGCTTATTCATTAGACCTCAAGTATTGATTGTATGGGAAGCTCAAAGAGCAAGAGATCTAACTGTGAAATATTATTGATACTTAATTATTTCTCCATTGTGCAAAGATCACCGACTAGAGAGGGTTATATTCGGGATGGACTACCATTAACCTAGTCCATCGATCGATTGAAGGTTTATGGGCTGCCAAAAGCAAAAACCCCTTCGATCTTGGAACTGGCTGCTTATTCATTAGACCTCAAGTATTGATTGTATGGAAAGCTCAAAGAGCAAGAGATCTAACTGTTAAATATTACTGATATTTTATTATTTCTCCATTGTGCAAAGATCAACGACTAGAGAGACCCTAGTCCATTGGTCGATTAGTCACTCCTTGGCTCGCCCCAACCCAGCGCCGGGAATGTGCGACAGAATTGAATTGCTCACGTTGGGATTCCAGCCAAATTTGTGTTTGTCTCAAATACTTATCCCATTCAGGCAGTATTTGCTTAGGTCTCGCATGCTGATCGACAGCCAGAGCCTCAGCTTTAGCTCCCTGAGGCTCTTTGCTAATTTAATGCATGCGTGGACAAAAATCGAATAATTTTCGAATATTTTCAGTACTGTTGAAGAAGATCCATCCAATCCATCCCATCTAAGACGTGTAGTAAGCCGAGCGGCAAGCGAGTTGGCATTTTATTGTATGGCAGTTAATGGGTTTCCGATTTAATAAAACCGTTTCAAGGGTAAATCTGCGCTTGGATTCGCATCTCTTTTTTTTTGGCTATGCAAATGAACCTTCACCTTAACTTTGGCAGCCAGCGAGTCGGATCCCGATCGAAAGCTATTCGCCCAGTTTTTGTCCACACTTTGGACAAACGATGGTTTTGTAACTAATATTAGTGGCTTTTTTGCAACTGACTCCGGTTTTGGCATGTTTGCTGGCTCGACTTTGTATGGAAATGGTTTGTTTTGTTATTAATGAAAATGGCATAAGCAAGTTTACTGATTTATTGTTTTTGCTCCTTATTTCTGCTACTCGTATGTGGGTCATGTATCAATTTGGCACAGGTTGAAATTAGTTTTTATGGGTCGTCACTCGAGTTGATCTTAAAGCAAATCCGAATTCGTTTGAACCACTTCTATGGGTATGAACACTTAAATTGACCTACTTTCCGAGTTGAAGAAAACAAATATCCAATCAATACAGAATTATCCTTGAATTATTGCTTTTATTCGACTTGTTTTGTTCGGTTTTATCTGCAGATCTCCACTTGTCGGAATAGAAACCAAAACAAAACTCCTGCACGTATTTCAAATTTCCGTTTATTTTTTTTGAAGTTGGCTCGCGCCGGTTTGCGTCTGTCCGCGAAACTGTGGCGCCCTTCGCTGCGGCTCCAACCTTTATAAACTCCGTGAGCGCTGGAAACACGTGAACAGGTAGCAATCTCGGCATCGGCATCGGCAGCAGCAGCATCAGCGGCAGTGCCAGCGCCAGGGGCAGCAGATTGACAACCTGAAACAACAACAGCAACAAGTCCAGTCCATCGATGAAAGCGAAATTGTCGTTCAGCTGTTTTGTTGTTGTTTTGTGTTTATTTGGGGCTTTGGGGGAATCTGGCTGACGGCGTGCAGTCGGTATTGCGTCTGCGTCACGGGCAGAGCTTGGAACAGCTCTCATCGGCATTTCTGGTTTTTCATTGAGTCGATTGAAGCGTTCATTGACACTTTGCTTCGATAAGGGGGCGTGAATCCTCATTGCAGGGTTAGTCTGGTTAATAATAGCTGGAAGGAGTAATACAAAATCGGAGGTAGTACTTTAATTGCAGCTTCTACAGAAATAACACACAGAATAAACTGAACATAAAGGAACAACGTCGAATAGAAAGTGCTACTATATTATATGCAGGGTCAACAGGAATTACACATGTATGTATATGGAGATACGAAAAATTAAATTGAGCTGGAATTGGAAGCTGGATTTGTAAACTGTTTTCTTTTGATAAAAACATTTCCACAAAAAAAGCAAGACCATTTGGTTACCATGGCCCCTATATATGATATAGTGATCTTTTGAGTTATTCAAAAGATATATGTATGTATATAGTTACACAAATGCACATTGGGTTGATTGTATTCATAGATTTTAAACCGATTTCGACAAATCTGCAAATTCATGAAATAACTGATTAGAAACAGGCTGGGTATATTCGACATGGAGTCCTGAAATGTATGTAAATTCTACCACGTCCGCTCTGCAATTTGAAGTAATGAATGAATCCTTAATGAATCCTTATTTAGTTAACGCCCTCAATTAAACGAGATATAAATATGAGTAGCTGGGAAGCTGAGTGGCGGTGGTTGCGCCATGGTTACATTGGCGACAATTTGATCTCCAAATTAAATATAAAAAGCTAGAAATATATACGCGCTGAACGTAAAATATTTGATTCTATAAAGAAACAGAAAAGTTTGAATTTTTGTTGCCGATATTTCGCGCCTACAAGAATATATGTGTTAGAGATGTGTACATAATATATTGAAATATGTTCCGTCAGGGCAAAAAATACCGACCAATATCATATCGATGTTTTGGTTGCTTAACATCCCATCTCTATTGTCAGGGCTACCACTTACGGTAAATTATATTTTCTATTTATTTTGATGTAAAAATTGAGTTAAAGTTGAGTTGGATATATACGGTAAATCGGTATTTCATCAAACCACTAACTTCAATTTTTAAAGGTAGCATAGCTTATCAATAGTGGTATTTTTTCGGGATTTTTTTAGGTCAAAATTGAACCGACGGTATATTTACGGTATATCGGTATATAATGGTATATTATGTCAATTTCATCAATCTATTAAGTACCATTTTCAAAGTTATATAGAAATCCAATAAATGCAAGTATTTCGAATAGACCAATAATGTATAGAATTGATTCATCAATCGTATAAAATTGAGTGGGCATGGCTAAATGTTCCATATAGATAGTATTATTCAACGGAACAAAGAATATGAGGAATTTGAATTCGCCGCAGTTCGCTTTAAAACAATGAGTCCCATTCCATACACAATGCTGCGGCAACATTTACTTGAAAACCGTTTTTTGGTCAAAATAAAATACTTACAAGCAATTTAAAGAAGCAATCTTGTAAAAAATGTATTTATCTATGGGATAAAGCTAAGTGGGCAAATCTATATAGCGATTCCCCGCAGTTTCGCTTTTGCAACAATGAGTCTCATTCCATACACAAATGTTGCTAATTTACCAGCAACACTGCCACTGTTTTTTTGTTGAATTATTTTGCTTAAACCTTGTTTTAGTCAAAATACAATATAAGCAAGGACTAAAAACTGGCCAGTTAAGTAGAAAATTGATTCATTAATCGTATAAAATTATGTGGGCATAGATAAAGGCCCGGTTGACAACATTTAAATCCTTGTCGCTCACATTCAAAAAAGTTCGATTTGGCGCGCACCACTCGGTATATTTTTCAAATGAGACCGTATATTTTGGTGCTGTTCTGAGGGTTATACTGTAAAAACTGATTTTCGCCGCGCTCCTAAATGGTATTTTTGTCATCTATTAATTTCATTTTCAATGTTATATAGAAATCCAATAAATGCAAGTATTTCGAATAGGCCAATCACGTATAGAATTGATTCATCAATCGTACAAAATTGAGTGGGCATGGCTAAATGTTCCATATAGATAGTATTATTCAACGGAATATCAAAAACGAGGAATATGTAAAATAGAACTTGAATTCGTCAGTATATTAACGGTATATTTTTTAAATGAGACGGTATGTTTCGGTATATTTCTGACGGTCGGACGGTATATTTTATCGATAAGTCTGCTGGTCACACTGGCAGGTCATTGTAAAATTTTGCCCAAAAAACGATAATCGTTTAAACCTTGTTTTAGTCAAAATCCAAAAAAAGCAAGCATTAAAAACTAGCCAATCTTGAATAAAATTTATTCATTAATAGGCTGAAATCATTTGGGCACGTCTAAACGTGCTATATAGCTGAGAATATGCCACGGAAGATGAAAAACAAGGAATATGTAAAATAAAACTTGAATTCCTCAGTATTTTTACGGTATATTTTTTAAATGAGACGGTATGTTTCGGTATATTTCTGACGGTCGGACGATATATTTTATCGATAAGTCTGCTGGTCACACTGGCCGGTCATTGTAAAATTTTGCCCAAAAAACAAACGACGCGAAAAAAAAATGAAAACGCAATATAGAAAAACAAAATTAAAGTGAAATTAAACGCAACAACGTCGGATAACAGGTGCGGTAGCTAGTTGAACAATAGTCGAAGCGAACACAAGAAACGGCGAAGTGCTAAAGAAGTCTAGCTTCGGGAAAAAAGAGCCATAAAAATCGATTCTTCAAAGAAGTCACAGCACAGTCATACGCTGCGGGCAAGAATTTTCGCGCGGGCGGTGTACCCTGGATTGGTACCTGGCGTTACTTTTGCCTACAGCTCGCCAATTTAAAAGGGGCCTCGAAAAACTTTAGATCTAGCCACTGTGTGAGCGAGGGGAGAGAGTGGTGTGGAGGCCATCCCAACCTGTGCACTGTGTACTATGCACCTGTAATTGTGTGAGTGAGAGTGTGTGTGTTCATGTGCGAAAAGATAATTCTATTTGAGGGTACATTTATTTGTTTGCGAAACAAACGAACCTACAAATCGGACAGGACATTCGAATCATAATCTTAATTAACTAATTTTGGGCAAACATTTGAGTGTGCGTCGCGGCGCGCATATAAAGAATGTCAGCACACAACAGTGAAACGCATGTGTGTTGTGTGAATGTGTCTGTGCGCAGTAATAACAAAGCAGTGAATGACGAAAGTCAAGAATGAAAGGGAAATATGCCTCCCCCCCCAGGCACAGGCAAAGGCAAACACACACACAGTCCACCCCCCGCATGACATATATATGTATTGTTGGATGTGGGTCTGTCTGCGCGGCGCTAATTGAATAGCTCACACAATTTTGGCGCACTCCCCCCTCGCTAGTCCGCTTAGAGCCTTACAACTTCCACCTGCCTTATAGATTGCGTGCGCACGACTCCCCCGAGGACAACAAAACCATCAAAAAATATCCATAATAAAGGACACCCAACTCTGCCGTCCGTATAGTCCCCTCTGGCGTCGAACGGGGCCAAGTGAGTGGTGCATGAATCACTCCCTCGCCCGCATCAACATCCACATCCATCACCAGCTTCGAAGCCTTCACGATGTCAAGTGATAAGATCAAAGTTGCTGTAAGGGTGCGACCCTTCAATCGCCGCGGTAAGTACATTTTCCCTTGGCCATAATCCTCCATCTGTGATTAGCTCTGCGGGAGCTGCTGTACCAGTAAAGCCGTAGTAGTATCCCCACAACTCAGCTCCCTTGCAATGAACAATGCCCCATGTACTGGAACTGCAGTGCCACACAGTCAATGCTCCTCTCTTCTCTAAATCAATAATGCAAACAGGCACCAGCCAGCAGCCAGCAGCAAGGGTCGGTTTTTTTAGGCTAACAAAATTTACATGGCTCTTTGGCGTTTCCTTTGAATTTCGGTTTCGTTTTCGTTTTTCCTCCACTGCTGCGACAGCAAATTTTTCGTTTTATACCAGAGAGGCGCAGCGGACTACCTACGGCCCCGAGCCCTGGGCCCTGGCCTGTCAGCAGCCTGTGTGACTTACAGCGATTTTCGTTTCGTTTCCAGCTAATTTTGTGTGTCTCCCATTGCAGCGGTGAAGTGTTGCAAGTGCAAAAACAAGCAACGGCAACAGCAACACCAACAACAGTGTCAGTCAGCATTTCCAATGTCAACGCCGATCATTCATTTGGCTTATCCATGACTCACACGGGGCGAAAGCGGAAATGAAGGAAGAAACTGTTGGGGACGGGCAGGCACAGGCAAAGGCACAGCCACAGGCATGGCATAGGCAGAGGCAGAAGCAGACACAGTGTGGGGCAAGGTTCACTTGGATTCTCGCATGAATAGGGACTTATTGATTGGATGCCAAAAGTGCTTGAATGGTGGCAGAGTTTCCCCGCCCGTTGATAATGTTTTTATTAATTTCATGGTTAGTTTTCCTGCTCTCCGTTTCCCTGTCATGTCCCTCGCTTGTTATTCGGGTTGATTATGTGTAGTTGTGTGACTGTATGCGGGAATCGTAGTCACCAGAATGTCTGCGATAAGCAGTGCAGAAATGTTATCTCAGCTGATAAACGTGTGACTGGTGGATGTTCCACATGAAGTGTGCGGGCCCGTAATACAGCCATTAGTCAATCTTTGGCATCGTATTTGGGCCATGTCCGAAGCTGGTGACCCCTCCTGCATCAGAGGCCAGCAAAGCGTAAAACGAAAGCAAACGCAAACGCAAAGACACCAGCACACACACAATCAAAGCCAATGGCAAAGACCGATTCAAACGAGTCAAAATGAAGTCACAGCTCTGACCAGCGCAGAGTGGAGCAGAGTTACTACCAAAAAGCTTAACCTGTTTTGAACCGTGCCAATGTCTGTGAATGTGAGTGTGCAAGTGTGTGTCTGTGTGTGTGGATGTTTGGATGTTAATTTCAACATTGGATGGACAATAGCCAAACAACGGTCAACGGCAAGAGAAAAGTTTATCATCATCGAGACAACTTTAAGGTTATAAACAGAGAGACGACAGACAGACAGGCAGGCTGTTACCGAAACTCAACTGACCAGAACTACGTGTAGTCGTACAAATGAGAGACCATCAAATAATTTATGACACGCCTCCGTTACGTTCGTTACGGGGCAGAGGGTAAACGGCAAAAGGCAAACGGCAATTGCTGAGATATTCTATATGTGATACATATATGTATGGATATAGTATGATTTTATGTGCTAGAGTCGAGTCCTTTGTGGCTCTCATTTCCATGTCTTGTCACGTTCTGGGCTCAGTGTCGTTTTGTAATGTAAACCGGAACGGAAGTACCAAAGGCCAGGCCACGCCACGCCAGGACGTCTGTATGTAGATACAAATGTGTGCAGCACATGTGAGTGTGTGGGCTAGAAATGTGTCTGCCTGTCTGGGCAGGGCTTTGACGGTACGGCTATGTTTTGCTTTGTTTGTTTTGGCATTTGCTCTCTGCCATTTCGAATCGTTCTCGACTGGAAGAAGCATGCGAAGGACATGATGAGGCATCACAGTTGAAATATTTCAACAATTTATTAGCTGGAATGTACATACTTCTTTGGCTGGGGAATGTCCAGTAAAAAATCATTTCTATCCCCCATATTTTAGACTGGATTACTTCATAAAAGAGAGCTGTCAAGGGCATCCATAGTTCGTCTTAGGGAGTATCTAATCGAATCGTGGTTTTATTGTTGCTGTAGTACTTATAACGCCGAATGGTTGGGCAACTGTTTTTCTGCCTTTTTATTCGAGCTTTGTTTACAATCATTTGAAAGGTTCTGTTCTCCTCCATTGAGTTTTTGTTGTGTGTGGCATTGGACGTATTCCACACCACACTCACTTATCGCCTCCCTCTCTCTTTCTCTCTCTCTCGGGTGCCCCTTTTTGTGAATTCATTTTCGCACTTATGTACGAATCCCCCAACATGATATAAAATGTATTCGTAGAGAAATGTGTGCGCTATATACCACACATATGTGGGGTGCAGCGAAAATATAAAATGAAATTGTTTTGCCATTTTGAACTTGTTATCACCCCACGGAGAGAAGAGAGAGAATAACGGGGGTATTATCTCAATTTTACACATAATTCACAACGAATATAGTGTATTTATAGTATAGTTTGTAGTATGTATTCCGTAACGAGATTCATTGAAAGTCTTTGACTCTACTTGCAGAAATCGAATTGGGTACAAAATGTATCGTGGAAATGGAAAAACAACAGACGATATTGCAGAATCCACCACCATTGGAGAAAATCGAAAGGTAAAATATACCAACAAAACTTTATCAGGCATGCTATAATAATGTCACGATATCACAAATACAGTGTATCTATGATTAATGATCTTTTGATTCACAATCTAAAAACAGAAAACAACCAAAGACATTTGCATTCGATCACTGCTTCTACTCGTTGAACCCGGAGGATGACAACTTCGCGTCCCAGGAGACGGTGTTCGATTGCGTGGGACGTGACATACTGGACAATGCATTCCAGGGCTATAATGCGTGCATATTCGCTTATGGCCAGACAGGTAGGGCGGCCAGTGCCAGTAGTTGGCAAGAAGATGATTCATCAATTGGTTATTCTTGCAGGGTCCGGCAAGTCCTATACGATGATGGGCTCTCAGGAGAACAAGGGCATTATACCGCGCCTGTGTGATAAGCTCTTCTCGGCCATTGCCAACAAGTCAACGCCCGAGCTGATGTACAAAGTGGAGGTCTCCTACATGGAGATCTACAACGAGAAGGTCCACGATCTGCTCGACCCGAAGCCAAACAAGCAGTCGCTCAAAGTGCGCGAACACAACGTGATGGGTCCCTATGTCGATGGTTTGTCGCAGCTGGCCGTGGCATCCTACCAGGACATCGATAACCTCATGACCGAGGGCAACAAATCCCGGACGGTGGCGGCCACCAACATGAATGCCGAGTCGTCTCGCTCCCATGCCGTCTTCTCGGTGGTGCTCACCCAGATACTCACGGATCAGGCAACGGGCGTCAGCGGGGAGAAGGTTTCGCGGATGTCTCTCGTAGACTTGGCTGGCTCCGAGCGTGCCGTGAAGACGGGCGCTGTCGGCGATCGTCTCAAGGAGGGCTCCAACATAAACAAGTGGGTGAAAAGCTGTCAAGAATCTTGGTTTATACCTCAATTTGTATCATCTTTATACCTCTTGCAGATCTCTGACCACGCTGGGCCTGGTCATCTCCAAGCTGGCCGATCAGACCAATGGCAAGCGGAATGGAAACGACAAATTTGTGCCCTATCGGGACTCTGTGCTCACCTGGCTGCTGAAGGACAATCTGGGCGGCAACTCCAGGACCGTAATGGTGGCCACAATCTCACCGTCGGCAGACAACTACGAGGAGACGCTGTCCACGCTGCGCTATGCGGATCGGGCCAAGCGCATCGTCAACCACGCCGTGGTCAACGAAGATCCCAATGCCCGGATCATTCGGGAGCTGCGACACGAGGTGGAGACGCTGAGGAGCATGCTGAAGCACGCCACGGGATCGCCGGTGGGCGATGTGCAGGATAAACTGGCCGAGAGCGAGAATCTAATGAAGCAGATCTCGCAGACGTGGGAGGAGAAGTTGGTCAAGACGGAGCGCATCCAGAACGAGCGACAGCAGGCCCTGGAGAAAATGGGCATCAGTGTGCAGGCCAGCGGCATCAAGGTGGAGAAGAACAAGTACTATTTGGTCAATTTGAATGCGGATCCGTCCCTCAACGAGCTGCTGGTCTACTACCTTAAGGTAAATGGTACTCAAATGCTTTGCAGAACCGATCTAACCGATGCTTTCTTTATGCTCAGGAACGGACGCTGATTGGCGGTCGCAGCATTAGCGGACAACAGCCCGATATACAGCTCTCTGGGCTGGGCATTCAACCGGAGCATTGTGTGATCACCATTGAGGACAGCGGACTGTATATGGAGCCGGTTCAGGGAGCGCGTTGCTTCGTCAACGGATCGGCGGCCGTGGAGAAGACTCCGCTCCAGAACGGCGATCGCATCCTGTGGGGCAATCATCATTTCTTCCGCGTCAACTCTCCAAAGAGCAACAACACGAGCATGAGCGCCTCGGAGCCGCAGACGCCGGCCCAGCTGATCGACTACAACTTTGCGCGCGACGAGATTATGCAGAACGAGCTGAGCAATGACCCCATTCAGACGGCCATTGCTCGCCTGGAGCGCCAGCACGAGGAAGATAAGCAGGTGGCGCTGGAGAAGCAGCGGCAGGAGTACGAGCGCCAGTTCCAGCAACTGCGCAACATTCTCTCGCCCAGCACACCCTATGCCCCATATGCCCCCTACGATCCGCTGCGCATGGGCAAGATAACCCCGAATACTCCGACCTCCCAAATGCGTGTCGAAAAGTGGGCACAGGTAAGCCAGGCGCCTAGGCTGATGTATGACTTGGATAATCCTTGAATCTTTTTCAGGAGCGCGATGAAATGTTTCGACGTTCGCTGGGGCAGCTGAAAACGGACATCATGCGAGCCAATTCCCTGGTGCAAGAGGCCAACTTCCTGGCCGAGGAAATGGAGAAGAAGACCAAATTCTCGGTCACCCTGCAAATACCGCCGGCCAATCTGAGTCCCAACAGGCGACGGGGGGCCTTTGTTAGCGAGCCCGCGATTCTGGTGAAGCGCACAAATTCCGGCAGCCAGATATGGACGATGGAGAAGCTGGAGAACAAACTGATCGACATGCGAGAGATGTACCAGGAGCACAAGGAGCGCGTGCTCAACGGATTGGTATGTTGAATTCGCTCTACTCTCCATCCATCTCTCGCTCCGTGTGCTCTGTACTAACCATTTACCATTTATAATTGTATCGATTCACACACGCATTCAATTAACCCCTGAATACAGCCCCTTGTAGAGCAATTCTCAGACGATGAATACGATGACAAGGTAATTAAGACACGACACCCCCACACCCCTAGATCACCCCTAAACAAGAACACCACACACACACACCGTTCTAAAAACTATTTGGCAGTGAAATTGTGTGATTGCGACACGAAATCGAATTATTATTTGCTCTGCCTTTTGTAGGACGATGACAATGCCAAGCCGCAGGACCCGTTCTACGAGTCGCAGGAGAACCACAATCTCATTGGCGTGGCCAACATATTCCTGGAGGTGCTCTTCCACGACGTCAAGCTGGACTACCACACGCCCATCATCAGCCAGCAGGGAGAGGTGGCTGGACGCCTGCAGGTGGAGGTGGAGCGCATAGCCGGCCAGATGCCGCAGGACCGCATGTGCGAGTCGGTCTCGGAGTCCTCGGAGAACTCGCGCGACGAGTACGATGACCCTGTCGATCCCTCCTCCAACCAGATCACGTGTCGCGTCACCATCAAGTGCGCCACAGGCCTGCCCCTGTCCCTCTCCAACTTTGTGTTCTGCCAGTACACGTTCTGGGGCCACCAGGAGATGGTGGTGCCCGTGATCAATGCCGAGTCCACGGCCCACGATCAGAATATGGTATTCAAGTTCGAGCACACAAAGGACTTTACGGTCACCATCAATGAGGAGTTCCTCGAGCACTGCATCGAGGGAGCCCTGTCGATTGAGGTATGGGGCCATCGCAGTGCCGGATTCTCCAGGACCAAGGGCTGGGAGGTGGAGCAGCAGCAGGCCAAGGCCCGTTCCCTGGTCGACCGCTGGGCGGAGCTTTCGCGCAAAATCGAGCTCTGGGTGGAGATCCACGAGCTGAACGACAGCGGCGAGTACTCGCCCGTGGAAGTGACCAATCGCAACGAGGTTCTGACCGGTGGCATCTACCAGCTGCGCCAGGGTCAGCAGCGACGGGTCAATGTGCGCGTGAAGCCTGTCCAAAACTCGGGAACGCTGCCCATCATCTGCCAGTCGATTGTGAACGTGGCTATTGGCAGTGTGACGGTTCGCTCGCGGCTGCAGCGGCCACTCGACTCCTACCAGGAGGAAGATCTCACCGTCTTGCGTGAGAAGTGGAGCGAGGCGCTGGGACGCCGTCGCCAGTACCTGGACCAGCAGATCCAGATGCTGATCAAGAAGGAGGAGAAGAACGAGCAGGAGCGGGAGCGGGAGCTGAGCCTGGTGCATCAGTGGGTCTCCCTGACGGAGGAACGCAACGCAGTGCTGGTGCCGGCGCCCGGTTCGGGCATACCGGGAGCCCCTGCTTCCTGGGAGCCGCCATCTGGCATGGAGCCGCATGTGCCCGTGCTCTTCTTAAACCTCAACGGCGACGACCTGTCCGCCCAGAACACCAACGACGAGCTCTCCATTGCGGGCATCAATTCCATACTCTCCAAGGAGCACGGCCACAAATTCTACACGCTGCAGATCCTGCAGCATCTGGACAAGGACGTGTGCTGTGTGGCCAGCTGGGACTCGTCCATGCACGACAGCCAGGCCCTCAACCGCGTCACTGAGGCCAACGAACGTGTCTATCTCATTCTGCGCACCACAGTGCGTCTCTCGCATCCTGCCCCCATGGATCTGGTGCTGCGGAAGCGCCTCAGCATCAACATCAAGAAAGGACAGACGCTGACGGATCGCCTCAAGAAGTTCCGACTTGTGCGGGGCGAGAACGCCATTTGGCAGAGTGGCGTTACCTACGAGGTGGTCTCCAACATTCCGAAGGCCTCCGAAGAGCTCGAGGATCGCGAGTCGCTCGCCCAGCTAGCTGCCAGCGGGGACGATTGCTCGGCCAGCGATGGCGAGACCTACATAGGTGAGACCAATCAATTATACCTAGTCAGCATAACCAGCCCTCTATCCTCCAATTTTGCAGAGAAATACACGCGGGGCGTCTCGGCAGTGGAGAGCATTTTGACCCTGGACCGGCTGCGGCAGAATGTGGCTGTCAAGGAACTGGAGACGGCTCATGGCCAGCCGCTGTCCATGCGCAAGACCGTCAGTGTGCCGAACTTCTCGCAGGTAAGGCCATGTCCGCATTCCGCCCATCATTCTATTCAGCTTCTGCTGCTGCTGCGCTGTTTCATCATGTCGTCGCTGCCGTTGCTGCCGCCTTACGCTTCCACTTCCACTTACACTCACTCACTCACTTGCCACACTCGCCACGTGCTAAATTAACCAAAAACATTTGACTAAAACGCAAATTCTTTCTCTTTTCACATTCTTCTATGCGCTTTCACCAAAACTAACCCAAAAAAACCAAAAATAATTATGATTAACCACCAAATACCAAATACCAAATTCAAATTCGGCGCGCACTTTTTTCTGATATCTGTGTGTATGTGCGTGCGTGTGTATTGGTACTATCTCTGCCTTTATGTCTGTGATGTGTATGTGTGCTATGCCCAAACGCTTCCCACTGCGCACATAGGCGGTCAAAGACACCACCAATACCGGGAGTGTAAGTAACTTGTATCCACTTTTTCCACTTCACCTCTTCCTCTATCCTGTGTGCCATCATCCTGAGCACCCACTACCGTAAATGTGCTTTTTGTAGACGTTGTCTTCTTCTGTTCTTCTGTTACGTTCCTCTTTCACCTCTTGAATCTTTCAACTGGGTTCCAAAACTCTCTCTCTCTCTTTGCGCTCTTCAGTTTGCCATTTTTGTAAAGTTTGTCGTCATTTTTGATTTTGATTTTTATTTTCATTTTCATTTTGGTTTCTTTTTTGTTTTTAATTAATTTGTTTCATCATACTGAATAACAATTGTTGTAAAAAAAAAAACAAAACAAAAAAAAAACGTTTGCATATGAAATTTATGATGCAAGAAACTCATGAATAAACTCACGCAGATCATGCGCTTCGATGCGTCGATGGAGTCGCTGCTGAATGTGGGACGATCCGAGTCCTTTGCCGATCTCAACAACAGTGCCCTGGGCAATAAGTTTACGCCAGGTGAGCCCAAGCATAGCATTCATGCACTCTTTAGGTCATTGGAAACTAACCCAACTCTCTCGATTGCAGTTCACAGCGGAGGGGGAGGATCCGGCAACGGAGTCATACGCAACCGGCACAGCTTCGGCGGCAAGGGCAGCAGCGAGGATTCGCCTGGAAAAGCCTTCGGCATTGGTGGGTATTGTCTGCAAGAAATTGATTTGTCTGAATCCACCTACTACCACACCATAATGACACCTTTTGAACAATCTTTCGAAAAACAATGTTTACGTACTTTAAACCATATAATCGAATTTTATATCCACTATATATCCACTTAATATGTACTGCATATTCAATAAGTAATAAGTAAAATGTGCATATGCTTATGCGAAACGCAGCGTGCGACCTAGTTGCAGGCGTGCTCTAGAGCAAGGGATTTATCTTTGTTTGAACTTCGATTGTACTACCTATCGACTACCTATATAATCCGTAATTTTGGAAAATCCTAGTTCTCCTTCTCCGTATATACAAACTGTTAACTGTTACGTTACTTGTAGTAGTACTTGACTTGAACTAGTATTTAGTAAAAATCAAATCATACTATCCCACTGGCAACAAGATAAATCCTTTACCGAATGATTCTGTGCTCCCCCGCACACGCATCGAACCGGTTTTTGTTATGCCTGCTTATGCTTTCCTGCCTCCTGCCAAAGAGCAACTTCTTAATTCTGCGAATTCTCGCATTGCATTGCTTTGTCACAACTTCTGAATCGTAATTTGTTTGCTTTTTGCTTCGATGCAACACCTGCAGCAGCAATAGCAACATTAATAGCAACAGATCAACAGCAATAGCATCAACTCGATCTGAAGAGTCGAGCAATTCTTATTATTGACGCACCCGACTGTTCTTTCTGTTCTTTCCTGCCACATTTCATTGCTTATCATATAAATTGACATGCATACGACGAGTACACGAGCCCAAAGCCATCCATCCAGAATCCAGTCCACATTGCTTCTCCTCTCTTCTCGTATTTATCGTATGGTTTCTCACTTTGTCAAATTCTTTTCTGTGTCTCCAATCTATATCGTAATATAAATGAAATTCCACGGCCAACAGGCTCTATATCTCTGCTGTCAGGTAAAGGCCGTACTTATGCCCAAATCAAATCCAAAGTGTATTCTTGACTGATGTTCATTGTTAGATTGTTAGTTGAGTTGAGTTTGAGTTTAAGTTTCAGTTTCAGTTTGTCTGTCTTCACGCCCATCCACACAGACACAGACATTGCCACGGAAACACCTACCACCTCATACCCATCCATGGACATAAGCCTATTATTTCAGTCCAAGAGGGGAGGTTGGGAGTCCCAGTCCATATTTAGTCCATGTTTAAATGTAGTTTTGTGTTAGTGTTCGCTTGCTGGTAACTCCTTCTTTCAATCATACTCTCTCTCTCCCATTCAATCACTCGTGCCTTTGTCGTCACCACCAGTTGTACATGCATCAATCACTTGGTCATTCCATTCCAGCCAACCCACGCAATCTGGCGCTCACAGCACACTGCCACTCAGCAGCCACGCACACCGCACGAGATTTGAGCACGAACCGCGTATCTGTAGCAATTTACACTCTTATCCTAGATCCTAGAGCAATCATTATCTTTGTTAGTGTTCCTCGAGGTGCGAGCTAGTCGCAGCTCGGGCTAGAGTGATCAGTCATCGAAGTCTGTATATTGCATTGTAACTAAACATTAAACATACCCATTATCTTCCCCGCCCCAATGTGGAATGCAGCGCGTCCAACGTTTTTGAATCTCAATTTGAACTTGAACACATTGAGAATTGCGCCAACGAAACGTATGTGGTTTGTCTAGCTCTAGCTCTAGCACTGTTCTCGCAGAGAATCGTAGAGATTGCTAATCTATCTTGAATGTCTTGTGTCCACAGCATCGCCGGCCACTAGCAAGCTGCTGGGCATGCGCATGACCACGCTGCATGAGGAGCCCCTGGGTGGACATCGATCGCTCGACGAGGAGCCCGAGGACAGCTACAGCGACTCGGAATATGCCGCAGAGTATGAGCAGGAGCGCCAGCAGAACAGGAGCCTGGCCACGCGGTCACGCCTCACGGCGTCCAAGACCATGGACTCGTTCATGGATGTCAGCAGCCACTCGAGCAACAACTACTTGAGCTACACGTCGAGCGCCAATGCGAATATGAAGCACTTGACAGGCCTGGCCACGCTCAGCATGAGCTCGTCCACCAGCAGTGGCTATGGCTCCCAGGCCGTTTCCTGTAATAATCTGAGCAACGAGGACATAACTTCCATGCGTTCCATGAGCATTGACGAGACTCCAGGTAAATCCAGATGGCAAACAAATCTGAATAACAACAATCGTCTAACCTTTTCCTACTATCGTACAGATTTGGATCGCGTCAATTCCAATTCGCCACCAAACCGTCAGGCTCGAGTCAACCCCTTCCTCAAGGACATGCCTAAAGCCAAAACACAAGAGAAAGTCGAGCCCCAAGCTAAGACGCTGCAGGAGGCGTTCACACACCCCCTGGAGCAGCCAGAGTCGAAGGAAGTTGGCCAAAGTGATGATGAGTGCGAGCAGGTGCCCAAAAATAAAATAAACAACAACAACAACAACGATAGCATTGTCAAGGAGGAGCCACAGCATGCGCCCGATAAAGAACTTCAGGAGGTAGTGGAAGATGAGTCAGAGCAGAGACAGGAACTTTCCACAGACAATCAGAACGGCAATCAATCGCTGGACGAGGCCACACACAACATTTCAGAGCAGAACCTTGAGGGCGATGGCATCGTCAGAGAAGAACTGCCGGCTGGCAAAGTGATGCGGCGCAAAAAGTCCAATACGCAGCCACCGAACAACATTGGAAATAGCAACAATAACAATAACAACAGCAACAGCACGAGCCAAACGGCACGCATCAACCAGCGTGCCTCGGTGGCCAAAATGGAAGGCCTGGCAGCGCACATGGACCCCAGCATTATGTCCAGCAGCACAGAAGTCGAGGGTAAGCATTCGAATTCAATCGCTAACTCGACTATTCACGTGGCACGTACTTTTGCAGACGATGGCAAGGATGTGGTGCATCTGACGCTGCCCGATTGGATTGTGGTGGGTGAGTCGGTGCTGATCCGCCCGTCCAACGCCAGCGGCGTCATACGGTATGTGGGCACGACACACTTTCAGGCTGGAGCCTGGGTTGGCGTGGAACTGGACACGCCTACAGGCAAAAACGATGGCACCATGGAGGGCATACAGTATTTCCAGTGCAAGCCAAAGTACGGCAAGTTTGTGCGACCTGACAAGCTGCAGCTGGACAAGCGCGGCAAGGCGATGAGAGCCTACAAAGCCGCCGAGAAGAGCAACAGCATCAGCAAAGGTGAGTCGTGGATAACATTGGATTGAGGCAGTTTTTAATTTATGGTTTTTGGTTCGCCTTCGCCCCGTTTAGAAATGAGTAGCTCGATGACACGCTCCAAGAGCCGCGGCGACTCGCTAAATGTGTCGGCGCGCAAATGATCGTACCCAAAGTGTTCGCATCAGCTGCAGCGTTGGCCTAATTGCAGACAATCGACTCTGGTCACAGGCGCTCTCAGCCAGCCAACGACCTGCCACAGATTGCGTGCAACCAGCAGCGCTGCAGATGCGAACAGTCATGGCAAAAAGTGCTATGCCAATCGACGCTCGACGGCCTTCTAAGGCTGCCAACCAACAATGACAAACGATGACGGATAATGCCGATTACGGAGATGATGACAAGGTCGTCCAGCAACGAACAATGCGGAGCATAATCCACATGCCAACCCTTTACTAGCTTACTTAACTATTCTCTCACCACGCCGCAAATGAAATGCCGTACACTTAACCCCCGCGCTTCTCTAAGTAGTTTAAGGCGGTGTCTACAGCAGAACAGAACTAAATACTAATCTAGCTAAACTAAACTAAGCCAGGCAGGGCGTTCGCGTTTGCGTTCGCATTCGCATTCGCGTTCGAGTAGTTGCAATACCACGAGCACTTGGGCACGAGCAAAATCTAAATGTGTAACGTATTTTTCGAGTAATGTATGTGTAAATTGTGTAATATCTTCAGATTCCACTGTTTTGTTTGTCGTTTTGGGTTCTGTGTTCGTGTAGTAAATTTATGTCGTTTATTGCTCGTCTCGTCGATTTTTCGATGGAGCGCGTTTGATTATGATTATTATTGATTGATACTATACATATTTTTGTAATGGTCCTTTGCCTTTAGTTTAGTTCAATTGTTTTTATGTCGATGTGACTTGGTTTATGATGAGCTTATATTTTTAATTGTTATTGACTTTATATATATGTATATCAAATTTATGAGATCATTTGTATATATTTATAACTTTAAGATCATGCAATATTTTCTTGTATACACGTATATTCTACTTCCTTTCCTATTTCCCAAGCTCACATTCTGTTAAGCGCATTTATATACAGAACAGACTACCGGATTACAATGTTAGTAATAATTAAAGCGACATATTCTATAATGCTGCGTCGCTGATATCGCGAGGCATCGTAAGATGGATCCCATCTTTGATCTTAGTCGCCGATTAAGAAGCTTCGCACTGACGTAGTAAATACATGTGTAAATTGTATTATTTTGATGTGATGTATTTATAATTTCCTCTTTATATACATATACATATACATATATATGAATAAAATTGATTTTATCATATATGTACCTTATAATTTTATGATTTTTCTTACGTTCTTACGTTCTTACCTTATCCCGGTATGTGCAATATCCTAGGAGTTAGGAACTTTTCGTTGTACATATGTACGTACATATTTATCAATGTTGAAGGTTGTGCGACTATGTTTGTGAAGCGTTATTAAGTAACATTAACTGAACACCGAACACTGCGAACGAAGCTTGTGTTTGTCCAAGAAAGCAAGATGAAGTGAAGCAATAATTGCATTGAATATTCAATTTTATGTTAAGATAATCTATGTATGTAATACTTGTTCGTACAGACGAAGGATCAGTGAGTCGGAGGTGGGCCGGAGGTGGGCCGGTCTCCCATTGGCAGAGCATGGAAGAGTAGAAATTAAACCGGAAACGGCTAACCGCAGTAAACCGTAAACGTATCCATCCATCCATCCAACCAACCAACATCCAAGACACTCCAAACTGAGTCTGAGATAAATTGCAATTTAAAACACAATAACAAGCGATTTACACTTAGAAACCAAAGCGAAAGCAAAACCAAAACCGAAACCAAAACCAAACTGATACTAAAATCCAACAGGAATGCAGAGATGCTTGAGATCAAACGTTGAAACATCCAACTGGAAGAACTACAGCCATTCATCCAGTAGTAAAAACATATACATAAGTATATACACATATACATATACTATATAAATGCATGCATATACATTAGGTATATATTTTCGAAACTGTGTTTTCTACTTGCGTATAGATGAGAGAATCAACTACACTACCAAAAAAATATACTTGAAAATACGTCCAAAATTAAAAATTCAAGAGAAGAGCAAGATACAACTCCAATATATGTATACTTACAATTACATGGATATTCATGAATACAAATATATACATACTATGATAAATATTTACCAATGATAATCCTAACGTACGAACTAAACTAAATCTTTGGCCAGCCAAAGTTGAGAGGCTCCTTGAGAAAGGGGTCTCGTCTCGTCTCGTCTCGTTTCGTCTAGTTTCGTCCGCTCCCAGACTACAGCCACTGAAGGGGCGAATGGGTGTATGTGTGTGCGATTCGTAGACGCCGCAGTTTTATTCTGTTGAACACTCTCCATATGGTTTAATTGTTGCACCCAGCCACGTGCCACATGAGTGTATGTACAATATGTACATAGTGGGGCATTAATACTGACAAAATCAATGAAAATTAATGCATTTAATAAGCGTAATTAATATTCAACTAGAGCTTGATTGAGTTAAATCCTTAAAACCTTAAAAGGATAGTAAATCGAAATCAGTAAATTAGCAGCACGCACACTCGGCTTTAGGTGTAAAATATATCGAGATAGTTCAATAGTATAGAGTGCCATGCGCTTGCTTGATTATAATTATCATATAGAAAAGTAATACGTAGCCTTAGGGTAGCCGGAACGGACCGGAGTGGAGTCCCAGAGATCGATTGGCAATACTGACAAATTGAATCGTACCTTGAAGTTATTAAAGAACTAATCATATTTTTGTGCAATCCAGTGCTGCTCTCTCGCAATCGGCCCCCCAATAGTTGAGCCAAATTGATTTGCAGTTGCATAGCAGAACAGAATGTTAGACACACACATATTATATGGGAAATAGCATATACTAGGATGGGGAACGAAGTCATACGATATACATAGCCTTCGAAACATGTTACAGATAGATACTCGTAAGTTTGCGCACTCTTAGAGCTTTTAGCACGGTCAACGAAAAAACGTTATTATGAATCAATTGTAGCTCGATACCAGCAGCACGCGAATCCATCAACCGTTAAATAAATTAACCAAGAGTTGAACAAAAACATTAATTACCAAAAAAAAAGAGTACATGCATATATGCTAACAATTGCTTTAATCATACTAAAAAGGCAGACAAAACAGGGCTAAAACCCACTTTTTGATGATGATGATGATGCATTTGTTTCTTTTGTTTTGTGTGTCAGGATGGATAATTATAACCGACATTAAGTTCATACACTCCACATGTAGTTTTAACAGTGCGGCTACTACAAAAAGTACACAAAACAAAACAAAATAGTACACAATAATGCGATCAAATTTCTGAAATTACAATTGTTTGACTCCAATTTAAGTATTTTAAATTCAACACGTCAGAAAAAGATGCAAAAAATAAAACACACACGGTAATCAGCAAATTTGAACAATTTCAGCAAAAACCAAAAAAGAGAATATGAATATGTACTTATATCTACTTATAAATACAAATATACAAACATGCAATGAATATATTGGAATCGAGTTGACTTTATTTCTGTACGCTGTCACAGCTGTTTCGTTCCCATCTTGTTGATGTTTGTGAAATACATCGGCGGGGTAGGGTAGCCTTGAACTCGGCCTCTGGTGCTAGTTGTAACTGGTCCCATTTCCCCAAGGCTAACGCCTTTGACCTGGTGTATGGGGGCATAGGAAAACGAGGTCAAACGTTGAAGACCAAGTGTGTCTTCCACTTGGATTGGAAGTGTTTTTTATTTATGAAAACAAATGGCAAAAAAGGTATATTAGTAGATAAATGCTTACAACACTTTTAGTTTACAGTTTACATAGTTGGTTATTCGAGGAGACTTTCGATGAAAGCGGATGATTCCCTTACGTCCGTACTCTACATCCGTGGAATGCAATTGTTACACACTTTGCCATGCATCGCGTCGCTTTCATCGTTCCGTGATCACATTGCGATTATAATTATCGGTGAAGCATTTACATACTCGTAGGATGTACCGACGTTCTATTTTACAACTTGTTCTAATTATATTTATACACACAAAATACACAACACACAGGTAATTGTTATGCCTATTAGATTTCTAGGTGACTTGTTTGTGTTTGATTCGCCGCTGCTTTTGATTTGTTTAAATATATTTCGATTTGCACTAGCTACCGATCCGGTGATCGGCGGACCTCTCAATGGTCGTGGTATACACGTACAGCGTATAGAAAATATATGATTCTAGAATTCGGTTATGTATTTACAAGTTGTTGGCTCTAATTCGAATTCGGGTCTGTGCTGCTCAGTCAGCGTTAGTCAGTTTCTCTCAGTTGGTTTGGTCCCGTCCCCATCGCAATCCCTGTCTTCCCAGTGCCTCCTCCTCAGTGTTCGATGGTCCAACGTTGCGTCTCGCTGTTGGGGTCGCAAGGCGCCATCTGGGCATCGTCGACGGTCTTGAGACCCTTGTGGTCGAGGCACATGCCCGTGTTGCTGTGGATCAGATGCTGGTGCTCGAATTTCCACTGCTCGTTAAATTCGTCGTTTTCCATGCACGGCACCATCACCACCCGGTATGGTGGTGAGTCGCTATGCTGGACTGTGGCGCAGCTGAGCTCGTTTCGCAGCACCTGCGAGTTGGTGAAAGAAAAGAGCTGAGACTTTTGGAGCACCTTGCCGCACGGATAGAGGCCCACGTTGTAGGGCTTTTCGTTGTTCTGCAGCAAGTCATCAAGGCACAAGTTGGAACTGACAGATTTCACCTTGCCCCAACCCACAACATCCGCGTTGGGCACAAACTTTTCAGGGTAGATGTTCTTCAGGTACCACGCGAAACTCTTGCAGCGTAGCTTCTTCCGAAGCATTACTCGGTGGGTGACATCTCCGATGTCCGCATGGAACTTCAGATCGGGCCGGTTGAGGAAGAATATATTGATGAACTCATCCATCCACACCAAGGCCATGCGGGCCGTATTGATGCCGTGCGTGTCCCGGTCATTGGGGAATCTGTGAAGGAATTAAATTAAATTTGTTCTCAATATAGAAGCGGATGATTTTTGCCTTACTTGTAGGGATGGAAGTCGCGGAAGATGTGACCCACTCGGGAGCAGGGAATCGTCTCAATGGTGCCGCCGCACTGCCAGATCCTGAACGACATTTCCAGGTTCTCGCCTCCCCAGCCGTCCATTTGCTCGTCATAGCTGCCCACCTCCCAGAAGTAACGTCGATCCATGGCAAACAGTCCCCCGGCCATGGTCGGACTATAGGCTGGACAGATCTCTCGCTCCTGTTTACATTCGCGTCGTTGACGCTGCTTCTCCCGCTCTGGCAGATTGATCCAATCGAAGTGACCGTTCCACTGGAATCCGCCTACTTGGAAGGACTTGTAGCCGTTGGTGCTGTACTGAAAATCATTGGCATCTATCACATCGATGATGGGCACCAAGACGCTCGTGCGCGACTCCTTGATCCGGTGCAGCAGCGGCTCACACCAGCCCACGTTTCCCTCGCAGTGGGCGTCGAGGAAGATGAGCACATCTCCTGTGGCGATGCGGGCTCCGGCCAAACGGGCGCGTATCAGTCCCAATCTAAATGGGAAATACCAAAACTTTCTTTAGCCAATCGATGTACATTTTTGTTAACTGTGCTATGAAAAGAAGAAAAAAATTTATTGGGTCATCGAGCCGCCTTCGAATCTTTGCCAAGCGGCAAGCCCGCACACTCCAACATCGCCAAGATAAACTTTGGGCGTACGAAGCTCAGGGGCAGCTACCCCGACCTCTCTTGTGGCACAGTGTAGTGTACGCAGAAACCGACTGAGAGTTACAAAAAGTCAAGCCCAAAAACACACAAAATCTTAACTTGACGAACTGGTTTTACGGTTGCCGTTTCGTTTCGTTTCTCCTCTTTCTGTGTTTGGTGTTTTTGGTTATTTGAGCTTTTGTCGGTTCTGACATTATGCTGTCTGCTAAAGAAGATGCTCCACCGCGTCTGACACGGCACTGGGCCACAAACTAGTTATTCAAATGATGGCAAGCCACGAGCGATTCGATAGCTGAATAGCCGAACTTTCCTAGCCGTAAGACAAACAATTTGTAAAATGGATTCACGGCCTTTCTCCGCTCCGCTCAGCCACTCACCGATTCTTCAGGCGCAGCACCGTCACCTTGCCGGGGGGAGTGCGGGTGCGAATGTAGTAGTCCAGCTTTCCCCCCAGTTCGGGGTTGTCACTGCCATCGTCCACAAGGATGATTTCCTTCAAGGCCTGCTGGTTGCAGGTGATTAGCGTGCTGTGCACGGTCCGCAGCAGCACGGAGTACGGTTCGTTGTAGAAAATGACGATCACGCTGGCAGTGGGCAGAGTACTGGAATCGAAGTGTTGCGCCAGGCACAAGGGGTTGCGGTGGTCACCCACACTGCGGTTGTAGGACAACTGCTCGCTCAGTTCCTCGTTTAGGGCGATCTTCTTGTAGATGGCGTCGCCGCGCTCCTTGGCTTTGCCAGACAGGTGCACTGATGCTCCCTGCTCGCCCAGGCCAATCTTCTGTTTTTCTAGGTCCAGCTGGATGCTCTGTTCATAGGGGGACACTGTGGCCGGTCGAGCGATTTCGTTCTCGCTCTCAGCGTATGCGTTGTATCTGTCTCGAGCGTGGCCCCGGAGGGCGGCTGCTCGAACTGGAGGCGCTTCATCGCCGCTTTGCTGCTGCACCTTGCTGTACAGGATGAAGCACAGGGCTACCAGTATGAATATGATTAGTTTGCCATAAAAGGAACGAAACCGAGGCAGCATTCTGGTTGCTTTCTTGGTGGTTGTGGGTGTTGCTTTGGGGTTGAGGTAGCACTGGTCTGGTCACTTTCAATTGCAACGCCACAGACGCAGACGTGGCTGTGAATCCGTCTTCCTCGTCTCTGGCTAATGTTTCTCTCCTACACTATTAGCTTCATTTGTCACGGAGTCGAGTCGCTGGCGAAAATACACACTCACGGCGCACGGGCATTGGTTTGCTATGCATATGTTTTTGTTCGTAGATCTGAATGGCTGTGCGCGAAAGCGAATGAGAATAGGAATCCCAGTTTTTCCTCGTTTCTAGAAGCAGCGCTTATTGAATAGCGCCGCTCACCCGCTTTAGTGGCTTAAACTAGACTAAATGGAAATATTAATTCTAAGCGCGACGACCCCGACGTCCCTCGCCTTCCCATTTGTTGTTGTAAAACTGTTGGACGAGGGCGTCTTTCAGGCGTATTTTCATCACGTGATTGCACTATATCCCTTATTTCAAACTGTGGCGACACTTGTAAGCTTATTGTGCATTAATTTTTTTTTTGCTGTTATTTAAAAATTCAATTCGCGGGATGCAACAATTTTTAACACATGTTACTCGTTAATAGGTCGATAAAGAGGGTATGGAAAACAGGCAAAACGGCCCAGAAAACGCAACAAGTGCAAGGTAAAAGCCACCCCACTTGCTTAATATATCTTGAAAACAAAACGGCTTGTTTTCAAGGTATATTTTTCTCGCACGTGAGGTGAGGTTCGTACGAACCTTGCCATTTGACTTGTCTGTTTTTGCCCATGCCCATGCAAAACTACGACTCATTTTTTCGATGCAGGAGGGAGCAGCAGTGTGGCCGTCTGAACCATAGAAATACCGCAAATATACCGATGAAAAAACGAACTTAGCCCACTTAGACCCCCCTTTATGTAAAGAGGATAGCAACTGAGATCCTGGAACTGAAAAATTTCGTTAAAATAGCTTTATAACGGAGACTTCGTCAGATGACAAACATGTCCTCAATTATATAATATCCTAGGGTGCCTAATGTATCTCTTCCGGATTTTATCGTTGTAAATAATGTTTCGGAACTAGTTTTTTGGTGAAAAATTGTACAATAGCGTTATATTCTATGCAAATTAAAAAGAAAATACAGTATGTATGAACAAAGACTATATAAATAGTAGTATACAATTATGTATATCAAGATAAGAAATATAAAAACAAAATAATACCAATTCTTAAATTTTTACGTATATTCTCCCAAAAGTATGCTATGAAACCAGACCTGTTGGAAGAGGCAACGCCTTGGCGGGCCGTTCAAACCAAAGATTCAGAATATGTATATGAAACTAATTTATTGTTCAATTAGGCGAAAAAATTAAGTGTTTTGCATTTTCATGCCTTAGACTTTCGGTTGGTGCGAAGACATAAATCATAAATAAAGTTATCATGTGCCAGACACTTTTACTACCCACATTGCTGCCCAGTTGACATAGCAATTATTTAAAAAAGCGGAAACTCATATCACTTAAAATGGTGCCTAGAGCGAGGCTGGAAGCGAAAGGGACTGACTGAGTGACTGACTACCTCGAAACTGTCACACTTGACACTTTTTCTGGCCCTTAATGCACAAATTGCATGTTCATTTGTTGTTGAAACGAGACAAAATGGATTTCCTATTAAAAACCTGTTGCTACCTTTGACATGCAACACAGCGAGTCAGAGAGGTGAGCGTTGGGGCTGATGTTGCTTCTTTCGTTTCGTTGTTGCCGTTGCTTGTTAAAATTACATTTTTGTTATATCTAATTGACAAGTGGGGTGTATTCTCGACCCAACTTTCATTTTGTAATTCTGCGAAATGATGCCAACTATTCTATCTAAGTGGAGCTCATTTGGAGCTGGCTGTGATTAATTTCAGTAATTAACGTACGAATCTTTATTGCGAACGGTCGTCGCAGTTGGCTCTCCGGTCGCATATTTAATACGTTACGTATACGCATTGGTGACGCTGCGGGAGACGCAATGGGCCAAAGCAGCGGGCGGACGAGCAGCCGGCACAGCCACAAGCAAAAGTTCAAAGTGCTCTCCAGCCAGTAATTGGAGTTTCGGCGGGGTCCCAGAGAGCGAAAACATTTGTAGGAAGCTGAACCGCTGCACCGCTGAAAGGTGGCAACTGTTTTGCCAATCTTCGCTAAAACTCTTTTAATAGCTGTGAGCGACAAAAACTAGGAAGGAAATAAATTACTTAGCCAGTTTGGAGAGGGTGGCATGGTGGCTGGGCCTTTGTTTTTTCGGTCCCCGACGAAAAACACCTCCAAAGCAGAAAGAGACCGACACAGCGAAAGACAGACAGGGAGAAGGGGTAGCGAGAGGCAAGCAGACTTTGGAATTCCATTTCGTGTGTGACCTCAAAATACAAGTTTGTAAAAATGCATCAAGTCCGGCATTGAAACAGATTGGTTGCTTCGTTCGAGAAATTAACACCTCCTAAACCGAAACACCCTTTATTACCACCGAAAATTATGCATTTTCAGCACATTCGTGAAATAGTTAATGCTAGAGGTCGAATTAGTTTGCTTTTATGAGTTATGAGCCGCAACCGGATTGAAAATCAGCCACCGTCAAGAGCCAGCGAATACGTTTAGGTAAACAGCAGAAGTGCTCGATAAATAATTAAAAAAATTACTCTATTGAATAATGAGTGGAGCTCCAAACGAGGCCTCATTAATACAATAAAAAAGGGTTAAAAACAACAAACGAAAAACAGTTTAACTGCTGCCAGACATTGTTCCACATGTGAGCCGACTGTGGTTAAGGCGCTCGCCATAATGGCTTCAGCCACAGAAATCTATTAATCTAAACGACCCTGAAGAAGGCACAAGCAGCTGAGAAATGGTCATCATCCGTCAATGCGAATGGGCAGTCGACAGCGTATAATAATAGAATTGGGATTGCAGTTGAGAAATGCTTGCCAGAGATTGCCAGATAGTGGATCATGGACCATGGTCTGGCCTGACCTGACTGTCTGATACTTTCGTTTCGCTCCGAAAGCCTTTTGCAAATGTCAAAAGGTGGAGCAATTGAACTGAACGATGGCATTGCATCGGGGGTTTCAAGAGATCCGATTCAGATCCGATCTGATCACGGCTTCCCATGACAAATCAAACTGATGGACCTGGGAACCATAATGATGCGCACCTCAAACATGCGTATTTAAGGCCATGATTTATGATCCAGCTTACTCTATATTAAGCAGAGATTTCATTACCACTAAATTGAAAGTGAAAGATTTCGAAAATCCCGCCGGCGATGACAGTGTCAGACCATTGTATTGTATCACCCACTGGGGTGCTTGGGGTTCCGTTACCCAATCCCAATTCCAATCAGCACGCGTCAAAAGTGGCGCCAAAGTGACGAACCGAGTTATGATGCGGATCAAATATGCAAGTTGGCCCCAAATAAACACAAATTATAACGCCTTTATGATGGTAGCCAGTTCGGGTTTTGCATAATCGCAGACTTTGCTGCTGCTGCGTCTGTGACTGCGACTCAAACACCCGCATTGTCGTCCGTTTATGGCCATATTTATGTAAGATCAAATCATGTGAGATGTCATCGAATATTTGGCCAGTTCATTGGGTCGACTCATCGCCTGGAATGCACATTGCGTCCGTCCATTTGGGTTTTCACAATCGTTATAGATGGACAGATATAGATAGACACATCCGATTGTCTTTTAAAACCACATCAAAATCAATAAAGCGTATCGATCAAAATCCAAAATTGAGCATTGTCTCAATGTTTGCAGTCCCTGATGCGATGACTCGATGTCTATTTGAATATCAGCGACAACAGAAACAACCGCATCAGCATATCCGCTATCATTTATTTTGCGGAGGTGGCGAATCTCTATTCAATATTCCTTTGTTTGGCGAAGGTTGCTAAGCCAACAGCGAATCGGACCAGAATTAGATTAACTTGGCTAAAGAAGCTTTTCAATTTATTTCAGATTAGGCAGACAAAGAAAATGTGGTAAAAAAGTGACTCGCAATATCCATGATCTCCAGATCGTATGTATCTCTGCGTCGACCTCAATTCGGGGCTCTGCATCGCCCCCATTTCGACCAGAACCGGGAGACCCAGAGCTCCAGGGCAAAGCAAAAGCAGCAAAGCAGCATAGCAACCATGTACAACGACATTATCCAGGATATATCCTCCAAAAAAATGGCATCCCATAAGGCCTCCGGCGAGCTAAAGTCCTTCAGCGGAGTCAGGCGAAGCCTCACCATGTCGTAGAAGCTTCTGTCTATCCAAAACTTGAGGAAGCCGAACTCCTTTTGCCGCAGCATATGCTCCTCGAAGAGCTCGCGGTACGGCAGGTGCCGGCGCACCTGCACAGCGAGAAAGAAGAAACGGTTGATGCAAATGTCGTCCGAGAAGTAGAAGACGGGCTCGGCAAAGAACTTCTGCTGCTCCACGTAGGTGTGCCAGCGCAAATTCGTTACCGGAAAGATGAAGCTGGCATTGAAGGATTCTCGCAGATTAAGAAACTCGTTGTAGTCCTCAAAGACGCAGGTGCGATTTTCGCTCAGTTGGTGGATTCCTTGAAATCCGGAGGCCAGCAGCAACTTCAAATCGGCTTGGCTGATGGCGACCTTATAGCGGGAGTGTTGCACATCGTTGAAGGAGCGGAGCAGGGGCTCAGGCGGCGGACTCGTAAAGAAGGACTGCAGATAGGCCTCGTACATGGTGGTCATCATCACACTCGCGAAGCACAGCAGGAAGCAGACAAGCTTCATTTGTTTGCTGGAGTCACGGGGAAACGGAAAGGACTGGCCCAGGAGGCCGCGCAGACTCTTGTCGTTCAGCAGGATGTTTGCCACGGTGAGACCTTTCCAGGACATCTGCTGGCTGTAGATCAGGAGGAGCGAGAATAAGCAGAACAGGACGAAGATGATCCCCAGAACGAGGGGATCCACAATCATCGTGTATATCTGTCGATATGGCACCTTGGGCGGATGTGGGACCATAAAGCAGAAGCTTCCCGTCACATACGGATAGGTCATCGTGTCGAAGTTCGATCTTATCCAAGTGGTATCCAGGGACATTCCAATATCGAGAAGATCCTCATCCACCCACTTGGATATGTTCCCATAGTAATTAAGTATTCCGACCTTCGATCTAAGTTCCGAAGTCAGCTGTAATCTGGCATTTAACTTCTGGGCGAAGCTATTCAACAGATTCGCCACGAAACCGGTCATTTTCTCCTCGCCAGTCTTCTCATCATGATACGACATAGATCGGGGGGCCAATTGATCCGCCAGAGTTTTGATTGTGGCCCCGCGCATATTTCTGAATTGTTCCACAAAAATTGGTTTATGGTCGAATAGATCCAGCTCTTCAAAGTTGAGCTCTTGAAAGCAGCGACAGGTGTAGATGCTGCCTGATTGAACAAAGTCCGCCTTCACCATGGCTATGTTGTATTGCTCTTTGAGAGAGTAGTTGTGGCAGACCTCCTCTGGCTGAATGTCTTCCGTAAGGTATAGCAAACGCCTTCTCATTTGCAGCTTCATCAGGGTGCGATAGTTGCCCTCCCTCTCCGCACTAGCTCCACAGCTCAAGATTAGTGTCGAGCTGCTGAAGTTCCAATCGTAGTCCGAGCTGCCCGAGGACGCCAGCACAGTGGACGCTTCCAGGCGTTTGGAGAGCGTATGGAAAACGCACTCCTGTCCGTAGATGAGCAGAGTGTCGAAGTGTTCCTCAAGACGCAGTCGCAGAAGCAGGCGCAGCAATGTTTCCTCCAGGTCCAACTCACTCCGATTGGTGATATCTGAGAGTTGGCCACCAACATCTCCGAGGCAAAAGAGGAGGACGACAATCCCCAGCGAGGCCATAGCAAAACTGTTGAGAAATCCCTCGATGCATAGACTTTTGGTAACGCTAGTGTTTCAGCCCCTGGTTGATTCCCTGGCATGCAGTTTTCGTGTTCCTCGCAGCTTGTTAACACGGTCGGGTGTGGACATGGCTGCACAGCTGTGAAGGTCGTGGCGGTGTCCGTGCTTGGGCAATTAGCTGCTTTATTAAAAATTCATTAGTCCGAATAGGTCGGCAAATAAACGCTTTAGATGGGCTCGAGATAAGTGGTTGAATTAATGTTGGAGGATGGCATTGTGCGGCTTTCTCCTTCTTCTCCAAAACCAAAGCTCGAGGATAAAGCAGCAGCAACTTATACCCATGGCTGCCCCATAGAGCTTCAGTATCCAGGAGATGTCATTCACCAGAATGGACGGGTTGATATATGGCGGCAGGCTGGAATCCCTCATGGGCGTAACACCAAGCCTTACCATGTCGAAGAAGCTCCTGCTCTTCCAGAATTTCACTAATCCGAACTCTTGCTGCCGCTGCATGTGCTCCTCGAAGAGGTGCCGGTATGGCAGGTGGGGACGCAGTGGGATATGGAAAAACAGAAAGCGATTGAAGCAGAGATCGAGTGAGTAGTAGAACAAGGGCTGCGCAAACATCCTCTGCTGCTCCTGGTAGGTACTCCAGCGATCCTCGCTTACCGTGTAAACGTAGCTGTCATTAAATGAATTGCGTAGAAGCACGAAATCCTCATGATCTTCGAGGACACAAATACGATTCCTGCGTATCAGGTGAATATTGGAACTTTTACGGGCGGACAAAACGTTCATCTCAAATCTACTGATGGCGAGCTTGTGGCGGGAATTGGCTATATCCTGGAAGGTGCGGATCGATGGCTCAGGCGGAGGGCGCGTGAAGAACGACTGAAGATACGACTCGTACATGGTGGTGATCATCAGACTAGCGAAGCACAGAATGAAGAAGACGAGCTTCATGTTCCTCCTTGGGTCTCGCGGAAACGGAAACGACTGGCCCAAAAGGCCGCGCAGGCTCTTGTCGTTCAGCAGAATATTGGCCAGGGTGAGGCCTCGCCAGGATAATTGCTGGCTGTAGATCAGCAGAGCTGAGAGCAGGTAGAAAAGAACGAGGATGATGCAGAGCACAAGTGGATCTACTATAACTGCATATATCTGGTTGTACGGCAGCCTGGCGGGGATCGGAACCATCAGGCAGTACGATGTCAGCAAATAAGGATAGCTGAATGAATCCAAATTCAGTACCTGCAGAGAGCTTACCATGGTGGTGCCAAGGTCTAAACGATCCTCCTTCACCCATCTTACTATGTCCTTAAATACGGACTCTGTCTTCTCGCCATCCTTCCTTACGGAACGAAAGTCCAAGGTTGCATTCACCTTCTGGGCGAAGCTATTGATCAGATTGGCCACGTAACCAACCATTTTCTCCTCGCCAGTCTTCTCATCATGATACGACATAGATCGGGGGGCCAATTGATCCGCCAGAGTTTTGATTGTGGCCCCGCGCATATTTCTGAATTGTTCCACAAAAATTGGTTTATGGTCGAATAGATCCAGCTCTTCAAAGTTGAGCTCTTGAAAGCAGCGACAGGTGTAGATGCTGCCTGATTGAACAAAGTCCGCCTTCACCATGGCTATGTTGTATTGCTCTTTGAGAGAGTAGTTGTGGCAGACCTCCTCTGGCTGATTGTCTTCCGTAAGGTATAGCAAACGCCTTCTCATTTGCAGCTTCATCAGGGTGCGATAGTTGCCCTCCCTCTCAGCACTAGCTCCACAGCTCAAGATTAGTGTCGAGCTGCTAAAGTTCCAATCGGATTCAGTGCTTCCTGAGGACACCAGCTCAGTGGGTCCCAACGAGTGTCTCAGCATTGAATGGAATGCGCATTCTTCTCCGTAGATGACCAGAGTGTCAAAGCTCTGCTCCACACGCAGTCTCAGAAGCAATCTTAGCAACTTCTCCTCCAAGTCTACTCCTTCGTGAATGCTTAAAATGGACAGTTGGGCAGTTACCTGCCCGAGACAGAGTAGAGCCACAACGAGCCGTTCTGAAGTCATCGCGAAACTGTTTGAAAATCCGGCCGGTCGCCAATTTCTGTGGCACAACCAGTGTCGGACACTGTTTAGAAGGAGATGTGCTGGCATGCACTTTTCATGTTCAAACCTGATGAAACCTGCAGAGGGGCAACGTCAGGGCACGACCCATGCAAGGGTAATTAGCGACTGTACATTTCTCTCAGACTGATTGGACGGTGAGAATGTAAGCGGTTCCACGCACAGCCAGTTGTTGGACTTGTTGCTCGGCTCAGGCGCGTGAGACTGCATCATTTGAATGGGGGCTTGTGGGGCTCTTAACAACTTCCGCTCCACAGCCGGGCAACAACTCTAACGCCAGCTCCGGCTCCAGCTGCACTTCCAATTCAAATGCGATTGAATGTTTGGCATGTTCAGCAGATGCAGATGAGAGCGATAGACAGACAGACCCAAAACAATTCGATTGCTGAAATGAAATTTTCCGGCAATTTGGGCATAGTCAAGCTCATTGCATTCGATTTTCGGCTTGACTTTGACTCCGTTCCTCATCGAAAGTGTGGAAATGCAAACATTTCGCTTTGTGCTCTTAATTGCAGTGCAAGTGGATTTCAATTATTCAAATGAGTCGCTTCCCTGGCATGCCACTCGAAATCTCTCTCGGGGCTGCACTTCCGAATTTTCGCTCCTCCAAAACTGGTCTAGACCATGTCGCCTTAATGGCGAACAAACGACACAGAGCCAGACCAGCAGTCGGAGAAGGCGAAGAGGAGGCCGAACTGGAACTGAATTTCTTCTGCTTCATCATCATCTCGTGCTGATATCGTGGCTTTATCTCTTTGCCTGCCTTTTGCCATTTGGCTCTCTGCTGCTGTTGCTGCTGCTGCTGCTGTTGGGAATGACGTTTCAGCGAAAGTTGTTACGTTACCATCGACAACCAGCACCGACGACAAAACACTGAAAGCCTATGCAAAACCGGTCGGTCATTGATTTTTGGTTACTGCAAATTGTCTGGCCATGACCAGCTCTGGAGGGAGACCAGCTCATCTCCAGCTGCAACTGCAGCTACAAAAATGTCTCGCTCCACGCTGCGTATACTCGATTTGGCCGCAACGACTTTGGATGGAGTGTGCGCAAGTGCCAGTGCGTGGCTAATTTACAGCTTATGGCTGGCTGTGTCTCCACAGCCACCCCAGATTAACATTGTTCAATATTTGTTCGGAGTAAATATTATTTCAATACGCAAACAATTGGGATGAAGCCGATTCATCGGCTGGACGACTACTGTAAAGAAAAAGAATCTCCGCTGATTCGTTTCTATTCAGAGAAGTCTTTTATTTTTATCAAAACTGAGTGGCATTAAATGTTGAAATATTGCGTCACAAAAAAGGAAATAAAGGATAATAAACTGTTGGTACATTTATGTTACCAGTAAGCTTTCACGCAACTTCTGAGTTGTGGGATCTACAAAGATTCTAGTATGTTTCCACATTCTTATAAGCCCTACAGTACTTTTTATATTACATTAAATATTCCCTGTACTATATATTAAATGTTAAATATTTGAATAGGAACGTTTTCCCAGGCCAACGCCCATTGGGTCGGCTCTCTTTATTCACTTCCTTTCACTTCTTGGACAGGCTTGGCAAATTGCTTGTAACCCAGGGAGCTATAAACAAACCCAGAGCCACCGAAATCTGCACAATCTGCTCATTATGTCTTCGATTGTGTTTCTGTGTTGATGTATTGTTTTTCTTCTTTTCGGCGGACTGCATGTATTTTTGGCGTGGCTCTCTTAGCGGTAATGTGCCCACTTTGGGCTTGTTTGTCGGGCATTTTGCCGGCGTTTTTAACACACATTGACCAGGGCATTGTTGTAGATTCGGTTAACTGTCTGGCGGCACAATTCCAGCTTCAGTTCGGGGCTACTCTCTTTCATTTCTTTCGGTTTCGGTTTCGGTTTCGTTTCGTTTCGTTTCCTCCACTCCATTCCAGTGGATCGGATAGGAGTAGATTGGAGGCTGAAGCAGTTGCCATTGAAAGTAAGGCTGAAATGAGCCGTTGGCATCCAGATTCACTTTCGATGCTTTGATTGAGAATGCTTGAGTCCGGTATTGGAATCATCAGGTCGTCAGAGTATCAAACTCACCTCGTGGGGAGCATGGCAAGAGTATCTTCTTCAGCAGTGTCTCTGCTCTCTCTGTCTCCGTTTCTCTCTCTTTCTCTCGCTGGCGGTTGCTTCGTCTTCGTTTTGGCCAAGCTGCGAGCCGCCGTCGACTTCAAGTTTCAGTTACAATTCGGCAGCGACTCGGCCTGGTTGCAATTCCCTCAATTGCTCCGCGCGTGTCTCTTTGTGCTTGTGCGTGTATCCTGAAATATAGCCACAAGGATATACCAATAAAGTGGGTGCAGTGCCAGTCTGGAGATATACTTCCAGTCTTAACTCCAATCAGTGTGTTTTCCCTGTGCTTATCGAGACGATTTTAATTTTCAGCTGCTGCCTCATTCGGATTAGGAATTAGTTTTCATCCTGTCGCGATGAGAATTCTGCCATTGCTGGTAAGTCGGCTCCGGACCAAAAACAAAACAACTCAGAAACTTACCTCACAATTAAATGGGAATTTATGCAACAACAACCACTTGGAGAGGTGTCAACGCTTGCTTGACCCCTACGGGCGTGCGACCTGCCCTAAGCCCCCCCGAGGAGGCATTCCCCATCATTGACATTGACAAATAGTGTCATTGCATGGTGGCGAGCTGGGGGGAAGGGAGAGGCAGGCCGGAGTAAGCCAAGTGTAAATTGCCTTCCGGCTGCCTCAACACTCAGCAGTCAGCAATCAGCACTCTTGCCTCCAGACTTCAACTTGGCTCTTGTTACGCGAAGAAATGTTGCCCTATCTGGTGGATCTCTTAGCCGAATGGCTCGGCATGTGGTGGAAGGTGTGCGGTGTGTGCCCCGCCTGCGAATTGTCTCATTGTTTCCCTTGCACTTGTTAGCGCTGCCACTGGCTCTGATCGGAGATATTCCCTGGGTCACATTTGCCCAATTGTTATTGGAAATTACTCACACAATTAGATAAGATAGAGGGGATTCTATCCACTGAATTCTCTACCTATCGCTTGCCCAATCGTTTCTCTGCAACGTCGTGTTGCATGCAATCAGCAGTACGAGCTGCACGGGTAGAACCTAGTGTGGCAGCTGGCTGAACTCATTAAACATCTTCATCTGCATCATCAGCAAGACCAACATGAGAGCTCCAACTGTCCTCCTTTCCATCTTGATCTCTGCCTCCGTCTCTGCCTCTGTCTCTGCACGTTCGTCTGCCTTTCAAAATTGAGGCGCCGAACGACCATTAGATTTGGCTTCAATCTCCATCTCCATTGGTTGTGCAAAGCCAAAGGCAAAGGCAGAGGCATCCAAAGATGACTCTAGACTTTTGCAGCCGAAAAATCACCCATGATGATCATTTGCGGCTGCCATTGAGTCCATCACATGTGCAAGTGTGTACGTGTGTACGTGTGTGGGTAACCTTTACAAAAACGTCTTGTAAGGCGCTTCATTTATCGAACTATTGCAATTCGGACTGAAAAGAGCAGCGGTACTCGTACAATAAATGTCAAAAGCTGGCCCAGATAAACATTATTTCAGTTGTGTAGAAAACCGTTTCATGGCTAATTTTCAGTCGCATAGAAAGGAAAATGCTGACTGTCATTGCCCGATGTTTGCGCGGACAAAAGGCGGAAGAGGGGGAAGAACCGCCTGACTTTCTGTGCTGTCTGGCTGGGGGCTAATGCTATAGGTATGGGTATGGCTATGGCTATGGCTATGCTCACGACACCGCACACTTCAGCACCTGCTGCTGCCCCTGGGCCCCATCTCCACTCTCCAGTGCCCCCAAATAGGCCGAGGCTGAGCATATTTTAATATGCTGCACGCATGCAAACCGACCATTTGTTGCCTGCCGCTTGGAGTGTAGAAAGTTGATTGGCATTATTTTGGCTCTGTCTCCGATTCGATTATTACTATGTATCTAGATTGTCAGCAGAAAGTTTCGTTTCAACTGCGACGACAAGTGCAGCTAATCTGCAGCTTCGGCCCCAGATGCAGCCCTACCAGATCCGTCCCGAAATGGAGGAGGAATTCACCTTTCACTTCTCATCTTCACTTCCCACTGCAGCTCAATTATTTCCATTACGAGTATTGAAATCGAAAGATGCGCTTGCTGCTGGCCGGCCTGGACGGTCCAGCCGAAATTCAGCGGCAAAAATGGTTATAAATAAAAGGAAAAACTTTTGCAACTGAAGACGAGCGGCTAGCAGCCAGTTTTTAGCTGGACAAATGTGAATGTACCTGTACCGCGATGGAGTTAGAGCTACCTCCGCGAGGAGACACACGAAAATCATATATTTTGGAATGCTTTTTTCGACCGCAGACAATTTTCTGTTCGTAGCGTAATTACAATACTATCCACAACTCGGTGGTTGGTTGGATGGATGATGCGGAGATATTTATTTTAATTAAATGTTACTCAAGTAACCAGCATCTTGGACTGGAATCTGACCTGAGCTGCAGTTTCGGGCTGCACATGAATTTCACATGAATATTAATGATGATCCGAAATTGCTCGGATGTCGATTAGGTTGTCTACTAATTTGTGGGCCCCTGCTTGTTTGCGGCTTATAATTATACGGCTTCTTTCTTTTTTTGGCATTCGCCGCCGAAGACAGAGAGCGAGAGAGAGAGAGGGGGAGAGGGAGAGAGCATTGCATAATAGTGCGTCATGAATAGCCTAAAAATGCGGCCAGAGTTCATCGCGGTTCCGGATGGCTATCAGCGGCGACCAAGTTTGTTTAATTTATGCACACTTTTTCTTCGAGGGTTACTGATTGTTTATTCGATTTTTATTTATTTTATGCAACGACCTTGCTCAGCGCTTAACTAATTAAAAAAAGCAAAACACACACACCAAAATCTTAAGCTTTTTTTTAGAGCCTGCTGCCACTGAACGCCCTCAACCGAAGTCAGTTTTGGATGGGTTTGTTAATTAGTTTGGGTTTGATTGGTTTCGTCTGGCTGCTGCATTGGGATGGGATTCTCCTTTCCATTTCCATTTGCACATTCGCGCCCCAAAAGCGTGTCTCTCCAGTTCGTTGCCTAAGTCTTTTGTCTGCTAGCCTGCTGGCGGCGACAATATTGGCACTAGCCGATTGCTTGTAACCAATTGTGGACATAGATACTTACATGCCTACCAGTGGCTGCAGACACACGGATACACACATGGACAGACTCTGGACTTTGTTAGCTGTCGTTTGCATAACCCGGCTGTTGTCGCCGCCGCTCATACGCAACATTCGTTCAATTGCATTTCAATTTGCTTATTACTCGGCAATTTGCAATTGACACAGTGCTAAAATATGAAATGCCCAGTGACAGAGCGGGGATTGCATCGTGAGCCCGAGCCCGAGCCCGAGCCCCCAACAAAAGTTGGTCAAATTACAATTACGAATTGAGATCTCTGGGTGACAGTCTGCTACAATTGTTTGCGCCCCCATTGGAATGAGAAGGAAAGGCGCAATCAGCTCGAGAGCTACCACACGTTCACAGAGACCAGCCTCATTTGCGGCTGGGATTCCTTGGAGTGGTTGGACAACTTTTACATTCGCCCGGCGTGCAGTGCTGCATCATCTTCCATCATTTTCCAGTGCCCATTATGCAGATCAGCCTGGCTGGCGGGCCCCTCACGCACTGCTCTGCGCCCCCCCCCTCCAAGATGCTCCGAGCCCAAGCACGCACACGAAAACCTGCTACTTGTCGGCACGTTGCCGCCATTGAGGCTGCCAGGTGGACCTTCTTCAATATCATCTGCTGGCCCGCTTTCTCGCGGCCAATTCATGTCACGTTGAGGTAGATTCGACCCCAGCGGAGCAGCAGAGCAACAGAGCAACAGAGCAGCAGAAGCATACAAACACTTTCATTTTTCATTTAATTTAATAATTCATCATTCATCATCTCTCATCTCTCATCTCTGCCTCCCATCGTGTTGGCCTTATCTGAAGCGCCCAAAAGTGTTTATAGCCTGGTCCACATTTAACCCGCTGGCGTGTCGCTTACTTCCGTTTTCACTGGTGGGGCTGGTGGTGCTGGTGGCACTTCTGGAACACAATGACTGCATAAAAAACGATAAATGCTTTATTTTCGTACATGCCGTTTTTTTACACCATTTCGGCTCGCATGCCACGTTTGTCGCTTGAGTCTTTCGTTTGTTTTCTCAAGTCTCACATTTTCTACACCCCGATTCGAGCACTCACTTCCTTTCTTCATTCCTGCTGGTCGCGCTACAGTTATTCCATTTGGACAGCTGTCTCAGTGTCTCAGTGTCTCAGTCGCAGTGTCAGCCGCCTCTTATGCAACCAGGGCCTGGGATTTAATTATAAGGATTTACCAGATTGTCGGCATTTTGGCGAGAAAACGAACGAGAAAGTGACGCATTATTTACATCCGCTTCGGTTTCGCCTCTCCGCCACTAGCAGGGGGATACTATGGACACTGGGCACTATCGGAAATGATGTCAGTTAGGGCTGGACGAGCTCGTATGTTCTCAGACCCGTCCCAGCAATGGCATACGCTTCCCCATAATTTGAATGGACATTAGGTTTTTGCAACTTTTTGCATCATTTGACGATGACTGACGCTCCTGGCTCACTCGCGTAATTGGCCCGCAGACAAGCCACAGTTCGCCGGCCCGGAGTTCTTGGTTTCAGACACCAAGAGACTCTGTTAACTGCCTTCGTTCGCGGGGGGTTATGGTGGTTCACACAGAGATGACTCTCAAGTTGTTGGCCAGAATAATTGTGCCGTGTCACATGCTGGTGTGTTGGTGTTGCCAATCCACTCGCATTCACATGGCTGACGGACTAACAATGGCAGATCAACTGGCACATATCATAACTGCTCATCATCGGGAGCATGAGATGAGATTGCCAGGGGCTAATGGCAGTAACTGTGTGTCTAGACAACAAAGCACCCGAAAATAAACACAATTTACATGAGAACTTGTTCAGCTATTTGTCAGTTGCAACTTGACTGTGGCTGTGGCTGCGGCTGCGGCTGCGGCAGCCCCAACTGGAGGCAGCAGTGGGAGCTCTGTAAGATTTCACTTGGCAAATCGGCGAACGCCAACACGAGCAGCAAAAGCTGAAAAAAACCACCGTAAAACGTGCCGCTCGTCAGCACAGACACCAAGCAATCCAAGCCATCCAAGCAGCCCGCGTGGCTGCCACTTGGCGGCTCATGCCACATGCCACAAGTTGTTAGTCCTGCGGTCAACTTCAGGTTGTCCATGCCACTGGCTTGTTTGGCCATTTCCATTACACAACATCTTCACTTTGGGTCTGGCTTTGATTTACACTTGCCCACTAAATGCTTGCCAAAGATTCGGCGGCTTCTTCTTCGTTTGGCGCATTGCATAATTCTTCTGGCCAAATGGAGGAAAACTCCGGAGAGTTCCCCGGCTGACATCAGATTTATTGGCCTGTAAACATTTTCGTTATGTTAATGTGTGAGTTTGGGTTCAGCTCTCGAACAATTTTGGGCCCTGACTCTGGCTCGAGATGAATTTTGATGGCTTTTTGCCTTACTTACTGACTGGTGGCTGGTGTGTAAACTTTCTCCCATTGTTAGCATCTTTCTTTTCATGAACTGCTTTCGGCTGTTCGCGCCAGCTGCTGTCGATGCCCATGTTGATTTGATTATTTCTCTACTGTTTCATATTTCCCCCCGTGCATCATTGTTTTGCCAAATCTTTGACATTTGCTTATTGTGTATGTGTATTGTATGTGGTCAGCAGAGTGTGTGACTGGCTGGCTTTCTTTGTACGACGTCTAGTCTAGAGTCGAGTGGAGTGGAGTGGAGTGGAGGGGATGGGACTACCGAACGGCTTGAGGTGTAGGTCAGTTAGAGGGACAAGTATGGTAATATCTTTTGCTTTGGCTGTGACTTTGTCTGCACAGCAGGCAGTTTGTATAGGAAGTCACAGTTGGATAATCGGACTGTTTGTGTGGGTTTGACAATGTCCGCGATTAGCATATGTCGCGCACAAAGGTTATGTTATGGCATAACCCCCCGAAAATACGCATGGTCTATCCGGAAAGTGAGTGTAGGACTGGACCTAATTATTGCAATTATATGCTGTCAAAGTGCGTGCTGAGACAACATCCAAAGATACCTATGAAATAGAAAAAACAAAAGCCAGTCGGAGCAACAAAAGGTTGCCTCAGGAGCTGTCAAAACTCGGTCTCACAGCTTCCGTTTTGACATGGCTCCAATCCACGGACCTAAGGTACTCAGATAAAGGCCAAAACAATGTGACAAAGATGCCATAATCAGCAGCAACTACCGTGAGATTGCGTATACGCCACCGCCAATCGACAACTGGGTTAGACCCCAGCATGTGGAAGTGCCCGTAGAGGTGGGGATTTGGATGTGGATGTGGATGTGAATGTGGGTAACTCTCATTGTCGGTTGAGTGTGTATTATTTTCACTTCACTTTCGGCTCAGCCATCAAAATGTGTTATATACTTGTACCCCATTATATAGATACAGATACAAATCAAATGTCAAGCGCCCACACAGTGCGGCCGACATCTGCAGGCCAAATGCAGTTTGGAAAGTTGAGAAAACTGAGCCTCGGCCAAGTGAAACAGAATGGGGCAAGCCCCATTTTCCTTCTGTCTCTCTGGCATTTTTGCGAGGGCGTATCTTCACTACTGGCTGCTCTCTGGGGCTGCAGGCTGCAGGCTGGTCTGGTCTGGTCAATTGAAATTCGTCGCCGCACTTCAGGGCAACTTTCACGGCTAAGCCAGAAAGGCCGGGCAGCCCGTGACTGGTGATGACTCAATGCCCTGACACGGCTGACACGGCTAGGCTGATTCGCTGATTCGCTGATTCACTGATTAACCATATCGCGATCGGGCAAAAATTAACCGCCAAAAGAGGCTGGAACACTTGAGGTGAGGTCTAGCCTTGCCTTTAACCCATCGAGCCGTCGGCGTGTCGTTTCTGTGGTCAACAACTCAATCTCAGCCACATCTCCATCCCAGCAAAAGCCGCAGCCTCCACTTGACATTGACCCAATGCAAAGATGGAAAGACGACAGCACACATTCATCCATTCATCCATCCAGTCCCACTTTGTTGGGCTAATTTCTGATGCTCGCTTTTATTGCGTTTTTAATTCGCCTCTTTTGGCCAATTCACAAATTGGCTCTGCCATCTTCAGTACGTTTTGCGGCTGGTAAAAGTGTTTGCTTATCTCTGCTTTTGGTCGGGGTCTCGACCTTGTCTCAAGCTAAATCCATTAAAATATTTTCAAGTTTGCAGGAATATCTTTTTGGAAATCGAAAGTCTGTTGGAATTTTTGTGATTTTCCACGAGGAGGCCATTTGTTATTGTTTTTTTTTCACTTAACACATATATTTCAGATATTTTAGTTTGAGTTGGTCCGTATCTTTGGTAATTTGTTAGGTTTTAATTTGATGGAGCTCTTGCGAATTCCAAAAATATCATCGCTGCTTGTATAAATATTTCGTAACAGTCTCCTTCCGAATTAGTTTCGCTTTTCGGGCTGTGGCATCTGCCTAATCGAGATATGTATCTAGCGGATAAATTTGAGCTTCACGGAATTTTAATTAAATATTTTGGCATTTGAGCGAGCTGGAGTAATAGGTTGAAACTTTCTTTTCAATTTGCAGTTGGCACTGACGCTGCTGGCCATTGGTGCCGCCGCAGCAGCTTCCACGACCACGGCCAAGACCACTACCATTGCTTCCACCACGACAGCAAAGCCAAAGAGCGGGTCCAAGCCGAAGGCTGAGGCTGAGAAGCCAACTAAGCAGCCATCGCCATCTGCAAGGCCATCGTCCACAGCTGCCACCACGCGGCAATCGAAGGCGCTGAAGGCACCTGTGAATCCTGGCGAGAACCGCGGCAAGAGGACGCTCTTCGACTTTGGCAATGCCGGCTATCTGTATCCGGAGGTAGCCAGCAGGAGGTCCGGCTATGTGGACAACACAGCCAGCTATTACCCCCAGACTGGCTACTACAGCGGACAGAACGCCATTGGTAGGTGGAATATCATGGCAAAAAGCAGAAGACTCACTTTGAATATCCCTCAATTACAGCTCAATATCCCGGACACTTTGGTCCGGCATATGCGCCATACCCGCAGTACCTGGAGGCGCCTGAGCCCATAATCGAGATCATTATCAAGGATGCCAATGAGACACTCGCCGAGGAGCCTGCCCAGCCGATAGTGACCAGGAAGAAGAAGAAGAAGGAGAAAGTCCACGTGTTCTATGTGAATTACAAGAAGGACCAGAACAACAAGCTGCACCTGGAGTCGCCGATAGCCTCATTGAACAACGACGACAACGAGGAGGAAGAGGAGGAGGAGGAGGAGGTGATCCAGTATCCGGTGACCCCTCTGCCACCGCTGAAACCCACCACCCTGCGCACCATCATCCACCCCGACTCTGAGAAGTTCCACAGCAACTCCGGAATCCACGTCTCCTTCGGGGCAGAGAACAAACACCAGACTGGGCACATTCTGGAGGAGCACGATGCCGAGAGCATTCAGCGCCAGGTGGTGGCTCTGCCGCTCCCAGTGAGCGCCACTAACCTCAAGGCAGATGGCGGCTATTCCGGAAACACCCGCGCCGACTACGGCAGGGAGAGCAGTTTTGGCAGGAGCCCCGGACCCATCGGCAATCTGCTCTTTGGAAGTGGAGGCAACTCGAACAACTTCCACCAGCAGTCGAACCTGCACTTCCAGAGCCAGCAGCAGCTTCCGTCGCAGCACGGCAGCAACTATTTCAGACCACCCTCCGCTCTGGTGGGCCCTCCTCCCTCCTATCAGAAGCCAGCGCCACAGCAACAACTGCAACAGTCGCAGTCGCAACTGCAACATCCGCAGCAACAGCTCCAGCAGCCACAGCAGTCGCGCCCAAGCATCACGCAGCAGCAGTTGCCTTCCACCTCATCCCAGACGATCTTCAACAAGCTGGTCCAGCAGTCGCAATACTACATCAATCACAATCAGCAGTATCCGTCGCATCACCAAAGTCAAAGTCAGCAACACCAGCAGCAGCAGTACCAGAAGCCACCCAACAAGCAGGTCCAGGTGCCATTCTTCCCCACGATTCCGCCCAAGACGCAGGACCTATCCTCGCGCCCGAGTCCAGCGCCATATCATCCCATCAAGTTCCGTCCCACGCCAGCTCCCACGACGCACGTGAAGCCCTTGCCGCTGCCCGTAAAACTGGACAACGCAAACTACCAGCAGCAGCAGCAGCAGCAACATTATCAGCCACAGCAGCAACAGAAGGTGCCACAGCCTTACCAGTTTGTTCGGCAGCCCCAGTTTGTGCAGCAGCCACAGTTTGTGGTGCGTTCCCCCACGCCTGTGCCGGAATATTACCCGCAGCAGCACCAACAATCGCAGCAGCAGCGCCAGCAGCAACAGCAACAGCAACAGCAACAGCAACAGAAGACCATTCAGAGCACCCTCAACTACTTTGATATAAAGCCATCCAAGGAGACAGAGCTGTTGAAGTCCATACCCAAGTATGAGCAGCACATCATTGAGACCGTGCAGAATCCCATTAATCCCTCACAGCAGCAACATCATCATCATCCTCAGCAGCAGCAGCAGCAGCAGCAGAAGCAGCAGCAGCAGCAGCAGCAGCAGCAATTCAGTTACAGCAGCACTCGTAATGAGGTGATCCACGATGTGCCCGCTCCCAATCTCGCACCCTCTGCCCAACAGCCTGTCTCCGGCCATTACATAACCGCAAGCTCAGGGAGTATCCAAGAGCAGCAGCAACAGCAGCAGCTGCAGCAATCTCACTTCGCCAGCTTTCCCAGCGAGGCTTCGCCCCAGCCTCCCGTCTATGCGGAGTCCACGCATGGCCAGAAGGTAATGGTAGTCACACCCGTGCCCCCATCGGCCAACTATGTGACCTACAACCACTACAACCAATTGGCAAACGAGCCCGTAGTCCATGTAAACTCTCAGACCGCCGCATTGCAGGCCCAGGCCAGCACAAACTTTGCCCAGCAGCCCAGGCAGCCGGCTGCCTCCCAGATCACCGCTCCCTCGACGGACCACTCGCCCTTCAGCGTGTCCACCTTCCACTCAGATGTATTCAAGGAGCTCGAGCAGCGAAACCAGCAGGAGCAGCAGTCACAGCCACAACAATTGCAACAGCAACAGCAGCAGCAGCAGCAGCAACAGCAGCAGCAACAGCAACATCAACAGCAACAGCAACAACAGCCAAGTGCTGCTCCAGCTTCAGTTCCAGTTCCCGCGCCAGCTGCCTCATCTGCTTCCTCTCCCAATGGAAAGGCCTCGCAGACGCTGCTACAATTGCCCGACGAAGTGCCCGAGGATCTGCGCCAGCAACTCTTCTCCTCTGGCATCCTTAACAACGACGACATCTCCATCCTCGACTACGACAAGCAAGGGGACATTGCCCTGGAGAACCTTCCCGCCGAGCATCTGCAGCACTTCTATGGAGCCGGCGGTGGCGCCCAGATTGCCGAGACCAACAAGGTGCTCACCGTGGTCAAGCCGAATGGGGACAAGGTGGCGCTCAGCGAGAAGCAGATCGATCGCGTCAAGCAGAGCAACTCGCTGCCCCAGAAGCAGAATCTGGACGTAAAGGTGGTACGCTATGATGCGGGACAGGGCCAGAGCGTCAGCGAGAAGTACGTGCGCACCGATGCCACCGTGGTGACCCCCGTGGACCTGACCGAGCGACAGCAGTACAACCGCTACCTGCCACTGAAGATTAACGGAGCCCAGTTCCCCATTCCAGACAGCGAGGAGCTGCAGGGCAAGAAGATTGTGAGCGTGGTGGTCCTGGCGCCCGTCGAGGCCCAGCCGGGGACGACGAGCAGTGAGGGGCGCAGTGTGGACAACAAGGAGGTCAAGTTCTTGGGCGGCGATCTCATCAAAACCCTCGTCAAGAAGCCCACCAAGGACAACTTCAAGCGTTGGCTGGAGAAAGAGGCGCGTACGGACCTCGAGCTGCAGTCCGTGGTCCTGCTGGTGACCAGGTAAATGTCCATTCCATCCACTGGATGGAGCAGAGCTAACCCGTTTTCCGTTTTCCTTGCAGATCCAGCGACTCGTCCGCGGATCAGGAGATCTTCATGTACGACATCGGCACGGGCAGTATCAACCGGTTGAACGGGGAGCTCTCCAGCACCTTCGTCAACGTGGCCGAGGAGAACGCCAGCAGCGAGGATCTGGAGCATGCCGCCACCCTGGACCCCAGCTCGCTGGAGTCCATGATGCATCTGCGTCGCAGATAGATTGAGTCGCCACCGCAGTCCACAACGAAATGCCATTTAGCTACTCTTCTACATCATCGTGCGCCAATTCCAAAATTTCATATCGCTTTATTTTTTTTATCCCCCCTTCCTTAGTTTTGCATTCCCCTTTTCTCTTCTCTTTGATCTATCCTCAGGTTGCACATCTTCCACCAAAAGAGAATCATGCTTCATTGATCACGGCATTGCATCCCCAATTCCTCTCGTAGTATTTCCATTTTGTAAATATTCTATGCTGATGTTACAATTATCTTAATTTAAGTTAATTTACGTAAAACAATCAAAATAAATAAGAAAAACGTAGTCGTGTCAGATGCAGTATTTGGCGATTTCTGTTGCAAATTTCTGTACTAGAGCCCTGCATGAAGGAGCAACAGAATCGATTCGATGGTATTAGGTATTCTCTTCGTTCGGTCGGTTAGAAGCCGGAAAATGGACCGAATGAAGCAGGTCTGTAAATTTTCATTGTGTCCGATCCGAGTCGATTCGGTTTTTGTCTCGCTCACTCTCCAATGCATTTTGTGGTAGAGAGAACGAGAGAGCAACGCACGCACGCTGTGAGTGTGATTTTATACTCAAATCACGCTAATAAGCGTAATGTTAGATACAAAATGTAAGAGGTACAATATTCATTTGAAAAGCGCGGTATTATCGATAACGACATCAGTTCAAAGTGGTTTGTTACGTGACGTGATACGTTACGAGTTTGACATCAACGGGTAGTGTTGCAAAGTGTGTTGAATTATTAACTTAGTCGTGTTGCAAACCACAAATATCAAAGTGGTTGAATTTTCTTTTAATAAATGGTTTTAATTTAGTATAAATGCGTTTTATTCCGGAGGAGACCCGCAACAACAACGAACAACTTGGACATTACTAGACATTTATTGTTAGTATTTGAACGTCGCGCCTACAGAGATGAGGTTGATAACACTAAATGTGTTGCGGAAAACGTAAATTCATACATGTTGCGCAAGACATGCTGCGAAGATGTTGCTGAACAATGCTATCTTATATTAATCAATTTTAAATTAAAATTATTTAAAAATGTCTTATTGAACATGTATCCATGAGTTTATGCACTGGCGAAAAGAACCGACATTGCACTGGAATCGTTCGAACAGGATTAATAAATACTTCTATATCGGCTGTCTGCCACTCCCAGGTTTTCGGTGTTTTATACCAGCTTCAAGAGCATTTGGGCCAAGGTTAGCCACTGGTGGGCACCTCTGAGTGGGCCCAACAAGACGCCAAACGTGTCTATGTGAGGGACTTGATAGCAGGACAAGATTTCATCCAAGCCCCACAAATCACACGCATACGTGACCGTGCTATCGCAGAGCGGGCGAGCTGGACGACGTGACCAGAAGCTGTCGAAGAGCAGGCATACAGAAAGAGTCGCTCTGCGAGCAAGTCACTCTCTTAAAGACAGAGAGTCTCTCACAGCCAGTTCGGCTTTATGGGCATGGCTCTAAGTGCAACAAGTCGCAGTCGGCGTCAGCGGTTGCAGCGCCTATAATTACATGTGGTTTATTTTTAGCTCCACAATCTACACGAGGCTGCAACAACGGGGCAACTGCAGCCACTTGTGTAGACTGGCAAGCGGCCAAATGCAGCGCAACGACACAAAAACAGCAATGCATAAAATGGAAAAATGAAGCCAGGTTTTTCATGTTGGCCATACCGGCTGCAGTCGCTATGCTGCTGCCGCTTCTGCTGTTGTTGCCATGAGGTGAGCCGTAACAGAGATATTGCTGCTGCCCCGATCTGGCCCGATCCGGTCTCTGCTGGCCAAACGGTTTGTTTGCTTTCCCGTGTTTACCTTATGCAATGCTCAAGAGTTTTCAATATTTTGTTGCCAGACAAACAAAAACTTGAAGACTCTGCAACTGCAAATTGACAAAGTTGTAAAATCTACTATTTCACTCTTCATGTATGTACTTTTTATGTACTTAAATAAATATATACATATAGTAAGTCTAAGTAAATGCGGAGTTGTTGTGGTATCTTCAATTTTTAGGAACACGTCTTGAAGTGAAGTCAATGAAGACTGAGTTACATTCCAGACCGATCCGACAATGCCCACCCGTACCGCCCATAGACGGTGCAGTTTTTACTAGTTGTTTTATTCCCGTGTACCTCGTCAGGACAAAGCAAAGGATCCGATGGATGGATGGATGGGTTGGGAAATTTATGGGGATCAACTGCGCTTTAACCTACTTTCTGATTCCGTTAGCCTTGGGAGCGAATCCCTGTCACCTCGCTGGGCTTAAGCTTAAGGTAAACTCCAATTTGCTCTGCCGCACACACACACACACACACAACGGGTATACATATTGCAGGCATCGCTCTTGTATGCAGATGTGTTTCGTGCTCTCATCCCGTCTGACATATGTTGTTTGAACCGTTTTCGATTTTTTTTTGCCGAACGAATGAACGAACGTCTTTTGCCGTAATTTTTGTATTCTGTCTTCCCACATCCCCATGCAGGCGACATGGCTGCGTTCTTTTTCCTTACTTTGCTGCCGCTCGTCACCCCGTCGTCGACTCTCGACTCTCGACTTGACTCGTTTCAAAATTGGGTTACAGACCCCAGACAAGACCCCAAAAACAGAAGAGAGCGCACGCAGGAAAAAATACCGAAACAAAACAGAATGCAAAAATCCGTTTGACGCCCGTAAGCTCCATGAGTCATAGTTGTTGTTGCACTGATTGCTGATGCTTTAAGTTGCTGGGTGGGGGCGGGTGGCTGGTTGCTGGTGGCGGGGGAGAACACTATTTTCGTGCTCAAGATTTCGATTTCTCTTTTGCTTAGCAGCTTCCTTGGCTTGGCTCGTGCCTGCCCTGTCTGTCTGATTGTCGCTGTCTCTGTCTCTGCCTACCTCCGTCTGCTTCATTGGATTATTTGCGGCGTTACAGTTGTTACGAACTTTTTTTGTTGTTAGGAAGAAGTAATTTAAGAGCACGCCCATGCCAAGTCAAAGAGCTTTAAGTTTCGTTTTCGTGAGAGCAGTGACCAGATCAGATCGATCGTGTTGCTCCCTCGTTGGCGTCAAGGTGTGTTTGTATAAGGTGAGGCATTCTGAACGGCGCTCTACTAACAGTGACCGATTCGAATTAATTTGCGCTCAAGTCTTCGATACACTGCACTGCATTCTTATCTTTCAATTGTAATTTAATATTCCCTATTATATTTGTCTGTACATACATGCAGCCTGTTCTTAACAGACTGTATTCATTCGAAGAGAGAGAAAGGCAAACAAAATGTTCACCTTCTTTTCATGCACCTTGCGTTGATCGTCGTCGTTTCGGCGAGGTAGTCGCGTCTGCGCCAAGCTGCGCTGCGCTCACAACGGTTCCATCATTCGACGCAGCAAGTTCAAGTGCACCCAGCAGCGTATCAGTTTTCGGCCCCCAGTCGTGTCGTTGTCGAGGGTGGCGCAGAGAGCCTGGCTCAGATTCAAAAAGTGCGCGCGAGTGAACGAACCACACCCCCAGTCCACTAAAATAGCCAGTGAATACTCGTGAATGTTTTTCCAGTAGCTATTATGCAACTAAACCCCCAGTGATTAAATCGCAACTGTGTTTCTGTGGCCCCGAGTGAAATCCAATACTAGAGCCCAAACCAAACGACGATCAACGGCACTTTAAAGCCGTTTTTATACGAAACCTAACCGTAATAGCCGCGTCCCATCCCACACTATCGCTGCGAAAAACATGGCGTCTGCTGCTGCTGCGTCGTCCGTCTGCGCCAGCTGTGGCGCCGGCGCAGGCAGCCATCGGATTCTGCACATTTACAGCGCGTGGGCGTTGATCACGCTGCTGGCCGCCAGCGCTGCCATCGTCCAGAGCGCCGCGGTCTCCTTTGGTTAGTTGGAAGCGTGTCTGGGGAAACGGCTTTAATTTTAATCGGGTCTCTATCTACCTCTATGTGCACATATCTCTTCATCGCTTCATCTCTCTTTTTCCCCACCTTCTTCATTGTGTGCAAATTTGCGAAGAAATTACTGGCAAAAGGAAGCAAAGCAGCACGAACACAACATTTCTGCAGCTCAAATTGGCCATTGAGGCCCCTTAATTGGGGCTCCTCTCTGAAGAGCCCTTATTTTTTGAGGTGTCGAATCGGGGAAGTCCCCGCACATAGGCGCCATTGGGAGACTTTCATTTCAGCGATGAGTTTTCCCGTCCACCGTAGACCGTCTCCCTTCTAATGCGTTGCGAACCACTGTCATTTGTTGTTTGGTTTTTAATTTTGTCGCCCATTATTTTTTGCCGTTTCTGTCTCGCAAACCGGTTGCCGCCTGGGCCTGGGCCTGGTCCCACTCGATCTCGATCTTAACCGCTATTGACCGAGCCGTGCACATGGTTTTGTGTATTGTTTTGGCTCAATCTGTTGTTGGTTTGGCTTGGCATTTGGCAGAGCGCCTCCAGCCCCAGCCGTCCGTCTGATAAGCCTGCAATCTTCCAGTGTTCGATTGGGCCGTGAAGCATGGCTGCCCCTAGGCCGCGATGAGACAGAGAGAGAAATAGGGAACAAAACACGCGGAAGCATTGCGGCATGAAATCAAGAAAAAACAACGAATACAAATAAGAGTAATACGGATAAAAGAAAATAAATTTAGTTTGTGAAACTTGAAACAGAAAAACTGAAAAACAGAAAAACAGAAAACGCAACTCGAACCGCGAGACAAGCTCGAGCGCGACCTCATTGTCATTGAAATACAGTTATGGGATGGAAGAACAAAGACACAGAATGGCGAGCTACACAGCACTACAAAGCTCGGATCTACAGATCCACAGATCTACAGATCTGCACTGTTGCAACGTTAACCCTGGGACAGTTGAACTCTCCTCTCTGCCTCCCAGAGAGCAGAGACCCTAAAACGGAAACTGGCGAGAAAGTGGGCAGCATTCGAATCGGTTTCTTGATCTGCTAGATGGTGTTTACGCTTGAGATACACTAGATTTTTTGGCAAGCACAATAAACCCCCACCCAGCGACAAGAATCTTTATTTAAACCTCTATAAACATTCATTTATACAGATGTATGTACATATGTTTTTACATATGACTCGTTTATATACTCACGTATGCAAACTGGTTTCCAGCTTCGTGTAGTTATATGTAGATGTTTTTGTTGTTGTTGTTTTGAATATCAAATAGAATTAACATATGTTGCCAGCAGCCAGCCATGTGTAGAGGTTCTGTTTCCCCCAAGTCAAGTTTTTCATTTTATTTCAGTTGTTTCGTGCTGTGGTGGCCGAAAGCTCTTTGCTATGCAACTGGATGTCATCTGGGTTCAATTTTGTGGGTTTACCAATCTACAATCTCCAATATCATGGCCCCCCCTCCGCCCCCTGGCTTTTCCCATTCAAATTGGAATTCAAAGTTGTTCAGGCAAAAAGAGAGACATACCCAAAGATAAAGATAAAGATAAAGATGGGTAGCCGCATTGGCAAACGGCAAATCGGTTAATTAAAATGCAAATTGTACAGAAAAGGTGCCACTTTGAGCCATTTTACTTGGTTTTTCTCTACTCTATACATTCCAATAATTCCCTTGCTTCTTGGTAATCCAAGTGGCAAAATGGCTGCTTTGATTTACGTTTGCGGCCATTAGAAGGCATGTTCGACCGGCTTCTCCACTGACTGCTTGGCCAGCTAAGCAGCACCGGTTGCCGTTAGCTCGACAGTTGTGCTGCATGCAACAGCTCAGCAACAGCAACAGCAACAGCAACATCAGCAGTGGCAGTGGCAGTAGCAACAACAAATGCCAAGTTCTGTGCCTCTAAAGTTTCCTCGATTCTTGTTTGTTGTACAATTTATTTATTTGGTCGTTCTTTTGCTGAGCAAACAGACAAATGACAACGACAACGACAACAAAGACAGCAACAACAGCAACACTAACAAGAGCAACAACATGATGACACATTCGCTTGACCTATTAGGAAAATTGGCCAACGGGAAATGTGGCGCACTGTCCGAAGCCAAGACCCGGGTCCAGAAGGTGGGAGGGGCTGTGGTCCGGCGGCAGCGGAGAAAGGTGCGAGGGCAGAGATGAGGCAGCAAAAGAGACAGAGGGACAAGCACTTAACCCTTGCCATTCTGACTTTGATAGTTGACCCAATTTTTTCAGCTTTACAAAATACAAAAAAAAATATATGCCAGACGGAATAAATTTGACCAGAAGAGTCGAACGTCGTATGCCCTATAAAGGCGAATTAGGTGTTCTAAGTATGGGACTGAAACTGAAAGAAATTCTGGCCAACAGAAGTACAGGATACAGGAAGACGGGATAAGATCGAACAGATCGAAGGAGACGAAATATATGGAATGTTAACTATGGACAATCGTTAACTGTCCGGAACTATCCGGAACCTTTGCAATCGGAAACCAATTCCAGCTGTTTGAGTGCTTTCCCTCCTCGATTCTGATGAGTATTGTAGGTCTGAGGGAAAGTTTTTGGTAACCCGGCCTGCCCGCCGCCGAGGAAGAAGAGTATTACGAACTGCACTTGTGGAATGAATGTTTTTGTTTGTTTCTGTTTGTGCGTCGAGTGGCATTCCAATTCCCACTGTGAATGTGTGCGCCGGTGTGTGTCCGTGTGGGCCAGAGTTGTGTAATTTTTAACAACAACTTTTTTCGAGTGTCTCTCCATCGTCCGCCCACTGCACTGCACTGCACTGCACTGCAGAGCCCTCTTCCCGTCCCGTTTTTTTGCCTTCTGAAGCCAGCCAGGCGTAATTATGATGAGTGAGCGGAGGATCCAGCATCCAGCATCCATCCAGCATGCAACACGCGTCCGCATCGCGTGGCAGCCACAGAATTTATTATGCCCAGTTGCCACTCGACAAAAAAACACAGCCTCAAACGCTTGACAATCTCTGCACGAGCAAGTCTCAATTTGCTCTCGGCCAAGTTCCCTTTTTTGTGTCTAAATCTGGATCTGAATCTGAATCCGAATCCGAATCTAAACAACAACTGGAAACTGGCCCACTCCAGAGCCACGTACATATGCGAGTACATCAACTTACTACGCATTTGAATGCGCCCTTTTCAAATGGAAGTGGCTGCTGCTTGACCTACACACAAATAATCTCCATCACATTGGTACCCATAACCACTGGCATGTACTCGTACAGCTGCCAAAGATACACAACTGCCAGCAGATACAATGTATCTTTTTGAGCGTACAACCATTTTCTGTAAATTGTTTTCCATACGAGTACGAGTACGAGTACGAGTATCTGTATCTCCATCGTCTCTTACCTGACCTTGCCCAAAACGTAGTGCCGAGCTTTCTGCCTTTTTGGCTTGGCCAAGTTCAAAGATACTTCTCAGCCGGTGCTCTGACTCTGACTTTCCCTAGAAAAGCATTCATAGTATTCATTCATTCATTCATTCGGCTTTCTGCTTTCCCTAAAAACTATTCGGTTCTGCTCTGAAAGCGTGGACAAATTATTAACGGCATATTTTGTGGAAAATCTGAGTGAAACCTATAGTTTATGTCCCTTTGCTAGCCCGAATTGTAAACGGATATCTGTATAAAGAGTGCTCCCCGAATGCCCAATCCATTCACCAGTTCCATTGCACATTAACCCTAATGCCTCGCTTCTGCCCATCTGTGGCCGGCAGCAACCCAAGCACGGAACCAGCAACATTAATTTAACTTGTAAACTCATCCACATACTCGTATACTACCGTACACTCTCGTACACTCCCGTACACTCCCGTCTAGTGTGTAGATATATGGGTTGTGCGAGTGCGTGTGCTTTTAACCCAATTAGCAGGGGCGCTCAGTGGCATTAGATTGAATTTTACAGCTCTTCTCTGTTAGTCGTCAAACAAACCTTAATCATTACTTAACTGTATGCTATGCCAGACATTGTTCGTTCTGCGCTCTTAATGGCATCTGGGCTCTACAACAATTGCGGCTAATTGTGCGGCCATAGCTGAGTGCCACAATGCGTTTGCCTTTGCCTTTGCCTTTGCCTTTGAATGATGGATGGAATGATGAGAATAGCTAACTGAAAGGTGATCGATGTAGGAAAGATGCAGCTCTGAAGCAAACACATTGTGCTTGGCAGAGTACTACCAAAAAGATACACCCATTCAATGGTTCAATGGTTTGCTTTTTATACCTATGAGTGCCTACATTCCTGATCAGCATCTGTTGATATCTGCGGGATGACTACCCCCAAGCACTTGTCAATCTTTAGCGCAACAATTACCCTGTAAAACTGTGCAAATACTATAATTAACGACACGCTGATGACAGTTTGGAGTGCTTTTTCGGGTTTCTCGCTCAAAGGCTGATTGAAAGTCCCGCACGTGCGGGGCAGGGCCACCACTTGACTATTAATGTCAAGTTCGGAATGGGAATTAGCTGGGAAATTGCACACTCTGACCCCGGCGGGCGGTGGGCCGGTGGGCCGGTGGGCCGGTGGATGCAGCAATTTCCATGGGCGGACGCAGATACTTGCACTCGTACTCGAGCTCCCTGCCAATGGTTTTAAATGGTTCGCAATACTCGAATGCCGGGCGGCAGTGTGTGGCGCAATTGCCCGGCAACGAGGCGAGTCAACAGTAAACAATAAGGCTGTTGCAGCAACAGCAAAAGCAGTAATAATATAATAATAACGAATGTGGTGCAGTCAGTGACCCAGAATATGTACACATACATATGTGTACATATAGAGATGTCTGTATTCAGAGTAGTTTTCCTACACGAATCGAGAGATATTTCGCGTTTATCACAAGCCCCAACCATATCCACTATCCACTGTATTTCTGTATTTCTGTATTTGTGTATTATTAATTGTGGTATTTAGTATGCGTAGAGTGTGTGTGTATCTGTGTGAATCTTTAACCTTTGTGTCGCAAAGTTCGAATACGAGTGCAAAATAATTGAACAGAGGAGGCGAACACTATGCTCCGTGCCTGCCCTGGGCCTCCAGTAGGCAAGGCAGTTATTCAATTAGTGCACGAGTGGAATCCATTCAAATTAATTGAATTTTAGTTTCGTCAAACAGAAACATGTTCGTACGTGAACGTGAATGAGAGCATGATAAACACATCTTTCACCACAATTCATTTTCATTTTCATTTCCATTTTCAATTCACACAAAATTTCTATTTTCGGAGTTGTCACATGGAGTGGAGTTTTTATTTGATTTATTTTGGTTTTTATTTAGGTTTTATTTTGGCCAACCTGCGAGTTATTTATTGATTGGCAGCTCGCGGATGATGTCTGCATTCGAAGCGGTTTTTTCTCGCTTTCGTTATGCTGTTGCATGCAAATGAAAACAGTTTGTGGGCCCGACAGTCCCCCTCCATTCCATTCCATTCCATTCCGACCCTGCATATGTATGCACCATCCATCCATCCATACATACATACATATATCGTGATATATGCTCTAGGAATTAACAGGCTGTTGTAAATTCACGCTCAAGGCGTCTCTTCTATTTACCAAACAAAAGAGACTCATCCCACGCCTCTCTCCCTCTCCTTCTCCGTTTCAGGGGATCTGCTATCGCATCCGACATTCAAGCCGCTGTGCAGCGCCCAGCAGGAGCACTTCATCGAGAGCGATGGCAAGGAGTCCAGCCTCATCATCGAACTGAAGCCGGGCTCCTATGGCGCCGAGCACCCCTCCTGCTCCCGCATACTGAGTGCCCCGCCCAACTACGGCTTCATAGTACGCCTCATTCTGCCCAAGCTGCGGCACACTCAGCCGGACGGCGCCGCTCCATCGTCGAGCATCATGCCCGCGGCCAGCAGCACAGCCAAGCCACGGCGGACCCCCAAGACAGGTGGCCTGACGGAAATGTCCGCGTCCACGCTGACGGACCGCCTCAACACAACGAAGGCCATGACGACACCCCGGGTGGGACGTACCTGTCCCCTGAACATCGTAAGTAAACGCACCCGAGTCCCAACCCCAGCCATCGCCCATCACCCATCACCATTCAGAGGTGATTAGTGCGCGATTGCCATTTTCTGCACCTTCCGCTTTGACTATTCGATGTTCTCTCGCTGATCTCGTTGCCCTGGCTCTTCCACTTGGGTGCGCATGCGCCGCCAGGGCCATCAGTGGTTAAGTGTGAGAATCATCCAAATCACTCCTCTCTCTTTCGCGGCGACATTGAACTCTAGAATACGTTTTGAAGGGCTCTCTTAATGGACAGTCTTGGACCAATTCAAATTTATTCCACGAAACCTTCAAATGTGCTCAATAATGATTACCCATTCTCGAAACCTTTAACGTACAGCGAGAATCTCTTTCCACTCGGCATGTGCATCGACAGCGAATGACATAATAAATCTGAATTTCAAATGATTTAATCGGAATGATGTTTTGACTTATTCCATGAAACATACTCGTAAAAGTGGATTTCCAAGCGATTACCAATCTGAATCGCCATTGTCAAACAGATTAAGTTGTTGATATCATTAAATATTGAATACATATGGAACAACTACTGTACTGGGAAACCTCCCATTGATTTTGTTACTTTTTTGTGGCTTTCCGATGAGACAGTTTGACATCCATCTGAAATTGTCTCCAATTACTGGCAGCCTCTCACGCGAGGCAAGCTACGAGTAAAACCACTTGCTGGAACGAACAGTAATTCGTCGACAAATCGTTGAAATCGTCAAGGTGTTGTCGATTAGGACTTATGGGACTTTCCATTAAAGTCTGTCACCCTTTGGTCTTGGCCCGTGTTCAGCCAGTGGGAAATGTTTTCACTTTCTGCAAAGCCAAAAGTGCGAGCTATCCCGCAGTTGAACGCTGAAACAGAATCTGAAACAGAACCAGCACCAGCACCAGAGACAGACCCAGGCCAGAGTTGGGTTGGGGATCTCACCCACATGAGCTGTATTTGCATAAGCGCGCCAATTTCAACCATTTTGTCAGGGCTTTTTCGTATTTGAAACACGTTTGTCTCATTTGGCCAGAGCGGAGCCCGGCAGAAACACTTTCAGACCCCTAGCCATAAATCCGCCGACTCAACTGCCTGGCTGGCTGGCTGGCTGGCTGGCTGACAGGCCTGGCTGACAAGCCTGGCCATAAAAACAAACTATGCTGCTGCCAACTGCTGGGCTGTGGTGGGGCTGGGGGTGTGTCGCTTTTGCATTTCCAGTAGAGATATCTTCTTTGTTCTGTCAGAGTCGCCCCCTCCCCAAGGTGCAAGTGATGATGCGTCGCATAACTGCGGCACTATCTTTCCAATGAACAGGCTAGAAAATCGAGTGCATGCCCAAGTCTATAGTAGACATTTCTTCGGAACTGCTGTTTACTGCAATTGCCAAGCTGTTTCACAGTTATTGAACCTGCCAGAAGCCAGAAAGCCAGCCCAGTCGTAGCTTCCACATCTCTTTGTTTGCGGCATTCCCTGCGGCATTCGTATCGCTCCGATTCGATTGTTGGCTCTGCACGTGACGCCACTGCGGAGTCACGGAGACAGCGCCACCGCCAGAAGCAGATATGATATTAATGGATGTATTTTTATACCCATACGATTCTCAGTCATTTCGTAGATCTCGTATATACAAACATAGATGTATGTATATGTATCTGGCGGAGGTTTAACAGCTTTTTGTTTTGTATTTTTCCAGCGCAAATATTTAATTTTGCATTATGTGTGTAAGCGCGTGTGTGCCTGCCTCCGCGGGGGGAATCGCAGTTTAGATCGATCGCATCGCGGATCGTTTTGCGGGATTTAACAATTCCTATCACGTCAGCTCCTAGGGACGTTGTCCGTGTGGGCGGGGGGATCGTGTAAACTGTTAGTTCGCACGTTCGCGGCAAATATTCGGTACGCCATTAGGCGAGACTCATACGCATTTGGGCCACGCTTTTAGCCCGATCGCAATAATTGGATAATTCTATTTGCCTCCACAGTTCAGCTCGCTGGATCCCCACACGGCCCAGTGGCGCGTCGACCCCTGCCAGCTGGAGGACACCGCCTCGGAGATGGAGGATCCCGTGCGCCTCTTTCACGGCCGGGTGAGGATCGTGTGGGAGCACGGCCTGCACGCGCTGCGGTCGAAGCTGATGGTCACAGTGCTGGGCAAGGGAGAGCAGTGCAAGGATGCCAGCAAGCATCAGTGCCTGAGGATCGGGTGAGTTTTTGGACAAGAAGAAGCCTCTTCAGCCCGATCAGAGTGTAGCAAGTTTTGGGCATGTATCCTTTCCAGGGACGAGCCCATCCTGTGCATCTCCAAGGAGCTGGCCTGTGACGGCATCCGCCACTGTCCCTACAGCAACGAGTACGACAGCGATGAGGACTACGAGATGTGCCTCAAGCAGCGCCGACCTGGTGCCGGCAATCTGCCCGCGGGCCTGGAGTCGGACCTTTTCGAGCAGTTCGCCCTGGAAGTGTTCCGCAATCTGTTCGCCTACGACGCCCCAATGGCGCCCGAGGATCTGCCCCTCAACGGCTCTGTAGGCCTGGACAACTCAACGGCAACCACATCCACGACAACGCTGAGAAAAGTCCACACCAAAGATATGAAGAAGCCGGGAGGCGATGGTTCCCCCAACTCCATAGGCCCCAACGTTGTGGAGGGGCAGGGAAAGTCGGAAAACGATACAACGGGGTTGGGCGCGGGTGCGGGTGCGGGAACAGGAGCCGGCAGTGGCTTCACCCGCCGCAACTCGACTCGAACGGGCCTCCACTCGGACCTCTCCAAATACGGGCCCTGGGGATACCTGATGCTCGGCATGCTCCTCTGCGGCGGTGCCCTGCTCATCTGCGGCCTCTGGGGTACGTTCAATTGCACCATTTTCTAGTCCAAGTAAGACACAGTCCGTTCTCCGCTCGCCATTTTCCATCCATTCATCCACTGCATTACACCTCTCATATTCCAGTCTTTTGCGATCCCCCACACTGAACCCATCCTTTCCTTTGCAGCCTCCGCATCACAGCACGCGGTAAACAATGAGAGGGAGGCTGCGCTGGCCGCTGCCAACGGCGGAGGTGGAGGCGGTGGCCTCGATCAGCTGAACGCCGCTTCGCCACCCAACTACGAGGAGCTTGACCCGCCGCCGGCCTACTCGGTGCTCTTTCCCAACCAGAAGGCTGCCAGCAGCACTACGCTAGACCTGGATGCGGGAGCGGCTAGCACCAGCCACACAACAACAACAACCACAACAACAGCAGCAGCAGCAGTGGCATCGGCGCCGACTGCTCTAACTGGTGCATCACCAGGCGATCCCCAGCAGCAGCAGCAGCAGCAACAGCAGCAACAGCAGGAGGAACAGCCAACGAACTAGATCGTAAGCCTGACAAGAAGGTGTAGCACCTGGAATAACCATAGATTAGGTACCCAACATCTCTCTGACTGACTCTGATGCAATTAGCTTAAAACCAATTTAGTGATAGATCTAAGTGTAACCTCGATGTTGAATGTTTGACTATGCTAACCACTCCAACCGTCCTGCATCCGAACCGCGTCTGTCCCAGGCCCCAAAGGCAGTTGACAGACCCATTAGAATCCAATAATCGAAGACATATGTATGTAATTGTAAAGCTGCCGCAGCAGCAGCCACTGACGAATCGCTTGACTTTTGTATTTCTGTTAATTTAAAATTTAATGTGATATAAATTTAAAACTCAATAAAGAAAGAAATGTGTTTAAGTAGTTTTACGGTCCAAAAAAAGGGTAAGGCACGGTATTAAATTGTTTTATGTAGCAACATAGGCATCGTTATTGGACTTTCCATCAGGCTATATTTCTGGATATTTTCGTGTGACATTTGAAGGGAAATTTCTTCCGATACATATGGGTCATGATATAGTTAGTAGTATTGCTATAACATAAATGAAATATTCTCGAATAAAGTCTGCAAATCCGAAAAGCTTATATCTCCGTATAAGCGAACAGAATGAGTTGATATGAGTTACACATAGGACAAACAGCAATATTTGTATATATATGTATATATGATAGCCTATTTGGGGTCCACACATGGCCATCGGAACATTTGCTCGGCACTGTAAATCCATTTTGTGGCAGCTGTCAGAAAGTAAAAAGACCACATAGATCGATCGATAGAGATTGATTTCACAGGAGAGGGTCGAGGGAAAAACGCACCCCATTTGGTGCCCACCAGCACCGGGCAGCCCCCATGCTCGGTTCTCGGGTCACCTTGGAGACTGCTATTCATGTTGTAAAAGACCACAGCACTGCCCTTCATGGGGCTGCGGAAAATCCCCAGACGTGGAAACACCGTTTTGCCACCCTGTTCGACATCGTTCAACTGCAGGACAATGATGGCGACTATTCAGATGTTCAGCTCCTCAATCGATATACTCACATAGAAGAGAACTGTTGCTATCCTGTCGCCACGTTGAATATATTCTGAATACTGCAAATCCATTATTAGGGCCAAAGCCAACCATCTAATAAACAAATGCTCACTGCGGGTCCAAAGTAGTCAGAATGTGTCAAGTACTGTGCGGCAGTGGCGTAGTTGAGAACCAGCAATTCATCAGAAGATCCATCTGCGAGCACTTCGAAACCGGTCATGTGCATCACACGGCGATTGACCTTTGTCACGGCCTTGTATTGGTGGTCGGTTTGAAAGGCGCTCATGGAGGTGCGACCAGTGTTCTTACTGTCCTCGTCCGAGTAAGTGTAGACTTTGCTGCGCTCCATATCTGGGAAAGCATTGTCCTTGAGTTCCTCAATCTCGCTGTCATAGATCACATCGTGATACATGGCTATGTACGGGTCCTGGCTGAGGGGCTCCACTTTGAAGGGGGCCAGCCGCAGCACAGGATGAGTGTGGAAATCGTAGTGGCAGCTCAGACCTTTGGGCGGGTCGAAGAGGCCGCGGCAACCCCTGACGTAGTGCTCAAAATTGATCATCTTTAACTGCCTTGTTCCTTGTGTCGGCTTCAGATCGCCTCTCTCCAGGAGCTCCAATTGGCGAAGGATGCTCTGGTCGTCGATTCCAAGGGTCGAAGCCCGTTGCAGCACTGTTAGAGCGAGCTCCTTCTTGTCTGCAAAGACGTTGTCAGTGGACGGATGGATCTACAGGTCGATCCCGACTCCTTACTCATGTTCAAAAGGTTTCTGGCGTAGAGCTGCAGAACAAGAGCCCAACTGTAGCCCAACACCCGGTTGATCTCATCATTGTCGGAGGTCAGCGCTATGGCCTCAAACCAAGCTTCGGCCAGGTCAAAGTATCTCCGCTCAAAGCCATGTCGGGCTAGAGCAAAACAGTCCATTGCACCGAATCTTTTGGATCTGAAATGGAAAACTCGTCAATGATTCAATCGAAATAGAATTGAGTTTCCCTATGGATTCACTTGTATTGCTTTCCATTGATCAGACCACGGGAAAAGTCACCGACGGACAACCCATAGACATCGATCAGGATATATATAGCCTTGCAGGCCTCCACAAAATCGACCTTAGAGGGTAAATACGGTCGTAGTGCCTGCGCGTGTTTCTGCCACTCTGAAATATCAAGAAGCGAGAATCACCTCAGCACTTTTCGTACCGTAATCCATGCCATTCCGACCTGGGGCCACCTCCTTTCGCATAAATCGCAGCCACTGCGGCCAATCCAAGTGCAGGTGTCGCAGAAGGGCAAACTGCTTGAAAGCGCTGAATACTCGGCCCACGCGGCTCTCCTCCAGCTGTTGCACTTCCCTGTCCATCTGTTCTATGGCGCTGAAAAAGTGCAAGCTCAGCAGCGACCAAGTTAGTTCATTTCACTCACAGCTCCACTTTATGCAAGGTTCGTTGCAGCTCCCCTGCATACACTTGCAGATCGACGACGAGGAATTTCTTCAATCCCAGCAAATTAATCATATCGCTGTTGGAATATGTATAGCCGTCGTGGTAGTATACCTGGTATGATTCCCCTCTAGCCATTATAGCAATAGACAATGAAAATATAGACAAAATGAGCATTCTCATCTTAGGAGCATCTGGCGCGAATATGAATTCGGAAATACATCCATACATCCAATCCATTTTCGATTCTGCCTTTTCTTAACCATGACTGTAACTAATGGATTGATATGCATAATGAATCAGTTGTAAGAACAGTTTTCCTACAGAAATGCTCTATATACGGCCTATCCATTTCTAAAATTATTAGTTTATTGCAGTTTAATGGACAAATCGACACTACATCTGGCGCCCGAAGTGGATCCGATGACCAGGCAGAAAACTACAATCTTTATTTGACGGTAGGATGGCTCTCGCATATCCTGATGGCCATAGCCTCTAATGATCTTGAAAAGTGTGTTGTTTTTGATTGGTTCCATTGAGCAGGGAGTCGTGGTGCCAAGGCGACGGACAGAAGTGTCCCATCCAAGGATTTCCTCGATTGCCAGATAGGTGTTTCCAATCCAATCTGTTGTATATGCCATAGAAGCTGCCGCAGCACCAGCCATTGACGAATCGCTTGACTTTTGAATTTCTGTTAATTTTAAATTTAATGTGATCTACGAATATAGCGATGTAAATAACGCCATTACCGGAGACGCGCTCAAATGGCACTTCTACTTCACTTTTACATGCAGTTTACAACCAAATTCCACCCAAAAATATGCTATAAAAGCCGCGTAAAGCACTGAAACAGATTGTGATTGATCGATCTGATATGCATACCTTACACAAGACGTCTTTCTGCTGCGGAAACGTGTGAAATACGGCCAAGAAAGCCGTGCATCTTTTTTTCCCACCATGAAGTCTAAGTTCTTCGAAAAATATTCATAGCATACCTCATGATCACATACGCTGCAATGGAAAACTTTTGTGAAGTTGCATTGAAGCAAAATAAAATCATAAAATCATCATCGGTTCAGTAACCGATATTAGAGATATTATTCGTTACAATCGCTAGCGGTTTCGGTAAAATTTAAATATCTCTATAATTTCTATTTCTCTATTTCTAGTTAGTTTAAGTTAATAATGTATGTATAGTCGTACCTACTTTTATACCTGTATGTGCCTCTGGTAGGGGCTTTTGGCAGACATCGTTGGAGTGACATCCGTTCTGGCCCCGGAAGAAACAAATAAACTTAGTCAGTGGGGGTTTTTTTTCACATCGAATAAACATCTGTTTTATTTGCATTTCAGGGAGGTCGCAGCTCAGGGGAAAGATTGGGGAAGGGGTGTTTTGTCACATTTAATTGCAAGTGCTAAATGAGTTGAGTTTATCTTTCGTTTTCGTTTTCTTTTTCGTTTAACTATTATTTTTACCGATATTCTAACGTTGCTCTGATTATTACCACCCACTCTATTACCACTCTGATATTTTTCTCTAGATACTCGTATTGTTTGCTTGTATGTATGTATGTATTTTCCGCTAGCTACCCAATCTCTTCTATGTCTATGAATGTGCCGTGCCTCAGGAAGCTCGGTTGCGTAGTCCCTAGTCCTCTGAAACGGAGGAACACCGAAGCCTCGCTTCCCTGCGACACACTGAATCGTACTGGTAATCGTATAATCGCATACATATATGTATCTAAAACCGAATTTACACACTAAAAACGTGAAGCAGTTTTTCCGAGACAAGACAAGACAAAACAAAAACTAAAACCAATCCCTTCGATGGGCTCTCCGGTATCGCTAGCTGGCAAAAAGTCGCACTACGGTTGCAAGTTTGGTTTAGTTGACTCGAAAGTTCTACTACGTTCATGTACTATACATAATCGTACTATGTATGGTGTTGTGTGTATGTTAATGTATACTTAATTGCCAATTTCAGCAGTTTTGATGCTCGCAGCACGCAGGGTCGCAGTGCCAGCGGTTATCCGGGCTGAATTCTAGTTTCCGGTTCTACTTACATACTCATAAGATTTGGGCGTTTTCGTGTTCATCGATTCCATTCATTTTACAATGCTTTCTTAGTGGCTAGACGTGATCATAAATACTTGATACTCGATACATATGTATATTGTATAATTAATTGGGTGCAGTTTATGGATATTTTCTTACATCTGTATAAGTTGTGCAGATTCCCCGTGTTCTCCTGTCATCTCCGTCTGTCGTGTCTCTGTGTCTGTCTCAGTGTTTGTATCTGTGTCTGTGTCTTTTGTCGCCACTTGACAAAAATTTGTTTAGCCAAAAGGGATCGTTTGTTCGTTGCACGGATTCAAAAATGCGGTTCTCAAATTCGGGCAATACTTTTTGGCCTGCATATTCACTTTTTCCATAATCCATTACTCCTCCGCGGAGATCGAGGAGATCTGGTCGTGGCATACCATTTTGGCAATCATAAAATACATAGACTGAATCGACTTTTGCTGTTACTCTTCCAAGTATTCACTGAAATATGCCTTTTACCCCACGAGCACCGAGTAGAAGAAAAGGACCAGAGTGACTCAAAAGGGATTCAAAAACCCGACCCCTTTTGGCAGCTTAGGCGAAATAGTGGCAACCGTGGCTAGGAAATACTCCTTCTTACATCTAAGTCATAGGCCATAGGGTATTAGCTTAGCAACTAGTTGTTGTATGTGGTTCAAGAACACGTTTGATACATAGATAAAAACCGATCTCTGATAAAACGTCCTGTGTTATGTTTAGCTTGTATTCAAAAGTCATTAAAAATAAATTCAAATTCAAAATCGTCTGCTTCTCCGTAAGAGAATCCTTACGCTTTCGCTAAAAATGTAATATTCTTTGAAGGTTCTGTGTTGCTGTTTAGTTTGCTTACATGCTACAAATACTCGATAGTATAGTTCGTCTTGAGCCCTACACTAGTTGTCTATCATTTAAAATTGGACGCCAAAAAACAATTAACAAAATCGACGCGAAGCCTTACGAGTATTACTTGCTGAAAATTTCAATTGTAATTGTATTTGTGTGTGTGCTGTGTGTGCATCTTTATCTGCAGATACAGATGTAGATGCAGATGAAGATACAGATGCAGATGCAGATGTGTGTTCTCGTTTCGATCGAGTGTTTGTGTGGGTGAGTTCAGCTCATTGGTTGCTCATTTGCTTACTTCTGAATAAATAAGGCCAGTGGATACGCATACATCATAAAAGTACAATTCATATTTATCATATTCAATGTTTCACATTAATATACAAATCTAGTTAGTTTATAAAAGCGCTTTTGTCGGGTCCAAGCCACACACTTGCCAAACGTATGTCCTTTGTATAATCCCTTCTAGTAGCTGCAATGCAATCTACAAACGTAGCGAAAAGCTTGTATCCTTAACAATCCTAGCGATTTTATTAGCTCCCTCAGTTTAGTTGCTTCAAAGTTGTCTGGTATAAAAAATAGAAAAAATTTCGTGACAATAAAAACGGTTTTCCCTAGTACACATCATCTCCCATCTACATACATATTTTCGTATTTTCGTCGTATCGTATTCCAAAAACTATCTCAATATCGATGCCAAAAAGTATCCCTATCGAGAGCGATCATTAGGTAAATGTTCTTTCGAAGCTTCAGTACTAATAAAATCGGCTTAACTGCTACAGAGTAGGGCATACAATAGGTTCTCATACTTGAATATGAAACACGATATTAACTGCTTAGCCTATGCACACATGCACATGCACATATGTACACATGCAAGTGTATCTGCCTTAAATATGTATGTATGTATTCTTTTGTATCTCTATTGAAAATACGCTGCTGATTGCTTAAAAGTTGCTCGAAAAGTTAGTGTATCTGTCATTTGCTGTTATTGAACTACATTCCTATATATGTATGGGTATACTGCTGGCTATGTGCTGCGATTTCTCTAGCGATGTTCATCGTATTAAAATCACATTGATTGTACATGTAATGTGTATATACGTGTGTTTGTTCTGTTCGAGTGAGTGGCCGTTTGAAGAGAGAGAAGAGGATTCATTCATTGCTTATCCGTAAGCGTTGACCGACTAAGCGATCTGTCGATTTGTCGATTTGTCGGTCCCTCTGTATCTTTCGATACCTAATCACACACTGGCATTTCCATCTCTAGATTCGACAATCTTGACTAAGTTCTTGGTCATGTTCTTGTAGTTTTTTTTTGTGCTGTTTTCCAATGGTATGGCTGTAGTTGTTGTTCCTGGATTTCCTTTTGCTGGAGTGTCAGTTGCTGCGACAACGATGAATCAATCAATGAAACAATGTCCCTGCTCCCATTGCCGAACCAAAAGCAAATTGTGCGAATGAACGAAGGCGACGGGGACGAGGACGAGGACGACAACGACGAGTGGTGGTTGAGGAGGAAGTGGCGCACTCGAATTGCTGCCAGCGCCACAACAGATGTGCCAGAGCCCGAGCCCCACACCTAGCCCCAGCTCCCGACCGGCAACGAATGTCGGTGGAGCTGCTGTTGGGGCAGGACTCAGGAACGTGTGCGTTTGGGTTGCGTGCCGCTGTTCGCGAGTCTTCTGGATTTCTGGAGAGTTGTTCAGGCAGTCGCTGGGAGCATAACTAACAATAGTTGCCATTACCATACCACGGAAAGGTCCAGCACCATCAGTGCGGAAGCATCAGAGGCCGTGCCGTGCTGCTCAGTCTATGATGCGACTTGTCGATGCTTCCGCCTCCACATCCGCCTCCGCCGTACTCATCGTAGCTGAGCAGAGGGGATATCTTGAGGCCAGTCTTCTCGGGTATAATCTTGAAGTGGGGCTGGTCGGCACTCACCAGCAGGGGTCGCTTCATCGAGGAGTGCATGTACTCGTGGGGATGCGGGTGGGGATGCGCGGCCGCTCCAAGGGGTCGCCGGGTGCTGGGCACGTTCATCTTCTTGCACGGCTCCGGCTTGCTCTCGTAGTTCATCTGGCAGTTCTCCGGCGAGTACTTGTTCGGCTTGTAGATGGAGAAGATGTTGTTGATCAGACTGAGGGCCGAGTGGCCGCCGGCGGAGGCATGGTGAATGCCGGCTGTGGGCTGCTGTGTGAGCACGTTGCCCACGGTCGGGTGACTGTGCTCCGGGTAGAAGTTATTGTACTGGTACGAGGGTAGGACGTCCGCGGTCGGGTAGATCTTGTGCCCGTAGCCTGGCGCAGGCACATAGGCGGGCGCACGACCCGGTCCAGAGAGGTGATGGAACGAGGGGGTGTCGGCATTCTCAAAAAAAGGATATCCAGCATTGTTGGAGGACTCACTGGAGTCCAGCTGCGGCGGCGAGGGCATGCCTTCGAGCAGGGACTTCTTGATCATTAGGCGCTCGTGCTCCCGGTCGTGAAGGTCGATGGGTTGTCCGTTGTTGTAGCACCTCACGTTAACGTTCTTCACCTTGAGGCTGCTCTGCATGTTGCGCCGCATGTCCATGTTGATGGGGCTGGGTGGCTTGTCCAGCTGCTCCCAGTACTTCTCCAGATCGATGTTGAAGTCCTCCAGGTCGATTTCGGTTGTGTCTGAGCAAGTGTCGTCATCGAACAGATTTGATGGCTCCATTTCCAGCAGGGATTTGCTGCGTGTGGGTCGCTGGTAGTTGGGGTACCGACGCGCTGGGCTGCGGGGAGCAGGTGCCGCGGCCAAGTACCGTTCGTCCTCGTCCAGGAACTTGTCCTGCAGCAGCAGACGTTCGCGCTCCGCCCGTATGAAGTGCTCCAGATCGGTGTCGTAACGGCAGTGCATGTGCTCCTCTTCCTCTGCCGCTGGATGGTGGCCGGGGCAGTGAACACGGGACCGCGGTCGAACCACCAGATGGGGCTGTGGCTGTCGGTGGCAGCAGCAATCGTCCGCAGCACAGCAACATATCACGGTGGGGGCCAGCGTCCTCGGAGCCCGCCCCGCCCGGTGATCGGCCTCTGCCCGCTCCTCGAACAGCCAGTCCGCTGCGTTCAGATTCAGATTCCTGCTGCTGCCAGCCAGCAACTGCTGGGATGGGGCGCGACCCCGCGATCTGGCTGCCGCTCCTGATCCCGGGTAGATGTCGTCCAGCAGGCATCTGGCGCTGGTGCACTGGTCCCGGGCGCAACACCGGTGGGCCAGGGTTCGCTCGTCCAGGCTGTTGCTGTACAGCATGTGCATGTTGCGCCTGTAGGCTTCGCGCTTCTCTCGCCGCGTGTTCGAGGCGGGTGGCAGCTCGTAGTCAATGATGTCGAAGGGCATTGTCTTGGTGCTGGCACTGAACGAGTAGGACTTGGGCACTCCCGACCGATTTTTCAGTATGGAGGTGGTGGCCGGAGCAGCTGGGCCACTCCCACTGCCACTGCCACTGGCCACGCCGCCGCCGCTCTCAAAAACGTTGCCCTCGAAGCACCAGCTCTGCGACTTGGGGTACTGGAACTCCTTGCAGCTCTTGGAGCGATGCAGGCCGTATCCCGTGGAGCCCTCGCCCTCGCCGCGCCGCTCCCGGTTGACTCCTGCCTCGTCCGGATACTTTTCGTCTAGCTCGTTGATGTCGCGGAGCGGGCGGTAAGCGCCGTACTTGATACAGTCCGGTACATAGTCCTCATCCATGTCGTCCGAGCGATTGGAGTAGATGTTGTCCGTGTACCAGGTGGAGTCGAGCTGCTTTGGTCGCGGCTTTGCCTGTTGCAACTTGTCCCGCTTTGATTGGCGGTAGCTCTCGAAGCAGATGTTCTTCATCTTCTCCAGCTTCTGCTCGCGGATCCGTTCCCAGTTCTCCCAGTTCTTGTCGTTTTTGTTTCGGCGCCCGGACAAAATGAGTACGTCCTTGTCCTTCTCCCAGTCGGCACTGCTCTCGTCGCCGTAATCGATGTTCAGTCGCTTCGTCTCGGCCTCCGCTTCTCTCGGGATCTGGTGATTGGAATAGGTGGTGTGGGATGGTGCAGGTGCGATACTACTTCCGGCTAAGCTGCTATTATCGTTAACTACAATTCTAATCCTACGCTTGGTCTTATCCGTCGTCCTCGACGACGTTTGCAACGCCGACTTCTGCGGCCTATTCCGCTCGTCAGAAGGCGGCTCATCTTCTGGCTCTTCTGGCTGTCACACCTCCTGCAGATACTTGACCGGACAGTAGCCCTGGCGGTTGTCGGCTGAGCGCACCATGCACATACCATTAACCTCATCGCCGACCTGGTTGAACGAGCCAACATGGAATAGGAGGTTGATCTCGTTAGCCCCTTCTCGGCTCTCGCACACAATTGGATTTCGTTCATTACCTGTATGACAATCTGGTCTCTCAGTAGCGTGATCTTGTCGCTGCGCTCCCCATCGGACACTTGCAGATTGTGGGTAACCTGCAGGGGCTTCTCACTGGCGTTCAGACGCACACAGTACTTGGATGGAAAGAAGCCAACGCGTCCCAGGACCTTGCCCTTCCACCAGTCCGGATCGGATGTGTCAATGACAGTCACCTGAACGAAACGTGAAACAATTTAGTTGATGGGAGATGATCCATATCAATTCTTGACGTCTCCTAGCAAAAACCTGGCAGAAACAGACTTGAACCAACACCTAATTATATTTGTGTCTCCCTTCAATTGTTGTGAAATAGGACCATTATGATAGAATAGAGAAAACTGCATTAAGCATGGAAAAGGCATAGCTTATAGAGTAGAAAATTCGAAATTCAATACATCTGCCAAGTGGCAAGATGTAAGTACGAGTATCGATCTGACGACTGAAGACTCGTCCCAGATTATCGAACCGCACAGTAAATTATAAAACAAAAGTTCGGTTTATCCACCAGATTGCTCCTCTGGCAAGGACGAAGCCCGAACAAAAGCTAATCTGTAAATATTGAACACTTTGCCAGTGGAGAGGGGAGCGGAGGGGAGGGGGCACTCGCAATCAACGAATGTACACAGAAACGCAGCAACTATTATTATTTCTTCTTATTCGCTGTTTGCGTTGTCCTGTTTACGCAGTAGAAAAAAGAGCTCTGCCCCTCCCTGCACCCTCTTTATATTTCTGTCTTTGTTCAGATACATACGAGCCTGAACAGGGTAGGGTTCTGTTGTCCTTGTTCGTTTTAATATTGAATAAAGAATGGGAAATGCTAAATGCTAAATGCGAAATGCGAATATTTGTGTATGTATATCGTATATCGGGTGTACGCGTATTTCTGATTTTGTTATGCCAATTTCCTGTGCAGCGCAGCCATTGTGTGAGCTAAGCGCTCCGCTTAGTGGATTAAACAAAGCGTGTTGTTTATTATTCATAGTCGTGCATATGGCATACCATACCGATGGGAGGACGAGAACGGGAGTGAGAGTGAGAGTAGGGGTCGGTACTTGGGGGGACTTGCTCACCTTATAGCCAGCCTTGAGGTCGAGTTCGTCGGGATGCCGCGCCTTGAAGTTGTAGAGGATGACGTACAAGTTGGTGGGCAACAGACGATGCGATTTCTTGAAAATGTCGAATCGAAGCGAATCGAATGAGATGGGATTAGATTGGGGAAAGCGTGGATGCGTGAATGCAGTCATTGGCGGATGGTGCAGCAAAAATCAACGCACGAATAGCGAATGAGATTGAGAATGAGTGTGTGAGTGAGTGAGTGAGTGAGTGAGTGAATGAGAAGGGATGGGGGAATACCTGGGGATGTCTTACTGGTGAGAGGCATGGCGAAGTGCTGGCCGAGGACTGTGACTTCTCCAATTCATCCGGTAAATCGACGCTGCCACCACGCATGCCACGTGTGGCATACAACAGCTTGCGGCCCGTATGCGAGGGACTCGATGGCGCTGTAATGGTTTTGGATGCGTTAATCCCTGTTCCAGGACATGCTCAAGGTGTTTGGTTAGTTGGATGTAGTTGAAGTGAATGAACGTAAAAGAACAATTACAAAGATTAGCAATAGAGAAATGAGAATCTATAAAATACGCATAAAGATAAAATACATATACATATGGTAGAGATAGAGATAGAACAAGAGATATAGAGCGGTATTAGAGATTAGATAGGCGCAGTGTTTCAACATACAGTACTTCAGATAGTCCCCGCTAAGGTTGAGAAATACTGGTGTATGATCAGCAGATGTTGTTGCGATCTTTAACTGGAGCTTACGGTTTCTAAGTAATCATGTAATTACGTAATTGTAGCAAGTTTTACGAGATTAACCAAATCAAACTACTCAACAAAAGCTGTACTACGCAGAGTAGCGTTTTCAACGTATTTACATTGTAAGCGACTACATAGTAAGTGTGTTCTCTCTGCTATTGGATAGTTTGTGTGACTTAGATGGTGTTGGGTGTATACGTACTAGATCGAAATTAGGGTGAGGGAATTCGTTAGATTCGTTAGATTCGTTAGGAAGCCAAAGAGGAAGAAGTGGTGGCCTTTTTTCAATAGTTGATCGTAGGTACATAGGTGGTTGTTGGTTGGTTGGTTGGTTGGTTGGTTTTGTGCAGCGACGAGAGTATTCGAAGCTCTCGAAAGAGTCGGTATCGGTATCGGTATCGGCTTTGGGGCCGTTTACGGAATCGGAACGGGAAGTTTTACTGGGTTGCTACTTACAGTGCAGACGGCTGTTGTTCGATGGTGGAGTGCTGTGCTCCAGGTGGCCTCCCGATCCGCCGTGATAGTAGCCGGGGGCCGCTGATGTGGAGGCGCCCGCCACCGGCAGCTGCGGACGCCGCCGGAATTGGCCGTGCAGCTCCGACGACTCGGGGGAGTCCAGGCTCAGGGATTTCATGCGTAAGTTCAACTTTTGCCGGCGCGGTGAGTGCGGTGCTGTTGTTGTTGTTGTTGGAGTTGGAGTTTTTTTTGGTAGGGTTTATTGGTGTGTGTTAGACCATGTTTTGTTGTATTTGTGGTCGGACAATACAAAACATGAGAGATGTTTTTGTTTTTGATAAAACGTGGAATAAAAATATATTGATTTTAATTTCATTTGTTCAGCATTGATCATGTCGATGAAAAATAGAATCTATGCATCTACAGTTTCAAGACAGAAACCAAACAAATACCGAAAATGTAATCAAATTAAAATTGAAACATTCAGTGGCCTTGCGGCCCCACATCGAGAGAAATTATTATTGTAGAAGTACAGTATGTAATACATATATATCTATTGTTTCTTAAACTTAGCAACATTCAACGTTCAGAGACAGAAAGAGAGACAGCGAGTGTGTGTGTGTGTGTGTGTGTGTGTCGGGCATGTCCAGTGTGCTCTCTCTGGGCATCCCGTTTCAGCTGCCGCAAGAACAGAAACCAACAAGAAAGAAGGAAACTTTCTGCTGTCGTAGGTGTGGAAATAGTGGAAAACTTGATTCCAGTCTGCACTGTGAAACAGAACAGTGCTGTGCTGTGCCAGAGGTATGTGAGTGTGTCCATGGAAAATGAATGTAATGAAATGAATGGGTGGAAGTCCTACGAGCTAGGTTCTTATACGTATATGTGAATGAGAACGAGAATGCTTCCCTTTCACATCCTTCTCGTTGTCCGTGCAATATTTACAACAATCAAACAGCAAAAGAACATGTGCAATCGTCAAATATAACTTAATACTTTAATCGTACAGTACGTTTAAGGTTGCTCATATCCAGGCTCTATAAAGTACAAGAATCGAAATTAACTACGGTTTAAATAATTACGAGTACGTACTACATTTATATGTATACATTTATATAGCTCTGCACGAGTATGGGTGAATTAACTACTTTGAGTATTTTATAATAATTACTGTGATGCATTTTTAACATTAATTGAGCTAGGATTCGTGTCTAGGGGTACAGAAAATTCGAAACTTAAGAGATAAGAGATAAAATAATCTTGTTATATATGAAGACTTTAAGTGTCGCTACGCAATGCTGCTCCACCCCCTTCTTCCTTCCTTCTTATCATCTCTTCTATGCTCTACCGTGCCTCAGCTCAGCCGGACTCTGCGCCTGGCCTTGGACTCCTCCGGGAGAGCGGCCTCTGGGCTCTTAAGGCTGGCTCGCGGCAGCATCAGGGGCTCGCCAAAGGGACGTGCTGTTTCAGTTTTCGGATTCGTTGATGCTGTGTCAAATAAGTACATTAATATCATCGCTTGTAATTTCAGTCCAGCTTTCGGCAATTTTCATGGTTAGTAGCAAGTAGCTTCGATGGATCCAGCTCATTGTTAGGGGAACCGAACCGGATGGCCCCAAGCATGGTTCAGTGTTAGCCCCAGCCGCCTTTGACCGAGCGACTGGGTCGGAGGCCAGTGCAAAGAAATGTGAATTAAAACTAATTATACCAAATGAACACACAAAGACCGCAGAAAAGAAAAAGAAAATATTAAACAGTAAGACGCCAGCGTTCATGCATAAGGAAAACCAAAAGATGCGGCCACCGAGGGTGGAGAGTGCTGCCTGGGCCAAGTAATAGAGCAGAAACATAATCCTAGGGAAATAACTACCGAGTCTCGCTCGAAGGAAGTCGAGACCAACAACAACAGCACAACTGACGACAACATGCAGAGAGGAATGGCGAAAAACAACTCTATAAAAGGCTGACCGACAATAAGATACCCGCTATTACTCCAAACTACCCAGCGAGCTTATCGCTTTACAATTTAAGATTCCTTTATACAGAAAATACAAGCTTTAGAAATAGTCGAGGTAAAATTGGTCGAAGATTACTTGATTACCGTGGTCGACACAAGAATTTTGGCGCAGACCCTGAGAGGGAAGGACCTATTTCTGCCTGCTGCATACAGGTGCATGGATACATTATACCCTTGTCCGCTGCGAGTACTCAGTATTGAAGCAGGCGGAAAGCCCTGGGAAAGGCAGGCCCAAAAAGGAATGAAAAAATTGTGTGTCATAACAATTTTTAGCATAATTATGTTCGGCTAGGGACAGACCCCAGTTCCTAGTTCCCAGCGCTGCCTACCCCCATCTCCCATCTCACATCCTCCTCCACGCGCTAAGAAGTTACATAGCCGAAGACAAAAAAGTTTTTCGCCAGCGACTTTAAAGTTGTTTCTGTGGGTGAATTCTGGATCGGGAGCCGGAGCTGGGGCTGGGGCTAGGGCTTGCGTTGGAGCATCAGAAATGCAGCAGTCTTCAAGCACAAATGAATCGAGTTGTGGGAGTTGGCATGAGCTGCGAAAAAAGTTTTTTCCCCGTCAGCAGCATTTGTATGCAATGCAAGCAGTGCACTGCTTGGAGCATTCGCGCTCGTTCTTTCCATTTTCTAGGAAGTTACGCGGCTGAATTTTTGCACAAGAGTTGACAATGGCTTGTAATTTACACGGCATCAGCAGTAGGCAACAACACTGGCTGAACTAAAGAGACGAATTCGGTGTTCTTTCGTCTCAGACCAAGCTGGAGCCATGATGGAGCCGCTTTCACCAGAAAAAGGAACTCGGGCATGTACACAAATGATGGGAATATGCGCCTGGACTGCTGTTGCCGTTGTAGTTGCTTTTGTTTGTTGGTGTGCAACGGAAATGAGCCATTTGCTTGAAGTGCAAACTGGGTTAAGACTAATTGGCATTTACTCTGGCCTTTGTTTGAGCGGGCTGCCTCGTCACGGGCTCCGCGGCCTGGCACTCACGACTCGAAATTAAAATAACTGAAAAGCGCCTGACTCTTCTGTCTTTTGGCTGGGGTGCAGACATTTATTGTAAACACAGATGCACATAGACGAACAGATACGTATATACACTCATCTGTGGCCTGCCACAGGACAAAACATTAAATAATGGAAGACAAGGCTCGGCGGACCGAAGATCTTGGTACCCCTGCAGATCGATCATTGCCTCGTGAGCTTTAGAGATTAGAGTGGTCCGATATGTATTCGTATTGATCAAATTTGGAAAGTTCTGGCATATTATACTGGCCTCTGCAAGGGCAAAATCGATACAAGAAACACTGAAACACATTTTAAACATCAATTGCGAATGATAACTAAAAGCATTACTATCTTGACTAGAAGCGGTGATTTGAGTTTTTGTTGAAGTTGATGTCGATGTCGATGTCGATGCAGTGCTGGTTGAAGTTCTTGCAATATTAAGGGGGGTTTGGGATGATGAAGATGGTGAGGTGCTCAGATGGTGGGCTGATGGTGGTGATGACTTGTGGTGCTTTATGAGAGGGTTGTTGGATAGGTTGGGAAGCTTGTGATAATGACTATAAGGTCTATTGCTATGATTATGGTTATGGTTATGGTGTGGCTCTTGCTGGTATGTGTCGTATTTACTTTCCGGCAACGAGATCGATCGATTCTGGGACGATTTCTTCCGCAAGAGTCCGTAACCGGACAACGGTCGAAACCCGGCGAACAGACGCCTCCGCAGTCCCGTATCGCTCGCGAGGTAGCTGCTGCCGCTTCCGGTGCCGGTGCCGGTACTGCCACTGGTAGTGGCACTGGCACAGGCGCCGCTCCCGGATGGCTGATGATGCAAGGGTGACGATGTTGCTGCTGCTGCTGCTGCTGCTGCTGCTACTGAAGAGGATGCGGCATACTGTGGCAGCCCCGCATACGGCTGATGCAGAGCGCCGGCGGTATAGTAGTTGATGCCGAAGCCATTGCTGATGTACGCCGAGCTGGACATATTCGAGACGGGGGCAAAGAACTGCCCGCAGCGTTGATCTTTGTGTTTCGGTTCGAAGTTTGTTGTTTGTTGTTTGATGTTGTTTGTTATTTGATTGGTCATTTGGTTATTTGGTTAATTAGTGGTGGCAAGCGAAACGAAAATTGGCAAAAAAGATATGGACACGAAAGAATATATAGATATATATATATATATATGAATGTATATACTGCACATTTCACTAAACCTAGAATGTGTCTGTGCTGTGTAGAGGCCTGCCAGGACATAGGATACAAAGCATCCCAGAGACAGACAGGAGGCAATAGGCAGTCTCCAATCAATCAGTCAGGGGCTGCATTAACACTCTCTGCCAATTGGAATAATGCATCTGCAGACCGCAAGGGAATGCCAGTTGCTGTTGCTGTTGCTGTTGCCAGTTGCAACATGCAACTGCGGCGCTAATTATGTGCACATTTGTCAAGATTTGGCAACGTCGTTTCATGTGATTGCTCTTGAGACAATGGAAGAGCCATCCTTGGCCTTCCTGTCTGCCCTGGGCGTCTTGTGGCAATCTATTTTAATGGAAACTCATTCGCTCGTGATGCAGAATCGGCTCGGAAAAAGCTGCAACACAGAACTCATTCGCACACACACTCACAATCAGAAACGTTCTCGGAATCAAGCTGATGCTGTTGACTCTCCCCGATTAGATTATTTGAGTAGAGAATGCATGGATATTGTCTCCGTATATACGTATATATGTGGCATAAGTAAATCAAAGTGTTTAGCATATACAAATTAATTGCGGTTAACTACATACGATATGGTTCATAGATACTAGATATCTTTGCGTTCATTGTGTATATGTATAGGTATATGTATGTATGTATGCTGGCGATGCTGGATGATACTGACTAAGATACGAGAAAAATGTATTCAGAAACTGTTCCAGTCAAACGCACTTCAACTGAAACTCTAAGATATATTTGATTTATAGACAAAATGCATATTGTTGTGTGTTGTTGGTGTGTATATCCGTGTATCTTGTACGTGTGATATGTACGTGTGTACGGGTGGAGTGGGCGGAGTGGGAGTGTGTGTCTTAGTAATTGTTTAAATATTGGCCAAAATCTAAATCGCAAGCGTAGTATCAACTGCCAAGCGAAGCAATAATGGGGGCAACTATTTGGTTAGGGCAATGCGAATGAAGTTGAAATTGAAATTGAAATTGATTTGCCATATCTAGATACAAATTTGTAGAAAAAGACAGAGAGAAAATGCAATCGAGTGTAACTAAATACAACTAAGATATGTGAGTGGATGGATGAGCAACTACTTTCTCAAGAAGATATTATGGAGGAAATCTACATGAGGTATCTTTTGGATTACAATCGACGCGTCGACTTTGGCTTGATGTGAATGTTGGGGAGTGTGGGGCTAGAGAAATGCGGAAGATGGTTTTAGTTGGGTGTGGGGTGGCGGTGGGGGTGGGGGTAGCTGAAGCACTGAGACGGTATACGGGAGTATATGGGACTCGGGACAGAAACAGACAGAGATCGAAAGTAAGAGGAGAGTCAGAGAGGGAATACAGAGGAGTACAAAAAGATGAAACCAAAACCAAAACCAAGACCGAAGCCGAAACCAAAACCGAAACTACAACATAACATACTTATTTAGAAAAGATCAGAAAAATGTGAACTCAGCAGAAAGAGAAACAGAAAGAGACAGAAGTGGATGAAGTGAGGTGAGTGTGAGAACAAAAGACAGATGGGGATAGATGAAGAGATAGTTTTTAGAGAGATAGAGAGTAACAACAAACTACTTTTGCTGCCATTTGGTGATTTGTCGGACCTGAACTACTCGATATATCTTGGGTGGGCACTGGCAGGCCGCCACGTTGCTGCTGCAGCTCCTGTTGCTGCAGTTGCACGCCCAGAATGGGCATGGCCACGGGCGGCGGACGCACGCCCCGTCCGGCCCGCACCGCTGCCGCCTGCGCCACCGATGCCAAACTTCGTTGCTGCTGCTGATATTGCTGCTGTTGTAGCTGCTGCTGTTGCATTTGTTGCTGCTGCTGCTGTTGTACTTGTTGCTGTTGCTGTTGCTGCTGTTGCTGCTGCTGCTGCTGTTGCTGCTGCTGTTCCTGCTCCTGCAAGGCCAGCTCGGAGACACTGACAATAGGTATATCCGCCGGCCGTAGGCCCGGCACCATCTCCCGCTCAGTGAACGCGGGTCCGGGGATCGAGCCTCCCACGAAGCTGCCATCCAGCACCTTGGCCTGGACGGACTTGTCGGCGCCTGCTGCAAGATGCCCGGATTTAAGTTCGCCGGCTTGTTTCAGCACGCGGTAAATTTGATCGATTTCGGTTATTTCTTTGGGTGCCGTAGGAGAGTTGACAAGTTCATTGATTCGGTTCATTGGTTGGTTGTTTGGTTGTTTGGTTGGTGAAGGGCGATGGTGGCCAGTTTTGATTTTGGTTTGATCGATTTCAATTCGTATTCAATTTTGGATACAGTATTTTTGATGACCGTGCGTGGTTGATATTTTGATATTTTGGAATTGATATTACAAATTGGAAGTGGTTTGAGCAGTTCTCTAATTTGGAATGAGCTTAATGGATGGGGAGGGAGTTTGGAGTCTACTTATCATGATCTCAACTGCATAGAAGTACATATGTATGTAGATAGGGGATAGTGTGGGGGACTGAGATTTGACTAACGTTACGCTAGTGGGTTTTACATCCTGCCCGCAAGCGATCGACCTCCTCGAGGTCTGTTGGCTGCCCGAAGACCCGTCCCCAAGGAGTACCCCGCAAGAGCTATGCGGAATGAGAGTGAGGCAACTTCTAGTGAACTGTTCGACATACTGGTGAATTACTGTACGAGTACGAGTACGAGTACGAGTACGAGTAGGAGTATGTGGTGGCTATAGCATGCTCCGCTACTGCAATTGATTTATTTTTCTTTGGGGCCCTTTAGCTCCTTCGATTTACCGACGAGTGGGTGTCCTCCGAGTGGATCTAGCTTGTGTAATTTGTGTAATATGTATGTTTATTCGTGTTTGGTTGTATGTTTTGATGTTAGATTGACTCTGAGCTGATTGTTCATTCGCTGATTGTCTCGCTAGTTAAGTGAGTTAAAGCGCAACAGTCAAACAACAACGAAAAATCCAAAAATCCAATAAAAATCATAAGGTTCAAGCGCATTGCAGTCGAGTATCTGGCGCGGACATCGCACGACAAACACGTACACGAGTACGTATAGATCGCAGATGCTATGTATAGCTATTGATATTGATTTATATGTGGGTACGTACAGCTATGGCATATACTATATATGTTAGAGTAATACTGATCATTTGGATACCTAGCTGCGCAATGCGTTGCATGAAGGGCGTCTTTTGACGGAATTTCGCGTTCGGATTTGAGCTCGGATTCGGATTGGAACTCGAACTCGAGCTCGGATCCGGCACACTCAGCTGATCCTCTGCCTGATCTTCTACCGTTGCCACAACGGACTCCTGTTGCCATGCTAGTGGGGTTCGGTGTGGTTTGTCGGAGGGGTGTTCGGTTTTCGGTGTTCGGTGAGTGGGGGAAGAGGATTTCAATGGAAATTCAGATTGAGTTATTCACATTAATGCTGAGACGACAATTTGGAATTCGTGTTGATTAACTACTTGCAGATGGATGGCACTTGCATTCTCGAGGAATGTAACAAACTGGCACTCCTTCACAGTTCAATGAGCAGGCAAATCATCTTCATCATCATCATCCTACGAGTATCTACACACTGCAGGCACCTCTGTACGTGTATCTGTTTCGAGGACAACGGGACAGACGGGAGGGCCAAGAAAATTGCAAAGCTCTTGTTCGCTGGTGCTTAGAGAATTGCGACACAAATCACAAATGCCACAGCCTGTATGCCGCCACGAGTGCCATAAATCCATTGTGAAATCAACTGATACCAAGGCAATCACAGACTCGCTCCGCCCTGAGCAGCTCAGATCAATAAATGTATGCCAAATGGTAAGCAAAATGTATGCAAAATGTGGCTTCCGTGGTCCGGGGATGGTGGGCGGAAGAGTGCCAGTTGGAGACCAGAGTCCAGAGACCAGAGACCATAGACCATAGACTATACTAAGAGAACAGAGAGCATGCAATGCAATTGTTTCGAGCCTCAAGGTTAGTTCCTGGAACAGGATATGCCAGGTGCTGCCTCCATGCAAATGCAGTTAGGGCACGGTTAGCCGGACAAATTGTTGGGGGACTTGGACTTCCAGCCAAGCACATTTCGGCACGACAACATTTCCCCCACAAGTCGTTATTTCCCCCCACATTCCCTCCAAAGCGGGTCTGTCTCCGTGTTGGTGAGTGTATCTGCATGTGGGCTTGCGTGTTAGTGTGTGCGTGTGTGTGCGAGTGTGTTTGTCAGGGGACATGGCTGTGATGATAATGCGTGCCAGATACTTACTTTCCTCCTCAACATCAACACGATTCTCCAGCTCGGAGGTGCTCTTCTGGCGCCGCAGGAGCTTCTGCTTGGGCTGGCAGCGCGGCAGATTCGGGGCACAGTCTCCGTGGGCATTCAGCTTGCAGATGCGGCAGCGTAGGCCTTGCCGCGTGTGTCCTATAAGAGGGAAGGCCCATTGCCAGCAAATGGTTAGTGGCTTACTCGTAAAAGTGTACTGATTTGGGTGGGGATAGGAATGAGAATTGGGATTGGGACTGGGACTGGGCCCATACGCACCTCTCAGTATCTGCGAGCAGGCATCGCAGGCCGTTATCTTCTTGTACGTGTACTCCTGCAGATGGTGGCTCCCGTCCAGGTTGGGGCGCAGCGGCTCGGAGGCCGTGCTGGAGGCACCATTACGCCTGTGTGGGAAGGGGGAAGGTGGCAAAAGGGTTCGGCATCAGTAAGAAGGCTAGGCAATGGAGTCGTCGCAAATGTTGCACTTGTCCCCCATTTCTCGTTACACCACCGGCCGGGCCGGGCCAGGCCAGGCCCGGAGCATATGCTGATCAACTTTATGGCAGCTTTTGTTTCATATTTTATGCTATTTCAGATTGCTGTTACACACGACAAACAATGCACAACAAACAATGGGGTGTGGACAATGCACAGTGGATAATAGACAATGGACTTCCTGTGCTTGGACAGGAAAAGAATTAGAATAAATGTATTTAAAAGCAGACAACACTCGGCTCTCTACTCAGCCCTATTGGATTCATTGGAATCTGTTACAATGCCCATTCGATACTGTTCGAGTGGACTTCACAGCCAGACGATCATCTCTGCCAAATGCACTGTGCTGTTATTTATGTTCTGCACACAGCACAACGAAAGCATTTCAACAATTTAATTTCATATTTAACACAGAGATACAACCAATTTGCAATTGCAACTGAAACTTTTCCCTCTCTCTCTCCCTCACACACACACACACACACACACACAAGAGGTGCACTTGTATTTACCAGAAAAAAACAGAAAGGGTGAAAGAAGGCTGGCACTCCTCCGGCTCAGGCTCAGGCTCAGACCTAGGCCCGGTCCGGAATCAGGAGTGTTGGTAAGTGCACACAGATGCGGATGAGCGCAGAGGAACGGACATCCAGGCAGCCTGCAGTAGGGACAGACAGTCGAACGGACAGACGCACGAGAAAATAAATTCAGTTGAGCTCATCGGCACAATATTTATAAAGTTGTGTGCTGAAAGTGCGTAAAATACGAGTACACAATTTCCCGCAAGTGGCCGATTGGCGATTGGTGGGAAAGTGGGAAAGTGGGGAAAGTGCAACACTTATGAATAACCAACTACAGATGATGATTGATTTTGCATTTGCAGAGAATTCTTAAGCTATATTAAATATTGTACAAATTATGTGGCACTGCCAGCAAATTACCAAGATAGATTTCTGGCCAAGGTGTCAGCTCTCTAATCGATTTATAATTAAAATACATCTCTATTGTGTACATCAGCTATCGGAGTTTGATATCTACATATGTATGTGTACTGGGGGAGGCTACGATTAATTGAGTTTGGTTTTGAATTCAATGCATTGGCATACTTAATGGGTTTATCGAGCTAGTCGTGTGGCTAAAATATCACATGATATATTGTACATTTACTAGGTAGGTATACATATGTACTAGGCATCGAGGTGATTTGGTGGTGGAGGTGTGAGTGTGAATGTGAATGTGAATGGGTCTGTGGTTGCAGTTTCTATGGCAAAATGCTATAACCAAAGAGCGGCATAAATAAATAATTATTCACATTACAAATTCATTATTGGGTTTGTACACTACTTAAAAGTTTCAGCAACCTGAAAATAAACCCCATCAGAACCGAAAACCGAAAACCGACAACCGAAAAACGCAAAAACGGAAAACACAATACGAGGCAGCAACGAAAACTGGACCACAGCGAAATGAGTTAACTTTCATTTTGGGGGAGGTCCAGTTTCGGGGCGAAACTTTTGTAATATAGCAAAACTCAACATTTAACTGGGACTTTCTTGTCACGTTTGTAAATGCCCAATGCAGTCCGTATTTTCGTACTTTCGTTTACGTTTATTTATGCGGAGTCGCCGCCGTAGTCTCGCCTCTGATGAATCCACGAAAAGTCGGAAATAATTCGAAACGAAGTTGAGGGGATAATGCGCGCCTCCCCCCCCCCCCACCCCCCCTTCACACTCGCACTGACTAAGCCGATAAGATTTCCAGATTTATCATCATTGGCAGTGCAGACTGTCGGCATGGAATTAAGTATTGTTGCAGTTGCCACTACCGTTTTCCCATCTCCCCCATTGCAAATGCAACAAAATGCTGGCCATTTCTATGGGGCGGAAGCATGTGTCCAGTCTGTGTGTCCATGGGTATGGGTATGGGTATGGGTATGGCTATGGTCTGTGGGAGGAGGATGGAAAATTTATAGTTTTGCAATTTTTCCCATATTTCTCAGTGCTTCAGTGGCACCGAGTGGAATTTACTATGTCCGCCTGTGGCAGAAGCAGAAGTAGGAAACTTGTCCGGAACATATGGAGGAGCCCACTCTCACTCTCGATCTCGGACACATTTATTCCCAGCTATCGAACAGTGTAAACTTTGCTGCTCGACTTGGACCCGAAGGCCATTGTCTTTGCTCCACTTTAACTGGCCGTAGGTACAGCATTCAGCCGCTTTTAATTGCCACATGTGGCAGCAATCGTGATTGATCACTTCGGAGTGGTGGCAGGTGCACTTCATGGCAAATCGGAACCAATAAATGGCTAATAATAATAAAATAATAACGGATATGCAATGTGTACGTGCTGGAAATCAATTAGCTGGGATAATTGTCTACATTGGCGTGCAACATTTAGGTCAACCTCGTACGGCTTTGTGGGACAGAGTGTCATATATGGGAATTACTTTACTTATATGTATATACATTGAGGTTCTAGATATAGTAGTTATGTCTGAAGCTTGGACTGTTTTAGTTTTAGTTGGTGAATTTTGGTTACCTCAAAGTCAAAACGGTTGATACAGCGTGGTACATTTGATTTTGTCGGGGTGGTTGGCTGATTGTTCGCGATTAAGTACCGATATATCGATTGTATTGAGTGGCAAGTCAAAAGCATTGCAATTTCAATGCGTTAAGTGTTCAAATGAGATGGCATATATTGTACGTATGTATATATATATATTAATAGAGAGAAAGTGTAGAGAACATTAGTAGTCTGAACTTTGCCCAACTGAGCGTTAACTTAACCTAGAGTGGGGCTGGGCTGGACTGGACTGGTTTGTGGGAGGGCAGCTCCTGTGGCCGGGTTATCTGGGAATATCTGTTGGAGTGCCATGGCTGCATTGCATAATTCGAAGTGTGTAAATATGTACTTGCAATGCTTGGGGGCTTTCCGCGATTGCTTGAATAATTGTGCGCCTTTTCCGCAGGCTTTTAGGCATATTAACGTGCGGGCGGCTCCTTCTCTACTCCTCTACTCTTGCCCCGCAGGCACTATTTCATTTTGAATGTGGTCGGCACTCGCTCTTTCTTCTTTTTATGGGTGTGTATGTGGATGGGGATGTGGATGGGGACGGGACACTCGTACTTTGCTGTGGTTTCTGTTCGCTCTATGCCTGATAATGTTGTGTCAGAGGGCAGGGGAGGGGACGCTATATGGGATGGTGCGGGGTTGGACTTACCTGTCTGCTTGTTGTGCTGAACCAGAACCAGCAGGCTTTAGGCTCTTAAATGCTTTCAGCCACTTTGTTTTCATCGATGGCGCTGTGGCAGCGGAGAATTTGCGTTCGTTGCGCGGCGACGTAGGCTCAACTTTGCTCACGAACAGCTCCTTCTGCAAGAGGGAACGAGAGCAAGAAAGAGAGAGAGAGGAAGAGGGTACGGGCATTAGGCCAAATGCAATTTCCATTTAAACGTCTCACGTTGCAGCTTAATTACAAGCCATTTACACTTGCAACCCGTTTCCATTCCCATTCCCAGACCCATTCCCATTCCCAGTCCCATTCGCATTTCATTCTATTCCATTTGCAGCAAAACTTTGTCTGCTATTTGCCAGCCATTTTGATTTCTGTTTTCCCCTTACGACACAAACAGGACACACACACATGCCTGCACACACATACAGAGGTGGTTGCGGAGAGGGGGGTGGGGGGAGGAAGGGAGGAAGGGAGAGCAGCATCGTTATGGCATAATGGAGCCATGATTACATGGACAGTGTTTAGGCAGAGGCAAAGGAATGCTTAAATATTTAACTGATATTCTGATAGGCGACAGCGTTGAATAAAGCTATTTTAATTAATAATCAACACTTTGTCGAATGCCACAAAATGTAATTAGGCCTGGCACACACACACACACACACAGACGAGCTCTTATGGACAGAGTACGGAGCAGAACTCTTGGCAATAATTAAAACCACGTGTGACATTTGGTCACAGTTTAGTAAGCCTCGTTGTCCTAGTTGTCCCAGTTGTCCTGGGCTCTGTCCTTGTTAGAGTAGTGCAGATTTGCGTTGCATAATTAAATGAGTTTCGTGCATAGCACCGAAATATGTACATATCTGGGCGCCATATTGGTTTAATCAGTTATACCCTGCTTTATTATTGTTTAGACAGTACAGCCAGTACGGGTTTCATAGACCATGCTAGGTCTATTGCAAAACATAAAATCCCAAACCCAACGAGAAGTATTAGAGTGTTTTTATTTCGGCTAAGACGCAATTCTTGCAATGTAGAAGTGCTCTAGAAACGGATCTTAAAAGTTATTTCATGCCTATAATAAGAATAATTACAATAACAACAACAAGGCCTTGATCCACAAAAGTTTTCCTTCTGCAATTTCCATGTCATTTAATTGATTTTTCCTTCTGTTTGCTAAGGTCAATCAAAGTCATAATCTGAAGTGCATCTGACAGCACCGTTTCAGACCGATTCGCGAGAGACAGAAGCCGAGCTCGATTTTATGAGGCCAATGGCAGTGGCAGTGGCAGCGGCAGTGGCAGCGGCAGTGGCAGCGGCAGTGACAGCCAAAACAAGTTAAAAATCATTGCACTCAATGCAATTGGCGCATTTATAATGCATCAGGAGCGCGTTCGACTCGATTCGATTCGATTCGGTTCGGTTCGGTCACTCTTTGGTGGGTCTTTTTTCCACATGTTATTTTTAGCACTCTGACAGTCTGACAGAAACTGAAGGGGCGAGGCCACACTCACACATACAGAGAGCAAGGGGTGGTTGACAGGCAGGATATTAAGGCTGCCATGTGTCCCTTGTCCCGTGTCCATATGGTGGAGCGTCATATCAAAATCAATGCATCAGCCACAACCGTAGCAGAAGGAGCAGCAGAAGGAGCAGCAGCAGGAGCAGCAGCAGGAGTAGGAGTAGCTGAACAACAAAGGTTGAAATTCCGGTAAATAACCTTTTATGATTGCAGGAGAATCCGCTTATATAAATTAATTCTCTCGCAGCAATTGTAATTAAAAATTCATTTTTCAATCTTTTTCATCTTCGCCCAGCCCGTCATAAACGACAATGTTAAATGTGCAATTAATTGTTACGCAAATTCTTTGCAAATACGGAAATGGTGCTGGTTTTTCCAGCATCCTGCGTTCTGGCTTTAATCGGATTTCTGGTCCCAATGATTTAAGATGCCTTCGGACTTGTCAGAGCCCAGATAAGAAGGTCTCTGGCTCCCGGCTCGTGCTCTTTTGCTGGCTGGCAACGGCAACCAGCACATTTAAATGCTGTCCACCCACTCAGAGCCGAGTGGCCGCCCCCGTCTGGCCATAATGGACATGTGCCTGTCATGTTGCCTTTGTCATTGTCGGCGCCATTTGAAGGCGGGGTTCGGGCTCGGGCTCGGGCTCGGGCCAGGGCCATAAATTTATGCATGCAGTGCATAAAATTCAAATTAAAGGAGCTGCTGCACATCCTGCCAGCGACAAGTACACGTTTTGACACTTTACAACAGGCCAAGTCCCATCCAGGCCAGCATCGGAGCCCGCAGCCAGGCCAGCAGTCGACTGGGGATCGGGACCGGGACCGTGGACCTTGGGAGTGGGTCCTTAAACGGTATAGTGGTGCTGGTGGGCGGACAGCTGGGATGTGGGCATCCTGCATTTTGCATCGGGAGCAGCAGCTGGCTCTGCGCTGCAGCAGCTATACTCAAATCGAATGATGCTTTGGCCGGGACCAGAAAAGCTTAAAGCGCTAGTGCTCCAGTCCTCCGTGTCTGCCATAATCTGCAACCTAATTGATTTCGCCTGACTTTTAAGCTACTTTTCCAACCAAACGGAGAAAAGCAGCAGCAAAACAAGAAAATAGAGCAGGGGATTGGAGGGCCCTTGTTGGCCCTGTTTGAAGCCAGTTTCGTGCTTATTTTTTCCTCTTTTTTGGCTTTTTTGGCCACTTTAATTATCTGCTATCTGCTGGTTGGCCTCCTGTCTCCTTCTGTGGGTCCCTGGAGGGGAGCCAAACCAAATTTATGGCTGTCACAATTTTTAATTATGTTTCCCATTGCCAGATTGAAACCACAAAGGTATCGTAAATTGCACAGCCTTTCCAGCCAAAGACAAAACGGAACAAAGCGAACCGAACCGAACCAAACCGAAGCGAAACAACAATGATATTTCCTCATTAAGACCACAACAAAGCAGGCGGCAAAGCAAAAGGAATCTTTTGTGATTTCATGGTTGATCTGCTTGACCAACTGCTGCTCGATGCCACTTCCACCTCACAATAAGCATTTCAATTGGCCCACGATGAGCCATTCGAGCGGCAGCAATATGAGAGCATATTTTATTGCCACTTTGACGAGCAGCAGCCGGAGCAGAGGGATAGGGATGGATGTAGGCTATATAACCTATATTTTCCTACCCCGATTATGACTTTGTAATCCGGAGTACGTACGGATGTGGGTGTCTGGGTGTCTGGGTGTGTGTGTGTGCATTACGCGGGGAGGGAAAGTGGGAAGCTTCCACTTACTTCATGGCTTTTTCCCAGCTCCCACTAATTGCCGCTCCCGTAGTCGGGCTGAGTTAAGGATGCCGAGAGCTCTGCAAACATGGCCAAGACAATTTAGCAAACATGCAGCACACAGTGAGAGAGCGAGCGATAGAGACAAGGAGTGCCGGAGCGAAAGAGAAGGAGAGCGAGTGAGAGTGAGAGGGGGGGGTGGACGGACGGACGGGCAAACATTTCCGTAAATTACACGCATTTGTCAAAACGAAACAATGGGCAAAGTGTTTATTTGTTTTAGTGAGTGCTTTTGAGCGCAAAAATGACTCGACACAAAAACAGACAACGGGGTGGGGCCGTTGGGGATAGGGCTGTTGCAACTTCTAATGGGTTTGCTTGTTGCATAAGTGTGCTGTAGCGCGAAATGTAGAGCAGCTATTATGCAACCACATCGCTGACAATACACCCACCATCGATCCAATCCATCGCGATGTGATGTGATGTGATGCGATGCGATGCAGACCAAGGACCATGTGGCGTATACGCAATGCGAGTAAGCACTTTTCAATTTTCATTAACTGCGGCGGCAAATTACTGGCACAGCCACAGACATTGCCGAGGCACACTTTTTATTTGACAAGCAACGGCAACACCACTGCCAACAATCTGCGAGCGAAGATTGAGTCGACAGTCGACGGGACAGATGACACAGAGAAGTCAGGCCCGTCTGGGATGCTATGTGGTCCAGTGGTTGGCCGCACTTCGTGCTGTTCTGCCGCACTTTTTCGAGCGCTTAATAAATATGTTACTCGGCCTCGGATGTTAAATTTATGGCCAACAATTAAAATTTCACAATGTTGTTTGCCCTGGCCACACACTCTCTACTCTTTACTCTTCGCTCTGTGCTTGTCGGTATGAGTAAGCCGGGAAGCCAGGAGGCCAGGAAGCCAGGAAGCCCACCAGCAGCTGCTAGAGCAGCAGCAGGAGCTGGAGCTGGAGCTGGGCCAGCTGATAAGCTTAATCTGCTCACGCTCAACGCCTTCCTGGTCGGGTCGCATTGGGTCGGGTCGACGCAGACCAAGCCAGTATCGGCATCCTTAACCATTTGCCTGGCCTGTTGCGGCTTTTATTTATTTGCTTCTGTGGGGAGCATGGGTAAACCTCGCCACCGCCGGCCTTGGCTCCCCTCAAATTGTATGGCTTTATGAGGTGCTCCCTCACCCCTCACCCCCCACTCCCCTAGCCGCAACGTCCCTCTGCCACCACAATCTGGGCCAAATAAGAGAGCAGAGGCTTGCATTAAGCCGAACCGAAATCCTCAAGGATGTGGAAGGCGTGTGGGAAGTGTTGTGCGGTTCAAGCTGCGTGAAATGCCTTCTGATTCTTCCTGTAATGACACTTGCATTCACATCTTGGTCTGTTCTGTATGTAATTTGAATTTGGTGCCTCGACCTCGGCCTCTCCTTACTTTTTATTTTTATTGCACAAAACAAAATGGAATAAGGGGGAATATGCCAGGCCTGGACCTGGACCTGGCCCCCATGTTTCCACTTCTTTTTATGGATTTTCTCTTGGCTTCTGGCTGGTGTGCTGCTCCACCACGCATTCTACGTGACTGCCATCAATTTTCAGTGGCATTGCCGCATCATTTTGCATACAAACAGGTGAACGAGGGGGCAAGAGAGAGCAGAGCGGATGTCCTTGCGCTCTTAACTCGATTTTGAATTGGTTTAAAAGGCGTCATGTGCGACGACTGCTGATCACACCTGAAATGGAAAGGCGGATGGCAAGGCGGATGGCAAGGCGGATGGCAAGGCATGAGGGGAACGGGTAGATTCACTGACGAGTTTTCCCTTTTATGTGTTTGTATGATTATTGCAAGTGTAAATGTGGAAAACCCACAGAAAGCGTGCGTCAGTATGTGGCCATTTATTGTCCTATTTCTTGTTAGCCTGCCCGTGACAGACTGCTGTCCATCCCTGTGACCGGAGCTGTTGCTGGAGCTCCTGCCGCAGCAGAAGCAGTGCAAATTGATTTTCAATAGCTGAGTGGTTTTTGATTCAATAAAATGACATACTCAGTTGAGTCTCAGCCAAGTAGCAGACCAGCCAAGGACACTCCCCCCGCCCGACTCGATGTGAGCTGTCCTGTGCTGTCCTGTGCTTTGCTGTCCTGTCCTGTCAGCTTGCGGTGGAGAAAAGTTTTCGATTTCCTCCAACAACAACTCAATTCACTCGAATGTAATTAGGTTCTGACCGACCGTTAACTGGTATGCAGATTCCAGCCTAGCATTCCTTGCCCATCCAGGCAACCTTTTCTCAGTCTCAGCTAGATTGATGATGGTCAGGACAGGATGGCTGTCAGCCCAAAACCGATTTATTATTATGCGATCAATGGCTAGGTCTGCTTCAAGCTTATCAATCAACATGCATAAAGGGAGTCTATCTCCCTACAGCCTACTGCTTCCAAAAGTGCGAAGAGTTCTGAGAAAGAGTGATAGATGGGGGAAAGTCAAGTGAGGCCTACGAAGCTTTTGCGAGCCTGCTCAGCTAGGCGCATGAATTTCTAATTAAAATCCTGCGCTCCCTCCAGACCCTCACACACACACACAAACACACACACACACACACTCTTTTGACATGCATAGATATGAATACATGTGTGCACGTTTACGTGTACATTGGCTGCTATCTGCTTAATTACTTGGTGGACCGACCGGGCGAATTATATGCATAATTTAAAGTGCATGTGTCCCAAAAGGAGGTCCCACCGTGCCGCCTCCCGGGACTCCTCTCCCAGCTTCCCAGTTCCCGGCTCCAGCTTCCAGGTTCCCTCTTTCTGCTCTGCAACCCTACCCGGTTCTGGGCAACGCGATTCACACGCAAACTTTTATTGCATTGACAAAGTGGTGCTCCTCCGTCTTTTCCTTGTCCGCCAGCCACTGTGGGAAATGGAGTGGAAAATATGCGCGACAGAGAGCTTTCCCCCCGTGCAGGATATACGGGTACACATATGAATTTCCCCTTCTTTTTTTGCGGGCCACCAAAAGGAAATCAAAATATTTCCGCAGCTCAAATTGAAAATTGTCAATTTTCAATTTTTTATTTCTTTCTGTAGCGGTTGCCCATCGACCCACATCCGACCCCGTCAGGTGGGAGGCGCCCCTGTTTCTGTTTTGGTGTTTTTGCTTGTACATGTGCGAGTATATGTAGGTGTATACTTGTACACAATTGGTTCTGGTTCTGGTTCTGGTTCTGCCTTTGCTGCCTAATAAAAAATCAATTAACTTGTCCTTGCGCCGTGTTTCGCTCCGTGGGCCATGCCTGCCTGCCTGCCCACCTGCACATGAGTCGCGTTAGTCAATGCCAAGCTTAAGCCAACTTCGGGGATGAAAATCGATGGGTCGCTGGGGCCCGGGTTGTGCCAGGTTGTAGCTTAGCCCGGGTGCGATAATTGATGTCAAATGCTCCTCACATTTGTCTCTCACTGTGTGTGTGTGTGTGTGTGTGTGTGTGTGCAACAGTTTGAGAGAATCAAGTCGTTAATCATATAGGCCAAGGTGTATGTGTGTGTGTCTCCACAGCAGCTCCTGTGAGTGCCACCAATCGACAACGAAACTTAATAATCACCAACTCTGATGGGAATAGAAACGTTGAATCGACCTCTCCAAAGTACTATGGCACCAGCACCCGAAAAAGTGGTTAAAATTGATTGACAAGCAACTCCGAAGAAAGTTCTTCAATGTCAAATTTTCCAAATTAGACGAAAGCCTTTCCGCTCGCGCAAAAAGTCTCGATTTCAGAGACGTTTACTTCATTTTGGTGGCTCCGGCGCCCATTGTACATTGGGACGTGCATAATTAGTGGATTGGCAAGGAACAGAAATTGATGGCTGCCACAGAGCGAGGCGTGCATAGCTCTCGGCTCACAGCTCCGCGTTAGGCAGGAGCTCAGCTCTCGCTGATTGAGTGGCACGGATTAACAAATTCAGAGGCTGCAGGCTGTGACAGCAAACAACAAACATCGGGGCATGGCAATCACAGTGGTTGCCGCATACTCGTCCTGCGCCACACGAAACACACTCGAGGCGAACAATTTAATTCGTTTGGTAAACAGGACACGGGTTGGAGGTGAGGGTGGAGATGCTGGAGAGGCTTGTCTGAATAAATAGAGGCAAGTGTTGGACATGACTACGCAGTAAGTAGCAGCAACCACTTCCTGTCATGGCCTAAGCCAAAGCCTTAAACGCAACGCGTCGCACCTTGGCTGGAAGGGCATCCTGCTGATTTCATCTGCCCCTCCGACGGTCTCCCCGAGTCTGTCTGAGTCCGCCTGCCACACCTGCCTGGGGTGTCACTTTGGCCAACACGAAACTTTTAATGCTTCTACCGCTGCCGCTGCCACTGCCACTGCCACCCCCGATGCCGCTGCCTGTGCTTCTTGGTTGGCAGGGTCGCGGCCATAAAAGTATTCATTTGTCATTGTCAAATGCTGTGCAAGCTGCAGCCGAGGGGGAGAGGACTCCTAGAGACACCTTTTGGTTGCCTGCCAAATCGCTTTAACCGAAAGCTCTTAAAGCGTTCAACGAGCGGAAGCTGGCGGGGGCACGGGACCAATGCCGTTGGGCTCATTAATATGCAACACCAACAGCAGAGTCCGCCCACCGTCTCCAGCCTCCGCCGCATTACTCCTGGCATTGCAACATGGTTTTCAATTATTTAAATTTTCATTAAAATTCTAGCAAAAAAAAAAATGAAGGTGAAGGAACACTATTCAGCGCAAGGAGCTGCAAAAACCTTCTCCAAACCAATCCCAGACCCAACCCGATTTCAGTTCGTTGCCTTGACGAGGAAGACCAGTCGAAGCGGCAGGACCTGGAGCGGGAGTGCCTTGCCAATTTCGTGGCCTACTCGGAAATTTCGAAAAGTGTTAAAATCAGCACAAAGAGCAGCAGAAAAAGTGAGCGAAGTGGAGGAGCAGACGGAGCAGACGAACCACAGCGAAAACTGCTGAAAATGCAAAGCTTGGCGGAATTTATTAAAAGGCCAAGCAAAAGAAATTGCAAAATTGCTTTTGATAAAAAAACGAAACCCACGACAGCTGCCACTGGGGACCGCACCGGGGAAGGAGAGAAAGGGGATTTCGCTGAGTTGCCAATATTGTAAATTGCATAAATGAAGCATTTTCGTTTTCGGTTTTCATCATTTGAATTTCCGTTTACCTGATCTCTCGTGTCATACAATTTGGCCCTCGAAACTCGAAGTGAGCCGGCAACTTTGCCCCTTCGTCACGCACACGCAGACACGAACGGACAGTCCGGACACTCCGAACACTCTGCGTATACGTAATAACTTGTGTGAGCAACTCTAAAGACTGGTTTAGGGCCCTGGCCTGGAAGGCGTAATTCCAGTGCCAAGTGCCAATAAGTCAGTTATAAATTTGATGTAAAATTAAGCAAGCGGCCGGGCTGCAGCCCGACAAATTGCTCGCAAAGACTCGACAGCATCCACGCCACATTGCGCCTGGGCTCTGTCCTCACATGCGGACGTGGGGGACGGGACGTGGCAGCTGAAGCTGCAGCTTGTTAGCGTAACGATGCTGATGCCGATGCCCATGCCGATGCCAAACGAGAGCACACACTCGGAGGGAGATAGAGAGAGCAGTGGAAGAAGTGCGATGTGCTTGCCACACCCGCATGTACATATCTCCGCCTGAGGGTCCTGCAAATAAGTCCTTTCCAGACTCATATTTCAGGCATACAGCAAGGCTCCGAGTCTGCCACAAGCAGCACACAAATATTTGCAGCAAGCCAGCCAGCCAGCCAGTTGCTGTGCCTCGGCCATCCAGCATGCACCATGGTGCACGTGTGTGCAAGTTGTTTGAGGCAGTTGAATAATGCCACAATTTATTGATTAAAGTTGAAACAGTAGGGAGACCAGGTCACGACATAATATTACTATATGTTAACTCAGCTCGGTCTCCCTCCAATCCTGCCTACTTCCCTGTCTCGTCTCCGCCTCTTCTCTCCCCCCTTCGATCCCTCCTGACAAATTGTTTTCGGTCTAGGTCTGACATATTTATGACGTTGTCCAGGGTCAAACAGTTCTATTTACACTTTCTGTTAGTCACTTCTTTTTATCGATTCGATACTTGGAAACTGCTTGGCAATGGCAGTAGCAGTAGCAGTGGCAGTGGCAGTGGCAGTGGCCGTGTAGTGAGTTGCTCAGCAGTTTATTTTCCGAAAGTTTCGGCTGTTGGAAATTGGAAATTCCGTACAAATTGTATAATTATGTATGGACATGACCATGAAGGTACAATTTCCGATTCTAGCTGGAGCTGGAAAGTTTCTTCTTCATGGCTGGAAAATCCTTGGCTGAGGAGGGAGCTTGGGAAAGTTTTCAGCTGATTGATTAGACTCAGCTGCTTGCAGCGAAAGCCTAGCCCCCTCGGGGATCTTCTAGACATCCTAATCGAATGAAGTTGCAAGCCCTTTGAGGGCTTCTCCATTTATTTGCTCCTCTCGCTTTCCTTTGTTTGCTCCAAATCGTTGCGATTTGCTTTGTCCTCCTCTGAGGACTGCTCTTCGCTTGTTATCTTTTGTAGCATTAGCGCTTCTTTGGAAATGGATGCGGCAATTAAAAGCCATGGGACAGTGTGCACTTTCCACTGCCACTGCCCCCATCACGATACCAACGAGCAGGAATAGCAGCAATCGGTAATCAAATAGTTTGGCCATGGATACACCCAGCGCGGGATCTGTCCATTCTCCTTTTCTCTGGCGAATGGCTAACGGAACTATATCAATGAACTGGCAGTATCGCGAGACCGAGTCCGCGTCCGTGTCCGTGTCCGTATCCGATCCCCCATCCTCCATCTGAGAGCCAGTGCCAGTGCCATTAAAACGAAAGCTGATATAACGCGCTACATTCTACCAAATGGAATGTTTTCATCTTCCTCAGTGGCACTTTTCCATTCCCCTGCTGATGGCATTCACCACCCGTGGGTGCGGTGGGTGAGCCGCCATGTTGGGGTGTAAGTGAAAGAGAAAGTAGGAAGGAGAGTGTCAAATTTCCGCTTTCAGAACGGCACTGGAGTGGCTGCAGCAGCGGGGGTGCAAACACTCTCCACTAAGCAAACAGTTGTCAATTTCTGGCAGTGCAAATATTTTTTCACATCTCGCCTTTTCGCACTCGGAGAGGCTCTCTCGTCCACACTTCTGTTGACTTCTATGCCATTCTTCAGCCGAATGCTAATAGTTGTAGTTGCACTTCTTCTGAGCATCTGCCAAGTGGCGCCGTTATTGGATCGGATCCGAGACTCGACTGCAGATATTGGCCGAGTGGGTACCCAGGCGAAAGGTGGCGACAAAAGTTGATTGTCAAATAGAAATGCAGCCAAAATCTTTGCCGAAGCCTCCGACGGCTCCAGAGGTAGGCCGCATTTTTCCTTCAAGAGTCAGTGAGCGAGGGAGAGCGAGAGGGAGCCATTCTCTGGGCGCAACGAGCTATGCAACTCTCGCATTGACAACACATGTTCAAATGTTCAAGAACAATGGCACTCAAAGGCACTCAACTGGATGTTTGTAAACGTTGCTCAGGCACAAGGACCTCTCTGCCAATGAGCACCACCACCACCACCACCCACAACAACAACACGAAAAGGCATCTGCCTGGGAGATAAACGCATATAAGACACAAGCTCAGCCGAGAGAGTGGCTCGAGCAACGAAACAAAAGCTCTAAAATTCAGTGCAACGCACTCGACAGATGCCCCGCCCTGCCCCTGCCCCAGCCACGCGCCTTCGGGCCAGTGTGTCTCTATGTGGGCAAGTCATTTAGTGCAACACAGCCCGCTCGGATGCGATGAGGTGCAGCAAGCAGGTCGGTCGCGTTGCAGCCCGGGGAGGCAGCAGCCTGTCAAGCTGGCTGCTGCTTGTTTTTTGTTTTCTGTGAGATTGTGCGATATCCGGCTTGTGAAGGATGTTTGCTCTGCTGCTTCTGCCACTGCCACCGCCATTGCTTTGGCACGACCCTCCTCCTTGTGCGACTAGTGCATGTTAAGTTGCGATTATAGGCTGTTAGTGTTTCTGGCGCAGGCGATGACGAGGATGAGAATGAGGATGAGGATGAGGATGAGGCCCGCCTAACCGATGATTGAGCAGCAGGAGGCAGCTACTGTTCCAGCCCTCGCTGCTGCTGCGGCTGCTGCTCTTGCCACAGACAGCAAGCAGATTTGCATTCTCAAGTGGACCACTGAGGGGCTGACAGAATGTTTGTTCCTGCTGCAGCTTCACAAATGTGGATCAAGTGTGACTGACAAAAGACCCATCAGAGTCCCCACCGAATGCCATGTGTAGGTCATATGCTCTCCCAGTCAGTGGGTTGGGGCTGCCAAACCAAATCCAAATTAGCATGCTTCCAAATTCTGATTGCTGCCGCTGCTGCTGCTGCTGCTGCTGCTGAATGCTTATCCAACTCCTGTTGCTGCAATTCATAACGAACTAATTAGGGGCTTAAAAAGTCATCCCCTATCCACACACCGTATTCGGACGATTATGGTTATTTGTGTGGATGAGCGTGTGGGGTACCATCCTTTGCAATTCATTTAGTAATCGCATTTGGCATTCGAGGTGAATTGTCGATTCGAATTTCAATTTATTTGCCTCGTGCCAGTTCATTGTTAATTTCTCAATTTCATTTAGCCCGCTGTGGTCTGTTCTACTGTCAACATAATCGCATTGAGTTGCCATTAGTGTGTGACATTAATTAAATTAATCGCCAGCAACAGCAACAGCAGCAGCAAGAAGAGTACGAGTATCAAGCTAACGATTGTGGGAAATGCGTTCATGATACAAGCAGAAAATCGAAAATCCAATTAGAGCCAGTCCATCGCTCAGTCAGTCAGACGCTCGGTTAGACAGTTGTCAAAGCCACCGATGAGCCGAGGGTCCAGTCCACCTCCTCAGCTCGCAGAACTGGCCACTCTATCTGGTCGGAAACAGCGCGGAGGAGCCCGCCGCTTCAGAGGACTATTTCCCAATCAAATCATAATAAATAATAGTAAATTAGCCACTATTTGATTTGATGCGCCCTCGAGGCAGTGATTTATGTACTTTCCAGGCGGCTCCTTGGAATTATTGCCCAACCTTGAGAGTTGAAGTATTGGCCATAATTTCACGGGCAATTTGCCTTCAGCTCCCTTCTCAAACGAAGTCAATTGCGCGTGTGTATCGCTCTCTATTTTTCTATATGTACTGCTATGTGTGTGATGTAATTGGATTTAGGTTTGTGGATTAGAGCTGTGGCTGGTATGGACTAGACTGGGTAGCAATCTCGCACTCAACGCCACAAAGCCACCACCGGAGTGGGGTGATAGCGACAGCGACGGGGCTGTGGATGTGGATGTGGATGTGGATGTCTGTCAGTTGATTTCGACACGTTTTCCCCACCAGTCAAGGCTCTTGGCCCTGTCCCATTGGCCCACCTCTGCCCCACAGCTGGATAATATGGAAATGAACTTTTGCGACATGTGTGCGGTTTCATTCAATTATGTGTAGCAAGTGCATTCATAGTTTATGAGTCATTTATACATGAGATGCTTCAGAACTTCATTTCTCTTTCTGGCTCTCTCGGAGTCTCTCAATCAATAAGCACTGATGCATATGGAGATAGTAAACGGCCAGGTTGAATGTGTGAGGGGAGAGGAAATCAGTTTGGTTTTCTCCGTCCTGGGCATTGATTATTTAAGCCATCTCGGCTGAGTGCTGTGGGCCAATGATCTGTACCGCTTTTATGAAAGTTAAGGCCAAAATCGTATATGCAAAAGGGTAAAAGTTCTTCAAGTCAGGGCATTGCCTGAGATAACTTGAAGCGAAGCTATGCTTAGTAAAAAGAAGCAATATATATAGGAAAACGACATGCAGGGCAGAGACTGGCCATGAATATTTCAAGAAATCCAAAGCAGGCACACACACACACTCTCGCCGGCAGAGGAGCCCGCACAGAAGGGCTGGCGTGCTGGGGGCTGAGAAAAGCTAAGAGAGGAACGCTGGAAAGGAGTCTGCTCTGCTCTGCTTAAGCGCAAACAAATCATACGGCACTCTTGCCGCAACAGACAATTGAAAGTGTGTGGGAGTGCTGGCAGAAAGGGGCAGGGGGTAGATGCCACAAAGTGCACTCGAGCATCAAGAAATGAAAATACTATTTAAGCCATTTTATCAACATAATCGTAAATCATTTTGCACTTTTCGCATAAAAGTCGTTGTCGTTGTCGTTGTCGTTGTCATTGTAGTTGTCATTCTCGTTCTCGTTGTTGTTGTAAAACATTGGCTCTTGGTCCTGCTTTTCCTGTCGCCACAGCCGGCAATAACAGACCAATTGTCTAGTGCATATAATTTGTTATTGGATTTCTGTTCAGTGTTCTTCCACAGCTGCTCCCCCGTCTCCGGAGTTCGGTGTTGATTTTGCTGGATTTTCCCCATTGTTCCTCTGTGTGCATGTATTTTTAGCTCATCGCTACCCGCTCCGCACTTGGCAGCGCAGTTTTCCTCCTTTTGTCATACATTTCACGCTCCAGAGGACAGAGGACTGGAAGACCACATCATTATAGATATATGTATGTATTTGTGTGCGTGTGTGTGTGTGTGTGTGTGTGGCAGGACTCTCACGCACACACTCGGACCCCAGCACGGACACACGTTGCTGGGCACCCATTTATGGCCTGCCTAAGTGGAAATGGAAGCAGTTCGTGCCTGTGTCTGTGTCTATGCCTGGACCCAAACGCCCACGCCTTGCTCTCTGTATTTTGCCGCTTACTAACAATATGTGTTGAGCTGGCAGCTTATCTATGGCAGCACAGCGTCTGGAATAACACTGAAATATTTGTCTGGCGCTCGCAAATGGACGCACGGAAAGCTGCCCAAATTCCCATACATATGTTTATGGGATAGTTTTCCTTTTCGGCTTTTCCAACTCACAAACACGTGGCCAGGACCAAAAATCATCCAATTAAAATTCCATGCCAATGCGTTGGCCACACGAATCGTTTATGGATGGAAAATGGAAAATGCAAAATGAAAAGCAGGGATAAAGTGGAAGTGGAAGAGGAAAAGGCAGAGGCAAAAGACTGAAAGCGTGAACAGTGTTTTCTTTGTAAATATTTTTGCTAACACCAGCTGCCGTCCCCACCCCTTCTACCGCTCCACCCGCTCCACCCGCTCCCATGGTATCAATGTGTAAACTGTTTGCGTTCACAGGCAAATGAGCAGCACAGTTAAAGTGAAATGGAACGATAGCTATGCCAGTCACGTAAAGCAGGCCCCCGAAAGCAGTCCCCTAGTAATCGATATGGGAGCGATAATTATTGCAATTCAATGGGTGTGTTCAGTAGATGGTTTTCCTCCCAAAGGAGGCCATACAGTAACAAATCTCTACAAAGAGCTACTCTACTCTAATTGCTTGTCAAGCAGTTCTTACAAGCCATATCCGAAGACATCACAAGGCACAAACAGATTCATTTTCATCTGATGCACCGTAATCGAATACGACAGCTCTTTGCTATTATCTGTCTTCCATATAGCACTTCTCGACTCTCATGCCAGCCAGGAGCTGTTTTCATGGGATTAATGTGGAATCGATAGCTTTTTCCTTCTCAATTTTCAACAAGGAACGGGCTTTGTATCTCTGTTCAATTATGCGTTTCGGCTTGTGGAATCCCTTTCAGCGGTGGCCTAATTTTGCCCTTCCTCTGATGTGGCGTGAAGAGGCAGAGGCTGAGACCAAAAAATATATAAAGTCAAATTACCGCAGCTGTCTGTGGCACATTTCTTAAGCAGGAAGATGCACAAGGAGAGCGGATGGGGACGAGCAACTATTTCCTTTTGCCGTAATAAGCGATTTTCCGCTCGTTTTCTATTAAAGGCATTTTCGCATTGCTGCGAATGGCCATAAGATGGTAGACCCCAAGGCGATTTCTGTGGCTTAAATGCGACACGCCCACACCCAGTCCCACACGCTGTCCCACACCCACACCCACTCAGTGAAACACCCATTGAAAGTTCTCTATGTGCGGTAGGTAAAACCTGCAAATGTATAAAAGAAAACGCCACGTTCTGCGCCTTGTGGCTCAATGTGCTGCAAAAACTTTCGGCCTTGTACCAGTTGCACTTACTGGCACATACTCACTCGCTACTCCGCCCACGGCCGCCACAGTATTTATTGTATTTTCCAACATATTTTCATGTGCCTGGCAATGGGAAAAGGAAAGGCCGAAGCAGAATTCGGATTCAGAGTGAGAATTGGAATGGGATAAGAACGAGCTAGATCTGCGCTGGGAATTGGGCTGGCTCTGGCCACACGGCGGCAGTAAAGCTCTCCCATTGCGGACCATGTAACGAGGCTTTAATTGAAACCTAGCTACGTGCATGGAAGTTTTCGGCATAGGAGGAGCCGTGCAGCGGAGTAATTCGAAGCAATTCAACCGAATCGGTGTATCACTGTGTATCTGCCATTCAAGGGGGTTTCGCAATCAAGTTGTCGCGACGACGGCGCCCGGCATGCAGATGCAAAGATTAAATGGCATTCTTGCTGCTCATCCTGCCCCCCCTCTCCACCCCCCCCGCCCAGTACTCAGACGTTTCTGGCACCGCCCAATCGTAGCCAGGGCTGCCTGCATTGATTTATTGCAAATTGATGGTGTCAGTGAATTGGCTGTCGCGTTTTTCATTTGGACGAGCGATCAATGCAAATTCGCTCCTCGATGCACATCACGTGGCATCGTTTTCCACTTATGTACCCAAGAGGGGAAGTGGCAGCTGGGAGGGCCTGAGAGGTATTGGCAATGGTAATGGTCGTAAAAGGGGCGATATCTGTTTTGCCTTTAAATCAAGGAGCGGAGTGAACGGACAAGAAAACTGCTTAAAAGTGCAAAAGGCGCTGAAGCAGTGCAAAGTGAGTGTCGTACGGTATGAAGCAGTGGCAGAAGAAAGCAGTAAATCAAACATACACACACACACACACATATACCATATTCCGTATTCCATATTCAGTGCACCCATAAGTTAAGGGATATGCCTTCCCTCGTGTCTCATCAACACAACTCGAGGCGCACCCGCGTTTCCTCATTGATTTCACTGCACACAGACATTTTTTTCGGAGTTGCTGCTCCTTGGCACATTTCAAATGTTACAAATGAGCGTGCGGCACACGCTCCCGTTGCCAGCAGCCATGTGCAAGCACAGGACACATGTTGCGACTGCAGCTGGCGCCCCGCCCCCTAATAATATATGCAGAGCACTAACGACGCCAGTACGAGTAATAAAAATTCATGAGACTGTGGCCGGCAAGAATTGCGACTGCGATAAGGCGCCAGAGTGTGGCTCCGGGTGTGGGTGTGGCAGTGCTTAATGTGCGAATGCATACGAAAACGTTTCGACATGGCAGGGCCCGTCCTGAGGTCACAGCCTTTGCGAAATGCACAGGCGCCAGAGTTAATTGCCACCACACGGCGTATGCGTGATTTGCCCGAATTCGCCTCAAAGTATGCAATTGTTATTGACCACAGACATGGACCGCACCGCCATGCCCACGGCCCCACCAGAGACCTGAGGGAAAATGCGAAAACAAAGAAATGAAAGAAAAAGTTCAAATGCACAAAGTTCGGTGTTCGGGGCTCAGACCACAAGAATGGTAGCGAGAGAAAAAGTTTAAAATTCAAACAGCAAACTGAAACTCACACGGAGACCCCGCTTTGGAGCCCCGCATCAGCGCCTGCCACCGACTGCCACCGATTCCGACACAGAGGCCGCTCCGAAACAGAGAGAAAACACAGTGATAATTAAACTTTTGACAACGGCAGAGCTCCGGCCAGACTGAGGCACTCCTGGCGTATCACTTGCTCCCGCCAGCTCATGGCTTTCGTTTGCCATTACTCAACTATTTTACTGACACCCGTAACACTTGTCGTGGGCGGCCAGCAACAGTCAACATGCACTATCCCAAAAAACATAGGGAAACAAGAACGGAGGCTGGCGCCTCCTGGACACCGAAGCCTTATATACTCTAACAGATCGATCGATTCTGTGGCACAAAGAGTGTTCTTAGTATCAATCCAATTTGGCAGAAGTTAATTACAGGTTAAATAGTAGTAGGTTGTAGGAGTAAGAGGCATGGTCTGTGCATAGCTTCTTATACTGAGGCACTCCGCTTTTGATCCTGCTGAAGAATACTTATACCCTCTTTGGTTTTCGTACACCTGATCAAAACTTTAATAACCACAGAAAGAGCATCCAAACAACCCACAATAAAAGGGCCAGGGAATGAGAAGTAAACTTGTAACAACATCCTTATGCGATAACAAGCACGTTGGCTGGCAGTTTGGTCGGTGGGCGGTGGGCGGTGTGCGGAGGGCGGTGGGTAAAGGCGTGGGGGCGCTGGCAACAATGGAAGCGAAACTTATTTGCATAAATAAAAATTGAAAGAGCGGAAAATAAAGGCAAAAAGAGAGCCGAAAGGGGAACCGAACAGCACTGGGAACAGAACTAAGTGTAAGGCAAAATAAAAGACAAGTGCCGAGCAAATACTGCAAAAGTTCTTCCTTTGAGGGCAGAATGCAGCTCTGCAAAGCAAACACAACTGAATGAGAGACAGAGACAGAGACGGCGAAAGAGACAACTAGAGAAAGAGACGGATAGCGATGGGGAAAAAAGAGACGGGTATAGATTATGCGCCTTGTAAACGTTATTATTTTCTTGGTCTTATTTTCGTTTTTTTTTATCTTTCTTCTTCAGTTGCGGCAAAAGTTTTGCTTATTGAATATGCAGAGGCCAAATGAAATTATGGAATTTATTTGGACAACTATTTTTTCTCTTCTCGGATCAACTTTGGCCACAATGTTTTGGCCCAGCGTGCCCAAGTTGGTCCCCTATCAGGGAGCAGTGGCCGGTACCGATACCGAGGCGCACCGCACTCATTAAATATACAATAAAGGGGAATGTCAACGTGGAAATTAATTAACTCAACTGCGTAGAGTCGACTCTCCGACTCCGACTACGAAGAAAAGCCAGAAATAGGCTCATATTTCAATCAAAACTGCGACAGCTGCAAGCCGGCGGCATAAGCTCGAACATCATTTTGGCAACGCTCCATCAACGGTCTGAGTCCCCCTCGTTGTGGCACGGCTCATCAATATTTACAGGCGGCCAGCTTCGAATTTGTCACCGTGGCGGGGCCAAAAGGAGGCGTTGTGAGGGAACGCGGGGACACGCGGCGCGACCGAGCCGGAAAGTTAATTGCTAAATGACAAAATTAATGCAGAAGCAGTCGGAAAAAAGCCACAAGAACAGCAGCTCGACCACAGTCCACAGTCCACACGCCATAGGCCACACTCACTCGCAAACAGGAACAATTGACAGTTCAGGGCTAACGGAGGCAGCTTAACCTCAAGATTAATGTTCGGCAATTAAACGTTTAAGTGTTGATTAATGTGACTCTGGGCCAGGGCTGGAGGAGGGCGGTCCATAGCTGGGCACTCTGCCAGCCGGTCTGTCAATCTCGAGGAGAGGAAAAGCGAGAGTTCAGGCATTTTCCTGTGCCTTTTCAATTTCGCCGTTGACTTTTTTGTTCGTTTTGCCTGTGGCCCAATTCGGTTTGCGCATCGCCATAAATTCCTTGAGTAGGTACTGCAACAACTCAAACTCAAACGGCAAAGACATTCGCATTTATCATCTTTACGGGTTAACTGCCAAAAATGCTTTGAGGCGCTCCCAAGGGCCGTGGGACCCAGCCACAGCGTAACGGCTCCATGCCCGCCAAATCCGCAAAGTCAAACAATGTTGTATGCTTTACTAGTTTTGCTTTTCCATTTCATCTTTTCCCAATGCTCCACCTAGTAGTAGTAGACTGCTTTTCATCTGTACTTTTCCTTTTCCTTCTTTGTTTTTTTTTATATCTGCGCTGCGTTTATCTTGCTGAAACCCGGTGAGCAGAACATGAAGCATAAACTATAAATGTCAGATAAACAGCCATCACTTTGAGGGATTGCTTTAAGTGGGTGAGCGCATTCCAAAGCCATTAGGTGAGGCCTGAGTGAGGTCACGGAATCTGGGTCAAAGCATAACTCAACTCGAATCAACTCCACTCAACGGATTGCAATATGGAATCCACTTAGTAAAGCACACCATACTGATTTACGATATTTCTATATAAAGAGGAGAAAAGCAGAGAATATTTTTCAGAGGAAACCCTGCCACGAATCTTAGTATTTCAGTATTAAATAAGTCTTGTAATCTTTACACCCAGTTCTTGGGAACTCTCCCTGCCAATCCATTGGAATGGAAAGCCTCGCTTAGCAAAACTTTAACCACAGATGCCTACTCGTATTTCTAGTATCGTATTTCCAGAGTTGTGCTCCACAAATATCTGTACAATACAGTCGTTGCTCTTTAATTTTCGATTCTTTCCTTGTCCGTTGCCTTGGAATATGCCCTGTACAATTTAGTCTCCACTTTGACAAGCTCTTGGCACATCCAATTGTCGACTGGCAATAAAATATTCAAGATACAAGCATATCAAGTTACGATTTGTCTTTCCCTGCACTTTTTCTACCAATTTCGCAAATTTCCATCAACTTGGCTCCTGCTGACAGGCGAATATTTCTTTTGCAGCCAAGAGAGCCAAGAGTGGGACCGAGGAAGCGCGGCTGGGCTGATGGGGGAAAGACAATGGAAAGTTCTCGTGGCTGGCAAAACAAATGACTAGAAGAGATTACAGCAGCATTTCTGCTGATTTTCAAATGAAATTTTAATGAACGCCACACACACAAACACACATGCAAAGGGAAAACCCATGGTGTGTGCCAACAATCAGAGAGAGCGAGAGCGAGAGCGAGAGCGAGAGAGAGAAAGGCAGAGAGAAGAAAAGTGTTTTTTGCCAGTCGTACTCCGTGTGGCATGCGTCAACGAAATTTGAAATCTCCAAACAGCACAGATCTGTCTGTCTGTCTCACCCAAACGACCATAAAGGCATCATCCCGCCCTTCGTCCTGCCAGTCCCTTTTGGCGCTCGTGGCCTCACTGCCCGGATTTCACTTAAATATTTATCAGAGGAAACAATAGGGGAGCAAGAAAACCCTTACCCTCTCCCGACGCCGCGACGTCAGCGAAATGCAAAACTGCAGAACATTTTCATATCGTGTTCATTCACAAAATTAGTTGAAGCATACATCCTTCTGATAACAACATAATGACGATGACTGAGACTGATTAATTGATACCAAAATTTGCAAATGAATTTCAATTGTTCAGTCGTACGACTCGTGGTCGTGGTGATGGAACAGGTACAAAAGAAGGCAATTAAAAGGAGGCGGCGTTTGAGCCAGATTCAGCCATTATGTGGCGCCGTTGATGTCTTTAATTAAATTCGCCTTTAGCCGCAAATCCTTTTATGCCCGCGCCATTTTACTTGGGCTTCCTTTGGCATTTGACTTTCCCTCTCACTCTCTTCTTCTCACTTTGGGTGTGGGTGTGGGTTTGGGCATGGGAACCCAAGGATGCAACCGCAACTGGCCTCAGCAGAAACCCCAACCTCAGACCCAGTCTCAGACTCAGCTCCAGGCCCCGGCGGCATCTTGTGATTTATTATTAAACATGAATATGAATTCCAGGAGATGCTCGTTCTAGGCGGTAGGGTATGGAATTTAAGAGAATGAAGTGAAATGAAATAGAAGGCAGAAAAAATAGCAGGAAAGACCTGTTGGCATTTTTATGCCCACATTTTTATGATTAATTAAAATTTATGCTCGAGCAAATTATGTAGAGCCAGATACGGGTATTCCTATACGGGTATCCCTATTCAGCGAACGACCATCAATCCATCTGGCCTTGGGACCGTCAAGTTGTGTGATTAAGATTAAGATGATTGTCATAAAGAAAAAACCCAATTTGGACAACTAATTAAAGGCACTCGAGGGGCAAACTGCGCGGAAAACTATGCCGAATGCGAAGGTGGCAAAAAAGTAAGCGCATTTCATATTTATTAAAGCAATAAAATAAAGGAGAGCCCGGACAAGGCCCGAACCCTGAGAGTTGTGGCTCAGATAACGTGTCTGGGCCAGAGCCAGAGCCGCAGAGAAATATCACTGTGTCACCCACACACGCACCCACACACGCACCCACACACGCACCCACACACGCACACGCAAACGCACACGCATTCCGAAAAACACGCACACATTCATAAATTCAGGGAGCTTAACCCATTGTTGCTTTGCTCGTGGTTGTGGTTAACGTGCAAATTTGTTGCTTCCTCTTGGCTCTTAGCCTGCCCGCCCTACAATTGGCCATGGCCATTGCCTACGCCTACGCCTACGCCTTTGGGGGTCTGAGGGGGTCCGGGTCCCTCGACAAGGATTTTGGGCGAATAAGCAAGAAGGGCAGGGCAATAAATTTAAAATTAACCCTTTAGGAGCAAAGCTTATGACCTTAACCCACACACAGAGTGGTGGTTGGTAGTGCCGTTGCCCATCCAAGCAAGGCTTCTCAAGTTGGCAATGGATATTCCTCTTCGGCTGGCCAAATTAATCGCATTACCAGGTGGTCTTTGGAAAATCTTTTCCCCTCCCCCGACCATTATCCCTTTTCCTACATACATTTAAATCTCGTGAAATAATCCCTTTTCGTTTGATTAATTAATTGAATGAGTCTTGACGCCAGTGAAAAGGAATAATAGTAATTCCGAGTATATTGGATTGAGAAATAACTGCGATGCAACTGCGCTGCTCCGCCTGCAGCCATGCCCCTTCAGAGTGAGCTGTCAATGCAACACGCCGAACAACAATAAATAAAATGGAAAACATGACTGGGCCCGAGGCTCCACTTGGGCCAAAAAAGAGCGAAAGCCAAACGTAAGAGAAAGAAACGTAAGCGAACAGCGCCAAAAGGCATGCTGTGGACGGCCAGGCTGGCAGGATGGCAGGATGTCAGGGAGGAGAAGCTGGTTCAAGTGGCTCCCGACTCAGTCAAGACAATTCAAGAAATGCTTTTAAAAGGAAATCAGAAAAGGAATTTCGCTTATGGGCAACTGATTGTGCCTTCGAAATGGGCAGAAACTTGAACAGATCCGGGGGCCCAGAGGAAGAGAAGCAGGAGGAGGAACGGCGAACGAGTTTTTTTCTTTGATTATTCCTTTTTTGGCTGCCACACTTAGAAAATTGAATTGTTTTAGATTTTCCTCCATTTTCGTACTCTCTCTTCGCTCTCCTCGTTTATTTCTGGCATCCGACGCGAATAAATCAAATTGGATTTTCTTGTGCACTTCAATCGGAATGGGAAATCGAAAGCCGACAGAAAACTTAATCAAAATCTCTTCAAGAAAAGAAAGTTCTCTAAGTAGGCTGGCAGCAAATCGTCTTTGTCATTCTCATTTGCCTTGAGTGTATCTCAACGACTACAATCTATCCGTAAAAAACACATCGTAATCGTTTAAAAATGTCGTTTCTTCTAAATTTGATGGGCTCGTCCCTGATCCCGGCTGGCTCGACGCCGCAGGCGGGATCGTTGGAAGACGGTGCTCATAGACGCAGCACCAAAGAAATGGTCGGACTGAAAAGCTGCTGCTACTTCTTCGATCTGAAAATGGGCTGCAAGCTTATAGCCTTCTTCGAGGCTCTGCTTGGTCTGATGCAAATATACCAGTGCTACAATCTGATCAATCAACCGGAGGCTGTATCAATTGGGACCACAACTGAGTCCGAGTTTGTCACACGGGCGATCGAGGACGATTCCATGGATCCCCATGCGAGCCATTCGAGCAGTGGGAATCACTATTTTACCATGGCCCTTGAGACGGTAGCTGTCATGAAGTCGATTATGCTCATTATAGGAGCTAAGACTGTGAGTAACCATGACCGATTATGGATCGACTAATAGCTTTCGTGTATTCTCTACAGGAGCACAAAACTTGTCTATTGCTTTGGCTTTACCTTACAGCAGTCGTGACATTCATGTTCGTGCTCAATACTCTTTTCATCAATTTGGTTGTTGAGCATTTGGTCTTTGAGGCGTTGTCAGTATGTGAGTTCATCTTCACCTTGAGACCTTCTCCCTGCTTTTGTTATTGTCTGAACACCAAGTATTTCCAGCTCTAGAGACATATTTTGGATTCGTCGTTCTGTCTTTCTACTGGGAAGTACTACGTAAACGCGACGGCAACCCCTCGGAAATCGAAGTGCTCTTTACGGCCAGCGAGGATACTTAGAGTCCCTCGCCGACAAACAAGAATTGTCCTCACTTTGCAATCCACATACGAGTACATACATATTTTAGTTAGCTTAAAATTCCAAGCACAACATTGACACTATTTAAGCTAATTCTTAAAGTCTCTAAAATGGCTTTATCCAGCGTATGAATATGCGAAATAAATACAGTTCTGGCTAATACATAAAGATTTATTAATAGTCATAGTTTAATGGATAAATATAGTATATCATGCCAGGCCACTACAACCAATTTTTGAGCTAATTTTGTAAAGATGGCTACTAAAACATGCTGATAAGATTACGAGTTTATTGCACTTCCATTGGAGATCTAATACAAGTACGTATATGCGCGGTGAGCAAAGTTTTGGCGTGAAAAATTTGCATAAATCGAGCAAAATAAGTAAATCTCAAAAATTGATTGCACTGGCAAATTGGGCAGGAAGCAAAGGACTGACATGCTCTCTAAGTGCTCTCGTGATTTCTCTACGCGCATACAGAGCATCCCGGCCCATTGCACTCCATTCCATCCTATCGGCATCATATCGGCAAAAATTTAAAACCATATATTGAATATATCGAATTTATTCTTACTTTTGCGTACGCCGTTTTTTTCGGCGGCTCGCGCGACGCGGTTGCCGCTGTTGCCGTGGGCGTGCCGCGCTTGTTAGGGCGATTCTTTTTCAGTACGATAACGCGCATGGTGTATGGTGTGTTAGTATGTGGTATGTAAGTGGTATATATGTGTATTTATTGGGATGGGTACTTAAGTGTGGACTTGGATCTCGATAGTTGTGTTAAATGTTCTATACAATTGCGATTCTCTTGTCTCTTATTCTGTTAAGTGATTGCAGTTCGCGGTGCCGTTCACAAACGGTGTTCCACTCCACACAGCATCGGGGAGTATTGTGTTGGATGGTGTACAAGAGGTGTAGTACGATTACAAGCACAAAGGACACGAAATGGCAAAGGACAAAATGCAAAGCGAGCTGAGCCTCTAGCTCCAGATGGTTTTTTACATAGTTCTTATTGCAGTTGGTGCTACAGATAAGTCAACTACTTTAGTTCTAGGTTAGCAAAGATTATTGGTTATTTACAGTACATAGAATAGAGTTTGCTGTAGAATTGTGGCATAGATAGTATTTTCTGGCACTAAAAAATTTTTACAAGCTTGATTGATTGATTGATTGGTTGATTGATTGGATTGGATTGGTGAAGAGTGAGCTTTCGCCGCGAATTTCGACTACCAGCTAGAGCTAGAATTTGTTTAAGTTTTAAAGCAAGCAATTAATTTTAAGAAACTCTGACAGTGTGCTACATTGATTTGATTTGATTGGATTTAATTTGATTGATTTGAGTCGAATTGAGTGGATTCGATTCGATTCGATTTGTTTTTGAGAGCGAATTCTTTGGGCGCACGGTGCGGATGCGTGATTTGTTAATAAAGCTAGATTATTTAACATAGACTCTCGACTAGTTGTGGCATTACTATTGATCAATTGGTCAATGGATGGTTACTTACGCTGAAATTGATTCAATTAAATTTTTGGGGCTAGCAAAACAGAACTCGCCTCAAGAAATCACGCCTATAGAAGCCTGCCTGACTTTGCGCTCTAAAATGATGGATATATAGATATAGATTGTCTGTTGTTGGGAATTACAAAAATTGTCAATGAGGACAACGCCTTTCTGGTTAACTCTTGTTTCAATTTGTCTGGTTTTTGTGTTTTTTGTTTGCTAACTAAAGCGAAGTCCTGGCATTCTTATCCCGTTGCAATTGGCAGCCAATCAAACCTCAGCGCGACGACCGCAACGATTGCGACTACGACTACGACGGCTATAACGACGACGACTACGGCTACGGCTCCGTACGTGTACCGTTACGGCTACGGCTACGGCTAATTTGTCGAACGGATCACTCGTACGAGCGACGTAGAAAAACTGAGACGGCGACCCGCGTATCGAATGCGTCGGAATGCAAGCACGTGACTGACTCGGAGCGAGTGCTGCACGGTACTTTTATAAACAGCAGCGGGCTCGTCCAGCAACGGTCTGGGGATGCCACGCATGCACCTGCTCTCTCGAGCTCTTTGGAGCCCTTGAACAGCTGTTTTGCACACGGACTGTGAGGTTGAGGTTAGAGTTGTTTGCGCTCGCTTGGGCTTGGACTGGGACTTGGACTTTTCCACCCACCCACCATCAACAACAAAATCAACTGCACATAAACAATGAGGGTTTGCTGAAGAGTTGGAATAACAGGAGGAATATCAGGGAAATCACACACAAAACGCGCTATTCAGAGTTTTTTGTTTGTCGCATCTCCGCACTGACCATACACAAGCTAATCTACCGCAGGACTAAGCGAAGTACAAAGTCAACACAGCCAAAAAAAAATGCCAAAAAGAGAGCCAGAGAGGGCCTTGGTTTGGTCACATGCGCAGCGGGTCTCAGAGTCAGCTGTTTGACCCACATACGAGCGCCAGTTCATCTGTACTTAAAAGCGTGCAAGCGCCAAGGACAAGCGTCGAGCAACAGGTTCATCAAAATGACAGTTGACAGCCTTGCCAGATCATTGAAACCGACTGTTAAACGATAGCTTTTTCCAAAGGAGCTTTCGTAAAGTTGACAAAAGCTTTCCCAGGGAGATTTAAAGCTTGTGTAGCTTTCGTAAACTTACATTTGACATTTGACATTTTACTACTTCAACGTATTAAAAAGACCGAGCCGAAATAAAGGATCAGTATAGTCCCTTACATTCTGATTTTCTCCACTGTATATAGTTTTTTTTGTTCACATCTGCCCCCAGTAGATGGCGCTACTCTCAGCCTACTCACCTGAGCCCGTATGGCCGCCAAATGGATTTGCTTGGCGCGCAAGTCAAACTTCTTCATGGATAAATCCTCCTGCAGCTCGTTGACCTTGTTGTACAGCTGCCCCTCAATGCCACGCGTCTGTGTCCGATTCAGTGCATCGATGGCGTCCTGCCGCGCAAATGATGAGCAACCATTATAAACACACACATTAGCCATCTATCTATCTGCGGGGACGTGAAAATCGTCTTAGTGCTGGGCTCACCTGCAGCTGACGTATCTGCAATTCCAATTCTATGGCCTCACGCTTCAGTGACTCCAGGGCCGAGCGCTGCGACAGTGTGGAGTGGCGGTCAAAGACGAGCTCGTTCCGCAAGTTGGGGGTCATCTCCTGTAACACACACTCTCGCCCATTCAGCCGCATGCCGCAGACAGGTTTCTCGCATTCTACTCACATTATGGTCGCCCATCTCCTCGCCTGGCTCGCCTTGGGGTGGAGCAAAGGGCCGCCGAGGAACCTTCTGGGCCTGCGATGGCTGGGCCAGGAGGCGCACAAAGTTGGCCAGATCCTGTGGCGGCGAGACCGCACTGCACTGGTTGGTCAGGCTGATGTAGCGCTTGGCCTGGTCGCTAGCCTGGGCGCATGGTGGCGGTAACAGAAAAACATGTGATTATGACAAGTATGATAGTGGTAGACCCCAAACAACTACGACTCCCCACACGCAACTTACGCAGGAGCTTTATCCTGTGGATGTGGATGTGGCCTGTGTCCGACGCTGCCCTGCGCAGCTCTAACCATTAAGCAAATTACTGTGGCAAATTGCGACCGAAGGTAATTATTATAATCGTGCACAAATTATGCCCCAGGAAACAAAAGTCGTCACAATATTTAGCCTTAATTCCAGGTGGCAGGCACAATTATCAGCACCATCCCTAGCAACTGCATCACCAGCAGCCACCTGCTGCAGTTATAAATCACTTCACCCCCAGCTGCCCCCTCTGGCAGTCGCACTCACACTCACCTTGCTGGCAATTACATCGGCTCCCTGAAACAGCGAATCGGAAACAATGCCGGACAGGTCATTGTGTATCTCCTCCAGCTCCTGCATCAGGTGTGGCAGAGTGTCGCAGTGGTAGGCCTCAAGCATTCCATTCGTGGCATGCAGCTGCTGCACGTACGCATTGTGTGCGTCGATGTATTCGGTGAGCGAGTGCTGGCTGGGGTTCTGTCGATGGGCCATGTGGCACTGCTTGTAGTCCATCCGGCACTAAAAAGGGAAAATCAAAGTGGGCTGGGACACACCTCAAACAAGAATTTATGGCTAAACGGAATGCAGACAAAACGCAATACGAGGTCTTTGAAAAGGCCCAAATCTGGCTGGCAATGATTTTTCCCAGGACTAGGCGCACACAACGCCAATCTCCTAATTAGCAAAATAACCCATTCACTCACCTTTGACAGCTTCTCTTCAGTCTTTGCGATAATAGTCTCAAAAGACTCCCTGTGTGTAAATATTTTACGGCTTTGAACTTTGCGATGAAAGGACTTGTCCAACATTGGTCGCGACACCTGCAGGTTTGGTAAGAAAATTAAGAACGTAAATTTGAACCGTACTTTCGCTTTTTATGTATGTATGTTTTTCCGCGCCCAAAGGCAAACCATCGCGGATAATTAATATGAAATGCAGAAGCCAAACAGCATAAAAACATCCCACGAACGCGAAAACAAAGCAAATAATGAGAAAAATTAACATTATTCGGCACTCCAATTACACATGTCTTTTCCCAAGGTCCCTCGGCGGGTACGCCCCCTAATTAGGCATAATTAGAGTCTGCTTTTAATGATGACCTTTGTCTGCTTAATGGTTGGCTCAACGGATCGATGCAGCATTCATATATGAATTTAATTATCATAATATTCCATATACCGAATAAACAAATTAGCATTTAGATGTGATTTATAATAAATTTACATATGTAAATACATTTTTTTATCTCTTTACTGAATGAACAACTAAAAGCGTTTCCTGGATCTCTCAGTGACGAATTTCAATCAATATTTCAATCAATAAACGGCATTATTCCCAAAAATAAATAGGCTTGAATGCATTTCTGGTGGAGCGGCTCTGGTCTATTTTCGACCAAGGTAACTGAATATGTCACAAAGACACGATTTTGCCATTAACTCTGGAGGCTTTCCATCCAAACAAGCACTTACCTGTCGGGAGAGGACACTGGCCACATCGTTGCAGGCCTGCGAATCGGTCTCGGCCTCCTGCAGGAATGATTCCCATGCCTGAAATATGGCCAAGTGGCAGGCGGGTCTGCACCCCACTCCTCGGTTGCCATCAAAATAATTGGACAATTTTTGAGCCAAACTTACCTTTCTTTGCGCAGCTCAACATTCTTTTTGCGATAATTGGACACTAAAGTTTGTAGGGCAGTTGCGTGTTCCTCATACAGTTGGGAAAGCGTTTCGGTGAAATCGGATACTGCAATGAAAAAAAATAATATAGTTTTATTCAATTTCAGGCATTCCTCAGCACTAGGTTAAATTTTCTGAAAGCCGTGCCGGGAAGCATTCCAAACATTTTAGCTGAAATCGACATGCTTTATGGCCCGGAAACAAAAAAAAAATGCATTAGAGATGAAAAGCAGTAAAGAGGGGGCTCGGAAGGAAAGGGGGTCTTCCTCCTGAACGACGGTTCAAAACGTTTGCCCTGAGATGTGAGAACTGCTTCACCTCGCATTTCCAGCTAAGCACTTCCTGTGGTGGTGGTGGAGTCTGCCAGGGAAAGCTTATAAGGTGGGAAAATGCCAGAGCAAGACTCTCCATAAAAGTTGGATAATCCATCATATTTACGATTGCTCCTGTATAAATATGTCGTTCCACTCAGACTTGCCTTTTAACTCCTCAACTTGTCAGTTTATTGGCCAAGCGTTTTTGTTGACTTTCGATACATGATTCGTCCCTTGGCCAACAGGCTGTCGGGGAAATTTGGAATTTCTGATCAAAAATGAGAATCTTAACTACGCTTTAATCAATATTTTCTTTTCTACCCGAATGCTTGACTTGGCACTCATAATGGATCCTAAACTCTATTACAAACTTGTAATAACCATCCCCAAACATTGTTGAGCAATGCTAGCGGCGGGAGAGGGGGTACCCCCTAGGGAAAACTTTCTGTGACAACACCGTTATTCAAAGTCAAAGTAATGCCAAAAAGTTGCATCTGTGCCGGAGATAGTCCAACGGGTCACATGGTTCGAGTAGGTGTGTGTTCTTGTGTGCAAACAAGATCCAAGATAGGAGCTTGAATTTACGAGGCTTTAGTTGTAGCCTGTAGTTGTGGGGACACACGTGCGAGTGCTTGCAGGAGCCGCACAGATTTATGTCTCCATCAGGTGGCATCAGAAGGCAAGACAAACGCAAAGACAAAGACAATTGGCAATGGGAATCAATAAGCCATAAAAGCTACAACAGCCGACGGAAAACTTATCAAATTAAATGCTCCCACATAAATTGTTTTATATTCTTGTCGAAAAATTGCCTCGCATGCTCTTTCAGCTGAAACCTATCCCCGGTTACGTTCCCGCCGTTCCCTCCCTTGGCCCAAGGGCACTACACGCTTGATTCTGGCCCCACCTGCTGTGCGTGTCAGGCTGCGGCATGGCGTGTCGTCTCCTGTGGCATGAATGTCACTGGCAACGCGAATTGGATATGACTTGACTAGGGGAAACACAAACTTGTACGACTATGTCGTACCCACACAATAGATTGGCTTTACTCACCTGTTTTAATTAACTTAAAGTTGACACTATTCTGGGACTTGAAAGCCTCGTTCAAGCTGCTGTGGCTGTAGTCCTTGAGCACGCCGCCGTAAGACGCCATGCTGCCGCCGGCCCGGGGGCTAAGGGAACCACCTCGTGGCCCCCTCCACCCGAAGAACTTACGATTTCTTCGACCACTTGAAGATTTTACCGAAGAATCTGCGAGCACGTTGAACGTTGGACAAAAAAAAATAACGATTTTCATTAGTTTCGATTCGACAATAGTTGGCATATTTTCAATAGAACCAAAAATTAATTAACTCAAAAACCAGGCAGTCAATTCAAAATATAATTGTGTGAACGAACAGAATACAAGAAAATTCAAACAAAACAAACCAAATTGAATGCAAACAAATGGGGGGGGATTTTCCAACGAAATGTGATTTGTTTTCTTGCGGAATAACCGGAATCAAGTGTCCGTCAATGAAGCAATGTCGGGAATTATTTGGGCTATGCTGCGAATCAAACAGATCGCTGCCTCTTGTATTTATGCATAAATAATGAACGCAAGCGGCACTTTTCATCCGTCCTCCAAGGCGGAGCCCTTCGCTGCGAGTATTTTCCTTTTCCTTTTTGTTCTATTTTTGATTTTGTTGTTTTTGTTTTTCGGGGCCGAGAGCGGAAATTCCGAGGGCCATTACTAGAGTCAATACGCGGCGAAATAGGTTTGTTCGGCTGTTCCAAAGTCAAAGTCTTGGTCAGGGCAGGGGGGTCGGGTCGGGTGGGGGGCGAAGGGAGTCGGTTCATTTAAAATGCAATCAATAAATGAAGCGTAATTTCATTGCCGCGCTGTCAGAGCCGGGATTTTGTTTCGGCCATATATATACTCGTACTTCTACCCTACCCTGTAGGAGGCTAAAAAGACCCGGGGGTCCATCCATCGCCAGTCTGTCCAAGTGTCTAAAGTGTTTGCTGTCTATTTGTTTGACTCCTGCTCTTCTCTGGCCCCCACTCGCACAGCCAGCTCAATTGCAGTTCACATAAAATATTCACGGGCCGAGATGTAGCTGGAATGGAGCGGAAGACAAAGAAGTGCTCATATCGCACCCACGTACGGGTGTGTACATCTATTAAAGGACAGCACAGCTGCAGTGCACAAAATGGGGCCGCCTGCTAGATGGCTGCTTGGCTGTCGTATCCTTTTATCCTTGTCAAATTTGAAACGAAATAAACAAGGCGTGTCTGAGATTGCCAGAAGTTGGCCACAGCAACAATCACGTAGCCCTGTTGCTGTTGCTGTTGATTTACTTTGCCGTTGGTCATCAAATTTTCCGTGCTGTGAACTTTTAAATTAATTCAAGTGGGTGGCTGGTGGCTGGTTGATGGGGTCCTCCATGGAGGATGGTGGCGCACGCTCACGTGCCAGCTGCAAGGATGTGCACAGCCGTTGCTGTTGCCGTTGCCGTCACTATCGCTGTTGTTGATTACACTTCACGCGCTGCTAAGCTGACATTCATTCCGGGACGACAGTCACAGCAGGATGTGCTGCTGCTGCTGTCGCTACTGCTACTCCTTCTGCTCCTTTTTCTTCTGTAGGAAGAAATTATGTGCGTGCTCGCATTTAGCGAATGCGCCAGAGGCACGCAATTCACTTTCATTCCCAGTTGCACTTCCAGCTCCATAAGAAAGAATGTAACCCACTTCTGCATGCGAAGCTTAGGAGACGGATCAAGGGTGGTAGGCGGAGAGCAAGCACCTTAAACGCCTTTAGTTCTCCTCCTCCTCCATCTGTGCGTTTAGTACGGAAAAGTTAGCCAAGCAAGGACATAACACAACTGAAAAGCAAACTCTGGCCAGGCCAAAGCAGGCAAATCCTTGGATGAACTGGAAATTCGATAGGGCGGGGGTCTTTAACGTGGCTTTTTGGCTCCCTATAGCAGTGGCTTTTAAAGGCAATCGGATCGTATTGCTAGGGGGCTACGGCTTTGGATGAAAAATGTACCCCTTGGAAGAAGATTAGAGTACAATCGGACAATAGTTTAAGTGATTTATTGATTCTTCGTTCGTTTCGTCAGATCATTCCAAGGATACGCCAGGCAAAGGCAAGAACTTCAATTCAAACTCAAAACGGAACTCAAACTGCAGCTGAAGAAACTTGCAGCACATTTAATGGTGGCTTTTAATGTTGTGGTACGAGTATGTTATGTGGCATGGCGGTCGAGAATGCTCTACGAGACGCGCGAGGCGCAGCAATCAACTGTAAACGATTCGATTAGCGGGTGCAAGAGTAGACTTGGAAGGCACCTGTCACCTTTGGAGTGCGCTCCGGCCGAACCACCGCCGCCGCCACCGCCTGCAGAGTTGGATCCCCTTTCCACAGCACCCGCACCAGCACCCGCTCCCCCTGCTGTTGCCCCATCGTACTGATCCGCACTGCGAGTACGAGCGTTGGCCATGCGATCGCGATCCTCACGCGGGGAACGGGCAAAGAGGCCACCGCCGCCCCCCGACTTTCCAGCGGGACTCCTCGTCCGGGGCGAGTCGTAGACACCCGCGCGGCCCTCCAGTGGCGGCGAGTAGCCACGGCCCCCCTCCGCTGGTGCCGAGCTGGGGGTGCGCGGCTGGAGCTTAATGACGGGCTCGCGGGCCTCAAAGAATGCATCGAAGTTGTTCTGGCGCAGGTTCTCGCTGCTGAACACCGGGTTCTCCACATGCACGTGAACGTCCTCACGTAATCGGTTGCTCTCCCGCGTGTCCGAGGACGTGGAGCGGCCCAGCCGCCCCAGAGGCAGGTGGAGCTTGGGTCGCAGCCGGGACTTGCTCGTTGGAGACCTACCAGCACTGACCCCGGGTCCCACGCAGCTGCTTGGCGACTTCTCGGGCGGCAGATCCATGGGCGACATGGGCCGGCCCCAGCCGGGTCCGAAGTGGGCATGTGTGGGATCTGGCGAGGGTGTGGGTGGTTCCAAGAAGATGCTGGGACTCCGCGACCGACTGACCAACTGACCAGCGCCATAGTCTAGGCCACCGCCAAGGGCTCCCGCCTCGTCGTCATAAGCTGCGCTGCTGCGCTGGAATGGTGCTCGTCCTGGTCCAGTGGCGCTGTTCCCCTGCATCTGGCTGGCATCATTATACATGGACGCAGGCGGCAGGCGTCCGCTCCTCACGCTGGCCCGCTTGGCGGAGCTGTGGCTGTGGTTCGAGTGGGTCAGCGAGGAGCGCGATGCTCGACGTGTGGGCGTGGGCGGCAGGCTCTGGGACTGAGGAGGACTCTGGACCAGGGCAGATTGCTCCTCAAAGCTGAAAAAGCTGGTGTGACCAGGTGCGACCGGTGCTAGTGCTGGTGCTGGCGCCGGTAACAGTGGCTGCGGATATTGGTTGATGCCTATGGATGGACTGGCAGGCGGATCTTCGAACGGAAACGGAGTGGGTGTGAAGGCGGTGGCTCTGCTGCTGGTTGTGGCAGCGGTTGAGTTTTTGGTTTTGGTTGAGGTTGCGGCTGCGGCTGTGGTCGTAGTGGCGCCTCTCTCTGGGTACTCGATGGGGACGAGCGGCTCTCGGAGGCAGTCGAGTGAGGGTCGCGGTTTCACACGTGGCGCAAAGAAACCATATGTCATCAAGATGAGCTCATCGGCGGGATATATTACGTACATTCCTTACGGCCCCCATGTGACATGGTGACACTGCGCTAAGTATATCTCAGCTAGTTCTCGGATCGTATTGGGATCGGTACAGAAAACATTACACGTACTGTATACTCGGAGCTCAAAGGTTCGGAATAGTTCGTCCCGGATTTAGTTGGGTTTTGGTTACGTTACGGGCTGTCCTGTCTTTTGTGGGGGTTTCTTCAGTTATTCTGTCTTTACGTGGGTTTTCTCAGTAAGGAGAGTCACCAAAAAAATCATATATAGAATATTATCTAACTAGGGGCTAGGTAAACGTACTTTCCACAGCGTGGGGCTATCACAAAGAGAGTTCAAATTAGTTTTATTTCACGGGTCGCGCTGTCATTTGGATCGCTGCATGCTTCCGATGCTTGAGGACTGGATTCTGCAACGGGAGAACGAAAAACGAAGTCAAGAAAAAACAAATTTCATTAGATTAATTGCTCGACTTTTAATTTTCAAACAACACAAGAAAAGTTTTGCCACAAAAACCGCTACAAAGCATCATTAAAAACATTTCCTTCTGTGGGTCATTCGCTCATGCGAGTATTTTTGCTCATTAAATTGTTTCGTTCCATGGAGTATCTTCTTGGACTTCCATCTGCCCCAGGACTAGGGTCAAACTTCTAGCTGGCTACACAACAAAGTTTGGCTTTTCCTCGTTTTCTCTTCTGTTAATTTTGCATGCCGCACGCCGTCAATGACCAGGTGGATTTCGGACAAAGTCAACCTGCTCCTAGCGATTCACGTAGTTCCTGTTCCACTCCTAGACCTATTCCCATTCCTGGTCCGCCTATAATTGATCATTTAATGGCAGCGAGTCCGAACACAAATCAACTAGAATTGCCAATGACAGCTGGAGCTCAAAGTTTACCCAACAGCGTGCCCCCCTTTTGGGCCAAGTGCGTGTGGAAGCCTCTTGTGTGGGTGGCAAGGTGGTCTGATAAAACAGGCGGCTTGCCACATGCACGGCTTACTGTTGTGCCATTTTACTGGCCCATTGATGAGCCATATCAATTAAATTTCCATTAAATATTTACGATAACCGACGACTGCACGCCGCCGCCTTAATTATCGTATCAGAATTAATACAATATGATGAGAAATTATTAACCCCCCGAGCCCCCTTTCCATAACTGTGTTTGGGGAATTAAATTTATGGTGATGGGAGCTCAGTTTAATGGATTGGTTCGAACTCTTTTAAGCAGCTTATTCGTTCAGCTCATCTCGAACTCAGAGAAACAGCTGTTGAGAGTTCTATAAAGACTATACAGAATGAGTTCTCTCCTTCTATTTTGAGTCTGAGCAATAGATTTAATTAGATTTGAATGAATATTCTTAGCCTTGAAGATATATTTCACAAATTTAATTTAAAAAGAAAGGATAATCTTCCGTAACCATATTTCGTAATTGTATCTTTCGCGTCTCCTGATTAAACACGTTTACACAGAACCCGTTTACCCGCAATCTCAACACGTATTCTTTCTAGTTCTCCATGTCCTGCACTACCTGGAACTATTATAAAAATATTGGTGAAAATGTAAAGCTGGAAACCAATCAAAAAAGTATTTTAGTGGAATTTCCCTTAAACCACTTGTGCCTTAGGTTTCTAATTTCAGTTAAGCGTGTGTGTGTTTTCCTGTTGCATTTGAGATGTGAAATTTGCATAATTGAATTATAATTGATATTGGCCCGATCTAATTCGCCCTCAGGGAACACAGCCGACTAGGGGCGGATGCCATGGCCGGCATTAAAATCGCATTACGCGAACGGCGGCACGGGGAAATCGGTCGAGATTAAATTCATATATTGTCAGAAGCCAGAGCAGAGCGGCCTTGCGTGTTCGGATGCGAGAAAATGTGAGGAAAAACCCAAAAGAAAACTAGCCAGAGGAAGAACGGAAGGGGGCATGGCGCGAATGAGAGCCACGGAGAAAACTGAGCCCAGCACAGAAATTGCATTGCATAAATAGGTGGCTACATTTTGTGTTTGTGGCAAGGCGATTCGAGTCGAGAAGAAATCACGCAATTTAATTCAATGTGAATTATTTATTAGCTGCCACAGAGAGACAGGGCAGCCAAGAGAGTGGTGGTGAGGTGGAGAGGTGGAGAGCGCGGCAAGCGAGCCGTGTGGCACATGAATAATTCCCCATTTTTAATTCCGAGGCAACCTGGTTCTGAAGGTTGAAAAGCGAAGACGAGGCAAGGTGGGATGAGATGGGATGGTAGCACTATCTGACGCTGTACGCAAATATTTCCTTTCCATTCGACTCGCCCCAGGCCTATCCTCCTCGCACACCCACACGCACACACTTTCCATACACACGCAGATAATTGAATTGTTTTGCTGCACTTTACCAGCTCGTTAAATCTGTCAACATTGATCAATCAAACCAGGCCAGAAAGGGGGCTGGGGCTGGGGCCGGGGCCGGGACCGTGCGCGGAGGGGAGAAGGAAAACCGAAAGTTTTTCCATCCGATAGCGTGAATTGGGGGACGAAGTTAAAGTTGCAAAAGCAATAAAGCAGCAGAGGATGTATGGGTGAGATTTTACGGGCATGCGGATGACATTTTAAAAGGCATTCCTCCTCAGCAACAAAAGAAAAGAAAAAAAGGAAAAAAAAAAGTGCAAAGAGTGCCCCCAACTGCACTGCCACTGACACAGACACTAAACGCCAGACATCAGACAGGATTTTCCATATCAGATTACTATATAATATTCCATGACGTTATCTCTCGGTTTTCTCGTCTCTTTAAAATTCTGAATGCCACAGAAGGTCGCCATTGTGGGGTACAGTCGGGGCGAAATGTATGATATCAGAGGAATATACATGCATATTCACGAACCTTATATACCCCTATACTCTTTGAGTACCAGGTATAACAATAGACAGGCGACGCTGTGCCCCGCTTATCATTCACGGGGCGTGCCCCCAAGAAGGCCAAGGTGTATTCTGCAGAAGTGGCATGAGGAAACAGGCAGCAAACAAAATTTTATAAATAAATAAGAGACCCATCCTCTACCCTCCCGTGCATTTTGGCAAGCAGCAGCCCAGGAGAGATACATAGATAGAGAGCGCGAGGACGGATCGGAGCAGATCCGAGTAGAGGAAGCAAACTTGACTCAAGTGCATTGTCAAGGCGTCCCAGCGACGCTGTGCCAGGGGATGCTCTCGGACATAAACATAGACACAGACATAATTGCATCTCAGTGAGCCCAGAAGAACCCAACGACTACTACGACGACGACTACGATGACGATGACGATGATGATGATGATGATGCTGCCCCAGCGGCACCCAAATGCAAAAGTTCCTGGCATTACACATATTTACAGATATAGAAATGTACAGACATACGAGTATAACGAATTCATGGCATGGCTGTATGTCGAGCTATTCTGTGCATGCCATGGGACTGCAAATTAACCAAATTCTTGGCGACTTGTAAAAGAAAACAAATCCTCAACTCTGAGGAAGAGCAAAGAGAGAGAGTAAGACCCCGGCGGCAAGACCTAGTTCGAGCTGCAAGGTCAAGTTGCAATCTACTTCGAATGAAAGCAGCTAAAAGTAATTTATTTTCTGGATACACTCGGAGTAATGGGCTCCATCAATTTCAACCAGCAATTATGCCCTCCTGCCAGGGGCCATCAGTGTAACAAGCCGAACAAAGCAGACGTCATATAATAACCAGATAACCAGATATAGGTAGAGGTAGCATATCCATGAGATACACATTTAACAGGATGAACTGGTTAGGGGAAACGAAACTGCCGAAAAAAGTAAGCCCAATATATGGGGAGAATCATCGGAGAGGCTGGGAAAATACGCACCAGAAACAGCACCAGCCAGAAATGCCTCTGCGCAATGTGGCGCCCCATGAATACAGCATGAAGCTGCTGCTGCATAATAAATTTTCCTTTAACACTTTTTGGCAGAAAACTTGCTCCACCGTAGCAATACTTGCAATATTTCTGAAATGGAAATTTCAGAAATACGTATTCCTAGATGTCCCCGATTACGTTGGTCGCTATACAGAGAGAAAGGGCCCTGGAGGCATGTATTGTGTATAGCCAAATCTTAGAGGCGTCTCGAACATTTACACTCACCGTTATCGCTATGGCTAAGACATCACAATGGAAGGGGTTTGTTGTCCTTTGGTCGGCATTTCTGGGTTCTGTTCTGTTTAAGAATTTAATTGAAGCACAAGTAAGGTAGCTTTTTGTTTGTTTGCTCAAAGCTTACGCTCTACGCACAATTCTCTGCAGGCTTTTGGTTTGATTCAATTGGTGATTTATTTTTCAGCTGGGGCTTAGTGTCGTTGCTCGAGAATGCTCGTTTGAGTCGTTTCAGCTGCTGCTACTTTCAATCCCGCTTTCGGTTCGACTTCCACTTCCGTTTCCTCTGTTCACACACACACACGCACAAACACACACACACACACAGATACAAGCGCGCGCGCTTTTGTGGACTTGTGGAACCACAACAACACTCGTTGCTGCCGATCGACGACGAATTTAGACTGATTCTAGAGCAGCTGTGAGCACCGAATTATTTTCGCAAATTTTGTCTTTTTCGCCACGGCTCTCCTTCTTCTTGCTGTGCTTTCTCGCGATTCTCATGGCTGCTCAGCTGCTGATGCTAATGTTATCGATGCTGCTGCCTCTTTGCATGCTGCTATTGCTGCCGTTGCTGCCGTTGCTGCTTTGGATGACTCTGTTGCTGTTGCTGTTGCTTGCCGTTCATTTTCCTCCCGTTTGTCTGGCGCTCTCATTATGCCAGGTTCACGCGGCGTATACGCGATATGTGGTTTATTGGCCTGGCCGGACCAGTTTATACCGCATCCGTGACGTTGCCGAACCGAACGCAATCACTTATCCAGCCAATGACGTCATAGTTGCCATCGCTGCGGCTGCCACTGCCACTGCCACTGTCACTGCCGCCGGCCCCCCGCCGCTTTCACAGCTGTCACGCGCACAAAGTGTTCGATCCCTATTTATAGATGCACGGCCTCCTCCCGACCGCTGCCGGTGTCCGTCAGCCAGCTGCTGCTACTGCCGATGCCGATGCCGCTGCCACAGCCGGCGCTGCTGCTAATTTTTGCAAGTGTTTTTCTTTGCGCTTTTCTTGGATCGCATCTGAAAATAGAAAAGCAGAGCGTGAGGAAAAAAGTGTCGTTTTTGTGTGTGAAACTCATTGAAATGTTTGCGCGTACTCAATTTTATTCGCATCGAATACTCGTACAAGTATATATGTACCTATGTACATACGTACATATGTATATAAATATATTCACACACATTTATTTATAAAGAAGCGATGGCAGCAGAGTTTACTCATCCGCCCCCAGAGCCCGCTGCAAATTAAATTGCATTTAAATGTTTTTATCCCATGCTAAGGTGTATGCCGATGGACCAATCAAATCTCTAATTACTATTTATGAGTCAGAAATTATCACTACGAACAGCTGAAGAGCTCTCAAATTTACACCCAGTGCAGTCCCCTCCCTCAGCTCTGCTCTGAACCCTGAGAACCCAAGTTGCTCAAGCTACATTTTTAATGCCGGCACAGCCCAGCAAAGTTCTCAGAGTTCTTGCTGAGAGGCCGCAAGAGACTTGGAAAATTGTTTAGCAGCTGAAAAGTTTTGCTGATTTGCATTCTCCCAGACGGTCCTAGATGATGTGGAAGGTCTATTCCCACAGAGCCTCTCCCTTTGCCATTTCGAATAGGTGTAATTTAGTTACTCGCTCTCACGCCTTTGATGTTCAGTTTTCTTTAATTGCATTAAATTAATCAAATGTGTTAACAACATCAGAGGCAGCAGCAGCAGCAGCAGCGGCAGCGGCAGCACGGTCGTCCTTAAAAGGGACCTCCCCTGGGTGGATTGGGATTGAAGGGCGACGGCCTCGTGTCGAAGATGGGTCCCTGACGGTGACGCGCCTCGGTAGGCGCGAGTGGCCCAGCAGCAAGCAGACCCAGCATCGCCAGAAAAACAACTCCCAGATTAAAGTGCATCTTTGTTGAGTGTCGTGAATGAATTGATGCCCTGAGTGGCAATCTGAAGCAGCTTTTATACCCGGCTTCCGTCTGGGGACTTTTGTTCTAGCTTTATTGATAAGCAGCCGACCGCATGAAAGCCAAGTGTCAGCGCCGAAGATAAGCGTCTGAGACTGGGGAGTCACCCGTGTGGGGACATCCCACAGGGGAAGTATCAATCAGATCTCAGCCAGCAGAGACTAAATATGAATATAGAAATGTAAACAAGCACTAAGTATTTACACTCACGAACAAGGTCACGAGGTGGAGTCTGCCGCTTGATGTTGTTTCTGCATTGCAAATTACCAGGACAGCCTTTGAGAGGCCACGTAGACGTGCTACACCCACTGCCCCCCTCCTTTGGAGCTGAGTGGCAAAGGTGGCAAATAAGACAGGTCTCCGGATGTAGTGGCAATTGCCCCTTGGCTCGATTAAAGCACTTTGTTCGTTTTCCTACAGCTTCCCCAACAGCACAAGATGGAGCGATGGGGCGTTAGAGGTTAAGCGGCATTCTTCCGCTGTATAATGGGATCCGGGGGTGGAGTCTTGGCCTCTTCATACCCTGACTGACATTTTCCGTAATTATCCACTTTCGTTTCGGTTTTTTGTTGCACGTTTATGGAGCGGAAAGAGATTTAATGCATGCCTCATTGCGCGTAAAAAAGTGTGTGACTCTCTGTGCAATCAATTCTGGTGATGGGCGGGGTTTCCAAGAAGAATGGGTATGGGGGACTAGTTTGACGCAGTTTCCGTTTCATCCAAGACGCAATTTTGAGACAAATAAAATATAACAAAACTTGTTTTTCAAAATTGTTTCAAATCGATTTGGATTTCGATTCCAGGTAAGTTTCGCCTGTTCGGTTTTCCCTTTATGTTCTATGGCCAGCAATAAATCAAATAAATCAAAAAGAATTCCAAATAAATTTAATCCATTTTCATGGTTAGCACATTAAAAAATAAATGTACCGAATTGTTTACCGAATGGCTTCTCTATAAACATCAGATCCGAACGGATTTCCAGTGTAAACAGCGGAGGGCGACAGGCAAATTGAGGCATTAGTCCATCAATCATTGCCATTTTCTGGCGCTGGCCCTGACTGACTGCAAATGGCTCAAGAGTCAAGTAGAGCCAGGGCTCCGCTCGCCCTAGAACTAGGCCAAGAAATATGAAACTGGCTGCGGCAAGAAATGGAACTTTTCATTTTGCCATTTTGCCATTTCGCTTTGGCATTCATTCCCTTGCTGCGGCTGGCATTTTGAAATATTCGTTGCAAATTATTGCCGAGCGCCCCTCCACCACGGCACAGCCCGCGCTGTCTAACGACAGTGGCAGCAGTAACAGCCCAAAGCACTATGCCCCATGCACCGAAAAAAACCTTAACATCATTGGTTGTTCAATTGGCTTATGTTTCAGTTTAAAAAAAATGAATTATTCATCAAATACAATGATATCTGCTCAATTGGCTTATGTTTCAGTTAAAAAAGAATGAATTATGCATCGAATACAATGATATCTGCATATCTATTGGTACCTTTTTTTCAACTGGGTGTATGTTTTTTTCGAAAAGTTTAATTTGAGCCGATAAGAGCACAAATGGAGGCAATTCAATTGAAGAACATGAAATTTTGTCAACTGGCAACCGAGTTGAGTGGAGCGGATTGGGTTGGGGGGTTGGGTTGGGGGAAAACGTTTTCGTACCGTTCCTAGGAAACGGATACCAGCTCGAAGGTGAAACACTCGACAAGTTCTCGCCACCAGCCCATCAGCCGGGCTGATCGATACGGCCTTGAGGGAGGCCGCTGACAGCTGAAAAATCACTGAAATATTCTCAAAATATGTGCATATCCACGAGAGTTCATTGTCTTGCAATACCAAAAGAAACTGGCTAAATTCAACAAAGTTATAAAGTTTGTGACAGCCTTAAACCAACCAGTGATGATCCAAATTCCAAACCATTTCAGAGGGAGGAAAATAAGTAAGAGTTTGGAGTTTGGCATATCCAAACTGTTTGCCCAACCTTGTTGCCCAAACTGCATAATTAGTGTATTGTATGAGTCGGTAATCATCAAACTCTCGAGCTGCCGAAAAACTAAGAGTAATTTAACGGAGTAACAGCCGCATGCCAAGTTCATAATTCAGGATTCTGGAGCTGGAGCCCCATAAAAAGGTCAGACAGTGCTCTGAAACAGAAAAAGTACATCCCGAAACAGGCATAACGGTGAGTTTTTACCTCCAAGTCGGGCAGTAAATGGGTAAACTGAAGCTTACTGGAACCATTTAGGTGAGCTTTCAGCTCACAGCTCGAGAGCGCAAAGTTCATTAGAAATGTATGGCCAGGCGGCTAGATGTAGGCGCAAAGCGAGAGGTGGTGGTGAGGTGGAGGGGGCAGAGGGGGCAGAGGGGATCTAAATGCCAGTCGCTCGTCCCGAAAATGGATGCCATAAATGTGCCAGCTCATTTCGGCCGAGCGGTTGGAGAGGTTGTAGCGAAATGGGAGTTGGCGTCTGGGGGATGGAAATGAGGCAAATGCCTCTGTTTCTGTATGGCCAGGTCCTGCCCCAAATGTTATTCAGACAAGATGAAGCACTTAAGAACACGTTGTGCGCTGTCAGTGTCGTGGGGAAGGTGGAATATTCCCCTGTCAGAATATCATATCGCTTTTGTCTGTATCGCTGCCTGCCTGGCCCGGACGGACAGGTGATAATGAACGCACTTGGAGCCCCGCCCACAGGCAGACACATTCCCACATGGACACGGAAATGTTGCCATTTAAGCAGTTAATGATGTGTTTAAACCCAAATAGCGTTGCCAACTGGAAACGGGAGAGCAGCCAGAGCAGCAGCCAGACGTGTCGGCTACATTGGTTATTAACTTTGCAATTTACCTGATGGGCGTTTTTCGTCTGTCACCGCCACTCACCATCTCATGCGGTGCAGAGGCGCAAAAATGCAAAGACAAAAGGTTAATTATGGAACGTCAGTGCCTGTTAGCAAAGGTTCTTTTATTTCACGCCATATCCAGCTCGTAGGATATCAGGGCTATAATTTTTCCTTTTGGGTGGAAAAGTTCCAACACTCCGCAGCACTGCCACCTTAGCAAACTGGGATCAGCCGCCCTGCCAGCCGTATTCATTGATATATGTAGATATGTATGAACGTAGCCGATACCCCTTTAAGTGAATATTACGTGCAATGTTGTGACACTACGACTGGAATTACAGGTAATCAATTGGTCCAGCTTCGTCCTACTGGATAACTCGCTTCTGTGGGCGGGTTTTCCCGTCAAACAGAATCCACGGGGAATATCTCGTTACAGTGTCGCTGTTGTCAGAGTGTCTACTATGGAAATGTTATTGTTTGTGAGGCGTGGCGCAGCGTGCCCAGAATGTAACACATTATTTCCCTATAGCTGCCAAAGGGCCAGACTGCCAGTTAATCAAAATTCGCAGATGTCGGGCTGGTGGCAGCTCAGTGCAGCTGTACTATCACAATGACAGCGTGAGACCAGATCAATCAAAAGGTGTACCTTTTGATATTCATCTCAGCATTCAGACTCTCGATTCGACTCGACTCTTGACTCTTGTGTCTGCCTAAAAAATTAGATTTTCGCCTTTATTGAGCTGCCTTGTGATTGCCACACGCCACACGCCAAATGCCACATGCCACACGCTCGGAGAGGACGTGCTGTTGTTCTCTGTGGAACAATGGCACAATGGCACACGTCCGGAAAAAGAGAGACCGGCCCAGGGCCCGGGCATACAAATTGCCCCGAAATTCACAGGACAAAAGGCTCGGACAAAGTGCTTTTAGCTGGTCAGTTTTGGACAGGGGCTGGCAGGTGAAGGCCTGTCAGTGTGGGCCCAAATTTGTTTAGGTTTGGTAACGCGGTGCCTGGGGTCTGGAATTGAGTATACGCACCGTTTGACAGACAAAGCCAGCGCAAATCTAATTATATTTCACATGGCTATCCAAGCACCGAGACGGACACTTGTTGGCGGCGCTGTCCGAGCCAAAGGGAACCAGAAGTCGAATATCACAATTTGCGTAGTCTGACAGGAGGCGCTTTCCGCCCATCGAAACTGATAGCCATCTGAGGGGGGCAGGCTTTTGGTTGATTTTGCGTGAATAATGCGAAAATGACAGCCACTGCTTAAACGTTTATATGAGCGAAATATGTTCACGGTACTCGTGTTTTCGTGTCTCATTTGGAAACAAGGTGTATGCCTCGCTGTTGTCGTTATTAGCCCTGCCGTCATAATCATCGCCCCCATTCATGTAAAACGTGCTCGAGTGGGCATGGTCGCGTGCCTCATTATTCTGGAGGGCGAAGCAGGAGTAGCTACGCCAGGAATGTGCGCTAAGGTGCTAAGGTCCGTCTCCATAGAGTGTTTTCACTTGGAATTTTCTCTGCTGTTGTTGCGGATAAAGAAGAAATCAAAATCAGATCAGAGGCAGAGGCAGATGTTATTGTGGGGGCAACAAAAACTTGAAAGTCACTTTAAGGCACCAAAACAACAAAAACCAGAAAAATAAAGAAAGAAATGGAATGGAATAAAGAGATGGAATAAATGTTAAGGTCAGACCCACACTGATAGAAGCCATGATGGCTCGAAATATTCACTTTTGTAATTGGATGTTGTTGTCTCTGGGCTGGCTACTGCCTGGTGCATACCTTCATGGCAAGAATCGCCCCTACAACCATTTCCCCAGCCCCAACCGGGCCCAGCCCTAAAACAGAAGCCCGGAATGAATGCATTCATATGTATGTGTTGTTCCCTCCATAAAGCTGGTTTCTGTAACTGTACTGCCATTTTTTGCAGGCTTTGTTTCTGTTTTGCCTTGTTTTATAGTTATTGCTCTCAGCCATCGCATCGCTCCATCGCCCAGCTTTCGCTGCTCCTTTATCCAGTGGCTTGTCCGTTTCCTTGCCCCCGCCAGTTTATGCACGTTTAATCTTATGACAGCGAAAATGCTGTAAAATTGTTTATGGCACTCTGTGACATGGTCAGTATTTTTACGTTCCTCTGTTGTTTTTTCACTGCTCTTTTTGCCCATATTTTGTCCTCATCTGAGTGGGAACTATAAGCGCATTAACATGTTGTTTCTGAGTGTTATCAGGTGGCCAAAGAATGCGGCGTCGGGCGTGGGATCGTGTGAACGGTTTGTTTATCGAATGGAAATGGAAATTCAGGCGAAACTTAAGCCGAGTCTTTCCTGCAGTAAACAGGAAAATATAGTCAATATTGTATGAGGAATGAATCTATTTTCCGACAACAGATGTTTGTATGTATAAGTATATATTTCTCCTTAAATGTAAATATATTGATGAATTTGTAACAATTATTTTCTCTTTAGCAAATACTAAAAAAGTCCGACCGGCCATCCTTTATTCTACATATACACTTCTCCCTTCTATGTTAGCCCTTCTGCAATACTCTAAGTTTTCGACTTACCTTTCAATGGTAATGGATCCGCTGAAGCGCCGTCTGCCACCAACAACCTGTTGGGGCCCTTATTGCCCCTTCGAGGCTCTTATCTCTGCCGCCTTCACCGTGTGAATTTCGACAGCGGGACACTTGGCAGGCTATTTAGTTTTCGTGTCGAAGCTCTGTCCAGTTCAATTTGGTTTATATTTTGAATCGAAATATGTTTTGCCAAACTGTCTGCTCACACCAGCAAGCAACCGTACGGAGATCTACATATACGTGTCTGTTTGTATGGGTTGCTTCGATTTTCAGCATATGTATGTTTTGTCGTTTGTTTGTCTGCTTTGTTGTCGTTTAAATGTGAAAATTATTAGTAATTTGTTGCTTGGTCTGCAGACAGTTTTCTCTCTCTCCCTCACCCTCTCCTCTCGGTTTCGCTCTCCGTTCTCTCGTGTATTCCCCTTGCCCCTCTGTGGTGTGGGGGCTGTGCGAAAATTGAAATGGGCTTTCAGCAGCTAAGAATTTTTATCACGTTAATTTATGATTGGAATATGTGTGGTCAGTTAGCGCTAGATAGATATAGGTATCTTCTGTATAGTGGCGTAGTATATAGTATGTAGTATAGTATCGAAAAATAAAGTTTTTCTTCCTTCCTTCCTTCCTTCCGTCGTTCCTTCTTTCCCTGTTTCTGGTCCCGTTTCTGTTTTGGGTTTAGTTGGATTTGGTTTGGCCTTACTTTCGAGTCTTACAAGGCGCTTATTATACTTAGATGCTTTGAAACCATGCTAACCCAAGCTCACACCCAGAACTTCAGACTAAAACGGGTTCAAATTGCCTGATTGCATTAATTATTCAGTGCAAACGTAGTCGCATTCGTCGTCGTCGTCGTCGTCGTCAGTGGCGTTTCTGGCTTCATATCCTGGCGCATGCCAAAGTTCACTTATGTAAATGTACCGGACGATCAAATAAAAACTTTCCAGAGTTACAGGCTGCGCGGGGCACGAGTTACGAGCTACGAGTAACGAGTCTAATACACAACTTCAACGGGGCTCGCGATAGTTAACATTTAAAGCATACTTTTCAGGTGTGCTGCGCTTTGATTTGCATCTACACAACACACACGCACACCCAGTGCACACACACGGAACACACGCACAGCCGTATGTAAGCGGGCCACACACACACGGCAAACGGCAAACGGCAAACGGCGAACGGAAAAAAGGAAAGTTCTGTTTAGCTCGGTTCGGTTAGGTACTTGTTGTTTCAGCGGCTAAAAAAGAATTGCCTCCAGGCCACACTTGTTACTGGACTGGTGTTGTCGTCTCGGGACTGATTGTTAAGACTGTTCGGCTTGTTTCTATTTTCCGTGGTGCCGTTCCGGCCAACATCACGTCCAGCTAGCGACTGAGCACAGTCGACAACGCTGCGTATACGCAATGCTCCCACTGGCCTGCTATTTTCGGAATAACTTGCAGCGCATGCCCCAACGAAAGAGAGGGATAAGAACAAGAGAGAGATAGAGAGAGATAGAATGAGTGGGAGAGGGAGAGCGAAAGCGAAAGCGAGAGGAGATTGAATAGCACAAAAAGAGAATATAAGGCCAAAAGAGCAGCCAAACAGAATCAAGCAAGTGGTTGAAACACGGACCCATCGTCCCATTGGGCCAGACCAAGCCACCTTTGGGCCAAAAAAGTTAATCATCTGGTCGTGATTATGGACGAATTATGAGTTGTCCTGATTAATTGCATTACTAATGTACGATATTGCTCGATAAGCTCGCAGTCGATTAGGCCAACTTTTTGACATTAACCAATTTGCCGAGCCAGACAAAAGAGACCCTTTCACTACCCTCTACTACCTGGGGCAGCTCTCTGGCCAGGTTTGGAATCACAAGTTAAATCCCTTTATGTGTAGGCATGATATTTCCAAGCGACTTGGCAACTCATTAAAGAGAGGGCCACAAAAAAGGGGAAAATTAAGTTATGCACTTCTACAGTATACTCGTACATAATTTAATATAAATTTAAACCAACTTAGTGGGAAAGGAGAAAAGAAGACCAGAAAGCAGAGCTATCTGCAGCGGTCGTTCCTTGGAATACCCTTCACCTGTCTCATTTGAACAGAATGCAGAATGATCGTCTGTGAATATGATACCCAGCTTTTGGACATAGTTGGAATGACGGTGAACAAAGTTAATTGCCCTCGCAAGTCTAAAGTCAATCAACTCCTTGCTGCTGGTCAGGGAATAGACATTCGCCTAGAGGTAAAGCAAGTTCCAGTAAACGAAACAAGTCCAAGCTCCTCTCAAACGTAGCTGAAAGTGAGCAGAAAATCGATGCAATCGAAGGAGGAAAGAAGAACACCGAGACACGATATCCGTTTCACCACAGGAGAAGAGAACAGAGGGGGAGCCAGAGATTATCTTGGCGGTAAGTGAGAAAACTTTTTAATTAAAATTCACACGCAATATGTTGCGCATACGCAACGTCGTACCTCAGCCCCACAGTCGTTGCTCATCAGCGTTCAAATTGTGCGCATTTCGTGCAATTTAGATTAGATTTAAATTGAAATTGTTAAGCGGATTCAGCGGTTGCGGCAAAGTGCTCTCCTAAGTAGCTAGCCCCGCAGAGCTGCCTATACTAGGCGGGGGAAAATATTATGGCTTACGCCCAGACCACACTATATATATTAATGAAGGCAGAAACGATGGCTTCTCCGTTCGAGCACATTCGTCAAGTAAATGGCGTCCACGTCCACGTATCACGCTTGATTATGTGACCCCTGTATGCCTGTCAAAGGATACCATGCTGTTGGCCGTGAACTTGTCCATCAGAGATGAAAGCATAAGCTTGATTGGGTTTAAGAAACAAGTGAGGAACTTCACTGCATGGGCAAGGTGCATTTGGGTCTCAGCTCCCTAAAGTTTTAACTCTGTTTTAGGTTTTATAGATGCTAACGATACGCACGCATTGCGTACTTGTTGCTCAAAGGACACGTTCCGGAATCGCCTCATTGGGTATTCGAAAGGCATTCGCACGGGGTCCCTAGCACAGACTGGGCTACTCAGTCATTGAGACAACTTCTGATTGGAAACTTTTGCAAATTGCAATCACCGCAGATGCAATTCCTCCTTTGACATCTCGAGTGTGAACAAATGGGTCCGGAGCCGGCGGTGAGAGCAAGGGTGATAGAAGTGTGCTTAAGTGCAATTATTGCAGTTCCCGGGGGTAATCAAATTTATGCACTTACTTTGTCCTGGCAACTTTGTCAACTTTCAGGCCACGTAATTGCGTTTTAATTACTGGTCTCATCACTGCAGCTACATTCCTGTGGCTGCCTCTCAGGAGCCGGGAGTCGCCAGTTGGGCCTCTATAGGGTCACGTATTGGCATTGAAGGAGGCATCTCCATTAGCACTAACTGGGCGATAATTGGTCAAGTGGCCGACCTTCAAAGTAGTTACCGAGGCAGCGCGGAAATTTGTGGAAAATTCTTAATTAGGAATCCAATTAGTGAAGCCCGAGGGACTGCCGGGAGCTATGGGGATATTAAATTGCCATTTCGATTTCGGTGGAGTAATCCAAGCCTTCCTTCCTTCTTTCTCTCCGTGCGACTGCCCATCAAGTGAACTGGCAAGCCATCAATCAATTCAATCCATAATACTGTCCAAATGCTGTGTAATTTGTGTTTATTTTTGGTTTCCTCGCTGTTCCAGTGCTGGTCAAACCGATCGATTTTGCTCCACTAATCATGGGCATTTTCGTTGTTTTCATGTCGCGAAGTGCCTGCCACGTAAAGCCGCAACCAAGCCGAAATCAACTGACAAAGGTAAATCATGGCAGATGACGTGCCACCCCCACCCCAATCGATCCGGTATTGGTCCGAGGGCAGAGCTGAGCGGAGCGCTAGAAGCCAACTCAAGCATCGGAAATGTGAATGACAATTTCAATTTAACAATTTCCATGCTAATGTTATGCGGAATGGAACGGAACACAGGATCTGGTACGGTGTACGGGAGAACGAGATACGAAGGATGGAGCATCCATTTACATTTTCGTGTGGCTCTGAGCCAAAAACCACCTCCATTTAGCTGTCAGCTCACACAATTGAGCACGGGATATGTGTGTTTGTGTGTGTGTGTGTGTGTGAGTGTTAGTGGGTGGTTTGTTATTTGACAAATGTGTTTCGGCTGTCCATGCCTATCGGCCCCCGGATACTGCCCCCAACAACCCTCTGTCCCTGCGTGTCTGCCCATAGTTTGCTCAGAGCCTGCCCCTGTCGCAGTTTCGATTAGCCAGAAGATAAACCCGAATTACATTTACCTTTGTTAAATTTTCATTAAGCTGCCAACACAAAAGCAATTATTATGTGGATATTCTCGTACATGTATTGTTGCTTTTGTGCTGACTAATTTGAATATTGTCCTCACCGAAGAGCATCCGATGAGGCGGTTTTGGTTTTGGTTTTGTCAAGCCACAAGCCACAAGCCACAAGTGCGATAAAATCGGTTCGCCAAAGTAAATGATTATCTTTCGGCTCAGTATATCCCAATTTGCATCACATAGATGCATCCATAAACAATCCTTAAATGGTAAAGCACATTCAATAACAATCTTAATCAAGCTTTGGCACAGACTTTGCCTATCGAGATGTAACTAAGGGAAAGTGACACACAAAGTCTCCTCCAAGTCCCCATTCATTTGAACGCTATCTGGAGGCAACTTTGAGAGACATGATCGCAATCGAACACCTTCCGAGTAAACAAGAAATTAATAAACTTGAGCTGAAAAGCCTTGGAGAGCACAGCACACAATCGTGCTGAAGCCAGATTGCAAACATACAAACTAATTGCAATACATGGAACACCATGGGACTACTCCTTGCCAAATGCCACTGCCACTGCCACTTGGTAAAGTTAAATGAGATGAATCTCTCGGTGCCGCTTCTCGTTCCCCCATTCACGTCCTCGAGGACGATGATGTCAGCACGTCGTGCAGCACTTATAACTAAGTATGGGTCCAACTGCTGCTCCGTGCCTGCCTCGCGAGGCAAGGTAATCCTTGAAACTACGCAGCCAGCGGAAGCGATGGGGTAAATAATCTGCCGAAAATCCCGTTTAATGAACTGAAAATAGAATTTGGAATGGCAGCAGCAGAAACAGGCTCAAGGTCAGGCTTGAGCAGACTTTAATGTTAATTTCAATTCACAGAGTCTGAATGGCAAACTTTGAAATTGCACAACAAACTTCGGCGTTTCAGGCAGGATTTAAGTAGTAATACTAGCAATAATGCAATAGTCTAAAATAACACTATGATCATCGAGCAGTGTACTTCTCTCAAGAGAACCAACACCGAACATTCACACATGCGAATACAAATATGTATGCATTTTATTGATGGTTGCATAAAAACCATATACGAGCATGTACTGATGTACTCCATGTACCAGTTACAAAAAGGGAACAGCTCAACAGGAGCTGCTGGGAGACCCAGGATGCCATTGAATTGACCAGTTAAAAGCATACGTTCGGACTGAGTAGAATCCGGTCCGACCACAGGCCACCCGATAATTAGATTGTGCAGCTATTTGGTCAATGAAAACAACTGAATCTGCCCTGGACCAATCAACCAGTCAACCAGATGAAACTGAATTCCAATGGCGAAATAATTTACATTTGCATGCCGCATGCCGCATGCCGCATGAATCCTGCAGATATTCCCCCAGGTATTTTTGTTGTTTGCTGCACTCGTACTGTCCTCTGACATTCGACGTCTTTTCGGGCTTTCCTTACGGGACCTTTGGGGGCCAATTAGGTGAATAATTCATGCACCTCTGAGCCCGGCTCCAGTGGAGGTTCCAGTGGCTTGGCTATGTAAATCATAATGTCCCGTCAACCGATTCTGTCTCTGAGTGTGGTGCACTTGAGCTGTTCCGGCTAAGGACTTCAACCATAGACAAACATGTTGCTACGGGATACTTGCCCCAGAATATATGTATGTATACTCGTATATGCCGATGCTGTTCCTGCACAGTCACGTACTAGGTATTTTGTTACACATTTCGATACCATTCACGTTCCATACAAAATTGAATATGCTTATTTATTTACGCGACTCTTTTAATATGCAGGACATACCGGAGCAGTGGAATTGAACGGCGGCACAGGCACAGGACCGGTCAGAACGTATGGGAAGAAGAGGATGGACAGGCATAAGCCCAGGAGTCAGTCCAGCAGTGAGCACTATCAATCCATACACTAAGGGAAAAAGTTTAATTACGGATGAAAATACCACAAAATAATCACATAATATGACCATTTATTTAGTCTCTGAATTCTTGCCCTTGGATAGCGTTTCTGTACTCAAACCAGAGGCAGCCCCATACCCTATAACTAAGGGTCGAGTCATGTCTGTCGTCTATCTGTTTCTGTAAGAACTAGCTCCTCAGCATTATACATCTCAGCCTACTAATATTTTGTACAACTGTTGCCTCTCTAGGCAAGCTGTAGGCATTCCGATAACAATATCTTGATTTGGAAAGTATGTGTATATTTGTATATTCCTGCCTTAACTATGATTTTTCTCAGTATTCTATTCTCTGAAATAGCAAAGTATCATTCCATTCCACCTGTTTCACATCTACTGCTTTGTGTGATTGATCTATAAGAATCCCCACAGAAGTCATTAATTTCCATGTGCCGCAGAAATTAGTTTCTAAGCCAGTGTAGAAGATTAACCTGTAGCCTCTTGTCATCGGAAATCAATAGTAAACTCTCCAGTTTGATGTAAATTTCTGGTAAATTCAGCAACATTCAATTCCCACTTGTAAACTGTTATAACTACTACCTTGCCCAATTCACCATTTGGAAAAACGACGGTGTCGCCAGGACTTGGACATTCGATTTTGGTGTAAATTATTAAGGCTCATAGCATTTACCCCGGCACATCCCTTGAATTTATTGGTTGTTTTACTACATAAACAGATCCCAGGATGTACATATGTACACCCAGTTTTATGTATATGGGTATATATACCAGGGAGGAGTGACGCTTACGTCAGGCTGTGGTCTGTGGTCTTTGGCTGCAGTTGAAATGTAAATCGAAGCTCCATTCGCCACGGCCAGGTTGGCTAGGATGGACCGGGGGAGTGGCAATCAAGCGAAAAGCTTGTAGCGTATACATTTTAGAATGGTTTGGCTGGGTTATATTTAATTCATCGGTGCTGCTCCACTTCAGGAGAACCATGCCATCCAACCCTTGCACGAGCTGGGCCCTGCCTAGACCCTTTCTGACTTGTCTTTTCTTTTCTTTTCTTTTCTATGCTGTCGTCTTGGCCTGGTCCTGGTCTTGGTCTGGGTCTTGCGCTATTATATATTTACATTTTTGATGGCTGCGGTCGGAAAAATGTTGCCTTGTTTCTGTGTGTTCTTCCTGGGACCCAAAAACTCGAATGACATTTCCGCCATGGCTCTGGCGTCTCAATTAGTCGGTGCCCCAGACAAGGTACAGTGAACGGAAATTCTTCGCCATTTGCGGAGTACATATGTAAATACGAGTATGTGCCGAAGGAGAGCTAAAACGTGCGGAAAATGCAGCGCGAATGGTGCAACAAGTGGAGCCGTGTGGGGATTGAGACCCAAAGCAATCGTCGCAAAAGGCGATGCGCTCCCTCGTTACAGCAATCGTGCCAAGAGGCAGTCATCGGGAAGCCAGGAATTCCATAAATCCACTTTACCCTGCAATGAAAATAAAATATGTAAATCAACACGCCCACACAAAGGGAGAGGCTCCACACCCAAGTCGATTCTCATCGAGTCGGCGCCGGGGCGTGCTCCGAGTTATGTCCGCACAAAAGAAATCGATTGTTGTGCAGAAAGGGAATCCTTAATGGCACAATGACTTATGGCCAACTGCAGCGACCCCCCACCCCCCACCTACGAGCACTGAGCACTGAGCCCCAGGGAAAACAAATAAATATCAATAAAAAACGTATGTGCCCCGCGCATGTGAGCAAAAATAACAATAATAGCCTCCGAAAGGGTACCAAAACAAGAAAGGACGCCAGGCTAAAGCGGACAAATATGTACGTTTTCGATCTTACTTCAACTGTGTGGGGAAAAATAATGCCAAAGCCAAGTATCCTCACAATGGGATACTCCACTTATAGGCATTTTAAAAACTGTTCTCCTCGATTAACAGGATCTCATAGAAAAATCACTAACAAAACCAGAGTTTTTCCGCGATTCCTGAGATTCGGCAGAGAAATTGAAAACAATTTGTTGTTGATTTTACGTAAAGCCTCGGGCGTAAAGGATGAAAATTGCTTGCGTCTCTAGAGAGGACCCCAGGACTGTGGGCTCAGCGAAAACATTTTTATATTTATGTTATGGGGAAAAACTCAGGGACAACTGTCAAAATGGTGCCACTAAATATTTGCCAGTCCACACAAACGCACACACACACACTTATGCACTTGCCATTATAGCCATAATTGTCAGGTGCCAGCGCCAAGTTCCGGCAATTTCCGGTTGCGCCAAAGAGAGAAACCGAAAATGCGGCATACTTTGAGGCCATAAAAACAGGAGCAGAACGAGTCAGATGATGATGTCGTTGTGGGCGGAGATTGACCAGCTCATAAATATGGTAAAACCGAAAGCCGAGTCCAAGCGAACAAGATTCTTCCATTAAAAGCTTAAACTATCCGCAAAAAGTTGGCCTTCAACAGCTCGTGGCCAGAATAAAATTGAATTACGGCCCGCAAAGTCCCAAATTTGGCTAAGAGCCTTAGTCTTAAGGAATTCCTTGAAGGTCTCGGACTCATCAATTAGAGACTAAAAGTTTATTCAACTCCAGCGACGACGGGCTGGAAAATTTACTTTGCGTGCCGCGTGTGCTTCGAGACAATTAGAAAGACATTCCATTTTATTAACCGAAATTCAGAGTGCAAGGGGAGTGGGGAGACACAATAATTAGATGAACAGAAAGTTCTTGGGGAACAGATATTGGCTAAACAAACAGCTCTGTACGTGAAATGAACTCCAAAATCTGTTCCAATCCCGTGGTGGTGGGCAATCCTACGTGACATATTGGATGGCTCGGCATCTGCCAAAGTGCTATGCACCAGAGTCCGTGTACTGAGGGGGCGACTATCATGCAAATTGAAAATGTCAAATGCAAACAGTCGAACCGGGGGACACGCAAAGCAATCCGACAGTATGACAATTCAACAGTCATACATCCCATTCCCCCAGTCCCACTCCCACTCCCACTCCCACTCAGCATTTTCAAGAGCGACTCGTGGCCAGACGCATGGACGCAGCGCGTGTGTGTGTCTGTGTTTGTGTACTGATATAACAGTTTCAAGGTCACACACAGGAGGGATTAAAGGAAAGTATCCCATGACTGTCTCTGTGTGAATGAGAAACCGACAGCCACCAGCCACACATACACGTGTGGCATTTGTGGCATGCCAGTTTGAAATATTTTATTTAACAAATAAAAACATTATGCAATTCAAATGTAATTTTCCAATTTTCCATTTCCAGTACTAGAGGTGATTAATTAACACAAAAAGTATACAAACACTGGAAAAGAAGCTGTACGGACCGGGAATACCCTGTATTATTTTTATGTTGGGGGTACAAATACCGATAACCAAAAAGCGTATAGGGGTATATTAGATCTGCGGAGAAAGTGGATATATTTTCTTTATCAGCATAAATAGCCCAGTCGATATAGTCATGTCTGTCTGTCCGTCTGTCCGCTATCAGAGACTACATATAAGAGTTAGAACAACCAAATTTTGTATCCAGACTCCTGTGATATCGCCCTGTTTACCGCTGCTCACAACGTTCCTCTCGTTCTAATATTCAACATTATTAAATTCCCCGTTCATTAATGACCAACAAAGTTAAAAAATAAGAATATATATATGTAATTCATATCAGCTGATAGATATGATTCGTAGGAATACCCAAAAGGAACATCAATTTCTGGTTGCACAAGTAGTCACATTTTCGCTTGATCAACTCTCATGCCCGGGACTGTGCCCCCCCCCCCCCCCCCCCCCCTCACTACTTCGACTACGAACCAGTTTGTGTGTTTAGGGCCTAGTAGGGCCGGTGGAAGCCGCCTCTTTGATGGGGGAATGTAAATATTGAGTTTCGACTGCAAAATGAAAGGCTGTTCAAGTTAAAGTGGCATCTGATGATGACGGACCATTCCATCATATTCGAATACAGTCCTGCCCACCCAATCCCATGTAACCTCCCTGATGTATGTATATGTTTTTGTGTGTGTTTGTTTCGGTTATAAAACAAACCCGGAAAGAAAAAACTCAATTCGAATTCAATATTATTATCGCTCTCTCTCTCTGTATCGTTGACAATTCCCTCTCAGCGGGTAGGGTCTTTTCCCCCTGATATTTTCTGTACAATTATTGCACGCTCGGCAAATGCATTTCAAAAGTTTATTACGGCACAACATGACCGACCATTCCTCAAGGGATGGACAGAGAGATGTAATAAATATGATTCCGTCTAACCGTCTGAATTTTTTCTGCGGCTGTGTTTGCATTATTACTCGTACGAGTATTTTTGAAAATATTTCATATTTTCCACATTCCACAAAAATATGTTCGTTCCTTTGTCATTGAAAGCCGAAATTATATTCGCATCGCTTGTTCCGAAATAGCCGCAATCCCCACACGCCACTAAGGTTTGTTCGACACAGCGCTTTATTGCTCTGCAGGGCATGCACCATTGATTTTAATTAAGTCCTCTTTTCCCCAAATCTCATATTTACAGAGATGGTGTAAAAAGGACCACAACTTTTTGCCATAACTAGGTACAGAAGCACCGCATTCCGCCCACTGCCCCCAAAATTTAAACTTAAAGTACTTGAAGAAGTAAGATCCAAGTCGGCGGGCGGATACAGGAGTATTTATCCAGCCCGTTTAAAGGGGACGTGTAAAAAAAAACTTCTTGAGGTTGAGATTAAAAGTGTGTCCTGGGTGAGCTTAAGAGAGGACGGCACTAGGTCAAAGAGAACAGACCCCGAATATTTCGGAGTGAGTCCGAAAACACGTTGAACGTAAATTTTACAAACAAGTGGTTGCCTCATGGAAAAAGAGAGTGCGGGAGAGAGAGAAAGAGAAAGTGACTGAAGCTCGGGCAATTACAAAGGAGTTCGTCCTTGAAACTTCCCTGACGAAATTCCCGTAAGAGGCAAACAGTGGTGCTTCTGGTTACTTCTTGCGATACATTTATCTCAGTACTCAATTAATTTATGCAAGTATTTCGCAATAGGTTTTCGGCCATACTGGCTAGCTAATTAAGCGGTTATTACAGAAACTTTTAATCAAAACTCATGTGTGCATTCTCGAAAGTAGTGGGGATTCATTTCTTAAAGCAGAAGGCAAACCCGTCCACGTCCATGTTTGACAAGCGCACACAAACTACCGCGGACCTACACCAACGCAGACCCACCGCAAGAGTCCTGGTAGCCACAACAACGGCTACAATGAGCAGCCTCACAGACTGACGGACAGGCGGTGGCAGGAGGTTGGGAATGGGCTGCGACGGAATCCGCTTTTGTTTATCTACTTTAAACTAACATCAGGCACTTTTGCTATCTAATCCCATCCAACCCGACGGCTACTTAGTGTCATCAGTGTGCCACTCGCGAGCATTCTCAACAAGGACGCTTGAAAGTGCACAACGGTTCGAGGCTGGCGGAAGGGAGGGAGGGAGGGAGTCGGGGGATTTCGGAAGTGGAAGGTCGCCGACGTTAAACGTTTCCCTTCCTTTCCCCTTCAGAGCGCGAAGGCTCGAAGATTCGCAGTGTGCAAATTGAATAATCGTTTGCGCTTCGCAGCATTTACAAAAAGGGTCCTTTTGAAAGTTCCTTTTGTGCTCGCCCGCCGGTCGTATCTATATCTGCGTGTGCTTGTGACTGCCTGCCTCGAATATCGATCATCTAGGATGGCAGAACACACAATTGTTTGGGGTTTATTCGAACGCATCACAAACATTCTGACCGACTTGTCTCAAGAGTTTTCTTTTCGAATTTCCTTCTCCCATTTGAGTTTTTCTTTCTGTTTGGGTTCAGGGCTTGAAAAACTTTGGCTCAATTGTGTGTGCGGCTGCTCTCGTTTGTCAAGTTTGTCATTTGTTGGACATTTATAAGCAAATCCGGGTCCGTCGACTGAGGGTTTTGTTGGCATACACACACCGTGGCGTCGGGCCGTGCGGCGGGGGGGTTTGTTGTGAAACTTTCAAGTAAATGGAATTGAATGCCCATCCTAAACACTCGAATTCAGCTGTTAAAGCTTTCGAAATAATTTACAAGTTTATAAATAGAAAGAAAAAGATTTTATTTATTTAGAAGTAGAAACCGTTTGGGGAAAGTTTATATTTTCAGACCGACCTAAGTCCTGGGTGTGCTTTGTCCAAAAATCACACAAGTCTGAGATTAATTAACAGCCTAATTATTAGTACTTGGGACGGGTTGGCGAAATACTTCAGAGAGACTTTCATTTTGTTTGTTGGGTCATTCTTTCTTCGTTCGCCAGCCAGATACCCCCGATAATCGCAGCGCACACTTTTCACTTACCTGAAACTTTCGCAAACAATCCAGAGAAAAGGAGGGAGCCGAGCCTGTGTGCGTTTAGCTCTTTGCATTTGTCTTTGAGAACACCTTGGCAATCCCCGGGAGCTCGAGGTTTCCCGTCCGAGTTGGCGAAAGCAAACAACCAGCGGTGGGACGTAACTTAACTCCCATTGAAAGTTTTCTTGTGCGAAAACTACACAGTGACCTTGAGAGCTGGCATTCCACACACTCAGAAAAAAGGGACTTGGATGTTAAGATATCAATTTTATATTTCCCAAATATCGATTGGATACTTACATTTTGATATACAAATGGATTCGTTCTTCATTTTCATATCCATATGATAATAAAACGAAATATTTATATTACAATAAATTGGAACCGTTTAGTATCCAAGGGATGTATTGGAAAATGTATAAAACATATTCTTAGTCTTAAAAACAAAACCTTTTTCCATTTTATCTCGGTGTGAACATCGACATTTAATTGTACTTTCGATTAAATAATTAATTAATTTTAAAAAAATCTTCAAAGCTCTGAATCCTATTTAAAATTGAAAATAACTGACCACGGAACAGTGTAACCCGGATAGAGATGTGTGCTCTGAATTTAATGACTGTCCTTTGCTTCAGCGTTGGACATTTCAAAAGATATACGAGTACTCGTATGTATTCAAAATCAATTTCATGCTCAGCATCAATGACAAACAAAATGTGATGTATTTCGGGAGGGGCTTGAAGCTGCCAGGACCTTGCATCCGGCCACGTCTCCGAATGTTTGTCTATGTCCAGGACGAAGATTTTTCCATTTTGAGCCATTCATTTAGCAGTTGTGTGCTATTGTGATTTTTATGTGGCTATAAATTGTCGTCTTTTGCTCCAATCAAGGGGGGGTCTCTGGATCTTGCTGGAATTTACGAGTTTGAATAAAACATTTAGCTATCCATATAAAGAAAGAAAGACGCACTCCACTCTGTCGATTGTTTTCCAATTTGTGTAATTTTTTGTTATTTATTTTGTTTATAACTACATCAATAAATTATGTATCGTATCGTATAATTCATAATCATACTCTTTGAAAGCGTGAGAGCATTTTGGAATTGCAATCCGGCAGCTGGGTTCCTGATTCTGGTTCTGAATCGAATAGAATTGTTCATCTTGGGTCCTCTCCTTGTGGACTTTGCCTACTTCTCCACCTCCGAGGTATTCAAAGAGATTTCAAAGAGTATGCATGTCGAAACATCGGCCAGCCGAAGATATTTTTTAATTTCCGTTAATGATTAATCTGATGACATCGTAGTTTGATTGTGGCTAACAATTAGGGATCGTTTCTCTCTTGCTTTAAGTTTAGTTTAGCTTGATATTAGCTTACTGGCCTCCAGTTACAATATTTTCTCTTTTTTTTTAAGTTTTCTTAGGGGAAAATCTGTTTAGCGATAAGGTTTTCTGTTTAGAAATCTTCAAATGTGATTGGCTTGGTTTAATCGGTATCAGCATCTAAGTGTGCATTTGAGAGCGATTCGTGTGTGTGGGTGTGTGTGTGTGTGTGAAGGTGGTGCCTGGGTGTGGTGCGGAGAATCGAATTAATAAGGCCACTTATCCATATATATATATGTATGTATGTACTCGTATGTATGTATGTACTCGTATGTATATAGTAAATAGTCAGTTATGCACACAAACACATTGAACAATCTCCCAGCTGACCTGCTGTTAGGCATTTCTGATAAACTTTCCCACCCAATCACATCACATGTCATATCGCGTATCGTACATATCTATTGCCCAAAACATTTTCAGTTCTAGGCTTAACTAAAGTGGCCTTTTGGGATACATTTGCATTTGTGTGTGTATGCGGAGAGGAGGTGATTGAAATATCATGACTTTAGTATTTTTAGTATTCGTAAGTGTGTCAAAATGGTGTGTGTGTGTGGATGTGTGTGTGTTGGTTGTGAGATTTTCGAATATTTCTCTACCGATATTTTGTTTAATTAGTGTTTCTTAATTGTGTTTCTTGCGCTATTATTTAATGTTGAACAATATTTTGTTAGTGGCAGCTACATTGATTTTTTTTTGCATACTACTTAGTTCCGCTTAAGATGTAAGATTGGATTCACTTGTGGCTGTTGTAACCTAATTTTTTGTTGGTAGTGCTTCTACTAGTGCTCTTGAAGTTCTGGTTTGCTTTACTACTTTTTCTTCTACTACTCGTGGCTTGATTTCAGTTTGTTCAGACGGTCTCTCAACCGAGGATAAACCAATTAGCTACGTTTGTATTATTGTTATGTTCAGCTCATTAATGAATGCTTTCCCATGTACATTTCCATCGACATATGCTAATAAAAAAACTCCTATTCGGCCCCTGCGGACCAATGGACTCTAGTTCAATTAACTATGTTCGCTATAAACTCGCTATTTACTCGTCTGCTACATTTGCCGATTCGCCTCTTGGCTAAATGTACAGTAACAAATAGACATTTATCTATATATTGTATAGTTGTTTGGGGCCTTTGCGATTAAATGATTCATGTTGTGGGGGGGTTTCTGTCAACAAGTTGGATGGTGCATGGTGTATTATGGGGTCACGGTACGGGTAAGGGCACGGACATGAACACCGACCAGGCAAAGTGCCGGCTGTCCTATGTACAGGATTAGTGGGTGTAGGTCTAGGTAGTAATACAGTGTTTAATTTCTTATGTACCAACGAAAATAGTCTAATTGTCGATGTAAAACACAGGAAATAAATAAAGACCTGGCATATCTAAAAACTAAACCGAATGGATATCTCATCATTAACATTAAACGATATAATTCAAATTGGTTCACGTGGGAGCAGGTGTAGATCAGGCATATTAGCGCCTTTCCGTGGTTCCTGGTTGATGGTCTCTGGTTGCTGGTTGCAGATTGATGTTGGCTGTGGTGTTTAGTGATTGCTAAAGTAGAAGTTGCTGTTGCGTATGTTGCCGCGCGTTCGCCAACGGATGCAGCTGAGTAGGGCAACGCGGGCGGCCCGCAACAGAATCTGGCCGTAGGCGCAGCAGGCGCAGATGCGACGCACACGCTCGGCCAGGTTGCGACGCCGGCAGCGACGGGCGGGACGATGCCAACGGGGCAAGTCCTGTCGTCGACGCCGCAGCTGATGTCACTTGCGGCGTTGGAAGACGCGCCGTAACGCTTTACGCCAGAAAATGCGCTGAGATTTGGACTTTGGATATGGCTGTGACTCCTCCATCTGGGAAACATTTAGATCAAGCATCTCTAAAACATCCCGCTCGGCGTCGTCGTTGATGATGCGCCGTCGCATGGGTGTGGCCGGCGCTGTTCGGACTGTGGATGTTGTATTAGCCGCATGTGGATGAGGTGTGGGCGGTGCTGAGACAGCCATGAACGGTGCTACCGAATAGGGACGAGCTCTGAGCGCTGCCATAGCTGCAGCCGATGTAGACGCAATTGATGAAATGGAGGCCAATGTGGCCACAGATGCCGATGACTCTACAAACGTTGCTCCTGCCTCTCTTAGTCCTACTGCCCCTGCTCCATCAGCTGCTGGCTGGGTGGCACGCAACCAACAACCAGGTGGCATCGTATCTTATCTAAGCCACGGATGCTGCAGACACTCCGCAGCGGTGGCTCGCTTTGCCGGATCGAACTCTAGCATGGGCTTAAGGAAGGAGGCGAATGATTCCGCCTCGCTGTTCAGCCACTCGTACTTCTCTAGCAGCACATCCATCAGACCCCAGGGCTTCAGTCCCGTTATGTTGCGCAGCTCCCCGTTCCGGCTGAACGTCTGCTGGGCATAGGTGCCGCGGAACACGATGTGACGGGGTATGGGGCCGAGCAGCTCTATGATATGGGCTAAGTGATCCTCGTCCCGGGAGTACGTGTCGCCGGAGTGTGGCTCAAAGAGATAGTCTCCCGTGGCCAGCTCAAAGACCATGCAGGCAGTGCTCCAGATGTCTGCCGATGTGTCGTAGCCCGAGCCCAGGATCACCTCAAGTGATCGATACTGCCGCGTCTGAATGTCCTCCGTGAAGTGGCGATCCACCCAGCAGGCATTGCCCAGATCGGCAATCTTAACTTGCACGTTGCACTCCTCCAGAGCCGGCTCACGCTTGGGCCTGTGCTTTGACAGCGGCGGTGGTGGCGCCGGGGGCACTCCCGGATCGGAATATGGTCCATTGGTGGCCGACGAGGAGTTCGACATTGAGTTGCTTGAGATTTTTGAATTACTGTTCGAAGTCTGCTTCGAACTGGAGTTGTTGTTGTTCAGCGGCTGATACGATTGTTGCTCTTGCTGCTTATCCTGTTTAGGTCGAAGCGGCATCTTCTTGCCGTCTGCCGCGCCATTTGATTGTCCCTTAACTGTGCTATTGCTATTGCTGTTGCTGTTGCTGTTGCTGCTACTGCCGTTGGTGTGGACGCCGCTCTTCCCGGCATTGATACTGTCGCCGCTGCTCGTCGAGTTCTCAAATTGCTGCTGAGGCTGCTGAGATTGCGGCTGGTTGGATTTGTCTGAGCCAGGAAGAGGTATAGAGGTGACAATTAATAGGTATCGACAGGGGAAAGCGGGATACTTACTCTTGTTCTTTCGCTTCTTCTTCTTTTTGGCTTTCTCAGTATTATCTCCCGGTGCCTGGTGGCTGATGGCCTCCTCTTCCTGCTCCGTCTCCTGCTTGGGCACCACAGGCTGCTCAACAGCCACATCCTCATCATCACCGTCGTTCTCTTCTGGATCTTGTTCCAGCTTTACGTCCACGTCTACGTCCTCCTCTCCATCTGAGATGGCAACATCGCCATTCTGCACCGAATTTGCATTGTGGTTCACGACACAGTCCGCCTGGTCCTCAGCATCATTTGCGTCTGCAGCTGGCTGTCCGGTCTGCTCGAGATAGTCCCGCTGCTTCTTGAACAGCTCCATGCGCTTCTTCGCCTTCTTCTTGAGCTTCTTTTTCTTGTTCTTGCTCATCTTGCCGGTGATCTGGGGCTCGCGATACTCCTTGGGCGCCCGACTGACCAGCGACGGGTACATCTTGGAGTTCATGCAGTACAGCTTGGTGGCCTCCGTGGCCATGGAGCGCACATGCGGCTCGTCCACGCATAGCAGCACGTTCTCAGGCTTGATGTCTGTGTGGATGATTTTGCAGCAGGTGTGCAAGTAGTCCAGGCCCTCCAGTATTTGGCGCGTAATGGCCTTTACGTTGGCCAGCGGTATGCCACGGTAATTGGACTTGCGGATGAGCTTCAGCAGATTGTCGCCCAGCACTTCGAACACCATGCAAATGTGGGTCCCGTTTACTCCACTAATCTTGAAGTCATCCAGCATCTGGACGGTCTTTTGGCGGCGCGGATTGGACGGATCCGTCTCGCGCACCGTTCTGAGTATCTTGATCTCATCCTTGGCCGTCTCGGCAAAATGCGGCGCCGACTTTACAATCTTGATGGCCACGTAGCGCTTCTCCTGCAGATCCCAGCACAGCCAGACGGTGGAGAAGTGGCCCCAGCCCAACTTCCGGATGACATGATAGCGACCTGGGGAGCGATAATGAAATTAATGCTGTTTGTTCTTCAGGGTTAAAGTTCAAAATGGGCACAACACTACCACTCAGAAAAATGAAATCACAAATATTCGCCTCTGATGGCAGCAAATCCATTTTAATCACCCCACTGACACTCCACGACTAACTAAATCGCGAGAGCAAGACTACTCTCCATCGTTTACCCTTGGATTAAATTCAATTAAACGCAGTCCGTCAGCAGTCAGCCTACGCCCCGCCCCTCTGGTTGTGGAACGCCCGGACTGTGGGTGGACCTTTAAGGGATTTTGAACGAGCAAAGTCTGTGAAGCAATTTTAAGGCCCAGGCCTGGGAGCTGTCAATATAGGGAAACGTTTCATTTGTACTTTTAAGGTTTTTGCAACATCGTGAAGCACAACTGAAATATGGGCGGAATGTTTTCACATAACAACATCAGGCGCTCGTTTAGACATTAGTTTTTCGTTATCAGGCTCTTTTATCGCAATGTTGTTGAAAGTTTGACGGGGATTAGCTTTCGTCAGAGCTGCTGGTCAGGCAAATGGATCTGCTGGGGAAAACATGCAGCTGACAGGAGTATATGTGATGACGACTGCGGGGGGCGGTGCTTTCGTTCGGAACGAAAATGCTGCAGAGTGGATGCATCCGAGAGGATTGTGGGTGGATGTCAAAAACGGTGACAGCCCCTTTTTACTGTCACTGTTGTTGCCGTTGTCACAACACGAGCTGCCCTGCCCCTCCCACTCAACGGAAAAGCACCCCCTGAAAAGGGCACAGCAACACGCACGGATAGAATTCGATTTATCTGTGGGAAAGCTTTCGCACAGAGACCCATTGGCAACCTGTTGTTGTTGTTAATCGGTTTTTTGGGCGGAGGCTCTGCCAGGCATCTAATTGAGCACCCAACTGGGAATGGGTGGCGTTGTGGGTTACCACGGTTGAAATGACAGGACAGCAGCCCGAAACCCAATTCGTGTTCGGATGGGGTTTGTGTGTAGAGAGTACAGTGTGTGGTGTGGGGTGCAAACAGGTGCCAGTCTTACCCTGAAAGAGGTCACCAATGTTGACTGGATGGTAGCCACCCTTGCAGTAGTCTTCCTTCAGCTCCTGCTCCTCGTTCTCGCTGTTCAGCTCCGACTCGTACGACTCGTTCGAGGAGCTGCGCGGCGGCTGCTGCTGCTGCTGCTTTTGCTGTTGCTGCTGATTGTGATTGCTCTTCTTGTTCTTCGACTGTGATTGCATTTGCGATTGCAATTGCGACGGCGGCTGATAGTGGTTGGGGGTCTCGGGGGTGCTGCCCGACCCGCCGCTCGACGTGGATGTGGCCGTTGCTGTGGCCTTACTAAAGGATGTGGTGACAGCGGCGGGTGCGATTCCAACGCTGCCAGACGGATGCACTTCGGGCTTACTGGGGCTATTATTAGCATTTTCTGGTGCTGCTGCCGTAGCACAGTTTTCAGTCTGGGAATTCTGCTGCTGTTGCTGCTGCTGCGGTTCCTGTGACGGATTCCCAGCTACCACACCGTTCTGCTTGCCCCGCTTCTTGTTGTTCTTATGACGCTTCTTCTTCGCTTGAATGGTCAAAACGCGTCGGTTGACGTCAGCTTTGGCGTTCATGATGATCTGTCTATTGCTTTTCGCGTATTATTTTTGCTTTTTCCGCCGACTGTGAGTGGCTGTGGCAGTAACTGTGTGTGTGTAACAGCTGTTGTGCGGAGTGAAAAGGAAAAGAAGAAGAAACAACGTGCATAGATCTCAATAAGGCAATGTACAATGTTTTACGCTTGTATTGTGTTTTTGCTGTATGCGCACGCCTTGCCAAAACCAGAGCCAGGCCCAGAGAGCCAGAGCCAAATGGTGGGGCTTTCGTTTCGTCAAAGCGAGCAACAACAACAAAAAAAACCGAATCGTCTACTTGCCTCGGGGCTCCCACTTGTTCCAAATTGACACCGCTGCTGCTGCTTCTCCCGCTGCTTCTGCGTTTGCTGTTTGCCTTTGCTTTGACAACTGGATTTCTGCACGAAAAATCGGGACGAAATTAGCACATTGAACGCTCACGAGAATGTGGGCATCAGATGCCAGCGGCACAGCAAATAGTCTTCACTTCGGCTAATACTATGAAATAGTCGATTGCTTACTATTTTGGTATAAAAATATATGTTTTATTTCATGGAAAATCAAACAATCAGTCGTCGACTACTGCTCTGCTGTGTGTTGTCTGTTATCGAAAACAGGGCCTGCCACTTGGTAAACGACGTAACGTAAGCAGGAACGTCATTATTGCTTAAGGTCTAGCCCTTGCTCACTCACACACTGCGAAAGCCAGCCAGGTGTCTATTGCCGACTCGCTTTCTCCGCTGGCTATGGTTAGTACACACTTTATAAGCATTTTTGCGCAGTGATTACTTTGCCAGCAGCTCGTTTGTTGCCCTGAAAGATTATGGCCAACTTACATGGTTCGGAACGCCTTAACATACTAATCCAATAGCACTTCGGATCGCAAACATTGCAAAACGCTCGGAAATGCAGTCAAAAACGTGCAATTCCACGCACACAGCTAAAAATTCGCAATAGCAGTTTTTTCTAAAACAACCCTGCTGCTATCAGCTGTTTTCTGTTCGGCACCTTGTAATACTTCGTGCGATATATCGATATATATCGCTATGATCTGCGCACTATCTAACACTGCTCAATCGTTTCTTTCAAACACTGCCCGCGTTTTGGCGCAATAATAATTTTTGGAGGGAAATTGCATCTTGAGAAAAGTCGTGGCCCATTTGTAATTTGAGCAGTGCTGTGGCACGACGCGTGTTGACTGATAAAGGAAAAAATAAGTGAAATAAGAAGCAAAGACCGGACGTGCCAAAAGTGAAATAAGCATACAATTTAAACTGCAACTATAAATCAGACCACAAAGAAATGGCTCAGCCATCGGTAGCAGCATTTTTTACTAATCGCAAACGCGCCGCTCTCGATGATGCTATCACAATCAAGAATCGGGTAAGTTGGACCAAAAACGTGACCATCACAGTGCCCAAGATTTCCAGATCAGATACTCTTGTATCTGCACCGACGCTTGTAATTACATTCATTTGTGCCCGTATGCGTTTGTTATTGAGTTTGTCTGTGTGTGTGTGTGTGTGTTGGTGCGACTGCATCATCCTGCGGCCATTTTCGAAAATCTTATTTTCATGGAAACTCTTTTGCCCATTGCAGCGTCTTGTGGAGCCTGCAGAGTCTGCCCAGCCGCAAAGCCCAGCCCCAGCCAAGGCCCAAGATGCAGATATCGACACCCTCAAGGCGGCGGCCAGCGGGATGCGCACCCGCTCAGGTCGCAGCACCAAGCTGATTGTCACCCCTCAAGAGACGGCGAACAAGAAGAAGCCAGCCAAGCTGGAGCCCCACATCAAGCAGCCCAAGCTGGTACAGTTCATTCGCAAGGGGACGCTCTCGCCCAGGAAGCAGGCGGCCACCAAGATCGACGAGGAGCAACTGCTGCTGCCGGTTAACGAGCAGACGCCAAAAGTGAGCTTCACCATTACTAGCCAACAGAATGCGGACAACATGCAACGGGGCATGCGCACGCCCACCAAACAGATCCTCAAGGCTGCCTCGCCCATCAAGCACAGCGACCTGAAACGCCAGCTAACCTTCGATGAAGTGAAGAACAAGATCTCGCGCAGCGCTAAAATGCAGGAGCTGAAGGCGGTCTTGGCCCGCAAGGCGGCCCTCGAGCAGAAGCGCAAGGAGCAGGAGGAGCGCAATCGTCGACTCCGCGAGGCCGGCCCCTCCCCATCAAAGGCGAGCCTGTCCGTGCAGCTGAAGGAGTTCGACACCATTGAGCTAGAGGTGCTGACAAGGTAAGAAGCACAAGAATAGGAGTAATGCAAATTTCCAATGGCATTGCTGCCTTCCACAATAATTTCCAACTGTTTGCTGTGGCCTAGAATCGGCGTAAACAGCGCCAGAGTAGAGTACAGCTGGCCAGCGAAAAACCGGGTAACATCAATACCGAACTCCAAAAGCCCAGCCAAATTGTTGCTGTCTCTGCTGCAATCGAGGTCGCTCTGGGTCGCTCCGAGTCTCTGTTATTCAAGCGTCCAATTGCTGAAATGGCATTTCTCCACCAGAGTAACTGACGACTTGCTCGAGCTATCACTATGATACAACATTCTCGTGTACTTGAATTTATGTTGCCCTCAGCAGCGTGTGTGCATAGCTATGCATGTGTGCTGTGCTATGTTTACCCTTCGCCGACGTTACATTCCGGCCTGACCTTCCCTCTCGCTTTCCCCTTCGGGGGTTGTTTTCTTCCATGTGTATCCTTTGTTAGGATCGTCTGCTGCATGGGAATGTGCGTGCACCTCAGGTAGCAGGAACCTTTTTTCTGTAACGGCTTTCCTGCCCATTCGGGGTGGGTCCAAGTGTTTGGCCTAAGTGTGTATAGGAATTGTTTCGAATAGGAACTGATGATCGTTTCCCATCCCCTGCCATTGCAGCCCCCTGAAGACCTTCAAGACACCCACCAAACTGCCGCCACCCACACCGGACAAGCATGAGCTGATGTCGCCGCGGCACACGGACGCCTCCAAGCGCCTGCACTTCAGTCCGGCCAAGAATGGGTCGCCTGTCAAGCTGGTGGAGGTGCCGGCCTACAAGCGCTACGCCAGCCTTGCGGAGACCAGCAAGGCCGGGCAGCTCCCGCTGCCGTACAAGTATCGCTATTTGCTGGACGTCTTCAAGGGTCTGGACTCGGTGGTGGCCATGTTCCATAACCGAAAGGAGTGCATCACGTTCAAGAAGCTGAAGCCGGCTGTGCAACGAATGCTGCGCAAGAACTTTACCGAGCTGCATCTGGCCCAGATCAAGGCTGTCTATCCCGAGGCCTTCATCTTTAGTCAAATGAAGATGCGGAACTTTGGCTCGGTGTCCAAGGCGGATTACTACCAGCTAATGATCAGCCCCAATGTGGAACCGGTACCGGAGGAGGTGCAGGAGCAGACGCAGCCGCATCAGCGCCACAAGAAGATCAACGAAGACGATGTGCTAGCGTCGGCCCAGTCGACGTCCATGAATCCACATGTCATGACGGCGCGTATGCATCGATTCCAGAACCTTCTGCTCGATCGTGTAAAGCAGGCGCACGCCAAGTTCCTTCGCTCACTGGACCCCCCGATCTTCATTGAGAAGGCGCTGACTCGCTGGCATCCCCAGTTCGAGCTGGAGAACTGTCCAGAGGTGGAGTTGGCTCCGCTGCCCCAGCCCCCGAATGTGGAGAAGTACTCCTCGGCCAAAGACATACTCTCGACGGCTCGCAATCTGTTCAACTGCGCCACGCCTATGGAGAGAGCGATGGACCGCTACGAGGCCAAGGTGGAGGCCGACAAGCAAGCTGCTGATGCTGCTGTGTCCAATGTAACTGCCAACTCCAAGCCTCCAGAAGCGGACCCACAACAAAAGACAGCAGCAACAACAGGGGGAAAGGAAAAAGGAGTAAATGCAATACCCGAAACGTCTACTGCCACGCCTACGGTGAAAGAGTGCCCTGTCCCAGACGCCACTTCAAATCTGCTCAAGGGCTTGCCCAAGTCGCTGATCGAAAAGATTCGGGCCAAACAGGCGGCTAAAGCCCTGGAAGCCATGACAAGGCGGCCATCGCAGGACCAGGAGGCAACCAAGTACTCGCGCCTGCCGGAACTGGCGCGACATTTACGCAACGTGTTCGTGACGGAGCGCAAGGGGGTGCTCACCCTCGAGGTAATTATCAAGAAGATCCAGAACAGTTTCCGGGCCAACTTAACGCCGCAGGAAATTGAGGCGCACCTGAAGCTCCTCGCCAAGGAGCTTCCCGCGTGGGCAGCTTTCCACGAGGTACGGAAGACCATGTATGTTAAGGTCGCCAAGGACATGGACATGAACAAGATCATCGAGAAGCTGGAGAGCATCGCGAATGGAAAGAGCACCTGATAACTGGAATGGAACCCGGTACCGAATCTTAAGAGTCTCCCCATCATTGACCCTGTGGCCACATCCAGCTATATCTTTAAGTACATGTTTAGCTAGCAAATATTGTATTGAAACCAGATTATACCCTACACCTATATATATTGTTATTCTTATATCACACTGACATTTCACACTAAATAATTGACAATTATTTCGCAATCGATTCATCACATTATATTACTATTAAGATCTTTTTTCATGTTGTAATACGTTAATAAATAAATGTTTTTGCTGGATATGTTGCTAATTTAAATCTTAAATTATCTACATTCTGCGAAGGATTGCACAATTGACATGATATCTACAGTTGCACAGTGGCGCCACTATCAATCAGCTGTGTATTTTTCTGGAACTAATCGTATATAAAGATCATATGGTCACACTAGCCAAAAAAAAGCGCCAGATTTTATAGGGAATTACATTTGTTTTTTCTATGAACTAAGTCGATAAAAGCGAAGAAATGGCAGAGAAAGAAGAGGATGTCGAGCTGCCAGCACCCACCACAGCTGTATCCGGCCAGATTAAAGCCATTTCCAAGGATACTGTGCATAAAATATGCTCCGGCCAGGTACATCTCTCGGATTGGTTTTGTTTGATTTATTGTTTGGTTTCCCCCTAATTAGGTGGTGCTCAGTCTGGCTGTGGCTGTCAAGGAGCTAGTGGAGAACTCCATCGATGCAGGGGCTACACTGGTGGAGATTAAGATGAAGGATCAGGGACTGCAAGGCGTCGAGGTCAGTGATAATGGCAGCGGCGTGGTGGAGGCCAATCTGGAGGCAATGAGTAAGTGGTAGCCTCGAGGCAAACCCTAAAGAAATTATAGGAAAAGATCTCCCCAACAGCTGCAAAGTATCACACATCGAAAATAAGGGAATTCGTTGACCTGCTGGGAGTGGAAACGTTTGGATTTCGTGGGGAAGCACTCAGTTCCCTCTGTGCCCTGTCCGACATGGCCATTCAGACGCGCCACCAGTCCACCGATGTTGGTGAGTGTTCGGATCCTTATCGGCATAAAGTCTGGACGATTAATGTTCCCCAATGACAGGTCTCAAAGTGGAACTCGACCACGATGGCAAGATCAAGAAGCGCTCGCCTTGTGCCCGAGCTGTAGGCACCACCGTCACCCTTACCAATCTGTTTAGTACACTGCCCGTGCGTCGGCGCGACTTTACGCGCAACATCAAGAAGGAGTTCGCCAAGATGTGTCAGATCCTGCAGGCCTACTGCCTGGTGACCAAAGGCGTGCGCATCATCTGCAGCAATCAGACGCCCAAGGGCGCCAAGACGGTGGTTCTGCAAACACATGGCGCCCAGGATGTGCTGGCCAACATATCCGCGATATTTGGGGCACGCCAAGTGGCCGACATTGTGCCGCTAAAGTCCCCTTTCGAAAAGGGCCAACTGAGCGAGGTCGGACTACGGGCTGAGCTAGAGTCCTCCGCGGATGCAGCTGACACGACTTGCACACAGTTCAGCGCCGAGGATGTGGAGCGGCTGAACCAGGCCGACTTCCGACTGGAGGGCTATATATCCAGCTGTCGCCATGGGGCAGGCCGCTCCAGCAGAGATCGCCAGTTCTTCTTTGTCAACGCCAGACCCTGCGATCCCAAGAATGTGAGTTTATCGTACCGGGGGGGGAGTGTTCTCACACTCCGCTTATGCTCTGTTTTTCTCTGAATTTAAAGATAGCCAAAGTCATCAACGAGACCTACCATCGCTACAACGTCCAGCAGCAGCCTTTCATCTACCTCAACATTATCACGGCCCGCTCCGACGTGGACGTTAACCTAACCCCCGACAAGCGCCAACTGCTGCTCAACAACGAGAGGATTCTGCTGCTGGCCCTGAAGAAGTCTCTGCTGGAGACCTTTGGACAGACACCATCCACATTCCAAATGCAGAACACAACCATTGTGAGCATGCTGGAACCAAGGCCGAAGCCCCAGCCCGCGGATGCTGGCAAGGCCAGCGAGGAGAAGGATGAAGAGGAAGACGTTCCCATCAGCTCCTCTCAGCGTTTCATGGATGTGCTCACCCAGTGGCGCCGCACGGGAGACACTCAGGGCACTGCTCCGTCCGCTCCGATCAAGCGGCGGTGTGCCGAAAGCGAGGAGTTGGCCACCCGCTCCATGAAAATGCAAAAGATCCAGGATTTCCTCAGCCAAGATTCGCCCAAACACCACAGTTCAAAAGGCGATTCAATATCGGAGGAGGATGTTGTCGATCAGCCGCCAAAGCCTACCAAAGAGCAGGCCAATCTGGATGAGAGTTTCTTGAACCTCAAGGAGCTGGAGACGGAGTCAAAGGGTGAGCATTCTAGAGAGTCTCCCCATTTTACTCACCTTGATTCTCTTACAGCCTACGACCTGTTGACGCAGCCAGCCAAGGCAGCCCGCATTGACTGCAAAGTCTTGACACCAATAAAAAGTCGCCTAAGCATTGCAGAGCCCAAACCAGAACCCACCGGTAGCTCCCAAGGCTCCCAGGAAACTGTCAGCACCATGGATCAGAGCGATGATGACGATCATATCGAGCTGCCCACGCGCATTGAGTTCGATGGCGGCGACGACGATGGCGAGGAGCAGCCGCCAGCTAACTACAAAAGCGGCGAGCTGCGGACCACAATCGAGGAGATTGCAGACAGCCTAAGGAAACAAGAGCAGCAGCAAAAGGAGCGCAGAACGAGGGCTAAGCTGCAGCGCCTACGCTTCAAAAGCGAAATCAACCCAAATCAGAACAACAAGGCGGAAGACGAACTGCAGAGGGAGATCGCCAAGGATGACTTTGCCCGCATGGACATTATTGGGCAGTTTAACCTGGGCTTCATCATTGTCAAGCTGCAGGACGATCTATTCATTGTTGACCAGCACGCCTCGGATGAGAAGTACAACTTCGAGACACTTCAACGAAGCACCCAGTTGGAGTATCAGCGTCTGACTGTGCCCCAGTCCTTGGACCTGACGGCGGTAAACGAGATGGTGCTCATCGACCATCTGCCAGTGTTCGAGAAGAATGGCTTTAAATTTGAGATAAATCATGAGGGTGAGTGGCCATCGGCCATCTGAATGCGGATACTGGTTAAAAACGCTCTCTCATCTGCAGCTCCCGCCACAAAGAAGGTGCGACTGCTGGGCAAACCCTACAGCCGACAGTGGGAATTCGGCAAGGAGGACATCGATGAGCTCATCTTCATGCTGCAGGATGCCCCCGAGGGCACCATCTGCCGACCCTCGCGGGTGCGCTCAATGTTTGCGTCTCGCGCTTGCCGCAAATCCGTGATGATTGGCACGGCTCTGAACAGGACGACCACCATGAGGCGGCTAATCACCCAAATGGGGGAAATTGAACAGCCCTGGGTAAGAAAGGGGACGTCAAATATTTTTGTTGATCTATTGAGATATTCTCCTGAATCCGCGCGATATCAATTCACCAATCTCGGAGATTTCCCGTCCCTGCGTCGTCCCCCCGAGTAAACAGTGAGACTAGAAAAATCCAAGCCCCCATACGGTAGAACAGAAGGGGAATGACAGAAAGGCATACGTTGCGATGTGGAGGCAATATCGCTGAACTACAATGGCGTCAGGTGGCAGGCAAGGCCCCCACCAGGCGACAGATCAGGAGAAGCTCCATAGATCGCAGCCGGCGGCAGCACAGGAACACACCATCCAGCAGAAAAAGGAATCCGCTGAAGAGGATGAGGAGCCGGCGTCCAGAGCGGGCCATCATCCACAGGCAGAGCCTGGAATGCCTGCCATCAACATCAGTGACACGACCAAGCACCACAGGACGTCTAGATCAGCAGGGATGGCCGTGTCTATCAGCTGCCTATCAGCCCTCGTGTCCGCTATTCTCCCGCCATGGCATTCGTCTGGCAGAGTAGAAACGAATCTGGTTTTCTTCTGCTTAAGTATGAATATATATTGTACTTTATTGTAGGACTTTACTTCTAAAGCCTCTGGACACCAACTCCGCCACCTTGGAGACCTCTCGTCCCCGCGTCTCGGGCAGGTAAAATTTGGTCAGCAGAAAGACCAGGAAGCTGCACAGGGCGAACACCAGGAAGACATAGGAGCCCAGCAGTGTGTGCATGGCGGGAAACAGGAAGCCAACGAGGAAATTGCATCCCCAGCCCACCTGGTTGCCAATGGACAGGGCCACGGAACGGGAGGGAACCTCAAACATCTCTGCGTGGAGTGGAAAATATTAAGCAATCGCTAAATAGGAGAGGGGAGGACAGCCAAACCTCGGACTACTTACCCGCTCCAATGAACGAGGGCATGGGAGCCAGGGCGAGTTGGAAGGCGATCAGATAGAGGAAAATGCTAGCCATTGTGCCATACGAGAGCCAGGGAATTTGGGCCTACGTTTTCAAATAAAAAGGGAGTATGAAGATTGCTTGCGTTGCGAGGATGCGGATGGAGAGGAGAGCTCACAGTGTACTCCACCATCCAGCCAAAGGAAAACATGAGTAGGCCGCAAAATGCAGTGGACAGCAGCATCAGGGTGCGTCTGTTGAACTTTGCCATCAGAATGGGACCCATCAGCGAGGTGGCCAGATTGACGTTGCCAGCGGCCAGATTCATCCACTCTGCGGCGCTCGTTGAGAGGCCTCCATTGCGGAAAATTGAAACGGAGTAGTAGAAGATCTGGAAACGACAAATGTTCAATAGGACAGAGGATATCCGGACCTCTTACCGCTGAGCATCCGGACAACTGCTGACCGCCCTGATACGAGCAGAGAAGGATGAGGGGGAGCAGCATCTTTGGATCGCCAAGAACCTCGCCAAGACTGCGGGTTGTGCCTTTCACGGAAGTCTCGTCGTCCATGGCGCGGATCTCCTGCTCTATGCCAAGATCAGTGCCGCGCAGCCTTATCAGCATCTGGATCGCCTCCTGACGTCGCTCTTTAACGATGTACAGCCACTTGGGACTCTCCGCGTATAGGCGGAACGGGGCATAGCACACCGCCATGAAGACCACGTAGAAACTGAGTGCAATGTGCCAGAGCTCTTCGCCGCCGAACAGCGACTGCAGCGTAAAGATCTGGGACACCACCATGCCAATGGAGAAGCCCACGGAGCAGCAAACTCCCAGCGTGCCCCGTTGCGGCAGCGCCGCAATCTCGCTGTGGTACATGGGCAGACACGTGCTGACTAGACCCCCGCCCAGGCCGACCACCACGCGACCCAGCAGCAGCAGCTCCACGGATCGCAGCCAGCGACAGCTGAGAAACATCAGGGCCGCCAGGAGCAGCAGGGAACCACTCAACAGGAAGCAGCCGCGGCGTCCAAAGCGATTGGCCGCCCAGCCAGCGCAGGCTGAGCCAAGGACCCCGCCAATCAGATAGATGGCCACAATGAGGGCCCACAACGTATCCAAAGCTGTAGGGGATATCTCCAGACCATAGTTCTCCAGGAGCATGGCCTGACACCAGGACCGCATGTGCTAGAATTCAATATACTCGTAGTCCAGCTGCTGTACAGCCAAACATAAGACAACATACCACAGCTGGAGTGTTGATGACGCCCATGCAGTAGCCACAGGGCAGGGCGGATCCGATGGTGCTGCCCACAGTGCTCCACACCAGCAGAGCCGTCCAACGGGTCCTGGGCTGTTTCTTGAGCTCCACCAGAGAGCTGGCACTTTCCACCACCTCCATCGTGTTTTGCGGCTGGGACGAAACTGCTTAGCCAGATGCTCGAGAATCGTATTTTATCTCCAATAGGCGCCTCGCGGTGTAAATTTGTGGGATTTATTGGCTCAGACATGGGGACTATGTATAATATATTGCACTTAGGCTAAGAAGATTGGCTCGCAGTGCGTGTGCGCAAGACTTTTGATTTAAAGCCGTCGGCGACGAGCGGAGCAACCTCGGATGGATCGCGGCCGCGAGTCTCCGGCAAGTAGCGTTTGGTCAGCCCAAAGAGCAGCAAGCAGGCGATGGAGAATGGGAGGAAGACCAGGGCGCCCCAGGCATTCTGCAGCGTGGGAAAGGCCATGCCAATGATGAAATTGCATACCCAGTAGACAACGCTACCCAAAGCCATGGCAGCCGGACGCGGGGACACCTCAAACAGTTCTGGATAAGTATAAGGAAGAAAGGATAAGGATTTCGTAAATGAAAAATGTAGCCCCCAATCTCACCGGCTCCTATGAAGAACGGCATGGGCCCGACACCGAACTGATAGAAGAATATGTACAGGAAGATGCAGCCAATGCAGCCCATGGCAAACCAGCTAAAGCTCTCCTGAAAGAACCGCACACATTAGTTCCGAGACTCGGGGATTCGAAGGCCACTCACAATGAAGTAGAGCATCATGGCGAAGAGAAATAAGCATACGGCGCAGAAGAAGGTGGAGAAGAGCATCAGCGGGCGACGATTCACGCGCTCCAACAGGACCGGACCCACCATCGATGTGGCCAGATTGAGGGATCCAGCACCCAGATTGGCCCACTCCGCCGCCTGCGTGGACAGCCCTGCCTTGCGGAATATGGAGACAGAATAGAAGAATATCTGCAAGGCAAGAGAACATTAATGATGCGCTAAAGATGCTGCAGGATATCACCCACCGCATTGATACCCGACAGCTGCTGGCCACCAAGAAAGGCGCAAACAATGATGAGTGGCAGGCGCAGACGGGGATTGCGCAGCACTTCCATGAATCCACTAGCCTCCACCTTGGCCGATGCTTCCAGCTCCATTTCGTTTAGCTCCGCCTGCAGAGCCGCGCTGTCCGAGGAATAGCCCCGCAACAGCTGGAGCTGTTGTCTGGCCTCCTCCTTGCGGCCCTTGACTATGTACAGCCACTTGGGGCTCTCGGGATACCACCGGAATGGGGCATAGCAGAGCAGTACCAGTAGCCCAAAAAAGGACAAGGCAATGTGCCACCGATCTTCCCCCCCAAAAAGCGACTGTAGGCTGCAGATCTGGGCTACCACCACGCCTGCGGTCAGGCCCATTGCGCAACACGGAGACAGAGTACTTCGCTGGGAGAGGGCGGCCAGTTCGCTGTGGTACATGGGCATGAAGGCGGTGACGAGGCCCCCCGCCAGCCCCACGAGCAATCGGCCCAGGAGCAGCAGCTCCACGGATACCAACAAGCGGCATACAGCGAAGCAGACGGCACCAAGGGCGAGTAGCATACCGCATATGTAAAAGCACCCGCGGCGTCCAAAGCGGTTGGCGGTAGATGCGCCCGTCATAGAACCGATGGCTCCACCCACCAGAAAGATGGAGACGACGGCCGACCAGAGCAACTCCAGGCCCGAGGCTCCCAGGTGAAGATCATATCGCGCAATCAGAGTTTCGTTGCACCAGGAGCGCATGAGCTGGGGAGGATAACGGTTTAGGATTATGGAACCTCTAAGTAGAGAGCTCCTCTTACCACGGCGGGGCTGTTCATGACCCCAGTGCAGTAGCCCACGGGCAAGGCGGCTCCAATCGAGGATCCAACGCAAGCCAAATTGAGGGAAAAGCTCCATTTGGGCTGATCCTGCTGGAAGGATTCGCCGGCCTAGTGAATAAAGCTATTCATCCAAGAATTTGCTCATCTCACCTGGGTCTGTTTCTTTTCGTGTGCCATTAGCGGTGCCTCTGCCTGACTTAATGATTGCCCCTCCACGGGTTCGCTGGCTTTTGCCTTTTCCATTGCGTTGATGATTTGCGGAACGGGTCTTTATGGGGGCTTCTGTGGAGAAGAATCACGCTGGTCAAGAGCTCCATTCGGAATGCTGCGATCATATTTCATTTTCAAGCACCAGAGCCCCAGAGCCCCAGGCCCCAGGGAGATTAAGGCACGTTTATGCGGCGCCGAGAGATAACCGCTGCCAAAGTTATCCAAATGTCAAAAGAGGCTTACAGGGGCGGACCGCATCGCGGGGGTTGTAATAATCTGGGTAGTTCGTTTTATCAGGTGATAATACTTTAAGTGCCTCAGCGGGTGCACTATCCATCGATCCATCCATCCCCATTGCACTCCACAAATAGCGCAATCCCCTTCCGACTGGCATAATTTATAATGGGCCAACTGAATCTCTATTCGCAGAACTGCCCGCACGGTCGCCCCACCATGCGTCATCTAATCAATATCACGATGCTAATGGATGAGGAGGAAGATGCTGATGCGGCGGAAGACCCGGCCCACCAGAAGTCCCAATAAAAAGCAATCTCGGCAACCACAGATTTCGTTTTATGGTTTATTTGCTTTGTAGTAGAATGAAGACGTGGGTTTAGCGGGAGTGGAGGTTGGAGGCACGACTTGACACGTGCACGGACTATCGGGCTATCGGGGACTAAACACTGATAGTGCGGAAGATATTAAAGCCGCTGTGGGCAGTGGAGAGCAGGACGCCCGGCAGCTGCGCATGCCAGTGCAGCTCCTTGATCTCCTTCTGGCCCTGGTGGATGAAGAGCAGTTGCGGCGGCAGCTTGTTTACCTCATCCTCGTTCTGGGCCTGGGCCTGCACCTGATCCGCATCCTTCTCCACAGCCAGATCCCAAAGAGCGATTTGATCGTCGTCACCGCCCGAGGCCAGGACTGTGGCTTCGCTGGGGTTCCACTCCACAGTGGTAATGTGATCCGTATGATGCTTGAAGGTAGCGATGGGCTTCTGGCTCTGGAACTGGCGCAAGTCCCAGATGTGCAGGAAGCCATCGTCGCCGCCGCTGGCGATAAAGGGCTCTGTGTGATTCCACGAGATCACGTTAATGTCGCTCTCGTGGGCATCCTGGCAGGTCAGCATGCAGGCCTTCTGAGGCGCCGCCCGGCAATCCCAGATGCGAATGGTCTTGTCCACCGAGCAGGATGCGAGGACGCTGCGCTCATTGGGGCTCCATTGCAAGTCCTCGACAGATTGTGTGTGCCCCGCCAGCGGACGTTGGTCTACCTTCCAGGTGCCGTCCTCTAGAGGACTCCAGATGTGAATATCGCGACGACAGTCGCCCGTGGCCAGCACACCCTCGGCAGTGGGACTCCAGTCCAACGCAAAGCCCTCCTGCTGGTGGCCACTAAAAGTGAACACCGGACGGGTCTCGTTCTGTTCGTATTGCTTGAGGAGCTGCGCATCCTCGACAGCTTGCAGCGGCTGTGTTAGATTCCAGATGTTCACGCGGCCGAGCTCGCTCCACGAGGCGGCGTACACTGTGTTGCCCAGACGGCGGGCACGGACACGGTTAACGCATCCCTGATGCTTAATCAGGGCGCAGGTCATCTGTGGCTTCTTCAGCTCCTCCTTGTCGGGCACATCGTCCTGGTCGTCTTCCAGTACCTCATCATCGTCCTCTGCCTCATCGTCCTGGGTCCTGTGCAGGTTGCTCATCTTCATCACAATCAGATTGTTGACATGGGTGCGGGCCGCTTGTGTGCCCGCCACAATGTAGGCGGTCATAGGGAATGCCTCGCGGCTCTTGCCCAGCTCATCCGGAACGACATCAAAGCTCAGACAGGGCGCCCCAGTGGAGGCCTGGTGCAGCATCACATAGGCACTCTCGTCGCACACCAGCTCCTCATCCTCGCCCAGTGTTTTGCCCGGCAGATAGACTTCTTTGGGCTGTTTCGGTGCGGAGCCGTCTTCCGACCCACTGTCGCTGTCCGGCTCTATGTCACTCTCGGCATCTTCCGGCTCCACCACCTCCATGCTCAACTCTTCGTTTTCGGACTCCATGGTTTGTTTATCTTCGTTTTTTGTGTTCAGTTTCTTGTTTTCTTGATCTGCACGTGGTGCATTGGTAAACTCGCAGAAGCGCCCCCCAGCGGTGAGAAACAAAAACAAAACGAGTGGAAAAACCCACTCAATTCAACAGCTTCGTCAGCGATGACAGCAGCACTGCCGAAGATCCCAATTTTAAACTATATTGAGTTATTTTTAGTGTGAATATGAGTTTTTATCCCATAAAAAAGCTCATACCAATCGCAATCACACTCAAGAGCGACAGAGCTAATTTTCGCGTAGTAAATATACAGTGTGACCGCATTCATTTTTAACTCATAGAAATATAGAACTTTTTTTAAACACACAGGGTGACCATTTGCGGTTTATTATATAATTTATATATTTAGAAACATCCATACGCAGATTTTCGGAATTTATTCTCTCTCCCATTGAGATTCCGCTGGATGGCACTTATTCACTTTCGAACTTGGGCGCGCAGTTCTAATATCAAGTCGATAGTATCGACAGCTGGATATACCCTTTTGTGGGATTTGCATACATATTCTCTTATTTCACACATAAATCATATAAAATGGAGTACTTAAGATTAGCCAGTACCTTGTACAAAACTTATTCATCAACCGGATCCAACTATGGAATCAGGGAATATGATTTCCGTTCATGGACAGCGAACTATTAACCCATTGTAGACCAGGGGGTATTTAAATGCACTCTTCGAATATTATGCAATTTCTTAAATTTAAGGGCAGTTCAGGTAAAAGAAATTGTGTATATTTTTGATTGAGAAAGTTTTGTGGGGAAAAAGGAAGGATGGTTTTACGAGAAGAACCTACAAACAGTATTGTTTTCCGCCGTTTAACTCAAATTGTTCACCTGTTCATATAGAGGGGGCTTAAGTGGGCTAAGTTCCACTACAAAATTTTTCTTTCAAACATTCCTCGTGCTAAATTATTTTGGAATCAGCGAGAACTTTGCATTTTATTAAAATGGTGAAGTCTGTTAATCCCCTGTCTTTTGTGCGCGGCATTTACAACAACGAGTTCCAATGGTGAGTGCCAAAAGACACAGTGCCCTGTCGGAAGGCTTTACATAATCTGAATCTCCTTTGGCAGGATGCTGGTCAAGAGCTACGCCCTCTTCTTTTTGGGTGTCCGTGTGGCCAAGGAGTTGGTGGGCCTGGAACTGATGCCCGCCGTGGGACCAGCGTAGATACTGACATGAAAACAAAACTGTGTGCGCCGTGTACAAATAAGGCAGTTAAAGTTAACTAGTTTAATAAAAACAGGGGAGAACGACTATGTATTTACACTTGTGTCGAGCTAAGTGATTAGATTAGCTTCTGCTCACTATCAGTTCCTTGATCTTGGTCTCGTCCGTGTCGATCTCGTGTATCAGACTATTGGCCAGCACGCTGGGAGTCATCTCGCGCTGCAGGAAGTTGGCCACCAGCTGCCTGCTGGGCACGGCTCCTCCATGGGCTAGAATCTCCGCTCGGTACCTCTCTCCAGACTGTCTGTTGAAGGGATTACTCTCGAAGTAGGTCTGCCATATCCAGGAGGCAATCGTCTTCGATATCAGATAGGCGTAGTATTTTGCACCGTAGCCGACAAGGTGAGAGAAACGCAGCTGCCAGGCCGTGTTCTCGACATGGGGCAGACCGTAGTAGCGGTTCTGCACAGCCTTAAGAGTCTCCGTGGTGTTGCCGCCCTTTTGGGCCATGTCTCCGTGATACTCCTGATCCAGGGCCGAATAGAAGACCTGGAGCTGTGTCTCGCTGGCAGCAAATAAATGCTTTGAGGCGCACAGCCGTTGCAACATGTCCTCGGAGATGGGTTTGTGCGTCTGGAAGTGGCGGGCGAATGTGCGCAGCACGCGAGGGTCACTGGCGAAGTACTCCATAAGAACACTCGGCACTTCCGCAAAGTCCGTGGCGCATCGCGTGCCCGTCACGTGTTGGTACTCGGTCCGCGCCAGCATAGAGTGCATGGCATGGCCCATTTCGTGGAAAAGATTATCCACCCGTGCCGGCGACAGCAGAGTCGGTCCAGCCCATCGGGGCTGGGCCAGTCCCAGCATAACCACAACGATGGGCAGCTGATAGGTTCCATCGGGCAGCCGCTTTCCTCCTTGGATTGTGAAATGGCAGTCCTGGTTGGGCTTGCCGCTCCGCTCAAAGAAGTCGCAGTATATGTAGCCAAGCAGACCCTCGCTCTCATGCACCACGGCCAGCTTGTAGATGTCGCTGTGCCAGGACTCGCCCGGCTCCATCTCCCTGTTCTCCAGTCGGACACCGTACAGCGCTTGGAGCAGATTGTCCAGACCCTCCATGCAGCCGCCGAGTGAGAAGTACGGGAGGAACTCATTGGCCTGCTCCTCAAGCGACTGTCGCTTCAATTGTGTGGTAAAGTACGGCGTGTCCCAGATCTCGGCCAGAACATTGGGCTGACCGCTCTCCTTCCGCTTCATCTGAGTCATGAGTGCAAAGTCCGCTTCGGCGCGTGGACGCAGTTGATCCGACAGTTGATCAATGAATTCATGGACAAGTTCTGGTCGCTCCATAGTACTGGCATTGAGAGCACGATGAGCGTATGTCTCGAAGCCACAGCTCTTGGCTAGTTCATGTCGACACAGCAGCAGATCCCGCAGCAGCTCCTCTTGGGTCTCAGACGGTTGCAAGTACAATCGGTAGGCGGCCTCTCGCATCTGAACGTTCTCTGCATTGGTGCACAAGCCAGTGATGATGACATTCTCCCCGGAGGTGGGGAAACTAAATGGACATTTCGTGGATATCTTCGACAGATTGGACAGGTTCTATATGGACTCACTAATTCCTGATGGACTCTGGGACATAGCTGCGCGGCAGCACGGAGGGCTGTGCTGCTCCGTTCATGAACTTCTGCCCCAGCTGTAGGATGTAGTCGTTGAGACGCACCACTCGAAGGCGTTCCGCTTCCGGCAGGTGTATTCCGCACTGTTCGAAGTCGAAGAGGAAGAGCCTGGCCACATGCTGATCCACCTCGGTGGTTGGTTTTAGGTCTCCCTGCTCCACAACCTTCCTCAGGGCTTGATAGAGTGGTTTGTGGGTGTTCAAGCTACAGTACGAAACGGTTTTGAGCGGGAAGAGATCTCTTGATGGGCATGAACTCACCTCTCCACCACACCGCAAATGCTGATGCAGGCCTGCTCCGCCGCCTCCATGTACTTGTTCTTTGGGTGGGCGATCCGTATGAACTCGGCCAGGTCGGCTACCTTGCACAGGGAGTCGGAGAGCTCGTCGAATATGTCGACCATTTTGCGTTGTCTTTGACTGGAAATCGCCTCCGCGATGAGATCCTGCGATTTGTTCTCCACATTGTCCCTTAGCAAATAGAAACCTTCGAAGGTGCGAAGCTCGGGCATCCGGAAAAGGCCCTGTACATGAAAAATTTATTAGGATCTGCGCTCTCCAAGCTGAAGGATTTCATGACTCACCACATCCTCGCGGGTAAAGTTGATGCGCTTCGACGGCGGCGCATTGAATGCCGTTGCTAGCGGCGACCAGGTGGAGACTAGCTTCCGGTGCCGCATCGTCATCAGAGTGGCGCGGGTGGAGCTGCGACTCATTTGTAACATAATGCTGATTGAATTGGGGCCAATGAGGATTGTTTACGTCTTTCCTGCTACCGCGTTACATATTCCATCAGCTGTTCCGGCCAGGGCTGGCGACTCTTCTCGTGCACCAAGCCAGATTTACACTTAAATTTAGACAAAATTAATCAACAACTGCGACACCTCGAAGCTTTTTATTTGACATGTTCATTTGTTGGTGCTATCATAGCTATGCATGTACATACAAACAGCGTATTAAATTGTATGTGTAAAATACATACATATATGCATTTTCTATCCATGGTATCCGACCTTTGATCCTGAAAAAAGAGTATGAAAGGTTCGACTTGAGTAAATCTACTTTTACCTGGAATTCACTGTGATTAGAGTTGTCGTAATCTCTTCTGATTGGACATTTATATACCAGAAATAAAGCCCATTTCTTCAGTTGACCAAGTTCACTCGACAACGCAATCATGAAGAACTCTGGGTAAGTCTGCACAAACTAGGGGCGAGGCGAGGTCAAAGTTGTTCGCTAATCTGACTAATCCCTTAGCAAGCTGAGAGGCAAAACCCTGTTCATTACCGGCGCATCTCGTGGAATCGGCAAGGCGATAGCCCTGAAGGCAGCTCGCGATGGGGCGAATATAGTGATCGCTGCCAAGACGGCAGAACCACATCCCAAGCTACCTGGAACCATCTATACGGCGGCTGAGGAGAGTAAGTGAGCTGGTGCAGTCATTTCTGGATGGAGTTTGACCTTTGTATTCCGCACTAGTCGAGCGGGCTGGAGGCCGGGCTTTAGCCTGCATTGTCGATGTGCGCGATGAGAAGCAAGTCCAGCAGGCCGTGGAGGCAGCAGTGGCCAAGTTCGGAGGCATCGATATCGTTATCAACAATGCAAGTGCCATATCCATGACCCCCACACTCGACACGGAGATGAAGCGCTATGACCTGATGCAGAACATCAACACTAGGGGGACGTTTCTGGTGTAAGTGGGCCATCGGGGCTTATCTGCTGCTGGCCGCCAATCTCATTGCGTCCGATCAAACTCCACAGATCGAAAAGCTGCTTGCCGTATCTGCTGAAGAGCGACAATCCGCACATACTGAACCTGTCGCCCCCGCTGAACATGAAGCCGCAGTGGTTCGCCAATCACGCCGCGTACACGATCGCCAAATACGGAATGTCCATGTGTGTTCTGGGAATGTCGGAGGAGTTCCGTGACCAAGGAATCGCCGTAAATGCTCTGTGGCCGCGTACAACGGTTCACACGGCAGCGGTGGAGATGCTCAGTGGCCCAGAGGGGGCTTTGTACTCCCGCAAGCCCGAGATAATGGCCGACGCTGCCTATGCAATTATTAGCCGGGATGCTAGGGACTACACCGGACATTTCTTCATTGACGATGATGTTTTGCTGGATGCTGGTGTGAAGGATCTTGCCAAATATGCCTGCTATCCGGAGAATATACATAAGCTGGCTACGGATATATTTTTGGACGATACAGGACCTTTTGCTAAATTGTAAATTGCATGTATTTTATTGCCATCGCAGGTTACATGTTCTATGGGATAAATAACATAAAAAAGGTTTAATTTGACTCTAATGATTAAACTTTTGGCTCTGTATGGATATTTTGAACTAATGCGGATTCGTTCCGTTTACCGCTAAATTAACTTATAAGTCTAGCGAGGGCTGACGGTTTCAGAAATAGAATATCAAAATTGTGCAACAGGTTAATCTCTTTATTATTATTCTATTACGTTTTTTTTGTTTGACTTTTTAGGCTAAGTCCAATAAAAGCATGTATTTAAAATAAACCAGTTAAGTAGAAAATAGGTTCATTAATTGGATACAATTATGTGGGCAGAGCTGAGAGATCTATCTAGCTAGAAATATTCGACGGAATATCAAAAACGAGGAATATGTATAAAGAACTTGAATTCGTCAGTATATTTACGGTATATTTCTGAGGGTCGGACGGTATATTTCGATAAATCGGTCACACTGAACATCACATCCCTGGCATTTTAATTTATAAAAACTGCGCGTGTTTTTGTTATTTCCTTAATGAAGTTAAAAGTTATAAAAATAAGTTACAAAGTTTAGTTACAAAGTTAAGTTAAAAGTTAAGTCACCAGAGAACGCTGCTGCCCATTTGCAAAGAAGAGCTATTAACTTCTTGTAAAAAAAACGCGGGTATAATCTCGATATGGCATCATGCGTCTTGTACTTCGTATTCCTAATATTTGCGGCTCATAAATTGACTGACGCTGCGAAGTTAAACCACCCGCGAGTGTTGCTTCCCATTTTCAACGACAAACCCGTCAACTTCACTTTGGAGGTGGACGAACGAAATTGCTACAAATGGTGAGAGGCGTCGGCACGGCTAGACCGGCATTTTAACCTCAAAATATTTGTTTTTGTTGTTTGGTATTTTATCGCTACTGGAACGAATTGAAGGGTCGCAAGCAATCACTATGCAATACCAAGATATTGCGCCAGGATCAAATACCTTAAATTCTCCTTTGGGCTAACATCCTAAGCATTGTTTAAAAGCTAGTTCCGTCTACGGGCCGTCCCCCATACACCATCTGGGTATTGCATAGTTTTTAATGTTTTATTTTAGGTTTTAACATGTTTTAACGTCGACTGACGGACACTAACCTTAAATATATTTCAGGACATCTTCCCGCCAAGACCTTATATCTGTGCAACCGGTGTATCATGGCTTCAGCGAATGCGCCTACGAGGCGGTGGTCACAGTGCGGACCCGCGAGCGACGCCGCAACACGGCCATCGTGTTTGCGGAGGATGTGCAGACCGGTGCCATGCTGCGCTGCGACGTGATAGTGGACAAAATTAGCAGTCTGAACGTCCGGACTGCCACACGGCAGCTCTACCTGGAGGAGGCGCCAGCGATCTTCGAGCTGCACGCCTTTGACTCTCAGGGCAACGAGTTCTTCACCCTCGAGGGAATCGAGTTCAACTGGGACATCTCGGAGCATGACAGCAAGAAGCCGCCCGCAATGCGGTTCCTCACCTTCTCGAAAAGCCCCTACCACACTGTGCCCCCCGCCCTCGAGAAATTCGAAGCCGCTGGCATCAAGGGCTACATGATCCTGCTGGAGGGCATCAATACGGGCACTTCAAAGATAACAATCACAATGCCCTATGCCGAGTACAGCAATGTGAAGCCCATGGAAATATATATCAGTGTACTGGCCAATATCATTATCGAGCCTTCCGAGGTTACGATCCTGAAAAAAGACTCCATTAGCTTCCGCATTCTCCAGCTGAAGATGGACAAGCTGCATGACATTACGAAGAGCAACCAGTACTTCCTCGAAGTGGAGGATGCAACAGTGGCCAGCTTGAAGGGCAATACTGCAACGGGAAACGAACTGGGGCGCACCCAGATCATATTGCGCGATCGAAACATGCCGGAAACCGATAAGAACACCAAGGGGCCCAGTGCCCTGTTGACAGTGGCAGAGCCCCATAAGCTGGGCATCAGCCTCCTGCCTCACAACAACTGGGTGACGGTGGAGGGCGAGCGGCACGAGGTGGCCTTCGACCTATACGCTCCAGATGGCCAGAAGGTTATGTTGGGCAGCAAGTTCGACATTAGCTCCCGACTGGATGAGTCTCTGTTTGGCATCATCGACAGAACGGCAAACGGCAGCCGTTTGTATGGCGAAGCCCTGAAGAAGGGTGTCAGCCTGATCCATGGCACATACAAAAAGGTAAATAAATGACGATGGCCTCTCCAGTTCTTTTCTGAGATTCAATCTATTGCAGCTCATGGTGGAGGCAGAGCTGCAGATCTTTGATGAGTTGCGGCTCAAACCCACTAAGGTGATCCTGCCCTACGATCCGAACAGCATAAAGCCGCTCAAGCTGCAGTTCCATGCGACTGGCGGGGACAACAGCTACGTCTGGTTCTCCGGCAATCCGCAGGTCCTGCAAATCGACGCCCAAGGCTTGGCCACTACCGAAATCCGGGACGTACGTGCCTCCACTGGCACGCAGGAGCAGCACGAGGACGGAAACCTGCTGGCTGCCCACACCACCGTCAAGGTGGCCCTTGCCAAGAACCAGAACGTGGCCCGAGTGGCTCAGATCTACTTCTTCTCGCCGAAGCGGCTCGAGATCAAGAAGTACAACTTCGAGACGGCCCTCAAGGACTACGTGCTTCTGCACGTGGCTGTCTTCGGCCATGTCAACGACTCGGATGTGCCGTACACAAACTGCGATAACTTGCACTTCCAGCTGGACTTCAGCCAACCCATCCTGCAGCACGAGAGCAACGGAGAAGCTGTTGAACTAGCTGATGGTGCGTGTCATGTGCTCAGGCTGCGGGCCACTGCCGTGGGCAGCACCTCGCTGCGCGTCTCGTATGTCTTTCAGAACAAAGTGCTTCAGGACGCGGTCGATCTGCATGTGTACGAGGCGCTGAGCGTCCTGAATCCCGTGGAGAATGAGCTGGTGCTGCCCATTGGCGCGTCGCGAAACTTGATCTATGTGCATGGGCCGCGCCGCATCTTTACCCTGGAGGCGGAGCTCATCAAGGCCACAAACTTCAACGGCAAGATCGTCGATGTGTCGGAGATTGAGTTCGACACCCAGGACCCCATCACCTCGTTCAATGTGCTGTGCCGCCAGCTGGGCGAGACGGAGTTCACCTACCGCGTGTACAACAGCCTGGCCACGTCCAATTTCGTCGCCTATAGTTCGACGGTAACCACCAAGGTGCACTGCGTGAAGCCGCGCTTCCTGAAGCTATACGCCAGACAAGAACTGCGCCAGTCGTGTCCCCTTGAGCACCGCTCCTCGCTGGTGTACCTCAAGAACCGGGAGAATAACTTTGAGATCGAGATAGAGGTGCAGGACGCCAAGAACCGCAGGCTCATGAACGTCAGCTCGCTATGGCTGGAATGGGAGTTTGCCTCTGGCGACGAGCGATACCATGTGGACAACATTCCCCATCGTCAGCTGTCCGAGCTGGAGTACTTCCACGGCGTCAGCGTCCCTTCTGCCGAAATCCTCGTCCTCACACTGAACGAGGTGGCGCCGAACTTCCGCATCAAGGGCACGGTGGTCCACTACAACGATAAGATGCTGTCCCATCAGAACATTAACGCGGAGCGCCCTCCCTTTGGGGTCGAGAACGTACGTGTTTCGTGGAACTCGCACTCAAACCAGTAGTTCCTAACTAACAGCCTTTTGTCTTTTTCGCAGCGGAAAACGGGCAGTGTCACTACGCCGTTGATTGAGAACGAGATCAGGTTCCACACGGTGAACAGAACGCTGCTGGCGAAGGATGCAATCAGCATCTACCTGGCCCCCTCGTACAGCGAACGCATCCCCCTGGCCCAGGGAAGCGGCTTCTTCCAGATAGAGCTCTCCGAGTCCGGTATTGTCAATGTGGTGCATGACGAGAAGTCCGGCGGACTGGTGCTGACACCGCTTCGTCTGGGCCATACGCGCCTCGAGCTGACCGACCGCTGTCTGATGAATGAGCCCAGCCATCTGTCCATCTCCGTGGTGGGCATCGGCTCGATCAGCGTGGTCAGCATGGATCGGGTGGAGCGAGCTAATTCCATCGAAGCGATTGTGCAGCTCTTCGACACCAATGACAATGAACTGCACGTGGATCCGTCATATTTGGCTGTCTACGACCTCTCCGAGGTCGTCTTTAATCCGAATATATTGAACGTGCGTCTGGACATGCAGCACAATCTGAGGCCAGGCCAGATACGGTACAGCATCACCGGCAAAAATATCGGAGAGACGAAGATAGTCTTCCAGTCCGGCAAGGGGTCGCAGCAAGTGTCCAGCGAGCCGATCGTTGTCCAGGTGTTTGCCCCGATCCGCCTCTACCCGCGCGACTCCACACTCTTGGTGGGCAGCAGCATCCAGATCTACTGCCAGGGCGGTCCCCAGCCCAACACAAACCTGATCTACACCGTGGAGAAGGAACAAGTCGCGAGTGAGTTTCAATCGTAGGGACCATTAGGGATGTGCCTAATCTCTCGCTCTCTCGTAATTGTCGCTTAGCCATGAGCTCCGCCATTGTCACGGCACATCGCCTGGGAGCCAGCAATATCACCGGGAAGTGTCTGATGAAGAACCCCGTCACTGGCAAGGATGAAGTCGTCTCCCAGGACACCATCGAGGTCCGTGTGGCTGCTCTGAAGGGCGTGGAGATCCGCACACCGCTGGTCCGGATTCGCAGTGGCGCCGTCATGCCCGCCACCCTATGGGGCCAGCCGGACTTCTCGCCCATGGTGCTGGGAACGCTGGAGGACATGCAGATCACCTGGACAGTCAGTCAGCCGGGAATCGTGGAGATATTCAATGTGTTAACCGAAGCGGGTGGGTTGTGTTTTTATACAACGATACGATTGCATATACCGTGCCCCGATACGGCATTGCGGCTCAAAGATCTCAGCTCAATGCCCACCCAGTGCACGAAGAACGAATACTTCGAATGTTCTCCGATGAGCCTGCACGGTTGAGTTCCAGTGCAGGCACAGATACGGAACATACAAATCATCTGATCCCAAAAACTTACTGTATTCCTCGAATACTAACATTTGCCATATATATTTTATAGGAATCGAGTACCAGAGCGGCGACCTAATCTCGGTACGGGTGCGCGCCCTGAATCCCGGCAAGGTCACAATCACAGCGTCTGTGCGACTGGCAGATGGCACAAGGCTGCCCTCCTCCAGCGTTGAGCTAATTGGTAAGTGCCCATTCGGTCGAGCCACTGCCGAGCCACTCACTTCTCTGACCCTCTCTGACAATGCGGTCCGCAAATCGAAATTGTTATCGCAGTTTTCAAAACACTGGAGCTGCTCGGACCCAAGCCCATCAAAATGGACGTGATTCTGGCGGCGCCACACAGCACGCTTCAGTTGAAGTCCAACATCGACGAAGCGGTCTATAAGCTGGATGAGCAGAGCAGCGGCATTGTTAGCGTGACGCCAGATGGCACTGTACACACAAAGGACACCCTCGGACGGGATCTGATAATTGTAAGTGCTTGTGTGATGTTTGTGTGCTTGTGTGTTGGGTTTGGATTGCCCAAAATCGGCTTATTTCCAAAATTGTAAATTGCATTTCCTTTTGTTGCGTCCAGGCCAAAACCGTGGACCAAAATATGCCCATCGGCATTGAGGTGAAGGATGTGCAGTTCATCCTGGTGTCCCTGGTGCCAAACATAAAATTCAGGCAGCCAGAGCACAAAATACCGCGCGGCACGAACCTCGTGTTCAAAGTGTCGCTGCACGACAATCTGGGCAACGAGTTCTCCCACAACATCGAGGACGCCAACGGGCTGCGCTACGATCTGGCCACCAAGGATGTGGTCGATGCCCAGATCGGCAACAATCTGACAATTGCGGTGAGTGTCCAGTGTCCAGTGTCCAGTGTCCTGGCCAGAGGCTGTTCATTTTTCACCACTTTCATAAATCGGGTTCCTGCAACTTTTATGCCAAAGCATACAAAACTTTTCCTTTGTCATGTTTGCCTGGCGGAAAGAGATCAAGCGGAGACAGAAGCGGAGTCGGAGGAAGCCTTTACTTTTGTGGTTTATATGTAAATTTCCACTTTAAGTTTTTCGGGGCAACTTATTTCAATTTCTATTTCTGTGTGCCTCGCCGCCTGGCCGCCACGCTCTGGCAGCCAAAAACCTCTGCATTTTAATGCACTAGATAAAAGCAGAGCTCGAGTCAGAGATGGAAACAGAACCAGAGACTGAGCGAGGCATGCTGCCACCTGAGGATGAGTACGAGGCGACGAGGGCTGCGCTAAAAATCTCCAAATCCGGCCGCATGGCCACGTCGCCACGTAAAAATGCAGCACATGATGCTGACCGACCAGCAGGCAGGCGGATTTTTGGGGCTCTTAAAAGTTGCGAGTGACCACAGGCAGAGAGACCACAAGAAGCAGCAGAGGCAGCAGCTGCAGCAGCACATAATGAAAGCTCCGGCCCTCTCGAGGCACATTCCCTGTCCAGGCACATTCCTACTATTCCTACTCGCATTAAATTCAAATGGCAGCCTTTAGTGCTAAAAGATATTAATTTTGAATGCATACTCGTCCCCCCCCCCCACACACAGCTGAACCTGCAACGCGAGACGAACAACATGATATCCATCAGTTTAAGGGACACGATGCGCGTTAAGTATGCTGAGGACTATATCAAGCTGTCCGTGGTTGAGTCGCAGAACATCTACCCCACCAAGGTGAGTTGGCTTTGCAGTCGAATTGTGCAGCAGATGTGGCCACAGGATGTGAGCAGACAACAGGACAGGACCACCCTGCAATGGTCTTGCAATGCTAAACGTTTCTCATAATTCAATCCGATTTGTCTTGTCTCTTGTCCGCCCCCCGGATGCATGCACAACCCTGTGTCCCACAAAACCAAATCCGCAAATGTTCAACTGCTGCAACCGCATCGCATGCCCATCACATGCATCGCACCGCATCAACCTTCGCCTTTGGCCAACCTTCAACGAACCTTCGTCACATCCACAGACAATTTTCTCTGTGGGCGACATCATTTGCTTCGATTCACCGCTAACGTTGTCATCGATTTGGAGCAGCTCCAATGAGCAGATTGTGACGATTAATAAGCGCACAGGTGAGTAGTTTGCCATCCCCCCTTTTCCCCCTTTTTTGGTACTGTCTCTTTTCTGATTACGATTACGATTACGATTACGATTATGAGGATAACTATCTTTAATAGTCTGTTGAGGGTGGATTTGATTCGGGATTGGGAATGGAATTTTTGTTATTGTTACAAAATTTATGCATGCCCGACTGTCAAGCGTTGCTTGCCCACTGCTGCTGCATGGCATGCCCACTAATCCCGTAAATTGGCCTATATTTCACGTTCGATTTATTGATAACCCAATTAGGCTTGTTTTCGTCTAGTTTAGGAACAACAAAGCCCCGAACCCGGCCATTCTCTGGCAATAATTTGCATTAATTACTTGGCAATCGCGTTGAATTTCCCATAGATTGCACTGCCCCTTTTAGGCAGGAGAATTGCCAGTAGAGGGTTATATTGGATCGATTCAAATAAAGCATAAATCTGGAATCCTTTGAGGGATATTTATGCAAGCTCATTTTGGGGATTATTATGTCGAAGGAGGAAGGTATTCAAAGGAGTGCACGGCCACAAAACCACGTTTGGTCCCAATGGAAAAATTTTGTAATACGAGTACAGTGGCAGGGAAACAATGCTCTAGGGCAAAATTTCCTTTGAGCTTAGAAAGAAAGAGAGAAAGGGGGATTCCTTTTGCTCTCCTTTGCTGACTGGGGATATCCTCATCATACAGTTGTCCTTAGGCCAGTGCCACTGCCACTGCCACTGCCACTGCCAATGCAGCTTCCCCACAAACGCTCACAATTCTAGTTGAGCCATGGCCGGAATACGGGTAAACCCCTTGACAAAATTCCCGACGCAAGCCAGCTAAGCGTAATACATTATTCATGGAAGACAACTTCTGCCCACGCAACAAACAAATGGAGAAACGCAAAGGAAAATACAACTTTTCACACTTTTCACGTAGCAAACGGTGGCAAAAGGCTGGGGAATAGGCAAACAGGCAAACGGGCAAACGAAACAAACAAACAAAAATGGAGACGTTTAACAGCCACCAAACCAACAGACGAAGAAATGTGGGCAAGGCCAAGATGTGATTTCGCTGTGGGTTGTGTTGCCGTTCTTAACTGTGTGCTGCACTCAAGCATAAAGATAAAGTATCTATTGCCAGCCAAGAAGAAGAACTTACCAGGTGAATAGCTCTGAAAGTTTCTGCCAATAAAATGGACTCACAGACAGAAGCACAAGCGGCGGCAGTTCCCTACTTCTGTATGGACACACTTCCCATACAAAGGATCTAGGAAGAAGCAGAACGCGACAGATGCACAATGAATCCTCGAGGATACAGTTGCCAGAAGTCTCCGCTGGGACGCTTCCACAATCAGATTCAAACAATTAAATCATTACAATTCCTCCATCATCTTCGGAGTTCCATTGGGCTTCGCTTCGCTGGCCGCAAACCATGAACTTGTTGATATCGAGACTCAAACTTTGCTTCGAGGCGGAATTCAAAATTTTGCTCAACCTGAAATCGGACCAAGTTTCTCCTATTTAAGCATTGTTTGCTCAGTTACTTGAAGCACTGGCAAAGATGTACTATAGTATTGTACTCGAACTAGAATGCATTGTAGGGGGAAGCGTTTTTGACCCCGTCAAACAAGTCTCTTTATTCTTGTTGTGCCCTCTCATGGGTGTCTGTACGAATAGTAGTATTTCCTACTTATTGCACTTCAGCCATCAGCACCATCTTCAACCCAAGGAAAGTACGAGGGATATTCTCTACAGCTCTCTTTAAAGTTGTGAAACTTTAGATATAGATATTGGCCTGGTAGGTACTGCTGCACGACTTTAATCGGAAGGTTTTCCAAAGCTTGAAGGAGAAGTCCTGCTGCGTTGCGTGTCCCTTGAATGCCTCTCCTTCTATGAGACTTATTGGAAAGCGATTATTTATTTCCTTTTCAATTTTCAATTGACTATTTTGCCATTGTTCAGGGAAGCGACACGAGATCCCCAAGCAATTTATACAGCCAATGTCCTTCCCATCTACAGATTAGTTTTAGTTAAAGTTTTTGTTGTCGTTGCTGTTGCTGTTGAAAGGAGAACAAAAGCGGAAAATCAAAGCCAGCAGTCTTGTGTCGAGTCAGGCAGCCACTGAGTGGGTAATTCCCCAAACAATTAGCCATCTGTTTTCTGGCCGTTGCTTAAAGTTGAATACGCTCAAACAATGAATAATTATCGGGCTGCAGGCACACAACATGTGTACGCTTTCATATGTAAGTACATTATGCGGCCCTGCCCCCAAGCGATGTATCATTCCGTTCAGTCCGGTGAACAATAGTTTAAATTGGCTGATCTTGTTATTACACATTGAGTACTTACTACTAACTCCTGCAACTACCCCTCTCCAGCTCTAGCCCTGAACATTACTTATGCCTCGCTGGATTGGAGAGCTCTTCGCTCATTGGCGCACACTTCACCGCAGAAAGCATTAATTTAAACCACATTTCGTTTCGTTTAGGCATTGCCCGCGTGCTGAACCACCGCCACAAGGTGGGCGAGAAGATTGTGATCACCAGCGGCGATGGGGCCAACCCTGGGGGCTTCATCAAGTACGGTCTGGAAGTGCGCGAATCGGATGCGGTAAGCCACTAGCTGCTGCAACTGCTGTAACTCCTCTCACCTCACCTCACATCACCTTAATCTTGCCTTGCAGATTGTGTTTGCCAAATCGCTGGACATATTCAGTGGATCCGAGTATCGGGGACTGTTGGTGCTGCGCAACCACATGCAGTCCGAGAAGCACAGCAACCTGGTAGGCTGACCCTTGGCATATCCACTTCTGCTAACTCCTGCTAACCCTCTCTCATTCCCAGATCGCTCACAACGCAACAAAGTGTGCCATTCAACTGGCCGATGAGCCCGTGGATGTCTTCGCCTGTCGAGTGGTGGCCAAGGATGCACTCGGCCGGCAGCTGCTGAAGCTCTACAAGGCACAGTCCATGTTTGATGCCAGCAGCGGGCAGTACGTCTGCCGCGTGAAGCTGCTCTCCAGCTTCATCGAGCTGCTGGCCGTTGTCAAGACAAACAATGTCTATTTGGAGCTGCAGGTGAGATCTGTTCCTATTGTCTTCGACAACTCAATCTACTCAAACCATATCTGTACCTCGCTAACCACTATGCTCTGCTCTGCACAGGCGACGATGCCCAGCGGCGTTTTGGATACCATGTCACTGAAATTGGTGCCGGGCATTAAAGTGAAGCCCGAATTGGTCCAGGTGACCGATTTGAAGCCACAGGAGCTGCACATCAGTGGGCTGGACAAGGCGCTGCACAAGCTGCAGGTGAGTGGGATGAACCGCTGCGATGCATGCTTCGGGCTGTTCAGAGACGACGCACTTTGCTCTTATTTGCGAGACAATCATAAGTACAAGTGGGTGGGCCTGAAGGAGTCGCACTAGCACTAGCACTCTGAGCGGTAATAAAATACAGGAAATTGCTTTACAATGTACTCCAGTGATGTTTCCAGCCACTGCCACTGCCATCGCCATCGCCATCGCCATTGCCAGTGGCCCTGGCGGCTTCTTCAAAGTACAATATTATGTACGACAAGCGCTGAGAGTGCTCTTCGAGCTCAACGGAGCGAAGGGACGGACCAGCCGAATACTGTTCCATGAATTTAAAAGTTCCTGCTCATGAACTGTCTGTCTGTCCTTGCCGGCCAGGCAACCATCCATTGTTGCCACTGTGGTTGGGCCGCAAGAATCGCCGCAAGCTGTAGCTGGAGCAGCCGCAGCAGCAGCCGCAGAGGCAGGGGCGGTGCAGAGACATAGCCACAAGAAGGAGCAGCAGCAATGCAATGTCAATGCAAGGCATTCGGAGGCAGCAGGCAGCCAGGCCACATTGTGCCACCCACCCTCCCCTCCTCCGTTCTTTGAAGACAGAGCAGAGCAGAGCAGAACAGAGTCGTCTCGCCCTTGTCTGAAAAATGCAAAATGACAGCATTTTGCTTGACTTCCGTTTCCGGCTAGCTTGAGGCTTTATTTGCCCTGGCATTCAGTAAAATATTAGCTGCATTTGCAGCAACTCTAATTACAGTAAAGTGGCCATTTGAGATATTCAAGATAATTTGCATTTTCGGACAAACCCGAACAACAGCAACATTAATGTAGCTGACTCTGGAAGTCGCCTAGTGATCTGGCTGCGAGATGCGGGATGCGGGATGCTCTTGGTCGGTTGTCACTGGTGGTGATTGGCACTTGAATGCTCAGTTCGCCACTCAAAGAGCATCAGCTGAAAGTTGAATGTTTGTTCTGGAGTGGCCACTGGGAGTGGGAGTGGGACTGGGAGTGGGACTGGGAGTGGGACTGGGAGTGGATGGGCGCTTAGCAGCTGTCATCGAGATGCAATGGCCATTGTCCGTTCGGGCTGCCCGAATAGGGTGTGCTTTGCATTGTTTGAGCTGTCTGTGTTTTTTCCCTCTGTTTGTCTCTGGTGCAATTGAGCGTTTTATTGGTGCAGTACTCATCGGAGAATCGGGGGCAAGCCACTCGAAAGCGGTCCGTTCGTCCGTTCGTCCGTCTACTAATCTTTCTGTTGTGTTCGCCCCGCCGGCGCTGATCGCTTTGCTTTTGATTAATTAATTATTAATTAATTATTTGAAGCTGATGCCCCGGACCGGCATCAGCTTCACAGGAGACAGACCGCAGAAGACATATTATGTGGCTGTCAATTTCAGTGCTCGGTGCTCGGTGCTCGGTGCTCAGTGCTCTCGGCACATTTTTATTAAAATGCACATTCATTCTCAAACAGACGACTGTGACCGCACTGCCCCCCCGGCACGCATGCACGCACGCTGGCAGATGCGTCGATGGGTTTAATAAAAAATACATTGGTCTGCATAATTTTAAATTAATTATTCAATATTCCCTTTCGTGTATTATCGATGGACTAATAAGGACATTTTTCAACGGGTTTCGCAGTTGCTGTTGTCGATGTGCCGGCACTTCCGTTTATTAACAATGTCGATATTTTTTGTCAAGTACTTATTATTATGCATTAATATTATATAAATGGGTGTATGGTTGGGGCTCGTTCCGATGTCAGCAGTTGTTCTCCATTCACATCCGTTGCCGTAATAACTTATTTCTTTCCGCTTCTTTTTTGTTTTTTTTCTACCTATCCATTGTTGGGGTCTCAAGGGCATATTGTAATGGGACTTATGTGCAGCATACATACGTGTGTAAAAACGATTGTTTTTTGTTGGGTTCTATCTCCTTTCTTTGGCCACTTCCCAATTTGCAGTCAGCCAGACTTCTGGCAACTCCGAAAGTCGTATTAAAACAATATAAACCTTACCAATTGGCAATTATTTCAAAGTTATCATAAATTTTACTAATAATCGAATGATTTATGATTTCCAAGTGCAGGGAGTTCCACAGTCGAGCACAATGACTGCCACTGCCACTGCCACAGGGACAGCGACTATTTTGTAAATTGAATAATTCATGTCAGATATTATTAATTTAAATGTTGCAGAAATAGTCAAACAGATGCGTTTGCGATTAAAGTTCATTTGGTAGCATATATTTTCCCTGTTCAGGAACTTTTTGATGAGCCCACTTCAACTCTTGTTTTTGTGCAAATGGAATTTGTTTTGAAATATTTACTCAAGGCTCCGATGGTTGTTGAGATTCCATTGAGAGAGTGTTGGTCAAATATTATCAGTTTAGCAGCAGGTCACAAGGCAAGGAATTTGATATGGGAAGAGAGCCAGTCCCCCCAGTCCCCCAGTCCCCCGGCCATAGACACTCAGAGACCTGTGACTGAAACACATGCAATTTATGTTTCAAGTTTCAACAAAATGCACACAAAAAGAAGTGTGTTCTTTATGCATAACATTTATTTGATATTATTTTTAATTAAATGATTTTGCTGCACATTCAGATATCAAAATTCATTTCAAAACAATGCCATCTGTCTCCCAGAGTTCCCATCACTCTTCCCCCTTTCCCCCTTATGTTGCCTATTGAATTTCCTTGGAAGCTTTCGGCGTGGCAAATGGGGAAAGGAATCATGTTGAATGGGAAACCATAATAATTTTATTATAATCTAAATTAAATGAAATACAACTATTTAATCCGCGGACAGGTCAAACCATCGAACAGCAAATACTTCTCTGTGGATTTCATTGAGCACGGCCATGGCATCGGCAAATATCGTTTGCAAATCTTCGAGGACTTTCCGCTGGATGAAAACTATTACGTACTGATTGAATCCCCGGAAACGGAGCAGATCATCAAGGTATGCTATTATTTATGCTTATATTTTAAAAGAATAGACTCCGAAAGAGAGAACGCAACCATCAAAAGTGCCTTTAAAATGTTGCGCCAAAGTAATATTTCACCAAGAAAATAAGAGAGATACTTGGTCTACGTGTACATATGTACAAGAGCCAGGCTCTTGCGAAGGGTACGACTGGATGTAACAGGCAGAGGGACAGGCTTTCCTCATGATCAACGTCCGTTTGAATGTCAGGATCCCCGGAAGAGGAATGCCCTCGTACCATGGAATGCCATGTAAAGCCATGGTATCCTCTAGTCGGAATAAAGACTATAAAGACTTCCTCCTGTTGTGCTGCGTTTTTTCAATTTGGAACATTTTCTTGTCGTTGCACTTGCAACAGCCAACAGCCAACAGCCAACGGCCAACAGTAGCAGCAGGGAAAAGCACAAATGTAAATACTACGCTGCCACTCCATAGCCATGGCCATTTCTCATTCGGTACCTGATGCCATTAGATAGTGCAAACACGCTGATAGCCAGCCGCGTATCAATTTGTTGTTGCGGAAACTTGTTCTCCCCTCCCGTCTTTCAGTGGCGCCTCGAAGTGAAATACAAATGGTCTTTCCGGGAGGGCCAACGGAATCGAATAAATAAGTTTCGTTTATGCACCCCGACAATGGTCATTGCAACGGACCCAACAAAAGGAAGGAGCAGCAGCAGCAGCAGCGGCAGGAGCAGGAGCAACTGCAACATCAGCGGAATGACGTCTGTCTTGCTCAACCTTTGTCGAAATTACATAAATTTCGGCCCTGCCCGACCTATAAACGCTATCTGAAACCGTTTGGCCTATAAACAATGGCAGAATCGTTAGGTTTGTGGCTGTGTCCAACGCTGGGCGACACTGCATTGCCAATAAATTTTGGACCATATGTCGATGGAACGCATGTTGGGTCATTCGGCCAGCAGAGAAAGTGTCCTGCAGATGTTTCTGCCCGAACAGCCGGAAGCTTACTTCTGATACAGCATATAAAGATGATTAGTAACGGCCGAGTTGGGATTGGACTGTGGGTTCAGGGATTAGCATTATGTCTGTTTATAATTCCGTTTGATTATTTGTCTTTACAGGTGCCCATTGTGGGCAGCACAATGCTGGCCCAGAAGTGCACCGACCGTTCCTATGGCGGACCTCTGATCTCTCGTCTGGTGGAGAATATTGGCTTCCTCGCTAGCTCAGTGGTGATTGTAATCATCTCGATATGGGGTGAGTGTGTACATACCTAATATATATGTATGTATCTATTCTCTATTCTATTGACCGTGTAAATTATGCACAAAACTAAAGTCGGCCCGGCGGAGTGGCTTTGTTAGAGCCGAAGCATCATAAATCATGGGAAAGGACTGGACTTGGAGTCAGTCTCGAGTTGCTGTTGCCGTTGCCGTTGCTGGTTCTGCTTTTGTTGCGGTTGTTTGCAGTTAATCGCAAATTCCATGAATTTTTAATCAGCCCCTGGCTGGAGGAAGCGGAACTGGAAGAAGATCTGGAGAACTGGAGCTGCGGGCATCCTTGAGCGCTATCCTTTGACGCAGACCTTTTCAGTGGTGACGCAACCTGTGTCCTGCGTTTGGGACAACGCTTGGTTAAACCTTGGCCATTTTCCTGCATTTTTACACGCGCAGCAGCAGCAATCGAGTTGAGTCTGGGGTCCGAAAGTTGCGGCAAAGTTTTCCCCTTTTAGGACTCGCTCTTTTGCCATTTTTCAATGTACCTCTGGCTTGTTGGCCACAGCCCCGCGGGGCAAGCAGTGGGCGGCGTCTGATAGTTTTGTACTATCGCTTCGAAAACACTTTACACCCAATAAAAAAGTGAGCAACACAACGTAACACAACACACCACAAAAAAAAAAAACCCAAATAAAAACAGTCATGGCTAACCTTAGCTTGGCTTGGCGCTTACCTTGTTCGCCTGACAAACTCCCAAAAGAAGATAAGAAGTTTCGGTTCTGTTTGGCTTGGGATAGTCCGCCCTTTCGAGCCCTCAGAGGGTGCGTAAACAACCGCAGCAAAGGGGGAGGAGGAGCAGCAGCTATATCAACAGCAACAGCAACAGCAGACCAAATTCTTGATTAATTGCATCTCGCATGCATGGGGGTCCATAGAATGACGCTGCGCGTATATATCGCCAAAACTTTTATTTCTGTTTTTTTTTGCTACTCACTCACCATCTTTCTCCCCCTCCTCACTGCAGTGTACATGTCTTGGTTCCAATCGGAGGGCGTCAAGCAAGTCAACTCTGAGGGTAAGTTTAATTAATAATTTTGAGTGCGCACAGCCCCGGGGCCAGCAGCAGGAGCAGCAGCAGGAGCATCTGGAGGAAAACTAGCTCCAACTGGAGATGGAGGCCAGGCGGCCAGGCGGGCAGGGAGCAGCAGCCACGCACAACTTTGGCTACACTTCTCTATTAGTTTCAAGTTTTTAGTCATTTCGTGCATGAATACCAAAAAGTTTCGGGCAGCGCCCGCGATGCCAGCGATGCCAGCCCGAGCGATAAAAGGCGCCGTCTTTGCACTATCATCATCAGCAGCGTTGGCAGCATTTACAGAATTTCTTATTTATGACTTGAACTTTGATTTTCGAGCACTTTTTTCTGGTCGCGCCCATCGTGATGGAACTGCAGAGCGACCCACCACCGCCCTGGCTGATGCATCAGCTCAAAGCGTGCTAATCATCGCTGGGAAGCTCATTCAAATGCAAAGCATTCAAAGGCGCCCCTGGATACCAGTCGGCGACTGCACTCTATCCATAAATTTATCAAATTTAGATGTAATATGCCAGAGTTCAAAGGTTTTCCTCTGGAAAGTTTCGCGCTAGGGGGTCTGTTACTTTGTATCAGCTTTCTCCTCAACGGAGCCTGCATTGCGCACTCTCGAATTACCTTAATTACAAAATTAGTCTAATTACTCAGGATTTCTGCCCCAGCCCCATCCAGGGCCCCAGCCCCCCTCTAATGAGGGGCTTGCGAGGTCAGCAAGTCGACCCACTCGCGCAGCGCGCGCCCACCCCCCTGCCCATTGGCTGCCCTGCACGTAATTTTCACACTAATTTTAATAGCTAAATTATTTGTTGTTCCGCCCAGTGCTGCCAGGCTTCAAGGACTAATTACATGCTTGGGTCTTAGCTCGGAACGAGAAATTTTTCAGAGAACTCGTGGAGGAAATTTCGATTCCACTTCCCATGTTTTGAGCCCTATTTTTTGTATCTCCTTACAGCTTTCCAGAAGAAGAACTCGAGTCCCACCGCAAGTCCGTCCTATAGGCACCCCCAGTTATACGCCGGTAAGTGCTGGTTTATAAATAGTACGATTGATACATCAGCTGTGACATGCTTTTTCTCTTGCCGCAGACTCAATGACCCCGACGATTTCTCGGAATTATTCTCCTGGCCGTCTAAGGGAAAATCTGGACAGTTCATCGGATTCATTTGTTTACGGCCACCCGCGGCTGAACTCCCCAAACAGATCCGGCAATTCGCCTCGCTTCAACTAGCTTGAAGTTCAAAAGGAGGCTTGATATTGGCCCTGAAGTTTGAGAGTTTGATCTGCGATTCCCTCCTTATTTTTGTTTGTTATATTTTCGTTATGTATATAAGTCGAGTCTAGTGTAAGTTTTGTAGTGCCTAGTCTATAGTTAAGGGGAAACGTAACACAGCTAATGCACATATATTTTCTATAAAAACACTTATTTATTCGCTGAGAGGAATTTATGTTGCGAAAATCCTAAACCAAGAGACTAAATAAATGATTAAGAGTGAAGAATGCTTGTCTGTAAAGCGGAGTCAATATTCAACGGGTTTCTTTTCGGTTAACAGCGCTATCCCGCCATTGTTCTCTTCAAGACCAAAGGCTGTCGGGCACGTGCAAAGGCACTTGAGTTGCTCTGCCACTCTCCCACTTTCTCTCACTCTCACCATCTCTCAGCGTGTTTAAAGTGCCATCGGAGTACTTGAGAACAATTTTTTCAAGCATTTTTTTTCTGCCGTGTGTCCCGCTTCGACGCTGAAAAGCGTGCTCCGATTTTTGTTATATGCATTTCTAATTAGAAAAGCATCAAGTGAAGTATGCCATTAATTTTACATTTGCGCATTTCAAGTGCGGCCCGCCCTGCCGCTGGCCACTTGAGAAATGGGCGAGGTACTTGACTGCAATTCCGAGTCTCTCTCTCGCTCCTCACTACTCACTCCTCACTACTCACTCCTCGCTCTCTTTTTTTCTTTTTGTGGCCCTATTAATTAGTTGCAAAGCTTCTCTGGAACCGGCATTGGGGTCAGGTCAATCGAACTCTTTTGTGTGTGTGTCTGGTGGAGTTTCCCCCCGCTACGACCCGCACTAGCAGCAGCAGCAGCCGTTTGATTTACAGCTTAATCGGGGGCCTGGTTCTTATGGGTTTTCCTGTCGCATCTTTCCATCATTTTAACACAATTTGCTTGGCAGTGAAATGGAAATTTCGTTTCCACTCCCATAAATTATAAATAACTTAATCGTGTCCGAGCGTATTGAACCGTGAGGCCCGGCCGAGGCCTGTGACCCGGCCGAAACGAATCGAATCGAATCTCACTTTCAGGATCTTGAGAGGATTCCAGAGAGTTCGTCGACGCAGTCCTCCACGTTGATTAAGATGCTTCAACTTGACTTCACTCATGTGTTAACATTATAGTATAAGTAGTAATGCGATATTTTCTGGTTAGTTCTCCCTTTCCCACACACCCACCCTTCCTCTGCTTGATTTGCTCATTTCCGGTTCACTGAAATTCAACTGGATTCAACACACACACACATGCATCGATATGCATGTATATTTCCATGTGTGTGGGTGTGCGGTGTGGCAAGCGATATTCTAATCGGATTTGTATGCTTGTACGATATATGAATTATGGCCAGACTCGCATGCGACAAATGCTGCTCATTTCTGTGCACTGGCCACGAGGTAGGTGAATTATTAAACCAACAATTAGCAGTCAAGGTAATTATTGCATATACTATATGAACAGTGCACGAGTGAATTATTAAATATCGAGCCTGCAAACAAGCTCCCAATTCGGAATTACTCCAACGCGCATAAATCAGACCATGATTATGAGTATATATAACAATTGCCGACTTCATGACCCTAATCGGTTGCAGCAGTTAATTAACATTGAATTTCATTGCTATATGGTGAACACGCCCTGCATATCCCAGTACGACTTCCTCCACCCAATTTGATTAATCTGCTGTGCTGCCTCAGAGGAACACCTGCTAATCATTTCATCCGCTGCCTTTGATGTTGCTGCTTTCTAATTAAAACGAAAGCAACAGATAAGGAATCATTTAGACAGCCAAATGGGAGACGAAACATGCGCAGACTTTCCAGCGGCTGATGTTGCAAGTTCTAATTAATTACGAGCACAGCATCCCGCCACCCGCCAACCGCCACCCCGCGTGTGTGAGTGCGGGCTGTTTTCATTCCATTTCATATTTCGTCTTCATACCTACTTGCACGGAACTGCCAATTTTAACCACACCGAGCCTCCGAGAAATTGCAATTATCTTACCCCCAACATATTGCAGAGCTTGTGCCTTCCGACAGGTCCAATATTGGACTTGGCTGGGGAATAGAGCTTCAATGGGAGCCCACTTCCCCAAGGGGCAGCAGACATTTATCGAACATTTCTTGTCCATTCAATGGCAGAATTTCGGGATTCGGGTGGAGAAAATTCGGAAATGCACCCCATGATACAGGAACTAGGCAGGCAGACCCATGCAAAATTCAATGGGTTTGATATTCCAGTACAAATTTGTCACGGCTACATACGGAAGCCAGCTTCCAGGCTCTTTCAGAGCATAATTTGCATAGATTGTCGGACATTCTTGTTCTGCCTCCGCCGAGGAGCGACGACGCCTTCGTAATGACCAAAACAAGAAAATAAATGAATACAATTTCTTTATCTGGAGGACATAAAAATACAATTCTCAAAGGTGCGCTATACATAAAATAAAACTTAATACACGAGTGGGGGAAATCACAAAATGCCCTCGATAATGTGGCACTGAGACTTTGGTGGTTCAAAACTGTCTGGCTACAACTTAAGTACGCCAATCGCTGAATGTTCTTTTAGACTACGCAGGCAGACGTTCGATTTGGATGGTGGCATGCTTCATGCGGTACTCGGGGCCGCTGACCAGCTGCGTGGCCAGCTGCAGGATGTCCTCGCTGTTGCTGCCCGCCTCTGCAAAGGATGGGGGGGGGGAGGTTCAGATGGGGTTCTCTCAGTTGCGGTTTGGGGGCGGGCTTACCTGTGACGAGATGCACCATGAGTACTCGGTGCTCGGCGGTGTGCTGCCACACATTCAGATGATGCACCGATCTGTGAGGGGCGGATAAGCACAGAGTAAATAATGAGCCGCTGTCAACCCACTGCCACTCCCACCCAGGACACTCACCTCACACCCTCGATGCTGGCTAGCTGGCGCTGCAGAGTCCGCAGAGAGAGGTTCTGTGGCACGGCGTCGAGCAGGACGGCGACCGACTCGCGGAAAAGCGGCACCGTCGTCAGAATCACAATCACCGAGAAGAGCAGCGTGCACAGTGGATCCGCATACTTGGCGCCGGGCTGCACGGGTCGCCAAATTGAATTAGCAGAGAGCAGTCAGGGCGTGTGCATTAATTGACTTGTCGTCTAGACAGGGGCAAGAACTCACGCAGAATTTGATTAGAACGGCGGCCAGAAAGACGCCAATGCTCTGCACCAGATCGCCAATCACATGAATCATGGCCGCTCGCAGGTTCAGGTTCTCCTCCATGTCCAAGGGCTGCGGAGAACTCATCTGTCGGCTGTTGGAAGGGGAATCGAATCAGAGTTAATGCAGTTTCAATTACAGCAGCTGTCAACTGAATTAATTTCGAATCACTTGCAATAAACCAAACAATTAGCAGAATACCGCAGTCTGGAAAAGTTTTCTATCTATCAACCGCGCGGATGTTTTTGCTAACTCGAATTCGAGCACCGCGGGCCAATCGCTGTTTCACTTGCCGTTGCCGTTGCCGTTGCAGACGATGAATGCAATTTAAATCAATATTTACCGTTCGTGGTTGGGCCTCCCTCCTGTCCCGATACACTCGAATGGCTTCGAGCCATTTGATATAGCCACATTATGGCCATTTGCAATTGTTGCTCTCGACTCTGTGGCTGCCATCAAAGAGCCGTCGCTGCCTGCGGCTAGAAGCGCGTAGGAGCCCGAACGAGAGTTGGAGTTTGAGTCGGAGTGGCTGTGGCTGTGTCCATGTCCATGTCCATGACTATGACTATGACTATGACCGTGCCCATGTCCATGGCCGCCAATGCCCAGCCAGGAGCCATGCAAAACGAACATCATCCTGGAATTGGGGGGGATAGAAACACTTTAAAGCGGCTCTTTCAATGACTTGAGTAGGAGAACGCAGCATACGGTTCGTAGTTCCTGGCCAATTGAACCTGGTTGAACAACTTACACAATATTGATGGCAATGCCAATCCCTGATATGGACATCATCACATTCACATCCAGCACAAAGTCCTGGGTGTATATCCGTTGAATAGCAACCACAACGAGTATGCCAGTCAGGAGCCAGATACCCAGTATGGAGGCCAGAGCACCGACAACCTCTGCAAATCGAGAATAGAAAATCATCATGAAAATGGTGTTGAGAGCCGGCCAGGTTAGGGAGCAGGGCGCAGGAGGTATTGGATTGCCGTGTCCGACGGCCGACAGATGGATTTGCTCGACATAAATGCAATTATTGCGGGCCATACTTCAAACCGTCAACCAGCTTAGGTGAAGGGAGTCCAATTGGAGCATAGGATGGCTGAGGTATTAAATGGGAGAGCCCGGGTGTCCGTGCGGCAACAACAATCCGACAACAAGTTGTCCACTCATTAGCATAGTGTCGACCGTAATTGGGTACTTACCATAGCGTTTGTATCCAAAGGACATGCGCTCGTCCGGCGGTCGGCCGCCCAGCCAAATTGCAACCAGCCCGATGACGAAACTAATACAATCAGTTGCCAAATGGGCGGCATCGGTCATAATCGCCAGGCTTCCGGCCACGTACCCGCCAAGGAATTCAATGATCTGCGGTCATTCCCATCAAGCGTGGTTATCGTTGAGCATAGTTGTTGTTGGTGTTGTTGTTGGTGTTGTGGGGGGATGAAATGTATCATAATTAAATCAACAATGCGCACTCCAGCCACAAGCCAAAGGAGGTATTTGTGTGTACGTAACCGTGTCGCTGTCGCTGTCACTGTCACTGTCCGTGTCCGTGTCCGCGTCCGTGTCCGCTTTCGAGCACTCACCATGAATATGCAGCAGAGGGAAATTGCGAGCAGAATTTTAAATTTGGCCTCCTGTGCCGATTTGCTCTTTAGGTTCGCACCAAATCCCGGCTGGGAGCTGCGGCATTCCCTGTCCGCCCCCATCTCCATCTCAAATTCCATTCGCGCTGCAGTGTCATGCTCGTGCTCCGAGTGCTGCAAGTGACCGCACAAATTGCTTATAAATATGAACGTGTGTGCGAAGGGGCGGAAGCCGCGAGTACACTTGCGGTCAACATATTGGGACACCCCCACCCCTCCCCCTCTATGTACTTATGAATGTATGTATACCTGGTTGTGGACACTGATTAAGCATTTTTTCAGAGTCCCTTCTGGGCCATGACTTGTTCTATGGAAACCTACTACTATCTGGCTGATCCCAGCTGTACGCATGTATCTGCCTCTGGGCCCTTGTATCTATGCATATAAATAGGTCGTGGAGCACTTTCGTTGCATACCACAGAGGGTGCGCGCCTAACTGCTCTTTCGGATACTGCCTTAATTATTAACAATTAGGTTCTGCTCACCAGATTGCTGGCGCTTCCTTCGCTGCCGCCCAGCAGCGGAACTTCCCACGTCTGCTCTTCCAGATCTCGGATAACTTTACTTCCTATTCCTGCCACTCGATGGCTGCTTGCGAGGCTGTTGTTGTTGTGGTTGAGGTGCTCCTGGGGGTGGGGATGGTGATGGTGGTATTTTGAACTATCGTTGGTCAGATGAGCGGCTCCCCTGGCAGGCAGTCGGCTGTCATGGAGCTCCTGCTCGCCGCCCGACAGCGGCTGATTACCATCAAAGTAAGGCGAAAACCTCTCATCGTAATCATCTTCATGGGGCCCCGTGGGGGCTTCGGCGCTGTCGAGCTTTTGATATTTTGACATGGTCTCGGTCTTTGGTCTCTGGTTTCGGTTTCGGTTTTGCGGTGCTCTTCTATCTTTGATAATGTTATTTGTGTGTGTTTGTGCGCCTGTATCTGTGTGCGTGTAACTGCACTGATTATAGCCTTTGTTTAGTTAACACAATGTGGGCATCCCATTTATCATAATTAGTGTGCGCACTGTGCCCCGGCATCTGTTAAATGAAATCAATCTGATTCAGGCATTACCCGTACATTCGCGCAGCACCCTGCCCGCGTCCTCAGGCAAGCGTATGTGAGTACATTCTGTGGAAATGTGGAATTGTTTAAATGTCGGGATGATTCAACCAAATATATATGTATGTCTTAAAGCATTTCGGCCTACTTTGCTGCTTTCATGCGAACTCCCATAACCCCATGGATTCCACAGTGGTTTTCTTTTCTTGGAAATTACCCTCAAGTCAAAGAATAAGAGGATTCAATGAGACCCTCCCTTTGCTCTCCAACAACCTATTTTTCAAGTATTTATTCAGGAGTACACTTCCACTTGTTCCACGCTCCAGGCAGGGAGTTGAGCCACATGCAAAACCGACATAGTATCTGGTCCTAGTTTTGTGGCTATCGTGTGATGTGTGATATTGTCTACTCGAGTCGATTCGTTGACAGTTTCTTTTCAACCTTTGTTTGAATGCTTATCAGCGATAATTGGTTGTTTGCATGTGTGTAGTGGTTATGTTTCTGGGCCTCTTGCCGCTGCCGCTTCAATTTTTTATCGTTCGGCTTGTTTTATGTACATTTGTATGTGGTCGCTCCACTGCCTTGGGGCACTTAAGTTGCGATAAGCCCCACGTTTCCCCCATTGGGGTTGTCAATGCGGCAACAGCGAAATGACTTGGAGACTTTGATTAACTTGTTGGGTCCCGCTGGTGCCCACACACACACACACACACACATATAGTACGATACAACTCCACTCCACTTCCAGTTTTCCAGAGTCTGTTGCTCCGAGAGCGCAAATACTGTTTCCAGAGTAGGGTAGGGAGCACTAATTTATTGAGGGGCAGCCACTTGAAGTACATATACATACATATGTATGTAGTACATATATTTGCCTGGCGTCTCTCGATAAACCAACGCGATAAGATAAGCCTTGTTGGATCAGAATCAGCGGCGGCTGGGGCACCTGGTAGATCGAAAAGATCGCGTGGAATTTCCACCCTAATGCGAAAGCTGCTTCAGATGGACTTTTCCAGCGACAGTGTTAGGGAAGGGTATGCTCCGAGAGCTCCCTTGGGCGGCTGACACATCAAGGAAATGTCCGCCCTAGAACATTCCCACTTAGTCCGAACAAGGAAGATGTCCCACAAGAGGGGTTTCTATGCACACACATCGTTGGTACACAGTCTACACAGACACAGGAATTATGTTATATATTCTGACTAATTCCCATTGAGTATTGATAAAAAATACGTGCGTCTGGAGTACTGACGTACTCCCTATAGTCTCAAAAGCCGACCGACCTTGCGGACCTTGAAGAAAAGATTTCGAAACGAATTTATTGTTGACAGTTGCTCTTTGATTTGTTCTTGTTTTCGTTCCTATTTCGGTTTCATTTAATTTCCATTTATAACAGTTTATTTATGGGGCCAGGCAGAACTGAGAGCGGAACGTGCTCGTGGTGGCTTCTCGTGCTCCTGGCATATTTTCCATTGTTATTTTTAGTCTCAGGGAAATGGGAAATGGAAACAAAAACAGAAACCAACATTGACGCTGGGGGAAAGTGCTGGGCAAATCGAATTTGCATTAACTTTTCCCACACCGCCCCTGCTCTCTGCTGGCGGTAATTGCAATAAAAAAAGGCCAAATGCTAAAAGAAAACACACAAAACACCAGCGACTAAGAGAAGAGAGAACGTGCATTGACCTTCTCAACAGGTTTTACTCTCCCAGTGCGTAATGAGCGTGATTAGCGCTCTCTTTGCATCAGCTGCAGATGCTGCTTGCAGTCTGTTTTTGTTATACCCTAGCAGAGGATATAATTGTTTTCACCACAGAGAAAATAATTTATGAAACTAAAAAGTATATTCTTTACATCGAGCTGTAGGAAAATAGACTGGAATATCGCACAGCTTTCGTGGAAACGAGCGATGCGCAAGGAAAGGGTACGCAAAGCTTCGGCACCCAAGGCAAGCTTTTGTCTGCCAGCACGTGAAGCCGGCTGCTGAGTCAGAAATATTGGTTGGAGAGGGAGAGAGCGCAACAGCGATCAAGGGCAAGGGAGTGAACGAACCCAAAGCCCAAAAAAGCGTAATTGAGATGTTCCCATTCTTGATTATTATTATTCTATTCACTGCATTTTTCGTTTCGTTCTCCAATTCTTAGGCTTGCCTTCGACATTTTGTTGATTACTTATGTAAACACCGAGAAATGACGAATGATATTTACAGTTGAGTCGGCTTCGTTTTTGTGATTTTTTTCAACCTTTAAGTTTTTTGTCTGCTGAGAACCACTAATTTACACTCTGCACATTGCAATTCGCATTGATAGCGGTTTTTAGATAACTTTTTGATTGCGTTTCCTTCTGAGCCCGACAAACACTTTTTAGTTTAACAATTTACGATCGCAAGTCGCAGCATTTCTCGCCGTCAGAAAGCAAGCGCGCACGTTGTCAGCGACGCGTGAAGTTCAAATAAGCAGCGACTACGGACGACGACGACGCAGCCGACTACAGTTAGACCAGACAAAGAGACACAGCGAAAGAGAGAGAAAGGGAGAGCGAGAGCGTTAGCGACTAAAAAGAGAACGTTTGGGCTTTTTGATAGCCTCCCGAATGATAATCACTGAGAGGTGGCGCTCGGCTAATGTTCTACGCCAAGATGTATTTATTCAGGGTGAAGCATTTGAGTCGCATAGTTTGTTTGGTGGCTCTCTTTTTGTAGTAGCATGTACAAAGTATAGCCCATCTCGAGTACACGAAACAACGACCTTTGTATTTTTTAGGGAATATCACTTTTAATAAGCAAACAGTTTTGTGGGATTCCCCACATTCAGAGTGCGACGGTGCGAATTTTTTGAACTCTCCCCCTTAGATAGATACACCTTGATTCTGTTCGCTCTTTGAGTGCTTTCGCCCCACTGCGAGTGACTCTCAGCTGGGGCTTCCCATGAGGGAAATAAGATCATCACAAGATCAGTCTGCCTTTGTCGCTTGTAAAATAATATTTTGTCTGATTTATTCGTATCGTGTCGGCGTTTGTTCGGAAAAGTGTTTATTGCCTCTGATCGGTAAGCAAACAATTATCCATTTATTTCGATTCATTCAAGTGTCGAAAAACAAAGCCCATGCGAGTACTGACTGATAGGGGGTCGGCGTGGCTTCTGTATTGGATCAGACTGCCGACTCCGAGTGTTTTCTTTTTTGCGCATCCAGAATGTTCAAACACATAAATATGTATGTACATATGTATATAAATAATAAATAAATATGAATATATGCAACGTAAAGTTAATCTCAATTGAATCAATCGGGTAACAGAGATGGCCATATGGAATGATGTGGAAAAAATATATATGAACTCTATATATGTTACACAGTAGTACGTAATATATACATATGTATGTACAGTGCCGGAATTACGTGGTATGCCAACACGTAAAAACTTTTCCGTTTACTGCTGTTTTAAGAAAAAACAATATTAATTATTAATACACGCCGACCTAAGGGCTTAATCCATTTTTAAAGGGGTGTATTAAAGTACATCTTTTTGTGCATAACACGAACCCGAATTGACATGCATCCCTCCAAGCGTCTTTATTTTCCAGTTTAGAAAGCCAAATTTCTCCAATTTTCCCTAGTCCCTAATATCGTTTGACTTGCGTAGACAGTTCTTGTCGTATTCCATTTGGTTATTTAAGAGTCAAGGGTTTAGAACTTGTTTCTTAAAAATATTGTACAAAATATTACAAACTAATGCTTGTAAAAATGAGACATTCTTATAGAAAATTGGTAATTTTATCGGATACAATTAATTTTCTTTTGAAAATCGCAATGGAAAATCTCTTCAAACAGCAGTAAACAGAAAGGATATTTCTGTGGCAACACTTACCATAAGTCCGGCAGTCGATTTCATTTTTCAAACTTTGTGAATGAATTATTCAGCGAATAAGTTAGAAAACCAACAATTATAAAGCTATTAAAACTGTTTATTTAATGAACTTAGTTCAACTCGAGATGAGTTACTAATCGGAACACGTAGATATTTTATTGAATTATTTCAGCAATTAACTATAGTCAACTTTCCAGCTGTCCCAGTTATACAAGTGTAGAAAACCATGGAGATGGCGGATGGCGGTTGGCGGTTGGAGGCTGAATCGCGCATTTAAATATAAAGTATCCGTCAAATCGTTTACACGATATCATGCTCACGGATAGCTTTGGCTTTTTGATATCCTTCGCTCTTTTGTAACTGATATTTTCACTTTACAAGTAGAATTGTATCTCTAAAAAACGTTTTACGGCCCGCCCATGGCTTTATTTGGGGCCCAACGTTTAACGAAAATACCACGGAAAAGATAAGATTTCAATTAATAGCTGAGCAGCTTAAATGGCTCTGAGTGCTCAAGTGCGCTCAGACAATTTTGGGATATTAGGTTGCTCGGAGGAAGGAATCGCCATAACTTCAAAATTGCTACTTATCGAAATTGTTGAACACGAAAAGTACAATATCCCTGGTGGTCCCACCGCAAGATATGCCAATGTATGGTCTGTCTACCTATCCCTGTCCCTGTCCATCTTTCTGTCTGTTTGCTCACCTGCCTGTCTCACTCTGTCACAGCCTGTCTCCGTCTGTTACTGCCTGTCCCCGAAGATGAACCGCAGAAGCGTTTTGAAGCCGAGCCGAATAAAAATTCCGAAAATAAATTAAATTTCCTAGGAATTCCAAAGGCATTAGTAAGGGGGGGTTCGGGTACGCTGTAAACACGAGTCAGCGCTGTTGCGTATACGCCCCATTGGCATGGCATTGATGAGGAGGTGGATCGGAGCAGGAGCAGGAGCGGCAGATGGGGCTGGAGTTGGAGGTGGGACTGTCTGTCAGCGTGTCTGACGAGCTTCTTAGACATGTCGAATATCTTATGCAAACGCTCCCTGCGTTCCCACCCATTTTATGTCTGTCTGTTTGTCTGTCTGTCTGTCGTCTGTCAAGCACATCTTCCTCTTTGCCTCGATTTTCCCTTGAAACTATTGACGCCCAGTTGGCATTGATGATGTTGTTGATTGCGTTTGTTTGTGGGCTGTCTGAAATTCTTACCTCAGCCCTGCTGTGCCCCTGGGCCTGCCTTTGCTACACCGTTTGAGTGGGTGGGCTTGACAATCAGTTGCCAGGCAATAATTTGTGTATAGCGGCAGGTTAACGATAACTGACAAACATGAGGCACAGATTAAACATTAAACATTTAACTTCTGAACCTAATCGCATGAGAAAATGCCATCAGTATGTACACTCGCAGGTACCACGTATAATTAGGAGAGACAAACAGATTCCGCCTCCGGCATGACGGCGCTACTCAGGCCAATCTCAGCAACGGGGAGACTCCTTCGTGTCATAGACAAACGGAAACATCAACCACCCGCGTAACGAACGAAAATAAGGAGCCACTTTGCCAGCAAAAAAGGTGAAACACACCCCGACTTTCGTATCATGTGTCCTGGCCCTGGTCCAGGACTGCGGGACGGAGTCTTTGCAGGGGCCGGCAGGCGACAGGCAAAGTGAATTTAATACAAACCACCTCAAGTATTTGAATGACTTTGGGGCTACCCCTTGAGAGTGGGTATGTGTGCTCTTCTTTGATATGCCCTAAGGCCAGAAAGGCCAACGAATGCGGTATCCTTTGTGTGCAGATGATCTCAAAAGTGAGAGCTAAGAATGGACTTTATATTGATCGGTGTGTTTGATTGGAATACTAGAAATATCCTAACAAACAAACAATCAAATAATACCAATTTAATCAGAAAAGTTGAACTAAATGATTCTATAGATAGCGTATAGAACCAACAAACCTTATCTATAACTAATACTTTGTAACTAAGTAAATATTCACATATAAATATATAATATTTACTTTTTTCTGTGCACTTTATCGTACTCTTGTGGCGTAAGCCCATCGCCCAAGTGGGTTACCCTGCCAATGGGCAGAGAATCCTTGGGATTGGTTGTTGATTAGGCTGGCAGGGAATCCATTGACGCCACTGAGCCTTTTTCCGTTCGCTTTCTCCACATGGCCATAGGACGGGGACCGTTTTGTTCGTCTGAGTGTGTCTGTGTGTGTGCGTGTCCGTGTACGTGTGCATTTTCCGAGCTTAATTGAAAATTGAGTGCTTAACTTTGATTTTGCTTTCGGCGGAAACGCCACTCGAACTTCGACTTCGCCAACCAACCCCATGATTGACTGGGTGACTGGCTGGCTGAATGATTGACTGACTGAGTGAGCCAGTGCTGGGACTGCGCCCCCCCCCCCGTGTGCCTGTCTGCTGCGATTGTTGATTGTTTGTGTGCGGCTTTTGGCACGTCGAATTTTACAGATTGTCACATACAAGGCTCCGCAAACACACACCCATGCACATACACGTACATACATATATGTGCTCTGTTTATTTTTGAACTTTTTCCCAATACAACCATTTTTTACACCCCTCTCTTTCTCGCTCTTTTTTTTTTTACCAACATCTTGCATCGCATGTGGCTGCGGATGGAAGCCCTATTTTTTTGTGTGCACGATACTTATGGACTGCAAGAGTATACTGCAGCCAAGGAAATGTATGTGACAGTGTTATCGGGCCACCAAATAAGTTGCCAGGGAACCAGGACTTCCAAGGGAGTTTCAATCTGTATTTTCCCAATGACACTGAGTGCTGGGTATCGCACTGTCGGTGCCCTCGCCTGAAGAGCTGTTTTCTTTATTTTGTACGTTTTTTGCTGCTGTAGTTTGTTTTAAAATTGACAAATTGACTTGCTGCCCGACCTATTCCCCACCACCAGCCCCTCCTAGGCGTTTTTTTAAATCGGGTCTGTTGTTTGGGAGCGTGCTGTGTAAAGTGAATTTATTAAGCACTTTGGGCTGCATCGACCTTTAACCGGCGAGTCGTTCAAATCGTTGGAAATGCAAATCGAATTTAGTTCTAGTTGTAATCGTCTGGAGCGGGAGCGGGAGCGGTAGCGGTAGCGGGAGAGGGACAAACACGTGAGAGGAGGGCCACTGAAGAGAAGAGAGCGCACATTAGCACTTCCACACTCTCTGCTCTCTGTTTTCTGTTTTCTGCTCTCTGCTCTCGCCTCTGTTGACACATGCAAGCGAGCGTCTCGGGCTTTGGTTACTTTTTATCTGTCTTCAACCCTGCGTGGCTGTGATGGTTGCGACGGTCAGAGTGGGTGTTTAATTATGCAGCAGATTCCAAACATAATGTGTTTGTATTTGCACTCGGCTGTCGGCTGTCGACTGTCGACCGAGGTATATTTGAGGATGTGTCCGTAAAACCAGGTCAGGTAGCCTCATAGGAAAACGACAGCAAATAAATGGCCCATGACAGAAAATAAATAAACCGTTTTCACACAGAGCCACAAAGAGGAGAGAGGCGGTAGTGCACATCTATGCAATGCAGGGGATATGAGAAGACCAAAAGTAGACATCCCTTACTCAACCTTGGAGACTGTGAGCAGTGCTAATGCACTCTGACTGCCAATATTTCGTCTTTGTTTGGAAGATTTTCTCTTCCGTTCTCGGAGAGCAGTTTAAGCCTCATCCTATGGAAGCACACCTTGGACTTGGAAGCAGGCGCTTGCGAGAGGGCTGCGCATTAATTAAGGGAATTATCAATGATGGCATAAATAATGATGCAGCTTAGCAAGAACTAATAATCCAGGGGCAGCCACAAAAGCACAGAAGTAATAAATGCAGCAGCAAAATCTTCTGCCGTACAACGGCAGCCACAAAAAGCACTTTTACTCTCACTTGCATGCATACTTTTCTGAGTGAGTGTGTGTATGTGTGTGTGTGTGCGGTGTGGTTGTTTGCTTTTTTCTCTTTTGTGGTTTTCGGCAGAACAATGAGACGTCAGGGATTTGAAATGGGGAAAGAGGAGAAAGGCAGGAGCAAGAAGGCAGTGCATTAGTGGACTATACATAATACAGATAACAAAACCTGCAGTGGGGTGGTGGGCGGGGTTGGCTTGGTCGAGTTGAATAAATAATGAGTGTGGCACAACAGGAAGAAGCGCCCATACGGAAGTCAATTAGCTCCGACTCTGAGTCCAGCAACAATAAAAATGTATCAAACGACCGAAATTAGACCATAAATGTTACAAAGAACAAGTACTTAATAATCAGGTCAGAGCGCAGTGATAACTGTAATTCGGGAACTATCTTAGCCACGATTGGGAGATAGTTGGAACCTCCAACAGAGGCTCCCCATTTCTGCTGCCCCCCATAGTCCAGTGGGACTTGTAACCCCATACTCTTGACGGTTAATCTTGCAGCAGAAGCTTGTTTATAGAAGGCATTGTATACAGAAACCATACACTAGATCGAGTTCTATTGACGATACTACAAATTGCAAACTCTGCAGTGTACTCGTATGTCGGCATCCCACGACAGAACCCGACACTCCACCACCCGAGATCGAGGTATGCGTACAAGTACAGTAAATATTTACATGTTTATGTACAGACAGGCTACTGTATACAAACCAGCACTTGGATACTCCGCATTGAACATAGCCTAAGCGAAAACTCAGTTCAAAGGTCATTTATCTTGACCATTGAAAGGGTGCTGTACAATTCATTGGTTTTTCTTATGAAATGCGCTCGAAATATTCAAAAGTAACTGGCAAAATACTAACATCCTAAATAAAGAGAGCGTCTGATAACCAGCCTCTGTCTTGAGGAGTTTCCCAAAACGATACAGAAAATATAAAACAATTTAAAGCTCACATATAAAGGACATTAACCTAGTACCTTTTTTTAATACATTCAAAAAGTGCTCTCAAAAATCCACTCTCAGATAAAATAAATGCCTGCCACTCGGGCGGATTCCATGCCAACTGAATTTCATCTGATGATTGCGAAAGGAGCTTTTTATAATCTGCTCAAGTGGTGCGGCTAATTGTTAATTTAACAAATCCCACTAAAATGTATCCTTTGGCATGTACAGACGATGATCTCCCACGCATTAGTACTTCTTGTAGTTCCCTATTCATTTGCAGAGCTGATGTCATGAGTTCTTCCTGTTTCGACATTCACATATCCGCTTTGATGATGTACTGACTCGTATGGCTAATGACGTCAAATACTGCGGCATTGTGTCAGCAGTTACCCGATTTCATGGCCCATCGGAACGAGTTGAGAGGCGCACATAACAAGTGCCATGTACAGGGAAAGTTCCATTGAACATTCCTGCCTTGGAGGGATGAGACTTCGAAAGCCGAGGGAGCCGAAGGAGCCTTTACTGTAGCGCAAATCACGAAGTGCACAAGAAAATGCTGCTGTGAGCTGCTTGACAAGGTCACCAGGTGACATGCAGCACCAGGCCAGATGAAGCTCCAGCTCCCAGGCTGCCAGGCTGCCAGGCTCTCCCGCTCGTTTCATCATCAGCATTGACATCATCATCATCACCATCAGCAACGGCAGCATTACCATCGTCATCAGCATTAGCAACATCATTGAGAATAAATGCCACGACAACCGGCTACGCATTCAAGTGACTTAATTAAACGTTTTCCTGGCACAGATAAATGTCGAGCAAGGATGCTCCAGAAGCAGAGTCGATGTTTCTCCATGTGGGTGGGCTGTCGGTGGGGTTCCCCCCTGGGAAGGTGGGTGAACTCGTTAGAATGAATGATAAGATCTGAACTTGCTGGGGGGAAGCTCTCGCACCCTGGTCTCTCCCCTGGTGTGTGTGTGTGTGTGTGTGTGATGAAGCACGTTCTTATAAATTGCACACGAACGCATTTAGGCGCTACTTCAATCTATTTGAAATAGATGCACGACACGGGCTGCGGACGCCAAGGTCGTCTAGGGGTCGTTAGCACCTTACACCTCCCTCTCCCCAACCTGTGGGGAGACTGTGGCTGCAAAGTAGGCATCTCTCCGCTCGTAAGTGCATTATTAACACTTCACAACCGAAAGATTTCAAGGATTTTTCTACTTTTTGTTGTGTACCAAAATTGGAGCGTCGCCCCATCATCATAACTAAATAGTACGAGTACGAGTACGAGCACGATTACTCGTGCAACAACCAGTGGCTCACCTAGGCGGGGGCCAGCGATTCTGTTGCATAGGTCCCAATAGAAGTTTGCCTATGGCCGGGAACTTTTTAACGATAAACTATAACAGCGCATAAAAGGCAGCTCAAAGTTGGAGCGTAACTTTCGGGCAGAGCTAGAGCTGAAATTTCCTGCTAACGATCAACTTCTGCAGGCACGACTTCCCTTGAACGGACGAGACTCGAAAATTGGCCCGATTTGCTGTTGTTGTACCCCGCAGTGCTTTTAGAGTGCCGGGGCATACTCGTCCTGCGTTGGCTTAGATGTACACAACAGGTTGAAGGAGAAGGAAAGCGAGTCAAAGTTGCCACATTCAAGATTTTCTGAATCATAAGCATAAATCGGAAAAACTAGTAGCTGTCTTCGAATCCCTCGTCTGCTGTGGGACCTTAGTATTTTTAGTTATATTTCGATTAAGACCAGTGAGTAATCCCAAAGTCATAATTTAATCTTCTGGGCTCTAGTTCCTGCTGTTGTGCATTTTATGCTGAGGCTACGGGGCGTATGAGCGTTCAGTCAATCGTGCTCTTTACATTTTATCGGTTAAAGTTGCTGTCGAATTGTCCGTTTAATATTAATTTTCCTTCTGTTGGCTTTCTTGTTCCTGTTCCATCCGATAAGCTCTGAAAAGCAAGTCCCTTCTCTGTGGACTTTGTGTTTTGGCAAGCTGCAGAGCTGCCGAGCTGCAGAGCTGCCGAGCTGCAGAGCTGCTGATAAGCGGCAGCTGCAACTTAAAATGCATTCCGAAATGCGATACATAATATTAATTCTGGCCCAGTCGAGCGTGCAATTGTTTGATAGTTTCTCTGACATGTGCACCATTTGCTCCGCCTTTAGACTAGAGTTCGTGCTGCACAGACTCTGTATGTATGCATGTGTGTGTGCCCCTGCCGGATGCCTGGGCCAAGCACCTGCACTATCATTATGCGTATGGTGTCCTAACAGTGGAGCGCCGTTCACCTTTTGAAATAATTAAGACTTTTAGTGCTCGGCGGGACTGTGTGTGTGTGTGTGTGCTAAGCTGACTAGGCCAGGAGGGGCTCGAGGCTGTTGGCCACAGCAGCCTGCAACTGTGACTCGGCCATTACGTGCCGAAAACCGCCATCACTGCAAAATATGCTAAGCACTTTGAGTGCCAGCAGAGTTGGGCCTGCATTCTGGCCAGCTGTAGGCTACTGGTCTAGTCCTGGCTGGGTCCAGGACCAGGACCAGGACCTGGTCCTAGGCTGGCTGCAGGCCAGCATACAGCATACAGATGACTGCCGCGGCTGCTCTTGTTCCTGATGCTGCTGTTGTCGTTGTTTTGGCCAACTGGCGTTGACGCTCATGGTTTATTCATGAGTCGTCTACCGGCCCAGTCTGCTCCTGTCCTGGCTCCTGGCTCCTGGCTCCTGCCGTGTGTGTGTTGATCAATTGCTTTTAAAAATGAGTCGGCGGTTACTGATTGCCGGCTACCAGGCCCCAGGCTCCAGAGTGTGTGTACGAGTGTGTGTCACCCATTCATGGTCTCCGAGCCGTGTTGATAATTCGTTGTGCAGAGTTGTGTGCATTTTGCCGGGAAATGCGCCTGGCAAAGATGAGGCTGCTTGGGGCAGTTCCATGCCAGGGGGGGGGGGGGGGGGGGGGGGGTTTGGGGGCACACATTTTTGCATTCGCTTTGGGCAGTGCACAAATAGGAATTAACTGGCAAATATTTTCCAGTTTCGAAAAACAATGCTTTTCCAGTTCGGAGCAGGTGAAGCTGTGCCCCACAATATGCAAAGGGCCGACAACCAGATAGAGCCTGCTGCCCCTAGTGGAAGGTACAGATGGAGATGCGTGTTTAGTTATTCAATGACTGGAGTAATACTTATCGGCAAACATTGGACCACCAGGAAAAGGCATCGTAAATGTTTTTGAAATATAAACACACCGCATCCGACCTGCTCGCCTCAAAAGTATCAGCAAAAACACAACAAAAAACAATATGCCTCTATATTTAATACGTTTAGGCAGTCTCTCAGTTCTAGTTTGTGGTAAATTACTCAGGGAAGTGCCGCTTCCTTGCTTTATTGTGTTGATTAAAGTTTCTCCAACTTGATCCCATTCAAGGTGATTCATCCTCCTAGACGGCACTGCCATTGTGACCTGAGGCAGTCTAGAGGAAATTACATTTATGACGTCTTATTTTTAGTGACAATTTCCTGGGCACAAATCAAATTCATTTGATTTGATTTATCTACCGATACGCACGACTCCCATTGCCGAAACAATCGACCCGGTCCGGGATGCGACGGGTCGGAGCCAGGTTCAACGCGAAGCCCCAAATAGCGGGTCATAAATTGAGAATGGCGGGCATTCCCTATCCTCATCCCCATCCCCATCCCCGTCCCAGACCGTCATCACACTAAAGCATGAGTTTGAATACGGCAAATGGATGCGGATAGATACATGGCTCGTAACTAGTTGATATGACCCATAAAGATATACTGGCCGAACATAGCTATATACGTGAAAGACTCAATGCTGATTTGATGTTCATAACCCTGGCGGGTCGCAAGGTCAGTCATCAAATTGAATGTCCTGCCGCTGTTCCACGTGATGGCTTTGTGTGGAGATTCTATTGTCATTTACTTGGCGGTGCAGTTGGTTTTTGGCCCACTTCGATTTGGCTTATGGCCTGCAATTCGCTTTCGCATTAAGACAAATTGTGTGGCTTACAGGCCAAAAAGCTATAGTCATTCCCCATCAACAGAAGTTGTACAGATTGGCTTGTGGCATGCGGCTAATAGGGAACTTAATGACGTTTGCGATCGGGCCTGATGGCTTTCGATTCGAGGTCTGAGGTGGCGGTTACGTTTTTATTTGATTTGAACTTGGCCAGCAAACACCGAAATGCAAATGGCTCACCTCAAATTTAAATTTAAATTTCAATTCTTTGTTGGTTGCCATGGCTGTTTTCACATTCGACTCTGCCTCTTGGCAGGTTCTCCCCTTGTAGGTGTGTGGGTGGGCGGCCAACCGCCCTTCATTGCTGCGGTTGCGGCCTGGTCAGACGTGGCCTGATCTGTGAGTACTTTGCGACACTCTGTTGCACTTATGGACTCTGTTTGGTGGTCGGGTCCCACGCGGCGGCTATTCTGTTTGATATTCTTTTTGAATTTGAATAAAAACCAGATATTTATATTTGATTTCAAGCAGCTTAGGCCTTTGTACTTGAACAACACTTAAAATTGTTTGATGTTGTTGTACTTTTGGACTGCAAAGTTGGCAGAGTATTCCGTGCTACTTGTGTTCTGTTCGGTGCCACTATTTGCTGCAACTTTGCATTTTAATGTTGCACACAACCAGTTGTCATTTGGTTGGCATAAATTGCGCACACAATTTTGGGCAATCTGGCTGAGCGAGTGGTAAAAACTGCCTCTGAAATGTGGGAAATCATCTGTCAAATGGGGTTTGTTTTTCCCACGTTTTTCGCACGTGTGGCCCAGTCCTGCCCGACTGGTGAAAGCATTTCAAATGACATGTTGCTTACACTTGAGTGCGTCCATGAACATGACCAGATTTCAATTGTCACGGTTATGGCGATTTTGCGATTTTGCGATTGCTTTTCTCCAGCTTGACTCTGTCTGGCTTTAAAGTGCGGGGCTTTAAACTTTGCCGGGAGCCAAGTTGGCCCAGTGTCGTCGTCGTCTCCTGGGCAAACTCCTAATGAATCGGTGCCATTGTTTGTCCCTTTGTCGCGGTGCTCTTGCCGGGTGGCATGCTTCCAAGCCATTTTAATTCTATTACCCATTACCAGAGCTGACTGCGACTGGTGCGACTGGAACTGAAGCTGGGACTGCACTTAATTTCTATTATAATGATGACATGCCGGCTGCCAGGCAGCGCCTGGGGCGCTGCAGTCTGAGGCCCGCCAGATGACACGCCCACACGTAGCCATGTAGCCACGTAGCCCCTTTTATCTCCCCCCCAGCGCTACCCCTTTTCATTCCTTTTCATTTCTTTTCAGCTATTCCCTCTAGCATACCCTTGGAGAGGAGGACTGCGTTTCCGATCCCATAAAGTCTGCTATCAGGTCTGTGTATCGCTTTTCAACATTTAATTTTTACAGCCGCCAGTAAAAGAGTCGAAACTTCATAGCTTTTTAAAAAATACTGCGAGCGATCGACCCAAATACCAGGGTGCCCTCATGCCCCTCAAGAGGGCAAGATGTATGGGCAAGGGTATCCACGCTTCGGTTCCTGGCACTGGCATTTCTTTCTTTTCATCTCCACTATTTTCTTCCGTATTTTTTCTCATCTTATTTCCTTTTTTTTTTTGCCATTTGGCGTCGCGACGCTTCCGCTTTTATGGACATTTAGATGCAAAGTTTCTGGCATAAAAATGGCGTGGCAGATAATTTTCATAATTTTCAACTACATTGCATTGTGTGTGTGCAACTGGGCGGGGGCGTGGCGGCAGCAGGCTGGCCCTTCCCCGTCCGCTCTCGACTGCGTCGTTATTCTCCGTTTTATTTTCGAGCGACACTAAAAAGGAAGCGCCGCAGTCAGAGTCAAAGTTGGTTTTTATTAGCGTTCGGTGCCCGGCATTTCAGAGTTGGTCATTTTGTCGTCGCTGTCGTCGTTGTCGTCGTCGTTGTCTGGTCCTGGCAGTGTATTATATTTTATTGGGCCAGCGAAGTCCTGGCGAAATTTATGAACTCGAATAATACGAGCAGCGTAATGCGCTTTAAGCCGTTCGGCAAAATGCAGCAAATTCGCCCGCCTAAAAGTATGCCATGGAATCTTTTCGCACTGTTGACGCACCGCCAAACAATGTACGTAACGGCAATGCAGTGGCGGCTGGAGAGGGGAGCATGTGTGGGGAGTGCTTAGCACATTGCAATCAAAATGATAATGTGACAAAGTTACATCGAACGTATTACAAAACCCACACAGACACAGACACATCCACAGCCACGCGTTGATGTCGTTAGCGGTATGTGTGTGTGTGTGTGTGTGTGTGTGTATCTGTGTAGGTGGTTGCGTGTCGATGCCGTTAAGTGTTTTGCCAGCGAACGCGCTCACGGTGCGGATGCACTTCTTTGACTCATTCCGATCCAGCTTGCCCCATATGGGGGAAGGGGGGTGGGTGATGCGTATGGGCGTCTGGTGTGCCATTATCGAGCAAGTGCTCATGTGGGGGCACGGCAAAGCGATTCTGAAAGACAATGGAAACGCAGTTATTACTTTCTTTTGCCTTTCTTCATTGTCTGATAAACGCAAATCGAATTTCTGCAGTTCGATTGTAATGGCCACCGATGGGACTTTGGACTTACACATTCTAATGTCGGAATGCTGGAACGAGAACGAGAGCATTATCTAACACTTGTTTAGTTAACTATCTTATGTGATGTGATAACCGACCGAACTTCTTTAATTGGAGCACTTGTAAGACTCAATCACTTGAAAATTAAGTATTTTCCGACTATATATTTCAGATAGGGCTATTGCCGAAACACAGCCAAGTGTACTTATCATTTAAAGGATAATATCAGAATACAGTGTTAAACAGGTTTTAAAATAGTATAATATAATAGTATTAGTCCGTGTAACTAAATGTTTAAGAGGTTGATTGATTCCATAAGAGTCCGATAAGTGTATTCGTATTCGATAATCCATTTCTTACTTTAAAACCCCTTGACATTCCTGACTCTTTTTCATGAATTGCCGCACATTCAATACATAATTAATTGTTGCGATGACAAGGGATTTTTGGCTATTTGATAAGGGCTTGGCCTGCTATCAGTCGATAAGCTTATCATGGGCTCTTTGCGAGCCATATCACTATGGCTAATTCAATTATAGCCAATTCAATTAACTTATTGTGCGGTCAAGGACAATATTCCCTTGAACTGTATTAAGACAGGATAGGACAGACGCTTTATCTGCACTCAACCGTCAGGTAATAAACTCTGCATCCCAGAGGATGGTAATCCTTGCTGGGAATATCAGCTGCCAGGGTGGTCGGGCTGCGACATGCCACAAAAATGCTTTGCATATCGTGGCACGCACAGTCTGCATATTTTGCATACCCCCCGCAGGACTCTTTATGTGCCGCTTCGATTGCTTTCGAATAGGTGTGGCAAGGGCGAGAAGCCGGCGGGCAATTGTTTTGTCAACTGTCGGATCTGTTGGACCGAAAGTGGCATAGATCTAATTTAAATGTAAATTAATTTTTCCCATATGCCGGCACACTCGTATAAATGCCGGTGCTATAGACAGGGCGAAAGTTCTGAGCCGACTTAGGCAACAGTACTTGGTGGCAAGTTCGTCTGCATTTATAGATTGCAACTTGGCAAGTTTGGCCCCCCGCCTCCTTCTCTGCATTATGACCATTCTCTGGTCGGTTCCTGCTCCTGCTGGGAAAACCTTTCTGGCATTGAAAATGCTGCAAACGTTTCCGCTTTGAACTTTGCCATATCCGGCATTTGCTTACAATTCAAATTGGCTTTCAGGGCAGGACGGCCCGGGGCATGTAAAAGAGATACCAACTTTCTGGCTTTGGCTTGTGTGTGTGTCTGTGTGTGTGTGTGTGTGCAGGAAAGTTACCAACTTCAGGTGTAATGTGCGGAAGTGCTCACATTCAGAGCTTGGTCTTCGTTTATGCACTTTAATGTAAATATTTGTACACCAACTTGCCTAACAGACAGACAGCTTGTCCTTCCTGCCCTGAGTCCGGCTCTGAGTCCTGTCCCGAACCCGAATCAATTTGCCCAAGACACGTGTCACATTTTGCACTGCGGCCAAAATGTTTTCTTTAATTTGATGCAAAATTGTATCTCGTGTGGTGTTTCGGGCACCTGCGAGGCGTGTGTTTGGCTTCTGGAAAAGTGTAAAAATTTGTTATCTTCAAGTGCACACAGCGTGCACTCTGCAGCTGAGAACTGCAAATAGTAGCAAATGAATTTGCAGTGCTCATGGTGGCTTAATTGAAAACTTATCAAATTTATGTCACCTGCCACCTCAAGGGGCCCCCTGGGCACTCGACGGACATGGGCTTTGCTTGTAAATAAAAAATTCCAATTAATACATCACCTGCGGCTGCCACTGCGGCCAGTTCACGTGTACTCATTAGATTAGAGTGGATGCAAGGGTCGGAATGGTTCTTGAGGCACTTGGGATAGTCGCTGCTCACTTGACCACTTGGCGGAGCGCAACTGGTGGCCCGTTGAACGACCCCCACGCGACAGGCACTCGAAATCGGCGTGGCTGCATGCCGATGCAAATGCCGAACCTTAAAAATAGACTCCCGCTGGAGCTGCGTGTACCATCGATAGTGAATCAATCGTTCGATAGGACCGTATGAAAATGGCGAATCGACTGACGCGCTCATATTTCTCGCCGCCCGGGCGGAGCCGCGCGAGCAAAGTGCGCCCTGATAAGGGGTCGCTGTTTTTCCGATCAGCATCGTAAAACTAAGCCAGATATACGACCATACCCCACGCGAGCGTTTGCTTGTGTGCCTCTGGAATCTCAGCCTGCGGCTGTAAATCACGCCCCACATTGGCAGCATTAACACCAGCGATTTATTTGCTCCGCCCGGACTTCCCCCCGCCCCAGCCGCTGCCGACGGCTCGGGAACTCCACCACGTCTGTGGTTTTTCACAGGAATCCGCTCTAATCGGGCTGATCCCTCGATAGGCTCCAGTAATGGCCATTCCGCCTAATGGCTTGTCCCAATCAGTCTGCACTCGTCCGAAATCTCAGCCATCCCCCGCAAGACTGCGCATCGTCCGCAGAGAGCTCATATCTAATCGACCCCCCAAGCCGCGACGGGACACGGCACCCCAAGCGATCCGATAAGGTCTCAATTTGAATCGCAAATCACTCAGGCAGCCAAAACACCGTCCGCTGACGCCGATTCACTCTTTCCAGGCACTCCAGACACCGTATATAAGGCGCAGCAACAGCCGGATTGGACTCAGAGTGAAACATAGGTTCCATCTAGCATCAACATGTTCCTGACAAAGACCCTCGGGTGCATCGCCTTCCTGGCGATCGCCAGCGCCCAGTTCAACACCAACTACGTTGGTGGCCGCAGCGGCATGGTCCACCTCTTCGAGTGGAAGTGGGACGACATCGCCGCCGAGTGCGAGAACTTCCTGGGCCCCCAGGGCTACGCCGGTCTTCAGGTAAGATCCGTCCGGAGAGCTTCCCTCCACCGTCACCCAATCCTCATCTCCCGCCTCTACCTCCGCCTCCCTCTCAGGTGTCGCCCGTCAACGAGAACGCCGTGAAGAGTGGGCGTCCGTGGTGGGAGCGCTACCAGCCCATCTCCTACAAGCTGACCACCCGTTCCGGCAACGAGGAGCAGTTCGCCAGCATGGTCAGGCGCTGCAACAACGCCGGAGTGCGCACCTACGTGGACGTCATCTTCAACCACATGGCAGCCGATGGCGGCACCTACGGCACAGCCGGCAGCACCGCCAGCCCCAGCTCCAAGAGCTACCCCGCAGTGCCCTACTCCTCCCTGGACTTCAACCCCACCTGCGCCATCACCAACTACAACGACGCCAACCAGGTGCGCAACTGCGAGCTGGTCGGCCTGCGTGACCTCAACCAGGGCAACTCGTACGTCCAGGAGAAGGTTTCCGATTTCCTGAACCACTTGATCGATCTGGGTGTGGCCGGATTCCGCGTGGACGCTGCCAAGCACATGTGGCCCGCAGATCTGGGCGTCATCTATGGCCGCCTCAAGAACCTGAACACCGATCACGGCTTCGCGTCCGGATCCAGGCCCTACATCGTCCAGGAGGTCATCGACATGGGTGGCGAGGCCATCAGCAAAACCGAGTACACTGGCCTGGGCGCCATCACCGAGTTCCGCCACTCCGACTCCATCGGCAAGATCTTCCGCGGCAAGGAAAAGCTGACCTACATGTCCAACTGGGGCACCGGCTGGGGCTTCGCTGCCTCCGATCGCTCGCTCGTCTTCGTCGACAACCACGACAACCAGCGCGGACACGGTGCAGGTGGTGCTGATGTGCTCACCTACAAGGTGCCCAAGCAGTACAAGATGGCCTCCGCCTTCATGCTGGCCCATCCCTTCGGCACTCCCCGTGTGATGTCCTCCTTCTCCTTCACCGACACCGACCAGGGCCCACCCACCACCGACGGACAGAACATTGCCTCTCCCACCTTCAACAGCGACAAGTCCTGCGGCGGCGGATGGGTGTGCGAGCACCGCTGGCGCCAGATCTACAACATGGTGGCCTTCAGGAACGCCGCCGGCGATGCCGATCTCCAGAACTGGTGGTCCAACGGAAGCAACCAGATCTCCTTCAGCCGTGGAAACAGGGCCTTCGTGGCCTTCAACAACGACAACTACGACCTCAACAGCTCCCTGCAGACCGGCCTGCCCGCCGGCACCTACTGCGACGTCATCTCCGGCGAGAAGAGCGGCTCCTCCTGCACCGGCAAGACCGTCACCGTTGGCTCCGATGGACGCGCCAGCATCTCCATTAGCAGCTCCGCTGACGATGGTGTCCTGGCCATTCACGTCAACGCCATGTTGTAAGGGACTCAACATGTGAGACCCCAGCAATCAATCGAGATTATTACTATTAAATACACAATGAGAGCATAGCAAAACGCACTCTTTAGCAAAGAGGTTAGGGGTTCCTTCGTCAAGTAGGGCTAAAGCACTTTTCACGATATCCTGCCGGAGTGGTTGTTGTTAATGGAACTCCCGTGATTATGCCGCCGGCTGACACCTGTCTTTGGCTTTACTCTCCTCCGCAGAACCGCTCGGCGAGGCCACCCGCGTCCGGCGCGGTCTGTGGGTGGTGGCTTCCATATCCCATGTGGCATTAATATTTAAGAGTCTGCTTTGAAACTTGTTTGACAGGCTGTCAGACCATGTCTGCCGGCAAGGGGTAGAAGGTAGAGAGAGAAGGCACAAGGCACAAGGTAGAAGGTAGAAGGCGCCAGTCCCCTGAAAGTTGAAAACACATGCTCGCAGTGCTCGCAAACACATGACAGACAGTTTGTGGCAACTTTCAAAATAAAAACTACCCTGGATTGGGGCTTACCGCGTCCAAAGGAGGCTCCATAAAGCGCTGGAAATTTCTGTCAAATGGTTGATTGCAGGCCGATCGCAGGGCGCTAGAAATTTTGGCGTCCAATGATTCACTTGCCACGTTTCTTCAGCCTGCCTGGTGGCAATCCAAGGTCTCCTCATGCCCCATTTAGGCACGTGTGTCGGCCCCATGCCCAAACAATGGCGTCCATCATCCCTCGCGGAGGGAGACGCGCCAGAGTCGCAGAAAAACCGAAAACAAACGCCGTGTGACTGCTTGTGTGGTTTCATTTTGATGTTTTGCATAAATACAAGAATGCCTTCCTTTGTCAGCAGATTTAAATTAATTTTTGTGCACCCCAGAAGCGGGAGGCAGCGGAGCCCGTTGCTCAACTTCCAGTCCACCTCAGTCACACCCACAACCACCCACAACCACCACACTCTGTCCCATTCCAGTCGCCGAGGAGCCCGTGCAACCGCAATCTAGACATGTTCAGCTTTGACTTTCAGCTCGTTGTCGTTCGTGTGTCTGTGCGTGGGTATCTACATATCATTTTTGATGTGAATTCTGATTTTCTGCCCTTTATGTAGATGGATTTTCCTTCTTGGCAGAGCTAACCGCACGCACATCTGTACATATATGTCAGGCAGAGTGAAAGGACCAAGGAGGGCTAGCCAAGGTGGTCGAAGATTCAGATACCCTTGCAGAAGCGTGTAATATAATGCTTTGTCAGGGGCAGATAGCAGGGCTGCTCTACCTCTTCTTCTTCCTCCATTTTTGATGTGCCTTGAGTGCAGTAAGTCGCGCCTGTACTCTCTCATTGCTCTCTCTCGGCTATTTCTCGCTCGCAGACACGAACTCGCCGCACTCGGCTGAGCCGACTCTCTTTCGCTCTGCAAATACGAATCGAAAGAGTAACGGACTACTCTACTGCGTAGTTTCCGTCTTTTCCTATCGATCCTCCTTCGACTACAGACTACAGACTACAGCTTTAGTTGTGTAACTCTCTTATATGCCCGTCTAGATTATACAAACATCTAAACAACATCGTAATACTCCTCCCTGGGCTAGGGTATAGCAAGGTGGGATGGGGAAGTGCCCCGCACACTCACTGCCACACTCTAAATCACGTGGAGCATATGAAAATTGCGTTTGCGTAATAAAAAGTTGGGTTTATCTGCGCTGCGTTCACTTAGAAAACTGATTTACTTTGCAATTTTATGACTTTATTAAGAATTATGCGATGTTTTGAATACATTTACAATACGCAATCTGCCCTGGACCGAGCGGCAGACGGCAACCCCAGATTCCTGGCTGAATGCAGGCCCGGAACGAAGTCCTTGCCACAACCTCCTAGTTGGTCTAACTCCTGCTCATCTGCATTGTGTGGGGCCCGCTCCCTCTCTCTTGACCCACAGTAAATGACAGGAAAATCCTCTGATATGTTGCTCACATTTATTCATATCAAGTCGGGCCATGGTCGAAAGTTATGAGTGCATATTTTTGTGGAACGAAAATGCACATCGCACTGCACTTGCACTGGGAAACAGTTGCCGCAACAGGAGTACGAGCAGCAGCTCTTCGAGCTATATTTGTTGAACAGATTTAAGTGCGAGCTACTGTTTGCCAATCTCCGTGCCACTCGCATCTGATTCCGACTCCTGGACACCGAACCCATATAAAAAGACCAAAATTTGCTCATGCGAAGAGCACAAATAAGCGCACTGCAGAGGACCAGAGTGCCGCATATCTCACAAAGGGGCAAAGGGGCAAACAAACACTATACTGCCCTGTGAAATTTGTGTTGGGGAATGTGTGGAATTGTCGTGAAGTACCAAGTGCGTGGGGGGACCTTGTTTGACGCACGATACACGACGCTCGTACTATTCACGTTGTACAGCCACCTCAGTTCACCTGTAGTTGGCATCTCTTACCGCCTCTTATCTGCAGTGACCCATCTCTTTCTTTTGTTGTCCAGCATTTAATTAATTTCCACGTTCCGCACTGCTCGTCCCTTCCGGATTGAATGGAGGCTTCTCTACAACTTGGCGCAATACAATACGGATATCACTGACCATCTGGAAGTGCCCAGGCACCTGCCCTAACCCTTTATCCTTTCCAGCAGTCCCAACTCAGAGTCAACGAGCATTGCATAATATCATTGTGTATTTAATAGTAATAATCTCGATTGATTGCTGGGGTCTCACATGTTGAGTCCCTTACAACATGGCGTTGACGTGAATGGCCAGGACACCATCGTCAGCGGAGCTGCTAATGGAGATGCTGGCGCGTCCATCGGAGCCAACGGTGACGGTCTTGCCGGTGCAGGAGGAGCCGCTCTTCTCGCCGGAGATGACGTCGCAGTAGGTGCCGGCGGGCAGGCCGGTCTGCAGGGAGCTGTTGAGGTCGTAGTTGTCGTTGTTGAAGGCCACGAAGGCCCTGTTTCCACGGCTGAAGGAGATCTGGTTGCTTCCGTTGGACCACCAGTTCTGGAGATCGGCATCGCCGGCGGCGTTCCTGAAGGCCACCATGTTGTAGATCTGGCGCCAGCGGTGCTCGCACACCCATCCGCCGCCGCAGGACTTGTCGCTGTTGAAGGTGGGAGAGGCAATGTTCTGTCCGTCGGTGGTGGGTGGGCCCTGGTCGGTGTCGGTGAAGGAGAAGGAGGACATCACACGGGGAGTGCCGAAGGGATGGGCCAGCATGAAGGCGGAGGCCATCTTGTACTGCTTGGGCACCTTGTAGGTGAGCACATCAGCACCACCTGCACCGTGTCCGCGCTGGTTGTCGTGGTTGTCGACGAAGACGAGCGAGCGATCGGAGGCAGCGAAGCCCCAGCCGGTGCCCCAGTTGGACATGTAGGTCAGCTTGTCCTTGCCGCGGAAGATCTTGCCGATGGAGTCGGAGTGGCGGAACTCGGTGATGGCGCCCAGGCCAGTGTACTCGGTTTTGCTGATGGCCTCGCCACCCATGTCGATGACCTCCTGGACGATGTAGGGCCTGGATCCGGACGCGAAGCCGTGATCGGTGTTCAGGTTCTTGAGGCGGCCATAGATGACGCCCAGATCTGCGGGCCACATGTGCTTGGCAGCGTCCACGCGGAATCCGGCCACACCCAGATCGATCAAGTGGTTCAGGAAATCGGAAACCTTCTCCTGGACGTACGAGTTGCCCTGGTTGAGGTCACGCAGGCCGACCAGCTCGCAGTTGCGCACCTGGTTGGCGTCGTTGTAGTTGGTGATGGCGCAGGTGGGGTTGAAGTCCAGGGAGGAGTAGGGCACTGCGGGGTAGCTCTTGGAGCTGGGGCTGGCGGTGCTGCCGGCTGTGCCGTAGGTGCCGCCATCGGCTGCCATGTGGTTGAAGATGACGTCCACGTAGGTGCGCACTCCGGCGTTGTTGCAGCGCCTGACCATGCTGGCGAACTGCTCCTCGTTGCCGGAACGGGTGGTCAGCTTGTAGGAGATGGGCTGGTAGCGCTCCCACCACGGACGCCCACTCTTCACGGCGTTCTCGTTGACGGGCGACACCTGAGAGGGAGGCGGAGGTAGAGGCGGGAGATGAGGATTGGGTGACGGTGGAGGGAAGCTCTCCGGACGGATCTTACCTGAAGACCGGCGTAGCCCTGGGGGCCCAGGAAGTTCTCGCACTCGGCGGCGATGTCGTCCCACTTCCACTCGAAGAGGTGGACCATGCCGCTGCGGCCACCAACGTAGTTGGTGTTGAACTGGGCGCTGGCGATCGCCAGGAAGGCGATGCACCCGAGGGTCTTTGTCAGGAACATGTTGATGCTAGATGGAACCTATGTTTCACTCTGATTTCATTGAGATTTCTGGGGCGGCTTTTATAGGGGTCGCCGTTGACTTCGCGGGGAGTGATTTGCGATTCGATCTTATCGGCAGGCTTCACTCACTTCTTTCTCTCTGCGTGTGGGGCATCAGGCCGGCTGATTAGTGAAAGCCGGGACAGACGTTGTGGCTGATTGCGGGTATTTCGGCAGGGGACTGGGCCGGTGCTTGCGAACTGGCGCTGATGATTAGTTAAGTGGCTAATTATTTGAATTACTTTATCAGACTAATTCGGGGGCGATTGCGGAATCTGAAGTAGTCATCGGGACACTGCATTTCTCTGATATCGCCTCATGGGCTTGATTTGTGGTCCACTCCGGCTGCATGCTACTCAGAGCGTGATCGCGGTGAGCTCCCGCCTCGCAGATCATCCGATAATGGCGAAAAGTGGAACCCCTGGAATGTCAAATGTATAATATTAGCTGATTAATGGTGGTGTTTTTTCGTAGATTTACTCTGACAGGAAATCATAGTCCAGCATGATAATGATAATTATTGAAATGTCTTTTGCAGCCCACATATTAAAACTATTTATAAATGGTCTTTCCGTTGATATAAGCGGGGGGCAATAAATATTAAAATATTAAAGTCCAGCGCGTATCCGAAATGCGAACTAAAAAGGGGACCAAGACCTGGGGCTATCAAGGGGGGAGTTTGAGGATCTCGAGGTAAATTGATGTGGCACATTAGAGCTCCTAAAAATTACATTTGCCAACATTTATCTTGCATTTTTTATGCGCATGTAACCGAAAAGGAGACTGAAATAGAAACTGAAGCAGAAGACGGACAAAAAATGTATCAAACGCTGTGCAACCGCAGCAAATAGAAGTAAAAAATGAAGCAGAAAAACAATTTGATTTAGCTGCAAGCAAATATTAAATGCACGCTCGGTCCGAGTCCGGGAATTCGTTGGGGGTCGCGGAACAACATCAAAATCAACGAGAACTGCGGAAAATGGTAAGCGGCAGAGCTGACAACAGCAGAGGATGGTGTTTTCTGGCACCCCCTTCACTAAATACCCTGCCAACAAATAAGTAGAGAGATTATCCAAAGAGTTAACTACCGTTTGCTGAGTTTTATTGGACTCACAGGCGATCAGCAACAAAAGAAGACTTGTGCCTCCACATTTCTGTCCTTTCCGAAGAAATGTGGCTAAAAACAAAATACCCTTTACAGGGGCACAGCGCTGGGTAGGGCTTGGGGTCCGGGCCTGGGTCCTACCCGCGAACTATAGTCATGCTGACAGGCAGCGGAAAGGACATTTGTAACGATAACATTCGTTTCTATTTCACAAACCCGACGGCTATGTGTGTGTGTAATGTTCGTATGTGTGACCATTAATTTTGAGCGCGTTTAACATGAAAACTACATGGCAAAACTGATTTGGTGCATCCAGCAGTGTACACAGATACACCCTTACACACATGTGGAGCCTGGACATAGAACGACTGGCAGATAGTTCATGCCCGCGAGCCAACAATGAAACAGTTATACTATAAATAAGTAAGCGAGAGAGGAGGAGTGGCGGAGAGTGGCGGAGGGGAGGAGAGCAAGAAATGGCAAACCGAATGTAATGGGAAAAGCACAAAAAGCGGGTCAGTGCGCACAAAATGCCAGCAATGATGATGATGGCGGATGCCACTGCCGCCGCCGTCGTCGTCATCGCCGTAGCCGTGGCCGTAGCCATGAAGTGTGGCAGCGGCAGTGGGGGCAGCCAGCAGCGGAAACTGACGAAAGCACAGAATAAAATGCTGATATTGCCCAAGCCGTACATCAAGAGGCATGCCAGCGATATGGTCGGGCTGGAAGCAGGGAGGGCACCAGGCAGGGGCTTCGTTCGGAGTGGTGTATTTCACGCAAAATGAAACAAATAAAGGGAGAAAAAATTACAAAAAAAAAAAACAAAATGCGAGCAGACAAAATAATATGGTACGAGCAGCAGTACGAGGCACTGGCACTGGCACTGGCACGGGCACGCCGCTTGTGCTTGTTTCTGTATTATTCCACTGGCATACGCGGCGTATGCGTATTGTAAAAAATAAATAACAGCGCTTAAGAGTATGCTACGAAAACAAGCCAGCAAATATGCACGCGCCACAGCAATTGCAATGGAAATATTTCCGCACACACTCATCCTCCGGCACACACACACTCTCACACATATTAACATGCACACACTCGCATAAAGCAAACACAGAGACAGAAAAGCTTGTTTCAATTTCGCACCAGTTAAATGGCGGTTTGTTTTTAGTGGTTTCTCGGTTTCTCGATTTCCACATATGTATATTTCGCGCCCCGGACAGACAGCAGAACTATGATTACGCTTTAGCCACGCTCTTGAGTGGATCATTCATTACCTGTTGATTGGGGGCCCAGTAGTGAATGTCAGCACTGGCACAAAAGCAGAGAGCCCCCCAATTGAACATAAAGCAATGTGTGCTCGCATCTAGCCGCAGGCAATTAGGTCAGATGTGGGCCTGTGCCCGGCCAACATCCAGCATTACAGGCAGCCTATTTGTCCAGAGCCCTGGGGCATTGGAACTCGGTTTGTGCGTCTCCCCCAACCGCTGCCCAGGTGGCGTCCCCCGTGAGCGGCCCAAACATGTGCATGTTCAGAGCACACACAGCACACACGGGCTGCAAATGTCATTGTCAACTAGCTGGCTTTTTCTGCTGCTGAAAGATAGGACGCCCAACAGTCACCTGGACATCAGACTGGAGGGGACGACGTGTTTCTCCTTGACAGGCAGTCGATAAACAGCTTTCGATGGCATCCTATGCTCCAATGCTAGTGCCACACATCCGTCTCTTGTGCCGGTGCCAGTGCCAGTGCCATTTCCACCAACAATGTCAATTACCAGCGTCCGAACACGTCGAGCCTCATGCCGAATTACCACTTCTGTCTGGCCGATGCTTTCACCTCCATTTTCTTTTTTGTCGACCTTCCATTTTTAAGTGCTATGCAAATTTGGAGCAAAAAGACCTTGCTTTCATCTGATTTGTTCCTTTACTCTCTGTCCTCGTGCTTCTAGTTCTCTCTCTCTCTCTCTCTATCTTCGCATTAGTTTTTCGAGCCTTCCTCTTTGAAGCAAAGCTCCTGCCATTCATTCACATTGCGATTGAGTCCTGGCTCAATAGTCGTCACTTGAGGCCAGTTTGTGGCCAGTTCTGTGTGCGAGCCCTTTACTTTTTGTTGGGAATGCTAAGAGCTGGCTTACGTATTTAGTACGGCCGTTTTAAAAGCGTATAATCGCAGTCGCAGTGTTTTTTGCACCTTTGCCACTGACTTTAAAAAGGGAAATCTAATATTCCAGCCAAAGAAAGAGATTTCTTGCAATGTCAGTGGCAGTCTGCATAAATCACAGCCTTCCCTGGCTGTGCCTTCCTTGACATACTTCGTCGTCTTCCGACGAAGGGGGGGGGGGGGGGGGGGGACTGGACTCATATTGTGAATTCTTGGCATACAGCTACCATTTATTGCATTGTGCTGTGCATCCGATATTTCGCTTTATTATTTCGCTAGTTGCGCTCTTTTTGCTGTGCTACTGAAGAATTGTCAATATTTTCGCAGAGAGAACTGGCCGTATCGTGCAGAGCACCGCCTTGGGTGCTCGGCTGGCCAAAAGGACGAAAGGCACGAACAAACAATACATGTCCGTATCACGGAAAAGCATATATTTGCATGCAAATTGTAAAAATTCATTCACATTGCCAGCATTCCGGCAATCCGGCATTCCTGCATTGATATATTTACCGGAGGAGAATAACACAACAACCAGCGAATCAATCAATCAATGTACGCATTTCATTCAGTCTGTCGATTAAAACCGAATATTTAATGCTGAGCATTCACATAAAGACCGGCCGCCATTAAAGCCCAATTGGTGGTGGCGTCCGAAGTCCGAGATTTGCCACGGAACCCCACCCGGATTCGGAGCCTGAGCGGGTGATTGATTTGAGTCAAATAACTCCGGTATAAGCCAGCTGCCACCGCATCTAAGTGGTGGATTACGCGGCTTAACCGAGTTCCATGCGAATTAAAAACCAATTACGAACAGCCACCGAAACGTTATGCGAAAAAAGAAGACTCCACTAACACGTATGCATGTGTCTTGATAAAGAGTTCTGGCCTGCGAACTAAATTAACCAGAAGATGAACCAAAGCCTGCCAAAGAAATGCTCAACTTTTCGCATTAAGCTGGCCAAGACGAGAAGTAATGCGGCCCATTTGAATGCCGGCCACGTTTCAAATGATGTGAGAACAAGGCTCACAGACCCACGGACAGGGCAGATAGTCCTCCCATCTACATGTAACAGATGGAAGGTCGACCTAAGTACCTCCGCCTCGGCCCACGGCCCTCAGCACACAGTCAGAGGGACCAGTAGGGGCATTATAGTCGAGTATACCCTCTTGACTGTACTTCCAAACAATCGCAACCGAGGGCAAGCACATTTGAACGATCTATGATCGCTATTTCGCCTGGATGAGACTGTGCTCCTCCTGTTACATACACCACTCCGGATACAGTATACCCCCTGCAAGAGCTTACTTTGAGCAGCAGGTATAAATACTTGGAGCACGTGGCAAAAATCTCACCAGGTTCTGCGGGGGAGAGTGAAGCCAAACACAGGTGTCAGCCGGCGGCATATTCACGGGAGTTCCATTAACAACAACAACTCCGGCAGGATATCGTGAAAAGTGCTTAAGCCCTACTTGACGAAGCAACCCCTAACCTTTTTGCTAAAGAGTGCGTTTTGCTATGCTCTCATTGTGTATTTAATAATAATAATCTCGATTGGTTGTTGGGGAGTCTCTCACATGCTGAGTCCCTTACAACATGGCGTTGACGTGAATGGCCAGGACACCATCGTCAGCGGAGCTGCTAATGGAGATGCTGGCGCGTCCATCGGAGCCAACGGTGACGGTCTTGCCGGTGCAGGAGGAGCCGCTCTTCTCGCCGGAGATGACGTCGCAGTAGGTGCCGGCGGGCAGGCCGGTCTGCAGGGAGCTGTTGAGGTCGTAGTTGTCGTTGTTGAAGGCCACGAAGGCCCTGTTTCCACGGCTGAAGGAGATCTGGTTGCTTCCGTTGGACCACCAGTTCTGGAGATCGGCATCGCCGGCGGCGTTCCTGAAGGCCACCATGTTGTAGATCTGGCGCCAGCGGTGCTCGCACACCCATCCGCCGCCGCAGGACTTGTCGCTGTTGAAGGTGGGAGAGGCAATGTTCTGTCCGTCGGTGGTGGGTGGGCCCTGGTCGGTGTCGGTGAAGGAGAAGGAGGACATCACACGGGGAGTGCCGAAGGGATGGGCCAGCATGAAGGCGGAGGCCATCTTGTACTGCTTGGGCACCTTGTAGGTGAGCACATCAGCACCACCTGCACCGTGTCCGCGCTGGTTGTCGTGGTTGTCGACGAAGACGAGCGAGCGATCGGAGGCAGCGAAGCCCCAGCCGGTGCCCCAGTTGGACATGTAGGTCAGCTTGTCCTTGCCGCGGAAGATCTTGCCGATGGAGTCGGAGTGGCGGAACTCGGTGATGGCGCCCAGGCCAGTGTACTCGGTTTTGCTGATGGCCTCGCCACCCATGTCGATGACCTCCTGGACGATGTAGGGCCTGGATCCGGACGCGAAGCCGTGATCGGTGTTCAGGTTCTTGAGGCGGCCATAGATGACGCCCAGATCTGCGGGCCACATGTGCTTGGCAGCGTCCACGCGGAATCCGGCCACACCCAGATCGATCAAGTGGTTCAGGAAATCGGAAACCTTCTCCTGGACGTACGAGTTGCCCTGGTTGAGGTCACGCAGGCCGACCAGCTCGCAGTTGCGCACCTGGTTGGCGTCGTTGTAGTTGGTGATGGCGCAGGTGGGGTTGAAGTCCAGGGAGGAGTAGGGCACTGCGGGGTAGCTCTTGGAGCTGGGGCTGGCGGTGCTGCCGGCTGTGCCGTAGGTGCCGCCATCGGCTGCCATGTGGTTGAAGATGACGTCCACGTAGGTGCGCACTCCGGCGTTGTTGCAGCGCCTGACCATGCTGGCGAACTGCTCCTCGTTGCCGGAACGGGTGGTCAGCTTGTAGGAGATGGGCTGGTAGCGCTCCCACCACGGACGCCCACTCTTCACGGCGTTCTCGTTGACGGGCGACACCTGGGAAGGAGGCAGAGATGAGGGGGAGATGAGGATTGGGCGAGGAGGGAAGCTCTCCGGACGGATCTTACCTGAAGACCGGCGTAGCCCTGGGGGCCCAGGAAGTTCTCGCACTCGGCGGCGATGTCGTCCCACTTCCACTCGAAGAGGTGGACCATGCCGCTGCGGCCACCAACGTAGTTGGTGTTGAACTGGGCGCTGGCGATCGCCAGGAAGGCGATGCACCCGAGGGTCTTTGTCAGGAACATGTTGATGCTAGATGGAACCTATGTTTCACTCTGATTGCATTGAGATTTCTGGGGCTGCTTTTATAGGGGTCGCCGTTGACTTCGCGTTGACTTCGCGGGGAGTGATTTGCGATTCGATCTTATCGGCAGGCTTCACTCACTTCTTTCTCTCTGGGTGTGGGGCATCACAGTGAAAGCCGGGCCAGACGTTGTGGCTGATTGCGGGTGTTTTGGCAGGGGACTGGGCCGGTGCTTGCGAACTGGCGCTGATGATTAGTTAAGTGGCTAATTATTTGAATTACTAATCAGACTAATTCGGGGGCGATTGCGGAATCTGAAGTAGTCATCGGGACACTGCATTTCCCTGATATCGCCTCATGGGCTTGATTTGTGGTCCACTCCGGCTGCATGCTACTCAGAGCGTGATCGCGGTGAGCTCCCGCCTCGCAGATCATCCGATAATGGCGAAAAGTGGAACCCCTGGAATGCCAAATGTATAATATTAGCTGATTATTGATTAATGGTGGTGTTTTTCGTAGATTTTCTCTGACAGGAAATCATAGTCCAGCATGATAATGATAATTATTGAAAGGCAGGCCCCAAATCAAAACTATTTTGAAATGGTCTTTCCGTTGATATAAGCGGGGGGGCAATAAATATTAAAATATTAAAGTCCAGCGCGTATCTGAAATGCGAACTAAAAAGGGGCCCAAGTCCTGGCTCTATCATGGGGGGAGTTTGAGGAACTCGAGGTAAATTGATGTCGCACATTAGAGCTCCTAAAAATTACATTTGCCAACATTTATCTTGCATTTTTTATGCGCGTGGAACCGAAAAGGAGACCGAAACAGAAGACCGACTACAGATTTCAACCGCTGTGCAACCGCTGGCAAAAATCTCACCAGGGGCTGGTACGACGTAACTCCAAAGGTTTCTTAATAAAATTATGAACCACTGGGGCGAAGTTGATGAGAGATACCCAACGAGTGTGGGGAGGGGGGCTGGGGGCAGGGAGGCTGGGAGGCTGGGAAGAGAATCAAAAAACGCAAAACGCTTAAAGTTTAAGTGTAATTGAAAACGACAATCTCAGGCAGGAAGCTGAGGCTTAGAGAGTGCTGGTGTAACCCCAGGCCGAGTATTAATTTAACTTTACGTGGCCGCCTCCCGGCTGAACTTGGGGCCGGAGTTTGCAAGGCGGAAGTTATCGTGAGCTGAGCTTGGCTTTGACTTAAGTGTTGACTGTTGACTGATGACTGATGGGAAATGTCTCTCTAGAACGGATATTTCGATTTTTTAAATTTATTGTTTTACGATCACAATTTAGATTTAAATTTTTTTTGGGAAGTCAGCTGTTCCTAGGCCATGTCTGTGTGCGGCGATTCGTGGCTCATGTTCGGCACCCGCGACTTTTACAAGGTGCTGGACGTCTCACGCGGAGCTATGCCGAGGGCCATACGCAGCGCTGCCTATCAGCTGATCATGGCGGAGCACCCGGGCCAGAGGCCTGCCAAGCAGCGCAGGAAGGCCCTGCAGAAGTGCCATCTCGTCTTCAGAATTATGAGCATCCTGACCAACGACAAGCAGCGGGCTCTGTACGATTCCCCGTCCGAGTTCCCCCCGGAGAGTGCCAGCTGTGAGCTGGACCTGGCCTTCGCCACGGTGCTGGACCTGTGCGCGTGCCTGTTGGGAAACCGCCAGGACCGGTCGGGTGTCTGCGAGCTCTTCCAGAAACACTACAAGGGCTCGCAGCTGGAGCTGGCGGACATCAAGGCTGCCTACACGCTGGGCAAGGGCTGTATGGATCGCTTGTTTATCGAACTGCCCCTGATGACGGTCCGGGATGAGCCACGCATCCGAAAGATCATCAAGAAGCTGATTAAGTCCAACGACTTGCCCGAGTACAGTAAATTCATCAACGAATCCGTGGAAAAACGGCGGCGACGTCGCCTGAAGTTCGCTGTCTACGAAGCCAAGTCCAAGACCGAGAACAATGAGGATGGCCTTCCACAAATTTAAGTTACATTAAAGACACCCAAAACTGCAGGCAAAGTGCATGATGTGTTTGAAATGCAAATTGAACCTACCTTTGAGTTTCGGGTAACAAGTTTTAAGACAATATTTTGTTTGGCACTTTGTCTTTTGTCCCGAAAATCATAAATAATGTTGGGCAAAAGGCAATAGGCAAAAGGCAAAGGGAAACTTTGGGGAAAGTTGAGTTTTGAGTTGCCTTTCTGATGACCTTTTTTCTGCCTTTATCGTGCCACATTATTTGCGGCTTTATTTATGTGCAAAGTTGTACAATTAATTTATGTTTCACTGCAAAGCAGGGCCCCTTTCCTGTCGAGTACAACAATAATTATGGCCCTGTAGGACTGGGGACAGGACAGCAGCGAAAAATGCAAAGGGAAGCAGCCTCTCTCTCTCTCTCTCTCTGCTGTACAATCTGTAATTTCCATGACAGAACAACAACTCCGACAGCTACTTCGTTCGACTGCTGTCAAAGAAATCGCAGCGCCCTCCTTGGAGCCGCCAAGAAGTTCCAGTTGCCTTGGCAATGCTCAGGAGCAGCCATCATCGAAGTTCCTGAATCTATTTAACAGTTGCTTAACTTTCAGTTTGGCTGTGCTTCAGGTATTTCTATAATTAACCCGGCCATCGGAATGACATTGAACAGACGATAAAAACAATTTGAAAGACAGCATCTGGAGTAGTAGAGTAGAGTGGAAACCATCAAATAACATTATCTCTATAAATTCTTCATTTTCTGCACAACATTCGGACAGCAATCTGTCGTTTTTTTCCCCTGTATTTATTCGGACTGTCTGTGGCGTTTATATAAATGATTTAAAAGCCAGAACTGTTGCTCTTCATACACACTGCACTGCACTCGATCCAAACTTGTTTGTTATGCGTTCAAAGTTGGGGCCAACTTCTGGCTATGGCGCCAGACAAACTTCTGCCTGTGCATCTGTCAGTATTTCTTTTGTATTCTCTTGCACGCGGCATCTGAAGAGTGCCGGGGTATACTGCACAAAATATAAAGGACTTGGTGCAGCCGTGTGGATCTGGGAGCCTGCATGGAAGGTGTACAGCTCCTAAGTGCAATCACATATTGGTATATTAAATTTGCGGGTATTCAGTAGTCGTTTATGCTTGCTGAGAGAGCGGAGTACAACGGCTTTGAATGCAGGACTTTGATTATATTTCAGAATGTTCAAATTACCTGCCTTTTCCCAGACGTATGATGCCACATACATACATATGAAATCAAATCAGAGACCAGCCACATCAGAAGGCAGTCATAAAACACGAGTACGACTTATTCGGATTGGCGCACGGATTGGATGCCCGTACATGGGGATTTTAATAAATGTCAGGTCTGGCCGTTGCCTGCGGTAAGAGTGATTGATTTATGTCACAATATTTTGCTGGTACTCTCCCCGTCTGACCCCTGGCCCCATCCACCAGCTCGGCCAGCCGCTCGGTGCGACTGTGCGACTGTGCAACTGTGTGGCAGACATGGCAAAATTAATTTCCATTGCAGTGGTTTTGGCAATGGAGTTTGCATCTCAACTTGGCTTCTGATTCTGCTGCATTTGTCAGGCGAAAATGGTGAAATTCGATTTGGGTCGTTTTCAATTTGCGGCTGCACTTTTATCCACCAGCACCGGTTCACCGCCGCCTCTGAGTTCCACCATTTTCTGCTGCAAAAAGGCCAACTGTCAAACCATTACAAAAATTTGCAGCCAACTGTCATAAAAGTCGACATCATTAAAATGTCATAAAGTTGGCATTTCACCCGCCAAAGCATCTTAGTACCGAACTGTCAATCCACCCAACTATTCAGTGGACCACCCGCACAACCAACCACCCACCCGCCCACACGCCCAACCATCCACACAGACGCTGCTGCTGCGGGTCGCAAGGGAGACGCTCGGTGAAATGTGCAAAAATTTCGCGCACTTCCGTTACATTTCGCATCCTTTCTGGCTGTTTATTTTTCGGCGGCGCTTCCTCTAGACAAACCGCAACGGATGCACCGCCGTGCACCATCCACCGCTTCTGGATTCTGGCCCTCCTTCGTGGCATCTTTCTCTGACAAAACAAATGGCGAAAACTGTTTCGCCTTAAAGAATTCTCAGAAATGCAGTCGAGTCCATGAAAATTTTATTTTATTTAAATTGTTTCCTCCCGCCCCCTACTGCCATTTCGGGGGCATGGGGTTAGGCCCCGATGTGTCCATAAAAGTATCAAATACTTTTGGGTTATTCGATACGCATTAATCATTCGCAGTGGTGGCCCCAAACGAAAGTAAATCCCGATTGGGGCATATAAATCGAGATAAATCCATAAAATCATATTCGATTGTTCCGCTCAACGCTCGAACCAAAGCCATTAAAATGTATTTCAGGGCAATCGTTTTGAAGGCTAATTAAGTGCTGGCATTATCCCAGGCTGCCAGGCCTCCTAATTAATGAGCCGCAACAAGCTAGCAGACAAACACAGGGCTGACTGGCTGACTGGCTGGCTGGCTGGCTGGCTGGAGGTGTGGCAGTAATGTTAAATTAAAGTTCAATTGACCAGAGCCGTGGCAGAGGTCGTTAATTTAGCCCTTAATCGCTAATACGGCTGGATGGTTCTGTTCGGCTGGCTGTTCAGCCCAAAGCAAGATTCATTGGAGAGTGCTCGCCTCGGTCTCAGTGTCGCTTCTCGTGCTCTTCCAGGGTGAATCCTCATCCTCCTCCTCCTGCTGATTCTCCTCTTCTGACTCGTGGCCGCAGTCGTTGGGATCTCCAAACGTGTTTAACTGCACATCTTTGTAGTGACACATCGTGACTACCGCCCCCACCAAGAGCAATATGAACAGGATGAAGTTGTCGCGGGCCACCTCCACCTCGATGCCCCAGAGGTACTTGATCACTTTCGCGGAGCAGCCGCCGCAGCCCGGTTCCCCACAGCAGGCGCCACTGGCCCAGTGGCGTTCCTCGGCTGAGATTTGGTAGTCAATTAGGCCCATTCGGCCGCAGCAGCCTAGCTCCTCCTCCAGCCGCCCAATCTTGTCGTTCCTCCACAGCAGCAGCGCCATCCTCGTGGCGGAGAGCTCGAAGCGTGATCGATACACAAACCGCGTCGCCGCTATGCTCAGGGTGTACAGCAGCAGCAGTAAGCTAAAAAACATGTAGCCAGCAAATTTGATCAGGCCCGGGCACCGGGCCATGCGGATGCCCACGATGGCGTTCAGGATGTACCCCGCCGTGGTGAGGAAGCGCATCATGAACATCCAGGCCATTAGGACGCCCGGGAAGACGGTGGCCTCCCGGAGCAGTGTGTACTTCACGTACATGTGGTTGAACACATCCATCAGAAAGATGAGCCCGGCCAGCAGCAGCACCACATTGATCTGCAGCACACAGTCGTGCGATATGCGACACCCACGGCACAATCTCACCATCGTCGGGAAAATTTGATTCTGTTTATTTGCTTTGAAGTGGAGCGAGCTCGTTTTGAAGTTGGCCAGGCAGCCACCTGAGTTTGGGTTGGTTTTGGGTGGCTAATATCAACATTTGGCTAGCTGTCACCTCATTCGGCTGCCTGCCCCCTGCCCCCTGCCCCCTCCCCTTGTACCGACTCCCGACCAGTCCTGACTTGTTGCCACGGTTTCAAGTGCAAATGAGTTTGCCTTTGACGAACCTCAAATGCCGCACCTGTTGCGAGCCGCGCCGCAATAAAAACAGCTGGATGAAATTAAATATTTGTGCGGTGGCTTGAGTCAACCTTTCTCTGATTGCTCATACGCACTGTGGGCACGGAAAGGCTCAGGCTCAGGCTCAGGCACTGGCTGATGGACAGCCAATATATGCTGTACTGTCATTTATTCTTACTGTTTGCTCAGTGAGCCTTTAACGGAAGGATTCTGGCTGCAGGCAGCCACTCATTCGAGAGCCGAAAACCATACATTTTGCTAAAAAAAATTGTTTGGGGTATTTAAAGAAAAGCGACGCCTATTCGCTCGTGTTTGGAAAATGCTTTGAAGCTGAAACGCCAATCTGTTGCCACTTGTCTGAACAGCGACGGGTCTCGCAAAAAGGAAAAAACAATTGCTGCAAATACTCGTACAAGTTCAAGTACAATCAACCCGCTGTGAAGTGCCGCCCATTGGCCGACGGCCCAAGCGGAAGTGTCGTTAGCGCCATTTTGCCTTTATTTACTCGAAAATTTTCGCCGAAATTCTCGCCTGATGTGAGCACCATTGGCTAATGTGGCTAATTTAGAGCCAACTCGAGACACTCTCAGCTCTGTCAGCCGGCCAGGGAGCCTTCGATTTCAGCTGCTGCCAATTGAGCTAAAGCGTTTAATTAAAAAGTTTCCCCAGTCAATGTTCCATTTACCCTTTGTGGCGGGTCAGAGACTGTCGTCCTTTGCTAATTCAATGAGCAAACTGCAGCTGGGGCGCTTGTCCCAATCGGGATTCGGAGTTGACTTGACTTGGAACTGACAACGCCTCTACACCTGTTTCGGCCGGCAATCGGCCCAATGGCCCAATGATTTACGGCTCTCGGCCTGTTGGAAATTAATTGAAATTGAGCTTGTCGCGCGTCGCTCTCAGGCATAGAACTGTTTATTTCACACAGAGCTGTGAACTTAATTGAATGTTTACCATTTTGTGGCAATATAATACCTATAAAATAAGCTGCACTATGAAGTTTCTATAAAATAATCAATTTGGCTTACAGATTGTAATTACTTGCATAAGCTTCGAGGTATTTAATTCGAGAATTATTCAATAAACCCCCTCTCAAAGTAGAGTGCCAATTGACAGCCGCTTGATGAAGGTGCAAAGGTACTCCCAACCGTAGACTGGACTTTGATGGGCTTTGGAGCTATTACGCCATGCCTTGTGAACTGCTGCAGACTGCAGCCTGTTCATCGTTTAGCTATATGCATGTGCAAACTCTTACACTTCCAAGGAGAGCCAGGTGCTAAGTGCCACCGCCATCACCTTATCTGCCCGGCATTTGAACACGGCAAAGACGCTGCTCCACTGAAGGCCCTGGGCGTTGAGGGGGCCGAGAGTTCGGTGCCGCAGCTCCTCGTCGAACTGTTACCCTAACCCTAATTGATTTCGGTTGACGAGCTTGCAAGTGTCGCTCATGAATTTCCCATGGCGGGCGATTGATGAGCTTATAATCACGGCACGGTCGGGCATATAAAAGCCGCGCGACTTCAGTCCAGGTGCAACAATCGAGAATCTTGAGGAGTCAGGATGGTGCTGCGTAAAATCTTCCCGGCCATGTACACGCTGTCGGAGGAGGCCCCGGCCTGCTCTCGGAATGGGACTCTGTACTTGATGCGCTGCATCTTTGTGATGGGAGTGCGAAAGCCACCGGCTCGATTCTTCGTGGCCTACTGCCTGTGGTCTATCGTCATGAACCTCAGCTCGACGTTCTACCAGCCCATCGCCTTTCTGACTGGGTACATCAGCCATCTGTCTGAACTCTCAGCGGGGGAGTTACTCACCTCCCTTCAGGTGGCCTTTAACGCCTGGACCTGCTCCGCCAAGGTCCTGATCGTTTGGGCGCTCATCAAGCACTTCGACGATGCCAACGACATTTTGGACGAAATGGACAGGCGCCTCACCCAGCCCAGCGAACGCCTCCGTGTCCATCAGGCCGTTTCCAAGAGCAACCGAATCTTCTTCATCTTCATGACCGTCTACATGTCGTACGCCACCAACACGTGCCTCACTGCCATCGTGATGGGGAAACCGCTCTACCAAAACTACTATCCGTACCTCGACTGGCGCTCCAGCTCGTGGCAGCTGGGTCTGCAGACGGGCTTAGAGTACTTTGCCATGGCCGGTGCTTGCCTGCAGGACGTCTGTGCTGACTGTTATCCCGTCAACTTTGTCCTCGTGCTCCGTGCCCACATGTCCATTTTCGCGGACCGCCTAAGACAGTTGGGCAGCGACCCTGAGGAGAGCCCCGAGCAGCGCTACGAGCAACTAATTCAGTGCATCCAGGACCACAAGACCATACTGCGGTGGGTTGAGCGTCGCTTATTGTGGAATGGTTCTTTAATCCAAGGTGTGGATCCTTTGCAGTTTCGTGGATTGTTTGCGTCCCGTGATTTCGGGCACCATTTTTGTGCAGTTCCTCGTTGTGGGCCTGGTCCTTGGCTTGACGCTCATCAACATCGTGCTTTTTGCCAATCTGGGATCGGCCATTGCTGCCCTGTTCTTCATGACCGCTGTTCTGCTGGAGACCACTCCGTTCTGCATTCTCTGCAACTACCTCACAGACGACTGCTACAACCTGGCGGACGCTCTTTTCGAGTCGAACTGGATCGATGGCGAGCAGCGCTACAAGAAGACGCTCATGTACTTCCTGCAGAAGCTCCAGCAGCCCATCAAGTTCATGGCCATGAACGCTTTTCCCATTTCCGTGGGCACCAACATTGTTGTGAGTATCCAAAACGAATTTTCGGGGAATTTATGAGTACTCGAGCAAAGGGGTTTCCTTGTAGGTCACCAAGTTTTCGTTCTCAGTCTTTACGCTGGTCAAGCAAATGAATATTGCGGAGAAGCTGGCCAAGGTCGAAGGGGAAGCCGATTTCAATTAATAAGTGAAATTTAAAAGCGAATATTTGTCTAGCAAACGCAGAGCACACAGCAAGCACTGAACGTACTATTGAAGGATTTTGAAGTAACTTTATCCTCTTCAGAGGAGAAAGGTTTCCTGCTTCAAACGAAAGCAGAGAAAAGAGAGACGAAAGCACAGCGCTGTTTTCCGCACACAGAAATGATTGAAATTTTAGATACCTTTGGGTGGACAATGCTGCTTGGGAGGACACTCATTCCCAAAGGTTCGGGCAGCACTCTGGCCATGCACTGAACAAATTTACTAAAACTAAAAAAACCTTTTACGAGCTGTACTTTTTTCTAGCCCACTATGGCTCCACTGCGTAAATGGAATAAAATATAATTACACTTACAATGTTTAATGAATAATAGTTTTTTATCTATGACAAGGTTATTTTTTTAACTAAAAAAATTTTATATATATATATATTTTTTTTTTGCTAATTCTTTTATTTTTTTGTTCTTTGATTAAACCTGATTAAGTTGCCACAAAAGGTAGCAACTTTGTTACAATAAACTCCATATTTTCCATCTGAAAAAAATGTGCTACTCTAAAAAAAAAAGGAAAATTAAGAAACAAAACCTGGCCATAAAAAAAAAACACGATAATTCAGAAAAAGGCCGTTTGCCATAAGCCTTAAAGTAATTAAAGTAACTTTGTTACAATAAACTCCATATTTTCCATCTGAAAAAAATGTGCTACTCTAAAAAAAAAGGAAAATTAAGAAACAAAACCTGGCCATAAAAAAAAAACACGATAATTCAGAAAAAGTCCATTTTCCAAAAGCCTTAAAGTAATTAACTCTGGAATTTAGTATATACAGACCTGCAAGGTTTTTTCGAAGAACCATCTGCTGGGTGTTGTTCGTCAAATTACAAACGTACTTACTCAATAGAAATTGTACATGTCAGCCCACGTTACGTACTATTATTCTAAGTAGATCTCTTAGAGATGAGGTCTTCTTGCAACTGGCGAAATCAAAGGGGGGAATAGTCGGCATAGCCGACTGTGATTGTCATTTAAATACAACGGTTGTGGTACAATGACGGTGCTTGGGTAATCCTAATTGAAGACTGCACTTTGACGCGCTCTCTGCAAATGAAATTTGAACTATTACCCCTCGCTCTGTGAACCGCTGCAGCCTGCTGCTCTTCGACGAAACAGAGAGCCATCATTTATTTATATGCAAGTGTAAACTTTTACACTTCTCCGGAGCGTTACGTGCTAAGCGCCGCCGCCATCGCCGTAACCCGTCGGGCATTCGGATTGGACGAGGACGCTGCTCCACTGAAGCCTTTGGGCGTTGAGGGTGCCGTCCGTTCGGTGCAGCGGGTGCTCGCCGAGGTGCTGAACAACTGTTACCCTAACCATAATTGATTTCGGTTGACGAGTTTAGACGTGTCGCTCATGAATTTTCCATGTCCTGCGACTCAATCACGCCACGGTCGGACGTATAAAAGGCTTCAATCCAGTTTGAAGCATCGACACTCAACTGGAGGCAGGATGGTGCTGCGTAAAGTCTTCCCGGCCATGTTCACGCTGCCGAAGGAAGCCCCGGCCTGCTCTCGGAATGGGACTCTGTACTTGCTGCGCTGCATCTTTCTAATGGGAGTGCGAAGGCCACCGGCTCGATTCTTCGTTGTCTACTGCCTGTGGTCCTTTGCCCTAAATCTCTGCTCTACGTTCTACCAGCCCATCGGCTTCCTGACTGGGTACATCAGCCATCTCTCAGAGTTCTCTCCGGGGGAGTTCCTCACCTCCCTTCAGGTGGCCTTTAACGCCTGGTCCTGCTCCACCAAGGTCCTGATCGTTTGGGCGCTCGTCAAGCACTTCGACGATGCCAACGACATTTTGGACGAAATGGACAGGCGCCTCACCCAACCCAGCGAACGCCTCCGTGTCCATCAGGCCGTTTCCAGGAGCAACCGCATCTTCTTTATCTTCATGACCGTCTACATGGTGTATGCCACCAACACGTTCCTCACTGCGATCCTGATGGGCAGGCCGCCCTACCAGAACTACTATCCGTACCTGGACTGGCGCTCCAGCTCGTGGCAGCTGGGTCTCCAGTCGGGACTGGAATATTTCGCCATGGCCGGTGCCTGCTTTCAGGACGTCTGTGTGGACTGTTATCCCGTCAACTTTGTCCTCGTGCTCCGTGCCCACATGTCCATTTTCGCGGACCGCCTAAGACAGTTGGGCAGCGACCCTGGGGAGAGCCCCGAGCAGCGCTACGAGCAACTAATTCAGTGCATCCAGGACCACAAGACCATACTGCGGTGGGTTGAGCGTCCACTTATTGTGGAATGGTTCTTTAATCGATCTTGTCCTGGATCCTTTGCAGTTTCGTGGATTGTTTGCGTCCCGTGATTTCGGGCACCATTTTTGTGCAGTTCCTCGTTGTGGGCCTGGTCCTTGGCTTCACACTCATCAACATTGTGCTGTTCGCTAATCTGGGATCGGCAATCGCCGCCCTGTCCTTCATGGCCGCTGTTCTGCTGGAGACCACCCCGTTCTGCATTCTCTGCAACTACCTCACAGACGACTGCTACAACCTGGCGGACGCTCTTTTCGAGTCGAACTGGATCGATGGCGAGCAGCGCTACAAGAAGACGCTCATGTACTTCCTGCAGAAGCTCCAGCAGCCCATCACCTTCATGGCCATGAACGTATTTCCCATCTCCGTGGGCAGCAACATCAGTGTGAGCATCAAATCAGTCCCGATTGTGCTGGAAATTGTGGGTAACTAATGCTCTGCCTTGCAGGTCACCAAGTTTTCGTTCTCAGTCTTTACGCTGGTCAAGCAAATGAATATTTCGGAGAAGCTCTCCAAGGTCGAAGGGGAAGCCGATTAACAAAAGAGTTCTCTTCGAAGGCACACGTTTTTCGCTCTTTCAACATATACCTAAACCCGAATAAAATCCTTTTAACAATCGTTTGGTTAATATAAATTCGAGCATTTATTAGCCGTTTAAAAGCAAGTTACTTGCAGTGCGATATACATTATAGTCTACTGAGTTGCTTTCATTGAAATTGTCACTAGATCTAAATTTTTTCCTACAAAGAACGATGCACTGGACTCTAAAATCGAGGCGCTCGCGTTGAATTCGCTATATTTTAGAGCTGATTGGATCTAAAAGAGAAACGGAGAAGGGTGGCCATTTTCAGAGTTATTTAAAAGTTTGTATCTCGTCTTAGTTATAGAAAATCAATGGGGGAATCATGGGAACGGCGAGAAGCCAGAGAGTAGTAGTAGTCCTCATTCGTCCTTAAACTTATCGGCTATGTTCATTTGCTTGGTGATGGTGATGACGGAGAAGGCGAACTTGGCCACCTGAAAGTAGGCCAAAGTATGTTCAACTTGTAGCAGATTTAATTGTTAGCCTGCGGGCGGGGCCTGGGAAGCAGAGTGCTCCCACAATGCCGACAATCGGCACTTGGCACTTACGCTGATGTTGCTGCTCATGGATATCTGAAAGATGCCGCCGGCAATGAAGACGATGGGCCGCTGCACGTTCTGCAGGAAATAGAGGAGCGTCATCTTGTAGCGGCGAGAGGCGTCCACCCACTTGGACTGGAAGATGGCGTGCGTGAGGGCGTCGCAGTCCTCCATGATGAGATTGCAGGTGTAGCAGAAGGGGAACGTCTGCAGGAGAATGGTGATGACGAACATGAAGGAGGCGATGCCGGTCCACAGGTCCGAGAAGAAGAACACGTTGATCAGCGTCAGACCCAGCACAATGCCGCACAGCAGGAACTGGGTGAAGATGGTCCCCGAAATAACGGGCTTGATCGTCTCGCAGAACCTGAAAAAGTGGACGGACAAGAGGTTAGGGCACTGAAGTCACTGCAAAAACACAAACAGGCCTGCCCACAGTATAATAATCTTGTGATCCAAGATGCAGTTGACCAGCTCCTCGTAGTTCTCGGCCTCGCTCATCGCCTCGTCGGTGCGCAGCCGCTGGATGCGCTCTCGCAGCATGTCCAGGTGGACGCGCAGGATGAGGGTGTAGACCAGTGGGTAGGTGTCGGAGAGCTGATCCTGGAGCACGGCCCCCGACATCACGACGTACTCGAGGGTGGACGCCAGCCACAGATTCCCCCGGCCGTCGCGCCAGTCGATGTAGGGGTTGTAGAGCTGCCAGGGTGGCCGCCCGCTCAGCACCGAGCTGAGGTAGGTGGACCCCGCGTAGGTGCAGTAGACGAACGTGAAGATGAGAAAGGCGTGGTTGCTGAGCGCCACCACGCGGTGGATTTTCTCGCGCTCCTCGACGGAGGTGCAGCGCAGATCCAGCTTGTCCAGCAGATCCTTGGCCTTGATGAGCCGCCACAGCTGCGAGTAGGTGATGGCCGTCTTCACCGAGGACCCATACGCGTTGAAGCACACCTGCAGCGAGGTGAGGAACTCGCCCGGCGAGAACGACTTGATCTGGGTCATGTAGCTGCCCAGGAAACCCAGCGGCAGGTACGTGGTGGACCACACGAACGTCATCAGGGTCCAGAAGAGGTAGACGTAGCGCACCACCCCAGACTTGGGCGGCACCCAGCCTATGAACTTCATCGCCCTGAACAGGTAAATGCAGCCATCCCGAGAGCCCACCTTCTCCGTCAGCGGGGCTGGTCGTATTAGCTTGAAGACCATCCTGGGGCCAGTGTGTGCCGCGGCTCCCTGGCGGGCTGCTTATATAGTCGAAATTTGTGACATTTTTCTGGATGAAGTTTTCAATGAATTCGAAAAGTTTTCGTTAAGTTTCGGGCACTTGCTGTTGTTGAATTATTCACTTGAGAATTGCTCCCTGTGCGCTGTGCGCTGTGCGCTGTGCTCTGTGCGATGTGCGCTGTGCGCCGTTATGTTTAATTAACAAAGTCAAGAGTCTCGGCCTCTCATTCGTTTCGGCTCTGATGCATGAATGCCGCCGGTGCCGGCATTCGTATCAGCGTGCATCGGTATTTCCACATGCTGGCTTTCCGCTTTGCATAAATGATGGCAAAAGTTGGCAAAAATCGCAGACGGCCCTTTAAAGGCAATTAAGAGCATTGCCCATACGCAGTGTGTGTCGCTTGTCCTTTGTGTGTCAGCAAGGACCGGATGGCAGCCAGGCGAACAGACTCGGGGCTATCATAAAAGGGATCTGGGTAAAGTTTTTCAAGGCTAACCAGGCCCTGGCCTCGGGCGAATGCAAAATGGCCGCTAATCGCCGTCATAACTAAATTTATAAAATTCCCCCCCCCTGGTCTGACTGTACCTCTACCGGCCTGTATGTGTGGGAGTTTTGCATTATCGGTCTTTAAGCATGAGCCCCAACAGCTGGCACACGTTGTGTGCACGAGTATCGTGACATCTTTGTGCTGCTTTGCTGCTGCTTTAATGAAAAATATATTATCCGAGTGTTATTAATATTGCTCAGAATGTCTGGCGTTTGACACATGTTTTGTTGTCGTTGTCGCTGTCGCTGTCGCTTTTGTTGTACATACGTACCTCTAGTGTCTGCCCTGGCACTGGCACTGGCACTGGCACTGGCTCTGGCTGTGGCTCCACCTCCAGCTCTTACTTATCACCGCCTTCCGCTCTGGCTCTGGCTCTTGCTCCTTATATGTACATACGTATGTGTAAGTTGACATTTTTTTTCATTACTGCAACGTTTCAATAGCAGGGCCATCCACAACCACCCACACGCGCCTCTATACCATCCACAATGACGCCTGCCGAGCAGCAGCTGGTCCTGCTGGTCCTGCTGCTCCTGCTGCTCCTCCTGTTGTGCTGCTGCCGAGTATGTCCATGTCCAAGGCAGGTCTGCATAGCTGAGCGTGAAGTAAGGGCAAGGATAATCTTTTGTTTGCCACTCGAGTACGTTTGCCCCGGAAGGGCGGCTCTCCATCCCTGCCCGAAAGACATTTGTGTTTTGCTTCAGTTATTTGCACAAAACTCTCGCCTTTGCCTCCTCCACAGCCCACACAACCCACAGCTCATCCCTGTCAAGGTGAGACTGTACATCGCACGCTTGACAGTGCCGGCTTATGTGCTGACATGTTATAGAATTTGAATAGAATTTATGCTCTGCAATAACGCACGAGTGGACCAGGGCCAGGACCAGGGCCAGCATCCCGAGAATCGCCAATCTGTTGGTGTGTCAGAAATTTATGTGCCCTCCAGGCAAATCAATTCTCCCATTAATTGCAGAGGAGACAACTACTTCAGAGCTGTACATATGTTGGGGTACAGCAGACATCTAATTGGAGGCGGCCGTGTGTCTTTTGAGTCGGTTGGGGCTGCCGGCTCGCTGGGCCTCCATTTAATGCCAGTGCCGTGCTATTTATTATCGCTTGACGTATTTATTTTAATTAACGGAAATTAATGCCACGTTGCGCTGGCGGCTTGCAGTCGCTTACACACATTTTCGGGCTGTTCACTGGTATCACACCTGATACATCCTGACACCCTCACCCTCCCCCTCACCCTCTCGCTGTCGCACATGAGCGCACAGTCCTTGCTCGAGTACATGGGCATCACATATATGGCAGTGCGATACGATTCAATCAGTCAATCTGCCTCCGAAATGTTGCAAATTAATGGAGTTAACTACAACTTCAAGTGTGCAGCATCCATTATCCCAGAAATAATTGACTATGAAACCTATGAAATGCGAAGCTATCAAAATAATTATCATTATTCGAGCAGAGCAGAGCACAGCAGAGCAGAGAAGGCTCAATAGAAAATAAATTAAATTTGATTTCAATGAATTCCGATGAATCCTGTTTGTGTCTAATTGTGTCTAATGGCCAACTTAATAAGCATTTAGCCATTGAGTTCTCCTTCCATTTCAAACCGTTTGCTTCCATTCGAAAATTAGATTAATTTATGAACGTGTTTTTTGGGGAAATGCCTCCAAAACAATGAAAATATTACACAGCGGTTCTGTTCGGTTGGGATAATTATGCAGCCAAGCATTAAATTAATTCTTGTAATATTATTCTTTGGCTCTGCGCCGTTGCCAAGCCAAGAGAATGCATTTTGATGAGTTACTTTTACTGCTTTCACTGGGTCGGGCACGGCAAATGAAATTATAATAAAAAGAATTCCCCGGACAGCGGCAGAAGCGGAGGACGACCCTCAACTACACTCACACTCACGCACATGTATGTGCGGGTCCACACACACACACACACACACACACACACAGACCAGGGTCGCAAACGCTATTATTATTTTGTAAACATTGCGACGGACTGTGTGCCCCACAAGGTCGTGAAAATACACAAAAATAAAAACACAAAAAAAATAAAAATAGAAAAACATTCGCGTAGTCCGAAAAAAAAACAACCATCTGACCATCTGTCCGGAAGATGAGATACCCGGTTGTGGGAGGAGGAGCTCTGTACTGTAGGAATTTCGATGAAAGGTGTGCGAAATATTTGAAATGCTTGATCTGCACTATGGCCTTCTATAGCTGCCAAAATGTCCTTCTTTTTGGCTGTTGCATATGTTTGCTCGGGCACAACATGCCCCCGTACTACCTGCAACGTGCACACACAAACACATGTCTGCAAATACAAATAAACAAACTAGACACTGGGTTGCAGCAGGCAAGCAAGCAACACACCAACTTTTAATTAATTTCTGTCTGTGTGACCCGTGAGTATACGGGGACATCGGGATACTCCTGTTTCAGTCAAAGGGGACACACACACACACACACACATAAACAAACAAGAGCCACATGAAAATTGAGTGTCGCTTTGGTGCCAAAAATGGCTTGACCCGAATGTAATCAGGTAATTTGTTTTGTACTGTCAATATTTGCCATCCGTTTGCCACGCATATTTGAACTTCATAACGATTTGGTGAGTTATTAGACACTCGGAATGGACCCGAGCGGAGCGGAGGCAAAAAACAAACACCGAAACACCGAGAGACATTGATTTGCCCTGTGACCCGCGACTCGCTTGTTTGCTCTTTAAATATTGCATGCTTCAGCGTCAGCGGCAGTCGGAGACATGGCCCCCAATCCTCGTGTGGCCTGTCAGCCAGTGAGCCTTGCCAGTCAGTTGATGACTCGGCCTGGCATACATACTCGTGCTACGAGTGCAATATAGTAAGTGAAAGTAGTTCAAAAGAGCAGCAACCGAAATTGATTTAATAGCCCCAGATTATGGGGTCATCAGGCATACATACGGGCACGTACGCTTCTACATGTGTGAAAGCCTTGGCGCTTTCGGGCTTTGCTGCAACAATTGCTGGCACCTCTTTTCCCCCTTTCCTGTCTTCTCATTTGCACCACGTTTAAGGATGCCTTGTGGCACACACATTTTAAGTTCCCTGAAATATTGCATTGCATTGGTCCTGCCGAAGGACCGCAGGTCGATTTCAATTCAATTACGACTAAAATAAAATGTTTACCCATTTGATATATGTATGTATGTATGCCCGCTTCCTGCCTTGGGGCACACAGTTCGTTTTCTTTTCGCAGTGCCAACAAATTCCTTTTTTATTGTCCTTTTCTTGTTTGTTGCTGCCAGCAAAAAGTAGGCAACATTTTTCATTCGAATCGAAAAACTACAAACATTCAGTGACAACAAAACATTACACCGATAGTGCTGGGTAGGGGGTAGGGGGCAGGGGCAGAGCCAGGTGGCGGAGCTCGTAGGTCGTAGGTCGTAGGTCGGTGAGAGAGGCGGAAGGCGTGGCAGACACGAAATCATTTCGAACGTGGCTGAACGAGGTCAAAGTGTATGAATCGAGCATATTGACCATTGACTGAATGGCCGGCCAGCATGCGATCCAAAAAACAAAGCAAAAACTATGGCGAAGGGCGATATTCCGACTGCCAGATACTCTCTAATGGCTAACCGTAGATAGGAGGGCAGGAGATCCACTCCTTTGACGTTTCTGGGGGGGGTTTACCCTTTGTTAGGGCATTGGCACTGCTAGCAGGATGTTCCCCAGGTCTGTGTGTAATAATTCAATTGCAATACATTCGAATTACTGAAAACATTCCCGGACATAATTATCTCCTGCTGCAGCCACTGCTGGCCCCTTAATTACTTGCCCCCCCCCCCACCCCCCACCGCTCATCGCGATTGCGATTGCGATTGCGACCTTTCTCGATTCACGATTCTCAATTCTTTTGCAATCGCCGCAGCTTCCTTTTTACGAGCTGCGTCATCGTCCGGCGCTCCGGTCCCTCCGCCAAAGCGCTCATGCAAAAGCAATTTCCTGAACTTTTTGCCCGACCACAAGCACAGGCACACTCAGATACTCAGATACACAGATACACACACAGATTAAGTCGGCGACCCCTCTCGAAACGCATTGGCCAACTTGGATGCTTCAGCACTCGAAAACCAATACGAATGCGATTATGCCTCAGCTGGAAGAGTGTGTGTGTGTGTGTGTGGCGCTCTCACATGGATACACACACTTACAAATTGCGCGCTGTAAGTAAGAAATCATTGAGGTTGGTCGGCACACTAATGGAAAACGACAAGCGGCATGTGGGCAAACGTTTTGCCGTCTATCTGCCCCTGCCCCTGCCCCTGCCCCTGGCCCTGGCCACTGCCCCACCTCTCTCTCTCTGGTCCCCTAGCCAGATCCGTGCACGTCGCCGGATGTCGGCGAGCGATAGTTGTCGCTGTCCGCCCTGTGGGCTGTGCCCTGCGGTCGGAGTTTACTTCACGTTTGGGTTTGTTCACCGCAAAAGTTTAGTTGCAAGTTGCGGCGGCCACTGCCACTCGGCCAGTTCTGCACCGGTGTCCCTCAGTGTGTGTCCGACTGGCAGTTGCATTACGGGATCAATTTGTTTGCCACTGATTCGCAGACACGTCCGTTGCCCCGATGTCGCATTTACCTGCGAATCGGGAGTGAAGTATGTCATTGGGCCTCCCTTCCAGCACCCTCCACTCCACTCCACTCCACTCCACCCCGTTGCTAGGATGGGAGCCCAAGCCGCAGCCAAAGGCACGTGACATTAGCAAAGTAAATTCCACTTAGAAATGTGACACAATTCGGGCATCTTTCAGCTAAGTGAATTTGAATGCCGTCGAACCGAAGAGCGCCGAAGAGCGCCAAAGAGAGCGACAGAGTCCGTGGAAGGACTCTCTTAAACTGCCTGCGCGCTGGAAGCGAGGCCCAACAGCTGTCAGCGGGTGTCTCGGCGCGAAGTGGAAACGAAATCGAAGGCGAAAACGAAAACGAAGGCGAAGGCGAATGGGCTCGTGTAACTGACCTAAAAGCTTCCGCGGAGCTTTCGCTCACCGCGCGAAAGCGCATGCCTGGCGCTGGCCCGACACGGGCCTCCTGCCAGTCGTTGTCGTGCCTTCAGTTCACTTCGTATACTCGTTGAAAGCTGTGCCCGCAGCGGAAGCCACGGCATCGCATCGCCCCTGCGCCACACAGATGCCCATACAAAGGGCAGAAGAAGCAACAGCAACAGCAACAGCAAAAGCAAAAGCACCGAGAACAGCAAAGGAAACCAACAATAACAAGGCCGGAGCCGTGCGAGAGGACGAGGTTGAGACCTGCCGGCGGCAAAAGTGCGTTTCGAAATTTTTTGAGGCACAAGATCGTAGGAAATTCTAAGGAAAGAAGTTCAAGACCGGCCTACAGAGCCGCCGCGTGCGTTTCGTGTCCGTACATCGTTGTTTATCCTTGAGGACGTATCTGAGCGCGCGTGTGTGCGTGTGTGTGTGTGTGTGGCAGTGCAATAAAGCCACAGGGCGGAAAATTTGCCAACGCCTCCATGTGAGCCGTCGACTTTGTGTACGTGTACGTGTGTGCGTGTGCGTGTCTGTGTGTGTGCGTGGCCTGCCCTGCTCCAGTGCTCCACTGCTCGACACATTGTCGGCGCAACTCTGTGAACGCAGCTGAAAAGTCAGCAGTGACAAAAAGTGAAAGCGGAAACGGAAACAGAAGCGCCATAGAACCGAGTGGCAGCGGCAGACGCAGAGGCAGAGGTGGCAGCAACGTTAACTGCGACAACTGTGAAATGTGCAGCTGCATTGTTGTTTTGTTAGCACTTTGACCCAAATCGCATCGCACTTAACTGCACTGCACTGCATAGGATAGGACATCGTATCCTGAACGATAGCATCCCAGGCCAGGTGTGTCAGTGAGCTGATTTTGAGCGCGGACTTTTCACTGTCGAAAGAAAGTCGCGAGTGTCCCCCGATCCGATCAGAACCCGTAGGACTGTTGGCCACCTCTCTCACATGTGAGTATGACACGTGCCTAATGTGACTTTCACTTCAACTTTTACCTCTACACGCCGTGGGGCCCCTCTGGTTTGGATTATTTATGTGCGATTTGCAAGTTTTGGGCACTGGTTTATGGCCAGAGGCAGCCGAAAACTTTGCCTCTGCCACATTTGTTTTGTTTATTAGCTTAAGAACACATCATTATTGTTGAAAGGTTAAAGTGTATGTATTTGGGGTTGTATATTTGCTAATCTTAGTTTTGGGCCACAGATTCCCCTCAAGTTGGTCCTTGAAAGACTAATTAAAGGTTTAAAATAAAGTTTTTTGACTTTCCCAAATGATCCGAGTATTCATTAGACCTTACGCATGGCGCCTGTTGCTCAGAATGGATATAATAATGAAGTAATAATTTAGACGAAGGATGTTTACGTGAAATGGGAAAACTTGTTAATAGTTTTGGTGGACTTAAGCTGTGGCACATTAAGCACAAGCCATGCACTCTTCATAGATGTATCCGTGTCGGTGCTTCTGGTATTGTCTTAATTTCTGGTAGTTGCACTACCATTTGAGGCCTTACAATGCGGACATACTCTGTCCATTGCACCAATAAGCACTTTCGGATGAGCGGAATATTCACTCTTTGGCTGGTACTCGAGTGCGAGACGATTCATGCAATTGCGACCTGCTCACACGCACATTTTCGTTATCATTTTGTTCTACTTTATTCGCTCGACGGCTCGACAGTCTCAAAACACACACAAAAATGGATTAAAGCACACAAACACACTAAACACTGGTGCTAGGAAATTGAAAATTAGTTAATAATTTATTTGCACACATACGAAATATACAAAGAAAATACTAATAAGAATCGGTCGAGCAGGGACTCGAGACGTGTATATACTAGAAGATTACATAGATTAAGCGAGAGCTCTAAAGAATATGTCCCTGTCAAAGCGTTAAATGCATCTGAAGTCGGGCAGCCGTACATGATAAGGGTTACCCTAATTAACTTTCTCTGAGTTAATCAGAAGCAGCATTGAGTTGTGTGGCGCCGCCCCAGGCAGCTCTGGCGGATTCCCTGCCTCAAGGAAGAAGCGGCCAGAAGAGCCATCTCTATCTGAGATAATGTACCACACGCAAATGCTGATTTGACAGTCGGAGGTCTGTGCTGTTCTAATGAAATGACAAAATGAAAACACATGAAAATTGCCAAGAAAAGCAAAATATTTGTACACCCATTCAAACCCTGGGAGACGCGGCGCTAATGGGAAAAGTCGTTGTCGCGGCTACGTGCCACAGCCAGGGATTCGTTTGTGGCGCTGTGGAGGTGTGTACTTGGAAAAGTACGAGGGGGGGGAGGCGGGATGACAGGGCTGGCCCCTTCGCTGAAAGCCACGTAGAAAGCAATTAAATGTATTTCCGCTTCGATGTCAAAATGAATGTGAATTTGATATTAGACATAACCACACACACGCACACAGACACAGACACACACACACAGAGGTGACAAAGGGGAGGGTGGCCAGGTGGTAGGATGCAAGGGGCGTGGCTGTCCTATGTCAATGTTGGCCCACTGTCATCGTGGCATCTAGCAACAGGCGCAGGACCGTTTCGTCACCTCGGGGGCCTGGCATGCAAAGTCTCTCGCCCGCCCGCCCGACCGACCGCCCTGTCCGCCCCTCCGCTTGTGCGTGTGTCCCTGGGTCATGTCCAAACGGAGCCAGCCTCACCTGAATATGGGCATATTTTATGACCGCCATTTTGTCACTTGGCGCGAGGTTTAATGAGTCTTACGGGGCGTTTCGAGTGCGTAATGTTCTGGCATATTTATCATACGCCCCGTTGAGCCATGGCCTTGGGGGCGAGGTCGAAAAGTCAACTTGTCTCGATAAACATGACAGAGCAAATATTTCAACTGGAGCACAACTAAAAAGTGGCAGAAAAACCAACTTCAGAGAGGCAAAATTCCTGTTCAGATTGTTATTCCGACATCTAGTGTTGTCTTGTCTCTAGATTTGATTTGATTGTGTGCATATGAGCGCTGTGTGTGTGTCTGTGTGTGTGATTGTAGGGAATATGAAGGCTGCTTTTTGCTTGACTTTCAACTTTCCTAGTCCCGACTCGACTCTCAGTTTTTCTTCTAGTTATTTATGCAAAATATCCCCAAGCATAATAGCAAAGGCAAATAAAAAACAAACAATATTTAAATAAAGGATTACAACTCGTAGAAGGAACAAAAACAAAGAAATTGGAACATGCCCCGTTGGACGAGAGACGACATGTCATTTAGTTGGCCAACTGCCGACTCGGGCCACTGGATCAGTGCGTAGACTGGCTGGCAGCCTGCTGGCTCTGGGCCCTGGGTCCTGGGTCCTGGTCCTAGTCCTCGTCTCGCTGCTCCTTCCGTCATCCTGCCATGTCTGCTTTATAGTGTCTTTGTCTTGATTTTAAATTCATTTTTATTCATTAGACTCCGCAGACGAGTCACTGCTGCTCTGTTCCTCTGTTTTGTGGCAGCACGATGATGATCATGACGATGATGTCATGTTAACCATGTCGCGTCTGCACGCACGCTCCAGCCTTGATACTGATGGGACTGCATTTGGCACGAGTCGTTTAATATTTTATTCCTTCGCAGGCCTTGGCTTGGCCCCATTTTGGGGCGATGCTGGCCGTTCGATTTCCTATTCATGGCCTCAAACGGGGCCAACTTTTAATTTCCATTTATTTTTGTGACTTTTTGCCATTGTGTGGCATTGTGTGCCACCCGCATTGTTCGCCTCCTGGCAGATAGTCGTCCATATCGGATGGCAGTGCAGCCTTTAGTGCCTGCCATTCGATTGCAAGTTGCAGAAGTTTTGCAATTGTTTGAGAAATAATCAACTCTGGCCGCTCGAGCGACTCCGACTGGGCATCAGATTACCCTCCATTTTTCGTACCTAGACATGGCTTTCAATATCCCAATTATATTCGACTGCCAGCGCTTAACGGACTGTGTAAGCCCTTAATGAGGAGTTTGCCCACCCAATCCGACCATGACGACGGCGGCACGGGCTCTCATCTAATTGCTGGCTGGCAAAGAATACAAGGCCTGGTGGGCAATCGATAATGATGGATGGCCGGAGCCCCACCTGTTTGGCGGCTAGCAGATGTAGCTGTCCAGAGTTTTGTTTTCGGTTTCGATCTAAATTATTGAATGTATCAGCTAATTATAGTAAGAGCGTGTCCTACGTCCTCCGTCCTCCGTCCTCCGTCCTCTGTCCCCCTGTCCACTGATTTGTCGTGTGTTCTATTAGGCCTCAATGAATTATTAACAACTGTGTCGGGCGGTCTGCTAACGAGATGTTGTGTCTGTCATACGGGGCGTATGTGTAATTTACGCACCGGATGCCATAGGCCACTTGGCCGGACACTTAAATTTTGTGTGTGTGTGTGTGTGTTTGTTTAGGCCTAAGCAGAAAATCATTAGTTGAAATGCGCAAATATCTCTAACGTTTTTATTAGCCGAGCACAAAGTAATTGCCCGCAATTAGGCCTTTAATACTATGGCCATAGAGCGGCGTTGCACTCGGTCCTAAGCACACACACACACACACACCAGCTCTCCTTGGCGTCTGTGGGAGAGTGAATCAGTTGCCGGTCTTGGCATCCGGCCGTGTTGTCGATCCCATGGGGATTTAGCAAAGCGTGAATACGTTTTGGTTGCTCGTTAACTAAGAATTACCCTGTGTGCCCCGTGCTGTATGTGTGGCAAAGCTCTTTTTGTGTGTGTTTTTCGGTGTCCTTGTTGTTTCGTCTCAGGCCCCCATTTACTTGGTGTTTTTATTGAAGCCATTCTGTTGAGAGAGAGGGAGAGAGAGGGACAACAACCAAAATGTTGCCACTCTGCGAGTGCGCCAAGACAAGGGCCCCTTGTCTATCCCCACTGCCTGCTTTTTTGTTTCGTATTTTTGTGTGTTTTGTTTTCCCTTCGCTGGGTCTTTGTGAATCTTTTTATCGTCCAGCCATTGACATTCTCCATCGGCAATTATTTTCTTTCCGCGTCCGGCACTACTTCAGGGCGTGGCTGGGAATAGTCCGTTGCCCTCCACGATTTATTATTCCGATTGACCAAGCGCACACAAATAATGGCCAGACACGGGATATGCACGATGCGGGACACTATTTTTGGGGGCCGAATAAAAATCAAAGCTCGCCAAAGCAAAAACACATTCAAATTTGAATTTATAATTGAAATTTATGCCACGGTTTCGATGCATTTAAAGGCCGGGCCTGCACAGTGCTCCATGCAGGACCCGTACTGGAGGCCCTTTGTTGTGTGGCAGCTCGTTAGCGAGTTCAAGGTCCTTGAGGGGGCCCGTAGATCAAGTGGTACGTACAGCAAACAAGGGCAGGGAGGGGGAATGGGAAATGAGCACACGACATGAAGACTTAAAAAAAAAAGCGGAGAACAAAGGAACAAATGAAATGTGCGAGATTGTAGAGGCACAAAAGGACACTTGACGCAAGGCAAAACTGTAACAGGGGCAGAGGCAGAGGCAGGGGCAGGGGGCAGGGGCTGAGGCAGAGGCTGAAGAATGGATGTGTGCAGCGCTCTTTCGGCAATTTGGCAGCCAAAGGACTCTCAAGTGAAATTACGCAAATAAACAGTTTGCACGCCTGCACTGACTTTAATGCCAAAGGATGCGAATGCTTTCGGCTAGAATGGGGGTTGGAGCGGGGGGGTAGATCCCTCTCGTCCTGCTCTATCAAATGTCGGCATCGTGTCAAAATATTTTCTTGGCTTTTCCTTTCCCTTTGCCACTGCCGCTGCTGCTTGTAATGCGAGCTCATTACCATAAAAGCGTTGCCCCGTCTACCCGCCACACATGAATGGCGTGTGTCTATTGGTATGCGAGGGGCATCTTATAGATGTCTTCAATTTCAGTAATAGCACTTTGGGGCCTGTGGGACTGGGCCGAGCTTGAAAGACGCTCCACTCCTTTGCCGAAAGTTTTTAACTGCTGCCTGGCTGGCCGGCTGCCCGGCGGGTTTTAAAGTGTATTGGCAGCCCGTCAGCCAGCTGCAGGCCACAGCCGACACAAAGACTCTGGAAATATTACATATGGCTGGCCGTAGGGGATTTGGCCATTAAGCCGGAGCCCCGGCCAATACATGTGGAGTGCCCGGGCTGGGACGGGGACGGGGCGGAATTCATCAACACATTGGCACCGAGGATAGGAATGGAATGTCTCGTACAGCACCCAACCCCACCCCTACAGCAAGGCAAAAATGTTCAATACTAAACTCAGAAAATATGGTATAAAGATGTACGGCAGGCATTCCGTAGCTTTTTGGCCCAAATAGCTGCCACATAATCCGCAGACAGAGCCCGCCCAGCAAAATTGATTGTGTGTGCAACCCAATCTTCAGTGTGTGTGTGTGTGTGTGTCTCGTAAAGTATGTGGGGAGGGGGTGGAGGGGAGACATATCAAGGCATTGTTTGTGGCCCGTATCGGAGCAATCGTTTTTTATCTGGCAGCCGAATGGCCATCTAAAGCATATTTGCAGGCCAGTCCCAATGGCCGCTGGTCTATGCCGTTATGCGTTGATGCCTCTATTCTATGCGTGTCCATGAACCGGGGGGATTTTATGAACTGGAAGAGCGCTCCGACCAGGGATTGGTGGCACACTTTTCGGGGCACCGAAACCGAACCTACTCGTAACCAATTATGTTTTGCGGCTTGCGGCATGCAGAGCGGAAATTAATTTTGTGCTTTGGTGCAACTAATTCGATTATGAGCAGCCATTCGCTCGCATCCAGCCTGGCCGCACCCTGCTGCACCCTGCTGCTCCACCCTGCTGCTGCACCCTGCTGCTCCACCCTGCTGCTGCACCCTGCTGACAAGTGGCACAGGGACTTGTGTGCGTGGCAGCATTGTTGATTTGCATTAATGGCAATTCATAATTCATAATTTATGGCGCTGCATTTTCTGGTTTGTCGCGTATTTGTTTTTAAATACTGCGCACAAATTAATTTATTGCTTTGTTATATTTTTGCGCGTCATAAACTTTGATGGTAGTCCCCTTCCCCACCCCCCCCCCCCCCCCCCCCCCTTTCCCTTTAAATAAAACGGAATTCAATTAGAATTAAAAGTGACGTCACGTGCCTCTAATTAATTAAATTAAGAATAGAGCAAAGCCGACAGCGGAAGCTGCTCGGGAAATAAATAAATTTCACATTTGGCCAAGGCCAAGCAAATGGAACGGAAACTGCGGGAGGGGAGGGCCTCTCCCGACATACACTCGAAAAAACTCGGAAAACAGCTACTATCTGAGAAAATTGTGCATTTTCCACACTTTAAAAGGAAATTAAAAATGAATTTGAAAATTAAAAATGTAACATCAATATTGAATAATTTAATTTCACTGGCAAAACATCAGCAACAGCATTTAAAAATATGTATACATATTTATTTCGCTGTGTATTTGTGTGTTTTTTGGCCGCTTTATTTGGTTTATCGATTTCGGGCTGATGACTTTATCAAACAGACGACGCTTGTCGCGTCTCTGGGGCCAGCCTTGGTCACTTGTTACGGCCAGGACACTCATAACAGTCGGCCAGCACAGCACAGCACTGTCGAGCACAGTCGAGCACAGTCGAGCACAGTCGAGCACAGATATACAGCCATTCGGAGCGAAGTTTGCCGCCTGTTTGGGGGCCCCGCAGCGCATGTTTTTGGTGGCTGCGCATTTAATGTTGGGGCTTTGAGGGCGTTGTGGCATTTGCACGCTTCATTTGACATAAAGAGCAAAAATAACCTCGGCCTCGGCCTCGGGCGGTGGCCGCGGGCCACTGGGGGAGGACTGTTTGTACGCAGATTAAGTATACGCCCCGTATTTGTTTTGTATTTATTAATACGCGCACCGACCGCCCGCTTGCGAGCCTCCTCGAGAGCACAGCATTAGCACCTGCAGCCGAACTTAATTGTAATTAATTGTAAATCCGTGGGCGATGTCTGGCAGCTGCAATTAACATGATATGCAAAGGGTGAAGCGGTATCGCGATGGCTGTGTTGTCATTGGCTTTTCAATTAGCATAACCAGGCAATAAATGCGGCAATGTGCAGGAATCATCGGCAAAATGACCCCTGGCCCTTGGCCCCTGGCCCCACAGCGAAACAAGTATGTAATTGTATACGATATGCTGGCATATCGTTTTCATCGAGCACCAGACACACACACACACACGCGTGGCAATCGTATTAAATGTATCCGTCAGTTGCTCATTTCAAATTGGTTTACGTGCCATGGAAGTAAATGGCTGACAGCCCCGTCTATGCCCTGAGCCGCTCCTGGAGGAGCATCTCGAGCGGATTTAATCGCATTTGGTTGCAGCAAAGTAAAGGAGATTTAATTAATATTTGAAACGCTCGTTGGCACTTGTGCTAATTGCAATTACTCTTCCATTGGTGGTACCGAAAAACCCCTTGTGATGGCCGCAAGTGAGCTGTCATCTCGCACTCGAGACTCGAGTAATTCAGATAATTGAGAAAGCAGGCAAACAAAGGCGACAGCCTCTAAATATCAATCCAACGCACAAAGGAGACCTGGAAAATGCAAAAGATTTTCCATATTTTGCAGCCATCCGTTTTGTTCTGCGGCAGTCATGTGTCGCCCCGGCCAAATCCAAATCCAAAGATTAAATTAAATTGTACACGTCCCAGTTTAAAACTAAACACAGTGAGGCCCGGACTCTGGCAGCTGCCAGTACGGTCTGGCTCTCGTACATCATCAGTGTGTGGCAGTGGCAGTGGCAGTGCCAGTATCCCTGTAAATCTCTTCTGGCCGAGCCAAGCTGAGCCGAGCCGGCTGTGCCGCAATAAATCACAACATTTTCAGATGCTTACACAAATGCTTTTTTGATCCTTAATTTTCTGATCAAATACGTGACATTATATGGGGTCGAGGGCGGTGGCTGGGGGCTGGGGGCGGGGGGCTTAGGGGATGGCAACTAACAAATCGTTAGGATGTTGGAAAATTGAATGAAAGCACTAAGAATACGAGTGGCGCAAATCTCAACCCAATACGAAACAAAGCAAAGGAATTTTTCAATCCCTGCCCGACTGTTCGACTGTTCGACTCAATAAGTATCTGTGTGTTTGGTATTGGATTGCATCTGCGATGGTATTGTAGAGTTCACTTTTATGACTGCCTGAAAGTGATAGTCTCTCCTCTCTAGCCATGTCCTAGCTATTGCTTACAATGATGCCTGTGTATGGGTCTGTGTATGGCTCTGGGTGTGGTTTATACGCTTGCTTACTTTTCAATTTATTACGCAACATTAAAAGCTGCTTTCGAGATACAAACACACACAGACACACACGACAGTGAGATACAATTGTTGTGTCGTCGGTTGGGGATTTGCGGAGGGGCCATTGTATTGTCAATTGCAGTGACAAAGTATTAAGAGCCACATTTGTTCTCCACCCGACCCCAAGGCTGGGAATGTGCCATCGATAATACAAATGATTCCACAAGAATTTCAAATAATAAGCCGCCCGATGATGGATTTCTTCTCATTTTCTTGCTCGGAGTTGCATACAATTTTCGAAAATTGCATTTCTCTGCCGTAAAATACCCAGAAAGAAACTGGTGCTCCAGAGTAGATCCTCTAGGACTTGACTGTGCCTTGTTCGGGGCCGATGTAGGTGCATTCGTGGGTAGCAGGCTTCAAGCTTTTGCCAAGGACTTTGTATCTCTGCCTGAGCCGCACTTGCCTTCAATCCGTCGCAAGTTCTCCTTTATGCTGGGTAGATATTTATTTAAGCAGTTGCTTGGGGCTGGCTGGGCGGCAATTAATGTTGCACCAACTGCTCCGAACTTGGCCTGTTCACAATTATTGGGCATGTCGTGCTGAGGGCTCGGCACAAGCAAAGGGGAACTCTGTGTTGCCTCCAGCAAGCGTTATCATTACCTGCTGGCAGGTATGCAGCATGCCTCAAACATTTCATGGGGCCCGCAACTTTGTGGAGGCCCTCCCCCCCCCCCCCCCTCTTCTGGTTCCTCCTGGGTCCAACCTTCCGGCAGAGCCAAATATGCAAATACACACAAAATTATAATAATTATTATAAAATTTGGGAAATGCCAGGGCCTCGGCAACGGCGGGGGGCAGGGCGGCTCTCAACACTCTCGCCACAAAGCCAAATGCCAAACGACAGTGGCAACAAAGTGAAGGCCCCTCCCCACCCCCCACCGTCACCGAGAAACCCTTTTAAAGTTGCCAAATGTTGACGCCTCATTTACAAGTCTTTCCCATGAACTGGGGCCCGGAGAAAGCAAAAGGGAAAGCAATTTAATAAAATTTCGATTTGCAGGCAATTTGGCTTAATTAGTCGGCTGCCGGCCGTCGTCGGGCGGCGATTAATAAGTGTTGGCCCTAATCACATGACAAACAGCAATCAATATAGCAGAACCAATCAAGAATCGCGACTCATTTGGAGCCAAAATTAAAAGTGTCCCCATCCTGGGGACAATCACCTCCCCCGCGGCCATTTGAAAACTTTGTTGGGCCGGCCACGTCGCTTTTTGCCTTTCCATTTGCAGGTCATTTATTTTGTTAATGTTCGGGAATAAACAGCCAAAAGCCCGGCGGAACGAGAACTCCTTTTGGGCGGCGACAAGTCAGAAGCCTCGCCAGCCGCCAGCAGCCACGTCATCAATTTCCATTTCCCCTCGCCTTGGCTCCGGGGCTCGAGTACATATTTCTGCCCAAAAATATGGCAACAATTTATAAGTGATTCGTCATTGTTTATTGGCTCCATCGATGCGCAAACTGTCGGCCAAGAAATATGGCTGGGCCCAAAAAATATGGCCATCTGAGCAGAAAGGTGCTCTTTCAGATATTGCGTCTTCATTAGGGCCGAGATTCGTGGGCCAGGAAGCGCGAAAAACCAGGCAAGGCAGGGGGCCCAGAAGCACTCAACACCCACTCAGGCCGTGCCACATCCCGGAGACGTAGACGGAATCCGGCTGACAATTGCAGTTGTCGTGGAGCCCGAGACTGGCGAAAGTTTTCGGCACAAAATGCAAATACGAAACTTAAATGAAATGCACTTTCGAATGCCCGAAAATGCAAACTTTTGATTATACAAGCCGGTCTGTCTGTGTCTGTGTCTGTGTGTGTCTGTGTGTCCCGTATACATTCCCTGGCACAATATTAAGTGCAAATTGTTTTGCCGCTATACGGCTGGGGTCCTTTATTTATTTTATGCACGCCATGGCGACAGCTTAAGGGTCAAGGAGTCCAAGGAAGGGAAGCCAGGCCAAGCCAAGCGCTTTTCTATTAAAATTTTCATTAAATTGAAAGCAATTAGAGCGGGGAGGGGGGCAGGGGGTGGTGTGCCCCTTCCTCCGGCTTGTGTTTGTGTTTGTGTTTTGATTATTGCCAGAATCTTGGGCAGCAGCTGCAACTTGCGGCACATAATGGCAGAGCCAGGACTGGCTGCCAGGCGCAAATTGCAAATAACAGCAGCCATCATCCTTGCCCACAAGACCGTCCCGACCGTCCGCCAGACACTGGCACTCAAAATTAATTTGCCGGCTGCCTGCAGCGTCGAATAAACTCGCACCTGGCCTTTACTTGTTGGCCATTTTCGTCAATTGCGTCGAGCACTTCCGGCTAAAGAGATCACTGGACTAGAAATTGATAGCGCTATCCAGCCCGAGCACGGCGCCATAACTTTTGATGGCCGACACTTTGTGGCCAGAAATTGATAGCAAATTCGTTGACAGCCGCGCTGCTTATTAAGCAGTTTTCTGGTATGTCCTGGCAACGCCATTTCACGGCCGCCAACCCATGGAAAATTAGCCGAGTGCGGGTGGGCTTTTTTTGCCTTTTTTGCCTTTTTGTTGTCCTGAAAAATCAAACAATAAAATATTATTTATGGATTTTGTTTGTTGGCCATAAAAAATGCAAAATGAACTTGGCTTTAATGGCCATCCATTGGCTGGATGGGTTTTTGTGGCATACAACTGGAGGCCCTAACCAGAATCAGATTTTAATTCTTAATGCGGCCCCACAGACGTGACTGGCTTTAAGCGAAATTAAATTCCCGCCTAAAATATTCAATAAAAAGAAAGACAAAAAAATTCTCTCTCTCTAGCTCTATTGCCTCTTGGACGCGTTTGTTGTGACTCGAATTGTTCGGCTATTGCCATGGGATTAGGCCTTTAGACATGCGAGTGCTCGTGGCAGTCGCCTGAATGCTTCTTAAAGGCCTTTGGAGAGTGGAACTCCGCCGCAGGGCCGGCTCCGCTTTCTTCTAGGGACGGGCACGCACCTTTCTTGGCAATTTTTCGTGGAGACAGTGGAGCTGGTGGAGCTGGTGGAGCTGGTGGAGCTGGTGGAGCTTTCTGTCACCGAGCCGGGCCACATTTGCATATTTGATGGGCCGCACATAAATAATAAATTGTGCGTTTAAAGGTGGAATTAAAAGTTTCTTTTCTTTTTCGCGAATGTTTGCAAATGTTCCACGATAATTTTTCGTATTCAAGGATACCCCTATCACGTGAGGGGGGGGGGGGGCGGGAGACACACTTAATTTATCAACATCTTTGCGGCGGCAGTGACAAGGTCGAGCGACTGGCAGCTGAGACTTTCGTGGCTCTAATTGAATTTGCCGCGGACGAAAGTGCCTTAAGAGCGGCCTTGCCTCGCAGGGGCATCAATTATGCTGTCATGCCGACGAGTCGTCGACGTGCAGCGATAAATTAAAGCTCACTAAAGAGGCACACACACACACACCACCCACACACAGGCATTCAATAAATAAATTTATTCATGACTTTTCGTTTTCATTTCCATTGGCAAAAGAGGCTGGCCATATTGTCATATTTGAGTGCTGGCAGGATGCGGCATAAAAAAATGTTACAGCACACCGGAAGGAGGCGCACCCACACACACACACGCACACACACAGAGCCCATAAGAGCGTGGAGTTCTTTGATTTCTTGCAACATTCTTTCGCTTTAATTTGCTGAGGCCATAAACTGGCATTTTTGCCTTTCTTTTTGGCTTGAAAACTAAATGGAGAGCAGCCAAAGCGAAAGTTCAAAATGTCGGCAAACAAACAAACAAAATTTCATTTACAGCGCCTCGTAAATTGCGTATACACAGGGGCACACAGAGGGGCACACATACGGGCAGCACCATGTTGCAGCTTGCAGTGCCCCTGCCTCTGTGTGTGTGTGTCTGTACTGCTGTTGACTGTATGTGTGTCAATGCCGTTGACGTCGAGTGAGCGTGAAACAAATGCAAGCTATAAAATCTGAAAAGCAACAAAGCGCACTGCCAAAGGGCGGCAGTGAGGAGCTCCCCAACGAGGGGAGCGGTGCGGTGCGGTGCGGCACGGCGCTTATTTGTATTTGTAGCATAAGTAGAGCAATGGCTGCCAATGGCAAAGACACTCGCAAGCATACGCTGTGTCGTTAAGCTGTGCAAACAATTTCGCCGAGCAGGCCACCATCCGCACCAGCCGCACCAGGAGGCAGCACTCGTAAAAGTGTAAATGGGAAATTAGTGAGTTCGCACAGCGCTGTGTAGGGGACTTTAATGGGGACTTGGAAAGCATTTTATGCGACTTCCAATATCACAAAGTCGCGGCCAAAAGACTTGCCTCTCCATCGGAGCACCTGCGTGAAGGGATTGCCACGTTTTTGTTTTCAGTGTATTTGCTTATCGCTGCATCCATCGCTTATCGCGATGACGCGTGTCAAACGCTGCAGGATTCCTGCTGGCTCACAACTATGGTAACCGGAATGGAGTATGGATAGGGAGTGGGGGTGGTAGTGGGGGTGGGGGGTGGTCTAGTCCGGCCCGCCTGCAGTGCCAGCGACAGTAATGGAACGCGAGTTTGGCTTCCCCGTTGCTGGAGCAACTTTCGCTGTTATCCCTGTTGCCATGGACATGGCCATGGACATGGAGGACATCAACAACATTGGACGTGTAATCACTTGTCATGGGGCTAAGCTCGGGCCCCACCATGGCCCATGCCAGGCTTTGGTTATTTGTAAACACTTGGCCGTCGCCGCACAGAAAACTCTGGCCAGGACTTATGGCCAGAGCCTGTCCCGTCCCGTCCCGGCCTGGCTGTCGCTCAGAATGGGCAAATTTATATGAAAAGTTACTGCCCCTCCCCCTGCTCACCCTCCTCCTTCTTGCGCTGGTCCTTGGGAGATCAAAGTAGCGAAATAAATTAACTTGGAATGTTGGGTCCGATAAAGCGCAGCCGATAAGCGGCCCCAACATCGGCCCTCTCATGGCTGGGAGTCGCCTCAAAGTCCCCCCCTTGTAACTGTTTGTGTGTGGTATTGTTGGCGTGTCCTAATGGGGAGGTGGGGGGCCCAGCTGTAGCTGTATGCAAATATGTCAGGCTCAAAGCGACGTCCGCTCGGCCGTGCAATTGAATTATTGCATGCCGTTGCTAAGTCCTGTAATTAGCCGAGCGCTCATTAATTGAGGTGACTGCCACGAGTCCTTCCCCCAGCACGCCAATGGGCTCTGACCCGATGTTATCCCATGCTCGGAGTGGAATGCATTATTCATTTGCACTGTGTGAACTAAAAATTGAGTAGTTAGCGCGTGTTTTTGGACCTGCGGGGTGGAGAGGAACACAAAGAGGGGCTTTGTTTGGCAATTACTCGTGTATGGCTATTCCTGGTCTGACATTGAGTACTTGAGGGCTTTGTCTGAAGCCTAAACTCAACAAGAGATGTGCAACATTCTCTCTGGATTCGTCCCCATCGATCCTATAATCTACTGCTTCTACTCTCACCTGCATCTCTCCTTCCCGCCGAGGCAGACCCTGGCCAGTGGGCAAGAGAGACACTTCCGTCGCTCTCTCCGCTTATTGGGCGGCCTGGTCAGCCGTCCGTCCGGGACTTAATAAGCGTAAATATTTGCACATAATCATCCTTTTTTCCTTGGGCCGGCGTGCTGGGCGCTGCTCGCACTTGTGCATAATTTTGCTTGAATTTCTGCAGCAGCACATGGAAAGCATGAAAATGTGAAAACATGAAAATACGAAAATGTTTAAATATTTATGAAATTATGCTAAAGTTTCAACAAGTCATAAATCTCTGTTGATGTTTGACTTTTTATGCAAAATTTATTTCATTTGCATAAAAATGGCTGACAAAATATTTTCCCAGCCAAAGGGGGGGGGAGGAGCACTGTAGGGGGGGCCCTAGCAGGGAGCGCCAGCTGAACAAAGCTACACGAAATTCAAACAATAAACACTAACAAATGGCCCCTCAGCCCCGAGCCCCGCACACCTGGCCAATGCCCGACACTCCCCCCGACCCTCTGCCGCTGTCATAAACACGAGCATTTTCCCAAAAACTTTTCCCCGTAATCAATCACGCTTCATTTATTGACACGAACAAAGGATGGGTCATTTGGCAGAATGGACGGGGCTCTGGGGTCGGGGGGGGAGGTCTGGGGTGGGCTCTGGTTTCGGGGTCTCAGATTTCTCGGCTGTTCGAAGGTTTAGCATCCCGCACATCTGACTCCCCCCCCCTCCCGCCTGGCCACCTGGCGAAAGGTGTGGCTTGCTTACGGCACAAAACACTCATACGCCACGTGGTCCGGGGTGCAGCGAGGAGGGGCCTATGGCTAGATAGATTGCAGCCGGCCCGCATGTGGAGATCTGGCAGACGCTGGCCCAGAGCCAGAGGCGACAGGCACAGGCCACAGAGAGGGCCTGGCGAAAGTGATATTATAAAGCCGCCTTTAAACTTGGCACAAAATAAAAGCCGCTGTCACTTTCCCACAAAGGAAAGGGCAGCAAAGGCAAGGCCAGCAGCAGGACATTGCTTTGTGCCGCCTGCAATTAATTGCACATCGCGAAAAGCAGGTCGAAGCTCAGCCTCGAGTTCGAGTTCCAATTATGCGCCGAGGATAGGATGGTGGCCGCATTCCGTCGATGGCATTACGCATTGTTGTTTCAAGGAGATTATGGCATGTGCGGGAGGCCGCGCTGTCCTTCACGACAGCTGACAGCTTGACACGGGCGCCGCAAACAGCGAATTCGATTAATTTTTGATGAATCAATGTCGACTGCTGCTGCAAATCTGTGAGCTGTCAGCGGCCCGCCGCCTGTCCGGCAAAGCCACTCCCCCGGCGGCTGTTGGGGCTGGCTTACCCTTTCGCTGGTGGCACGTGGCGCCACACACGCACTGGCATATCGGTGACACTGGCAGGCCCCTGAGAGAGCATTACGTGCCGTTTTGCATGCTGCTTTTTTTGGGGCGGCCCATTTGCCCCCCTCCTGCCCGGGCCGTCGGCTTCTTATTTTCTTTCTTTCCACGGCAGAGCCCCACGGAAGTGTGTTCGATATTTTTCAATCAAATTTCCGCAAATGTCACGTATACGCAGCGTGTACGCTGCCTGTACCTACTTATTGATAAGCCGAATCCTCGGCAGGACCCGCACTCAGGCATCTCCTTAGACGAGCCCGAGTGTGTGTATCTGGTTAAACTTCTGTCGTTGCCAGCGTCTGTTGGCCATTAACCAACTTTTCTCCGAGCATTTTTGACATCTCGTTGCCGGGGAGCTGCTAAATTTTTGATGAACTCGAAATTGCCGATGACACGACCGTCACGGATCAGGAACACACGGAGACAGCCGTGGTGTCGGTTTCGCTGTCGGTGTTCCGGTATTCCGTGGAGCTGTTTATGCGGCTCGACGGCTAAATATTTAACAGCGCCGAGCAATTTCATTAATAAATATTTTAGCCAGCCTCCCGGTGAATAACAATGCACGAGTGCGAGTGTGAGTGTGAGTGTGAGTGCGAGTGTGAGTGCGAGTGGAGGCCATTGAGGCATGAAATTAAAGCAGTTTCTATTGAAATTGCGCAAATATCTGATAAATTAGGAAAGGAGGCGAGCAGTACCCAGTTCGAGGGCTAAATGAATTCTGTACACGGACGGAGAGCCTGTCAGGCGGGATGGGGATGCGGCTGGGGATGAGTAATGGCGTGGCGTGGCTTGGCGTGGGGGCACCTTTGGCATTTATTTATAGTTGTGGGGCTCGTAAATAACAACGCCGAAGACACATGCCACTTTATGTCAATTATTTTGACAGCTAACAAGAGCAAATATGCCACCAGGTCGACGGGCACACACGTGGCAGGGTGGCAGGACCCACCAAGGATGGGCTGGGGCCAACTTTTTGCCTTCTATGCATTGTAATGCCCATTAATTTTGAGCAAGGAGCCCCGATGAGTGGATTTCTGGCATGATATTTTCTCGATTTTCCATTCGTTAATCTGGGGCAGCGACCGAGTGGAGTGCCACAAGCTGCACGGACCTGAATCCACATGCCACTGCAAACGGCCCCGAGGCCGTAATGAAGTTATGTCGTGGCCCCTCGGCCTGCGGGCGTGGCCGGATGTCCGCAGAGTGGAGCCGAATCTCCGATTGGCTGCGGGGCTCTGTGGGGTCATATCAAAAGGCGATTTAATGAAATTACGGTCAGTATTAATCAATGTCAAGGCTAATTGAGTATAAAAACAAGCGGGGAATGGTGGAAAGAATCCGGTGTGGGGTGTGGGGGGTTGGAGGGGGAGGAGGAGCATGTGGGCGCCCATCCTCTTGAATCAACGTCTGCGTCAGCATTCATTAGGCCAACGAAAAAACGCAACGTGACATCTTAAAAGGGTTTGTCTGCCATTCGACAGGCCCCCCTGAACACGTGTGTCAACGCATGCGGACGATGGATACCTGGGGGCTGGCTCCCCCCACCCATTTCTCAAAGGGGGTTCGGAGCTTCCTACCGCACATCGTTTGTCAATCGTAAATTGTGAGCTGACGGGGGACAAATGGCATTGGAAGTTGATTTTATGTACCTGCCCCCCCGCCCCCCTCTAATGCCTAATGTAATCAGAGCTGAAAGTAAACATTCGCCACATGCAAAATGAAATTGGTTGCAACCAGCAATGTCGACAGGTTGCAGCGTGGGGGCTGCCATTAACTTATTGAATTTTAGCCAATTTAGCAGCGAGCACTTGGCCGACCACACAGCATCCTGCTGGCACGAGAAGGAGCCCGGCGGCGATGTATCCTTGTCCGTGCGGCAGGCTGCCGGCTGCCACGTCAAGTGGCGGTCCAATTTAGTTTGCCAGCCCCCGCTCAACCGCTCAACCGCTCACCGGCCACCGGCCACCGGCCACCTGTCAAGTGCATGTAGATAAATCTCCCGGCTAATGGTGCCGAGCGCCCTGGCTGGCCGCAAAGGAACGTGGCTCGAGCTCCAGCTGTAGCTGTGATTGTGAGGCCAAGTGCAGCCCGGCAGATGTTTAAATTGCTACAAAAATACCAGTCGACCGGCGAGCGGAGGCAGCTTGCTACTCTCACAGTTAACTTAATTGAAAATCACAAAAATTGGTCATTCCGGCACAATGAGCAAAGCAGCCAGAGGCACCACGAGGGGGGGGGTGGCAGCACGAGGGGGGGTGGCAGCAACGGACAGCGATAAATGCGGGCAAAGTGCACGGCAACATGCTCGGCAAATTGAATTCGCTTTAAAGGCTCAGGGCTGAAAGGCTTTTTGCCCACTGGAACGAAGCGAAACGAAAACTGAAGTTGAGTTAAGTAAAGCAACGTAAAGTGGTGTAAAAGAGGAGTAAAGGGGGGTGTAGGGGGAGGGTAGGGGAGGGGGGTAGGGGGTCAAAAGTAAACTGGAACCGGGGCCAAGGAAAACACACTCGCTGTTTGGCTCTCAGCTCGTGCGCGGCGTCTGGATGTTTAGATAAAAATAAACTTTTAAACACAACTCGGAGAGGCTCCCCCACCCCACCCCGGTCCACTTCCGGTCTCCACCCACACACCGATGTGAAGGCTGAAACACCAAGTAAACATCGTGCATTGTTTGAATTCCCGAAAATAAACTCAAATAGTGGCAATCGATGTGGGTGGATGCCGCCCAGTGCATCCGAGTGTGCATAATGGCCTTACGAGCAGTTTTCAAAGGAATTCCATGCCGCCTCCTCCCCCCCCCGCCCATGGCACCTATAAATAGCACGGGTCGGGGAGCTGGCCCTCATTTGAATGGGGATCCCCTGCCCAGCAGAGTCCTGAGCTCATAACTCAGTGGCGGGCCTGGGATCCTCGGCCCAGGGATTTATGCTCGAGTTCGGTGGCCCACTCATTTTTAAATCTCCCAGTATCGGGGCAAGTTTACGGGTTACCCGAAAATGAAAACATAAACTTGTCAGTCACACGTAGGCGCATAAATTGGGACCCCACCGCACCCCCTGCCCACCTCCCTGGGCTGTAATCCGAGGTCATAAAGTTCAATAAACTTGAGGGGATTAGGTGGCTGCTGGGCCCCCCCCTCCCTGCAGGAAGTGCACTAATTTATGGGCTCCAACACGGCTCGTATCTCCGCCGCACTGACCTTTCGCCCGGCCACACACACAAATAAATAAAATAAAACGCCAAAAATGGCATAATCGCTATCGTAAAATGCGGCTCTGGCACAATTCAAATGAAATTGGGCATGCCAGTGCCGTTGCCAGTGCCGTCCAGTGGTCAAGGATGTGCGGCTGAGGTGTGTGGCCATGCATGAAAAGGGCCAGGGATATGAGGCTAGATATGGGCCTGGGCCCTGGCTGGGAATTGGTATACTTTTTTGGTTCAAGTTTAGCTCAAAATGTGCCTCATTTTGAATAAATTAAATTTGTTTCCAGCGGTCAGGCGATTCCCTGGCTTGGCTTTGAATGAACGGCCCAAGCCATGCCCCAATAATTTCATTAGGCAGAGAAACAGTATCGCTGTCGAGGAGGCCGCAGCTAATTAGGCGTTTCGGTTGTCAGTTGAGGCGGCTTAAAAGGGGGATAGAACATATGCCAGAGGACGGTCGTGGTCGGAGTCGCTGCCGGCACAATATGGCCAAAACAAAGCTCAATATGCTCATAATGCTCATCAGATGGAGCCGCCGAGCTCCCCATTAATTATGCATGTGTGTGTGTGTGTGTCTCGGCAGCATATGGAGAATCTAAGCGAGGGGGGGGAGGGAGCCCTCATTTAATGGGCTTAATTAAATAAACAAATGGCAGCGCGTTTTCGGCCATAGTGGCATTAAAAGTGCACGAATGGACCAAAGGACCAAAGGGGGGGCACAACCTGGCCCGTAAGCCTGCATAATGAATCGGGATGCGAAAGAATATTAATGGATTTTAATTTGTCAGCTCTGGCCTGGCCCTTTCGCTAATCGAATATTTAATTAGTTTGATGCCACCCGAATCGGCTGGAAGATTAGCAGAGCCCCCCCCCACCCCCTCGCCGCCCCCCAAAAAAAACAAACCCCAAACCAAAGTCAGAGATTTACAAACCAAGGGACAAGGCAGGCCGCCTCGGTGACCCCCGAAACGACCTCAGATACAAGATTGAGAACAAGAACTAAATTTCTTAAGTGCTTTCAAGGGGCCTTCGCAGGACCCTTCGTCCTTTTGCTTGGGCTCGAATCATTGCCACCCCCCCCCCCTGCGCGAAGGGGTTGAAAACAATTCTGAAAATTTATTTTCATTAATTTTAATTCGCTGCAAAAGTTTTCGCCCCCAAACAGAAGGGGTAAAGGGGGTACAGGGGGGTGCGGCGGCGGGGGGGCGAGTCAAATAATTACTTTTTTCGCATTGAAGCAGCGTGTCCTTTTTTAATTATTTCGCGCCCACCTCCCCTCCTTTGTTCCCCCGAGCGAGCATAATTAATTTATTACAATTTTTCTCCCCCCCCTCCCCCCATTCGAAACAGCCCGTAGAAGGCCTCTCTGTCGCTGTCTCTGTCTGACAGCGGATTAGAGGAGTAGACAGGCCCAGCCGATTGCACTTTAAGCCCCCACCAAGGGCCCAACCAGACACAGCAATGACTTGGCTTCCGAGTCAGAGTCAGAGCCAGAGCCAGTGGCAGATTGAGATTCACATTTGCTTTGGGGGGGCGGCTCCCCCACCGCCAAGCCCTTGTGTCAATAGCATGCAAACTGCTGACGCCCGGGCTGGCATCCCTGACTCAGCAGGCGGCAATCAATGTCAATGGATGGGCATGGGGATGGGGCATGGGGCTGTGGGTCCACTGTTTGTGTTGCAGGCACAACAGACGCTGAAAAAACTTTGCTCTGTTTGCTCGTCCTTAACGCTGGAGGCCTGCACTTTGAACCCCGAATACGCTCCACTTTGATCCCCCACTAATTGTGTTTATTTCTTCTATTTTTAGGCACCAGCATTGAAGGGGTTGAAGTCACAGTTACTGGTGAGTAAACATCATCAGCTCTATCGATATCTGCGACTGCGACTGCGACTGCGACTTCATGGTGGGCAGCCAGGCGCAGGTGGACCGCAGGACTGCCGGACTGCCGAATTGCTGGGGAAATTAATTGCAGGGCTTTTGGTTAATGAAATAGTTGCACAAAAACCCGATAGTGTGGGCTGAGGTCACGGGGAGGGGGGCTAGCACAGAGGCAGAGGCATAGGCAGAGGCGGCGGCAGAGGCCGAGGCGGTGGCAGAGGCAGAGGCAGAGCCAGTCGCAGTGGCAGCGCAAAAAAAAAGGACAATTTCCCAAGTGACGTCAAAACAATTACGTGCAAAAATACGCTTGATAATAAAATGAAGTGCGATGGCCCACAGTGTCGGTGGGCGGCGTTTGGGGGGCGTTTGGGGGGCGTTTGGGGGGCGTTTGGGGGGCGTGCTCTCCTCTGAAATGCTGGAACGTGTTCAAGTGTTGACTTTTATAAATTGTGCAGTCGTTTCTCTTGGACTGGGGCTGCGGCTCCAGGTCCAGGTGAAAATGTGTTGGCGTGCGCCCAACTTGGTCAGCAATTAATTACGCCTGCTAGATGGAACGACAGACAGACAGACAGTCAGTCGGGCAGAGCAGAGCCCCATTGAATGTCTGATGTTTTTAAACCCTATTTAAGGATGCCAAACCAGCTTTAACAGGCCTTCAAACGACATTCCAGCGGCTGAAGAAGTGTCCGCCTTGCAGGCTCCTCTTTCGGCCGCAATTAATGCCAGAGATTAATTATACGCATGGCTGGCTATTCCGCGTGGGCTTTGGGTATTTTTTAAATATATTTTGAGGCCAGAAGGAAAACAAAAAAAGGGTATGCGGCCTGCTCCTAATGAGTGGACATTGGCCGACACTCTGGTCAGGAGTCGGACAACTTTAAGCATATTTTAAGTGACTGCAATGTGGTAATGATGGGTTCGAGGCAACAGATGTGGCACGATGGCGGGCGCCTTGGGGTGGCACCATAAATCTTGGCGCTGTCTTGGCGCGGCGTATTAACATCCCATGTGTAAAAATGTCAACTCGGGGGGACCGGGGGGGCAAACTGCTTCAAGGGCTTCAGTCAGAAACAGAGCCACGCGAAGGAAGGGTCGGGCGAGGGCCGTCTCGAGGGGGAGAACGAGGCGTATGATTTATGTTTGCAGGGATTATCCCTATTCCATTAAAACAAATAAATAAGCGACGGCTGTCGTTCTCCCATCATTAGAGAATACAAAGCCCATTAATTGCATATAAAAACCTCCAGAGGAAACATTTGGGGCACTATCTGGGCGACAATTTCCACATACCTTCGAGGACAACAGCAGCTCCAGACGTTTACTTTGTCGTATCAAGTAATAATAATAAAAATGTTGTAAACGACACGAAATGGTAGTAGAAAAGTGCCAGGAACTGGCAACACGCCGTATTAAATATTATAAAAGGCTATTTACAAATCTCGTATAAAAACCACACGGCGGAGACACTCTCAAGCAGGCAGGCAGCCACCCAGCCACCCAGCCATGTGGGTTGAGCCGTAAAACAGGAAAACCAACAACAGCAGAGGTCGAAGGGCTTAATACCCTGGCAGTTCGTTGGTCCCCAAGACGACTTTACAGAGCCATCCTTGACGGCGTTCCAAGCCTACCCTCTGGAGGGCCTGGCATATGCCAGACGCGTTGATAATTGTGGTAGAATTAAAAGATTTGGCCAGGTCGTTGGCACAGGATTTGTTTGCTCTCCGGGCGGACTCCTGCAGGTAATTAACATTCGGGCCAGAGCGGGATGGCACACAATTAAACCCTGATTTATGGCCAAGATAATAAACGGATACAATGTCAGGCCCGGAGTTCATTCCGGCGGGGAGGCCTCTTTATTTATGGTGGAGGGGGGGAGGGGGGTTGCTTTCGATAAAAGCATTTTTTAATAAACCAATTTGTTGTTGTTGGACCTGCCTTCGAGTCTGCCGCGAAGCCCCTGTGGGCCCCCTAACTGCAGTCGTTCCCCCGCTCGCCCGCCCCGACAGGCACATGCATTTTTAATGGCCCGTTTCTTTTTCTGGGCCCACGCTTATCATTTATTGATTGACTACGGTTGTGCGGAGGCCCCCATTAATGTTTAAACACTTCAAAATTGTGCCTTATTGGCGCGTGC